>NC_068928.1:30947500-33347500 GCF_023091745.1 Budorcas taxicolor | reverse complement strand
ATACTTGTAATACGAGAAGGGGATTGGCCCAGGACCTGGATCTGAAGAATTCCAGCATGCAGAGAGTAGGGGGTGGGGGGCCACATGGGGTGGCTGCTGAGGTCAGAGAGAACTAGGTCAGTATGACATCAGAGACCCATGTCAAAAAGGACAGTATTGTTGCAGCCCTGCTGAGAGGATTAGAAATACCCACTGCATTGGATGTTGCAGTGGAAGCCACTGATAAGCTCAGCAGACAGTGTTTGATTGAGTAATGGGAATGGGCCGAGGAGGGGATGAGGGGGAAGAAATGCAGACAACCTGGAAGTACATTGTGGGGCCGGATTCTGCTGGGACAGGTAGGGACAGATCAGAGACTAGCTAAAGGAAGGTGTGGACTCAGAAACTCTTTTTTTTTAATTCTTTTTTTTTTTTTTTCTTTTATTAGAGTCTAGTTGATTTACAATGTTAGTTTCAGGTGTAAGCAAAGTGATTCAGTTATACGTATAAATATATCTATTCTTTTTCAGATTCTTTTCCATTATAGGTTATTATTAATACAAGATAGTGACTATAGTTCCTTGTGCTATACAGTAGGTCCTTGCTATTTATCTATTTTATATATAATGGTATGTTTCAGTTAAGCTCCTAATTTATCCTTCTGCCCCCCTCCCTTGCTTCCCCCTGGTAACCATAAGTTTGTTTTCTATGTCTGTGAGTCTATTTCTGTTTTGTAAATAAATTCATTTGTAATTTTTTTAGATTCCACATGTAAGTGATATTAACATATTTGTCTTTTTCTGTCTGACTGACTTCACTCAGTATGACAGTCTCTAGGTCCATCCATGTTGCTTGTTGTTGCTCAGTTGCTAAGTCATGTTTGACTCTTGGTGACCCCATGGACTACAGCACACCAGGCTTCCCTGTTCTTCACTGTCTCCCAGAGTTTGCTCAGATTCATGTCTATTGAGTCAGTGATGCTATCCAACCATCTTATCCTCTGCTGCCCTCTGCTCCTTTTGCCTTCAGTCTTTCCCATGTTGCTACAAATGGCATTATTTTGTTCTTTTTTATGGCCGAGTAATATTCCATTGTGTGTATACACATGGGGCTTCCCTGATAGCTCAGTTGGTAAAGAATCTGCCTGCAATGCAGGAGACCCCTGTTCAATTCCTGGGTTGGGAAGATCTGCTGGAGAAGGGATAGGCTACCCACTCCAGTATTCTTGGGCTTCCCTTGTGGCTCAGCTGGTAAAGAATCCACCTGCAATGCGGAGACTTGGGTTTGATCCCTGGGTTAGGAAGATGCCCTGCAGAAGGGAAAGGCTACCCACTCCAGTATTCTGGCCTGAAGAATTCCATGGATTGTATAGTCCATGGGGTTGCAAAGAGTCAGACAGGCTGAGTCACTTTCACATTCACATACGCTGTTCTTTATCCAGTCATCTGTTGATGGACATTTAGGTTGTTTCCATGTCTTGGCTATTGTGAATAGTGCTGCAGTGAACATTGGGTGCAAGTGTCTTAACTGAAGAGAATTGAGTGTGTTTAAATGCTGGTTAGAAGGATCCAGTGGGAAGGGAATGACATTTCCACAAGTCACAGGTGTATTGGGGACCCTGGGGACACTGGCAAGAGTTCAGTGAGGGTTGTGGGGAGCAGAAAGGCCCAAATGATGAGTACGGTTGGCTGTGGCTGGCGATTATGAGTGACCTTGAAACCACAGGAAGACGTTTGACGGGAAATACGTATAGAGTCTGGGACAGAAAATAGGGATATGGATCCAGAACATCTTACAGGTTGAGGAGGCTGGAACCAGGAAGACCTGTGAGAATGTTTCAGAAATTTCAATGGAATGTTTCAAGGACCTGGAGTAGAGTCAGACTGAAAGGAAAGGAAAAACATGGAGACCCTCTCAAAGCTAATTAATACATCTGCATGACTGCCTCGCTGGTTACAAAAAGAAAGGAGGAAGGAGGCTTTAAATATGTTCTTCTCTGATGGGGGAAACTGAAAGATGTCTGGTGCCACTGTCAGAATATTTTGTGAGTGCAGAGAGCAAAGATTCTCAAAAGTGAGCCACCAGCCAAGAGCGGAAACGGATGAGTCGTCTGGGGAGATTAGATTTGACAGTAAAGAAATTACTGGAATTTTCCAAGAAGAAGATTATGAAAGGACTTCCCTGGTGGCTAAGACTCTGTGCTCCCAGTGTAGGGTGCCTGGGGTCCATCCCTGGTCAGGGAACTAAGATCCCACATGCCTCAACTAAGACCTGGCGCAGCCAAGTAAAGAAAAATAAATATTTTTTTAAGTATATTATCTTATTTTTTATAAAAAGGTTATAAAGAGTTATAATACAGAATAACCTGGTAGTTTTAGATTTTTAGAGATAGAATGAGCGAGTCTGCTTGTGTTAGGAGATCAGGCAGGCGGCATGCAATCTTGTGAATTGTGTGTCTCTGTAGAGCAGGACTCGAATCCTTGGTGAATAAATGAAAGGTTAATGGTTTACTTCAGAATTGCCACCCTTTCCCCCTACCCGACGCAAGTCACACAGAGCAGCCCCAGGAACAGATTCTTTGGGTAAGATGAGGAAATCAGAAAGAGACTGAAAATGTTTTATCTTCAGCTCATGAGAACCACTGCTTAAAACCTTATCAATAATTTAAATGACTGCACTGTTGTTTATTTTAAACATGCTTTTTGTTCTATGGAAAGGCTTTTTTCCCATCCCATTTTCTCTCTGTGTATTGTTATGATAGGATTTTTCCCTCTTTTTTTTTTTAAGTTTTATTGGAGTATAGTTGCTTTACAGTGTTGTCAGTTTCTGCTGTACAGCAAACTGAATCAGCCATTTGTATACATACATCCTATCTTTTTCAGATTTCCTTTGCACTTAGGTCACCACAGAGTAGTTCCTTGTGTTCCCTTTTTCTTACTTTATGGCATAAATATAACGTAAAAAAGAATCAGGAGAACTGCTCACTGTTGACCAGCTCAGCACTCCCTGTCCTACGCGTCCTCTCCCCTCCTTGTGTGTGTGTCTGTGACACACACTTTGATGCACCTGTGATCAGCCACAAATACAGTTTCTCCTCTGGTGTTGTGAAATGTAACATGTCAAACATGGTTTAAAAATATTATTGTATTAGGCAGAGCTTGCTTTTATTTTAACTTCTTGTAGCTGGACAGCCATCCTCGGCACAAATAAGCAGTGATCAGAAGAGGAAAGACATAAGGGTGCCCGCCATGCCGGGCCCCGCCCATCAGCCTAGGCTCCAGCCACCCTGGCTATCTCCCTGCTCAGCGGCTGGATGGCTCTGAGGTGACGCCTCTAAACTCAGTTCTTAAAGGAGACTGGGAGGAAGAACCCTTCTGGCTTATGACGTGGTAAGCTGGGGAACTTGCCCCCCAACCCTGCCAGTGGCCGTGATGGGGTGTCTTGATGCAGAGCGGGGAGTAATACCACTTTAGTTTGGTCCAGTGGTGAATTTTAGCAGCACTCTCAACTTATGCTCAGCTAATGATAGTTTCTGAAAAGATGTGTCCAGAGATGGGAAGAGCCTTTTAAAGAAGATAAGGAGGCAAGTACGTTGATCGTCAAGTGATGATAAAGCAGCGAGAACCAAAAAAGAATAGATGTTATGAAAGTACAGCTGGATTGTGTGCTTTATAATCTACAACTGGGTGTCATTCATAAATGGACTTGGATTTGATGTAAACAAATTCCTAGTAGTTTAGATAAGGCATAAGTAACACCCAAGCGGCAGACAGACTGAGACTGTCAGCAAGAGGAAGAAGCGAAGCTGCCGCTGCCACGATGGCAGAGGTGAGCTGCTACTGTCCACATCATTCTTCCCAGTCGACAGACAGCTGAAAGGAGCCTGGCGTTAGTGGCGTTGTCAGGAATGCAGATGCCATGACAGTCAGCCCTGGATATTCAGGGTTGCATGTCCTCACTGTCAGTAGGCTGAAACTTTAGGGATCCCCCAGTTTTCATTCCGGTCCTTGTCAAGGTCACTTCACTCCAGAAGACCTGTGTGACGAAAAGGTTTATTGCTTAGGGATTTCAGTCTTCACTTTACAAGGATATTTAAACACATCTTTTCTTCACTGAGCATTTATTGTGGTGTACCAGAGGCACCAGGACACAGCCATGCATCACACGTGTGTTACTGTGCTCTTAGCTTTCCAGTAATTTAATTTGGAAAGTGAACTGAAGTCGCTCAGTTGTGTCTGACTCTTTGCAACCCCAAGGACTATAGCCTGCCAGGCTCCTCTGTCCATGGGATTTTCCAGGCAAGAGTGCTGGAGTAGGTTGCCATTACCTTCTCCAGGGGATCTTCCTGACCCAGGGATCGAACCCGGGTCTTCTGCATTGCGGGCAGACTCTTTACCCTCTGAGCTACCAGGGAAGCCTGGTAATTTGAAAAGGTTAACTTAAAAACCTGAATCTTAACTCTATATGACTACGACAGCTTAGCCTTCATCATGTCAATGTTTTAGAGGCATCCGGCCGTCAGACGCTCAGCAGTGTCCACCGTCTGCCTCCACATCACCCCCTCGGATTCCGGGGCACTGGGAGACACAGTTGCTCATGACTTAGTGGCTGTCTTGGCAGTGGGTTCAGAGCTGTTTCACCACAGTGGTTCCTGCTTCTGCCTCGGCTGGCTGGGGCCTCTGCCAGGCTGTGGATGGGTCCCTGCCCCCAACCCTCCCTGCACAGCAGAGGCCTCCGGTCCACGGTCCATTGCTGTGTAAGTTGCTGCAGTCGGCCTTGATTCATCACACACCTTTGAGTTTGTAAGACGGCCAAATTTTTCATTTTATACTTTAACCTCCGAGGTGGGTTTCATTTCTGGAGCATTTAGGAGATTGATATCTGAGTTTTCACCTCTAGATTTCTTTTTTGACATTTTCCATAGTAAACAGTATAAGTGAAAATTTAAAATGTAGTATAGGTGAAGGTTAAAAAATAACTGTGGTAGTATAGATGAAAATAAATTCCTTACATTTTCTATTGTAAGTTCTAAATTCTGTATCATTTCCACATTATGTAAATCTGTTTGGCATTGAAAACTGTACTACAGATGAATGTGCTGGGCCCTCATCGTGTTGGTTCTTGTTTCTTTGTGAATACAAATGAGCACAGTATTCCCACTTAGTTAAAAACAATAGGTCATTGAATCAGATCAGCCTGTGCCTAGTACAATATTATTTGGGTCTTCTGATTTCTTCATGAAATTTGTTCAGTCAGAATGGGAATGATACATTTTTTGAGTGTTTATTTAAAAATTCACAGCGATCCTGTATTTTGCTTAGTTGCCAGAACCGTCAATTCAGTTGTATTATGTTTCAAGTTACAGAAAACCTAGTTTAAGGTGACTTACGAAAGGTGACTGTTGGCTTGTGCAGTTGGAGGGCCAGCCTCAGGTTGACTGACCCACAGCTCTGCAGCGCCACTAAGAGCTTGGTTCCTTCTTTCTTCTCTGCATCCTCACCTTCCTCCTGCAGTGATGGTTGCCAGCCATCCCCAGACTCACCCGCGACCAGTATGTTTAGATGCTCACCCAGGAACCTCTCCTGGTGTCTTGTTGACCTTGACTGTGGGTGTGTGCTTTGAGCCAGCAGCCATTGCTGGGGACGGGGTGATGCTGAGTAGCTCAGCATGGCGTCAGCTCTGCTGAAGCACAGGGCTGGGGGCAGGGGTGCAGAAGCCCCAGTTGGAGCTGGGTAGGAACTTCAGGGAGGATGCCATGGAGGAAGAGTGGCAGCCATGCTGCCCACATGCCCTGAGAGCTGAAGTTACTGGGTTTCCTTCATAAAAGTGCTCGCTCTGTTTCACTGGTCTCTTCTGTCTTCAGGGGCCGTGACAGCCACCAAGAGGACAGGCATCCCCACCCCTCGAGAACTTGCCGTCACTGTCTCAAGAGACAGAACTGTGCCACGCGGTCCCTCCAACTCAAGGAAAGTGACGATCAGCCCCACCTCTTCAAGCACGCCCACCCCCACCAAGCACGTGCGGGCTGCTCCCCCAAGACCCCGGCTGGAGCATGAAGGTGCAGAGAAGGCTGTGCTCGAGTCCCAGGTCCGGGAGCTCTTGGCAGAAGCTAAAGAGAAAGACAGTGAGATCAACAGGCTCCGAAGTGAACTCAAGAAATGGATGGAGAAACGGACTCAGGACAGTGAAGGCGGGAATGCTTTGGACTCCAGTGTGGACGGAACGTCAGTCTTGCCAGGTGACTCGGAACCTTTGATCCGAGCCCTTGAGGAGAAGAACAAGAGCTTCCAGAAAGAGCTCGCAGAACTCGAGGAAGAAAACCGGGCCTTGAAAGAGAAACTGACTTATTTTGAGCACTCCCCAGATTCAGAGGGGGGAGCAAGTCACACCGGGGACAGCAGCTGCCCGACATCCATAACTCAGGAGTCCAGCTTCGGGAGCCCGACGGGGAATGAGGCGTTGGGTGAAATTGATGCGTACAGAAAAAACCCACATGAGGGTGCCCTGCGGACATCAGGCTCTTCCAGCAGTGATGTCACCAAGGCCTCCTTGTCCCCGGATGCCTCTGACTTCGAACACATCCCGGCAGACACCCTGGGGCCCCTGTCCCCTGCCGGGAGCCTTGTCAAGAGCTCCAAGTGCTTGGTAGCCGGCAGCTCCCCGAACACAGCGAGCGAGCTGTCCTTGGCGTCCCTGGCAGAGAAGATCCACAGGATGGAGGAGAACCAGCACAGCACGGCCGAGGAGCTGCAGGCCACACTGCAGGAGCTATCTGACCAGCAGCAGATGGTGCAGGAGCTGACGGCTGAAAATGAGAAGCTGGCGGACGAGAAGACACTCCTGGAAACGTCCTTCCATCAGCACCGGGAGAGGGCGGAGCAGCTGAGTCAGGAGAATGAGAAGCTTATGACCCTCCTGCAGGAGCGTGTCAAGGGCGAGGAGCCTGGCGCCCAGGAAGGCAAGATCCTGGAGCTGGAGCAGAAGTGCACAGAGATTCTGGAGCAGGGCCGCTTCGAGCGCGAGAAGCTGCTGAGCATCCAGCAGCAGCTGACGTGCCGCCTGCGCGCCATCGAGGAGGAGCACCGCGGTGCCCTGGAGCTGGTCCGGCACCTGCAGGAGGAGAACAGGGAGCTGACCACCCGCCTGGAACCGGAGCGGCACAGCGGCGGCCCCACAGCTGAGATCCCAGCAGCACGTCAGCTTCCTGTGGAAGGGCTCCAGGTAGAGAACGGGTCTTTGCAGGCCTCCCTGGAGAACGAGGAGCAGAAAACTGGAGGGGCCAGCCCCCTGGGGCCCATGGCTGAGGGCTGCAACGTCCAGGAAATGCTGACTGTAGCTCGAGCCGAGAAGGACCAGCTGGAGCAGTCCTGCTCGGAGCTCAGGCAGGAGCTGCTGAAGGCACATGGGGAGGTGAAGCGCATTTCAGGCCTGCTGGCCAAGGTAAGGAGCTTTCTCTTCGCTGAGGTTTGCTCATCCTCGTCTGCTTGGTCCTTCTCGGCCTGAGAGGCACAGGGCACAGGGGACCAGGTACTCAATTACATTCACAATCCAGCACTCTAGCCTGAAGGTCTGTCAGAGTCCACACAGACCGGGCATGCAGCAACGAGACATCCCAATTTCTGGCTACAGTAGCGGAATGTGTCATGGGGATACAGTGAGTCTGATGATGCAGGAATAAAGAACATCGCAGAGGCCAGTCCGGAGTCCAGTCCCCAGGGGAGCACCTAGAATAACATGGGTAAGGGAGGGTAGTGCAGGAGGACTGCCTGGAAGAGGTGACAGTAAGCCAAGTGTTGAAGAGTGAGTGATAGACATCCAGTTTCCTGGTTACCATGCTTTGGGCATCTAGGAACAGAAAACTAAAATCATCCTAAGTTTCCCCACCAAGTAATACAATTATATAACCACTATTTTGGCGTTTTCTTCCAGATGTACTAACGTATGTGTGTATATGTTTATCTCACAAATTAAAAAATCATTCTATACATACTAACTTTTAAAAAATCTGATGTTTTGTGAGCACATTCTCGTTCACTATTCTTTGAAACATGATTTTGAAGGCCAGATAGTGTGCTGTTCTAGAAATATTTCCTAAGTACTTTACTGCTCACCTATTGTTGAACATTCATTTTTTTTTCCCAGTCTTTTGATAGTGTAAGTCATTTTTTATCTCTCTCTGATTATTTCCTTAGGAAAAATTCTTAGACATTGACTCACTGTGTCAAGAGTGTGACCGTTTTAAAGACTTTGCATGCCTTTGCCAGATTGGCTGCCAGCAGCAAGACACAGGTGTAATCCCACCAATGGGGTGGGGGGTTCTGGACCCCTTGCTGACATTTGGTACCTAGCTTTTGGGTCATTCAGATCTGGTCTCCGTTTCTTTTCCTCTCCCCATTTCCACTCAGAAAGATCTTCCCCAACCCAAGATCAAGTAAATGATCACTATTTTCGTTTTTTAAAAATAATGCTTTAATCAGCCTGGACTTAGTTCTCTGGTAAAGATCGCTGGTAATTGTATAATATTCTGCCCATCCTCAGAGCAGAGCAGCAGGTATAGGCAGATGGCTTCTGATTTCCCAGTTCCTCTGAGCTCTGGGTCTGATTTTGGGGTCCCTTGCTGAGAGGGACTGAAAACATCCTCCCACCTCATTTCAGGGGCTGTCACTCTCCTGATACAAATTACGCCCTGAACTCCCAGAGGGTTTGTCTTTCCTGCTTCATCTGCCTTAAGAATGGTCCATTGCAACCTGATTCTCTGGTTGTTAATGGTGTGGATGTCTTACAGGCTTTCTCTTCCTCTCATTTCTTCGTCTTCAGCTGGGTTCAAGTATCTTCAGGCTTCCAGCTTCTCTGACCTCCACCTTCTAGTTTTGCTGGCAGCTGACTGTGTGGTCGTACAACCTGCCTGTGCACAGCTTCGTGGGGCTGGGGTGGGGGGTGGGGGTGGGGGTGGGGCCCTTGTTTCCACAGAATCTTCAAGCCTTAGCCTCCCGCCACCGCACACATGCCTTCCCTAGCTGGCCAGCAGTGTTGAGTTGGACCACATCTTTGTTTTTCTAGATTATAATGCAGCCTAGGTCTACTTGTCAAGATTCTAGTCGTTTGGGATCTTGATTTCAAGCTGGAGAATTTTTATAAGTCTTGGAACCTAGAAGTTTTAAAAGAAGACACTGATTTTTCTCTTCCCCTGAGGTTGACAACGTGTAGGTAGAAATTCAGTTCCTCCTGCAAAACTCAGGCATTTCCTCCAGTGGGGTAAGGGGGTTGGTTGTAAAGAAGCACTTGCCTGAGTGGCCAAGGAAAATAAGAGGTAACATGATTACTGTGTGACCAGCGTTGTCACCAAGACAAAATGATTAGGGGAACAACTGGCCACAAATGGCCAGAGCAGAATTCAAGAGAAGATGTGGCAGGTCAATGGCCCCGTCACCATGACTGAAGACAGGACCCTACAGGGATGGAGAGACCTGGACCCTGGCTGAAATGACAGGTGGTCTGTGAGCATGACCAGTTGGTGCTTTAGACAGTGAGAGCAAACCCTGGTGTCGGGACTCCAGTCGGTGGATGTGCACTCTGCTCCATAACCTGGAGTCTGGGGGTCGAGGCTGGTGGTGGGGTCCAGGCAGTGTAATATCACAGCTCAAGGCTGGCAGCTCTGAGACCCCCTCTGCCTTCCCGCTGGAGGTGCAGGCGAGCATGGTGCTTTCAGCATCTGGTCCCTACAGTCCCTACAGTCCTGTGGGAGAACCTTCCCTGGGTACCCTCCTTATACCTGGGCAGGACTGAGTCACACCCAGTGACCTGGTGACCCTCCCTCAGGTCACCTTCCCTGAGACTGCAGGACCACAGCCTGATTCCTGAACAAGTTAGGGGGTCTTAGTAAGAAGAGAAGGGGGTGTGGCCTCTGGGCAGGTGAGAGCGCCGTTGGCCACAGCCAGCCGGACTCCGCTTGGTCGGTCACTTCCCCACCCCATCTACTTTCCCCTCCAGCCCCTTCACTGCCCTCTGCCCCACTGCCAGGCCCAACCAGGCCCAGTTCTTGCCCTCAGGTATCTGAGGGACCATGGCTGTCCCCCTTTCCCCCCAGCAGGTCCTGTCTGAAGCTTTAGGTCTCAACATCGGTGTTCCTTTTTCAGAGACGCTGACCCTCAGCTCCAGGAGGGCTGTGGGCTTGTGGACCAGGAGGCCACATCCTGGATGGGCTGGGACTTCTTGGCTAGCCCAGTGTCTTGATGGTGCTGAGTTGGGCCTGAGCTCCAGTCTCTTTCTTAAACTTGACTGCAGGACTGGTCTCTGAAGCCTCTGGCCACCCCAGCATTTGTCTCCTTGTTGAGACCTTAGAAAGCTCCTCAGGGAGCATCACAGCCCCACCCCGAAGGTGTCCCAGAGGGCCTCAGAGAGATACAGATGTTTGCCTTCTTCTTTGAGTTTTCCGTCCCCATCTTTCTTTTTCCATAACAAAAGTGTAAACTGAACTAGCATATTCCCTCTCCTTTGGCAGAGAAGCATTGTAAAAAAGATAGTGCAGACGGAAGCTGGCATAAATGAATCATGGCTCCATCAGAACAGGGGCAAGGATTCAGCAGAAGGGAATAACCAAGTTAGATGTAAAACAGACATAACAGAGACTTCCCTGGTGGTCCACTGGGTGAGAATCTGCCTGCCAGTGCAGGGGACACAGGCTTGATCCCTGGTCCAGGAAGATCTCATGTGCCTTGGAGCAGCTGAGCCCTGACTCTAGGGCCTGAAAGTCACGACTACTGATGCCCATGTACCCTAGAGCCTATGGTCTGCAACAAAAGAAGCCACTGCAATGAGAAGCCTGCATACCACAACTAGAGAGTGGCCCCCGCTTGCTGCAACTAAAGCCTGAGCAAAGCAATGAAGACCCAGCACAGTCAAAAATAAATTTTTTTTTTTAGAACATCCGCTGTCCAATGCAGGGGATACGGGTTCAATACCTGATTGGGGAGCTAAGGTCCCACATACTGAAGGGCAACTAAGTCCACATGCTACAACTAGAGAGAGCCCCTGGGTAACAGCAAAGACCCAGCACAGCCACAATTTAAAAAATGAACACAGCAAGATAACGCATACTCACTCATGGTACAGTTACTTAAGCCATCACAGTATGTACAGTCTTAACATGTGACAAATAGCTATGAAAAGAGAAGCGAAAAGCAAAGGAGAACAGGAAAGATATACCCATCTGAATGCAGAGTTCCAAAGAATAGCAAGGAGAGATAAAACCTTCCTCAGTGATCAGTGCAGAGAAATAAAGGAAAACAATAGATGGGAAAGACTTGCGATCTCTTCAAGAAAATTGGAGATATCAAGGAAACATTTCATGCAAAGATGGGCTCAGTAAAAGACAGAAATGGTATGGACCTAACAGAAGCAGGAGATATTAAGAAGAGGTGGCAAGAAAACACAAAAGAACTGTACAAAAAAGATCTTCACGACCCAGATAATCACAGTGGTGTGATCACTCACCTAGAGCCAGACATTCTGGAATGTGAAGTCAAGTGGGCCTTCGGAAGCATCACTATGAACAAAGCTAATGGAGGTGATGGAATTTCAGTTGAGCTGTTTCAAATCCTAAAAGATGATGCTGTGAAAGTGCTGCACTCCATATGCCAGCAAATTTGGAAAACTCAGCAGTGGCCACAGGACTGGAAAAGGTCAGTTTTCATTCCAATCCCAAAGAAAGGCAATGCCAAAGAATGCTCAAACTACCACACAATTGTACTCATCTCACACGCTAGTAAAGTAATGCTCAAAATTCTCCAAGCCAGGCTTCAATAATATGTGAACCATGAGCTTCCAGATGTTCAAACTGGTTTTAGAAAAGGCAGAGGAACCAGAAATCAAATTGCCAACATCCGCTGGATGATCGAAAAAGCAAGAGAGCTGTAGAAAAAACATCTATTTCTGCCAAAACATCTATTTCTATGCCAAAGCCTTTGACTGTGGATCACAATAAACTGTGGAAAATTCTGAAAGAGATGAGAATACCAGACCACCTGACCTGCCTCTTGAGAAATCTGTATGCAGGTCAGGAAGCAACAGTTAGAACCAGACATGGAACAACAGACTGTTTCCAAATAGGAAAAGGTGTACATCAAGGCTGTATATTGTCACCCTGCTTATTTAACTTATATGCAGAGTACATCATGAGAAACACTGGGCTGAAAGAAGCACAAGCTGGAATCAAGATTGCCGGGAGAAATATCAATCACCTCAGATATGCAGATGACACCACCCTTATGGCAGAAAGTGAAGAGGAACTAAAGAGCCTCTTGATGAAAGTGAAAGAGGAGAGTGAAAAAGTTGGCTTAAAGCTCAACATTCAGAAAACAAAGATCATGGCATCTGGCCCCATCATTTCATGGGAAATAGATGTGGAAACAGTGTCAGACTTTATTTTTTGGGCTCCAAAGTCACTGCAGATGGTGACTGCAGCCATGAAATTAAAAGATCCTTACTCCTTGGCAGGAAAGTTATGACCAATCTAGACAGCATATTCAAAAGCAGAAACATTACTTTGCCAACAAAGGTCTGTATAGTCAAGGCTATCATTTCTCCAGTATTCATGTCAAAAATAAAATTTTTTTTAAAAACATCCGCTGTCCAGTGCAGGGGATGCGGGTTCAATACCTGATTGGGGAACTAAGGTCCCACATACCGAAGGGCAACTAAGTCCACATGCTGCAACTAGAGAGAGAAAGTGAGAGTTGGAATATGAAGAAAGCTGAGTGCTGAAGAATTGATGCTTTTGAACTGTGATGTTGGAGAAGACTCTTGAGAGTCCCTTGGACTACAAGGAGATCCAACTAGTTCATCCTAAAGGTGATCAGTCCTGAATGTTCATAGGAAGGACTGATGTTAAAGCTGAAACTCCAATACTTTGGCCACCTGATGCGAAGAGCTGACTCATTTGAAAAGACCCTGATGTTGGGAAAGATTGAAGGCAGGAGAAGAAGGGGACGACAGAGGATGAGATTGTTGGATGGCATCACCAACTCGATGGACATGAGTTTGGGTAAACTCCAGGAGTTGTTGATGGACAGGGAGGCCTGGCGTACTGCAGTTCATGGGGTTGCAAAGAGTTGGACACAACTGAGTGACTGAACTGAACTGAACCCATGACTTCTTCTGTGTGTTAAGCGTCCGGTAAATGCTTGTTGAGTAAATTGAACGAAGGAATGAATGTCAGAGAAACTTGCAGTGAATTAGTAGAGAAAGGCTGCTAAAATTATATCAATATGTTAAATAAAAGTGTATCATATTTTAATCATAACAACTACTATTCTAGTGCTTTATATGTGCCAGACATTCTTGGTGCCTTTACGTCATTTAATCTCACTTAGTTGTCATAATTTTAGGGTATAAATACTGTTTTTATGTAGTTTTTTTCCGTTGACCCATCTCAGGGTTTGTTGAGGAAACTGAGGCAGGGAATGGTTAAGTTACTAGACTTAGTTCATTAACTAATGAAGGCCAGAGGCTGACCCCAGAACTCTTCTTGGCTGTTTGTTTGTTTGTTTTTGAAGAGGCAAATTTTGTTGCACTTACTTTTCATCACCCTGTTTGCAGTTGTTTTGGTTTTGTTGTTGTTTTTTTTTTTTACTGTACTGTGCAGTGTGCAGGAATCTTAGTTCCCTGACTGGGGATCTAACCTGTGCTCCCTGTGGTGGAAGCACAGAGTCTTAACCACTGGACCACTAGGGAAGTCCCAGAATGGTTATTCTTCATCCCTGATTTATGCTGCTTCCTGGTTACATGAAAATAAAGAAGAGAGAGAAAACCATCTAAAGCAGTCACATGGGCTCAAATACACAGCAGTCTTGCTGCCAGAGCCTTTAGGTTTGATAGAGAGCAACCTGCCACGTCTCGATGAACTAGGAAAGATGTTCTTGCTTGTCTAGAGTAGAGAAAGTCACCGCGAAAACCCAGGTCATTAAGACACATTCTCGTTTGATTTCGAACCTGAATCTTGAGGGGAGTCTGGGTTCACCAGATGTGTTGGTGGGGCAGGACAGCAGGAATGTCATGGAAAGACAATTGTAAGTTCTCACTCATCAAAGAAGTAACCAGTGGTTTGCAGTTTCTGGAGTGCACGGCAGCTGCTTGCAGTTGGGGTGGAGGAGACCCCGTCAAGAGCTTTGAATTGTACTCTCAAGCCAGTAGGAGCCTGTGGAGAATTTTTTCACTACCAGCTTTAGTGACATAGAATTCATTTAAAGTGTACAGGTAAGTGGTTTTTAGTATATCCACAGAGTTGTGCCGCCATCACCACAATCAGTTTTAGAACATATTTATCATCTTGTACCCAGAAGAAAGGGGTTCCCAGGTGGCTCAGTGGTAAAGAAAACACCTGCCAATGCAGGAGACTCAGGTTTGATCCCTGATTCAGGAAGATGCCCTGGAGAAGGAAATGGCAACCCAGCCCAGTATTCTTGCCTGGAAGATTCCATGGACAGAGGAGTCTGGCAGGCTACAGTCCATGCAGGGTCTGATCCTGGGGACAGGTGAATGACGATACCATTCCTCAGATTCAGTGTCTGACCAGCCAGAGGAAAGTCAGTGACCTTGTTGAGATCCCAGCCCCTGTCAGCTCACGCCAGCCCTGCAGGACAGTCCCTCCCAAGTGGTCTCTGCTGCCACCTGCCTTTAGTGCTTGTTTGAGCATCGGGACCGGCTTAAAGCAACCCCTCTCTGGGGAGAACTGGGGCTCCCAGGAATTATTTGACTAATTTGTGATGCAGTTCTGCATGCCCCATTTCTAGAGAAAGTTGACTTTTGAAGAGGAGATGTGCTTGATATGCATGAGAGTGATTTTTGTCTTTAAAGGGAAGCCTTGGAAATCACGATGCTGCATGTCAGTTCTGTTCTTGAACCAGATGAACTGGACCCCAGTGACCTGGCCCAGGGAACGAGGAGCCAGGGGTGCAGGGGTCAGCCAGCACCCAGTGGTCGTCAAGGGCAGGTGCTGGCCTGAGCTACTGGCCGAGCTGCTCTTTTCTAATGATCTAATTTCTCTCTCCATTAGTTACTCTGTGGGATAAGTTTAAAAATACCTCCCCAGCCCCTACTGGAAGCGTGATAAAGCTACTTTTTTTTTTTTTAATAAAAGAGCTTTCCAGAGTACATTGCTAAACTTGAGAGAATATTCCAAAATCAAGAAGGAAGGATGTTGTGCACTGATCTGTACGTTTACCCACTCAGCCATGCACGGCACCCAGCACAGGCCCTCCCGTACCTGCACCTGTGCTCACGACCCCAACATGCAGGATGTAACGGAGGCCAGAGCTCCTGAGAGGCTGGTAGCCTGAGCTGCACATGGAAACCCCCGAGTCCTCAGCCATTCCTCACCTGCTCACATCCTCCTGTTTTAGTCCCAGTCAAGCAAAGGACATATTTCTAGACCCCAGGGGAGTGGCCCTTAACCTGAGGGTCTGTGAGGCGGAGCCTGGTTGCTCTGCAGAAAGCCAGGATCTTCGGGAGGCAAGGCCCACAGGTTCCTCCTGTGGCTGCTTGTTAAAGGCTGTCAGATGCCAGCCTTCCAGGAGCTAAAATGCAGTGGCTTTTTCTCCATAAGCGTTGTCTATCTTCTGTTTATTAAAGTAGCTATCCTAGGACATAAAGACTTTTGGTCTTTTCCATGTGTTGTAATTTTCTTGAACTTACATACTCGGAGACAGAAAGCAGTTAGGAAAGAATAGCTACTGTTGTGTGCTTACCTGTACCAGGCATAGTGATAAACTAAGTATTAAGTTCCATTTAATTGTTCAGATAAGGACACCAGGGCAGGGAGATGGATGGATACAGGGCTCAGTCTGGTAGAACTGACATTTACACACTGCAGTCTGGTCCAGGCCTGTGGCCCCACCCCCGAGTGCCGCTCCTGCCCCTCTCCTCTCCCCCCACAGGCACCTGCACCCTTTCCCCTCCCCCACACAGGCACTCGCTCATTTTTCTCCCTCAGTCCCTTCCTTCCTTATCCTTGATCAAAACCTTGTACAAACAGTACACAGCTTCCCTGGTAGTTCAGTGGGAAAGAATCAGCCTGGCAGTGAAGGGGACGAAGGATCAGTCCCTGGCCCCGGAAGATCCCACATGCCTCGGGGCAACTAAGCCCGTTCTCCACAATTACTGAGCCTGTGCTTCAGAGCCCAGAAACCGCAACTGCTGAGCCCACATGCCACAGCTACTGAAGCCCCCTCACCCTAGAGCTCGTGCTCTGCAATGAGAGGAAAGCCACTGCAATGAGAAGCCCTCACACCGCAACCAGAGAGTAGCCCCTGCTTGCCGCAGCTAGAGAAAAGCCTGCACAGCAGTGAAGGCCCAGTCCAGCCAAAAATGAAATAATTAAGAAAACTGTAAAAAATAAGAATGTTATACCCAGAGTAGATATTTTAATAAAATGCAGTACTGTTCTCAAATACCCACAGATTCTGCACATGAAATGCAATTGGGAAAAAAAATTGTATTTGGAGACTTAGCCTTCCAAATCTAGGAAGAAACCTACTAGGTGTCAAGTTTACATAACCTGCTAAATATACAGCTATTAATAACTAAGGACTGTAGAACCAGGATACAGCTTAAAATAGTAAAGTGATTTGTGTATTCAGGCAGTAGGATATTATGCAGTATTTAAAGTAATGACCTAGGGAATTCCCTGGCAGTCCAGTGCTTAGCACTCAGCGCTTTCACTGCCAGGGGCCTAGGTTCAATTCCTAGTTGAGGAACTAACAGCCCACAAACATCATGGTGCATTAAAAAATAATAAAGCTTTTCTTTTTTAAAAAAAGTACTGACTAGAACATTGTGTATCATGAATATATCTCAAAAACATAGTTGAAAGCAAATTACAGAAGTGTAATCAACACAGTATATACAGGACACAAAATAATAATACAGGACGAGAGCATCTTACATAAGATACAATGAAGTGTATCATACAGTGCCCTGCAGAAGCCTAAGATAGTGTGATATCATTTGTGTCAAAGTTTTAGAGCATCCAGAACAACAGTGTGTATTGTCATGGGCACATCCGCACACAGTAAACGTGGGAAATTCTTCAAGGAACAACCACATGCCAATTTCTGGACACTCTGGTGTGGGAGGAAGGGTGAGGCTTTAACAAATCTTGTTAGGGTAAAAGAAGATTAAGCAAACATGACAAAAATTAATAGTTGGTTTGCCCGTTTTGGCACACAGTTATCTTGTCCCCTTTGGTGCTTTTCTGTGTGTTGAGAACGTTACTGATTAAACTTGAACAGGTGAAGTGAGTGTGCTGTGCATGTATCTGTGTCTGGTGTGTGCACATTTCTGCTGTGGCTGTCCCATTAGTGTTCCTCTAAAGAAAACACTAGCCCCAGGTACTTGACAGAGGGCTTCCCAGCAGAGGGCGCTGCTCCACTGTGGCTGTGAGGCGAGTGGCCACTGTCGTGGGACAGCTCCAAGGAAGGGGGCAGCAAAGGGGGGTACTGCAGCAGGTGCAGCTTTCTTTAGGGGCTTCTCAGGTGGCGCTAGTGGTAAAGATCCTTCCTGCCAGTGCAGGAGACATGAGAGACTCAGGTTTGATCCCTAGATTGGGAAAATCCCCTGGAGAACGAAATGGCAACCCACTCCAGTATTCTTGCCTGGGAAATTTCATGGACAGAATGAGCATGGTGGGCCACAGTCCATGGGGTCACAAAAGAGTTGTACTCGACTTAGCAACTGAACAACAACAAGGTTTCTTTGACGCCACAGGAAGGGGCCCAGAATCCATCCATTTGGCCCCTGACATCCATCACGCTTCTCTGCCTTGGCTGTTTTTGAGGCCCAGAACACAGAGACGGTGCTGGGCACACACGTGCCCAAGGTTTCCTTTGCTGTTGCATCAGTGGGCCCAGCGTGGACATGGGGGGAGCTCTTTCCTGTTCAGGTGACCATGGCATCTTGCTTGCTTTCTAGGTGGAAAAGGATTACTCTTACCTAAAGGAGATCTGCGATCACCAGGCAGAGCAGCTGAGCAGAACCAGCCTGAAGCTACAAGAGAAAGCATCAGAGAGTGATGCAGAGATCAAAGACATGAAGGAGACCATATTCGAGCTGGAGGATCAGGTGGAGCAGCATCGCGCCGTCAAGTTGCACAACAACCAGCTCATCAGTGAGCTGGAAAGTAAGTGGACCCAAGTCCCTTGTGGGCATGGGTCAGGACGGAGGTGGGGACACTGGTTGCCAAGTCTTCCTTCTGAGCGCGCTATGGTCTCCCAAGAAGAAAGGCCAATAGAAGAGACAGAATCATTGGTCTTTTGAACTGGGCCACAGAACAGCTGATGAAGAAAGGCTGTTGGTCGTGGGTGGAGCGTGTGTGGGCGTTAGAAAGCTGCGTGTTATTGGTTAGGTGCCAACAGGTGTTACCGTTGGGATCTGCCAGGTAGAAGGATGGGGGCTGGGGGTCGGCCTCAGGAGAAAACAGCCCCAGCATGGGTCCCCTGGACAGTAGGATCAGCTGACTTTGAGACATCGCCCACGTGTTCCTGAAGAGGCGCTTGTGTGTGGCTTATTTAGGAACCAGTTGCTACCTCTGAGTAGGGAGGGATTTTTTCAGAGATTAGGTAAACACTGCCTGCTTTGTCCAAATAAGCCTTATCAGATGATCCCATCTAATGTGTTTTCCTTTAGTAACAAAAGACTTAGTGTGCAAGCTTTTAGCAGCACCCGCCTTGCTGAACATAGCACAGTTGGTGGGCTGAAAGGTTCCCCAGTGGGTACAGTTCCTCCAAACTATTCTTGGAACTCTTACTGGTGGTGAATCTACCTGTTTGCCAAAACTTTCTTGTAAACCCCATCCCCCTACCCCCACCCCCCTGCCCAAATCAACACGGTGCTGCCATAGCTGCTGGCACCCTGCAGACAGGGAAAAAGTCTGAGTCTCCCAGAGGGCCTCCCCAGCTTGGGTGCGACAAGGTGACCCCGCCTTCCTGTTTCAGCCTGGACCATCCACAGGTGTCTTTCACAGCTGATTCAGTGCCATGTGTTTTGCATTTTTGTGCTTGGATGTTGGTGATGCCTCTGTTTAAAATGGGCCCCCAGGGACTTCCCTGGTGGTCCAGTAGTTAAGGCAGGAGACGTAGGTTTGAGTCCCGATCGGGGAAGATCCCACATGACATGGAGCAACTAAATCTGTACGCCACAACCACTGAGTCTGTGCTCTGGAGCCCGTGCACCCCCACAACAAGAGACGCCACTGCAGTGAGAAGCCTTTGCTTCACAACAAATTAAAACAGCCCCAAGTGTAGTTCTGAAATCCCATCCACTGTCCCTGGCGTGGGAGAGCCGGGGCACATCACATGCAGGAAATCCAAGCCACGGGGGAGCTTTATACCAACCAGAAATGCAGTACCCTCATGTGGACCAAACCTCCAGAGACCAGGAAGGGACCTTCCCAGTCTGCCCCCGAGCCGCTTGGGAAAGTGCTGAGTAGAGCAGATGGAAAGTAGTGACATTGGTAGATTCATGAAATTTAAGAAGAACCAAAACATTGAACAGTGTGGTTGTGAACCCAAATCAAAGAAACGTGTGGTCAGATTCCCAGGAAGGTGTGAAGCTCTCTCGTCCAGCGCTGGTACCCACAGGAGGGAAGTTCCAGCCCGGCAGATGAGGCAGTTCTGAGTGCCCCAGGCTGCAGAAGTGTCTTTCAGATGCCTGCCAAATGTTACATGGGAGAAGGACGCTGTGAGTGAGCAGGTTCCAGAACCCATGGGACGGGCTTTTTTCCACAAAGATATTGACCAGCGAGCCAGTTTAATGCAAACAGCATTAAACTTTGATGAAAACATTGGAATCAGAGGCTCAAGGGAGCATAACCCGTCTTTGCTCCAGGAGCTGATCCTCTGTGCCTGGCAGCTGTCTGTACCTGCCTAGACCATAGATACCCCCAGACCCTGTCTCCCTGGGAGACCAGATTCCATGGGTCAGGGTCTAGAGCTTGAACATCTGTGCTTCTGAAAAGTTTCCCCAGGTGATTTCAGAGTTTTAGCTATGAGTCAGTTCCAGACTCTGGAAGCTGATCTAAATATCACAATAGTAATAACCATCCATTCCTGCTGTTACTCAGAACCCCACCCTCGGGAAGGCTGAAGAGGGAGGGAACACATGTATACTTGTGTCTGATTCACATTGTTGTACGGTGGAAACTGACACAGCATTGTAAAGCAGCTATCCTCCAGTTAAATAAATTTAAAGAAAAGCCGTTCTTCCACATCACAGCAGCGAAGGATGTTCAGGTTGCTGTGCTGCTCCCAGTCATTCAGCGTGTGAGCGTGAGCGACTGTTGGCTCTCTTCCCATTGCGCTGTGAGTTTGTGCAGCCTGTCTCTGAGGCTGAACCCTAACCTCACATCACTTACGTTCCTACTCATCCTGTTTCTCTTGGAGGAACCCTCTGCCTCTGGCTCCTGTGCTCTGGGTGCTGAGCTGGGAAGCCTGGCCACAGGGGCAGTTCTCAGAGCTCGTGGCAGGACCTGAGGTTGCCTGGCTCCTGAGCTCAGCTCCCCAGACGCTCAAGACATTTCTGACTCCAGTCTGCCTGTTTCTTTCCAGGCAGCGTGATGAAGCTGGAGGAACAGAAGTCAGACCTGGAGAGGCAGCTGAAGACTCTGACGAAACAGATAAAGGTGAGACGCGGTCAGAGCCAGAGCATCATTCTACCTGAAGTATCCCCGTTAACTGAGGTGTGGACACCTTTGAGACACACCCTGATGACTGTCTAGCCCTGCTTTGTGTAGTAAACTTGCGGGGCCTGGAACCACAGTGTGGCCAGGAGGGAGGTTTAGGCAGCCTCAATTTCAGGGCTAGGACTCCCGCACCTGCAGGTGCAGCCCCCCTGTGCCTTTTCCCAGCACCAAGATCCCAAAGCCCGTCTTTCCTATGGACATCCCTGGGCCCTGGAACCGTGGCTGGGGCGTCAGTCTGATGTGGGTGCCAACCTGGCTTTTCCAGGACGAGACGGAAGAGTGGCGGCGCTTCCAGGCTGACCTGCAGACGGCGGTAGTGGTGGCTAATGACATCAAGGTCGAGGCCCAGCAGGAGCTGCGCGCTGTCAAGCGGAGGCTGCTGGAGGAGGAAGAGAAGAACGCCCGGCTGCAGAAGGCGCTGGGGGATGCACAGACCCGCGGCAGGTGGGTCCCGGCCGCTCTCTTCCCCCAGGCTGCGGAGGTGTCTCTGCCCTCACCGAGCCTTCTCCTTCCTTCCAGGTCCCTCTGCTGCTCTGTCCGCGCCCATGGCCAAGTTATAACTAGCTCTGTGGCCAGGTTATAACGAGTCCTCTGGCGAGGTTATAGCTAACCCATGGCCGATGAATAACTAACCCCATGGCCAAGTTATAACAAGCTCCATGGTAGGAATAGTCCATAGAGCCCCATGACTGCCGTTCCTGGTGATGAGGAAGCTGGTTACCATGAGGACAGAGCTCCAGCCAAGTCCTCTCTGGGGTCTGGAGGAGAGGCTGCTTTTCCATCTCCGTGTTGGTTCAGCACCCCATGTGGGTCATCCTCACTCAGTGGGAGAAGCTGGCCTGCTACGCAGCCTGGCTGGTGGGTGCAGACCCCACCCACTGTCCTGGTGCAGGTGTGTCCTTTTTTTAGCAGCTCCTGTATGCCCTCTGCAGAAGAGCATGAAATAACTCACTTTATTTCAAAGGGTCAGCATGGAGAACACATATTGGGCCAATACGAGATTCCCTTCTTCTTTCAGGGGGGCGATCAGGGGGAGGACATCGCAGTCCGCATTTTCCCAACAAGCCTGTCCTAACAGCGAGCTTTCAGAGGAAGCTGTTCCCAAAGTGAGCTCAGAGTTGCTTATTGTTTAAAGTTTAAATGGTTTCCGGGCAAGATTGTCACAGTATTTTAGGCTTCAGCTCATGCATTGCTGTCGTTCCCCTGTCAGGAATAGATGTCCTTAACATTGAGGTTCTTGGTTATTAGAAGTTATTTTGAATTTTAAGATGTCTCTCAATATAAGGCACAGTAGAATTTAAAAACCCTTAGTAGGTTCTGGATATAGATTTGTACAGCTTGCAATTTATAACTGTTTTCCACGATTGCTGGAGGCTGGATTCCCAGCCTGGGTCTGATATAGTGTCGTGAATTTCATGGCAGTGGAAGGGGTAGATTTCTGCTCAGAATTCTGTTTTGATTCTCTTACCAAACTTAATTTGGTCAATCTCGTGACCCTTTGTTTATGAAAATCAAGATCATGACTGTGTAGTGAAACCTATACTTTCTGGCCACCAAAGCACATGAATTTTCAGTTCAGGGAGCAGCCAAGTGGGAAAGCAGATTTCTTGGTGTTCCCTATTGAAATGACTGTGGGTTGTTCTGGTTTACTGTGGTGTCTGCTTTTGTTTGCTTGTCCACGTGTCTTGGTTTTCTATTGTGTGTCTTTGGAGAAAGAACCACATCATAACTTGCATTGCTTCATATATACGTCATCTCACAGATAAACAGTGAAAGACAAGCCCTGAGTGTAAGATGTGGCCCTCAATAAGTTATTGTATAGATTCTAAGAAGCAGGTCAGATTATATATACAAGGCTGATGTCACAGGACGCCTACATGTAGCTTGACCACATAGGGCCCCCCATTTGCTATACCCAGCATTTTCTAACTTAGGGGCACTTTTTTTAAAAACGCAGTACATTTCTCTTTTGATTTTCCAGTGATTTGCAAACCTGCCCCCCAAATACAGCAGTTTAATCCCTTATCACACAATATTTCCAAATTCGAGAACTGACACATTACGGAACCTGTGCCATCAGTGGGTTTCTTGGCCATCATTGCCTCAGGCCACCCTCCAGACACTTGCCAGAGTGGTTTCTTACCAGACTCTGGCTGCCCTGACCAGCTGCCTCTTCTAAGTGTTGGCCTTGGAGAAGTTACTTGCCAGCGGCCCTGCCTCTCCCTGAACACACCACCTGAGCCAGACCTGGAACCAGCTCCCACCCTCCGAGGTCCTGGATCAGCATAGTGCTTCCCTCTTGGCTGCCTGAGTTCTTGACTTTGACAGTCACCTAACGAGAACTCAGAAGTCATCCTTGGCTCAGCCACAGCCAAAGAAGGTGCAGAAAATTCTAACGAGGTCCTTCAAGTATTAGTACAACAAGAGAAGGTAAGAGCGTTGTAGGAGAAGCACCTGGATCATGACTCCAGGTGGACTGATTCGCCTTGTCATCAGCTGGCTATCAAGAGAACACAGGCCAGCAGGCGGCCGGGCGGCAGGCCTGGCTGTGCAGACGAATTAGCGTTTGTTCCCAAGAACTCAGTACCTAAAACAGTGGAACGTTATTTAGCATACTATTTTTAGATGACTCTAAAACTTAGCTCATTAGCTATCTTCAGCCCTGTGAAGTTTTCAGAGGTATTTTTATTTTGGAGTCAGAATAATTGATGTTAAGATACATGGCACAGTTAGGCTCTGATCTCACCTTTGCAGGTTTTCTTCCCAGACCAAGCGCCTTCGTCTCTTAAATGAGGAGGTAAGAGTAGGTCAAGTTTTAAGGCCCATCCCCCCAGGCTCTGCTGTTTTCTGAGACAAGTTGATGGGCTGAGCTTTCTCTGATGGAGAGTCATGGACTTGCATGCCCACTGAACCATCTTCCTGACAGAAGCCTGGGGTCTCCCTTACATATGGCACCTCCACACGAGGTTATGGACCTCATCTTTCTCTCCCAGAAATCTGAACAAGCCTGTGTAGTTTTTGTGGACCTGAAAGTGGGCAGTTTTGCCAGACACATAAATTATTGGATGAAAGGATCATGAATAACTTTTTCAACTCTGGCTGTTTCTTGTTTTGAACCATTAAGGGAAATACAATGAAATTAAAACTTTCATCGAAATTGAAACAACAGATATTCTTCCTGAAAAGTTGAGTCCTTGGGCCTGGCAATTTTAGAGAACACACATGCAACTCAGCTTACTGCCTCGATGGGCCACACGCAGCCTCTCTAACAAAAGACCCTGTTAGTGAGACATGCATGACGTGGGTGTCTCAGACCAAAGCAGGGACAGACCTCTCTGTGTGTCTGCTCTTACCGTGAAACTGTTAAAACCATTGTTTGCAGGGGACTTACTCGATTTCTGCTGTAGTTATTGTGTGACACCAGTGAGCAGCCATGGGAAACATCTTAAAGAGCTAAACACGCTGAAATGTCTGTGCATGATTAGCTGTGCCAGCTTCCAAACTAGGACATTTCAGGTGCACGATGCGTCAGCCTGTGCTTCTGGTTCTTGCATTGCCGCCCCTGAAGCCAGCAGCATGCAGCCTGTCACTGCCAGCCTCCCTGGGGTCAGCTGTTAATTCTGTGTGTGTGCCTGCATTCTGACTTTGGTTGTGTGCCTCTGTGTGCCCTGTGTTGTTCTCACAGATGTAACATGTCACACTGCTTGCTGGGTGTCTGGGGCTGTCACTGGAAGGGAGGTGGGGCATTGGAGGTGTAGCTTCCTGGGTCCCTGGGATTGTTGACATGTCCAACCCCCTCCCCATCCCCACCTTGGGGAGAAAGAGGCCAGTTCTCAAGAGGATTCCCGCACACTTTCTGAGCAGACCTCACATTCATACCTCCAACTGTTGGGCTGCTGGCATTTTATTTGGCCCTCGGGGCAGAAACTGGTCCTCCAGTATCCTGGCAAGCATCACCCGTTCACTCGCACAGACATGCATTTTCATAGCTTAGCTTCACACATGTGGCATCAGAGAAGCCGCCTGTAGTTCTGCAGAGCTGCGTCTGCTGGCCTGCTGCCCGGCCCCGTCTACAGATTCACTTTGAAAAGTGGGCCGAGGATGTGTGCCTCCCCGAAGCCTTTGACACTTGTGTGCCGTGCCAAGTCACTCAGTTGTGTCCGACTCTTTGCGACCCCATGAACTATAGCTCACCAAGCTCTTCTCACTGTCCATGGGGTTCTCCAGGCAACAATACTGGAATGGGTTGCCGTTTCCTTCTCCAGCACGTGTGTACACAGCACGTGTGTATCATAAAAGAAGTCCTTTTTCTTTTTTACTCTTAACTGTAGGACAGTAGAGGGACCCACAGGCCATTCTGTCAGGGGCCTGATGTGATTGGTCTCCGTCATCTCTCCCAACACCCTTGTCTGTCAGCAAAGGTCTAGTGGGAGGAGCCTGTTCATGGCATTCTTTCTGTCTGAAGACCTCTTGACTTCTGCAAGGGATGGGAAAAGTCAAAATCTAGGTGTGCTGATCCTGTCCTGGATCTGAGCTGTGCCCCTGGACACTGCCAGCTATCAGTTCTTGTGTGTAGACTGCAGTCGTGTTACATGGAGTAACCCCTTTACCAGCCTGTGCCTCCTGTTTCTATCTTCCAGCTCCATGGTCTCTGTCAGCTAGCAGAGCAGGTGGAGGAGGAGAGGCCGCCCAGCCCTGCCGCGATGGGGAGCCACAGCCATTTCTGTGTGAGAGGGGGCATGTGTAGGGGAGGAATGCCCTTTTCACAAACAACCAAACGGTCTCCTTAGAACAGCCATTGTCTTGAACAGTCATTGCCAGCAAGTCTCTCTGCCTTTTATTTATTTTTATTTTTTTGCATTTTGGAATCAACTCTGCACAAAGATGATCCTTCCCTCTGATTTTCCCCCTATTTCTTCTCAGAAGATTCAGCAGTCTTTGAAGCACAAAATGAAATTGTTCTAAAAACAAAAGACAAAAAACACAAAGTACGAGTCTGTCATGAAAACATTTTTTTAGAGGCAGCCAGGGTGCTGAGTTGGAGAAGGCAATGGCACCCCACTCCAGTACTCTTGCCTGGAAAATCCTGTGGATGGAGGAGCCTGGTAGGCTGCAGTCCATGGGGTCGCTAGGAGTCGGACACGACTGAGCGACTTCACTTTCACTTTTCACTTTAATGCATTGGAGAAGGAAATGGCAACCCACTCCAGTATTCTTGCCTAGAGAATCCCAGGGATGGGGGAGCCTGGTGGGCTTCCGTCTATGGGGTCGCACAGAGTCGGACACGACTGAAGCGACTTAGCAGCAGCAGAGTGCTGAGTGAAGTCTGTGGCTTTGCATGTGCAGAGAGAACACAAACCAGGCCACACTCTACCTTTTGGAGTTTATTTTTATGCTTCCTTTTGAATACGGTATCCGATAAGCTTGAAATTAACACTAGTTTAGGTGAAATAGGAAGCTGTCCACGTGACGTCTCTGAAGAAGTTAGAAAGCCCTACTTCCCCCATGTCAAGCCTTGATTTCGCCTCTTCAAGCTGAGGTCTGACTTCCTCACCTAGTCCAGAACAAGCCACTGCCACATGTTGGGCTGACTTCCAAAATCTCTTTGGGGTTCTGTTAGATGTTTGCTTGATCATAAAGGCTGTGGTTGAATCAGACACTTCCGCGTGGTGACAGTGCTGATCAGAACTGCATTGAGAACTCATGAGCTTTGGCAAAAGCCTTGTGAATAAGCTCACCTTGGAAACTAAAAGACTTTGCCAGTCCAGAATCGTGTAACTCAGAGGGATCCAAGGTTCAAAACGAGACTGTAAACTGTTGGAAGTGCATCCATTTGTGAAGATGTAAGACCAGGTCAGCAGCCTCCGCGAGGCAGAGACCACTGCATCTCTCGTGTGAGGAGCATCTGGACTATCAGCTACCGTATAGGAGACGAGACGAGATAGGACTTTCTGTCTGCTCTGCAGAAACTTAGGCAAACCGGTCATCTCAGGAAGACGTTGGAGGTGGGGCGGGTCACTAGAAGACTCAACTTGAGAGGTCACTGTCCTCTCTGTAAGAATAGTTTCGATACCCGCTGGAATCGTCCTTGTGGGATAGGAATTTATATATCTGTAAGTTTACCTCGGACTGAAAGTCCTTACGATGATATAAAATTCACTTGCCTGGTGTTTTCAAATATAAACAAGAAAAACACAACCTCAGCTTCAGATGCACAGCTGTCTCTGCCCCACATATTTTGATCTTTCTTGGGAGACTGTTGACTATTTTTATATATAAGTGTTTATGAAGTGCTAAATAAATATGTAATTATTTAGAAGAGTCTGTTGCCTGATTTTTCACCCCTGGAAGGACCTCCAGGTCACTTTGTTCCCAGTTTTCTGGCACGTGTAGTTTCAGACTTAAAAGCCACATCAGATGACTAGAACCAAGGCAGAAGCAAAGCTGCATTTTCAGTACACTTTGTAGACAGGAGGTTGAATTTTAAGTGCAAATGATTTCATTATTGGAAATAAGAGGGCAAAGAGCAAAGATACTAATTTTGCATAAATGAGTTTTTAATTTAAAATTCTGAAGTATCGGAAATTACAGTACATGGAATTTGAGGTCCAGAGTTGTCTTGTTGAAATCTAAAAACAGATTGTTTGGTAATTGACTGTATTGGATTTCTTCTTAATTGTGAAGTATTATTTAGGTGAACTCATAATAAAATGGAAGTGTTAAACCCCTCTGGTAGCATCTTGGAAGGCAGTCAGTGTCAGCAGCATTCTCCGCCCATGGAACTGAAATCCCACATTGACATCGTTCATTTCATCCATTTTCAGAAAAACTTTCCCAATACGCCCTTGTTCCTTTTTCTCTTAAGCTAGTTCCCCTTGAAGATATTTTCCTGCCCTTACGAGATTGCTGATAACACTCAGCCTTTCATTTAACATTGTCACCTTTTGTTTATTCTCTTGGTTTTATTGCATTCTCAAGGCAGAGGCTTTTCAGTGTCTGAGTCTGTTTCTTGTCCTTTATTTACACATCTGTTCTCCCTCACGTGCAGTGAATCTCTTCACCTTACGCTGTGAGATCTGTCAGTGCGTCAGGGCCTGTTTTTGCCTATCACTTATCCTTGCTTCAGTGGATCCAAGTGTGTCAGGACCTGTTCTCTGCCCAGGATCAGTGTCTGGATTCTGCCTTCATCTGTGCTCACTCTGCCCAACCACTCTTGAAATCTTGTATCTTAAGCTAGAGGAGAGGCCCTTTAAGGTAAATCTCTGCTGAATGTCAGAGATAGAGGCGCTGAAAGAAATGCAGCAGAAAATGTGCCAGCGAGGAAATTCACCAGTGTCCAGTTTTTTCTCTGTTTGGCACAGGTGGCATGTGGGAGCTGGCTTTGGGGGTCTGTTTTGCTTGGTCGTTATCCGTTCTAGGCGTGTCCTGTGGCTTTTTGCTACCGTCCTTTGTGCCGCGGATCAACCACCCTGGCCTCCTCAGATGGTCGTGTCTCAGTGTTGCTGACCTTTTGTGGGAGGAGTGCTCTGCGTGTCCTCCAGGTGCCGCTCCCCAGCTGCCCCTCCCTCTAGGACCAGGGCTGGGAGGGAGTCGGTGGGCTGTCCTGCACCTTCACTCTCCTTGCAGAGGAATTGGGGTGAACTGGTAGTATTTTCTCTTCTTTCCCCACTCATTCTCTGTGTAGCTGAAATTCTTCACAGTCTGAGGCCTGTGCATGCCATCAGTAGCTTCAGGGGCCGATGCAGGATTTTTATGAAATGTTCCTGTGGTTCTTAAATCGCCATGTTGCCCTGGTGGTTTTTATTGTCCTAGAAATGCTTACGTTGCAATTCAGAAGTGAAATTCAGAGGACACTTGACACCTGAGACAGAGTGCTTCCCGATTCCTGTCTCATGTGGATCTGCAGACTTCTTTCAGAGTGTCTTGTGTATAACTTAAGATACAGTTTGGGATTAGTACCTTACAGGTGGAGATATGGGAGAGCAAAGCCCTAGAGAAAGGACAAAGAGGAACAGAGCTCCAGACATCCAGGCTTTGGTCCGGAAACCAGGCAGGGTGCGGGGAGTCTGTGCAGCACCGGGAGGGCCTGGGCTGGGCTCCGTTCAGTAGCTGAGAAAAGAGCCATCATGAACAGATCATCAATGTGTCCAGTTGGCGGTCTTTACAAACCTTGATCTGGTGATTGTGAAGACAGCAGTGGTATAATGTGATGTTTCCCAAAAGTCATTAACATTTGAATATTTTAGAACTAATTGCACACAAGAACTCACGTGTCCTTGGAGCAAAACTGACAGCAACGCCAAGCAGTGTCCTGTGTGATGACACAAGAGCTGTAGAAAACCAACAGTGCCTAAAGATCCTGTTTCGTAACCTAGCAAGGAAAGTAGTGCATTAGGGAGGTTGCTCAGTCCTCAGTCATGTCCGGCTCTTTGTGACCCTGTGGATTGTAGCCCACCAGGCTCCTCTGTCCCTGGGATTTCCCAGGCAAGAATACTTCCCAGGTGGTTCAGCAGTGAAAAATCTGCCTGCCTCTGTAGATTACAGAGTTCTTACTCTTCCTCTGAACAGAGGAGAGGTCGTATTTTGTTTATTGCTGGACTTGTTACTGGTTGATCCAAAACCATCTGAAGACAGGCTGGTGTCCCTGCTTAAGATTAAAGTGCTGATGAGATCAACAGCATTCTTAATGACTGTGTTCTGTAATTCTTCATTTCAGGCTTTGCTTTGTGGCTCCCAAGACACACTCACACATGCACATACCCACACACATGCACACGTGCAAACACATGCACACACATAGCCGTTACATAATGGGGTAGGTCTTTAGTCTCATAGCATCTCTAGTCTACTTAAACTCCTTGCAGGGTTTCCTCACCCTACTTCTTGCTGGCCCAGCCCAGCAGACAGAAAGTACGGAGCGTTGCCCACCATCCCTGCAGGCAGGCGAGGTGGAAGTGGTTCCAGCATCCTTGCTACTCTTAGGCTTTGGAACAAGTCCTGTATCATCTGATGTTGTGAATCACATAGAAGCTTAAGTAGTTGAAGGGAACACCTCAGCAGAATGTCAGATTCCCCGTTTTATTCTTATTAAATTATCAAGGAGTGAAATGAACATGGGCTTTTTAAAACAACCTTCTTTTGTCGGGTGCCCTAAATCTCCCCAGTCCCTGAGAAGGCAGATCATGTACCTAGACGGCTAAGAAGGTGCCCACTTTCTCACATTCCTGAGAATGGCCAGGACAGAAATGAGAGGTTTTCCTCTGCTTGTACCTAACCTGATTGCACTCTTTCTGCATGTTCACCATCTGATTTTGTCCTATGTGACATAACAGGGAAGGTAACCAAAACCAACCCTATTTGATGTAAAAAAAAAAAAAACCTTACCAATTCCTGAAACACCTGATGTTGTTGTTCAGTTGCTCAGTCATATCCAGCTCTTTGTGACCCCATGGGCTGCAGCACTCCAGGCTTCCCTGTCCTTCACCATCTCCTAGAGCTTGCTCAAACTCATGTCCATTGAGTTGGTGATGCCATCCAACCATCTCGTCTGTCGTCCCCTTCTCTTCCTGCCCTCAGTCTTTCCCAGCATCAGGGTCTTTTCCAGTGAGTCAGCTCTTTGCATCAGGTGGTCAAAGTATTGGAGCTTCAGCATCAGTCTTTCCAACCAACGTTCAGAGTTGATTTCCTTTAGGACTGACTGGTTTGATCTCCTTGCAGTCCAAGGGACTCTCAAGAGTCTTCTCCAACACCACAATACGAAAGCATCAATTCTTCAGCACTCAGCCTTCTTTATGGTCCAGATCTCACATCCGTGCATGACTCTCTGATATTGACTTCACAGAAAAGTCATTTGTTAACTGATTTTTTTATTTTACCTCAAAAGAAGGTAAATACAAAAGTGTAGGGCAGTGTGATTTAAAGTGTGTTTTAAGTTCTGTTTTTCCTAAATTTATCCTACTCAATGTTGATTACAGAGCAACAGGAGGAAACTTTGAGAATCAAAGACAAGTCACTTCAACCACAGAAGCTTCCAAGTAGCCAGATTTCTTTCAAAAAAGATCAGTAAATAAATATTTTAAACTTCCATTGACCTTTTTAAAATATGCTGCCAGAAGTATTCTGAGCTATTCTCATAAATTAGTCATCTTTTTGCAAAACAGCTATAGCAATTTGATATAATAAAAAGAGCAGTGATTTAGAAATCAGAAGTTGGGCTATGTCTTGGCTCACGCACAGGGAGGTTAAGTGACAAGCTAACATCCCCTGGATGAGGAAGATTGACCCAGACAGTCTGTCTTTAAGAGGCTCTTCCATGAGTCTGGGGGCTTGCCTGGTAGCTCAGCGGTAAAGAGTTTGCCTGCAATGCAGGAGACCTGGGTTTGATCCCTGGGTCAGGAAGATCCCCTGGAAGAGGAAATGGCAACCCACTCCAAGATTCTTGCATGGGAAATCCCGTGGACAGGGGAGCCTGGCGGGCTACAGTCCATGGTGTCACAAAGAGTCGGACATGACTGAGCAACTAAACGACAGTCCATGAGTCTGTGCTCCAGCTTGGAGACCACAGGGAAGACTGGCCACGATTGTGCAGGAGAGCTCAGGAGAACCACTGCCCCACAGGGAGTTGCAATATTGTTCCAGAGCATGGTTACCATTCCTGTTGCTAGGGGTGGGATGGTTCATGTGTGAGTCAGGACTCTGATGTTCCTGGAGATGGCAGCCTTGTGGGTTTAAGCAGAAGGGGCTTGCAGGATTGCTGGGGGCCCCTCTGGAGAAACAGACCCAGGCCTAGCCTCCAGAAACAACTCTGGAAGTTACCACACACACAGCTGGGTTTCTAGGAGAGTGGCTGCCTCCCCTGAATGGGAACCTGACACCAGGAAGCTGCCGGCCCCATCCAAAGCTGCCACCAGTTTCCAGCAGTGGGAGCACCTTGTCTCTGCTTCCGTCCATCTCAGCGTAGTGAATGCCCTATGCCCTGCCTCTCGTCCACAACTCAGGAGTCTACATCTGGCCCAGTCTTCCTGGCCAGTAGGGTCTAAGCCCTTATCTGAGATCTTCCTGCAGGGGGTGGGCTCCTGAGGTGTCATCTTTCCAGCCTCTGTGCATCAGGTGGGGGTTGGAATTCATACAACTCACCAACCTGTTGTATCCACCATGGACAGTAAGATAACTATTTCATGATAAATAACAGTTGTTTTTTTATATATTTATAGTTTACAGAGTAGACATAAATCCTTTTCATTTAGAGCTCACATCAAGTCACTCCATATATAAAAATGCTGTCTCTGGCCATTCCTGAGAAAATGTCTCTGATAAAAATTGAGTGGTTATTTCCTGGAGATGCAAAGCTAATACAGAGATCAGGATTTTCAGTTTGGGTTTCTCCTCCCAGACTCATTCTTCTCTGCGTTGGCTGTTTTCATCTGTGTCCTTCCCCGAATGGGTACGTCCGCCAGCTTTTCAACCTGATTTACTCTTTGCCGTGCAGACCAGTGAAGGAAGAGCCCGAGCCCTCGGAGGCGGACGCTCCTGGCCGGTGGCCCAGCACCTACATGAACAGGACTCCTCCAACACCTTCAGAGTCTGCAACCACCGTGAAGTCCCTCATCAAGTCATTTGACTTGGGACGACCAGGTATTGTGTCATTTTGTTTGATAAGCAAAACTCAAATTCAGACCATAGCCTCATGGATCCAGCCTGTCTCCGCTGCCCTGGCCCCACATTGGTGCAACCAGGGGTCCCTTCTCAGACTATCCACGTGCAGACATGGTGTGCATTGCTCGCTGAGGCTGCATGAGACAACAGGGGAGTTGGCTCTTCTCTCTTCCCAAACTTCCCTTCAACTCCTGCCGCACCCCTTTCCTTTTCTTCCTCTCTGTCCATTAAATCCAGGTCACCACTGGTTGCCTTTTTACCATCTCATGAGGATTAGCAGGGTTGGCCAGAGGCTTGTCTCCTGGGAAAGGAGGCGCTGGTTCCATGCATTGGGCTGTCTGGCTGGCGCCTAATACAATCTGTCATTCCTGATTGTGGGATATTTCCAGCTTTTCCTGGAAATGTCTCCCTGACCCACAGCTTACTTTTGTTTGCCATTATCTGCATATGAGAAAAACGGATCTCTACATTGTCTACCCTGAATTTTCATGAGCACTGTTCTTAGAAGGAACCTGTATCCAAAACACACTGTATGTCTTCCCTTGATTGCATCAAATATGCTCATTGTACCAGGGACCAGAGTAACAGCCAGTCCTAGGACGTTGTGTCTGCTGAAACAGTTTGCGGCTGAATTGGATTAAGATGAGCCTACAGAGACGGGATAATACGAAGGCCCAGTGACATTCGATTGTGAAGGTGGAAAAGGAAAGAACAGTGTGGTTTGTCTAAGAGTGTCTTCTTGCCCGTGGCTGCCTGGTTACCTGTACGTTCTCCTGCTCCTCGTGTGTCCTTGACTAAGACCAGCCCCCATCTAGTTAACCCCTGACTCACTCCCCAGTTCAGCATGAGTCTAGACCAGAAGAGGGTGAAAGAGCATCAACAAGGCAGGAAGTATTATTTGCTGTTTCGAACTGGAACAGCCTAGAAACATCCTGTCTCTTTTCTTGGCAGGTGGAGCTGGGCAGAATATTTCTGTCCACAAGACCCCCCGCAGTCCCCTGAGTGGGATCCCTGTGAGGACGCCCCCAGCTGCCGCTGTTTCTCCAATGCAGGTATTGGTGCCCATAGGGTGCAGGTGGGAGCCTGTGTCACGTAGTTACCCAGGCAACAAAAGGGTACCCAGTTCGTTTATTTTTTGAGGTACATTGATCATCTTTTTTGTTTATTTATTTATTAATTTTTGCCGTGCCACGTGGCATGTGGGATCTTAGTTCCCTGACCAGGAATCAAACCCAGGCCCCCTGCAGTGGAAGTGATGAGTCTTAGCCACTGGACTGCCAGGGAAGTTTCTGAATATTGTTTTTAATAGGCCTAAAATAATAATAATGAAGCTTTCATCAAAAATTCTGCTCCAGTGCCTGGTGAGGGTCTGAGAGAGACGCTGTAAGCATCATACAGTTTTGTTGATGCCTCTTTCTTGGTTTTCCATAAGATGACACTGTCAAAGTTTTCAGTTAAGTGAAGATTGTGTTTTTTATACTAGAGTGGACATTGATCTTTTTCTCAAATAATTTTTTTTTTAATGCCCAGAGAGAGTGCTTGCAATTTATAAATTCTTAAGGGTTCACTGCATTAACCCTGTTTTGTGTTTGCCATCTCCTAAAGGTCTCAGACCAAAACTCCCTGGTATTTCTAAGACCAGGGCTTTTGATGTCACTAGCAGCACCCAGGGTTCTGCCTCTATGGAGCTGAGGTTGATGTACTTGTCAACAAGCTCTGTTGTCTGACATCCTTGGTAGTACGTCTGTTGTTTGGGATCTCTTATGCTTTAAAAGAAATATTTTATTTTATTTTTTTACTTTTTCATCCTTGAAGGTAATTTCTACCAGCTTCTATGTAAAACCAAATACAAGTTATTTATTTTTTATGATAATCATTGTTTATTTAATACAAGTAAAAGAGGTCATGCTTCATTTTCACCTATTTGTATTGAGCTATAACAAAAGTTTGCTGGTAGATGTTTAACAACTGGCTGTTTAGGAGAAAGAGCCCTGATTTGTGGTGTTTGCCAGTTTCTCTGATGTCAGTGTTCCCATCATTGCCGATTTCTTTATCCACTCATCTGTTAATAGGCATTAAGGTTGTTGCCACATCTTGGCTAATGTGAATAATGTTACAGTGAACATGGGTGTGCAAATATCCCTTGAAGACCCTGTTTTGTGTTCCTTGGGTAACCACCCAGAAGTGATATTGCTGGATCACATGGTAGTTCTGTTTTTATGTTTTTGAGCAACCTTCCTGCTGTTTTCCATATCACCTGCCTGGTTTTACATTCCCACCAACAGTACACAAGTGTTCTGATTTCTCACATCTTCACCAATGCTTGTTTTTTCTATGGTTGTTTTCTGCAGTGACCATCCTCACAGGGGTGAGGTGATACCTCATTGTGGTTTTGATTTGCATTTTCCTAATGACTAGTGATATGGAACATCTTTGCGTGTGCCTATTGGCCATTAAAAAAACAGTATGTTTACACACGTCCTTGAATATACATAGAATATTCCAGGAAGATGTTCACAGATGTGATGAGTAATAGTTGCCCCGGGGAGAAGGGGGTGATGGGAGCGAAAGGGAGACTGTGCTTTCACTCCATGTCCTTTCTGTTCCTTTTGAGGATCCTGCCAATTGCGTCTCAGCCCACTCCCATATTCTTGCCTGGAGCATCCCAAGGACAGAGGAGCCTGGCAGGCTGCTGCCCATGGGGTCACAAAGATTCGGACATGACTGAGCAACTGAGCAAGCTTGCATGCATGCACTTCAGTTGCATTTATTACCTGTCCAGTTAAAGCACTTGTTTTAAAAGGCACCCCCTGGTGATTCTGATGAGCTTGAGAACTGTTGTATGTACACACACAAGCACATACACACACCACTTGTTCCTGGTGTGACCAGTGTGATGCCTTTTGGTTTCAGAGACATTCTGCCTTCAGTGGTACTCGGCCAGCCAGCAAAGGAGTGACTCAACGCTTGGATCTCCCAGACCTTCCCCTCTCAGGTAAATCACTGTAGCACATTATTGGCCAGAGACATATTAATACATCTTTTGTTACCCAAATGTTATTGACCACAGTGTTTCAGTATTCACTTACATAACAAATTGCCTGCTACAGGCGATTTTCTGTGAAAATCCCCTGGTCACTAAAGAGTTAAATAGAAAGTGCTTTTGACTTATGTGTTGTAAGGTGAACTTTTCTTCTCTCCTTTGCATGAAACTGAGCTTAGAAAAAGAATCAGGGGCGTTTGTTGCAAATGATTCAAACTCTGAATATGTGTATTTATGGCCGTGAGATCCCAGCTGTGTCCTGCTGGCTACAGGGTGCCTGAGTCTGGGAGAAATGTCAGGCTCTGGAGGTCTTTTGCTTGTTTTACTAAATCTAAAGAGCATATCTCATCTTTAAAAGTAACTATTTTGAGAAAAAACTCTCATCTTCAGAGCTATTGCTCCCACAATTCCTAATATATGCCTGAGATCTTTGTCTTTGAGTGTAGACCTTTTTCTGTTGCTATGCCTAAATTTTTAAATTTTAAAAATTTAAATCCCCATGATGAAGCAGCGCTGTGTCAGCAGGCCTCACGTGTCCCATTTTTGCTCCTTCTGCACCTGCCATGCCAATGGCTGATGTGAGGGAGCCATGGAGCAGGGACTGGGGCAGACAGCGTGGACTTGAACCTTGGCCCCACCACTTAACAGTCTGGCTCTGGCCTGGTAATCCCAGCCCCCAGTGCTGTGGTTCCCTCGTCTCTGAGACAGAACTCCTGTGGTCCGCCTCTGGGATGGCTTGGAGGATTGAGTGAACCCAGCCAGGCTGGTGCCAGAGCCTCGGAGGGACTGACTTTTGCCACCTGCCAGAGCCCCAAGACCTTGGCCGGGGTTGCCATCGTATAGAATGTGCACTGAGAGACAGATACATGTGTGTGAGGTCACTGCTGTGAAGAAACACAGAAAGAACACTGACTACCTGGTTCTTCGTGCCTGGAAAAAGGAGTTGCTGTTCAGTCGCTAAGTCGTGTCCAGCTCTTTTGATCCCATGGACTGTAGCACGCCAAGCTTCCCTGTCCTTCACCATCTCCCAGAGTTTGCTCAAACTCATGTCCATTGAGTCGATGATGTCATCCAACCATCTCGTCCTCTGTTGCCCCCTTCTCCTCCTGCCCTCAATCTTTCCCAGCATCAGGATCTTTTTCAATGAGTCGGATCTCGCATCAGGTGGTCAAAGTATCCCTCAGCTTCAGCACCAGTCCTTCCAATGAATATTCAGGGTTGATTTCCTTTAGGATTGACTGATTTGATCTCCTTGTAATCCAGGGAAGAAGGAGAGAAAGCCAGAAACCTAGACCACATAGAGAGAAATCCTTTATTTCTAAGTGTAAAACAGTTTCTGTGACACTGAATAAAAAAGGAAACCCACTCTTCTCATTTTTGATCATGGTCGAGCACAGATTTATCCGTAAAACAGTTGCTTCTGTGACTGTAAACTCTTTCACCTCACCAACTTATTTTTTTCCCTTCTGAATTTTGTTTTCTTTTTTCTTGGATTTAATAAGATTTTATTTTAGCCTTAGATAAACACTGACATTGAGAATTTAAAGATGACCTTGGCCCTTTCCTTGCATTTTACAAGTGCGAGGCTCAGGCCCTGAAGAGTTTAATCAATTTACAAGAGCCACACATTGCTTGTGAGGAGCTCAGGGACAGGAAGGACTTTCCCTGACTCTTGTGCCACGTTGCCTTCTGGTGATGAGGCTGGTGATCACTCTGATTAGCAACTTCATAAAGAAGTGTGCATGGTTCATGTAGGACTTTGGGTTGTCATAATGACTCCCAGGAAGAGGGGAGTGGTGGCCAGAGACCATGGGTAGTCCAGAGTCAGAGGAGTAAGCAGTCCAGAGGGGGCATCCATGTTGAGTTCTTCACACTTGCTACATACCATGAAGTAGGAATAACTCAGTTATAAGCTCAGTGCTGCCTGTGTTATTTTTTTTATTGTGATAAAATACCTGTGGCTTCTCAGATGGCTCAGTGGTAAAGAATCTGCCTGCCAATGCAGGAGACGTGGGTTCAATCCCTGGGTCAGCAAGATCCCCGGAGGAGGGCATGGTAACCCACTCTAGTATTCTTGCTGGGAAATCCCATGGACAGAGGAGCCTGGTGGGCTACCATCCATGAGGTTGCAAAGAGTGGGACACTACTGAGGGACTATACACACATACATAAACACACACAAAATACCTGTAACATGAGGTTTACCATCTGAACTGTTTTTAAGTGCGTTAGGTGATCTTTTATTGTTAGTATTGACATCTCTGTTCCTCCAGCTTTAGAATTTCCCTTTTGTAGAGAAACTATTCTTTTCATTGACAAGATAAATACTGACACTGAGATTGCCCGGAAGTAGTAACTCATCCTCAGCTCCCCTCTTTCTCTCCTCCCTCCCCCCACCCTGCAGGCACCTTGTCCACCTGCAAGATTGTTTACTTGGCTCAGAAAGGCCCGCACCCTGGAAATGGCCTGCTTTCCAGCCAGCTGTGCAGCGTCACGTCCCTAGAAGCTGCAGGACCAGGGTTAATGCACTGTTTTTTGTTGTTCCCTTTAGTGATGTAAATGCTGTGATTCTCTGCTCTTCCCAGCTCATTAGCTACACTCCCAACCTGACCACCATAATTGATGCTAATAGCTATACAAGTGTTGTTTTTCCCACTGTTTATGGCGTCGAAGGAGGGGATCATGGGCTCGGCCTGGTCGCTGGCTGCTTGTGGCATCGAGCAGGTGACCAGGTTCCCACTCCGAGTCATCTGTATGTCCAGCTAGACAGTTGCCGGAGTCTTCTCCCGATCTATACCTCAGTGGTCCTCTAGGAAATCGCCTCAAGGGGGTTCAGCCTGTTTCCTTAGCTATTTTGCCTCAGACTACAGTGACAGCAGAGATGAGCCTCAGAAGAAATGTTCTCACTGATTCCTAGAGAGCCAGGACCTGTGGCTGGCATGGCGTCCTGTCCTGTGAAGTGGGCCTCATTCCTGGTGCCCAGCGTTTCTACCTGATGACCTACCAGGCGTCTTCCTGTCACACCCTCCCCCAAGTGCCCATCAGTAGAACATGGGCTTTTCCTGGGGACAGGCTGGTCTGGTGGCCCTGACCCTGTGTGCCTGCGGAGGCTCTTAGGAGCAGGGCCTCTGGTCAGTGCGCTGCTGGTGCCATCCTGAAGCTCAGAGTAACTGTTGAACAAGGGCAGCTTGGCATTGGTCCCTGTGGATCATGGAGCTGGTCCTGCCTGGAGAGTCCTTTCTAGAAAACACCGTGTCCCTATTTGCATTTTTATCACCCAGCCTAGAACATGTTATGTGTGTATCTCTATCCGAATCTGGGGCGTGGTAAAGAACCAGCCCGCCAACAATGCAGGAGACAAGAGACGTGGGTTCAATCCCTGGGTCGGGAAGATCCCCTGGAGGAGGGCATGCAACCCACTCCCATATTATTGCCTGGAGAATCCCGTGGACAGAGCCGCCTGGTGGGCTACAGTCCGTGGGGTTGCGCAGAGTCGGACACGGCTGACGTGACCCAGCACACGGAGATGATTTCCAGTGCTGTCTCGGTTTCAGGTGTGCCACACAGTGATTCAGTATCTGTTGTGTGTTCTTTCATACAATTTTAGAGGAGTGTAGCTGGTGTACAGTGTGTGCTGGTTTCAGGTGTGCTGCACAGTGACTCGGTGCCTGTTGTGTGCTTGTACACAACACTGACATGAGGACTGAGTGTACTGGACAGTGTGACCTTTCGGGTCTCTCCTCCTCCAGGACCAGTAATCATATTGTTGTCCCCACAGATCTCCTGAAGGGAAGAGCTGAGGACCTGAAGCCAAACCCTTATCTCCGCAAGAGCCCCTCTCTCGAGTCCCTGAGCAGACCCCCTTCTCTGGCCTTCGGGGGCTCCAGGCTGCTGGCCACCTCCCCTGGGGGCTGGAAGCCGCAGAGCAAACTCAGGTACCCATCAGAGCCTGTACCTCTCACCTTTGCAGCACCACACCAGCTATTCTGGCAATTATAAGGCTCCGGCCAGAAGTATCTTCCTTCTGTCCTTTCACGCTTCTCCTCCTTGGTCCACCCTCCCCTGAGGTTGCAGCCCACTCCCGGTAGCACAGACACCCCCTTTTCGGCCTGTGCTGTCTGACCTCCATTTGTATTTAATTCCCTGCTGCACACTGTGTGTGCTTTTGCCTCACTTGGGCTGTAATTTAGTGGACAGCAAATACTTCATCCTGACGCTTGGATTGCTCTTAGCCCCTCGTGTTGTGCTGCACAGAGCCGCTCACTCAGTAAATATTTACGAATAGGCAGGTGGATAAATGCACAAAATTGGCTACTTGAGGAGTAATGGCTTTTTAACAAACATTAGAACTACCATTATGAGTATTAGAAAAGGGTTTTATAAAAGCCTGAACACCTCAGTTCAGCCATTGTCAAATCTTTGGGTGTGGTCTGTTTCTGGACCCAAATAGATGAAGTCATATCTTTCAGAGGTTTAATTAAGCCCCAGTTGTTACGTTTCTGTCTTGTTTATATGCAGGGGATTTAAATAATCAAAACAGGTTTTCAGGACCAGAATTAGTGCTATCCCAAAATTATTTTTTTTGTACCAGAAATGCATACAAACAGACTATGTGTATTTTTCCATGCTATTTATATTATACCTTCATCATAAAAGGTTAGATTAGTGAGGTTAGTTTATTATTTCAATTTTATATTCATGTCATTGAGATGAGCCAATAATAGAATAGAAATTTACTTTGGTAATTTTCGTATTTATTATTGCAGTCATGTCTATTTTCTTTTTTTTTTTTTTAAGAAAACTGGTAAATGTTTCGTTTATTGAGACACTCTTTTCCTTCATTTTAGTCTTCCCTAATTTGTCATGCCTAGAAATTTGGCTCTCAGTGATGAATTAAGACCAGGCATAGTGAACACTTGCAAAGTCACAGTAACTTCATTGTTAATGGTGACGCTGACCATATAAACTCCATTCCCATCACCTCCCATAAGCAACTAGTCTGGGGTTTTTAAAATGCTCTTCCAGTATTCCTTGTATATGTTACTGTAGAAATAGGTTGTAGCTTCGTAACATGTACTGTTTTCTATAGGTGTTTTTAATTTAAATGATGCTATACTTAATAAATAAAAGGCTAGAAGGATAGTGCAGCAGATGGATTAAAAAAAAAAAACCCTCACAAGACTCCTGAAAGCCAGGAAGCACAGTTCCCTGTCTGGTTTATACCGTGAAATGTAATAAAAACGTGCTGTTAATGGGACTGGTGGGCGATTTCTTTAGAGTCTCATTGGACAGACCTCGACTTTTGCTTTTCTCATCTAGTTAGTTATTTTCTGTGTATTTGTGGACTCTAAACGTCAGCATCTCCGCTTTCTAACTAGTGTGGAAAGAAGAGACCCTCTGGCGGCCCTGGCCCGGGAATACGGTGGCTCCAAGCGCAATGCTCTCCTCAGGTGGTGCCAGAGGAAGACAGAGGGCTACGCGGTAAGGCCGGGGGCCATCAGTGTCCAGCAGACTTGGGCAGGCAGCGGCCTGTGTCCTGCATGTGCACCGGCCTGGGCAGGCCCATGTGCCCGTTGGTGTCAGCTCTGTTCTCCCAGGTGGGGCTGCTGGCAGGTGGGGGCGGGGTAGGACCCCAAGGACCCATCACAACTTCCAGCAGACGTGACCTCACTGTGGGCCTGCGTCCCCTAGGACGGCCTTTTTATTTGCTCAGAGGCTGAGTAAACCCCCAACAGTGCTCCCGACCGGCTGCTCCACCCAAGGAGGCAGCTTTCACTAAATAATCTTCAAAAGATGGTGCCTTTTTCTGATTGACACAAAGGCCCCACATGGTAGGCCTTCAGTCTCTTCTGAAGTTAGGAGTTGCTCATATTTAGTTGGAGAGTTTCTGTTTTTGTTTTCTGTGGAGGTTGAACACAAAAGGAATACTTGATATAAGTTCGGTTTTTTATAATGAAATGTCATATACAAAGATAAAAAAAGTGTGTAAATCATAGTTTATCGAATGACTGTGGACGTGAAAACCCAGAGTCATGTCTAGGAGAGGAGCACGGCTGGGCCCACACCACTCATGTGACTTTCCCGTCGTAGCCTCCGTGACCTCCACAAGTGACTCTGTCCCTAGTTCTGTTTCTGCTGGTTTTCTGTAAAACTTAGGATCCCTAAATACCAGATCTATTTTGTCTGCATTTGAACTTTAAAGAAATGGAATTAAAACCTGTAGTATTTCCATCTTTGTTTTTAAATTGTTGAGATTTACCTGTGTTGTTCCCTGTGAGTATGGTTTATTCGTTTCCTTCTCTGATAGTAACCTATGGTATGATCACATCATTGTTTACTTACCCGTTCTGTTGTCAATGGACAGGTGAGTGACTTCTAGTCTGGGGCTCTTGCATATCTGGTATGTTCTATTGGTATGTTCTGGTAATGCCTCTCAGAACCTATGTGTCCATTCCTTCTGGGTCTACACCTAGAAGTGGACCAGGTGGGCCACAGGATGTACGTGTGTTCTAGTGTGGTAGATCATGCCAGACAGATTTCCCAAGCAATTGTACGGTGCTATTGCCCACCAATGACTTGGGTGATTTATGTTTTCTCTGCTTTCTCCGTAGCACTTGCTGCTGTTGGTTTTGTTGCTCCCAGTCACTGGGGCATGTGTGACAAGAGGTCTCATTCAGGCTGTGGCTTTCTTTCCCTGCTGGCACATGAGGTCAAGCTCCTCTCTTGTGCTCCTTGGACGTCCCCGCTGTCTTTCCTTGGATGCCTGCTCAAGCCTTTGCCCATTTTTAGAATAAGATTGTCTTTCTTTGCTTGTTGCTTTCATGGATTCTTTATACATTCTGCACACAAGTCCTTAGTCAAATAGACAATATCATTTCCCAGGGTGGTTGAATTTTCACTCTTCCTTTAAACACAGTTCTTCATTTTAATAAAGTCCAATTTATTAGTCTCTTCTCTGATGATTAGTGCATTTTGTTTCTGTTTAAGAAATCTTTGTTCCACAGTCATTACACATCATTCTATGTTTTCTTCTGAAAGTTGGACTGTTTTACCTGCCTGTTAGTTAGGTGTCCTCTTTAAAACTGCTACCTCCTTCACTCTCCTTATTCAGGCTCAGCCCCCTCCCCCACATCTTCACCCTGTTTTTCTACAAATACTGAAACTGTTGGCACCATGATATTCCTTTCCCGATGTCCAGCTTTGAGGGCCAAGAAGACTGGGCCTCAGCTGAGAGTCAGCCCAGAGGGCCAGGCAGAGCCAGGTTCTCTGTGCAGCAGTAGTCAAGTGTCTCCAATTCAGACTGTACCCAAGAAAAAAGTGGCCCATATCTGAGTCTCTTCATTTTTTGTTAAAAATGTAAAGAAAAAATCAGGGTCATGACCAACAGTAGAGGCCCCCCCAGGTACAAACGTGCTTCTGGCCATTCTCTTGGCTCCTCTGTCACTCTCTGCATCCGCCTTTTCTCAAGGTTCAGATACCCTGCAAAGGCAGGTAGGTGCCTGAGTGACAGCATCCCCGCCAGGACAGGAGTCGGGGATGAAAGCTGACTACGGGAGGTTTCAGGGTGAGGGAAGTGGGCCTGGTGACCAAAGAGGAAGCCGGGTAGGACTCATCAGCCAGGCACAAGGTCTGACGGCAGTGAGCCCCACGAAGTCCTGGTGGTCAGCGGCACTATCATTTCTTGCTTTACAGAAATGAGTGAGGGATGTGCTGGAATGGTTATGAAAAGAATATTAAAAATTCCAGAAGGAATCGGCCCTTGAATGCAGAAGGTCATTGAAATTAGGTCACGAGAGGGTTAGACAAGATATTTCCAATCATGAGAGTGAGAATGGTGTTTCTTGCTGTCTTGCTTTCTTTCCCTTTGTTTTCTTTTGTGAACATCTTGAACTTGTTTTCAAAGCATCTCACATTGGATGAAGCCCAAACTTATTTTGCCTGAAGAGTATCTTTCATTCATTGTTAAATCTCTGTAAACTTAGAGAGAAATGCAAATCATATGTGTCTGATTTATCTACTTTTCAAAAAATGTCCTCTGTCCAGACCTGTTTGTCTAAGACAGCCCTCCAAAGCTTGTTCTCTCCCACTTGGGAAGCCAGAATTAAACTGTAGAAAACTCAAAACGGTTCAAAAACCATCTTTTGAAAAAATGATAACCATGTAATTTTGACTGAAAATAGTTTTTTACCAAAGTATAGTGTGATAGGTTAGATCAGAATCCTCCTTATATTAATTCAGTGGGTTTTTATCGAGATGCCAGGTTGGTGCCACATAATATTTAACTGCTGGGAAGTCATCCATGAATGAAACAGGTGATACCTCTGCTCCTGTGGAAACTACATTCTCGTGGGGATGACAATTAATTAAAATTTAAATATGAAATATGTACCAGATTGGAAGATGGAATGTGCTAGGGAGAAAACATAAAGCCAGGAAAGAGGATTGGGAATGTCAGGTGTGGGGGTACAGTCTTAACAGGAAGGTGGGAGAGGTGATGGTTCAGCTCACCTGGAGAAGGTGAGGACTTGTGTTTATCTCACACCAGGCTCAAAAGGGCATGGCCTTAGAGATGTCTCAGTTGGAGTTTAAGTAACTGCAGGTGGCTGCTCTGTACAGCAGCACCGAGGGTTAGATGAGCAGGCATGGGTCACCCCACATGAAGTCGGGCAGTAAACAGGCCTGCACTGTGGGGAGGGGTCTGCACGGAGCCACTCTTATCAAAAGGAGACCCTTCTAGACAGTCCACTCAACTCAGATTCCTTTGGGCCTTTTTGGAAAAAGCCAGACTCCAGGAAGGCCCCACAGGCTCCTCCCCACGGGTCTGGTGCTGGCCATGCCTTCAGCTGCATCCCCACCCCACTCCTACCCATGGAACCCCCAGTCTGTCTCTCTTCATCTGCTTTCCCTTCCCTCTCAGGGGTGTGACATAGAGGTTTCCATCTCTAAGGTCATTACCAGGAAGGCTTCTAAAGGAGCAGAAACTGAGATGGTGGATAAAAGAGCAGACTTCTAAGAATGATGCCCAGTGCCCCTCACGCTATGGACTTGCTCCCAAGTGTGGCAAAGGGGCGATCACCCAGGTAGACCTAACACATAAACCTGTAAAAGTTGAATCTCCTCTGAAGCATAATGACCCACACACTTGGTGGATTTGAAGGTGAAAACGACGTGTGAGGAGGAGCTGACGGCTAGAGAGGAAACCGGGACTTCCCAGCATAAAGCCTTGGAGCACCGAGGTCCTGTGACACCCAGGAAGTGCCGTGGGGCCCCCAGCAGTTGTGAAGTGAACAGGCTAGTCTTTCTCTGCCTGTCCTGATGCCCTCAGGTCTCAGCCAGGCTGAGGGTGTGCAGCTTGCTGGGCCTTCTGCTGGGCCTCAGCCAAGGGACCTTGACCTGAAACAACGATGAGTGCGTGGTCCTGGGGCAGCCCTCCAACCCGCTAGGAAGCATGATGAGGACCAGCCACCCTGCCCTCCGCAGGCAGCACCTTGGCTCTGCTCCCAGACCCTGGACTATGTGGCCCACACTGGCGAGTCAATCCGGGTCATACAGCAACATCACGAGTCCACCTGTGAGTGGATTCCCTCCCATGGCCTCCAGGGCGGAGTCTAGCCAGACTGACACCTGGACATCTGACGTGAACAACTGGCCGGGGCTCCCCGGACTTCTGACCCACCAGTCACCAGCCAACAATTAGTGGATGTCGTGCACACTGCCGGATTTACAGCAACAGAATTCTAGTCAAGCGAAGTTAGTGGGGTCTGGAGGTAACAGAGAGAGCCCCCGATTCTCCCTTAGGTCAGATTGTTTGCTTTTCCTATGATCAGCCAGGGACAGGCTTTGCTTCTTTGGGTCATTAGTGTACCACTCATTGTTCCTATTCCTGTGTTTCTGCCTACAGCACACTGGTTCCCTGAGGCTCAGGCGTGACTTTCCCATTCGAGGTTTCTCAGTGCTGCCAGGGCCTCTGCCTGTGGGGTCCCGAATCCTTAGGTCTGGTTGGGGTCAGGCACAGCACTTTATAAATGCTCCTGGTGATGAATGTGTAGTTGGCACTGAGCACCCAGGCGGGGTGGCAGAATTCTAAAATGCACTGTGATCTCTGCTCCCTGGCATTTCTCCCACAATCACACTGTGTTCATGGCAAAAGGCATTCGACAGCATAGTTAAAAGTTGCTGGTGAATTGGCCCTAGAACAGGAAGGGAGATTACCTGTGTGGGCCTAACCCCATCACATTATGGCCGCTGCTGGGTTGGAGATGGGAGGGGAACCTGGGGAAAGGAGCTGAGAACAGCCTCTAGTTGCTGATGGCCAACAAGGAAATGGGGAACTTGGCCTTACAGATGTAGAAACTTGTCTCCAACTTGGACAGACCTGCAGGCAGATTCATCCCAGAGCTGCCAGGTGACGCTCAGCTGACAGTGGATTTCAGCCTTGGGGAACCCTGAGCTGAGATCCGGCTACACTGGCTGACCTCTGACCTTCAGGAACTGGAGGTCACAAACAGGTCACTGGGCCCCGGAATTTGTTACACAGCAAAAGAAAACTAATACAATGACAGAAAGCAGGAAAAATGCCTGGCTATTCCTAGCCAGACTGTTTTCAAATTATGTTTCCCATAAGGGTGAACTTGGGTATCATTTTACATATTTCCTTCTACGTCAATACTGCTCTAATGTTTTGACACTTGAAGTCTGAGGCCTTTAAAACTTTTAAACTCAGCCTGTTAAAACTTGCTGTGTTCTGCCTATGTCCTTGACCAGATAAATCACCAGTGTCGGCCTCCCAGTCAAGGTGCCACCCATGGAATATACCCTTTAACACAGAAACTGTGTTTATTAGTATTTATTTCAAGGAAATAGTCATGGATGCCTATGAAGATACCATTTCAAGCAAATTTATCATGTTTTACTCATTTAAAATTATTTTTAAAGAACTGGAAGTGATACAAATATCTAATAATAGGGTAATCAAATGAATTTCGGTATGTGTGTACAGTGTAATATAATATAACCCTTAAAAGTCATACTTTGAACAAATATATTTTAAAACAGTGGGGAAAAACGTACCCAGTGCATTAAATCAAAAATCAAATTTTAAAACACTGTCTAGTATGATTCCAATTCTGTAAAAAGAAGTTTATACAAATGTTAACAGTGGTTATCTCTAAGAGAATACTTAAAATTTATTCATCCTTTCTTATAATATTTTCATTTTCTGCTGTGAATGTGTAAATCTTTAAAAGAAAAAGTTATTTTTAAAATTGCATCTTTTTAAAGAAAGAAGGGTTTCCCAGGTGGCTCAGTGGTAAAGAACCTGCCTGCCAATGTAGAAGACCCAAGAGAAGCGTGTTTGATCCCTGGGTCAGGTAGATCCCCTGGAGAAGGAAATGGCAACCCACTTCAGTGTTCTTGCCTGGAAAAATCCCATGGACAGAGGAGCCTAGCAGGCCACAGGCCATGGAGTCACAAAGAGTTGGACACAACTGAGCACACAACTGCATCAAAGGAAAGAAGCCAGATGCAAAAATCTACTTATTATATGTATGAAATGTCCAGAGTAGGGAGATTCATAGAGTCAGAAAGTGGAGTAGTGGTTCCCAGGGAGTTGGGGGAGACGTTACTGAACCGAACTTGGTTCCACTTGCCTGTAGAGGCAGACAGTCTGCTGACACCGGGTTGTGGTGAAGGAAAGTCCAATGTTTATTTGCAGGGCACCAAGCAGGGAGAAAGGCTTCCCTGATAGCTTAGTTGGTAAACAACCCACCTACAACACAGGAGACCCCAGTTCAGTTCCTGGGTCAGGAAGATCCACTGGAGAAGGGATAGGCTACCCACTCCAGCATTCTTGGGCTTCCCTTGTAGCTCAGCTGGTAAAGAATCCTCCTGGAATTCGGGAGACCTGGGTTCGATCCTTGAGTTGGGAAGATACCCTGGAGAGGGAAAGGCTACGCACTCCAGTGTTCTGGCCTGGAGAATTCCATGGACTCTGTAGTCCATGGAGCCACAAAGAGTCGGACACGGCTGAGAAACTTTCAGTTTCAAGCAGGGAGAATAGGCATTTCATGCTCGAAAGGCCCAAACTCCTCCCCATGACGTTCAGGGAAGAATTTTTAAAGATGAAGAGAGGGGAAGGGTGAGGGGTGTGTATCAGCTCCTGCACATCCTTCCTGTGGGCGGGAGATGAGGTAACAAGTGGTGTTTCAGGAATGTTAATCATCCACCTTCTGGTTCCAACCAGTCTAGGGTCTCGTGCTCGGGGTTAGCCTGTCGTTACTGTCCTCCACCTGGGCCAGGGTCTTATTTCTGCAGAACAACTCAAAGATACACGTCAGAGTGTTCTGTATGCCCCTTGGAAGGAACTTGCACTCTTGTTTTATTGTTGAACTATTGTTCTTGACCCCTTGTCTTTTCTTTCCACATTCTCTCACTTCCCTAATAAATAACTGCTTGAATCTGCTCTTTGGAACTCAGGAAAAGCCTGGGAGACTAAAGCCTTTTTCTACAAATAAGCAGGGGACAAACGGAAGGACTTTTGTGCCCAGGAAGTCTCCATGGGGCCCTGCTCGGTTTCAGTCCCGCCTCTTCTTCGGTAAATTTCTCTGTCCTGAGGGGAACCGGGCAGGACAGGGAAGGGAATAGAGTTTTAGATAGAGGGGTTGATGATAAACTCTGCAGGGGAGCTTGATCTTAGGGGGAATCCAGTTTCAGAGGGAGTGACAGAGTTTCTTTTGTAGGTGATGAAAATGTTCTGGAATTAGGCAGTGGTTATACAACCATGTAAGTGAATGAATAAGCTTCCGAATCACATTTTATAAGGGCAAAATTTATGGTGTGTGAGTTATATCCAATAAAGCTCTCATTTTTTTTTTTAGAAAAGGCAGTTAGGAGAGCTTCCGTAGAGAGATGAAGGAGATCGTGGATGAAGGGTTAGTGGGGGTGGTAGAAAATAGTACCTAGATGATAAATCTTATCAAACTATAACTTTAAACAATATAACTTTAATACACCGCGTATTACTGTGTATACTAGGAAATGGTTGGAAAGTAAAATGGAGAGATGCAAGGTATTGGTCTTCTAGTTTTATTTAGGAGGTGGGATTCAAGGTGTTCACTTCATTGTGATGATTCATAACTCAAATGTGTCTTTTGTGTTGATCGTTGTGTTGTAACAGACAATTTGGGGGTGAAGTCTGAGGAAGAATGCCATAAAAATGTTTTATAGACAATGATTAAAGCAGATCCTTTCTGAGGAAAACACAATGTAGAAGAACAGAGCACCTAAGAAATGGTAGTACAGAGAATGGGCCGGAAGGGCCTTCAGGGTTGGGTTCTGTTCTTATTTCTCAGTGCCATTTCAGAGCTATGTGATGGTTAACAATGTGATTAAAAAAAAAAAAAAACCTACATCTTTTAAAAACCAACATAAACTTGAAAGATTGATAAAAAACATTTTTCAGAAAAATGGCTGCTTCTCCCTAACCCTGAATTGCACATACTGCACCTTAGAATTTACTCATTTTGGCCTGGCCTGGCCTGGTTTTCACATTTTATCTGGTCGAAGCCCTTGCCATTTGGGGTGGTGACGGTGCAGTAGGTCTAGCCCTTCTACACTGCGTGACGTGAAGCCTTGATCACACAAGTCTAGATCAGTGTGCAGCCAACCATGGCCCAGAGGCCAACTCAGGCCCACCATGGGGTTTTGTGGATAAAGAGTTACAGGCACAGGATCACAGGCTCATTCATTTACATGTTGCTGGTTCTGTGCTGTAACTACAGGAAAAAGCCCTTCACAAGAAAGGTCGGCTGACCCCTCCCTCAGATAAAGGTGTACATATAGATACTTAGATAAAGAGTATTCCCCGTTATTCAAATTATACTTGGCTCTTGCATTTCAGATAGCAAGAAGCCCGTGTTCAGAAGGCAAGAGGCTTACTCAAAGATGTGTCTGAATCTGTGGAGTTTCTGGTTTTGTACTGCAGGAATTGAGACAGCAAGGAGACAGCTGTGCTGTCATGAAGGCACAGACATCTTTGAACCTGGTGTTTTATTGTTTTTTTAATTGGAAAGTGGAAGTGAAAGTGTTAAGTTGCTCAATTATGTCCAACTCTTTGCAACCCAATGGACTGTAGCCCACCAGGCTTCTCTGTCCATGAAATTTTCCAGGCAAGAGTACTGGAGTTGCCATTTCCTTCTCCAAGGGATCTTCCTGACCCGGGGATTGAACCCATGTCTCCCACATTGCAGGCAGATTCTTCACTGTTCAAGCCATCAGGAAAACCCATTTTTAATTGAAGGATAATTGCTTTACGATATTGCGCTGGTTTTCTGCAACACATCAACATGAATCAGCCATAGGTATACATGTATCCCCTCTGTTTTGAGCCTCTCTTCTTCCTCCCCTGCAATCCCACCCCTCTAGGTTATCACAGAGCACCAGGTTGAGCTCCCTGCGTCATATAGCAAATTCCCACCAGCTATCTGTTTTACATATGATAATATATCTGTTTCAGTGCTATTCTCTCAATTTGTCCCACCATCCCCTTCCCCTGCGGTGTCCACAAGTCCGTTTTCTACATCTGCCTCTCTATTCCTTCCCTGCAGATAGGTTCAGATTTTCCAGATTCCATATTTACGTGTTAATATACAGTATTTGTTTTTCTCTTTCTGACTTACTCCATTCTGTGTAACAGGCTCTAGGTTCAATCCACCTCACTAGAACAGATTCAAATTAGTTAACCTCTTAGCCAGCAACTACGTATTCTTCTATGTTAAAGAAAAAAGCAGTCTTCCTGTTGTCCTAAACAAACCTTAATTTGTCTTTGGAAAGAACACCCACGTTGCTGGCAAAGTGTTTTTCTGTCTCTGGTTCCCAGACAAGCACCAGCGCATGCCTGACCAATAGCGAGCAGTCTGCAATCCATCAGGCCATTTGGAGCTCTGCTGGTTGTTTTCTTTTTTGAGACAGGTCTCTTGAGAGCTACAGGCACGATTCAGAGAATGTATGATGCTTTGACTTATTTATGTCATTAAAGTGGCTCCTTTCCTGATTTCATTATAAAGATCGATCCCCAGTAGAAAACCAGTGCCGTTATTGGCCTGTGCTCTGTGGAGGCCTCTTTTCATCTGCTGTCTCACTTCTGCTGCTGTTTATGAAACACTGTGGTTTGTGAAAGCACTTTTTTACGTTTTCAAAAATCTTAACTACAGTTGGTTTACAATAGTGTGTTAGTTTCAGGTGTAGAGCTTCAGATTCCTTTGCCATTACAGGTCATACAAGATATTAAATATAGTTGCATTGCTATACAGTAAATCTTCATTGTTTATTTTATATATAGTGGTGTATATCTATTAATCCCAAACTCCTAATTTATCACCTCCACTTTCCCCTTCAGTAATCCTAAATTTGTTTTGTCTATGAGTCTCTTTCTGTTTTGTAAATAAGATCACTTGTATAATTATTTTTAGGTCCCACATATATATGATACTTATTTTTTTCTCTCTCTCTGACTCACTTCACTTAGTATGATAATCTCTAGGCTCATCCATGTTGCTACAAGTGGCATTATTTCATTATTTTTTATGGCTGAGTAGTATTCCATTGTGGGATTTCTCCGGTGGCTCAGCAGTAAAAAAAAATCTGCCTGCAATGCAGGAGATGTGGGTTAGATCTCTGAGTCAGGAAGATCCCCTGGCGGAGGGCATGGCAACCCACTCCAGTGTTCTTGCCTATTGAATCCCAGGACAGAGGAGCCTGGCAGGCTGCAGTCCATGGGGACACAAAGATTTGGATATAGCTAAAGTGACTGAGCACACACTCAAAGTATTCCAACACACACAATGAAGTACCATACATAGATAGATGTAATATATATATATATATATTTATATATAAATATAAACAAGTAAAATATATACATATATATTCATATGTAATGTAATATATATATAGAGAGAGATATTTAAGTTGCTTCCTTGTCTTGGCAATCGTAAATAATACTGCTGTGAACGTTGGGGTGCATATGTCTTTTTGAATTAGAGGTTTCATCTTTTCTGGGTGTGTGCCCAGGAGTGGGATTGCTGTATCACATGGTAAATCTATTTTTAGTTTTTCAAGGAGCCTCTGTACTGTTTTCCATAGTGGCTGCACCAGTTTTCATTCCCACCAGCTGTGTAGAAGAGTTCCCGTTTCTCCACACCCTCTCGAGCATTTGTTGTTTGTAGACTTCTGATAATGGCCATTCTGACCAGTGTGAGGTGGAACCCCGTTATGGATTTGACTTGCATTACTCTAATAATTTAGCATCTTTTCGTGGCCTGTTGACCATTTGCGTGTCTCTGTGTCTCTTTCAGTTTCTATATAGTCATCACTAATTCAGTCCCAACCCTCATGGAGATCCCCTTAGGTCCTACTTGTGAGGGGTTCCACCCATTTCCCACCAAGGGGTCTCCACTGAGTCCTCGGCCGCCTCCGTCCTGGCTTGTCCTCGCTCCTGTGTCAGACGCTTGACTGTTATATTTCTGTCTCTCCTTTTTGTAATTTTTTTGACCTTCAGGTTCCCATATCCTTTTTTTTTTTTTCCTTTTTTTGGTTCCTCCAGTATCTTCTGAGCAGAAGTTTGTGGAAGGTAAAATTTAGTCACCTTGATTCTGCACATTACTCTGACACTTGGTGATTTCATTGGGTATAAAATTTTAGTTCTGGGCATAAGTGGGGATTCAGCATCTGGAATTCCCAGCCTCTTCTGCCGGTCTGGTTCTCTCTGCTACCAACTCTTGCTGTACAGAAAGATGGAAAGGTGATGGGGAGGTGCTTACCGTGTGTGGGGCCATGGGAAGGGAATGTCCACTGTCTTGTTATTGGTCACAATGTTGGCATCTCGACATTTTTCATTATTTGGTGGTATTAGTTGATTTTCTAGAGTTTTGAGGCAGACCATTGCAAGAAAATGATATTTTTCCTTTCTTTTTAATAGTCATACCTTTTGTACCTTTTTGGTTTTATTCACTTGTAGAAGTTCAGGAAATGTTGACTAATAGTGTTAACAGTGGATAGTTTTGTTTTCCTTGCAAAATGAGTAGTATCTAGCCCTTAAATATAACTTTTGTGTTATTTCCTGATAAACACCATCCATTAAAGGAAGCCTAGTCCTGAGGTTATTACCAAGAGGTTTTTCTTTCTTTAATCCAGAAAAAGATAAGAATTGTTTCAAATTCCTTTTTGGCATTTGTTGAGCAATAAATATATCAGATGTTTTTCTCTTTCAACCCATTTATGTAATTCACATAAATATATTATGTAACAGGTGTCCTAGTGAGGACACATTCTTGTATTCCTGGGGGTAAAACTCCAGCGTGGCCAAGGATGTCTGGTATTTATTCATATGGTATATTCCTGGGGGAAGTTTCTGCCTGATATGAAGCATAGTGTGTTCTGTACTCTATTCCAAAGGACATTTGTCTTATTGCTTAGTTTAGGCATAGATGAAGTTTTGTGTTAATAAGACCTGGTTTAAAATGTTAACAGGCACTTACATGTACACATCACAAATGCAGTAGACCAGCTCAGCATTCCCAGAGGCCATAGGCTGCCCGTTCCAACCTTCTGCGTTCCTACAAAATGCAGGAGAAAGAGAGGGGACAGAAGGAGGTGGGCTTTGGGGGATAGCATTCAAAGATGCTTAGAACCTCCCCCTGTGAGTTGGCAGTCTTAATGGCTTTACAGGATCATTGGAACGAAAGGCCTGTGTTCATACATCACCAGGGCATATCTCCATACATGTAGAAATGTCAGGTGTCCTACCAGCTTCAGGAAGCAAGAGCAGGATTTTCAGAATAGTGCAAAAATGTTTCTTTCTTTCTTCTCCCCGGGAGCCATCATCCTGCTGGGTGGGGAAAGGAGGGTGCTTCTCAGGATCCGATATACCAGCAGCTGGTGGGGCCACACGACACCACCAGACACCAAAAGCCATTAACCTGCCTTCAGTGAGAGCTGAGGCCCGGATGCCTGGATGTTGCCGCTCTTCCCTCTCTGTCCCCCAGGGCTGCTCGTAAGTCTGTTTAGACAATAACAGTCCCCAGTGACTCTGTGCTGAGTATTTTTTCCGTTCTTTTATTCATGAAATGTTCATCTGGAAAACACTCTAGCCGCAAGAAGCTTATGATTTTGGAGACTGAATTCAGTCTTCTTGGGGGTAGGAGATTAAGATGTGGTTCAAGATTGTTTGTCGAGCATAAATTAAACTTGGTCTTAGAATGAAATTCCTCAAACAAGTTGTTTAGTTATTATTATTATTTTTTTGTAAGCATATCCAAAAATACACAAGTTCCATTTTCCCTTTGAAAAACAATGGTTTTCTTTTTCCCCTTACTAAAAATATTCTGTTTAGAGTACTAGAGCATCATAGGATGGACAGAATCACATTGTTCCCTGAAACCTTGTGGATTCTTTTACAGATGTGTGGAGAAGTCACTCATATGTTATGGGGTGGGTATGGGAAGGAATAAGATAAAGGTCTCAGAGGGCAGATTGGCAGAATCCATCGTGGTTTATTCCATGTGTGTGCAGAGTGATAGCAAAAGGCTGGAAACAGCTTCAGCATCTGTTGTGTTCATCCACATCGTAGGAAAGAACAGAGCTGAGAATGAGTTGGTGTATAGTGAGTATCACATGTGTGGTAGACATTGTTCTGTATGCTTACATGTCTCGACTGCAATCCCATGAGATATCTCTTCCAAATCCTTTTTAAGGATTTGGAAACCAAGGTGCAGAGAAGTTGCCTAATTGCTTACAATCATGCCACTAGTAAGTGATGGGCTTCTGGCTTCAGAATGCACTGTCTTAGTTTCTACACTGTAACTGTTTCTCCCTATGTGGTGTAAGGACCTGTCTCTGGATCTTGGTGAGTAGGGAAAAAATCAGGATTTGGAACTGTCCACAGCATGCTATAGTTGCATAAAAGGAGGGGGAATAAACCTTCACATATGTGTGGTACAGGGCAGTGCTGTCCAGGAAAACTCTTGAGTTGGTGGGATTATTCTAGATCTATGCCAGTGAGCACTTTACCCACTCACCAGTCATGGTTCCTGAGCAGTTAAAAGGTGGCTAATGTGGCTGAGAACCTGAATCTTAAACTTTATTTAATTTTAAATAATTTAAGTAGCTACCGTGGCTACTGTCTATCGTGTCAAATGATGCAGGAAGGAACAGACATGGGAGCTGGTGAGAGATCATTTCATCTTATAGTTTTCAATTTCTAGAAAGAGCTTCTGCATAAACTTTTGTTGGAAGAGCAGATTCCATAGCCAGTCATTTCAAAACCATGAATATAGGGACTTCCCTTTTGGCTCAGTGGTAAAGAATCCGCAGGCCAATGCAGGCAACTTGGGTTCAATCCCTGATCCAGGAAGATCCCACATGCCACAGAGCAGCTAGGACCATGCACCCCAACTAATTGAGCTTGTGCCCTAGGGCCTGTACTCCGTAACAAGAGAAGCCACCACCATGGGAAGCCCGTGCAGCGCAACTCGAGAGCAGCCCCTGCTCACTGTAACTAGAGACAGCCTGTGCACAGCAATGAAGACCCAGCGCAGCCAGAAATAAATTACTCAATAAACAAAATAAATATAATCTAACCTAATCTAAGCTAGTTATTTGGAAGGTGGGGAAACTGAAAGACCAAGAAGTTGAGTCATTTGTCTCAAGTCCCAGTCACATAGCTGCTATAGTGACAGAGAAAGACCTGGGCCTCAGAGCTGCTCGCAACTTGGGTTCGTTTTTCCTCCTTGGAGTCATTTATGTTTTGGTTTGCCAAGGTCCCTGTTCAGTCTGATTTTCAGTCACAAAAGAAAACAAGAGCTAGACTTTTGTCTCCAGTGTTCCCAGAACCACAGGGGGATCCTGTCCATGACTTGCTGGTTCTGTGTAGCCCAGCCACCAGGGGCTGCCCTCATGTGACCCCAGATCACAGCATGTCTGCCCCGCCTGTTCTACTGAACGTGGTGAACCTTTTGAGCTAGGGACCACACTTCGTTGTGTGTGTGTCCCGTGGCACTCAACACACAGAGGGGCTCAGTGAGCATTTGCTGTCATTAGACTTCAGACTGTGGGCTGAGCTCCCCTTCCAGTCTGGAAACTTGACCCGTGAGTGCAGATGGTTCATGATGGGAACACATGCATAGTGAAGCATACAGCTTGTTGAAATGGGAGAGTTTGCCTCCAAACCCAGAATCAGGCTCGAGAGCCTGGTCTCTGAAACACTGTACTATTCTGCTTCTCTTTGTTGAGGGTTGGAAGGACATATAAGATTTTGAGCAATATCCTAGGCACCAGGAAACCATTTCTGTAACTTGTCCTTTGTGGATAAGCTCTCAGCTAGAGGCATGGGGTTTAGGGGTGCAGACAGATGACAGAGCCTGGTAAAGGGGCGATTGGACCATTCTAGGATGAATGGAGCCACCAGAGCTACAAATAACCATCTCCCTTAGAAAGAGTAGGCCAAGATGAGTGAAATTAATGAAAATGAGGTGATCAACTCAGGAGAGAGTCACTAGAGCACTGGAAAGGAAAAGTGCTTTTACAGAGACCCTGAGCATGGGCTGGGCCTGGGGATGGGACACGGCAGGGAATTGTTTCAGAGCCAAGCTGAGGGGTAGAGGAAAGACCTGGCAGGAACTGGAAGCAGAGGAACTAGTGCCCCGTGATGTGCTGGGGTGTGGCGAGAGGGGCCACTGTCTTGTGGGGCGGAATGGGGCCACCTGTCATGATGCCACGGTCAGAGAACCTCAGGGAGGGAAGTCATGGGTGGGGACACTCTAGCACTTGTTCAGTGAGAAAGGAGGAAGCAAGAAAGATAGGCTCCAACCGTGCTTCTGATGTGTCAGTATCCTTTCAGCACTGTCTCCAGGGGGAAGTGGTGCATATCTGCCTACACATCCCTGGAGACACAGCAGCCCTCTTGTCATCAGAAAGCCCTCATCCTCAGATGGTCCTGTTCTCTTTCCCCTGTAACTTACCCTTGGTTCTTGCCATGTAAGTCAAAGAGCGTTCTTCCTAGGCCGGCTGCTCTGAGCTACTCTGTCCCAGATCTTAAGCCCTCAGTTCCTTATGAATCTATCTGCTTGTTATTCTCTGTGTCTCCTGGATTTCAACTAAGTCAGTGATGACATAGAGAAGTCCAGGGCCAACCTTCTAGGTTGACGTTTATCTAGTAATTGGTGAAAAGTATGATTATCTAGAACTTACTGAGTGTAGCAGACATATTGAAAAGCAGAATGGCTGTGTTTTCCCACAAGCTTCCTAGGAATGTATTCAGGTCAGAAAACTGAGTTATAGATTTTTTTATTAAGGTTTTCAAACGGAAAGTTTATTTATCTTAATTGGTAGGCAACTGGGGTATCGCCAGTTCCCCATTCTGAACAGTAATATTGCAGTAAACATTCTTGTAGGTATGTCTTTGAGCAGATAGATGCGTGACTATTCCCTCTAGAAAAGTTGCCTAGAAGTGAAATGACTTGATCAAATCATATTTGCATTTAGCAAAGTGCTTCCAGTTGCCTTCCTGAAAGTCTATACCAGTTTGTATTCCTTTCAGCCCATGTGGGGTTCCCTGGTGGCTCAGATGGTAAAAAATCCACCTGCAATGCAGGAGATCCTGGTTTGATTCCTGGGTTAGGAAGATCCCCAGAGAAGGGATGGGCTTCAGTATTCATGGGCTTCTCTGGTGGCTCAGACAGTAAAGAATCCACCTGCAATGCAGGAGACCTGGGTTCAATCCCTGGGTCGGGAAGATCCCCTGGAGGAGGGCATGGCAACCCACTCCAGTATTCTGGCCTGGAAAATCCCATGAACAGAGGGGAGCCTGGCGGGCTACAGTCCATGGGGTCTCAAAGAGTCAGACACGACTGAGTGACTAAGCACACACATCAGCCTATCAGCCCATGTAGGATGATACCCACTTCCCCACACCTTTGTTGTCTCTGTGAATTAACCATCTATTTCACTTTTGCCAATTTAATGAAAAGTTTCTATTTTCTGATGAGACTGAAGCCCTCTTCATGTGTTTGTGACTGGTTGTATCTCCGGGTATTAGTCACTTACTATGTGTATGCAAGTATCTTTTTTTTTTTTTTTAATGTGTGTCACACAGAAACTTAACTTTATGTAGCCAGTTCTTTTATGCTCGTTGCATTTTGTGCCTTGGCTGGCTGTTTCCCCAGGATGACAAACCTGTTCATCTGTATCCTCATGTTTGATGCTGGCTTATAAACTTAGCCATCTGATTAGATAGACTTATCTCCAGGCAGCTGATCCCCGAGAGAAGGGACATTCACGAGGTGATCCATGGTCACGGCTCTCTGTGGGGAACAGTTTCTGTCATGGTGCAGAGCTGGTGCTGGATGGGGAGGGGTCACGGCCGCCCTCCCGAGATGAGGACACACTGATCGGAGTGGGCACCCGAGACAGTGACCTTCAGTGAGATGGGGCCTCAGAAAGGAAGGGTGTACCGAGAGCGTTCCCTGTGGTCCACTGGCACGTCTGCGCGAGTCCATGGCAAGGACTGCACATGTGCAGGGCCAGGCCACTTGAGGGTCACCGGGTAGCCTGGGATTGGACTGGCTTCTGGAATGGGAGGCGTGGGTAGGTGCAGACGTGCGTCCAGGCAGGGAGCAAGGGCCCGTTCAGAGAGGGCACGCAGGCCGCCTTTGTGGCAGTTTCCCCTCCCCTCCCCCTGCATGTGCACATGCTCTTCTGCACTTTTCTCACCAGATCTTCAAAGGAAGCTCTGTCTCCCCAGGGCTCTTCCTACCCAAGCTGCGCCTTGCTGAGGAATGAGCTACTTTAATCCTGAATGATCTATAAACTGTTACACACCCCCTCCCCCCCACAAAAAAATCTCAGTCTGATTCTCCAGCTGTGACAATAAGAACGTCTTTGAGAAAGGCCAGGAAGCCCCAGGGCGAGGGTACTAAGGCCGCCCTGCACCCAGGACAGCTGATCCCTGAAGCAGGGGACTGACGGCGATTTCTAAACGGTCTGCCGTCTCTTTCCCAGAAACTTCCTTTTTCTTTTTTTTAACTTTTTAAAAATCTTGTGCATTTAGTGCACACAGAGTCGATCCATTCGTTGAAGTCTATTGGAACAGCCTACAGAGATCCTGAGGGATGATGGAGTTTCAGTGGGAACAGGTCACAGCCATGTCCTTGGTGGGTGTGTGCTCTGCAGAGCGGTTCATGTTTTCACCAGATGTCAGCATTTCCAGGCAACAAAAGGCAAATGAAATGAACCTTCTAGAAGCAAATGCTGTGGTTGTTGGGTTTTGCTCTGCTCTGTCAGCCGTGTTGTTTGCGAGCTGCATCCCCACTTGCCCTCCTGGAACTTGTCTACAATCTCAGCTGCTCTGATCATGTTCTCGGATGTTCACCAGTGTCGTTTTAGCTTCCTCTGTGCATGTCGGTTTTTGTGTATCTCAAATGACTTCTGCGGCCCTAGGGACAGAAATCTGTTATCTTACAAAATTTTCTCCTAAGCACTCCTTTTTGGAGATGCTCAGAATGTTACCTTTTTTTAATATCTGAGCCTTCCTCTCCCTGGAACTTTCTCTCTCTTGGGAAAGTCTCTGAAGTATTTATAGCCCAGAGAAAGTTGAGGGTAATTTGCAATGAGTAATTACCATTCCCCTTGGGGAAATAGTCAGCAAGTTTCTTCTTGGTTGTAGCTCTGCTTTTTTCCCCAGTAAATCTACGTAAATTCCAAAATGCTGGCATTCTTTCAGACAACCATGGTTCAGCCCCTGAAGAACATCAGGGTCCCTGTTTTCCCTTTCTCCTTCTTAATCAGTTCTCTTTCCCAACTGCCCTCCTCCCTCACCCACCCCTCTTCCTGCTCATCTCCCTCCCTGGCCTCCATTTGTTTCTTTCCTCTTTATTGATGTAGCTCTTATTGCACATACGTGTGTACAGCTCAGTGAATTTTCATGAAGCACATACATCCATGTCACCAGCATCCAGCTCTGGACACACAGCCTCCCGACATGCTCCCTTCCGCCTACTGACTTGCAGTCAAGGCTAACAGTGATCTCAGGCAGTTTTATTCGGGAATAAGTAAAAAGGAAAGAGTTGACGATCCATCTTGTAGAGTGCCTGGTTGGCTGATTCCCACTGCTCTGTACATTATTCTCTTGATGCAGCCCTAAGATTCAGTGGGATGGTCTCTGGGGAAAGGAAGACACTGTATTTATACCCCGGGGGTGCCATGTTCTTGTCCTTGGTCGTTGCAGCTGTGGGCACTGAGTATCGATGCCCACAGGCTACACAGGCCTCACCCACACCAAGGCCGAGCTGATGCTGACGGTCCCCAGCTGAGGAGAAGGCTTTTCATCTGTCCTGGGGTGGGGCCTGGAGTCAGGATTCGCCTTGTTCCTTGGCTCAGCCACCCTTCCCAGGACACTGTCTTCTCTCTGCCCTCACCTGGTAGTCCATTCCCGGCCAGGAGTACCTGCTGCCTACCCCATCTACAAGCCGTCTGCACGGTTCGCTCTTCAGGGCCCCTGGGAAGACTCTTCCGCCACTCCCTGCTCGGCAAGGCCATCCCCATGCATCCTCCATGTCCCCTGCGCCCCCTCTGTCCGCTGACCAGAAACCCAAGGAGTACTCGGCTACGGCGATCTGCAGACGGGTCCACAGTTGAACAGGATTCAAGTGAGAGACCTCAGAGAGCATTGGTCAGCTCACCCCTTTGCTGTGATTCTTATGAAAAACACAGGCATATCAACCCGTGCCACTCTCAGCTCACCTTTCTCATCCAGATATACCTTGGGGAGCAGTAAGGAAGCCCTTGGGGGTGACAGCCACAGGGCAACCTTTGGAACCCAGTGCCTCTGCCCGCTGACTCCCACCTCTGACCTGAGGGACCAAGATGCACACACGTGCTTAGTTGTCTACCAGTGGTGCTGAGGGGAGATAGTTGATAGTCTCATTGTTCACACAGAACCAAGCACAGTTTCAGGTGGCATTGAGGAAACTAGAGCTGTGTTGTTCCCCCCAGAGAAGTGAAGGGTAAGATTTTATTTGAGCGCATCATGTTCTTGGAATGAATATAATCTTAACAGGTCACAGCTGGATGCCCTCCATCTCTGCTGGAGACAGAACAATTCAAAGTCTGAGACCTAGGAACTTCCCTGGTTGTCCAGTGGTTACAAACCCACCTGCCAGTGCAGGGGACACAGGTTCCGATCCCTGGCCCAGGAAGATCCCACATGCTACAGAGCAACTAAGTGCTCTAGGGCCTGAGTTAGAGCCCTTTTCTGAGCTCTGCAACAAGAAAACTACCACAACAAGAAGCTTGTGCACTGCAGCTAGAGAAAGCCCTCGCACAGCAACGAAGACCCAGGACAGCCAAAAAAATAATAATAATAAATTTTCTTAAAAAAAAAAGTTAAAAAACAAAAACAAAGTCTGTAACCTGGGAAATAAGTGACACAAAAGACAAGCCCTTCCTGACCCACATGTTGGATCTGGTGAGCCAGCTGGATTTAGGATTTACATAATTCCTTGTTTTAAAAGCTGCCTCCTTGGTGTGGGGCAGTGTTTAAGTCCTGCTGCTGAAGTGTGAGGGTCCATGTGTGTCTCATGGTGCATGATGGCCCAAGAGTGGCCGTCCATCCGGAAGTGACCTGGCTTCTGATCTATCCTGAGGGCCTGAGTCATTCTGATTGACTCTTCACTCCTGGCTTTGGTGGCACCAGATTTTTACCCCCCACCCTGGCTGAGGGTGTTTGCACTTTGGATCAAAAGTTGTTCCTAAGCAGTGTTCAGTGAGCTGAAACACAAGGCAGCATCTCAGTTTGTTAGGTGGGTGGCATTGTCCCCCTTCTGGGTCCCCTTTGGCCTCTCAAATGCCTCTGAAGATAGTACAGATGGAGAAAAATTATGTTTTCTGTCATAAATGGTATAAGAGTGAAGTATAAAAAAATGTTTTTATGTTTCAGAAAAAGAAAGATCTACCAAGTATTAAACGCTTTTGGTGTAAAGTGAATTTATACAGGAAGGAAGTCAGGGAGGGAGGGAGAAAGAGAAGGAGGAAGGAAGCCCAACAAGAGGATGGGGGCAGTGGCCAGCGGGTGGAGCTGGACCAGCAGGGTTTGGTTTCACTTCAGCTTTCTCACCTGTCAGATGGGCATGACGCTGCTTACTTACAGGTGTGGGTATCCTGGGAATTAAATGAGAAAATGCACAGTGACAGGCACTGTGTAGACACTCCGCCAACCGTCCTCCCTTCTGAAGTCTGGAAACCCTCCCCTCTTGCTGATGCCCGGTTTCTCTGCAGCTGCCCTGCTTCCCAGGGTCTCCCACCCCAGCATCAGATTTGAAAGCTGAAACTGAGTGAACTGGATGGGTTGTAGCTGCCCACCCCAGTTCTTCCTTCTGCTTTTTTCATGCGCAAGCCTCTTCAAGAAGGCATAAAATCAAAGTGCCTTCATTTCCAGCACAGCCCCCAAGTCCCATCAGGTAGCTGCAGGGTCATCAAAGAGACCTTTGAGACAGGAGGCCCAGATGATCTGCTTCTCGGGGGCCCAGCCTGAGCACAGATAGACCTTCCAGCCGGGCCTCTCAGACTTGTATGTCACACTAGTGCCTGTCTGAGAGCTTAAGGACACACTGCTTAAGGTGGCTCTCTGAGGGGAAGTCCTTGGGTCTTCTCTAGGAGATGGTGGTGATGGTGATGATGGTGATGGAGACAGTGATGTGATGATGGTGGTGGTAGTGATGGTGATGATGACGGTGGTGTGGTGGTAGTGGTGGTGATTCTTCTTTGGCCAAATAAGGCTGGGAGGTGCTAGGATGTACAAAGCTAGCCAGGTGGTTAATCTGAGAGTACAGTGTCTGAGAACCTTTGACCTACCAGCAGGCCACCAGAAATTCCCCACTGTTTTTCACTCCAGAGTCTCTTTTTGTGCTTTTCTGTGAATGGATTTGGGCAACACCAGGCCACCATTCCTGACAGCAAAATTATTAATGAATGTACTCCCAGCAGACGTGGGTAGTATCTGGTCTCATCTTCCTGCAAACCCAGAGATGGCTGTACACATGGATCGCAGCACAGCCCTGTTTAGTCATGACTCAGCAGTCTGGTGATTAATGCTGCTCTCCCCACAGAACATCGATATCACCAATTTCAGCAGCAGCTGGAGTGACGGCTTGGCCTTTTGCGCTCTTCTCCACACCTACCTGCCCGCCCACATCCCATACCAGGAGCTGAACAGCCAGGAGAAAGTAAGTCCCGCATCCCCACCCGGGTCACCCTCCAGAACACAGGGGAATTTCTCACACTATTGATACATCCCAGGGAGCGTGGGGTTTGTGGACTTGAAAAGGAAACTGGGGTAAAATTCCAGCATAGATCACAACGGAGGGCAGGTCCCACCCTCAGTACTGTCCTCAACTTCCCTTGTTACCTAGGAAAATGCAGCAGAGACCAGTTGACTGTGTCTGCTGAGAACTTCCTATCACTCATTTTTCAGAGGAGGCCCTGATGGACCGTCACCTTCATGGTTTCAAGACCTTAGGCCAGCATTTTCAACATCTTTTCCAAAGAACCAGAAATCCCTGGCTCAGATAAGCTGGGGAAGCTATTTATCATAGCACACTTCTGGAGATTCTTGATGCCATAGATACTCTAGGAAGTCCTTCATTAGAGAAACCTGTGTGACTCATTTTAGGCCACCCTACGTCAGAGCCACAGAACCTTTTTAACGTTTAATATAATCACCCATAACAGGAGTTGGCAGACTTCCTCTGTCAGGGGTCAGTGGTAGGCTTTGTTGGTCTGTGGTCTTTGTCAAAGCTACTCAGCTCTCCCATCAAAGCATCCAAGTGGCCATAGATGTTTGTCAGTTAATAGGCTTGCTGTGTTCTAATAAAACTTTATTAGCAAAAACAGGCCGAGGGCTGAGTTTGGCCTGTGGGCTGTGATTTGGCAAACCCTGCCCTAGAACATCCTTAAAATCATATTCCACAGAGTTATTCCAGGAAACACTGTCCCGGGCCCTGGACTCATTTACTCAACAGATGTTTCTTGGTAGCTGTCATGCCCAGTAACAAAGGCAGAACTGGTGGGGTAGACAGTATCCTTGGGAGGTGGGTGGTCAGCAAACAAGTGAGTAAACTTGTGACAATTAGCACTGTAAGTAAATAACTATAAACTATGACTTCCCTGGTGGCTCAGACAGTAAAGCGTCCGTCTACAATGCGGGAGACCTGGGTTCAATCCCTGGGTTGGGAAGAGTCCCTGGAGAAGGAAATAGCAACCCACTCCAGTACCCTTGCCTAGAAAATTCCATGGACGGAGGAGCCTGGTGTCCATGGGGTCGCAGAGAGTCGGACACGACTGAGTGGCTTCACTCACTCACTCATGGAAAAGCGTGAGAGAAGCACAGGGCGTGGGGTGAACACGGGGACCTGACTTTCGCCAGGAAGGTTGTGGACATCTCTGAGTGGAATTCCAGCGCAGAGCCCACATGAGGGAACCAGTGATACACAGAGCCGGGGAGCCTTCCAGAGTCAGGGAGCATGCCAAAGGCAGGCCCAGGGGAGCAGAGACCAGGGACATGGGGAGGCCGGTGGGCAGATGAGGAAGTCCAAAGGACGAGGTGTGGGGAGGGGTCCTGAGCACGGGAGCTTCTGTCCCCTTGGAGTCTGTGGTGTGCCACCCTCCCAGCACATGGATGCTTCACTTAAACCCATCCTTTGGGGTTTTACTGGCAGCTTCATTATATAGACAAGACTAATTAAATCATTGGTCATTGGTGACTGGTTCAGCCTCCAGCCCCTCCCTGCTCCCTGCAGGTCAGGGGGTGGGACTGAATGTTATAACCTCTAATCCCACACTGTCTTTCCAGGGGTTTTCAAAAATTGAGTTATTAACATACACCCAGGTGTTGTTGGAAAGGGTTTGTTATGAGTAACAAAAGACACTTGTTTTGGAGCTTCCCTGGCAGTCCAGTGGCTAGAACTCTGCGCTCCCAATGCAGGGGACCCAGGCTCAATCCCTAGTCAGGGAACCAGATTCCACACGCCGCAATTCAGAGTTGGCATGCCTCCAGTAAAGACCCCACGTGCTGCGACTGAGACCCGGCACAGCCAGATAAACAAACGAATAAAAAGACACCTGTTTCACCTTTATTCCTCTGAAGCCATTTTTAGAACCAGGGACAGAAAGCAAATATTATTACAAAGGATGCCTCCATGACTCCTACATAGAAAATTACAAAGGCTTTAGGAGCTCTGTGCAGGAACCAAGACAAAGACCAAAGGTGTGTTTCTTATCATAAATCAAACTTCACAGAGGCACCAAGAGAAGACAAGAAACAAGCTTTGAGGACTCTATCCTTGTTGCCAGGGCAGGGCAGAGTGGCCCAGCGAAGGTACCAGGTACCAGGAGGAACAGCCACAAAGGAGACCAGCAGGCGCATGTGGGGTCCCAGGATCCATGAAGCCTGGGCACTGTCGACAAAAAAAAAAAAAATCCATCAGTCGATCAGGGAAGAAAAAGAAAATTTTTATTCAAGCCAAGCTGAGGATTATAACCCTCTGAGGAAGTCTCCGAGGAAGCTTCCAGAACTGTTCTGTAAGAGGTCAAAGCACAGTCGTACAAGGTTTTGAGATAGAGGGCTGTGCATCAAGGGATGCAACTGGTTTACATGATCCAGGGCTGCTAGTACAGAGTGAGCAGCAGGTCATGGGTCATCAGGGCCCAGGGAAGGTCAAGAAGGAAGGATGTCTCCTAGGGGAGTCTGCTGGTGCCGGCAGAGTGCCGCTTCTCATGGTTGAGCAGGTATTGAATGTTTCTGCCGATGGAGAGGTTGGTCGAAGCCTACTGCAGATAGGTCCTCAGGGTGTGAAGTGTTTGACTGCAGCCATGGTGCTTTGTCCTCCTATCAGTGGACATGTTGGAAAAGAATGGAAAGTGTTTGCTTTTACCCTTCGGATCATCTCATTGCTTCCAGATGACGGAAACCACATCATGTCCCCTGGAGGCCGGTGATCCCCAAGATTCACAGCCAGCTGCCCAGATCTGGCAATGCACAGAACAGCTGAGCATCACAGCTTGGTCTCTCTCTTATCCTTGAGATCCAGGGGTGCATGGTTCCAGCACACGGGTTGCCTTTCTTCTCCCTGCTCCAGGTTACTGTCCTGGGGAGGAGGCAGGTCAGGCTGTGAGATGCTGCAGGTTCGCGAGGGGTGAAGGACTTCGCTCCAGGTGCATCCCTTGATGCACAGCCCTCTGTCTCAATATCCTGCATGACTGTGCTTTGACCTCTTACAGGCAGAACAGTTCTGGGAGCTTCCTCAGAGGCTGTTCCTGGGTTATAATCCTCAACTTGGCTTGAATCCTCAACTTGGCTGGAGTTTTCATTCCAGATCGTGCAGCATCACAGCCTCCCCTGATGACCGCTGGCCTCCTGCTTCCTAACTGCCCCATGTGGACGTGCTCTAGGTTTGGCCCCTGCACTGGGAGACCTTGTGTTCATGTTTGGGGAAAGAAACTCATATCTCAGAGTTACCGATGAGGGTTCTCAGAACAATGTGTCAACACAGGCAAATCAAACTGGCACAATTTAAAGCTGAGCACGTGTGTGAGACTCAGCCTGGGGGTGCTCTTGCTGGAGGAGAGAGGGTTGCAAGCAGGGAAGGCTTCCTGGAAGGGATGACTTTGAAGTTGAGTTTCAAAGGGAAGGAGCTAATTTGAATGAAACGATGCCTTTGACCTTCAGGATGAGTGAAGTTCAGCCCTCCTCAATTGGAGCCTGGGTCTGGGGCACTCTCAGTGCAGTGTATTTCTTGGGTTTTTTGGTGAACAGCAGACATTGAAAAGGGCATCAAGAGAGGCCTGTAATGTTTATATGCATGTTAAGTCACTTCAGTTATGTCCAACTCTGTGGAATCCTCTGGACTGTAGCCCGCTAGGCTCCTCTGTTCATGGGATTCTCCAGGCAAGGATACTGGAGTGTATTGCCATGCCCTCCTCCAGGGGATCTTACCGATCCAGAGATTGAACCCACGCATCTTGAACTGTTGGGCAGGTTCTTTTATCAGTAGTGCCACCTGTAAAAAACCTATCAAAATCAGAATCTGAAAAGTCACTTTAGTACAAAGAGAGTATCATGGATTATAAGCCATAGGAAGATAAGAAACCAGAAGAAGAGAAGGAGACACAGTTCTTCTCCCAGCAAGAAAAGTCCCAAACAAGCAGAACTGAAAACAGACTTGAAGAAAGGCAAGGTCCAGATCTGGAACACACTGAAATGTGGTGTGGTTCTGAGCTGCTGGTTGTTACATAGAGGAAAACCCTTTGGAAAGAATGTTTTGAGTGGCACAGCATCGCGACTGTGGAACCTGGGGCGAGGAGTGTGATCCCAGCCGCTGTGCCAATACCCCTTGTTGTTTTCAGCCCGCAGAGTTGTCCTCTTAAGGGGGTGCTGGACACTTCAGTGTGGTTGAGGAGAAGGAAGCCAAGTGTATCAGCTTGAACAGTTCAGAACATGACCAGCTGCAGGAAAGGCAAGGGAAGGTCTTACTTATCACACCAAGTGAAGTCAGGAACTGTCATTCGTAACCGATGGGACAAGAAATGATGGTTTGAGGATACTGGTTAAAGTCACAAACATGACTAATAAGGGAGCGAACGTGAGCTGTGTGACTAGAATGAAGGGAAGAGAGAGGTGCATGATTCCTGAGTCATTTAACTTAGGAGGAAGTTAGAAGGTCATGCCTCTATTTTAGAAATCAAGAAAGTGGTGGGACTTCCCTGGTGGTCCAGTGGCTAAGATTCCAAGCTCCTCAAGCAGGGGTCCCCAGGTTCAATCCCTGGTCAGGGAACTAGATCCCACATGCTGCGACTAAAGATCCCAAGTGCTGCAACTAAGCCAAATAAATAAATATTTAGAAGGCAGGAAGAAACAGTGATGTCAGCAGGTACAGAGAAATGAAGGAAGTCCCTGGAATTAAAGACAGAAGCGAAAAATCGTTCTCCCAAGGTCCAGGATTGAGGCAAGGAAGTCTTCCATGTGATTATATTTAACTAGGTGTACGTATTACTTTTATAACTCTTGATACAGCACTATGATTAAACAAATTGATATACGACAGAAGGTGTATGTCCTAAATATTGACAAAGTAAAAAATAACTAACAAAAATGTATCTTTCATGGTCAGGAATCAATCAATAATGTTATTTTTTAGTGACAGTGGTCATCTGTTAATCTTCTTTTTTCCCCCTTAAACTGAGACCACTGTCTGCATACTTGACTTCAACACTTGTGTTTTATAAATAGTAGGTAATCTATATGGGAGTGTCAGTTGGTGTTTATTGCTAACAAAAGCTATATATTCTTGGCTTATAATTTCATTCTGTTTGACTTTTAACCTAGAAAAGAAATCTCTTGTTGGCATTTGAAGCAGCTGAAAGTGTAGGCATCAAACCCAGCCTGGTGAGTGTCCCCCTTTGTATCCATGTGATACTCTAATCCCATGAGAAAGAACTTTATGCCATCTACTAAATAATCTTCACAGCAATGAAGTCCATTACTCATGAGTCCTGATATAAAAGTGTCCAGTTGGTCTGACCACATGTGATTTAGAGTGTTTTCAGTGAAGATTTCACTGTGGATAAATTTCAGTTCTAGACTGAATTATCATTAAAGCCCTGGAAATATGAATACGATGTAATTTTTAAAATATCAATACAGAGCCAATCTCTGAAGAAGGAACTGGAAATAACTAGATGCCAGAAATTGAAAGAGGAGTGAAGACCAGGGTTCTGAGGCATGTGCTGGGACTCTGGTCACCCCAGGGTGGGACTGGGGCAGTGGGAAAGGGCCTCCAATGTGTGCAGGGTGTGGTTCGTGCTTATGAAGGGGCAGGGGACCTGGCACTGAGCTCCTGTAACAGGTTCTGTGCAGAGGTCTCAGAGCATCGGTCCTGAGACCTCTGCACAGAACTAAGGCTCCCCAAATACTCATCTTCTTAGTGAAGGGGAGATAAAAAATTGCCACCTGCCAGTCCAGGGAGGTGATAAGGAAGCTCAGTCTCTACCTGGGATTTCTTTGTGGCCAAAAAACACAAAATCTCTTATAGGGAAGGAAGGAAAAGCTGGGCCAGATGAGGTTTGGAGTCCAATTTATAAGATCTGCTGCAAGCAGTGACCAGTTTATAGTGTCTCTGCTGCCAGAAGCTCTGTGGCCCGGAGAGCAGAGGCTACTGAAAATACACTCACAATTCAAAATTACAAAGCAGTCGGGAAAATGATCTACCTGACAATAGGACCTGCTGTACAGCACAGGGAACTCTACTTAGTATTCTGTGATAACCTATATGTGGAAAGACTCTGAAAAAGAGTGACTGTGTGTGTGTGTATAACTGAATCACTTTGCTGTACACCTGAAACTAACACAAAATTGTAATCAACTAGACTCCAATAAAATTTAAACAAAGAAAAGAAAATTATCTAGTCAGCTGGCACCACGAACAAGAGGACCATCTACCAGAATTTGAGATAATAAAACAATAAGAAAGAGACCTCAAAAGACTATGTTTAAACATATTAGAGATAAGAGAAGGAATAAAAATCATAAGGAAGGAACATGGTTTTATTTTTTTTTTAAGATTTTGAAAAGAGCCAAGTAGAAATTTAAAATTTGAAAGTAAAAACCACAGCTGGATTGAAAACTGATTGGATACAGCAGAAAAGAGAACTGCTGAACCAGAAAATAGATCACAGGAAATTACCCAGGACATATAACAGAGATTTTTAAGATGTAAATGTGATAGGGGTTTTATTAGTTAATAGGTTTTCAACTTTAAGAAATGGAAAACCCAACTAACGGTTGCTTCAACCATGAAGATTTTTTTTGTAGTTTCAGGAATGGTTCACTGCTTAGTATAACCAAGGCCCACAGAGTGTCTTTACTCTCTTGGTTGTTTGTCCTCTTATTTGTCTCTCAATGGCTGAACATGGCTGCCAAGCTCCAGACATCACTCCCATCTGTAGGGCCAAAAGTGGGGAGGAAGGGGTGCAGTGAGTGCCTGACATCCCCTCCTTTGATAAGGAAACCAAAAAGCTTCCCAGAGGCCCTCCAGCTCTGTGGCAGTTCTCTGTTGCGTGGCCACCCCAGTCGCAAAGGGATTTGAGAAGGTAGACATACAACGTTTCTCATCCTCTTTAGTGGGAAGCCTGCAAGGAAAACAGAGGTTGGGACCAACTGATAGTGTCTGTCACAGAGCTTAAGAGGCATGGAAGATAAAATCAGACCATGTCCAACTCCCATGGCCAGTGGGAATTCCAGAAGTAGAGGAAAGAAAACATGAAGAGAGATAATATTTGAAGAAGTGGCGCCTGAAATTTTTCCAGAATGATGAAAGGCCACGGATTCTTAATGGAATCTCAAACAGGATAAATAATACAAAACATCCATCCAGACACATTGTAATGTAACTGCAGAAAAAGCAAAGAGATAATCTACAAATAATTTGTACTAACCAATAATAAAAGAAACCTAGTAGAAAACTATCAAAGTCTGGAATAGGCAACTCACAAATGGCCAATAAACATTTAAAAACATGTTCGGTGATTAGGAAAATCTCAGCTGCAATAACAGTGAGAAATATACTTGTGTAACCTCAGAGGGTGAAATGAAAAGGGAAAAAGACCAGGGGCTTCCCTGGTGGCGCATCAGTAAAGAATCCACCTGCCAATCCAGGAGACATGGGCTTGATTCCTGGGCCAGGAAGATTCCAGTACTGTGGGGCAACTAAGCCCACGCGGTACAGTAACCTCAGCTATTGAAGCCCGCACACCCTAGAGCCCACACTCCAGAGCAAGAGAGGCCACTGCAATGAGAAGCCTGCGTATGGCAACGAAAAGGAGCGCTTGCTCACTGCTAGAGTAGAGCCCTCGTGACAGCGAAGACCCAGCACAGCCCAAAATAAAAAATAAATGAAATTTTGGGGAAAAAAGGAAAAAGACAACTATCATAGGAATTTTAATACTATAGTTATAACAGTGTTATCCTAACATGTTTGACAGAATGGACAGTTTTTAAAATATATACATAAATATATTTCTTCAAATAGTAAATGTAACTATTTCTCCAAAACATACAGAGAAAGAACTAGAACTTTAGCCATTAAAGAAGCGCAATTCATTGTTTTAAATATAGTCACACACACACATAAACAAAAAAATACCAGTCCGCCCAAATTCCACTGAACCTACGAGAAACAGATGTCCCTATTGTGCAAACTCAAGTCTAGAGAATTTAAAAAGAAGTTAGGGGACTTAATGTCTGGCAAGGATGGAGTAGCAGGAACCTGATTTATCTTCTGAAACACTAAACAGCCAGGGAGTTGTCGTTGTTCAGTCACTAAGTCGTGTCGGACTCTTTTAAACCCCATGGACTGCAGCACGCCAGGCCCCTTTATCCTCCACAGTCTCCCAGAGTTTGCTCAGATTCATGTCCACTGAGTCAGTGATTCCTTGCAACCATCTCATCCTCTGTCATCCCCTTCTCCTTTTGCCCTCAATCTTTCCCAGCAACAGGGTCTTTTCCAGTGACTCAGCTCTTTGCATCAGGTGGCCAAAGTATTGGAGCTTCAACTTCAGCATTAGTCCTTCCAATGAATATTCAGGGTTGATTTCCTTTTGGACTGACTGGTTTAATCTCTTTGCTGTTCAGAGGACTCTCAAGAGTCTTCTCCAGCAGCACAAATCGAAAGCAGCTAACAAGTAACCAGAGATCATTTGCTTAAGGAAAGATATTGAATGTAATGAGAACTTGTTGGAAGACTATATTCTACACAGAATATGGTTTTCTTTGTATGCTTGCATGCCAAGTCACTTCAGTCATGTCTGACTCTTTGTGATCTTGTAGACTGTACCCCGCCAAGCTCCTGTGTCCATGGGATTTCCCAGGCAAGAATACTGGACTGGGTTGCCATGACCTTTTCCAGAGGATCTTCCCAACCCAAGGATCAAACCCCCGTCTCCTGTGTCACCTACATGGGCAGGCAGGTTCTTTACCACTAGAGCCACCTGGGAAGCGTTACTGTTAATATTTGCTTTTTTAAATTAATTTTTTTCCCTATTTTTTCATCTCATGTACTACTGAAGTTAGTGAATGCTGGGAAGCAAATGAGATCATCTTGTTGAGCTAATCATCAGAGCCACCGATTTTATTTGTACAGAAGTCTCTGAGGAGCTACTGACGAACATCATTGTGGATCTCACAAACATTTAGGAATGTTTGTGAGCAGTTTAACCAGTTCATGCCATCAAGAAAATGGAAGCTTCCTGCATTATTAAGTTTACTTTTGTATCATGAGATGCAGTAAAGAATAATATACTTAATTACAAGTGACATTTAAAAACTGCACCTAATCAGAATTGGCAGCAGTAACAATCCTAAGTCTTTGGTCAAGTTCTATTATTAGATTAGTCAGGAAAAAAATTCCCTTATATGTTTATATTCTAGCAAATATAGGCTTCTGCATTTAGAGGATTAACAAGGATAAGAGTTTTTCCAAGTGAAAACACCAGTGTTCCCCCGAGTTGAGAATGCATTTCTTCCCCGCCACGGTGTGAGACAGAAATTTCACTCGCTGCATCAGTCACAGGAAGGGTGGAGAAAGAAGAGGTGTGGCCTTGTTGCCGCCGCTGTCAGAGTAGCCAGAACGGGTGCCCTCCAAGGGTGGATGTGTTTGCACTGGTGAGGCAGACATGCCCATACCAGGCCGTGTGGTCTGTGAGGGTGTCGCTTGCTGAGCCTGTGTGTCCCCTAGAATGGTCACTCCTCACACAGACTAAGGTCTTCAGGTCACCTAGGAAGGGAGGTCTTCACAACTCAGGGTTTTATAGGGAGGTTAGAATGATTCCTTAGGTGAGGCTGAACCTGTGCTGTCGCATAAACTTTATAGAGGCTTCTCTCTACCAGGCACTTTCTGTGAGTTGAGTCATAGTCCCTCTCAGAAGTCCTATGACATAGATGCTCCTTACATGAGGAACACTGCAGTTTCGTGGAAGGGCACATAGCTTGTGAGTAGCCAAGACAAGGGTCAAGGAGGCTATCCGACTCCAGAGCCCACATCTCACCCCTCCATGACCCTGCATCTGAGCAGCCATGCCAACCTTGGCTCTTAAAGCACAATTTACTTATAGTCTATCAAGCGCATATGTGTTATATTGTAATTTATCTGATTATAGGGCTTATCTCTGCGCTTCTCTGGTGGCTCAGACAGTGAAGAATCCACCTGCAACGTGGGAGACCTGAGTTTGATCCCTGGGTTGGGCAGATCCCCTGGAGAAGGGCATGAAAACTCCCTCCAGTATTCTTGCCTAGACTCCTGAGAGCAAGAAGGCCTATCTTTTTTTTTTTTTTTAATTAATTTTATTGTAGTGAAATACACATAATATGGCTTCCCTGGTGGTAAAGAATCTGCCTGCCAATGCAGGAGACATAAGAGATGAGGGTTCAATCCCAGTGTGGGAAGATCTCCTGGAGAAGGGCGTGATGACCCACTCGAGTATTCTTGCCTGGGAAATCCCAGGACAGAGGAGCCTAGCAGGCTGCAGTCTATAAGGTCAAAAAGAGTCGGACACAGCTTAGCAACTAAACAACAACAACTGTGAGTAAATTTGATTGATTGATGGCTGTTGAGCCAGCCTTGGATTCCTGAGATGAACCCACTTGATCATGATTCAATTTGCTAATATTTATTAAGGATCATTGTGTTTACATTTTAGTGAGAAATTGGTATTCTTGTAATGTCTTTGTCCTGCTTTTGGTATCAGGGCAATTCCAGCTTCACAGAATGAATGAGGAAGTGTTCCCTCCTCTTCTGTTTCCTGGAAGAGATTGCATAGAACTGGTATTATTTCTTCCTGGACTGTTTGATAGAATTAACCAGTGAAACCATTTGGGTCTGGTGTTTTCTTTTTTTTGGAAGGTTTTTAAGTACTGAATCAAGTGTCTCACACTATTGGATTTTTATTGATCCAGCATACTCTGTCTTCTCCTGAAAGGTGCTAACTGATTTCTTCAAACATGTTCAAACGTGATGTTGACAATGCACTAAAACAGATTAAAATTTAATTATTGTTGGGTTCAAGCATGCAGGACAGTCTGAGTAAAACCGTGAATATTGATCAGACTTTAGAATCCTCTCTGAGCAGGAAGACATGTCCTTGCCCCCAGGGCGGGTTTGCCATCCCTCCAGCCTCTCAGGCCATCCCTGTGTTCTCAGAGCTCACCTGCCTCCCGAGAGCATGATTCCTCATCGCTTCTCCCTGTGTCGTCATGTTAGCAACCCTCGTGTTATAAGAATTTCGGCTGTTTGTGCATCTGTCTGTGCACACAGAAGGAGGCTTTTCCTCCTTGTCTTCTGTGAACGCATTGTTTCTCTTTTCACGTTGCTGTAGGTTCCTGTGTGGGGTGTTCCACGTGCTCCTTTTCCACCCTTCCCTCAGACCGATGATACGTTGATTTCTCAGCCTCACCAGGGAGAAAAATCAGTAAAACATATTTAGATGCTGAAACAGAAGCTAAATGGCTGGTTCCATGCCTCAGCCAGTTCTGTCCCTGCCCAGGAACAGATGTTCTGAGCTCAGCCTGCTTTTCCACTGTGTCTCTGCCTCCAGCTTCATGCCAGGACCTTCTCTACTATTCTCTCATGACCACAGAAGAATCCGCACTCAGCCCCAAGATGAATTGTTGAGTAGTGTGGTGACACGAATTTCAGGAAAGCCTGGCTGAGCAGTAGACGGAGCACCATCCTGCTGCTGTCAGTCCCCGGCCTCTGCCTGTGCTCGCTTGTGGTGGATGAAATGAGGGAAAACAATAAAATGTGGACTGGTGACCCTTTTGCCACTGGTGGCCCTCTGGTCAAATAGCTTTTAGCCAGTGTAGGGCTTTTGTGGCACAAATAGCAGAAACTGTACCACACGGATGCTCACTGCAAAGAAGTGACCACAGTCACACCCTGTGCTGTTAGGATGGGACAGCTGTTCTCTGGACAGTGTGTATCCGCTAAATGACGCAACACAGCTGTGTGGAAAATTGAGTATGAAAAATGTTCAGTGACAAAGCACAGGGTATGCAGTGACAATGTGGGAGGACATGGGTGTGTGTTCAAATGTAGCTGGGAGAAGTGGGAATCCTTTCACAACAATGGAATCATAATGACTCTTTTTAAAACTTTTGTTTTATTGATTGAAGTAGAGCCAATTTAGAATGTCCTATTAGTTTCTCCTGTGCAACAAAGTGATTCAGTTATATACATATTCTTTTCCACATTCTTTCCCATTTTTGTTTATCCCAGGATACTGAATATAGTTCCCAGCGCTGCACAGTAGGGCCTTGTTTATCCATCCTGTATGTAATGGTTCACATCTGCTAATCCCAAACGCCCAGTCCTCTCCTCCCCGACCCCTTGGCAACCACAAGTCTTCTCTGTGTCTGTGAGTCTGTTTCATAGATAGGTTCAGTCATGTCATTTTTTAGATTCCACGTATAAGTGATATCATATGCTCTTTGCCTTTCTCTGTCTGATTTACTGTAATAATCTCTAGTTGCATCCATGTTGCTACAGATGGCATTATTTCATTCTTTTTAATGGCCGAGTAATACTCCATTGTACATATGTAACACATCTTCTTTATCCATTCCTCTGTCGATGGACATTGAAGTTGTTTCCTTATCTTGCCTACTGTGATTAGTGCTGCCTAGACCATTGGGGTGATGTATATTTTTGAATTAGAGTTTTATCCAGATATGTGCCCAGGAGTGGGATTGCTGGATCATGTGACAACTCTTAGTTTTTGTTCAGAACTTTTCTTTTTTCAGAACTTTCTTTTAATGCTCATTGTTAAAATTTGAGAGGGGCGGGAGATCATGTCTAATGTTCCTAAAAGCAGAGCATCTCCTGAATAAGCAGGAAGGAAAAGCTTTTCTTTTTCCCACTGAGCACCTTTAGCACTGGCTGGATGTTGCCTGCACCTGCCAGCCACGTGGGAAGGTCCGGCGGCACCCGGTGACCTCTGCCCTCTCCCACAGGAGCTCAGTGAGTTGCTACACACGGACCGGCCTGACTGGCAGAGCGTGATGCAGTATGTGGCCCAGATCTACAAGTACTTCGAGACATAGGTCCTGCATGTCCCACACCCACTGTGTGTCCTGGATGCACCTGGTCTGTGCTGTCAGCTGCCCACTGTCTGGATTTCCAAGGCAGGCTCCACCTGAGTCCGACACACACACAAGAAACAGCGGGGTCTGCCGCACCCACCCTGAACCCTGACACATATGGACTGTAAGTCGGGGGTCCTGCTCCCAGGGGCCCCCTTCTCCTGTGGGAGATGTGTTCACTGGAGCTGCCCTGAGTCTCACGACAAACATCTAAACCCATCATCTTTCTACTAAGAATCCTGGCTTCTGCCTTCTAAAAACTCTGTACTTGCCAGTCCAGCCCCTCCAGAAACACCGAGCAGGACACAAAAGGACGGTCAGCTCTCAAGCAGCTCTGAGTCACGTGAGCCCTGCCTTTTGGGGACAGACTTGGTTCCCAGAGAGGATTGCACCACCGTTAGGTCTCCTGTCCCTTACTTCATTCTCTGGGTGGGAGACCAAACATTTGAGATGAAAGGAGCCCCTGGGTGAGTGCTCGGTGCCCCTGGGAGGGACAGGAGGGGTGTGTCTGGGGCGTGGTCACACCAGGACTGCTGCTTGGCAGTGGGCAGAAGGCCTCTGTGACCTCACCTGCTCCTTGTGTCCTGCACACGTTCACGCCCGTCCACACCCGCATGCTTGTACACGCAAAACTTGACAGAGTCCCTCAGACAGAAGGGACAGGCCTGTGTTGGCCAGGATCCTCCTGCTTTTGCACAAGCAGGCTGAAGACGTGTCTTTTTGGGGTGCTGGGCAGACAGCATCTCAGCTCTGGCTTTGGCTTAGTCCTTCCTCGGGCCTCTTAAATTTGCATGGACAGGAGGCCCAAGCGAGGCAGGGAGGGCTCGGGTACAACTGGATGAAGGGCTTCCCCAGCACGTGCAGTCACCCCATGTGGCTGCGGAGCACCCCCCCAGAACAGCCCTTCCCCCACAGCAGCCCCTCCCCTGGGTCATGCAGGCATGGGTGCAGGTCATCACCTGGGCAAATACATGCACATTTCATGGCAAATGAGGTCCCCCCTGGCCCAGGGGGCTCCCACAGCTGCTGACATCAGTGCCCTCTGACCCAGGTCCATTGACACTCCCTGAGTGCAGGGCTGCCCGCCCTGCCCAGTACACCCTGCAAGCCCAGGGGCAGGCGGGCCCTTCTGCACAGCAGGGCCCTGTTGGTCCCTGTCCTGGGAGGTGTGAGCTCGTTCCCCCTGCCCAGTTGCCTTGGAGGAGACACTGGGCCCCCCCAGGGTCCGTCTGTCCTCCTCAGGCTGCAGAGGTTGCCCACCTGGGGTTCTTGTCTGGGGGCTCCCGGACAGCATACACCCCCTCACCTGCCCCGGCCTGGGGTCAGAATGTCAGGAAGGCCACCAGCGTCATGTTGTGTGTATTTTCAAAGTCCCTGAGAAACGCTGGAAGGGGAGTCTGGTGACAGTAACCATGTGGGGTGTCTTCATGTGGAAGGTGGAGGCACCTTCCTGGACAGTCTGCTGGAATTTACCCAGTGTCTCCTCCCAGGTGTCTGCCTCCTCCTCACCCCCCTGTTCCTGCCTTGCTCACCCCACAAGGGGACGTCACACCCAAGAGGGGTCGAGCCGTTAGTGGCTGTGTTTCCTCCGAGTTCACTGCAGGCTCTGCGGGAGGGGCCGCCGATGCCTGGCGCTGCTCCTGGTGCCCTGTGATTCCTGAGACGGTCTGGGACCGGCTCCTGTGGCAGTCTCTCGGCGGGGGGCTCGCTTCAGGTTAAAAAGAAGAGAGGGGCCCATGTGCAGTTTATTTCTATAACTCGGAGAGGTTGCCCAATTCTTGCTGCCCAGCGGGCAGGCTAGAGCACAGCGTGTCTGTGTCCTGCCCGAGGGACCAGGCGGTGTAGGGCAGTTCTGGCCCTGGGCATCGTGGTGTGGGGTCAGGTCTTCCAGTACTGAAGAGGCGGGGGGTCACCTCGGTCCAGTTTTAATTGAGGAGCTCATAGCACAAGGTGAGTGTGGAATGTTTTTAAAGTTGAGAACACGTGGTGGTTACCGTGAGCACACCCCACCCTCCCCAGTTCCCTGTCCTGAGGTTTTCACAGGCCACTGTATCTGTGTTTCTTCCCCTCTTCCTCCACCCAGCACTTCGTCATTTAAAATTATTTGGTGGTTCTATAGATCCTTTTTCAAAAAAAAATGCGTTATTTTTATACGCAAGATAGTCACAAAATGCAAGATCCCCGAGAGGGGCGGAGTCGTTTTAAGACACAAAGAGAAGCCCTTGGCTCTTTGTGTGCTGAGTTGTTTCCTGGCTGATGGTGGTGCCACAGCCCCTGCCCACCAGGCTGGCCATCTGGGGAACCCACAACTCTCCTGGCCCGCCCCTCCGCACTTCAGAAATGACAGTGGTCTTTGGTTTTTGCTCTTCACTCAGCTGTTGTATAGCTTTTGTTGAGACCACCCAAGAACCCCAGGGGACCCACACCTGGTGTCACGGTGTCCGTGGGTCTCAGCCCCAGAATGGTGGGCTGCTTTCCCAGCCCCCTGCCATCCCCACCAAGGGGACAGGCCCCTCTCTGTGCCCTGCCTGGGATGGAGGACACGATCATCAGATACAAGCTCCTTTGCACATCCAGCCCCAGTCCTCCCCAGCCCAGAGCCCAAGGGCCATTTGAGAGAAAGTGAGAGTGGCATGCAGCAATGGACAGGACTCAGAAGCCCTTTTATTAAGGATATTTAATATCGTGGCCCCAGCTTCGTGGCGGGTTTCACCTTTCTGGCCAGGTTAAAGTTTGGCTGGCCCACGCTGCCCTGAGCAGCTCTCTGACTGTAACCACATGAGTGCGGCCTTGTTTCTGCCAGGAGTGCAGAGTGCCAAGCGTGGTCCAGACACAACAGATGCGTGTGCAAATGTTGACATGACCAAGTGTGACATATGACTCTGTAATATTTCAAATAAATATATTTTGTTTCTGTCTGATTGTGAATTTGTCCCAGCAATGTTTATTGTTACTGTTTTCTCAAAATGCCAGACTTCCATTCAGTCCATTCCAAACCGGCACCTCCAGGCCCCTGTTCCTTGCTGGGTGTGGTCTCCACTGCAGCTGCCATGGGTCACCAGAGAGGTCTGGGCTCTGACGCCCCTCAGCCTCGTTCCCTGCATGGCCCCCTAGAGCTCCCCCTCCAGGGCCACACAGGATGCTGTAGGCTGCATGGACGGGCCCGCCAGGGATGGGGAGCAAGCAGGAGGGGGTCATACCAAGATTGTGGGGGCAGGGTGGACATGAACTTGAATGGACAGGGGCTGCCGCAGTGTTCTGACACCAGGATCCCATGCAAGCGATTCGTCAGGTGGTTTGTGGTCTTCAGGCACTGCTCAGAGGCCACTGTTCACAGATGTCTGGGGACCAGCCCAGCCCACAGGAGAGGAGAGAGGACACAGGAGGAGCCTCATCGCTTCCTCCTCCTTCCAGGGAAGCCCCCGCCTCCCTTCCTACCCCGACAGGTTCTGGCCTTTCCATCCTGGGGGCCTCCCTCTTCCCAGAATAGCACAGCCTCTGATGCAAGTGGAACAGACCCTGAGCCAGGATGGCTGCCACCACCTGCTTTCTCTGGGCAGTCGGTTGCCAGGCAGCTGTACCCAGAAGACACCAGGGTCCTCGTGTGATGACCCGCCATTGTCCTAGCTGCTCAACCTGTGTACATGTGTGTGCATGCACACGGGCACATGGACATTTGGTGGATGGCCAGTGTTGCACCCATGGCCAATGGACCCCTTCCATGGTTTGGGGTCTGGCGGGGAGGTTCCTGATCTATGGGCCTGGACCCCTCTGTGGATAAAGCTCGGTCCAGGCATACTGAGTTGGGTCTGAGGCATGAGCTGCCCAGCAGGGCATGACCCACATCCTGTGCCCCAGTGGTACTTTGTGGCTGTGCCTGTGGTCAGTGGCTCTGTGCTGCTTTGAAGGCTTGGGGACTCTGGCCGCGGGGTCTCGGCCAGCTGTGGGCACCTTCCCCAGTGCCTCTGTTCCTCCTGCCACTGAGCGCATGGCTTCCCAGGGCAGAGCCAACAAGATCAGATGTGTACGGGGCCAGGGATGTTTTCAGTCTGAGCTTGCAGTCCTGCAAGCCAGGACTTTAGACCTTACCTCCTATAGCCCAGCGCACCCAAATGGCCCCTCAGGGTCTCAGGACAGGCTTGAAGCTGTGCACTGTGACTCTTTAGAAGTCTTATTTTGAGGGCCTAAAGTTTGTATTTGAAGTTTTTCAAATGTTGAGAATTCTACATTCCCTTCCTAACAGGTCATATAAAAATGTTGACTTTTCCCCTAAAAAATGTTTGAATAGTATCAGGACGTTGGTTGGGAAGATTCATCACCTCCTTGTAGAGCAATGTCCCCTGGCGTGAAGGACCCATAGGCATGCCTGACCCCCAGGGCATGAGTCCGGCTGGAGAAGTACAAAACTGGCCAGAAAGGTGAGTCACAAATTGTGTAACTTCAAGTTATCTGGGAAGACAAAAAACCAGGGAGCACAGTGGTAACCAGCTTCCTGGGAGCCCCTTTTGATTCGTTTCTGGACAGGTTCGGCTCTGGAGCTGTTTGCACAGGGCAGGGTGAGGAGCCAGGCTGGAGTCCAAGAACATTTGCTGGCCTTTGCATCCTCCAGGTTGAGTCAGCTGGAACCCACAGCATCTCATTGTCCGTGTCCCCAGGCCATGGAGGATTCCTCCCCTGCCTCAGACAATGGAAACCTGTCTCCCAGCTAAGAGCAGACACGTGGAGCCTGGGGATTTGGCAGATCCGGACCAGACCTGGCCCCAGGCATCTTCTCCAACTTGTTTACAGTTTAAAGCAACGGTCCTCTTCCCTGAGCCTGCCTTAAGAGAGCAAAGATGCTGTGGGGTCTCTGCTGCTGGGAGGGGCCACTCTGAGTGATGTGGGAGATGGCACCTCAGCAGCAGCCTTGCCTCCTTTGAAAATGAAATTCTCTGACCATGAAACCAGAAGCCGGAAGATGCATTTCCTGTGATTAGTTGTAAATGTCATTGTTCTAAAGTGACAATTGTTACTAAAATACATGTTCTGTCCAGAGAATACCAAAAAGTACAAAGACAAAAAAAGTTCTTGGCATCACACCAAAAATGGGTTACCACAATTAACTTCCATTCAGTATTTTATCAGATCACTTAGGATTGGGCTAAACTTCAAGGAATAGAGACTACAGCAATACTGTCTTAGATAAGAAACTTACTTCTCACCAAAAAGAGAAGTCCAGAGGTGGAAAACCCAAGAATGGTATGTTGGAGCCCTCTGTTATGCCCAGTGTCTGAGTCCCCAAAACTGAAAGAATAAGACATCCACAGCAATGCAAAAGCATAAAGGGGTTTATTGCTAGCTCGAGCCAGGGCTCAAGTCTCATCCAGGGCAGTGGAGTCTTGACGAGAGCCCTGAGCTCTGAATCACATCTACTTTTATACAGACGGTTCTTTGTTCCTGTAACAGCATAGCTGATTGGTTAAACCGTTAGCATGCGCTGGACTTTTAAACCTCGCATCTCTATCGGGATTGGCTCAGGTCTGGCGCGGGTTGGGGGGCTACGGGGATTTTTTCTGATTGGTCGAGCTACACTGCCTGCAGGAGTTCCCAGTGCCTCAGCTTTGCTAGAGACTAAACCTCAGGCCTAGCCTGCCCCTTAGAGCCTGTCCTGGCTTCAGTTTGGTCCTAACACCCTCAAATCCTCAGGGACCCAGACCCCTTTCCACTCTGACATTTCCCAAGGGAATGCAGTTTGTCCTCATGAGCTAAGATGGCTGTCAGAGTTCCAGTCATCGCAACTGTATACCAGGTGGCAGCATAGAGGAAGAGTGCCCTGTTCTTTTAAATCTTCCTAGAAGACCCATTTAACATGTTCACTTTTATTTCATTGAGCAGAATTTAGTCACACGGCTGTACCTAGCTTCAAGGAAAGTGAAAGTTAGTTGCTCAGTCTTGTCCAACTCTTTGTGGCCCCATGGACTGTAGCTTACCAGGCTCCCCTGTCCATGGGATTCTCTAGGCAAGCATACTGGGGTGGGTTGCCATTTCCTTCTCCAGGGGATCTTCCCCAACCAGAGATCAAACCTGGGTCTCCTGCATTGCAGGCAGATTCTTTACTGTCTGAGCCACCAGGAAAACCCACCTAGCTTCAGTGGAGACCATGAAATGTAGTCTTTTTAGGTGAACACCAGTGGAGCTGGCTGAAAACTAGGAAGAATCAACATTGTGAAGGCACCTAGAAGGTTCTGTGACAATGTATATACTTTTTCATCTTCAAGTTTAATTTCTTGAATAAGTTAAAAACCTTATTTTTACTTGGCTCAAAAATTTAACAGGAAGAGAGATACAGTGAAAAGTCCCCCGTCCACTTAGTCATCCCTCTCCTCCCCTCCCCTCACACAAGCTCACTGGCAACCGTGTCACCAGTTATCTTGTACGTTTCTGTCTCCGGAGCGTCTTATACAAGCAACTGTGAGCATCATGGGCTCTCACTTCTTTAACCTGGAAGGTGGCAGGCTGTGCACATCTGCATCTTGGCCTTCATTTTGCTTTGTCTGTTGTCTTTTCCCTTTGTGATCCATCATGGAGTATTTTCCCGTCAATACAAAGAGAGCATTCTCATTTCTTGTTCCTGCAGCCTGGTGTTCCACTGGGTGGGTGCAGCATAAATTATGTATCTACTCCCCTGGGAAGGGTGTGTGTGGCCGGATGATCTGTCACACAAACCAGGACCCTTTCAAGAGAGTGTGGTGTCTGTTAGTAATTATACTGGAGCAAAGCTATGAACTGTCCCAAGTGGACTGGGGCACGGGGTCGCCCCATGAGGATGAACATGGGGTGTCGGTCAAAGTGTTTTGCGGTTACAACAGTGCTGTAAATTTTAATGTGCATGTGCGTAACTGGGTTCATCCACATGTCTCCAGGTCAGAGGGCGCGTGCTTTGTGCTCTGGGTGGAAACTGCCAATTTGACCTCCATGGGAGCAGTGCTGGCTTTTCTCATCACAGCTCCGCCCACAGAGCATGTTGTCAGATCTTTGGATTTTTGCTGATCCTAATAGGTGAGAAGCAGCACCTGAATTAGTTTTAATGTGCATTTGTTGTGAATGAGGCTGAATATGCTTAAGAATCCTATTTATGTTCCTTTTCCTGTGCCTAGTCTTTTCGAATCCTTTGCCCATTTTATTCTTACTCAGTGTTTAGAAATCACATCTTGGAGTTTTTTTGTGAGTTAGAGAGATGATTCTGGTGATTTGAGATGCAAATATTTTCCCCAGCTAGCTGTTTGTCTTTGCTTATGATGGTTTGTTTTCCAAATTTCCTGGCATAGTGAGTGCAGCACTTCCACAGCATCATCTTTTAGGATTTGAAATAGCTCAACTGGAATTCCATCACCTCCATTAGCTTTGTTTGTAGTGATGCTTTCTAAGGCCCACTTGACTTTGCATTCCAGGATGTCTGGCTCTAGGTGAGTGATCACACCATTGTGGTTATCTGGGTCATGAAGATCTTTTTTGTATAGTTCTTCTGTGTATTCTTGCCACCTCTTCATAATATCTTCTGCTTCTGTTAGGTCCATACCATTTCTGTCCTTTATTATGCCCATCTTTGCATGAAATGTTCCCTTGGTATCCCTAATTTTCTTGAAGAGATATCTAGTCTTTCCCATTCTATTGTTTTCCTCTATTTGCATTGATCACTGAGGAAGGCTCTTATATCTCTCCTTGCTATTCTTTGGAACTCTGCATTCAGATGTTCATATCTTTCCTTTTCTCCTTTGCCTTTTGCTTCTCTTCTTTTCTCAGGTAATTGTAAGTCCTCCTCAGACAACCATTTTGTCTTTTTGCATTTCTTTTTCTTAGGGATGGTCTTGATCACTGCCTCCTGTACAATGTCACAAACCTCTGTCCATAGTTCTTCAGGCATTCTGTCTATAAGATCTGATCCCTTGAATCTATTTGTTCCTTCCACTGTATAATCGTAAGGGATTTGATTTAGGTCATACCTGAATGGTCTAGTGGTTTTCCCTGCTTTCTTCAATTTAAGTCTGAATTTTGCAGTAAGGAGTTCATGATCTGAGCCAGTCAGCTCTCAGTCTTGTTTTTGCTGACTGTATAGAGCTTCTCTATCTTCAGCTTCAAAGAATATAATCAATCTGATTTCGGTATTGACCATCTGGTGATCGTCAAAACTCAGCAGTGGCCACAGGACTGGAAAAGGTCAGTTTTCATTCCAATCCCAAAGAGAAGCAATGCCAAAGAATGTTCAAACTACCGCACAATTGCACTCATCACACACTCTAGGAAAGTAATGCTCAAAATTCTCCAAGCCAGGCTTCAATGTTACGTGAACCATGAACTTCCAGATGTTCAAGCTGGATTTAGAAAAGGCAGAGGAACCAGAGATCAAATTGCCAACATCTGTTGGATCATAGAGAAAGCAAGAGAGTTCCAGAAAAACATCTACTTCTGCTTTATTGACTATGCCAAAGCCTTTGACTGTGTGGATCACAAAAAACTGTGGAAAACTCTTAAAGAGATGGGAATACCAGGCCACCTGACCTGCCTCTTGAGAAATCTGTATTCAGGTCAAGAAGCAACAGTTAGAACTGGACATGGAACAGCAGACTGGTTCCAAATCAGGAAAGGAGTACATCAAGGCTGTATATTGTCACCCTGCTTATTTAACTTGTATGCAGAGTATATCATGTGAAATTCTGGGCTGGATGAAGCACAAGCTGGAATCAAGATTGCTGGGAGAAATATCAATAACCTCAGATATGCAGATAACACCACCCTTATGGCAGAAAGTGAAGAACTAAAGAGCCTTTTGTTGCAAGTGAAAGAGGAGAGTGAAAAAGTAGACTTAAAGCTCAACATTTAGAAAACTAAGATCCTGGCATCCAGTCCCATCACTTCACAGCAAGTAGATGGGGAAACAATGGAAACAGTGAGAGACTGGTTTTTTTTTTGGCTCCAGAATCACTGCAGATGGTGACTGCAGCCATGAAATTAAAAGACGCTTACTCCTTGGAAGAAAAGTTATGACCAACCTAGGTAGTACATTCAAAAGCAGAGACATTACTTTGCCGACTAAGGTCCGTCTAGTCAAGGCTATGGTTTTTCCTGTGTTCATGTATGGATGTGAGAGTTGGACTGTGAAGAAGGCTGAGCGCCGAAGAATTGATGCTTTTGAACTGTGGTGTTGGAGAAGACTCTTGAGAGTTCTTGGACTGTAAGGAGATCAAACCAGTCCATCCTAAAGGAAAGCAGTCCTGAATATTCATTGAAAGGACTGATGCTGAAGCTGAAACTCCAATACTTTGGCCACCTGATGAGAAGAGCTGGCTTATTAGAAAAGACCCTGATGCTGAGCAAGATTGAAGGCAGGAGGAGAAGGGGACAACAGAGGATGAGATGGTCGGATGGCATCACTGATTCGATGGACATGAGTTTGAGCAAGCTCTGGGAGTTGGTGAATGACAGGGAAGCCTGGCGTGCTGCAATCCATGGGGTCACAAAAAGTTGGACATGACTGAATGACTGAACTGAACTGATTATGATTTGTTGGGTTTTGCCATGTAGGAGATTTTTTATCTTTGTCTTTTCTTTTATGCCTTTGGATTTTAAGCCAAAACCCTTCCCCATTCCAGAGTTATGAAGGAGCTCTGTTATGGAAGAGTGCTTCAGGGTTTTCTTCTAGAACGTTCTTCTGTTTTAAATCCTTGGTTCATTTGGGTTTCGATGTGGTGTTCATGTGGGGTATGGAGATATATGCTTTTGAAAAGTGTATTTACTTTTTTCCATGGTAATACAAGCTCATGGTTTAGTTACCTCCCAACTTATAAATAGTAACTCACACTGCTCTGTGTTCACTCTATTGATTTAAGTTTGTTTTTCTATGTTACATGAGAATTTAAGTCCTGTGCCTCCACTCCACATCCTTTGCTCACAAATGCCCATCAGATCTGTCCACTGGGTGGTGGACCCTGGGATATGACCATGTTCTATTTCTCTCCTTTTAAAAATGAATTAACTTTTCATTTTTTAGTAAGTGACCTTATTTAGTCATTATGACCCCCTTTTCAAAAATATATTAACTAGACAGATTTGGGGTTAAACTGCGTGGGATGGAGGAACTCCTCATTTTCTTTTGCAGCGCATTTTCTTCTAAAAAATTTTCTTCTCACACAATCTTGGGAAGCTTCCCCAGTGGCTCAGCAGTAAAGAATCCGCCTGCCAATGCAGGAGATGCAGGAGACGCGGTTTCTATCCCTGGGTTGGGAAGATACCCTAAGGAGGAAATGGCAACCCACTCCAGTATTTTTGCCTGGAGAATCCCATGGACAGAGGAGCCTGGCGGGCTACAGTCCATGGGGTCACAAAGAGTTGGACATAACTAAGCACATCTAGTCAAGGCTATGGTTTTTCCAGTGGTCATGGATGTGAGAGTTGGACTGTGAAGAAGGCTGAGCACCGAAGAATTGATGCTTTTGAACTGTGGTGTTGGAGAAGACTCTTGAGAGTCCCTTGGACTGCAAGGACTGCAAGGAGATCCAACCAGTCCATTCTAAAGGAGATCAGCCCTAGGATTTCTTTGGAGGGAATGATGGTGAAGCTGAAACTCCAATACTTTGGCCACCTCATGCGAAGAGTTGACTCATTGGAAAAGACTCTGATGCTGGGAGGGATTGAGGTCAGGAAGAGAAAGGGATGACAGAGGATGAGATGGCTGGATGGCATCACTAACTCGATGGACGTGAGTTTGAGTGAACTCCAGGAGTTGGTGATGGACATGGAGGCCTGGCGTGCTGCGATTCATGGGGTCACAAAGAGTTGGACACGACTGAGCGACTGAACTGAACTGACTGAAGCACGCAGGAGTCCACAGTATTATTGTTTGAAATAGCTGGTTACATTTGTGTCTGAATAAGTTACAGCCTGGTGTTTTCTTGATTTGAGTACTTTCAACCTAGCATCAGAGCAACCCTAAGAGTCATCTGCAGATATTCCACATGGTTTTCCCATGTCAAGTGCTGCGGGATACAACTGTGAATGACACAGACTCAGCCCAGACTCTCTGAAGCTCACATTCTGATGCACTAGGGAGAAAAGTAGAGTGGGGAGAGAGTCGGGTGGGCTGGTGAGAGCAGATACTGCTCTAGGAGGGATGGTCGGAGAAAGGCTCTGTGAGGAGGTGACAGAATTTGAGCCAATACCTGGAAGATATGAAAGGGAGCCTGATGAAAACGGGGAGGAGCGGTGGACAGACTGGGAGCAGCCTGTGCAAAGGCCCTGTGGCAGGAACATGCTGGTTGTGTGTGGGTGGGGGCAGATGTGTGTGTATCTGTCTGTGTGTTTGTCTTGGGGGCATACCAGGGGGCCAGTGTGAGCAGCAGAACATGGAAGGAACTGTCTAGAAGAGAGAGGGAGGTGAGAACCTCCCAGCCTGATCAGAAGTAATTGGAGGGTTGGGAAGATGGTCTGACTTACTGTCCTAAACATTCTTTTTGGAAGTCCAGCAGAGACGTGACTGTGGTGGGACGAGTGTAGTAAAGATAAAATGATAAAGACTGGCGAGGAGGTCAGGTGAGCATGTGGGAGCTCAGACAGGATGACAGCAGGGAAGATGGACGGGAGGAAGAGGTTTCCAGCAGAGCTGACACGTGCTCCAGCCTGCTGTGGGAGAGGGATCTTGGATGACAGCGGGCAGGCATGTGAGCCGGGCATCTGCTAACCCTGGTGCCACCAGCTGAGCTGGTGAGGGGGTGGGGTGGGAACCCAGGGAGGCAGGGTCAGAGTCAGGCTCAGGTGCCTTTTCAACATCCAAGAAGAGAAGTTGAGTGGACAAGAAAACAAAGTCGTCTCAAGCCCAAGAGAAAAGACAGAGAAGACACCTGCAGGAGGATGGTTCCTGGTCCTCTTGACACGTAGCCACTGGGGAGGCCGAGGGCATCTCGGAAGCCAGCATTTGGGGAAGGAGAAAGTGATGGACAGACACTGCCAAGAGGTTGAGTAAGATGAGTGAGCACTGAGAACAGACCCTGGGTGTGGTGAGGCGAGCACAGGTGGTGTGGGTCGACAGGGCCTGCGGGACGTGGCTGGAGGTGGGGGTCGGGACTCAGTATGCAGTGGAGGCCGAGGCCTCTGCTATGAAGGGGACACAGGGCAGGCTGCAGGAAGTGACGTGAAACGGGGAGGGATGTCACTGTCATCCTGTTTTCTCCCTGAAGGGTGGAAGGATGTGGCCCATTTTCCTGCTTGTGGGATCAGTCTGGAGCAGGGGGCAGCGAGGGGAGCAGACTCTCATGTAGCAGGGCCGGGGTATCCATAAGGCCGTGCACAGAGCTGGAGTCGGGGGTGGGTGGCTGTGAAATCCCGCACAAGCTCCAGACGCCTGTGTTCGGAGGCAGAGCAGTGGCTATTTGCCAGCCTGGGTGGACCCATGTTTGTTTTCACAGCTGGTACAGCTGGATGAGGGCCCAGGGGCTGAGTGTCAGGTGTGGGGTGGGGGTCTTGCACAGGAAATGGGCTGGGAGGGGGCTGTGCATAGTGAGGCCTGAGGCCTGCGAGGCGGGCCCACGGGGCCAGAGTGGTTCAGGAGGCTGGAGGGGCGAGTGTGGGCCAGGATGTGGGCCAGGGAGACAGGCAGAGGGGTTCACAGAAAGGCAGTGTTGGAGCTGCCAGGAACGGAGACACTGGGGTGAAAAAGGCAGGGATGGGGAAGAAGCTTCCTGGAAGTGGGCCGAGCACTGGGGAGCCGGGGGTGAGCAGGTCACCACAGAGAGAAATGGCTCACAACTGTGGAGGAGGGGAGCTCAGACATGAGCCCCACATGTGCCCCTTCCACAGGGAGTCTGGCAGAAGCAGCATCAGGAGGCTAGGGGGACACGGCTGGGGCCCTACCAGCAGGAGGGCAACGGACGTTCAGAGAAGAGGCGAGAATTTGTGGTGTTTTCTGGTGATGCCATGAGTTCAAGGCCTGGTAGAGACGTGGGGTCAGGAGGAAGTGGACTCTGGGGTTAGATGAGGGGATATTCGGCCGATGGGGGACAACCATGGGAACACGAGGTGGACTCCAGCCAGATCCTGAGAGTCAGGAGCACCTCCTGGAGGAGTCAGAGGGGTGGACCCCCAGGAGGGCCCAGGGGCCTGGGGCGGATCCCAAGACGACCCCGGCCTGCCCTGCACCCCAAGGAAGATACACGCGGACATGAGGATCTCTGCCCTTTCCCTGTGCATGAGGCAAAGAGTCATTTAGGCACTTCCTTCCATCCTGTCTCAGCAGCCGCTGTTGTGTGCCCTGCCCCTGGTCCAACAGCACCAGCACCACTGGCGGGAGGTCTGTCCACACAGCGAGGAGCGTCCAGCCTTAGAAAGGGAGGAAGCCTTGATACGTGAACAACATGGATGAGCCGGGTGGACACCGTGCTGCATGAACTGACCAGTCACAAAAGGACCAGTACTGTATGATTCTGCTTCCATGAGGTCCCTGGAGTCGTCGGGTCCATGCAGAGTGGGGCGGTGGTTCCCAGGGCTTGCAGAGGGGGAGGGGCCGTTATTTAACAGGTTGCGAGTTTCAGGTTTGCAGGATGAAGCAACTCTGGAGGTGGGTGGTGGTGATAGCTGCACTGTGATATGGATGCGCTTAGTGCCGCAGAAGTGCGTGCGCTTAGCTGTGGTTAGAATGGCTCAAGAGGAAGTCGACGTGGGGGAACCGAGGCTGCCCTATGAGCTCTGGGCTGAACGTCGGACCAGAATCTGGCTCCAGATCGCGGCGCCCAGAGGGAGGAGGAATGAGATGGGCAGTGACTCAGATGCTGAGCACCCAGGGGCTCCCTGGAGACACTTGGGTCACCAGGGTGGTAGCTGCAGTGGGCAGGGCCACCTCTAAGCAGCAAGTGGATGTAACAACAGCAGGCCCAGCCTGTGGGCTCTCCCTGACTCCAGTCTCCGTGCTGGACCTCAGAGCTATTGTTAAAATGGCCTGACTCTTCCCTTCAGAGAAAATAGGGTCTGCTGAGCTCCATACACTCACCTGAGCATCTGTGCCACTCGGCCAGGGCCCCGCAGTGCTTGATGGGAGCCCGAGTCTGACCCACAGAGCCGAGGAGACCAAGAAAATTCTGAACAACAAAGGAAGACCTATACCAAGACACCATCAAGTCAGCGCTTTTCGAAAGTATGGCATCAGCTGGGGAGAGAGCAGTGATTGCTGCATCAGAGTGGAGTCCAGAGGTGCTGCGGCTCAGGGTGGCTGCCCACGCCCTGAGCTCAGGGAAGAGGACGCCATGCGGTGGGTGCCTGGCCACTGTGTTGTGATGGGGGGCAGGTTGGATCCTTCCTCCCCAAGGGAGAAACAGCACCCAGTTCAGAGACCAGCCTGCTTCACCACATAATATGAAAAGCTTCTGTTCAACAGAAGACATTGTAAACAAAATTAAGAGATTAAAGACAGACCAGAGGGGGGAAACAGGCTGAGAAAAATATCCACAGTACATCACTGGCAATACCCAACATTCAGTAATAACTGTAACACAAAGAGCTCCTAAAAATAGAGAAGACAAACAATCCCAACAAAGGAAAGTTTCATAGCCAACACTTAGGAAAAAATGCAAAATATCAGTTAAGAATGAAGGGAAGCTTGCCTTCAGCAGAAAGTCATGTGAAATAAAGCAACAGTGATATCAACATTTCCTTACCCAACAGGGAAAAGCAAAAAATGTTGAGGACATTCGGGTTTGGCACAATTATGCAAACATGGATGTTCCTATGTACTGTTGCTGAAGGATGGATAAACAGTCTCTTTCTGGAAAGTGATTTGTGATGTTAGTGTGTTAAATGTTAAATATGTAATTTAATACAGTGTTCCCACTTCTGGAAATTTAGCCCAGAAAATACTCTTGGATATTCAAGAAGAGCTAGCAGCAAGAGTAACAGCAAAAATAATGGGAATAAAGTAGGAATTTCTATAAATAGAAGAGCAATAAAAAACTAAACTGTGTGTGTCCAGTAGTATGGAATACTGGGCAGCTTCGAGAAAGACGGATGAATGTGCTTTTTGAAAGATGCCCATGAGATAGTTGTTAGAAACAGGTTTCTTGACCATCTGGGTGGGTGGGGTAAGTCTGTTGTTTAGTTACTAAGTCGTGTCCCCAGCTCTTTTGTGACACCACAGACTGTAGCCTCCCAGGCTCCTCTGTCCACGGGATTTCCCAGCAAGAATACTGGAGTGGGTTTCCGTTTCTTACTTCAGGGAATCTTCCTGACCCAGGGATTGAACCCGCTTCTCCTGAATTGGCAGGCAGATTCGTTACCACTGAGCCACCAGGGAAGCCTGGGGTAAGTCTACTTTTATTTAAAACAAAAATATGTGTATATGCACACACACACACACACACACACACACACACACACACACACACGCCCAGTTCATTGATTCCAGGTTATGTGCCTTTTCACAGGATATGTCATCACTGACATCTTTGATTCTATAACATAAGGCTCCATCTTTATATAAGCACAGAAACATGTCTGGAACAATACTCAAAACTGTGCACCCCAATGGGGGTGTAGGATTAGGGAGATTGGCAAGAGCACTTTTCCTGTCCTGAACATGTCTATGAGTTTAAATTTGTAATATGAGCCCCTGTCATTTTTGCCATGTGTGATAACAACACATTAACAACAGGTACCAGACCTGGCTGTGGTCACCAGATTCCATCCTGAGCTGCTGGAGGGCCAGTTTTACTTTTCCACCCTGGACAACCTTTATTCTTAAGGGGTGGCGATTCCCCTTTCATAGCTTTTTCATATTTCCCCAGAATCCAAGCTGTCACCTCTGACACCAGGAAGAATGGAGCAGGAGCCGAGCTGAGTCTGGAGCAGGGGCTAGCTGCCCACTGTCTGTGGCCAGTGCAGAGTTAGGGCTTTTGTCCTGGACTCTGATTGACAGGAGGTTAGAGAGAAATGACGTTAGAGGTCACTGAATTCAGCGTTCTCATTTCACGATTTCATCATTGAGGAAACAGAGGTTCAGAGACATGAGGCAATGGTTGTAGTCCTACAGGGAGAGCTGGCCCTGCCCTGGAAACTAGGCTACGGGGTCCACTGTCGTCCTGCACCATCGGGTTCTATCTCAATGGGTGAGCCAAGAACTAAGATCCCCCTGAACTAAAAACTGTGTAGCTCTGAATTCTGTGGCATGCTTTGCCAAGAGTTCCAGAAAACATGCCCAGTGGTGGAAACATTTGTGGGGTTATTGAATAAGAAATCCAGAGGGAGCTGTTGCTGGAGTTGGTTGTGCTGTTCAAAGATGTGATCGAGAACACAAGCCCTTCCTCCATCTTTCCTCCATCACCTTCTATATGTTGATTTTCACATCCTGAACTAGGATGTGATGTCCGTATTCTTTGTCATGTGTGGCAATTGAAGTCTCTACTCAGTCTGGTGGTCAGCTCACCATTGGACAGAGATTTCTGCAGGTGCCTTGGCCCTATAGGTCCCCCTGCAGGTCCCCCCGCTCCTGCAGCAGGGCACCTGTGTGTGTCGGGCCGGCTTTCAGTGCTCTGGTAGACAGTTTACAACTCTGCCTTAGCCTTCGTTTCCTGCTTCCTCAAAGTCAGCCAGAAGTGAGAGATTATTTATTCAGGTCTCCTCTGGGCATATGCATACCCATGTAGCTCCCTATATTCTAAGGAATGAGTCGGAGCTTTTCAAAGTTCCTTATGGACATCTCATTTTCTGATGTTGGTAAGTTTTCAGGCACCCTCTTTTTGCCTCAGGGTACTATACTCAGGCAGCTGCACTGTTTCTCCTACCCCCTTTCTGTATACACACATTTCTCCACCTCCAGTGGCCAATTCCTCTATAAAGCTTTATCACAATTTTTCATTAAGCCAATATTTAGTTTTGAATCAGAATTTCTCAATGAGGGCGACATTGGTATTGGCACTTTGCTGGGACAGTTCTCCATTGCAAAGGGCATTTAACATTCCTGGCCTCTGCTCCCAATGCCAGCTGTGGTTACACAAAAGAGAGAACCAAAGACATGCACAGATTTCTAAACACTCTGGAATGCAGGGGTCAGTGCCGCTTGGGTTAAGACCCTCCACTTCTCAGAACTGTGACTATCACTATGAGATGCCTATATACTGTTATTACATTTCTAGAGAGAGTTAACATCTCTGATGACGTCTCGGAGTGCTGTACCTCCTCTAGAGCCATCTTAATGCCACCTGGATTCTGCTCTTGTGGCTGAGGCAGGACACGGGGGCTGGGGGTGGGGTGGGGGGGGTGGGGGGTGGGGGGGTAGTAGAAGGCTGGGGGCCAGGCTTCTGGAAGAAGGTCAGCTGGTTCACAGAATACACCTGCCACCATCACCAGTTAAGACCCACTCTGGTTTGTATGGTTCTGGCCCTAATTTATCCACATGTTCCCGTCACAGCAAGAGTTTGCAAGGAACCTGGATCCCACTACAGGCGACCACATGGCATATGGATCCTCCTGCCCCCTTTCAGCCCAACGCCTATGAGGTAGGTGTTGCTATTTCATCTTATGCACAAGAAACCATGTCTTAGAGATACCAGTTAACCTGTCCAGGGTCAGTCTCAGAACTGGGGGCATCAAACCTGGGGTCCCTGCTGCTGAGACCTGGGCTCTGTTCACTGAACCCCAAGTTGCTTTCAAGACTAAACCTCAAGACCTCCCCCAGACTCCTTCCTTTCTCCTTTGTTTTCTCAACAATAACTACCTGTTACTGTTACTGCCACCCCCGTGGGTCCAGTTCAGATAGACAGCATCAGGATCACTGAATTCATTTCCAGTAAACTTGGTGGAGAGGGGTAGGCAGCGGGTGAGTGGAAGGGCATGTGTGAGCTGGGGACTACGGTGGAACAGAGGACAGAGGAAGAGGCTTTGCTGGGGGTCCAGCGTGGACCCCTGTCACATGGAATTTGGCAGGCTGCATGGAAGGCAGGCTGTGGGATTAGGGTTCCTGCTTGAGAGATTCAAGGAAGGTTTCTTAAAGGAAGTCGGCCTTGGAAAGGGGACCCGGGGATTCCAGGCACAGCAAACCACGCGCTGGGCAGAGCACAGCGACCAGCTGGCTTCCGGCCCCCTCCTGTGCCAGTGCTCCAGCCAGCTCGGCCACTTAACGCTCTGATGGTCAGCGCCCAGCTCAGAGGCTTCCTAGGGCTGGTGTCCAGCACCTCCGGTGGAGCCCCAGCATGCTTCCCAGCGAGGCGGGCCTCCTTTCTCTGCCCTCCCCGCCACCCTGTGTGGCTGTCCGTGAGCCAGGCCCACCCCCGCCAGGCACGGCCCCCCCGCCTACCCGGCTGCCTCCCCACTGCTCAGTGCTGCCCAGAAAGCCGCGCCCCCAGCTCGCCCCGCTCCTCCCCCCAGGAAGCGCTGACCTCTCTGCGGTTCTGGTTCTGCTTCAGCCGTTGGTCCGTATGGTAACAGCGCTTGAGTTAAGTGCGGCGGATGTGAGCGGGGGAGGGAGCGCGTCGGAACATGGGCCGGCGTGGAGCTTGTGGGGCCTCCAGTGTGTTAGCACAAAACCAAGCCATCTTGACAGAAGCAACAAAACCACATGGAAACTAGAGAGAAAACCCCGGTCACAAGCTCGCCCAGCCGGGCCCTCTTCTGTGAGTGCGTCCCAGACCCGGTTCCTCTGGTGACACTCGGCAGGTGGTGCCGGTCGTGCTGATGGGGCTGCGGGGCTGTGGTCACCGGCTGCGCTGAGAGAGGGTTTCCGCGCCATCAGTCATCAGTTTAAAGAGGGCACGGCCATAGTTGTTCCCTCTGTTCAAAGAGTTGTGCAACCATCCCCGCACGTAGAATATTTTCATCACCCCAAAGGAAATCCTCTGTCCTTTTATCAGGCAGCTCCATCTTTTATTTTCTGCTTGATGTTATTTCACAAGTTTCTTAACTGCCTTGTCAGGTGACTGCCAGCAAGGGATGTAGGATGAATGGTGGTGTAGACTCTGGGCCAGGAGCTTCCCGGAGAGGAGCGGGGACCCGGGGCAGTGATGGGGGCTGGAGGGTGGTGAAAGCCGGCAGTGAGGCTCGACCACCAGCGGGACTGGGGTGCAGAGAAGGCCCGGAAGCCGGATGGGCAGCACCGCGGACGGATGTGGCCGCGGAGACAGTGTCTTCCCGGGGCGGGCGAACTGGGGCCGGGGGTGAGGTCAGTCACTGAGTGCGGGGAGGCGGGGCGGGCAGGGCCTGGGAAGGGCTGACGATAGACTTGGTCTTGGACCTGTTGGGCTTGGGTCGGGTTCTCCTCGGGAGTCCGACAGGCGACAGGGGGCGCAGGGCAAGAATCTGGGGTTCAGCTTGGGGACTGAGCTCAACCGGGGTGACCAGGCAGCGTTGGGAGGGCGAGGCCGTGAAGACGCGGGGTGGGAGTGGGGGGCGGTAGGCCAGCGTTCGGAGGCCGAGGGCAGCCGCCGGGACAGCGCCCTCCTCCCTCGCTGGGATGAGGAGCTCGCCCGAGGGACAGGCGGGGAGGAGCGAGCGGCCAGTCCGGCCCGAATCCCCAGCGCCCGGTGGCGGGACGGTGCGACCGCTCCGACCGCCCCGCCGGCCAGGGCGCAGGGAGCGCGGGAAGCGCGGCTCTGCCGGACCCCGCGGCGGGCGGAGGGGGCGGAGGGACGGACCCGGGCGGGCTCCGCCGCGGAGCTGCACCGCCCCCGCGCCGCGCCGCCCTCGCCCCGCCCGCCGGCCGGCAGAGCGCGAGCCCCGGGCTCAGACGCTGAGGGGCAAGCGCGGGCCGGGCGCTCCGGGAAGCCAGGTGGGGCGAGCCCGAGGCGGGCCGGGCGGCGATGCCGCTGGAGGCGCAGGACGCGGTGTACGTGGCGCTGGAGCTGGCGCTGGCCGCGCTGTCGGTGACCGGCAACGTGCTGGTGTGCGCGGCGGTGGGCACCTCGACCGTGCTGCAGACGCCCACCAACTACTTTTTGGTGTCGCTGGCCGCGGCCGACGTGGCCGTGGGGCTGTTCGCCATCCCCTTCGCCGTCACCATCAGCCTGGGCTTCTGCACCGACTTCCACAGCTGCCTCTTCCTCGCCTGTTTCGTGCTCGTGCTCACGCAGAGCTCCATCTTCAGCCTCCTGGCCGTGGCCGTCGACAGATACCTGGCCGTGCGCGTCCCGCTCAGGTGAGGCCCCTGCCCCCGGGAACCCAAACCCTTCCGGCGGCGGGCGCGAGGCATGCGAGTTCCAGCCCGCAGCCTCCTGACCCACGTGCGCCGCGCAAGACCCTCTGGGCGCCTCGGGCGCGCGTCTGCTTTCCGGAGCCCGATTAGGGACTGCCCTGGGCCCCGGGGGCGCAGCCTGGTGGGGCAGCTCCGGGAAGGCTTCCGGCGCACAGGTGGGCGCTCGCATTCCCTGGGTTTGGTGGGGCCCTGGAGGCTCCAGGACAACTGTGGACGCTGGGACGCGCAGGGCAGGACGCTCACGGCCAGACTTCGGGCTGCACCGACCCGGGGGAGGTGCCAGTTAACTTTGGGGAGCCCTGCGTGCTGCGCACGGACTCTAATCACCCCCTTACACTTTAAAGAATTAGAAGGCTTCCGGGCTCTCTAAGACCGATAGCCTGAGAGCCTCGTGCTTTGTGTAACCTTGTCCCAGCCGCTGGGAAGGTGCCACCAGCGTTTCCAAACACCGGAGGACTTGAGGGTTGTTCTTGGTCCCACACTCCGAAGATGCAGGATTCGGGGATGGAGCGCGGTGGCCAGAGGAGTACAGCCCCACGTGCAGCTGCGAGCTTGAGAGCCCGGGTGTTAGGCAGGGCTTAAGTGAAAGCACTTTCTCTGTCTCTGGTGCCTGGAGGTCGTTTGGCGTTTCTCAGCTGGGTGAGCTTGGGATCTCTTTGGACTAAGAACTGAGACAGGAAAACTGAGTCACGGGGTAGGTGGGACAGGAAGGAGTTGATCGCTGTCTGCCAAGTCTATGAGGTACTTTAAACTCCTATCCTTTAATCCCATCAGTAGTTCCTGAGGTGGGTACCTGCGTCCTGTCGAGGGAGGAAGCTCAGAACGGCAGCTCTGGAGCAAGAGAGGGAGCAGGACCCGCCCAGCGCTGGGCCCCGCACTCTCAGGCGTGCCTGCCTGCTGTGCCCTGCTCTCCATCGGGGCAGAAAGCAGATCCTGCCTGCAGCGAGTTCTAAGGGAAACCTGTTTGAGGGGAATTGACAAGGAATAACCCTCTCCCAGCAGGCTCACGTGTCAAGCCTGGTCCCTGTGCCCTGCATCTGGGTCCCAGCGGGAGCAGGAAACTCCTGCTTGGTGGGCTGTGAGCCTCCTGTCTGTCCGGGCCTTTCCACGTGCTGCCCCTTGGCCTGCAACCAGGACGCCCCTTCCTCAGGTGTGACAGAGCCCAGGAATTTCCGAGGTCCGGGGCTCACAGCACACTCTTTCTGTAGAGGTCCCTTTCCCGCCTCCTGGTCCTCATGTTGGTTACTTGGTGCCCTTCTGGACTTTCTGCACCCAGCAGGCAGCCACAGGCACCAGCCTCATCTGCTGGAAGCCCTTTGGGCTTGGCCCTGACAAAGGTCCAGAGAGACCTCTGCTCAAGCTTCAGAAAGCATCCCCCACGCCCGTGCAGCAGGAAGTTCCATGGGAGTTTGAATCTGTCAGTTCTTGTCCTGGTCTTTGCTGGGCGGCTTGAAAGAATGGGTGTGGGTGTGTTAAGGGGAAAGAACTGTGAATCACAGCCCCTGACTTCTCCTTTGCATCTGCTGAGGGCGGGAGGCAGGTGTGGGGAGGGCAGAGCAGCCCGTCCCACCCTGTCCCACCCCTGCCTTCCTGGCTGGCCTGCATGAGGTGTGTGTGACCCGTCCGGGCAAGGGGTGCCTCTGTTCCCCCCCACCCTTCCCTCCCGCCCCCTACTTCCCCACGTGGCGCTAAGCCCACTCTCACAGGCTGGAGAGGTCCTCCTTGCTCCTGTTTCAGCACTTCCTGGCCCCTTGAGCTGAAATGGAGATTACAGGGCCCCACCGGGCCCTCCTGACTCAGAATCCATGGGGTGGGGTGTATCACCCCATGATTCCAGTATCAGAATTCACTGGGGACTTCTGGACCCACCAAAGTTTGAGAACTTCAGGGAGTCAGGGAGACTGGGAGCACTCCCTTGTTCACTAGCCCAGCTCCCAGGCAGCTCTGAGGCCCTCCCTAGGGTCATGGGAGTGAGGTTGGAAGTGAGCCTGTGAGGGAGGTATCTCCTGTAGGGGTGGCAGGAGCCAGGTGAGGGCCAGGAGCTCAGGCCTGTGTCTTACCTGGGCAAGAACAGTGTTTGGACTCACCCTCAGTGCCAGGTCACTGGTGCCCCAGGGCTCTGAGTGAGGCCCGCATGGCCACGGTGGGTACAGCTCAAGAGTACAGAGCCCATAGTCCCATAGCGGCCCCGTTGTCAAGGCAGATACTGACCAGGGAGGGTTGCAGGAAAGGGGAGTCAAGGAGATGCTGGACACAAAGATGAGGCGGCCTCAGAGTGAGGGGCGCCTACACACAGGAGACTGTCCTAACTCAAGTCTGCGTGGTTCCTGATGCCTGCCCTGGCCCAGGGTCCAGGCGCAGTGGTGCTCAGGGGGCAGCAGGGATGGGGCGCGGGGTGAGTGTGTGCCCGCAGCTGCTGGCTCTCACTTCACCCTGGGGCCATTTCTGGCTGGAGCACTTCCTCCTCCCAAATCTGATTTCCGGCAAGCCACACCCCAGGTCATTGCGGGACTGAGTGGTCCCCTCTGCCTGCCTGGAGGCCTGCTTCCCTGCTTCTGGACGCTGTTTCCTCAGGCTCTGCTGCTGAAGGAGGGTGTTGCCAGGAACACTGGGTTGGCTGGGTCGGTCAGCAGGATGGAAGGGTCTGTCTGTCTGTCCCTGGACCCTCCTGCCCCCTTTGCCATGTGGCGGCATCTGTTTTCTGGGAGCCTCACATGTCCAGTCTGGGAGGGAGGTGTTGGGGAGTCTTAGCAAGACTATGTCTCTAGTGGAAAGGTGACATCCTTGGAGCTCCTTTTAAGTGACTGAACTGTAAGTTTTCGGCAGGGCATTCTGAGTGGCTTTTTGTTTTGTTTACATTTTTTTCCTTTTTTAAAATTGAGCTTTGTTGTTCTTGTTTAGTCACTCAGTCGTGTCCGACTCTTTGTGAGCCCTGGCTGCAACACACCAGGCTTCCCTTTCCTTCACTGTTTCCCAGAGTTTGTTCAAACTCACGTCCATTGAGTTGATGATGCCATCCATCTATCTCATCCTCTGTCACCCCTTCTCTTCCTGCCTTCAATCTTTCCCAGCATCAAGGTCTTTACAAAAGAGTCGGTTGGCTCTTTGCATCAGGTGGCCATAGTATTAGAGCTTCTGCCTCAGTTCTTCCAATAAATATTCAGGACTGATTTCCTTTAGGATTGACTGGTTTGCTCTCTTTGCTGCCCAAGGGACTCTGAAGAGTCTTCTCCAGCACCACAGTTCAAAAGCATCAGTTCTTCAGTGTTTAGCCTTCTTTATTGAGCTACAGTTCCCATATAGTAAAATTCAACTGTAATGTTGTGATTTTTTTTAATCTTTAGTATTTATTTTTGTCTATTTTATTTATTTGTGCCAGATCTTAGTTGCAGCACACGGAATCCTTAGTTGTGGCATGTGAACTCTTAGCTGGGGCATGTGGGATCTAGTTCCCTGACCACAGATTGAATCTGGGCCCCCTCTTCGTTGGGAGCAGGGAGTCTTAGTCCCTGGACCACCAGGGAAGTCCCTATGATGTTTTGAAATATAGCTGGGAAAGAAGGTTCAGTTCTGGGTTCCCCCAGCCCCACCTTTCCAGGGACTCCAGCCTTGGGTCCTTCTTTCTTCCACAGCAGGGCCGTCTTTTTCTCCCAGATCATTCCCACTGCGGTGGGTTGAATGGGGGCTCCCAGAAGGATGTCCGCATCCTAATCCCCAGAGCCTTAGATGGGAACGCGTGAACATCAGCTTATGTAAGCCTTCAGGGAGGAGCTTATCCAGGATGACCTGGCTCCTGAGTACAGTCCCATCCCCATGAAATAGACAAGCAGGGAGAAGCGGGGTCTTGTGGGGATGGAGGCAGAGACTGGAGTGGTGCTGGGCCTCCAGAACCCGACCTCCCCGAAGCCTCTGAGCTCTGAGTGCAGCCCTGCCCACACCATGATTCCAGGCTCTGGCCTCCAGAACCATAGGGGGTAAATGTTCTTGGCTACCATGTAAGTTTGTGGCGCTTTGTTACATGGCCCCAGGAAACCCGTGTCATTATGCGAAAGTGCGAGACCCCGAGTCCCTCACTGCTCACCCCACCCATGTGCTGGCCGCTCCATGTTTCCTACCCAAGAAGCTTCTCCACCACGACCTGCCACCAGGCTCTCAGCCTCCCTGTCCCACGTCACCATGGCGCCACCAAGTCTTTCCTGTCAGTCAAATCTGAGGGTCCCTCCTGTGCCTCGTTGCCCGTATCCCTCAGCAGCTCTTGACTGGCTCCTGGGGGACCCCCACCCTGCCTCCTCCCGCTCCTCTCTAGCCATCTCCAGTCCAGAGGGCGCCTGGGGTCCTGTCCCCTCACTGCAGGTAGAGTGCGAGCAGTTGGACAGTCATCCCTGGGGCTTCAAGGGAGAGGAGCCCCGAGAATCCGGGGTGAGGAGGAGAGGGGGGCTGTCCCCAACTTAGGCTGCCCTGAACCATGGTGACCAGCAGGCAGCCCCTCAGCAGAGGAGGGACAGTGCGCTTGGCTGCAGAGTTTCAACAGCATTCACACTTGACTCTGGAAAGTGCAGGTCACCTTTGATCATGTGGAGAATGAGCGTGTGTAAAGGGGTGAGGTTAACTGCATTCTCGTGAGCTGTGACCACAGCTGTCTGTGGGGCCCTGGGTTGCCTTCGCACCAGCTCACCTGCTGGCCGTGGTCACAGCAGAGGGACAGGGACAGACACAGGGGGGACGGGTGTGGTCCACATTGGACAGGAACATGGTTGTGAGCGGCAGCTGCTCTTTTAACCTTTCCCAAGTGCTGGGTCCCCCGTGTGCCTCCTCTGGGTGAGTCCTTACAGCAGCCTTCTGGGCACTGTCCTGTCAGCCCCTCCTCCACAGATGGGGTGACCAGGGCTCCATCAGTCCAGGGCACACAGCCAGGATGGGGTGAGCCTGTGTCCCCAGAGGGAGAGGGTGCGGGCGGGCTGTCAGAGGACTCCCCTCACAGAGTGGTCCCTTCTAGGAGTGGACGAGGTTGCCAAGACAGAGAGGACCCTGTGGCTGAGGGCAGGGGAGCTGGCTGTGCCTTGGCCGGCCTTCGACCCATCACAGAAGGTGACTCAGCTGCCAGGACCCACGGGGGCATTTTGATCACCTTCCCCTTCCGCAGAGGCAGGAAGAGAGGCCCAGTCTTTCCTGATGCTTCCGATTCATTACCCTCAGGAACTGGGCTTCCCTGTGCTTCTTCCTGTCCCCCCGCTCCTCCTCCCCACCCCGGAAATCCATTAAGAGGTTGTGCTCTTGACCTCTGGAGAAGGCAATGGCACCCCACTCCAGTACTCTTGCCTGGAAAATCCCATGGACGGAGGAGCCTGGTAGGCTGCAGTCCATGCGGTTGCTAAGAGTCAGACACGACTGAGAGACTTCACTTTCATTTTTCACTTGCATGCATTGGGGAAGGAAATGGCAACCCACTCCAGTGTTCTTGCCTGGAGAATTCCAGGGACTGGGGAGCCTGGTGGGCTGCCATCTATGGGGTCACACAGAGTCGGACACGACTGAAGCGACTTAGCAGCAGCAGCAGCAGCAGCTCTTGACCTCAGAGGCTGGCAGGCTGGAGACACTGCCCTAGGCAGCAGGAACTGAGCGGCAAGAAGCAAATGTCCCTTCTCTGAAATAATTAAAGTTGGGAACAGACTGAATATGGCCTTCCAACTCACCAGGCTGACAAGGGGAGCAGTGCTGTTTCTGGAGGGCAGAGGCTGGAGTTTCCTGAGGGGGACAGATGGGAGGCTAGAGTGTTTTGAGCTGTGGTGGGGCCTGTGCCAGAGGAGCGGGGTTGCCGGGCTTCAGGGTAGGGGTCCCAGCTCAGCAGGTCCAGGGGAGCCCCGAGCTTGCCTAGAAGCTTGGATTTTGTCCTCAAGAGACCATAAGTCCATGAAGGACTTGGTTCTGTTTGTTTTGTGTTAGAAATCAACCAGTGTGAAGAAGTCAGCGTTCAGAAGCACAGAGGGTTCAAAAGGCAAGCCCACACCAGCCACTCTGCCTGGGCGGCCCTCCCTCCCAGGTACCCCCTCTGCGGTGACCACTGGGTTTGTGCTGCCTCCTTTAACAGAACCTGTTGACTCTCTCCCATGCAACCCAAGCCCTCTTCCCTGCCCCGTTCCCTTCAATTTCTGTTACATTTTGATTTTTTCCTGTGGATCGTATTTCAGCCTCTTTTTCTAATGCCATCACTTGTAGGCAGTATGTGTTAGCTGTGGAGAAAAAGAAGGAAAAGTGTTCTTCCCCCGTCTCTCTGCCCCTGCTATCACTCCATCTCTACCTCACTTTTGAGCAGGTATGTGGTTTCGCCTACTTGATAGAGGTTTCATTTTCGAAAGGTGATCCCTGCTGTAGTAAAGAGATTGAAACTGGGTAAAAGATAAACTGTGAGAAGTAAGTCACCCAGTCTGACCTTTGGTTTCCCACTTTGCCTGTGAGACACCTCCACTGCTTCTTAGTTTTCTTCTATAGAAATTACGTATTGAATGCGTTTGTACTATACTATTGTTTTTACACTGTCAATGTTAATTTCTTCTGCGTTTTATTCCATACCTATGGTAAGGTTCCCTGCACTTTGTGGAAAAGTTCCGAAAGGTGGAAACAGGTATCTGGCATGTATAATATCATGTTCTGCTCATGTGTTTCTCACTCATCCTGAGCAGAGCATCCAACTGGAGCAGAAATGCACGCCTGTCACTAACCCACCTTCTCCAGGTGCGTGCTTAGTCGCTAAGTCGTGTCTGACTCTCTGCAACCCCATGGACTGTAGCCTACCAGGCCCCTCTGTCCATGGGGTTTCCTAGGCAAGAATACTGGAGTGGGTTGCTGTTTGAGACGGTTCTAAAGGCGAGTCACTCAGGTTCTGTTTGTGGGTGCCTCCCACCGATCAGAATGATGTCAGATTTTAGCCTGCCCCGTGTTTGGACCATGAGCTTCCCATTTGGAAATTAAGACAGCCTGGCTCCCACACGTCCTCGTGGTGGAGGGTGCTGGCACCATGTGGGTGTCGCCGTGGCTCTGCCTGTCTTGCTTTTCAGGTGGTTCTGCCATTTCTTGCCACCGCCCTGCTTGCTTTCCTCTTTCTGGGATCCCACATGTGTGTGTCTGTGTACCACCCTTAGGGATCATTTTTAGGACCTGGGTTCTTCCATGCCAAAAACATGGTTTCTTTCTCACATGTGGCTGGCGATTAGACTGGATGTGGTCAGAGGCTAGAAGGCGTTGCTTTGGCACCCAGGGTTGCTCAAGAAATCTGACGTGGGTGTGGGTGTGGTTCTTCTTTGTACTCTTGTTTCCTTGGAAGCCTTTGGGATCCTTTGCTTTGCTTGGTGTCCTGAAATTGCATGAAGTGAAAGTGTTAGTTCCTCTGTCCATGGAATTCTCCAGGCTTGCTACTGGAGTGGGTTGCCGTTTCCTTCTCCAGGGGATCTTCCCGACCCAGGGATCCAATGTGGGTCTCCCGCATTGCGGGTGGATTCTTTACAGTCTGAGCCACCAGGGAAGGCCCATGAGGTCGGCTCTAAATACTCACTTTCAGCTCTTCTCCTTCATCTGAGGATGACATCTTTCCAGTCTGAAGATTGAGGTTTTCTGTCAGCTCTGAAATCTTAAAAGAGAAGTTTTCTAGATTATTTTCTTATGTCCATTCCCTGTTTTTCCTTCTGGGGTTTTTGATAGGTGGAGACTTTCCCTCCTTGACTGATTTTGCCTTTTAGATGTCCTCTTACACATAAGGTTCCAATGCTTACCTCTTCATTCTCCCCTGGACGAGTTCCTTGACTTCCCCCACCCCAGTTCTTCTTCTTTTTAATTTTAGCATTCATATTTTTCCTTTTGATTAAGGTTAAGTTTCTGGACTTGACTTTGAAAGGCCAGTTTTGGACTCACGTGATTGAGATTCTTGCTGTGGCACAGACTATATATATAATCAAAACTCTCCCCCTCCCCCCAACCCTATCCTCTGTCGCTGGGTCTGGAGCTTCAGCTTGAGGGGAGGGTGGAGTGTCAAGGGATATATGCCCAGTGCAGTGGGAGGGGGGTGAGGCTGCCCCAGGCTGGCCAGCAAGCCTTTGCCTTGACCCCCACTCCTTCTCTAAATACTGTCTGGACCGTGCTGTCCGCGAGGTTGGAGCCTCTTGTCCCAGCCGCCCTGTTTCTGATTCAAGGCTCCATGCCCCTCCCGACAATCCCATCTGCCCTCTGGCTTCTGGAAACTCACCAGATTCTCTGGCTTGCTGGGCGTGTCCTTCAACTTACACTTTTAGGAGGGTTTTGAGTTTACTTCCTTTCTGCTGCCCTTAAACATGGTTTTCTGAGAGGTGACAATTAGGTGGGACTTGGAAGGCCAGGAGGGGCTTTTAATCAGGAGTTTGCTGAGGTCAGGTTTGCATTACTGAACAATCACTCTGGCGGACGGCAGGGGCATGGACTGGAGGGCAGCCCACTGTCACTGGGTGAGAAGGAAGGAGCGTGGCTGGCGCAGAGGCCACGGAGATGGAGACAGAGTCTAGGGATCCTTGAGGCGGGAAACGTCTGGACTTCTCCACCCAGAAGAAGGCTGATGCCAGAGGCAGTTGGGAGGTCAGCAGAGTCCAGAGCAGAGGGGCTGCCAGGCTGACTGGACATCTGGACAGGAGCGGACCCTGAGGCCAGAGGTAGGCCCTGGGGTGATAGTCAGTGAGCAGGGCCAGAGACATGGCTGGTCAGGGCCAGATGGCCTTGTACTCACTATGTTTTTTTTAATATGGAGACTGTAAATATTAAATTTTGGTGCTGGAGAAGACTCTTGAGAGTCCCTTGGACAGCATGGAGATCAAAGCAGTTAATCCTAAAGGAAATCAACCCTGAATATTCATTGGAAGGACTGATACTGAAGCTCCAATACTTTGGCCAACTGATGCAAAAATCCACCTCATTGGAAAAGACCCTGATGCTGGGCAAGGATGAGGGCAGGAGGAGAAGGGGGTGACAGAGGATGAGATGGTTGGATGGCACCACTGACTCCATGGACATGAGTCTGAGCACACTCTAGGAGATAATGAAGAACAGGAAAGCCTGGCATGCTGCAGTTGAGGTTGCAAAGAGTTGGACATGACTAAGCGACTGAACAACACATCTCTATTGAAAGGCATCACAGGCAGGTGCCGTAGGCTGCAGCTGCCCCCACCCCAAGCCAGGTCTCTTTGGTGGCTTCTCTGCTTCCGCCCTGTTCCCGACACCAGCTCTGCACCCATACTGCCCCTCTTTCCTTGACCTGATGCTCCCTGCGGCGTCTAGGGCTGAGGCCAGCCTCCCGCCAGTTCTGGTCTCTCCTCCAGCCTCGCTCTCCCCTCCCTCTTTATGTGTCTGCTCTGCTTCTCAGGAACCGCCTCAGTTCCCTGGCTGAGGTCAGGCCTTTGCACCTGCCGTCCCCCTGCCTGGCACATTCTGTACCTGCGGGCTCTTCCTGACCCTCACGGCACTCTCTCTGCGAGGCAGCCTCGCAGCTTCTGTGCACGTGGGGCGCTTTCTAGATGATTCGTCTGTTAACGCAGGGCTCGTGCTGCTCCCTCAGCCTCCCCAGGAGGCGGCCCAGTGACTAGCCTGTGTGCTTGCGTGTGCACACGCGTGTGCTGGGGGACCTGCCCTGATAGGCGTGGACCAGCTTGTGGCCAAGATACGATGAGCCCATGGAAGGTGTCTTCAGGATAAAGCAGGGTAGAGCGGGAGTCCTGGGGTGACCCACAGGAAAGGAAGGAGAAAAACAAGGTTGTGTTTCCAAGGGGAGACTTAACTCTTCAGTTTGGCATTTTCTAAAATCATTAGAAATGTAGTTTTTTAATAGCAGGGACTTTAAAAAATTACACGATGGATGTGTGTGTGTGTACATACATATACAAGCACACATATACCGTACCCATTCTGAAAATTTTTAAAAGTCCTTGCTATTAATGGATGTGTATATATGTCTCTGTACCTATATCTGTGTGTGTTTGTATACACACATATTTGTATCCATCTGACTCATCTGGTCTGTGGTTTCAGAAAGAATGAGTCATTCTGAACTAGTGAGTTTTTTTCACAACTTCTAAATTGCAAAACTAATACAAATCCCTAATTGCTTACATTTTACTACTTTTGCTTCCTCTGTCTTACACCCACCCACACCCACAGGCACAGTTATACTCAGGAGCTTTAAGACTGACATGATATAATCTATAGTCAGATGCCCCAATTGCCCTGATCATGTTCTTTACAGTTTAAAAAAAAAAACAAACCAGGTTTCCAGTAAAATGTCACATGTGCATCTAATATGTTCTTTTGGCTTTGTTCATCTGTTTGTAAACATCTATTTCTTTGCCTGTACTGGGGCTTAGCTGTGGCACATGGGATCTCTTAGTTGTGGCATGTGGAATCTAGTTCCCCTGCCAGGGATCAAACACAGGCCCCCTGCAGTGGGAGCTCAGAATCTTAGCCACTGGACCACCAGGGAGTCCTGGTTTTCTTTCATCAGAAGAGTTCCTCAGCCTTTTTTCCTTCTCTTTCAATACATTGTTTTTGGTTTGGTTGTTTCCTTGCAATTAGGTCCAGTTTCTGGTGGGAACACTGCCTGCTTGATGTTGTGTCCATTTCCACCTGTCACAAAGGAAGGCGCTCGGGGTCCACCTGTCCGCTGCTGTCATTTTAGAGCTCACTTAGTTACAGCTGTGGCCACCAGGGTTCATCACAGTGAAGCTGTGCTTTCCTACCGATGATTCTTCTTAGATCAGTTACACCCTGTCAGATGGTAATTTTATTGTTTCTCAGTTGTTTTACTGTATCAGTTGGCTTTCTTCTATAGGGAAGAGGTTGCCTTTTCTTTGCTCTTCCTTACTTTTTTACACACAGTGGACTTAGGGAATGTTATTTTCACGTATTGTGTTACTGTCCATTCCTGCCCAGGCTTGGAGGATGGGAGGCCATTCAGGCTGACTTCTGCCTGAGCGTCCCCATTACGTTTTTGAGCACGTCTTATGTTCTGGCACAGAAAGGTTTTCCAGGCTCCGGTGTGTGTTCTAGCATCGGAATCAGCCGTTTCTCCAAGGAGCCCTGCTTTCTTTCAGTGGAGAGCGGTGTCTAGGAGCCAAGATCTGGCTGGTGTGCTCGTGGATGCCGGAGCATTGTCTCTTCTGGCCCTTGGGATGAGCAGAGTGAGGAGAACTTTGTTTTGTTTTGTTAGATAACCACTTGGAAGAACTCTCACTGTCTCATTAATGAGCAGGATGATGGAGTTAATAAGCAGGTCATCATTTGGCAGCTGTCAGCGTAGTAACCGGTTCAGGCAAGAAGTCAATAGGTGATAACTCACTGATGGAACTTAAAGGAGGGCCAAGACACTCACCTCATGGACTCAGCTCGCCAGGCTCCTCTGTCCATAAGATTCCCCAGGCAAGAATACTGGAATGGGTTGCCATTCTCTTCTCCAGGGGATCTTCCCAACTCAGGGATCAAACCCGGGTCTCCTGCACTGCAGGTGGATTGTTTACCATCTGAGCCACCAGGGAAGCCCAGATATATTTACAAAATCTCAAAGTACATGCACCACAAGATATAACTCATCATAAACAGTGGAGCAGTTATAGTGGAGAAGCCTAGTGGGCACTCCAGTGACCTCTTTGCATCTACGTTACTGTCACCAGGATCCACATGCCTCTTGGTATCTAACTGGTTATGTGCGTGGTGACAGATGTGTTTGATAATTAATGTGACCGCTGTCCTTCCCCAGGCGGGGGGTTCCTGTCGTGTGAATGGGAGCACGTGTGCTGGGTGAACAGAAAGGTATTGGGGCGATGCAGGTGTTGTCTTGGTGGTGTTAACATCACTGGCTTCAGCAGGAGAGGAAAGACCCCTCAGTGTGACTGCTGTGCGGCCCAGAGGGGCCAAGGAGAGTAAAGCAGGACCCAGGTCTGGGCCTCTCTGCCTGCTGGCCACCCTGCACCTCCATCCCCACCCTGCTGGCACCCAGTGCAGTCATGGTCCCACTCACTCGCATCTCCTCGTCCAACTCCGTCGTCTTGGCACCCGTCAGCCTTGCTCTCATCACAGTTTTGCCAGGATTTCCATTAGACTTCCTGGTACATTGTTAATATTCACCGTGGCAGCTCTACCCGGAGAGACCTACCCGCTGGGTGGTGAGAGTTACTTTGTTAGTGCTCTAGTTACAGCGCTTGGTAGGTTTTGAGAGGTCCGTCCTCGCCCCTTGTCGTGCAAGTCCTGTTGTCATTTGTGTGTGGTTTTAGAGGATGAGAAATTTTCTAAGGATTATACATTGCTTCAGAGCAGAAGTATTTCTGTTACAGAGGAATGAAACTTGTGAGTGAGACTGAATGTAAAGAAAAAAGATGCTGAGCGAACAATCAGCAATTTTAAGAAGCAGGACAGAACTCCATGTGTGTTTGCTTAGTGACCTGCATGCAGAAAGTGCTTCGTGCACATGATGTCTGGGATCAAAGGCCAGGCAGCAGCGGGGCGGGTTCCGCTGCCACCAAAGGCCCCATTTTTCTGAGAGCAGAGCTCAGACTCTCCCTGTCTGGACTCAGTGTCACTGCCAGGGACAGCTGCCCTTGAGGATCCGCTGAACTCAGAGCTCCCTGAGCGCTGGGAATCCTGAGACAGTGGCTGGTCTGAGATGCAGGGGAGGAGGAGCCCTGCCCCAGAAATAGACCAGTGCTGGTTCAGCCGTGCCCGGTGAGCCCTCTTTCATGACTAACCCGCCGTTCACACTGCTTGTTCCCTTCTGTTGACTCCGGCCATGTGACTGTCTTGATCTGGCTCGTCTGTGGTGGGAGGGGCGGCGGGGGGTGGGGAGGGTGTCCAGCACAGCAAGGGTTCAGTCACTTCCCAGAGCCGGACGCCCCCAGGACACCCTTCTGTGTGGCTGGAGCTGGTCCTGCTTGTCGGAATAGGGAAGGCACCTGTCTCCTCTGTCCATCAACTTCCACTTACTTGCCCTGCACTCGAGGCAGATGTAGGGAAGGACATGTTGCCTGCCTTTCAGGAACGGTTTGGGGACACATGAGGATGTCCTGAGACCAGAGGTGCACAGGGAGAAGGAGTGAGGGCTGGGCAGGGGGAAGCCGGGCATTCTGGAGAGGACAGAGGTCCAGCTGGAAGTGGGAGATGGGAGGGGACATGGGAGGAGGGGAGTGGAGCTCCCATGAGATGCTAGGGCCCCTGGGGGTCATCCCCGCAGCCTTCTGCCCAGTGCATCAACCCCTGCCTGCTCTCCAGAATCCCTGGCCGTCCCTCACCTGCGTCTGGGTCCAGGCAGCGCCGCCTGGACGCTGACTGTCCTGCCATCGTGGGGCTGCGGCTCTGGTGCCAGTTGTGCCTCTGCCTTAAATTCCCGCACCCACCCCCGGGGGTCTAGTTGTGTCACTAGCAGAAGAAAGTCTTTCTGCCACCTTTTAAGGACTGCCTACCAAGAGGGCAGCAGAGGCCTCTGCCAGTTCCCACATGGCTGCCCGCGGAGTCGGGGGCGGGGAATCCCTGGCACCAGCAGCAGCTTTGGCAAGAGCAGAGGGTGGCTGAGCAGGACTGGCTGCACCCACACTGGGCCTGTGGCTGGGTGAGCAGGCAGGTGGGGTGTGGGCGGGAGCTGGGATTGGGGGAAGAACCACAGGGTCCTGAGGAGGACAATACCTGCCTTGGACACAATTGGAATCAGATTGGCTGAGTGGCTTTGTATTCTCACTGTGGCTTTGGAGCCGCAGGCCAGTGTCCACCTCTGTGAGCCGGAAGTGGCAGTGATGACCTTGGGCGCGGGCTGAGCAGGACGCGCGGGCCTGCAGGTGGTGCTGCACTCAGGTCGGGGAGGCCGTGTTTCTGATGTGCTCTGTACAGCTGGTGGGGGCGGTCTGCAGGGACTTTTCTCCAGGACAGGTCGTCTGGCTGTGAGATTCAGAGGCTGCTCCAGCGGGGGTGTCTGTGTGTACAGTCCTTGCTGGCACCCTGCCCCACGCCAGTGTCTTCTCTCAAGTCAACCACCGGAAGTTTCCTAACTGCCCTGCTTGCCTTCTTGCTCTGCTAAACGCTGTCTCTGCAGGGATCTCTATACCAGCACAGCATGCCTTGGGGCCCAGCCCTCCACCCCCTGGCTTCTCCCTGCTCTGGGGCAGCTGAGTGTCACACTTTGCCCCTCCCCGTGGCCTGAGGACGCCCCGCCTTGCTTGAGGTTGTTCACATTCCCTCCTGCTTCTCTGGGAGAGTGAAATCCCTTCCTGTCTGGAAGCCTTGCACATTCTGTTCTCTTTGCTTCTTGTTGTTGAGTTGCTCAGTCGTGTCCGACTCTGTGACCCCATGGACTGCAGCAACACAGGCTCCCGTGTCCGTCACTATCTCCCTAAGCTTGCTCAAACTCATGTCCATTGAGTCAGTGATGCCATCCAGCCATCTCATCCTCTGTTATCCCCTTCTCTTCCTGCTTTCAGTCTTTCCCAGCATCAGGGTCTTTTCCAGTGAGTTTACTCTTCGCATCAGGTGGCCAAAGTATCGGAGCTTCAGCTTCAGCATCAGGCCTTCCAATGAATATTCAGGGTTGATTTCCTTTAGGATTGACTGATCTCCTTGCTGTCCAAGGGACTCTCGAGTCTTCTCCAACACCACAGTTCAAAACCATCAATTCTTAGGTGCTTAGCCTTCTTTATGGTCCAACTCTCATATCCATACATGACTATTGGAAAAACCATAGCTTTGACTATACAGTCATCCGTGGGCAAAGTGATCTCTGCTTTTTAATACACTGTCTAGTTTGTCATAGCTTTTCTTCCAGGGAGCAAGCATCTCTTAATTTCATGTCTGTAGTGACTGTTTCCTCTGCTTAGAAAGCCACTCTTCCGTTTCCAGACCATTCTCTCCTTCTCTGCCACTGTCTAAGAGGCTTCCCTGATGCCGTGTCTGAGCTCTTCCTGGCTTTCTCTTATCTGTACCCTGTTCATTTTGATTTGGCCAAATTCCTTCTGACTTGTGTTTGTGTCTTTACCTGTTTATTTTCTGTCTGTTCCATTAGCTCGGTCACCCACGAGGGCCGTGATTCTGTTCGCTGTGCCAGCGGAGTGCACGGCTCAAAGGGAGAACTCTGAATGAAATAATGAACCACTAGAGGAGAAAGGCCGTGATGGGGTTCACAGAGAAGGCTGTGACCAGCGGCTCCCCAGATGAAATTAGCTGCTTTTTCTCATCTAAGACAACCGAGCATGAAAGTTATTTTTCACAGGCAGGATCCAGCAGTTGTGAGAAGTTCAGACGTGGTTGCGTTCCAGCTGTTTTGAACTCTGGCAGGAACCCCCCCCCCCACCCCCACCCCCGGGACCCTTTTGTGTACAGAGGATTCTAATGTTGCTCAGACACAGGTGAAGTTAAAAAAGCAGCATAATGTGGTGCGAGCAACAGGGGCCTCAAGCCTGAACTTAGCTTTGGTCTTTGGTTCTTATATATTGCCTTTGTTACCTAAAAACTTTGTGTATCTCTTTCCTCATTTGTAAAATAGAGAAGTTGGACTAGACAAGATAAAAATCCCTTCCAGTTTGTATAAGCATGCTTTTAGCTGCAGGTAACAGTGACTTTTAAGCAGTCAAGACTGTCGATTCTCTCTTGAGCTAGAATATGGAACCGTGGTGGTTCTAGAGTTGGTGTAGGGGTTAAAACACACCATTGAGAACCTGGACTCTCTCCTTACTTCTGCTTTGCCATTAGCCTTGTTTTTCAGGCTCCTGCCTCATGGTCACAGGATGCTTCACAGCCTCCTGGAAAAGCAGAAAGGGATGGGCATGGGAGAGGAGCTCTCCTCATGGGTCTCTCTCCTTTTACCATGTAAAGTCTCTCTTGGAAGTATTTTAGCAGACTTCCTTTGTCTCATTGGCTAAAACCACCTCCTGTAGCCACCCCAGTCCATGACTGAGAGAGAATTTGCTTGCCCTGATCTAATTCATCCCCGGGGCTGGTCTGCACTCAGCTGTATGCACTTCAGAAAAGCAGAGGCGTGAGGGCAGGGCGGCTGCAGAGGCTGCCTCGTGGGCCTAAGGTTCTGTGTCTAAGAGTTGTGTCTGCAGGAGGCGGCCCTGTTACCCTGCAAGGGCCTGACTGCGTTCTTCACGTCCCTGGTGCAGTCATGGCCGGGAAAGATATTCCTGTAAGAAATGGCTTTACATTCCTAAACGAGGAGGGAAGCAGAGGGGAGTTGGAAATAGATGCAGCTGAATGGCAGCTGCGCCCGCAGGTCCTTTGCCATCAAGGCCCCTCAGCTGAGCTGCCTGTTGCTGAGAGCAGAGATGAGGGATGGTTGCCGATGGGAGGCGAGACCTCCCCAGTGGGCCAGTTCTGCTGCCCATCCAGGCCCCAGCATCGGGCGTTCCTAAGGAGCAGGCTCTCTAAAGCTGTCTGGTAACAAGTCAGAATATGTGTGTGTGAGCTCATTACTAATGTGCCAGGCACTTCGCTAGCTCCTGGGGATGCTGATGCAAAGGGACGAGGTCCGAGTCCTTAAGAGGCTGGATGTTCTAGTTGAAGGGCAGACACCTGTAACATAAACAAAGCTCTGTGACAGGTGTGTGTCAGGGGGTGGAGAGTGGGTGTGGCCCCCTCCACCCATGAGCTGAGCTGGAAAGGAGGTGACCTTTGAGACAGCAGCTGGGCCAGGAGGCCGCTGTGGGGAGCCACAGGCCGGGGGCACATGGGGCCATAGCCTGAGGCTCTTTGGGCCACACGGACAAGTGTGGGCTTGGTCCCACAGCAAAGGAAATAGGACACTTTCCATAGACAAGTCCCAGGATAACGTGTACCGTTACTGCCCAGCTCTCTTCCCAGAGGTTAATGATTTTATTTCATCTTTTTCCAATACATTATGTCGAATACATATTAGGGACCACTTATGAATAGCAAAGTTTGTCTTTGCTATAAACTGTTGTTTTAGGCTAGTTAATAGCAAAATGTCCAAAACGTCTATTATGATTTCTAGAGATTTTAAGTAAGTTAATGGTCTAAAAGTTACTTTAAAAAATTTAATACTTGCTACATTCCTTCCCAACTTTTATCAGCTTTGCTGAGCTGAGACAGCCAGGGATGCTCCCAGAAGTGTTCTCAGCATTTCCCCAGGGAGTTCAGTGCAGGAGGTTGGGGGGTGGAACAGTTCCTCCTGGGTGTTTGTGGGAGACCAGTCTTCTCGCCCAGAGCCACCAGGTGGAGCTGCCTGACTCAAGGGGCCTCCAGGCCTCACTTCTCAGGTTCTTGTTCAAGGGCATCTTATCACACCTCACCTTCTGCACTCTGCTTTTTCCTTTTTTATATTATGCGTCTCCTTCTAACACACCATGTAACTTACTGATGTTTGTTTTTCATTCTGATCTGTCCTCCTACTAGAACTAAGTCCCTGAAGAGCAGGGGTCTTTGTGGGTTCTGTTCCCTTGTGTATCTTGGCCCCCTATACTTGTGTCTTGTAGGAGATCTAGACCCAAGGTTGGTATCTGGGTAATCAAAAAGCAGCCTTTAAGAATGTGTCACTTGGGACTTCCCTGGTGGTCCAGTGGCTAGGACTCCATGCTTCCAAACCAGAGGGTCCAGGTTTGATTCCTGGTCAGGGAACTAGATCCTGCATCAGTTCAGTTCAGTTGCTCAGTCATGTCCGACTCTTTGCAACCCCATGAACCACAGCACGCCAGGCATCCCTGTCCATCACCAACTGCCGGAGTCTACCCAAACCCATGTCCATTGAGTCAGTGATGCCATCCAACCATCTCATCCTCTGTCATCCCCTTCTCCTCCTGCCCTCAATCTTTCCCAGCATCAGGGTCTTTTCAAATGAGTCAGGTCTTCGCATGAGGTGGCCAAAGTATTGGAGTTTCAGCTTCAACGTCAGTCCTTCCAATGAACATCCAGGACTGATCTCCTTTAGGATGGACTGGCTGGATCTCCTTGAAGTCCAAGGGACTCTCAAGAGTCTTCTCCAACACCACAGTTCAAAAGCATCAATTCTTCGGCACTCAGCTTTCTTTATAATCCAACTTTCACATCCATACATGACTACTGGAAAAACCATAGCCTTGACTAGATGGACCTTTATTGATAAAGTAATGTCTCTGCTTTTGACTATGCTATCTAGGTTGGCCATAACTTTCCTTCCAAGGAGTAAGCATCTTTTAATTTCATGGCTACAATCACCATCTGCAGTGATTCTGGAGTCCCCAAAATAAAGTCAGCCACTGTTTCCCCATCTATTTGCCATGAAGCGATGGGACCAGATGCCATGATCTTAGTTTTCTGAATGTTGTGCTTTAAGCCAACTTTTTCACTCTCCTCTTTCACTTTCATCAAGAGGTTCTTTAGTTCTTCTTCGCTTTCTGCCATAGGGTGGTGTCATCTGCATATCTGAGGTTCTTGATATTTCTCCCAGCAATCTTGATTCCAGCTTGTGCTTCTTCCAGCCCAGTGTTTCTCATAATGTACTCGGCATATGAGTTAAATAAGCAGGGTGACAGTATACAGCCTTGACGTACTCCTTTTCCTATTTGGAACCAGTCTGTTGTTCCATGTCCAATTCTAACTGTTGCTTCCTGATCTGAATACAGATTTCTCAAGAGGCAGGTCAGGTGGTCTGGTATTCCCATCTCTTTCAGAATTTTCCAGTTTATTGTGATCCACACAGTCAAAGGCTTTGGCATAGTCAATAAAGCAGAAATAAACGTTTTTCTGAAACTCTTGCTTTTTCGATGATCCAGCAGATGTTAGCAATGTGCTCTCTGGTTCCTCTGCCTTTTCTAAAACCAGCTTGAACACCTGGAAGTTCACAATTCATATATTGCTGAAGCCTGGCTTGGAGAATTTTGAGGATTACTTTACTAGTGTGTGAGATGAGCGCAATTGTGCGGTAGTTTGAGCATTCTTTGGCACTGCCTTTCTTTGGGATTGGAATGAAAACTGACCTTTTCCAGTCCTGTGGCCACTGCTGAGTTTTCCAAATTTGCTGGATATTGAGTGCGGCACTTTCACAGCATCATCTTTCAGGGTTTGAAATAGCTCAACTGGATTTCCATCACTTCCACTAGCTTTGTTCGTAGTGATGCTTCCCAAGGCCCACTTGACTTCGCATTCCCAGAAGTCTGGCTCTAGGTGAGTGTGAGTGATCCCACCATCATATCTGGGTGATGAAGATCTTTTTTGTATAGTTCTTCTGTGTATTCTTGCCACCTCTTCTTAATATCTTCTGCTTCTGTTAGGTCCATACCATTTCTGTCCTTTCCTGAGCCCATCTTTGCATGAAATGTTCCCTTGGCATCCTGCATACTGCAACTGAAAGATCCTGACTGCTGCAACTAAGACCTGGCGCAGCCAAACGAATATTTAAAAAAGAATTTGCTACTTGCTCTCCTTGACCATTATTTATCATCAGAGGTGAGTTAGTAAGAGTGAAAATCTTGTTGAAGCAAAGCTGTTTATACATTTGACTGTCATCAGAGTTGCAGACAAAAGCCCCTAGCACCCTCTGAGTGTGGTGGACCTGAGGCTGTTGGGGTCAAGTCCTGGCACAGAAAGCAGACATGGTGGGGTGCCCTGAGTTTTCTGTAACAGACCATGTCCTTTTGAACAGGTATAAGAGTCTGGTCACTGGGGCCCGAGCGAGAGGAGTCATAGCTGCCCTCTGGGGCCTGGCCTTTGGCATTGGCTTGACACCATTCCTGGGGTGGAACAGCAGAAAAAGTGCCATCAACTGCACGGAGCCGGGGGATGGAGCCGCGAACGTGACCTGCTGCCTCATCAGGTGTCTCTTCGAAAACGTGGTGCCCATGAGCTACATGGTGTACTTCAACTTTTTTGGCTGCGTCCTGCCCCCACTGCTCATCATGCTGGTCATCTATGTCAAGATCTTCCTGGTGGCCTGCAGGCAGCTACAGCGCACAGAGCTCATGGACCACTCAAGGACTGTCCTCCAGCGGGAGATCCACGCGGCCAAGTCCCTGGCCATGATTGTTGGCATCTTTGCCCTGTGCTGGCTGCCGGTCCACGCCATCAACTGTGCCTCACTCTTCCAGCCAACCTGGGCCAAGGAGAAGCCCAAGTGGGCGATGAACATAGCCATCCTCCTGTCACACGCCAACTCGGCTGTCAACCCCATCGTCTACGCCTACCGGAACCGAGACTTCCGCTACACTTTTCACAAAATCATTTCCAGGTACATCCTCTGCCAGACGGATGTCTTCAAGAGTGGGGAGGGGCAGGTGGGGTCGCAGCCCACTCTCCAGCTGGGCCTATGACCCAGGCTCTGGCCTCTTCCAGGAGAAGGCTCAGTAACAAAGGGACGGGGCACGCTTGGCCAGTTCTCACTGGAAAGACAGCAACCCTCACAGGCCAGCCGGTTGCCTCTTCTGGGTGCTTCCCTGGAGATTCCAAGTACCTCGTTAACATGTGACTACTACTTCCTGAGGTTGACAAATGTATTTATGGCTCTCTGGCTGCTTTGTGTGGATGCTGCTGATGATATGAATGGATTGTAAAAGTATGTTTTGCTTTTTTTTAAGAGTCTGCCTCTTTTATAGTAGAAAATGATCAAAACTATTTTACTGTGACATACTGTGAACTATAATACAAATTTTTTTTTAACTTGGAGGCAATGGGAAAGGTTGGACACGTTAAAAATACCTATTCTGAGGAAGGTGACCAGGAAAAGTAAAAGTATTAATCTTCAACCAAGAGACTGCTGTTTTAGGGAAATGACAGGCTTGTAAGTTCTTACATAGAGCATCACAGCAGGCTCGACAACATTGTGCTCCATGTACAGCACCCCACCCCAGAAGCAGCTGGAGAAGCGGGGTCCTCCACTACCAGGCTCCAATCCCCTCCCAGAGCTAGGTGGTGATTTTTATGTCTCTCCCAAGTTCAAGTTTGGCCATGATGCTGGACCCCAAAGTGAAAATTTTACTAAGGTGGGTTATGTAACTGTGTTTCTGTATGAGGTGAAATAAAAATAAAAACTTAACATGTTCTGGGTGTTGTGCCAGCTTGCTGCAGAGCTCACCTACCTTCTGTTCCATATCCTGAAATAAGTTCACACCCAGGCCCGTTTCCTGTGTAGAGCCTTGACAGGTTTTATTTGCCGCACCACCACCTAGGAGATGGCTGTGCCAACCACAGAAGCTTGTGCCGTTGTGACCTTCCACACATTCATTCCTTAGCACCTCCTGTTTCCGGGGTACAGGGTTGGGAGTACCTAGGCTGCAAGACCATCCACTTCGCCTGTCTGGTGGCTGGCTCAGCTCCTCCTGCAGTAACCCTGCAAGGACGTGAAGCCCCAGAGAGACGGGGAAAGCCTGTCCTAGGATCCTGTTCAGCTGTGGATGGTTGTCGCTGGGGGAAGTGCCTGTCCTGTCTCAGCTCCGTCTTGTGTTCATTTCCTTCCATCACAGCTCCTTTGCTCTCTCCTGGGGTCCAAAAAGAGTCCCATTCCTCTCCCGCCTCACAGCCTCTGGAGATCTGCCTTTTCTCACTCAGCCTGGAACACCCGGCAGCCTCTCTGGCTGCCTCCCTCACCCGCTTGTTACGAAGCTCAGAAATGCTCTGAGCAGACCTGCACTTCCTTGTTCTAGGTGCTACCTTTCCAACAGCACAGCCTATTTAAGCAACTGTTTTGGCCTCAACACTGCAAATGTCTGGAGCCTGCTGAAACCAGCACCCCAACGTCTCCATCTGCTGCCATTGTAGTCACATCCCTGCTCTGACCTTTTACTGAAGAAAGACTTTCTGGGCCCAAGAGAAAGAACTAACGCTTGGCGCATCTAAACCATCATATTGTCTCCTCTCCCATTCTAGCCTCTTAAGGACTAGGACTTTGTTTGAAAATCTCCTTCACTGTGGATGCGACTTGATGTTAGGCTTTGGAGTCTAAGATGCTTGATTACATTTGGAAATTTTTTACTCATGGGGCTTGGAGGCTGGATTTTTTGCAAGGGCTTCATACTGTATACATGCCCTGGCTCTGGAGTCCAGGGCGGAAGGGGACACTAACGTGAAGTCTGGCCCACGTCTCCTCCACGTGAACCACGCGTGACAGGGCGCGTGTGTCTCTGGACAGGACTTCTACTGTGAAAGATGGTCAGTGATGCTCCGTCTGTACTTTTATGCTTCCTGTGTCTTCTCCGCTGACAGTATGTCAGTCAGTTGCTTGTCAGAGACACTCAGCTGCTGACAGGTCCTTGTGACCTGACTCAGGTAAACTGCCAAGAGGTGCTTGCACTAGGACAGACAGTACACAAGCCAGTTAGCAACGAGGAGGGCCAGGCTTCACGGAGCAGGAAAGGAGCGGGGCACACACACCAGGGGCCTGGAACCCACTGCCTAGAACCGCAGACCAAGGTTAGACAGGTGTCTACTTTCTAGGAGTCCGTGTGGACAAGGAGGTTTTATCAATACTTGGCTTGCTGTTTGGGGCAACAGTGTAGATCCAGCAGGGACAGGTGAAACCAAGTGAAAACCAAGACAGGCTCTTTATGTCAGTCCTAAATTATACTACTTTCTTCCTTGCCCTCAGAAAGCTGTTAACAGCAGTGGCTAAGGTTCTTCAAGGTACAGTGTTGCTAGGAGCATCTCAAGGATTATCTCATTTAAATCTGACAGCCCCCTGGGGGACAGGGCTTATCTTCAGTCCTTAACCACTGGACAGCCAGAGCAGGGATGGTGGGACCCTCACTGTCTTGCCTGTCTCTCTCTCAGGCATGATCTGTGCTGGACCTCACACCACGGGGCACACACCACTCTAACCCTGGACCTCACACTGCGGGGCACACCACTTGGGCTGCTGAGGGCCTGGCTCCAACCCTGTCGTTTTTTAGGTGAGATCACTGAGTTGAGCCTCCCTGTCAATGGGAAAACCCGCTTGCCACCCGCTTCCTGACAGGTGTGACAACTGTGTAAAGAAAGGGGAGCGTGGGGCGGATGCTGTAATTTTCTTCCTTGGCAAGACTGGAAAGATTGCTCCCCGCCCTCAGGTGGGGTAGTGGTTCTCCTGTGGACTCGGGATGGATGTGAGGAGGTCTCGTTCCTGCCTGACACTCTGGGCTCCTATGAGATCGGCCGAGGCACCACCATGCTTTGCTGCCCCCGGTGAAAGTCAAGCGAGGCTGAGTACCACGCTGTCCAAGGGCAGTGGGAGAAGTGCCTCGTGGCTGGAGATTGGGGCACACACACTTGCCAGCATCCAGTTTGGCTCATGTTTTTACTGGGCCTGATAACTGCCCAGGTGCCAACTCTTGAGGATTACTTGCTGCCTTCCTGAAGCTTCATCTCTGACCTTTTAAATTAAAACAAGAAACTGGCATAGTTCCTAAAATGCCCCTGTGTTTTGGGAGGGTAAAGCCAGAATAGATGACTGACTGAAGTCAAGGACAATGAACTACGTCTGTTTCCACACAGAGTAAATCCCATGTAGGGTGCAGAGCGAGGTTCCCAGCACCCCCTGCCCCTCCACCAGCTCGGCCATGGCCGCAGCTCATCCGTCCTCACCAGAAGGCTGTCCCCCTTCCTCAGCACGGAGAAGGCGAACGCCGGGCACGAGCAGTAGTGGCAGGAAGCCAGACATGTGTACGTTCTCCCGGAGCTTCCAAGCACCTGGAAAGGGGAGGACAGGTGGAGTCAGACCTGAAAAGGTGAGCGGGGAAACTGTTATTCCCTTTGAACGTACCTGTGTGAGAGTGCAGGGCTGTTCTCCGAGGGCCTACCTGCCCACAGGACCCTCCTGCTGCCTCAGTGCCCTGCCCTGACACCTCCACACACAAAACAGAAGCTGAGCCCTCCATACGAACCGCTGTTTCTCCGCCTGGGGATTCAGAGGGTTGACTAGAGAGACAGAGAAGGCTCCCCGCACTGTACTTGTTTCTCAGCCTTTGTACTTATTTCACAGCATGTGTGTGAATGTCTAAAGCCTCCACCACACTCCTAGCAGGAGTCTGAGGACAGGAAAGGCCCAGTGGGGAGTGGGAAGAACATGGGGAACAGAGACTCCTTTAACGGGGTGACTCAGCTGCCATGGGGAGCGGCAAGCCCAGGTCTGCCCACTCACCTAGCAGGACGGGATGAGGGCAGGGACCTGGGAGGGCTGGCAGGAGGCCACGTTCAGAGCCAACGGCCTTGCTGTCAGTCAGGGGACACCGGGGGCCCTGTGTTTGGAGGGTGGCTGGACAGACCTGGAGAAATGGCTTGTCTCCGTCCTCACCCCCAGGTGCCAGAGACAGGAAGTGGAGGGCTTCGTTCCTAATGTCCCAATGGAGTAAAGTTACTATCCTAGGGACCTAGAGACCCCCTGCAGTGGGTCAGTGACAGGGAACTGCCCCTGGGGGATGTGCCCCAGGGCATTCACGTTTGTTTCAGGCTCTGAGATGACCATCTACATAGAAAAAAGGAATGTCAGTGCTCCTAGAATTGTTTCCTGTTTTCCTCACACAGGTAAGACTTCCACTGAAAAATAGCAGTGTTGAGTCAGGTGTTGTCTCTCCAGCATTTCGCCTGGTACAGGCATGTCGCTATGGGTTTTTTTTGCCAAGTCAGGAGGACTCCTTGGGGGCTGCAGGATGACCAGAAATGGCCGGTGACTGGGTAACAGGACGCCTACTGAACCCATCACACATTTCAGCCCCATTACAAACCGGACATTAAAAAAGTCACACCACACATTTCCAGTCCTGAGGCGCTGACCTGTTTTAACTGGTGAGCGCTGGGGGTGCGAGGAGGAGCTGCCCTTTGCTGAAGGGAGAGTGTGAGAGCAGACTAGTTCGCACTCAGTCCCGCAAGAAAACCCACCAACATCCGGCAGGGACACCAACAATTCTTGGGTCTCTAAACCATGACCAATGATTTCTTCTTCTCTCTAGATTTATGGTTAATTAGGCATAAGCCTCTGGGATTCCACACAGACTACCTCCTCCTTATGGTGGGCCCCCAGACAATTACTCTCTGCATGAGGCTAAGTGCGTGCCTGGCCACTCAGGGGTGGGGAGAAGTTCTGCAGAAGTTCCCTGGCTGGGACTTAGGATGTGCAGCCGCCTAAGGCGGTGAATACGGTAAAGAGAGTCATTTCTCAGTTGGCTTCTCTATCTAGAAGTGGACGACTAATGAACCTGATAATCGGGCAGAGATCTGAGTCAGATGTGTTTGGAGCTGGAAACTGACCTCAGGGACTGTCTAATTCACCCTTTGCGGAAAAAACCACCTCCTCTTACAGGAAGTGCTCCAAGCTCGCTCACTTGGAGCCAGGAGTGTCAGTCCCAGAGGGGAGCCTTTACAAAAGGAATGCAGGCAGGATGATACTCAGACCCAGGCTGGACTTGCCCACACCTCCCTGGGAGGAGCCTGCTGCGGCTGCAGTGAGGCTCTAAGGAGACTGGCCCACTGGACGGTCATCCACCCACAGCACAGTTTACTTTATGGCTGCTCCAAGCCCTCAGCATCCGTCACAGTGGCGAACTGTATACGATTCACCGTTCTTTGAGTTCAGTGCCTCTCGGAAAGAGGCTGATATGTCCCTGCCCTGTTACATACAGGCTGACTATGTGACCTGCTTTAGCCGGTAAAGTGTGACTGGCCAGGCAGAAATGTTCAACATGGATACCTATGATATCCTGACTTCTCTCTGCTATGAGATCCACAATGTCCCAGACACAGGCTGCTCCATCGCCTGGGATCCTGGGCCACGATGTTCTGGATCAAAGCTGCAACTGACTCTCGATGGAGATGGACAGGGAGTGAGACATAAATCTGTAGCTTTTAAATTTAGGGGTCATTGTTACAAATATAACTTGGCCCCTCCTGACTGATGCGTCCCCCTTCCTAGGAGGACTGAAGTTTATCAAAAAGCGACTCAGGTGACAACATGAGTGTGACTTCAGGGTAATTACCACCACACCTAGAGGAGGTGAGAATGTTAGAAGGTCGACTTATGGAACGATAACTAGCTGGGTAACAAGGCAACATCTGACTCAACCTTTATCATCTCACAGAACCTCTGAATTAAGCCAAATTCCTTCCATATTACTATATACAGTGAAACCACTGAGGTTAATTGGAGGGTGTCTGTAAGGTTTCTACAACCTCATTTAATTCAAAGTCCAACACAATTCTAAGAACTTTGCATTTTTATGATAAATAAAGCAACATGACATAATACAGAATGTGAATGATGAAAACTAAAACAAGTCACGGTGATCGTGGGAGGAATAATAAGTCAACGATAACTGAAATATTTCCAACACAGTCTTTGAGATTTTAACTAACAGCAAGATCATGCTTGTGTGGGTCAAGTGTTCTGCTGATGTTGGAACTGAGACAAGAGAATCTGAAACTAAAAGACATGGGAAAACTCAGAAGCCCTTTTTGACAAGGGTATGTTAGCTACATAAAACCCCAAAATAAATACACTAGGAAAGAAAATGGAAATCCTTCCTCAGGTACAAACAACATTGCTTAAGAGTTCTGATTCTTAATCTATGATGTTCACCAACAGAAAATTCTAATAAGCAGCCTCTTCTAAGTAAATACAACACAGAAGTTTTAACTGCAGCATTTGGCACTAATCACCCCAGCTTACTTCAGGCAGAAATGCACGAGGACGTGCCAGCTGGCTGCACCATCCTACTGCATGGAAAAGTGAGTTCATGGGCCAAGCCATCCATGTGCCCGAGAGGCTTTGCTCAGTCACTTGCTAAAAATGAATCACCATGGTCTCAACTCTGAGACAGTCATAAGTAAACCAGAACCCCAAAGCTCAAAAGTTCCACCTTTCCTGGTCTTCAACAAGGCCTGGATCTCATACAAGAGCTGATGGCTGCTGCTTCTACCCCTGCCAAACACAAAATTTTGGAGACCACTGCCAACATTTTTATTTCATTCACAAGATCCCCTTCTCTGAATCCCAGCTGGCTTACCATGTCGTGGCTAAACTTGGGGTTTGGGGGGTGGAGAGTCTGGCCCGCTGTTGACATAGACAGGACCGTCTGCTAGCTATACAACCCTGCTGCCATAGGGGACTATTAATTTTCTGCATCTCAGTTTTCAGCAAAATAAATATCTTTCCAGGCTTTTGGTAAGAATTAGCAATACATGAAAGTAATTTAGAGTCTGATAGGAGTCCAATTTGTACTTTACAAACCTGCCTACCTTAAGGTCCGCTTGAACTAAGGTCCAAGTAAACTGCCCACATTCAGCACAGTGTGGCCTTCGTGAATGCTTCCAACAACAGTTCTGACAGATCGTTTCTGTTAGATAAACCTTGACATGTGAAAGGACCTTAAAATGCATTTTGGCTTTTGCTTGTAAGCAAGAGACAAGGAACAGGGTGATCCCTGTAGTGTCAAATGACAGAAAGGGGAAGTTGGCTGTGATCATCAGACCTGGGCAAAGAGCCTCCCTGGATCATTGCTGGTTCCACACGCTGCTCCCAGGTGGGTTTAACAGGCCATATCTATCTGACTGTAACTACTCATACTCTCATTTCACTAAGTTGGGTCAAGTCCTTTCAACTGTCCACCAGCTTTCATACAGATTCATGAAACATTTGTCCTAAGGGGATCTGGTTGAGATTACTCCACCTCTGGGTTTCTACCTGGTAAACACGCCTCCCGCTGGGTGAGGTGATTAAGGTGACAGACTGGCGGTCAACTAGGTCCAAGGCTTGGACAGCTGATGAGCCGAAGACAAATTTCAGCCTGGGAAGGAGAGGAGCCTCAGGTTAGATGATGGACTGAAAGCCACCTATCTGACTCGACCCGAAGGATTACCATCAGCAGCTTCTGAAAATTTATTTTAATTCGGAAAAAAACGTAATACAGCAAAATCCCACATAATCGACCGCCCAGAATAAATGTTAACATGTTGTTTATAAAGAAGACTCTTTATATGTCAGAGGCCTTCCTGTTCTTCCTCAATTTCTTCATTCTCAAGGCAACCACACACATTTCATATTAATGTTTTTATAGTTTACTATACACAGTACATATGTGTATGTGCATACATACACACACAAACATATATACATATGGTGATGTTTTCTAAGTTAAAAACATGAACAGTATATTCTGGGCTTTTTGGGCAACTTTTTTTCCCATTCAGTGTGCTTCTGAGAATGATGCACATATATATATGTGTGTGTGTGTGCATGTATACATATACACAAACATATATTTTAAAATTTAACTTTTGGATAATATTCTAGTGTATGTACCTAGTACATTTTATTTCTTAAATACGCTTAGCCTCTCACTCAGGAAACAGGCCTCCCCAAGCAGTGTATGTGTAAGAGTTGTTGTTCAAGGGTCAAATGTCCTTCTCTTTTCATGTGTTAGTAGTATGAGAGTTACACCTTTTAGAATAATGTTAAAATACAGTGGCACTTAGGACAATAAGGGAGTGCCTTGTACTGTCAAGTACAGTGCTAGTTATTCACTTGAGACAGATTTTTAACAATCACATCAATAAAATATTATTCCTTAGTAAGAATGTTTTCTAAAATAAAAAAAGAGTTGATGTTGAAAGAACTGGCCTTTAAAAACACACATTAGTGGTTTATAAAGAACCCCAAATACAAAAGGATATATACTTACGATAACAGATGCTCATCAGGAACTGTAAAACAGGAATGGAAAGTAAGTAAATTGTGTTAAACCAGTGACCAGAGACAAAAACATTTTTAAAAGGGTATTATAACCAAAAAGACTTATATGTAAGATGGTGAACTGAACCTATGCATCAAATTTTACTCAGTATTCCACTGAACAATAATAAAAGAATTTTCTAAAATGAATAAACTCTCAAGGATGAGGACAGGGAGAAACACAGCTAAGATATGTTCAAAAATTATTTACAAGACCTGAGAAAACTGAAACAAGTTAGCAATAGGAGAGCCAAGCAACAACCTGATTTACACTTCAGACTCTAATACACTCACTCCCTAAAAAAAAAAAAAAAAAAACCCTCCAGAACTTGGTGGCACCAGATGGCTCTTGAGTGGGAATGAAGCAGGAGGGCTAAAATAAGACTCTGTGAAAGTAAGTTTAAGAAGTTGGAAGGTAGTAGACTACTACTTTAAGATGTCTGAGTAAATATTTCCAACATATAATTCAATAACACCTAGCCAAACTATCAATTATGTCTCAGGACAGGAGAATATGTGCTCTATAAAATAAGACAGTAAACTGAGAAAAAGAAAATTGTACAGTATACTAAACATTAAGGCTCAAAGTAGGTAAAGGGAATTCCCTAGACAGTAATGGTGGGGGGAGATCTCAGGAGAGCACCCTGGAAGCTCTAGAAGAAAATGAAATGGACAAAACACCTCAGCATCTTGAGTAGAGGATTCAGAACACTGCTAAGAGTTTGAAGTTGAATTATGGATGTGTGTGTGTTTGTGTTAGCCACTTAAGTCATGTTTGACTCTTTTCAACCCTATGGATTGTAGCCCGCCAGGCTCCTGTCCATGGAATTCTCCAGGCAGGACTACTGGAGTGGGTTGCCATTTCTTTCTCTAGGGGATCTTCCTGACCCAGGGATCAAACCTGGGTCTCCTACATTGCTGGCAGATTCCTTACCCTCTGAGCTAAAAGGAAGTTATTGAATTAGGGATAAACATATAGAAAAGTAAACAACCAAACTAATGCAATCATGAGTTTTGAGAGGAAGCAAAAAGTTACAGTAAAGTAGTCATCACTTACTACATGGCTCAGCTGTGACTATATTTTACATCATCATACAAGTGTAAACTCAAAATACTGATCTAAAGAAAATTATCGTCGAAGGAGGGGGCTCAGAAAGAGTGTATGACTGTCTAAGAACAAAGATTTTTAAATACAAGAAAATGGCTCTGAAAAACGTGAATCGGTGATAGTAGTCTCTATGAGCCCCAAGCCTCAGGGGCGCCCCCTTCAAGACTCTCACACTGTGCTCTTCACACACAACCCTTTCTGGCAACCACTGAGCTGTCAACAGACTGGTTTCTCCCCCAAGCTTTTTGGGATTAGAGGATGTTCGAATACCTGGCTCGCCTCATCTTTTAAGCACATGTACTGCTTTAGATTTAACTGAAATGAGAAAAGTTGGCTTCCTCCTCTCAATTCTTTAAAAACAATAAGTCAAGGTAAATCCTTTTCAAAGTGCGGTCCTTTGCAAACAAACGCCGCCCAAGTGAACCAGCAAGGTTCACTGAAGCCTAACCGATGTTTTGGATGGTCACTCAGATGGCGGCGGTGGCGCAGCTCTAACGAAGACGCGCTCTGGCCCCGTGCGCTTGCGGCCAGGGGAGTCTGGTCACAGAGAGTCCTCTGCTGGTCAGAGGAATAAAGGCACAGCCACAGCGTCCAGACCCCTCAAGTCCTGCATCTGGGGCCCTGAAACAGTCACTCGTGCACAGAGGTCAGGAGGGGAACCGTTTGGAACAAACACAGACCGCGAGAAGGAAGGGCTACAGGCGAGTTAAGAGGGCGGAGACCTCCCCAGTGGGCCCGGACCCCCGAACCCCGTCTCGCCGGCGCTGCTTCCCGCGCCCCCGCCCATACTCGGCGCGCCGTCCCGCACAGCCGCCGCCATCTCGCTCAGCAGCTCCTCCACCACAGCTCGTAGCGTGAGAGGCCCAGTCGGAGCCGCCATGGCGGGTCCCGCGTTCTCCGGGGCAGGGGAGGAGGGCGAGGTGACGTAGACTTGCGTCCCGGCGCATGCGGGCGGCCCGGCCAATCGGCGGGCTTTCCGCGCCAGGGGCGGGACTTCCGGAGCCCGTGGCCGCAGTGCGCAGAGAACGCTCTGGCGGCCATGTACCGGCGTCTGGCTGTGGGCCTGGCCCGAGGTCTGTTGCGGGTGGCGGAACGGCGGGACCGCTGCTCCCCGGTGTGCCTGCTGCCCGGGCCGCCGGGAGCTCGGGCGCCGCCGTGCCGAGGGGCGCCGCGCGGCCGAGGCTCGGGCCTACTGCCGCTGCTGGCAGGTGAGGGGTGCAGGCCGGCGGGCCGGGCGGGCCGGGCTGGCTGGGCTGCGCGCGGTGACCTCAGTGCCCCTTCCTGCAGCGCTCGCCTGGTCCTCGAGGCCCGCGGCGGCGGAGCAGGAGCGGCGGGGCGCGGGCGGGGCTGCAGCCGGGGACGCCGAAGCCGAGATCATCCAGCTGCTGAAGCGAGCCAAGGTGAGGGGCCGCAGCGCGTCCCTCGACTACGGGGACCCGGGTGGACGGAGTCGTGGGGTCCTTGCGTCGGGCGCAGGTGGAGGCGGCGCTGCGGGTTGCGAGGTTGCGAGCGCGGGGAGAAGTGCGCACAGGCTGAGGGGAGCGAGGCGGGCCTCTTTTTCCTGAACGTTTTCCCCTCTTCCCGGGGTGCCGGGTCTCCTCCTTTGGGCTGACCGCCGCCTCATGCCCAACGCGTCCACCCGAGTGCCCGCACACGGCAGGTGCGGCCCGCATGCCAACTCTATTTGAGGCTTCAGCTGACCCAAACGAACCTGTGGTCTTAGGCACCTCTCCGACCCCTTCCCTCAGTACCTCTTCTTTTCTGTAGTCTGCCCCATTCTGAGAACTTGTGTGGTACCTACCTACCACCTCCCATATACCGAGAATCCAGCAACGAATTTTTGGATTTTGCCACCAAATCCAAAATCTCGAACCTGTCGCCTCTTCTGTGTCTCCTCCTGTCGCCCTGGCCACGCTGCCACAGCCTGCAGTCTTGTCTGCCCTGTTGCCCCCTGCCATCCAGGCTTGACAGCAACTGGAGTGATCATTTAAATGTAAATCAGCTGGTGTCATTCCGTGCCCACAAGCCTTGATTGACCCGTCACAGCGTTTGTGGTAGCACCCAGACTCCTTGCCCTGGCTGGTGAGACCTGTGGTCCCACCCCATTGCCTCCCTACTTGGCAGTAACAGTCACCATCCTCAGTTGACATCTGTTGACTTTCATTGTTTGAGTGGTTCTTGAAAGTCCGGTATCTTCCGTCTATAGCACCTTCGCTCCTTCCCTGCTCTCTGTTTGGGTCAGTTTCCCCCATAGCTCCTTACTTAGTTGGCTGTTTTTCTTTTTACCTCAATTTAACTGTCGCTTCCTTGGGCGGCTTCTCTTGACTCCATTTGAAGGAACCCCCTTGTTCCTTTCTCTTGCCTTTCTTCGCCTGTATCATTGGTTGTGATTGAGCCCACCTGTCCTGCAGGTAGAGTGGAGGAGGATGTAGGGCCAGCAGCTCCACTATAAGAGCTCGTGAAAAGTGCTCACAATCCTGCTGCCCACGTCAGCCAGTGTGCTATATCTGTGGCCATGCGGAGCTGCAGGGGAGCCCCTCTCCAGTCCCCACTGCAGATACCATGCCTTTGCAGAGCAGGGATTCAATAAGTGTTTGAGGAATGAATGACTAGCTTCCCTCTGTGTACTGGGACACGTAGCCATACTCGCTTCTGTCTGGCGGTGCATGTCTCTGTTCTTTTTGTGTTTCAATTTCTTTTATTTTGTTTTCTCTTTTCAGTTATGCATCATGAAAGATGAGCCAGAAGAGGCAGAGTTGATTTTGCATGATGCTCTTCATCTTGCCCACAAGAGTCACAACACAAAGGCCATTGCTTACACTTATGACTTGGTAACTCCTCTGACCAGTCTGAGCCGCCACCAGTGGTGCAGGAGAAGGGCTGTTAGTGTTCCTGATTAGTATTCCTGACCTGCAGGATGTCTCTCTGGGTTTTGTTTTTACTAAGTTTTCTTTAGCTTTCCATTTTTATTACCCTTGGACTGTCACCTGTAAGAAACCTCAACCCCAGACCGAAAAGAAACAATTAACATTAATATTTGTGTTCTCAGTGAAGAGTGGATCTAGAATTGTTATCATCAAAGTCTATGCACGTACTCTCACCCCATTGCTGAACTTTGCTTCTAGCAGATTAGCGACAGTTTCTGGCCTGTTTTTTTGGATAGAAGGTGAAAGCAAAGGGGAGTTTTCAGTGTAAAGATTTTGAAGTAAGTGGAAACAATGCTTTAAACTGAAAAACAACTTACAATCTGCTTTCAGATGGCGAACTTAGCATTTATAAGGGGTCAGCTTGAAAATGTAAGTAAATCATGTTGTAATGTTGTGAATTTGTGAATGGCTAGCTTCAAGGGACCTCTGCACAAAAGGGTACAGGCAAAGCTTCTGTAACAAAGAGACCCCAAGATAAAGTGACTGAAATAAGAAGGAAGCGTATCCCTTTAATGCATTAGTCCAGAGGCGGCTGAACCCTGAAGAGGGGTGGGCACTTCTACCACATGAAGTGACCCAGGAGCCCACATTCCTTCTAAGATGTATTCTCGCCTGAGTACGAGCACTGGCTCACCTCCAGCTGTGGGCAGGGAGAGGATGGAGGGCCAGCAGCGTCCTTGTGAAGTACGCTATTGAAGCTGTTTGTGTAAACTGCGTGCATCTCTTGGCCGCAGCCTCCTCATATGATTACACCTGAAATGCAAAGGAAGGACCCTTGACCTAGTGGAAGCTGAGGAGACTGTACCAGAAAAGGGTAGTTTGCAGTCTCTGTCACAGTGGGTTTGGGTGGGAAGTTGATCTCTGAAGCTGGTTCTACACATCACAGAGTAGTTTTCAAGGTGCCCAGAGATGTGGGGTCCCGGCATTTTAGTCTTTTTCTAACGCAAGGTTACCTTTCTGTATATGTGTTTTTCAAGCAATGCTGCCTCAGACTAGTACTTAGAATGCAGGGTCATCTAGATATGGGGCCCAAATAGAAAAATCTCTTCCTTATGCTTTTAGGCAGAAAAACTTTTTAAAGCAACAATGAGTTACCTGCTTGGAGGGGGCATGCAACAGGTAAGGACATTACATAATATTGCATCCTAGCTGAGGCAGTTTTCAAAATAGCCTTATGTCTTAGAAACTCCACCCAGCCCCTACATGTGTTTTGACCAAAAAGTTGGGATTTTTTCCCCCTAAGACCAGTATAAAAACTGCCAGTCTTTCACTCATGCAGAAGCATGACGCCTGATTCCTGCAAAAGCATCAAGACTATGGCTTTCAGGGTGTAGTCAGTCTAGAAATGAATCTGAAATACTTCATGAGGAAATTTTATTTGTTACGAACTAACTTCCTTTTTCTTTTCCCAATAGGAAGACAATGCAATCATAGAGATCTCCCTAAAGCTGGCCACTATTTACGCTGCTCAGAGTAGGTAAGTGTAGTCAGAGTCTGGGTGTGGGAGCAGCGGGGGGCGAGGGCTATGGGTCAGAAACTGACCCTGGGGTGTCACAGTTTTCATCCTACTAATCACCTGGGTATCCGAAATCTTGGTTGTCACCCTCCTGGTGTCCCATCCCTCACCTTTGAGATCTTGAGCCTTTTCCAGTCTTGCCCCTTCTTGTGTCCATTGGGGCCTGCAGCCCTCGTCCCTGTGGCTGCACCGTGACAGGCCTGGTCATGTGTTCTGTTCCTGCTTGAACTGGGAAGTCGTTAGAACCTTAGTTTTGCTCTTCCTAGGAAAGCTGGGAGCAACGCAAGAGTGGCCAGGGGTGGCATATTTTGCTGGTGGAAGTATCAACAAAGCAGGAAGTTAGGTACAGGTTATATGATGAGAGAGTTGCTGTGAGAGGGTGTCACTGGCTCGTCCAATGGGCAGTTTGTAAAGGCTGTAGAGGTGATGGGGTGGCTAGGTTGTAGCAAGGAGGCACCGAGGCATGGGGCAGAGGCCTTCGGACGAGTGGGACAGGAAAGCAGTGCTATTTAAAAGTATTGGATGAGTCTGGATTCTTACATAGAGGAAAAAGTCTGCCAGGTACATAGGAAAGGCTTTGGGAAGCATTTTAGATGTGTGCCGAAGGTCAGGGACGCAGATAGAGGGGCCTGGTGCCCTTCACTCTAGTTGAAAACTCAGAGGATGCAAGTAGAGGACTCCTGGAGGGTTGATTTGGGGTAAATTTAAGGGAAGGCTTGACTTCTCCTTAGCCCTTGAGTTGCTGCAGAAATTGGGTACTACAGGTTTTGAATGGTACCTAGCCCGGTGCTGTAGGAGGAGTGCTCACTGCAGCCAGAGACCCTGGCACGGGCACCTGCAGCCCGAGTGGTCCGCTCCTTTGTTTTTGGGGGGACCCGGTCCATCTCCCGGCATTTGGCTGGACACTGGATAGACCAGAGCCTCAGGGCCTCTGACTCCAAGTCTGTAGAGAAACTTTGAGGTTGGTTCATGCTAGGGAGCATTGCAGCCAGGTTAGTCTCTCTGGATGAGTTACAGACAGGATCAGATATTGGTGGGTGTGGACCCCTGGGTTAAGGAGAAGCCCAGGGATGGTAACACTGGACAGTGAGACACGCCCACGGTCTCTCAAGAGGTGAAAGCTGTGCGGTACCCACAGTAATTAGCCCATAAGTTACCCTGCTCAGAAGTGTTCTCTCTTGATGACTGAGAACGTCTTGTGGGCAGCCTCCCCTGCTCCACACTCTGCTTGCATGAGGTCCCTGCTGCTGCCAAGGTTTGGCTCGGGGAAAGCTGCTCCTCTTCTGAGAACGGAGTAGCATAGGGTCGTCTGGCCAAGGCCGGAGGAGAGGTAAGCTTGTTTAGTGCCGCTTCCAGTGAGGAGCTGAGAGTCAGAGTGGAGGAGCAAAGACTGGGATGGATGGATGTTCTGTGGTGCTCCCGGTGTCTCAGATGCCAGCAGGCAACCCTCTTTTTGTCCAGAGTCAGCCTGCTGGCCGCTTGGGCGTCCTCACTGGTGACTGAGGGTCCCTGGACTGGGGCCAAATGCCTTTTAACGCCCTGGTTGGGGCTTCCATTTCTGTAAAAGAAACTTGTGCTGGAGCCCTGCAGCTTGAGAGAAGCGGGGAGTGCTACATCCCCCGGAAATGGACGAGGTCGGCAGTCAGAGTTCTGCTGTGAGCCCAGGCCTCCGTTGGCACTGGAACTGGCCCCTCGGCTCTGCCAGTGGCGAGGAGGAAGCACTGGTTGTGTTGGTTACTGAAACCCCAGCAGCGCCCCGAGATGACAAAAAACAAACTTCTGACAGAGGAGAGGTTGACACCCCTTAGGGACTTGAAACAGAGTTCCCATCCGTCTTAACACTAGATGATGCAAACCCGAGGTGGAAGGCAGGACAGCTGATTGATCCTCTTTGCTTTACAGACAGGAACTGGCTCTTGCTGGCTATGAATTCTGTATTTCAACTCTTGAGAAGAAAATTGAACAAGAAAGGGAATTATCGGAAGACGTTCTGTCAGGTAGGAAACCTGGCTATTTTTTCGGCCTGCCTTTGCCGCCGAGGGCTTGGCTGTCAGGCTGCAGTACAGGACACAGAAGTGTGTCTGTCAGTCAGGGAAGGGGAAGTTACTCGTTATGTTAACTGTGGCTGTTTCTAAGGTCTCAGAGGGTTTGGAGTGAGATTTTCTTTAAATGACTTGATCACCGGTTTGCTTTGTTTTATTTTTAACCCCATGGTGATGTGTTCTTAGTATGTCATTGACATATAGAATCTCTGGAAAACTTGGGGGGAGAAGGGACCTATTTTCTCTGGTCTCTTGGTTCAGCCGCGGTCACAGTACATATTAAGTCACTTAGCTCCCGGTGTCCACGAGGGTGTGAGAGAGCAGTGCAGTCTGTCCGTCCCCCGTCGTGGAGGGAAGGTGTGACGTCATGTTGTGGGATGGGCAGGGGGCTCTGGCTCTCAGCCATTCTGGTGTCTTTTTTTTTTAATTGAAGTAGTTGGTTTACAATGTGGTGCCAGTCTTTGCTGTATAGCAGAGTGATTCAGTTTTACACATGCATACCTTCTGTTTTAAATATTCTTTTCCGTTATGGTTTATCATAGGATATTGAGTATAGTTCCCCGTGCTGTATGGTAGGACCTTCTTGTTTCTCCATTCTAAATGTAGTAGTTTGCATCTAAAACCCCACATTCCCAGTCCTCCCCCTCCCCTTTGGTAACCACAAGTCTGTTCTCTGTCTTTGAGTCTGCTTCTGTTCTGTAGATAAGTTCATGTGTACTGTACTTTATTTTTTTTATAATTTTATGTATTTTTGGCTGCAGTGGGTCTTCGTTGCTGCGGGTGGCCTTTTCCAGTTGGGGCGAGTGGGGACTACTTGCTGATTGGGATTCGTGGGCTTCTCTCTGCAGTGGTTCCTTGTGGAGTTTGGGCTCAGTGCTTGTGCACGGGCTTAGTTGCTCGGAGGCATGTAGAATCTTCCTGGACCAGGAATTGAGCCTGTGTCTCCTGCACTTGGTTAGTGGATTCTTAACCACTGGACCACCAGGGAAGCCCTGTGCCATTATTTTAAATTCTGCATGTAAGTGATGTCGTGATTTTTGTCTTTCTCCATCTGATTTACTTCACTTAGTGTGATAACCTCTAGTTGCGTCCGTGTTGCTGCAGGCGGCGTTATTTTGTTCTTTCTTGTGGTTGAGTGGTGTTGCATTGTGTATAGGTGCCGCGTGTGTTTTACCCAGTCCTCTGTTGATGGCAGGTTGCTTCCCTGTCTTGGCTATTGTGAAGAGTGCTGCGGTCTATGTTCATAGAGCGTGTGTCGTTTTGAATTACGCGTTGTCTGAGTTTATGCCTAGGAGTGGGATTGGTAGCTCTGTTTTGTTTTCTGAGGAACCTCTGTACTGTAGTCCATGGTAGTTGCACCAGTTTTCATCTCCACAGTAGTGTAGGCGGGTTCTCTTTTCTCCTCACCTTTTCTAGAATTTATATGCTTTTTGATGGCTGTTCTGACTGCTGTCAGGTGTTATTTCATTATAGTTTTTATTTGCATTTCTCTTAATAATTAGGGATGTTGAGCATCTTTTCATGTGCATTTGGGTTTTTATTCCTTTTAATTATTTTTCTCTGGTTGTGGCAAGTGGGTGCTACTCTTTGTCTCAGGGCTTCTTGTTGTGGGGGGTTCTCTTGTTGCGGAGCATGGGCTCTGGAGTTGCTCTGAGGCATGTTCCCTGACCAGGGATAAAACCCGTGTTGCCTGCATTGGCAGGTGGATTCTTAACCACTGGGCCGCCAGGGAAGTCCTTGCATTCAGATTTCTTACTGTGGGTTGAAATACTGGGAATTTTCAGATTGACATTCTTTTGGTGACTCTGATTTCACACTTCCTCTTTGCTGGGCGCTTGCACAATGATGGAGGTGGAGCACAGCTCTGGTATCCCTGAAGGCAGTACATGTGGCTTCAGGGAGGTGTCTGTCCTCCGTTGTCTTACAGTTTTCCCTGGAACAAAACTCAGTTTTCCTCCATTAGCTCTGCTGAAGCTCCCCGCATCGAGGTCACCAGCTCTCCTCCCTGGCAGCTCAGCCCAGTGATCACCATCTCCTGCGGGAAACACTTCACTGGACTTCAAGGCCACCTCCCTGGTGGCTCGCGCTCGCTGAGTCACCTCTCGCATGGGCCTCGGTGCCGTCTGGGCCACTTCCCTCTCTGCCCCTGCACCTGGGAGGTAACCGTGAGGCCTGTGCTTTCTGTACCGGTTCTGCATCTTCAGCGCAGCCTGTGAGGGAGCTTGTCTACCTGACATCTTGACCGGAATGCCCGATGATAATCTCACACTTCATAAGTTCCACATGAGTCTCTTTGTTTTCCTGTGTTGACCTAGTTTTTCTTACTGAAGTGTAGTTGATGTGTGTTATATGTTACAGGTGGACAGTACAGTGATTCCGTTTTTAAAGGTTGTCTTCCATTTATAGTTACTGTAGAATATTTGCTATATTCCCTGTGTTGTGCCCTGTATCATTATAGCTTATTTGACACCAAAAGAGTTTGTCCCTTTTACTCCCTCCATGTATACTGCACACCCCAACCCCACCCCTTGTAGATGGGTCTCTTGATCCCCCCCTCACAATCTCACCAGGCAGCCTGTGTTGTAACTGGCACCACCATTGACCCGGCGCTTTGGCGCCATCTGTGATTCTTCCTTCCTTCCTGCTTGTAGCTCACCAGCAAGCTGTACTGAGCCTGCCGTGGCAATATGTCCACGTCACAGCCGTCTGGCCCTCCTGCCCTGTTGTGGTCCAGGCCCCCGTGCTTCTTGCCTAGGCGCCTGTGGTTATTTCCTCCCAGGGGTGCCTGTTCCCTCATTCCCTAGGGAAGGCGCTCCCACCCACCTGCCATCTCAGGCCCGCCTCCACCTGCAGCCCCAGCTCCTCTCTCTGTCAGTGGCTCCAAGAGCATTGCCTTCTCCAGCCTTGTCCCAGCTCTTCTCTCCGAAGTCTTTCTGCCTCCGTTTGGTCTTTGATCCTCTTTCTCTGCAGGTTTGATAAAACAATCTGTTATCAAAAGGAGCACTTAGAGGAGACAAAATTTCCAGTCTTGTATTAGCTCATTTAACAGTCCATTTACTTAGTTAACTTCAGTCTAAATTTAGTTAATCGTGACTATGCATAAAACCTTCCTCAGGGTTCCTCCTCGTAATCTCTCATCACTTTTTGTATCCAACCTGTCTTTCATTTTTCATCTAAATAAGATTAACCAGCTCATTTATTTTTTACCAACATGTAATTTCATTTTTCCTGTCTTCTTTACTGAAAACATTCATTGTATCTCTTACTGTATTTTGAAAAGTTACTGTGTTGTTTCTCATAGCTTTAATTACATGTTTAAATTAGAATCCTCAACTCTTAAAACATTAATTTTAGTGAAACTAAGAAGTAAACAATTAGGTTCTATCTTTACATTGGCATTTTATAAATTGGTGAGCTTAAACATCAGTGATAATTTTTTAAAACATTTGTTTTCTTGATGTGTGTGTTGGTTCCTCAGTCGTGTCTGACTCTTTGCAACTCCATGGACTGTAGCCCACCAGCCTCCTCTGTCGGTGGAATTCTCCAGGCAAGAATATTGGAGTGGGTTGCCATTTCCTTCTCTAGGTGGTCGTCCCGACCCAGGGATGGAACCCAGCTCTCTTGCATTGCAGGCAGATTATTTACCATCTGACACCCTGTTTTCTTATACAGAACATCTTAGGTGATACCAAACATTTTCATTAATATTTTCTATACTTTTAATTCTTTTTTTTTAGTAATTGATGACTTAGTACCTTAGTATCTTTTAGGTAAACTTTCATCACGTAGCTTAAATTTTAGAATCTTAAGTTACCAAACATCTGGAAAGATCACGTTAAGTAGACATTTCTAAAATAATACTTTAAAGCTTTTGTCCCAAAATTTTTATCTCATTTACCTTGAAGTTTCATCATGTCCAGTTATTTTCTTGCAAGAGATTAGTGAGGTCTTATTTATTAAACCTAAATACAATAAAAGATTGTACTTAATTTAGATGACTCTCTTGTTCTCCAGTCTCTCAGCTGTGTCCAACTCTGCGACCCCATGGGCTTCAGTGCTCCAGTCTTCCCTGTCCTTCACTGTCACCCGGAGTTTGCTCAGACTTATGTCCATTGAGTCAGTGATGCGATCCAACGATCTCATCCGCTGTTGCCCCCTTTTCCTCCAGTGAGTCAGCTCTTTGCATCAGGTGGCCAAAGTATTGGAGCTTCAGCATCAGTCCTTCCAGTGAATATTCAGGGTTGATTTCCTCTAGGAGTGATGGTTTCATCTCCTTGCTGTCCATGGGACTCTCAAAAGTCTTGTCCAGCACCACAGTTGAAAAGCATCAATTCTTCAACACTCGGCCTTCTTTATGGTCCAACTCTCAACATCCATACATAACTACTGGCAAAACCATAGCTATGACTATGTGGATCTTTGTCACCATAGTTGATGTCTTTGCTTTTTAATACACTAGGTTCATCATAGCTTTTCTTCCAAGGAGCAAATGTCTTTTCATTTCATGGCTGCAGACACCATCACAGTGATTTTGGAGCCCAAGAAGATAAAGTCTGTCAGTGTTTCCATTTTTTTCCCCCCATCTATTTGCCATGAAGTGATGGGACCAGACGCCATGATCATCGTTTTTTGAATGTTGAGTTTTAAGCCAACTTTTTCACTCTCCTCTTTCACCTTCATCAAGAGGTTCTTTAGTTCTCTTCCTTTTCTGCCATTAGGGTGTCATTTACATATCTGAGGTTATTGATATTTCTCCGTGCAGTGTTGATTCCATCTTGTGCTTCATCAGCTGGCATTTCATATGATGTACTCTGCATCAGTTCAGTTCAGTCCGCTCAGTCGTGTCTTGACTCTTTGCGACCCCATGAATTGCAGCACGCCAGGCCTCCCTGTCCATCACCAACTCCTGGAGTTCACTCAAACTCACGTCCATCGAGTCGGTGATGCTATCCAGCCATCTCAGCCTCTGTCGTCCCCTTCTCTTCCTGCCCCCAATCCCTCCCAGCATCAGAGTCTTTTCCAATGAGTCGACTCTTCGCATGAGGTGGCCAAAGTACTGGAGTTTCACCTTTAGCATCATTCCTTCCAGAGAACACTCAGGACTGATCTCCTTTAGAATGCACTGATTGGATCTCCTTGTAGTCCAAAGGACACTCAAGAGTCTTCTCCAACCCCACAGCTCAAAAGCATCAATTCTTCGGCGCTCAGCTTTCTTCACAGTCCAACTCTCACATTCATACATGACCACTGGAAAAACCATAGCCTTGACTAGACGGACCTTTGTTGGCAAAGTAATGTCTCTGCTTTTGAATATGCTGTCTAGGTTGGTCATAACTTTCCTTCCAAGGAGTAAGCGTCTTTTAATTTCATGGCTGCACTCACCATCTGCAGTGATTTTGGAGCCCCCCAAAATAAAGTCTGACACTGTTTCCACATCTATTTGCCATGAAGTGATGGGACCAGATGCCATGATCTTAGTTTTCTGAATGTTGAGCTTTAAGCCAACTTTTTCACTCTCTTTCACTTTCATCAGGAGGCTTTTTAGTTCCTCTTCACTTTCTGCCATAAGGGTGGTGTCATCTGCATATCTGAGGTTATTGAAATTTCTCGCAGTAATCTTGATTCCAGCTTGTGCTTCTTCCAGCCCAGCGTTTCTCATGATGTACTCTGCATAAAAGTTAAATAAGCAGGGTGACAATATACAGCTTTAGCGTACTCCTTTTCCTATTTGGAACCAGTCTGTTGTTCCATGTCCAGTTCTAACTGTTGCTTCCTGACCTGCATATAGGTTTCTCAAGAGGCCATTCAGGTGGTATGGTATTCCCATCTCTTTCAGAATTTTCCACAGTTTATTGTGATCCACACAGTCAAAGGCTTTGGCATAGTCAATAAAGCAGAAATAGATGTTTTTCTGGAACTCTCTTGCTTTTTCCATGATCCAGCGGATGTTGGCAATTTGATCTCTGGTTCCTCTGCTTTTTCTAAATCCAGTTTGTACAACTGGAAATTTTCGGTTCAAGTACTGTTGAAGTACTGTTGAAGCCTAGCTTGGAGAATTTTTAGTGTTACTAAAAATGCTAGCATATGAAATGACTGCAGTTGTGTAGTAGTTTGAACACTCTTTGGCATTGCCCCTTTCTGGGATTTGAATGAAAGCTGACCTTTTCCAGTCCTGTTGGCACTGCTGAGTTTTCCAAGTTTGCTGGCATGTTGAGTGTAGCACTTTAATAGCATCATCATTTTTTAGGATTTGAAATAGCTCAGCTGAAATTCCATCACCTCCAGTAGCTTTGTTCATAGTGATGCTTCCTAAGGCCCACTTGCATTCCAGGATGTCTGACTCTAGGTGAGTGATCACACCATCGTGGTTATCCGGGTCATTAAGACCTTTTCTGTGCAGTTTCTTCTGTATGTTCTTGCCACTTCTTCTTAATGATGATTCTTAATGACGTCTTTATTAATTTAGATCCACAAACTTAAACATTAGTCTCGGATGTCAACTTAATATTGAATATTTCCCAGTTCATGTGAACCTGAAAATCGTCTTGGCCAGTTTTCTTTAAATGTAGGCACTTTTTATTAAAATTAAGTACCACTCCTTATAAGTCCTGTTCTAATAATATCTTTTAGAAGAAGAGGCATCATCTGTGTGTATATAGACATATACTATAGAGATCTCATGACTTAACCAGGTATTACAGTATAAACTTACTGGTTAACAAACAGTTGGAATACCTTAAAGTTGCTTGTTTACATGATTAAGTCATACTGTCTGTAAGATTTTGCTGAGGGAACATTCTCAGAAATTTAGATTTAAAACTGCCACTTTTTTTTTCCTTTATTTCCCAGTCGTGCCTGCTTAATTGGGCTTAGTCTCAGCTCCTTGAGGCCTGTATTCATATTATGGTTTAGACATTTGCAAGACAAAAGGCAGTTGATTAGTTATTTTAAAAGATGGTTTTGTCACCTGAAGTTACTAAAATCAGTGGCAGGATTTTTATCAAACTGAAATGTAATTTACGAAGTTCTGTGTTATAAGGCATTTAGCAAAGACCTTTCTGAGTTTATGAATTAAACCAAAGGAAAGTCACTTAAAAAAAAATTAACCCTTGCATGTTAGTTCCCAGTTTACTTATTTTGTATCACTCAGGTAACTATTAGTTTTCTCAGTACGTTTAGTTAATATTTTCTTAGGGGCAGTCTATATGCCCTGTTTATCCCACAGTGTAATTAAATAGGAGCTTTGACTATGTTATATAAAGCCCATTGAAATATACCAACTTACATACATTTTTTGGGGCTTCCCTCCTAGCTCAGCTGGTAAAGAATCTGCCTGCAACGCAGGAGACCTGGGATTTGATCCCTGGGTTGGGAAGATTCCCTGGAGAAGGAAATGGCAACCTACTCCTGTATTCTTGCCTGGAGAATCCCATGGACAGAGGAACCTGGCGGGCTACAGTCCTTGTTTTCTAAGAGTTGGACACGACTGAGTGACTTTCACTAGTAATACATACATTTTCATCGAGTCTATGGACTTGAGTTTGAGCAAGCTTCGGGAGTTGGTGATGGGCAGGGAGGCCTGGTGTGTTGCAGTCCATGGGGTCGCAAAGAGTTGGACACGACCGAGCGACTGAACTGAACCAAGTGACTGAACCGAACTGATACTTATCTAAATTGCGCCAGCTTCTATACCTTTAACTTAAGTTTTCATCAGTATCTAATCAACAAGTTTTTGTCTTAGGGGAGAGTTTAGAAGGCTTTTTCTTTCTATTCCCTGTCTATTTTACCTACTTTAATGTAAAAGGCTCTGGGTAAAAGGCATATATGTCTGTTTTATTTATCCCATTTTAAATATCCAAAGAACTTTTTATTCATTTGACATAACTCCTTTTAAAAAAGAATTTTTTTTTTTTGCCTCATCGAAATAATAACTAGACCTCCCCCTACTTCAGTTCAGTTCAGTCTCTCAGTCGTGTCCGACTCTTTGCGACCCTATTAACTGCAGCACGCCAGGCCTCCCTGTCCATCACCAACTCCTGGAGTCCACTCAAAGTCACGTCCATTGAGTCCGTATTGCCATCCAGCCATCTCAGCCTATGTTGTCCTCTCCTCCTGCCCCCAATCCCTCCCAGCATCAGTCTTTTCCAATGAGTCAACTCTTCGCATGAGGTGGCCAAGGTACTGGAGTTTCAGCTTTAGCATCATTCCTTCCAAAGAACACCCAGGACTGATGTCCTTTAGAAGGGACTGGTTGGATCTCCTTGCAGTCCAAGGGACTCTCAAGAGTCTTCTCCAACACCACAGTTCAAAAGCATCAATTCTTCGGCGCTCAGCTTTCTTCACGGTCCAACTCTCACATCCATACATGACCACTGGAAAAACCATAGCCTTGACTAGACGGACCTTTGTTGGCAAAGTAATATCTCTGCTTTTTAATATACTATCTAGGTTGGTCATAAGACCTCCCCCCAACCCTCCTGTTTTTTTTGTTGATATTCTTAATCGCTTTTATTAGCATTTGTAGGGCTTCCCTGGTAGCTCAGCTGGTAAGAATCCATCTGCAATGCAGGAATGAAAGTGAAAGTCGCTTAGTTTTGTCCAACTCTTTAAGACCCCATGTCTGCCACATTGCAGCTTGATTTTTTACCAACTGAGCTATCAGGGAAGCCCGCAATACAGGAGACCCTGGTTCAATTCCTAAGTCAGGAAGATCCCCTGGAGAAGGAATAGGCTACCCACTCCAGTAATCTTGCCTAGAGAATCCCCATGGACAGAGGAGCCTGGCAGGCCATAGTCCATGGGGTCACAAAGTTTCCAACATGACTGAGCGACTGACACGCTGTCTGGCCTGTCTATAAGGGAAGCATGGTTGGCCTGCGGAGTTGGTTGCCAGATTGTGATTTGTGTGTGTGAAGCAAGCTTTTAATTTTTAACTGCATACGTATTAAAGAGCCCCCTCAGTGGCTCAGCTGGTGAAGAAACTGCCTGCAATGTGAGAGACCTGGGTTGGGAAGATCCCCTGGAGAAGGCAAAAGCTATCCACTCCAGTATTCTGGCCTGAAGAATTCCATGGACTGTATAGTCTATGGGGTCACAAAGAGTCGGACACAACTGAGTGACTTTCACTTTTTGATATTTAGGATGGGATTTAATTTGTCCAGTTAACTAGGTACTTGCAAGTCTGAGCTCCGTTCCTTATGTCTTTCTACAGTTGAGGCACCTCGGTGTCTTTCAGCCAAACCCTGGGTATTTCTTGGTAAAAACTGAGCCTGCCCCCACCTGTGCCTTTCTCCTGGGTGGGAATTCTCTCAGGATCTTCCAACCAAGCTCCACCCAGTATCTAGACCCTGGGTGGGTATTTCCAGGTGTCTTCTCATCCCCACAGAATTTAGCATGCAAAATTTAGCATGGAAAAATGGAAACCTCTGGGCTTACTGAATTCATCCCTTTCATATGCACCTCAGCTGCCTGTTTCCTTGCATCACCCCCTCCCCCCAGCAGTCACGGTGGGGAGGCGGCAGCGTCTGAGGTTTGGGGAGCCCTCATTCACATTCAGAGGCTAGAAATCGCTGATGGCTATGACATTTCTTGGTTATTGATCCGAAAGGAGGTATTTTCATTTCACAGAATAAAATTTCAAACAGCATTAAGAAGAAAATAAAGATCATTTATAATCATACCAAGAATTCTTATTTATTTTTTGGTGTGTTTTTCTAGGTTTGTTTTGCCCACTGCCGTTTACATTTTAGCAAGCAAGTTAGGGATCACACTGTACTTTGTAACCTGATTTATTTTTTTTTTAATTGTAGTATATGGGGAAGCACCTTTTTTCTAGTTGAAAGGAGTCTTGTAAGAGCAAATTAATTTCTCTTGTAAACGTGATTTATCTTTTTCTCAGGAAATATATTCCCTCAGTTTTAAACAAAGCAAATCCATTACCAAATTCATGTGCTTTCAGTTGACATAACTAACTTCATCCCAGGAGTATATTGCTTCAGATCAAAACTTGGTTTCTAATTACTGAGGAAATGCTCTAACAAATTAAGTGAAAACAATCTAGTTAGGAGCAGTCTAATTTTTTACAATACAGAGATTAAATGTAAGTATAGAACACAGGCTGAAATGATAGCAAAATCTATCTATCTCTGGCTGATAGGCTTTATGGGGGATTTATATTTTATTTGTGCTTTTCTGGATATTTTTCTTTTAAAAATTACTTTCTAATATTACGTGAATAATATAAAAAGTCAAAGAATATTACAACTTAATTTAAAAACAGTAATTTCAAAATAAAAAAACATCATTTTCTTTTTTTTTTAAACATCATTTTCTTTACCCCACTTGTTCCTAGTCATTTTCAACTCTTAACCAATTTCTTCCGATATTTCTAAATAGCATAAAATTATTATTTTTTAATTTAGTTTTAGAATCTAGTGGCTTGGAAGTGACACATCACAGATTTGAGATGTGCACATTATGAATACAATATAATCGCGTTAACTGCTGAGCCAAGTAACAGGGCTATAAGTTATAGTTTCTTCTGTGTACAACCTTTGTTTTCCTCCAAAGCCAGTAGGTGACTGGATTTGCTATGTTTTTGTTCTTGATTTTTAATTGGAAAGTAATTACAGTATCGTGCTGGTTTCTGCCATCCATCCACATGGATCAGCCACAGGTGTACACATGTCCCCTGCCTCCCTCCCACCTCCGTCACCTGTTTTTTATGAATATGGCAAATCCTTCTAACTGGGCTGCTTGCTTTGCTCCAGATCCCCTTCCTCTCAGTCTCTTCTGGGGCTCTCATGTGTGAGTGGAGGCAGTGGAGTATAACCGTGCGGATCCAGTCCAGGCGGGGTGGCCCAGCCTTCCGCTAGTGAACCTTCCGCTAGTGAACGTAAGGCAGTGTTCAGAGCTGACTCCTCGGGGTGGATTTTGCACTGACGTTGCAGGTCAGTCAGCACATCTCAAGGTTGTTGATGAATACTGCACGATTGCTTTAGAAAGGACTGTATTAATTTACATTTTCTGATTCTGTTAATGTATTTCCCTTGTGACTTTGGTCAAATCTCTATTTTTAATCCTCAGAATGGGATTAAGAGTAATACTTTCTCTTGGGACTGTTAAAAGAGTTAAACGAGTCAGTACACGTAAAGCACTTCGGACAGTATGTACTAATGCATACCAGGTACTCAGACAGTGGTGAGCCTTATCCTTTTAAAAATAATTTCATTTATTTTCGTCCCTGCTGGCTCTTTGTTGCCGCGCAGGCTTTTCTCTAGTTTCGGCGAGTGGGCGCTAGCTACTCTTTGTTGCAGTCCACAGACTTCTCATTGCAGTGGCTTCTCTTGTTGGGGAGCTCGGCTCTAGGCACGTGGGCGCGATAGTTGCGGCTCCTGGGCACTGAAGCACAGGCGTAATAGTTGTGGCGAATGAGCTTAGTTGCTCTACAGCATGCGGGAGCCTCCCGGACCAGGGATTGAACCCGTGTCACCCACGTTGGCAGACGGACTCTCAACCACTGAACTGCAGGGGAAGGCCTCCCGTTTGGTTTTTCCCTTAATTTTCACATGAATTTTAGATCATTTTGTCAGGTTCCCAAAGTGCTTTTAGACTGAATTTTAAGATACTAGTTTGGGGAGATTGCCATCTGAATAAGTTAACGTTTGACTGCTAACAGCAAAAAAAATTCAACTAAATTGAGTTAAATAGTGAGGACACTATTATGTGCCTGGCAGTTCAGCCAAGGGTGCTCTTCCCACTCCCCTTGCTGACATTCTCAGTGTGCTGGCTTTCTCCTCGCGCTTCCCTTGCAGGTGAAAAGTGACTGTCAGGTCCCAGGAATCTCGCCCAGAAACAGCACCGTCCAGAGGAAAAGGGAGACTCCTCGGATGTTTCTCTTAGAGGCCAGGTTGTCTCTGCTGGAATCTTTTCCTACCCCTGGGGATTTACCCTTACTCCTTTTGGCTGGGGTGGGTCATGTGGCATTTCTAACCCAGTACTTGGCAAACCAAAGGGGTTACCATGATTGGTTAAAACTGGCCAGGATCCATTCCTGACAGTGTTCAGAATCCCTCTTCTCGAATCATGTGAGAGAGGGGCTCCTGACACAAATGAAGGGCATCTCTGCTGGCAGAAGTCACTCTGGGTGCATCCTCCCACTCAGGGCTGTGGGCTGCTTTCTGCACAGATGGGATGCTGTTCTGTCACATCTGATTCTCGGTGGACACCTTACTAAACTGTTTGGTTTCAGTTGATATTCACACTATTTCCAGATACAGAATTAACTACTTGGGAAGTCATAGTTCTACTCCTGTGTCCTTACTCCCCGCCTTGTTAAATTTAGTTCATTGGCCATAGTCTCAGAGTGTTAAGCAACAGCAGTGCTGGACAGTTTTGTCTTCAGTCTAATTTGGTGTCAAACTGCATGAGTAGATGTCCTGTATCATGCTTGCTAGTACTGCTGCGTAATATTTAATGCTGATATTTTATTTAGACATTTGCATTTGTTTTCTCATGTGAGATCCATAGTTGATTTCCTGAGCCTGTCATCACAGGATTGTATTAATGTAATAAAATGAGTTGGCATGTTCTCTGTGTTTCCTGGAATAGGTATGCGGCATTACACGGAGTGACCTAGTCCTTGGAAGTTGTAGGATCTGTGAAACCATGTGGGTCAGATCTCCTTTAGTTATTTTCTCGCACCCTTTTTTCTTCCTTCCTTGGTTCCGTACGCATTTAAGGTGGTTCTATTTTCTTGAGTTGCTTTCAGTACCAGGGACAGTATCAATAACATAAATAAATACCTGTTGAGTAAGTGAAGGCATGGATGAAGGAATTTTATAATTTTTTTTTCTGTATTTTCCTGGAAGAAATTTTCTTAGGAATTATATTTATAAAGCTTAACAATATTCTGTTATGTATTCAAGATCATATTCCTTCCCCAGATTTTCATATTTTAAGTAAAACATTTCTGGAAAGTTGGAGTATTTCTAGTGGCATTTGGTTTCATGAATGCTTCGAATTGAGCCGGGTTGGAATTCTGGCTTCTCCACTTAGAACAGCAGTGGGACCTTGCCCATAGAAATGACGGGAGAGCCTTCCTCGTGGAGTTGTTGTGGAGGGTGAGATGCTCTAGCACTGTGGCCTGGGCTCACAGGGACTATCAGAGAGTTTGTTAACCTGTCAGTTAAGTGGTTTAGCTCTTCTGTGTTATGTTTACCCCTCTGAGTTACGAAGGACTTTCCTATTTTATATGTGTTTCTTTTTTAGTTTTTGTCAGTTTTGTTGACCTTGTCAAAGAGCCAACTTTTGGTTTCATTTTCTCTCTAATTTTGTTTTTTACCTCATTTGTTTCCACTCTAATCTTTTCTGCTTGCCATGGGTTTATTTTGCTCTTTTTCTGGTTCCTTAGGTAGAGGATTAGGTTGTTGATATAAGATTTTTTTTTAATTGTAGGATAATTGCTCTATAATGTGGTTTCTGCTGTACATCAATGCTAATCAATCATATATACATATATACACACATATATACATATATACACATATATACATATATATACACATATACATATATATATACACACACATATATACATATATATACACACATATACACACACACACTCTTGAGTCTGCTTCCCGAGACCTTTCTTTTTTAATGTTAGCCATTTACAACTAAAAATGTTCCTCTATTATGTTAGCTGCATCCCATGAATTTTGGTGTGATGTGTTTTTATTTTCATGTATCTCAAAATATTTTCTAATTTTTCTTGTGATTTCTTCTGAGATCTCTTGGATGTTTTGGAGAGTGTTGATTAATCTACATGTATTTGTGAATGTCCGAAATTTCCTTTTGTTGATTTTTAGGTTTGTTCCATTGTGATCAGAAAACGTGCTTTGTATGATTTCAGTCCTTTTACATTTTATCGAGATTTGTTTCATGGCCTGGTACATGGTTTATCCAGGCTTCCCTGGTGGCTCAGTGGCAAAGAATCCTGCTAATGCAGGAGACACGGAAGACAAGAGTTTGTTGATTCGTGGGTTGGGAAGATCCCTTGGAGAAGGGAATGGCAATCCACTCCAGTATTCTTACCTGGAGAGTCCCATGGACAGAAGAGTCCACGGGGCTGCAAAGAGTCGGACAGGACTGAGCAGCTAAACAACAACAACATGATTTATCTGGGGGTGTTGCCTGTGCGTTTGAGGGGAGGTGCACTCTGTAGATGTGTGTCGGGTTTAGTTGGCTTATAGTGTTGTTCAGGCTTCTGTACCCTTGCTGACATTGTGTAGTTGTAGACAATATTTATGTTTTTGTGATTTTTTTCTTTATGTATCTATGCTGTTTAGAGTCCCAGATTTTATACACACACACACACACACACACACACACACACACACACACAGCTTCATTATGAATTATCCTTTCATCAGAAAAGTGATTCTTTTTTGTCCTATGTAAGGTGTTTGTCACAAATTTTAGTTTCACATTGTTGACTATATCTTACTCTTAAGATTTGAGTCATTTTGTTTTCAGTATGTTTGGGGTTTTGAGGCTGTGCTGGGTCTTCCTTGCTGCAAGGGCATTTCTCTAGCTGGGAGGCTACTCTTTCGGTATGTGGACGTCTCACTGTGTGGCTTCTCGTGTGGAGCACTGGCTCTAGGTGCGAGGGGTCAGTAGTTGCAACTTGTGGGCTTTAGAGCAAGGGCTCAGTGGTTGTGACCCATGGACTTAGTTGCCTGTGGCATGTGGGATCTTTCTGGACCAGGGATCGAACCTGTGTTCCCTGAATTGGTAGCTCAATTCTTAACCACCAGGGCTTCCCTCAGTATGTCTTTTGTAGAAGTCTGTGTTTGGATTTTTTTTTTTTTTAACCTAATCTGAGTATTGTTGCCTTGTGATAATAAAACCTACTTAAATCTAGAATTGAAAGTGATATTTGGTCTAAATTTTTGCGTTAAAAGCTTTCCAATTTTGTTATTTCTTGTGTTTTCAAGTCCCTCGTAAAGGGTTGTTTTCCTCACTAAACCTCCTTTTATATTTTGGAAGGAAGGCACATAATATGGTTCTTAGTTCTGTTAAGAGCAACCTAAAATTTCTTCAAGATGTATTTGACTCAGAAAAAAATTTTTTATTTTCGGTTTCCTGTGTAAGACGAGATGACTGCAGTGTAATAAATCTGCTACTTTTCCCTAGTTCTCTGCGATCTGGAATTTTGCACCTGGTGGGATTTTTCTGCAGAGAATGCGGAAGCCAACTTATTCACCTTCATTGCTGCTTGTGGGCTCGATCTAGTTGCTGTGGGCAGGGGCTACTCAGTAGTTGCGGTGCTCAGGCCTCTCTTGTACATGGGCTCCAAGTTGCCCTGAGGCATGTGGGATCTTAGTTCCCAGACCAGGGATGGAACTGGGGTCCCTTGCATCAGCAGGTGGATTCCTATCCTCTGGACCACCAGGATAGTCCCGGCCTACCTCTTTTCTCTGTTCTATAGTATATAAATATATTGTCTCCTCGTATCCACTGTGTATTCTGTATTACTGAGTTATCCAGAAAAGTAAGTACTGTACTTTTCTTCTTTTTAAAGATTTTAAGCAAAAATAGCAGAAACTTTAATAGATACCTGTATGCTTTCCCCTTAGCTTTGGCAAGTCTTAGGTACTGTTCATTCGGGTTTTTCATCCCATCTTACAGAAAAGCCTGAACAGACTTTTCAGCTAAGCCAGTATTTTACTTACATGTGCTTCAGATGATGGTCTGGGGGGCTAGGGGGAATTTAAACCCCTTGGGTACTTCTCCTTGATGTAACTATAATCCTGAATTTGGTTTTGGTGTTTATGATTCTTTTGCCTGTTTATTATACTTGAATACATCAGTAAACTATGGGACTAAAATGTTCTTAAACTTTATATGAACAGTGTCTTACTGTATAATTGTTTCTGCAGTTTATTTCTTCACTCATCATATTGCTGAGCTTTATCCACGTTGATACTTAAAATATGTTATTTTTCGCAAAAAGGCCCTATTTGCTTGTCACGCTGCATGTCTGTTCGGAAGAGGTGACTTCCTGTGATTGTTCCCGGGTCGGGGTGGCGGGGGGGGTTCGCCTTTTTTCCATCCTCTAGAGGAGAGATGCAGGCTAGTGGAGGCCCTGATACTCCACTGTGGGCACGTGCTCACTTGGCACGTCGGTGGACATGGCGGTCCTGCCTCTCATGCTGTGGGAGTAATGCTGGGACCTGTGTCTCTGCGCACATGCCCGGCTGTTCCCCAGGGGCGTACTGAGGAGTGGGACTGCTGGCCTGCACACACTAGACATTACCAAATGCTGAGCAGTGTGCTTTTACCACTTTGTGTTTTCATCGGCAATGTGTTGGCATTCTTATTGCGCTGTATTTCATTTAAAATTTTCCCTTCTTCTTTGAAGGGTGTTTTTCTTTTCTTCCTCAGTGATTTGTAAATAATTCTTAATATATTTAAGCATCCTGTTTTTTTTGAAGCATCTGTTTGGTTGGTTACATTCTCTCTTGGTGGTCTTGTCTTTTCACTTTAGGGCATTTGACAGATTGGAGAATCTTTTGGTATTTTCCTTTATGGCTTGTGCTTTCTGAGTCTTGTTTAATAAAATCCTCCACTTTCTAAGGTCAGAAAAACAGTCTCTTCTAAAGACTTGGCTTCCACCTGGCACCTTCTGGTGATTCTTTGGTTGTTACAGCTGGGGTTGGACATCTAATGGGTATCTAAGTAAATCTAAGTTAAACACTAATTCACAGAAATTATCTGTCAAAATATCAATAGCCAAAAGTGACACTGTTTGGAAACCATGATCTCCACACATCATCTTTGACAGTGGTTAGGTGTCCAGATACCTGCAAAGCGATTGAAAAATTAGAGAATACCAGTTTGTCATGATGGGTCGTGTGTACGGACCTCGGAGATAAATTTTGCTATTTTTCTTTTTCTCTTTTCCTAATGGAGCTTAATAATAATTCTTTGATACTCCATATAACCAGGAATCAACAACAATCCAGAGGAAACCAATTAACATGCTAATAATCCACAAGTAAATAAGTACTTGGTTCTTTTCCACTGAGTCTTTGGTTGCCTGGAATTTGTCTTTACTGTGGTGTGAGGTAACGGCTGTTATGTTTTCCTCCCCCAGACTGGGTTTTAACTCAGGACTGTTTTATTAGTGAGTCCCTTTCTCGCTGGTGTGTAATGACACCTCTGTGTTGAGCTTCCCGAGATTCACGTCCTGCTCCTGTGACTTCCGTGGGTAAAATTAATGTTTGGTGTTACCGTGCCTCCCGTGTATAGTTCATACCTTCTTTTTTCTCTTTCGTTCACTCAACCAGTCAGGAAACACTGGGATGCACTTTAGATACAGCTGTAAGTAAAACCTGGTCGGTTTCTAGTGGAGGAAAAACACAGCAAACACCCACTGAAGTGGTTGCATATGTGAAGATGGCTGAAGAATGGGGGTGTAAGCTGAGGGATGAGGACTAGAGGGGCCGGCGCAGGGCTCGTAGGTGGAGCCCCTGACCTCTGAGGAAGAGTTCAGTGGAGCTCACTCAGTTATCTTCAGGGGAAGCCTCCTCTAACCATCCTTTGATTCCCACCTGAGCTGTCTCCATGCTTACATACTCGGGGTTACAGACGCTTCAGCGGCTTTGAGAAATGAGTCTCTGGCCTGGCTTTGTTCTTCCAGGCTCTGAGGTCCAAGCTGGAAGGGATGGCTCGGATTTAGACATCAAATGGAGCATGGTGGGGTGGGGGTGTCTGTGATGGGTTTCCATGTGGTCCCTGTCCCCCTGTAGCCTCTGGGGTCATCCTGGCTTTATAGGGAGTTCAGATCTACTTCTGTGTCCTGTGTGAGATGAAGAACCCAATTCTGGATTCAGAGACACTCAGGCCACCACACAACCGGCGAGAACTGGGCCCTGCTTCATGCTCTCCCTTTGGGTTTTAGCTCCTTTGTAATTGCTGGCCCTCAGGATTTCCCTCTCTCAGGAGCTCAGCTGTGCAGGTAAAAAGGTATGTGTTATGAATTATCTAATATTTGAAGCAGAAGGGTTTTCAGATTATCTGTCATATTACTGGAACCAAAACTCCTTCCACTGGCACCGTTAGTGGTCTTGGAAAGCACCAAGGTAATTAGGTGATGAGATGCAGCCTCGCAGGTCAAGGACGTTCCTGGAGCATGAGCAGCAAATGCCTTTAGCTTCAAAGACCCTGTAGCCTCTCCCAGATTATTATTGCTGGGTACCTGTGCTCGAGTTCTTCCAAATCAAAGATGCTCTTCTCACTGATGGAGACTGCATTTATGCAAGCCTGATTTGGTGCACAGATATAGTAAGTACACTGAGTCATTCTCAGCATTCCTGGAATAAAAGCTGCTTGGTGCATTTGAAAATTCAGGTTGCTTGTATTTTGACTAAAGATTTCTGTGGTGAATCTTTTTCATAGACTGATTTTAGGTTACCTCATCTTTTTCTCCTAGGAATGATTTGTGATAAAGAATTACTTACAATTAAAGTCTGAGGAGATAAATATACTTCCCTCCCCTCAGATTCGAATAGCCCTTTGGGGGCAGCGGTTTCCTCCACTGTCAGTAGGTTTCTTTGGTGTGTGACTTCTAGTGGTGTTTGTTTATATTGGTATTTCAAAGAAGCATGCTTTAATTGTTATTAGAGAAAGGAACTCTGGTACTTTACTAAGGTATGAACTTAGCAGTGTGCTGATGGTCTCACTACGGAGTCTTTATTTCTCCCTTGGTCCTATATTTAGAGCTGTGTGTTAAAAAACTTTATGTTACAGTGATTAGAATGTACTGTGAATTTAAAATATATTTTCTTAATGAAATATTAACAGGTAAAACTTACCTCATCAGTTAATTCCTTCTAAAAAGCTTTACTATCTTTACCGCCATTGTAGTTGAATTACTGTTACTGGTATCAGGGGTAATAATTTTCCACTAGAATTACTTGTCATTTTATTCTTGTATTTTTGAGTCACAGTATTGAACATATAGTCTCCTTTTAAAGTATACGGAGTATACTTTTTTAATGTAGAAATATTTACAGAGAATTAGCATGTGTTCCAGTAATGAGTCAGCAGTCATTTTTGAAACAGTTTTCAGAACTGGAGTACTGGACACATTATTTTGTGATAGTTTCAGTACACAGTAAACATCTTTGTCTTGTTCTCTAGGAGTGCAGATTTTAGTGTCTGTAGGTGTTGTGACTCTTCCGGTCACCTTGGGCCTGTGTCAGTACCTGGGGGGCACAGAGCTTCTCTGCCTGGGCCTTTCTCCACGCTGTTATCTCACAATAGTGTGGATTAATTTTACAAGCTTTTTGCTCAGCATTTAAAGAGTGCGCCTAATGAGATCTATTTTTATTGCTTCAGAAAAATGGTATCTTAAGTGATATTTGGTGCCATCTTATGTTTTGCTTCTGTGTATTGGTTATATTTATCCATAAATTTATATGTGCTTTTTGTTTAAAAAGTTTAAAATTTGCAAGGTGATCTATTTAAAACTTGGTTTGGTTTTTATCATTTGCTTTTCATATATAACTAGGTTAGAGTAAGAACTTTGGGTTTTTACTAGAAGGAAAGTTTTATTTTCACTTTTACCTTCTGAGATTATTTTTATAGATACTTTATTTGCATTGTTTTATTTAAACTATCCCCTTAATAACTGATCATATGGTTATTTGGCAACATCGTCGTCTCTAAAGTCTATGCACCGTTTAAACTTGGAAGATACGGAAGGAGTTGTTTCAGTGTGGTGATCCCTTTGTTGGTAAACAGACCTGTCTGAACCCCTTCACTTGGGCATCCGGTAATCGTGCTCTGTGAGGTTATCCGAGGGACCCTCTGAGTCCTCCGTGTGAATATTCCCCTCTGCTGAGCTGTCTGCAGTGTCCTTTCCGCCAGCTCACCACCAATTGAGTGCTGTTTGTGTCGTGGCTCCAAGGCCTTTACTTGGCCGACTGCTGTTAGCTGCTGGTCCCCAGCCCTGTTGTCTGGCTCTTCTTTTTCAGACATGGTATGTTGGAAGCTGCCATACATTGCAGCCTTTATTACTGTTCTTCAAAAAATAGATTAGCTGTTCTTTAAATTGGGTTATGATGCTTCATCCCAGGATTCTGAGTGTTCTCTGGTTCCTTTCTGTGCGTTGTTTTCATACCAGAAAATTTTATTGGCCCTAGGCTTTTTGTTAGAGTAAGAGTTTATCAGAATAAGAGTTTATCTTCACCTGGTTCATGCTAGATAATACTAGTTTCAAACTAAAAATAATACTGTTTTAATGTATTTGTGGACTCAACCTTAAAAGGTATGGAAAGGTTCATTACTTATATTACAATAATTGTGACTTATAAGAAATATCTATTTGGTCATTCAGATGATGAAAATGTCTCATACATTGGTCTTTGTTCATCATAGTTCCTGCCTCAGAACTCCCCAGATCCTTCAAGTTTTCTTAAGTGTGGAGTGTGATTTAGCTTATTGTTAAAGCACAGGGGCTGGTGGCCAGTAGAGCCAACCATGTGGTTGGAGGGTTGGAGCCTTCAGTCTTACCCCTGACTGGGATGGAAGGTGACTCAGTTGCCAGCGCTCTGTTAAAGACGCCACCATCAACACCCCAGAGGATGGGGCTTGGGGCTCTTCTGGAGGGGGCACAGGGACAGTGGCACCTGCAGAGGCGGGAAGCCCCTCCCCCCCACCTCACCTGTTCCTGAGTTGTATCCTTATAGAAACAGGTGATCTGTGAGCCACTGTAGCAAACTGATTGAACCCGAGGGGAGGGGTCCTGGGAACCTCTCATCCCCGGGTGACACCCTGGACCAGTGTCTGGAGTTGGGTGGGGGGTTACCTGGGGACTCTCTGGGTAGGTGGTGTCAGGGGAGTTGAATTCTTGGATACACCTACTTGTTGGTTTGGCAAATCCCCCCTTCCCAACACACACTTGGGTCCAAGAGCCAGTGTAGATGTTAATCACCTTGTGTATAAGTATGGGTCAGGAGGACTGGTTTAGTGACTGTGTTCAGAGCACTTGCCCCCCCTTGTGGTTGTTGTTCGTTGCACCCAGCACCGCTCACGCTTCCTTCTCAGCGGATGACAAGGCCAACACACAGCTCCTTCTGGGCATGTGTCTGGACGCCTACGCGCGCTACCTGCTCTTCTCCCAGCAGCCATCTCAGGCACAGAGGATGTATGAGAAAGCTCTGCGGATTTCTGAGGAAATACTTGGAGAAAGACACCCACAGGTAAGGGGGGACAGCAGGCGTCTAAGACGAAGATTTCAGAATCCAGAATAGGAAATGCGGACAGACCCTCGGCAGAGGGCCCTGATGCATCCACTCCCCCCCACCCCCTGTTAGGAAGGGTCTGAGGCTGCCAGGGAGGTACTAGATCTGCCCAGAGGTCTTCGAGAGCACTGGTTTGCCATAGGACGGGTCACATCCTGTCACTACTTTTTGCTGTGTTTATTTGCTGCTGCTTTTTTGACAAATTAATAAGTAATATTCATCTTGCTACCTGGTTTCCAGGTTTGTATCATTTTCCAGAGGGTCAGACTGCTGCTGTGCACTGTAGATGATAAATGCACCTGACTTACAGAGGCTGACACCTGACCCCCCAAGGGGCACCACTAGGAAAGACAGCCCTTCAGGGCATCCACAGAACACCAGACACTAGGGCTATGGAAAGTGAAGAGTTGCTCAGTCATGTCTGACTCTTTGCAAACCCCATGGACAAGTCTATGGAATTCTTCAGGCCGGAATACTAGAGTGGGATGCCATTCCCTCTCCAGGGGATCTTCTACCCAGGGATTGAACCCAGGTCTCCTGCACTGCAGGTGGATTTTTTACCAGCTGAGCCACCAGGGAAGCCCAAGAGTACTGGCGTGGGTAGCTGTTGTCTTCTCCAGCGAATCTTCGTTTGCAAGCAGCAGCTGTTTTCTCCCGTGTAGACCATCGTGCTGCTGAATGACCTGGCCACTACCTTGGACACACAGGGCCGCACTGACGAGGCCTGTGTTCACGCACAGAGGGCATCAGACCTGGCGAGGCAGGTGGAACACCCTGAACTGCACGTGCTGCTCAGCAATCTGGCTGCAGTCCTGACGCACAGAGGTGCGGGGTGCCCATCAGTGGGTCGGGAACCTGGGTGGTGGGCTGAGGGTGGGCAGTGAGGCCATGGTCCTTTGTTTCTGGAGTGCTCCACAGGCTCCTCCTCTTTGGCATGTGGACAGCTCGATGTGTCCTCATGAAGCTCTGCTCTCTGCTCAGAAACCTGCAGGGACAGGTCCCTTACCCGAATCTCCATCAGGGAAGGGCTCCCTGAGGTCCGGGCGTCCCATGGTCATAGCTTATTTCACACCAGGTCTCACACTGTGAACTAAAGCTGTCCCATCGCACGTGCTTTCTCTTCAGAATGTTTCAGAATCATGATGAAACATGCATTTTCTCCCTTCTCTCGGGCTGTTCCAGAACTGTACGCACAAGCAGAAGAGACCTATAGGGAAGCACTGAGGCAAGCGGAGCTGAAGAGAGACGAGGCTTCTGTGCAGCACATCAGGGAAGAGCTGGCTGAGCTGGCAAGAAAAAGCAGACCTTTGTCATGACTACCAATACCTCTGTTCCAGTCCTGGTGGCTCCCAATCAGTCAGTGGCTTAAATCCTCTGTCTGTGACATGCATGTCCCCTCACCTAAGCCTTGGTGGAGGACAAGCTATGCTGTTTGTTTTGCACGCACCCCCCTCCCCTGACTGACTGACTTTTTATGGACTGTTGTCAGGCGGTGCTCTGTTTTAATGGATGGTTGGGGAGGTGGTGAACCGTTGCAGGTTAAGAGGGACCAGTGTTCACCTGGAGTGGGGGCATCTCTACTGTAAGGTTTTGGTTCATTGATTTGCTGCTATGTCTTATTTTATCAAGACCTGGCAGAACAGAGCTACCAATCTCATGATGGTGAGTTGCTTTCTCTTCTTCTCTCATGAAGACCACTGTGGGATTTAATGCATAAAAAAGTAGTATCTTGGTTGCCACAAAGCATCAGACGTGAAGCTTTAAAGTGGGAATCGGGCACTTGGAATTAGTAGTGTCCCCTTTAGATTATACATAAAAGTGGACTGCGTGTTTCTGTACGTTTCTGGTTGTAGATGTGAAGAAAGGAAGAAAAGGAATGACAATTCCTACGGTCCGTCCCTTCTGAGCATGCAGCCCTCTGGGCTAAGTCACAGGGTAGAGTTGTCTGAGGGCTGCCAAGTCCCCTGACTCAGAGAGGAACCCTGGGGGTGACGTACTGACAGTAATGGGGCCATAGAGGAAGCACTGCCTGGACCCCAGCCCTGAGTCGTGAGTTTTGCTTCTCAGTCTCCCCGTGGGGGTCTTTGGACTCTTTCCGCCCTGGGAGAAGGTCAGTGTGGCCTAACCTGGATGGTGTGTCGAGAGCGCCGTCCCTACCCTGGGGCAGTCCTGCAGTCCCTCTGGTGTGGGGGTGGGGAGGATGAACTAGTGCCTTTGGCTCCTGTGTACACAAGAAGGATCCCTTCCTAATAAACCAGGAGACACCATGACAGTATTGTATGGATTGAATACTGAAGTCTTTCTTCTGAGTTTCTCATAAAGTCATTGACTCTTTAGAATTAAAAATACAGGAATTAGGCTCAAATCAGAATCTTCTATTAGAATAATCTTCTATTTTGCTGATGTAAGCATCTTCTCATTGTCTCACAAGGTTAATAATTCCTTTAATCAAGTTTCAGTGCAACCTGGTTATAACTACTCACCTTCAGCATCTAGTGCGCGTTTACCTCTTCACAGCTGCATGAGTTGCTGCTGAAAGGGAGGTGTTCTTTGCTTCACATGTTTTACCGAGGAATTTCTCCCCCTCAGTGACACGGTCGAGCCTGTCAGTACATTCCCTGCACTGAGGCCCCAGAGCAAGGAGGACTAACCACCACTGACTGGGCTGAAGTCAGAGGTCAACTGCCCAGGCATGGTGCCCTGACCACCCCACCCGAAGCTTATTTTGAGCTCACTTACATGTGGGTGCAGCCATAGGCCTCAAGAGGTGTTGGCTAGCATTCCTGTCCTTGTTGCTTTTTTAAAACAACATGGGCAAAATATTGAACCTGCATCCACACCTATTAAACAGGGACTAGATGCCAAGGGATGGGAGGCGTCTCAGTCACTACAAAGGAGGCCTCTCCTCCTCCAGCTGTCAGACAGCTGCTCTCTCTAGAGGCTTGAGGACTTCTATTGAAAAACTCAGGTCTAGTTTGGAGTCTGTAAAGTCCAAGTGTTTATCATCTTGAGAGACCTCTTTCCTTTCTAAACAAACACCTCCCCAAACCATTAGCATCCGTGCGCTGCAGAAGGATGTGCCAGTGCTATGCTTGAGTGTATGAAAAAAATTTAATTCAACAAGAAATTACTAATGAAGATTAAGACTGGTCCTCCAGTACCAGTCTTCTAAATTATTTGCTCCTTGAGATTCGGTGAAATGAAAACATTTGATGACAAACACTTGCCCACAAGGAATCGAAGTGAAAATATAAGCACAAGGCGGCATGCAGCGGAAGGGCCGTCTGCTTCTCCTAAGCCCAGGAGGACACACAGCCGAGAGGGTCCATACCACGTGTCACCTTCCAACTTGGCCAGTGACACATCAGCTAACCTGAGACACCAAAGCCTTTAGTCACAATCATCTACTGTAGCTATGGACTGGTGGACAGGGCAGTCAGATTTATTTGCAAACCAAAAGCTTTGCTGCATCAAATGCAGGCAAATACCCAAGGTGCAGTTCATTACCAGTGTGCGTAACAGCGAGGTACGTACACCTCAAATAAGCCTTTAAAATGTTAGAAACTGAACTAGAACAATATCCATGCAGTACTATATTTTCAGTGCTTCTAATTAAAAAAAAAAGCCTGCCCGGGAAATTTACAATATGGCAGAATTTTGTTTCTCCTTTAGACCCTAATACGTTAATGTACAGATTTTATGGCAGTGTCTGTTAAAAATCTAAACATCTCCACAAGATTTTAAACATCACCAGGAATCTGAGCTTAGAGGAGACAAGTACAATGCCCGTGACAGCCAACACCATGGAACTGGGCTGTATGACGTTGTTTGGAAGGCAAGGGTTAAAAAGGTAGATGAGAGATTTTTTAAAAATCACCCCCAAGTTGATGTGCTGATTGAACATAAGTACACCAGATACTACAGCGAGGGGAACACTGCAAAAAAGGTCCTCTATTTACAGAGTGATTAGAGACATCATGGTTTCTTTACAAACAGATGTAAGAACAGGAATTAGCCACTTTTTAAAAACTCTACATGTCGACCCTCCACTATTACTATAATCCACAGAACTCCCTGTATCAAGGCAGTCTTTTCCAAACCTCATTTGACCCCAAAATGAATTTTCATCGTCTCTTTACCGTCCATGGTCCAGGCTCTCCAGAAAAGTCTCTGGGCACAAATCCTAGGCGGGCAGGCATCGGGCCTGCAGTTAGAAAGGAAGCCATCAGAAACTGGAGCCCCCCAACCCTGGGACCCCTGCCCACAGGTCAGTCGTCGCTATCAGACAGCGTCTCGTACTGTGCGGACAGCAGCGGGGCCGGCTCCCGCTCCCATATCCTGCTCGGCTGGTGCGGGGCAGCCGGGTTGGCCGAGGTGGGAGTGCAGGCGACGGGTGCGGGGGGTGTGCTGCTGAGCATCCGCATGGTCAGGGGGTTGTAGGGGAACTGTGTCGAGCCTGCGGAGAGAGGTGAGCACATCTGAGCGGGGTGCGGGGTGGGGGCAGAACAGACCTCCCCGCTGTACCGTTCCCAAGCAACCAACCGTCCAGAAGGATACAAAGCCAGTGAGCACTTGAGGCTGGGCTGCTGCTGAATCCAAGTGGAACTCCTGGATTTTTGGCTCAAACTAAGACTCTGGTAACACAGGAAGAAGCAGGAAGTTCGGGGACAAGGGCCCAGCTGGTCAGGGGCAGGCTGCGGAGGGGGACACACAAGCCTCACAACAGCACTGCACCTTCTGCCAATGCCTAGATCATGTCATTGTCTCCAGGAAGCCACCTACAATCTAAGAAATGCTAAAACCAGAGCAAACACCACAGCATCAAAGAGACAAGAAGAAAGTCATTGGTCTAGGAAGTTTTCAAACCAGTAAGTCCCCACTCTGCATGTGGTGGGAGAAACTATAAAGTGATTAAGTGTACCTTAAATTATGTTTTATAATACCAATAAGAAATTTGTAACTAAAGGAGGGGCACAGTTCAGATTTTTTCATTGATGTATTTGTGGAGTTAATTCCTCTGAAAAGCACAGATGAAACTCTAAAATCCACAGCAACTATCCCAGTTATAGTGGAAGTGTTCAGTCACGTCTGACTCTTTGTGACCCCATGGACTAGAGCCCACCAGTCTCTGTCCACGGCATTCTCCAGGCAAGAGTACTGGTGTAGGTAACCATTCCCTTCTCCAAGGGATATTCCCGACCCAGAGATCGGTCTGAGCCACCAGGGAAGCCCTCCATTATTATCATGGTTATTCGTAATTTTTAAAAGGTTACAAAATGGGGACTTCCCTGGTGGACCAGTGGTTAAGAACCTGCTTCCAATGCAGGGGATTCAGATTTGATCCCTGGCCAGGGAACAATGATGCCACAGGTCAACCAAGCCTGTGCAGCCCAACTGCTGAGCACAGGCAACAGCTAGACAGGCTGCTGCACTGCAACAGGAAGCCCTTGCACAGCAGTAAGAACGACGTCCAAGCACCACAACCAAGACCCAGTGCAGCTTATAAATAGTCATAAAAGGGCAAACGTTAAAAATATCCTAGACTTCTGTTTTTGCCTGTAAAAGACGGCCTACAGAGGGGTGCTGGCTTTCTTCCGTGTTTGGTTTTGGTTCCCATTAACTCCTAAGAACTTTCTCTGAGGACATCTGTGCAGAAGGTGTGGGAGAGCTGAAGCCACAGGCCCCAGCCGTGCCACCTGGGTCAGGTGCCGCCACTGGCTCTCCACAGGTGCAAGGGGCCTGAGGGCAGCTGTGCTCACAGCTCTTCCTCTCTGCTAGTAATCAAACATTCTTAAAAATTTTCAGATTATGTAAATTCAGTTTCTATTAAGAACAGTGGAACCCTTTAACCATACCATAATGGAAAGCATTTTTTAGCAGAACACCTGATTTTAGGAGCAGCACTAACCAAGGCCTTGGCGTCAGCTCATGCGGACCTGCACCCTGGCAGCAGCCCCTCACCTGTCGAGGAAGGTCTGTCCTCCCAGGCCCAGCCCGGCGTCTGCCTGTGATAGTCCCCTTCTGAGTGCACGGAGGAGACCGATGAGGGCCGCTCCGCTCCCAGGTAGCCCTGCCCCGGGACAGGCGATTTCGATTTCCTGCTGTTAGCCTTGCTGAGCAGCTTTGGTTTGCAAACTCCTCCTGAAAGTGGAATAAACTGTCATTACTGACACACAGTAGTCACATTCACAAACTGAAAGTGCACCCCAGTGCTGCTGACCATCTGCTGCAAGAGAAAGCAGGATGGGAGCATGAAGAATCCAGACCCTGGTAAACATACAAGAGAGAGCCAGAACTCGCAGCAACTAAAGTCAAAGGGGGTATGTCCGTCCTCATGCCATAAACTCAGAAACGTAACCAAGAAACTAACATTTCTGAAACATCATTTCTTTCTTAGCCTTGGAGCACAAAACTGCTAAGAAGCTGAAAACTGACAAAAGTCTTAAATCCTCACTATCCTGCCCTCATCAATCTACAGAAGAGTGAAGAGCAGGAGGAGAAAATCTGCACAAGAGAAGCCCCTTCAAGCTGTTGGACATCAGCTGGCCAGGGCAAGTCAAGGAAGCCCTTTCTGCCTCTCCAGGCTGTTTAGTTGGTTTGCAGGACTGGGAAGCCCTAACTGGGCTCTCACACAGAACATTAAAAGGATCTCAGAAGAGATCAGAGCCCAGGTCAGCAGCCCCAGCAGAATGGTTTCACCCTGCCCCCAGTCCTTGGGGTACAGAAAAAAGGGAGAAAAAGCATTTTCTACCCCTCTATCTGGAGAGAGAAGAAATCCAAGTCCTTGGTGATGAGGACAATATAACACAGAAAATGGGGGTGGGGTGTACTTCAAACACTGGGGGAAAACTTCACAGTACATGAAGGCCATTTACAAACGAAGCTCAAAGAAGAGATCACCAAAATGAATGAGGCTTATGAAAAGGCTTATTAGGAAGTCAAGCCATGAAGGAAAAGGAAACACTGGTGCAAAGGAGAAATTTGAGAGTGAAAGCAACAGAAAAAGGATCAAGACGATTAAAACAATGAGAAGGTAACAGAGTACAAAGACTATCCAGTGAAAAGGCTACTTTCTCAGATGGAGAAAATAACTAAAGAACATCTGATAGAATTTTTCCCTGAGCACAGAAACTGGGAAGGTGCACACCCCCTCTGGTGATCAGGGAATCGACACAGGCTGAAGAACACCAACACACTGATGTACTTACTGAAGTTGAAGAAAAAAGGATTCTTTGGGCAGATAAAATGTCATCACTAAGAAAAAGGGAGGTGGTGGGGGAATCTAGTCTTACTTCTTACACAACAATGAACGCCAGAAGAAATACAACCATGTTTACAGAAGGTTTTGAGAAAAGTATGTGTCTTAATAGTAGGTTGGTGCAAACGTAATTGCGGTTTCAGACCGTGAATTTTAAATCATCATAACTAAGCTCAAACAGATCTTTATTAATTAAAATAGGAACCCTTACAATCAACATATTTTTGCCATTGAGAAGTAAGTTTGTTTATTTCTGTAGTGTAAAAATCTGTACTTTGTGATTCAACAAACTCTTGGAAAGCATTTTCTGCATCTTGCTGGTTGTGGAAGGCTTTTCCCTGCAAAAAGTTATCAGGATGCTTGAAGAAGTGGTAGTCAGTGGGCGAGAGGTCAGGCGAATATGGCAGATGAGACAAAGCTTCAGAGCCCAGTTTGCACGTCACAGAACCAGTGCTTCAGGAGTTGGACAGTCAGGCTTCGTGGAGAACTGGGCTCTGTTTGCCACTGCCAGCTGCAGGTGCTGCAGTTTTCGGTGCATCTCATCGATTTTCTGAGCACACTTCTCAGATGTAATGGTTTCACCAGGACTCAAAGCTGTAGTAGATCAGACGGACAGCAGACCATCAGTGACCATGACCTCTTTTTTGGTGCAAGTCTGGCTTGGGAAGTGCTTTTGGAGCTGCTTCTTCCAACCACTGAGCTGGCTGTTGCTGGCTGTCACATAAAACCCACTTTTCATTTCATATCACAATCCAAGAAATGGTTCACTGTTGTATCGAATAAGAGAAGACAACACTTTAAAACAATTTTTTTGTCAGCTCATATGGCACCCACTTATCCAGCTTTTTCACTTTCCTAATTTGCTTCAAATAGCTGTAGAATGGTCAACACTGAGTTCTTTAGCAACTCCTTGTGTGCTTGTGAGAGGATCAGCTTCGATGATGGCTCTCACTTGGTTGTTGTCAACTTGGAGTGGCCAGCCACGATGCTGTATCTTCAAGGCTCTCATCTCCTTTGCAAAATTTCTTGAACCACCACTTATACTGTATATTCATTAGCAGTTCCTGGGCCAAATTCATTGTTGTGAGTTGTCTCCACTGCTTTATGACCCATTTTGAACTCGAATAAGAAAATCGCTTGAATTTGCTTTTTGTCTAACACCATTTCCATAGTCTAAAATAAACATAAACAGCAAGTAACAAGTCATTAGCAAAAAAACATAAAGCAAGAAGTGTGCATTAAAATGATGTATAACATAACCACATTTAAGAAAGTATTCCAATATCAAACAGCAAATTTCAACCATGCAAAAACTAATTACTTTTGCACCAACCTAGTATTGTAATACCTGCCAAACTGTTAAACAAAGGCAGCAAAGAAGACCTTCTCGAGCAGGAAGGACCTCAGGACACAGCAGCCTTTTTGAAAAAACAGGGTATGAAACCTCACCACCAAGAAATGCCATGATAAAGACTATACAACAAGGAGAACTCTGTAAATCACCAATATTATAACTTAAAACACACACACAGACATTTAAAGTCAATAAAACTTGAAGGTTAGAGCAGAAATTAGAAGACAAGTATCTCATCTTTGAGAGCAGGAAGTGAATTTATATTGTCCTAATGTTAACATATATAGGGAAAAACAAAACCACTCATCTCTTTAATCTTTCTTATCCTTAGTGAAATCTTTTGTGTGACCATAACAGGAGAACAAACTTGAAATGTTGCTGACCTTCAGTTTATTAAGGCATATGAGAGATTCTCAACAGATTAAGAAAAAAGCTTATATATAAACATATAAAGCATAGAGTCATGGTTTTTTGTGTGCTTATAACAGGATGTATAATGACCTCATTCCAATAAGCTACCCTTTTTAACACTAGCTTTCTCTACAATGTGATCGAAAGGATTTTTTCCCCTTATTTTTTTCTGAGGCTTAAAATTCTTTTATATGGGGCCTGTCACTTTTATTACAATAGCAAGTCACTTTGATTCAAAAGCAGAATATGAAGTTGCATCAGTATTACAATTACAATGTATGCACACAGATAAGGACTGGATGAAAACAAAAACACTGATACACTGGAGGGTGACATTCTGGATAGAAATTTTCATCCCTTTTAATTTTATGTCACTTATAACATGTCTGAAGAGGTTGAAAAAAAGTTGAGGTGACTGAGCACATAAGTGAAATCTCTCCATGACCCATCAGAATCTGGGGTATGGACTGGCTTTTTCTTTGGAGACATGGTGAAGAGCACAAAAATGAGCCCCTTACCTGAGTGAGGTGACGGGTCCCCTTCCTCCCTCCGGGTCTCGCCGCTGGTCACCACTGAGGTGCTGGCGCCCCCAGGCCCCACTGCCACCGGTTGGGGCATGACCACCCCGTGATCCTCCACTTTGTCATCAAAGCTCCCCATGAGCGCCTTCCGGATGATGTCCTCCAGGCCGAGGTTACTGGCAGGGTCAGCAAAGGAGTGGCCTCTGGAGCTCACGGAGCCTGCAGGAGACGGCACAGCACCTGCCTGACTCTGAGGGAGGACGGGAGCAGGAACCGCCCAGGACACACGGCCTGGCACAGTGTTGACAGCACAGCCCCACAGAGGCAGCTAATCCCCCGAGAGCATGCGCTTTCCTGTGTTAAATCAGGCACCCACTGGTGTGAAAGTTGCTTCACGGTTTTCTTCTCTCTTTAGCTCAATAGTTTTGATTCTCTGTTCATTTGTTTTCAACAAGTACTCATTGACCCTCAGTTCACTTTTCACTGTGACTGCCTCCGTGTCCCTCCCCGACTAAATGATGTTCCTGGCATGCAGCCAGTACGCAATGCCTATTTGCTGGACTGACTGCTACTGTATGAGTTTTCTGAATCTTACCTGAGGTGGTGACTGCTGGCAGATTAAAGATCTCAGTTCCTGGCTGAGCAGCTGCTGTATTTAAAACAAACATTCAAGTTAATTAACTGAGATGTGATGATCACGTACACGGAATGAGATAAAGTCTCCAAAAAAAAGTCTACCGTAAATTAACCTTATTTTCCACGATCAACTTTATTTTTTACCCATTAAGTGAAGGTAAAGAGAAATAATTACTTTTTTAAGTAAATCAGAACAGGAGTAATACAGCCCAGGAAGGAAAGGACCTTCTGCAGCGCCAGAGAAACACACATAGGAAGAAGCTGGCCTCAGGACAGGAACCCAAGCTTCTAATCTCACAGCCAGGTGTGAGATTAGATCCTGGGGAGAATGCCCCCGTGAAAGGAACGAACATGACCACGTGTCCCTGCTGCAATTGCCAGGGTGAGGCAGAGATCCTGCCTGTCGGTTCTGTTCATTTCTGCTAACTGTGCAGTCTGTCATTTGCTCTATTTGAATGACAGCAGCTCGGACAACCTGGGAAATACTTGTAAAGCACTGTGCCCCAAATGGAAGAAGTTTGGGAATAGAAACAGTGTTTCTATCATGCCTTCCAGCTCAAGGTTGAAAACTTGAAAGAAAAAGAATCCAGGAAGTAAGTTAGTAGCCAGACAAGCAGTGTCCCAGAGAAGGGCGGCCCTGCACCAGGGAGAAGGCCTGTCCACGCAGATTGGGGTGAGGGGGCCTGGATGCTGACTCCTGGGACAAGGAGACGGGGGCGGGGAGGAGGCGCCTCACTTATGGGTCAGGGAACAGTAAACCGACTGAACCTGAAATAGCACAAGGGGGTAAGGAGGGCCTTGTAGTTTTCATAGAAACCTGGAGAACAGGACTCATTCCTTTCACAAATACATACCATTATTTGTGAAATGATACAAGCCGTACAAATACAAGCCATTATTTGGCTGAATAAGAAAATCATGTTCTTATTGGTCAAAAATGGTCAGATGAAGACAATTTCATATTGTTCAACCAACAATAACATACTGGACCCTGTGGGGTTCAGGTTAGCAGGTACTTCCTGAGGCCCTCAGAGCAAAGTCAGCTGGGAGCTGAGTGAAACGCCCATTCCCAGATCCCTGCATTGCTCTGGACTGACGGGAGTAAGACAGGCTTACGAGAGGACATGATCGTTCCTCAGAGGTGGGGAAAGGCAGTTCTACAGTGCTGGAAGCAAACCAACATCTCAGAGCCCTGCTGAGCAAGATCTGGCTTCTGAGGAGACACAAAAATCAGCCAAAGAAGCAGAGGAAGAAACTGGCAACAGCAGTACTGAAAACCAAGGGAACAGAGTATTTCTGGAAGGGGTAAGTTGTTCACTAGTGTTAACAGCAGCAGGGAGAACAGAGTCGCTAAGTTTAGAGCGTGAAGGCTTCTGCAGAGTAAAAGCACTGATGTCCTCAGTGGGAACCCTGAGCTGAGGCGAAGCCATCTTGGTTGCCGAGGGCTTGGACTTCTCAAATCTAGTAATTAAGAGCTGGGATAACTACACAAACAAGAAGTGACAGTGACACTGGGCTCATCCTTTCTCCTCTGGGACTTTCAACCTTTGTTAATCACCATGTCACAGATCCAAACATAACTCCACCTGGCAGTTCCTAGTTGGCAGGGTTTACTGATGGTAGAAACCCTGGGTTCTGCAGGGCTTCCCCAGAGCCTTGGATCACTGGGTACATGTGAAGAGAAGGGGATGAGTGAACCTGGCTGATGGCGTGACTGTGAAAACAGTAGGCAAGGAAGGTTGTGGGCATTTATGGGCAGCCCTGGGGAGGGTGTCGAGTGCAGAACTACTGGAGGCGTGAACTCTGGAGCTAGCACCCATGAGTCTGAACCACAGCCCTGCCACCTCAACAGTCACTAAACCCAAGCCTCAGTGTCCTCATCTACAAAGGAGATGATGCCAGCATGTGGCATGTAGAGTGTTGTGAAGGTGACAGGAGATAATCCACATTCACGCTGACAACAGGGCCTGGAGCAGGCAGTGGTGCCCAGGCCATGCACCATCTGCTGCCACTGCGTTGAGGTTGGCACCATCCTCAGTTGTGGGAGGTGCGCTTCCAAGGTAATCCACAAAGACTGGTAGAGCAGAGAAAGGCACAAACAAGTACACACAACTTGGTCCTACACTTGGTGCGACAGACACAGGACAGCAGGGAGAGGTATGGGCCATGGGCAGCTCATCACAGGAGGTTGGTGTTGGTACCAACACTAAGTCACTGGAACTGAACACACAGGTCATCGAAACACCCAGTGTGGTCCCAGACCCCTTTAAGATGATGAATTGGGGATGGGTCCTACCATGGTACTCAGAACCGACTGAAAGGCTAACTGAATGAAAGGTTTTTAGTGACCAGCACCTGGGATGGTAGGAATGCTTAGAGCTGGCTGCCTGTGCACGTCCACATTGGATAGACAACTAGAGGAGCACGACCTTGTCTGCAGACAGCTGGATGGTCTACCCAAATGAGGGGTAGACCAGGGGGTAAACACTGGAGAGCCAATCCAGCCCCACGTAAGACACACACTTCTGAGACCCACACTTGTTCAAAGAGAAAATGGGCAGCTGCGCACGTGCTGGGTGGGGCTCCCTCACAGAAAGCCCCCAAGCAGAGCCAACGGAGGCCTGTGGAGGAGTTCATATCATGTGTGCTTGGACCGGCCTGCCAGAGCCCTCATACTCAAGGGTTATGTGAGAGGCAACATGGAGCTATCATTATTTATGCACATTTTATGGGAGTTCATGAAAGAAATCCCACTTACCCATATCAGAGTCACCTCCACCAGAGGAGTTCAACTTACGAAAAATCTCTTGCTTCTTTGACTTCACCATGGGGGACGTGCTCTCGAGCTTGGTAAAGAATGAAGGCAGGTAGCTTATGCTGCCTGGTGAGCGGGAGTCATTCCTGCTGGGAACAGCCATTTGTTACCACCACACACACTACTCCCCTCCCTGCCCCACCCCCACTCCCACCCCCAACCCCCCCACCCCCTGCAAGTGCCAGGCCTGAGGCCCTCTCCATCTGAGCACTGACGTATCTGGGGCCAAGAGGACGTCAGAAAAGGAGCCCTGGAGTGTAGACGGTCTAGAACCAAGAGAGCAAACAGGTGGTAACAGGAGCCCTCAAAACAGCTTGCCATGCTCCTGTCTTCTCTGCAGCACAGACCCTGGTGTATTCAGGGTGACCACATAATCTGGGGACCATTTAACCAGCACAATTACTTTGTGTAAGACTGTAACCACTAGCATACCTGCCTATAAAATAGCAAGCCCTCACACCTAAGCAGTAGGCAGTTAGACCTAACAGCACAGCGACAGTGCAGAAATAAAACGGCATATTTGTTAGAATCTTTCCAGGCCTGCATGAGCGGAGTATCAATGTAAAGGCTTTCATATTTCATCTGCGGCTTCCGATGCTAACACATTTAGAAACACAAGTCTCCTCAACTAGCTCAGGACTACCCAGGAGCCAACTAGTGCCAGAGACGGTAACAGAGAACACATGAAAGGTGCTGATAACCTAATTGGGTCCATCACTCAAACGTGACAAAGAAGGTAACAAAAAAATGACTAACGTCTCTGTCCTCAAAAACTCACAAGCTTAGGGGAAAACATGTAAACATATAATTGAAGTTAACATCATTCCCTTTCCAAAACAGGATTTCTCCCTCATTTCACTGAAAGGTACCAGCACCTATTTGGGTGCCTATGAATTGTATAGGGGCCAAACTAAAAGCGTCTAAACCCAATGGAATAAATATCCACTAATTCACAGGGTGGGGGTAAGGGTTAGAAACTGGTGAGAAAACAGCAAGCAGTGCTCACTGCAACCTTCCACACACTGCACATGACGCCAGGTGCCTGGTGGGCACTTCAGGGGCTCAGTGTCTACACAGACAAAAAGGTTTTTAAAAAGATCCAGAAGGAATTAATTTCAAGGAGAATAATGAATAATTACTATCATCTACTTAAATATTAGAATTTCTTCAGTAAAATCCACTAGCATTTGATCACTAGGAAAATAAAGTGATTCTACTGACGTGATTGAAAGAGAAAAAACTGCACTGACTTCAGGAAAATGGAAGGCACCAAGTGCAAGCATGTGCATGCGCGTGCACGCACGCACAGCCACGCGGTGCTGCCCCTACGTACCTCTGCTCCGCGGGCTCGGCTCCACGCTGGGCCAGCAGCAGCACACTGTCCTGCTTCTCGTGCACAACAGGAACCTGAGGCGGGGAGATGGGCTCATAGGGCTCTGAAGAGATGTGACTCCTCTCTGGGGACTTTCCAGGCCTGATGCTGCAACATATGAAATGTGAGACTGTCTTCCCAGGGCTCACCTCGGCTCACCCTACACACACACAGACACTGGTTAGCTGGTTACTTCAGTCATTTCAGAGAACAAAAGTTGACACTGAATATTAGAAAAAAGTCACCTCAAATACTGTGAACTATTAATAGATCCCACTTATCACAACTAAAGATCCTGAGTGCCACAGCCAAATATTTTTTTTTAATGAATAAAAGCCATCAGTCACCTTTAATATATGCTTCATTATCATTATAGGTTAGTATTATTTGTCATTTCTTTCCCCAATCTACCCCATCCAATTAGAGGTGGCCATTTTTTGCCATTTCTTTTAGCTCTTTATTTAGATGATTTAGAGGTAACTACCAATCTTAGGCTTCCCTTGGGGCTCAGCTGGTAAAGAATCTGCCTGCAATGCGGGATCGAGACCTGGGTTGAATCCCTGGATTGGGAAGATTCCCTGGAGAAGGGAAAGGCTACCCACACTCCAGTATTCTGGCCTAGAGAATTCCATGGACTGTATAGTCCATGAGGTTGCAAAGAGTTGGACATGACTGAGTGGCTTTCACACTTTACCAATGGTATATACCTTTCTTGGTGAATCAAAACTTGAAACAGTAGGTATCAGTCTTACCACAAAAGATAAAGGACTTGACTACCTTCTCTATACTGATTTTAATCTTTAGTTTGTCTACTTTATATAGCCTGCTCAGCCATTTTTATATGATTTACAGCATTTACATTGTTCCAGAACTCTAGAACAATTCCTCTGTGTTTTGCTTATAGGTTGAAAAACCAATTAATGGCATTTTATAACAGTATGGATTATATAAATATTTTAAACTATAAAACCAGGTAATCTGAAAGAAATGTAACATTCCTCATTCAAAAGCAAGGTGCAGTGATGTGGAAATTACAAGTGGAAAAATCAAAATGATTTGTTTTTCATAAATGGCCATCAACTGTTCAAAATCTATATAGCACTTTGTATCAAGAATGTATCATGAATGACTGTTTAACTTTCTGTTCTTCTTTGATAACTGAAGCTCTTTTTTGTTAAAAGAGAATGCTTTCATCATGTCCTTAAGATCATCCAGCTGCTTGAGATGACTTATGTCATTTGCAATTTACTTCAGAACACTCCAGTTTGAGGTGGGGATAATGAAACACATGGGGCCTGTGCTGGCATGTTACATTCTCTCTACTTCTGTATGTTCAAAAAAATCCCACAATAAAGTTTTTTCCCAAAGGAGTATCGTTCAGCTTATTAAATACACTGTTCTTACTCCTTTTTCTTCTCTGCTAACTTGGGGGTTGGCAGGCAGGCTGGAGAACCAGGCCTGCTACAAAATCAACTGCTGCTTCCACTGCCCTGGTCCATCCACCTGCCATGTGTCTCCAGATATTTGCAGAGTCCTTGACCTGCTGAACCCCAGACTCGTTCTCTTATCTTTATGAACTTGACAAATCTGTGTGCTGCTTGCTCTCCACCAACTAACATGCGCACCAACACTCAGTCCACTACCTGCAACTTCCAAGCGCAGAGCCCTGGGGAGAACACTGGGGAGAGCCCTGTACTGAGCAGCCTCACATTATTCAATGCCAGCTTCCTAAACATCTGAACACGCTGTGATTCTGAAGACCCAGGCAGTGTCCCAACATTACCAACCATCCATGCCACAGCACTGTCTGCAAACCCACAGACAGAGGACAGCAATCAACTTGTGGACACATAATAAAAACATATAGGACCAACTGCCCAGACAGTGGACATGCCAAGAATAATATACAAAGGGAAAACTCTCATTTACACTTTCCAGGGAATGAAGGTGAAGAAACTCTGGGTAAGAAATGAATTCCCTATCGTGAAGGTAGAGTCCGACTGTCTCACTGCTGGGGAACCTATGTGTGGCCAAGGGAGACCATACCTGGCCCTGGATTTGTCCAGTAGAGTTTCTGGAGAGACTCTCGAGCCTGGTCTCTGATGGTGAGCAGACTGAGACTGAGATTCTGGGCTGTAGCGGTTTGATGTTTTCGTCCTCACAGGTGTAGACACCAAGGCAGATGGTGAACTCTGGAATGTAGAAGTGGAAGGCTGCTGGGGAGGCTGCGAGGAAACTTGATTTCTAGCAAAATCTTGTGTGATAATTTGCTGTGAATGAGAAAAAGAGGAACTGGTTAAATCCATTGAGCACTTGCAAAAAAAAAAAAAGTGTAACATAAAAAAAAATCTAGATATCTTTATTGTGATTCTATGTGAAATGTGGCCTTCTGTGTGATCTTGTACAGAGACCTCACTAACTAATAAGAGTAGTGAAAAACTCACGCAGATGTGGTCAGCAAGTGTGATGAGCCGGTGTGTCCGGGGCACCTGTCCCGCCCCCTCAGCTTGTGAGGGGGGCGGCGGCGGCTGCTGCTGCGGGGCCGGGGACTCCTGCTGCGGCCGATAGTGATGCAGTGGTCCTTCGTACTGTCTGGGGGCTTCGTCTAACAGGGGACAGACAGACGGCTTACTGCAGGGAGGCCCACCTTTCACTCATGAGCAAAGATTAAACACAGCTCAGAGAAACACAGGATGGGGAATTCATATTTTAATTTTGAAGAAAAAATATTTATTCACTGAGACATCAGAAGATTAGCATAGAATAAAATGTGAAAGCACAAGTGGGCAAACAAAATTAATACCAACTATTTTCAATATCATTAGAACATATTTTAAAAGTCACTGATGACTTAAAAATAGTTTTCCATTGAAGTGAAGTCGCTCAGTCATGTCCGACTCTTTGCGACCCCATGGACTGTAGCCTACCAGGCTCCTCTGTCCATGGGATTTTCCTGGCAATAGTACTGGAGTGGATTGCCATCTAGACTCATAGAAGATTACTCTAAAACAAAACTAACAAAATGAGCTATTTCTGAACATGCCCTGGACAGACAACAGGAAGCACATGTGAAGACACAGGAGACCCACTTTCTGCCTGGCTCGCCTTCACGACCTCCGGCTGGTAGGCCGTCAGCCTCTCCTGGGGCGGTGCGGGAGAGCTGGCAGGGCTTATCACCTCAATAGCATCGCCAGGTGTTTCATACCGGTGAGAAGATACTTGAAGAAAAGAAAAGAATCTATTTTAAAACTAATCTTATGTCAAGCTCAGAAGTTCCAAGCTCTTCAAATCTATTTGCATATTTTCAGGTTTTACTCGTCAGAAATGTTCAATGGCACCTCAGGTTAATGAAAAACAAACAAAGAGCTCAGTGCATTGTGGCAAAGGTCAGTTAATCGCTTCCTTGGGTTCCTCATCTTGGCAAGGTACAGAGTTTCCTGAAAATCTGCAGGCTCTAAAACCTTGAGGTGAAGCAGATCAGAAACAGAGCTCGACCTTCTGCTGGGGGCTGAAAAAGAAAATCACCAGGAAATTCATCACAAGAGATTAAACCAACGAGAGGAGACCTCAACAGTACATACTTCCAAGTCACTTCCATCCCGGATAGTCTGCTCTTCTTCACCAGGACAACTTCAATGCTGTGGATTAACATCAGGTAATAATTTTCTCAAATCACTGAGTGCTCCTGACGAAAATGACTCCCATTTTTAGTCCCATGTTACACCATGAACATGAACAGAGGTGGCGGTGAATGTCTGCAGGAAGGAAGGGAGCACGCGCCATCATAGCAGGGCCCTCCAAGAGATGGTGCCCTTGGGAACTGAGGGTCTAAGCAGTGGGGGTCCAGGCGCTTTCCTCAGTCCTACCAGGGCCTCAGACTCGAGAACAGGGGAGCTGCTGGGGAAGGGTGTGACCTCCTGCTCAGGACCCTTCTGACTCAAGAGTGCTGTGTGCACTTTTGGGTGCACTGAAGCATCTAAGGAAATGATCAGAGGCCCAAAGGGTATGTGACCCTGGCCAGATCAGCAAGCGTGGTCAGGTCCTGGACACAGGGTAGAAGGTGGGAAAGAACTCCTCTACTAGTGCACCACCCACTGCTCCAACCGCAGCTCTACAGCCCTCTCCCGCCCCCACCGGGTCAGGGAAGCTGCAAGGACCTGGCTCTAGTATACTCAGGACAGAGATCTGGTAACAGGGGTGGAAATCAACTTTGGAAACTAAAATATGTCACTATATGCAAACTAACTGGTACTACTTTGGGACGGGCACCAATCACTGTTCACTGTTTGGGTGCTGCTCCCAAACTCTGCTCCCCAGGGCAGCACAGGCGGCAGGAGGCCTGGTGCTCCTGGGAGCTCAGTGCCCTTGATGTCTGGGGCAGGGGCCAGGAAGAGGGGGTTTGAGGAAGAAGAACTGAAAGCCATGCTGGGTAACCGGGAGGAGCCTGGGCGCTTCACACAAGTAATCGAGTCAGTGATGAAAATAAAACTACGCTCAGAAACATAAACCATCAGAAAAGCAGCCAGACTGCTTGCAGACATTCTGTGACGCAAAAAGGAAGTGATGTCAGGTAGTTAGCAAGCGTTCCACAAGCCCCAGGATGGTTACCACGTGTGTGCCAGTGACGTCCCGCCAGACGGCCCAGTCACACAACTAGAGACTGTCCCAATTTTCTGTAGGTACAGCACCGATTTTGTAGATTTCCACAGTCCAGGCTGACAGATATCTTTCATGGACACATAGGGCTACCAAGCTTCTCTCCAGACCTCAGCCATGGGGCTATTTACCCAAACAAGTCAGAATCAGGTGCGGACTAGCCAGAACCTTCTATTGCACGCCGGGCAGTGCATAGGACCCCACTGGTCACGGTCTCCGACTCTACTCGATTCACGAATGGAAATGAGAGGTTACTATGTGTAGTTACATTACTTCAATACTAAGGGATATGTGTTTAAATACTTGCCTTCAGAAATTCAATAGAGAATTTAGGATGTAGTTAAAAATACATTTAAAACAACTTTTCTAGCATTTTACTGTAGGTTGCTAAATTCTTACACTTGCTCAAAATCCAACTTATAAGAAATACCAATTACCAATAACCATAATTATCAATAAGGTGGTCTTTTAAAAATATCTGTATCTCAGAAAAAGGTTACTAGTGGCTTTGGGGCACCACCCTAGACCCTGATGCACGCCTTAGGAGGGTCTCCTGAGGAACGAGGTCTTGAAGCGCGGAGCGTGTGACATACCCATTTGCAGAACCTGAAATGTGAGCGGCTCTGCCTCTGTCTGCCTCCCTGTGGCTTCATCCCCAGAAAGGCCAAGTTCCTCAAGGAAACACGTGACAGTGTACTTAAGATGCTCAGATACTTAAAGGCGTAACAGCAGGAGAGACTTTCGTGCACCACTAACCCACACAACCTCTCCATTACATTCACACCGTGTGCTTCGCTTCCCCTGGAGTCAGGTGACTCCATGTGTGGTCCCGTGGGGCGGGCTCGGGCCGAGATACATACAGCTACTGGAAGAGTCTGAGCTCTGGGAGCCACGGTCCCTGCTGTCCTTGTCCGAGGCAATCTGCCGGGTGATGATCACGTCTATGAAGTTAGCTGCGGTAATGGTGGTCTTCCCTCGAGTCCTTAGCTCTTCCTCATATCTGGACTTGGGAGGAGGCCCTTTCTCTTTCCCAGCCTCAGAGTAAATTACTGCAGAGTGAGGCTGGGGCTTGCCACTCGGCAGGGCTGAAGAGGTGTACAGACACTGACCGGCTCTCTTCTCCGCCTCCAGGCTTTTCTGCTCTAGCTGCTGCTCACTGACTGCTGCCCTGCTCCTCACATTCTCTTCTAACCTGGTGGCGTCGTGCTTACTCTCTTTTGTTTTGGACACATCCATCTGGGGAGCAGATGCAGCAGCGTCCACAAGAGCAGCCAGGGCATCCGCAGCGGTGTTGTAACGGGAGGCCGGCAGGCCCTGACTGATGGAAGGGCCCCCGGCAGGCAGTGGCCTGAAAAGAAAACCAAAGCACAAGTCTGTGACGGGGAGACTCTCCTGGGGTGTTGGGGCGTCAGGAGGGCAGACTGCGGTGAGCACAGTGTGCAGCGCTATTGCAGTCACACGCTGACGAGCGTGTGCAGCAGACTGCACGTCTGGTCCGAGTGCACATGGAGGCTTACATGATCCGCAGCTGCGCGCTAGGGTCCAGTGGGGTGATCACGCTGGTCCCGTTGGTTCCCTGGAAGACGCTGGGTCTCTGCTGCAGCAGGGTCTCCTGAGCTCTGACCGACGGGGATGGGGAGCGCACGTAGCCGTGGCTGCTGGGCCGGCCAGGCTGCTCCGAGCCTGCGGGGCAGAGGGATGCAGGGATGAGCCATCATGAAGAGACTGGATGGCAGCACAGGGGGTCGCTGACTTCCTCACATTCCCAAATAGAAGACAGGAAAGCAAGTGGAGAAAATCGCGACCCTGCTTTCTGGCCTTTTGAGAAATCAATGCTTTAAGAGTTTTCCAATAAAGATGCAATAAAACCACACTAGTAACTTGAAACAAAATCGTCAGCTACCACTTTACTCTCACTCCCATTCCTGTGACAAGTCTCTATCTTGATTCCAAAGAGAAACAAAAAAACCACCAATACTGAAGCACTAATTCAAATCAGGAAGTTTGTCTCTGACTTTTCCTCGTACTCTGGTGTGTTTCTTATTTCCAAAATCAAGTGTGGAACAACGGTCTCTGAATCACAATGCAAATGATGAGTTTCTGCTGCAGCAGGGCCCAAGGCTGCCCAGCCCGCAGCTCCATGGCTCCTCCACTTGACTGTGGCTCCTGCAGCAAAGCTCCTTCACTCACAGGACCTCAAGTTCCTTTTCCTCACTCTCTCCTCCAACTCCTCAGGCTCTCAGACTCACTCTTTCTCACTTGAGCTGGCAGTTATAGAAAACAGCCATATTTTTTTTCAGAGCAGGTATCACTTAGCACAGCCATTCCAGCAATTCTCTCCTGTCTGACCACACAGCAGTTTATGTGAGCATTCCCACAGGAGTGCATTCCTAGGACTGGATTATTGCTCATATTTTTTATGTCTCTGAAAAAGTTATCCCTGTTTATACCACCACTGACAGTGTGTAAGAGGCAGTGTTTCCTCAAACACCACAATACTATCAACCTTTCAAATGTCTGATGGAGAAAAATGATGTTTGCTGGACTTAAAGCTGCATGTTATTCATCAGTGGGATCACAAGCATTTTTAAAACATAGTTCCTACAGACATTATGTAGGATTTGTATCTGGCTCTCTTCAGTTAAGTCAATTTCTGCAGTTTCTATACAACAACATACAATCAATATTACAGTGCTGGTTCATGATCCACTTCCCAGGTGGCTCAGTGGTCAAGAATCCACCAGCCAATGCAGGAGACACAAGACATGCAGGTTCAGTTCCTGGGTAGGAAAATCCCCTGAAGAAGGAAATGGCAACCCACTCCAGTATTCTTGCCTGGAGAACCCCAAGGATGGCAGGCTACAATCCATGGGGATGCAGAAAGCAGCCACAATTGAGTAATTAAACAACAACAAGAACCAGCTCATGATTCATTAAAGCACCTCCTATGGTCAGACGCTGAGGGATTTCTTTTACATCAATCAGACAACCTTCTAAGCACACTCTGCATCCTCCCTTTACACGCCAACCCAAATGCCACACCTATCTTCAACAGTCTTCTGTGAGCCTCTGCTGGATGGCTTCAGCTTTAATGAGCTCTGAGCCCAGCATTTTCAAACCCAAATGGTATTGCTAAATCCAAATGCCACCGTCCACACTACAACACCACTGCCTCTGCCCTGTCTGGCTCCTCAGCAGCCTATACACACAAGGGCCCCGCTGCTCTGTGTCTGAGGGCATCCCACCCTGAGCACGAGGCTAGTGCCTCCACCCACCCGGCCGCAGGTAGAGGTCCGAGGAGGCCGCGGCAAGGCGCTCCCGCTCCTTTTCCCGCTCCCGCTCTCTCTCAGCACTGGCCGCGGCTGCGAGGTGCGTCGAGTGTCCTGGAAAACACACAAACCTGCAGCCTGAGGACAATAACGCCAACCTGGCAAGTCCATCAAACAAGCTTTACCTTCTCAAGTGACTGAACATTTTTCAGAAAGCTCCAAATCTGAGCAGTAGGAAGTGTGCTTTCTTAACAGTTTCAGTGATAATGGAGCATAACACGTGCTCCCAGGAGCTCTCAGAGGATCTAGGGACAGACATTGTGGAGGACCTATGACTAGACAGTAAACGAAAAACAGCAGACTGACTGGGGAAAAGTGCCCAAACACCCACAGAGGCTGTGCTGGCCACACAGGAGCACACTGCTCCCAGCAGAGAGGGGTGCGCGCACACCCACCTGGACTCACGGACGCGGAGCTGTAAGGTCTGGGCGGGAAGGTGATCTGTGTACCAGGAATATATGTGATTCTGTCCATGGGGGGGGTGCTCGTCCCCCCGGGGTGAGGCACTAAAATTGCTGGAGGCATGTTGGTCAGGTCAATGATTCCTGTTCAAAAGAAACAACAAAATTATGTTCCAAGTGTTATTCTAAAGATACAGAACTGCACATGGCTCTTGGGTTTCTCTAACCCAAAAATAATTTGCATACAGGACAAATACAGTGCTGAAGTTCAGCATGACTCTGAAAGACCTGCTTCACCAAGAGGCAGATGAACACTGCCCCACCCCCCACCCCCACCCTGTATATGGCAGGAGAGAGTGTGAAGCTGGCGAAACCATGGCTTCCAACTTTAAGGACATCGACCTGGCATCGTTATTCCAGTGCCGCCAAAACAGCCTGTTTCGATGTATCACCCTGTCTGCCTTCGAGGCTAACGGCCACAGAGCCTGTTTCTCCTTCCTCCCATCATCCGCCCACCAAGCACTAGTCCTGGGCACAGACACACACCCCTGGTCGCTGGGTACGGGAGCCCCAGCTGCTGCTCCCTGGGAGACAGACCCCTGGCCACGTCAGGCCGCAGGCCCACTTGCATCTGCTGGGAGGTGATGTAGTCGTTGAGAATGGTCTGGCGTGTGTTCTCCATCGCATAGAGCTGATACTGACTGGGGTAGCCGGGGGTCGGTGACAGCTGCCTCTGGAACAAGTAAGCAGCGGCTGTGATGGAGAGAGGAAGACAGGCATGTAGTTGAGTCCGTGCAGAATCCACTTGCTAAATATCACCCACAGAAAGAGTAAGGAAAAGAACCATCTGCTGAGCTACTGAGCACAATCAGCTTCTACCTACCTCAGGGTTGGGGCAGGGGGAGGGGGGACACAGGATTACGGCAGATTCTTTTTGTACCTTGACAGAGCAGCAGTGTGAATATAAACATCCTAATGGCAGATGTAATGATAACGGGGACGACAGATCAGACAAAACAAGAGTATTAACCTTTACCACTAGAACAGCAGCTAAAAACTACTCTCAAGTAGTTTCACTTTCAGTCTTTGACATGTAACTTTATTAGATTTTTCACCTGAAGTTTCCAAAAGCTGTGTTTGAAAAAAAAATTATTTTTTGTAGTATAGATCATCTAATACAAAGAAATGGAAAAATTTGTAACAAATGGTAACATTACTTTTGCGGGGGCGGGGGGCGCACTGAAAATGAACTGTCCATGGGCATTTAATCAGTGTGTGCATGTACAGCAGAGATTAGCCAAAGGGCCGGATGGTCAGTATGTGAGGATTTGTGGACACTGGCTCTGTCACACTGACTCAGCTCTGTCATTACAGTGTAAAAACCGCCACAGACAAAACAAACAAGCAGTCATGGCTTGTATTCTAATAAAACTTTATTTGCACCAACAGGCAGCAGCAGGACCAGGCCCCATGACGCAGGTGCTGGAACACTGTAGGTGTGGTCATGAGCTGAGCACACACAGTGAGCTTTATATAGTGCCGGAGGCCCACTACATCCCAACAAAACTGCAACAGGAGATAATGCCTCTGTCCTCAAAACACTGATAATCCAGCTCGAGCTCAACAATGACAAGCAAAGAAAACTGCTATAAAATAAAGGATTATGATACACACTAAATGAAAGCATAAACATTCACTTCTGTCTGAGAGTTTGAGTGATAAAGTTTATGCACACATTTTCTCCTGAGAACAAATGACAAACTCTTGGAGTGTCTGCTCCCCCTTCCTCTAGCCCTCCCAGCCGGGTCTCTCAGGTGACAGTGGCGGGTAGGGGTGAGGCTCCCGCCCCAGCTCTGGGGACAGGCCCTGAACAATCAGGCATGTGTGGGCACCTCAGGGACCTGACATTTTCAGGTGACAGACAATGTGACGGTACTGACCTCACCACAGTCCAGGAGAGACGCTCCACCACCTGTGGACAGGAAGCCCTTTCCCAGGCAGAACCCACTGGCCTAGGCCCCGCGGGGCAGCACTGCTGTGCCAGGGAAGGCTGCCCTCCAGAAAACCTACATGCTTTTACACCTACTAAGACCATGTTCACTGAGAGTCAGTGATATCTGTTTGAAAGTTCCTTCCAGCTGTACTTGCTACTATAATAATGAAACAATGAAAAAACTACGCTGCTGCTTTGGAAAGACTCAATACAGAATCTGAATTAGGTATGGACTAGATAATTTTAAAAGATGAGGAAAAAAATCTAGAAGGATACTGTATTGAGAGATTCCTTTGGTGTGTCTTTAAACTTCAACTCCACTTAAAAAAACAAACCTGGAGATGTATCATTTACATAAGGAAGAACTGTGAGGTGTAACCAGTGCCCTGACTAGAGATCAGAACACTGGTGAAGAAAGTGTGTTGTAAAATAAAATGTATGAAGTATGCCTGTGTTATTTAAAAATAGTCTTCACGTGAACCCACTTTCCAATCAAATGCCATCACACAAGAGGGGTTTCCACGTACCCAGTATTTTAATTCTTTAAGGGGTGCTGGTAATATTCTGTGTCTTGATTTGGGGGCTTGAGCTATAGAGTTTGTGAAAAGCCACTGAACTGTATCCTAATAACATACGTGACTGCCTGCATTCTGTACTTTAATAAACAGAACGTCTAAAGAGGCACACAGCCATGTTACTGCTCTGCCTTCAGTTTTCACTGCGCACTGCGCTTACCAGGATCCAGAGCCCGGTGAAAGGGCATGGCTGGGTCCAAGTGTGCTGGCAGGTGGCTCCGGTACACTTCCCCGGGGGTGCCGCCCCTGTGGTGCGGCTCGAAGGGGCTGTGGCTCACTGCAGGGTCCACGCCAGGCACCGGAGACTTGGCTGCGACGCTCTCCCTCTGATTAGGGGTCAGGGTTGACTTCCTCTCATGATTAGCAGACTTGCCAGAAGAAATTGTAACTAGAAAAAACGGCCAACACCACAAATCCTTAAGCAAGCTTGTTAAGTAGGATGTTAATCTATTTCTCAACCATTCCAATACAGACCATATACATATATCTCTTTGATCTTCTCTTTCTACTAAACATGAAACAATCAATCTTGCAGAACATGCGGGCACCTCTGGGTTGGGAGACTGCCCCCTTTCAGGTCACAGCCCAGTTTATCACCTAAAATTACGAATGAAAGTCGACGCTCTTTGTCATCTCTGACCTGATACGCTAATTCCTCCGGACCCTGCCCACACCAAGCCTCCACCCTCTCTCTGCCTGGCTGCCCGGCTCCTTGCTGGGTCACACAGTGTTCCCTGCTCTGTGCTTCCACACAGACTTCCTCGCCAGCACTGGCCTCCTCCCTGCTCCAGCTTCTTCTACTCTACAGGACATTATTCAGAAGTTTCATTATCTCATTAGTGCTACTGAGTCCAAACCAAAACCCTACCAGTCATCACCTTCCACTGTTTCAGTAACTGTGGTGAAACACACAGAGGATAAAATTTACAAGTTTGGCCATTTCATAGGGTATACTTCAACAACAGTAATACACAACACTGTGCAACCATGCTGCTGCTGCTGCTGCTGCTAAGTCGCTTCAGTTGTGTCCGACTCTGGGTGACCCCATAGACGGCAGCCCACCAGGCTCCCCCGTCCCTGGGATTCTCCAGGCAAGAACACTGGAGTGGGTTGCCATTTCCTTCTCCAATGCATGAAAGTGAAAAGTGAAAATCAAGTTGCTCAGTTGTGTCCGACTCTTAGCGACCCCATGGACTGCAGCCTACCAGGCTCCTCCGTCCATGGATTTTCCAGACAAGCGTACTGGAGTGGGGTGCCATTGCCTTCTCCGGTGCAACCATGAGCACAATCTATTTACTATTTTGATAATATCAACTTTGCTGTGATCACACAAACCTATGTGTGGAAGCCAAGAAATCATGCTGGTTTATCACCTCCCCTCCCTGCCGCAACTCACTCTAACAAGCAGAGCCTCTCCCTCTGCAGGGCAATTCTCCTTCAAGACCAGAACCAACAGGGTGTAGGTTTACGCCATGGCCCTGATGGACATTTCCCTCTTCTCCTCCCTCTGTGTGGCCCCTCCAACCGCCCACGGGAGTCTGCACATAAGCCCTCAATAAACAAGTACTGCATTACAATCTAAAATGCTCAGTGGAAACATTTCTAAGGGCCTCAGATTGTTCACAGACCACCTGGTAAAAATCCACGCCTCTCATGCCCCAGATGTCTCTGCAGCAGCATGAACCCCTAGGAGGGGCGGGTTCTGGTCATAAAACAGAACCGAGCAGTAATAATAGTTCACAATTACCGAGTCCTCCCCACACTGTGTGGGGCACATCCTGCCAAAGTCCTTTCAACACATCACCTCATTTTATCTGCATAGCCATCCTATGGGGCCAGTCTTGGTATTATACCTCCAGTTCACAGATGAGGACACTAGAGCACAGAAAGGCTAAGGAACGTGTCCAGCTCAGTGCAGTAAGAACCTCGATTCACCCTAAGCAGCCAGCCTCATGGCCTGAGCACTCAGACAGCAGACACACAGCAGACAGTGAGGAGAGCTGACCATCCAGACCGACTTCCAGAAATTCTCCGGCTTAGCTGAAAATCCATGCCAAGCATGACCTGTTCCACCATTTCTGGACTCCAGTGCACCCTGCACTTAATGAGAACATTAGACATTTTACTTGCAATTATGCCTATTTTCAGGGGCAGCCAGTCTCCCAGAGCACAGCAGACAGGCTGCAAGGCCCTGGAACCACCACCAGGCCACGTGCTGTGGGGGACAGCATGAATGGTCAGACAGCATATGAGAGCAACACACCTTCAGAAGCTCTGCTCAGCATGGGCGAGCCCCGGGACACGGTACTGGCGTAGCTCCCCGGCGTGCGCCGTGCGCTGGTGTCCTCATAAATCCCCGGGCTCAGCTGCGCTTTGGGAGTTTCATGGAGAGTGGACCTGAGGACTGAGGGGCCAGAGCTCACCACCGACGTGTGCCGGGACCGCACCGGCTCTCCTGCCTTCACGTCTTCATACTTGCCCCTTTCTACCACTTTAACATTCTCGGGCACAATTTCCAGTGGAGGAATCCCACGGGGCAGTTTGCTAGGCCCCGTGATCAGGGACTTGACGTTGTGTTTGATGGCAGATTGACCCGAGCTGCTGTCGAACTTGATGGGTGTGCCCTGTGGGTCAAGAGACAAGTGTTACAGGCAGCCCTGCGGCTGGGCTCCATCTCAAGTTCCACACTGGCGTGTGCCAGGAAAGAACTGCTGAATGCCCATGCTCCCAGACCAGAACTGAGGTCACAGAGACCTCCACGTTTACTTTCAGGAGACCCGATGTTTAAAATGATCTAGAACCACTGATAACTACTGCTGCACTGTGGTCCAAAGCAGATGGTACCTGGGAGATGGAGCCCTCAATGACCGGCCGAGAGCTCGGCACCACCTCGGGGGTTTTCCGACTCTCCTGAGCCAACACATCCTGCCGGGGGATCTCATGAACGGAGCGCCCCATCTCTTTGATGGTGGTGATGCCATCGTAGGGCTTTCCTTTGGTGATGGCACCTTCAAAAGCTCGGATGGGTGGACTCTCCCTTTTAATCTGTTTGGGGTACTTAAGGCCATCCTCGAAACTTTCAGGGGTCGCTCTTGGTGTGCCTTCAAAGAAGGATTCAAGAAACACATTTGGTAAATTAATGCCACTGAACTATACACTTAAAAACTGTTATAACAGTAAATTTTGTTGCATATAAATTACCACAATATAAAGAAATCAATGCCTTGCTGTTTGCAGTTTCTAATCAGTTTTCTGTTTACAGTAAGATCCTTATGTAAATATTCATTTCATTGGCCATTATGGGGGGGGGGGGGTTGTTCAAGACTTAATACATCATTCAGCACAATTAAGAGTGGTTCTTACATAATGAAGATGTCTGTATTAAAAGATTAAGCAACTATCATCTTCAAATAAACTATGAAACTCAGAGAAGAGTTATAGTTAGGGTTTAAATACCTAACATGTCAAAAGGGAAGATACCTTGAAAAACAGGCTTCACACCCTGCACGTTAATTTCAAACTACTTTGCCCCGAGACAGTTGTGAACAGAAGCAAACAAGTGGAGAGTTACCATGCATGATGGACCCAGACAGCACGGTCCTGTCCTTGAGGTCGGAGTGAGGGCTCCCCCTGGGCAACGCACGGCAGATGAGCCCTTTCAAAACAAGCAGGCGGTTCCAGTGTTAGATACAGCACAGATGTCAACTCAGTCACACAACTAACTGTTCTAAGAGGACACACTTCTGACAAAAGCTCCATGGAAAAAGGAGAACCATTTTAGATTTGCAAACTATTCAGAAGAACATCATGGAAAAAAACAGTAAAAGCTGAAGTATCCACTTTTAAAACTGTTTCTTTTCAAACATTTTTGCAAATAGAAAATGGCCAAGGAAGACATATAAGTTAAAGCGTAGAGAACAACACTTTCAAAGCTAAGTCTAGATTCTCAGTGCTTATCAAGGTGAGAGAAAATACAGAGGGTTAGGGTTAGGAAATCACCGTTAAGCTCTGAAGAGAAAAACATGAAAGATGGATACCCCCAAAACAGATAAAATACACTAAAGATGCAAACCAAAATGAAACACATGTAAATAACCTTTTCAGAAGTTTCATGTTACATTGCCAATGAATTTGAATTGAGGAAAGTGAGAATTTTTTTTTTAACTACAGAGAAAATTCAGCTCTTAGAAAATTTCAATAGGCCTTCAAGACTGAGGAATCCTTACCCTGTTTCCCATTTCTCATCTAGATTAAAACAGAATAGTTGAGTCAGGTTAAGACTTAAGGAAAGTGAACCATTCACAAAACAAACCATGGTGATCATGTGATGAAGGCAATGCCACATAATCAGCACAGGGCTGCACAGCTGTTTCTCCTCCTCACATGACTGCAGGTACAAGCCCTCAACTGACAGAGCAAGAGATGGGCACAGACAGACACACCAGGAAAGAGCGAGATTCAAATACGTCTCTACTCTGTATGTTATATACCACTCTGCCGGCCCCACAATAAAAACAAATGCTCGTGATGAACTTCACATTTTTAAACTCACTTAAACAGGATCAATCTACAAATTACATGAGCATTCTAACAGTTACCTATGATAAGATCAATTTTGTCTTTACTTCCCCCTTCAGTGTCATGTACTGCTCGATTTATATGTAGAGATGAACATAAATTTAAATGTTTACTAATGTAACTTTCATATTAGTATATTAATTACTATTACACATTTTATACTACATTTATAATATATTAACATATTTATATGTTTCATTATATACTGATACAAATTTCAGGTAGAAATGACAGATATTAAATGTAACCTAACCCAACAATGCAAATTGGCTGTACAGAATTAAATGTATCTAAACAGAGCTCTGGAAACACTTTACCCTCCAGCGGTGCTGATACGGGAGACTCCCTCATGGACAACCCTTGTTTTATTGTTCCTTCCACTGATTCATAGCTTCTTTTGAGACTGATTTCATGAGCTGTTCTCGGACTCCTTGTCCCTTCTCGGGCATTCTTAATATCTGCAGAACAGACACAAGCACTGCTCGGATAGAGCCCAAGGCCTATCAGCCCAAGGCCTAAATAAGTTACTTTAACCTCATGATCTCATGAAGATGATATAAAAACTGGTCTTAATCTACTACATACCTACCTCTGTGTAGATGATATTTATAAAAATGTTTTCATTCATTCAAATATATTTACTGAGGGTCAGGCATAAACCAGGATTGCAGGGTATAAATCAGGTCGCTTCCCTCAAGGAACTTAACAATAGTGATGGGTCCAGGTTAACTAACGGCAGTTACCACTGAGTAACAGGTACTACAGGCAGCAGGCGATCAAACTGCTGGAAAGGGATCTGGGCATATGAAATTTCAGGTAAGGGTCACTGGACACAGCAATGTGACTGACGACAGTCATCGCCAGCTGAGCCAGGGTGGGCACGGTGGAAAAAGGGGAGACGCATGTCTGGGCAGGACAGTGCAGTTTCAGCACACTGCTCATAACAGTGCGCAAGCTGAAACTTAAACTCATGAACACATCTAAAGATGAACGTTTAGATACAGGCATTAAAACAGTTACATTTAAGGTGAATTTAAATTCAATACTCTTTCTAGGATTACCAGACTACTATCTACTCCTTAACAAGTAAAACTGGCATTCCTTTAAAATAGAAGGGGGTCAAATCGCATTCACAGGGACTTGTTTTTGCTGAGCAGACGTTCAGCTGTGGTTCTATTAAACAGAGATTCTTTTCCTAGGCTAAATCTAATGACTACAGCTGGCAGTGGGGAGCCACTCAGGGGACACTTACTCTGGGCTCCATGCTGTTAAGCACTTTTCACTGACTGTCTCAGTTAATTTTTCACCAAAGTTTCAAGAGAAGTACTCACGTTAACCCTTTTTACATTACAGAGGGGAAACCTGGGCTTGGGGAAAGAAAACTCACTTTCCCAAAGCCAGTAGGTAAGGAGCCAGCCCCACACCCCTGTCACATGTGACAGCACCAGCCTTGGAGTGGAGAGGCGATACTTACTATCATAGGATAAGATGTGTCCACTTTTGCCTTCGTAAATAACATGGCCTTTGGAGGCAGCTTCCTCCCGGCCTTTCTCAGGACTGCTCTCTTCAATGGACAGTCTAGAAACAGGTCCCTTCACCAATGCCTCAGTGGGTATGCCAGCCTGGGACAGAGCCGGGGTCCCCTGCCATTCAATCAGACACAGGCAGCATGAGCATCACTTCAGCTGACAGGACACAAACGCTCAGAAAATGTAACCTGCCACACCAAGCATCAGATCAAGCCATGACCTCAAATAAGAAAGGCCAGCACATGATGGGAAACCAGACATGTTTTATAAACATAAAGAAAGACTGTACCTTGGTCCTTGAACCCTGCCATGCAAAACTTCCTAAAATGCCAATAGGTATATGAGTTGAGTCAGCCTTCTTCCCCACCTCAAAGTCAAACCACTATGAAAGCACTTAACTCTAAGAAACAAAATTTGTCTTAAGGCCTAAACTCATGCAAATATAATCAAGTTTTTTCAAAATTTATAAGAAAAAGATAACGACAAGTTGTAAAAGCAAGCAAACAATTTATGATTTTCCTCTCAATTTCTGTTTAAGCTGAACACATGTTAAAAGCTCTGCCAGGCAGAGTTGCATCAATTATAACTTGTTTTTTCTGCCAATCTGCAAATAATCCACCTTTTTCAATGAAACACAGTAGAGATGATTTGGCTTGTGGTTTATCATCTGAGGTTTATCACAGGTTTATCACTGAGACCTGTCCCAAACCCCAGAACAATGAACAACTTTGTCACAAAACTTGTGCTAGAATGGCCAACCCACTTGAGACTTCACTTCTGGTTTTCTACCAGCTGTGGTTTGGGTCTTGGGAAGGAGAACAACTGACCTGGGTGATGGAACCTCGGAGGGACGGGATGCTCTCCACAGAGAGTTTGCCAGAGGGCGTTCCCCGAGTTATGCTGCCTTCTTGAATGGCTCCTGAGGTACCTGGGTAACAACAGAATCATCAGCCAATCACACCCCCACACCTACAAAAAAACAGGCCAACAAAACCAGCCCCTGCTTGGGAGAGAAGAGAAAAAAAGGGGAACTGCAGCACAAAAGGAACAGTGTTTTACTGAAACATACTTTAAAAATAATTTCACAATTTTTAAAAAGCACTGCAGAAACACAAAATTTCAAAGTTATAAAATGATTTTTATATGGAAAGAAAACTTAAGAATTTAAAGGCTCTAATTTAAGAGCCCATCTTTAAAACATACTACTGACTTCCCTTAACCCATTTACTGCGGATCAGAGTATATTTCTGCCCTACAGTGTGTCTTACCTCTGACCACCCCTTCGTGCTGGGCTCTGACCAGTAAACCCTCAGGCTGTGAGTTCTGGCTTCGGGGAGAGAACTCCTCCTGCTTGATGTAGGGCACGGTGGCTGTGGGCCAGAGCAAGACAGAGTGAGCTCAAGTGCCAAGTCCCCGACTGGTGTGCCACGAAAGTGGCTACGGTCCGCCCCCTCCTCACTGACCTGGCTTGGTGGCCTCCTGCTGCCGTGGCAGTCCTAGAGAGATGGAGCCTGCCGAGGGCTTCGCTGCCTCGGGGGCGTAGGAGGCCTGATTAGGAGAAGGCAAGTAAGTGCCGGGTGTTCCCTAAAAATAATGTTAAAGGACTAGAATAACACTGTCTCTTCACAAGGTCAACTCTAGAGTTAAGGTACACGTTTCTGTTTAGAAAACTTACCACCCATCCACCCCCAACACCAAAACTAAGTATAAAGCAAGAAAATCCTCATTGCAGATTGGTTAAATTTTAAAAGCTTTTAAAAGGAGCAAGACATCTTCCAAAATCACCCTAAATTTTAGGTAGATTGATATGTATTATTAACAAATTACATAACTGAAAACACTTAACCATACCCTCAGATGTAGCTATTATTATTAACTGCATTTATCCCTGGTGGAGGGATAAATGGTGGAGGAAGAACTTCTAAAGACCCTCCTCCACAAAGGCAACCAGAAAACTAGCAGGAAGGTTAAGAATCAGCCCTTTAAGAACTCTTTTCCAACTCCGTAACCAAAGACCTGTAGAAATCTAGGACCATTTATTCAGGAAAATGGCGAACTCTGGTGAGAATTGTGAGCTCTATGACCCGTGAACTTGCTCTGCTGACCCCCACTGCCGGTCTGCTTCAGCCCTTAGAACCCACAGCTCTGGTCACATGAAAGTACAGGGGGTCAGGCTCAGATGACTGTCATTATCAGACTGGCTGAGCGGTTCTCTGACAGACCCCACCTGCAAAGCTGTCTTGATCTGGCCTGACAGGGTGGGGAAGCAGGTGTAGGCTTGTCAGAAACAATTAGAGTCAATGGATTAACTTCTCCCCTGGCCGAGGCAGTCAGAGCAAACAATCAGGCTAACCATAAACTGTAAGAGGGACGTCCCTAGTAGTCCAGTGGTTAAGACTCCATGGCAAAGGGTGAGAGTTCCATCCCTGGTCAGGGAACTCAGATCCTGCATCCTTTGAGGTAGACCCCACCCCTCCCCACAAAAAGGAAAAGCTAAAGAACAAGATGTCCACAGGGGTCTGCAGAGGTCCAACATCTTCCTGGGGACCTAGAAGGCCATATACATGTGCAGGCTGCACACCGGCCAGGGGAAACTCCAGAAGGTCGTGTGTCCTCACCGTGTGTGGTCCCACCTCAAGGCTCTGTGATAGCAGGCAGTGTTGTTGGCTGCCTGGTTGATGAGTCCCTTGGTAAAGACTGGGAAATTTAAGTCCTTCCGGGCACAGAGCTCCCTGATCATTAGCTGACCAATGATTAAGCAAACAGAGATGTGAGTGGCCACATAACACTGTCACTCAATTTGGGGACCTAACTCAAACAAACCTGCATGTGCCATGGAAGACAAAGTGACTGCTGCATTTTTAAGTCAATGTCTCGTCATAAATACTTTTCATTTAGACTCTGGCAAATAAATATGGGAGGGAGGGAAAATCTTTACAAAACAGTAACCAACAGAGAATCTCCTCGGAAGAGAAGTCCTCTTACCTGCGAGATGGAGCCTCCCAGTAAAAACGATGGTTTCTCGGAAGCCACTGTGGTTTTGGATGATGGGATGAGAGGAGGCGGCGGCCGAGTGGGCCGAGTTGTTGGAAGCCGAACCCCTTCAGGGAGGTTAGTTATCACCTGATGTGGAGCAGGCTGGAGGACTTTTAAAAGGAAGAAAAAAATTATTTGAAATAGTCAATTTCCTAGTTTGTGATGTTCCACCTATCTCAATTATTTCTTCAATCACAATTCAATTGTAAGTGCAAGATGAATTTGAGGGTGAACACTTCTATTTTAAATTTCTTTCACTTAGATTAAATCTGTATCCATACTCAGGTCACAAATGGTATCTGTGACACTGAAATACTCAACTTCCTGTCAAACCAGAGCTTTCAGGCTGAAGTCCATTTCAGACTATTTCTGTTCAGCTTATGCAAACAGCAGTCTTTAGTGATTTCTTCTCTCTCTGCACCACTCCTTGGACCTCACACAGAAGGTGAAGAGAAGGGTGTTTCTTAGGGACAGTTGATATTACAACTCTAGAAAATATACAGATATGACTGACAGTCAGTTATATGTCCTCTTTGCATCTTGCATAATTTGAGAAACACTTACTGATTCTGACTCTCACAGACATTTGAATATTTCTCAGCAGGGGGTGGATCTCAAGATTTTCACAAAGTACATGTACTCATAGGAGAATAGGCAGTCAACGTCACGGTACACAGGTATGAACACAAACCTCCCAGTGGCCCAGTGAATCTCAACTGAATACAACTGAAGATGGGATGCAGAGAAACAAGAAAGGAATTCTGAAATAGCGGGGACGTGTCCTGGAAACAAACCATCCCTGCCAGCAGTGTAGGTGGATGGCCAGCAGCCACGGCAGGAGGATCGGTATTTACCTGGCAGGCCACTAGAGCAGGCTGCACTCACACTGGGCTGCGGAGAGAGCCTACACGGTGACGCTGCTACTGTGCATCTGTGCCTCCTGCTCTAGAGCACGTGTGGCCTCAGCATAGGGCATATAGGCGACTGATTTTCCTATGGAAGTTAAAGTTACCAACATAAGGGAAGAACCCCAGATTGAAATAGCAAGTGTGACAGGACCAGCCCACACTGTCCGGAGGCAGATCCAACTCTATACTACTATAGAGGTCTAGGTTACAAAACCCTACACACCCAAATCTTCTGTGTAAGCACCAGTACTCTGACCTAATGAAATCCACAAAAATCCAATGACCATTTCTTCTTTCAAAGCACAGAGAACTTCTCTGTCCTCTCATTAGGAGAATCAAGTCTTTTCATATGTAATAAAGATCACAACAGGCAAACAACGGATTATCCAGCCATTCTATGAATTCAGGTATACCCTGAATTAGAGGCCAGAATGCTGAGGATTTTGACTTTTATAATTAGCCTGTTGAAGCCCACTGCTTAGGTATTAGAGAAATAAATGCAATCAAGAAACGGAAGAAGGATTTCAAAAGATGCAGATCAAAATCATTTTTAATGGCTATGCAAGCTTATGAATTTTACTGTAACAATGCTAATGAAAATTATTCTACTAATTTACCTCCATATGAAGTATAAAGATAAACTTTAAGGATTTCAAGGGCATATCAGATATGCAGAGTCATATTAAGAAAAAACACAAATATATATAATTACATAATTTTCTATATTATATATATATATCTTTTCTTTCTTTAAAGGAAGTAAAATTGACATACTGTAATTTTAGAAAAGAAAGTAAAAATCATCTGTAACCTAAACCACTTTAAACTGTGGCATTTTAATGTTTGCCAGAACAAATTCCCATTCATCTTTTATTCTTTTGCTTACCTAGTTTTATCCACTTGTTCTTTCAGATAAATCTAAATTTAAATCATTTTGAGTACTTCCTCCCCAATGTATCACTGGAATTTTCACTGCATGTATATTTACAGGAGACTTGACATTTTATACTAAGTTTTCCAACTGAGAAACATTGATTTTTTCATATAGGTCATTTTTCATAATTTCGTATAATTTTAATAGTTATTTTTAAATTTTGTTGTAAGGAAAACCATCTGTTTAGTATACACGGGAAAAAAATATATATTTTACACACTGATTTCTGCAGATATAAGAAAGATAAATATAGATCTCCGTATATCAATTTTTTCTGAGAAACTTAATGAACTTTCCTCTTAGCTCAAATAACTTCTCAGTTAATTCTTCAGGCTTCCTAGGTGGATAGTCTTCCCCTCTGAAAAATAACTTGCCTTCTCCCTTCAACAGTAGCCCTCTTGCTTGATTCCTTTCTCCCTTAACTGCAGTGACATGGCATCTTCACAGGTCCTTTCTAAAGAGAAGGTCTCCAGCCTCTCACTGTGAAGCGGAAGGTTGGTGACTGGTTTCAAGTAGAGAACTGACTAGCACAATTAAATGTTCTTTAGCTTATTAAGGTATTTTTTAAAACTGGAAACAGTGAAAGTAACCTCAGCTAATAGGAATCTGTACTATGGGCAGAGCACTGAGACTACAGGAAGTATCTCGTTAAGCTCTGAGGACTAATGAGATCATTAACAACGTTTGACAGAGGAGGCAACTGAGGCTCAAAAGACTCACACCCTAACTGCCCAACCAAGGTTGGAGACTTTCCTACAGCAGTGCAGTTCCTGGCCTGAGCTCTGAGCCGCAGTGCAGTGATGGCTTCCTGAGCACTGGGTGCAGAAATTTCAGATGCCTCTGGAGGCACCATCAGGATGATGCTACCCATTCCTTCTCTGACTGATTAGTAAGTGTCCTAATACTGCGCAGATTTATGAAATAAACCAACTACAAAAGAAAACCATGTCTCCCTTTCTAGACAATTTAACATGAGAGCACATTATATATATATTCAGTGAAGGATGGTTTTGTAAGTTTATAAACATGCAGAAAAATAAATATACTTGTCATAATAGTGTTAAATAAAAAGATGAAATTTTAGACGGTTCTAAATACAACCATTTAGTCATCACGTACTCAGTTGAAAAAATAAAAAAGATAAACTACAAGTTGCACAGAAGCATAAACTCTTATTTTGATTGGATTTTGTTAAAACCTGCATTAGAACTTCACGTCTAACTACCTTTACCTGTGTCAAGTCTGAGATCTTTCACTGCAGAAAAGAGGTTTCCAACTAAAGCAGGAGTCAACTTGTGTAAATGTTACTGGAAAATGAAAACAACTTTTCTCTGAGGCTTTTTCAAGCTTTTCTACAAATGGAAAGGTTTAAACCGCCTGTCTCAAAGAGAAGGTGAACACAACCCAATAGGTGGACAACAGGTGCTGCCTGTTACCTTCTAAATGAGCCTGTGAAAGGAAAAGCCAGAAGTGTGTTCCTACTTCACATGGACAACACCAGTTGGTAATGGTTTATACGTTAGAACTCATTCTCACTGTATTTACCATTCTATAAACTATTCTATGATGCTGCACCGAAAATATTCCTATCAAACGTTCTACATACAAGCGAGTTAATTGGAAACATATAAATGTTATTTGGGAGATTATCCTTTACGCAAACTACAAAATAGTTATAAATTCAGGAGAGCCTTCAGCACTTGTTAAACAAACTACTGGATGAACATACTAGCTAGATTAGCTAAAACAAAACTTAACCTTGGAATAAAATGTAATCAACCACCTCAGTTTGTAGAGAGTCACCTTGAACCAAAGTGATGTCATATTAACAAACACTTTGGTGTCATACTGATCACATAAATAATGACAGTTTGGGTTTAACACCACTGCATCACTATTTAAAAAAGGATACCATTCAGATCTAAACCACATGGATTAATGTGACTGATCACGGAGAAATGCAATTCGCAGTCTGAAGTCTTAGAACTTGGGGGTGCCAATACAACCCACTTTGTAACGGAGATCAACAAAACAGCCTCAGTTCTTAAAACAACTATACAGACAGAATGATTCAGGTGTTGTCAGCTGAATAATGCTAAGCTTTAGCATAAGTTCAGAAAACACTATTTGAATGTTATTTTTTCCACATTTTAATTGTTTCAAAAAAATTATTCTAAATCATTTATGTAAGGAATAGATCAAAAGACTTATTCTACAATTTATCATTTTCATACTGACAGATTTTTCTCATCATTGGAATGCTCAAAACACAAGTACTTCTGCTAAATCCATTTTTATCCTACTCCATTTAAATCATTCCTTTAACATGTAATTGCTGAGTACACATTATGTCAATTACTGAGTTAGGGATTAAGGATTCTCTAGAGGCAATATACTAAAAGCTCACGAGTTAACAATATTTCTTCTACTTTCATTCAAGAAATATTCATTTAGCACCTATTATACATACAGCCAGCAAAATATCTATTTCTGCTTTACTGACTATGCCAAAGCCTTTGACTGTGTGGATCACAATAAACTGTGGAAAATTCTGAAAGAGATGAGAATACCAGACCACCTGACCTGTCTCTTGAGAAATCTGTATGCAGGTCAGGAAGCAACAGTTAGAACTGGACATGGAACAACAGACTGGTTCCAAATAGGAAAAGGAGTACATCAAGGCTGTATATTGTCACACTGCTTATTTAATTTATATGCAGAGTACATCATGAGAAACGCTGGGCTGGAAGAAGCACAAGCTGGAATCAAGATTGCTGGGAGAAATATTAATAACCTCAGATATGCAGATAACACCACCCTTATGGCAGAAAGTGAAAAGGAACTAAAAAGCTTCTTGATGAAAGTGAAAGAGGAGAGTGAAAAAGTTGGCTTAAAGCTCAACATTCAGAAAACTAAAATCATGGCATCTGGTCCCATCACTTCATGGGAAATAGATGGGGAAACAGTGACACACTTTATTTTTTTGGGCTCCAAAATCACTGCAGATGGTGATTGCAGCCATGAAATTAAGACGCTTACTCCTTGGAAGGAAAGTTATGACCAACCTAGATAGTCTATTCAAAAGCAGAGACGTTACTTTGCCAACAAAGGTCCGTCTAGTCAAGGCTATGGTTTTTCCAGTGGTCATGTATGGATGTGAGAGTTGGACTGTGAAGAAGGCTGAGCACCGAAGAATTGATGGTTTTGAACTGTGGTGTTGGAGAAGACTCTTGAGAGTCCCTTGGACTGCAAGGAGATCCAACCAGTCCATTCTGAAGGAGATCAGCCCTGGGATTTCTTTGGAAGGAACGATGCTGAAGCTGAAACTCCAGTACTTTGGCCACCTCATGCGAAGAGTTGACTCATTGGAAAAGACTCTGATGCTGGGAGGGATTGGGGGCAGGAGGAGAAGGGGACGACAGAGGATGAGATGGCTGGATGGCCTCACTGACTCGATGGATGTGAGTCTGAGTGAACTCCGGGAGCTGGTGATGGACAGGGAGGCCTGGTGTGCTGCGATTCATGGGGTCACAAAGAGTCAGACACGACTGAGTGACTGAACTGAACTGATACATATAGCCGTGGTGGGTATTAATCTGGTTCACATTTTTAATAGTCTAAGATTTATATTTAAAACACTAGCAATCTTATATGTAAAACTCTGACACAGGAGGTTCAGTAACTAACCGTTTACTCCTGGTGGGACAGGGACAAGGAGTCAGCAGGGTCAGTTAAGCATCACAGTTCCACTTTTACATTAAACAGTCCTTGAAATGCATGGTGTTCTATAGCTAACAGCCCTTATCTTATACAAGGTACTACCAACAGTCTACTGAATTATTACAAAAAATGAAACCATAGTCAAAGACGACTTTAACGGTCTCATATTCTAAGTGTGTTGTACTAGGCAGCCCATCGGTTACTATCAACCAGACTACTACTACAGACTACTGACTACTAGGTGTCATCTTCTAACCATAACAGAAGAATATACTAAAATTTAGTAATGGCTCCCTTTCTTTTTGTTTTAAAAGAAATTAAGTGTATCATGCACCAACTAAAAAGAACATGCACAACTCAAATCTGTCACTTGAAACAACAACAGTGACACACAGGATAACAGCGCTCTTCAAGGTGTCTATTACACTATGCATATGCTAATATACTACTGCTGTAAATTATCAAACTGTATGTAAAATAATGCTGAACCACGTGTTATAAAACAATACTGAATGTGCATTCACTTTCAGAAAGGCAAAGATATAGCTAGATTAGACAGACAGATGTATTGTTTGCACTTTACTAAAGCTGAGAAGGTCAAGTGGCTTGCCCACGACCATAGTGAGGGGTAAGTCAAGGTCTGATCGACTGTGCTACACAAAGTTGATCTCATCATATCAGAGATTTAGAATATCTCCCTGATTTGCTTGGACGACAGGTAATTCTCACTGACTCTGAAAACTTAGATGAACGCAACAGAAAGAACGGCCAGTAGTACACAATCATCAGCAGTAAAGTGAACATCACAAAATTCACATTAACAAGAAGTCTACTGAAAACATCACCACCATCCTTCAGTGATCAAAAACACTGACATCCCTTGACAATCTAACCAAGGTTAAGGTAAGGAAGTGTATCTGTTCAGGACAGCGCCACTAGCCAGGTTTCAAATTCAGCTCTGTTTCCCACCACCTACACCCGAGTCCTGGGCGGTGCGTGCGCTACCCACCTTCCCAGTCTCTGCCGGGGCTCCGGGCGGCACTGCATGGGCTGGTGGAGCTCCGACACTCTAGGTCCAGCTGCTCCTGCCGTTGACGCTGTTCCTCCAGGAGAGCCGACTCATGCATGGCTTTGATGTGCCGCTGGTAGAGGGCATAGCCGCTCACAGGGGTCCCAATCGGGATGTTACACGGGGTGCAAGAAACCTACAGGGAGAAAAAAATCTAAATATGCCAGACACCAACTAAGTAGCCATTACCATCTGTTGCAAGTAACCCTTATTTCTATATAATCTGACTGCTTGAAGCGGTTCTACCATTTTTTAAATCAAAGTAATCTTCAAGCTTTATGCTTAAAATGCTAAAACAATTACTTTCAGATTTGAACACGATACAAATCCCAAAGTTGTGTTGCTGCTGCTGCTGCTAAGTCGCTTCAGTCGTGTCTGACTCTCTGCGACCCCACAGACGGCAGCCCACCAGGCTCCCCCGACCCTGGGATTCTCCAGGCAAGAACACTGGAGTGGGTTGCTATTGCCTTCTCCGAAAGTTGTGTTAAGAGAAATCAAAGTCAGAAATCCCAGTATTTCCATCTGCTTTTAACTCAAGACGTTGAGCCCCTGGTGGCTCAGGTCTGGCCCACCCTCTTCCTGACCCTCATAGGTGCTCACACCCACTTCTGTGGATTTAAACGTCACCTCTATGTTAATGGCTCATAAGCAAAAAAATTTTTTTAAGCAAATATTTTTGAGACATTTTTCTCCAAGTTTCACACTCACTGCCCTTAACAACTCCACTCAGCTATCTCAAAGCACCTCAAAACTCAAATTCAAAATGGAGCTTCTCATTTGCTACAATGAACACTTCTCTGGCTTCTCGTACAAAACAGAACCTCAGCAGCTTCAGCCAGAAGTCTGGCAGCTGCCCTGGTCTCACTCATCTCCTCCCCTCCACCATCAACTCCATAAGATGCCAGTTCTCTTCAGACAGGCCAGCCCCACCGTCCAACACCACACTGCCATCCCTCCTGCCTTCCTTCTTGCTGCCGCCTACTCCTCTCTCACAGTGCACATTTCTCTGTTTTCTATCTCTCCCACATCATAAAGAAAAGAATCCAAGCTGCTTTGTCATGAATATGCGCATCCTGGGACTAGCAGAGAGCAGACTCTTTTAGAACCTGTTATCTAAAGACCCACAGTTTTTTCCACTGCTGTAGGTAGGATTTTTCACTGCACTCATAATACACACATAATTTTCTTGCCTTTGGGTTTTAGCTTATATGTAAATGTGCCTTTTCCTTCTTTTACTATAAATATAAAGCAAAATGAACTGCGTTATTTCCTACAAAGAATTTTTCAGTGTCTCTTTAACCAGGAAGTACTCCTTCCTCTGAATTGCTCATAGTATATTTTTCAACCTAACAGAGCATCACATTTTAATTCTTTAAAATTTTTATTATGCAGAGGGGATATATGTATACCTATGGCTGGTACATGTTGATGTATGGCAGAAACCAACACAACATTGCAATTATCCTCCAATTATAATAAATGAATTTTTAAAAATTGAGGCAGAAAAAGAAACATGATTTTTTTCTATGTCTTATTATCAAGACCAATCTTTAAATTTTCTGAAGTCAGAGATCATGACATTTCACAAAACATAAAAAAATGTTACCTTGAACTCAGCAGACCCTCAATTTATGTCCATTTGGGTAAATCAATGAATGAACAAATGTTTAATCATTTTTTTGGTGAGCCTATTTATCAGAGGCACACACTTAACTTTTACATATTGTCATGTGACCTAGGGAACAAATTTTTATCCTCTGAAATGAAGAGCTAGAACATAACTAAGGATCAATACCCAATACCAGAATTCAGGATCAAAAGGGAGTCAAATTCACAGAGATTAATAAGATAAAATGCAAATAAAACTAGGTTTGGAACTGTATACTAAAGCTAACAATAACCTCTATAATTTATTTGAAACATTCAACATCTAGATATACTATTTACTTATTCATATTTATTATTATCTTGTAGCAAAACAAAACAAACACAAAACTCAGTAACATTTATGGCTAGAGCACTACATTTCGCTTTTTTCCTTAACTGGAAATGGATCATTTCAATCAATTCTCACATGAATTCATTTGAAAAAGCAATGCATTCAACAGATGAATGGATAAATCAAATGTGGTCTATACACACAGTCTTAAGATAGAAGGAGAATCTAAATGTGCCACAATATGAATAATCTTCAGGACATTAGGCGAAGTGAAATAAAACAGCCACAAAGAACACAAACACTGTATTATGAGCCTACTTATGTATGCAGCCAAATTCATAAAACAGAAAGTAGAAAGGTGTAGGTTGCTGGGTGCAGGGGAGGGTGATGGTTTAATAGATATACTTAACCCTACTGAACAGCACACATTAAGAGTTAAGATGTAAATTTCATGTTATGTGATTTTTACTACAATTAAAAAAAAAAACTCAAGCACTGATTAGAGAAGAAATGTCTCTAAAGGTCTTTGTTTTCAACTCTACTTTTCTTATTCACGCTGAAAACTTACCATTGGTGGGATGACAGCAGCTCGATGCTGAAGCTGAGGCAGGTCCAGTGGGTTTGGTTTTATGGGTGATGAGACCAGTATAGACCCAGCGGGATTTAACAACGAAGGCTTCGAATCCATAGGAAACATTCTGAAAATGCAATTAAAAATGACTAATCAAAATATTCTTATTCAAGACTTTTAAACATACAATCATCATAATTCCTTGTAAGTTAACATGTACATACACACACACACATACACATATCACATTAACCTTACATATTTGAATACTAAGGAAAAAATCTACAAGGCTAAATTTTCAGGTAAAGAAACCTAATGTTAATTTATAGGTTGATATTCATCTGCATCTAACCAACAGAACAGTCTGAACAAGGGCCATTAGAGAATGTCAGGTCCTAATTTATCATTAACATAGGTTACAAACTAGTTTTGCTAAGATGAGAGGGTATTTTTTAAAACATCTGAATAAAACACCATCATTTTAAAATCAAGAATTTCACCCAGGGACTTCCCTGGTGGTCCAGTGATAAAGAGTCCGTCTGTCAATGCAGGGGACGTGGGTTCCATTCCTGGTCCAGGAAGACCCCACATGCCACAGGGCAACTAAGCCCACGAACACCACAACTACCAAAGCCTGAGCCTAGAGCCTGAGCTCCACAACAGGAGAAGCCACCTCACTGAGAAGCCCATATACTGCAACACAGAGCAGGGCCCACTCACCATAACTAGAGAAGACAAGCCTGCACACAGCAACAAAGACCCAGCAATGCCAGAAATAAAGAAATAAAAACGACAAAAAGATTTCACCCATAATTCCAGACTCCTGATTTCTCATGAAAACTGGGGAGAAACGGCACCAGAGGCAGCACTCCCACGAGGCAACAGCAGGTTGAGCTCACATGGCTGCCCGTGCTCCCCACCCAGTTCGTGCTCCCTGTTCACCCTCTGCCACCTCACACTGCACCACTTCACTTAGTTTCAGGACCCACACTTGAGTAAAGGATGTCCAGAATAGTAACTGGAACATGATACCTTATAGGCGCCATCATCTTTCCCAGTGTTGTCAGTTACTGGGAGAGGTGAACATGTGAAAAGGTATGAATGTGTAGGAAAACGAGAATGTGTAAAAGAAAACAACTTTTTACCAAAGAATCAAGATAATATTAAAGATACAAACAATAGAAAGTGTCATTTTGCCAGCTTGGAAGCGAAGTGAACTAGAGGATCGTCCAGAGAGTGTTACCATGTGTTGATAAGGAACGTCAGAATTTCATGACCACTATCACAGTCAGCCCTCAGGTGCTCCTCCCCTTTATGATTACTGCCATCCTAATTTTCCCTTCACTCATAAATTTATAAATAAGTCACTAAAGCCAACAGCACAGAACACATAACTCTTATTTTAGATGACATATTTCAGTAAAGCATGCTTAAAAAGGGACCATACATTTATGTTTATGAACCCATTTATGTTTAAAGTTTGGAACAGTTAAAATCCACAGTATCGAGACATGAGAAAAAGAATGCTAGAATCTTCAATTTTCTGAAAAACCATGGTTAAGTAGGAGCCCTATATTATTTCTGATTTTTGCTGATTAAAATTCTATTATCTACCACATAAAAATCTCCTTGGAGAAATCATGATTGTTATGTTCAATATCATTCTAGTATTAAGCCCCATTCTTTAGTATATAAGATGTACAATATACTGGAAATGGACCGAAAACACAGTGACACCAGAACACACTACAGAAGCAGAGCTCTGAGCAGAATCTGGCTGTCTCCTGAGAGCCTCTTTCTTATTAAAAAGGGGGAAAATAGAAAAAAAGAGTTGAGTTGGGTTTCTGGTCAAATGACATTTTAGTCTAATTCATTCTACAGTGTGCACCAATCAATTCAACATGGAACAAATGATTCTAGGTACTGTGATTCTAGGTGACTGCATTTCTTTCAGGGAAAAGTAAACACCCAAGAAGCTGAGTATACTAAAGAAGGTAGTATCTACTCCTATAAAAATTTATTTTTGTTAACAGCAATTGTTATAAAAAACATAAAGATTATATATCTGTAATATTAATTTGACTAAAAGTACTTAATTTGTATCATACCTGCACTTTAAATTACAAATATGAATCATCTACAGTTTTAAGTGATACAAAAAGGTGACCATTACAATCACCTCTAACTTCAATCAGATTATGCTTTCTAACACACTTTTCCTTCAGTCCCCATCTTCGCCCTCAGCATCTCTCACATCTCACACGCAGGCACTGAGGCCTTGCTTCGAGGGCATTTCATCCGAGGGCAGAGCTGGGGCCCCCGCCTCCCGCCTGCCCCTTCACCACCACGTCACATGGCTCGGCCACCATAGCAGCAGGCAACTGCGGTTCTGGTCACAGCTCTGGGAGCTGACCGCCCTTCTCTGCTATCATATGGGATGTACCTAACAATTGATACGGAAAGAAGTTAAAGTCTTTTTCTTTAAAAAATAACGACCACACAGTTCTTTTTGGTTAATCAGGTGACCAGCATCAGAACCCAACAGTAAAAGCAGACAGACTCTCTCACTGGCCAGTATTTACACAGGAGCAACCTTGGCAGCCAGCACCACCCCGGGTTCAGTCTGCAACCAGCAGAATAAAGACGGGGGAGGTCAAGGAGGGAGCCTCACCGCTGCCTCTCGGGCTCCCCGTCCACGTCCTCATCCGCACTGCAAGTGGCGCTGGAATCGTGGTCAGACAGGGGCTCAGGCCTCGGGGCACTCAGCTGTTGGGCCACCCCTAGATCATCTTCTCCAAGCTCCGGCTTCTCGCCACTCCTCTGCAGGTCTTTGTCTTTGGGGTCCCCTTCAACTCTGGATGGACTGCTTTCTGGAACCCGCATTTCAACATCCACAGCATCGGCCTTGGTGGCTGAGGGGAGGTCAAGAGCAGAAGTGCCTTCAGCCCCACGCTCCTCATGCTCCACCTCCATCGGCTCGGCCGTGTCCACTGTGATGCTATCATTCACGGGGGCTTCCACACTGTCATCCTCGGCCACTTTTGTGCTCGCAGCTGCCGGCGAGGGAGAAGGCCTGGGCACGGCGTCAGGGGTGGCCTCCAGCTCGGCCGCAGCCTCAGCAGTCCCTCGAGGAGGCGCACTTTCAGTGCTGTCTTCGCCAGGCTTGACAGCTTCAACTGGTGAAGGAGAAGGAGCACTTTCTGTATCAGAACTATTTTCAGCACCTTAAAGATAATGATACAGCATAAAAATCTGATAATGAACATGTGTCAGGTGGTGACAGAAGCCATGCTTGAAAGTACTTGTTTAGGATGGGTTATCCTCCTGTGATGACCTCCCTGAAGTACCACAGCACTGGGAAAACAAGTTTTCTAAAAAGTACAAAAGGGAAAGCTCAAATTGCCTCAGTCTTTGGAAACAGAAAGCATAAAAGCTTTTAATGTCCAAAAAAAATTCATACAAAATTTGAAAAAGATAGATTAAAAAATAAAACTAAATCAAAAACATTTCCATAAAACATGACATTCTGATTTATTTCTACCAGTCCTGTCTCCATGCTTTTTTTAACCCAGGAGAGCTGACATTAGAACAGCACCATCCAAAGAGGAACCTAATGCACATTACATCTGTAATTTTAATTTTTCTTGTGGCCACGTTAAAGAAGAAGAGAGACAGGTAAAATTAACTTCAACAATAATTTTATTTAACCCAATATGTGCAAAATATTACCATTTTAAACATAACCAACATAGAAACCTAGTAACAAGGTGTTTTACCTTTTTTAGTACTAAGTTATCAAAATTTGCTATTTCACATTTTGGCACATCTCAACTTGGTCGACAGCTGTCCCTTGGTGTCTGGGGGGTACTGATTCCAGGAAAACCCCCACACCCCACCACAGATACCAAAATCCACAGATGCTCAAGTCCCTTATATAAAAGGGCGTAGTGTTTGCATACAACCTATGCACATCCTCCAGTACTCTTCGTATCATTTCGAGATGACTTATGACACCTAATAAAACATCTGTCTGAAGAGCTGTACAAACAATGCAAATGCTGTGTAAATAGTCGCCATGGTGTGGAATTCTGCTTTGGGGCACCTTCTGGTTTGTTTGTTTTTTTTTTAATATTTTGGACCCACAGCTGGTTGAAACCGCATATGCGGGATGCTCAGGTGGAGGGAAGATTGCAAATCACATTTTAAGAACTCAACAACCAGGGGTGTCCAGTGGCTACCTCACTGGACAGCAAAGCTCTAGGACAATATTACATAGGTTCTGTCATTTAATTTTTTGTAATACTGGTCTTTCCCACCATTTGTTCCATCTCATACATGTACCTTTAATGCTTTTACCTAGATATCACAAAGGAATTACAAATTCTCTATGTCTTACTCTGGACTGGTATTCAACTCTCCCAAGTCTCAAATCAAACTCTTTTTTAGAGTTTAGTATCCAGCAAACAAACTAGGAACCCAGGAGTCATCTTCCACACGCTCCTCTCATTTATTTCCAGATTCTACACCTTGATGAGTCATACATTTCTCTCTAAAAATATCCCTCAAGTCCAGCCATTTCTGTTCAATTTCACAACTGCCACTTGACTCCAGAAACGACACCACCACCCCAGACTCCTCTCTACCACAAAGTCAGAGTGAATTTAAAAGCCAAATCTTACCAAAACTCACTCCCACTCTCTCCCACTTAAAACATCTCCAGGAGCCTTGCTGCTCCCAGGATCCAGTCCCAAGCTGCTGGGTGTGGCCAGCTTGAAAGCTGCCAGCTTCCTCTCCAGCTCCACCTTCTCTGTGGCCTTCTTTCAGTTCTGTGAAGGTCCATGCATCCCTTACCACTGACTACACACATTCTGAATGGCTTTCGTCTACTCTTCCCTTTGGATATTAGATCAACTACCACATGCTTTAAAAAAAGCCTTCTATGATTTCCACAACAAAGTTGAACTTTGCTACTGATGGCTCCCACAGCACATGTACTGACAGCAGCTACAATTTTACTTTTGTTCACAATTACGTGACTCCTGGCTGTTGTTCCCATGAGCCTGTGAACACCATACGGGCAAGGATTACACATTTCACTTTTCCTTTAGTCCTAGTGACCAGCACAAGGCCGAGGTCCTGGCAGAGAGCAGGCTCACATACCTGATGTGGTGTGAAATGAATGAGCGGCTGTGAACATGTCTTTAAGTTTATGTCACCTTTCCTCTATTACTGGACCCTTGGGCTACTTTCAATGCGACACTGCTACGAACAGGACACAGAGATACTCACTTCAACATTATGTTTTTGATTATTTTCTTAAAATAGATTACAAGACAACACAAAAATTTACATCTCCCTAAAATTAATACATACAATTCCAATGAGAATCTCAAAGGTGTGTAAGATCAATTTATAATTTATGTGAAAAAATAAGTCCCTGAGAAAATTCAAGAAAATCAGAAAATGTTATCAGCATGGGAGAGACTTACTCCTCAGACATTTAAACTCACTATGAAACAAATGTATTACGACACATTTGGGGCTGCCCCAGAGACAGACACGACAGAAGAGAAGGTCAGGAACAGGTCCTGATGGATGTGAGGAACTGATACATGCCAGAGCCAGTGCTTTAAATCTCTGAGGCAGGATAACAGCTAATGAGTGCAGTTTCTCAGAACTGGTCCTTTGTGTGGAAGAAAAACACGAACGCTGCCTTAGATAATGCAGAAAAAGAATTCCAAATGGGATAAATTCTCTTGAAACTCTTAAGAAGATAATCTAGTACAAAATACAAATAACCTCAAGAGATATGGAGAAATATTTTAAGCAAAATAGGGAACTCTGATGCCATAAATATATCATTTTTATATTAAAAAAGTAAAAATAAAAACTTATATGATCAAATGAGAACAAATACTTTTCACACATAATATTTAATAACTTGACAAATTCATGCTTTCATTCATTCAAATATGTGCCTAACACCTGCCATGTAAGAAGCTGTTTGAGGTCCTGGTAACTCAGCCACGGGACACGAAATCCTAGGGTGAAACAGGCAATGAGCAATAAACACTTGACACATCAGATAGTAATAAACGCAGTGAATATGGAACTCAGCTGAGAGCCAGTGGGTACAGAGGCATGGGAGCGCTCACATGACATCGCCAGAGGCCCAAAGGAAGTTGGGAAACGTATGCCAGGAATACATGAGTACGTGGAAAAGCCCCTCACGTGGGGTTGTCAGCTTCAGAGCAGCAATAAGGACAGTGGGCAAAACAGAGGGAGCAGCGCCTCACACCAGTCAGTGCCATCATCAGAAAGACAACCAGTGACAACAGTTGGGGAGGACGTGGAGGAAAGGGGGCCCTTAATGCACTGTTGGTAGAAGGGAAACTGGTGCAGCCACTATGGAAAAGAGTACGGAGCTTCCTCAAAAAATTAAAAACAGGACTACCATATGATCCAGCAATTCTATGCCTAGGTATTATCTGAAGGGGGAAAAAAAACACTAACTTGAAAAAATATATGTACCCCAACATTCACTGGAGCACTATTTACAACAGCTAAGATACAGAAGCAACCTAAGTGTCTGTCAACGGATGAAAGGATTCATAAAATGTGGTGCGTGTATACACACACACACATATATGTAAACATATATAAATATATGTCTTGTCATTTTTGACAACACAGATGGAACTTGAGGGCGCTGTGCTAAGTGAAATAAGTCAGAGAAGGACACTGGATGATCTCACTCACATGTGGAATCTTTATGAAGAAAACAGCACCAATAGAGAGAATAGACTGGTGGTTGTCAGAGGCAGGAGGTGAGGAGTAGGCAAAAGGAATGAATGTGTCAAAAGACTCAAACACCTAGTTATAAAATAACTAAATCCTGCGGATGTGACATACGGCATAATAACTACAGTTAATTACACTGTGTTGTAAATCTGAAAGTTGCCAAGAGTAGACATTAAAAATTCTCATCACAAGAAAAGTAACTAGGCAATGACGAAAGTTAACCAGGCTTACTAGATGATGAACTAGACTATTCCATAATATACAAGTACTGAATGATTATGTTGTTCACCCGAAACTAGTGTAACATTATATGTCAATTTTCTCATTTAACCACAGTAAAAAAGAACAGAGTGAGCAGCAGAAGGGCCAGTGCCTACAGGGAGGCTGCATGCCTCCCTGTAGGCCTCCAGCTTTGATTCTGAATGAGATGGGAGAAGCATCACAGGATGTGGAGCAGAGACCTGACCTGATTTGTATTTTACAAGGTTCACTTGGGCTGCTCTCTGGAGGAAAAAAAATAAACAGCAGCAAGCAGACCAATCCAGAGGCCACTGCAAGGAAGTGGGGTGGCAGCGATGCAGGAGAGGAGGAGATCTAAGGAGACGCACCAAACACACCCAGGGGGAGAGTGGAGGGAAAGGGAGGTGTGGAGGTGAGAGACACAGGTCAGTTTCAGATGCTGTTAACCCTTAGGTGCCCAAATACAAACGTTATACAGGCAGGTAGATGTGTGAGCCTGGACTCAGATAACAGCTCAAGTCTCAACAACAAAAACAAAATCAAAAGATAAAAGCTCAGAAGAGCACCTCACGTGTTGTAAGGTCTAATGGACAGCAGCAATTATGGTTGGTGAAAGATGCTACCAGTGTTGAAAGGCAGACAAAACTATATCATCCTTATTTTCAGAGAGGACAATGGCACCCCACTCCAGTACTCTTGCCTGGAGAATCCCATGGACGGAGGAGCCTGGTGGGCTGCAGTCTATGGGGTCGCGAAGAGTCGGACACGACTGAGCGACTTCACATTCAATTTCACTTTCACGCATTGGAGACGGAAATGGCAACACACTTCGGTATTCTTGACTGGAGAAGCCCAGGGACGGTGGAGCCTGGTGGGCTGCCATCTATGGGGTCGCACAGAGTCAGACATGACCGAAGTGACTTAGCAGTGGCAGCAGCAGCATCATTTTTATTCACACAGTGATGGAAGCCAAGTTCGAGGGCAAACTAACAAGTCATTTCTCCTCCAAAGCCTGGAGGACATGTCAGTGATTATGCAGATGACATCATCTGACATAAGCACTCCTTCAGTTATCTTCTTTCAAGTCGCAGCGCTTTACCAAGCACCAGCCAAGTGTGAGTGTCTTTTTCTTCCCCCTCAGAACACCTCAAAGAATGATTCAGACCAAGAGAAAATCTAAATTATGACAAAGGTTTGGTCTTCTGTAACTCATCTACCGAAAGATACTCATATGGTCAGACGTCCATTTAGGAAGCTGACACGGAGACTTGGTCTCTAGCAGCTATCTCCACTCACCCACGCGCAAGAGCCTGAGGGCACAAACCCATGTGGCTTCAGGATCTCCCTGAGCTGAGCAGTTAAGACCGATCAGGGCTCATGGAAAATGCACTGTGCTTGCTGCTCTTCTCTGACAAGTGAAATTAAGTCAAAGGAGCTGGAGACCCACCATTCTGGCGGCAAGTTCATTTCCTACTAACAGGAAACCATTCCAGATGTCACCATTCCAAGGATCTCCCTCACAGCTCAGTTGGTAAAGAATCTGCCTGCAATGCAGGATACATGGGTTCAATTCCTGGGTTGGGAAGAAGACCTGGAGAAGGAAATGGCAACCCACTCCAGTATTCTCACCTGGAGAATCCCATGGACAGATGAGCCTGGAGGGCTACAGTCCACTGGGTCGCGAGAGTTACACACAACTTAGCGACTAAACCAGCACCACCAGATGTCACAACACACACACAACTACAAATGGCATGATGTGACCAGGCCAGTCCACACTAGAGCCCACGGAAGCATCGCTGTAATACCAGGTTGTAATTAACCTGACCACCTCATTTGACAGTTTGGAAAAGCTTCACACGAAGACAAAGAAACAGGAAGAAAAGAGAAGGAAAAAGTCATTTCGTGGTGTTTAGTTTGTAAGAGTATGTCAGCCCATGCAACAGGATTCCACGTTCTGAAATAAACATACATATGACAAATAGACTTGGCCCTTATTATGCACCGAACTGTGTCCCACCCCACCCCCAAATTTATGTTAAAGCCCTAACCCTCAATGTGACTGTATTTGGAAATAATGCCCTTAAAAGGAGATAATAAAGGTTAGATGAGGTCATAAAAATTGGGCCCTAATTTAAAGGGCTTCCCTGGTGGCTCAAATGGTAAAGAATCTGCCTATAATGCAGAAGAGACCAGGTTCAATCCCTGGGTGGGGAAGATCTCCTGGACACAGAAATGGCAACTCACTCCAGTATTCTTGCCTGGAGAATCCCATGGACAGAGAAGCCTTCTGGGCTAAAGTTCCTGGGGTCACAGAGTCGGACACGACTGAGTGACTAAGCACTAATACAACAGATAAGTTTCTATTGTTTAAGCCACTCAGTCTTATGAAATACAAGCTTCATGTACATTTATAACCCAGGCAATACTGGCTACCAGTTACAACCCTATTGAAGTCAGCAAACCCTGAGGACCTCTTTCCAAATGCCAACCACCCCTTCAGGCTGCTTGCAGCTCCTCAGCCCGCCCCAGGCAAGCCTGCTCCAGTGGTCTCTCCATTTTGGCAATACCACCTCGGTTTTCACAAAACCTCACATAATAAAGTTCACTTATTGCTCAAAGTCAAAACCCATTTCAAGATAAATTTTAAGTTTAAAACCCAATGACAACAATTTGTAGAAAAACCAAAATCTAGTATTTCTAAAACTCCTGGAAGGTGTAGAACCTTTTAAGCTGAAAACATAAGCACCTACAAAGGAAAATGTAAACAGATCTAATTACCTGTGAAGCTTTAATTCTGGTAATTTAAAGATAAAAAGCAAATGAGATAGAGAAAATATTTGCATACATAAAACATGAATACGTTTAAGATATAACATAAGAAAAGCTATTGGAATCATTGTGAACATCCCCACTTGAGAAGAGGACAGTTAAAAGAAATTCACAGAAACTTTAATAGTAATGTAAACTAAAGTAAATTAGGTACCTTTTTTATTTCGAAAAAAATCAAGAAAACATTTACTTTTTGAGGAAGTTGTCACTAATTTTTCAAATAGCATAAAGGATTTTATTTAAGTTTCTTGACATTTTTTTGGCCAATGCCTCTGGGCCATTAATACATTTTTTTTCATGAAAACATCAATATGACATGTTCAGCTTTATAAATGCTGAAATAAATCAAGCTCAATAAAATAAAGAAAGAGGAAAATGAAACTGAAGGTACTGACGGAACCAACAAGTGTGGCAACGACAGAGACACACTGACAGCTTATGGACGTCGGCACTCAGTGTCTCAGGTAGGACTGCCACCCTTCAAGACCTTTCAATTGCAGCACCTGGACCATCTCAGGAGCTACATAAATACATGTGTGATTGAATGATAAATACACTGTGTTCTCGTTTCCTGAATGAAGCAATCCCTAGACAGCCAAACAACTAAGGCACCCGTCACGCATGTGGGCCAGCAGACGCCACAACCAGACGGAAGAGTGGTGGTACCTTCACTGTCCTCGGGGTTCTCCTCTTCGTTAGAGGCTTCAATGTCCTCGTCCTCCTGTGCTGAGACGGTGGAGGCCACGCTTTCACACTGAGACACGTCTCGCTCTTCACGGGGCTTCCGTGAGGCCTAGAAGAGTAAAAATACTGTTACTTGGGACTTATATAACTGAAAGGAAAGAAGCAAGCCTTCTCACAGCTGAGGCGAGGCAGAAGGCATACACTAGACCAGCAGCTGCCTGTCCGACAGGCACCCTGGCTCGGGGGCAGGGAGTCCCCGCAGGGACCACTAACAGGCCTTGTGTGCAGATGGATCGCTTTTATCAAAATGATCAAAAGTCACATCCAAACCATTTTTGGAACTACTTATCACTCTACATGGACAAACAGCCAAAGCCTGAAAGACTCCTGTTCTTCTCCCCCTCCAAAAAATGTTATTTTTCTAATAAAAATAACATATACATTTATTTTCTAATAAAAATAATGTCATGGAATGTGGAAGACAGAAAATTATGTTAAGAAAAATAAAAATTGCTCATAATGCTAGCAGCTAGAGTCTCATCAGAAAAGTCTTTGAGTAGTGTGAAAATGTTAAGCTCATGGTGAGAGAGACACATTTACCAAGATTTTAATTTTTGCCTAAAAGCTGGAAATTTAAAAATGGCAACCAGTATTAATGGATGTTTTCTTTCAAGACAGGCTCATTCATTTTCAAGAAAATGTCTGCAAACTTTTCAGGTCTGAAAAGAGTAGTTTTTCTGTCATTCTTAATTAAAAATGACACTGGATGACAAAGGTGAGGTTTGTTTAGCTTGGAGCTCAAACAACCCAAGTGTGCGTTTCGTTGAGTGCTACCCTGGCCCAAGACAGTGCAGAGGGCTCTCTGCCCCGCCCATCACCATATAGACATGTGTGCAAGACTCAAGGTTTACCAAAGCCAAGTTTTATTTGCTTCACCAAGGGCACTAAGTGAAACTGCTGTTTTACAAAAACAAAGCTGCAACTGCCTGGAGATGAAGAGTGCACTGAGCTTGGCGGTGCCACCAGAGGCCACACTAAGGTACCAGCACTCTCACTCACAGCTTCTCGGACCCCATGGATGCAAATGTCCACATAGTGGGAAAGGGAACATCTTAATATTCTTAGGAAAACAAAATATTCATGGAGCCCTCAAAGGGCTCTGTAGACTCTGTGAACACTGGAATTTCCTTGTTAACGCATTTTCAATAATCTCTAATAATGTTTAAATAATCTTTTCCGTAACACTTCAAAACTTGCTGGTTTTTAGTCTTTACCCCATGGAGTCTCTGAGAAAAAGTTTTTTTTCATAAGCCAGATCAACTCATTCAATATGGTCAACAGAACTCTAAAGTTTTCAATTCAAACTCCAAAATGAGTATGTTTTTCAAATCCAGTTTACAGTAATTCAAAAGTACTGCACTGCCATTACTACTAACAGAAATTTTACTCTTTGGGTAATAAACAGAGTCAACTTGTGCCAAGAAACTAGCATAGCCTTTTATAGGTAAGGCTACAAAAAAGTTTTCTTCAAAACCAATCTTTGAAGCGCAAAAAATACCCAAAAAAAACCAGTAAGTAAAAGATTCACCACCTCTGATATACTCACTTTCTGTTTATGCTGCTGCAAAAGGTTGTCAAGATTGTGCCTCCGTTTATAGTTAAAATAGAAGTTTTTACATTGGGCTTCACTTTTAGTTCCCACCATCTTGGCAATGGCTGCCCAGTTACGACCATGTTCCACTAGACCTGAATTTTAAAAACAAACCAAACATTAACTTAATAGTCACCTGATACAGCAAGCAATAAAAATAATACAGTACCCCTAATCCTTGCACTCACCATCATTAACACTGTGTTTTCAGTTATTTATTGATACATTTCAATGCTTACTGAAATGTGATTGACACAAACTCATTAACAGCTCTATTTTTCTATCCAAAGTTCAAACATGCTCAATATTGGAAGAACGTGACCCTGTCCTTGCTGTGTTATCTCCCAGAGGACCAGGACAATGCAGACACACAGGGAGAGCCCAGACACTGTCAACTGCGTGGTTAGGTACTTCTAGATCCTGGGGAACACTGTATCAGCACAAAGTTAATAAGGCAATCAAATGTGAGTAATTAACACCAAGTAAAGACACATACTTGAGGCTCTAGGTATAATCAACATGTCCCCAGTCCATTTGCAATCAAGGATCCCCTCGAAAATATCAACCAGGTTTTCTTAAACCTTCTATAATACAATGCATCACAGGAACCTATGCAATCGGACTTCCTTCCAACAAATGACACACATATATGGCACACAGAAACATATGTGCACGAAATATGGGCATATAAACGCATAAACACAGAGATGTACATTAGACATAGGTGTATCCAAACAGGAATTTCTAGTGCAAATTCAACAATTGGTGGGGAAAACATCAACTTTTCAAGGTTAACACCAGTAGATTCCTTCACAGTGAAAACTGAAGACCACCTCCAGATTCTGGCAGCGTATGACAAAAGCTGAGAGGAAGGGGCATGAGCAGTTGGGTGTGGGGATGTGCCTCTGACCAGACCACGCTGTGACCACATGGGCATCCATTTACTGCGCTGTGACAGTCAGATGACAGCAATGCATATACAACCGTCACAGCAAACACACCTCAAATAAAAATACTCTGAGGACAGAACACTCTAAACTGCTGTATTTTAGGCAAAGTTTACATGATTCTTAAATGTGTTACTCATTACCAGCTAAATAGAAAATAAATCTGAAATGTGTCACTAAAAGGTCAAGCTATTTGCAATAATTTCTCTTTGGAACTGCAAGGTAAATCCTTAACCCTCAAAAGAATTGGCTAAATTTTCTCAAAATAATTTTACTTAAAAAGTAATTTATTTATAAACCAATTATTTATCCTTTTAGAAATTTTAGCTAATTTCAAACTGTATGACCTGTACTTTATACAGGTCATTTATAAGCAAGAAGAGAACACAAGACCCATAGTGTTCCAGAGTAAAATGAAGGCCATGTGCTACACAAGTGTCAGAAGCAGAACTCAATCCTTCATCTGTCTGGCTGCAAAGTCCATGCTCTCATCTCTGAATCACAGCACAATTTCTTAGCAGTTGGTAATCAAACTTAGCCTTACTAACTGCAAAATGAGGAAACAGTTATCATTCTATTAAATGCAACTTTTAAATAAGAGACTTTTTATATCAAATACCTTCTAAAACAACATTAATTGCATTTAATCACAACTCTTCTGTAAAACTGAAAGTAGCTCACCTGCTCTTTAACAAGACATTCAAAATAAAATGAGAGAGAATGTTAAATCCCTCAAAAGTGGGTCCCTCAAACAAGACACACTGAGGTACCTTACAGAGCAGGATACCGTCAAAAAGACCTTCTAAGTGTACTTCTAAATTCTGCTTCCATTGTGGAAGAACTTTTTTTTAATTAAAAATAAATTAATTCTGTGTCACTCATTACTAATAACCCTAAAAACAAACAAAAACAAACCCAAAGAACCTGAACTACTATCATTTACCTTTTTTAGCAACTTCCATTTCTTCTTCTGTCCATCGAGAGGTTTCTACAGGTTCCGTAGAAACTGAAACAAAGGTAGAACTCAGTAAGTCAGAGAAAAATCATCCATAGATTATACAGCACCAAGCTGTAATCTGTTAACTCCACACACACCTCTAAACGCTCACCAGTTATCTTTCTAAAGCACCAATCTAATTACAATACTCATCTATTTAAAAATCTGTTTTGTAAGCAAAGTAGGATATAGTCAAAACAAAGCCCACCATGATCTGCCTCCATCCGCCTGTCTAAATTATTTCGTTCATTTTATCCTTGTCATTCCCAGAACTTGTACTTTCTTCATATCAATACTTCATGTAATGATAAACTTGGTACCACTGAGCCACCAGTGACAGGACTCGTCATTAATATGATCCTTTTATAAACTAATGAAGATAGTCCCTAATGAGAGAAAAATGCCTATGCTTAGACCCAGTATTTCATTGTCTAAGAATTTATTCCTATGAAAGTTAATTTAACAGAAAGAAAATGCCATGTGAATAAAGTTTTTTTCATTACAGTGCCATCTATGTTAGCTTTAAAGGGGGAAGAGATAGCCAACATCTCACAGCTGTCAAAAGTGAAAATAAAGATCACTCAGAAATTAGAAAACATTCATAACAAGTGCCCAGTTGAAACCTCAGAAAACAAGGTGGCACACACACTAGGAGCACAACTAAGTTCAAAGGAAACCCACAGTCTTAGGGTAGTGAGATCAGGGCTGGTGCTCTTTTTCAAAAGGCTTTGATATTACAGCCTAACAAATGTTAACGCCAGAGTTTCAGATCAGGATTTCTAGGCTGCCCGTATCAGACGTCCCTCCTGCTGTACCCCAGCACTGAAACAGAACCCCAAACAAAATTGTGGCCCATTCGCTCCAGCCCTGTCCACTCACTGGGCTCTGGCGGTGGTGGCAGAGGTGGCGGGGGCTCCTCAGTGGCCGCCGCCGCAGCAGCACTGGCTGCCGCAGCCTCACTGGTCATGGACCTGGTGATCCGGCCCTTCCGACGGCCCTGGCTATTGGCAGTCTTCCGGCCCCTGGGTGTGGCCTGCTCTCTCTCCTCAGTTTCTTCTGCTGTCCCCTCTGTCTTATCCTTTTCCTTGGTATTTTCTCTAGAAACAGTGGCCAAAGAACATTTTGTGTGATTTAAAAGTATACATACACCAAAAAGATTAAAGCTTTGAAAATTCTTCAAACAGAAACGGAACTCCCCCCAATCCCCAAACTCTCAAGTTACCTGGAATAACCAACCACTTGGGCTTCTCATCAACACAAACTCAATCCATCCAAAGACATGCCCACCCTCCCTCCCTGCTTCCTGCTCCCTCGGCCCCAACTACCTGTTGTTGACAGAACCAGCACACTCCCCATCACCCAGTTGACAGACCTGACTGCGCCTGCAGCTCTCTCCCGTACTCGTCACTCCCTGTCAGTGAACCTTGCAACTCACTAACATTTCTCCCACCACCTGTGTTTCTATCACCGCTGCCCATGTCCAGAGCCCCAGCAGCCCAGCCGCAGCCTTTCACGCCTGCTTGCTTGCCTCCCACCTCTCCGTTCATCCTAACCTGCTCAGAGCCACATTCTAGTGGAAGAGCTGTGGCAGGAAACCACTTCAGCCATGCTAAGCCTACCTATTCCCAAACAGAGCCACACCGCTCCCTGAGTGAAGTCCACATTTGAGATTTCTTTAAGGCTTTACATATCGAACCCCAACCTCCTTCTACTTTTCTCCTGAGGCGTCTGATGTCCCAGTCTAATGAAACCACTGTCTGCCACTTCCCAAGGAGGCCTATCCATCCACACTACACCCTCTATTGTACCCACATTGACCACTAGCTCCTGCATGAAGTCCTCTGGACTATGCAGGTGGAAGAAAATCTCAAGCTCTTCTCAGTCTCCCAGCTTCTGCACATGCCTTCCAGGCCATTTTCTTCTCCTCCCACTTGGATCTTGCCTAATTCCCCTCCTGGCCTATAAACTGCCCGAGAAGAGCACACGTCATGTAGGTCTCTGCACCCTCCAGAAGACTGAGCTCTCAGAGCAGTGTATGAGCACTCATTAAACAAACCAGGGATTTTAAGAACGAAGTCAAAACGAGATGTGGCAGTAACTTATGAACACTTGTGAGTAACTTATAACCACTGACCATGTGGTGAGGACAAATGTTTTATCTGAATAAGTAAAAAAAAAACAAACTATAGGTTTCATCTTCCTAAAGTACAAAACTAGAATGGCATGAGTATCCAACACTTTAAAAACCATGACAAATGATTTAGGATGCTTTAACTGCCTCAAAATCAGACAAACCTTCAGTATTTCCAAGAAGATTAGAGAAATAACAAAATAAATATTAAAAAGAAATGAACAACTACACAAGCAACAACTACTATGTATTATTTAGTCCATCCCTTCTGAAACATACTAGGTCATATCTGGCAAGTAAGTCCATCAATCCAAAAGTTATACTTACTAGAATATTCCACCCCTTAATTATATCAAATAACTACTAGGTGACAAAGGACATATCCCATTGATTTTTCTAAAATCTAAACTTTTATACCTTCAATAGATTCAATCTCATTATTTTCAAATAACAATAATATTTAACTAACTCACTTAGAGTCCTCCTTTTCATCTTTTTCTTCTTCATCTTTCTTTTCCTCCTCTTTTTTTTCTGTTTTTTCTGCTTTATCCTCTTCCTTTTCTTCTACTTTTTCTTCTTGTGAGGGTCGGGCAATTTGCTGCTAGAATGAACCATCATTTGTAAAGTTGGAAAGTTAAAAGAAACAGCTCCTCAAATTGTAATGATAATAAATATCTATGCAACAAATTAAACTTATTAATTAATCCTCCACAATTTAACTAGGGGTCATGTATTAAAAATCAGCTGTAAGCTCTTTAATGTAGTCTGTATGTATTGCTTACAAGGGTACACACACACAAATGCTCCTTGTGTTTGGATCCAGAGAGGTGACAATGTTAGGATTCCACTTAGAAATCTGATGTCGATACTCTAATTCCAACATCTAATCCGTCACTTAAACATTTCAATTCTGCTGTGAAATTTGATAAACTATAATTTATCAAACCATTGCCCCTAGTACTAGATATTTAATATGTTGCCAATTTTTTCATCATTATGGATAATACTACAAGAAACCTCTTTATGTTGTTTGTCTTTGGGGGAAACATTCTTTGCCAGAATAGGAGACAGTCATGGTCATTATCAAGAATGAAGCAATTTAGAAAAATACTATGGATACAACAAAGTGAAAAGTAAACATTCAAATTTATCTAAGCTATAATTACAACTAAGTGACTGTAAATACGCATATAACAAAGACTAGGAGAGATAAGATATAGACCCTTTTATCTCTGATGCCTCGACTACTAGAATTGTGACTCTGAGAGAAAGTAAAATTAAGTTTGTGTTGAGTTCTATTACATTTGTTTATTGAAGAAATCCAACGGCCTAACTGAACAGGACCATCCCAGGCATAGTACCTCTTTCCAGTCTCTGCCCCTTCCCACAGGGTGTGTGCTCAGGCTACCCTCAGCACACCCAACATTTTCATGCCTTTGCCCAGAGCAAAGCAAAATTTTCCTTAATTTTTGATGGAATCTCAGTCTTTTACTGACTCCCCAAAACTACCATTAGCTTTTTCCTTAAGATAATTTCTCTTCAGTCTTCTCCAGAAAATGTCCTACACTATGCCTTCTTCTAAACCAGGTGGAAAGAAGAATCAGAAACCGTCTTCTTCCCGACCGCCCCTTCTAGAACACTGTTCAACCATGGTGTTTAAAATCTTTTTACAAATTTCACAAAGTCTACCTATGACACCTTTCTTCATCATTTAGTGTTAAGGACTGACTCAAAGTCTCCCAGGAACACAGAGATGACTTTATCACATGGCTCATTAGGCCTTGTCATTATTCTTCAGATTCAAGATGCTAGTCACTGCCTTTTCTATCAACATGATATCCTGCGTGTGAAATACTTTCAGGTCATGCCCATCAAAACCTCCCACAGGGCATCACCACCACCATCTTCAGTGGGCATGCGTCACCTCCAGGACTCTGTGATCTACTCACATGCCGCCCCCGCCGCATCCCACCTTTCCACTGTTGCCAATCCTGCTTTCTGTCCTCATGATCTTGATTCTATGAAATTTCCACAATTCATCAAGAATGGAATCCACTCTTTCACTCTGGCCCTTTGGCTAGACTGTTTCACTATTACAACTCCCTGCTGGCCTTATCTGACCTTCACAGCTTCACACCCTTCTAATTGCAAGTTTCATTTTCTTTTGCGTATACATTATCACCTTAGAGAAAACTAAGAAATCGGGAAGATTTTCAAATGCATACTCTCCAACTGTGACTAGTTCTGCTTTACAACTGGGAATGTTTCATTTACCCCGACTCATGAGTACGCCACAGTGGTCACAAGACCTGTTTCAAATGGCTAGTAACCTTACCCTGCACCCCACAAAGGTAGTATTCATCTGTCATCTGAACCAACAAGATGGCACACTAATGACAAAGTTAGCCGTCTGCCTAGCAAGTGGGCTGCATAACCCAGAAACAGTTTACAGCCCCGAGAAGTCATGGGGAGGTGTCAACTCAGCTGAAGACAAAGAAAGAGGTCCACTGTCCTCAGGTCTGAACAACACATGTAACTGTATTGCCCCAATACTCTTCTGCCCCTAATACCAACCAGGGTCTTCAGGTAAGCAAACACCCCCACATGCCCTGCTGCCTGAAACCAGCCCACAACAGAACCTTACAAGCAAGGGGACATCTGTGCTCTGCACACACTACCCACCAATGCCCCTCACTTACTAGGATCTCAGTCCTGGCCCCTCACCCCAGTTGCAGTTTCCCCAACCTCCAGCAGCCTTTACACAGCTGGCTCCTCAAATGCTCTATACTTTTCTTGACCAAAAAACACTGCTTCTGAAGTCTTTGAGACCACATCCCAAGAGGTGGCATTGCTCTGGAGGAAACAATGACCCAGAACACACAAGACACTTCTGACCACACATCATGAGGGAACTTGTATCTGGAGATCAGCGTGACCAGGGAAGGCAGGCGGGGGCTGTGGAGAACAAAGAACTTCAGAGCACTCATGATGGCAGTAGAGCCGCTGTGTCCACAGGCGCCACTGTCCTCTGAGTGGTCTCAGGGCATGTGGCACACAGAGGAGCAGGAGGGAGCTGTGGAGGCAGCTGACCAGCTATTCGAAGGAAAAGAGCTTCTAAAGTTCTCAACTGCCACTGTGAAAACACACACTGTACTACATTAGACACAATCTTCTGACATCAAGTGCTTCAACCCCAGAATTGAAGCTAACCTGAAACAATCACGTTCCAAGTATTTTAGCAAACAACCCTTGACTCTGTAGTCACCTTACTCTACCTGTCCCCTTCACAGACCAAAGGACTGGAAAGGGTGGTGTATTCATTAAGATATCACAGTGCTTGTATTTAATTATATTACAACTGTTAACTCTGACATGCACCATTTCAATAGCATGAAAATATAAAACTTCTCATTAATTTTGGTATGCCAGAAACTTAAAATGCATTCAAAATAGAAAATGCAACACATTAAATATAGATTAACTTCAAAATAAGCAAAGCATGTTCATAACATTCTAATTTGATAGAAAGATCAATTCCTAAAGTATAATTACAGAGAAAGCCCCTATTATAAAATTTTTCATCTTTGTATTCCACCAACCTTGAAATAGCTTCCATACAATAATGAAACATACCTGGTTTCTCCCTCTGCGTTTTCCGTAGTTCCTTCTTACTAGGGCTTTATAATTCTCATTTTTCTTGGTTAAGTAGTAATATAAAACACAATCGGGAACGCTCTATTAAAAAAATTGAGGATCCAATGAGATTGAATTTTTTAAAAAATCAAGTAACATCTTCAAGGAAAATTTCTAGTGTCCTCAAAATATAAACTGGAGAAACCCAAATGGCTAACTCTTTAAGGCATATCTAGGCTGTAAAATATACATATATATTGTATCTACTGTTTTGATGGACAATTACAGCAGTCTTAACACAGATTATGTAAAAGATACCAGGAACTATCAGAAGCATTCAAGCACTTTCCTATTAACCAGTAACTAAGTCCTCTTTCTTCCTCTATATAAGTAAATATTCAAAATATCTCTTTAAATATTTTGTTTATAAACCCAACATCCAATAATACATTGTGGAACAAATTCAGGGAAAATCAGGACTCTGAAATTTTAATTAGAAGTTTAATTGATGTTCAGAAAAACACTGTAACCTGTGTGTTTTTAGGGAAACACAGTATCAGGTCATTTTCATTAACCATGAAAATTAGTCTGTGTTGTGCTTAGAATCATCATATGATTGTAAACACCACTATATTATTCACATAAAAATCTTTTCTGTGTCAAGCCCTTTGCAAAAACTCAAACTACTTCTGTGCTTTAGCACACAAAACCTTCAAAGCAGCAACCAACCCAAATCTATCAATAATCTCAGTGTAAACCATTTCCTACCTTCCTTTCCAAGTAAGATGCAATCAGTCCAAAGTTTTTTGGGTGCTGGATAAACCTGAGTAAAAGAAAAACAACACACACACACACACACACGCACACACACACACTTTAACAACTTAAAAAAGAGGTGGGGGAAGCCCTTGGGAATACAAACATAATGTAGACTAATTCCTAGTGACTCCTAAAGGCCAATGTCCTCTTAAAGGGCACAGATTCCTGGGAACAGTCCACCAGGAACTGACTGGATTGGGATAAAGTATTGCACAGATATCTGTAACTTTCAAATGCACCCCCAGTGATTCTGACACCACTCAGGTTTGGGTACCACTCTTAAAATGCCTCCACAACTCTGTTCTAAGCTGGTACCTACATTTCCAGCTATAAATTTACAAGAAGGTTGCATCCTATCTGTCTTCTCTGCCTCCCACATTACTCAAATGCCAAAATGGGGCCATGTTTTGGGGAAAACAGTTCAATTTACAAGTAAATGCCAATACTTTTCACTAACTCATATAAACTTCTATTAGAGAATAATTTAAAATTTAAATTACTTGTCTTTAAAGATCTCCTTCTCATGGTCAGTCCAAACATTCATGAACTGCCTATCTTTATAAACCTTCATAGGGTCCTCCATGAGCCCATTCATGTTAATGAACTTGACCCGTCTCTGTTCAGCATCAAACATCATAGGTGGGATCACAGAGAGCTGTCGCATTTGTTTCTCATTATTCTGAAGGAAAACAAAGAAGAAATGCAGTGTACATAGAATTAAACTTAAAGAGGGCCACAGAATGACTATCTTAACAGACACTGAAACACCACATATGCACTTTAATGACAACGGCAGTGGTACCATAACATCTAACATATGATCATTATATACGGATCTAATAAATACTCATTGTACGAATAACAGAGGCAGAGAGGCAGAAAGTACATGTACTTTTTTAAATCCTCCACTACAATGTGAGAAGAGTTCTCTCCTTAAACGCAGCAGATACTTCAGCTAATGGATCTTAGACCTAAAGGACACACAATGATGTCAGATCACTGAAGTAATGACCTTATGAAGCACTTATTAACATTAATATTGCCTCATTTTAAAAAGTCTCAACATCATTTTATAGAATAATAAAATAGGAAAATACACAGACAGGAACCACAATCTTAAGGTCATTGATTTTAAATTAACTAAACTTACTGAAGTATCAAACACTTCTTGCTACTCTTACATAATCTTTCCACTGCAAATTTAAGACTATCATCCTTCAAATTTCAACTAAAACTTGGTTTCAGTTGTATAATTTATCTTCCCAAAGCTTAAGTCAGTAAGTTTATAAGCACAAACTTCAGTGAGAAAACCTGTACCAAAAATTATAACTACTGACCCCAACACAAGGCTAGGTCTTCTTCTAAAACTCTTCTCCTAGCAGTGGACATTGCCTTAGTCAACTCCTGACAGAGTTTCTCATTTTACAGGGACTCTCAAGTGGTAAAGAACCCGTCTGTCAGTGCAGGGGACATAAGGGACACGGGTTTGATAGCTGGGTCAGGAAGATCCCCTGGAGCAGAAAATGGTAACCCACTCCAATATTCTTGCTGGCGAATTCCATGGACAGAGGACCCTGGAGGGCTACAGTCCATGGGGTCGCAAAGAGTTGGACACGACTGGAGTGACTTAGCACATTCTACCTCAGTCTGTCTAAACACCAAAATGTGGTTTGGGACAGACACACTAGCTTGACATTCACCTTGACATTGACTAGCTGCACATTCAGCTAGTATTCACCTAATAATAGCTTTGGTTGCTTACAGATGCCCCCCTTATAGAATCAGATTAAACAGTAAGCAAAGAAATTAAACGCAGAGTTAGTCATCACTGCAGAGATCACAGCCACAAAGCCTGAAATGTACAGCAATATAATAATTGTCTTTGATTTACTTAAGAGGGCTACACCTTCAGAACTGAGAGATGAGGTTTTCAAAAAGCCATATTTTAAAACCAAAACTAGCAGAAGTTAATATATGGCTTTTGGACCAAACTTCAGAGAATATGAACCCAGCTATGAAGACTCAGTGCTAGAAACTGAAACTTATTCTTATTCAGAACTGATTTATTAACATCATATTGATCTCTCCCAGGCTCAGCTGACTAGAGATCACACTCTAGACATCACCCCCCACTCCACCTCTAACGAACCTCAGGTCCACAACCTAACACACAAACACCTGCTCCTTTGCTCTTTCAGGAAAACGGCAGCAGCAGCCCATCCTCTAACCTGCTCGTCTTTTCCCCCAACTCCTGTCCTATCCATTCTGCCTTCTACTAATCTGTCCCCCTAATAAGGCCCCTCTTAACACATTTCTACCACTGTCGCCCTGATTCAGGCCCTGATTTTTAATCATAAAAGCGTCCTCACCTCTTTCCAAGCCTCCCTGGTGCCGAAGCCATCTTCATAAAACGGCAATAAGATCTCAGGGCAGTCTTGTTTAAAACCTTCTATGGTTGGCCATGTACTTTGGAAAAACCCAAACGCCGTAAGCATTCTCTCATATATATACAAATAAACCCGTAGTTCATGGGGTATGAAGCTAAAATGCATACTCAATTAACATGAATTAATTAAATTAAGTGTCTTACCTCCTGTTCAGAGAGTCCATCAATAATTTCAGAAATCTCATGTTCACTCCTAGCAATGGTGGCTGAAAGACCAGCTCCCCTCTGCCCAACTCTAAATATGAGGGAGAAATTACATATATATTTAAAGGCCTTTTATAAAGAAGTTATCAATTAGATTACTTTTACATCAATTTGCTTTCTGAGTGGGACTAGAAGTCAGGGGAAAAAAACCCTAAAATGCTATTGAGTAACTACTTTTAAGCAATATGTTTAAGTCATTTATCTATAAAATTAGTAACAATTTAAATGCTAAGATTTCTTTTTAAAGGCTACAAGTCTAAATTCAAATGGCAGAACTATTTGCAGGAAACATCTGGAAAACTAGTTATTGGTGTCATTTTCATTTCAAATAGCAGTCTTTTGTCTGCCTTCCACAGCATAGGATAGCAGACTTAGAAAAATACATAGACATTTTTAAAGGGAGGAGAACAAAAATCCAATCATCACTCCTCACAACAACTTAACTGTGGTTACCAGGGCTTTCACGACTCACTCACATGAGACAGCAGAAAAGGCAACTAAAGATTCTACCTTTGCAAAAGCACTTGTCCTCTAAAGTAAAAACAAATCGGAAACTATGTACCAATAACAAAGAATTTCTTAATTAGCAAACAATTTAATAAGACTTTTGATTATGCTGAAAGGTAGTGAAGGACCATGAAACATTGTCTTACTCTTACTGTCATTTCAAAAGGAATGAGCATTTTCAAGAACTGAAGAGTTAATTTCAACATATTTACTTAAATTTAGATTCAACAGCATGATTAAATATAAAAAGTTATTAGAATCACCAAGATATAAACATTGCTAACTGATAACAAAGTTTTATATTCAAAATAAAAGTTCTTAGACTCATAGAGGTAGAGAAGAGATTTGTGATTGCCAAGGGGCAGCGGAGGGATAGATTGGGAGTTTGGGATTAGCAGATGCAAACTATTATATATAGGATGGATAAGCAACAAGGTCCCACTGTATAGCATAGGGAACTATATCCAACATCCTGGGATAAATCATAATGGAAAAGAATATTTAAAAAAGAAGGTATGTATGTGTAAAACTGAGTCACTCTGCTATACAGCAGAGACTGTTACAACACTGTAAATCAACTATATTTATTTTAAAAGAGAAAAAAATATAACTAAATTCTTTATGAACCTTCTTAATGGTTAGAGTCAGGTGACAATAAATATTGTGAAAGATTAAAAACATGATTCAAAGAAAAACATCAAACCACTTACCGCTGAAACCGTTCTTGCTGTTCTCTCTGTTTTCGAATCTCTGGAAATTGCTTTTCATAGTACTCTCTTGTTTTGCTTTCCTTAGCTTTCCTCCGAGGGTTATTTTCTATTCTGTCCACTTTTTTCTCCCATGCCTCCATGAGCTGATCATAACGTTGGCAGATTTTTTGTTCCTATTAAATACCCGTAGCAAATTAATAATTAAACTAAACTCTGTGATTCTGACAAACCTAACACTTAAAAGCACAGGTTACTTCTTAAGGCTAAGTCAGAAGGACATTTGGCCTACGACTCAACTGGGAATGAAAAGGTGTCCTTGATCTGAAAGAAGAGAAAGACGGAGCTGTTTTCTATGAAAGATCCATACACAGAGCCTCTCATGGCTGGATTTCTTAGTCAACATTAAGACTACACAAATCAACAAACTACATGCTGAGCCACTCTGATAACAATTAAGTCTTCATTGTCAAAAAAATGGAAAATGAGAAATAGAAACATGTAAATAGTTTGTAATCCCAAAGGCAAGCAGATTAACATTTTGTTGTCACCTTTCCATCGGCAAAGAAAACACTCACATTTAGACCACCCTCCTACTGTTGGAAGTTCTGGTTACCTGCAATTTTTTCTTACTATAAATAATGCCATATAATGAACATTTTTACAGTCTGGAAAAGGCAGAAATTGGTTGTACTCTATGACAAAAAGAAATCCAGTAAACTACATGAAATTGAGAATGAATGCTTTTAGAGAAATGAATAATGTGTGACCTCATTCTTTAAACCGAGAAGAACCCTGTACTGTGGGCACAGGACCGTCGGTACAAAACAACAGAAACTGTGAAAGGGCTCATGATGGCCCAGGAAGGGAAGAGAGGGAAAGCACTGTCCCCCATAGTCCCTCTGTCTCCTTGACACCCGTCCACCTCCTGGGCCTGAATCTACCTTTATTTGGCTCCACCACCAAGTCACCCCCTCGCCTCCTTCCTATACAACTCCCATGCACCCTGAGGTGTAACTAGACGCACATTCCCTTCCTCAGCTTAAACATTTCACAGATGACCTCAGCATCTGACCTCAAGCCCCCGCCTGACCCTCAGGCCATGCACAACCTGGCTTGGCTCCCCTGCCCTGTCACGCTCTCTCCGCTTCCCAGCCCTTCCCGAGCCTGTACAAGTTGGCAGACGGCTGGTTTTCCTGTGAAACACCCCTCAGGACCACTATGTGCCAGCTGTCCCCTATGTGCATCTCAGTTATCTGGACGTCCTGAACCACCGGACGACCCCAATACAGTAATCGCCCGTGGCCTCATCTGCCCTGTTCCTCCTTAGACTCCCCAAGGACTAAAGCCACATGGCTATCTACTCCCTTTGTAAGAATAATACATGGGTTCACCTTCAATTATAAGGCAAATATTACTTTTCAGTTATAACTAAACAGTTACTGATTCTCCTTACAAATCCTGATGAGATAAAACACCTTGGTTCACTCTTGGAAAAGGGGAAACTGCCATTAAGTATTCACTAAACAAGTCAGCGAACATACAAAGTTCATAACTAAATACTCGGTGAAATATAAGAACAAAGTCTGGACCTCTATGTTTGTCTCTTTGGATAGCAAATTTAGCAATTACCACAATTAAAACAAAATTACTGGATAGAAAAAAACACTTTAGCTAATTTATTTGTATGTGTATGCTCTTGGCCAAAAAAAAAAAAAAATTCAAGACTGATAATTTAAGAAAGTATCTGAAGGCCCAGACTGCCAAATTAGAACATTAGGAGTTATATACCAAATAAAAGCTGGTGACCCTTACAATTCATCAAACTAACAGGTCCTTAAATACCAGGTACAAGTTCATTTCTGATGTGAATCAAAATATATCATTTATTCAGTAAGAAACCATTCAAATGAATTAACAGTCTAAAATTATTACGAACACACTATAAAAGAACAGTGGCATCATATTTTCTGTAACTTAATTTCCATGAAGATTATAACCACAAAATTTTTAGACTGTAAGTCATAATAAATACAAAGAATACCGTGAATCTGAAAAAGCTGAACTTTAGCTGACCCAGTTTCTAATAAGAAAGAACAGTGATGCCTCATCAGCATGACCGTAACTTACCCAATTTGTCTGAGGTTAAGAGACTAAATGAGATCATCCTACTTCTCTTTCATATTTTAAACTACTCACCATTTTCTTTATTTTGGCTAGATGAAAATGCTATACACAGATGACCGAGAAAATTTGATAATGATATTAAATGTGATTTATGATATCAAAATGTTACTAGACTCAGATTGATGTGTAAGTCACATTTATAGTTACCAATCAGCACCTGCTCTCAAGTGTGGTCAAGAACCGTTCTCACTAACAATGGGAAAGCGAATGCCTGAAGAAGCACGGACGGGAAAGCTGAACAAATTTCAGTGAACAAGGATAGGACCTCACCCTTTGTTTTCTTGCATGATTTCTTCTTTTAAAAAATAAAATGAGTTTTTTCCTCATCACCTGGTTTCTAGAAGAGAAAAATACGGTTGTATGACATTAAGAAAAAGTACAATAGTGCATTCACTTTGTTTTCAGAGACACTGAAAAACAAGCAAAGATCACTTAAGAATATACAATATAATCAAAGTTAATCCTAATTTTTTCACCCTGCAAAACAAGACTCCTCCAATAATTAGGACTAAATTTCCTCCCATTCTATAGTAAGGCTTTAACACAAAGAGTTCATTTTCAACTATTACATTCATAAGGCAAATATTATTTTCAAGTTATAACAGTTACTGATTCTTCTTAGGAATTCTAGTGAGGTTAAGCACACTGGTTCACTCTTGGGAGGAGGGAGGTAGAGAGGAGGCCAAGCTTTCGCAGTTACCTCCTAACACAGGTCCACGCTGCCCTGCCTCCTCAGAGTGTACCAACACAGAGAGCTGACTCTGCCTTAAACAGAGGCTTTCTTCAGGCACAGAAACAACACAGTCCACTCTAAAGAAGTCATGGGGGCAACGTGACAGGACAGCAAGCCCTCCCTTATAACTTAACAGTTTCGCTTTTCAAATATGAAGCACTGTAACCTTCAAAAACAATGGCATGCAGGTTCAAATATAAATATTTATACCCCACCTACTTCCAGAAAGGATTTCAAGCTGATTATTCAAATATAAATACAAAGCCAAGGCAAGTAGAAGTAATTTTTTTGGTTATCTGCCACTCTGGACTAACACTGACACTGGCTCCACTTAAATAAGCATGAACAGTCAGGAGCTGGCCATATGGAAAAGAAGCCAACAGATTAAAAAGAATTACTGAAAGAACATTTGCTATTTCATACAAAGCAAATGATGATGATGACAGAACAGCTACTGAACGATCCATACGGACACATGTAGCTGAGTAGACGGTACTTCACAAGATGGTGTGCAGTGGAAGCATTGCCATGTATGCAGTTTGCTCTCGCTGTAATTATGTGCTACTCAACAGCAAAGGACAATCAATAAATATAATTTACAATTGTTCCTAAGAATTTACATGAAGAACTCCTTCTCAGGACAGTGTGCTAAGCACTATAGCAGGAAGATAGCTAATATGAAATAAATCAGACAGGGCTGCTCTGGAGCGACTATCAGGGAAAAGACAGAACACAAACATAATGGAAGCTTTGTGGAAAAAAAAATTATTAAAAGTAGCCAACTAGATTTTTATCTGCTATTTTCCTTTTTAAAAATGTTAGAACAGCTAAACAGTTCCAAAACAAGGTATATTTTATATGTTTTGCCTAACCTAGCTCTAAGGGTTGTCAAGACCATAGCAGCATCTCACAGAAAAATTCTAGGTATATGACTTTTATTATAAACCACTTAGTTAACAAAAGTTAAAATCATTCAAATTTCAGTTTCTGTCATGCATACTACCATGCAAATTATATTTGCCACCAGTTCTGCAAAGTAGCCAACTATTGCATATACTCTCAGTAAGAAAAAAAATTTTTTAATTATATATATATATATATAAATGTGCTCATTAGTAATGTACTAGTAAATAAGTATAATGTTCTGGTTATAGTTAATAAAACATAATAAAGAAGAAATATCACTATCACATTTTTGTTACAAACTAAGAATAATTCATCTAAAATTCTCTTAAAATATGATAATTAAAAAAAAAGATACCTATCTAGCTTCCTCTCTTACTTCAATCAGATCAAGAAATTAGGTTTTCTTTTCACTTATTTTCTTATTCCAAAATGTGCATCCAGAAAGGCCTGGTGTCTGGGAGGAGCAAGGCTAAGCCAGCTACATTGTGGAGCAGTCTCCGCACCCACGTGAGGGCTGAGCGCTTCCGAGGCACCAGGGCATGAAACGGCAGAAGGGTCTACAAATACCGTCATTAGCAAGAGTCATGGAAGGGATTTCCCTAGAATAGGATTTGAATAATGATAAAATGATCCGTGGCACTTCTACTTTGCAATGGCAGATGTGGCTTGGTGGGGGACGGTGTCATCACTAGTCTTAAATGAAAAAGCTTCATTATCTTACTTCATCATGCGCCTTGCAGGTACTCCACTGAAAAAAAGACAAAACAGGAGGCAAAAAATTCAAGCCTCAAGGTAAGCCATTTCAATGTTAAGTATCCACCTTTTTTACTAGCAGATCATAAAACCAGCTAGTTCTTTGCAATCATTTATTTTATTTTTTGGCCTCGGAAACTCAAAGCTGTTACCCCAACCCCCAAAAAGCCAGAGGAAGATAACATATAGTAAAACAACAGCAAATTACACAAATCTAAAACACACCTACACTACGTTATAGTACTATGTCAGCAGATAACGTAAAAATGGTCTCTTTATAGAATATATGGTCTTTAACTGAAGAACTCCAAAGATGATCAATACTTACGTCTTGATGTTCTCATGGTACACCTTGGTGTCTGACGGCTGGTTATAGAGTGGCTATAAAATAAACCAAACATTTATAAACAAAATGTTGTATACTTGCCTACTAAGAGACAAAGATACACTCCCTACACATCAATGGAAGCTCAGGTAAAGTACTGCTAATGGGTCTACACACAAACACTCAGCCACAACCTCCAGACTTAGCTGGCCTCTGTGATAACTCTGTCCACCCCATCTGCTAACAATGAAATCCACTGTACCCCATAGTCACTTCACTCATAGATTTTTTTTTTTTAACTCTGAAAGACAAAGGAGGATTAAATGCCATTATTACCCTAACAAGATGATTCAAAGAGTTTTCCATTTCTGCTATTACTTCTTCCTCCTTCTACCTCAGTGATTTAACAGCTGCTCGGGCAAAAACACGATCAGGAAAATGCCTCTGCAAGGTCCCAAGTTTGTGCACGTTATTTCAAGCTTATCACCCTTACTGCCCGGCCACATTACTTTCATCCTGAAATCAAGCGACCATACTCCACCTTATCCCAAGAAAAACTGCTTCAAAAAGAGCACTAGACACGAAAAAAATTTTTTACTCACCAGTTCAACTTTCGGACCAAGACCTTCAAATATTTTATGAGCTTCTTCCGCTTTTTTCTACAGATAAAAATATTATTATATTATATAAGTAAAAATTACTTTACCTAAATGCAAAATTACTTCTAATTCAATAATATTTACCCAAAGACCAATCTATAGTCAAACTTATCCTTACTTCCAAATATTCTTCTTTCATATGATAGGCTAAAATACTAATTTTGTTTTTGTAACTCCTTCACCAAATCAGTCAAATCTGAACATGTGTTTTGAAACCAAAATCCACAGAATTGCTAAGTTCTTAAAAGCAAACAGATATTACTAATAAGATTCCAAGGAGAGGAAGCAGAGATTCACTATTAGAAATGAATCCCTCAAACATGTTTAAAACTTCAACTCTTAATATCTTTAAAGATGATTTAAAAACACAAAATACCATAAAGTTGGCAATCTTTACCATGGTAGAACAAACTGATCTCTTTGAAGAAAAGCTTATAATGAGTATATTCTCTAGTTTTAAGAAAATCTTAGTAATAACAGACAAAACAACTAGTTTGAATTACTCAAAGTATTCATTAGTGAATAAATGTTGAATTATATACTTTTACATGCCTTTCTGGGCTTCCCTCATAGGTCAGTTGGTAAAGAATCTCCCTGTCTTGCAGGAGACCCCAGTTAGATTCCTGGGTCAGGAAGATCCCCTGGAGAAGGAAATGGCAACCCATTCCAGTGTTCTTACCTGGAGAATCCCATGGACAGAGGAGCCTTGCAGGCTACAGTCCATGAGGTCTCAAGAGTCAGACACAACTTAGTGACTAAACCACCACCAGCACATGTCTTTTTCAAAAGTTAAATCACCTAGACCAAAGTGCTATCTAACAGAAATCTACCTTTAATAGACAAATGAAATACAACAAAATTCGACACTCAAGCTATTTAAGCTGGAACTCTACATCCGGTAACAGTGTCAAGGTTCTCAGCTCTCTCTGCCCAACACATGCTCACTGGTCACGAGGGTTCCCTGTCCACTACAGACTCCCACTGTCCACACACTGAGACTGGGAATTCTCCAGGACTTCTGATGTGAGACATCGTGGGAATGAAATCAAGCAAGCTCCCCAAGTGTAAAGAAAGATGTTCCCTTAAAATAAACATTCTCCTTTTCATTTATCAGTCAATCGGTCAAAGATCTACTTAGCATATATTATGTGAAAAGAAGTATGTTTAACCAGTGTAGAAAGCTCAAACTAGTGTAATGTACTTTCTGAACTCCAAGAAACTCAAAATGTTATTGAGATGAGAAATAAACCTATCAAAAATGTCAAATGCAAAACTGTAATAACCCATACAATGTGCAGCGTGAACTCTATTTCTATTGACAGTTTTAAGGCAGACTTGTGCCCTTGGTACCATTAACATTTTGGGCCAGATGTCTCTTTCTTATGGGGACTGCCCAGTGCATTACAGGCTACTCAGCAGTACCCCAGCCTCAATCCATTAGATGCCACCAGCACTCTACCCCCCTACAAGTTATAACAATCAAAAAAGCCTGCAGTTGAGAACAACTGTTCTCAAAAAGCCAAATGTACATACCAGAAAATTCACATTTACTAACTATAAGGCGTGTATTAAATAACACACAAATAACATAATCACAGGTCATAAATTTGGAAATATCTAGCACCTTCAATGATAATCTCTCTAGATAATCTAGATAATCTGCACTTGCCAGTTGTTCAATTTGCCTTCTCGAGGCACTCTACCCCTATACAGTCTACAGCCTGTTCTTCAACCAAGAACAAGCTGGCCAAGTGGAACTGTAAACAAATAATACTGGTAGACAAGGGGGAAATTATGTTATGGCAAATATTTACTGGTATCCACTTACCTCCTCAGGACTAATTTTAGAGCTGATATTTAGAAAGTGTTTGCATATTCCAAGATTTAAGTTTTGCAAAATTTTATTAAATATTTGACTTAATGTTGGCTTAATTGCTAAGAATAGATTAACTTGTCAATTGTTTGGCAGAAATATTTTAATTTAAAACCTTCACATTTATATAACTTTGTTCTAAATCTGCAGATAGAAGTAATTAATGCCTCAAACATACACTGAATATGTTCCATGTGCCAAGCACCTGCTAGACCCTAAGGAAACAATGAATAAGACTGATTTTCTGGTGTGGAGGATAAGGAGTCTTGGAAGGCTCACAGAGAAAATGATCCTTGCTTTGGGTCCTGAAGTGATTGCACTCGACAGACAAGACAAGCAAGACACAGGGACGCCTGGCACTGGGGCAACATCACAGGGTAAAAAGCACTGTCATCAAGGGGACACTCACACCTGTTCTGGTAGTGCTAAGAAAGGAGTCCAGGCCTGCAGGCTGGCCAGGCAGGCACGTGAGCCCTGATGAAAAGGCTGGGCTACTTGGGAGAAAGGGGGGAATCAGCAAAAAGTTCTATTTGGAAATCACACTGGGGATCTCAAATATGAAGGATGGATTAGAAAGTAAAGAATGAAGGAAGGAAACTGAGCACCTATGCGAGGTGATGGGTTAAAATAAGCTAGTGCCAGAGGAGGAAGAGAGAAGCAACTGTCCAGACCAACACTCAGGAGGCAGGACTGAGGCTCCTCATTGATTAACCAAATTTGCAGAGTAGCAAAAAGAGAGAAATAGACAGTTTCCAAGACAATGGCCTCGGTGACCAGGGGTTATTGGCACTGAGTACGTTCTCTATTGTCAATCTCTCTTTCTTCTAGTGAAACTAGTGCCACAGTAACTTGCAAATCATTCAACCAAAGCATAAATGGTTTTGAAAACTACACTCCACACCCCTCTTTCAATATATATTGTAACACTGAAATTAGAGCACTGACAAATATTTTTGGGATCTACCACTGGGAAGGGTGACAGCCAATTAAACTATTAAAAATAGTTGAGAAGAGTCTGTTTAGAGACTAAATGAATCTTGGCCTCAAGTTTAACTATGATGCAGAGCACTTTTTCTCTCAGTAAGACAGTTTTAAAGCTAACCATCAGCGTGAGCAGTTTTCTGCTTCCCACTAACGTCCTAAATAAAAGACAGAAGTCGCCTCTCAGATCATGGCCCCAGTCTCTCAAGACATGTTAGGCTTAACTGCAACCAGCATGTGCTGCTGACAAACAAGAAGGGGATGACCCTTGTCACCAACCACTGCTCTCTGCCTTCTGTGTCAAAAAGAGTAAGGTCATTCAAGAAAAGAAGCACAGATGGGGCGAAGGTCCGACAAAAGGCAGCTGGTGAGGAGAAAGGTTCGGGTAAGGGTCAGGAGAGAGGAAGGCTGAGTGCTCCACTTCCGCCCCCGAGGACCTCCACCCTGCCCCTTGGAGACCCCCGCTACCATCTAGGACCTACTGCACAAGCACTACCACAGCAGACAACGAGCAACAGCGGATACAAAAGGAATTTGTTTTAAAAGATGATTTCTATGGTTACTGAGTTAAAAACAATCTTCACTGTAAGTCTAATATTAACACAGATTTCAAGCTAGGTTCTTCTCTTCTACACAGAATGTGTAACAGGCTGAGTGTATAAATGCTGAAGTGGCAAGAAGAGGTCCAAAAGGAACTTTTGGCTCTGCTGATGGGCATCGAGGAACACATACCACACTAACTAACGAGAAAGAGCATACATATATAAATTAAACACAAACCGAATTTTCTGTCACATCCTAGTCAGGCAACCGCAGAACCCACTAACACTGGAACTGTTTATTAAGCCTGTAAGAGAAGGCTAATTAAGCAATTCAATCAATTAATAAATAGCACTGGATTCAACATACTTGAAAAGTAACTCATACTAAGAATTCAGTGTTTTGTAAAAACCTTCTCCATCATCACCGGCTCTGATCCTTATTTACTTTACCCTTGAGTCACAAACTGACCTGCAGCCAATCAGCCCACAGAAGTGCTTTATTGTTCTAGCGTGTTTTATAAAAGCAGGAGACTTTCTATAAAATCCATTTTGGGGCACATCCCTACCCTCCAGGCATGCCCTGAGGGATCCTCATCACTTACTCCACCCACTGCCTTTCACCCTCAGGGAGGCTGTTCTGTCCAATAAATTGGACTGATTTTGAACCCAGTCAAGAAACTGGTGATTAACCCGTATTTCTGCCTCCTGGTGACAATTACCATCATCTTAAGTATTGGGTGTCTGACGACTCAGTTATCCATCTATACATACACATCCATGCGCACTTGACTCCAAGATCACTCGTGTAAACGCTTACCTAATGATTAGCTCACAGCTGCTTTTCTCAAAGCCATTTCCTTTAGGATCTGGGATAATATAGCTGTAGGCTGCCTGTACAAGATGCACTGATTCTGGTGAATCCACTCACAACAGGCAAACAACTGAAACAACAATCCCCAACTTCTGCTGATGGTCGCCTATAGCTGACAAACCAGTTCTCTAGCATGGTACATAAAGCATGGAATTCTTCCTTCAACAGGGGCTTCTAGAAGACCCATGATAACCAGCTCTGTCACAAGGTTCTCTTCACATTAGGGGGAAGCTGGTTTCCCTTTAACTATTAGTTCCTGGGCTGGATTCTGGTCAAAAACCAACTTTAACATCACAAAGTTATTCATAGAATTGAGGCCCAGCTTTCCTAAATTCGTGGACACTTTTTAATTATAAGCATAAAAGAAGAAATTGTTTTAACAGACCTAAAAAGGCAAAGTCTACCTAAAGGTCAGTGGCCTCATACTTTATAACTAAAATTCAAACTACACCCCAACTCTCAGTTCTGAAGCAGATAATGCAAGTCATTCCCATATCCAACGACACATTCTCTACTACAACGGTGTACTTGGCATCAAATGTCCCTTATAAAGTGAAAAACCACAGAACAGCTGCATTGTGTGCTACATACTTCACACTATACAACAGGAGATTTGGCTGATAAAATTATACTGTCAAAAATAAGTATACCATATAACATGAATATGAAATATTAAATAATTTAAGACACAACTATCAACTTTTCTTCAGTATGTAAAGAAAAGCACCAAGCTTCAAAATTTAAGAACATTAAAAATTATAGCAGAAAGCAGGCTTTAATACAGTTAACATTACCACAGAACAGAGACAACTGGAGAAGGTACAGCCCAGTGGTCTTCAAGCCCTGAGCTGCCACGGAATGGCGTGAACTTACCCGGTTTTCATCATAAATAATCTGGACAACACTGCGGTGCTTCTGCTCCACAGGAGGGGGAGACACAGGCTTCTCGGGCTCTGGAGGCTTCGCGGCCTCCTCTTCAAGCTGTTGCTAAGAGACCCAGAAAGGGAGAGTCAGGCATCTGCTGCACGTCAGCCCCACCAGTAATTATTCACCAGAGACAACACATGCTTCTGAGCAACACTTCGCTGATTCTACAGGGTAATCACTTAACCGACCAGGGTCTAAGGACCCAAAGGCCCTAATGAACCCAACCAGATTTATTTTGACTAATAACTAAACAGCATAAGTCATCTTTTGATAGATAAACCCTTTTGTATTCTAATTCTGATAAATTTAAAGCAAAACAAGAAGGGAATCTAATAGCAAGGAGAGATAAGGCCTTCTTCAATGAACAGTGCAAAGAAATAGAGAACAACAACAGAATGGGAAAAACTAGAGATCTCTTCAAGAAAATTGGAAATATCAAGGGAACATTTCATGCCAGGATGGGCATGATAAAGGACAGAAACAGTAAGGACTAACAGAGGCAGAAGAGATTAAAAAGAAGCAGAAAGAGTATACAGAACTACGCAAAAAAGGTCTTAATGACCACGATAACCATGACGGTGTGGTTACTCACCTAGAGCCAGACAACCTGGAGAGTGAAGTCAAGTGAGCCTTAGGAAGCACTACAACAAACAAAGCTAGTGGAGGTGATGGAATTCCAGCTGAGCTATTTAAAATCCTGAAGCATGATGCTGTTAAAGTGCTGTATTCAATATCCCAGCAAATTTGGAAAACTCAGCAGTGGCCACAGGACTGGAAAAGGTCAGTTTTCATTTCAATCCCAAAGAACCGCAATGCCAAAGAATGTTCAAACTACTGGACAACTGTGCTCATTTCACATGCTAGTAAGGTTATTCTCAAAATCCTTCAAGCTAAGCTTCAGCAGGATATGAAATGAGAATTTCCAGATGTACAAGCTTGGTTTAGAAAATGCAGAGAAACTAGAGATCAAATTGCCAACATTCCCTGGATCACAGAGAAAGCTAAGGAATTCCAGAAAACCATCTACTTTTGTTTCATTCACTAAGCTAAAGCCTTTGACTGTGTGGATCACAACAAACTGGTAAATTGTTTACGAGATGCGAATACCAGACCACCTTACCTGCCTCCTGAGAAACCTATACGTGGGTCAAGAAGCAAAAGTTGGAACCTTACATGGAACAAGTGACTGATTCAATATTAGGAAATGAGTATGACAAGGTTATATACTGTCACCTTGTTTATTTAGCTTATATACAAAGTATATCATGTGAAATGTTGGGCTGGATGAATCACAAGCTGGAATCAAGATTGCTGGAAGAAATATCAATAACCTCACATATGCAGATAATACCATTCTAAAGGCAGAAAGTGAGGAACTAAAGAGCCTCTTGATGAAAGTAAAAGAGGAGAGTGAAAAAGTTGGCTTAAAACTCAACATTCAAAAAACTAAGATCCTGGCATCTGGTCCCATCACTTCTTGGTAAATAGATGGAGAAATAGTAGAAGCAGTGATAGATTTTGTTTTCCTGGGCTCCAAAATTACTGTGGACAGTGACTGCTACCATGAAATTAAAAGATACTTGCTCCCTGGAAGGAGAGGTATGACAGAACCTAGACAGCATATTTAAAAAGCAGAGACATCACTTTGCTGACAAAGGTCTGTATAGTCAAAGCTATGGTTTTTCCAGTAGTCATTACGGATGCGTGAGCTGGACCATAAAGAAGTCTGAGTGTCGAACTGATGCTTTTGAACTGTGATGCTGGAGAAGACCCATAAGTCCCTTGGACGGCAAGGAGATCAAACCAGTCAAATCCAAAGGAAATCAACCCTGAATATTCATTGGAAGACCTGTTGCTGAAAGTGAAGCTCCAATACTTTGGCCACCTGATGCGGAAAGCCGACTCACTGGAAAAGACTCTATGCTGGAAAAAATAAGGGAGGAGGAGAAGGGAGCGGGCAGAGGATGAGAGGGTTAGATAGCATCACTGACTCAGTGGACATGAATTTGGGCAAACTCCTGGAGATAGTGAAGGACAAGGAAGCCTGGTGTGCTGCAGTCCATGGAGTTGCAAAGAGTCAGACAAAACTTGGCACCTGAACCACAACTTAAGTACGAGAATCTAAATGTATGAAGGTACTACATCTGCCTCTATCACAAGGACCCTCTGCGTCCCTGGAATAATGCTGTTCTGCCTTATAGACACACAGTACCTGCTAATGTCTGGCAGAGACAGCATGGTAGAACACTGAAGGGTTAACCCTTAACTCAGCACAGCACCACCCTCTACCCCACTCCCCCATCAGACTTTATATTCTACAGTGAGGAGGTGGCAAAGTCGAAAGCTCATGAACTGCTAGTATGTGTAGCCACAACGCAGGAGGCTATCTGAACTACTCTGCCCAGGTTCAGCCCTAGGGTCACCCTTTACAAGTGGTTTGATCCAAAGACCCTTTCTAGTTCTTACCTCAATCTGGAGGAAGTGTACAAACCCCTCATATGTAAAGTGGGGATATTCATCCTACCTATCACACAGCTTTCTGAGAGGATTACAGGACTCAGTATATGTCAAGCACAACTATAAATGGTCAGTGAGTATCACCTACTGAAGTAAGTAGGGACTGAACTTAGTTCACTGCTTTTTGTCTTCCATCACCCCAACTGATACCTAGTAAATGCTCAACAAACAGCTACATGGATATAATATAAAAGGCATTAAGGTAAAAGGTGGTAAGTCTACTAAAGGCCCAGCAGAAAAAGATTATGTACATTTCCAAGTAAGACTGAGAGTCAGGTTCCTCATCATGTAAGTCAGACCACACCCAATGAAAGGATAAAAATCCTTCAAGAGGGAAGCTTTGAGGTCCACTTCCACTTTGGAACAGAAAGGACTCACGCAACCTCAAACGATAGTATTCAGGGTTCTGAGATCATTCTCATGTTAATGAGGTCTCCAACCATGCCCTTTCATTCCTTTGCTCAGAAGGCCTTCTTTCAGAATGTCCATTAAGTAGGTATAGAGAAAGAAATAAACAGGTTTCAAGAAATCACATTTTGTTCTTCACAGTTAAGTAGCCCTGGGACAAAACCACAGACAGACATCAGACAAGCTCATAGATTCAAATAGACCGGTGGTTGCAGGGGCAGGCGGAGATGGACCAAATGGGTGAAAGGAGTCAAAAAGTATAAACTCCCAATTATAAAGTAAGTAAGGGATGCAGATATAAACTATAGTTGACCATAGTTTGGTGACTATACTTAACAGTTTATTGTATAGTTGAAAGTTACTGAGAGAGTAGATGTTAAAAACTCTCATCAAAACAAAAAAAAATCTGTAACCATATGTAGTGAGAGATGGTTAACTAGCTTTACTGTGGAGATCATTTTGCAATATATATAAATATAAAATCAAGATGCTATATAATGTTGCGTGTCAATTTTATCCCAATCTTCTTTTAAACTGAGAACTACTAGGAAAAAGAGATAAATCAAAAATGCAGATATCTACTACATTTCTACATCAATACCACAAAGAACACAAAGCCCAGAAATCAGTCCAAACCTGATTTATAATAGAGCTAAAAGTACAGCTGGAAAAGGATGAACTTTTTAATAAATTATTAATATGGGGGAAAAATATTGACTTTTATCTTGAGGCAGACACAAAAACTCAAGTTCTGGTAGATTAAGAATAATGTGATGAGAAACTATAAAATTTCTTAAAAGATGATAAACTCTTTTAATGATCCCAGGGTAGTCACATACAAAAACTACAGATATTCTGTTCACCAAAAATGCTGACCTAAATGTAAGAGCTAAAACTATAAAACCCAGAGAAAAAAACATAGGTATAAATCGTTGTGACCTTGGATTAGGCAACGAGGATTATGGTTCTTAGATATGACACCAAAAGCACAAGTGATGAAAGAAAAAATAAACTGGACTTCATCACAGTTAAAACTGAAAGCTTTCTGCCCTGGTGTGACTCCATCCTGCTTACCGCCCTCTGCAAGTACAGTCACTCACCTCTGCCCACTGTCTCTCCCACCTACAGGTGTGCCCCTGGGGCCCTGGAACCACCTTTCAGTTGTCAACTAAAGACCAATAAAGATGACTTTAAAGTGGATTATGATGAAGATGAGCAGTTATCTTGACATAGGTCAGTTATACTCAGCTTGGACTCTGTCTCCTTTTCCTCTCTGCAGAGGTCAGTTCCAAGGCTGGTGCAAAGGATGAAGTGCACACTGCTAGAGCAGAGGTGGTCCCAACGAAGCAACCCTGGCCATGCTAATTTGTCCCTGGGGGCTGAACGCCAACTGTGGTCCAAAAGTGGTTCAGGGCTTGTAGTTATTAGTGGACAGCTCTTAGAAGATGCAGAATAAGAAGACGAAGAGGAGGACGTGAAACTCTGGAGTATATCTGCAAGTGGTAGAAAGGTTCCACAGAAAACAACCAAAACTTGCTAATGAAAAGGAAGCTGAAGAAAAAGCTCCAGGAAAGAAATCTATGCAAGACACTCCAGCCAAAAAGGCACCAGATCAAACCAGAATGGAATAGATTCAAAACCATCAAACATCAGGAACAAAAGTCAAGAATCCTTCAAAACATACAGTAGCCTGCCAGACTCCTCTGTCCATGGGATTTTCCAGGCAACAATACTGGAATAGGTTGCCATTTCCTTGTCCAGGGGACCTTCCTGACCCAGGGATCAAACCCCTATCTCCTGCATTGCAGGTGGATTCTTTACCGCTTGAGCCATCTGGGAAGCCCTCAAAACACACTCACTTGCTCACAAACCTCCTAAAACACCAAAAAGACCTAGTTCTGGAGAAGACGTTAAAGTAAAACTGCAGGCAAGTCTAGGAAAAAGCACGATGAACAGTCCTCATAAATTAAGATAGGGAGAGAGGAAAAGGAGACAGAGTCCAAGCTGAGTATCACTAGCAATTCAGACCAAGTTTTCTACTTTAACCTCAACTCCCTCTCCTGATTTACCCCCACCACAACCCACCAGGCTGGAAGCAATCTCACTCCGGCTTCATAAAGCACTTGTGTTTGATGGCTATGATTCAACGAATCTTATACTTTGCTTTCTATTACTTATTCATTTGATTTACCTCTTTTACCATGTTTTAATCACTTTTATACCTCCTTAGATGCTCAATAAGAATTTGAACAAATCAGAGGAAAAAAGAGTTTCTTACATCAATAAACACTATCAGGATAGTGAAAAGACAACCCACAAAATGAGAGAAAATATTTGCACATCATATATATGGATATTCAGAATATATAAAGAACTCTTACTCAACAATAAGACAACCTAGCTTAAAAAAAAATGGGCAAAGGATCTGAATAAACAGTTCTCTAAAGAAAATATACAAATGACCAACACACACAGAAAGAGATGTTCATCACTGGTCACTAAGGAAATTAAAATTAAAACCACAATGAGAGACTACTTCACATGCACTAGGATAGCTATTTAAAACAGTGAAGAAGAGAGAGGGAAACCCTCCCTCAGATACTGCTAGTGGAATTTAAAATGGCACATCAACTAAAGTTAAAAATATGGAAAGTTCAACACTCTTCTTTAAGGAGACAAACATTCCAAGAATGTACTAAGCAGTAAAATCAAACACTTACTTGTTTTTTTTTCAGTTTAAGGATCTGCTGCTCTACTTTCGCAATTTCTCGATCTACACGATCCATACTCTGTATTAACTCTTCCTTTGAAAGTTTTGAAGGTGAAGCATTTTGATCATCCCCACATGGTTGCCCAGAGATTGGAGAGGAAGGAGCTTCATGTTTGACTCCAAACGCCGGGTCCTTTAAAGAAGAAAATCAAGAACAAATGGTTTCTCACTAAAGATCAATGTCAGCATCAAGAGTCTCTTAACAGGGACTTCCCTGGTGGTCCAGTGGCTAGGACTCTGGTTCTCAATGCAGGGGGCCAGGTTCAATCTCTGGTCGGGGAACTAGATCCCACATGCCACAACTAAAAGATCTCATGTGCTGCAACTAAGACCCAGTGCAGGCAAACAAATAAAAATATTTTTTAAAAAGCATGATGGGTTCATTAAAAAAAGATTCTCTTAACTGAAAAAAAGTGTGTTTTAAAACTTAGCAAAGCCATGTGTGCTCCCTTTCTACACAGTAGCCTATAGTAGCAATTTTCTCCCTTCTTCCTGCCCACCCTCCCTCTCTCTCACACACACACACTCACATACACACACCACTGATGTTCACAGTTCAGACATATCCCTGAAGATCCTAAAAGCTATACAGGTTGAGGTGGTTAAGTGGCCAACCAGCCTTTACTACAATACTGAGACATACAGAGAATTTCTGCAAAAATGATGCAATCACAACAAAGGAAGATGCCAATTCCTCAGCCATTTTGTCGCAATGCCACTCCAAAACATCTGAACACACGCACTCTGTGTGTCCACCCAACTTAACAGCTACAAATGGCCATTTCTATCAGAAGTTTTCAGGGTTTCCAAGGGCTAATACTGATGTACATAAGTCTGGGGAATGACCTAGAACTTTTGTTGCTTTGATCACCCTCAATAAAGAGCAACTAAGCCTGCCCGCCCCACAGCACATGTTAACATCTCTCCAGCCAAATGTACCTCCTCACTCCAGCTCCATACTGAGCAGGGACTACAGTAGACTGAAGGCCTCCACCCAAAACCTACCACCCTGCCAATACACGCATGCACACTCGCACAGCCTACTCATCTCCAGTACAAGGTGAAGATGTGAGCAATACTGCAAAGCATATGAATTTCAGATTAAGACACTGGTTCTCTTTAGGCTGTAAGAAGTCTAGAATAAGCACAGTTCATAAGACCAGAGGGCCCTCAATGTATTAAACAATGACTAAGTGAGAAAAAATAGTTCTAACCAAGAATGCACTTAAATATACCCACATAGTTGTTCCAAAACACCATGGAACAGAGATTAACTAAAACGTAACATGTATATTCCTGAAAAATCTGATATTCTGTAACATAATATAGCTAAATTAAGGCTTCTGGGGAAAACAGGATTATAGTTATTACTTAAAACCTATAAACTTTGCAAGCAGAGCATTAACAAAACAACAGCAATTCTAATAAAATAATACCGTCAAAGCTCCAATACCATTTGCATTCAGACTACAGTCAATCCTTTGATAGCTGTAAACCCTGCAGTTTATGCTTCCTCTGTTAATCCTTTGGGTCATTTGCTTCCAGTTCAAAACAGCACACTTCATCACAATGTTAATAAAAATCAGATTTGCGGTATAAAGACTTTGCTGTTGTTTAGTCACTAAGTTGTATCTGACGTTTTGCGACCCCATGGACTGTAGCCCACCAGGCTCCTCTGTCCATGGGATTCTCCAGGCAAGAATACTGGAGTAGGTTGCCATTTCCTTCTCCAGGAGATGTTCCTGACCCAGGGATCAAACTCATGTCTCCTGAATTGGCAGGCAGATTAACCTTTAAAAACATAAAAGGACAGGAAAAAAGGTCTCACAGTTTCTTTTCAACATTCCAATCTTCATTAGTTAGTTAAACACTGAAAAGCAGAGCAGTTCTTGAACTAACTAAACTAGCTACTACCTGCACTAAATGAAAACCACTGATAGATGCAGACTTTTCAAATCTTTTTAAGGTCTTCATCTATCTAGAAGGCTAATTCTTAATTATGAAAGCTTGATCTTTAGAGCTCTAAAACATTCACGTGCAACAATCATTCACCATGGATTTCCATGTTACATTAACATCATTCTCTTACATATGCATATGAAATCATTTGTGTTACAAACACATATAATACCAAAACAGATTACATTTCGACTCAGCAGATTTTGAAAATGCTCCTCAGGTGATCTGTCTGACCTGTGCCCTAAGAACTACTATTACAGATCAATATTTCCCACTGACTTCATCTCTAGTTAAATATTTAACAAAAAACAAATTCCTGTTTACAGTGCCTATCATCTGACAGGCACTAGGCAGAAAGGTAAACAAAACAGGCTTGCCATCAGGGAGTTTATAATTTTGTGCTGGGATATTCTGTTAGCTACTTGAGGCGGGGGAAGTTAAATTTCTATCCCACATATCACAACGAAAGCCAAATAATAATATTTATATAAGATTTATTAACAAATCACAAGTAGCCTCAAACAAAAGGTATTCATATTATACTGAGCACAGGAAAGTCAACAGCAAAAGACATTAAAAAAACATCGATGAATCAAAATAAATAACAATTTTCTCTTTAACAAAATAGGAATAAATTTACAAGGCAAACGCGAAAAATAATTTGCAAAACGTGAACTCTAACAACTCAACATAAAATAAAAAACACATCAACAGAAAACTAGACAACAGATATGAAAAGCAATTCATAAAACAGGAAAAAAGGAAAAATAAATGAAAAAATGTTAAATTTTAATAACTTAGAAAATAAATGCAAGTTAAAAATTTATCAAACTAACAATGATCTTTTTAAAGAATGTAAATATGTGGTTTCAGGAAGGACACACAGCTACCGGGTGCTCTTACATCATGCTGTCAGCAGTAAGAACTGGTTTTCCACCTTTTCAGGGCAAACTGGATACACCCAGGAAAACCTTGAAATACGCTAACAGGAATTTACCTTAAGGAAGTAAATAAGAATGTAAACCAAAAAAATGAACCTAGGGAATTCCCTGGTGGTCCAGTGGTTAGGCCTCCACACTTTCTCTGCTGAGGGTACAGGTTTGATTTCCTGGTTGGGGAACTAAAATATCACAAGCTGAACACAAAAAAGAAACGAACAAACAAAAAATCAAGCTAAGAAAAATATGTCATTATTCTAATGAACAAGCAGGTAACCTACATGTGTGACAAGTTATTTTATATCCATATATGGAATATGACCGAAAATACAACTGTAAACTTAATGACACAAAATGAACCTCAGAACCTATTTAAGCAAAAATAAAGTCATACACAATGCACAAAGTAAGCACAATAAAATGTGCACAATTATTAACAACAAACTGGTGAGACAAACTTTTTCCTTCAAGCTTATCCAATTTCATTCTTCTATAACTGAAGAAAAAAACTAACAAATGCTAACCCTTTCAAAATCCCAACTTCTAAAATAAAAGGAAAGTCATGACTTACAGCTTAGGCAGGAAAGAAACAGGACTAGGAATCAGAGGTCATGGGTTTTCATTTCAACTCAGGAAACACTACCTAGGTCACTTAGTTTTTCTTAACATCTGTCTTCTCTACTATAAAATGGAAATCAGCTGTACTCTCATCTAATATAAATGGATGACGTTTAAGCTCTCTGCCAAAAAAAATCTATAGCTATAAATTACATTTATGTTCATTTATTCAGCCTTGCAAGACCTTTACTCACTTCATTCTTTCCTTCTTTTTTAAATGCTGCAAACATTCCTTATAAACCCACAGACTATAATACAGATATTTTACATGGTAAAGTGGGTCTCATATTCCTAGGAGTTAAGTTCATTTCTAGCTCATCACAAAGAGATTTACCCACCCAACTTACTATTTTTAAAATTTCAAATTTACCTAAGAGTTGAGAGACTAGTATAATGGATTCAATTACCCTTCATCTAGCTTCACTAACTGTAACATATTGCTATATTTGCTTTATCTCTCTGTATACATATACATACCTTTTTTTTCCAGTTGATCTATTTGAGAATAAGGTGCAAACATATTTATTGTCTTTTATTTAAATCACTGTTCAGTCCATAAAAACTCAAAGAAAATGTGTGGGTATTTAGTTATCCGATATTATGGTGGAAAGGGCCACTAGCCCTAAAGGCAAACAAATTTTTTTGGAAAGAGATTTAAGAACAAAAAAGCAAAGATAAAGAGATATTAATATTGATAGTAAAAGGGTTAATACTTTCTGTGAAAAAATCATTTTAAAGAATCAGTTTATTCTTTCTAAAACAAATATTTATTCTGTACCTACTAAGTGCCAGGTTAATTCCTGATCTGAAGATCTAATGACAAGCAAGATAGTTAAGTACAATAAACTGAGGAACAAAATAAAAGTATAATACAGAAACATGCACATCACCAAAGAAAGGCAAGTAACAATAAACAGAAAAGGAAAAGAGGTATGATCTTAATAGAACCTTCTCATAAACCCACAACACACAGTGTTTGAAATATCATGAGATCACTGGAAGGACTGATGTTGAAGCTGAAACTCTAATACCTTGGCCACCTGATGCGAAGAGCTGACTCAGTGGAAAAGACCCTGATGCTGGGAAAGATTGAGGGCAGGAGGAGAAGGGAACGACAGAGGATAAGATGATTGGATGGCATCACCGACTCAATGGACATGGGTTTGGGTGGACTCCGGGAGTTGGTAATGGACAGGGAGGCCTGGCGTGCTGCGGTTCATGGGGTCACAAAGAGTCGGACATGACTGAGCAACTGAACTGAACTGATTGCTGTTGTTTAGCCACTCAGTCATGTCCAGCTCTTTTGCAACCCCATGAACTACAGCCCACCAGGATCCTCTGCCCATATCATTTCCTAGGCAAGAATCCTCGAGTGTGTTGCCATTTCCTTTTCCAGGGGATCTTTTCCCAACCCAGAGATTGAACTGGCACCTCCTGAATTAGAAGGATTCTTTACCACTGAGCTGGTCATGAGATTATAGCTCATATTAAAAGTAGTTATCACTAAGAGAATAAAAATTTTTCTTTACAAAAATTATAAGCATAGTTAAACCTTACCTAAAACATGTCTTCTCCCATGTAGTAAGTTAATAAACTGCAACTGAATTTAAGGGGATTATTTAAAATTCAATTTAATAGAACTGTGACAGTCTTGAGTAGCTCTGACTACATTTTATAGCCCAGCAAGCCGGTACAAAATGCTTGAGAGTCATTCAATAGCAATTTTTCTTTACAGCAGTCCTCAGATTGTTTCTCATTCACCAAAAAGTCAAAAGTACTGACTTTAAAGTCTGGAGTATTAAGTCTGTGGCTTTTTAGTTTTGTTTAAACAAAATTTTTACTTTCCCACAGCACTAACCTTTGGTGAATGGAATAACTGGTCTTTCTTTTAGGCACTGCGCCTGAATATGGCTAAATACACATTTCAGACCGACAACTCCACAGGGTAAGAGAACAAATATTTACCTTCTTAGCATCTGCAGAAGACCTCAACCCTTCTGGCAACGTGTGCACTAAAGGTAAGACCGCAGCGCTGACCCGCTGGAAATGGGAATCAGAAAGCTGCTCCAGACGCGGTCTCTTGGAGTCCAGTGAATCATGATCCCCTGGGGAAGGGCCTGGGTGAAACTGCTCATAGCCAGTTCTCCTTTCTTGAGGCCTAACACACACACAGAGAAAAGAATCACTTGAAAATGTTTAAGTAATATACAACTTCATGCTAATATCCCTGGTTGAACTTTGAAATGAATGAGCAGTTACACTTACTTTCAAAGTGAAACCACCCCCACCCCAGGAGAACACATACCTCACTATTAAGTCCTATTAAAGTTCTGATTCTAACAGAAAAGTTTTTTCTTTTCTACTAGAAAAGGGGAGGTAGGAGTAGAGGTGGTAAAGTAGTGAAAGATGCAATAGAAGATTCAATTTGCAGAAAATTTAAAAGGTGCTAAAGACTATCCATAAAATAATTATTTTTAAAACCATGCCATAACAACTGAAGTAATATAATCTAGACTAGAAGAGCCACTCTGTTCAATCAATAATAAAAGCAAGCAGGGAAAAAAAAATCTTTCAGCAACTGCCACATGGAAAGATAAATGCCTTGAGTTGTGAGGTTATTATCAAGACTTAAAAATAAGTGTCTTGAGAGGGAATGCAATATTGCTTTGAACACATAATTCTGACCCTCAAAACATGCTTTCTGTCTTATTTCCCCAAGTACCTAAGTATCTTGAAGGTCAGGAATCTGGTTTCAATTTCCTTACATGATATACTGTATAGAGTATTTACAAAGTATTTCCAGACACGACATTTTACTTGTGGCCAAGGTTTAAATGAACATCTCACAAAACAACTTTTCATTTTGAAGTTAATCATGGGGTTTTGTTTTTAGTACAGGTGATGAAACAAACCCTGAGGCTGATAATTTCATAATACTTCAAAAATCTGAAATCTTGATTCAAGACATAAGATCCCATTGTCTCCGTAAAATTCACAATGATATCACAAAAAATACTGCAACAGAAAGTTTCAAGAATAAGACAAGGATGACAGTTTTAGCCACTTGTGTTCAATATCGTATTGGGAGTTCTTATCAGAATATTAGGCAAGAAAAAGAAAGAAGCATCCAAACTGAAAAGGAAGAAGTATTTCTATTCACAAATGATATGATCTCATATGTGGAAAACTCTCAAGAAACCACAAAAAATGTTAGAGCTTATAAATGAATAGGGTGAAATTATGAGATTTAAAAAAATCAACATGTAAAAATCAGCTATATTTCTATACATTGACAATGAATAATCTGGAAATGAAATTAAGAAAACAATTCCCCCCCCTAAAAAAATTCCATTTATAATAGCATCCAAAAGAATAAAACAGGAATGAATTAGACCATGGAGGCCCAAGACTTACACACTGAAAAATCACAAAACATTGCTAAAAGAAATTAAGGAAAATTTAAATAGTAAGACATCCCATTTTCATGCACTGAAAGACAATATTGTTAAGATAACAATACTACACAAAGCTAAGTATACATTCAACATAATCTCCAGCAAAGTCCCAACAGTGTTTTTTTGAGACATTTAAAAAAAAAATCATAAAATTCATGGAGATGGGAATTCCCTACTGGTCCAGTCGTTGACTCAGTGTTTTCACTGTCATGGGCCCGGGTTGGATCCCTGGTCAGGGAACTAAGATCCCACAGGACAGGTGGTGCAGAAAAAAAAAAAAAAATTCATGTGGAATCTCAAGGGATTGCAAACAGCCGAAACAACTGTAGAAAAAAAATATATATAAAGTTGGAGAACTCACACTTTGCAATTTCAAAACTCACTACAAATATAAAATAAGCAACAGTATGGTACAGCCAGAAGGGCAGACCTACAGACCAACAGAATACAACTGCTGCTGCTGCTAAGTCGTGTCCGACTCTGTGCGACCCCATAGATGGCAGCCCACCAGGCTCCCCCGTCCCTGGGATTCTCCAGGCAAGAACACTGGAGGGGGTTGCCATTTCCTTCTCCAATAGAATACAACTAAGAGCCTAGAAATAAACTCTCACATCTCTCTCAGTCAGCCTCACTAAGGCTGTCGAGACCCTCCCACAGGCAAGGACAATCTCTGCAACAAACAGTGCTGGAGAACAGAATTTCCACACACACAACAATCAAGTTGGACTCATAATGGATTATAAATTCAAAACTTAAAAACTCCTAGAAACAAAATATAGGGAAAATCTCCTGACCTTGGACTTGGTAGTGAATTCCTGGATATCACACCAAAGGTAAGACAACAAAAGAAAAATGTAGATGACTGGACTTCATCAAAATGAAAAATTTTAGTACATCAAAGAACACTATCATGAGACTGAAAAGACAAACCACAGATGGGAGGAGATAACTGAAAATCATGCATGTGGTAAGGCTGCAGTATCCTGTCTGATTGCCCACATTCCTTCTCCCCAGCTCTCTCTCTGACACATTCTCTCTGCTTCAGTCTACCCACCTCAAATCCACCCTCCACAGAGCAGCCAGGGGCAATCAGATAAAGGCCATGCCCCTGGATGCAGCACTGAGAACCAGGGCTGCTGTTGGCCTGCTTGGAGATTTTGTGTGGAACTTCCATAAGCAAATGCAACCCTCTGGGGTCCCTAGCTGTGTCCCCCACAACTGGGCACCACTGTTCAGGACACAATCCACAAAAGCTAACTAACTTCCAAGGATCACATTTTACCTCCAGCCACTCTGCCTGGGAGACTGACCAAAGCCAGAGGGTGAGGTGTACCCACAGCTGGAGGAGAACCCCAGGAAGCCAGGGCACAGGACAATAAGAAAAGCAGAGTGTTGAAAGCTCTCACTCCATCAAGAAATCAAACTATTCCCCATTTCAGCTTGCCAATTCTTTTTACAACAAAACTACTCATGCATAAATAAATATATAATTTACCATTTAAAATTTCAGAAAAAAATTTAAATGAACTATGAAAATCTTGGTGAAAACAAATACAATTTTATATTGGGAGTTAAGCATGAAATGTGCATCTTTAACAAAGTATTTGCCTTCTAAAAACTAATACTGTATGATGGCGTGGCCACTTTGTACACAGTCTGGTAGTTTTCCAAATGGCAAACAAAAGGGGCCAGCACCTAATCCAGGAGTTCCACTCCTAGTATGTGACCAAGAAAAGGGGCATATGGAACTTCCCAGGTGGCACTAGTGGTAAAGAACCTGCCTGCCACCGCAGGAGATGACGGAGAAAAGGGTCTAATCCCAGGGTGGGGAAGATCCCCTATCCACCCTGGGATTCTTGCCTGGAGAATCCCATGGACAGAGGAGGCTGGTGGGCTACAGTCCATGGGGTCACAAAGAGTCAGACACGACTGAAGCATGCACATGGAGTATAAAGGGGTATATAGACAGCCAAAGAAAAATCTGTGCTTGGATGTTCACAGTAATATTATTCACAACAGTCACAAAGTGCAAACAACTCAAATAGCTATCAATTGATGAAAAGAAAGATAAAATGTAGTACTTCCAAAACAACCACAAAAAAAAAAAAAACCTCCACCAGATTTCACACTAAAATATCTCTGCAGACTCTTAACTTTAAAATTTCCTACATTTTACAGACTTTCATCATCTCATGAACGGAGGAGCCTGGTGGGCTGCAGTCCATGGGGTCGCTAAGAGTCGGACACAACTGAGTGACTTCACTTTCACTTTTCACTTTCATGCATTGGAGAAGGAAAATGGCAACCCCCTCCAGTGTTCTTGCCTGGAGAATCCCAGGGACGGGGGAGCCTGGTGGGCTACCGTCTATGGGGTCGCACAGAGTCGGACACAACTGAAGCGACTTAGCAGCAGCAGCAGCATCTCTTAGTACCATCTTTAAATAGCTTTAAAGCGAATTTATCAAATGCATTTTTTATTGTAATAAACCTTCACTTGGGGTAATATAAAGTTCATAGCTATTTAAAATACTGGCCCATGAAGATCAATCAGAATTATAATTTATTGTGTTTATTCCCAGCTGAGGGAGACTCTTGTCCAAAACAAAATTAATTTCACTTAAATTTTAATATGTATAAATATAAGTTGACCTCTCTGAATTTCTGATTCTCTGAATTTCAGAGAATCTTTTATAGTATCTGAAACTACCTCAGTTGTTCTGTACCTACTTAATTAAACATCCAAATACTCTCCAAATACTCTAAGTGTGTGTTAGTCGCTCAGTCATGTTCGACTCTTTGCAACCCCACAGACTGTAGCCTGCCAGGCTTCTCTGTCCATGGAATTCTCCAGGGAAGAATACTGGAGTGGACTGCCATTCCCTTCTGGGCTAATTTTTCCAATGAAATCTAGAAAACATGATAAATGATATTCACACAGAAATAACTCTTTTTGTAAGTGCTGTGTTTATAAAATAATAAACATTTGCTAACAAAAAAATTCCAGGAATATATTAACAGAACTAAGTAGCAAATCACCCCAAATCCCACCACATAACAATAGCTGTAATCAGGGGTGAGTTTCACTACCAGACATCATTTATTTCTACACACGGATATATGGACATACAGGTAAAAATAAAACAGAAGAATCACATAGAGTATTTTTTAAATACAGAATAGTTGGTTTATTTTATACAGATACATATATGAGAAAAAATTGAAATAAGGCTTAAAAATGGAAGGAATTACTACATTCCAGTTAAATATTCTTTTAATGCAAGAAATCAGTTCCTTAAAAATTCTTTCTAAAGGGTGAAAGTGAAAAGGGTAAGGAAAATAATTATGAAAATCACCGAGAAGAGGAATTTTTTTTAACCTGTTTTCCTTTTTAGAATTCATCAAATCACTCCAGGCACACTTTTCAAATGCATATCTTTAAACATTCTTCCAATACTTATCATATCTCTGATTTGGGGGACTTACATTATTTTACTTTGTCAAGATTTAGTACTAACATCCGCTAAGGAACCATGATTCCGGAAGATGTCTCATATGGACCCTCACTTGAATGGGTTTATGGCTACTGTAATCCTTTGACCATGGCTTCCATTCCTTATTCAACTGGGTTCCATCTCTGAGAAATTCTTCAAGAAGCTTTAAATACTCAGTGTTTTCAGGTCTAAAAATGTCTGCCTATTGCTTTTAAACATGTCTGATATAATATTTTTGGATCTCAGTTTCTTCTCCTCAGAACTTTGTAGCTATTGCTCTGTCAGATTCTTTTCTCTTATTAAGGACTTGTTCTGCTTGCTAGATTCCTGATTCTTTTACTTATCCTTAAACTTAAATAATAATTTAACCAGGATCTGTCTCAGTATTGATCATCCTGTGCAAATTTTTCCTGGAGCAAGATATGTCCTATCAACCTACAGATTTCTTCCCTCATGTTAAAGGGGAAAAAAGGTGGTTTTTGTTTTTTTTTTAATTATGAGTATCATTTCCTTTCGCTTACTAGGTTTTCCACCTAGGAAACACATGTGCTTATGACATGTTGGATGATTTTAATTTGCCCTCCGTATTTATCTGCCTCTTTCTAATTGCTTTGATCTCTCTGTCCTTTTCTTCTGCCTTCACTCTGATCATCTCAAGACCTTTCTTCCAGAACAAAGGTCTGACTTTCAGCCACATCTATCTTATCCCTTGTTCCCTTTCACTTTATATACAGAATTTAAAATGTGGACTTGGGGGTAAAGGAATGTCCAATCTCGCTTTATCTGATACGGTTGTCTTACTTTGTTTTTAAATACTTCATTATTAATTTTAAGTTCTTAAGTGCACAGCATTCATGGGGCATGTTCTTTGTTTTTCGTCTTCTTTACACACAAGGGTCTTTGTTTTTGGAACAGTGCATTGCTTGAGTCTTCCTTTTCAGGAGAATGCTTTCCTCGTTCACGACATCCTTTACCCTCCTGCTCAGGCAGACTATGAGCAGCCTTACACAGACTCACTGTGTGATAAAGAATGGGGCGGGGGGGGGGGGGGGGTGCGGTTTCCTTGCTCATCTCCACCTTGCCTGGTATGCGTTTATCTACAGATGGAGGACTGGATATGGCTTTCTGTATAATTCTCTACAGCCTGAGGAAACAAGAGAAATGGGGCGAGTCAGGGGAAAACTCAACTGGGGCTATGATCCTTAGCCTTGGCTCCACCAGTCACCCATGTAACCAGTTTTGAGGGCTCTGGCTCAGCACTTTGCAAAGTGGCACCTATAACTATCCTTACCACAGGATGGCATAATGAGGATTCCTAAGTCAACCGATCACCACATCACCACCTCCACTTGCATTATCCCAAATCAGGGGCAATCATGAGAAATCCTAGGACTGTACTAACCTTTCTTTCTTCAACACTGCTTCTTTGACAGTAGAAGCAGGAATTAGTAGGCCAAGCTATGCAAGATTCTTCTTATTTCTTCCTTGAATGCCACTCTTCCAAGTTGATGGCAGTGGCTGTATCCTTTCCTTCTTTATGTGCAGGGTGCACTTTTAGCCCTTTCTTAAAAAAAAACTATCTTCGTATATTTGCTAGACAGCAGAGGAGAGTGATCTGATTTCTCTCCACAATCTTCGCCAAGAAATACATTTTACAATGATTTTAAACATGGCTGAATAATTTCAAACTTTGTATCACCTTAAAACCTAAACAATAAACATACTTTTTAAAATAGGAAATCAGGTTCTTTATGAAACTGCTAAAACAAGGACTCAAGAAAGGTGATTTACTAAAGGCAGTTATATTTCAAAATACTTTAGATTATTAAGAGTGAGAATGGGAAAAAAAACACGGGGCGGGGAGGCATGGAATTGAGTAAAAGACCACAGAGACAGTAAGGACACTGGAGAGAATGAGTATCTGACATGGATGAGACCAACATTAGCTGACAAAATACCCACTATCCTTTGCAGACAATGTCTTCTTATCCTCATTTTTACAGGTAGAAATTTAAGGTCTGAGGAGTCTAAATCACTGACTAGCAACACTGGCTGTGAATAAGAAAGACCTGGGCCTAATCCCAGGGACTAATTTAATTATTCTGAGATAAGATTGGGTATCAAGCTCTTATACTGCCCCAGGTGCTCCTAATATGTAGGGTGAATTGAGAACACCAGCTTATATAATGTGACCAAGGCCCCAAGAGCTGACCAGGATTCAAATCTAGGTCTATCGGACTGCCCTCTGCACAGCATTAACTCTGAATTCTGGAAACAAGGTTTTAAGAGTTTATAAACTATTATTGACAACTACTCCAAAAGGTCAACAAATATAAAAGCACTCAAAATACAACTGTAAATGACTAATCACAGCTTGGTTAATAAGACTATTAAGACTAAATATAACACTGAATTGAAAGTAATAAAATAAATGACACGTGTGGAGTTTCCACATACTTCCCAAGTTCAGTCCTGGGTGAAAACACGGAAGAGAACCTGTTACCTGTCAGAACCCGGGTGAAACTCTGAAAGTAGGGAAGGCCTCCTGCGAAGCTGCTGCTGCTGCTGCTGCTGCTGCTGCAAGAGCTGTGACGCCTGACTGACTTCAAGATGAGAAGAACGGTAATCAGGGACCGCAAACTCCTGGTAGTAAAATAGTCACACGTTAATTATTAACCAACAAGCAAAAAGCATCATGCAACCAAAGCAAGGGCAAGTGTACAAAGGCAGTTATGGTCCAATAAGCATGGGAAGAGGCAGCAATGGTGATTGCAATGCTTCACTGACCTAATTCTCTTCCCATAACCTAAAACAATCAACATTAATTGTGTATCACTCAAAAGAATTCAAAATGAAATTTCGTGTTCAACCTGTGTTTGATTTATTCTTCTAATAACGAATCACAGTAACTCCTAATCTGTATTATTTACTTAATAGGATCTCAAACCCATGTGTGCAATATGAAATCCTAAAAAGTATCCCTATCTTAAATTTAAAATGGATAAGCTGGAAGGGTCACAGAAGCCATCTAGTTAAATCCATGTATAGTTACAAGTGAAGAAACAGAGGCCTAGAGGATCAGCACACTAGTTAAGAGTAACAGTTTTCCTCATTCTAGGTGGGTGTTTTTATTTTTTGAACAGACACATGTAAAGGGTAAATACAGGCAAAGACAGCACTGAGGAATTTTCTCAGAACACAGTAGAGCACAAAGATATAGGAATTACAGAAGGAACGTTAGAAATCTCAGCTACAGTAAAAGGCTCTAACATTCAATATCCATCCACAGGTGAGAGGCAATATTCTAAGAAATAAAAAAGCAGCATTTCTCAGAAGTTAGAAAGGACTCAGTCCTCTCCTCAGGTTTCAAAAGGCCTAAGAGAAAAGTTGAGCATACTTTAAACATTAAACCATACTGGACATATCAGAATTTTAGAAAACCAACAATAGAGAGAAAACTATCAGTCATAATACAGAAAAACTTGGCTTCCTACAAAGTAAGAAGGATCATAATAAAAAGACTTCTCATCAGCAACACTGAATAGAACAAAACAGACAAATACATATTCCAAGTTCAGAGGAAAACAAATCTGGAACCAAATCACCAAGGGAGTTAGAGAATGATTTCCTGAAATATGAATTTGGGTTCCCTTAAGTGCTTGGCTGAATTCCAATCTGTAATGCATAAGGAAAGCACAGTCCTGTCTTTAAAAGGCTGGACCAAGAACAACTTCCGAAGAAAGAACTATTGGAATGATAAAACAAGCAATTCCCAGAGCTCCCACAGGGCCAGTGAAAGTGAAAGTCGCTCAGTCCTGTTTGACTCTTTGCAACCCCATAGACTGTAGCCTGCCAGGCTCCTCTGTCCATGGAATTCTCCAGGCCAGAATACTGGAGTGGGTAGCCGTTCCCTTCTCCAGGGGTTCTTCCCAACCCAGGTCCTATATTGCAGGTGGATTCTTTACCAACTGAGCCACCAGGGAAGCCCTACACATGGCCAGAGCTCATCCGAACTTCCTCCAGCCAGAGACAAGAAACCTCACTGAATACAGAAGACATTTAGTAGATACCCTAGAAAAGAAAAGTTCAGAAGTGGAGGATAGGGTTTCCCTGGTGGCTCAGTGGCAAGGAAACCACCTGCCAATATGTAGGAGACATGGGTTCGATCCCTGGTCTGGGAAGACCACACATGCCCCAGAGCAACTGAAGCCCATGTACCACAACTATTGAGCCTGTGCTTTAGAGTCTGGGAACCACAACTACTGAGACCTCGTGCCCTAGAGCCCATGCTCCACAACTAAAGAACCCACTGCAGTGAAAAGCCTGTGTACCACCACTAGAAAGTAGCTCCCATCTGCCACAACTAGAGGAAAGCCCATGCAGCATCAAAGACCCAGCATAGCCAAAAATAAACAGATAAAATTATTTTTAGTTTTTTTTAAAAAAGAAAATACAGGGGAAGGGAACATTTCCCAGGCTAACACTCCTAACAGGCTGAATGCTCTCCTCTTAAGATCAGAAACCAGGCAAGAATGTCCAGTCTCACCTTCTACTCAACTTGGAACAGGGGTGGGGGGGGGGGGGGGGTAGGAGGGGTGGTGGGGCAGGCTTCTAGCCAGTGCAATAAGTAAGAAGGAGAACAGACACCTAGTGTGAAAACAGAAAAGCAAAGCTGTCTTTATTCTCAGGTTACAGTATCATCTACACAGTTAATCCTGGGGCATTCATAAAAAAATAGGAAGTAACAAACAATTTTGCAGGACAGAAGATTAATATACATAGCAGCAGTGAACTGAAAACTGAAATTTAAAAAGCAGCACCAGTTACAACCCAACAAAAATACTAAATATTTAGGAATAAATGTGACAAAAGAGGTTCATGACCTGTACACTGAAAACTAAGTGACTGGATACATACACAAGTATATCCATATCCAGCAACAAAAAGAAATTACCAAGATGTGCCAGAACACAGATATATTTCAAAAATATGAGACAGAAAAGAAGCCACTAACAAAAGCATTTATGTGAAATTCAAGACAAAGGGAATCTGTCGTGATGGGAAGCAGATGGGTATCCTGGGAGCTGAGATCTGTAGGAGGTGGGGGAGGGGGCCTGAGCTGGACAGGGAATAAGGGACCTTCCTGGGGTGGCAGAAATGCTCTCTCTCTTCATTTTGGTGGTAGTCTTATAGGTGTATGAAGCTGTTAAAATGTACACATACAATGAAATGTTATTATATATAAACTAAACCCAAAGTTGATTTAAAAACAGCAGCAGCAACAATATGCTAGGAAATCAGTAATCAGATGAACAGCACTGAGGCAGTAAGGACACACAACCCAAAGCCAACACCTAATCACGGTTAAGAACCTCAGCGAAGAGTAGAGAGTGACTTCTTCAACCAAAAAGGGCATCTGCAAAAAACATGAAACTAATGACCATTTCATCTCTTCCCATCTCTTTTTTCAAAGCTTACCCTCATGGCCCTGGCCGGCTCCAGGCTGGTAATTTCATCTCTTTTTCACAAGGTGAAACAATCACACAAACTCATCTTCCTACCATCAAATCTCTCAAGAAGGGAGAAGTTCTTTAACAGGTCACAAATAGTACCAGTAGCTACATGAACACACATATAGAAAATCTAAGCTCGAGACCTGGCTCTCACTGAAGACACCAAGTCTTCCATCCAGCTTAATGCTCAACCAGAACCTGGCGCATAAACATAGGTCTTAACTTAGAAACTCTAGGTCATTGACACTCTATCAACAACTCCTACCATCAGAAGCAGAGACATGGCCAACTCCTGGAATCTGGCATAAAGCCACAGTAAGAAGATAAATATAATTAATCCTTAACCTTTGAGAATGGTTCCTGCCATTATATATATACACACACACACATATATATAATTGTGTTTGGTTTCTGATCAACAAATGTATTACATAGGAAAAGTAGAGAGAAACATAGAATATATACACAATTTGCGTAGTATCTGTTCCTTACCTGCTGGTGACGGGTGCTGGGAAAGGTATATTGAACAGAGTGGGGAGGATACCGACTTTGTTCTGTGCTGAATGCTCCTTGATTGGGAGGATAACCTGAACTTGACATTATCAGTAACGATGTCCTCACCAGGTTGTGAGATCAAGTGCAACAAACAATCATGCATCTGGGAAATCACCTGTACAGGATGGGGAAAAAACAGAAACGATAAGAACTAATGCACCAAGGGTGCTTCTAATAACTTATAACCATACCTGCATAAACAAAACCACTATTATCAGTAAAGCTTTCTCCCATATATTAATACTTACTCAATATAACAGAAGTTACAAGGGCTTTAAAACCAGCAATGGGTCTTTTCCTCTATACTGAAAAGAAGATTCTTTAACATATCACAAATAAAACCAGTAGCTACATAAAGTGAACACATAAAATCTTAACTCAGGAGCCAGCACACAGCAGCAGCTCAGTAAATACCTTTCTTTCAATAATGATCTGAGACACAAATATTAAACATTACAAAAACAAAAATCTATGGCTGTAAAACTGTAAAAAGTCAATTATTAAAAGGATTCAGGAAAAGTTATAAGGTTAAGTGTTTGTGCAGAGGAAATATTGTCTTTATTCAATAATTTGGCCCCAAAATGTCAGCCTAAGAAGACACTAGGGATAGAAAAGCTTTCAAGGAAGAAAAAACAGAGCCTATCACTTCAAGAAAACTACTGCCCCCTTTTCTCTTTAATTAGAGTTTCAACAAACCTGTATCTGCCACCATTAGCCTGACAGCTTCCCCACATTTAAAGACTTTTCAGCAAGATTGGTGGTGATATTAACAAATGTTGAGGTTTTGATATTACACAATGAAATGTAAAGATCTGTAGAACTCAATGAATCAGTATTTTCCAAATGACCCAAACAGAATTACAAGATTATGCATAAATAAAACATTTGAAGTCAAAACATTTTACCACAATAAGTTGCAAGACAAACCAATAAATGTTTATTGTGACAGAATATGAAAAGTTTACTGATATGGCTTCAAATTCTACACAGTAACTAACCTACAAAACCTTACCACTTGTCTGGTTTGGGTATGATATCAAAGAATACCCACAATTATCTTAAAAGGCTATTAAAACACCCTTCCCTTTTCCAAATACATATCTATATGAGGCTAGCTTTTTTTCATAAGCTTCCATCAAAACAACCTATCACAGGACTAAAATACAGAAGAAGAAATGAGAATCAAGCAATCTTCTTTTCAGATACTGAAGAAGTTTGCAAAAATGTAAAACAATGTCACTCTTCTCAAACTTTGTTTTATTTTGGAAAATACATTACATTAACATTTGGGCTTATATTACTTTTAAATAAATATGTTTTGAATTTCCCCATTTTGATAGCTAATATGGTAAATATCAACATATATAATCCACATAAGCAAAAGCTCTTTGGAGTCCCAAATAATTTTCACGGGTATAAAAGGACTCATGAGACCAGCAAGTGTGATGGTCGCTGGCCTAGAGAATTAGGTTGTCTCCAGACTGACTGACAGCCACAGAGGTGGGTCACGCCAGGTCCCTGACTTCTCATAGAGGCCCTGGCCCTGTCAAAGCATGGCTTCAACCCAATGTTTGTGTCAAGTGAACCACTCTATGGGGCAGGGTTGTACCAATCAGAGTCTCCTCCAGGTATCTGAACTGAGAAGGTCAGTTATTGCAAAGTGGTCAGAGTGGGAGTGAAGATGAGCCAAAGGACATGTCAGAGTAGTTAAGAGAGGAGCAGAGGGCGTCAGCCTAGACACGGGCCAGAACAGGATGCAGAGAGCAGGGGTGCCCCCGAGACACACCAGGAACTGCCTCAGGCACTGTGCTCCAGAATCAGCTCCCAGGAAGAGGTACTGTGCTTCTTTCCTTCTCCCTGGATTCCTGTTCAACTGCCTACGTAGTCTCACAGTGAGTGCTCTTTGCTTAATACAGGTGGAGTAAGTGTTTACATCTTAGTATCACAAGATCTCAACTTAAGTCCCCAAATAACTACACAAACCTTGGAATACTCTAAATGTCAGGTCCATCAACTGATGAGGAACTGATAGATAAAATCGGGTATATTCACAAAAGGGATTATTATTCTGCCATAAAAAAAAAACAAAGCATGATACAAGCTATAGCTTGAACAAACTCTGAAACATAATGCTAAGTATAAGACGCCAATCATAAATGACTGTGATTCCTTTCATATGAAAGTCCAAAACAGCCAAATCTATAGTGACAGAAAGTAGATTGGCAGCTGCTTAGATATACTGAGATATATATATAAGAAAATAAGAAAAAATGATCACAATGGAAATATAAAACATGAAAACATGACAGAATTATGGGATTAAAAAAAGAAATAAAATTAATGAAGGCAACCTGAACAAAGACAAGAAAAGTAAAACAAATTGGCAAAATATTTTAAAAAATAATGCCTAGTGTTGGTGAGGGTTTGGAGGAAAAGGTACTGTTTCACAACATGACTGGTGTGTTGGTAAACTGGGTACAGACTGCTTTCTAAAGAAGAAGAGCAATTTGTGCAGTATCAGCCCTGAAAATATGCACACTCTCTACCACAGCAACTCAGCTTCTAGGCTTCTAGGAATTCATTTGGTTATTCAATAGACATATCCAAGATGAATGCTTGAGGCAGGTTCTCAAGGAGCTGCCCTAAATATACAAGAGCTTAGAAAATTGTTTTGCTAAAAGTTTAACTAATGAGGGACTTCCCTGGTGGTCCAGTGGTTAGGAATCCTTGCAACGCAGGAGAAGCAGGTTCGATCCCTAGTCAGGAAACTAAGATCCTACATGCTGCAGGGCAACTAAGCCCACATGCCTCAAATAGAGAGCCCACCACAACTAAGACCTGACACAGTCAAAAGTAAGTTTTTTTTTTAAAGTTTAGCTAATGAAAAATTTTACTTACAACATGACACAAAAAAGTTTTTATAAATGAGAACATTTTGTTTTATAAAAGTATAATTTGTATACACCACTACCACTTGATTTTTCATGTATGCCTATCATATCTTCACAAGAATTTAAGGCTAAAGGCAGAAACATCATGTACATATTCAGCAAACATCTACTGAGCTGTATACTCTGTCAGCACTGCTCTAAATGCAGGCACAGAACGGGACCAAGACAGGCCATCTTATTTTGAGGAGACACAGACACTAAGTAACCACAAGCACTAAGATAAAGTGTTATAAATAAAACAGGATTGGAGAAGGGGAAGGGAGACATGCCTGGCAGGTAAAAAGCCAGGATGACCACATGCCCCAATTTCCTGAAACACCCAACTTACAACTACTGTCCCCGTGCAGTTATTAACCATGTTCCATTTCCCTCTCAAGACTGTTCCAGTTTGGGTAACACATTATATTCTAGATGACTTTTAAGCCCAAGCCTTGAAAAGACCAGAGCATTTAGTGCAGAGAAACTAGAGAAACCCTAAGGCAAAGCGAGGAGGCAGAGGAAGAGTGAGGGAGAAGGTGACCGAGGCCATGGGGTTCTGCTGGCCATGTGTGTGACCTTCATGGTACAAACCTTTTCTTTTGGCCTTCTCAACTCATTTCATCTTTCCGAAGACCTTTCCTACCCCAAACTTTAAAAATATTCTACATTCCCCTCTTACACTTTCTTAAAGCTTTTAAACATACATTGGGCTTCCCTGGTGGTGCAGAGGTTAAAGCGTCTTCCTGCATTGCAGGAGACCTGGGTTCGATCCCTGGGTCGGGAAGATCCCCTGGAGAAGGAAATGGCAACCCACTCCAGTGTTCTTGCCTGGAGAATCCCATGGACAGAGGAGCCTGGTGGGCTACAGTCCATGGGGTCGCAAAGAGTCAGACACGACTGAGCGACTTCACTTTCACTTTCACGCACCTTAATCATCAGAATGGGTCAGAAGATGGCAAGAGCCAGCTGACTGCTTCCTGCCTGCTCCCGCCAAGGTCCAAGGCACGAAAGATAGAAAATCTAAGGATTGGGAGGTTTTCAGGTTTACCCAACTAACAATGATTTTTACAGATAAGGACTCTGAAAGCACAGAGAAATTTAAAAATTTCTCTATATCACAATCATCAATGGCAAAAATGGGAGAAGCTAGTGTTCCTGTGATGCTGTGCTGCTTTCTCACAGGGAGTGAGCTACTCTGAGGAGCTAAAATGTATGATAGGACCACCCTTAAGACCGCCTGGGCAGCGCTCTCCTCGAATACACCTGCACTTGCCAGTGGAAGCGGAAAAGCCCACCAGGGACAGGGGAGGTTGTTTTGGTTTGGGTTTGGGGAATATGTATTATACGCACGATCTCAGAGTTTCTCAAAGCACCATAGAATACAGAGGGGGAAATCTCCTTCTCACCCCTGACCCCAGCCTCTACTCTTCCCAGTTCTCTTCCCAGAAGGCAACCAAAGTTGGTAGTTCCTGAAGTCTCCTTTACAAATGCCTACACACACACACACACACACACACACTTTGCCTCCTACATAAATAGGACCATGGTGGATATGTAACTGTCCAATATCTTGCTCTTATAACATAAGATCTTAACACATCTTGACAATGATTTTCATGAGTTCATAAAGACCTTCATTCTTTCTATTGCTCTAATGCATTTCACTGTATGAATGTTCACAAATATTTTGTTTTCCCAGTAATTCTGATCTGCACCCCTGCTTATGAGATCTGAGGTCTCTGAGCTCTCCTTCCAACTCAGACATCCCAAGTAAATAAAGCTATAAATGGAATGGAGACGCAAAAGAAAAGATCTTAGCTCAAGGTCATCCAAACTTTTTTCCAACAATGGCTTACATGACGAGAAATCTATGCTGTATGGTGTTGTTTTGAAGTTGTTTTAATTTCCAGCAATGGTGAGTCCTGAGTACAACACATATTCAGATGTATGTAAAATAATTGGTCCGTGTTTCCCTTTTATCATAACCAATCCTTCGTGACATCCTAGTTTTCTGATGTGGTTTTAGTGAAGTTTAACTTGAAATACTTTAAAAACAAAGTCAGTTACTATTGACCCAACACAGGTGGGTAACAGAACACCAAGAAAACTAGAGATCAGCCCTTACTGGATACAAATTTAGGGGTCAAATGGGCCCCACCTCTGGTCACAATAATTGCAACTTGCAGCCTTCTATGAGCTGACCTCCCTCCTCAAAACTGATCCATGAGATGTACAGCAATAGTTCAGACCTCTTTGTTTTCTAACCAGCACTGTCTCCTCAAAACCTTACATGGAAGCCAAATGTATAAAATACCCAAAGAAGAAATACTCGGATTCAGAGAGAACAGGGAAACTAGGTCTCTTTTCAGCCTCCTCATCCCCGTCCCGCCTCTGACCCTCACTCCAGTCCTGGCTCACCAAGACACCTTCCACAGAACACTTGACAGTTTGCAAACAACTGAAATAAAAGAATCTGGTTGAAAGTGAAGGCTGAAGGGGAAGGAAAAACTTTAAATGGCAGTTTCCAATTTCAAGCTCAGTCCCTAGCTTCAAAACTCTTTAACTCAGTTACATGCTTGATTCATGGACTGTAAAAATTCTGTGAAATGTTTAAGAAACCTGGTCAAGGTTTTATGTCCAACTCCCTCACATCAACACATTTAATTGTATTTTCGGGTGAAAATAAAACTAGATGTCATTGTGTAAGTGACAGAAGCGCATTTTATCTGAATTTTAGAGAGAAATTTAGCACTAGCCTCCAATATTTCCCAAACAGGTAATAAAATACAGTAAAATGAAGTCAGTCTATTTAAATTTCCTTTGAATCTTCCCATACTAATGTAATAAAGACACACACTCACAAACACAAAAATTGACTCAACAGGAAACTTATCTTGCAAAATTAGATTCCAAATGCAACCCTAAAAAAAAAAAAAAATTCATTCTCCCCAGGAACTCCTGGCTTTTGGCCTACAATCTTTGCATAACCAAAACGTACTTGGATAGGTTTTCAAGGTGGCCTCGGCTATCTTGGAAAAAGTGCTAAAAATATACCTCGCTGTGGCAGGACTGCAGACGCCTCTTCAGATGAGCAAGAATGACTTCACCAAGGGTCACAAGAGAGGTGAAGTCCGTATTTCACCAAAGCAGATAAAGGCCCTTATAATGTACACAATTCAATTTTCTCTTAAAGGATCAAATAAAACTTTCTAATACAAAAGTGTGGCAGAGGGGAATGACCTCTATGACACCACAGACGCCGATACTAAACTGAGGTAAATCCAGTATCACTGATTCTCACAAAGCAGCTCAGCTAGTCCAACTCCAAATGCACATTAGGCAAGGAGAGGCTAAGACGGACCCCTCGAGTACCCAGCCACCTCTGAGAAAGCCCATCTGAGCCTATCTCTGGTCCAGCCTCCAGGAGAGAAGACAGCTAGAAACCATCCCAGTGAGCTCTGTCATTGGTGCCCAACCGAAGAGGATTTCTCCTGTAAAATAATCTAGAACATTCTTCCCTCTAGGGAAAGAAGCTACTCTAGGGGAATGCCATTAACATGGTGTTTTATTTTTGGCCTCTCTGACATAATGACATTTCACCTGAAGACAGATGAAGGGGAGCTAAAGCAAAAGACCTTTTAGTTTAGACTACCCTACGCCCAATAAAGTAAAGCACTGAGAGGAACACATTAATATGGGCATAATCATTTCATTAATCTTAGATTCCAGGTGTTCAATAAATAATTCTCAAACGAAAACACCACCACTACTCTATCCCTACTAAGGCGAGAAAGGAAAAGGTTCCCCAGGCAGTGAGGGGCAGGAGACAGCACTGGGGAGCTGAGGACTCTGCCATGTGGCTGCACTATACTGACCTAATTCTCTAAATTGACAACATTCACTCCTACAGTGAAAATGAGTATATTTCAAAGTCAAAATGGACAACTATTTGCAACCCTCTCCTCCATTAACACAAAAAACAGAGGTTTGAGATCAGACGCTTTCTCTTTAACTTTAGCTGCTTGACCAGGATTAATCAAGATGACAACTCTGAAGGAGAGTAGTAAAGTGGCCACTTATCAAGCCTCTGTCGCATCACAGGCAGAGCACGAGGAGTGGCAAGCGTGCACTCACCTACACCATGAGCTCCACGATTCTCCTGAGTGAAGCTCTGGCGAGGCTGAGGAGCTTCCCCGTGACAGTTTCCTATCTCAGGGTGATCTTAAAGATCACGTTTTTTGCTGCCTCCCACTAAGAGAGGCTGTAAAGGTTAGGAAGCAACACAAAACAGGGCTAACAAACAACTTCTAAGGTAGATACTAAAAGAAAGTAGGGTAAATGAGAAACTGACTTAAATGTACTGCTGCTGCTGCTAAGTCGCTTTAGTCGTGTCCAACTCTGTGCGACCCTGTAGATGGCAGCCCACCAGGCTTCCCCATTCCTGGAACTCTCCAGGCAAGAACACTGGAGTGGGTTGCCATTTCCTTCTCCAATGCATGAAAGTGAAAAGTGAAAGTGAAGTCGCTCAGTCGTGTCCGACTCTTCGTGACCCCATGGACTTCAGCCTACCAGGTTCCTCCATCCATGGGATTTTCCAGGCAAGAGTGCTGCAGTGGGTTGCCATTGCCTTCTCCGTAAATGTACTGAATTCTATACCAAAAAAATGCAAACAAAAAATAAACAAAACCAGAGACCTGTGAAGGTAGCGGCCATCTCTTCTCCCACATGGCTCCCCACCTAACAGTTCTTTCTTAGCTCTCAACACACCCACTCCAACAGCAAGCCCTACCCTTCTTTCATGCCCCCACCCACAGCCTCCCAAGCTTCTCCAGCCCCACTACCCCCAGTCTCATCTCCAGCTGCAGGAACTCCTAACCACACTTCCCACTTCAACACTTTCTCCACTCAAAAGCCAAATGTTAAAAAAAAAAAAAAAAAAAGCTAAATGTCTTTTAAGCCATCAATCAGAACATGTCACTCTCCTGCTCAAGACTCCTTGCGGGCTGCGATTCACTACAGACAGAACCGGAACTCCTCACAGTGGCCCAGGAGCCCCCGCTGACTGGCCTCTTCCTCCCTGACTGCTCAGGAGGCCGCAACTGGAGCTTCCCTCCAGCCTCTCACTGGTGCCAGGCCCCGTCTTGCCTCAGCCCTTTGTCCTTCTGTACTCTCGGCCTGGAATGCTCTTCTTGGCCCGCCGTGGGGCCTAGGACTCCTCAAACTTAGGTCTCAGTTTCAAATGCCCTCTTCTCAGAAAGGCCTATCCCAGCCACCCTCCAGTTACCCTTTTGTTCCTTTATAGGCTAATCATAATGTGAAATGCATTCATTTGTGCTACTTCCCCCACTAGAATATAAACTCTCTGCTTGATTCCTTACTACATTTGTTGGACAAAAGAAATAAGAAATGTGCAAACTTATTTGAAGGAAAATTTGAAAATCTACTGAAGAACATAAGTCATTTGAATAACAGGATAGGAGTTATTCCTGTAACTCCTATAACAGGAGTTATTCCTATAACTCCTATAACAGGAAGTACACAAGGTGTCAATTTTCCTAAAATTAGCCCATGAACTCAATACTGCCAATCACGATTCATAAAAACCTAGCAAGATTTCTTTTTCAACTTCACAGAATGATTCTAAAGTTCATCCAGAAGAATACACAGACCAGAATTGTCAAAGTCTGAAAAAAAAAAAGAGCAATGAACAGATGACTAACCCTATCAGTATTAAAACTATAAAACAGTAATTTAAAGAACATCATAACATAAAACAAGAGACCAAGAAAAAGTTCTAAGTATATTTAGCAAATGATAAAAGGCACAAATCTAGTAACTGGGGCAAAGGCTGGATTATTCACCAAATGGTGCCGACACAACTGGTTATTTCAGGGAAAAAACATACACACCTCCTATCCCCCCCAAAATATATGTCTACCTCATTTCCTATACTAGAAATAAATTCCAGATGGAGCCCCAAAATTCAAAGTTTTTTTTAAAAAAAAAAAGGAAAAGAAAAGTGAAGAGAAAAAGAAACCTTTAAAAATTAAAATCTGAGGACTTCTTTGTTTTAAAAATGCAGAAAGGTATCCAGTCAAGTCTTCCTCTCATTCACATGCCTCTGTTACTTAGCTCTGCTTCCTACAACAATCAACAATACCAGTGTCCTGGGTTTTCTTTCATAAACATTCAATGATATAAAAGCAAATGTGTATCCATTAGTTTTCCTCTTTAAAACAAGCAGTGGCACACTAGACTTAATACTCCTCACTTTGCTTCTTCAGTTTAATAGATGGATGAATATTTTAAATCTTAGAGTGAGGAAGGTCTAAGTAGAGCATGAAACCCAGAGGTCATACACAGACCAGTAAGGAAGACACTTGCCTTGTCCAGTCTCTATGCTAAATATCATTTACATTATCTCCATTTCATTCTACAAACAAGGAAATTAAGGCTTACAGAGGTTAAGTAATGTGCCCAAAGTCACAGAACCAGCACAATCCCAGTTGGTTATACCTGACTACAGAATACTACAGATAATACTACAGAATACTACAGATAATAATACTTACTACACAATACTGTAGCAGGCTATACCTGATGACAGAATACTATAGTTAACAATACTAGAGAATACTACAGATAATACTACTTACTACATAATACTGCAGCTGGCTATACCTGACTACAGAATACTACAGAAGCTTGGCTGGGGGATAGGGGGTGTGCACAAATATGAAAAATGTAAACACCCTAATATGTAAAGAACCGAAAAACACCAATAATCCAATCAAAAAATAATCAAGAATAAAGGCAGACAGTTTCTAAAAGAAATACAACTCCCTCCATTTAAAAAATGTTCAACAACAATAGTGATTCATAAAAGGCTAATTAGAATCACTTTTTTCCCCACTTCTTAAACTGACAAAATATTTTCAAGAGTAATTTTCAGTGCTGGTCAGAGTCTGAAAGTGAAAGTGAAGTCGCTCAGTCGTGTCCAACTCTTTGCCACCCCGTGGACTGTAGCCTACCAGGCTTCTCCGTCCATGGGATTTTCCAGGCAAGAATACTGGAGTGCGTTACCATTTCCTTCTCCAGGAGATCTTCCCAACCCAGGTCTCCCACATTGTAGGCAGACGCTTTACCGTCTAAGCCACCAGGGAAGTCTAGGGCATGCCATATATTGGGACAACATCCATCCAGAGCTACACTGTTCATCTAACTGCAACTCCCTTTACAAATTTATGCTACAAAGCTTATTTGCACAAATACACACTCACACAAATAATTCACTACAGCTTTGTTTTTCAGACAAAACAGAAGAGGCCATAAACTGATCACACAAAGTGAAAGTGTTAGTCACTCAGTCATGTCTGACTCCTTGTGACCCCATAGAGTGTAGCCCGCCAGGCTCCTCTGTCAGTGGAATTCCCTTGGCAAGAATACTGAGTGGAATGCCATTCCCTTCTCTAGATCTTCTGGACCCAGACACTGTACCTGGGTCTCCCACACTGCAGGAAGATTCTTTACCATCTCAACCACAAGGGAAACCCACCTGTCTTCTTTCATAAGTGGAATACTACGTAGCTATAAATGACAAAAGTAGCTCAAAAACATCAACTAGGAACAGCAGAAGAGCATATTAAGGTCTCATAATACAGAACATTACATACACATGGGGAAAAAACCTGAAAGAATACACAACACTGGGCAAATTACATCTAGGAAGTGATGCTTTCATTTTCTTCACATCTTAAAACTTCCATGTTGAACTTCTGTAAAAATAATGTATTGCTTATAATAAACAGAAAAGACTTCAAAACAACATATCCTCCGTCACTCATTAAAATGGTTCTGTGTAAATAGAGTGTAACTTCTTCCACCCCTCCCCTCCAGCTCAGTTTATGCCCCACCCCATTCACACACATAGACACACACCATTAATGGACTACACGCTCCCTACTTCTGGCATATTTATACTGTGTGTATTTTAGGCTGTAACTCCTAGAAAGCACAAGCTTTGGTTTCATTTCAAATACATAAAAGTCATTGTTATTCGAAGCTGAATTAAAAGAACTTAATCAAAAGTAATACAAAATTAAATGTGTTTGGACAAAAGTTCAAAGACATGATGATTACTACTTAAAACAAAAATTTCAAAATTATACAAATCCATATGCTACTGCCAAGGGAAATGAACTGCCAAAAACAGACTACTGACTCTACCCGTGCATGCCAACAAAAATGTGACAACAGCTTATCAGTTAAAGTGGGAGGGAGGTGCATCTATAACCATAAAGGTGACCCTCCTAACAAGTCAAATTTTCCTAGAAAAATGTAACCTCAATTTATTCTGGTTTAATTTCAGTTTATTTATGTATAACTGAGAAATCTTAACCCTTCCCTTCCTTCTATCTTGACTAATATACTCAAAAATTTAATTTTTGACATAAAATTAATCAAGCAGTATACTTTCAAAGAGATCTCTTCAAAGGGATTTTATAGTAATCCTGTAAACCCACCATTCCTACTTCACATTTTTTCCCTAGCACCAAAACAACTCAAAAATCCTCTGCATATTTAAGTTAACATTTTTGTTCTAATATTATCTGGAAATACAAATAATCTGAGATGAACTAATTCCCCACTTACTTTCTCTTTCTCCCAAGAATCCAAGAGAAATATTTTTTTTTTAAGAAATGCTTTAATAATAATTCACTGATAACACGTTTTACCTGACACCGGTGAGTTTCTACCTGTTTATTAATTTCCAAAAACTATTCATCATCAAGTTCCCACATGTGTATATCCACCAGCTTCTACAGCTGCACCAAGTAACTCTAGGCTCCTTCTTATGCATTCAGCAGATACTACACCTTTCCCAAGAACAGAGAGTTATTCTGGGAGCAGGGGCAGAAGAAGGATCAAAAAATAAGTGAGACATAGACATGTCCACCAGGGGCTTATGGTATACTCTACTAGGGATTAAATAGACATGTATATAAGTAACTCTGATGTTATAACAGAGGTATAAAAAAAAGTATTAAAAATTTTCAGACCAAAAAGAGTCATCTTCAGACAAGAGGGAGGAGCAAGGAGACTTCCTGGATGAAGTCGTATGTGATAAAAACCTATCAAAAAATCGGCAATATATATATGTGGTAGTTTGGAAGTGTAAGGTAGGGAAACAGCATTCTGGAAAAAGCACAGAATGGGAAAAAACAACCCTTCTTAATGCAACTCAAAATAGGCATGTTATTTAACAGCCTAAATGGAATTTAAAACACGCACACATATCATGCTTCAGTATTCATGTAAGGACATTAGTTTAAAAAGAAAATGACGCCTTTTCCTTTAAAATAAATTTTATGGCATGAGTACCTATAGAAAACTAACATTATATATGAAGCTTTTCAACATGACATTAAAAAGACAGTTCATGTTCACACTATTTCTCTACGCTTTCATAACAACTGAAGCTTCTCATACTTAAAAAAAAGTAGCAGTTTGAAAGTGAAGCAAGCAATAACTGATAAATAACCTAACCTATCAAATTGTGTCTCTAAACCAGTGGCATAATAAAATTTCCACCACTGTAACACTTAAATTCCATGAAATGTCAGTAGGTCCAGATAACCTTAAAGGCATTTTTGTTTAAGAAGATTTTCATCATAACAGATTAAAAATGAAACTAGTAATTCCCAGTGATCATATTACTGATATAGATCAACACCAATTTTTTTCAAACTATCTTTTCACTGCAGAAATGTACAGTTCAGGAGGTATATTACTGAACTCAAATTCAGTATCTCAGCTGAGGGACTGACCGCTCATTCTTCAGCCCACCCCCTAATTTTTGTTTTCAGTTGTGTCAACTGTCACAATGAATCATCCCGATGATACAGTGTGACAGCAGGAGCTACTCTGGAGGGCCGAGGACTGGATTCTGCTGCTGGCCAATAATTTCATATGCAAAGAGGAAATCCCCTTCCCCCTAAAAAAGTATGTTGTATCTGAAAACAATCCAAGTAATATCCAAGTAATATTTTGACCACACAAGCTTCTGGGATAGAAAAAATGGTAGAAGAGTAAAAATATTCAAGGAAAACCACCACCACAAGAATACCAAAATAAAAAACAGATGCTCTACATACAGTTATTGCTACATGACAGAAGCTCTGGTAGCTTTTCAATACTCCTAAGGAAGTTCTGAGAGAAAAACAATGTTTCCTTAACCTTCTCGCTGAATGTACTTTTGCATCCTGAAACCTGAAAAGGACAAAGTATCAGACATTCTATAGACTGAGTTCTTTGTGCACATAACTGATCCCGTCAACTTTATACTTCCATAGCACTTAGTAACATGCCCTGAACATGAGGCACTCCACACCAGCTGAACAAGTGAATGAACTACACACCACAAGATAAGTCCATACATAATAAATTCTGACCAACCTTTACTACTTCTTTGTACTGTGTTCCAGTAAAACCCAACCCCTGAAGTAAATGAACACATGGAAATAACTAAGAATTCGAGATCCTATCATCCTCAAACATGAGTTAAGAATTTGAAATTTCAATTAAGACAGATTACAAAATACAATTAAAACTGAGTAACAAACATACAAAAAACTGAGTAAGAAACAGCCTGACATTAACCTACATCAATCCCTGGCTTATTTAAAAGCCTCTACTTTCTCCCGAAGATAGAAATGGCAAGCAGAATGACAGCAGATCAGCAGGTACATACTCCACAAGTTGTAAGCTGTAACTGTGAACACAATTTTCTAATTAGAATACAATGTTCATCCACTCAACATTTCCTGTGTCAATACTCTCTGGCAGTGCCTTAAAGTCAGAGAAGGGCTTCTCCTGTCCTGAAGAGGAGATAAGACAAGTAGGTACCTAAATGCAAGGCAGAAAGAATAAATGCCGTGAGAGATGCGCAGATAAAGCATTTCAAAAATGAAGAGGAAGCTGTTACTCTCACACAGAAATATAACCTTTTGATCTGTGTAAAGCAATGTCACAACCAATAACTCTCCTAGGCTCACAATAGCAACCTAGGAGAGCGGATATTTTCCTCCTAGCATAGATGAGAAAACTGAAGCAGAGAAAGGTTGATCCTATTCCAAAATGACACATGGCTAAAGACCAATCAGGACTCTTTGTATTATATTTTCTCTGAGGGAGGAGTTCAACATATTGCAAGCCTTTTGTAAAAGGGAAGAGTATTTTCGTATTGCAAGTAATCATATCCTTATGTATGTGCATATTATTCATATACATGTGTGTTAACCTTGATTTCCATTAACAGGTGTGCTTAAAGCACAGCAAAGCAACTGTGTACTATAAATATTAAAATAAATAACTTCCACTGGAATTTAACAGAATGAGCAAATAAAAACTTCTTTCTGCAACAACTTGTGAAATAAATAAGATTTCTTCCGTAATTTTTACCCATGTCTAAATAATATTCTAAAATTGGTCTGCTCCTGAGACCAGGCACATTGGTTCTGCCAATAATTATCTTTAAGGATACATCACATTTTCAAAAACTATTAAATATTAAATAATGCCATCAACTCTTCAGCTATCCAAGGGAGACTCACGTGTGACGCATCAGCAGCAGCTATTGATCAAGACACGCTGAACGAATGAATGATTTGCAGGCACTTTAAAATCCCTGGCCTGTTGCTCTTTACGCAACGTTCTGCCTCCCATCACTGCCTCACCAGGGTGCACGCAAGGAATGTAAATTTCAATACAATTAGGATCTAATTAGGGAAGCAAATCTGATGCAGGTGAAAATACTAATCCCAAAGATTAGAATTACCCACACCGCCACACCAAGGTTAACTCTGTAGAAGCGGGACTGGAGCCCGCAACGTCGGTGAAAAGAAAACTGACACTTTATGAGCAAATACTTTTACTAAATATCACTTATGCCCACTCACACCTTTAATATACGACTATACCCCTAATCCGGTTAATTTGAAGAATTCTGTCCCCTCGCCACTAAGACTGACTTCTCAATGATAGTTTCTCTAATCTCTCTTCCCCCCAAAAGAGAATCTACGTTAAACAGCCACGATAAAAGCCAGAAGGTACCGGGTTCCCATCTTCGCCGTCTCCCCCGTCCTCCCTTCGCCATTACACCCCAAGCGGCTTGGTCGCAAAGGTGAACTAGTTTGCTCTTCACGCACTTGTCCACCGCTGTCACCCGCCCTGACCCCTTGCACACTCGCGGGCGGCCACCAACTCCGCCCCGGAGGGAGCGCAGGCCGCCACCTGCGCCGGCCCCACCCGCCGCCCCGGCCCGCGCCGCCTCGGGCCCTGCAGCCCCCTCCCCGCAGGACACCCCGGGCGCCCCGGCCCATTCTTCCTCCAAACTCCAGCAGCCTCCCCCACTCGCCCGGCCCCGCTCCCAACCGCTGAGGGCAAGAAGCCCGTGGCTGGGCGCGTCCCGAGACGCCGGTCCCGTGACGCCTCTCGCCGGCCGGGAAGGCGCCCCGGCGGCGGGCGCCCCCGAAGCCCTCGGCGGCCCTGAGCGAGCGGCGGCCCGGAGGCCGGGCTGCGGGCGCCAGGCCTACTCACCGGGAGCGGGCGGAGCGCGGCGGCCGGCGTGGCCCTGGGCCTGAGGGGCAGGACTCAGCCCCGCGCGCGGCCCTGCCCGGGCCCTGGTCGGCGCGGCGAGCCGGGCGCTCACTCCAGCCGCCGCCGCCGTCGCCGCCGCTGCTGCTTCGCCACCTCGGCCGCCATCTTGACTCAACCCCTCTCCTCCCCCCCGGCCCGGCGACCGCGGCTGAGGCGGCTCCGGCGCCGGCTCCTCCTCCTTCCGGAGGCTGGCAGGCCGACTCCCTCCGCTGGCCGAGCTTCCCGGGTTGCCAGTGTCCGACCCCCTGGCATCCCGCCTCGGTCCGGCGACGGCGGCGGCCCCAGCGCGGAGCCATCGCGCCCGGGCCTCCCCGCGGGCGTGGGAGAGGGAAAGACGCGGACCTTCGAGCCCGGGCTGCCGGGGTCGCGCGGCCACCAGCCCGGTGCTTCCCGGGCTCGGGCTACGTTCACAGCGGGCCTCCCTGAAACACCGCGCGCGGCCGACCCGCCCGTGATGCCAGCCCTCCCTCCGAGGATCCTGGGCCCCCGCGCCCGCCAAGTACGCTCTCGGCCTCACGCTCCCAAGGAACTGACCGGACGGGCCTCGCCACCGCATACTGTTCCTTTAGAAAAGCCGCCACTCCACACCCCACAATTAGGGAGGAGAAACACAGTCGGTGTCCACCCGGATAGTTACGAGAAAGCCCGGGTTTTAAGAAAGGAGTGATAAAAAGGTGACGTGAAGAGAATTCGCACTCAAGAGGTTGGGGGTTCTTTTCAGACGCTTCCCTTTAAGTACTGTGTGGACGGCAAGGGGGTCGCTCAGCCCTAAAGCCGAACGGGCACGAGAGCTCGTAAAGGCCGCGTAAAGTAGCAAGAGCCGGTGAAGAGAGCCTGTGAGGCGTCCGTGTCCGAGCACACAGCCCGACGCTTAAAGCCTCCGGCCGTTGGAGAGGCCGGCGGGACGGACTTACACTCGGAACCGGGTTTCCGCGAGCTCGGTTTTCCCGCCGGAGTCGGCCCGGCGGCAGCCTCCCGGTCTGCGCAGGCGCAGTTTCTTCTCCTGGGGCATGGAAGTGGCGGCGCCGCTTCTGTGTCTGGCGGCGGCTGTCCTGGTATGGGGCGTCCTCTGGGTTTGGGGCTCCTGGCAGCGAGTGACGAGGCCGGAGCAGGCTGGCCTGCCCGGAGGCGGAAGCCGGACACTTCTGGTGACGGCGCACCCCGACGATGAAGCCATGTTCTTTGCTCCCACTATTCTAGGCTTGGCCCGCCTGCGGCACCAGTTGTTCCTGCTCTGCTTCTCCGCAGGTAGGAGGCTGTAGGCGGGGCGCGGGGACTCGGGGCGGCGGAGATAATTCAGGCGCCGGCCTGTTTCAGTCAGCTTCTTACCGAAGAGGTTTCTGTCGTAGGCGCCAGGCGAATGAGTACACTGAAGGACCCTTCCCTGGGACGAGAATCCGTGATCCCAGCCCGGGTCGGCTTCCCGGGGTGGGGGCACGTGGGCCGCGTGTGAACCAGGCTCCCCGCTACCGCGATTGGGGAGCATTTGCTTCCGATAAATACCTACATCTGTGCTGGGAACTGTGGCTGTAATCGGTATTCTGTGGAACCTTTTCATTCACAAGAGGGCCAAGAATAACGACCAAACAGAATCTAGGCCGTGTCCTGACTGCTCAACTCTTCATTCTGTGCTAGAAACATGTACATGTCAAACCGAGGGGAGAGCCCATTAGACTAGAAAGTAATCTTACAGATCGTTTTAGCGTTCCACTCCACCCAGCTTTCACTGAAGGGACCTTTCAAAGAATAAATCCTCCTTTACCGTACAGAAGAGATGCGATGAGAAAACAGAAATTGACCATTATGCTGGATTATGGTGATAATTGCACAGCTGTATAAATGAAATAACTAAACTCTACATATACAGTGGGTGAAATGGATGGTATGTAAAAACCATGCCTCAATAAAGCTGGTTGTAACATGGGCAATGAGCTGTTTCCCCATTTCGTTGTGTTTCATACCAGTTCTTTTTCTATACAGATTTTTCTCAATAAGCATGTTTTATACGATTTGTCACAGAATATTACTTTGTCATTAATTTCTTAAATATTTATTAAAAACTTTTGTGTACTAATCACTATTAAAATAGGCAGGGAACTTCCCTGGAAGTCCAATGGTTAAGACTACAGGCTGCCAATGTAGGGGGTGCTGGTTGCGTCTCTGGTCAAGGAGCTCAGGTCCCACATGCCAAACAGCACGGCCAAAAGATTAAATAATAATAAATGGCCAAAATCCAGAACACTAACATCACCAAATGCTGGTGAGGATGTGGAGCAAAGGAATTCTCATTTACTGTTGATGGAAACACAAAATGGTGCAGTCACTTTGTAAGGAAGTTAGTTTGGTAATCTCTTACAAACCTAAACATACACTTATCAGCAATAACCCTCCTTGATATTTATCCAAAGAAAGTGAAAACATGTTCACCCAAAAACCTACACCCAGATGTTTAAGGCAGCTTTATTTGTAATTGCCAAAACATGAAACCAACAAGATGTCCTTCAGTGGGTGTGTGGATAAAACTGTGATCCATTCAGACAGTGGAATATTAGAGCTAAAAAGACATGAGCTGTCAAGTCATGAAGGAATCTTACATGCATATTACTAAATGAAAGATGCCAATCTGAAAAGGCTTTGTACTGTTTGACTCCACCTACCTGACAATCAAGAAAAGGCAAAACTATGGAGACAGTAAAAAGTGGGGATCGGGCTGGGATGGGAGAAAGGATGTATAGACAGAGCACAGAGGATTCTTAGGGCAGTGAAAATACTCTGATACTACAATGATGGCTACATGTCATTATATGCATGCTCATTCACTAAGTCATGTCTGACTCTTTGCAACCCCAGGGACTGTGGCCTGACAGGCTCCTCAGTCCATGGGATCTTCCAGGCAAGAATACTGGAGTGGGTTGTCATATGTTTCTCCAAACCCACAGACTGTACAAGACCAGGAGTGAACCTAATGGAAAGTGTGGACTTCGGGTGATGATGGTGTCAGTGGAGGTTCACCAGTTGTAACAAATGTACCATCCAGTGGGAGATGCTGATAACGAGGAGGCTGTGGACGTGTGGGGCAGGGAGTCTATGGGAACTCTCTGTATCTTACCTTCAAGTTCGCTGTGAGCCTAAAACTTATCTTTAAGTCTTGACTAAAAAAAAAATTTTTTTTTCCATTAAAAAAGTTGGTCTGCTAGGATGTATACTCTGCCCTGGGAATAAAACTGAAAATGAGTTAGGTAATGAACACATCCTTCTGAAACTTGTAATTTAAACATTTATCCATATTAATTAGAACTAGGTATATAGCCTTTTAAATAGTTTCATAGGGATAAACCTTAATTTAGTTTGTTGTTGTTTAGTCGCTAAGTCGTGACCAACTCTTTTGCAACCCCATGGACTGTATCCCGCCAGGCTCCTCAGTCCATGGGATTTCCCAAGCAAGAATACTGGAGTGGGTTGCCATTTCCTTCTCCAGGGGATCTTCCCAACCCAGGGATAAAGCCTGAGTCTCCAGCATTGAGCCACCAGGGAAGCCTTTTAGTTAGTCATCCCTTCAATTCAGTTTAGTCACTCAGTCGTGTCCAACTCTTTGCGACCCCATGGACTGCAGCACACCAGGCTTCCCTGTCCATCACCAACTCCTGGAGCTTACTCAAACTCACGTCCATCGAGTCAGTGATGCCATCCAACCATCTCATCCCCTTTCTCCAGCCTTTATCAGGGTCTTTTCTAGTGAGTCGGTTCTTCACATCAGGTGGTCAAAGTATTGGAGTTTCAGCTTCAGCATCAGTCCTTCCAATGAATATTCAGGACTGATTTTCTTTAGGATTGACTGGTTTGATCTCTTTGCAGTCCAAGGGACTCAAGAGTTTTCTCCAACACTAACACCACAGTTCAAAAGCATCAATTCTTCAGTGCTCAGCTTTCTTTATGGTCCAACTCTCACATCCATACATGACTACTGGAAACACCATAGCTTTGACTAGACAGACCTTTGTTGGCAAAGTAACGTCTCTGCTTTTTAATATACTGTCTAGGTTGGTCATAGCTTTTCTTCCAAGGAGCAAGCGTCTTCTAATTTCATGGCTGCAGTCACCATCTGCAGTGATTTTGGAGCCCAGGAAAATAAAGTCTGTCAACTGTTTCCAGTGTTTCTCATCTATTTGCCATGAAGTGATGGGTGCCATGATCTTATTTTTCTGAATGTTGAGCTATAAGCCAATTTTTTCACTCTCCTCTTTCAAGAGGCTTTTTAGTTCTTCGCTTTCTGCCATAAGGGTGGTGTCATAGGCATATCTGAGGTTATTGACATTTCTCCTGACAATCTTGACCCCAGCTTGTGCTTCATCCAGCCTGGCATTTCACATGATGTACTCTGCATATAAGTTAAATAAGCAGGGTGACAATATACAGCCTTGATGTGCTCCTTTGCCGATTTGGAACGAGTCTGTTGTTCCATGTCCAGTTCTAACTGTTGCTTCTTGACAGGCATACCGGTTCCTCAGGAGGCAGGTCAGGTGGTCTGGTATTCGCATCTCTTTAAGAATTTTCCAGTTTGTTGTGATCCACACAGTCAAAGGCTTTGGCATAGTCAATAAAGCAGAAGTAGATGTTTTTCTGGAACTCTTGCTTTTTCGATGATCCAACGGATGTTGGCAATTTGATCTCTGGTTCCTTATTATTGTATGTATATTTAGAAGTTCCCCCCCCCCCCCCCCGCAGTTTACCTCTATTACAAATAACCTCTTTATGTATACTTCTTGCTTTGATTAACATTTTTTCCCCCTCAAAAAAATTTTTTATTGGCAGTAAGATTAAACCATTTTTCATATATAATGAGAATTTCAATCTAAGCACTTTTCTCAGTTTGTTCTATTAAAGATATTAATTGCAAATAGATGCAAGTAATGGTCTCTTTTTTTTCGCTTTTAATTTTATGTTTTTATCAACTATGGAAATCAAATTAAGCAAAATTTATTTTGAGATGGTTGAATTTTATTTACAAAGTATTATAGGTACAGGGGATTCTTTACTAAATTTCTTCTTGTTTTCTAGTAGGTTGAGGCCAGAAATCAAAAATTTTTCAAAAATATAAGACCTACCAGACTCTTGACACATACTGATATATTAGTATCTGTATTGTTGTCTTTCATTGTTTCCTCTGAATCTAACTTTCTTTGTAATTTTTAAAATTACTTTTAAAATCCCCAACTCATTGAAAAAATGTATGGATTAAACCTTAGCCACCTTCCTGATTTATTCTAACTTGAAAAGCAGGAAGTTAATAACTTGCTATACAACATAATGAAAGCTGTAACTGCATGACAGAGAAAATACGGTGGACCCAAAATGGGGAAAAGCATGAATTTTCTGTTCACAGAGTCAGATTAAGGAAACTTTGAAAAGCTTTTCTTTCGAGCTGGTCTTTTAAAATAGGACTTAGGTTCACAGGAAATAGGGCAAGTCATTCAGGGCAGTCATTCAGAGAAATAGTAAAAACATAAGTAAGTCTGGGACTCATTTGAATGCTTCATTCTAACTACATCTCCAGTTCTGAGGGGTAGAGAGAAGCAGGGGAAAAATTGTATCTTATTAGTGGCTCATATAATCCTCTCAGCAATCCTATGATAAGCGTTAAATACACAAAATGGTACACATGTATATAATTTGTTCCCCCCACACACCTTTTCTTTAACTATGGAATCTAAATCACAAAAAAGTAACTTAACCAAAGTTAAGAGCTAGGATATGGAGGAACCAGAACCCTGTGGGTCTTTCCAGTTCTCAGCCATTACATCTAATCTGCCTCACACATCTTGTTGCTGTGACAGTTAAGGAGTAACTCATTTGATTCCCAGTGTATGTTCCAAGAAATACCAGTTCATCGAGCTGCTATTTAAAAAAGTTAATAACATGACCCAACAAGTTTAGGGAACTTAATCAGATATGCTATCCCCAACCCCCTGCTTTAAAGCTGTATATTCCTTGTTAGACCGTCCACATCTTGGTGAAGTCTTGCTATAAAAAATCCTATTTAATTTAGTTTAGTCCAGCATTTCTTCAGTTTATGTAACCACTGAGGTTTGTGTGTTTTTGTGCTCAAGTTGCATCTGACTCCTTGAGGCCACAAGGACTGTAGCCCCCCCAGGCTCCTCTTTCCATGCAATTCACGCAAGAATACTGGAGTGGGTTGCCATGTCCTCCTCCTCCAGGGGATCTTCCCAACAATGTCTCTTGTGTCTCCCTCATAGGCAGGGGGATCCTTTACCACTAGCGCCATCTGGGAAGCCCAACCACTGAGATATCTATTCATATACAAATGGGAGAAAGCCACAGTAGATAGTATGGTGTTGTAAAGTACATTTGGTGGAGAATTAGCACAGACAGTTCTGTATTTTAGAAAGTTTGTTCCAGTGGCATATGGAGGACAGTTTGGAGGGAAAGACTGGTTCTCCCAATCAGGAAGTGGAGCCTGTTTCTCTCCTTGAACCTGGATATGACTTGTGACACCCTACTGTCTACTGACAGGGTGCACTGTTCTGGAGGGTCACAGCCACTTACTCCACCAAAGTGCCTACGTGTTTACCAGACCTAGTGAAAACGCCTCAAATGCTCTCTGACTTCAGCTCCCTAACCCCTTCTATGTTCCTCACATATGTTCAAACACAAAGCAATAAAACCAGCTCTCCAAGCAGTTTCTGACCGATAATCAGAGTCTAATGTGTTCGGCGTCAGACATCAGGAACTGCATCACTAGTGTACGTTAGGCTCTTAGTACCAAAGATTGGTAACCTTGAGACAAAATAGAAGAGGGGAACCTAAAATATGATGACTGTCACAAAGTTGACAATTTCTGTCTGACTCAAAAATTTGTGATGAGTACAGTACAAAATGAAATTGTTGTCTGGAGTCTCTTGGGGGTTAGTCCTTCTGTCAGATACAACATAGTGACTATCTCCTATCTGGGTTCAAAGAGTTCAAAACTCGCCCTAGAGGAACCCCTGCAGCAATGGAAAGGTTTCACTTGGGAGTTTCTGAGTTTTCTGGGACAGGAAGGAGAGCCGCTCTTCACTCACTGAGACTGAGGCTTTTAAGGTCAAAGACATTTAGGACTTAATCATCAGATCCCAGAGGAGAGCTCATCCTTCTGAACAGAACACTGGAAATGATTACTTGCCAAGGAAAAACAGCAGAAGGCATACCTGTGGCTGATTCACATTGATGTATGGCAGAAACCAATGCAATATTGTAAAGCAATTATCCTCCAGTTAAAAAAAGAAAATAGCAGAAGGCTTCCCAGAGGGATTGGCATTTGATCTGGATGATAACGGTAGATTGTAATTCAGAGGGAAAGGAGAGGAAAAGGGGGAACGTTAAGATAAAACGTCAAGTAAAAGGGAGATTAACTCTAAGAACCAAACCAGGTGGATGTGTATTATCACATAATCTTCAGAAAAGCCTCAGGAGAAGGCCATGTCTCCACTTCACAGCTGGAGAAACCAATGGCTCAGGAAAGTTAACTAGCACAAAGCACATACTCAATTATCTGCTGGAGAGTTGGATTGAGGGGTGCAGCAGCCAGACAACTGCTCACAAGTACAGTTTGTGTGCTTAGCTACTCAGTCGAGTCTGAGTCTGTGATCCCATGGACTGTATCCCACCAGACTCCTTGGTTCATGGGATTCCACAGACAAGAATACTGGAGTGGGTATTCCCTTCTCCAGGGTGTCTTCCAGACTCAGGAATCGAACCTGCATTTCCTATACTGGCAGGTGTGTTCTTTACCACTGAGCCACCAGGAAAGCCCAAAATGCAATTTCAGTTCAGTTCAGTCGCTCAGTCATGTCCGACTCTTTGCGACCCCATGAATCGCAGCACGCCAGGCCTCCCTGTCTACCACCAACTCCCGGAGTTCACTCAGACTCATGTCCATCGAGTCCATGATGCCATCCAGCCATCTCATCCTCAGTCGTCCCCTTCTTCTGCCCCCAATCCCTCCCAGCATCAGACTCTTTTCCAATGAGTCAACTCTTCGCATGAGGTGGCCAAAGTACTGGAGCTTCAGCTTTAGCATCATTCCTTCCAAAGAAATCCCAGGGTTGATCTCCTTCAGAATGGACTGGTTGGCTCTCCTTGCAGTCCAAGGGACTCTCAAGAGTCTTCTCCAACACCACAGTTCAAACGCATCAATTCTTCGGCACTCAGCCTTCTTCACAGTCCAACTCTCACCTCCATACATGACCACAGGAAAAACCATAGCCTTGACTAGACAGACCTTAGTCGGCAAAGTAATGTCTCTGCTTTTGAATATACTATCTAGGTTGGTCATAACTTTTCTTCCAAGGAGTAAGCGTCTTTTAATTTCATGGCTGCAGTCACCATGTGCAGTGATTTTGGAGCCCAAAAAAATAAAGTCTGACACTCTTTCTACTGTTTCCCCATCTATTTCCCATGAAGTGATGGGACCAGCTGCCATGATCTTCGTTTTCTGAATGTTGAGCTTTAAGCCAACTTTTTCACTCTTCTCTTTCACTTTCATCAAGAGGCTTTTTAGCTCCTCTTCACTTTCTGCCATAAGGATGGTGTCATCTGCATATCTGAGATTATTGATATTTCTCCCGGCAATCTTGATTCCAGCTTGTGTTTCTTCCAGTCCAGCGTTCCTCATGATGTACTCTGCATATAAGTTAAATAAGCAGGGTGACAATATACAGCCTTGACGTACTCCTTTTCCTATTTGGAACCAGTCTGTTGTTCCATGTCCAGTTCTAACTATTGCTTCCTGACCTGCATACAGATTTCTCAAGAGGCAGGTTAGGTGGTCTGGTATTCCCATCTCTTTCAGAATTTTCCACAGTTTATTGTGATCCACACAGTCAAAGGCTTTGGCATAGTCAATAAAGCAGAAATAGATGTTTTTCTGGAACTCTCCTGCTTTTTCCATGATTCAGCGGATGTTGGCAATTTGATCTCTGGTTCCTCTGCCTTTTCTAAAACCAGCTTGAACATCAGGGAGTTCACGGTTCACGTATTGCTGAAGTCTGGCTTGGAGAATTTTGAGCATTACTTTACTAGCATGTAGTGGTACCAAAATGTCACTGTAAGTTATTTCTAAGGATACAGAGCAGTTACTTACCAGAACTGTTACTGGGAAGTATAGTGTATGTGTCGGGAAAATAAAGAATTCATGAGCTATTTAGGGTGCTGATGTGATCCAGATCCCCAGAGGCATGCTGGAATAGCTGGTTACCAAATTCCAAAGGAGGATATTTTCCTAAAATACTCAGGACTGGCAGCCTTTTTAAGTGTTTAACAGATATTTGAAGACTATCAATTTAAAGGGGCCCTAATGACATATACCCAGACAACACTAATTCAAAAAGATACATGCTAAGAAAGATTGAAGGCAGGAAGAGAAGGGGATGACAGAGGATGAGACGGTTGAATGGCATCACTGACTCGATGGACATGAGTTTGAGTAAGCTCCGGGAGTTGGTGATGGACAGGGAAGCCTGGCGTTTGCAGTCCATGGGGTCGCAAAGTCAGACACACCTGAGCAGCTGAACTGAACATGCACACCTATGGTCATAGCAGCATTATTCACAATAGCCAGGACGTGGCAACAACCTGAATGGCCCACAGAGGACTGGATAAAGACAATGTGGGAAATACATACAATGGAAGTTACCCATAGGAAAGAATGAAAAATGCTAGTTACAGCATCATGGCTGGACCTAGAGATTATCATACTAAATGAAGTAAATCAAAGAAAGACAAATACCACATGAAATTACTTATATGAGGAATCTGAAATATGGCACAAATGAATCTATCTGTAACAGAAACATACAGACATAGAGAACAGACTTGTGGTTGCCAAGGAGGAGGGAGTTGGGGGGTGGAAGGACTAGGAGTTTGGGGATTTACTCGAGGTAAACTATTACATGCAGGATGGATAAACAGCAAGGTCCTACTGTATAGCAGAGGGAACTGTATTCAGTATCCTGTGATAAACCGTGTTGGAAAAGAATATAAAAAAGAGAATGTCTATTATATGTGTATAACTGAGTCACTTTGCTGTACAGCACAACACTGTAAATCAGTTATACTTCAATTTAAAAAATAAGATTAAATAATAGAGAGGCCCAAAAGAATAGTGTGTCTGGATACCCTACTTGTTCTGAGTGGTTACAGAAGAGTCAGTCCTAAATCTGCTAACTGCAGAGCCAGTACCAAAGCCTGTAGCATGCGGCTGAAACAGGCCGGCAGACAGACAGACATGGGTAGACCGAGATGGAGAGGAATTCAATGGTGATTATAAAGCTTGTGCTTCATAGGTGTGTCTGACAGTAACCCTAGTGTTGTGTTTCTCCAACTTTTTATCACAGCCACAACATTTTCAGATAGTTTAAATCCTTTAGGGAACAAGATGAGAATGAGTGGACAGCAGATCTCCACTGATAAAGAAATCGACGACCATGTATTTGTTATCCTCAGGAAATTACTACAATCAAGGGGAGATCCGTAAGAAGGAACTCTTGCAGAGCTGTGATGTTCTGGGGATTCCCCCCTCCAACGTAATGATTATTGAAAACAGGTAAATTTATCTTTTAACAATGTGGAAATTCAGTGGCAATAAATACACCGTGATACACTCAAAAGACACAAAAAAACTCATGTGGGTGGGTAAGAACATTCCTATTTGAGAAGCTGCCCGAATATAGTTTCACATTTGTTTTCAAGTGGCAGTGTAACACAAATGAATTTTTTCAACTTCTGTTCAGATTTTGTCTTAAGATAGCTACTTTTTTAATCTTTAAAAAAAAATATAAAATATGTCAGAAGTGTAGAGAACAGTATTATGAGCCCTCACGAGCCTGTTGCCTAAGGCCGGTAATTACCAAGCCTTTGCTATGCGTGCATCTATCCCCATATAATATATCGTGTGTGTGTGAAGTTTTAGGGGTTATTTTGCAGTTATAACTGAGCTGTGTTTTTTCTTTTTATTGGAGTATAGTTGATTTACAATGTTGTAGTTAGCTTCTGCTGCATGGCAAAATGAATCTGTTATACATATACACATATCCACTGTTTTTTCAGATTCTTTTCCTATATAGGCCATTACAGAGTACAGAGCAGAGTGCCCTGTGCTAAACAGTAGGGCCTTATGTATTTTTATATAACAGTGTGTATATGTCAATCCCAGTCTCCCAATTTTTTCCTCCCATGTATGAAGTATTTTAAAGAAAACCCAGCCATCAGGTTATTCTACCATATGTACTTAAGGATAGATCTCTTAAGAAGATAGACTTTTTTCATGCAGCCACAACATCATTAGCAACCCATCAAACAAAATTGATAGTAATGGCAATTCCTTGGTTTGTCAAACACCCAGTCCATTTTGAGCTGCTCTGAGTAGCTCAAAAGTGTTTTTTCACAGTAGGTTTGTTCAAATCAGGGTATAAACAAAGTGTACACACTATAGCTGGTTGATATGCTTCATATCCCTTCCCCCTCCCAATGTCACTGATTGTTGAAAAAACTGAGGCAGTCGTCATGTAGAAAGACTTGTCTGTCTGCTTCCGCGTGATATTGCCTCAGTGGTGGTTTTATCCTCTGTTTTTTTGCAAACTGGAAATGGGCACTAACTTTCAGGGAGCAGAATCATTTTAGGAGACGTGTACTGTCTTACTTTCAGTGATCCTACAATCAGCTGGTGCGTTTACGTGGTAACGGCCAATCCTTTTCATTGTAAAGACCCACATCAACCTTTCATGTAGTGCTTTCATGATTAGTAATCATTAGTTAAGTAGAGATTGCAAAATGGTGAGTCTCTAAATATCTCCTGAGTTCCAAATATACTAGCTATAATTCTTCTATAAAGCAGAACTTTATCAACTGGGGCTATTTAGTTACCCTGATATATATAGTTTGACTCCAAAAGACAGGCTAAGATGCTTCTTTCCCTTTTGTCGCCATTTTCAGAATAGGAGTTGATCCCCTATGTACCTGCACCAGTAACCAGTTATTTATTGGTTTGTCGGATGGGGCAGGCAGGAACTTTGGAGAAGGCAATGGCACCCCACTCCAGTACTCTTGCCTGGAAAATCCCAAGGATGGAGGAGCCTGGTAGGCTGCAGTCCATGGGGTCACTAAGAGTCAGACACGACTGAGTGACTTCACTTTCACTTTTCACTTTCATGCATTGGAGAAGGAAATGGCAACCCACTCCAGTGTTCTTGCCTGGAGAATCCCAGGGACCGGGGAGCCTGGTGGGCTGCCGTCTATGGGGTCGCACAGAGTCGGACACGACTGAAGCGACTTAGCAGCAGCAGCAGCAGCAGCAGGCAGGAACTTTCGTGTTCAGTTTTTCAGTTTAACTCATTATGCTCTTTGATACTGCAATCATCTCCTCTTTGGCCATTGAACCTTTTCTTGTTGGCACATATGTCCTTTTGATAAGAAATTAAGAATCTGACTTAATTTATTATACTTTTTATATATCCAAAAGATCATGCAGCTTCAGCAACATCCCCTACTTGTAAGATGCTACTTGTAAGAGGAGTCTTAAATGTTTTAAAAATAAATAATTCCACAGCTAGTTTGAAGATTCAAGGAAGCCAGGTGTCTTAGTCTGCTCAGGCCACCATGGCAAAATACCAGAGTCTGGGCAGTTTAAACAACAGAAATGCATTTTTCTCTCACAATCCTGGAGGTTGAAAGTATAAAATCAAGCTGCAGCAGGGTTGATTTCTGGAGAGGGTTTCCTTCTTGGCATGCAGATGGCCATCTTCTCCCTATCTGCTCACAAGCAGTGGGGAGAGGGAAGTTTCTCTCTTCATCTTCTTACAAGGCCACCAGTCCTATAGGGTTGCTGCTGCTGCTGCCACTAAGTCGCTTCAGTTGTGTCCGACCCTGTGCGACCCCATAGACAGCAGACCACCTGGCTCCTCTATCCTTGGGATTCTCCAGGCAAGAACACTGGAGTGGATTGCCATTTCCTTCTCCAATGCATGAAAGTGAAAAGTGAAAGTAAAGTCGCTCTGTTATGTCCGACTCTTAGTGACCCCATGGACTGTAGCCTACCAGGCTCCTCCGTCCATGGGATTTTCCAAGCAAGAGTACTGGAGTGGGTTGCCATTTCCTTCTCCCCTATAGGTTTAGGGCTCAACATTATGACCTCATTTAACCTTGTACACGTCCGTGCTAAGGTCACTTCAGTTGTGTCTGACTCTGCGACCCTATGGACCATAACATAGCCCACCAGGCTCCTCTGTCCATGGGGATTCTCCAAGCAAGAATACTGGAGTGGATTGCCATGCCCTCCTCCAGAGGATCTTCCCAAGCCAGGGACTGAACACAAGTCTCTTACGTCTCCTGCATTGGCATGCGGGTTCTTTACCACTATCACCATCTAGGAAGCCCCTCACTTAACCTTAATGACCTCCTAAAGACCTCATTTCCAAATACAGTCATATTGGGGATTAAGGCTTCAACCCTTGGATTTGCGGAGAACTGGCAGCATGCAGTTTTCAGTCTTTCAGCCTCTAGTTTCCTAACCGAGCAACGCAGAGCTCTGGAATCTTGCTCTGGGTTATTTAGACGAGTCAAAGGGAAGGATGAAGGGGACGAAGAGAAAGGAAAGTTTCACAAAAGGCCCACATTCAGAATAATCATGGTAACATTCAATTCACTATCAGTGCCAAGGACCTTGCTAAACACATGATCTTGAAAATAATCCAATTATTTCCCCAGGTTATAGATGAGAAACAGAGGACTAGTGAGAGGTTTAGTCATCTGCCCGGGGTCATCCAGCTGACCCTAGCAGAGCAAGCCTTGCAGCCAAGGCCATCTGGTCACTGCGCCCTGACTCCTCCAAGCCTGACTCACAATCGCACAAAGGTCACCTCGTTCAATTCTTCAACTGACTGTACAAAGACAGATTTTTTTATGATCCTTTTTTAGTTTCACACAAAGAAACTGAAGCTTAAGAGACTCCTCTGAGGTCAGACGTTTAATAAATGACAGTGCTAGGATTCGGAAATAGAAAGGAAGACGGAATTGATTCCTGACTTTCTGCAGGGAAGTAGGTCACCACTTTGTTAGGGTAAGTGAATGACCAACATGCTTAAGAGAACATCTGAGGTTGTGTACTGTCAGTGCTTTCTTCCATTGCTCTGAACTTCATGGCTTGATTCCAAGGAGGCATTTAGCCAGAGGAGCTCACCTAAGTAAACCCCTTAGCCAACACCTTAAAGAGAGAAAACAGTTCCATTTTAAAGAGAAGGCATCTGAGTCATTAGACAACTAAGTGGATACTCTTGGTAACCTTACCCAGTTCCTTAATACTTGTAGGTTCTGCTAATTTAAAGGACCATGTGATGTTTAAATGAATGTTATTAACAGATACAGATTAAAGCTCCTGGAATGGGCAAGGCACCATCCTAGAGGCTGAAGAAAAAGAACAAGGTCCAGGAACTGGATAATGGGTGTTGGCCTGATAGGCACCACTGCTGTGTTTGCACAAATGGTGGTTGTGCACGTGCTGAGGTTCAGGCCTAGAAAAGGGCTTAGAGACTCTCTCCCGGACACTTGGGAACTGAATGTGACTGGGAAATGCAGCCTACAGACTGAGTATTCTTTTGTTGCTTTTGTGCTGGAGTCCATAGAATTGTTTCATTTACATTTCAAAACAAAAAGTAAACACACATTTCTGTATGTATATTCTAAAAGAACACACACCAGACTTGTCGGTAGCCACTGCTCTTTAGTTGGGCCAGGGAAGAACACTGCTGCTGCTGCTAAGTTGCTTCAGTCGTTTCCGACTCTGTGCCACCCCATAGACGGCAGCCCACCAGGCTCCCCCATCCCTGGGATTCTCCAGGCACGAACACTGGGGTGGGTTGCCATTTCCTTCTCCAATGCATGAAAGTGAAAAGTGAAAGTGAAGTAGCTTAGCCGTCTTAGCGACCCCATGGACTGCAGCCTACCAGGCTTCTCCGTCCATGTGATTTTCCAGGCAAGAACACTAGCACTTCTTAATTTCACAGAATTCTGTACAGTTTTATTTTGCTTTTGTTTTGTTTTTTTAAGGAAGCCTGTATTACTTTTTAAGAGACAAACAGACTTCAGAGATACTGCAAGTTCAGGCCCAGACCACCGCATTAAAGCAAGTCAATAGGAAATTTTTGGTTTCCCAGTGCATATAAAAGTAACGTCAACACTATACCGTAGTCTATTAAGTATGCAATAGCATTATATCTAAAAAAAAACATAACATACGTAACATTCTACTTAATTGAAAAGTAGATATCATCTGCACCTTCAGCCAGTTGTAACAATAACATCAAAGATCACGGATCACATATCACCATAACTAATATGATAATAATAATGAAAAAGTTTGAAATATTGCAAGAATTACTAAAATGTCACACAGATACAAAATAAGCAAATGTTGTTGGAAAGATGGCGCCAGTAGTAGACTTGCTGTCATAGGTCCACAGCCCTTCAGTTCATTTAAAATGCAGTATCTTCGAAGCACAATGCTGCTGCTGCTAAGTCGCTTCCGTCGTGTCCGACTCTGTGCGACCCCATAGACATCAGCCCACCAGGCTCCCCTGCCTCTAGGATTCTCCAGGCAAGAACACTGGTGTGGGTTGCCATTTCCTTCACTGCATGAAAGTGAAAAGTGAAAGTGAAGTCACTCAGTCCTGTCGTGAAGTGCAATAAAATGATTATATATTTTTAAAGACTACTTCTACGTGACTAATAAAAATTCTTCCCTCTGTACTCAGCTTCTATCCATACAAGTGAAGGCTAAATTAGAAACAATTCTGTATACATTTTGGTAAGTCTGAAGCATAGAATAGAGTTCCTTGAAAAGATAGTAATGATTTTTAAGCCTTTTTATAAACACTGTGGCCCTGAGAAGTCAGGGCCTCATTCTGAAGGACCAGTGGACAGAGGGTCAGATACGCTGCTCCAAAGGGCTTAGGCTGGAAATGGGGAGGGGTTTAAGGGGCGCTTCCCTGGTGGCTCACATGGGAAAGAATCTGCCTGCAACGCAGGAGACCCAGGTTCGATCTCTGCATCGAGAATATCCCCTGGAGGAGGGCATGGCAACCCACTCCAGTATTCTTGCTTGGAGAATCCTCATGGACAGAGAAGCCTGGTGGGCTACAGCCCATGGGACTGGAGAGTTGGACATGATTGAGCGACTCACACACACACACACACACACACACACACACTGATTGTAATGAAATAAAACAAAGTAGACCTTCCAGTCATAACCAGGCCCATAAAAACGCATCAGGGCCCAACAACCAACTGTTGGGAGAAACTTTTGGGGTCTTGGAGGTGATTGTGGTCTGATCCCTGCTCCTAGCATCCCATACCTGCTGTACCCACATCACATCTATTCCCACCACAAAAGCAGAGAATTCCCAGCACCCCAGTCTGTTCTCATATGCAAGTCAGGCTGCAAACACACCAAGCTTTCTTCTGCATCCACACTCATGCACGTGCCCAGCCCTCCTCTGCCTGCTTCCTCCCCTCCCAGCTCCCCACATCCTAGCTCTCTAGCAAATTCCTATTCATCCTTAAAATCCCAGCTCAAGATTACCTTCGACTCTGCAACATCCATGATGTGCCCAGATTTTCTTGGGCACTTTGGCTACATTGTCATTGTCCCATCATATCACAACATATACATTTTTTTTACTCCATAAGCCCCTCTGTATCTTTTATTCCTGTATCCCCAACCAGTGTCCTAACACTTAATACATAGTTGCTCAATGCATGTTTGTTGAATAAACAGGCTACTTGGCTCATACCAGAAGGTTCCTTCCTGTGGCAGCTCGTAAGTGTGTGGTCTCCAACCCCCTTTCCTCGATTTTTTTTTTCATTGACCCAGAAATGGTGAATAGCAAACCAATTCCTGAGACTTCAGTAAAACTGTTTTCACTTTTTTTTAAAGAAAACAGCCTTGATCCCTGACTTGCATGGTTATTTTTAGCCTTTTGGAAGTCCTAAGTGAGGTTTGGGAGTATTTTTCTACATCTTGATTTTCCCACTCTGTCTGTTTGGCTCCACCATCCTAAGGTTTCAGCATCTTTTCTCCCAGTGCTCGTCTCAACATCATCCTGGCATTAACAAGCCCAAGACCTTAACAGACTGATTTGAGTTGAACAAGGAAATAGAATCCAGTACCCACTAGGCAACATAAATGAGCCTGGCCCACTACCAGTTCCAGAAGTCTCTGTGTTTTCCAATAAATGCACACAAATCAGTGCACACAAATGCACACAAATCAGCCCCAAAGCAGAGAGTCTGGGGCTGCTGGGGTCCCACTGGTAACTAACCCCCTCTCCTCTTGAGACCCTGTAAAAGCCAGCCCCTTCCAGAAACCAAAACAGACTATATGCCAAGTGCCAAAGTGAACGTGACCAAGTGTCCTCTTACTGTAAAGAGATAAAACGAAGCTCCTTGCAGGGCCTTTTCTCCAAAGACACAAAGAAGTGACTCGGTACAGTGAGAGGGCAGCGTTCCAGTCCCAGTTGGCAAGAGCAGGGCAGGGCTTCCGTCCTCCCAGAGGCCACAAAGGACAGCGACGTTTCCTAGAAAAGGAGCCATGGGAGGAGACTGCAGTGGACCGAGCTGATACAGAGCGACTTTGCCAACATGGAAGGCTGCTCCCATGCTACTTCAAAGGCAAGTTATTCTGGGAGCTGGAGGGAGGCTGGGTCGTCAAGTCAGGTGTCAGTTTAGAAGAAGAGTGGGACCAGGGAGGCTGGCCTCAACAAGGCAGGTATTTGTGGCTGATTCTGCTCCTTGAAAGAGGCTGTAAGTAAACCACAAAAATAGGAACCAAGGTGACTGTGTGTTGTGATATTCATTACAGCAAAAAAAAACTGATAGCAACCTAACGTAGCAGTAGGTGATTAATTATATAGCCATGGTCCAGAACATTAAGCCACAATTTAAAAGTTTCTTTTTAATATTAAAAAAATTGAATAAATAAAGTTTCTTTTTAATATTTATTCATTTGGCTGCCTCGGGATACTCCTTACATCATTTGGGATCTTTTGTTGCAGTAGTTGCAGCACTTGGGCTTAGCTGCCCACGGCATGTAGGGTCTTAATTCCCTAACCAGGGATCGAACCCAAGTCCCTTGCATCAGAAGTATGCAGTCTTAATCACTGGACCGCCTGGGCAGTCCCACACAATTCAAAGTTTTCCATGCATAGTTCATAATCTAGGAAGATGTTCCTGATAGAATATTGAGTTTAAAAAGCAGAATATACTTCGTATACTCTTCTGTATTTTCCTTAGTTTTAATAATGAGCATACATCAGTTGTAAACCGACAGTTTCACTGAATTTATTTTACAGTATATTGTTTCTGGGAAGGTGAGGCTTGATTCTGAGGCACTTCCAAATCCTGTTGGAAGTGCCAAGGTAGAGCACTGCTGGCCAGCTGTGCACCCCCTCTCTGGGGCATCTCACCAGGCGGGTATATTCCATGTCCTGTGACTTTCTGATATGGTGTTTTACTTGCTTCATCAAAGTTGCTGCTCTGTAAATTATTTCTTTTGCTGTCGTTTGCTATGGAGTTTGAGGGAAGAGAGTGAAATGGGGATGTTGCTAGGACTATAAGTGGAAGTCCATGTTTCAACTTATACAGATTCCTGCTGGCAGTTGAAGAAAGGGTGAATCTGAGGAAAATCAAGACCAGAGAAAAGAAAAAGAGGGAAGTACAGTGTAATGGAAGAGCTCTCTTCCAGGAGTCATGAAATTTGGCTTCAGCTTGTAAGGCTGTGTGACCTTTGGCAAATAATGCCCTCTCTCTGGGCTTCTCTCGTCATATTTGCAACGACTGGATGAGATGGTGACTTTTCCTAAAGCTCCTAGATCTTCTTGGGCAGAGCAGAACGTGTTTATATGTGGTTGTTCTATAAACGGAGGGTCATGTGCTCAACTCAGCAATGTAGCTGATTTAAGTGCTTACCATTTTACTGAGGGCTTCCCTAGTGGCTCAGACGGTAAAGCGTCTGCCTGCAATGCCGGAGACCCAGGTTTGATTCCTGGCTCAGGAAGATCCCCTGGAGAAAGAAATGGCAATCCACTCCAGCCCTCTTGCCTGGAAAATCCCATGGACGGACGAGCCTGATAGGCTACAGTCCATGGGGTTGCAAAGAGTCGGATACGACTGAGCGGCTTCACTTTCACTTTCATTTTACCGAGCACTTCTACATTTCATGACACCCATGGCAGACTATGTCCCTTGTCACACACTTTGGTCCTTTCCTCAGGAAGCAGAGTAGGGATTTTTTAAATTAACAAATTAACATTTTTATTCTTATTTATTTATTTGGCTGCACCGGGTCTTAGTTGCAGCATGCACATGGGATCTTTTTTAATGTATATAATTATTTACTTATTTATTTTTGGCTGGGCTGGGTCTTCGCTGCTACACAGGCTTTTCCCTAGTTGCGGCGAGTGGGGGCTACTCTCAGGTCGCGGTGCTTCTGCATGCTGCTCACTGCAGCGGCTTCTCTTGTTGAGGAGCACGGGCTCCAGGGCGTGAGGGCTCAGTAGTCCTCAGGCTCTAGAGAACAGGCTCAGTAGTTGTGGTGCGCAGGCTTTGCTGCTCTGCAGCAGATGGGATCTTCCCAGATCAGGGAACCATGTCTCCTGTATCAACAGGCAGATTCTTTACCACTGAGCCACCAAGGAAGCCCTGAATAGGGATATTAAAAAACTAAGAAGTAGATCCTTTAGGAACCAAACTGAGTTTAGCCAGCTCACCCTTACCTCCACTGTCATAGTCCATCTGGGCAGCTAGAACAAAAACACTGCAGACTGGGTGGCTCATAACAGAATTGTGTCACACGGTTCTGGAGGCTGAGAAGTCCAAAATCACAGTGTCAGCAGATGAGGAGTCTGGTGGGGCCATGTCTCCTACTTCACGGACTGCTCCCTTCTTGCTGTGTCCTCACGTGGTGGCAGGACCAAGGGAGTGCTCTAGGGTTTCTATTCTAAGGACACTAGTCCCATTCAGGAGGATTCTGCCCTCGTGACCTCACTACCTACCACAGGCCCCACCTCCAAATACCATCACATTGGGGAAATGGGTTTCAACATACGGATTTTTAGGGGACACAAATGTTCAGTCTATAGCATCTGCAGTAATTGCACTAGGAACCAAAAACTGGATGAGAGGCAACTAACTCTCTCCCACTCAAGCCTTACAGACGAAGTCTGCGTCCAGAAGAAAGGTTACCGGGTCAGCCTTTCAGATTATTTCCCTACCACACCAAGTTCCAAGAAAAAAGTCTTAGTCATCTGGGGGATGAGAGCCCTCAGGACAAGAAACACTGCAGCTGCCTGTGTGTGTTGCAACGTAAGATGGTGTGGTGGTCCTCTGGCAAAACTGTCATGGTGAGACAGGCCTGGTCTGCATGCTCAGTCACTCAGTCATCTCCAACTCTTTGACACCCCCTGAGCTATAGCCCACCAGGCTTCTCTGTCCATGGAATTCTCCAAACAGGAATACTGGAGTGGGTTGCCATTTGCTCTTCCAGGGGATCTTCCCGACCCAGGGGTCGAACCTGGGTCTGCCTGCATTCGCAGGCAGATTCTTTACCGCTGAGCCACTTTGGAAGCCCCATAGCTTAACTAGCCAGTTTCTGTATTAGAAGGATTTATAGGGTTTACTCTTTTTCAGGTTTTCTTTTTCTTCTTTTTTCCTTTTTTAATAATACTGTCACCCTCACATATATAGTCAGTTGATTTTCAACAGTGCTGCCAAGACAATTCACTGAGGCAATATAGTCTCTTCTGCAAATGGATACCCACATACCAGAGAACAAGCTTCCCTTCCCCTCCACTAAACACAAAAATTAGCTCAAATAGACCCAAATAAGAAGAGCTAAAACTATCAAACACTTGCAAGAAAATATAGGAGTAAATCTTCATGAGTTTGGGTTAGGCAGAACCTTCTTAGATATGACACCAAAAGTATCAACCACTAGCAAAAGGAAAAACAGACCAAATTAAAACCTTTTTTGCTTGATGCATGCCATCAAGAAAATGAAAAGACAACTCACACAATGAGAGAAAACATTTGCAAAGCATATATCTGAAAAAGGATTAATATCCAGAGATCAATACAGACAAATATAATATATCCTTATATATTATATAGTATATATGGGCTTCCCTGGTGGCTCAGCAGTAAAAAAAAATCCGCCTGCCAATACAGGTGAAACAAGGGGCGTGGGTTCCATCCCTGGGTCAGGAAGATCCCCTGGAAAAGGAAATAGCAGCCCACTCCAGTATTCTTGCCTGGGAAATCCCACGCTACAGTGCATAGGATCACAAAAGAGTTGGACACGACTGAAGGACTAAACAACAACGACAAATAGTATATATAACATATAAAATAATATAGAAAGAACTTCTATAAGCAACAACAAAAAGACAAACAGCCTAATTTTTCAGATGGTCAAAGGACTTGTATAGACATTTCTCCAAAGAAGATACACAAGTGGCCAATAAGCACAGGAGAAGATTTTCAACATTATTAGTTATTACAGGAATGAAAGTCAAAACCACTGTGAGACACTACTTCACACTCCCTAAGTTGACCATTTTTTAAAAAAATAAAAAGGGAAATACTAAATGCAGGCCAGGATACAAAGAAATTGGACCCCTCAGGCACTGGTGGATTTGTGTAAAACAGTTTGGCAGTTAGTTCCTCAAAAATGTAAATACAGAATTACCTTTACCCAGCAATCTTACTCCAACATAAATACCTAAAAGAATTGAAAACATTCAGATGAAAACGTGTACATGAATGTGCACACCAGTACCATCAGTTCAGTTCAGTTCAGTCCCTCAGTCATGTCCGTCTCTTTGCGACCCCATGAATCGCAGCACACCAGGCCCCCCTGTCCATCACCAACTCCCAGAGTTCAGTAGCAAAAGGGTAGAAATGACTCAAATGTCCATTCACAGATGAGTAAATGAGCAAAGCATGGTCTGGCCATACACTGGACTATTATTCCACCACAAAACGTAGTGAAGTCCCATCACATGTTACAGACTGCATGAACCTAAAAAGAAGCCTGTTAACAGGCAGCCACACAGGGTATGATCCCCACAAAGGGGATTATCTGAAATACCCAGGGCAGGCAAATCCACAGAGACACAAACTAGATCAGAGGCTGCCAAGAGTGGGGAGGGAAAGGGAGAGGGAAGTGACTCATAATGGGGTTTATTTTCTGAGATGACGAAAATGTCCTAAAATTGCAATGACAGTTGCACAACTCTGTGAACATACCAAAAAAAAAAAACACACACCACATTGAATTGTGCACTTTAAATGAGTGGACTACAAAATTATGTGAATTATGTCTCAATCAAGCTGTTCTGAAAATAACTAATATTTAATAACAATATTTATGATGGGCACTGTAAAAACAAACAGTACAAAAATATATCCAGGGAGGAAAAACGAAATCTCCCTCCACATACGCTTCTCTCCTCAGAGAAAATCACTGTTAACTACTCAATGTGTAAACTTCCATACCTTCAATACTTTACAAATGCAGATTTACATACAGAAACACAAATATAGTTCATCTTTCAGTGAGGCATACTATTCCATGGGATACCTGTATCATAACTTACTTGACTAATAAAACCGTCCATCCTGTGGCTTTGCTAGAATCATCATTCAGTTCAGTTCAGTCGCTCAGTCGTGTCCGACTCTGTGACCCCATGAATTGCGGCATGCCAGGCCTCCCTGTCCATTACCATCTGCCGGAGTTTACTCAAACTCACGTCCATCGAGTCGGTGATGCCATCCAGCTATCTCAACCTCTGTCGACCCCTTTTCCTTATGCCCCCAATCCCTCCCAGCATCAGTCTTTTCCAATGAGTCAACTCTTCGCATGAGGTGGCCGAAGTACTGGAGTTTAACCTTTAGCATCATTCCTTCCAAAGAATACCCAGGACTGATCTCCTTTAGAATGGACTGGTTGGATCTCTTTGCAGTGCAAGGGACTCTCAAGAGTCTTCTCCAACACCACAGTTCAAAAGCATCAATTCTTCGGCACTCAGCTTTCTTCACAGTCCAACTCTCACATCCATATATGACCACTGGAAAAACCATAGCCTTTACTAGACGGACCTTTGTTGGCAAAGTAATGTCTCTGCTTTTCAATATGCTGTCTAGGTTGGCCGTAACTTTTCTTCCAAGGAGTGACCATCTTTTAATTTCATGGCTACAATCACCATCTGCAGTGATTTTGGAGCCCCAAAAAATAAAGTCTGTCACTGTTTCCCCATCTATTTCCCATGAAGTGATGAGACTAGTTGCCATGATCTTCGTTTTCTGAATGTTGAGCTTTAAGCCAACTTTCTCACTCTCCTCTTTCACTTTCATCAACAGGCTTTTTAGTTCCTCTTCACTTTCTGCCATAAGGATGGTGTCATCTGCTTATCTGAGGTTATTGATATTTCTCCTGGCAATCTTGATTCCAGCTTGTGCCTCATCCAGCCCAGTGTTTCTCATGATGTACTCTGCATATAAGTTAAATAAGCAGGGTGACAATATACAGCCTTGACGGACTCCTTTTCCTATTTGGAACCAGTCTGTTGTTCCATGTCCAGTTCTAACTGTTGCTTCCTGACCTGCATATAGGTTTCTCAAGAGGCAGGTCAGGTGGTCTGGTATTCCCATCTCTTTCAGAATTTTCCACAGTTTATTGTGATCCACACAGTCAAAGGCTTTGGCATAGTCAATAAAGCAGAAATAGATGTTTTTCTGGAACTCTCTTGCTTTTTCCATGATCCAGCGGATGTTGGCAATTTGATCTCTGGTTCCTCTGCCTTTTCTAAAACCAGCTTGAACACCTGGAAGTTCACAGTTCACGTATTGCTGAAGCCTGGCTTGGAGAATTTTGAGCATGACTTTACTAGTGTGTGAGATGAGCGCAATTGTGCGGTAGTCTGAGCATTCTTTGGCATTGCCTTTCTTTGGGATTGGAATGAAAACTGACCTTTTCCAGTCCCACTGCTGAGTTTTCCAAATTTGCTGGCATATTGAGTGCGGCATTTTCACAGCATCATCTTTCAGGATTTGAAATAGCTCAACTGCAATTCCATCACCTCCACTAGCTTTTTCGTAGTGATGCTTTCTAAGGTCCACTTGACTTCACATTCCAGGATGTCTGGCTCTAGGTGAGTGATCACACCATCGTGATTATCTGGGTTGTGAAGATCTTTTTTGTACAGTTCTTCTGTGTATTCTTGCCACCCTTTCTTAACATATTCTGCTTCTGTTAGGTCCATACCATTTCTGTCCTTTATCGAGCCCATCTTTGCATGAAATGTTCCCTTGGTATCTCTAATTTTCTTGAAGAGATCTCTAGTCTTTCCCATTCTGTTGTTTTCCTCTATGTCTTTGCATTGATTGCTGAGGAAGGCTTTCTATCTCTTCTTGCTATTCTTTGGAACTCTGCATTCAGATGCTTATATCTTTCCTTTTCTCCTTTGCTTTTCCCTTCTCTTCTTTTCACAGCTATTTGTAAGGCCTCCCCAGACAGCCATTTTGCTTTTTTGCATTTCTTTTCCATGGGGATGGTCTTGATCCCTGTCTCCTGTACAATGTCACGAACCTCATTCCATAGTTCATCAGGCACTCTATCAGATCTAGGCCCTTAAATCTATTTCTCACTTCCACTGTATAATCATAATGGATTTGATTTAGGTCATACCTGAATGGTCTAGTGGTTTTCCCTACTTTCTTCAATTTCAGTCTGAATTTGGCAATAAGGAGTTCATGATCTGAGCCACAGTCAGCTTCCGGTCTTGTTTTTGCTGACTGTATAGAGCTTCTCCACATCATTAACCATCGTGAAATAAATAACACCCCACGGCTGTTCACACTGGAGTGATACATAGAGTAAGAAGCTATTTAGTTACACATCAGGGTTTGCAGTGTGGGCTTCCTGTCCACCTCCAGATAAGACCTTGACCCTAGTGAGGTGAGAAACCTAGATTCTGCATTTTTTACGGACTCCCTAGATGATCGTAAAGCACAGTAATGTTTGGGAACCTCTGAGCTGCTATTTCTGAGTTGCAGCTCCGATTTCCTGAGACGGAGAAGTGGAGTGAGCAAGCCTGGATCAGGTCACCCGGGATGGGGGAAGCTTGGATCAGGTCACCTGGGAAAGGGCATTATTTGGTCTTCTTGCTTGGAACATAAGTGTAGGAGCAAGTTTTCTCATAGGAATGCAAGAGCAAGAAGGACTGAGAGTGAGGAATAAAATTCTGGAGTCTCCAGTCACTGGCATTCCTGGGGGGCATAGAGACACACCTCTATGTGTCGCCCAGAGCATGCAGTTCCCCGAGCCCGAGTACCAGTGACACAGCCTCAGCTCTGAGCTCAGCCACGTCTCACAAGACCTCAGAAGCACTGGCTGCTTCAGAAGCCATCCATGAGGAGCAGAATCTCTCACTCAGGACTCACCACTCTCAGCAGAGATGTTAATCTCTATTAAGCAACTGAACAGTGAGACTTTGTAAACACTTTACCTCACTAATTATATAAAAGTTCTCACTGAACTATTACAAAGTCAGCAATTAATCCTGTTGAGTTAGAGTAAGAATACACTGATTAGAGCCTTGTCCCATCGTTCCACCTCCCGGCCTGTCTGTTGGGGATGCCCGGGACCCCCTGCAGGCCAGTTACAGCTTTGGGGTCACTCCTGACACTTGCTTAGCTGTGCCTGGCTAGCAGCTGGTCTCACCAGGACCTTCTCGTAGCTGCTGAAACTCATAGGGAGGATGTTCGCATACCTCCCCGTAAACTTGGATGGCCACCAGGACACTGCCGTTTTGTAAATCACTGGGCCCTGTGCCCTTCATGCTCATGACCAGCATCCTTGGTGCTGGGGTGTCCACCCAGAGCCATCAGGCAGGCCACTCCCAGCCTTCCCATCCTGCCAGCCCGGTCACTGTGGACCCTCCTCAGCCTCCTCTCAGTCCTCTTCTGGCAGCCTGAGCACTCGCCTCTGCTGACCGCACCACTGCCCCCGAGGTTGCTGTGGAGGGTACCAGGGACCTCTCAGCTCCCTCCCCTGCTCAGCTCTCCAGCCATGTATCCATTTTGTCTCCATCTTTCTATCCCCACCCTCTGCGTCCAGACTTCGTCAGAGAGGTCCTCTCACTGAAACACAGGTGGAATCCTCAGAAACCTTTGAAGACCCCTGGGTCTAATCACACAGGGCATCTGCTGGTGACTGCCCTTCTCTGTGCCCCAGCACCCATCACCCTTTTCCTTCCTTGGCATCAAACACCATCCAATCCAGAGTCAGCTCAAGAGCTGACCTTTACAGGACCCTGACCACATGCCAGGGTCTAAATGTCCATCAGGTTTTACCTCGTTTCATCCTCACCACAGCTGATGACGCAGGAGTTGTTAGCGCTCCTTGAGTCCTCAGCTCTGCTCCCTGCTTCACACGTCCATCCTCTGCGGCCGGATCGCCCGGGCCTTACCTGGCTCCTCCTGCCCCCGCGGGTAGCTTGCTCTCTACCACCATGGCTGACTGGTTTGCCGCATCCTCAAACATCCTCACAGCTACACAAACCCTTCCTGGCCTCCCAAGTCCTTCAGGCCTCCCGCCTCTTTCTTCCTCCCAAACTTCTTGAAGCTCCTGGCGCTGCTCCCTCACCACCCACTGGCCTGTTCTTCTGCACCACCTGCCCCTTTTCATGGGCACTGCTGTCAGGGCCACCCATGGTCCCCCCGAGGGGTGAAATCCAGCGGCCTTTCCTTCCTCAAGCCCCACCAGCACGGTCCCGTGCACTGGTCTGCTCCGTCTCTGCCCCACCAGACTGTCCCTCCCTTCTCCCCCAACCCGACTCGAGCTAAGGTTCTGGTTCCTGCTCCCTTGAGGCTATTCCCGGAGAGCTTCTCCATGGCTACAGCTCCTTCATGAGAATTTTTTTTTTTTAATGCACTGTTTTAATTTTGACAGTCTTAAGACAAACCAAAAAAAGGAAGCCCCAGTTGACTGAGCACTCTGTAGCTGGGTACCACCAGTTTCAGTGCCCCTCCTAGCACTCTGCATTATTACACCAAGTGATGACTAAAGTCACACCTCTGACATGGGCTTCCCTGGTGGCTCAGACAGGAAAAGAATCTGCCCACAATGTGGGAGACCTGGGTTTGACCCCTGGAGAAGGGAATGGCAACTCACTCCAGTATTCTTGCCTGGAGAATTCCATGGACAGAGGAACATGGTGGGCTACAGTCCATGGGGCCCCAAAGAGTCAGACACAACTGAGCAACTAACACTTTCTGACTGTAAGGAAGGCACCAGGCAAACATGAAGTCCTCACATGTGATGCCGCTGGAGTCACCTTCAATGGCGTTTCTTCCTTGCTCCTACCATCCAGTCAGACACTAAATCTGACTAAGTCTCCCTCCATAAGTGTTCTGGGCGCCTTTCTCTCTCCCATCCCCAGGGCCTCGTCTTTGGTCTGGACCCTTGCTGAGGCCTAACTGTGCTCCACCCCCAAGTTCACCCTTCACTTTCCCAGGCTGACATCCTAAAGCAAACCCGATCCAGCCACTGCCCTGAGGAAACCTCCCCATTCCCCTCCCTGTATGATGGTCTCTACATGAGACAGGTGGTGCCCTCAGTCATGGCCCACACTCACCCCACACACCATGGCTCCACTCTTCTCTTTCTAGAACTCTAGCCCCTGTCCGGAGGCCTGTTCACCCTGACCCAGCACAGACACTGCCACCTACATGAAACTCTTTCATCCGAACTGTACAACCTTAACATTTCCTCTCTGAACCACCACAGCAACATGTTTGACTGTTTTTTGCAGTGACTTTTTGCCCTGGACTTCGTTATTTGAGCACTGGTCTGATCCTCCTGCGGTGCCTTGCAGTTCAGTGGAACCTTCAGTTAAGGTTCCCTTTCACCCTGAGATGCCCCAGGGGCTCCCTGGTTTGGCAACCTGCTTCCCACACTGGGACTCCAGGGTGTCCTAGTGGGCTGACTCCACGTCCCACCCTCTGGCTTTGCTTCTGCTCTTCTCACTTGGTTCCAGGTGCTTACTGAAGTCAGGGATGAACCCCTTCTCTGACATGGCCCTAAATTTGGCTTTTTTTAAAAAAGGAAGTGAGGCAGACATTTCAGATACCAGAGTGTCCGAAAGTCTAGGTCCTGGCCCTTCTATCTCTGTCCTGAGCAACACTGCACAGCCTCTGCTCAGGGGGGCCCTTGGGAGTCCCCTGGGGAGAGGGGAGGGGTGGGGACAGAGACCTGGGCCTCCCAGCTGAGCCCTGTGACCGCTGAAGTGAGCTGAGCGAGCAGCTCTGTTTCTCAGTTGCCACGTAAGACAGTGAATTGGCAAATTTGGGGAAAAGATCTCACAAGAACTTCACAGGATTTACACATCTTGTTGGGGTACTAACTTACGTAAAATGCGCGTCTTCCTGAGAAAGGTGAGCTACACCTCTGCCTGACAGCCCTGACCTGCAGGTCCCTTTTATGTGCCTGAGAAAGGAGGGCCAGGCGCCTCTGTGGACAAGGGTCTCTACACGTGGTCGTTGTCCACGCTCTTAAATTGCTTGCGGGGGTGGGATGGCTGGCAGCCCAGATGTTTCACAGACACCAACTGGTCTGTTTCAGTCTCTTCCTGGTTCTTGGTCCCTTCTTTCCTCCTCGCCTTTCCCTGTTTCTTTTCCTCTCTCTTGGGCTGGTCCCTGGCGATTCCCGGAGGCGACTCACCCCTGCCGCGCAGCAGCCCAGGTGACCCGCCTGCGCCCCGCCCGTCTCCGGTGGCCCTGAACTCGGGTGACCTTTGCCCGCCCGGACGACTGAGGAAGTCCTCGGTTTAGAAATGTGCCGGAGTGAGGGGTGGAGAGGGGAAGGGAGGACAAGCCACAGGCCCAAATAAGGGCGTGCACGGCGCCCCCGGGGCGCGGTGACTGTGCTCACCCCCGGGTCCCCAGGCTGGCAGGAGGGAGGAGGGGAGAGCCCACCGCGCCCCCACCCCGAGGCCACGCCTCACACAGCCGGGGGCAGTCACTACAAAGTGCAGAGCAGGTCACAGTTATTCCTGAATTTCCCGGGTCGAACGCGGAGGTCCAGGGCAGGGCTAGGTTTGGGGACTTTTCCTGCGGAATTGACGCCGTGTTCGCTCACTGCACCCCCGGGGGGGGGGGGGGCGGGGGCCGTGTCCTCTGTGTGTCCGGTCGCGTCCAGAGCGCCCATCCCAGCCCCTCGGGGGTCGCAGGGCCGCAGCCCCACGAGGTGCCCTCCCAACCCCGCCCCGGACCCTGCATCCGCGTTGGTGCCCAGTCCACGCTAGGCCCGCGGGTAAAGGTGCAGAGATCCCACGCTCTGGGAGCCCTGCCCTGCCCCGCTCTGCCCTCGCACGGAATCCAGCAAGGGTTGTCGGCCCTCAGGTGCTGGAAAGCTAGCCCCTCAAGATCGGTACATCCCTCTTCCTCCTCCCGGACGGACGCGTGGCTCAGATGCTTTTCTCGCGGTCCGGCAGCCAGCCCGCGGGACCCCGGGACCCTGGAGCCAGCCCGCAAGTCTGCACCGCCTCCCCTCCCCCTGCGACTGCCCTCCCACTCCGGGTCAGAGCCCCCACCAGGCTTTGCTTTCTGGGGAGCCCAGGCCAGGGCAGCTGGACTCTTGAACCCAGAGCCCGTTATTTGGAAGTTTTCTCACAGAAGGGCTTTGTTTCCAAAATTCAATTCCTCTTAATAGATTTCCTCTTTCACATGAGTCTCATTCTTAAGTCAGGAGCAAAACTAAAATTGAGTTGCTGGAGAGGTTTTTTTTTTCCACTTTTGTTTTAACATTCCTTTCCTTGGGTGTATTTAACTTTCTTTGCTTTGACTTTGAACATGCCCTAAAACTCTTGTGTTATCTTTAGCCTTTTTCAAAAGCCACAGTTGAGGAAGTTAAAGAAATTGTTCCCTGGTGGCAGAACTATAGAACTGCAGCGTCTTTCCCTCCGTAAATGCAGTGAAAGTGGTGTCTCTGCCTGAGTGGACTTCCACTGTTAGGCTGATTACTTCCGTAGAGTCGTTTCTAGAAAGGTCAAAGGGCACAACTGGGTAGCCAACCAGCCTTCCCGCACAGGTGCAGCCAGTAAACTGGCCCCTTCCTGTGACCCCTCCTCCACACCATGTCCTGCTTTAATTCTGCGTTTATTTGACTCCTGAGAATTAGAGGAATATATGTTGGTAGCTTGCATTTCCTGCTTTGTAAAATGCCTCTTCAAACAATCTTTCACAGGTCTTTATCATGTTTCAGTCTCCAGGCTTGCTTTGTGAATGACCTTGGAAATTCTGCCCTCATTCCTGGTTCTCCAGGGCTGGCTTCTTATCAGGAACCATCACCTCACTGATGAGATGTAGAGCACCACAGGTCTCTTAATCAAGAGTCTAGGTTCAAGGTGTGACCTACCAGACACTTCATTTCTGAGCTGAAGGGCTCTGCGAGTTGCAGTCCTCCTGCAGGGGGTGGCTGATACAACCCCTGCTTGTCCTTGTCCTCAAGTCTTCAGAGGTGCCATCTCTGCTCTACTTGGCAAAACCTGGCCAGAAACCTGTTTTCAGCCACCCTATCCCCTGTCTCATCCAGAAAGAGTTACTCGGCTTTCCATGTTAGCAGAGCTACCCAGGCACACCAGCACCGGAGGTATCTCCATATACTTTTATTAAAGTTGCAATAATAGCCGAGAAGTAGCTTGCTAATAATTGAAGGAAGTTTCTGGGACCTCTTGGTAACTTTATTACTGTTTGCCATGGGCCTGCTCACATCTAGGTTTGGGGAGAGCTGGGAGCAGCTTCAGAATCCTTGTCCACTGCTGAAGCAAACCCACCACGTGGTTCACACATACCTCAGGTTGGGTATGGCAAGTGCAGATGTCCCTTAAATATGAAGCCTGACTACTCTTAGGACTTGGCCTCTGTTCTTCTATTGAAACAGCAGGGAAGGGGGCCCCCACAACACTTCAAAGAACCACACACCCTGAGGACACGACAGAAACTAATTAGAACCAAATAGATCCAAAATGGCCAACCCCTCGACTTCCACTAGACCTTGAGCCTCAGTATTCATTCGTTATTGTAACACATCAGCAAACTAAGTGACACACCCACAGGCACCATGACAGTTCCCAGGCCAACCATAAAGGTCAAAAAATGGACAGTGGCCCCATTCCTGCAGATCCCCACCCCTTCCCCGAAATAGCTGGAACACTCCTCGCACTCAGTAGCTCATGAAATTACCCACCCCTGTTGACAACCCCTACCGTGTGCCACTCTGGGCTTCTAAGATGGCCCACATTCTGTCTGGGGTGTGTGTTTCTCTCTAAATGAATCCATTTCTTACCTATCACTTTGTCTCTCACTGAATTCTTTCTGTGATGAGACATCAAGAACCTGATCTTCAATAAGCCCTGAGACCAGGGGTAGTGGTCTCAGTTAAAAGACCGTGAGTTCAAGTCCCAATTGGACCTGCACTGTTTCACTCTTACTGCTGAATGACATCCATGTGATTTCCCAGGAGAAGAGCTGGTTACCAAGATGAAATGGGGCTTCTGACAACACACATGTTCCACTGCAGCCCCACTCAGCCAGCCTCTAGTGCCTCTCACTCCACATGTAACTCATTCCCTTCCAACCAACTCTCTCTAGCTGTAGAAAAATGTAAATGACTGGCCTTTTCCAGCTTCCCTGGTGGCTCAGACAGTAAAGAATCTACCTGCAATGCAGGAGACTTGGGTTTGATCCCTGGGTTGGGAAGATCCCCTTGAGAAGGAACCAGCAACTAACTCCAGTATTCTTTGCCTGGAGAATTCCATGGACAGAGGAGCCTGGCAGGCTACAGTCTGTGGGGTCACAAACAGCCAGACGTGACTGAGTGACTTCCACTTTCATGAGTCATAAGGAAGTAGGTATAAAACACCTGAGATTTTTCGGAGGCATGGAGCTCTGATTAGAGTTGTCCCTGTTCGTCTTTCCCTCCAGCCTATGAAGTACACTGCTCTTTCTCTCTCTGTGATGCTGTTCCTGGTGAGTTAACCCACTTTCCACTTCCTCCTCTTAACACTGCTCCTCACAGGGAGATCTGCTAGGTTCTCCTTGCTTTATCTCTGACTCCCAAGTGACATCTCTAGGATTTTATCCCAAGGGAATATTGAGAGATTCATATGAAGTGTATGAATCTCACATCATATAACGATGCTAGTTACAACTTTTTTCAGTAATAAAAATTGGAAACAACCTACATAATCAGTAAAATAGAGGCTTTACAGAATGATGGCATATCTAAATCAAGATCTGGTTATGCAGCAGATGCCAGAAAACCCACAGTGACTACAACAGCTGTAATAGGAGAGGCATTGGCTAGGGCTCAGGTGGAGGGCCAGGGCACCTTCCTTTTGGCAACTTTACTCTGCCTCACTTTCAGACCTAAGTTACTTCATGCATCTCGATGGCAGCTTCAGTTCCAGTCCTCCTCCCTGACCCCAGCCAGCAAAACGCAGGACAGCACCAAGAAAAATAGGGCAAAGGCCTTTTCACCAACACTCCCTTAAGGAGGGGCCGGATGGCTGACTCACACTTGTGTTCACACCTCTGCTGGCATGTTTATCTAAGGCGGGATTGTTAATCCATCAGAGAAGAAAGGAACTATTGCAAAAGTTACTACTTGGACCCAAGCCTTGAGTTGATTAGGGCTGAACTTTAGGCAAAAGTCTTCCCTGGTGGCTCAGATGGTAAAGAATCTGCCTGCAATGCAGGAGACCCAGGTTCTATCCCTGGGTCAGGAAGATCCCATGGAGATAGGAATGGCTATCCACTCTGGTATTCTTCCCTGGAGAATTCCATGAACAAAGGAGCCTGGCAGGCTACAGCTGATGGGGTCGAAAAGAGTCGGCACCACTGAGTGACTAACACTTTCACTCGTAGGCAAAAGACAACTCATGTTGCGGATCTCACAGGCGTCACTTTTTCTACAGTTAACTATATTTTAATAAAATACAAAATTTTATATTTTCCTGCCTTGAGGGGAAGTGGTCCCCTAGGGATGCCTTGCTCCCCCTGCAATTCAATTTTTTCTTTTTTTTTTTTACTTATTTGGCTGCACCATGTCTTAGTTGCAGCATGTGGGATCTTTAGTTGTGGCATGTGGGATCTAGGTCCCCAACCAGGGATCCAACCCAGACCCACTGTCTTGGGAGCAAGAAGTCTTAGCCACTAGACCAACAGGGAAGTCCCCTTTTTTCCTTTTCGCCTCTAATCTGTTTTTATAAATTTTACTATCTTTTAAAGCTCTTATTTGTATGTTTCAACCTCTAAAGGCAGGTGTAGCTGCCTTTGGCTCAGTCAACCAATCAAGCACTTTAATGCAGCACCTGGCATGAGAAGACCCTCCTCCAGGGGATCTTCCAGACCCAGGGATCAAACCTGCATCTGTTGTGTTCTGTCCTGGCAGGTGGGTTCTTTACTACTAGTGCTACCTGGGAAGCTCATCCAAGACCCCTACTCTTTCCTAAAAACTACCATCCACCGTCAGCATTTCAACCTCACTCAAAAATTGCGTATGACACAAAGTCCTAGACATCAGGGCTCTCAGGTCACCAGTGTGGCCCAGGTCTTCCCAGCTCTACGGATGACGCAGCACAGGCCCTGAGCACCTGGTGAGCAGGGAACTGGAACTCGTGTGTTCTGTCATCCGACCTGGCATCACGATGCTCCCTGATGACACTGGGCCACTCTGATTATAGGCAGAGCTCAAGCAGAGCTGCTGGGGTGGAGCTGCCCACCAGCCACTGCCCTGTCTCTCTCCCCTGAGCCTGGACTCCTGCTTGCCCAGCAGTGACCTCCATGACCTCCCTGCTGCCCTCTGTACCTGGGCAGCTAGTGACGACTGCATTCCCAGAAGGGCAGACTGCTGCTACCCTTGAAGGTTTAGGCTCAAGTCTGGGGCATAGTTGAGAACAAGTATCCATTGGGCACTTGCTTTGAGTGCTGCCAGATACCTGGACCGACGGCAACCATCCTTCCTGCCTCCCTTGCCAATCCACTGACTTCTCAGTAGGTCTGACCAATAGTTGGCCATAAAGGGAGACTGGAAGGTCTCCCCGCTCCTCACAGCACCTCTGTCAGCAGCTGAATGTTTTCCGGGCCTCCAGCTGCTGGCCTCGTAGTTCCTGCCATTAACCACTCCCATTCCTAGGCTCTGATGTCTCCCTAGAGGCGACAGTGGCTTCTGGCCTTGCCAACCTCTGATCATCTCCTTGTTCCCTGGTTTCCAAAATGACGCCTTGGTGCATTTATGCAGGCCTCCCAGTCAGGGGGACGTGTGTAGTTGTTCTCACTCCTGGGTATTCCTGGGTATTTTCTGAATTCCCTGGAAAATTCCTAAATCTCTTCCTGCTCGAGCTCAGCAGGTCATGTTCTCCATCCCATGTTCAGCTCGCTCCCCAGGAATGAGGCTTAACGAATTTCGTCCTAGTCCCTGCCTCTCCCTTCCTCTCCGTCCAGTCCCTGCCGCCAGCCAAGCTGTCCGTCCTATAGAGGCAGAAGCATTAGAGGGCCCCTGGGGGAATGATGGGCAGGATGGTGCTTTCAAAGTCACCCTGGCAGGAGGCTCCCCGGCGTGTGAAAGAGGCAGCCAAGGAAGCACAGAAAGTCGCTGTGTTGTTCTGCCCTGAGATTCGTGTTTTTTTCCTCCTAAAAAACCTTCAGCACTTCTCCTTTGACCATAGTCCTAAATGAGTCTGATAATGGCCTGTGTCCATGGAGAGGTGACATCTACCTCCTGGTGGGAATCGGGGGGCCCTGTCCTCCCAGCATAGGTGGGTGGCACCCAGGACCTGAGGCGGCAGAGATGGCCATCTAGTTATAAGACTATGAATAATGTCTTCACACTGGAGTCAGACCATGGCCTTGGCCTCATATCAGCAGGTGGTGGTGATAGTGGACAGAAACAAGGCCTGGAGTGGCCTGCAGAGACCCCTACCCCTGGGGGAACCTCCCCGGGGCTGAAACTTCTCCCCTCTAAGTCAGAAAACCTGCATCAAACCCAACCCTAATGGCCCTGCAACACGCAGGCCACTCACCTGCATCGTCCAGGCTCCTTCACAGCTGAGGTTAAACGAGTACTGAGGTTAACTGAGTTGCTTTTACCAAAGTACTGAGTACTTTTACCAACAAGCCATTCCCCTGACTTTTACCAAGACACATTGGAGCTCTGCCCCATGTCTCAGCTCTTGGGGACCACACCTGTCCCCCAGCTTGTGGACAGATCTGCTTCCCTCTCAACCGCCCAGCCATGACATGAGCCAAGATCCCCTGAGCGTGCTGTGTTTGGTCTGTACGTCCTCAGCACCCCACACACGCACACACCTACCAGAGCTGAGAGGAGAGCCTGCACCCCGTTAGAAACGGTTTCCAACGTGCGCTTCTTCCTTCCAGGGATTTCCCAGATGACCCAGACGTGCACTGGGACCCAGAGCGGGCAGGTGATGTCCTCCTCCAGCATGTAGAGGCCAACGGCATCAAGCTGGTAAGGGTATATGCCCTCCTCTCCAGCAGAGACCTGGCCCATCTCTCTGCACCTTTCCTGCGTAACCACAGAGCTCACGGGGAAGCAGAGATTTTCCCAGACTGTGGCCTCTTCACCTGTGCCCCCACCTCCGTGCTGCCCTCTGAAAACCCAGGTCTGCATGAGCCTATGCCTCGATGCGCTGGCACAGAACAAGCATTTTCATGTTAGGATGTCACTGTAACTCTGGGGGTAAGTGTTGTCCTAATGGTCACCTTCATCGAGGAAACTGAGGTTCCCAGAGGCTCAGAAGCTGCCCAAGGTTGGCAAGCATGAAGCTAGGGGTTTGAGCCTCCATTTTTCCCTCCAGAAAATGCGAGGATAAATCCACAGCCCCTGTGGGGAGAACATTCCTGGTTAGAGCTCCAGTGGGCATTCGATTCACCTGCAGGGGCAGACGGCTCAGGACACCCACCTTGACGCTCAGGCCTCACCAGCCTGCATCCTGCCAGCAGTCCATCTTAAGGTGCCAGGAATGTCTAAAATAAGAGTAACCCTTCATGAGTTCATATCTAAATCCTACCATTTAAAGCCCCAGCCATTGGCTTTTAAGTTTTGATTAATCCCTGTTAGAAGGTGAACCCCACTGGCAGGCTTTTTATCAGCGATGCATCCTCTGAGTGAACTGAATTATTAGGCCATTGTTAAGAGCAGATTTTCATGGATTAGTCAGACTGCCTTTGTGCTCTAATGACATAAATACAACGGGCACCTAGCCAGCTGGCTGTGAACCACACGGAGGTGTAGGTGCAGAGGGGCCGCTGGCCCCACCAGGGATCTGCATTGGCTTTGCACTTTGTTCTGGCTGAACGAATGGTCACCAACAGCTGCAGGCCCACCCCTCCTGGATGTGTCTTTCTTCAGGGTCTGAGTTGATAGCGGGCCTGGCTCCTCTTGCCCTGCTTTTCCCAGACCACACTCAGACCCTCTCAGGGCTCCACAGCCTGGTGGTGGACAGAGCTGGTCCTCAGGGCCGGCTGGGGCACAGGGCGAGGTCTGTGAGGTGTGCTGCAGTGACGCTTGGTACCCTGTCTTCCTGGGCAGAGGCATGCCCACGGCTAGTCTCCAGACTCTCTACTCCCTGGCTTTGGTTCGTAGGAACAACTGGTCTTCAGTCACTCCTGCTTGTGGGATAAACTCCCATCTTTGTGAACTTGGCCACCTCTGACCAGCCCTCCCATAGGTGCCACTGGCTGGTGAATAGGGCTGGACCTCACTGAGGGGCCGAGTTTGTGTTTAGACCACATCACAGCCGCAGCTCTGAACATCCAGGGAGGAGGTCAGGGCACAGACACAGAAGAATCTCCCAAGTTTGTTTCCCTGAAAACTGACTTGTGGTCCAGGCCCAGCTAAGGCCACCTTCTCCCAAAAGCCCTCCGTGACTTCTTCAGCCCTCTCTGGGACAGTATTTGCTCTGTGTCTTGCCCCGGTGACAGGTGTTGCTGTTTATCCTTCACAGACCATGTCCTGTGAGCCAATGTCTTAGAGAAGTGAAAGCAGCCTATTGTTTACTAGGGTCTGGGGAAGACTTCATTTGAACAAAGGTTTCTGCAGTTTAGGGGGGAAGGTGGACAGACGCCATTGCTGCCAGGTCTAATCTGCACGAGACCAGCGGATGGAGACAGTTCAGCTCAGCCTTCCTCAGCAGGAAGACGGGGGGCTTGTTTATCCCACAGGAAGGTGTGGGATAAACAGGAAACAAGACCTTGGAGAATTTTAAGTGATGGGGATGAACTGCAGTGGCTCCAAGCCCCCAGACCAGGGAGTGTGCCCCGGCTGGCCTGAGACAACCACGTCCCAGAGTCACCTCAGCGAGGGCAGTGGACACTCGGCCTGGGCTGCTGTCCAGGTCCTACACGTTCCCACGGGCTTCATTTGACCTTCACCTGACCCAGAGAGAAAGGAGGGAGGCCTCACTCTCCCGACCTCACAGATGAGAAAACCAAGACACTGAAGATGAAATCGCTCCCAGTAGCGACGGTCTATGATATGCCCAAAGGTTAGGGTAACTAGGTCAGAGCTGAGAGTGAACTTAGGCACTCCAGGCTTGGCTCCACAGAAGGATGGGATCAGAACGGGGTACCTGGGTTCTAGGGTGAAGTGTTATTTTTTTTTTAAACACACTATAGTTTCCAGAGCAATTTTAGGTTCACAGTAGAATTGGGCGGAAAGTATACGCGTACCCCTGGCCCCACAACGACCTGTTACAGTGAATCTACACTAATATGACATCATCACCCCAGGTTCACGCTAGGCTTCACTCCTGGTGCTGTATGTCCCCTGGGTGTTAACAAATGTATGACACGCATCCATCATAATGGGATCTCTTTGTAAGCCTTTTTTAAAAAAATTTCCCACTGTGGAGAATTTCAAGCATGCAGAATTAGAGCAAAGGGCATAATGAAACTCATGTTCCCATCATTCAGCCTCATTAATTATTAACTCGAGGTCAACAGCGTTTTTCTTTAAATGTTGGCTCACCTGCCCCTGCTCCTCCGTCATCCTACTCTCTTGGCTGCCTGGTCCCCTCTTTCCATCCCCTTCAACCAGACACACCTGCGCCTTTCTCTGAGTCCTGTCTTCTTTCCTACATCTTTTTTTTTTTTTTTTAACTTATTCCAGCTATTCTTTTACATTTATTATTATTATTACTCAAATTATTCTTTGGATTTTTTAACTCATCTGTGCAGAAATGAATCTGGAGCCTAGGCTAGGCTTATAGTTGGAGAAGCAGATGCTGGTCTGAGAATGTGGACGCAGAGGCAGCCTACGAGGAGCCACGGGCTTCTGTGAGCCCCAGGGCACAGTGGACACTGTCCCCTAGCGCTTTCATGCCCTCAACACAGCACCAGGAAGAGGGACCAAATAATCAGACAGTGTCGACATGAACAAAGGTCACGCAGCAGCCAGTCGGGAAACCAAACGTGCTGATAAGCGGCCAGGCAGATAAGAAACACAGACATGCCGAACCCAGGTTTCTCTCGTGGCCCAGTTCCACTCTGCTCTGCTGTCCAGGAGCAAGAGCATAGTCAAACCCACAGCCACAGGGCTGAACAGCGGTCACACACCACCGACCCACTCCCAAGTCAGTTCTGATTCACTCAGAACACGAACAGGTTCAGGGTTCTGGGTCCTCCTGTCTGTCCCAGGCGGTGTGGACAGAGGCGGGAGAGACTATTCAGACAGTCTGGAGTGAAGCTCTGTGTCTCTTCAGGTGGTGACCTTCGATGAGGGGGGCGTGAGCGGGCACAGCAACCATGTGGCTCTGAATGCAGCTGTGAGGTACGATGGTGCGCTAGTTCCCTGGACGGCTGGGGTGGTCGGTCTCCTCATCACTCTCCACCCCATGGGTCATCTCACCTCGTCCTCCCAGGAGCAGGCACCCTCAAGTCCTAGAGTTATGACCTTGCCTCCTAATAGCTGAGTCTCTCTGTCCCCATATGCAGCCAAATGCAGGAACTGACTGGATTCCTCCCTCTGCTTTGGCCTAAGGAAACGTTACAGCCAGACTTCACCTCCTTGTAGCTCACGGGCAGGTCTGAGGGCTGGGATCCATGAATGGGCATCCTCCTGATTTCAGATCTTTCTTTGGAGAAGGAGGATGTGCACGTCATTTGAAATCTCACCTGTTCTTTGCAGTCACTGCATTTTACTGACATGCATCTGCATTTAGGGCTTCCCTGGCAGCTCAGTGGTAAAGAACCTGCCTGCTGATGCAGGAGAGGTGGAGTCAATCCTTGTGTCGGGAAGATCCCTTGGAAGAGGAGATGGCAACCCGCTCCGGTGTTCTTGCCTGGGAAATCCCGTGGACAGAGGAACCTGGCGGGCTACAGCCACTGGGGTTGCAATGAGTCAGACAAGACTGAGCAACTAACAACCACGACCACGCAACTAAAAACCATGACCACCACCTGCATTTAACTGGTTTAAAAAAAGAACCCTCACAGATCTTGATGGACTTCTCTGGGGTGATACAAACCTGTAGCTTATGTCCTGATCTCTTGAGCCTGCTCCTCTTGGGCCCACAAGCAGCTTGCTGGACCCAGCCTAGGGAAGGGAGAAGGCAGCTTGAGGTCAAGGACTGACTCTACATCCCTCTTCTGAACGTATCCGTTCTCTTCAGGGCTTGAAGCTGTGTCTCCAGGGCACCTCTCTCCCGCCCTTAGATCTGCCTCTTCTTTCCTTGGAGTTCATCCCCAGGGCTCCACCCAGAGTGCAGGATGAGCTGCCTCTGAGCTCAGCATTTTCTATTTCTCAGGCTCTGTAAGTCAGGCTAACTTCTTGTCTTTAATCCCTGCTCCTGAGAACCCCTACCCCATGAGTCTATATGTCTGTGTGTTGGGGTGTGAGGGAAGGGGACTCTTTGCCCCATTGCTCACCTGTCAGCTTTCAAAACAACAAGGAGTTCGTTTTCATACTGCTCACCCCTTCTCTTAGGATAAATGCTTTTTCTCACCACACTGCACAGCATGTGGGATCTTAGTTCCCTGACTAGGGATTGAACCTGCGCCCTCTGCAGTGGAAGCACCAAGTCTTAACCACTGGACCCCCAGGGAAGTCCCCTCACACCTCCTCTTAGGGCAGTGAGCACAGAATGGCCTCTACTGCTAAAAGGTGTGTGCAAGGGGAGAGGACTGTCAGGGAAGAAACACCAATTAACACTTTACATATTTTCCCACCACACTCACATCACAATCTCATAAAAGAGAAAAACTCTGAAGAGTCCATTGTTGTTACTGTCATCTCTGATGGGCACAGCTTGGACCAGGGCACCTCATAAGCCACTGGTCATCTCCAGATTGGCTGACCTTGGATGAGGGCCCCACCCTAGCCCCTTCAGCTGTAGCCAGAGCTATGGAGTTCAAGGAATCTCTGTGGTGACTTATGCTCAAGAACCTGCCTGGAAACCTACGTGGAGGGACCCCAGGGTCGGGCAGGCCTGGCCGACAGCCCCTCCCGTTAACTGTAGAGGGTTCTCACTCACACTCTCTCCGTTTCCTCTGCCAGGACCCTGCACACAGAAGGGAAGTTACCTAAAGGTAAGGCCGTGCCCTGTGGCAACAGGTTGCTGCTACTGTCCCTCTAGGGTGAGAGTGCTAAATATACAGAGAGCTGCCCTTGGCCCAGTGGTGGGAGTGGGGCGGACAGGGAGGCAGAGCCACACTGTCCTGGCTTAGCTCACTGTGCCTGTCACAGTGGGGTCCCCAGGCCTGACGGTCAAGTTGTATCCACTGAGAAGTATCCTCTGAGTGTGAGGGAGGAGGGGGTGTCATCAGGGCTCTCTAGAAAAACAGACCAGCAGGAGATGCAGATAGACAGATGTGCTGCTGTATATATTATACACATATGGATGTTTACATAGCATCACTGACTCAGTGGACCTGAGTCTGAGCAAATGCCAGGAGAAGGGAAGGACAGGTGAGCCTGGCTTGCTGCGGTCCATGGGGTCACAAAGTGTTGGGCATGACTTAGTGACAGAACAACAACAATAATATATTAAAAGGAATTGGCTCACACGATTATGGAGGCCGAGAAATCAAGGATCCGCCACCTGCAAGCTGGAGGCCTAGGAGAGCCAGGGCATTCTTCAATCTGTCTGAGTCCAAAGGCCTGAGAACAGGGAGCCGATAGGGTCAGTCTTAGTCTTGGGCAGACGACCAGGGTCCAGCTCTGCAGTCGGACAGAAGGGGACACATTCTCCCTCCCTCCAGCTTCTGCTCTGCTTGGGCCCTCCCTCGATGGACTGGACGAGACCTACCCAGGCCTTCTGCTTTCCCCAGTCGTCCAGTTCAGATGTGAAACCCACAGACACACCCAGAAACAATGTTGACCAAGAACCTGGGACCCATATGGGCTGACACAGGAAGCTAACCACCTCTGTGGGTCTTGCCCCTCGCCTGCCCAGCTTTCTCCCTGGCCAGCTCTATCCCACCTCTAGTGTCCTTTCAGGATGTCCATCCAAGCTCACATCTATCCCCCAGGTAACTGACCAGGCTGTAGGTGACTGCTGGGTGCTGGACAGGTCTGAAACACTTCCTAACTCACAGGAAGGCATCTGACCGCCCTCACCTCCCTGAGCCAGTTTCTGTCTGGACATGCACCCCTCACGGGAGAGCCCTGGGGATGGAATGATGGACCCCCAGGCAGCATGCCCTCTCTGGGTGGGCTTCTGGCTGGTGAAGCTGCAGGGGCTCAGGAACATAGCTCTGGTGTGTTTGCTCAACCCTGTGAAGACAGCCCCGGTGGCGCTAGTGGGAAAGAACCCACCTGCCGATGCAAGAGACAGAAGAGACCTGGGTCGGGAAGATCCCCTGACGAAGGGAATGGCAACCCACTCCAGTATTCTTGCCTGGAGAACCCCATGGACAGCGGAGCCTGGCGTGTACTCATGAAGAGTCGGGCACGACTGAGCAACTAAGTGCATGGCACGTAGGAGACAGGCAGGTCCCACGCTCAAATGACCAACAACCCATCATACAGACGAGAAACTTGAGGCTCACTGAGGTGAAGGGACCTCCCCAAGCCCGTGAGTTCTCCAGTGACGAGCAGGAGCCAGGCCTCCAGCCTACTAAGACAGAAAATCTGCCTGTACCACTCCCCTCTTGGGTCTGACCCTGGCCTCCAGCAGCCAGCCTCTCCCTGCTGCCACAGAGCAAACAGAGGGTGGCCTCCAGGTGTTCTGGGCCCTTTCACCCTCTTATCTGTGAGAACAATGAGCAAAGAGCAGCTCTGATGCTGCCCTGCCCTGAGCTCCAAAGGCAGGGCATGCGTGTGGGGAGCTCAGGAAAACCAGCCTGGAGCTGCAAGTCTCTCTGCCCTCCCCCGCCCCCGCAGGGTGCTCGGTGCTCACGCTCCAGTCTGTGAACCTGCTGCGCAAATACCTCTGTCTGCTGGACCTACCCTGCTCCCTGCTGCTCGCCCGCGACGCCCTCTTCGTGCTCACCCAACTCGAGGCAGCCCAGGCACAGGTGAGGACCACCCCTCGGCCCCACACCGCTCCCCCCGCCCCATCTCAGGTCCCCCAAAGCCCCTCACCCAAGGCCTTCCAAGTGGTTCTGTCCCCAGGGCGGGCCCACAGCCAGACCCTGGGAGCCGTAGACCTTCAGGGACTTGCACCTTGTCTTCTGAGTATAGAAATAGCACAAGCTGGAAAAAAAAAGTAACAATATAGCCTCAGTGTGGAAAGTCTGGGAGTAGTTACATAAAAGCAAGTCGAAAATAAAAATCATTCATCAAAACTACCTGCAACCCCACCCTGTACAGGTAATCACTCAAATACAAGAGTATTGACATGTATGTAAATGGGGTGACACGGAGCCTGCTGTTTGAAACCTACTTTAACATCATGACCGTCTTCTCTGATATCCTTACATGTTCAAATCTTAATGGCTGCCTGTGTTCCCTCACACGGACATGCCATAAAACAGTTCACAAACCCCTGAAGGTTGGACATTTTGATTTATAGGTTTTTTACTGTTGTACGTGGACCAGGCTTCCAGCTTGAGTCTTAAGAACTCAGACCTGTCAGGAGCCTCAGTAAAGACCAGTGGGCAGCCCACTGTCTGCCTGTTGAGGAGTCAGGCCAGGAGAGGCCCTCTTGGTGGGAAAGTGGTGGTTGGTGAGGCGGCGGGGTCTGAGAAGCACTGGGCTAGGGATGAGGCTGCCCAGGAGTTCTAGCCCTTAACCCTTTGCATTCTTGCCATGGAAGTGGAAAAGGTCAAGGGCTAGAACTCATGTGGAACTCTGAGAGTAATTTTTTTTAATGTTTTAATTGGAGGATAATTGCTTTACCATGTATTGTTTCTTCTGATCAATACCATAAATCAGCTATATGTCTACACATGTCCCCTCCCTCTTGAACTTCCCTCACACCTCCCACCCCATCCCACCCCTCTAGGCCATCACAGAGCACCAGACTGAGCTCCCATTATCTGTTTTACAGATGGTAATATATATGTTCCAATGGTACTCTGAGAAAGATTTTTATTTAAAAATTGTGGTTGTAATTCCTGTTGAAACCACAGTATGTAATATTTTTGCCTGAATATAGTGATGGTTCTCATTATCAGCTTCAAGCTTGCAGTCATCACGGTATTTACATCTCTAAAGCCATGGATATTCGAACAATGAATATAAAATGAGTTTTTTATGTAAATGTTTGCAATGACACTCACTTAGATTATAAGCATTAGTTATGGTCCTTACAGAAAAACAGGAACTGTATTTATAGGGTATATCTAGTTAAATCAGTTGTTATGATCTATTCTATTTAGAAACTGAGCTACATTAGTTCTGAATAATAGGATAACATTCCCCCACCAGATGGCAAAGAGACTCTGTACCTATGGGTACCATTTCCTTTCTTCTTCTCAGAGTGGCTGTTATTTACCCAGCCTAACTGATTCAGAGGAGTCTGGGCAGAAAACAGCCCTGCACGAGTCATATACATGGGGTAACAGGGCCAAAGGATGAAGAATATAGGCGGGGCAAAGGAGTGAAGAATGTAGGCTCAAGTCAACCTGAGGGCTCTGGGTTCTAATCTCAGCTTTACTACCTACTTGCTATTTGAGATGGATGAGTTTCCTCATCTGTTTAAAAAAAAAAAAGCAACAGTAAAGCCCTTTGCTCACAGGGTTGTTAACTGAGATTGTGCTCAGCTGCATCAGCACCAGCTGCTCTTGTCATGGGGATGTCAGGAGATGGAGGGGCGGGGCGGGAAGCAGCCACTAGAGGCCAGTCCAGGGGATTTCGAAGGTCACAGGGGAAGCCAGGTCCGGCTGCGGCTCAGAATGCACAGGTGGGAGCCGGCAGATGGAAACAGCAGAGCCAGGCACCAGCTCCAGAACCACTCCTCTCGTCCCCCCAGAGAGCCATGTCCCGCCACCGCAGCCAGCTGCTCTGGTTCCGCCGCTTCTATGTGCTGTTCTCCCGCTACATGAGGATTAACTCTCTGAACTTTCTCTGAGCCAGAACGGGCTCTCGGATCCAAGAAACCAAGGGAAAGACAGCCAGGGAGCCCAGGGCCTGTCTGGAGCAGGCTTGTCTCCCCGAGTCAAGGACATCCCAGCGTCAGCCAGAGTTCCAAGGCCCTCTCCTCCAAACTGCCCGGCCTCTAATAAAATGGGGGCTGTGCAGACCCAACAGGCTGCCAGACCTGAGCGTCTTCCTGTGGGCGACAAAACCACAGCCACCAAACACAAACCAAGCCAAGAACAACGACAGCTACCTTGCTAGCTTCTCGAGTTCTTGTGTGGAACAGTTCACACAATGGCACAGTGTCTGTGAACTCCCTAACAGACCTGCAATTATTATAAATAAATGTAAAGGTCTCTGGAATCCCGTCCTATGTCATGTATTTTCATGTTTTTTCCAAGGCAGGCTCACCCCCCATACACACACAGAACAGTCTATACTGAATTTGTTCAACCATAATTCCATGGATTTATCTTTGTGGACTACACATCAGATTCAAATCTAGGGAAAACGCCTCCTCAAGGGGACCTCCCAGGTGGTGCAGCGGCTAAGACTCCGTGCTCCCAATGCAGGGGACACAAGAAGAGCAAGATGCTACCAGACCGAAAAAAAAAAAAAAGCAAGTTGCAAAACAAAACATACAGAATCTAGTGGTAAAGAATTTGCCTGCCAATGCCAGAGACATAAGAGATTTGAGTTTGATCCCTGGGTGGTGAAGATCCCCTGGAGAAGGGAACGGCAACCCACTCCAGTATTCTTGCCTGGAAAATCTCATGGACAGAGGAGCCTGGTGGGCTACAGTCCACAGGGTTGCGAAGACATGACTGAAGCGACTTAGCATTTGTTTTTAAGAGACACAAAACTATATGCTTTATATGCCACTGCAAGAGGGAGGCAGGTCAGAGGAGATGTTCACTGCACCAGAATATACTGTTTCACCTGCAGAATGCTTTACCAGCTCCTTCCAACCTTCAGCTGACGTGATGACCGTACAGAACCCCCGTCCATCTGGACATCCTCCTCCTGCTCTTTTTTCTGGTCTACTCTTCCTCCCAGATAATTTCATAAGTCACTTTCCTCCTAAAGCAAAGAGCAATACTTACTAAGCGTTTGCCATTATGTATGTACATATACACCCAGTAGTTGGAAATGGAAGGAATGCTTTAAGAAAGCATCTTATTGTAATAAATAAAGCACTGATTATGATACAAAGCTATATGAAACACGGAGGGTGGTATGGGTCAGAAGACTGTTTAGAGCCCTCAGGGCTTCCCAGCACATATAGGCCAGAGCCAAGATGCCACAGGCGGCTTCTATTTCTTTCTGACCCTCTACTTCTTCCCACCACAAGCCTGGCTTTACCTTGTGCCCACATCTCTGTCCACAGCTGCTTCTCCCTTCTTTTCCCAAATCCTGCTTCCTTTAAAAACATAGGCTCAAAGTTATTGTTGATGGGTAGAGGGCGCTCAGATTTGCAAAATGAAAAGCTATGGAAATTGGTGGCATAAAACCGTAAACATACCCAGCACCACTGAGCTGTGCACTAGAAATTAATTTTGTGTATTTTACCACAATTTGGGGGGTGGGGATCAGAAGCTGATTGACTTAAAAAAAAAAAAGTGGAAACAGGCTCCCATCACACTCCCCGCAAGGTCTTCCACAACTAGCTCCTTCTCCTCCAGACTCCTGAGTTCATGTTCTTGTCACAGCTCAGGTGGCTTGTGACCACTCACCAGCTCTCGTTTGTCCTTTGACACCATCCCCCCCGCCTCACCCCTCGGCCAGGCCATGGCTGTAAGAACCATAACAGTGCTCAGTAATTACCTGCCACTGAACCACTGCAATGGCACCCCACTCCAGTACTCCTGCCTGGAAAATCCCATGGGCGGAGGAGCCTAGTAGGCTGCAGTCCGAGGGATTTCGAAGTCGAACACGACTGAGCGACTTCACTTTCACTTTCATGCATTGGAGAAGGAAATGGCAACCCACTCCAGTGTTCTTGCCTGGAGAATCCCAGGGATGACGGAGCCTGGTGGGCTGCCGTCTATGGGGTCGCACAGAGTTGGACACGACTGAAGCGACTTAGCAGCAGCAGCACCAGCAGAACCACTGGCCTTGGAAGCAAAACCAAAGGACAGGGAAGACGATAAACCAGAGGAACTGCTTTAATGTTAAAAATATTTATTTCTCTAGAAGATCGCACAAAAGTCAGGAAGGGGGACAGAAGGGGATCAACTAGCCTATGTCAAAATCTGAGCTAGGGGAGGACAAGAGCTGCCTGAAGACACTGGTGGCCGGAGCAGACTGCAGAGGCCGTAGGCCCTTCCTGGACAGGAGGCACGGGAGCTCACTCCTTGGACATGTTCTTGATGGTCTTATGCTCCTTCATGGCCTTCTCCCAGTCGCTGCCATTGAACTCCTCCACCACCACGCTGCGCACGGTGCCCTCGTCCAGGCAGTGGGGGGCAATCCCTGCAGGGAGGTGGGCGTGAGAGCCGGGCAGGCTCTTAGACAAACCCACCCCACAGCTCACCATGGCAGCTCCTGGCTCACTCTCCTCTCAAACGGGGCTCAGGGGTGGCCAGGGCTGACCGTCATTCAACATCGAGCTTAGAGGACAAAAGAGAAAGGCTCGAGCCCGGAGCCACCTCTGCTGGGCAGCCTGAGGAATTCACAGGCCTCGTCCAGAGCGCTGAGGGGTAACTTTCTCAGCTTTAAATATGTCCCCATCCATACAGGAAGGCAGGCGAGACAGACACTCCATGGAGCAGGAAAGGAGCAGACAGGAGCTCTATAGGAAGAGGAGTAGGTGGACAGGGTGACGCCAGGCCCCCCAAGGCTCGAGACAATGGAGACTGCATCTCTGCAGGGCCAGGTTTCCAGGAGCAGCCTCCGTGGCTACTTCCTACCCAATATGCATGGCGGCTGGTGTCATTCTTAACAACTGTCTAAGGGTGGATTTGCCCCCAGATCCAAGAAGAGGGACCTGGGGTTTCCTTGCTGGTGTTTGAACAAGCCCAGTTTTACTGGCATCATCACTGCTGTTCAACTTCACCTCTTTCACGCGCCAACCCCCCGACCCCAGGCCCATGTCTTCCCCCTGCAGTGGGTCCCTGGGCAGCATCCAGCTCCCACAGCAGCAGGAAATGCGAGTCAGGACTGGAGGGTCTCTGGAGGCCCAGGGCCAGGCTATGCCGTGTCTGCGAAGAGGTCAGCAGACGAGCCCCACTCCTCTCACACACGTGAGGGAGAGGCCTGGCCAGGCAGGAGACCGGCCAGAGACTCCAGCACCTGTTCCCAGAGTGCGTCTCACCCCAGGTGGCCACAGGGCGTCGGTGCCCAAAGCCTGCCCCCATTCCACTCACCGAAGCCTCCAGGGTTAGAGCGGGGAGAATAAAAGCTCTGGACGCCACAGCGCTTACAGAAGGTGTGCTGCGCCTTGTGGGTATTGAAGGTGTACGTGGTGATGCTGTCAGCTCCCTGAGAGACACAGACAAGGAGCTTCAGTTGTCTTTTACAGAAATAAACCCTGTAAAAATCTCAGTGGGGAACGCCCTCTGGCCCGGCTCCCAGGGTCAAGAGGACACGTCCTATCTGAGGTAGGGGCCCATCCTCACGACCTGGAGACCCGTCAGCCTGGAGCATGACAACTCAGGGCTCCTCCCAGGTCAGCTGCACACAAAACCTCTGACCTTGAGCTCCCCACTGTGGCCCAGGCCTAAATGAGGAGGCATCAAGTGAGGGACTAGATCCCCGTGTCCCCAGACAGCACCACTCAAGGCCTTGAGAACATGCTCACTGGGCTCAAATTCATCTACAAAGGACCAGGAAAGGACACATGCCAGACATCACAGGCTAACATCCCTAATGGAGACACAGGAGACCCAGCAGAGGACGTGCACAGACAGTTCAGAGAAACCGGAGAACAAGTCTCTCTTTAACCTCTGACACGATATCCATGCTCACGAACTGCAGTGAGGTATGCTCTTCATTGTCCCGGGCAAAAATCACCAACTGAGCTTACTCGGAACTGCGTGTATAGAGAAACGTGCACTCCTGGATGTGAGTCACAGGAGTACAAATCCACAACACTGGATAACATCTGCTAACATTGCAAAACGCATTTTCTCTAACCCAGCAATGCCACTTCTAGAAATGTATCCTGCAATTAAAACTCTGTATTTTATCCAACCACGTGGATATAGGTGTTAACGCACCATCTGTAAAGGCGAAACCTTATAAAAAATGGAAACTGCCCCACAGTTAAAGGAATCAAGTACAGACATTAGAATGGAATCTCTTTGAGTTTTGAAAAGAAGGAGGCAATTCCACTTAGAAATACTAACAAGCAGACCATCTCCAAGGTTACAAAGGGAACTGAAAAGGCAAGGTCTGAAACAATTTGTGCACTACACTACCATTCCTGTTTTTAAAAAGCACACACCCTGGCATGCACTTTCAAAGAATAACTTCTGGAGACACTGGGTGACTGAAGGGTCGGAGGCTTCCACATGTCTTCCCTGACCATCACCGTGGAGAGGGTCCCTCGGAGCCGCAGAGAAGTGGCTCCCTGAGGGCCCTCTTCTCAACAACCCCCCCCCCGCCCCCGACCTCTCCTCCACACACAGGCAGCAGGAAATAGTCACGTGGTCCCCAACCACGCAGGGCTATCTGATCAAACACTTCCCCTCAAGAAACTCACAGCCTCATGGCCTCCTGGGTCTCATCAGCACGAGGGCCCGGTGCTGACACCAGACCCTGTCCATGCATCCACCCACCAGCCTGACCCACCCTCAAAATTTCTGCTGAACACACGGCCCATTTTAGGTGTAATGCCCTGTGCGTTCAACCTCCCTGCTCACTTCTGTCTCCCTGCCCTGTCAGAAATCACCACCATGACGACAGGCCATGGTCAATTCTCCTGACCCCAGGGGTCACACCCTCTGAGCCCGACCACTCCTTCCATTCTAAGGATGCTCATTTCTAGCCTGCCCACTGGTCTGCCTCCACCCTCTGGCCACGAAGGCCAACCTGCGGCTCCTTGGACATGCAGAGTGTGCGCCCCCAACACGCCTCATCTCTAGGGGCCTGCCCGAGCCCACCGAGACTCGCCACCAGACAGCCCCTGCCACGCTGCCCTGCTTAACTCTCCACACGGCACTTCCAGGCCTCTTATTTCTCTGTCTCCCCTTCATAAAACATAAGCTCTGAGGACTAGGGCCTTGTCTGCCACATAAACTGCTGGGTTTCAATGTGACAGAGCCTGGCACACAAGTGGTGCCCATATACACTGCTGAATCAAAGAATGAGTTCTGTACTTAAAGGACAAACAGAAAACTGCTCCTTCAACAGGCTGGGTCAGAGAACAGTGCAGTAAACACCAGGGCAATGACTGGCGAGCAGGCCCATGGAGGAGACAAAGTGGGTAACTGTCAACTCTGAAACCGAGGGCCCCTGGCTGCCCATGTGTCTTTGGGGACCTGTCTCAAGGGGTCGGGCCACAGTCTCTAGCTGGCACCCGGGGGAGGGGGTATCGTGGGAAAGACAAGGGTGCTGCCCACTGGCACCCTCCTCCCCACATAAGACACCCACGGGAAAGATCCAGGGCAGACAAAGAAAAGCAGACAAACTGACCCAAAGTGCCTGGGATTAAATCTCAGCTTCTCCTTCCAGATGCTCACTGAGGGACCACCCAGTGCCAAGGCCCTGGGGCCAGGAGCACAGACATGACCAGAGATGCTTCCAGGAGGAACTCCCGACCCAGAGAAGGAACTCCGGACCCAGAGAAGGAGACCCTCGCACAGGTCACAACCCCAAAGCAAAGACACTGATCAGACCACAGCAGGCAATAGGACCCGAGGACCAATCACAGCCCCATCCCACCCCGTGAGCAGAGAGTGCCAAAGCTTCTGTACTCTTTGACCAGAGATTTTACTTCCAAGAGAACTGATCCAAAGAAAATTTCTAAATTATTAAAGACTTACACACAGGGAGGTTCAAGATAGCACTGCACTCAACCTAGACGTTCAAGTGTAGAAAATCACTTGTGGTACATTCATATAACAAAAAACACTACAAATATAGCCATAATTGTGTAAGTAGGAAGTGGCTGTGGCCGGGGAGTGGGTGGTGGGAAGGCCTTTCACTCTTTACCTTGCAAAGCTGGGACCAAGCACAAAAAATTCCCCCAAAGAATAAAGTTAAAAATCTTTTCAATCATTTATTTTTCATTAGGAAATGATAACAGTCAGTTATAAAACAGAAAATGAGGTAAAATTCTGTGCTGAGAAAAACACAATATTTAGACGTATTCATCCATGTCCAAAATAATGCACAAGGACACACACCAAAACACAATAATGGTTACCTTTGATTGATAGGATCTGGGTGATCTTAAATTTATTTTTTGATCCTCCATGTTTATACATAATGGATCAAATATGTATCCAAAATATAAAGGAGAAAAATAACATAACTTTTTAAAGAGAAGCATGAAACCTTGGGTGACAGGGAAAGTAAAGCCCCCGAGAGGCCCAGGAGGCTCCCAGGCCCCTGTAAGCCAGGGCAGGGCCCCCCAGCCCCGCTTAAAACACTCACCTTCAGAAGCTTGAAGCGAGAGGCCGGGACAATGAAGTGTTTGTTCTGCTTCTTCTTGCAGATGCTGCAGCTATGGAAAGACACGAGCAGACCCCGGACGGTGAACAACCCTGTGTGCCCTCTGGGTTTCCCAGTCCCAGGAGCCTGCTGACCATGGAGGTGAAGGCCCCCTCACTGCCCTCCAAGGAAGGGTGGCTCGGGCAGGCGGGCTGGGTGCCGGGGGGCCTCTGCTCTGCAGGTCCACAGCCAGCAGTGCAGGCCACACAACCCTAAGAAAACCAGGACATGCAGAACCACGTTCCCACTGCCCACCCCCACCCCCGGTTTACGAGTGACGGGAAAAGTGGGTTCTGGAGACTCACAGAAAGCAAGCATCAGGCAGATATCCGCTCTCCGCCTCGGGATCCACATCCCCCGCAGAAACTGACAGGAGGCCTAGGTGCCCTGACCTCCTCTGCACATCAGAGGAAGCCCAGCTCCAGGGCCCACAGGTCCTCAGAAGTAAACCTAAGTCCCTTGTTTTAGTCCGCCTTTTACGAAACTCTAATTCCACACGAGGTCCTCTAACAGCTTATTCCATAGGGCTGCTTCTTCTATCTGTTAGTACTGGGTCAGGTCCCCGTAGGAGGAATTCCATGGAATTTATTTATTCTTCACATATAACCCAGGCACCATGGCACCAAGGGGCAGAAAGAACTGGCTATTGTTGAACAGTCAGTTTCACACCAACCACAGGTCAGAAGTCGAACCTGGAGGGCCTGACCTATCACACGGTGGGCAGGTGCTGACAGCGGGCCCTCTGCTGACCCTGGTAGCGTCACTTGCCTCACCTAGACATATGGGCCAGGTGGCCTGGGGCATGGCAAGCTTCCAGGTGTGCATGTGCTTGCCTCACCCCACCCAGTTCTGTAGAGTTCTGCAGACTCTGCCCAAGGCCTTTCATCCAGCATCCAGCCCGACCGTCTTCAGGGTACTACTCTCTCCCACACACGGGTGGCACTCTTCTCTGAGAAACTGCCTGGCCCGAGTCGAGGGACCCCTCCACATCCCCTGAGGCTGTGCTGCAGGACTTGAGCTGTGTCACGCACACAGCAGGCTGTTATTCTTAGCCTCCCTCCATCTTTAAAATTTTTAATGAAAACATCTAACACACATAAAAGGAAAAAACAGAACATGAACCTTTATGTACCCATCACCTGACCCCAATTCCCTGCTCACGGCCATGGTGGTTTCACCTGGATCCCAACTCCCCAGACGATGCTAAAGCGCCCTCACACGCTGTGTCCTCTGAAACAACGTAGGAAGACACTCACTTGCAGTCAAAGATGTGCAGGTCAGCCGAGGCCCAAACTTCAAAGCGCACCGCCCCACAGTGGCAGCCTCCTGTGTGTTTCACCAGGCCCTGGTATTCGCTGGAAAGAGCAGAAATCAGAGAGATTAGGATTCCTTAGCGGTCAGGCCGCAGTGGAAAGAGAGCAACAAGATGGAACTGGAGTCTTCACGGGACAACGGGGACACGTTTCTGCTTCTGAGGAGGTGCCCTCAGTTTTATAAAAGGATTCAGTGCCTTCTTTGTCTATGAGCTCTTTTTTCCACTTCTATTTTGTTAAGTCGCAGAATAAATTATTCCCAGTGTATGGAAAAGAGAACTGGGGTGAAGATCCTAAACCAGCCACCTGAACATTTTTACTTATAGGGCCAGTACTAAGATTTTTTATAAGCAGGGCAATAAAAAAAAACAAGGGACAGTAGATAGGGTCCCGGCCTTAGGGACCTTGAGCAGCCATTACACAAATTACTGAATATTTATATGACTGTGAAAAAGGGTGTACAGGCTGCTAAGAAAAAGAAAGACAAGGGGACCAGACCAAGTCCAGTGGTTCAGAAGTCTTTGAGAAAGTTAACAAAAGGCTCCTATAAGTCTACTGTATTTCCCTCCAGTATTTTGCATACATGTGACTTTTTACAGAGCTATCTGTACACATTATGTTCAACTTTAATCCCTTTAAAACTTGTAAGTCAGGTCCTTCATTGGACATTATTAAGATTTGATAAATATCATCCAAGTACTTTCCAGAAGAGCTGAACACTCTTATCAGTAATGAGTGAGAAAACATTTCACTGAATCTTCTCAAGCAGTAATTATAGGAAAAGTAGCTTGCTGCAGTTTTAATTTGCATTTATTTGGTTACCAAGACTGTATGCTTTTTCATGTTTCTATATAAGCTGACTCCATTAATTTGATGTATTTTTTTCCCTGCATACACAAATAATGTGTATGGTAAAAAACAAACCTTACAACATTTGACAGTACTAAAGATGAGAGTCTCCTAACACCCAGAGGGACCCACAGTCAACGGTTTGCTCTATGTTCCTCCAGATTCATACAATAATGTTTTAACAGTAACAGTGAAGTTACATATTCTAATTTAGTTTTTCTTTCTTGAATAAATGTAACTTGCGCCAATCTGATAGGTTAGAAAAAACAACAACTCATCCTTTCACCTCAACACTTTGAATTTTTTTTTGCCATTTATCAGTTTGTTTTAAAGTCTAAATTTACTCCAAATCTGCGTTTTACGACACTGGGCAGTAGCTGGTACACTTTAAGGGCTCAAAATTGTTGGATGATGTAGATTTTAAAATGTTCACCCTACAGTCCAAGATAATAAACCAAAAAGTGAAGCACACGGAAAACCCAGTATTTCATCTCTGAGAAGACTCGCCTAATGAAGAGAATTTCTTACGGACAAAAGACCAAAAAAAACACTTTTAAGAAAAAGAGATCCTCAAGTTGTTATGCAATTGTTGGGTTGTTTTGTTTTTGGGGGGGAGGGGTTTTAGTAAAACACGACTGACAATGAAATATTAAGGGCGCTACAGGGCAGGGGCCTCATCTAGACGACGAGGCGCCCCCCGGAGCTAACAGCTCACTGCGAACCCCACGGACCGTCCAAAGTCCTCCTGCGGCCGCTGGGAAAGCCGGGGGTCCTCGGCCCGCGGTCGCAAAGCGGGGAGAAGCAGAGCCCCGGGCCCTGGAGTGCCCGCGGTGGTTCCGAACCCAGCGGCCCGCTCGGTCTTCCCGCCGCCTGGCTCCGCGCACTGCGCGCGCTGTAACCGGGCCGCCGGTCTCCCCGAAGGCTCCGAACTGTCCCAGCGCCTCTCGCCCCGTCCCTGCCCTCACAGCCGCTCTCCAAACACACATGCACAAACACGAAAGAGGCCCCGGACCAGGGAGCCGCGCCGACCCTCATCCCAGGAAGGCTGCCGCCTCGGCGCTCAGCGCGGGCCGGGCGGAGGCCATTGTCTGGCCGGTGCGCGGCTCGAGCACCGCGGGGACGTTAGGGGCGCCGGCCCGGCCGCGCCGCACTCACTAAGTGTCCAGCAGCAGCTTGGCGGCGCCCTCGAAGCTGAGCCTCTGCCGCTTTTGGAAGGTCTCCCAGCGCTCCCGCTGCTCGCCCAGGTCCAGCTCGGACGCGGTGAGCGCCGCGGGCGGAGGCGGGGGCAACGGCGGCACCGGCGGCGGCTCCCCGGGGCCCGCCTCCTGCACCGGCGGCGACCGTCGCTTGGCCGCCGGCTGCCTCGCCGCCGCCCGGCTCCCGCCCCCGGCCTGGGCTGCGGGCCGCCGTGCGCGGTCGGCACTAGGGGCCGAGGCGGGGGCCCTGGACGACCCCGGCCGCTTCTGCCCGCGTGGCTTGGTCGCTCCGCCGCTTCTCGCCCGCCGCATGGCTCCCGCAGCCTGGCGCGCAGGCCTCTCCGCCGCGCGTCCCCGCTCACCCGCGCGCCCGCAGAACCCCGCGCGCTACCGCCGTCCGCGCGCGCCCGCCGCCCCTCTGGCATACGGGGCGCCGCGCCCGCCCCGCCCCGCCCCGGCCGCCGTCCGGCCTCGGCCCCCGGCCCGCCCGCACCTGGCAGCCGCGAGCGCACCCACCCCTGCTCGCCGCGGGGCCCGCACCTGCGCCGCTCCAGCCGGCAAGCCCTGCGGGATCGCGCCTCGGGCCTCGGCTCCCGACACTCGGGGCCCGTTTGCACCTGCCGCGGAGCCTCCGGGCCCCCTGAAATCCCTGAGGGCTTCCTCCTGCCTTCCTGAGGCCTGGGTCACCCTGAATTCCCTGTCACATGCGAGCAGACACCCGGGGCAACTTCATCTCTGATGAGGACAGCACCTGCCTGGCAGGAGCCATCGTGCGCCCGAATGAGCTAGGTAATGTGGATAAATGACCTGCCTCTCCGGGACAAGCAGCAGCTGAAATCAGAGTTCTCACACTTGGGCATTCCTGACAGATTATAAAACAGCATCTTCAGGGGCTCGAGAGTCAACAGATTATTTAAATTTAATAAATGAATGAACTCCGCACCAAATTCTATTATTATGGTTCTATTGATCACAGCACCAATTTAAAGACAAACTCACAAGAACCACTGATGGAACTCAAATATTTTCCAAACCTATTTTGTTTCCCTATTTTATTCATATATTCAAAGAAATAACATTTTCATTTACTAATTTTTACTATTTTTTGTGCCCTACTTCCTTAATTTTCACCTTCCTTTAATTCTGTTTTTATCTTATCATTAGTTTATTGAATTAAATACAGAGGTTCTTTATTTTTAGTATTTTGTTGTTGTTGTTCAGTCGCTAGGTTGTGTTTGATTCTGCGATCCCATGGACTGTCACACACCAGACTCTTCTGTCCTCCACTGTCTCCTGGAGTTTGTGCAAATTTATTTCGAGTCAGTGAAGCCATCCAACCATCTCATCCTCTGCCACCCTTTTCCCTTTTTGCCTTTAATCTTTCCCAGCATCAACATCTTTTCCACTGAGTGGGCTCTTTGAAGCAGGTGGCCAAAGTGGAGCTTCAGCTTCAGCATCAGTTGTTCCAAAGAATATTTAGGGTTGATTTCCTTTAGAAGTGACTGGTTTGATCTCTTTGCAGTTCAATGGATTCTCAAGACTCCTCCAGCACCACAATTGGAAAGCATCAGTCCTTCGGTGCTCAGTCTTCTTTGTACATGACTACTGGAAAAACCATGGCTTTGATTATATGGACCTTTGCAGGCAAGGTTAACGTCTCTGCTTTTTAATACACTGTCTATGTTTGTCATAGTTTCCTTTCAAGGAGCAAATGTGTCTTTTAATTTCAAGGCTGCAGTCACTGTCCACAGGAATATTAATGACTATAAATTTCCCTGTGAGTACAGCTTTAGCTGTATGTATCAGGGGTTCATTGGAGGTGTACAGTTTACACACAGCAAAATACACATATCTTTTATCTTCTATTTTATTGAATACTTTTAAAAATTAAGATGAAAGTGATATAACAGACATTTTAACATGTAGTTCACTGACACTGCATTCATGGTTCTGTACAGTACCACCTCGATCTAGTTCCAAACTCTTCTATTGTTTTTATATTACATTTATACCTTGCTGGTAAATAGAAAATTCACTGAGATAAACACTGTGTCGATTTCCCTCAGCAGATAAGTGACATTTTACTGAACGATTTTTTAACAAGGGTAGCTAAGACACTCCATCTGTATTAACTCTTTCCTAGGCTGCCACCTTTGGGCCAGTTTATGACTCCTTCACTTGGGGTAAATTCCCAATAAATCTGATTTAACTTTTTAACAAGTTTGCTTTAAAATTTTTTTTTTGGAAAAAAGGAAGATAAAATTGACACTTTGCTAAAGTGCAATTTTTGTGACTTTTTTTGGAGGAGTTCAATTTTTTTTTTTTTTGAAAGTATAGTTGATTTACAAGGTTTCTGGTATACAGCAGTGACTCATTTATACATATATATATATTTTGTATTCTTTTCTGTTATGATTTATGATAAGATATTGATATTCCCTGTTTGATAGGAACTTGTTTATCCATTCTATATATAATATACATCTGCTAACACCAAACTCTCTAACAACTGGTTTATTAGCAAACCAATCTGCTAACAATCCAACACTCCCCACTCCGCTCCCCCTTGGCAACCACAAGTCTGCTCTCTGTCTGTGCGTCTGTTTCTCCTCAGTAAACAAGATCATTTGTGTCATATTTTAGATTCCACATATAAGTAGTATCATATGGTATTTCTCTTTCTCTGACTCAGTTCACTTAGTATGATAATCTCTAAGTCAATCCATGTTGCTGCAAATGGCATTATTTCATTCCTTTTTTATGGCTGAGTAACATTCCATGGTATATATGTACCCTATCTTCTTTATCCATTCATCTGTCATGGACAAGTACATTGCTTCCATGTCTTGGCTATTGTAAATGGTGCTGCTTTGAATATAGAGATGAATGTATCTTTCTGAATTATAATTTTGTCCAGATAAATGCCCAGAGTGGGATTGCTCTAGACATCATATGGCAATTCTACTTTTCATTTTTTTTAGTGCCGTTCTCCGCAGTGGCTGTGTCAATTTACATTATCATTTAAATGTGTGGGAGGGTTCCATTTTCTCCACCCTCCCCAGCATTTTTTGTAGACTTTTTAATGATAGCCATTCTGACTGGTATTTCTCTAATAATTAGTGATACTGAGCAACTTTTCATGTGCCTGTTTGCCATCTGTATGTCTTCTATTGAGGTTTCCTGCCTATATTTTGACTGGGTATTTTGGTTCTTTGCTCTTGAGTTGTATGAGCTGTTTATTTTGGAAATTAAACCCTTGCTGGTTGTGCTATTTGCAAGTATTTTCTCCTTTACCACAGGTTGTCTTTTCACTTTGTTTATGGTTTCCTTTGCTGGCAAAATGCACGTATCTTAAATATACAGCTTACGTAACCACCACCAACTCAAATACAGAACATTTCCAGCAGTTTAGAGAGTTTCTCTCAGGTGAAAGAACAGAGGGGACCAGTATTTTGACTTCTATCACCAGAGGTTAGTTTTACCTATTCTTGAACCTTTACAAACAGCATGTCTGACATCTTTCACTCACTATAATGTTTTTGAAAATCATCCATGTTGTTTTGTGTACATGATTTTATTTGCTGTTGTATAATATTTGACATGAATACATCACAGTTTATCCTCCTGTTGGTGGATATTTGGGTTGTTTCCAGCTTGGGGGCTATTATGAATAAAGCTGTTATTTTATTTACATTTGTGTACAAGTCTGTGAACTCAGTTTGGTATATATACTTAGGAGTGAAATTGCTGGGTCATAAATTAGCAGTATACTCTTAGAAGAACTACAAAGAGCTTTCCAAAGGCCACACCATTTTATATCCCACCCGTGTATGAGAGTCACGGGTATGCTATACCCTCACATTTGGTATTGTCAGTCTTTTAAAATTTAGCCTTTCTGGTGTTTTTTTTTTTTCATGTCTTTGACAAGCAGTGATGTTGAAAAACCTTTTCATGTGCTTATTGACCACTTGGACATCTCTCTAAAGTGCCTGCTGACAGGCACTAAATTGGCTTGTTTGATATATAAGACTTATTTATGTCTGGATGTGAGTTCTAGGCCAGACATATATATTTAAAATATATGCAACTAGAGATTATCATACTATGTGAATTAAGTCAGAAAGAGAAAGACGAATACCATATGATATCACTTATATGTAAAATCTATCTACAAAACGGAAACAGACTCACAGACATAGAGAGCAGACTTGTGGTTGCCAAGGAGAAGGGGAGGTGGGAGGAGAGGACTGGGAGTTTGGGACCAGCAGAGGTAAACTACTGATACAGGATGCATAAACAACAAGGTCCTACTGTATAGCACAGGGAAGTGTATCCAGTATCTTGTGATAAACCATAATGGAAAAGAATATAAAAAAGGATATATACATAACTGAATCATTTCATTGTACAGCAGAAACTAACACAACATTGTAAATCAATTATATACTTCAATTTTAAAAATTTCTTTAAAGGAATGTAGGAACTTTCCTGGTGGTCCAGTGGTTAAGACTCTGTACTCCCAATGCAAGGGGCACAGGTTAGATCCCTGGTCAGGAAACTAAGATCCCAAATGCCATGTGGTGCGGCCAAAATAAAAAGGAACACAGCCTGACTGACACCTTGATTTTATCCAGTAAGATCTACATTGGACCTCTGACCTCCAGAACTGGAAGATAATGGCTACTTTTAGCCATTATATATACATATGACTTCCCCGGTGGCCAAGTGGCTAAGACGCCAAGCTCCTAATGCAGTGGACCTGAGTTCGATCTCTGGTCAGGGAACTAGATTCCACATGTCACAACTAAGATGGAAGATCCCAAGTGCCACACGCAGTTAAGACCTGGCACAGCCAAATAAATAATAAATAAATAAAATTTAAGTGGGCATCTTTTGGTTCTAGTCCAGCCCCTAAAATTACAACATAACAAGGTCTCTGGTGACTCAGGATGTGGAGAGATAGACCCAGAGTATGATGTGCTGGCATAACAATGACAGGGTACACTCAACTTTAAAAGAAAAACATGAAAACCCTTGGCAAATCTGCACAGGATTTTGGGAAAAGGGAATCTGAAAACAGTACAGTGTATTCGACTTGCTTTTTTCTAAAGCATAAGTTCCCATGATTTTGGCCAGAATTGCTAGAAATATAGATGCATAAGAGAGTACATAACATTGCCCTCCAACGGCAAGCATGCTTTTCTGATACAGTTTGTGCTTGAGATTGAAGGTTGTTTTAGTTGTTTAATTGGTAAGTCATGGCCAACTCTTGCCACCCCATGGACTGTATTGCTTGCTTGCTAAGTCGATTCAGTCATGTCCGACTCTGGGCGACACTATGGACTGTAGCCCACCAGGCCCCTCTGTACGTGGGATTCTCTAGGCAAGAATACTGGAGTTGATTGCCATGCCCTTCTCCAGGGGATCTCCCCAACCCAAGGATTGAACTGGCCTGCCGTCTCTTATGTCTCTTGCATTGGCAAGCCGGTTTGTTACCACTAGCGCCACCTGGGAAGCCCCATGGACTGTATAGCCTAGGCTGATTCAGCTCCTTGGAGTGTGCAGAATCCACACCCGCCACCAGAGGGTAGGAGTCCCTGTGACACACAGACCAGGCAGGCGCAGCCTCAGGGGGTTAGTGCCCACTCTTAGACACATCATTTTGTACCCACAGGCAGGCTTGAGGCTACCTGCAAGCTTTCTGACTAGCTGCAGATGCAGAAAGCACCTAACAGAGGTTAGGGTGGGCCAGCCTCACTGTCCCTCTCAATCACAGGAAGTGAAGTGAAGTGAAGTGCTGCTACTGCTAAGTCACTTCAGTCATGTCCGACTCTGTGTGACCCCATAGACGGCAGCCTGCCAGGCTCCCCCGTCCCTGGGATTCTCCAGGCAAGAACACTGGAGTGGGTTGCCATTTCCTTCTCCAATGCATAAAAGTGAAAAGTGAAAGTGAAGTCGCTCAGTCGTGTCCGACTCTTAGCGACCCCATGGACTGCAGCCCACCAGGCTCCTCCATCCATGGGATTTTCCAGGCAAGAGTACTGGAGTGGGATGAAGTGAGGAGCACCCAAATCTCTCTGGTCCTGTGACAGGCTTGTTGCTGTCCCTGCTGCTATTTATATCAATTTCTCCTCCCTCCTACGGACATGCCAACGGTAACTTCTGTTTTCTGAGGATTTGCGGGGCCACCACTAACTTCTGTGCCGATCAGAACATGAAGTCTCCGTTCCGGGCAGACACAAGCTGGCAGACATAGGACCTGGCAAGCTGACTGACTGCTCCTGAGTTTAAAAAAAAAAAGCCTCTCTCTGGGCAAGGGGGGTCAGTAGTCCTGAGACCTTCATAAGCACCAGGCACAGCGCCAACAGGTGCTTCACATACTGTGTCTGACGGTCCTCAGGCAGGCACAGTGAGTGTCTACATTCTCCTGATGTGGAAATTGAGGGTGTAGATAACTCATGCTCACACAGCTAGCAGGTGGCAGGGTTCATTTCAGAGGGAAGGGCAATGACTTTGGTTGCCTGAAACTTCCTCCCACACCCACTGCGCTCACTGGAGCCCCAGCTAATGCAGAGCCTCCCAAATGAGCTCCCTGCATTCAAGTCTCCTGCCTCCCCTCCTACTCCCTCACAGCGGGCAAGAGTGATTTTTTTTTAGTTCCTTAAGCTTTGTTTTGTATGTTCTTTTTTCCAAGGAAGAAGCTGCTCCTTTCTTAACTGACTGGGTTTCACACGGTAACAAAGGCCCCCGTCCAGACACCCCTCAGGGCCCCGGAGTCCCGAGTCAGGGCGTCCCAAGTTGGGTAGGGGGAAGGCAGCCCTCCACTGCCCAGGGGTGTGGTGGGCATACCTTGCTGCCCATAAATACCCTCCACAAATACAGCCCAGTTGTTTCCAGGTAAACAGGCTGAGCTGTAGCAGTCCCAGGGCCTGGCACTAGAGGGACCCTGCTCCGAGGACAGGGGTCCCACACTGGCACCTGCACCCACACCTGCTGGCAGTCCCAGCCCAGAGCGCCAGGGGGCAGAGCTTCCTCATGGCAGTGGTCCCAGTGCCTGCGAGCCGCAGCTCCTCATTGTTAGAGTAACTACAGAATATACATGTACAGGTCAAATTACATTAATAAAAAGAATGTCCAACTAGATTAACGAATGGAGCTTTTGTCCATTTTTCTAACATTCCCAACATCCTCCTCCCTGCTCCCTAAGAAGTAACCACCACCCTGAATCTGCTGCTTATCTGATCACATGTGTGGTGGTAGTGGTGGTTCAGTCGTGTCCAACTCTTGCGACCCCACGGACTGTAGCCTGCCAGGCTCCCCTGTCCATGGGATTCACCAGGCAAGAATACTGGAGGGGCTTGCCATTTCCTTCTCCAGGGGACCTTCCTGACCCAGGAATCGAACCTGGGTTTCCTGTATTGCAGGCAGATTCTTTACTGACTGAGCTACGAGGAAAGCCTTATCACCTGTGTATGTACATCTAAATGGGCTTCCCAGGTGGCTCAGAGGTAAATAATTCGCCTGTAGTGCAGGAGACGCAGGTTTGATCCCTGGGTTGGGAAGAGCCCCTGGAGGAGGAAATGGCAACCCACTCCAGTATGCTTGTCTGGGAAATCCTATGGACAGAGAAGCCTGGCGGGCTACAGTCCATGTGGTTGTGAAAGAGTCAGACGCAACTTAGTGACCAAACAACAACAAACGATGTACATGTATTTAGATTTTACTCGTTTGTTTTTGAATTTTATGTAAGTAAAATAGTACTGTATGCCTTCTTCTGAGACTGTTCTTTTGTGAGTCATCCCTGTGGACATGTGTAGTGGGAGCTGATGCATGTTCACTGGTGCACAGGATTCACAGAACGAACATCCCACAATGCCCATGTCGCTGTTGACAGAGATACAGGTTTAGATGTTGCTACTATGATCAAGCTTGTTCATATCCACTGGGGCAGGTGTGCAAGCGATTCTCTAGGATATAGTGTTTAAAAATCTTTTCAGATAACTTCATTATCTGAGTACATGCCAAGGTTTTATTACAGTCTTGCTATAAGAACAAAGGGCTCTGACAGACCAGGGGTAGGAGGGGGCGGTCCTTTACCAAGGAAGCCTCCAACACCAGCTAGGTGTCCTAGAATTTAACTCAGTCTGATGCCACCTGCCTGGAATTACCATCAGATCCCAAAGGTTAAAGGCTCAGTCCCACCAGACTGTCCCCTTACCTCCCCTTTCCCAGACACCAATTCCAAGTCCAGGTTGTCACCTGTGCTTCTGACCCAGACCCACGGCCTCCTTCCTCCTGGAGTTTGACTGATTTGTTCAACCGGCTCAGACACCAGGAAAACTGTTTACCCACCAGATCCCTGGTTTATTACAGAGGACATATCTCAGGAGCAGACGCACAGGGCCAGGAATGTGGGAAGGGATACAGACCCTCCATCCCTCTCTGGGACCACTCTCACCGCCACTAGTCCCAGCTCCACTGTTCACCATCACAGGCTCTCCAAATCTCGTACTTTAGAGATTTGTTTGTAATTTTAATTGGAGGATAACTACTTTACAATATTGTGATGGTTTTTTTGCCGTACGTCATCATGGAGGCTTCATTACGTAGGCGTGATCGATGAAATCAGTGGCCACTGACGACTGATTCAACCTCAACCCCTTCTCTCCTCCCTCAAGGTGGGGGAGGAGGGCTTAAGCTTCCAACCTTCTGACAAACAGCCCCCAAATTTAAGGCCTTTCCAAAAGTCGCCTCATTAACACAAACTCTGGGAAGGCTGAAAGGTGCTCATTATGAATAACAAGAAATTTTTATCACTCTGACCACTTAGAAAATTCCTAGGGTTTTAGGAGCTCTATGATAGCAGTGAGGATGAAGATCAACTTCTTACAAATCACATCACCACAGTAATCTCTGTTAGACTGTGTATAATGATGCTGCTGCTGCTGCTAAGTTGTTTCAATCGGGTCCGACTCTGTGCGACCCCACAGACAGCAGCCCACCAGGCTCCCCCCTCCCTGGGATTCTCCAGGCAAGAACATTGGAGTGGGTTGCCATTTCCTTCTCCAACGCATGAAAGTGAAAAGTGAAAGTGAAGTCGCTCAGTCGTGTCCAATTCTTCGAGACCCCATGGACTGCAGCCCACCAGACTCCTCCGTCCATGGGATTTTCCAAGGAAGAGTACTGGAGTGGGGTGCCATTGCCTTCTCCAAGACTGTGTATAATAGAAACATCTAATTAAAAATCTTTAGACTCAATAAATAAATAAATAAAAAGATCTTTAGACTCTTGGGGACTTCTCTGGTGGTGCAGTGGTTAAGACTTCCAGCTCCCAATGCAGGGGGCACAGGTTCAACCCCTGATCAGGGAACTGAGATCCCATGTGCCATGAGGTGCAGCCAGAAAAAAAAAAATCTTAAGAATCGAATTAAAGTATGAGTATCTAGTATCTCAGAAGAGATCTTATTTTGGTATTTTGGTTATAATCTATCATAAAATTGCTCAAATATGTTATTAGGAATGCTACCTGTTTGTGAATTATGTAAACCCACAGGCCAGACTGAGGATAATTTTTCTTCTGTAATAACTGAAGTGATATTGCTGGATCCAGGAAATATTCTTGCTCAATTTCGTTCTCCAAATGGGTTGAAACAATTTAAACTCTCACAGTGGATATTGTCTGACTTTTTAATCCCTGCACATCTGGAGGTTATGAAGTGGTATCTCACCATCGTTTTAATTTGTTTATTCCTGATCTCCTTGAGCAACTTTTTATGATTGCATACATTCTCAGTCACTTCAGTCCTGTCCAACTCTTCATAACCCCATGGACAGTAGCCCGCCAGGCTCCTCTGTCCACAGGATCCTCCAGGAAAGAATACTGGAGTGGGTTGCCATGCTCTCTTCCAGGGGATCTTTCTGACCCAGGGATCGAACCTGTGTCTCTTACATCTACCTGCACTGGCAGGCAGGTTCTTTACCACTAGCACCACCTGGGAAGCCCCAACTTTTTATGTTTATCCCAGTCTATTTCCTCTTCTGTATTCTTCATATACTCTAGATCTGTGCTATCAATATGGCAGCCACTAGTCACATGTGACAACAATTAAAATTAAATACAATTTAAAACTGAGTTTCTGGGCTGCAGCAGACGACTTTGGCATGATGTCTCACACCATCTTACTGGTACAGCCTACCAAGAGGCCAGAAGGCAGAACTTACGCTATGAATCTGTGAATGAGCATATGGAAGGTGTTTGTAAAATGTATGAACACCTGAAGAAAATGAATCCCGACAGCCCCTCTATCACATATGATATCAGTCAGTTGTCTGATTTTACTGATGACCTGGCAGACCTCAGCTGCGTTGTTTACCGAGCTGATACCCAGACATACCAGCCTTATAGCAAACACTGGATTAAAGAGAAGATCTACGTGCTCCTTCATCACCAGGCCCAACAGGCTTGGAAACAGTTGAGTTTGGAAGCATTATGGGGATGGGGGTGGGCTTGGAACACAACTGTGTGCAGTGTGCTGTAGTGGAAGTTTTGTATTATATTTATCCCATTTCCGTTTTGGTATACCCTAGCCAGAATTGAATGTATTAGATAAAATGTGATGATCTTGTTCAATCTGAAACCGCCTTTGCCCCCTCCCCACCTTTTTATTACTTAAACATTTTTAAGATGATTTAGATGGAAGTTGGTTTTTGTCAGTTAACGTTGGTTCCAGTCCCTCAAACTGTTCATACTTGCTTTATAATATCCACTGTACTAATCCTCCTTCAAATTGGGGTGGGGAGTGGTGGCATAGTTTAGTTACATCCTCAAGATAAAGTCTTGGTGAAAAACAAATAAATGTTCTTTAGTTAAAAATAAATAAATAAAACTGAGCTTCTCAGTCTCACTAGAAGTAAGTCAAGAGCCCAGTTGAATTTATGAAAGATCTACCAAAGCTCTTTTCCTTGGTCATGAGGATATTTGCCTAGATGTCCATGTAAAAAATATAAACTCTTGCATTTCACAGGTAAGGCCTAAATCCGGCCATAATTTAGTTTTGGGTGTGGATATATTTTCATTTTTTCCAATAGTCCCTTCTTTACCGAATGTATACTAGGCTTTTTTATATGCATGGCTCTTTCTCTGAGCTTCTAGTCTGTTTCACTGATCCTGAGCTGATCACATTGTCTTATTATAACTTTAAAATATAATAAAGGCTTGACATCTTGATTCTTCAGGAGTGTCTTGACTGTTCTCAGACCTTTGCACATCCATATAAAAAAAATTTTTTGGGGGGGTGCCATTCCAAAGGCATGTTGATCCCCAGCCAGGGATCAAACCCACACTCCTGCAGTGGAAGGGAGGAGTCTTAACCACAGACTGCCGGGGAAGTCACCATAAAAATTTTAGATTTGCTGTTCAAGTCCCCCATAAAATCCTGTTATAATTTTGATCGGAGATGCTTAAATCTACAGGTGGATTTGGGAAAAACAAACAAACAACTCTACTATCTATGTGCCAGGTCCTGTCCATGGCCCTGGGGATGTAGCAGTGAACAAGACGGACAAGGGGACGTCCCATCAAAATTGGGGTAAAATCCAAACTCTTCACCATCGCCTATGAACCAGTCCACAAGACCTTGCCTGACCCCCTGCTGGCCTCTCACCACTTGCTCTCACTCTGAGCTCCAGTCACAACTTCCTTTGCATCCCTGAACCTCAGCAAGCATTCTCCAGCTGTGTTTTTGCCAGAATCCACTCTCCACTCTTTGCGCCTTACTTGTGTAACAGGCTCTTTCACCTTAAGCAAGTGTTTGCTCAAACGGCCACCTTTTCAGAAAGGCCACTGTGCTACCTAATAGAGCAGCATCTCTCTCTAACCTTAGCTTTATTCCATAGCCCTCATCACTACCTAACACATTAAAGGTCGTTTTGTTTTGTTGTCTGCCTCCCCACGAGAAACTGAGCTCCCTGAACCAGGAACTCCATCTGTCTTGTCCATTATCACGTTCTTAGGGCTTTGACCTATGCCTGGAACATAGTTGTTTTGTGGCTAAGTCGTGTCTGACTCTTTGTGACCCTGTGGACTGCAGCACACCAGGACTATAAGTAAGCACTCAGTAAATTTGCTGAATGAATGAAAGAAGCAAGATCAAATGATCAGGCAGGTTTGGAAAAAACCCAGGTGAGCTCTCTGAGTTGGTACAGCTACCCAAAGTTTTATAAATATTTGTCTAGTGCTTATCAATTTTTTAAAAATGGCCACATTCCCCGAAGACTTCCAGGGAGAATAGTATTTAACCATCTAATGATTTTAGAGTCTGATTTGCAAGTATATTATCATCATATTACTATATGAGGGTTTGGGAGATAGATTTTATTTTTTTTTAATATTTGGCTGCACTGAGTCTTAGTTGTGGCTTATGGGATCTAGTTCCCTAACCAAGTATTGAACCTGGGCCCACTAAACTGGGAGTGCAGAGTCCTAGCCACTGGACTACCAGGGAAGTCCCTGGGCAGATAGAATGTAATTAATTCCAATTTATCAGCATTTTATTTTACAGATTACACTGTGGTATCATAATTAAGAGGTCTTTACCTAACTGAGGAACACACAAAAATATTTTTTCATTTAGACGTGACTAAACAGGTCACTGGTCCCTGCTGATGTCCACTGGGGTCTGAGGGACAATGCTGTGCACTGGAGCCCCTGGTCTCCTGTACCACAGTGCCTTCCAGTGAGCCTGGACATTGACCCACTTGGTCTGGGCGGGAGTGTTACAGCCTCCAGATGCCCACTGAGCACCTACTGTGTGCCAGGCATCAGTCTGGATACCATGATAACACAGTCTCTGACCTCCTGGGCTTCCAGTGTACAGGAGGTGAAAAATGAGTGAGCAGAGCAAGTTCAGGCATCGATAAATGTGCTGAAGGCAAGAACAAAGTATTCCAGTGGGTAGGACAGTGTGGTCAGAGAAGACCTCTCTGAGAAGCAGACTCCTGAATTGAAACCTGAATGACAGGATAAAAAGGAAGAGCAGTCCAAGCAGAAGGACGAACACAAGCCCCCAGATCAGCAAGGGCGAGACGGGGCTGGGAGACGGACGGAAGGCTGTTGGGGGAGGATTAGAGTGACCGAGGGAGTGCAGTGGGGTGGCACTGAGCAGGAGGCTCCCTCTGACCTCACTGGGCCTGAAAGCCACAGCGAGGACTCTGGGTCTGACTCGGGAACAACAGGAAGCAGAGGAGTGAAGGGCAGTGAGTGAGCTGCTGGATTTGCCAGCAATGGACACGCCCATTCGAGACTACTCTGTGCTCAGCCTGGGGCCTGGAGGCCAGAATGTAGACATCAGAAAAACCATCTTCTCCAATACCTGGCCAGGGAATACGAGCCAGAGAATTTTATATGGAATGGGATCACACACTCTGTACCCTATACTCTTTTTTGTCTGGCTGCTTTCATTCAACATAATTTTTTTGAGATTCATCCATGTTGTTTATATATGTATAAATACTTAATTTATTTTTAATTCTGAGTAGTACTCCCATGGATGGAGGAGCCTGGTAGGCTGCAGTCCATGGGGTCAGAGAGTCAGACATGACTGAGCGGCTTCGCTTTCACTTTTCACTTTCATGCATTGGAGAAGGAAATAGAAACCCACTCCAGTGTTCTTGCCTGGAGAATCCCAGGGACGGGGGAGCCTGGTGGGCTGCCGTCTATGGGGTCACACAGAGTCAGACACGACTGAAGTGACTTAGCAGCAGCAGTACTCCATTGCATGGCTGTACTACAATATATCACAAGGACTTCTCATGTATGTAATTGATTGTCTCTCTCTCTTTCCACACTGGTTGGGAAAAAAAACTACCAAAACAATCTGTGACCCACTTCTAGCTGACTTCAAAGCCAGCATTTTCTATACTCATCTCACTCCTCATTTTTCCTTTTTTCTCCTTTGTTATAAGCTCCCCATCCATTTATCTTTTATTTTGTTACACTACAAACATTTAGGTCAGTCATCTAGGTACTGCTCTGAAACAAAGATCAAGTAACAATACTTGTCACCCTGCTTGTTTACTTTTATGCAAAGTACATCTTGTGAAGTGCTGGGCTAGATGAAGCACAAGCTGGAATCAAGATTGCTGGGAGAAATATCAATAACCTCAGACACGCAGACGACACTACCCTTGTGGCAGAAAGCAAAGAGGAACTAAAGAGCCTCCTGATGAAAGTGAAAGAGGAGAGTGAAAAAGCGGGCTTCAAACTCAACATTCAGAAAACGAAGATCATGGCATCTGGTCCCATCACTTCATGGCAAATAGATGGGAAACAGTGAGAGACTTTATTTTCTTGGACTCCAAAATCACTGCAGATGGTGACCGCAGACATGAAATTAAAAGACACTTGCTCCTTGGAAGAAAAGCTATGACAAACCTAGACAGCATATTCAAAAGCAGAGACATTACTTTGCCGACAAAGGTCTGTATAGTCAAAGCTATGGTTTTTCCAGTAGTCATGTAAGGATGTGAGAGTTGGACCATAAAGAAGACAGAGCACCAAAGAATTGATGCTTTTGAACTGTGGTGTTGGAGAAGACTCTTGATAGTCCCTTGGACTGCAAGGAGATCAAACCAGTCAATCTTAAAAGGAAATCAGTCCTGAATATTCACTGGAAGGACTGATGTTGAGGCTGAAGCTCAGATACTAACCACCTGATGTGAAGAGCTGACTCATTAGAAAAGACCCTGAGGCTGGGAAAGACTGAAAGCAGGAAGAGAAGGGAATGAGAGGATGAGATGGTTGGATGGCATCAGCGACTCAATGGACATGAATTGGAGCAAGTTCCAGGAGATGGTGAAGGACAGGGGAGCCTGGCACACTGCAATCCATGGGGTCGCAAACAGTCAGACACGACTGAACAACAACAGTAAGTAACAGTGCTCTGCTTTGATTTGATTTGACTAGTTCTTTCCTGCTGCTTGCTTAGGAATGCTGAGCTTTGTCGATTTGGTCTATTCATAGATGCTCATCATCTCCTATTTGGCCAATGGCCACCATGTCTGGAGTGCTGGTCTCTGATCTCATCCCCTTTCTATGCATCTGCTATGATGTCACCTAGTTATCATTCTACAGTAGGAATCTGAACATGTCCTTCCCATGCAGAACACCTGCAAGAAGAATCTAAAGTCCTCAGCATAGCCAGCCAGGTCCTTCATTAGTCATTCATTCTTTCAACAAATATTTACTGAGTGCTGACCATATACTAGGCTGCATGCTAGCTGGCTAAGAGTGGAGGTATGGTGATAAACCAGAGAGACCTGGTCTGTACCTCATAGAATTTATATTCTAGTGGAGGAAACAAAGAGATAAACAACCATGTAAGCAATACAATTATGGATTATGTAAACATGAACTCATTTTGAAAGAAATAACCAAGGTGCTGCAGTTGAGTACCGGGAGCAGGAATGGGTGTTAGAGAAGGCCTTTATGAAGATGTGATGTTTACACTGCATAAAGTAGGAGACAGCAGGAGCCACAGAAGAGTTCTGGGCAAAGGAAACATCAGGTGCCAAGGTCCGGAAGTGGGAAATGCCTGGGACGGCAGGACCACTGGAGATAGTGAAGCTGCTGGAGTGTTGAGCTCTGCCTCCTTCTCCAGGCTTATTTTCCACCTGCAGTCCCCCTAAATCCCAGACACAAATAGGTACCCACCTGTTCTTTATCACACTATGCCTTCTCACTTTTCACCTGCTCCTCTCTCTCTGGACAATCCTGACTCTTCCCTGAGCTTGGGCTTCTAAGTAATTCCTTTGTGCTAACTTTTGGGTTGCTCTGCTACCCTCCTACAGGCAGCTAGATGGCTCCTTCCTCTTCTATGCCCCCACAGAAGTCTATGTACTTCTCCTTGTTTGTGCAGCTAACATTTACTGAGTGCTTCCTGTGTACCAAAAACTGTTCTAAGCATTCTACCTGTAGAAACTAACCTTGCAAGGGAGGTTCATTCAACCCTCAAAAACCCTGTAAGGGGGACCTCCTTGGTGGCCCAATGGTTAGGGATCCACTTTGCAATACAGGGGACCTGAGTTCAATTCCTGGTCAGGGAACTAAGATCCCACATGCTGCAGAGCAACTAAGCTCTGGTGACACACAGAAAGTTCCTGCATGATGCAATGATGCCAAATAAATAATTTTTTAAAAAAACCTATAAGCTAGGTATTATTACTATCTCTGCCCTATATACATGAAGACATTGAGGCCCAGAGAAGTTGAATAACTCACTGACAGTCACAGTGAGTAAATGGTAGAGTCAAGATTTCAACCCAATCCAGTCTGTGCTTTAACCACTAAGCCATTTTTGCCTTTCAAGATTGAGAACAGTAACTAGCATTGATCAAGTACCCCCTATAAACTGGGCTTTCTTCTCAACCCTTTACATGAGTTAATTCATTGAATCTTCCAACAACTCATTAGGATAAATACTCTCAGGATCACAATGACCCCCTTTATTGGCACTAAAACCACGACCCCATTGGGTGGGGGCCCATGTCCTACCCAAGTCAGCAACCTCAAAGCCTTCCATATCCAGAAGCAGCTGAACATGTCTGCTGAATGAGCAAAGAAACCAACAAACCTAGTCTTTCTCTTGGCTCAACATTAAACTTCAAGGGACTGTCCTGGTGATCCCGTGGTTAAGAATCTGCCTTCTAATGCAGGGTACACGGGTTCAATCCCTGGTCACGGAACTAAAATCCCACACACTGCAGGACAATTAAGTCCATGAGCCACTACAAAGATCTGGAGTGCCGTAACTAGGACCTGATGCAGCCAAAAACAAATAAATATTCTTTATAAAAACAAATAAACATAAAACAAAAATTTTAAATTTTAGCATCTTTGTTTGTAACAGTGAAAACTAGGAATATCTTGATGTTAAACTGTGATATCTTCACACAGAATACACAGCAGCTAAAGCAATTGAACTAGCTTTGTCAACACAACTAAGCCACAAAAAACAGTATTAAAAAAGGGAAGTTGTAGAATGATAGCTAGAGTATGACATCATTTACATAAAGTCTAAAAACAGCTGTTTTAGTCTGCGCAGGCTGCTTTAACAGAACATCACAGACTGAGCAGCTTATAAACAATAGAAACGTATTTTTTTTTTTTTCACAGTTCTGGAAGCTGGGAAGTCAACATTAAGGTGCTGGCAGATATAGTGTCTGGTAAGGGGCCACTTCCTATGTCCTCACATGGGGCAAAGGGGCTCTCTGGGACCTTTCATAAGGGCACTAGGCCCATTTTTAAGAGCTCTGCTCTTGTGGCCTAATCACTCCCAAAGGCCTCACCTCCAAACATCATCACACTAGGGTTAGGTTTTAACACGTGAATTCTGGGGGGTCACATTCAATCTATAGTAACATGTAGTATTTATGGATGGAGAAGGCAATGGCACCCCACTCCAGTACTCTTGCCTGGAAAATCCCATGGATGGAGGAGCCTGGTGGGCTGCAGTCCATGGGGTCGCTAAGAGTCAGACATGACTCAGCGACTTCACTTTCACTTTTCACTTTCATGCATTGGAGAAGGAAATGGCAACCCACTCCAGTATTCTTGCCTGGAGAATCCCAGGGATGGGGGAACCTGGTGGGCTGCCGTCTATGGGGTCGCACAGAGTCGGACACGACTGAAGCGACTTAGCAGCAGCAGCAGCAGCAGTATTTATGGAAACATTAATGTATGTTATTAGTTTTAAAAGGCTCCTGCGGTTGATAAACATCAAATTCAGCACTGTGTTACCTCCAAGAAGAGAAAGCTATTGGTATTGGAGAGGGAATACTTTTAAAAAAAACCCCAACAAAAAATTAACACAGATCCATACAGGTCCAACCAACTGAGTTTTGACAAAGGTGCAAAAGTAATTCAATGGAGAAAAGATAGTGTTTCCATGGTGAAACTGGAGGAATTTGACATCCAAAAGTGAAATAATGAACCTCGACTTAAGCCTCAAAATGAATTATAGATTTACATGTAGGGAAAACACAAAGTCTTTGGGATCTAGGGCTAAGTGAAGAACTCTTAGACATGACACCAAAAGCACAATCCATTAAAGAAAAGCATCAACAAATTGGACTTGGTCAAAAATTTTAAATTTTGCTCTATGAAAGATGCTGTGAAGAGGAGAAAACAGGCAACTGGGGAACTGCAGGTCTTAGAAGGCTTACAGAGCAGATGTAACAAAATAGAAAGGTAGATGGGCAAGAGGTTGGGCTCTGAGAGTTGAGTACTGGGGTTTAAGAAAGCAGAGTGCGATCATTTTAGGTGATGTCGAGGTTTGTTGCTTAGGTGAAATGGAGGTGATTGTGGAAGAGATCAGGTAAGCATAAGATAGAGTGTTAAGACATCTCAAACTAACAAACTTTTGTACTTCAAAAGACACCACCAAGAAAGTGAAAAGACAACTTATAGGATGGAAGAAAATACCTATATTTTCTAAGAATTTGTATGTAGAATATACAGCGAACTCTCAAAACTCAACAGTAAAAAAGGTAAACAATCCAATTACAAAATGAGCAAAAGAGACGAACAGGTATTTCAGCAAAAACAAAATCCACATGGCAAAGAAGCACATGAAAATACATGCAACATCATTAATCATTAGGGAAATGAAAATTCAACATCTGAACACTGCACAAGAATTACATAGCTAAAACTTAAAAAAAAAAATAAAGTGACAATACCAAATGCTGTGAGGGTGCAAAGAAACTGCATCTCCCAGACACTGGGGGTGGGAGAATAAATAATACAACTGCTCTGGAAATGGCAGTTTCTTAAAGACCTAACCATACACATACCTGATAACCCAGCAATTACACTACTGGGCATTCATCCCAGGGAAAGAAAAACATCTGCTTACACAAAAATATACATGAATGATCAGAGAAGCTAGCGTTAAAAAGGAGACAAAATGCTCCAAGAGGAGTCACTTGTGTCAGGCCCCAGGGAAACAACCTAAGACTTCATTCCTAACCCAACTGCAGTTACAAGCTTCCCCAGGAAACTGACCTTTAACCAGACAACCTGGAATGTCCTCGTCAGCACTAGGATCCATCCTTGTGATCCGTGGATACCTCTGCCCTTCCCCTTAGGCAAGGAATGCAGCCTCGCCTAAAAACAAGATAGTCTTTGCTAATTCTTTCCTTTTTTCTGCTTCCTCTCTGCCTTTAAAAATCTTTTCTTTTCTGCAGCTCAACAGAGCTCCATTGCTAGAAGGGATGTTTCCTGATTCACAAATTGTTGAATACAGTGATCCTTATATTTATTCAGTTGAGTTTTTGTTACTTAACATTTGTAATAGTCAAAAACTGGAAATATCCCGAAAGTCCATCTGTAGGTGAATGAATAAACCAACTGTGGGATACATATACCACAGAAAGATATTCAGCAGCAAAAACGGATGAACTCTTCATATATTCAACAATTCCAATGAATTTTACATGAAAAATGTCAAACTCCTATGACTGGAGGGACATGCCTAACGAAATCTTAATTCCTTTACAGGTTACATACTGTACGATTCCATTTATGCAACATTCTTAAAATGACAAAATTATAAATGGATTTTATAAATGACAAAATGCAGAATGGATTAATGACTCCCTGGGCTTGCAGGGAAGGGGTAAGAGAAGCTGTGACTGACCATAAGAGGTTATCTTTATAGTGATGAAAACAGCTCTGTACCTTGATCGTGCTGGGGGTGACATGAATCTACTACCCACGTGATAAAACTGCATACATACTAAAGTGCATGTAAAACTGCTGAAGTCTGAATAAGGTCTGTGTGTTGCACCAATGTTAATTTCCTGGTTTTGACATTGTACTACAACTGTGTAAGCTGCTGTCATTGGGGGAAAATGGGCAAAGGGTACATTGAGACTTCCCTATATTTTTGTGAGTTCTTAGGAATCTGTAATTATTTTTACATAAAAAAAATCATTAAGGAAATGCAAATCAAAGCCACAATGAGGTGTCACCTTACACCCATGAGGAGAATCTTTTTTTTTAAATAACAAATGTTTGTGAGGATGTGGAACACTCAAAATTGTACATGGGGGAGGCATGTAAAATGGTGGAGTTTCTGTGAAAAACAGTTCAAAAAAATTAAAAATAGAATTACCTTAAGATCCAGCAATCTAATTTGTAAGTGCATATTCAAAAGAACTGAAAGCAAGATCTTAAAGAGATATTTGCACAACCATGTTCACTGTAGCAGCTCATTATTCACAAAAGCCAAGAGGTGAAAGCAATCCACATATGCATAGATACATGAATAGACAAAATGTGCTGCATACATACAGTGGAATACTGCTGCTGCTGCTGCTGCTGCTGCTAAGTCACTTTAGTCGTGTCCAACTGTGCGGCCCCAGGGATGGCAGCCCACCAGGCACCCTCGTCTCTGGGACTCTCCAGGCAAGAACGCTGGAGTGGGTTGCCATTTCCTTCTCCAATGCATGAAAGTGAAAAGTGAAAGAGAAGTTGCTCAGTTGTGTCCGACTCCTAGCGACCCCATGGAGTGCAGCCTACCAGGCTCCTCCGTCCATGGGATTTTCCAGGCAAAAGTACTGGAGTCGGTTGCCATTGCCTTACTATTCAGCCTAAAAAAGGGAAACTGTCACACACACAAATAGTGTATGATTCCACTTACATAACTTACCTAAGATAGTCAAAATCATACAAAGTAGAATGATGATTAGGGGAAGGAGAAATGGGGGGTTGTTATTTAATGGGTATAGAGTTTCAGATTGGCAAGAAGAAAAATTCTAGATATGTTATACAATAATGTGAACACAGTTAACACTACTAAACTGTACATTTATAAGTGTATAGTTGGTCTGTGGGCTGAAACCACTGAACCCCAAGTGCCTAGAGCCTTTGCTCCACAACAAGAGAAGCCACCAAAATGAGAAGCTTACACACTGCAACTAGAGAATAGGCCCTGCTTGCCACAACAGAGAAAGTCCACGAATAACAAAGACCTAGCACAGCCAAAGATAAATAATATTTTAAAAAATGTTTTTTAAAAAGTGCACAGTTCATAAGATAGTAAATTTTATGCCCTATTTTTTTTTCACGAAAATATTTTTAAAAGCTTAAGCAAAACAGCTTTTGCTATTTTGCTAAGACTTAACAAAGTTGGGTGGTGATTATATGGTGTTTGTTGTATTATCTCCAACTTTCATATATGTATATAATCTTTCACAGTGAAAATCTTTCTGAATAGCTATTCTTTTACAACTTTTTATTTATTTGGCTGCTCTGGGTCTCAGTTGCATCACTCCAGATCTTCAGTCTTTATCGAGGTACCTGGAATCTACTTCATGACCAGGGATCACACCCTGGCCCCCTGCATGGGGAGCATGGAGTCAGCCACTGGACCACCAGAAAAATACCTTGAACAGCTATTTTTAAATGGACAAATTTTAAAAATTTTGAGGACCAATATAAAGACAATTTAGAATTTTGCTATGTTCATTTCGGCGCTCAACATCAAAGTTTCTAACTTGCTAGTAAGCAATCAGAATTAGTCTCATAATCCTGTTGCAATAAACTGCCAAACAAGGAAATGACAAACCACAGAATAACTCTGTATTTTAAATGTCAGCGATGTCAAGAAAACAATTGTGAATTTGTAATTGGAAACAGTTTTCTCACAGATTTTTATTAAAAGACCTCTAGCTAAGTAAAAAAATCACTGAATCTTAGAATAAAATTCTTTCTTTCAAAGGAACTGCCTAGGTAAAACCATTTGCACATGGTTATTAAATAAATAGTCTTTTTGCTTTGTGTTTTAAATGTCTAAGGCTGTCAACAGTTTTTTTCCCTCAGTTGAACAAATGGGAAACTACAGTTCACTGAACAAACATTTATTAAGCACAAGACCAAGTACTGTGCTAGATTTTCAAATTTGTGATTTCAGGGATTTTTGTCGGTCTATTCTTTAATGTGTTTACAGACTACCTTTTACAATCACCAGAAATGACGTTATTATTAAAAGTTTCATTAAAAAAACTCATCTTGTCTATTAAACATGGAACGCATACGCCTCTTTTCTGAAAACATTTTTCTGTGCTGAGGTTACCAAATGCACTTTGTTCAAACATTAAACCAGGAAGTTGTATGACTAACTTCTGGCAACTGCTAGAATTCCCAGCCCTGTACCCATATCAAACCATGAGATCTCCATTCTAGATCATTCCACCAATTCACAGGGATGGCTCAAGAGGAGCTATCAGTTAGTGAAACAAGCTCAGACTACTGACCGCCAGACTAACAAGAACGAAAATCCATACTTTTTACCATGAACGTTTTATCAACTACATCATCGACCAAATTATCTTCAAGAAACTGTTCATTTCTATCTCCTATCATTAATGTAAATAGATTTTAGCAAGTCATAATAAATTTATCGCTGTCTGGGCGTTAATTCAAATGCTTGTCACATTGTACCGCCTCTTACTGTTAAGCGTTGAAGGATTGTCATTTAGACCCAAGACCTTTTCCAAGTGATACCTAGCCACTCTGTAGTAAGGTGCACATCTCCAGACCACCTCCTAACTTCGCGAGGTTGCTGCTACGCGACAGCCACTCGCATGTTTATTTACACCCCCACCAGCATGACTCAGCCACCGGGCTGCGTGACTGCGGACCCAAACACGTCTGTCTTAGTCACGTTCCCCCGGTTATCTCGTCGCTGACCAGCGGCCACACCCGCGGCGGGGTCCTAGCTGGTTAAACCACCCGCAATGTGGCTGGCACAACCAACATATTGATAGGACACTAAAAACGCTAGTGTCGCGAATTCTTTCGTGCGTGAATTCTGTCTCTCCATGTGGGTTGTCGGCTCCCCGGTCCATATCATCTTTCACTCTGGGTCTGGACAAACAGCAGTGACGGAAAGGGGTGTGCGGAGGCATTTCTAAGCACGGCTACCGGGTCACCTGGAGCGGCGATTGGGGGGAGAGGGGGCTGTGCAGTGGAGCAGTGGGCAGTGTGGGGACTCCGCAATGAGGAAGGGGGAGAAGGCCTCCACTGCGGGGGATGGGGGTTCGTGGCGAGGAATGGGGAGTGGGAGGAGGCCTCTGCGTGGGAGACGTTGCCGGGAGGAGTGCCCCGCGTGGAGGGAGATCGGGAGGAACATCGGGAGGAACCTCGTCAGGAGAACGCCTCCGCGGTGGGGGAGGGGTGCTCCTCGGTCGGTGGGGCGGAGGGGGTTGGGGGATACTCGGGCCCAGCACGGAGTCCCAAGAGTCTAGTTTTCGTCTCCTCAAAGCACGACCAAAGCACCCTAACTGTACAAGGTGACTAAAGTTCCGCAACTGTGCTCCAGACAACAAAAATAAAACCGGCCGATGTGAGAGGGGCTTGTGCCTCAGAGGAGACACCAGAAAAACTGCGGGGTCCGCCGCCTACCTCCTGGGCACCTCCAGACCACCACTTTCTCGGGAAAATCACCGCAGAACCCGCTATATTCTGACCTAAAACCCGACAACACAGTTGAGAGAGCCGGGCCTAAGAAGCGGGAGGGAAAGACGCCCCCTCCACCCTTAGCCGGAAGTATGCTTCTCTAGTGAAGGCGGGCCTCTGCCGCGCACGCGCTCTCAGTTACTAAGCAACGTCGTCGCCGAATCACCCCAGCGGGAGCCCAGCAACAGCCGAGCCGCTGCCTTCCCCACCAATCAGAGCCGGGCTCGCCTCACACCCCTCACCAATCAGCGCCGGCGCTGCAAGGAAGTTTCCAGAGCTTTCGAGGAAGAGCCCCTTAACTCGAATTCATCCGCCCGATAGTTTTCCTACCTTTTCCTAAAGGAGGAGAAGGATCATCTGGAGGAGAGGGGAGCTGATTTGTTACCATCCTTTTTTCCGGTTCTGAGGAATTTAGAGCTCAGTCGAAGGACATAACTGCGTCGCGAGAGGTGGGGCCGCGTGAACTACTTTCGGCAGCGCAGGGACACTAGGCCTACGTAAGAGTGATAAGTGACGCAACAGACGTTGTATAAATATCGGCCCCGCCGTACCGGAGCACTTAGACGCGACGGGCATTGTTGGGTTCCTGTGTCGTCTTTGAGGTGACTCGGCGTGATTGAATTTGCGGCATCTTCGCATTCACTCACAGGTACTGGCCCGCAGCCGTGAGCGTCGGGAGGAGCGAAGAAGGGGGCTTCCGTGAGGGCGAGCCGCAGAGGGTTTGGAGTCCGCGAGACGAGGCGGGTGGGGGTGGGGGAGGGGAAGCGAGGTGACGCGGCCCCGGCCTTTCCGGAAGAGCGGGCCTTGTTTACGTGTCGGGAGCGGGGGCGGTTTGGCGCGCGCGCCCGCCCGCCGGCGGAGGTCAACGGACACTTAACCGATGGAGATTCCATCGCGTCTGCTTCAGGGGGGAAAGGTGGAAGAGAGGTAGTCGGCGGGGGCTTCTGGCAACGTTTTTAATTCGAATTCTGCCCTGGCGGAGGTGTAGGTCCCCAGTTGCGTTTAAAAAAGTTTTTTATCTAAATGCTGACATAATGACTAGGTTTGGGGGGAATTGGGCGGGATTTTAACGAAGTATCTGGACAGTTCTGGATGATAATCTCAGGTACTTTCCATTCTCCAGCCTGTTAGGGAGACATCTTGACTAAGGAATTGTGCCTTCAATGACTGATACATTGTCAAATAAAAATTAAGGGAGATCTCTGAGAGATCTTGACGTAGTTAAGGCGTTTTAGAATATCTGTTTTAAAAAACTGTGAAAGGCGGTAGAAGATCCTGAAAATGGCACAGTAACGCTTTCCTTTTAAAACCTTATAGGTCAAAATGCAAATCTTCGTGAAAACCCTGACCGGCAAGACCATCACCCTGGAGGTGGAGCCCAGTGACACCATCGAGAACGTGAAGGCCAAGATCCAGGATAAGGAAGGCATTCCCCCTGACCAGCAGAGGCTCATCTTTGCCGGCAAGCAGCTGGAAGATGGCCGCACTCTTTCTGATTACAACATCCAGAAGGAGTCGACCCTGCACCTGGTTCTCCGTCTGAGGGGTGGTATGCAGATCTTCGTGAAGACCCTGACCGGCAAGACCATCACCCTGGAGGTAGAGCCCAGTGACACCATCGAGAACGTGAAGGCCAAGATCCAGGATAAGGAAGGCATTCCCCCTGACCAGCAGAGGCTCATCTTTGCCGGCAAGCAGCTGGAAGACGGCCGCACTCTTTCTGATTACAACATCCAGAAGGAGTCGACCCTGCACCTGGTTCTCCGTCTGAGGGGTGGTATGCAGATCTTCGTGAAGACCCTGACCGGCAAGACCATCACCCTGGAGGTGGAGCCCAGTGACACCATCGAGAACGTGAAGGCCAAGATCCAGGATAAGGAAGGCATTCCCCCTGACCAGCAGAGGCTCATCTTTGCCGGCAAGCAGTTGGAAGATGGCCGCACTCTTTCTGATTACAACATCCAGAAGGAGTCGACCCTGCACCTGGTTCTCCGTCTGAGGGGTGGTATGCAGATCTTCGTGAAGACCCTGACCGGCAAGACCATCACCCTGGAGGTGGAGCCCAGTGACACCATCGAGAACGTGAAGGCCAAGATCCAGGATAAGGAAGGCATTCCCCCTGACCAGCAGAGGCTCATCTTTGCCGGCAAGCAGCTGGAAGACGGCCGCACTCTTTCTGATTACAACATTCAGAAAGAGTCGACCCTGCACCTGGTCCTTCGTCTTAGGGGTGGCTGTTAATTCTATTCTTCAGTCTTCCGTTCATAATGCTCAGTGATGGCATCGTTCTGCACTCTAGCCATTTACCCCAATTTAAGTTTAGAAATTACCAGTTTCAGTAATAGCTGAACCTGTTCAAAATGTTAATAAAAGTTTTGTTGCATGCACTTTTGGTGTCTGTTGTGAAATTACATGGTAATGGTGGGTACTCTTAACAGGTTAAAATGGTATTCAAAGAAGGCATTTGACTGAGATTTGTGCGACCAAATTTTAAGTCATTGGCAAACATTCCGTGTGCCAAGGTATAGAACTTTGTTCAAGGTCATTAACAGGATTCTAGTGTAATTAAAACAATTTCAAATTGTAAGAGTATGGAGGCATATTGAGGGAAAGCACTTTCCTGCCTCCTCAAATAGTGGATAACAAAATCAAGACTTACTACAGAAAAATGAAATTTTGAGGCTGTTTAATTGTGTTCTGAAATCTTATAATTATTGGTTGGCTATTGTCCTTTTTTCCTCTGGTGCTTTACACTCTAACAGGTGTTTAGCCTTAGATAATAGAACCATAATTTTCTCTTAAGTGAACTGAGCCAAGAACCAAAGGGAGCCTTGGTCAACAAGGGTGAGGAAAAAGATTTGAGTTAAGGTGGTTATTAACATATTGGTTCCTGGTGACTTAACAGCTTTGCCTCCTTGTAGGGATAAGATTGCTCCAGTGAAGGAGATTCTGTAACTTGGGTGGTAAGAATCTTGGGGAAGTCCTACATAGCAGTTTTTGTGCTCCCATCCCAGGTGGCGCAGTGGTAAAAGAATCAGCCTGCAGGAGAACCAAGAGATGCAGGTTGGGTCAATGGGTCAGGAAGATCCCCTGGCAAAGGAAATGGCAACCCATTCTGGTATTGCCTGGAAAATTTCATGGACAGTGGAGCCTAGCAGGCTCCATGGGATTGCAGAGTTGGATGTGAGTGAGGGCATAACATGGTTAAGCATGAGGAAGTCTACTTCAGTGCTAATTGAAGGTGGTGTAAGAATATTTGGGGGCACAGCCTTCCTTTATCTACCATTCCCCTGCTTCATAATTTCCTTCAGTGGTGGTTCTCAACTGGAAATAGGAAGGGGAGGGGCTGGGTGTGGGAAGTAAAGGGGAAAGAGTTGGAAGTTGTCCTGGTCCTCAGCTTTACACTGCTAAGAAAATCATTTCTGATACCTAAAACTACTTATAAGCATAGCATGAGGGGTAAGAATCACCCAGAGGTGCGATATATCAAGTCAAGCCTCACAAGAGTCCAGGTGTACCTGAGAAGAGCTTGGTGTACAACTTTAGGAACTGTTTTAGCAGCAAATGCTGTTTCAACTTTTGTCCTAGAAACCCACTTAATTTTGAACATACACTAAAATGGAATACTTGACTGATTTTCTTGGGTAAGTTAGAGACGAAATAAATACTTCAGCCTGTTATGCTTCAACTGAGTGGCAGTAAAAACTTGAGCCAAAAAGGCAAAAAACTGTTAAACCAGTAGAGGTGGTAATGAAACAAGCCTTTTAAAAGCTTTCCTTAGACTTAAGGGAACGCATCAGATTTGCTGTCAGGTTGGAAGATTATATCCTTCCCAGTCCAGTGCTTGACCTGCCCAAGCCCCTAGTTCTTGTTACAGGCAAGGCAGGGATTGGGATCCAAGTGTCAACTCACAAAGCTCAGAAAGTGCATGAAGTTTTATTCGGTTCCTTCCCCTAACCCTTCAGGAGGTCCCCAAACTAGTGCTTGCTGAACAAGTCTTGCTTTAATATTTAATATAAATAGGCCTTTTGTAACTAAACCTGAGTTTTGAAGATTAAAAGTTCTACACTTAACCTGAGAGAAAAGCATTTCACCAGAATAGCTGTAGTGAAGACTAGTGCTGATTTGGGCAATAGGACAAGAATGTCCTTTTCCCCCAGATCACTACCTGACTTGTCAGGCTTTGAGGTCTGCACTCCTGTGAATCACTTGAGGGAAAAATTTTTCAGCTGTTGCTCTAATTCTCTCATGGGATTTCCTCCTGTCCTTGGGAATCCCTCAAAGTATTCACGGATCTTGGCAAACACTGCACACAACCGGAGGTCTGAACAAGGAAACCTTTGTGTGGTCTTTACCAACCTGTGCTATCAACTGCGAAGTGGGGCCAGCAGTCTCTGTTCCCTGAAGTCGGGCCACACTCACTCAGTAGACTTAACTTTGCACAAGTGTCTGTTTCATTCTTTATGGAACCTATAGCTCACAAGACTTCCCCAATCTCAACAGGCTGCATTTTAGATACCTCAATCCGAAGGGCAAAGGTATGACACCCTTTCAATCAGGCCCAGCCAACTCCAAATGGAAGCTGTAGGGACTTCCCTGGTGGTTCTGAGGTCCCAATGCAGGGGACCAGGTTTTGATCCCTGGTCAGGGAACTAGAGTTCATATGCTGCAGCTAAGACCGGATGCAGCTGAATAAATACTAATAAATATTTTTTTTTTAATAGAAGCTTTAGACAAATGTTGATTTCTGGGAAAGGATCTTGCACTTAGTGTAATACTAACTGCTGAAATAAGTTTTGAGATTTTCCTTTCTTTGTACCTTCTTGATCCTATCACCATCCTCTCCCCCCCACCCTTTTTGTGGTCATCAGAAGTTGAATGGTGAGGTTCACGCTCCAGCTGATAGGTCTCTGCCAACCCCTGTAGCTTATTCTAGCACCTATTCTTTGGACCATGTACCACCAGCCAGGACTCCTCTTAAGTAACATCTTTACCAGCAGAAATTTATGTGTGTTTTGCAAGCTTTGTCCTCTAAATGTTACAACCTCTCAGAAGGATGCTGTGGTCACAGGAGCTCAGGAAGCTAGCTGTCTGCTATCTTCCCCTTGGAGGCCATCTTGAAGGCTCCAAGAAGTTCTGCCTTAAAAGAACCAGCTTAGTGTGGTTCAGTCCAGTGTGTTCCAATGTCCAATTTTACTTTTTCTTTTTCTCAATTTCCTTTTCAATCAGTTACCATCGCTCACACTTTGAAAAACCTTGTTTGAGCCACAACTCCTCACATCCACATCTCCTTGCCCAGCACTACTGATTTTGCTTTGTTCCCAGCCTCTGCAGGACAGAAACCTGCTGCTGTGGCCTCAGAGACTGCCACAAACTGGGACTGGAAATTCTACTGCTAAAGCAACACAGGGACATCCCTGGTGGTCCAGTGGCTAACAGTCCACGCTCCCAGTGCAAGGGAACTTTAGGTTTGATCCTTGGTCAGGGAACTAGATTCCACATGCCACAGCTAAAGATCTCGCATGCCACAATCAAGACAGTGCAGTCAAAAAAAAATAAGTTAAAAAAATAGAGCATCACAAATACAGAAGAGAAAAATATAAATGCAAATATTTTTCAAACACAAGGAGATGGATAAAACTTTCCAAGTTAGATGTTTCTTCCATAAGTTGTTCTTAGTCAGGTGGTACCTACTATAGCTTGTCTTCAAGCAGCTGTTAACAGAGAAAATAATAGTAAATTTTAGACGTGGTTTTTAAGTTTTTTTCTGATTTTTTAAAATAAAAAGGTGATACACACTTGATAAAAACACATCTAATGATATACAGGAATATCCAGTAAAAAGTGAAAAATCTCTTACCTCTTTCACTCCCCAGAGGAAACCACTGAAAGACTATTTATCCACTCATCTATTAATTCAACAACTATCTACTCTGTTTCTCTGGTGGCTCAGATGATAGAGAGTCTGCCTGCAATGGAGGAAGCCCATGTTCTGTCCCTGAATTGGGATGATCTGGAGAAGGGAATGGCTACGCACTCTAGTATTCTTGCTTAGAGAATTCCATTGACAGAGGAGCCTCGTGCGTCCATGGGGGTTGCCAAGAGTCAGACACGACTGAGCGACTGACACTTTCACTGTTTATAGCATTGGAAATGCAGCAATGAGCAAAGCTGACCAAGTCTGTCCTTACAAAACTTAAAGAGGAGAGGGGAGGAGACTGATAAATAGAAAAGTATATCATTTCTTTGGCAATGGAAAGTGCTATAGTGAAAAAACAAAGCAGAATACAGGGCAGTGGGTGATCAGGGAAAGCCCCGCAAATAATATGACATTTGAGCAAGGTCTGGAGGAAATGAGGGACTTGCCTGACGATATATGGGGGAAGGGCAATCCAGGCAAAGGGAACATAGTGTGCAAAGGTCCTGGAAGAGAAGAAAGCTTAAGTTCAAAAGCAGTATGAAGGCCAGTATAGCAGAAACTTAGCAAGGGAAAGAATGCCGGTGGTTAGGACTCTATGCTCCCACTGCAAGGGCCATAGATTCCATGCCTGGTCAGGGAGCTGAGATCCCATATGCTTCATTGTTGTCGGTGTTTATTCACTAAGCCATGTCCAATTCTGTGACCACATGGACTGAAACCTGCCAGGCTCCTCTGTCCATGGGATTTCCCAGGCAAGAATACTGGAGTGGGTTGCCATTTCCTTCTCCAGGGGAATCTTCCCAACCCAGGGATTGAACCCATGTCTCCTGCTTTGGCAGGGGGTTCTTTACCACTGAGCCACCAGGGAAGGCCATGTTGCACAGTGCAGCCAAAAAATAAATAAAACAATGCTGCAATGGACATCTTTGTAAACGTCTAATCTGAGATGTGAAAATATTTCTTCAGGTTATAACTAGAAGTGGAATGATATCAAAGAATGCCATCACTGAAATTTGTGATTACTACAAAGTCACCCTTCAAAAATACTGTACCATATGCAATGAAATATTACTCAGCCCTGAAAAAGAAGGAAATTCTGACACGACTGAGCGACTTCACTTTACATGTTCACATCACTGCCTATTCATATTGCTAATTGGTAATGTTGCCTTACATATTCTAAAAAGTAATCATTTTTCTTTATAATTGCAATAAATAGTGTCTTTCAGAGTGTTGTTTCACCTTTTGTTTATGGTGCCTTTATAAAAACTTAAGTTTGGAATTTGAAAAAGAATCTGGCAATCTTTTTCTTTAGGATTTCCAGGCCAAAGACGAGAGGGTGCAAAGCTGAAAACTGGCAGCCTCCCCTCCACCCCTCAAGACCAGTGTTTGGGAGGCACAGATCACGTGCTGAAGGAATGGAGGTGCTGGGCATGCACCCTGCCCCTCAATCAGCAGCAAGTTTGTGGTGCCCACAGCAGGCTCTGGAGCAGGAACAGGGATGGAGGGTCTGCTGAGCCTGCCTGTGTTCCAACCTCCAGTCTTCAGATCTGCTCTGTTCACCCTGAGGCAGAGTGGAAACTACTGACTATTGTGTTCAGAAGGCGATTCTTCAGTGTTTGCGGGGGAAGAGGGTTTTAAGGGCTCTTCCACAGAAGGCCTCATTTCTCAGGGAGGATGCCCCCCGCCCACCAACCAGAACCCTCAGCCTTTGCACACACCAGGCTCCCCCCAACCCCTCGGCAGGTTAACTGGCAGCTCCAACCCTCCTGCTTGCCCCTGACTTCTGAGAAGTGGCACCCCAGCCCCTCCACTCCTGTGAAAGCTGTCTTTCTGAGCATCAGGCCTGAGCATAATCTCCTTTAGAAGTTGAAGCAGCTTGCTCTCTTTTTGCAGCCAATACTTTAACTCAGACGCTCTTATGGCCTATTAGATAATTCTACTCCTCTCCCAAGCTTTTCCTGGAAGCAGCTGGAGAAGCTGATGGGAATGTATGGCTCCTGCTCCCATGCCAGCCAGGACCTCTGGAAAGAAGAAGGCCCTGAGTCACCCAAGGGCCTGAGCAGGGAGCTCGGAAAGAGAAAGAACTCCAGAGGCCAGAAGACAGGTGGTGATGGGGGAGGGGCAGCAGGGGGCTAAGGAGGGGCAGCAAGGCCTGGGGAGGCAGCAGGGACTGAGGTGTGGCAGCGGGGAAAAGGGGCACAGCGGGGGCTGGAGGAGTCCGCACTCTCATCCTCCGCTCCTCCGGGCCCTCCCCCAGCTGCTGATATCTCTGCCACCTCCCCCATCTCTTCTGTAAAACCACAAGAAGGCAGGTGGAGACTGCTCGATTCCAGTAAAGTGCTAAAGATTTCCTCTAAGAAGCTGCCCCCGCCCCCACGCAGATTCACGTCACCCACCCAAAATAAGTCATTGTCTCACTTCCAGCTCTGCCCTCCCCACTCCTATTTCAGGCCAGCATTGTGCAGCATGCCTCCAAGCTCTGACCACTGGGCTCAGTGAACGGGTGTCTTAAGATGGGTCTTCTCATGTGAAAATTTATGGGCTTCCCAGGTAGCACTAGTTGTAAAAAACCTACCTGCCAGTGCAGGAGACTATCAGAGACCTAGGTTCCATCCCTGGGTTGGGAAGATCCCCTGGAGGAGGGCATGGCAACCCACTCCCGTATTCTTGCCTGGAGAATCCCATAGACAGAGGAGCCTAGAGGGCTACAGTCCATAGTGTCACAGAGTCGGACACAACTGAAGCAACTTAGCACGCACACATGTGAAAATTTATAGTGAAATAAGGGGCCCACGCCTAAAGATACACACTCAAAGTACATATAACACGTGTGCAGGCTCTCCAGGGTGACCCCGGAACACAGAAGGTAAGAGGCAGAACCTTCTGTGGGACACGCTTTGGGTTTGCCCAGAAATCAGTAAATATAACCCCTTTCATCTGGGATGGTGGGCCAAATAGCTATGTGCGAATCTGGGCCCAACATCTCCTGAGGATAAGAATGTTATTCTGAGCCTTACTCTAAAGCCTCATGGTCTGTAGAAATAAAACTGGTCATTCTTGGAGGGAGGGAGAGGGATGGATTGGGAGTTTAGGATTAGCAGATGCAAACTATTATACATAGCATAGATTAACAACAAGGTCTTACTGTATAGCCCAGGGAACTATATCCAATCTCCTTGGAGAAACCATAATGGAAAAGAACATGAAAAAGTATATATATAACTGAGGCACTCTGCTGTATAGCAGAGATTGGCATAACACTGTAAATCAACTATACTTCAATTTAAAACGAAAAAAAAAAGGAAGGAAAAAAAGGAGGGGATTGGTCCTTCTTACTCTAAGCAAAGTGCTGAGGCTGCCCAGACAAACATGCTTTGTCATGGAGCAGAACAGACAGGTAAACAGACATGGTGATAAATACCAAGCCAGGTCATAGTCAGGCACCCTGCGGGCTCCTCCCCAAGAGAGGAGAGGGTGTGAGAGTCTACAGGGTGCTGGGGACAAGGAAATGGAGGAGTGGGTTCTCTACTCCCCTACCATTGCCTTACAACCCCACAGTACTTGCCCCACACCTTCAGGGACTCTGATCTCTGCTCCAGGCCTTTGGAGTCAAATCAGGGCAGCCCAGATCTCCTGTGTTTGGGAGATACTGGAAAAAACAGGTCGGGACCTACTGATTTTGCCAGTTGCCTAATCATCTCCTGCTCCAAACACCCAGACCCGGGGGATGACGTTGCAAGGCAGAGTCCCTCTAATGCTGCTTCCCTCTGGAGAGCAAAGTGTGAAGTCAGGCCTGGAGGGCTTGTTCTGTGGGGTGAGGAGTGGCTGGCCGCTTCTCTGGTGCCTCCCTCTGAGACTTATCTGCTCCCCACGCACTGAAATTGTCAGGACCTACGGACAGGACAGGATACACCCCAGAGGATGCAGTACGGCAGCCTTCTCTGCTCTCAGTACTTCACTTTTGACTTCAGTGATACCAGCTTGGAGACACTCACTTGGAGACAGTGTTAGATCTCATGGGTTAAGGGCATCACCACTTTCAGGAGAGAAGTTACACACTGAATTATCTTCAGAATAAGGACTTTTAAATTAGACTAATGGACATGTTAAAAGATACAAGGAAGAAATTGGAACTACAAAATAAGAATACAAAAATATCAAAAAGAACCAATAAGAGATAAGTTAAATATATAACAGTTGGACTAAAGAACAATATTCAAATATTGTATGTCCCACACAAGGTTTGCTTCTCCACCTTCTGCCCCTTACCTTTTGTGTTCCAGGGTCACCCTAAAGAGCCTGCACATGGGTTATATGTACTTTCAGGGCATGTCTTGAATGGATGAATTAGCTGAAGAGTGAGTTAACGAACTAGAATGACAGAAATTCCCCAAAAGTAAAAAAGAGAAAAGGAACAGATAATATAAAAGAGAAGCTAAAAGATAGAGAGGATAAAAGTAGAAGCAGTAACATACAGACAATAGGAGTCCTTGGTAGAAGGTGATAAAAATGGAGGAGAGGAAAAGCAAAGGAAATAAAGCCAAAATAAACAAATGAGACCTAACCAAATTTACAATCTTTTGCCCAGCAAAGGAAATCATCAACAAAAAGAAAAGACAACCTATGGAAGAGGAGAAAATATTTGCAAATGATATGATCAACAAGGGTTTAATTTCCAAATATAAACAGGTCATACAGCTCAATAACAAGAAACAAACAACCCAATCAGAAAATGGGCAGAAGACCTAAATAGACATTTCTCCAAAGAAAACATACAGATGGCCAAGAAGAACATGAAAAATGTGCTGATTAATAATGTTGCTAATTATTAGTGAAATACAAATCAAAACTACCATGAGCTATCACCTCATACTGGTCAGAATGAGCATCATCAAAGAGTCTACAAATAATAAATGATGGAAAGGATGTGGAGAAAGGGGAACACTTGTACACTGTTGGTAGGAATATAATTGGTGTAGCTGCTATGCAGAACAGTATGAAGGGTGAAAAACTAAAACAGAGTTAAAATTTAATTCAGCAATCCCACTCCTGGGCATATATCCAAAAAAGATGAAAACTCTAATTAGAACTGAAATCCCACAAGCCACGTGGGTGAAAATTATATATATAGCTAAGAGCAAAGAAAAAGAAGAAATATTTCCATAAAACCAACCCTCAAAGTCAGAATTAGGACTTCCCCGGTAGTCCAGCGGTTAAGAATTCACCTGCCAAAAGAAAAAGAGAAGAATCCACCTGCCAATGCAGGGGACACAGGTTCAGTCCCTGGTCCAGGGAGATTCCACATGCCTTGGGGTAACTAAGCTTGTGCACCACAGCCACTGAAGCCCTCACACCTACAGCCCCCGCTCTGCGACAAGAGAAGCCAGTGCAATGAGAAGCCCGTGCACCACAACCAGAGAGCAGCCCCTGCTCACTGCAACTAGAGAAAGTCCTGTGCACAGCAACAAAGACCCAGTGCAGCCAAAAATAAATAAATGAATAAAATTTAAAAAATAGTAAAGTCAGGAGGGAGGTGGGAGGGGAGTTCAGGATGGGGGACACATGTACACCCATGGCTGATTCATGTCAATGTATGGCAAAACACTACAATATTATAAAGTGATTAGCCTCCAATGAAAATAAATTAATTAATTAAAAATAAATTAATTTCAATTAATTAATTAATTAATTAATTAAGTCAGAATTAAACTAACTATGGCACGTGTGAGTTCAGAGCTGCATAGATACCAAGGAGAGGCCCTTGCACATCTGCAAGTTTGAGGTACAGACATGAACTCAGAGCCCCATTCCAGCCCCTGGCAAGAGAGCCCCTTAATTTGGCAGGGTCAGCTTGAGGTTCCTTCATGCTTCCCAGGTGGAGCAGGTGGTAAAGAACCTGCCTGTCAATGCAGGAGACATAAGAGACGTGGGTTTGATCCCTGGGTCAGGCAGATCTCCTTGGAAGAGGGCATGGCTACCCACTACAGTTTCCTGCCTAGAGAATCCCATGGACAGAGGAGCCTGGTGGTTACAGTCCATGAGCAATGCCCCCTATTTCAGCCTTTGGAGAGCGTCTTTCATCTTTTTCCTTCTCTGACATTTTCCCTGTTTCTCAGGCTCAGGCAGTTTTGTGCACCAGCTGTCATGTGGTTTCTGGCTTATTTTTAAGAGAGGCCGGGAACCCCTTGAGCTTTGGGGTATCCAGGGTCCTAGGAGCTGCTTCGCATTCCCGATGTCTGGATGGTGGGGAGGTAGGAGAGGGTCTGATTCCTCCATATAACCCCACCCTTGGAAACACACCTCTTCCTCCTTCCTAGTCACCTAGTAAAACCCCAATCCTGGAAGAGTTCTGCACCTGTCTTCCCCCTGTCTGCACCCACCTTCCAGGGGGAATGTACCACACACTTAAGTTGACTGGTTTCATTTTAAATTAATGTTAACAAAACTCAAGTCCTCCTCTATTTCTCTGAGAGCTAATAGGTTCTATTTCTTCAAACTTCCCACACCCTCATTCCCAGATGGTGGCCTTGACTTAACGTTTCTTAGAGAAAACACAGGCCGTTGGACCTTCCCACCCTTGACCTGAAACCTGTCTGCACTTGGACCCACTTTGCCTTCTTTTCTCACTACATGAACAGGTGAGTCCCATCACTGGGGCCACCCTCTGACCTTCTCGAGGTCTCTGTTGGTGCAGGTACCCTTCCTCTGCATTGACCATTGTTGGATCTTTCATTAGCGTATAAACAGAATCTGTCACTACATGGATAGCTGATCTTTAAACAGTTAATCCCTCCTACCTTGACTCCACATCTCCTTCCAGGTACTACCTGCTTCCTTATATCATGAACACCTCCAAAACGTGGTCTGCACATTTCCTCAATTTCAACGTCTTTGTTTTTGGAGGGTGGGGACATGGGGATGACTCCAGATTGTCTTGAAAACAGACATAATACATCACAGTCATGGTTGGTCTTGCAGTATTAAAATGGTTTCTTTCCAAATCCTTCTAAAGTGATTATAGAAGATTAAAAAAAAAAAAAAAAGGTGCAGGACTCCCCAGATGGTCCACTGGTTAAGAATCTGCCTGCCAACCCAGAAGGTTCCATAGGCTTTGGGGCAACTAAGTCCATGCGCCACAACTACTGAGTCTGTAAGCCCTAGACCCAGGGCTCAGCAACCAGAGAAGTCGCCGCAATGAGCTCACCCACTGCAACTAGAGAAAGCGCACACACATCAAGGAAGCTCCAGTGCAGCCAAAAATAAATCAATTTTTTAAAAGTATGTCAACACGGACAGAGACAGTGGAGGGGAAACCAGGCAGGGCACGGCCAGCAGTGTTTGGCCCTGGATGGTGGATGACCATGTGTAACTCAGTAGAGAAGCTGAGACCTCCTAGTGTCCTCCTAGGACATAAGTATAAAGAAGACCCTGCTGAGCTGGGGAGGGGGGCAATGAAGTGGGCACCTGTCTGCTAAACTCGGGGGTGCTCAGTGAAGCCCCATCCACACAGCTAGCTTTTTGGTGCAAGACATTCAAGGAAAGCCTCTCTCATGAACGGCAGAGTTCTCCAAAAAGCAAAGAGAAAAAGTAGACCTGTGACCAAAGGAGACAATGCAGGGAGCCAAAAGAAACTCTGATGCATAAGCTTTCCTGTTCTCTCTCCAACTCTCTGGAACTAAGGGCCGCTTGCAAGCCATGCTGGCCTGGACACCCAGCCTTTCTGGCCAACAACCTTTCTCCTCTGAGATGGTTTCTTAGCAAAGAGGCAGCCCTCAGGGCACTATGAGGGTCTGAGGGAGGGTCTCACATTCAAATCTAAATCACTCTCCATGACTTACCCAATAAGGTCTAAATGTGAGTGTTATTTCTGAAATGTTCTAAGTCTTGTTCTGAGCTCCTGTCCCTGGTTCCTGAGTTACCTTGTCATTTCTTCTGCTATGGTCTGAATATTTGTGTGCCCCCGGGCCCAGGTCAAAATTCTAATGTCCAATATGATGGTATTAAGAGGGGGGGCTTTGGTAAGTGCTTAGTTCAGGAGGATGGAGCCCTCATGAATGGTATCAGTGCCCCTACAAAGGAGACCCCGCAGGTTAGGATGAGGACACCAGGAAGAGGAGCTGGCTGCATCCAGGAAGAGGGCCTCCCCAGTGTAACCACGCTGGGGACTTGACTTGAACTCCCAGTTTCCAGAACTAAGAGGAATAAACTTCTATTGTTTATAAGCTACCCTGTCTGTGGTAGCAGCCTGAATGGACTAAGACACCTTCACAACATCCGTCCTTTTCCAGGCTTGCAGCAGCCCCAGGCAGTGAGGACAAACTCTCCTCAAAGTCCAGGGACCTGGGAGGGGTGTCAGACACTGCCATGGGGAACTGCAGCAAGAGCAAGACATGTGACGTGGTACCTTAGAAGACGTCAGGATTACACAGTACGCGATTCCATTTATGTGACGTTCTGGAAACCAAGGCTGCGAGAATGGAACTCCTCCTTGGTTATCAGAATATGGCAGTGAAGGAGGGGCTGGCAAAGGAGCACCAGAGCACACTTTGGGGTGATGACAACGTTCTGTATTTTGACCACTGTGATGGTCATATGCGTATATACTTTTGTCAAAATTCTATAACTGTTAGCTTTAAAAGTGTGTACATTCTTACAAATTACCAAGCACATTAAAAATTTTAAGGGTGTAAGTTATACAATAAACCTTTGTGACTTTGTGAAAAAAAAAAAAAAAGAGAGAGATGGGAAGGCAAAAGTTGGCGAGACTGCCTGTGTTCAAATTCCACCACGGTCACTTGCGAACTATGCTGTGATCCAGAGCAAGCCAGTTCACGTTTGGATCCCTTCTCTGAATGGAGACCACAGATGTAGCTCCCAAGGTGGTTGTGGTCAGGAGTGAAAAAGAAAATGCTGTGAAGGCCCGGCTCGAGAGCGCGTTTCCAGCCTTACCCGCGTCCAGAGTGCGAGGCAGGTGCCTCTCCAGCCCTGGGTGCACCACACCGCGGGCGCACACCCGCTCCCCTGGAGAGAAGCAGGAGCCCCAGCCTGGACGCCCCAACTCCCTCGCTGTGCTGTGACTGAGGGGAGTGAGGCGTCGACTGGGAGGCACTGCCGCGCTCCTACCGCTTCCTTCCTTGGGAGCCCCAGGGAACCGCGGACACTTGCGTCCTCCGGCGCGTGGGGAAAAGGGCAGGCCCTCATCTGGACAGGCGCCGGAGGTGACGCTAACCGGGGCGGGCGCGGGGGAACTCCCGGGTGTGTGTGAGGCGGGCGTTGAGGCGCGGAGCCGAGCCTTCGCACGATATGGGTGTGGTTGAGGCGCGGAGGGGAGGAGTCGTGGGGTGTGGGCGTGGCTGAGGCGCGGCGGGGAGGAGTCGTGGGTGTGGGCGTGGCTGAGGCGCACTGCGGAGGCGTCCCGGGTGTGGGTGGCTGAGGCGTAACAGGAAGACCTTTGCATCTTCCTGCTTGGTCTCCTGATTCGCCTTCACCCCTCCGTGCTCTATCGCGTATTTTTCGGCTCGACCTTGGACGCACCCTGGGTCATCCTTTGCCTCAGTCAGGCTATCTGATGCTTCCTTGGCCCAGGCTGACTCTGCCTGTGTCTGGTCTTTCTCCTATCGCTGTCGCTGGTTCTGGCCAGACTGTCTGGATCTCTGGTCTCAGGCTGTGTCTCTCTTACCGGCCTTGACTTTGTAACCCCTTTGACCACCGTTTTCTCTGTCTGCCCCATCTTTACCTCGACTCCACCTCTCCACTCCCCTTTCTCCTGTCTCCCAGACGGCAGAATATCCTTCCCTTCTGGTCTTTGTAGTAGTAAAATCGGACATCCGGGGTACTCTTTCTGCCCCCTTCTGATGCCTATGTCAGAAGCTTTTTCTATTTCCTTTATACTTTAATAAAACTTTATTACACAAAAGCTCTGAGTGATCAAGCCTTGTCTCTGGCCCCGAACTGAATTCTTCTCCTTTGGGGCCAAGAATCCCTGCATCGTAATTCAACAACAACCTTTCATCTTGGGTCCTCGTCTGGGATCCTTCAGGACAACGTAAGGATGTTTAGAGCTCTAGTTCTTTGTTTTCTTAGCGAACACGTTTTCTGACTATATAACATCCAGCTGAAGATTAGCAGGGGGGTACTCTTTTTGCCCCCTTCTGATGCCTATGTCAGAAGCTTTCTCTATCTTCTTTATACTTTAATAAAACTTTATTACACATACACACAAAAATCAGACATCCATAAGCCAGTAGCTGAGGGTTGTTGAGAACGGGCCCAGACCCAGCCCAAGGTCCAGAAAATTCCCCAGAGGCTGTGAACTTGGGCTCCCAGATTTGGCCCGGGGCCTGGCTGTGGCTATTCTGGGTCCTGGGAAATAGGCCCCATATCTGGGCCAGGCTGAGCTGTGGTCCCAGGGGTGGGGGTGTGGGATGTAGTGCAGAGACCATGTGAGAAGGGGCAGCTTGCCTCTGCTTAGAGCAAGGATCTCCCAGGCCAGGCAGACTGCACCCACACTCGCAGGACTTCGCAGGACTTCCCTCCTGCAAGAGGCACTCTTGGCCTTCCTAGCTACCTCAACTAGTATTTTTCTCTTCCAGTACCAGCCTGCTCAACTCCAGTCTCCTCCCTTGTTCCAGGAAGCCTGTTCAGCCTCCTAAATTGGCTTATTTCTACCTCTCTGCCAGTCTCAGACACAGTTGCTCAGAGAGGCTCCAAGCCAAGACACCGGCCCAGCCCAGGCTCTGGACCAAGTCTTAGGAAGCAAAGGAGCAGGCTCTGGTTTGTGCACTCACTTCTCCCAAGTTCCACCTTTCCTTCTCTCTAAGGCCAGAGCAGCTCTTGCTTTCCCACTCTGCACTTCTCTTTCCCACGTCTCTTTATAATTTACATTAATTACACACAGGCTTTAGACACTTCTTGCACAGTTGAGCTGGGTTTGTGTCTTTTTTTTTTTTTCTTTTTTAGCTTTGCAAGAGATGCCCTTTTTTGGTTTTTTAAGTCAGTGGTGAAAAACTCAAATAGTTCAAATGATACACATCGAAAAGGCAGTTGCCTTCCCACCCACTCCAAAGAATCTCTGCTGAACTTGCTTTGAATCACTTGTCTTCCTTAACATTGATTCTGAAAACAAATTCAAGTGAAAAAACATGTCTTTATAAAAAGTTACTAAGTGTAACACATGGAATTGAAACATATGGAAAGGCTAAATATAAAGATGGCTTGGGGGAGATTTTCCTCCCATGGAAACTGGACTGGATGAAGCTTCTTCAAATATGAGTTCAGTGGCATTGGGACTGAGAAAGCTGTGTTTCTCTGCTTGATTCATTTCTGACTAAAAACACAGGCAGTCTGCTCAGAGGACCTCTTTTTTTAAAAGATAAAATTCACATATAGTTTGCCAACATAAAGTGTACAATTCAATGGTTTTTGGCATATCTACAACCATCATCACAATCAAATTTAGAATCCTCTCATCACCCTCTCCTCCTAAAGAAGCCCTGTACTGGGAGTTCCCTGGTGGTCTCGTATTTAAGATTCAGTGCTTTCACTGCTGTGGCCCAGATTCAATTCCTGGTTGGGGAACTAAGATCCTCAAAAGTTACACATAGGCACAGCCAAACAAACAAACAAACAAACAAACAAACAAGCTCTGTACCCTTCAGTTCCCCATTACTCCCCAAATCTAAAGGGATCTACTTTCTATCTCCATAGGGAACCACCAATCTCCTTTCTATCTCCAGAGAGTCTCCTATTCTAGACATTTCTCATTTCTTTTGAGTATATACCCATGAGTGGAATTGCTGGGTCATATGGTAATTCTATGTTTAATTTTTTTGAGGAACAAGTAGACTGTTTTCCAAAGCGGCAGCACCACTGTATAATCTGCCAGCAGTGTATGAGGGTTCCAACTTCTCCATATCCTCACCAATACATATCATTATCTGTCTTTTAAAAAATTTTATTGTATTCTAGTTGATTTAAAGGTAGTGTATAATCTGTCTTTTTAACTATAGCTATCCTAGTGGTGTCAAGTGGTATCTCATTTGCATTTTCCTGATGATTGATAATCTGAGGACTTTTTATAAACTTGATTTGCAATTAGGGTTGTCTACCCAACTGTCACTGAAGGACTTGAGAGTCTCCACTTACTCTTTACTTTTCCCCCAACAGCACAGTAATGTCCTCTGCATTACAATCATAATTCAAAGGTTTCTTGAGCACCACCTGGGGTTGGGCACTGTGCTAGGTGCTGAGGATACAGCAAAATAAGCAAGATCTCACCTCTTGGAGAGCTTGGTGTATAAAGGCGTGGCTCCAGATTCGAATACTTGCTCTGTCACCTCCCAGCTTTGTGGCCTTGGACAGTGTGTCCAGTCTTGCCCAGCCTCAGTTCCTAATCTGTGAAATAAGGTTGCTCTGAGAATTACATGCAAAGCACTGAGCAGTATCCGGCATATAGTAACTGCTCAGGAGGCCCTTGTTATTATTAAAGATGAGGCCAGACAATTAAATGTTAACCATAAAGGACAATGAGTTACTATCAGAGAAATGCACAGTATCATGGAACACAGGGGCTTCCCTGGTGGCTCAGACAGTGAAGAATCTGCCCGCAATGTGGGAGACCTGAGTTCAATCCCTGGGTGGAAATATCCCCTGTGGAGAAGGAAATGGCAACTCACTTCAGTATTCTCGCCTGGAGAATCCCATGGACAGAGGAGCCTGGTGGGCTACAGACGATGGTGTTGCAGAGTCGGACACAACCGAGCAACTAACACTTTATGGAACACAGAGAGGGGACCCTCAAACCAATCCAGGGTCTAGGAAATGCAACCCAAGGAAGTGATGTTTAAACAGAGAGGTAGGAATTGGCTAAAGCAAGGCAGTGTGTGTGTGTGTGTGTGTGTGTGTGTGTTCCTGACAGTTGCAACAGCTTATGCAAAGACTTGGAGGCAACAGTAGAGAGCATGGTATACTAGTATACTGGAGAGACTGAAATGTGTTCAGAATGTCTAGAGCAGGACTGTCCAATAGAATTCTCTGCTATGATGGAAAAGTTCTGTATCTGTGCTGTCCCCTATAGTAGCCACTAACCACATGTGACTATGAGCATTTGAAATGTGTAACTGTAGAACTGAATGCTTAATTTTACTATAGTTGACATATTTAAATAGCCACTGTGGCTGGTGACCTTACAGTGGACAGCACAGGTGTATACACTGGAATGTCATGTGAACGGCAGGATTGCAATAAGAGATGGGGTGTGGAGAAGGGTATCCTGCTGCATGGGCTTAGTATGGAGGGTTGTTTAAGCCAGGGAGTAAGGTGATCTGGTTTTCATTTTTGAAACACCACTCTCATTGCTGTAAGGAGAATGGATTAGGGAGGGGTGCCAGGCAGGAGTGAAGCAGGTAGACCAGCCTGAAGGTGGCTGTGGTCTCCCTGGCAGGAAAGACAGTGGTTTGGACCAGGCAGAGATAGGGACAAATTGGGAGGCTTAGGGGTGTGGGGTTCCTGATGGGGTGGATTTTAGGGGTGAGGGAGAGAGAGATGACCTAGGGCTGGCTACTTACTAGGATGGTGGCTCTGTCGCCAATCTGGACCAGGGCTGGTTTGGAAGGGAGTTGTCTAATTTCAGAAGCATAGCCGCCCCTGCTGGCCGGTGCTGGAAGCGCCTTTAGCTCAGGGAAGGCTGGTGCCCTCAGGCTGCGGGTCTGGGGGACTGGGGAAAGGTCCCAGGAGGTCGGGAGGTCGGGGTGGTGGGGTGCTTTCCAGGGGCAGGTGCTAGGCTGAGTCCCTCCTCTCCGGGAGCGTCCACATCAGCTTTCCCTGCCCCGTCTGAGCCACATGGCCGCTGGGGGACCAGTGGCGGGGAAGACGAGGGGTGGGGGTCAGTGCGTAGGGGCCGAGTACCTCGCTGACCCAAGGGCCCGCCAGCTCCCCTCTCCTCCGAATAGGACCCCGCACCCAAGGGTGGCCTCCCACTGCCCCACCTCCGGCATCTGGGGGCCTCAAAGGCAGGCAGTGGGGGTGGGGCGGGGCGGGAGGCGGGGCGTGTCTCCCCAGAGAGGGTGTGGCCCTCGGTCCGAATGGTCAGTATCCCGGCCAGCGGGTCCTCCCTCGATAGCGTTGATCAGGCTGCAGCCAGGCGGGCTGAACGGGTGGCACGCGGGGGGAACCAGCCGGCTCTCAGGGCTCCCGGCCGGCCAGCGCCCCTCCCGGCTGCACTTCCTCCGCAGCCCCAATCCGGATGCGTCTCGCGCTGCCTCCGCCGAGCTAGTGAGTCCGGGATGATGCGGGCGTCCCAGGGGCCCAGACCCCCAGGCCTGGGGGTGGCGGCTAGGAAGCCCAAGTGGGGTTCTTGCTAGCCCAGCCCTGAGCCAGGGTCTCCGCGGGGCTCCGACTCCCTCCTTCACCTGACCTCGCTGGGAAGATGGTAGGGCGGGTGTCCAGGCTGGGGGTGGGGGGCGACGATGGGCAGGGCAGGGGCTGTTGGGCAGGACAGCTGTTGCTGCGGAGGCTTGGGAGCCGTGGACCGGGAGGCAGAACGGTGCGAGGGTGGGGACCTTAGCCAGGTTAAATGGCGAGTGGCATGGGAAAGACGCCCCCGGGGTGCGCAGAAAGGATGCTGGTTCAACACTGCGTCGTGAGGACTGGACAGCCCCCGCCTCCTCTGCTTCTGTGGGAAGATGCCCCCACGTCGCCCCCCGCCCCCGACTCCGGAGGCTGAAGCTGCAAGGAAGATGGTCCAGGCCCAGCCACTGTCCACCCTACCACTCATGCCCCCCACTTCCGTCCCCAAGTCCCCGAGCTCTGCTCCCTGCGCCCTCTCCCCACACTGTTCTCTCCACTCTCCCCACCTTGGGCTCTTTTCCCTTCTCCCTGCTCACCCAATGGGGGGCCCAGGGCCTTCTCCCACTCCACACTGGGGCCCCACCCTACCATGTGATGGCGGCTGTGGTTTCAGCGCTCCCCTAGAGGGTGAGGCGGAGCTTGGAGCTGAACTCCCCACCCAGCCTGGGGCCTGGTGGGGCTGCAGGCTCAGGGCAGCTTGGGCGCCAGCGAGGTGTCTCCCTCTGGTTCTGAACCCCCTAAGAGACACTAAGGCTGAAAATACAGACAGGCCCTGAAGGATTCTGAGAACTGAAGAGGAACAGCATGGTAGGGCTAGGTGCTGCCCACAGCTTGGAGCCTTGGGAAAGTCACTTCCCCCTTCTGAGCCCTGGTCGTCCTGGCAGCAAAATAAAAACTTTGATAGGCCCGTGGTTTTCCGAAGACTTCCCCAGAGAGCTCCTACTCTGCGTGGGAGGTGGAGTGACCTGCCCCCACGTGAAACTGCATTTTCATCTGCTGTGAATATCAACTGCTGGGCAGGAGGCTGTGTAGAGAAAGGGTTGTGCTGTTAACACAAAAGTTTTGGGACCAGGGGCTGTGGCCTCTCAAAGATCAGGAAGTCCCAGAGGGAGAGTCAGGGACAGTGATGGTCCCTGTTTCTCTGACAGCCTCCCTCCCAGTCCTCCCTCCTCTGGCTCCTCTCCCTGCTCCTGTTGGACTGAGTCCCTGCCCTGGGGGCTGGTCTACTTGTGTGTGCTCACCCCAAGGACTGTAGCCCTCCAGGCTCCTCTGTCCAAGGGATTTCCCAGGCAAGAATACTGGAGTGGGTTGCCATTTCCTCCTCCAGGATTTCTTCCCGATCCCGGGATTGAACCTGCTTCTCCACACTGCATGCAGATTCTTACTGCTGAGCCACCAGGGAAAGTCTACTTGTACCCAGCTTCTGTTAGTGAGCCTCTCTGGTCCCAGGCTCCAGCCAGCTCTTCTAGTCCTGCTCCTACTGGGAGAAGGAGGTTGCTCTGACATCTCTGTCTGCCCCCACCCCCACAGAGGTTCCAGTCGGAAGGGGCAGCCGTCTTCCCTGAGGATGACTACGCCCTCCAGCCCTCCTGCTTTCAGGCTCGAGACCTCAGATGGAGGCGATGAAGATGGTGCCCAGGGAGACAAAGGAAAGGGGGGCGGGAGCTCCGAACCACCCCCCATGGAGTCCCGGTTCCAGGGTGAGGACCGGAACTCCTCCCCACAGATCAAAGTGAACCTCAACTTCCGAAAGGCGGCGGGTGCCAGGTGAGGCAGCATGTGTGGATGGAGCCTGGGGCCTCACTTCTAGCAGAAGCAAACTGGGTGGCCTGGCCCAACACCAGCACCCCTTCCCCACAGCCTGGGGGGTCCTCGGTCCGGCTCTGATGGCTCCAGGGCCGACAGGCTGAACTCCGCTCTGCTCGCTGAGGTTGCTGCTTCCAGAACCTTCCCCATTCTTGCCCTTCTGTCTTCTGGGGTTGCATTCCTCTTGGTAGGGACATATTCTTTCAGCTCCAATTACTCAGTTGAGCCTGGCATGTTCCTTGTTTGTCGCAGTCCCTGCAAGTGGTGGTAGCAGGATCCACACTCCAGGCCAGGAGAGTCAAGGACATCCAGGAATGTCCCGCATGCTCCCAGGCTCCTCTGAGGCTGGACCTGTTGCCCTGGGGACGTGGACTCTGGGGATTAAGAACAGTGGGCTTATTCTTGGAATCACCTTCACTTTGACTTTCCTGTGATGTCCACTAATTCAGACCCTGGGAACCACTCTGGCAGGGAGCCCTGTGGGTGTGGGGGAGGGGTGCACCTGGCATGCCCCAGCGTGAGGTCTGCCATATCTGCATGGGCCAGACAGCACTCTGCCAGGGAAGCCCCTCTGTCCCTTGCCCCCACCTCACTCACCCCTGGGACTCGGCCGCCCGCCTTGGCCTCCGAGCCCAGAGTCCCCGTCCTGGTCCTGTCTGTGCTGCAGGACCGAGGTCACATTCACACCAGGGCAGGAGAGGATGCTTGCGAAGCTTCTGGGATTGGGCCACCAGCTCGAGGCAGAACCAGCACCTCAGTGCCCTTTGTGCCCCATGGGCTTCCCTGTCCCAGGACTCTGATGCCACCCTGTGACAGGAAGTGCCTGTCCAAATAGCCACTTCCCCTAGCCAGACTGCCCCAGGCTCCCCAGTCAGCCACAGAGCCCTCTTGGTCATGCTGCGTCCACGTGGTCTGCTGGGTGAATGATGGTGCATCAGTCATGCGATCACAGCTTAAAATATGACTGATCCCAGCAGCCTCCCCACTCATCAGAGCCTCCAACCCTTTCTTGGTTGATCCACTCCATGGTAGACCTGAGGGTCCCCAAAACATCAGTTAGTCCCCCCTTTGTCCCTTCATATTGGCTGGTCATGGTGCCAGGAGCCCAGAGGCGAGCTGGCCTCTGTGAGAAGGGACGGGTCCAGGTGGGGGTACCCCACCCAGCCCTGCTAGACTCAGAAGGGTTACCAGCTCCTTTTGGGGATTTTCCCGGAAGTGTGGCTTCTCAGTAAAATTCTGTGAGCATCTTGTTTCCATTTTGGGACCCATCTCTCTGAGGAAACTCTGTCTGTCCAGGCTGGAGTTTCTCTGGAGTCGGAGTCTGGAGTTAGTTGAGCCCTCACCCCCCACCCCATCCCCCGCACCATGAATTCTGCACCATGTGACTTTGGGAAAGTTACTTTATCTCCTTGTTTGTCTGATAGAGATTGCTCACCCAGGACAGAAGTGATGGTCAGGGGGGCAGCTGCTCTGTTGTTAGTCCATAGATGGTCTGAGAAGACGAGGGGCTTTTCTTGATTCCTTGGTGGGGACCAGTGGTACAGACAGCCCCCAAGTCTGTGGGCACCTCTGGTAGCCCTGTGCTTGTTGTGAGACCCTCAGGGCACCTAGAGAGTGAGAGCAGATCTCCCAGATGCCTGAGGTCGGGGGATGCACGGACCATGGCCCCAGACAGTCCCCTCCTCCAGGGGTCTGAGCACCTGGGGTCTCATTGGTCAGTCTGGGAGAGTGCATGCTGCATGCTAAGTCGCTCAATCATATCTGACTCTTTGTGACCCCGTGGACTGTAGCCCGCCAGGCTCCTCTGTCCATGGGATTTTCCAGGCAAGAATACTGCACTGGGTTTCCATGGCCCTCTCCAGGGGATCTTCCTGACCCAGGGATTGAACCTGTGTCTCCTGCATTGCAAGTGAATTCTTTACCACTCAACTACAGGGAGGGTAGAGGCCCTCAAGAGGCTCTCATGGAGCTCCCTGGGAAGGGGAAAGAGCTTCCCCTCTTTTGGGGGCCCAGAGCTCTCTTGCAGTTATCAGGCACAAACCACATTCCCACAGCCAGCCAGACCCAAACCGCTTTGGCCGAGACCGGCTCTTCAGCGCCGTGGCCCGGGGGGCCCCCGAGGATCTGGCGGGGCTACCAGAGTACCTGCGCCGGACCAGCAAGTACCTCACAGACTCGGAGTACAGAGGTAGGCTACCGCTCGAGCCAGGGCTCCCTGGGTGGGTCTCGACCATGGTCAGGAGCTGAGAGGCAAGGAGGGGCAGTGCTCCTAGCAGCTCTCCTGCCGATAGAGCCCGCTCCCCTGTCCACCTACCCCACCAGCTCCCAACCTGGGCCTGCCTCGGCCACCCTCAGCCGTGTCAGTGGCGAACGGATATTCTCAGGCTTCTTCAATGTGGCCTTTCCCTGCCTCTTTTTCAGCAACAGCATCACTGAGATCTGACACGTATACCACACACTTCATCTATCCCAGAGCATTCTTTGCCCCAAATATAAGTACCTGTAATATTTGGGCTGATGAAGGAAAGAACATTTGTGCATTCTAGAAGGTTCAAATAGTAATGAAATGTATAAAGCTGAGGGTAAAAACAGTCCATCATCCTGGCTCCTAATAATGATATGGAATACATCTTTTCAAACTGTTTAAATTCAGGAGGTATATATATAAGAAGTGGGGCCGTGCCATGTGTGCTGATCTGTAATGTGCTTTCCCCGTCTTACTACATCTTATAGCACGCTCCATCTCGGTGCACAGGCCTCTAACTCAGTCACTGTAACAACCGGCGGAGTTTCCCATCCTGCACATTGACCACAGTTTAGTTAACTAACCCCCTACTGGTGGCCATTTAGATTGTTTGTAATTTTTGGCCTCAGCACCTCTGTGTACTAAGAGTTTTGTATATAATTCCATGTGATCCTTACAAGAACCCTGGGATGGTTCCATTTTACAGTGAGGAAAATTAAGGTTAAGAGAGGCCAAATGACTTGCCCAGAAGAGACGGAGTTTTTAAGTGGTAAAGCCACTTAACAAACACTGCTCCAAACGTTCTTGTGTGGACAACGTTGCCTACACGTCTTAGAAACTTAATTTATAGGGCAGAAATTGTAGCATACCAGAATATTACTCAGCCGTAAAAAGGAACAAATTTGAGCCAGCTGTAGTGAGGTGGATGAACCTAGAGTCTGTTGTACAGAGTGAAGTAAGTCAGAAAGAGAAAAACAAATATGTATATTAATGCATAATATGGAATCTAAAAAAGTGGTACCAATGAACCTAATGGCAGAGAAGGAATGGAGACGTAGACACAGAGAATGGACTGTGGACACAGCAGGGGAAGGAGAGGGTGGGATAAATTGAGAAAGTATCATTGACGTGTATCCACTACCGTGTGTAAAACAGACAGCTAGTGGGAAGCTGCTGTATAGCCCACGGAGCTGAGCTCAGTGCTCTGTGATGACCTAGAGAAGTGGGATGTGGGTGTGGGAGGGAGGCTGTAGAGGGAGGGGATTTATGTATATGATTATGACTGATTGGAGTTGTTGTATGGCAGAAACCAAATCAACGTTGTAAAGCAGCTTTTCTGCAACTAAAAAATAAAGAAAATTGCAGCCATACCTGTTGGTATTCTAACCCCTCTGGCTTGAGCCTTATCACCCTGCGGCATGGCTGGGGTGCTCCCTGTATGGGTGGGTGGGCGGCCTGAACACCACAGTGCCCCCTCCCCTCCTCCTGCAGAGGGCTCCACGGGGAAGACCTGTCTGATGAAGGCTGTGCTGAACCTTCGGGACGGGGCCAACGCCTGCATCGAGCCACTGCTGCAGATTGACCGTGCCTCGGGCAATCCCCAGCCTCTGGTCAACGCCCAGTGCTTGGATGAGTACTACCGAGGCCACAGTGCCCTCCACATCGCCATCGAGAAGCGAAGCCTGCTCTGCGTGAAGCTCCTGGTGGAGAATGGGGCCGATGTGCATGCCCGGGCCTGCGGCCAGTTCTTTCAGAAGAGGAGCCAAGAGACCTCCTTCTACTTCGGTGAGCTGCCTTTTTGTATAAAGTGGACTGCAGAGGGGATAAGGCCTTGCCCACGGTCACAGGGTTAATGTGACCCTGAAACCCAGACCTGTCTGACCCCTTATGCTTCTAATCACTTGGCCACCTGCAAAGGCAGCTTGTCTAAGAGATGTTTTACCCTTATCTGGCCAAGGAAGCTCACTCACTACACTCGAGCTCAGACCAGGGCCAGGGGAGCGCGCAGCTAGCACTGGTGTGTGATGAGACTCAACCAGACAGGGCCTGGAGGAAGGAACATCTGTGCCCAGCGGCAGTGGGTCTGGGCCCCGGCAAAGAAAGGAGACAGAGGCAAGGGGTGGGAAGCCTGATGGGCAAGCCCACACTCTGATCCCTTTAGAGCTCCAGGTCCTCTCCCTTGGGTCAGAGCTGGACAGAGCCACCTCGACCAGCTCCTGAGAGAAGGTGCAGCTGCCCTGGGCAGGGCCCGGGACCTTCTCTGCTCACTACCTGGCCTGGCTGGGCCGGGGACCCTGATATAATACTGCATCTCCTCTTCTGGCTGCCTGACCCACCTCAAGTCAGTCCAGGGAGCATAATGAGCCAGCGGGTGGAAGCTGAGAGACCCAAGGCCCAAGCTGTCTCCTTGGCCCCCAGGCGAGCTGCCCCTCTCCCTGGCTGCGTGCACCCAGCAGTGGGATGTGGTGACCTATCTCCTGAAGAACACGCACCAGCCCGCCAACCTGCAGGCCACTGACTCGCTGGGCAACACAGTGCTGCATGCCTTGGTGATGATCGCAGACAACTCTCCGGAGAACAGCATGCTGGTGACCCACATGTACGACAGGCTCCTCCAGGTGGGGGGCCTGCAGCTGGAGGACATGCCCAACCTGCAGGGCCTCACACCCCTGAAGCTGGCCGCCAAGGAGGGCAAAATCGAGGTGAGTGGCCGGGTTGCCCTTTCCAGGAAGCAGGAGTACTTAGCCAGGAATTTTGCAGAAAGAGCCTGGGGTGGTGTCTAGCTCAGAGCAGTTCCGGCATGCACCTCTCCTATGTGTGTGTTTATTATTGATAAATTATCCAGGAGCTGCAGAATGAATATATTACATTATAAAGCAGGGATTGTATATTTTTGGCTGCACTGTGCAGCTTCCCAGATCTTAGTTCCCCGACAAGGGATTGAACCTGGGCCATGGCAGTACAAGCCTGAATCCTCACCACTGAACCACCAGGGAACTCCCAGGGATTCTTTTTAAAGTCATTTGGATTTCTTGATTAGCAAATAGCTGTCTCATATTCTTTGCTGTTAGGTTTTCTTCCTATTGATTTTTGTGTTCTTTTTAAAAATTATTTGTGTATTTATTTTTTTAATTTTGGCTGTGCTGGGTCTTTGTTGCTGCACACTGGCTTTCTCTAGTTGTGGCAAGTGGGGGCTACTCTCTAGTTGAAATGCAAGAGCTTCTCATTGTGGTGGCTTCTCTTGTTGAGCAGTGCACGCTCAAGGGTACGTGGGCTTCTGTTGTGGCATGCGGGCTCAGTAGTTGGGGCTCACAGCCTCCAGGGGTCATTAGTTGTGGCACATGGGGCTTAGCGACATATGGGATTTCCCAGACCAGGGATCGAACCTGTGTCCCTTGCATTGCAAGGCAGATTCTTAACCCCTAGACCACCAGGGAAGCCCCATAAGTGTTATTGATCATGAACATAACAGCATTTTGTTTACAATTTGCAAATCATAGTTGCAAATTTTTCTCCCAGTTCAACATTAAAAAATGTTATGGCATTTTTTGCTACACAGAATTTTTACATTTTTATGTAGCTGAGTATAATTATTTTTTTCTTGATTTTTGCTATTGCTTAACTCCTACAATATTTTAAAACTTTGTGTGTGTGCATGAATATACGTGTGTGTGTGTGCATGTGTGTGTATTCCATAGCCATATCTTCTTCCAGACTTTTCTTTTGCAGTTTCAATTTTAATGCCTAAAGCTGATTTATCTGGAAGTTATAAGTTACTCTTAGGAAGAGTAACCATGAGGAAATTCCCAAGCAGTCCAGTGGTTAGGACTCTACTTTGATTGCCAAGGGCTTAGGTTCGATCCTTCGTCTGGGAACTAAAAGATTCCATAAGCTGTGTGGTTAAACAAAAAGAATAAACATAATCTAGCTTTACTTTTTTCTCAAAAAACTTTCTCATTGTCTGATCCTTATTATCAGGGGGAGCTTCATGGGTGTACAACCTACACAGGTGACACAGGGCCCCATGCTTAGAACATAGGTGTCTTTAAAGCTTAAGACCAAACTGAACATAAATGGGTTTTACATTTTCTTCCTGCCCTCCAAGGCCCCTGGGGTGTGGGGACCTCCCTTTGTGTCTAAAGGCATGGCTGTGTGACCTGTGGAAGCCACTCCCCAACACAGGAAGCCCCCACCTCCAACACTCCTCATTTGTAAAACCACACTGCTCCAAACCTGTTCAGGTCAGGGACACTTTCTAGCCTGCTGAGAGCTCTAGACTCTGGCCACAGTCATGCACACACATGTGTAGCTGGCAGCCTCTGATGTCATGGGGCATTAAGGACCCCTGAACTGGGGGTCCCTTGGCCATAAGACTGTCCAGAAAAGAGGCCTTGGGGCAGGAATGGGGAAGGAAGAGCCAAGGTTGGCAGGCCCTGGCATAGGTGGGTAGGTGGGAGTGCCTACATGGGGCTTAGTACGTGTATAACAGTTCATATGCACAAGTACACGTGTGTGCAGGGCACATGCATGTGTCTGCTCTACAGGACACTGAGTCCGAGGCTTCCCATCAGTGGGGGTGGTGGCCATGCGGGTCAAGCTCAAGCTCATGAGCCTGGCCCTGTAGATTTTCAGACACATCCTGCAGCGGGAGCTCCCGGAGCCATGCCAGTACCTTTCCCGAAAGTTCACCGAGTGGTCCTATGGGCCTGTGCGGGTGTCGCTGTATGACCTGGCCTCTGTGGACAGCTGGGAGGAAAATTCAGTGCTGGAGATCATCACCTTTCACTGCCGAAGCCCAGTGAGCCCGCGGGGCGGGGGTGTGCCTAGGGGGCCTGGCAGAGCTTCCTGCGAGGTCTACCGCTCGGGTCAGCCTGCTGGACCATGCAGGCCCTGAAACTGGGATGTGGGGGTGTGGCATCATGTCCCCACCCAGCCCCTGGGCACACGCTCACTCCACACACCGGTGCCACCCGACCTGGGGATCATGCCAGGGTGTCCTCTCTGTTGCCAAGCACCTGTTCACGACTGGTCACTTTGTAGCTGTGAGGGTGGGGAGGGGTCACTGGGGGCTCCCCGTCCTCTCCCCCTCCCCTGGTGCCCCCAACTGTACTTGCTGAACCAAAGGCGCCTCTGACTCTCACCTGCCGTCCCAGCTCCGCCACCGGATGGTAGTCTTGGAGCCGCTGAACAAACTGCTGCAGGCGAAGTGGAATCTGCTCATCCCCAGGTTCTTCTTCAACTTCCTGTGTTACTTGACCTACATGTTCATCTTCACCGCTGTCACCTACCACCAGCCTGCCCTGGAGAAGGTACGGGGAGGGGCACGTCCTGGGGAGGCTTGCTGGAAACAACCCTGGCAGAAGATGGGGCAAGGATTATCACCCACCCTGCAGATGCTGACCGCTGGGTGCTGTAGCCACGTGCTAACCTAGCTGGTCACGGCATGGAAGTAACAGCAGCGGTAACAACAGTAATAGTTAGGACTTAGTGAGTGTGCGCCATATGTGAGAGAGTGCTCCCCATGACTGACATGCGTTAACATGGTCAACTAATCTCACAAGTCTCTGAGATGATAACTTTCATCATGGCTGGTTTACAGGTGAGTGAAGGGAGGCACTGAGAGATTAAGCACCTTCTCCAGGGCCACACAGGCCGTGAGTGGTGGAGATGGGGCCTGAAACCAGACAGTCTGGCTCCAGAGCCAATGCTTGCTCTGCCACTCTGGGGGCTTCCCCACCACTCACACTCAGAATGGGCCCCCAGCCTAGCTATCAGTGGGGGGCTGCTGGGAGGGGACCCCAGGCTGAGCCGAGCATCTCTTCGAGCAGGACTTCCTCTCACCGGAAGTGATGGCTGGGAACACCATGCTGCTGCTGGGCCATGTGCTGCTCCTGCTCGGGGGAGTCTACCTCCTCATAGGCCAGGTGAGGGCTCCTCTGACCACCCCACTCCAAACCCAGAATCCTGCTCTGAGGAGCCTGGGCACAGGTTAACCAAGTCCCTGCATTTTCAGGAGACTGAGCCCCATACCTGGTCCCGTGCTGAGCAGCCTTAGGGCGGCCTTGCCTTCTAGCCTGAATGCCCTAACCCTGCTGTGCTTGCTGGGGTGCCCTCAGGGCGGCAAATGACTCCTGTGATCCCCTGGCAGTGCCAGCTTTGCTCCCTTGTGAATAGAGCTAGATGGCCCCCAGCCCACGGTCCCTTGGCTGGGTCATTCCTCACTTGAGGAGCACAGAAGGGTAGGCTAGGGGCCTGAGCAGGACATCCTCAGGGGAAGATGCTGCCAGCTTGCGGGAGACAGACTGGGCCGTGGTGTGGAGACTCTCTGGGAGGCCAGGGTGTCTGGAGCACCGGATGGTCCCTGGGCAGCCAGGAAGGGGGAGGGAAAGGAGCCCCTTTTATCGTATGGAGCATGAGCCCTCCAGCTGGATCCACAGGGAGCCGGGGGATCCCTGGCATTGTCTGGGTGTCTGACAGTTTGGAAACAGAGTCTGGAGCTTTCTCAGCTACCAGCCGGATTCATAAGCACCCCAAAAGTCAAAGCTGCCGCCTGAGCCCCCTAGGTGGTTTTGGTTGGATTGTGACAGGCCGTGGGCGGGGAGCTTAACAGTGGCGATCCAGCCCTGAGGGCAGTGGGGCTGTGTTGTGGCCCAGCACGTGTCACAGCCTGTCCTCCCGGCCCCCTGCCCCCCTGCAGCTGTGGTACTTCTGGAGGCGCCGTCTGTTCATCTGGATCTCCTTCATGGACAGCTACTTCGAAATCCTCTTGTACGTGAGGCCTCACCCCTCCTCCCCCATCTTGGCCTGGGACGGGGCACCACACCGGCTTTGGGGACCAGGGAGCTCCAGGGGCTGGGACCAGCATGCAGGCTGGACCCCAGAGCTGGGCTGCTGTTGGGTCCAGCTCATCACGTCGACCGAATCCTCGCTCTGCCTCAGTGGAGCCTAGAGTCTTTACCTGCTGTGTCTCACTGAATCCTCGCCTGCCGAGTCAGGCGTTGTTCCTGTCACCCTCGTTTTACAGGGGAGGGAACTGGGGCCCTCAGGGACCTCACCTGAGATGGCGGTCAGGATGCTCAGGTCCAGTCCGGACACAGGGAGGACATCTCATCTCTGAGACCACGGCAGGGGCTGTGGGGCAGTGGGGTTCTGCACCGGCCAGGGGAGGCCCGCGAGCTGACCGACCCTGCCCCCCGCAGCCTGGTCCAGGCACTGCTCACCGTGCTGTCCCAGGTGCTGTGCTTCTTGGCCGTCAAGGCACACCTGCCGCTGCTTGTGTGCTCGCTGGTGCTGGGCTGGCTGAACCTGCTCTACTACATGCGTGGCTGGCAACACACGGGCATCTACAGCGTCATGATCCAGAAGGTGAGAGGCAGGGGCAGCCCCGTGCTGCCAGACTGGGCGGAGCTGGACACTGCACCCCAGGGGGACTCCTTTTGGGCTCAGCAGGCACGTGCCGACCCCACCCCCCAGCTAGGCTAGGCAGAGGGGAATGTGAGCAAGTCTGCCCGTGCCCCATGCCCCCAGACGCTCACTGAGTGTCAGCATCAGGGTGCACATACCTGTGCCTGCTCTCAGGGTCTGCCCTCCACATGGGTAAGCACATGTGCACACGTGTGTGCTGGCAAGTGTCCACACAGGAGCACACGCCTCCTTGCTCACTGAAGAAGCAGGGACCAAGCATAGAAGCTCACCAGTGTGGCTGTGCCCTGGGTCATCTGGGCACGTGGAGGTGCCTGCATTCATTCAGTCATTCAACATTTAGGAAGCAGATGCTAGGTATGGGTCAGGCCCTGTTCTAAGTGTCAGGAATACAGTATTTTGTTCACAAACAGAATAGATCTTGCTCTCCTGAAGCTGACATTCTAGCCGAGGAAACAGCATAAGAAAGCAAATGAGAATGGTGCATTACACTAAATTCTCTGAAGGAAACATGCAAGGGGGGTGTGAGGGACAGTGACTAGGTGCTGTAAACCGGCTGCTGTGCGGGTCTCTTTGAAGAGGTGGCATGTAAGTTAAGATCCGAGAGAATGATCCAGCCACCACAGGCTCAAGGAAGTAGCAATCTAGGCAAAGGGACCAAGGCCGGAAGCCAGAGCAAGCTGGGACAGCTAGGGACAGACAGAGGCTGGGAGGGTATGGGAGGAAGTGGGGGGAAGGGAGTGGTTTTGCTGGCCTCCGGGAGGCCCCTGGAGGATTTCAGTCATGTCCAGCTCTTTGCAACCCTATGGACTATGGCCCTCGGGGCTCCTCTGTCCATGGGATTCTCTAGGCAGGAATACTGGAGTGGGTTGCTATGTTCTCCTCCAGGGGATCTTCCCCACCAAGGGATGGAACCCGCGTCTCTCACATCTCCCACAATGGCAGGCAGGTTCTTTCCCACTGAGCCACCTGGGAAGCTCAGTGACATTAAGTACATTTACAGTGTTGTACAACCATCTCCATCATCTCCAGGATTTGTCCAACTTCCCCAGTTGAAATTCTGTCCCATGAAACCCGAACTCCCCATTACTCGCCTCCTCCTTGCCCCTGGTAACCACACTTTGACTTTCTATCTCTATGAGTTTCACTATTCTGAGTGCCTCATCATGTAAGTACCAGTCATACAGTATTTGTCCTTTTGTGCCTGGCTTATTTCCCTGGGCATAATGTCCTCAAGTTTCATCTCTGCTATCACACATTAGAATTTCCTTTCTGTTTAAGACTGAATAATACTGCACTGTAGCACTGTATGTAGACACCACATTTAGTTTATCTGTTCATCCATCTGTGAACAATTGGGTTGTTGCCACCTCTGGCTGTTTGAACAACGCTGCTGCAAACACGGGTGCCTGGGTTATCTGTTCGAGTCCTTGTTTTTGCATTCCTTCTCTTGGGTACATATCCAGACGTGGAGCTGCCGGAGCCTGTGGTTTAATTTTTTGGCCTTGGAGGGTTTTGAGCAGGAAAATGATGTGATCTGATATAGATTTTTTAAAAGACCCCCCTTCTCACTGTGGCTCCACAGGGCCTGTGTATGCACACATTGTGCATGTGCGCGTGCACGTGTGCAGGGCTGAAGCAGGGTCTGGAGTCACACCTAGTGACCTGGGCCCCCCAACCAACTCTGGGGCATATGTTCCAGGTCATCCTTCGGGACCTGCTCCGCTTCCTGCTGGTCTACTTAGTCTTCCTTTTCGGCTTCGCTGTTGGTAAAGGCCCTTGCTCCCCCGCCCAGCCCTTGCTACCCTCGAGGCTGCCCGCTGGTCTCCCCTAGGCTGAGCACCCCCTGACTCTCTCCCCTCCCCGCAGCACTAGTGAGCCTGAGTCGGGAGCCCCAGGACACCGGGGCCCCTGCGGGTTCCAACTCCACAGAGGTGGCAGGGAAGGAGGACAAGGAGGCCCCATACCAGGGCATCCTGGACACCTCCTTGGAGCTGTTCAAGTTCACCATCGGCATGGGCGAGCTGGCCTTCCAAGATCAGCTGCACTTCCGCGGTGTGGTGCTGCTGCTGCTCCTGGCCTATGTGCTGCTCACCTACGTCTTGCTGCTCAACATGCTCATTGCGCTCATGAGCGAGACCGTCAACAGCGTCGCCACCGACAGCTGGAGCATCTGGAAGCTGCAGGTACCTGGGGAGGGTCCCCATCGCCTCTTGTGTCCTGAGCCCCCGAGTGGGATCTCCCTTGTCCATTCTTTCCATCCTGCACAGGGCTGACCTGAGGATGGATCAGGTCTTGGGAGGGGCCTCGCACATACTAGGTGCTGTGTGTTAGCTGCCATCATTGTTAGTACTAAGTGTTTCCCGAGTGCCCAGTGCAGGGCTAGACATGGTTCTAGGCTCCAAGCATATGGCAGAGAATGAGATGAAGATTCCACCCTCGTGCATCCCGCTTCGGTACTCATCGAATGTTCTGTGGGGTTAGCTTGGTGGGTGACACGTGTGGGATGCAGGGTCCTGGGTTGGCCTGGCCTGGAGAAGCTGAGGGGGAGGGCAGAGGGTGGGGTAGCTGGGAGCTGATGAGAGCTGGGAGGGTCCAGGTGGGTCTGGACAGGTGCTGCGGGGAGAGCCTTGTGGGTGAGGGGGTGCTGAACTGTGTGACCAATTCACTGCTGACCGGGCAAGCCACTTATCTTCTCTGAGCCTCACCTGCAAAGTTCCATGCCGTCCCCAACTGGCTTGAGTGCCAGGGGCAGGCACTGTGAAGTTCTGTGCCTGCTGTAGTTCTAAAAGCTGTAGTTATGTGACTGCAAGTCACTGTAGGGCATGCATCACCTGCGGGCTCCCCAGCAATCACCCAGGACACGTCATCTTCAGTCTCTAAGTGGGAACACATTCAGGGGATGCAGGGCTTGACACAGAGGCATGTGAACTGTGGGGCTGGATTCAGATCCACGCACTTCACAGATGCTGAGTTACGCTGTGAAGTGCCGCCGCGCTGTCTGATGAATCCTTTGTTCCCAGAAAGCCATCTCTGTCCTAGAGATGGAGAAGGGCTACTGGTGGTGCAGGAGGAAGCAGCAGCGGGCAGGGGTGAGACTGACAGTTGGCTCCAGGCCAGATGGTAGCCCCGACGAGCGCTGGTGCTTCAGGTGAGCAGGGGGCCAGGGCAGCCTGGGGGCCCTGCTGAAAACCAGCGGGAGAGCAGCTAGGAAGGAAAGCCAGGTCTGGAGGGAAAGGCAGGGTCTGTGTGTCCGAGGACTCTGGCCAGGGCAGGCGAGGTCAGTGCTGCTGGACCTCATTAGACCCAGAGCTCCAAGACCCGCCGCTCTGCCTATCAGTTCATCTTCCTATCCACTGACTGAAACTGAAGGTCCCTCCCCAATGGTCCGTGACTAACTCCTTCAGTCCTGAAATGGGGTACAGTCAGGAGGTCAAAAGCCAGAGGCATCCTGGGGTCAGAGTGTGCTAAGCCTGCTGTGACGGGTTGGCTTTGCCCTTCTACTCTCCACCCCCATCCTGACCCTGAGGCTGCAACCCTTCCCTTGAGAGCAGACTCTCCCCACAGAGAGGGAGCCTGGTGACAAGTGCATGGCCAGAAACACACTTTTCTGAGGGCATAGCCAAGCAAGGGGTGGGTCGTAGGACATGGAGTAGCTGTGAAAAGACTCCAGAGCCTGAGTCCACAGAGATCCAGCTCCTCTAAATTCCTCTCTGGATGCTGGGGACAATCCAGGTCACTGTGAATAGCCAGAGCAGACAGACGCCTGTTCCTCCCTGTGGGCCCCTGGCAGGGGCAACGGTCTGAGAGCTGAGAGCACAGGCTCAGGTGGGCTGGTAGATGGTCCAGAGTCCTGTGGAGAAGACTCGCCCTCCTTGCCCTCCTCTGGAGCAGCTGCTCTCCTGCACCCCTGGCCTCCTGGAGCCTCACGGCTGCCCTGTCTCCTGCAGGGTAGAGGAAGTGAACTGGGCTGCGTGGGAGCAGACGCTGCCCACGGTGTGCGAGGAGCCCTCAGGGCAGGGCGGCCCTGGTGAGTGGCTGTGGGGCGTGTCTGCTTGGCCCACAGCACGGAGAGTCTGGGCTCCAGGCTCCATCGTGGAGGGGCTTTGTCCCATAAAGTGGTGCCTCCCCCAGTCTGTCCCCACTCCTCACCACCACTTGGGCAACCAGCTCCTGGTGCACCCTCCCCTCCTGCCTCTTCCTGTCCAGGTTTCTGTCTGTCCCTCTGCTGCACCCTCCACTCATTCAATGGGTTCTGGGGGGACCCATCAGGGGAACAAGCCAGTGCCCAATGGCTCCACCCCGACAGGCCAGCCTGGCCAACCCCACACCTGAGAAGCCACTTCCTCTGCCTTTGCCTCACGGCCCAGGCTTGTTCAAGGCCCCTCCATTCTAGGGTGGTGCTGGCCCTCCTCCAAGAATGACCCCCACTAGAGGCCTATTATGAGGACTGGCTCTCTGCAGGGCAGGCCCCTTCTAGAATCCTCTGTAGCTCCCACTTCAGGACTTCCGGCTGCCCTTCTCTCCTTTCTCATGCTCTTTCCAGACTCCACCTGCTGTGCCCCGGCCCCCTCCCAACAGCCACCCCATCACTCAAGAAACTGGTGTGTGGAGTCTCCTCTGGCCTCCAGGGCTCCTGGGTCCTTGACCACACGGCCCTCACTGATAACTTCCTGCCTCCGAGCCCTGCTGTCCCCTCCCTTCAAGACTCTGAAAATCCCCTTGTCATTCCACACCCCACTGCCTGCTCTGACCTCTAAGTGGGCATCACCATCGGGAACAGCCTTGGGGCTGCCCTGCCAGGACCACATTTGTCAGGCCGCCCCTCTTCGCCCAGGCAGGAGGACTTGTGGGTCTCTACCACCCCCTGCCCCCTGGTGCTGAGTGTCCTTGGGACCCTCTGCCCTGCCCCTTCCCTCCCACGTCTGCACCCAGATCCTAGACAAGGCTTTTGGCTCCAGGCTCATCCCACTCCAGTCCCTCTGATGCAGACAAAAACCACACAGCCCCCAGCACACAATGCCTCCCACTGCCTGGAAGGCCACATTCCTCCTCCTCGGGTCAAGGCCCAAAACTGTTGTCCAGCCCCCTCCCCTGCACCTCCCTCCATGTGATGGCAGTCCTTCAACAGTGCTCCCTGTTCATCTCTCCTTGGCTCTGTCCCAAGTGCCCTTCCATTCTCTGGGCGTCCACCTTTCCCATCTTCTCCCCAGGTGGGGTGGGGTCTCCTCTCTTCTCTGAGCACCTGACTCTCGCCACCCTCTGGCTTTTCAGCACATTATCTCAGGTGTTCTGGTTTCTAACACAAGAGCCTGTCACCTGCAGGCACTCTCAGCTCCTGGGAGGAGGCCCCTGATGGGCACGTGGTGGGGGGAGGCACTGCCTGGGACTCCTCGCCTGCTGTCTACAGGCAGGAGTGGTGCCATAGCTGTGGCCTCCTCCTGTTTCCTGGAGCCTGCTTCCTGGGGTACACACCCTGAGGACCAGGCCACCGTGGTCTTCATCCCTTTACAGGCGCCATGAAGAGCCCGGCTTTGGCCTCCCAGTCCAGCCAGGACAGCGCGGTTGAGGAAGACCAGGTGCCCCTGCAGCCCCTGCAGTCCCACTGATGGATATCTTTCCAGTCCCATCTGCTGGCTCTGGGGCTCCAGGGGTCTTTGGTGGCAAAAATGAATAAATATTTTCTTGTGGCTAACTCTCCTGGAAACGTTAGTTGAGTAAAGGTATTGGGCCCTTGGGCTGGTTGGCATCTGCCACTTCTCTGAGAGTTTACCTGTGTCTGGGGCGGGGCTGTTCCCTCAGTCTCCTGGGCACAGGGACCCTCACCTGCAGCCCCACAGCTGCCCTCTTTGGGGTGCAGGCAGTTGGCCGAGGCACTGTGCCTGCTGTCACCGCAGAAGTGAGGTGGTGGACACAGGCCAGTAGGGCAACCTCTACCCCAGCCTCGACACCAAAGTCACCTGCAGGACGTCTCTCAGCCCGTTCCTGGGCTGAACTTCATTCAGGCTGTGGATTACCGATTCCTGTGCAATCCAGGGGTTCCCAGTCCTGCAAGCCAGAGGGACGCCCCTGGGACACGAGAGCAAGGTTACCCCGGCCTCTGAAGGCTTGCGAGGCTCTGGGCGCCCTCGGGGTCCCTAGCCGTCATCCCCCAGCATTTCCGGACGCCTCCTGGTCTTCTTGGCACTTACACTAAATCCTTCGCGCATGACGCTGGACCTCGTGGGTGTCTGACGCCTAGGCGTGGGCCCCTCTAGAAGCCCCCCTCCCTACATGAAAACCCCACGCCTATTTCTAAGACCTGCTCAGTAACTGATGGGTGACCACTGCGTTTCCGGCATTTTCCCTTGGGGTCCTGTGTGTTTGTTCACAGGACGTGCGTGGACGGGCTGAATGTTTTTTAAGTGGTCAGACCCAAGCCTGTTCCCACGCTGTGGGAGGGAGGAAGGCTTCACCGCTGGTGAAACGCGGGCGCGGCTGGAGGAGTCTCGAAGGAGCGGGGGACGGAGGAAGGGGAGTGAGGGGGACGGTCGGGGCGCAGTGGCTGGAAGGGCTGGTGCGGGGAGGGCAGACGGCCCCGGTCCCCAGGACGGGGAGCGGTCACGGTGTGTGCACGCCTGCCGCGCGCCAGCCTCAGTAGGGTTTTGAGGGCGTGATCGCATGTAACGCGCAGAACCACGGTTTGTAGCCTCCGCCGCTCCACCTTCCAGAGAAGCAAGCGGAAGCTCGCGAAGGCCGAATCTCTACTCCCGACCACCCGGGGTCGGTGCGGCGGGACGCTCTCCACCAGATTCGCGAACTCTGGCTCTGCGCAAGCGCTCTGGGGCTAGCCGCGTGCCTGTGACCCAGAATTCTTGGGCCTTGGAAGAGACCATGAGCTAAGCAGGAGGGGGGAGTCCGGCCGGCGCGGCGGCGTTTGTGCCGTTAAACGGACCGGAAGTTCCCGTGAGTCTTTGCCAGGATTCCCCTCCCATCGCTGAGGAGTGGAATGTTCCGACTCCTTAAGGGGCTGGGACGCAGACTCTGTGCCCTTTCCACTGCCGATGTCTCGAGCTGGTTCGTGTACCCAGTTAGGGCCTGTCTCGCTAGTTTCTCGACCGATGTTCCGGGGAAGCGTAACTGGAGCGCGGCGGGCGGCTGCGGCCAGGCGGGCCTGGGGGCGGGCGCCTTGGCCATGTGCTCATATCTAGGGACCGAGATGGAGGAGCGCGTGCATCTTTGTCCGGCAGGGCCTCCGCGGTCTGGGAACCCCTCCCCCCGGGCTCGCGGCCGGGAGTGAGTGACCCCGAGGAGGACGGGTAAGCGGAGCTGCCTGCACCCGAGGGCGCGGGGCGAGGCTCGTAGAGGGGTCGCGAGGGAGGCTTGCTCGGCTGTCCTGATGATCTCGTAGGAAGTGCCGTCAGAAGCGATAACTGACGACTTTTACGCTTATCTGATGCGGTCGCTGACACCTGACGCTTTAGGTGCCCGTAGCTGCCAGTCTGCCCTAAATGCACGTCCTGATCCTTGTTTCAGATGGCTGACCCAATGGTTTTGCAGACGGGAACAGCAGCCGTCCTCGAGGTAAGATCCGGTCTCTGTGGACTTAATAAGGTTAGCTTAGCTGTGTCTAAGGTTCTTCCACCCTTAAACGCACGGATATTGCTTGATGACTTGCCGTTGTCACTTTCATACATTTGATATAGTTATGCACGGCCTCTTGGCGTGTTTGGGACGATTAGGTTGCGGCCCCTGGCCTGAAACGAGTTTTGTCTAACCGCGTCTGTGTTCAGTAACAGATACCTTCAGGCAGGTTTAGCCAAAGCCCAGGTCCCTGGGGCGGTACTAGGAGTGGTGAGGTGCTTGGCTGCTCTGATGAGATCACTTAATAGGAAGTGCCGTCAGAAGCGATAACTGACGATAAAGTTTCCCGACTGACTGCAGTCAAGGCATCGTCACCAGTTGCCGGTGCCCGGGAGTTCGGTGGTCTGGACTGTGACCCGTAATTTCTATATTCACCCAGGTTGCCAACTAGTGAGGCATTGCCAGCGCGTGATCACCAGCCACCGAGTATGGGAGCCTGGACCGAGGTAAATAATCTTTGGACTGTAGTTGAGGAGGCCGAGGTGTTGAATCATGAAGTTGCTATTGGACCATATGTTGGCAGTTTCGTCTGGCTGACCTAGTAACTTGACCTTTATCCACCGAGTATCTGAGAATGATTTCGGTTCATGTGTGGACTAGATAGCAGAGTGACCCCAGGAGTTCCTTTTTATGTCCTGGCTGTAGAGTCCTGAGCAAACTTTCTGCTCTGAGATGCTCTGAAAATCGAAAGCCTTAGGTGTGTAATGTTTAAAATAATGTGACTGAATGGAAGTTGAAACATGTAAAGATGGCAGTTATGACTCAGTCCCTACGGACTGTTGAGGGGATGGATGTGCATTTGTATAGCTGTGGCTGTCAGCACAGTGGAAACTGCTTCCAGTTGCCCTTAGCTGGCTGTCCACAGGTGCCTTATCCATCCCTCCAGGGTCTGAGCTCTGAAGAGTGGTGACCAGCAGAGTTTTAGAGCCGGCAGCAATGGCCGGAGCATCCCAGCCCACGACAAGGTAAGACCTGATCTGGACCATGACCGTTCTGCATGGTAGAATGGATGAGCAGCTAGTTTTGTTAAAATGGTTTTGCAGAAAAGGATATCAATGATGAAATCACCCAAAAGAAGCTGGAATTACCGGCAGATTGTGTAGTGGTGAACCTATGGTTTTCTGAGGATATCTTTATGCTGTGAATGACTATTCTGGGGAGTATAAAGTAAGATTCACTGATACTTAGTTTCCTTGCAGGCTAAGCTGCAGCAGGGGCAGAATTTGGAAGTTGCAAGGACCAGTGGCAGCCGTCAACTTGGACGCGGAAAATACAGGCTTCAACGTTTTGTTTTGTGCTGAGTATCAAAGAGGACATTCTTATTGTGAAAGAGCTGAGAAATGGATTTGGCAGCTTTTCTCTGTGACAGTGGAGTCATTAAATTCATAGTTTCCTGGTATTGTCCCTTAAGCAAAAGTAGCTTTTTGTACTTGTAAATATTGTATGCATTTGTCATACTGGGTGAGAGAAACTTCCTGAAATTTGTAACTCCATGCAGTTACCATAGATGTAATAAAAGGATGCTCTTTTGTATTAAGTTCTTAGAAATGTGTATTTTTGAAGAAAAAGTCAAGTCTGATCACTGCTGACAAATACTGTTAGGTCTCTAAGTCGTGTCGATATTAGTGGTCCAATTAACTCCTTGTAACCTTCCCTTATGGTCAGTTTAAGGTGTTCTCCCCTCTTGAGACTTAGGGTAAAAATCCCAAAGCATTTAAGGCATCTGTACACAGTCCCTGTTCCTCTGGGCTCTGTCCACTGGCATGAGCTTCCTCTCTCCTGAAGCCCCACCCCCATCCCCACCCAGACTGCAGCATTTGATGCCCCAGTCTGTAAAGGTCTTGGCTCCCTGGCATCAGATTAGAAGCTTACCTAACCCTCTGTTTACCTGAGGGGCCCTGGTTCACCAACATCATGGCCAGCATCATGGGTACATGAATAATTTTCTCCAATTCAGCAATCAGCTGGGCTTTTTGATTGGGCCTGAATGGATAGGCTTAGGGTGTCGGGAAGGTGGGGTGGAGACTTGCTTTCTTCCCCTCCTCCCAGCTGTGGTTGCTCGGAGGCACCTCATCTTTGTGGTCCTGGGGTTTGGGGAATGTGCTCAAATTTTGGGGACCTCATGGGAAGGAATTTTAATGAGAAATGGTCCTTTTGAAAGGAAGCAAGGCTCACTGTGGTCTGTACCCTAGCAACAATCACCTATGGGAAGGTCTGGTAATCTGCATAGAGAATGGGGTTTTCTGAGTGGGTCATATTTTGGGCATGTGCTGGTCTACCCCAGGCTTGCTAGGCAGGCTGCCATAAATATAGGCCGGTTTAGGAAATAGTTGGTCCCCTGGGTAGGCCCTGGGATCACATCACAGGCAGAAAGATGGACCTTGTAGATGATGGGAAGTTTGTTTCAAGGAGCCCAGGGCTCCACAAGAAGATACCCTTTAGTCCAAATGGAGAGGGGACTCCTGGGGTCTCTAGGAGCCAGTCCCCTCCCCCAGCCCTTGACCTGGGGTACAGTCAGCATCTGGCTGGGGTTTGGTGGCCTGAATATCTGTAATTCAGGATTGGAAAGTCCTGGGTTAGATGGAGGGCCCCTGCTACACTCCTTGGGGAGAGCTCTCTGGATTCACAGTAGCTCAGGTTTCCAGCACCCTCAACCCGCTGCAACCACAGGTCTAGGGAGGCTAAGGGTGGATTATTTTCAAACCAGGGATGACTTCTCAGGAACCAGAGGCAGCAGACATGGGTGGACGGGGGAGATGGAAAGGACCGAAGAGGAGTTAACAGTGCTCCTTTCCCAGATGGTTTCATCCGGCTTCCCATGGGGGTGGGGGGAGGTGCTGCCCAGGCCCACTGTGGAGCTTCCCAGGAGCCCCAGCCATCCTATCCCAGGAGGAGTGACTGGCCCATACTCCCCTATCACGTCTGGGTTGCACCTACAGTTTCCCTGTGCTCCTGGTCTCTGGTGGGGGTTTTGGGGCCCCCTCCGGGATCCTCTGGGCCCAGGGCCTCATCCTGGGTCTCATGCCCACTGCCTGGGCCCTCGCCCAGCTCCAGGATGGTGGGCAGGTGGCCCTGCTTGGGGGAGCGCTTGCGTAGGCTGAGCAGGAAGGGCTGGGGCAGCGAGAAGATGTCCACGTTGTTGCCCAGGTCGATCCACGTGACGCTGGGGAACTTTCTAGGGTCTCTGAGGGCGTCGGTGAGGTCGCGCAGCAAGGCCCGCGTCAGCCGGTTGCCGTTGAGGGCCAGAGTGGTCATCCGGGGCAGCGTGCTGAGCGCCGGCAGCAGCTGCAGAACCATGTCGTCCGTGAGGCCCGTGAAGCCCAGCTCCACACTGTCCACCTGCTCCCCGCAGCGCTGCAGGTAGCTGGCCACCCGCTCCAGGTCACGGGAGGTCAGCGGGATGCCTGACAGGTCCACCGTGTTGTCCGGAGGGCTCCCGGCCAGGACCGCCTTGAGGCTGAAAGGGAGATGGGACAGCAGGGTTCGAGCAAGAGCGGCAGGCTTTTCTTGGGAGGCCGAGGTGGGTCACCTCCAGGAGCCAGCCTCCACTCATCCCTGTGACTTCAAAAGGCTGGGGACCCCAGGCCCCTTGCACTGCCCCACCTCTCAACCTGGCTGCCCAGCAGGCAGAGGCTGGGGACCCCAGGGGAGGCCCCAGTGACTAAGGGTACCTTCAGCAGCCAAACGTCTGGGTCTGCTCTGGATTCCTTTCTTCCTACTCATGTGATCTTTAGATCCTTAACCTCTGTGCCTCAGTTATTTAGCTGAAAAATGGAGCCAACTGGGTACCACAGGTTGTCATGTGAAATAGGAATGCATTTAGGACAGTGCCCTTTAGAGGAGGTGGCGAATGGGCGAGTTCCCTACTCCACTCAAGAGCAAAATAAGATCTCGGATGCCCTTTCTTCAAGACCACCTTCTGGCCAGAAGGAGGATCCTTAGCGAGAGCCCTCAGGACAGCAGGCAGGGATTGGGGGTGGGTGCAGGGGCCCGGAGCCTGGTGGGGGCTGCTTTCTACCCGCTTCCACTCCCCACCTCCACCATCCCTTGCTCTTCTGCCCTGCCTCTTGCTCTTCTTGCTCCAGACCCAGATCTCCTGGTCTCCAGGTACCCAGGTAAACCCAAAGCTCCAACCCTGGGAAGGACAGGGAGGTGGAGGGGCCCCAGATTGCAGCTTGGACTTCCTGTTGGCCTCATAGGAGAAAGAACCAGGCCGAGGTAAGAACTTGCTAAGAGTTCCAGCAGAGGGACCACAAGTGCAAAGGCCCTGAGGCTGTTGGAACTCAGCGTGTCTGTGAGCCAGCAGGAAGGGCACCCTGGGGGACACAGACCAGGTGTGAGTCAGCGGGATGGGGCGCCCCCAGCGGGAGTGAGGCTTCTGAATGGAGAGTGGACTGAGCATGCCCATGCCCTGGGGAGACAAAAGGCCCTGGGTCCCAGCAGAGCTCACAGCCCAGCTTCTCCCTCTGCAACCAGCTCACAAATCTCCTGGCCTTCTGGGTTCCATGGGTCCTGTCCTGCACTCTCCCCACACTTGGCCTCACCTTGGCCCAGCTGGAGGCCCCTGTGCCTACTTTCTCCCCCTGGGAGGGGCCTTGAATAGTCTTCCCCTGGCTTGAGAGTGGGGGCGGTATCCGGAAGGGAAGGGGGACCAGAGCTCTTCTCTATGCTTCCCCTCCCATCCCGCCTGCAGGAGCTGGAGAGGAGCCTGCACACCAGGACCCCAGGCATTCTGCCCCGTGATTCATCCAGAGTATGTTCCCCTCCTCTTGCTCCTATGATGCTGTCCTGGCCCTGGTTCTGTGTACCAGTGTCCCCTCTGCCCCCAGGGTGCAGGCAGCCACACAACCTCTGAGGGTCCTCACAGCATGAGCCAGGGACGTGGCTGGGGTCTGGGACCCTGGGAGACATCAGGAGGGCTGGTGATGGGTGGGAGGAATGCCCACATTCAGCCCCCACTGCATAGATCAGGGCCTGGATGCCAGTGCCTCTCAGGGCTCAGGCCCACCTGGAATGCCCCCCTCCACCCCCATCAATCCTTCTTCTCCTGCAAGCAGCTCATGTCCTCTCCCCACTGCCCTGGGAGGGGGTGCTGCACCCCCCAGGCCCAGCCCAGCACAGCTGACTGGGAGCTGCCCTTGGAGGAGGAGGCTGGGTGGGGGCGGGACTCACCAGGCCTGGGGCTTCCTCTTCACCAGCCCGCGGTGGCGCCTCCACTGGGAGTGGGGGCTGAGGTGGTATGTCAGCTGCCGGCACAGCTTCTCCATGGCGCCCAGTGCATCGCCCTCCTGCAGACCAACCACAGGTCCCTGAGTCACTGGAGCAGGTGGGGAGCCAGGCCCCTTCCGCCGCCTTCCGCCACCCCACCCGGGCTGAGCTCGGTTTGGAGACCTGCTGCGCTGGCCCCCTGGTGGCTGCCCAGAGCAGGGGGCAGGGGGTGCAGACTCATCTGCACACTGGTTTTAGTTTCTGTGAATTAGTTGCTGTTGTGAATAAACCTGCTGCTGCTGCTAAGTCGCTTCAGTCGTGTCCAACTCTGTGAGACCCCATAGACGGCAGCCCACCAGACTCCCATGTCCCTGGGATTCTCCAGGCAAGAACGCTGGAGTGGGTTGCTATTTCCTTCTCCAATGCATGAAAGTGAAAAGGGAAAGTGAAGTCGCTCAGTCATGTCCGACTCTTAGCGACCCCATGGACTGCAGCCTATTAGGCTCCTCTGTCCAAGGGATTTTCCAGGCAAGAGTACTGGAGTGGGGTGCCATTGCCTTCTCCGGAATAAACCTGAGATTTCTATAAGAGCCTGATTTCAGGTGATGTGACAGGTGACCCCTTAGCCAGGGTCACCACGGTCCCTGCTTCTTCCCGACGCCCAAGGCTGTCCTGCTCACCGGCTCCCCTCACAAATGCCCGCTGGGCCCCTCCCAGGTGCTGGACACTTGCTCTGCACGCTGGGAGCAAATGTCCTTGCCCTCGTATTTCACACGACAAAGAGGACAGTGACATCCTTTACCATGTCTCTTCTGCCGACATCAGCAGTGGGAAAATAAAGGAATGCAGGGCCAAGTCTTCACAACCCATTTCATCCCCCTTCGTTCCCTGTCTGGTCCACCAGCATTTGAGCTCGAGACCCTGGGTGTTATGGCCTGAACTGTGTCCCCCCAAATTCTTAAAGTCCTAATCCCCAGCACCTCAGAATGTGGCTGTATTCAGAGACAGGGCCTTGAAAGAGTAATTAAGATAAAATGAGTTCATCGAAATGGGCCCTAGTCCTATATGACCGGTGTCCTCGTGAGAAGAGACCAGAACACAGCTGTGTACAGAGGACAGACTATGTGAGCACACAGGGGGAAGACGGCCGTCCGCATGCCAAGGAGGGCAGCTTCAGAAGAGACCAACTCTGTTAATGTCTTGATCTTGGACTTCCAGCCTCCAGGTCTGTGAGGAAACACACTTGGGCTGTTTTAAGTGGTATTTTTGTCACGGTAGCCCCAGCAAACAAATACGCTACGTTAGGGGACGCAGAGGGCAGATTTTAGAGACTCCTGCTCTGTCCAAGGGTAGTCAGTTCAACAGAGAGTCTCCGGCCTGAGAGACTGAGTGGCCCACAGCCTTTGCACTCACCAGACGGTCCAGGGCCAAGGACCAAGGCCACGAAGTGCCAGGTGTGGATGCAAACCCACTTGCAGATGGCAACGCGATATGGTAGGTCAAACATTAGAGTGGCCAGTGCCCAGTGGGGTGCCTGACACAGAGTGGGTGCTCGGTGAAGACCAGCTTGATTATTACCATTGTCATCATTACTCTGCTAGCAAGAGGCAGCACACAGCTCTCCCCCTTCTTCTGATGTTTGGCTTTCCGAGGTTTTCGTTACTCATCTGAGTTCATTATTTTCAACCTTGGTCTGAAAATATTAAGTGGAAAATTCCCGAAAAAACTCATAAGTTTAAAACTGCACTGTCCTGAGTAGCGTGATGAACTCTCATGTTGCCCGGTTCCATTCTGTTGGGGACATAAATCATTCCTTTGTGTGGTGTAACCCACACTGTGTATATTACCTATACCGTTAGTATAGAAAACACACTTTTATACAGTTTGGTACCATCTGTTTTAGGCATCTCCTGAAGGTCTTGGAGTGCTTCCAGGTGGCACTAGTGGAAAAGAATCTGCCTGCAATGCAAGAGATCGTATTAGATTCAGGTTGGAGCCATGGGTTGGGAAGATCCCCTGGAGGAGGGCATGGTAACCCTCTCCAACATTCTTGCCTAGAGAATCCCAGGACAGAGGAGCCTGGTGGGCTACGGTCCATAGGGCTGCAGAGTTGGACACAACTGAAGCGACTTAGCAGGCACACATGAAGGTCTTGGAACATATTCCCCAAGGATGGATCTACCGTACTGAGTAGTTAAGAGTATAGACTTGATCCAAACTGTGTGGATTCAAATCCTTGCATTGTCTCCTCCTGTGTGACCTTGGGCACATCACTTGACCTCTCTGTGCCTCTGATCCTCATCTGTAAAGGGTTAAGCAGGATAGGGGAGCAACCAGCTTACATGGGGCCATATGGAATTGGAGGGGCCTATGGGGCCTCCAGCTGGGGGATGTGATTGGATTTATGGGCTGCGGGTGAGGACAGGTCTGGCATGGACACAATCACCAGCCTCTGATTAAACCCCTGGCCAAGGAACGAGCAGAGCAGGCAGACAGGGGGATCAGTCAAATATCAAAGAGGCAGAGGGAGGGCCCAGGGGACATGAAATAATGGAGAAGGCTCAGTCAGAGAAGCAGGAGTAAGGAGAGCCCTGGGCACCAAGAAGAAGGGGCTGGTGGGCTCAGACACCCCACTGGAGACTCCAGTGAGGAGGTGCTGGCCAGCACAGGCTCAGGGATGGTGGTCATGGTGCTGGCTGGGGTGAAGGCCAACTTCTAGGCCAAAGGGAGAGGGGAGGATGGCCCATCTAAGCCAAGGGTCTGCATGTGGGATTCTTTCACTATTCTTTCTTTATTTGGCTGCTCTGGGTCTTAGTTACAGCATATGGGATTTTCGACTTTTGATGTAGCATTTGGGATCTTTAGTTGTGGTATGCGGAATCTAGTTCCTTGATCAGGATCAAACCCAGGCCCCCTGCATTGGGAGCACGAAGTCTTAGCCACTGGACCATCAGAGAAGTTCCCTGTCCCTAGGACCCTTGCACATCAGTATTACCCACAGCTTTAGAAAACACAGCTGCCTGGGCCATCCCCAGCGATGGGTGGGCACTGGGACTTTTAACGCCTCCCCCTGACCTCAGCCGAGATTCCCCTGTGCTGCCAGGTGGACCAGTGGGGTGGGATGTGGTAGTCTGCCCAGGATCACCCCTGGGACCACCCAGACTATTCCAAAACTGAGAAACGAGCTCCTAGCCCTAAACTTAACCTCTGACCACTTCTCAGGGGTTCCAAAGTTGGGAGCCATAGACTGTCCCTCAAACTTCTCGGCCAGAAGGAAGAAACAGAAAGCTCAGTTCTGTTGCTGTCTTATCTGACTCTTTGCAACCCCATGGACTGCAGCATGCCAGGCTGCCCTGACCATCACCAACTCCCGGAGCTTGCTCAAACTCATGTCCATTGAATCGGTGATGCCTCTGTCGTCCCCTTCTCCTCCTGCCTTCAATCTTTCCTAACACCAGGGTCTTTTCCAATGAATCTGTTCTTCGCATCAGGTGGCCAAAGTATTCGAGTTTCAGCTTCAGCCATCAGCCCTTCCAATGAACAATCAGTACTGATTTCCTTTAGGCTTGACTGGTTTGATCTCCTTCCAGTCGAAGGGATTCTCAAGAGTCTTCTCCAACACCACAGTTCAAAAGCATCAATTCGTCGGCGCTCAGCTTTCTTTATAGCCCAACTCTCACATCCATACGTGACTACTGGAAATACCGTAGCTTTGTCTAGACCGACCTTTGTCGGCCAAGAAACAGAAAAAGAGGCGGCAAAGCAGCCGCCGCAGTGCGCCGGCATCGCCACCAGGGGGCAGCCGCGCATGGGCGTGAGGCCTCCAAGCTGGGCCTGTGCTCTTGTTTACTAAGCAGGGACAGGAGACATGGTCAATTTGCACGGAGCCTGAGGCCAAACGTGAGCCGGAGTCGTCAGGTGTGAGAGAGCCTCCGCTTGTCTGAACTAAGATTCAGTGACTTATATTATCTACTAGACACTGGGCACTGCCTCTGGCTTTGCCTATGTTCCAATCCTGTAATCACAGCCATTGCATGAGATGGGTGCCCCTGTAATCCGGCTTGACAAATGCAGAAACAAGAAGTCGACGTGAAGGCTGGCATCAGGACGCAAACCTGGCAGTCACTATGAGGCTGGGCTCTGCTCTGCCCTCAGGTAATGAATCTTTATCGAAAGTGAGTCCAGGGTGCTTCTATCCTTTGCAACTAGGAAAGCCCCAAGCAAGCTCACTTAAGTTTTCCCACTCCAGGCCTCTGCCTGCAAGAACAGCTAAGCAGGACTGGCCCGGTGGTGGAGGAGGAGGAAGGAAGCAGGGAGGCAAGGAAGAAGGAGGATGCTGGCCGTGTCCTCTTACTCTGAAAGTCGTGAGACCCAGCAGCCCCTGTGTGGGACCAGACCCCACTCCCAAGCCACCGCTGACGGTCCAGAAGGGAGCCCTGGAATCCTGACTTTAGACAAGACTCCTTGGGGGCTTAACCCTGAGACATGGGGAGAGGGGGTGGGGAGGGGGCAGGAGCAGAGGTGGGGGGCAGGTGTCTATGCTGGTTGGGGTCCCAGGGCCTCTTTCCAGCTTGGCTGCCACTGGGCCCCACGAGCCCCCTCAACATGGGAAGGATAAGCCCTCTTCCTGGCTTGAGGCAGCCTGCATGGGCTTCTGTTACTTGCAACAGTCCTAACCCACAGCAGAGGGTTGTGGCAGGCAGGTTGCAGAATCTGCTCTCTAGGCTTTCCTCCCACCCGTGGAAAAGGAAGGAGGGGGAGGGGTGTGGCACAGGTTGGGGTGACTGGGCACCTGCCCAGTGCTGCAGACCAGAGGCGCCCAGGAAGACCCTGTTTGAGGGGTTCACTGACCTCTCAGGGGAGAGGCCCACGGCAGACCTGCAGGCCCCTCCAGGCGGGGTCAGGCCCCTTCCGATGCCATCTACTGTCTTCACCCCCGACCCCAGGGCATAACAAGCAGAGCCTTCCACCACTCTGAACCCCAAGACTTTCTCATTCATTCATCAAACACGGCTGCCCTGCCTACTGTGTGCTGGGTGCTGCTCCAGACAGCGAGACTGTGCTGGGCTTTCTGTCTACTCCTCCCCCCATCCACTCTCTGTTCTCTGTGCTGGACAGGCTGAGCTCTTACGGACAGACCGCATCACTGGCCCTCTTGCTCCTGACTGCCAGTGTGATCAGCTAACGGGAGGGAGGTCAGAGGGCAGGAGAGAAAGGCCTGGGATTAACTCTCCTTGTTCCTGCCCTGCTTCAGTCAGCCTCCAAGACGGCCCCACAGATGCCAGACTCCTGGGTGTGTACAGCCTCCTTCCACCCTCGTCAGGGCGGATCGGGCGATCCAGTACGGCAGTGACGGCATGTGACGTCTGAGACTAGCTCAGAAGACACTGCGCTTCTCCCTTGCTCTCGGGCATCACCCGCTCTGGGATAAGCCAGCTGCCCTGACATGAGGGAGCTCAAGCAGTGGACGGGCCGCGGGCAGAAAGCTGAGGCCTCCCGCCATTAGCCATGGGGGGTTGCGCCGTCCTGTCAGTCCCCTCCAGCCTCCAGATACTTGCAGCCTCGGCCAGTGTCCCGAGCCCCCAGCTAGATTCCGAGCTGCCGCTGTTCCTGAATCCCCCGCCTATAGAGATGGTAAAACGATGTTTTAAGCCACCATATTTAGGGTGATTTGTTATGAAGCAACAGAAAACACAATAAAGTATAACAAAAGAAACAAAGAAGGAGGAAAAAAGGAAGATACAGGGCGGTTTTGGGAGAGGCGTTCTCCTCCCGGCTCTGGCAATACAGCTCTGCCCACGACCCTTCCTCGGTAACGACTTCCTGATGCTCGTCTCCGGTGTCTCAGTGGCCCCGGTCCATGGTCCATTCCCTTCTTCCTGCCCACAACCCTGGAAATAGTCCCTTATTGTTGCTATTCAGTCGCTAAGTCAAATCCCTCTTTGCGACCCCACGGACTGCAGCGTGCCAGGCTTCCCAGTCCTTCACCATCTCCTGGAGTTTGCTCACTCATGTCCATCGAGTCAATGATGCCATCCAACCATCTCATCCTCTAATGCACGGTGGAATGTGTTGCCTGCTTGTGCCAGGAGCAGGATGACTGTGAACAGGCGGATGTCCTCTCTTGCCCCTCCAGAGTTTATATTCTAGTGCGCAGAGCAGACACTAAGCCAACAAGCACATAAGCAAAATAATTTCAGAGAGGCCAGTGAGTGGAATGAGAAAATAAACGGGGCGTGAGGTAGAGGCTGATCAGAGACCTACTGAAGGGAGGCTGGGCAAAGAAGGCCTCTGAGAGGCAATGCTTAGGCTGAGTCTGAAAGGAGGAGAGGAGAGCTGGAGCAGGAGGCAGCAGAGTCCTGAAGGTTGGAGAGAATCTGGATGCCGCAGGAAGAGAGGAGCGTGGGGGCTGGAGCAGAGTGGGAGTGATGGGAAGGGAGATTCAGGCGGGTCCAGAGGAGGGGTCCGTGAGTTTCTTAAATCATAGCACCACACAGAAGGCTTTTCAGGAGGTACCTGGTGACGCGGTTTACCTCTGCACAGAAGGGCAGAGAGGGCACGGAGCCAGGAGTGGAGCCCAGGGTCCAGCTGGAGGCTCTTCCAGCAGCCTGAGGCGGGGGCGCCTTGGACATGGCCCTGACACATTAGAGAACTAGGACTGCTGGGGCGTGCTGACCAGTGGACAACATGGGTGCCCCGTCTAAATCGCCCAGGGTCCACTGTTCCCGACTTTGTGCCCAACTCTTCTCTGCTGTGCCCCTGCCTGGACAACCAGCACCTGCTGGCTTTGCAATGGCCGCCCTCTACCAACCCACCCCACACCTGCCCTCCTCGTCTAGCCCTCCATCTAGGAGTCTTGGCACCAGACACTCTGGAAGCCAGAAAGAAGGCCCTAGACCGAGCTCCAGATGGGAGTGCCGCCCTGGAGCAAGGTTCAGCTCCCGGGCGCCCAGGCCAGATGCGGGGTGGACCAGGAAACCACCTCTTGCTCTGATCTTGGTTCTACCCTAAAGTGGAGGCCGCCCAGGACTCCTCCACCCTGCCCTGGCTTCCTGCTGCTTCCTCCTGCTACAAGGAAGCATGTTTTTAAGAAACTGCTGGAAATTGAGGGATGGGAGAGAAGAAACCAAAACAGAGAGGAAAGCCCGAGTGGGCAGCTGCCCTGCTGTGGCTGTCCCCTCCCTGTCCCGGTCCCGGCCTGGACTGTGGAGCCAGCGGGAAGGGGCACAGATCTCCCCCGCCGAGGGGCTGGGCCGCGCCCACAGAGCCTGGAGAGCCGCGGAGCCAGGCAGGAAGTGGACCTGAGTGAAGCGGGTGGGTGTAAAATGACACTCGGTCCAGAGAGGAAGACCAGTGGATGTAGTGGGGAGTGTGGTGAACTGAACGGTGGGCAGGGCCGTGGCTACCCTCACACAGCACCTTCGTGCAAACTAGACAGAGCTTAGCTCTTGGTGGACATGGTCCTGCCCCTGTGCCCACGGCTGGTGGGCAGAGAGAGGGCTTGGACTGCTGTCTCCTCCTGCCCCACCCGCTCTGTGCACGTGTCTTTGTGCAGGAGGCAAACTATGCAGATGTACATGGTGGGCCTGGCCCCAGACAACAGAGGCGGCTGCTCAGCTGCAGGCCTTAGCATTTTCCAAGGGCAGCCAACATGGGGATTGTCCGGATTTGATGCACCTGGCGGGCCAAACAAAGCCAGTACTGAGGGTGCAGGTGTATAGCCTTTACCATGGACGCTGGGCCTCAGGTGCCTGCATGAGGGGCCTGGGCAGCATTGACCAGCCCCCCACCCTGGGCACCGGGCTATTCTGCCCAGGAAGGCGCTCGCCTCACACCCCAGACCTGGCTGGCTCAGACCATGGCTGCCCTACCGGCTTGGGGCAGTGGATATAGCGGGCCAGGCTGATGATGAGGTCGTGCGTGATGGGGTCCACCAGGTTCCTGAAGCTGGCATAGCGGTACAGGACGTCATCCAGCGAGGTTGACTCCATGCCCAGGTCCTGCAAGAGGGGATGATGGCCAGAGATCAGCGAGGCACCCCCTGCCCTGCCCTGGAACCCCACCCAGCATACCCGCAGCAGTCTGTGGAGGTGGGTTTCAGTCCCTGGGGTTGTAAAGAGACACAACTGAGCGAGTTTTCACTCTGTGTGGCAGGCAAGGCTGGGAAGGTAGGAATTGGAATTCAGACTGTCCATATGTGGATGAGAGACCTCTTCCCTCTTGGGGTCTGTTTCCCCACCTGTGAAATGGGCAGATGGACCATGCCAGCAGTTACCAAATTGTGTTCCAAGGTCTTGGGGCTGATAAGATAAGAGAGAGGCCAAGGGTCAGCAAGTCTTTGGGCCCAGTTCTCAGCAGAGCCGCTCTGCTCGCTGCCTTTCAGTTTTTTTTTTGTTTTTTTTTTTTTTAAGGCAGTTCTATTGCCGAAGTCTGAAAAACCTGAACCGGATGGCTGCTTGGGTTTCTTGGGTTCCTACCAGCCCTGCCCTATCTTCCCACCCCCATCCTCTCAAGGCCAGTAGAGGTCATCCCATCCTGGAAGGACCAAGAAAACCCGACCTACTAACCCAGGATGCCGGGGCAGGTGTGGGAGGATGTATGTTGTCCTTTCCCAGGGACCCCCACCCCCAGGGCCACGTCCCCATCCTCGCTGTCAGTCTGGACCCCTCCCAGCCTGCTGACAGTGGCTCTGTCTCTCTGGGCAGCTCTTATCTGGAGTCATGAAACTGTTGCTGGGGAGGGGGCTGAAGGTGGAAGGAAGGAAGGGGGTGGGGAGGGGGTCTCCCCAGGAAGGCAGACGTGGCCCAGATCACGCGCTCTGGGTGAGTCACGGCCACCCCGCCCTGTGAATTCCAGCTGGGGTGGAGCTCCCAAGGTCCCAGGGCGCCGGGTTATGAGAAGCTGCAACAGGGAAAAACCAGATGGGGCCGAAGAGAGGCTGCTGCACTTTTATTGCTTTATTTCTTTACTTCGACCCCAGCTCCTGGAGGAAATAGCCACCAACTGCAGTATTCTTGCCTGGAGAACTCCATGGACAGAGAAGCCTGGTGGGCTACACAGTCCATGGGGCGCAGAGAGTCCAACACGACTGAGCGACGAACGCTACGCTTTCGACCCCACCTAGGTCCATGGGGGGCCTGTGCTACTTCAGAGCACCTCACACATCCCGAGCACCTTGGGCCACTTCCGGCATCCCTGGTGTCCTCTCCGTGTCCCCCACCAAGCCAGTGTACTGCAGACAAATATGTCATGACCGCGCTGCCAGTCCTACTGACCCTGCCCACCAGGGGCCTTGACGCTCTGCTCTGGCTGCGTGGGGGGGTGGGGGGATGGGGGGTGGAGGAATCACATCCATATGCGGCTCCTCCAGGCTGCCCTGTGCATAGCTTTGGCCTGGGAGGGGCTGGTCTGCCTTGCAAATACCAGGCAGTGAGGAGAATCCTGACTTCCTCATTATGGGTCTAAATGGTGCAATCTCTAGGACCTGGGCACATCAGCAGGTACCCCAGAGTCACCGCGGTGGGCAGCTTGGCACGGAGAGTATCCCTGGCCTGGGATCAAGCGGGTCAATGGCCAGCATGTGCCATCTCAAAGAAGTAGGGCCCCCACTTGAGCTTGAAGAACCAGGTTTGGGGACTCACTCCAGCGGGAAAGGTGAGGGGTATGGCTTTGCAAAAAGCAACCAGAGATTCACACAGCGTTTCTCAAAGCATGAGGGGCGACCCTCAAGACCCTTCCAGGGGTTCTGTGAGGTCCTCTTTGCCAAATCAGCATGATGTACATTTTCTCTGTCGACTTCAACCAAAACAACTTACTGCAAGAGACTAAACACAGAGCAACAGGGATGAGGATTCAGCTGTCTTCCAAGCCAGTCACACAAGAAAGAGATTCACAAAACTATGAAACAATGTGGCTCTCTTCACTGTATTTTTTCTTTTGAAAAACATATTTTCACGAAAATTTACTTCTTCCACATGCAAGTTTATTAACTTTATTTTTATTTATTTTTTAAAAAGAATTTCTTCTGGGCTTAGAAACATCAAAGCCTTTTATTTTAAGATTTTTTTTTTAATGTGGACCATTTTTAAAGTCTTTATTGAATTTATTACAATATTTCTTCTGTTTCGCGTTTTGGTTTCCTGGCCACGAGGCACGTGGGATCCCAGCGCCTGACCAGAGGAGGTGGAGCCCACACCCCCTGCACTGGAAGGAGAGGTCCTAACCAATGGACCACCAGGGACGTCCTGAGCTTATTAATTTTAAATGAGTGAATAAACAAATATTTAAAATATTTCTTTTGATTTCTTCTAGGTAGACAGCCTTTATTAGATATGACCCATACACAAAAAACCTCTTTGAGGCCCTCCATAATTTTAAGAGTGTAAAGATTCCTCGAGAAATTAAAAGTAGAGAATTCCCTGGGAGTCTACTGCTTTCAGTGCCGTGGGCTCAGGTTCAATTGCTGGTCAGGGAGCTAAGACCCTGTAAGCCACATGTGTGGCCAAAAATAAACAAATAAACAACATTAAAAACAGAACTACCATGCAACCCAGCAGTCACACTTCTGGGTGTATATCTAAAGGAGACGAAAACATACTACCAAGGAGATGTCTGCATGCCCATGTTCACCGAGGAGTTACTCATAACAGCCAAGTCAGAAAGAATCTAAATGCCCATCAGTGGATGACTGGATACAGCAGATGTGGTCTATATAACACAATGGAATACTATTCATCCACAAGAAAGAAGGAAATCCTGCCATTTGCAACAATGTGGATGGACCTTGAGAACGTCATGCTCAGTGAGATAAGGCAAAGACAAAGACAAATACTGTATGATTGCACTTAAATGTGGAATCTAAAAAGAACTGAACTGTGAAAAACACAGTGCACTGGGGTTGGGGGAATGGGAGATGGTGTTTAAGGTTCGTACTTGCAACAGGAAGATAAATAAGTCCACAGTACACTGTTAAAGAAATGCACACAGGTCAGCCATGAAAGACACCATAAGTGTTATAAACATCAAGCTTGCTAAGAGATAAGACCTTAAGTGTTACCATAGAAGAAATGTTATTTATGTGACAAAAACAGGGGTGTTGGCTAATGCTACAATGGTAACCATACTGCAGCATGAATGTATCAGATCAATACAGTATATGCCTTAAAACTGTTATATGTCAGTTATATCTCAATTAAAAAAAAGAGAACGTATAAAGAGGGCTGCTACTGCTAAGTCACTTCAGTCTTGTCCGACTCTGTGCGACCCCATAGATGGCAGCCCACCAGGCTCCCCAGTCCCTGGGATTTTCCAGGCAAGAACACTGGAGTGGGTTGCTATTTCCTTCTCCAATGCATGAAAGTGAAAAGGGAAAGTGAAGTCGCTCATTCGTGCATGACTCTTCGCGACCCCATGGACTGCAGCCCACCAGGCTCCTCCGCCCATGGGATTTTCCAGGCAAGAGTATAGGAGTGGGGTGCCATTGCCTTCTCCGATAAAGAGGGCTCTTAATGCCAAAAACACTTGGGGAACTGCAGGGATGGAAGCAGGGGGTACCCTAGGAGACAGTACGATTCACCATGGTCAAAGTTTGGAAATAACCCAAGCGCCCATCAACTTCCATAGGCACATGCACAAAAATGTGGGATATGTCTGCAATGGAATGTTATTCAGACATACAAAGGAACAAAATATGACATATGCTACACCGTGGCTGATCCTTAAGGACTTTATGCTACAAGAAATCAGTCACAAAAGGAGGGTTCCACACGTATGAAGCAGTCACATTCATAGACGCAGAGTCTATGCATTCATAGACGCATAGAATGGTGGGGGCCCAGGGGCTTCCGGGGAGTTGCTGTTTCAGAGGATTGAGTTTCAGTTTGCAAGATGAAGAGTTCTGGAAACAATAGTGCGATGGTTGCACAACGATGTGAATGAGCTTAATGATACTGAAGCATAAAAATGGTTAAGATGGTAAATTTTATGTGATGTGCATTTTTTTTTTTTTTTTTAATGTGCTTCCCTGGTGGCTCAGCAGTAAAGAATCTGCCTGCCAGCGCAGGAGACTCCAGTTGGATCCCGGGGTCAGGAAGATCCTCTGAAGAAGGAAATGGCAACCCACTCCAGTATTCTTGCCTGGGAAACCCCATGGACAGAGGAACCTGGTGGGCTAAGTTCATGGGGTCGCAACGAGTCGGGCATGACTGGGTGACTAAAGAACAACGCCAACAACTTTTTTTTAAAAGGTCCTAAGACGCAGGGGGGCAAACACAGACACCTTCCTGGGAAAGGAGGGAGCAGAAGGGGGCATGTTTATGGCAATTATTTTTCCTGCCTGTCCCACCTGGTTACCACAATTTTTCCCACTGTGGGTATTTCTAGCTGTGGGTATTTTCTTTAAATTTTCCTTCCATTTCGGGGTTTTACATCTACAAACATGGACTTTTCAGAGCCTGTCTCCTCATCAGGAAAGCCGTGCTCTGAGTAGCTCTTGCCTTTCTCTCTTCCTGTGTTCTACCCACAGCACACTCCCGTGGAGGGCCCAGGTGTGCTTCACAGACCTCCCGTCCTGCAGCGTCAACCCCATTCCCACTGCCCCTAGTTAGGACTGGGGCTAGCATTCTGAATTAGGACTGGCTAGCATTCTGAATCCTTGTGATTCCTATTTTCCTCGTTAATCTCCCTTTTCATCTCGCCTTGTTGTTTTCTTTCCATCTCAGTTTGGCCTCTTTTCGTGACATTCTGTGCTGTTCTCGCAAAGTTCATTTCCTCCGGAACCTGCCATAGATCATTACAGAGTCAGGGTCCGGCCTCCACACATTTCCCTGACGCACAGGATTTTTTCCCCACTTGTTCACCCTTGAAGGAGGGGTGATCTAGTGAGATCCCCCCACCTATCAAGTCTAGTGTGATGCTGTGATTTACAATACATACATACTTGAACTTTCTGGCACGGCGCTCCTAAACCCTCAGAATTTCCTAAATGATGAGAGAGACAAAGGTGCCTTTTGTTATGAGATGACGTTTTAAAATGTTTTTTGTTAATGAGGTGACTTTTGGAAAGTCCCTTGGTCATCTGGGAATGGGGCTGGTAGCCAGGGGAACCAATCTTGTCATTAGTGAAAGTGAAGTCATTCAGTTGTGTACAACTCTTTGCAACCCCATGGACTATAGCCTATGAGGCTCTTCCATCCATGGAATGTTCCAGGCAAGAGTACTGGAGTGGGTTTGCCATTTCCTTCTCCAGGGGATCTTCTCCACCCAGGGATCGAACCCGGGTCTCCTGCATTGCAAGCAGATGCTTTTACCATCTGAGCCATGAGGGAAGCTCTTGTCATTAGAGGTTGGGAATTTCAGTCCAGCCCCTGACCTCCAGGGAGGGTACGGAGGATGAAGAGAGTCAGTCACCAGTGGCCAGCAAGGTCATCAGTCACACTGACTGATGAAGCCTCTGGAAAATCTCCACAGTGCAGGGTCCAGAGAGCTTCTGGGTCTGTGAGCACAGGAGGGGTGGAGAGTGGACACCAGCGGGGTGTGGAAGGTCCTGTCCCTCCCCACACCTAGGTCTGTGCCTCTCTTCCATCGAGCGGCTCCTGAGTTACATCCACTATGTTAAACTAGTGAGTAGAATGTTTTCCTGAGCTCTGTGAACCACTGAAGTGAATTCATCTGACCTGAGGAGAGGGTCGTGGGAACCTACAGCCGAGAGCTGGGCGGTCAGAAGCACAGTTGGCCACCTGGACCTGTGATTAGAGTCTGCAGCGCGGGCTGTCCTGTGGGACCGAGCCCTTATCTGCGGGGCCAGACGCTCTCGCTGGGCGAGTGTCAGAACTGAGCTGAACTGCAGGACACCCAACCTGCGCGGGATAACTGTTCGCTGTGGTGAGAACCACACCCACACGCCGAACTTCTGACCTGTCCCACGGCTGCCTTCCTGGGGGAAGAGCTGAGTCCACCTCTCAGGTTTTTGGTTTGTAAGGAGGCCAGCTTGGCGGGAGGCCACATTCGGGACACTGAGCTAATGCAACTCTGACCTTGGGGAGGGGTGTCTTTGCCCATCACCATGGACTGGGTCTCCCATACTTCAGAAATGAGGTCTGCGGAAAGCCACTATGTGGTCAGTATCCCAGGACCTCCCTGTCCCTGGCCGAGCACAGGGGCCACAGTGGACTTCCGGTGGCCACGGCTCTGGGGTTTCCCTCTTCTGCCTGCCTGGTGGAGGCGGCGTCTGAGGGCCACTTTCTCTGAATACACACAGAGAAGCACGGGGAGGGTGCAGGCAGGGGAGGACTCCAGCAGTGCTGTGTCGACCCCAAACCGTCACTCTCAAGGGGAAGGGTGGCCGCCTGACTTCCTCAGATTGGGGAGAAGGGCTCCCTCTCCCCCAGGAGGCCTCGACTTCCTGGGGGAGCCGGGTGGCCCCGTCTGTCTCAACCGAGCAAGAGGGAGATCCTCCCAGGCTGCCCACCTGTCTCTGTTTTCAGGAATTTTCAGCTTTTTTTGGTGTGTCTCCTCAGGTATTTTAGGGGAAAGCTGGGGGAAGCCACACAGGAGGCTGCCACGCACATGCTATTTTAAACCACAACCACCCCCTTCCCTTTTAAGTTCCAGGTTTCAAGACTGTTCCCAGGAGGGAGGCCCTGCAGGAAGCGAGCTTGTCTCTGTCTCTCTCTTCCAGGCATGAAGCTGCGGCTTCTGCAATAACACAGTCCGGGGAGGTAGCGGGCGGCCGGGTCCGCATATTAACCAGCAAAGGTGGACAGCTGGCGCTGGAGCCGCCGGAGCCTGTGCGCTTGAGCTCTCGTGCTCGGGGTGGGTAATGAGGCTGTGAGCAAACAGGGTCCTCCCGAGGACAGTAATTAGTCCAGAGGGCAAGCAGGGAGCCGGCAGGCTGCCAGGCTCCTCCTGGGCCCAGTGCATCAGAGGTTGCTCCTCTGGGGAAGGACACAGACTGGTTACTGGCCTCGCCTGGGTGGCCAGCTCCGTGTCCCCTCCCCCTTGACATTCTAGCCGCCTCGAGGATTCCCAGGAGAGGGACTGAACTGTCGGGTGCCTGCCAGGGGAAGAAGCTAGAGGATCTCCACGGGCAGGGACCCCGTGCAGACACTAGGCAGCTGATCGCTGAATGAAGACAGCGGCCTCCAAGGAAGGTGGCGGCTGTTGTTCAGTCCCTCAGTCACGTCTGACTCTTTGTGGCCCCATGGACTGCAGCATGCCAGGCTTCCGTGTCCTTCACTATCTCCCGGAGTTTGCTCAAATTCATGTCCACAGGGTTGGTGATGCCATCCAACCGTCCTCTGTCACCCCCTTCTCCTCCTGTCCTCAATCTTTCCCAACATCAGGGTCTTTTCCAGTGAGTCGGCTCTTCATATCAGTGGCAAAAGAATTGGAGGAGGAATGGCAAACCACTCCAGTATTCTTGCCTTGAGAACAATACAAAAGGAAGGTGGGCAGAGTCTTAAAATGCCGATGGGGATGGAGGAGACACCTGGGGCCAAGCACACACAGGGTGCAAGAAACCGAAACGGATGTACCAGTTAAATGGTAGCCCCTGAAAGACAAGTCTGCACTTTTAGTCCCTGGAATGTGTGAATGATGTCTCATTTGGAAAAAGGGTCTTTGCAGATTGATTGCCTTAAAGTCCTCAAGATGAGATCATCCTGGCTTATCCAGGTGGGCCCTGAACCCAACAACAGGTATCTGATAAGAGACAGATACAGGGGTGAAGGGGATAGGAAGATGGAGGCAGAGACTGAAGTGATGGAGCCACAACCGTCAGCCTCAGGGGAGGCTGGGCTTGACTTGAGACTTCTGATCTCCAGAACTGTGAGAGAGTAAGTTTCTGTTGTTCTAAGTCACCAACGAGTTTCTCTTGATGGCTCAGTAGTAAAGAACCTACCTGCCAATTCAGGAAGACATGGGTTTGATCCCTGGGTCTGATTCCTGGGTCAGGAAGATACTCTGGAGTAGGAAATAGCAACCTACTCCAGTATTCTTCAGGGGATAATCCCATGGACAGAGGAGCCTGGTGGGCTACAGTCCACGGGGTTGCAAAGAGTCAGATGCAACTAGACAATAACAAGTCACCAAATGAGCAGTCCTGGGAGACAACAGATGGAAGCGGAGCTGACGTGTTTCTCAATGATGCACCTGGGTGGAAAGAAAAGGTCAGACCGAGTGGGCTGGAGCCCTTTTCTCCTCTGACTGCTGCTGACCTCAGGCAGGAGCACAGCTGCAAGCACCTGGGAGCATCACTGGCAGAAACGTCCTTGCTGTTTTCACCAGTCCTGGGTCCTCTCTGGATGAGTGTACCCCAACACACTCTCCCTTGCTGTCTGCTCCCAGAGGCGGGACTGGGCTGGTCAGAGATGCTCCATGAGATGGCTCCAAGCCCAATATGAGAAAGAATATTTAAAAACAAGTGGTAAAAGAAATCAATGGGCATCCCTGGTGGCTCCATGGTAAAGAATCTGCCCACCAGTGTGGGAGACTTGGGTTCGATCCCTGGTCTAGGAAGATCCCACATGCTGTGGAGCAACTAAGCCAGTGCCCCACAACTATTGAGTCTGTGCTCTAGAGCCTGGGAGCTGTAACTACAGAGCCCGTGCTCTTCAACAAGAGAAGCAGCTGCAATGAGAAGCCGAAGCACTGCAACTATGGAGTAGTCCCTGCTCCTCGAAACTACAGACAAGCCCACGTGCAGCAACAAAGACCCAGCATAGCCAAAAATAATTAAATAAATAAAACTGTTAGGAAAAACACATTCTGACACACGCTCCAACAGAATGACCCTTGAGGACATTATGCTAAATGAAGTAAGCCAATCACAGAAGGGCTCAGACTGTATTATTCCACTCATATGAGGTCCCTGGAGCAGCTGAATCCATAGAAACAGGAAGTAGGATGGAGGCTGCCAGGGGCTGGGGGAGGTGGTGCAGAGTTGGTGTTTAATGTGGACAGAGTTGTAGTTTGGGAAAACGAAGAGTTCTGGAGGTGGATGGTTGCATGACAATGTGGATGTGCTTCGTGTCACTGAACTATACACCTCAATGTTGGTTAAAGGAAGTTTTATGTCATCTATGCTTTACTACAATTAAAAAAAATCAAGTGATGAGTTCACAGGCCCTGGAGGTATGTAAGAAGCAGAGAGATCTCTTAGCTCAGTAGTGGCAGGATTTCTGTACCAGGAGGGAAGGCTCTCTAAGGACACTCTCTCCCTTCTGGCTCCCTGGGAGTCGTCATTAGTGTGGCCTTGGATGCAACATCCTGGAGCCAAGGGTGTACAGTGTGTGCCGTCCAGGAGACATCCAGGAGGAAGCTGAAGAGGTGGGGCCTAGAGGGAGGAAAGCACTGGGAAGGACCATGAGAGGAGCAAAGACAGACAGAACCCAACCCAGACAGGAAGCCACCCGGATGGGGGAGTTGGAGGAGGAAGAGTTTGGGGGTGGGAGGTGGAGGTGGAGGACTGCAGAAAGGAAACTGGAGGACCCTGGAGACCACCCCCCTGGAGGTGGCACTGGGCCTGTGACTCCCCTGTTCCCTTGACAGTGTCCTTAACTCAGATGGGGTTGAATCAACCAGGACCTATGGGAGTGAAGCAGCTCAGATACACTCAGAAATGTGTCAATCTGGCATCTCACACATTTGTAACCTTTTAGAGGATCAAGTGGGCTTCCCATAGAAACTGCCTGCCAAAGCAGGAGATTTAAGAGACTCCGGTTCAATCCCTGGGTCGGGAAGATGCCCCCAGGGAGGGCACGGCAACCCACTCCGGTATTCTTGCCTGGAGAACCCCATGGACAGAGGAACCTGGTGGGCTACAGTCCATGGGATCGCAAAGACACAACTGAACGGACTTAGCGCCCACACACAGAGAGTCAGGTAAGTCAGAGAACCTAACAAATGAGACCTGTGCTCCAATTTGAAAGGGGTGAGTGAGTAACTGAGGTTGGGCTTATGATTTTAAGCAGCCCACTGAGGGAGGATTTGGCCAAGTCTGTGACAGTTTTGAAATGTTTAACAGAACTTCATATCCACCCTATTTATAAGCTTAATATGTTACATTTTAAGAACTTCTTAGGAGCTTGGGAAAGTCCTGCTTTTTAGGATGGCTATTTACAAACTTAGGAAAACTGGACATATTAAATTTGTAAGATCACTAAGATATCTAAATAAATTTAGTTAACGATGTTATAAACCTCCTACCCTTAAATGTGACCACTGAAATCTACTAGATTCATAAACAGAATAATGGCATTTGTAGATTAAACTTAAAATGTTAGGGAAATGGTAGGCTTTAAAGTTTTTCAGTTCAATATATTGAATTATAACTGAGAAAATCAAGCACCCATGAGCACTGTGTGTATGTGTGTGTATATATATGTGTGTAGGGCAAATGTGTATGTACATGTGTGTATATGTGTATGGATGGGTGTGTATATGTAAATGGGGTGTTTGTGTGTGTGTATAGTTTGTATGTGTGTATATATTAATGTGTGTGTGTGCGGAGCATGTGGTATCTGCACAAAAAAGCCCCAAGGACCCTGTAAACCTCCCAGGGACACAACAACGAGGCTGAAGTCGGTTGGTAGGCAGCTATCCTTGTCCTTGTATCCCTGGGGAAAGAGGCATTGAGTGCCCACGCCCACGCCCACACACCCAGACTTTGAAAACAGCAAACAGCAAAGCAAAAGTCACGAAAGCAACCTCCACCCTGGCCTCTCCTTGAAGGAAACGCGCCAGTGTTGGCCTGCTTGCTGGCAAGGCCACTCCTGCCGGGTGCAGGGGAGGAGCTGGAGCCCAGGAGATACTCGCAGGCCCTGGTGGCAGGCCCCCCCACCCCCGCCCCCGCAGGACCCAGTCACCACTGCCCCCTGCCTGCTGGCCCACCTGGCTGAGGGGCAAGGATGGGCTCTGGTCCCATCGCAGAGCCCGTTCTCATCCCCCAGGCGTGGCTGGTGACTCCTGTGCTCCCATGACCACTGGTCCTGCGGGGTCTGAAGGCGGGCAGGCGCCCCTCCTCAACCATGACAAGTGCCCGCGGGTCTGCTCTCCCTGCCAGGATGCAGCAGGGTGGCTTCATGGCTGCGTGCTGTTTGTGTTTTAACTTTGAAGTCTTTAAAACAGACACCCTTTGCACAAAGCAGGCCTCTGGAAACACATGTCTGACCGCTGCCAAGTGTAATTCAATTAAAATCCAAGAAGCAGCAGTAGCAACAAATAAATAACAAAAGGACGCTTTCTCTTCAGAAAATCATAAAATCAGCTGCAGGCCCAGTAGGCCTGAGGGGGTCTGCTCTGCTCTCTGTGGTCATGGGTCCACCCAGGCTCTGCTGGGGAGTGATAGGAGCCCCCAGGCCCATGCTTGAGTTAACCCCTAGGTCAGTGTGGCCCTGGGCACCCTCCTGTCCCGCTGCACGACAGCATCCCCAGCTACAAGTGAGCTTGTCATCAGCTCTTTCTTCCCAGAAAGTGGGAGAGACCAGCAGAAGAGGCCTGGATGACCAGGGTTTGGAACCCAAAGAAGAAATTCAGCAAAGAGCACTGCATTCCCCCCATCGGACCTTTCAGCTACTGTGCTTTATGACTCTGAAGGTTGGTGGCATTCCCACTATTATACTCCCCAGTCTTCCTTTCCAGTCCCAACCAGCCCCGCATCTTGTGGGTCTGGGATTCTACAGGAAGACTGGGGCCAGCGGGTCCCTGAGGTCTACCGGCTCCTCCACTCCACGGATTCTCAGCACTCTGTCATCCATCCTGCAGCCTCCAGATCTCTACTTAAGAAATAATCTGTCGCTGAAGCCTTCTGAAGCGCACTTAAGCCCATTTGTCTCTCTTGTGGTTAATGTTGTCCATTTTAAATGAAAGGTTTGGTCCATTGTGGAGGGAAATGTAGGTGACAGAGGTGTGTGTGTGGGGGGGTGACTTCCAGGCTCCTTCTGTCTGGCTCCCTGACAACCTGCTTTCCAAGCAGGACACACCTCATGGGGACAGCCTGTTTCTCAGGGTGAGAAGTCAAGGATCTGAGGGCTGTGAGCGAGTGGCAGAGACGGGGGCGGGGTGGGCCCTGGGATTTCTTACTCCACCTCCCACGGCTGCCAGCCCTTGGAGCACATATGTAAGTAAAGGTCGTCCAGAGAAACAGAATTGATAGGGTGTGAGTGGATAAGAGGGAGAGGAGGGAGCGAGGTGTAAGGAACAGTGACCGTGGGATCTGACTGATCTGAGAGCTGGACGGCAGGCTGGGACCCCAGGAAGAGCTGCTGCCGCCACCTCCCCCAGCCTAAACTCAGCACCCCTGCCCCCAGCCTTTCCTCGCAAGGTCTTCAACCGATCGGACAAGGCCCACCCACACTGTGGAAGGCCGCCTGCTTTACTCAAGGTTGACTGATTTAACGCTGCTGCTGCGTGTTAGTCACTCAGTTTGCCCTACTCTCTGTGACCCCATGGACTGTAGCCCACCAGGCTCCTCTGTCCACGGGATTCTCCAGGCAAGGATACTGGAGTGAGGAGCCATTCCCTTCTCCAGGGGATCTTCCCGACCCAGGGATCCAACCTGGGTCTCCTAAACTGCAGGCAGATTCTCTACCATCTGAGCCACCAGGAAAGCCTGATTTAATGCTAATATCATCTAAAAAATACCTTTGCAGTAACATCTAGACTCACATTTCACCAGAAACTGGGTACCATGACCTCACCAAGAAGGCACATAAAATCAACCGCCTCCGCACACTGAGAGTCTTTACCACTTTACTTTATTTTTTATTTTGGCATGTGAGACGGTTCCCCAACCAGGGGTTGAACCCAGGTCTTCACAGTGAAGGCCCCAAGTCCTAACCACTAGGTCACCAGGGAACCCAAAGGGTCTTTACCACTTTCAATCTCTAGGTCAGAGGCAAGGCCCTGGGCACAACCTCCAAGAACCTGGGTAAGCAGAGATGAGTCGCACGGGATGGGAAGTCCAGCTCGAATTCAGCTCACACCCAGGTGTGGGGCTGGTGGGTAAGTGCAGGGAGAGGAGGAAAAGGTCCCCCAGGCTGCTGGCTGAGGGTGAGCCCTGCCCATTTCCCCAAGGCCTTTTCTCTGGGCAGTGGGGAGGGCAGGAATGGACCAGGGAAGGAGCTCTGGCCAGCGGACTCTTCCCCACCCCACTCCTCCTTGGGGCCTCACTGCCCCACAGGTGGAAGAACCTGGGGCCACAACTAGCAGCACCGAGAGGTATCGGTGAGTCCCAGAGACTGCAGGGCGAGGGCAGTGTCCCTGGGGAGGGAGCGGCTCTGCCCGTCTCCGGGAGTCACGGAGTTTGTCCTCATTTTCCAGGGACTCTGGGAGGGCGGCGGTGCAGGTGGAGGTGGGTGGAGTGAAAGGGCCCAAGCAACAGGCCCATGAAGGCCCAGAGCTTCCTGCCAGGGTCTCAGGCTCTCTCCCATCCCAGTGTCCCTGGATTCTGCCCACAGGTTCTCCTCAGTGGACAGACTCCCTCCAGAGCAGGGCCCACGTGCGACACACCTGCTCTCGAGTCCCCAGCCAGCTGCCCCTGCTCCTCTGGGTTTCCTGGCCAGCTGCCACCAGTTTTCCAAAAGTAAGTTGTTTCTCTAATTCCACCCCACTGCCCATTCTCCTATTCCAGGCCTTCCCCCACCTCCCAGAGCCCCGTGCCCCTCAGAGTGCCCCCACGTCTGAGCCCTAGCTCATGGACCATCCTCCCACTGAGACACGTCACAGCACAAATACCTTTATCAAGCTCCCCGTGCCTGACCAGGCCGATTCTTAGCCAGCAGGTGATTTATGGAGAGGTGAGAATTCTCACAACGGGTAAATTGGAACCTTCTGTGTGTTTCCATCTCCGAGAACCTTCCCCTCCTGATGGTCTCTAGGCTGGCAGCTGCTTGGAAACCCTGTGGGAGTTTTTACCCCAAAACTCCACAACTCTAGGAGAAAATGGGGATGAGGTCTGCAACTGGGAATGACAGGAAGTCCAGAAGACAGGCTCATTCCAGGAAAACTCAACTGAAGGGAGAGGTGGATGGAGGCTATTTACAGGAAATGGGGAGCATCCAGAATGCGTGCATGCTAAGTCACTTCAGTTGTGTCTGACTCTTTGTGACCCCATGGACTGCAGCCTGCCAGGCTCCTCTGTCCAGGGGATTCTCCAGGAAAGAATACTGGAGTAGGTTGCCATTTCCTTTTCCACAGAGACAGGGATATAAACAGTCTGGGAAGCTGGAGGGGAATTCCTGGGTCCCCAGGACATGGGTGGGGATTGGAGATGATGGGAGTTTAGCAAGGAAGGCGTCTTGAAGGTCCCTGTGCTCCTAAGTCCTATGGGCCTGACTCCAGACTCACTGAAGGTGTCTTTGCCTCTGGGAGAGGTGGGAGTGTTGGGCTGGAAGAAGGTGCCCAATTGCTTCAGCTTCCCATTTGAGGAGGAAGGGGACAATTGTCTGGCTCAGAGGCAGAAATCATCCCATTCTGGCTGGCACTGCACTGCTGCCTGCTTCAGGTGACATGGGAAGGCTGTGCCCAAGGGGCCACAAGGGAGAAGGGCTGAGCCTCCTGACTGGCTTCAGCTGATAAAGACTGAACTTCTGCATGCCTTCACCAAGGTGGCTAAGTACAGCTGTGCAGGGTGTGCACTGCACAAGGGTGTCTGGATGGGGTTGAACTTGCCAAGCTTTGACTGTGTCTCACCCAACCAGACAGGTGTCTCCTACTTCTCACAAAGGGGCTGTGTGGGCCTGGGGTGGCCTTAGGTCTCCCTGGGAGCAACTGAGGGGATGAGGCATCCTTGGGCCGTCTGCACTTCTCACTGAATGGCCTTCACACCTCCAGTCCTTGGCTGCCAGGAGCAGGGGTTTGGCCACGCTCCATGGAGGGGCAGTGAGCTCATGAAACATGCCCCTTATAGGGACCACTCTCTCTTCAAGCTGGGTTCTGCTCTCCTCTTCCTCCAATATTAATTCATCTTGGCCACCACCATCTCGACATCTTATTTTAACAAATAAGCCACTGAAAAAAGTACCAGTTAGGTCTTCCCGGGTGGCTCAGTGGTAGAGAATCCGTCTGCCAATGCAGGAGATGTGGGTTTGATCCCTGACTTGGGAAGATCCCATATGTCACAGAGCAACTAAGCCCGTGCACCACAACTACTGAGCCTGTGCTCTGGAGCCCGGGAGTGGCACCTAGTGAAGCCCTCATGCCCTGGAGCCCGTGCTCTGCAACAAGAGAAGCCACCGCAGTGAGAACCCCAAGCGCTGCAACTAGAGAGTAGCCCCATTCTGCGCAGCTAGAGAAGAGGCCATGCAGCAACCGAGACCCAGCACGGTCAACTACAAATGAATGAATGAAACAGTGCCACTTGCAGAATGTGCTGGGGGACAGATGGGGGCCAAGGCCATGAGACGGAGGTGTGGGCAGGAGAGGCTCAGGCCTGAGCACCAGGGCCACTGGGAGGGGCTGTCAGGGCAGGAGAGACAAAGCCCCACCTGGGAGCTGGTCCGTTTGGGAGCCCTGAGGGAGGAGAGGTTTGTGCCCGTATGTGGGGATCAGTCCTAGCTCTTGCACAAACTGGGGACAAGGGAGTGACATCAGAGCATGACAGGGACTCTGGCTCACGTGTGAATGAACGGGTCCATCCTGATGCCACAGGAGCCTGGTAGAAGCTGTGAGGTGGTCAGGAACCTCAGTGGTTCCTCAGCCACACAGCCTCTCACTGTGCTGGCCAGAGAAGGGAAAGGGGCTGTGCTGGGGCCAGGGCCAAGGGTCCCCGGTCCCCAGAGAAGGCTGCCAGAACTTGGAGCCCTTTTTCAAGGCCCTGTTGAGCACATGCTGGCTTCCTGATCCTCATAATCTGTCCATGAGGTGGGGGAACAATTTTACTCCGGTTTCTCCTGCCTCCCAGGGCCTAGAGCAGTGCCTGGAGGGGCAGACACCGGACTGTACAACAGACGGATCTCTTCGAGGTCTTATTTTGGCTCATCTGTATTTTCTCATTTTTGAACAACAGTCTTGTTCAGTTGCTCAGTCGTGTCTGACTTTGTGACCCCGTGGACTGCAGCACTCCAGGCTTCCCTGTCCTTCACCAACTCCCAGAGTTTGCTGGGAGTTGGACTCATGTCCATTGAGTCGATGATGCCATCCAACCGTCTCATCCTCTGTCGTCCCCTTTTCCTCCTGTCTTCAATCTTCCCCAGCATCAGGGTCTTTGCCAATGGGTTAGCTCTTCACATCAGGTGGCCAAAGTATTGGAGTTTCAGCTTCAGCATTGGTCCTTCCAGTGAATACTCAGGGTTGATGTCCTATAGGATTGACTGGTTGGATCTCCCTGCAGCCCAAGGGACTCTCAAGAGACTTCTCCAGCACCACAGTTCAAAAGCAGCATTGTTCAAAACAATGATGATGCACTGTTTTTTTTAATAAAGAAAACCTACCGTTTCTTACTTTAAGTGAGATCCTGTTGACCTCATAGGACTATTTAAAGAGCTAAATAAACAGGAGAAAATGCTTTATGGACCGGGAAGCAGGGCATGGGCAGGAGGGATGTCCCTAGAGCTTCCCCCACTCAAGGCGCTGGCCCCTACCAGACTAGACAACGAAATGACCCCCACTCCTTCCTGTTCTCACGGTCCCCGGCTGCCTTCCTGCTATGAAGGCTAGAGGGTGGGGGCAGCCCTGGGAAGCTGACCAAGATGAGCTGAACAACAGAGATGCAAAGTCTGCTTCTCACCCAGGGAAAGGGAGAGACACAGAGAAGAGACGGTGGGAGGGGGAGCGGGAGAGGCCGAGAAAAGCTGGGACGCAGAGGACAGCTTGGGCAGGGGCAGCCGTGGCTGGGGGCATGGCCCTCAGGCCCGACGTGAGGCTACTCTGCAGGTGAACACTGTCCTTCTCCACTCCTGCCTGCCTTCCTTGTCTATACTGGTGAAGATGAAGTTAGAAACATCGAAATGCCACATCGCCTGAACAGCAGCCGTCGGCAGAACTCCATATGGCTGCAGCAGCCAGGAGTCTGAGCTAATAAAAGTTGAAAAAAAAAAAAAAGAAGAAGGCTGGGAAATGCTCCCAGAGAGCCACGTGGGCGCCGCTTGGGCCAGCGAGTGGGGTGGGGAGGAGAGCCAGGCACCATGAAGGCCAGCCCCTACCCCTGCCTGGCTGGCCAAGGTCACTGTGCTCATCAGGACAGCCACTTCCAGGGGCAGCGATGGAGCCTGCCATTTTTGACCACTGCCCCCACCCCAACCCCTGTTTCTCCTAATGAAAGTGGATAGGACACAGCTGGCGGGCCAGGGGAGGGAGGTGGATGGCAGGCTGAGACCCCCACTTTGGGGAGGGAATCTCCTCGGATGTGGACCCCATCCCTTGAGCATCCTGATGGGGAAGCCAGACCAAGACCTGAGTCACCTGGATAACTCTCATGGAGGTGGCTTCTGCCTGCAGGAGGTTGGGGGGAGTGTTTTGGCAGGTGCAGGGGAGCCCGAAGGAGGTCTCTCCCCACCAGACCTGCAGTCAGGACAGCTGGCCCAGCCTCAGGCCCTGGTGTCACTCCTAGCCACACAGAGGTGGCCGCATCCCTGGCCTTGGAAACCAGCAGAGCAGGCCCTGGCCTGGGGCTCCCCCTGCCTCGGCATCACTGGAAATGCCCAGCCTGGCTAGAGAGCAGCAGGGCTTAGAGAGGGAGGAAGCTTTCTCTCTGCGGATGGAATCAACATGATTCAGCACAAGGAGTGTGGAGGCCGGGCCCTCCAGCCAGGCTCCGCTCCCTGCTGCCACCTCAGCAGAGGCCCCAGACGGCACCTGCCATGGGGTCCCTGCGGTGCCCATGGAGGCCGGGCACCATGCCACTCCTCTCTCCAAGAACACCACTGCCTGGCGGGCTGCCAAGAACAGCCAAGTCCTGTGGACAGGGCTCCCGGGAATCCAACCAAATGAAAGCAAACTCGCCAGATCTCTCGACTGCACCCACAGGGCTGGCAAATAAGCCCCAGGGTACACAGCCCGGACCCAAGGGCTTGCTGGGGACACACCAAGACAGCGTGTCCCTGGCGCACGACTTACTGCAGCTCGCCACAACCTAGCGGTGTTAACCGCCTGCCAGGGACAGAGGTGGTGGTGGGGGTCTCCACTCTCAGGAAGTGTGGGACTTAGTCTAACAAAATGGACAGTGGGGAAAATGACGTACATACGGACGATTAAATCCATACAGCCTAACCGGCAACTGAATCTCAGAGTCCGTGGGCTGACGTGGCCCAGGAGGGTGGCCTTGGAAACGTAAGGAGCATTCCATGGAAATGAGGACGTGCATCCCAGGTGGAGAAGATCAAGGCTAAGGGTGGGGAACTCCCTGCTTGTTCTGGGGGTTGTCAGATGAAAAAGGCAACCTCTTGCTCATCTTTCTGCCAAGCCTCTGGGTTCCCAGGCAGACTTATCCAGACCCCTGGGGCAGCCAGCACCCTAGGTTCCTGAGGGCTCTTTTCTGCATTGCGGGGGTGGCTTGTGTTCCCAGGCATAGCGTGAGGCCAGCCCAGTCACCCTGGTCACGTGGCCTGAGCCACACCATCAGGCTGACCCTAGAACTGCCCTGCCCAACAAGGCTGAACCATATAAACCAACCCAATCAGATCCTCTTTACGGAAAAACTGGGAGATGGGTCACTTCAGGTTGGTGTGTGCTGGGGGAACTGAGCCCCTACTCTGGTGCTCCATGAGGCTGGGAGACGACCAAGTCTGGGACCCGGGGACTCAGAGCAATCCCTGTACCCAAGAGATGACCCCCGCCTCCTACATGGGCTGGCACTCGCCCTCTCTCCACAACTAATGGGTCTTTCTTCCCAGGGCATCTTGAAGATTGCAGGTGTGAGCTGAAGACTTAGGAAGTGACACCTGGAGAAGAGGGAGGTCTGGGGGAGGGGAGCGGAGCAGCCTCTTTCATCCACAATTAGCTTCTTTCACCCCCCAGCTCCCTGAGCACTGCCCCACACTACTTCTGAACTTTCAGTGAGTTCTGGCCCAGACTGAGCCCTAGTCAGGCAGACAGAATCTAAAACCTCCTGGGCCCAGCCTAAGAAAGGTGACCGAGACCCTGCCAGCAGCCCGGCCAGACCCCAAGCAAATTCTCTTGTTCCTTGCCGTTGTTGCCGTGAGAACGGGTTTAGGTTTGCAGAGCCGACGCAATCTCACACAGTTGTAGCATCTGCTCTGCTCAGTACCTTAGATACCCTCAGGGAAACAAGGAACACAACTCATAGGTTATCGGCTGGGTCCCAAGTGGGAGCAGACTGAGGACCGGAATGCAAGCTGCCCGAGCTGACCCTAGGCCCCAGGCTCTTCTCAAGATGGCAGGGCTCCTCAAGGGAAGGGGACTCCCCTTGGCTCCTTCCCTCAGCAGGCAGCTTCCTGCCAGCCTGCTTCCCTCCCCACTGCACAGCTCAGCATCCTAAACACCAACGAGGCCTCCCCATACTGCTCAGGCAAGGGACATGCAGGGACAGGCTGGAGAGTCTCCAGTCAGGAAACTCCCCCCCAAAATCTAAGACCAGAGAGACTCCTAGATTCAGAAGCAGAGGCACCAGCAGCCACAGTCCTTCAGCCCACTACGACTGTCACACATGGTCCCCAGGCCCGTTTCCATATCTTGAGCCTGTCACAAGTCACACAGGTTGGGAAGGAGAGGTCCCAGACAGGGGTATATTTTGAACCTGGGGTCTGTGAACCCTCCAACATTCTTGCAGGACTGTGAATGTTGGCACATTGTTCTGGGAAGAGTGTGGAGAGATCGTTCAGGGCTCCAAAGAGCTCACGGCCCATAGAGACCAGGACAACCTCCAGCCCCTTCCCACGGGGCTCTGGGCAGCCACACACATGGACAAACACAGGAGAAGGTGAGGATGACCGTGACCGTGACCGTCTGGGCTCCCATTCCCTCTGCCTGTTCACCTGTTCACCGATGCCCACCCTTGTGCTCTGCGGGGCAGGAACAGTGTCCCAGCATGACCGAACCCTGAGCTCCGCACACCCACCTCCACCTCCTGTTACTGATGCGCCCCTGCTGGTCCGACCCTAGGGAGCTCTGGGTGTTTCCTGTCTCTCAGTGACTGCTCATTCGCTTTCTGAACATCACCACCCCCGGCCTAGAGGAGGAAACTGGAAAGGAAAACAAGATTTGGGGGAAAGAGCCACTTCTGTGCACAGCACAGATGCAGCTCCTCATCCCTCCAAACAGCCTCAGGGTCCTAGAAAACCACCTCTTGCTTCCCACGGACATTTGGACATTGGGGCTCCCGTCCTATGCTGCCCAGGTCTCCCAGCCACTCCCTGGAGGGCCCTGATCTGCATCTTAGGCAGGCCCGTTGCCGGCTCTGCAGAGCCCACAGGCCTCAACCAGAGGTCACGAGAGCCCAGGACGTGCCTGGAGCAGGAGGGCAAGTTATTCTGCTGTTTTTGCAGCAAAGGGGAAGCCTGGCTGACCTCCTCCGACCCTTATCAGCTGTGCCACTGTGTCAGGACAGAAGAGTGTCAGGACACCAACGAGCCACCATCTGTTAGGAAATGCTCCCTGTCTCCGGACGCTGTGGGTGACACAGACAGTATTAGTTGCTCAGTCGTGTCTGTCTCTGTGACTCCATGGACTGAGGCCTCTGTCCATGGGATCCTCCAGGCAAGAATACTGGAGTGGGTAGCCATTCCCTTCTCCAGGGGATCTTCCCGACCCAGGGATGAAACCCAGGTCTCCCGCATTGCAGGCGGATTCTTTACTGTCTGAGCCATCAGGGAAGCCTGTGGGGGACACAGGGATGTGTCTACTCTCCAAAAACCAGGGGGAAGCTCAGGTTCTCCAGGATGTGGAATCACACTCATCTTGCAGGCCCCACCCGAATGACTGGCCCTGACTGGCCCTCGAGAACAGGGGCTGCACTCTGCTTTTTCAGCCCCAGGAGGGCTTGCCTCAACCCCCACTGTCAGCCCCTCCATGGTCCTATACCCTCTGCAGCACCCACCCCGGTGCCGGGAGACAGCATACAATCAGAGAAAGCATCTCACCGTCTGGTTGCAAATGGATATGATGGTCTGGAAAACCCATTATTCTGATAGAAAGCAAAACAGTTTCCACAGAGGCCATAACCTGGCTTTCAGCTCTTGAAAGACAAAGAAACACACACCACTAAAAAGTTACTAAGTGTGAATTGTCATCTTTCTCTGAAGATTCAGTTCAGAGATGGCACCTGGGGAAACAGCAGCATCTCAGGTAGCCTTCTGGATGCTATTTGGGAAAGTGGAGGGGAGAGCAGAAACCCCAGGCTTCCCAAGCCCCCAGGCCTCTGGCTCCCTCTCCCTGTGTGCACACACCTTGGGAACACACACTCCAGGGTGACCACACACCAGATACCTAGTGGGGTAGGGGGGGTGCTACAGACTCCAGGAGGGATGAGGGTCTGATTGATTTCTGAAGCTTCCCCCAGGAAGGCTCTCTGACCGCCTCTTTCAACAGTGATGGGAGAACTTCAGACAGGCCACCTCAGAGCCCCTTCGCCATCCCCAGTAGACTCCACCACTGAGCCAGAATATGGGGCTTGGACTCAGCTCCCCCGCAAAGGTCGGCCAGGACAAACCCTAGGGATGCAGGAGGGGCGCCTTCCTGCCTCTCTCCCACTGGACAGAATCCACAGAAGGGATGAAAAAGTGAAGAAGGAAAACAAGCCCAAGAGAAGTGGACAGGAACGGCCCCAGGGAGACCCAAAGCAGAGGGGACCCTCCAGAGGTGCCAAGGCAGTGCCTAACCAGGGGGATCAGGCTGAGGGCAGGGCGCAGGCAGCCTTGGAAGGCTCTGCGGCCAGCCGGTCCCACGGGAACCGGGCCAGCTCCCCCACCCCACCGCTTGGCTCCAGGCTAAGCTCCAGTCAAAGTTAGTCAGGGGAGAGAAGACCTGTCTCCCACCTGAACCCCCTCTCACCTAGGGTGCCTCCCGGCGAGCGAAGCCCCTGGGGGCTGGAATCTCACCAGTCCCAGAGCTGTGCCCTTGGACTCCCCCTGGGGAAGCTGACAACTGCGCATTCCTTGAGGACCCTTGATGGGAGAGACTGCCAGTGGGTAGGGGGTAAGAGAAGCACCTTGGCTCAGGCAGGCGTCCCCCGCCGCCCACCGCCCCGGGCCAGCCTCCTCCTCTGCCTGCGGAGGAGAGAAACGAGGACGTTATTCCAACAGGTCCCCCTCGGCCGGGCCTCTCCGGGCAGCCTTCCTCCGCCCTGCCCCGAGGCCTCAAATTCAGGGGCAGCGCCGAGGCACCTGCGGCTAGACCGGGCCCGGTCCCCGCGAGCAGGGGCCCGGGCGGTGCCCCTGGCGCCCCGGGGCCTCCTGGGCAGGGGCGGGGCGCCCCCGCGGCCCCTCCCGGCGCTCACCTGGCGCAGGTGCTGCAGCAGCGTCCCCGCCTCCTCCCGCCGGCCCTGGCGCAACATCCGCAGCAGCTCCTGGACCATGCCGACGCGCCGGTGGTAGGGGGGCAGCCCCGCGCCCGCGCCCGCGCGCCCCGCCTTGTCCCCGGCGCGCAGCAGCAGCGACGCCCAGAAGTCGGGCCGCTCGCGCCGGGGGCCCGGCGCCGCGCCGGGGCCGGCTCGCTCCGCCAGGCTGCCCTTGGTCTGCCGGGTGCCCATGCTGCCGCCGCCGCCGCCGCCGCGCTCTCCGCGTCCCCGCCGCCGTCCGCCCGCCCCTCGGCCGCCCGGCGCGCGCCTCCCGGGCGCAACTTTGGGGGAACTGTTGCGCGCGGGCGGGAGGGCGGGCGGGGGCGCCGGCCGCGCTCCTCCTCCGCGCTCCCTGGGCGCGCTCCCCCGGCGCTCGCCGCCCGCCGGCCCCGCCCCGGCCCGGCCGCTCCGCCCCCGGCCCCGCCAACGCGCGCCTCCGGGCCCGGCGCGCCCCTCCTCGCCTCGCCGCCCCTTGGCTCCGCTCGCCCGCCCTGCGCCCCCTCCCGGTCCTCACCACGTTTCCCAGATGCTACACGATCGCGCGTGGATGAGACCCACGGAGCGGGGCGGGGGGACATGCGCCCGGCGACATGCTGAAAGTTTGGAGAATCGAGGCGGAGCGGGGCTGGAGTCTCAGCCCCAGAGTCGGGTTTCTCAAAGTGGGCGTTGCGGAGCATCCGCGCCCAAGTCGTCTGAGGGCTTGTTGAGAACGCCGACTCCCAGTCTCGCCCCAGACCCGCTCAGTGAGAATCTCCGCCGTGGGGCCTGGCGATCTGCATTTTTAGCCTCTTGGCTGATTCTGATGGACACTCCTTTGAGACTCGGCCAGTGAGGGCCGGTGGTGGTGCAGAAACCAGGTGCAAGGCTGTGTTAGGACGACTCCGTAGCCTGCAACAGTCCAGTCTCAAAAGAGCTGGACCATCCAGGACAAAGAAGAGTCCTTTTCTCGTTTTTGCTAGCACACCTCCGGAGAAGGGTCCTGGGGGTATATCCCATGCAAAGCAGCAGGAGCATGGCTGCAAGTAGGCCCGACTGCATGTCCCTACTGTCCCCATTTACCTCCCACCCCACCCCCCACCTGGCCAGACCAACCCTCCTGTCCTTAGTGCACCAGCTCACCCCCTGGCTCAGACGGTGCTTGGAACGCCCAGGGCAGCCCAGCCAGAGAGAAGGCCCAGGCACCTGGGGACCTTCCCCAGCCTGACCACCAGAGACCTGGGGTGACTGCCCTGGTCCCAGGTTGGGGCTGCAGGAGGAGCAGCAGTCATGTCTCTTGCCTCTGACCCAGGGCCTGGGTGCTCCTGTGGGGCAGGAGAGCTGGGTCCTGAGCCTGGAGCATCCGGCAGGGCTCTTCTCTGTGGGATGAGAACACTGTGCCACGAATTGGGAGAGTAAAGATAGGGGTGGTGGTGTCAGAAACTCCGGAAGGATACACGTGTCCTACTCTGTGACTGACTGCTGTGTCAACCCCCAGTCCCTGGAGGATGGCCCTGTGTGGCCCTCACTGGCTTGCTCTTCCCTTTGGATGTCCGGCTCCCGAATGCCCAGCTCTGCTGGCAGAGAGCATTCAGTCTTCCTGAAGGCTGGTTTCACAGGGCTGGGTGACATCTTCCAAATTAATCCTCACCCTTTGTGTGTCGGCATCTCCAGAGGACCCTGGCTGGGAGACACTTCGGTGCCTCTTATCTCTAACCTGCAGGATCACAGGCAAGGTGGCCACCAGGAAACCTGCTGACCTGGCCCCTTCCCAGGGATGGTGGGCTCCCCCCACCTGGAGGCACACTGCACCCGGAGTTGGCACGTTGACTGGCTGGAGGGTGTGGGGCTGGGACAACACCCTCTTGGTGGAAGTGGCCCAGGCGATCCTGAGAGTGGGGTCTACTCTCTAGCTGCGGTACTCCAGCTCCCGCATGGGCTTGGTTGCTCCGCGGCATGTGGGATCTTCCCAGCTCGGGGATGGAACCGTGTCTCCTGCACTGGCAGGTGGATTCTTTAGCACTGAGCCACCAAGGAAGCCCTCTTCCATCTGTTTAGAAAGGAAACTTGTATTTGCTCCCATCTCTCCGTTACCAAGGCCCCATCTCTTTTCTTTCCTTTCGAGCCAAGTTTCTTGGAAATGCCTAGTATTTACGTCCATTCATTCCTCACACACTGTCTCTTGCCAGTGACCCAGTTGCTAAATTCAGTGGCCACATTCAGTCTTCCTTGACTCTTAAGCAGCAACTGATCCTGTTCCCTACTCTGTTTCGAAGAAAACTGCACTCCCTTGGCCTATGGGGATACTGCTCTCCTCCAGGGACGCCCTCTGGGGGCTTCCTGTGTTAGCTGAGTCCTTTCCTCGTCGCAGCCACCTGGGTGCAGGCACAGACCTCTGCCTTGGCAATGTTATTTATCCTCATGGCTTCACGAGACAAGCACACACTGATGACTCTAGGTCTTGCTTTCCAACTCACAAGCTGATAAGTTAACCTGTCACTGCTCCTCGGATGCCAATGGAAGACGTGACACTCCTGTATCAGAAATGTACGGCTTTCTACTCAGGCACACGTAGTGTGAACATCAGCATATCTGCATCGGCTCCCCTGGCCTCCGAGTCCCACTGGGATGCTGCACCTGTCGCGGGTTTACATCACCAAGGGTGGAGGATACCTGGCTGGGGAATCTACCGGTTATCTCGGAAGCAGTGAGCAAGCCTGGAGGGAACAAACACAGCGCTGAGAAGTGATCCGGGTGTAAGGTGGCTAGGGATTCTGGCTTCTTGGCACACAGGGTGAGATGGGAAGGAGTCTCTCTTCTGCCAGCGGGCGCTTCACACTCCACAAACAAGCACATCTCTCTTCCAGGCCTCCCCAACCTGCCCTCCGCGGGCTCTGCTTCCTGTGAGCAGCCGGAAACTGGAGCCGCGGTGCACTCCGAATATCGGAGCACCTGCGTGTGGTGAGTCCTGGTGAAAATGCGCAGGGGGTGGCGCTCGTTTGTGCGTGTTCACTGCGGGCTCCATCTCGCACTGTCTGGTACGGTGCACTTTCATCCTTTTAAACAGCTGTGAGGTCAGTCTCACTTCTGCCCTGAGTTCACAGCTGAGCATATGGACTCTGGGACATGTTAGTGAAGGGCCAGGCAGGGATTCACCTGTCTGACCTGAAAGCCCAGCTACGAATGTGACTTGAAACATGGATCCTTGCTGGACACACATTGTTGTCGTTTTCACCCCAGTCATTACATCACAACAGCCTTCTTTTAACTTCTTTCTAACTAAAGGGGAAAGTTACACACCACACACACACACACACACATTCACACACAGAGGATTCAGTGACTTATATCCCTTTCTGTCCAAACTACTCAACATGGGGCTTCCCGGGTGGCGCAGTGGATAAGAATCCACCTGCCAATGCAAAAGACATGGGTTCGATCCTGGTCTGGAAAGATGCCACATACCGCAAAGCAACTAAGCGAGTGCGCCACAACTACTGAGCCCACGCTGTAGCAAGAGAATCCACCACAGTGAGAAGCCCGTGCACCAAGATGAAGAGCAGCCCTCACTTGTTGCAATCAGAGAGCCCTCATGCAGCAACAGAGACCCAGTTTAAATTTAAAAAATTAAAAAACAAAAACAAAAATTAAAAAAATTAAAACAAAACAAAAGACTACTCAGCATGCATTGCTGCCCCCACGTGCGACGCTGTCATCACCCGGTGTTACTCACTCCCGTCCCGAGATGCTGTCTCCTGTGCCTTTGCACACACTGCAGTGTCTTCCTTCACCTCCTTAACAGATACTGGGTGTCCCTCAAGACTTGGTTTGGGTGTCCCCTCCCTGAGGAAGCCTTTCCTCAATGCCTCCCGCGCCATCGTCCATGTGACTGCAATACCCTGTGACTACGACCGTGTATCTCGTTTGCACTGTTTGTTGGCAGGTGCTCTTCTGTCTGGAGCATCCCCCCCACCCTTCCCTTCGTTGCTCAGCTCCTCTTCTTCCCTTGCCTCCCACCAGCCGGATATGTGTCCATCTCGTGTTTCTCCTAGTCTGACTACTTGAGCCCGATGCTGCTGTCCTGGCCTGGGATCTCCTCAAGGGCTGGTTGTCCACTGGTGGCCAGTGGAGGAGCTCAGCATAAATGTGCTGAATGAAAACTGTGTGGACCCCCGTGCATGGCGGGTGCTCAGGAACCAGAGCACTAAGATGCCAGTGGGGCATGTTAACATGGGAACTACAGGTGACCTCCAGGAAATCAGTCTGCAGGGAATCGAGGTAAGAAAGTTGAGAGTGCTGATGTAGCTCCCTCTTTCAAGAGACTTGGCTGTGAGTTGGCTGGTAGCTGGTTGACTTGGGGAAGTTCCTTCTTGGTGGTGGTTTGTTACGAGTAAGCTGGAGCATTTATTTAGAGGGAACCCAGGAATCTAGCCTTTTGGTTGTTCTTTTTTATTTAAGCATCTTATTTTGGTAACTTGAGATGCATTGGACTTTTCTCACCATCAAACCAGGAATTACAAAATTCTCATCATGATTTTTCTTTGAACATTCACTTCAGTTTCTTCCATTGTAAGATTTGAAGTTAAAATTAAAGATCTTTCAGATTATATAAATGTTTAAGTAAAAAAATCTAATTCATGGATCAAATACTAAATATTTTTATCCACGATGCCAAGCTCTTATAGCTGCAAAGCATTTTACACTGATAATATTGAAGCCTTTTCTTAATAATCATGCAAAAATGTTTTGATAGTCCTTTTTAGAGCAGAAGAAACTGATGTTTAAAAAAATACAGAGTTTGGCTAGTGCTTCCTTGATAGTCAGAATTCAAACCCAGGTCCGCACTGCTTTAGAGACCATGTTGTTCAGTCGCCAAGTCATGTCTGACTCTTTGCGACCCCATAGACTGCAGCACGCCAGGCCTCTCTGTCCCTCACCATCTCATGGAGTTCCCCAAGCTCTTGTCCATTGAATTGGGGGTACCTTCCCACCATCTCATCCTCTGACGCCTTCTTATCCTTAGAGAATATAGATGGTCAATATAATAAAAATTTTTTATTTGAAAATGTTCTGCTGGTGCTGTTCGTCCTTGAATGTAAGGAAAGGAGTTGGCCAGGAAGAGCACAGGAGAGGAAGCACACCTAAGCCAAGTCCCACCCAGTGGTGGGAGGTGGCCTAGGATGTCGCTGGAGGGATGAGTCTCAGACCAGCCTCAGGGAGACTCTGGCACAGATTTGGGAAAGGAGGAGGAAAGACATAAATAGTTTGTAGATGGAAGAAAAGCTGGGTGAGTAACTACCTGCTAAAATGTCTGGAAGCTGGGCAGGGACTTGTGGGGAGAGAGGCAGTAGGACCACCACTGGGGGGAAGGAAAGGGAGCTCTCTGGGCAGCTGGAGGGGAGCCCAGGCAGGACGGGCATGACCAGAGCCCTCTGCAGGTGGGAGACAGCAGCTTGGTACAGCATCCTGCTTCCATGAGGTTTTGCTCCAGCAGCTCAAGAATCAGGGCCCAGAAGTGAGGGATTAGACCTGCTGGTGCTGGGGTTCCTTGGGGCAAACTGGGCGACTGTAGGTCTTGGAAGCAAAGACCTGTGGAGTACTGTCAGGGATGGAGGTGATGCCAGGACACAGGGATGGGACCCAATGTACGTCCTCCAGCGGTTCTCAAACTGGAGCAGGCATCAGAGTCCCCAGAAGGGCTCATCAAGGGACAGACCGCCGAGCACCACCCTCAGAGTTTCTGACTCAGTAAAGAAACTGGGACCAGCCGCCTTTGTAATGAGTTTCCAGGGATCCCATGTTGCCAGGTGGCTCTGCCTGGGGACTGCACTTTGAGAAGAGCCAGAAGAGCTGGGTGTGGGGAGGAAGCAATCAGGAGTTTTTCTCCCCTAAGGTCTTGATAAGTTTGCCAAGGGGCCAGACCACTCCTGTGCTCAGAGGAGTCGAGAGCGTCCCTGAAGAGCTGGCCCCGAGAGAACACGGAAGGCACATGCACGCACAATGCAGGGGCCCTATCTCTTAGTCCACTTTTCTCTTAAAGGAAGACCCTTCCCCCTTGCAGGATACCGCCAGCCCACTTCTCTGTTGGCAGCTGTTCCCACACATGCTGAGGTCTTCAGGGGCCCTGAATGCTACTGTGTGCTGGGGGCGAACGTGAACCCCTGTGTTTGAATCCCCAATTGCAAGCAGACCACTGGTGACATACCTGGCATAGGACCAGCTCTCATTAGGAAGCTCGAAGTCCCAGGATAACTGACCCAGGCCTTTGCTGGCAAGAACACTCTCAGATTGTCAGCAAGGCAAGTGAGAGAAGTGACCCGGGAGGGAGAAGGGCTGGTTGTATCAGGAGAACGAGCACCCAGGGCTCCACAAGTTCCAACGCTCGCCTTGCAGACAGAGCTCCAGGAGGACACGTCCTGGAATCCATCCACTCAGGGCCTCTGAGAACCATGTACAAGGCTGACTGCACACTTTCCTTCTACTTCCCTAATTGTTTCTCCATTTCTCCATGCATGGCTTGCTTTAATTTGGTTGTTTAGTTATGTAACAAGCACCCACGAGCTCACCATCCAAAACAAAACAAAGCCAAACCAGACCCATGGCAATAAGCAACCTTTCATCCCTGTATGCCATTGCCTGACCCCCTTTCTCTTTATATTATTTTAATGTTTCTCTACATAATGGAGAAATCAAACACATCCAAAGCTAGAGAGACTAGGTTATTCACATGTCCTCCTTGTCCCTCTTTAACTTCTCAAAACATGCCCACTCTTGTTTCATCCATTTTCTCTGTTTCCACGTACTTTAGGTAGTTGTATTGCATTTATAAAAGCGATTAAGTGTTAGTCACTCGGTCATGGTTGACTCTTTGTGACCCCATGGACTGTAGCCTGCTAGGCTCCTCTGTCCATGGAGTTCTCTAGGCAAGAATACTGGAGTGGGTAACCATTCCCTTCTCCAGGAGATCTTCCTGACCTAGGGATCAAACCAAGGTCTCCTGCATTATAGGCGGATTCTTTACCATCTGAGCCATCTGGGAAGTATGTGCTCCTAAAAGGTATCTTTTTTTTTTTTTTTTCTTAAATTTTGGTTGTTTTTAATTGTATCAAAGAATATCTTGGGACTTCCCTGGTAGTCCAATGGCTAAGACTCTGTGCTCCCAATGCAAGGGGCCCAAGTTTGAGCCCTGGGAACTAGATCACATATGTTGCAACTAAGTGTTCCTATGCCAAAAGTAAAGATCCCAATGATGCAATGAAGAAGGAAGATCCCATGTGCTGCAACTGAGACCCAGTGCAGCCAAATAAATAAACAAATTTTTTAAATGGCCAAGGTGGTAAATTTTATGTTATGTGAATTTTATTACAATTTAAACAAAAACAGTTACAGTCAAAATCAGGGCCATGCGTTCCTTAAGATTGTTCTGGAATCCAGGGAGTTATACATCCAGAATATGGAGTAAGGACCACAGCATCTCAGCTGCCGCTCTGGCTGACGTGGCCTGTGTGGTCCCCATGAAGGCAAGAGCCACCTCTTATACTCCTTCAAGCTTGAGCACTAGGGTAGTGTTACCTGGTCCTTCCCATTTTGGGCAACCACTAGCTGCCCCCCATTTAGAGCACTTCATGTAACTGGGACACCAGTGGGTTTCTACCTCTTGCAAAACTCCTTTCCAAAAAAGAGTGGTCCCTTCAGAAGCCTTGAATAGAGTTTTCTCCAAAGAAGACATACAAATGACCAATAGGTGTATGTAAAGATGTTCAACACCACTAATCATTAGAGAAATACAGACCAAAGCCATGGGATACCACCTCAACCTGTTAGAACGGTCATCATAAAAAAAAAAAAAAGAGAGAACAAAACCCACCCTAGGAGATAAGTTTTCAAAAAATTAAAATAGAACTACCATGGGCTTCCCTGGTGGTTCAGTGGTAGAGAGTCCACCGCTAATATAGGAGACACGGGTTCAATCGCTGGTCTGGGAAGATCCCACACATCACAGAGCGGCTGAGCCCATGAGCCACAACTACTGAGCCCACGGGCCCTGGGGCCTGTGCTCTGCAATAAGAGAAGTGACCGCAATGAGAAGCCTGTGCACAACAGCTGTAGAGTAGCTCCCGCTCACAGCAATTAGAGAGAAGCCCGCACAGCAGTGAAGACCCGGCACAGCCAAAAACAAACAAATAAACAAATAAAACTTACTAAAGAAAAGAACCACCATATGATCCAGCAATTTCACTGAAGGGCATTTATCCAAAAGACTTGAAGCTAGGATCTCAAAGAAATATTTGTATTCGCTTGTTAATAGCATCATTATTCACGAGAGCAAAGAGGTGGAAACAAGCTGAACGTCCATGAATGGCTGAATGGATATAGTAAATGTAATCTATGTATACAGTAGAATATTATTCAGCCTTAATAATGAAAGAGACCCTGTCATGTCTTCAACATTAAATGAATCTTGAGGATATTCTGCGAGTGAAATAAACCTGCCACAGAAAGACAAATACTATATGGTTCTAGATATATGAGGTACCTGGAGTCGTCAGGGTCATATAAACAGGAGGTAGAACGGTGGCTGCCGGGGGCTGGGGGAAGGGGAGGTGAGGAGTTGTTGTTTGACAGCATTAGTTTCACTCCTGCAAGATAAAATGTGCTAGAGATTTGCTGTACAGCAACGTATGTATATGTACCCCAATGTTTGTTATAGCACTTTTTACAATAGCTAGGACATGGAAGCAACCTAGGTGTCCACCAACAGATGAATGGAACAGGAGTTGTGGTACATATATACAATGGAATATTACTCAGCCATAAAAAAGAACACATTTGAGTCAGTCCTAATGAGGTGGATGAACCTAAAGTCCATTATAAGGAGTGATGAGAAAGAGAAAGAGAAATATTGTACATTAACACATATATATGGAATCTAGAAACGTGGTACTGATGAACCCACTTGCAGGGTAGCAATGGAGATGCAGACATAAAAAACAGACTTGTGGACACAGTGCAGGAAGGAGAGGATGGGACGAATTGCGAGAACAGCATGGAAACATACATACTACCATGTGCAAAATAGCAAATGGGACTTTGTTGTGTGACACAGGGAGCTCAACTCAGTGCTCTGTGACAACCTAGAGGGATGGGATGGAGTGGGAGTGGGAGGGAGACTCAGGAGGGAGGGGACACATGTATACCTGTGGCTGATTCATGTTGATATGTGGCAGAAACCAGCAAAACATTGTAAAGCAATTGTCTGCCAATTAAGGAAAGGAATGTAGGTATAGTAACATCGCTGTACTGTACACTGAAGTATTTGTTGAGAGGATGTTGTCTTTAACCATTAATAAGAATAATCAAAGCGCTGTCCTTCCCCAGTCTTAAGGAAAGTCTCCCCCCCTGCACTCTTCTCATCTGGAACCAGCTTCCTTCCCCTCCCCCATCTGTGGAAACTGCACTTAATTCATTGATGTGCTTCTCCCTGGGGACTAAGTCCTGGGTGGGCGCTTCATCAGGTGCCCTCCAGTATTCAGAGAAACTGCCAACTGCCCTCCCTGCTTCCCTCCCCAGGGAGTGCCTAGGCTGGCCCTTTCTCACAGGAGTTGGGAACGGAGGAAATGGCCTCCAGTTTGTGGTTTGTTTATGTGATAAATGCTCGAGTGTGTGCTGTGCACTGGGGTGGGCTCTGGAGACAAGATAGCAAACAGGAAGGACGGGACCCTGCCTCAGGGAGTTTGCTTCCCAGCAAACAAAAAAGGTAACTTCAGAAGGTGTCAAACGCTGTGATGAAAATAAACAGAGGGACCTGGCGATCTGGGAGGTGCCCCAAGGAGAGCCCTCTGAACAGAGGACGCTCGTCTTGAGTTGTGAGGAGAATGGAGGCAGGAGGAATGGCATTCCAGGAAGACCTAACAGTTTGTGCAAAGGTCCTGGGTAGAAAGGAGTGGCATGTCTAAAGAACAGAGGAGGCTGGTGGGGACGAGGGGAGAGTGGACTAGAGGAAAGTGAAGATGTAGCTGGAAGGGGTGTGTGCAGGGCCTCTTGGAACAAGTTGGAGCAGGAAACGTTTAGCTACTAACAGACAAGGAAGGAAAGACAGCATGGAGGACCTCCTTGGGTTCTCGCCCAGGTCTGTTACCTGCTACTTGCACGACTCTAAGTCAAGGGTTTTCAAACTTGGGCATGCATCTGAGTCAAGGGGTGGGCAAGGAGAGGGTTGTGACAACACTCAGCTGGGCCTCATGCCAGAGTGTCTGATTTGGTGGGTCTGGGTGGGGCCCACAGGTATGTGCTGATCAAGTTCCCAGGTGATGCTGTTACTGCAGGTCCTTGGACCACTTTGAAAATCATGTTCTTAAAAAAACAGAAAATCATGTTCTAAGCAAGTTACTGATTCTGAGTCTTTTTCTTTACCTGTAAAATTGCACGTCTCTGAACTAAGCAGTTGCCAGAGAGGACTGAAGGTGGAGGGAGGGATAGTTAGAGACTTCAGGATGGACATCTTCATACTCTGCTATATTTAAAGTGGATAACTAATAACGACCTATTGCATAGCATAAGGAACTCTGCTCCATGTTATGTGGCAGCCTGGATGGAAGGGGAGTTTTGGGGGAGAGTGGATACATGTGTATCTATGGCTGAGTCCCTTTGCTGTGCATCTGAAACTATCACAACATTGTTAATCGGCTATATTCCAGTACAAAATAAAACAATTTTTAAGTTTTTAAAAAATTGCTCTTTTCTCCTGGTTGATGTCATTATCAAATGAGATTTAAAACCCTTTGTAAAAATAAAAAAGACACAAAGAGGGAAAATCAACTTAACTTTAATAATCACCAGTGTGTGTTTCCTTCACAATTTATAAAGAATGCTCACATGTAACACCAGCAGCGGGTGCCTTGGGAGCTGCGGCAGTTTTATTTTCTCTACGGGAAGGCTGGCTGACTCTTGGATCGTGTACATGTTTGAATCTCACTGCTTCTGGAAGGACAGACACCTGCTTTGCCCTGCCTGGGAGAGACCTTGGGATGCGCACCCCCCATTGTTCACTCCACAGATGGAGGCTTGATGATCTCCTGTGTCTGTGGTTATTTTTGTTAACCATCATCTCCTCCCACTCCTCCCCAAGAAAGGCGTCCTGTGAGTCATCCAGAGGCCCAGGAGGAAGCCACGGTTGCTCGGCTGGTTTCTGGCCATCAAGGAGTGGTTGAGGTCTCCTTGAGCTTTGAAGGAAAAATTCCGTCGATTCATAGACTCCCAGAAAGTCAGCCTCTAGGATATGTGCCTATTATGTACCCTTGGAGTATTTTTATTTGTACTCACTCACAGAGTCAACAAATATGTTGACTATCTGCTACAAAGCAGGCTGAGGATACAGCTGTGACAAAACAACAAAGCGGCCCTTTTGTGGAGTTGATATGTGTGAGATCCATCCGTGGAACGCATGCTGAAAGCCTACCGTGCGATATCCATCCATGGAATGCATACTGAAAGCCTACCATGTGTCATGAAATTTATAGTCCATCAGGGAAGACAGACTTGTAATCAGATAAATGCAGTGAAGTGTAATAGAGCTTGTGATGGTGATAAACACAGGGTGGGGACAGTGAGTCATAAGGGGGAAGAGGGCCCCAAGGTGGCGTCCCCATAAACCAGTTATTAAAGGCAACTGACTAAGGGGAGGCATTCTGTAGAGAGGAAGTGGCTGTAGCTTGGCACATGGGGCACCTGCCAACGATTCTACAGAGCTGGGATATAGGGTGCCCAGGATAGAGCAGAGGCTGGGAAGGGTGGCAGGGGTCTGGCCACAAATGGCCTTAGATGACCCGGACATGGGGCTTAATCCTGCATTAAGGGTATTGAAGTGTTAAAAGGCTCAGGGAGAAGAGGGAACAGTGACAGGGCTAAGCTGCGTGGGGTGATTATTCTGGAGAACGTGTGGGGGGAGCCACTGGGTGCAGAACTCGGGGTGAGGAGAGGAGGCTGGGCTCACAGATGGAAACAGGGATGCAGGATGCAACAGGGCCAGGAGAGGCCTGTCAGAGTGGGACGCTGAGGACGCAGAATGGACAGGGTTGGTCACAAGCTGGAAGAGGGGAAGGAAGACGCCGAGGGGAAGAGAAGCAGCTAGAGGAGCAAGAACGTGAGGAGGAAATGACTTCTGTCCTGCACATGCTGAGTCCGAGATGCATGCTGGCACAGCACAAGACCTAACTAGAGTGTGAGGTCGAGAACCCCACATTGAGCAGTAACTGAACCCAAGTGAGTTTGGGGATGAGGGCAAGGACAAGCAGACCAGCGGGCACTGCATCCTTTAACACACTGGAGGAGGTGGGGCAGGGGGGAACTTTGAAGAGAACTCAGAGGAGATGTCAGAGGAAGACAGCAAAGGAGGAAGAAACAGGGTCTTGGATGACTGGTGTGGAAGTTAAGGATGGAGAAAGTTCCAGAAAGAGCAGTCAGTGGTGACAAATGCTGAAGAACAGGTCACTGGAAGGACTTGAAAGTTTGATTTAGGACTTGAAAGTTTGATTTCAAGAGAATGAATTGAGACCCTGCCAAGAAATAAAAATGTATGGAATGAATGGAAAAAACTTGGGAGATGAGACTCTGAACACCATCTCCAAAGGGCAATCACTGTTAAATGGATTCACAACTTTCTAATTTTGACTCTTCTGTTTGTACCAGAAATCTCCATCTTCTAGGTGACTAGTGAAAGAAATAAAACAGAGCTACAAAACATGGGAAATTACACTTGAAAACACACTTTCAGGTCTCAGAGACTTCAAGGAACTTCTCTACAAGGGGTGATGCAAACAGGAGCAGATTCTACGAAGTGCCTGCAGACAGTTCGGTCATCACACAGAGAGGACAGGTGGAATGGCCCTCAGCAAAGCCCCACACGCCCGAGCTTTGGCAGAAGCAATGCTCTCTTGCACACGTCACGTCTGGCACCTGGCTGAGTGAGGACACTGCAGGAACCAAGATGGACAAGATCCCGGCCCCCAGAGGCTTGCATTCTAGTAGGAGGGATAGACAATAAACAAGTAAACAGATAAACCAAATAACCAAAGTGGGATAAATGCTATGAATGAAATAAACTAGGCTGAGCCAGTAGAAACAGGAGAGGATTACTTGAGACAGATGGTTGTCAGTTTATCTTGCTGGAGAATTTCCAACTTTAGTCACCTAGCAGACTTCACGTGCCATCATATTTTATGATTGATCACATCTTGCACTGTTCTAATCGTCTCCTGTTGCATTTCAGACAACCCTCACTGGCAATGGTAGGGGTGGGGGGTAAAGTTGTGAGGAAAATAATTCTGTGATATGTTCCCTGTGCCTACACCCTGATCCCTGGCTGAGTATCATGGGTGGGGACAAAGATGGGTCACTGAGAAGGTGAGTGGATCTCTACTGACTAGAATGCTCGTATGGGATTGTTTATGTGGGGGCAGTCCCATTTCTCACTGCTTCCCAAACACAGCATAGCATGAATGCTCAACCCAAGACCCTCCTGAAGTTTTTCAAAATGTGTATATGAGTTCGAGGATGAATAAACCTTTCCATCCTGTGTGAAGTGGCCTGACTGCAGAAATCCAAAACTAAGCCAACTCCCTAGAACAGCGGAGGCAGGAGGTGGAGGAGGTGAGTCCCACTGCTCCAGGTGTCCCGGGGGCAGGTCCACTTGCTGCTTTTCTTTTTTTTTTAATTTTTATTTTTATTTTACTTTACAGTACTGTATTGGTTTTGCCACACATTGACATGAATCCACCACGGGTGTACATGCGTTCCCAAACATGAACCCCCCTCCCACCTCCCTCCCCATAACATCCCTCTGGGTCATCCCCGTGCACCAGCGCCAAGCATGCTGTATCCTGCATCGGACATAGACTGGCGATTCGATTCTTACATGATAGTATACATGTTTCAATGCCATTCTCCCAAATCATCCCACCCTCTCCCTCTCCCTCTGAGTCCAAAAGTCCGCTATACACATCTGTGTCTTTTTTGCTGTCTTGCATACAGGGTCATCATTGCCATCTTTCTAAATTCCATATATATGTATTAGTATACTGTATTGGTGTTTTACTTTCTGGCTTACTTCACTCTGTATAATCGGCTCCAGTTTCATCTATCTCATCAGAACGGATTCAAATGTATTCTTTTTAATGGCTGAGTAATACTCCATTGTGTATATGTACCACAGCTTTCTTATCCATTCATCTGCTGATGGACATCTAGGTTGTTTCCATGTCCTGGCTATTATAAACAGTGCTGCGATGAACAATGGGGTACATGTGTCTCTTTCAATTCTGGTTTCCTCGGTGTGTACGCCCAGTAGTGGGATTGCTGGGTCATGAGGTTTGGTTACCTGAGCCGCCTCTTCCTTCTGTTGCCTAAGCTGGTCCCAATTGAAGTTCTGCCACTGTCAACTCAAGTGCCCCAACTGTTATGATGCAGCTGAATCACATAGAACTGGGATCAGTTCTGAGTTGAGGCTGTGCTGAGCACGGCAGGAGCCCCAGCAGTGGGCATTGACAGGTACTGCCCCCCTACCCCGCTTGGGGGGTGCCCACGCTAACCCCAGGGCAAAGATTCCTACCACATTCAGAGGTCTCGGCTCCCTAAGGCTCCTAGGGCCAAAATGGACTTTCAGGGGAATGTCTGCTTTTAGCTAGGATGAGCTCAGCTGCTGCGACAAACAGACCTAAAGATGTTTATTGGCTCAAATACAACAGAAATGTCTCATTCACATAACAGACTCCAGTGTGTGTTTTTAGCGACAGGGGCTCTCTCCTATATAGTGATTCAGGGATCCAGGATCCAAACTGAGGCTCCAGCATAGCTTGGCTGTTAATTTACATCTTGCCAGCAGAAGGGGGAGGAATAGCACTTCAGGTGATGTTGTATCGGTGAGAACCAATCACATGACCACACTGAACTGCAAAGGAGGCTGGGGAATGTAGTCCAGTCTTGCACCTTGCTGTAACTCCCATTGCTACCAAAGGGGAGAATGATTTTGGTGGGCAGAAAAGTTTGACTTTCTGAGAGGATCAAATGGGAGGCACTCAAGTGTTTCTAATCTTGACAATACTGACATTTTAACTGGACACTTCTTTGAGGGTGGGAGGAAGGCTCCCTGTGCATTGTAGAACATTTAGTAGCATCCCTTCACCCACTCCTAGTCATGACATCAAAATGTCTGGAGACATTGCCATCAGTCCCTGGGGCATAAAGACATCCCTAGTTGAGAATCACTGCTCCATACACCGAGAGCAATGTCAGAGTGTTTGTCAACCAGGGATGAAAGGCAGCAAAATTACCTGCTCTCCTCTCACTTGTCACTTGGAGATTCTCTGGTGGCTCAGACAGTAAAGACCCTGCCTGTGATGCAGGAGACATGAGTTTGATCCTTGGGTCGGGAAGATCCCCTGATGGAGGGAGCAACCTACTCCAGTACTCTTGCCTGGAGAATCCCATGGACAGAGGAGCCTGGCAGGCTACAATGCATGGAGTCCCAAAGAGTTGGATATGACTGAGTGACTAACACTCTCACTTTCTTCACTTGTCATTTGGGAAGCTCGTGGTGTGGATGCTAGTTTTTGCTCCTGGGAGTGACAGATTAGCCGAGGTGCTGAAGTTTCAGAGAGAACAAAGTGATATGGACCCCAGCTCTCAGACTCTCAAGTGCATGATGGGAACAATGTTAGAACATGCGGGTGCCTTGTGCATAGCCAGGATAGCCTGCACAAGAGATGCTCTATGGCTTCCACTCAATTCAAAACCCAAAGGGCACTGACTTATTTGCAACAAACAGATTTTCTGAATTATTTGGTGCAAATTCACTAAAATCTCTGGGAGAAATAAGATTTGTTTGATACCTTTCCTAACATGAGGCAAATTTGTAAGCACCTAGTGAGTTGTCCTGAATGGACTTGGTGAACTAGGACTGGACAGACCCCTAGAACATACTTGTTTGCAGGAAGTGGGCTGCAGGGAGGATTTCTAGCAGCTTGTTTTATACCAGAAGTACTACCATCCAGCAAAGCATTAGGCTGCCAACAGTCTGCTTTATCTCTTAGAAACCCAACAGTGCTGCTCTGACTTCACAGGAAACATTTCCTGGCTGTAGCTGATGGGGATTCCTTCATATCCCAAGGAGAACTTCGGGTTGTAGTCTCCAACAATGAGGTCTAGATTTGTGTGTGGCTTCCAGCGTAAAAATATTAGTTTCTTGATTCACTGGGAACATGCACCCTCTTGAACATTAAGTAAAACTAGTTATGTAAGTCTTTTATTTGAAAGCTACTTGAAATGAATACAGGTCATAATCAATAAAGCTCAGTTTGAAACACTGCTGAGAAAAAAGAAGAGAGAAACATTTTCTCTGCCCCTGGAGCTGCACAAAATAACAAGTTTACGTTAGGCCGAGGTTTGTGTGCAAATAGCTCAGTACTCCTGAGGATGAGCAATTTGGGTCTGAATAATACGTGTTTGATGTCTCACAAACCCATGTGGATCATTCTCTCTGAGCAGGCTTGAAAACATTAGACTTTTCGGCTTTTTACCAGTTGCTATTTAGTCTGGAGGGTTTCCCTGGTGGCACAGACAGTATAGAATCCGACTGCAGTGCAGGAGAAATAACAATGAAAACCCGAGTAACAAATCTGGAGCAGCTGAGGGGTGGTTCCCCAGAGCCCAGAGCCCTCTGGGGTCCGGCCTCTGCCTCGTTCTTGAGCCTTGTTTGCTGGCGTGGTCTTGCCTCCTTGGACACCTCGAGACCAGGAGAACCAAGCACATGGCCACCCATGCACCAGTCCCCGCAGTGCCCAGATTTGTCTCCACCTCCCCGCCCAAACCCCAGAGCTTGATGACCATGTTGTCAAGTTTCAGGATTCAGGTCATAGCTGACGCTATCCAGAAAGGCTTTTTGACTTTCACTGGTCTCTCAAGGAATGCTGGCCAGTTGTTCCCAGTGTCCCTCAAGTCGCTGACCAGCCTTTATTACCTAGGACACACCGTGTAGATGCCTCACCCGTGCTGGGCCACAAGCTCTGAGGGCGGGGCCTGAGTCCCATTCCTCTTGGGAGCAGCAGTCCCAGCACAGGATCTGGAGAAGATCTGATCAGTGAAAGCGATCAAAGAAATCAACAGTCATTTTATAGCAAATGTTATGCTGTCATGTGATGCTCCTTGCTTTTAAAATTGTGGTGAGAAACACAGAACATAACATTTACCGTCTTCACCACTTTTAATTGTCTAGTTCCGTGGTGTTTGGTGTGTTCACAGCCTTGTGCGACCATCAGTATCGTGTGTGCCCAGAGTTTCTCCATCTTCTCAAACTGAAAGTCTACCCATTAAACACTAACTCCCCTTCCCCTCTTCTCTCAGCCCTGGCACCCGCCCTTCGACTCCCTGTCTCTATGAATTTGATAGAGGTCAAACATTCTAGGTAGCTCAGCCGGTAAAGAATCTGACTGCAATGCAGGAGACTCTGGTTCAATTCCTGGGTTGGGAAGATCTGCTAGAGAAGGGATAGGCTACCCATTCCAGTATTCTTGGGCTTCCCTGGTGGCTCACAGGATAAAAAATTCACCTGTAATGCAGGAGACCTGGGTTCAATCCCTGGGTTGGGAAAACTCCCTGGAGGAAATCATGGCAACCCACTCCAGTATTCTTGTCTGGAGAATCCCCACAGACAGAGGAGCCTGGGGTTGCAAAGAGTCACACACAACTGAGCGACTAAGCACACAGCACGTGTAAGTGAAAACGTACACTATTTGTGCTTTTGTGTCTGGCTTATTTCACTGAGCACAATACTCTCAAGGCTCATCCATGCTGCAGCCTGTGTCAGAATTTCCTTCCTGTTTAAGACTGAATAATATTGCACTTTATGGACAGACCACATTTTGTTTATTTATTCATCTATTGATAGACACCTGGCTTGGTTCTACCTCTTGGCTACAGTGAATAATGCTGCTGTGAATGTGGAAGTACAAGTACCTGTTCGAGTCCCTGCTTTCAATACTGTTGAATATGTACCCAGGTTGCTGGATCATATGGTGATTCTGGGTTTTTTGGTGTTTGGAGGAATATACATGCTCTTCCAGGCTAGTGCTTTACACACACCAGTTCACTTAGTGCTCATAAGAGCTCTAGGAAGGAAGACTTCTATTAGTCCTTTCTCGTGGGACTTCCCTAGTGGCTCAGAAGGTAAAGAATCTGCCTACAGTGCGGGAGACTCGGGTTTGATGCCTGGGTTGGGAAGATCCCCTGGAGAAGGGAATGGCTGCACTCTCCAGTATTCTTGCCTGGAGAATTCCACGGACAGAGAAGGCTGGTGGGCTACAGCCTATGGGGTCATAAAGAGTCAGACATGACTGAGCAACTGACACTTTCATTTCTTTCTCAACAGATGAGGAAATGAAGGCAGAGAAAGTTAACTTGTCAATTTCATAGTCAATCAGCGGTGAGCTGGGACTGAGGCTCACATTTAGATTCCAAAACCCACGCTTTTGAGCCCTGTGCTGCATTTGTTTTCTTCCAGAAGCAGGGTGGGGGGTTGGGGGGTGCTCCCTCACTCTGGTGGGTGAAGGGCCTGCCTTGAGTTGGGGGAAAGGACCTTTTTTTTTTTGAAGATCTTAATGTGGGCTATTTTTCAAAGTCTTTATTGAATAGTTACAATATTGCTTTTTTTTTTTTTTTAATGTTTTTTTGGGGTTTTGACCATGAGACATGCGGGATCTTAGCACCCCAACCAGGGTTGAACTAGTGAACTAGTGTGTGTAAAGCACTAGCCTGGAAGAGCATGTATGTTCCTCCAAACATTAATGCACCCCCAGCACTGGAAGTCTTAATCACTGGGCCAACAGGGAAGTCCCTAAAGGGCCTTCTTAAATAAGAGGCACCTTGCTTGTAAGTGGTCCATCTTTAGAGATTAGATGTGTTCAGCTTTTCCCTAGTCCTTCACAGGCCTGGAAATTCTGTAGTGAGGCTGTAACTTGCGCTGTGGTATATACATCCTAGGATGAGACCGGCTAACAAGCTCATACTCAAGTTTGGTAGTAATTACAAATTCACGGAGTCAACTCTCAAAAACAACCTGGGTGCTCTGTATATCCTCTGAAGTGATGACTTAATACAGATGGGAGGTCATTAAAATCTGGAACAGATCTCTCAGGTTTTGTAATCCAACCTCTCTCTTAGTGGTTTGGACATGAAGGAGAGAACTGGTTTATAATCTGCTAAGTCATTCAGAACTAATCAACCTGTGGTAAACTTTCCCCATCTGTCTCATCAAAGACCTGGCAGCTGATTATGTGGCAAATGGTAGTCAGCACATACCCAGATACACCACTGGTTCAACAGACATAAAACTTCCCTTGCTTAGTAGCCACTGGACATAAAGACTTGGTTGGGCAGAGAAGAATGGCCAGGGATGAGAAAGAATTCATGCTTGATGTACCTTCTCTGCTCCAAACATACAGCAGTGACAGACAAAATAATGACATAACCCAGTATTCCTAGATAAACCCAAGGATAAGATGAATAGCTGAAGACTGAAAAGATCAAGCAGAAAAGAGATAATACACTCTTTGCAGAAATGCAAAGCAGAGCAGACTGCAGCCTGGGATGTGTGGTGCTGTGGTCCAGAAGTCAGGAAAACTGACTGGGAGTTTGAATCCTATGGGATAAAGAGAACTAAAGATGTTCCACACAAGACTCACTGCTGGAAGTGAGAGGCAGAACAGGTCCTGAAAGGAAGCTGGAAAAAATAAACAACTACTTCTGACTGCCACCTGGGGAGGTGGCATTTCCAAAACCATGAGACTGGGGAGGCAGGAACACACAGAGGAGCCTCACAGCCAAGCCTCCAGTTGGCCCATTTCCTGATTCTGTGAGACTGTGAGACTAGCATGGGGCAGGGGAGGCCTGAAGTGTCGTGTACAGGACTTTAGCTGGGCCAAGGGTCAGGTGCAAACAAGTGTGGAATGCTAGGCAGAGAAGTGTGAGCCCAGAGTAACAGGGAAAGAATAAAACAAAAGCTTTCCAAGAAAATAAAAAATTAGAATATGAATTCACTCTAAATTTACACTTTGGAATAGACTGATAAAGATTTCAAAATAAGTGTATGTGGCATGCTCAGAGTGATAGAGAAAAGGATGATTTCCATTTAAAAAAGAATGAGAAACTAAAAAAAAGCATTCAGAAATAAAGCAGAACCGGTGATGCTAAAAAGCAACAAACTGAAGAACTTCTCTGGTGGTCCAGTGCCTAAGACCCTGCTCCCAATGTAGGAGGCCTCGGTCTGATGCCTGGTGAGGGAACTAGATTCCGCGTGCCAAAACTAAGAGTTTGTATGCTGCAAGGAAGGCTGAAGATCCTGCAACTAAGATCCAGTACAGCCAAATAAATATTAAAAAAATTGATAACCACCTTGATGTTGGAGAATGAAGAGAACTAGATAAGAACATAGATCGATTACTATATTTGGGGGCCAAACAAAACTTTAAAATTTACCATGAGATTAAAGACTATTATTTATTCATTGGAATAAATAGATTTAGTAATTAGATTGGGAAGATAATATAACATTAGAAACACGTCTATAGGTTAATGGATATATACTTTTTTGAACTAAAAGGTCATTTCTAGTTGTTAAATGAAATGTTACAATTTTAGTTTTAGCAGATGTATTTGTTTTTAGGGGAAGTCTGGATTTTTGTGACTATACATTACAAAACAGCCCCTCTTTCCTCTGATGTGTTCCACTTCACCATGATCTGGGGACAGACTATAGGGGAGGGAAATCTTAGGATTTCTCACATTCAACACCACTTAAAAATTTCCTTCTATCATCTAAATATGATGATATTCAGGCAATGAAGGAAACACAGTGAGGTATGACCCTTGGCTGAAGGTTTTGCCCATACTTCATTAGATTTCTCCCAGTGAAAATCTTCTGAGGTCAAAGTGGGCTGAATGATCATGTCAGTGTTTGTACATTAATTAAGAATCATAAGATTCAATCCCTGGTCAGAGAACTAAGATCCCATAAGCTGAGCAGCCAAAAAGAAAAAAAAAAAAGAGGTATTTATTTACTATGAATTTTCTACTATTCAGGAAGGTGTGTATTTTGGTGAAGAGATTTCCTCACAGTTTCTACAGTGGTAAGATCTTTTTCTAGTGAGATTTTTCAGATCTGATCTTTAATAAGATATCTACTGTGCTTCAGAACTGTGTCACATTGGGGATATTTAGAGGGTGCCCCCCTTCTGGTAATAGGAGTCCTCAGTTGACAATAAGGGATGAGCTATGATTCAAGACTTTTCACGGTTATTACACTCATAGAGCCTCTCTCTAGTGTGAGGACATGGAGAATAAAATCCACCTTTTAGGTGAAGACTTTCTCACACATTCATAAGTAAGTATTAGTTGCTCAGTCACTTGTAACCCCATAGACTGTAGCCCACCAGGCTCCTCTGTCCATGGGATTCTCCAGGCAAGAGTACTGGAGTGGGGTGCCTTTCCCTTCTCCAGGGGATCTTCCTGACCCAGGGATCAAACCCAGGTATCCCGCATTGCAGGCAGATTCTTTACCATCTGAGCCACCAGGGAAACCCATAAGGCTTTCTCCACTATAAATCTAGTGTTCGAAAAGGATTTTGTAATCATGGAAGAAGTTATGCTACTTTATTCACGATATTCAGCGATTTTCCCAAGTTTGAATACTGTGATGGGAAGTAAGAGGTGACCTTTTTCTAGACACTAGACATTCAGTACACAGGTAGCCTCTCTCTGTATGATTTCAGAGTCAGTGGAAGAGATAAGCTGGGATTGAGGCATTCGTGTAATTCTTAACACGTGCTTGGGAATCATGTATTCATTCCAGTATGAATTTTCAGATGATGCTTGAGAGATGAGCTCTGGATGAAAGCATTCTCTTATCCCTTACATTCAAAGGGTTCCCTGCCCATCTGAGTTCTGTGGTGCAGAATTAGATGTCTATTCTGCTTGAAATACTTTTGCATATTTTGCACTGAAGAGATTTCTCTGCTGAGTGGATTTTCTGATGTTGAATAAAATATGAGTACAAGTATTTACCATATTTATTACAACGATAGGATTTGATAGTTTGCTAGAACGGCTCACAAGGAAACATCCACTTATGTTCACCAGTTTATTATAAAGGATACAACCCAGGAAGAGTGGAACGGAGAAGTTGCATGGGGCAAAGCACCCCCATCCCTACAGGTGCGGAGCTTCCACATCCACTCGGCACATCACCTTCCAGCATCTCAGAGCTCAAGTTCCCTTTGGGCTGACATTCCAACCATCTAATCACATGGCTGGTTTCCCTGGCAATCAGCCCCCATCCTTAGGGGCTTTCCAAAATTCACCCTATTCATATAAACGCAGGTGTTGTTATGAATAACAAAGGATGCTCTTTTCATGTTTATCACTCACAGAACCCAAATATTATAGCGAACGATGCTATTTCTTTTATCACTTAGGAAATTATAGTGGTGTTGGGAGCTCTGGCCAGGACCTTAGGATGAAGCCCCAAATGTGTATTTCTTATTACATTCCAACATCACAGTTAAAACTGTAGTTAAATTTGTATGGTTGCATTTGGCCAACAGCCCAGACAGAGCAACACCATTGCTGCTGACACGGGGCCACTGTGGAAGGGCCTGTTCCTATCACACTGGAAGCTGCTCTGTTTGAGGCTGGACTCTCCCACCGGAAGGGTGATACTGAGACTGAGCAGGATCCTTTGGGGCCTTAAAGGGTACAAAACCCCTCTGTGTCCCCTGTTTCTTGTTTGTAGAAAAAGACTTTAGTCTCCTAGGCCTGCCCTGAGCTCCAAAGAACAGGCACAAGCAGTTACTAATTAGGGAAGTGAGGGAATACAGACACAAAGGAAAAGCAGTTAAGCAAGAAAAGTAACTGATGAAGAAGAATGAATGCTTCTGAACTGTGCTGCTAGAGAAGACTCTTGAGAGTCCCTTGGACTGCAAGGAGATCAAACCAGTCAATCCTAAAGGAAATCAGTCCCAAATATTCACTGGAAGGACTGATGCTGAAGCCGAAGCTCCAATACTTTGGGCACCTGATGGGAAGAACTGACTCTTTGGAAAAGACCCTGATGTTGAGAAAGATTGAAGGCAGGGGGAGAAGGGGACAACAGAGGATGAGATGGTTGGGTGGCATCACCAACTTGATGGTATGAGTTTGAGCAAGCTCGGGGAGTTGGTGATGGACAGGGAAGCCTGGCATGCTGCAGTCCATGGGGTCACAAAGAGTTGGACACGATCGAGTGACTGAACTAAACTGAAGAAAAGTAATGACAATAGGTCAGTAGTAAAACAGAGACCTAATTCTTCCCAAGGGATGTACATAGCAATCAGATACATATCCTAGAGTTTCTGTAGGAACTAAGACCATCCACCACCCCCAGCTGGATGCTGACCACAGCTGGTAGTCCCCAGGCTGGTTGGAACCCGAAGGTTGATAATTAAGATTCCTGAAATACCACCTGGTTACCTCCCCTCCAGCCAATCAGAAGAAAGTCATGCACCCTGCAGCCCTCACCCTACATGTTGTCTTTAAAAACCCTTCCCAGAGAGCTGCCTGGAAGTTTGGGTCTTTTGAGCATAAGCTGTCTGTACTTCTTGCTTGATGCCCTGCAAATAAGCCCTGGCCTTCCCTTCACCACAGTCCAGGGCCAGTAAGTTGGCTTTGCCATGTGGCAAGCGAGCAGACACAAGTTCTGTTCAGTGACAATACTCACAAACCCTGGAAATGAGGTGAAGTTAATTTCTAAATCAATAATAAAATTATCTGTATACACCACTGTCTTTAACAATTTAGCAGCAGCGGCATTGGAGCTGTGGGATCTTAACCTACTCAGTGTAAAAGACTTTAGCAAAGCCACTCCTTTGATTACCACTGATTTTTATTTGCTTTTTTTACTTTTTCAAAGTTGTCAGAGACAATGTTCCATAATGCCTTGGTAAAAAGATCCCTACAGACATAAACCATTTTGATTTAAAAAAATGTTTATTTTATTTAATTTTGGTCTTAGTTGCAGTGAGTGGGCTTAGTTGCCACATGGCATGTGGGATCTTAGTTCTCCAATCAAGAGTAGAACCTGTGTCCCTTGCACTGGAAGGCAGATTCTTAACCACTGGACCGCCAGTTAAGTCCCTCCACTGCACTTTAATTCTCCAGGATATAACTGTTTTCACAATACAAAAAATTTACATTTTAAACATTGTCTCCATTTTCTTACAAGTTTAAGGTCTCTGATATGTGAGAAATGGCAAACGTCTACATTCAATGCACGTCAGAAATATGCACTGTGACTCCTCAGACTCTCCATTTCTCTGATCCTCACGAGAAAAATACAGAGGATAGGATGGCATGGTTAGGAGGCTTAACCAGATTTCAATTACTTGCTTTATTTTCCTTTAAACCTCATGGCACCCAGGGGACAGCTTCATGCTTGCTGTGTTTTCCTTTCCTGCAAACCTGCTGGCCGCCCTCCTCCCACCTCATTTACTGGAGACTTTTGCTCATGAACTCCCTCTCCACTCCAAGTCTCAGCTTCCTGCTCTGCGAGGTCAGGGTCCACAGGATGACCGACCCCCACCCAGACACACTGCTGTTTCAGTATCTTCTGGCCGCCCACCTGAGCCGTCATGCTGAGGCTGTACCCACTGGCTTCTCCACCACCAGAAGCCTGCTCCTTCTGGAACATCCACGTCAGAAGCCCATTCTCTTCCCACATCAGCTCAAAAGAACTTGAGATGCTCAGGCCCTTCTACCTCTGGGAGACCTCCAGACACTGATACCATGCACCCCCCACAACAAGTTGGTCACCTGGTTCCTCAGGACACTTACTTTCCTGAAATGCCCCCAACTGCCTCAAAAAATCCACATTTTTTTCTTTCAGTTTTATTGCTATATTAATATAATTGACATATAATACTGTATAAATTTAAGGTGTACAATATAATAATTCCCTGGTGGCTCAGACAGTAAAGAATTTGCCTGTAATGCAGGAGACCTGAGTTTGCTCCCTGGGTTGGGAAGGTCTCCTGGGGGAGGAAATGGCAACCGACTCCAGTATTCTTGCCTGGGAAATCCCATGGACAGAGGAGCCTGGTGGGCTACAGTCCATAGGGTTGTAAAGAGTCAGACATGACTGAACGACTAACACTTTACTTTGCCTAATAATTTGGCTAACATACATCATGAAGTGATTATCACAGCAAGTATAGTGGGTACTCATCATCTCACATAAAACCCACATTTTAGATGACCTCAGGGGGCCTCCTTCTATAGGCCTACATTCAAACAACTGCTTATTTCAAATTCCCGATCAAAAGACTCAAGCCAGCACACCCATAAATACGGCCATTTCCTTATGGTTGGCAGCCTGCCCCACTCTCCAGTCCTCTGCTACCAGGACTCATCTTTCCACATAATAGTGGTTCTTGCAGAGCTTCTGGTCTGAAGTACAGGGTTGCAACTGACCAGCGCCACCACGACAGCATGGAGAAAAGCAGAAGAAACTTTAAAAATGACACTTCTAAGCTTTTGAACCGGAGAAGGCAATGGCAGCCCACTCCAGTACTCTTGCCTGGAAAATCCCATGGATGAAGGAGCCTGGTAGGCTGCAGTCCATGGGGTTGCTAAGAGTTGGGCATGACTGAGCGACTTCACTTTCACTTTTCACTTTAATGCATTGGAGAAGGAAACGGCAACCCATTCCAGTGTTCTTGCCTGGAGAATCCCAGGGATGGCGGAGCCTGGTGGGCTGCCATCTATGGGGTTGCACAGAGTCAGACACAACTGAAGCGACTTAGCAGCAGCAGCAGCAAGCTTTTGAACTGTGGTGCTGGAGAAGACTCTTTTTTTTTTTTTTTGAGAAGACTCTTGAGAGTCCCTTGGACTGCAAGGAGATCCAAACAATGAATCCTAAAGGAAATTAGTCCTGAATATTCATTGGAAAGACTGATGCTGAAGCTGAAGCTCCAATATTTTGACCACCTGATGCAAAGAACTGACTCATTTGAAAAGATCCTGATGCTGGGAAAGATTGAAGGCAGGAGGAAAACGGGATGACAAAGGATGAGATGGTTGGATGGCATCACCGACTCGATGGACATGAGTTTGAGTAAGCTCCGGGAGTTGGTGATGGACAGGGAAGCCTGGTGTGCTGCAGTCCATGGGGTCAAAAGAGTCGGACACGACTGAGCGACTGACCTGAAAAGACTGAAAGACACACAAGTGAGAGGTAGATGCAAAGAAGTCCAGAGGAGTGGGATTCCAGATAGCCAGGGGTGCTTCGCAGCAACCAGCCTCCCTCCCTGGAATCAAGCTGGCTGGGGTGGTGGGAGGAGGGTCTCTGCTCACTGGAAGAGGTGTCAGTGTAGGGTTGTTTTTTTTTTTTTAGTATTTGTAAAGTATCTGGTTGGCACGTTGGACTGAAATCTGTAGGAACTGCAAAGACACAGTTAATTCTACCCTTGCTGAGTGTGGGTGGTGGGGCTGGTGGGGCTGGTGGTGGGGGCGAGGGGCTGTCAAAGTACAGGCAGATAAGAAGGATGAGAGGGAACCAGGATTAACCAGGTGACACTGCAGAGAATGCCTGTCACCTGTGGACACCCACCTTCTTCAGTCCTGCTCCCACCGGTGTGGGGGTGGGAAGCTGCTCCCCAGCTATAAGGACTGGCTTCACATTTCTGACCCGACTCTCCATTGATTCACAGGCTGCCTCTCCTGCAGCTGCTAGGAGGTTCTCTAGATGTTTCTTTTCAACACTGTGAGTCAGAGGCAAGCAGCCACCGTCTAAGGCCCCAGGCCATTCCTTTCATCTTAATTGCAACCAACATCCTGCTTAGAAGTTCATCACCATCTTTAAAGGAACGGCTATTCCTGATCCCACTCTTTGATGAGAAGGAGAGGAGCTTTTACATACTGAGGTTCAGGGGAGTCATTCTGGTTATATATGGAAATGGAATGGAATGGAAAGTTGCTCAGTCGTGTGTGTATCTGACTCTTTGCGACCCCGTGGACTGTAGCCTATCAGGCTCCTCCGTCCATGGGATTTTCCAGGCAAGAGTGCTGGAGTGGATTGCCATTTCCTTCTCCAGGAGATCTTCCCAACCCAGGAATCGAACCCGGGTTTGTTAGCTAAATCATACATCTGATTTAACCATTAAAGGGTACAAGGACTTCCCCGGTGGTCCAGTGGCTAAGACTCCATTCTCCCAATGCAGAGGGCATGGCTTCAATCCCTGGTCAGGGAACTAGAGCCCCCATGCCACAACTAAAATATCACATGCCATAGCCAAAGAGTCTGCATGCTGCAACTAAAGGGAAGATCCCACACTTCCAAATTAAAAGGTCCCACATGCTGCCATCAAGACCCGGTGTGCATGTTCAGTCACTTCAGTCGTGTCCGACTCTTTGGGACCCCGTGGACTGTAGCCTGCCAGGCCCCTCTGTCCATAGGATTCTCTAGGCAAGAATAAAGGATCTTCTTGATGCAGGGATCAAACCTCGTCTCCTGCATTGCAGGTGGATTCTTTACTGCTGAGTCACTTGGGGAAGCCCAAGACCCAGCACAGCCAAATAAATAAATATTAAAAAATCATAATAACAAAGAAAGAAAAGGTGCACTGACCAGAAGCAAAGAATGTCTATGTTAAAAATAAGGATGAAATGCCTCCCCTTACTCGGATGGCAATGCTGGGACTCCTTCCATGACCAGACTCCCTTCCTGGTTCCCAAGGCTATACTGATCTGCTGAGTAGGTGCTGGTCTCTTTTAGTTGTTGCTTAGTTTTTCTTTTTTTCCCCTCTTGGCTTCTGGCGTCTTAGTTTCCTGACCAGGGATTGAACCCAGGCCTCCACGGTGAAAGTGCTGAGTCATAATCACTGGACTGCCGAGATGTCCCAAATACTCAACTGTTTTTTTGGAAACCCTGATGGAATGTACCCCTGTCAGGTTTGACTGTTGTTCTGACAAGCCACAAAACTGTGCTGAAAACCCTGCTTCTCCAGAGCAGGTCCTCAGAGCCACTCAGAGGCCTTCTCCTGGGCCACAGCCCTCAGCTCTCTCAAATAAAACCCTTTTGTACTCCTATTATAGACTGTTTAACACCTATTTGCACTGACAAGGCTTATGCTTCAACCACCTTCAAGGCTTTGTGTCACCAGCAAAGCCCATAAACAGTTTTGGAGAAATAAAAATAGAATCTGGGCAATAGAATAAAGTCTTACCTTGCTTTTCCTCTGTACTGAGTCTGGTCGCTCCAGCTCACTGGGGGCTGCAGGCAGAGGCCTCACACCTGTGTCTTCGGCCCAGAGCACCCTGTGGGGCATGGCTGCCCTGGCACCTCAGCTACAGGCTGTAAACAGAAGCCTGGCTGGACACTCAATCCAACATGGAGGCAGTGAGCTGTGTGCAGAGACTCTGCACACAGCACTCAATCCAAGATGGTGGCAGTGGGCTGTGTGCAGAGTCGCTGTGCTGGGCACTGCAGACCTGGGTGGTAAACAGAGAACTTTGCCCCCTCCCCACCCTGGAGACCCTATGAAGCAGCCCCACCATCAACTGACCGGCATGTCAGAAAATCTTGTCCTCTCCACCCTCTGACCTGAGGAAAAAAATCCTCCTTTGGTTCTGAACTGAGATGGGTCTCTTATTAGCTCAAAGCACCCTTTTTGGGCCAGACTCAGGAGGGTTGGTGACAACTGGGCAATCGCATTACCTTAAGTTTTCTTGTCTTGGGCTTCACTGGTACCCCCACAATTTACAATTTTAAGAGAAGTCAGGCTGCCAGCCTGGAAATCGGTGGGCAGGGAGAGGCTACTTCCCTTTTTTTTTTTTTTGAAGAATTTTTGATGTGGACCATTTTTAAAGTCTTTATTGAATTTGTTACAATATTGCTTCTGTTTCATGTTTTGGTTTTTTGACTTCAAGGCATGTGGGATCTTAGCTCCCCAACCAGAGATCAAACCCATTCTCCCTGCATTGAAAGGTGAAGTCTCAACTACAGGACCACCAGGAACATCCTGAGAAAGCCTATTTCATATGGTTCTTTTTTTTTTTTAATTTATTGTGTTTTGCTGCACTGCATGGCATGTGGGGTCTTCATTCCCCAACCAGGGCTTGAATTCATGCCCCTTGACAGAATGTGGTCCACTGGAGAAGGGGATGGCAAACCACTTCAGTATTCTTGCCTTGAGAACCCCATGAACAGTATGAAGAGGCAAAATGATAGGATACTGAAAGAGGAACTCCCCAGGTCAGTAGGTGCCCAACACGCTACTGGAGATCAGTGGAGAAATAACTCCAGAAAGAATGAAGGGATGGAGCCAAAGCAAAAACAATACCCAGCTGTGGATGTGACTGGTGATAGAAGCAAGGTCCAATGCTGTAAAGAGCAGTATTGCATAGGAACCTGGAATGTCAGGTCCATGAATCAAGGCAAATTGGAAGTGGTCAAACAAGAGATGGCAAGAGTGAACGTCGACATTCTAGGAATCAGCGAACTAAAATGGGCTGGAATGGGTGAATTTAACTCAGATGACCATTATATCTACTACTGCAGGCAGGAATCCCTCAGAAGAAATGGAGTAGCCATCATGGTCAACAAAAGAGTCCGAAATGCAGTACTTGGATGCAATCTCAAAAACGACAGAATGATCTCTGTTCGCTTCCAAGGCAAACCATTGAGTATCACAGTAATCCAAGTCTATGCCCCAACCAGTAACGCTGAAGAAGCTGAAGTTGAATGGTTCTATGATGACATACAAGACCCTTTAGAACTAACACCCAAAAAAGATATCCTTTTCATTCTAGGGGACTGGAATGCAAAAGTAGGAAGTCAAGAAACACCTGGAGTAACAGACAAATTTGGCCTTGGATGCGGAATGAAGCAGGGCAAAGACTAACAGAGATTTGCCAAGAAAATGCACTGGTCATAGCAAACACCCTCTTCCAACAACACAAGAGAAGACTCTACACATGGACATCACCAGATGGTCAACACTGAAATCAGACTGTTTATATTCTTTGCAGCCAAAGATGGAGAAGCTCTATACAGTCAACAAAAACAAGACCAGGAGCTGACTGCTGCTCAGATCATTAACTCCTTATTGCCAAATTCAGACTTAAATTGAAGAAAGTAGGGAAAACCGCTAGACCATTCAGGTATGAACTAAATCAAATCCCTTATGATTACACAGTAGAAGTGAGAAATAGATTTTAGGGCCTAGATCTGATAGATAGAGTGCCTGATGAACTATGGAATGAGGTTCGTGACATTGTATAGGAGACAGGGATCAAGACCATCCCCATGGAAAAGAAATGCAAAAAAGCAAAATGGCTATCTGGGGAGGCCCTACAAATAGCTGTGAAAAGAAAAGAAGCGAAAAGCAAAGGAGAAAAGGAAAGATATAAGCATCTGAATGCAGAGTTCCAAAGAATAGCAAGAAGAGATAAGAAAGCCTTCCTCAGCGATCAATGCAAAGAGATAGAGGAAAAGAACAGAATGGGAAAGACTAGAGATCTCTTCAAGAAAATTAGAGATACCAAGGGAACATTTCATGCAAAGATGGACTTGATAAAGGACACAAATGGTATAGACCTAACAGAAGCAGAAGATATTAAGAAGAGGTGGCTACAATACACAGAAGAACTGTACAAAAAAGATCTTCATGACCAAGATAATCATGATGGTGTGATCATTCACCTAGAGCCAGACATCCTGGAATGTGAAGTCAAGTGGGCTTTAGAAAGCATCACTATGAACAAAGCTAGTGGAGGTGATGGAATTCCAGTGGAGCTATTTCAAATCCTGAAAGATGATGCTGTGAAAGTGCTGCACTCAATATGCCAGCAAATTTGGAAAACTCAGCAGTGGCCACAGGACTGGAAAAGGTCAGTTTTCATTCCAATCCCAAAGAAAGGCAATGCCAAAGAATGCTCAAACTACCGCACAATTGCACTCATCTCACACGCTAGTAAAGTCATGCTCAAAATTCTCCAAGCCAGGCTTCAGCAATACGTGAACTGTGAACTTCCTGATGTTCAAGCTGGTTTTAGAAAAGGCAGAGGAACCAGAGATCAAATTGCCAACATTCGCTGGATCATGGAAAAAGCAAGAGAGTTCCAGAAAAACATTTATTTCTGCTTTATTGACTATGCCAAAGCCTTTGACTGTCTGGATCACAATAAACTGTGGGAAGTTCTGAAAGAAATGGGAATACCAGACCACCTGACCTGCCTCTTGAGAAACCTATATGCAGGTCAGGAAGCAACAGTTAGAACTGGACATGGAACAACAGACTGGTTCCAAATAGGAAAAGGAGTACATCAAGGCTGTATATTGTCACCCTGCTTATTTAACTTCTATGCAGAGTACATCATGAGAAACGCTGGGCTGGAAGAAGCACAAGCTGGAATCAAGATTGCCGGGAGAAATATCAATCACCTCAGATATGCAGATGACACCACCCTTATGGCAGAAAGTGAAGAGGAACTAAAAAGCCTCTTGATGAAAGTGAAAGTGGAGAGTGAAAAAGTTGGCTTAAAGTTCAACATTCAGAAAATGAAGATCATGGCATCTGGTCCCATCACTTCATGGGAAATAGATGGGGAAACAGTGGAAACAGTGTCAGACTTTATATTTTGGGGCTCCAAAATCACTGCAGATGGTGACTGCAGCCATGAAATTAAAAGATTCTTACTCCTTGGAAGGAAAGTTATGACCAACCTAGATAGCATATTGAAAAGCAGAGACATTGCTTTGCCAACAAAGGTCCGTCTAGTCAAGGCTATGGTTTTTCCAGTGGTCATGTATGGATGTGAGAGTTGGACTGTGAAGAAAGCTCAGCAGTGAAGAATTGATGCTTTTGAACTGTAGTGTTGGAGAAGAGTCTTGAGAGACTCTTGGACTGCAAGGAGATCCAACCAGTCCATTCTGAAGGAGATCAGCCCTGGGATTTCTTTGGAAGGAGTGATACTAAAGCTGAAACTCCAGTACTTTGGCCACCTCATAGGAAGAGTTGACTCATTGGAAAAGACTCTGATGCTGGGAGGGATCGGGGGCAGGAGGAGAAGGGGATGACAGAGGATGAGATGGCTGGATGGCCTCACTGACTCGATGGACATGAGTCTGAGTGAACTCCGGGAGTTGGTGATGAACAGGGAGGCCTGGTGTGCTGCGATTCATGGGGTCGCAGAGGCAGATACGACTGAGCGACTGAACTTAACTGAGAAGGATTTAAATGGAAACAAATCATGCAATTGTTGGAGCAGGAAAATAATATTCTTTAAATTTCTAACATCATTACTGATCTTTATCTGCTTATTTTACCAGTGACTGACAGACATGTCACATCATCACAGTGTGATTGAGCTTTTATTTCTTTTCTCAGTTTTGACAGTTGTTGCTTTATGTATTTTGAGTTATATTATTAAGTGAATTTCAAAGTCAGAATTTTTATCTTCCTGGTTGATTAACCCTTCAGTCATTATGAATTTTGCTCAATTCTAGTGATGCTTCCTGGCTTAAAATCTCTTTTGTCTGATAGTAATATCAAGACACTAACTTTCTTTTGATTAGTGTTTACACTGTATATCTTTTTTCCATACTCTTACTTGTGTCCTTAAACTTCATCTCTTTTAAACAGAATAATTTTTCAAAAATCCAGTTTGACAATGTTTGTCTTTGACTTGAAGTATTTAGTCCATTTATACCACATGTAAATATAGATGTATTTGGGTATCAATCCACCTTCTTCCTATTTTTCTACTTGTCCAACCCCAATCTATGCTTCTTTCTCTTATCTCTTTTTACAAAAAACCTGAGTGTCCATCATTAAACGACTGGATATACTGCCGTACATCCAAACACCAAAGTCATATGCAACTGTGAAAAGAGGGATGAAACCATCTCTGTGATTTCTAGAGTATATATTTATGTGGAAGAGGTGGAGAGACGTGTATACTAGGTTACAGTGTATCTAAGAAAGGGTGTTGACCCTTGAACAACCTGGCTTTGAGCTGTCTGTACACTTACATGTGGATTTTTTTTTCCAGTAAGTATGAACTATAGTACTGTATGACCTGTGGTTGGTTGAATAAGCAGATGCTGAACAGAGGGGAGGAAGGAACCTTACACGTCACACTGCTGGGCAGCCGTTGCTCCTAACCCCCACAATCGTTCAAGGGTCAATATATTTTCTCAAATTTTTTTAAAAAATAGAAGAATAAACTACAACCTTTTAAAATGGTTAGCTTTGGGGGAGGGAGAAAACTGGGTAGACAGGACAGGGATAGAAGTTGGATTTCTTGAAGTACTTTGTTCTACAGATTTTACATAGCATGAAAAAACTTCACCTAATTATAACACAGAAATACAATAAAGAAAATGCAATTTTCCAATTTTGTAAAATAAAATGAAACTGTGTATATTAGTGTCTTAACACCACAGTCTGGATCATGAGAAATGCTACCAGACAAAAGACCTAGTTTGCCCAAGAAATATATTAACAGAAATAAAAGAGAAATGTCAGAGAAATTTACAGATTGAAAAAGACTTACAAAGCATCAATTAACTTCAAGTGTGCAACACTCCTGGATCTTGGATCAAACAGACTGTAAGAATGCAAAAAAAAAAAAAAAATTACACCAAGCAGGGAAATCTAAGCATTCGATTGCTTTTTGATAACATTAAGAAAAAAATTTAAATGCAACAAATCTATGTCACTGTGTTTAAAAAGTTACCTTTAAATCTGTACACTGAAATGTTTGCAGGTAAATAATATGATGCTGAGACTTGCTCCAAAATAACAGGAGGCGAGTGTCAGTGGTGGACTATAGACCGGAAGCAAGGCCGGCTGGCTGTCCAGGCAGGTGGGCAGGTACGTGAGGGTCACCGGAAAAGAGAAGAGGCTGCTGCACTCTTGGAAGGATGCGATGGTAGCGGCTATAAGGGGCTGTTTGAATAGCCTCGTCACCAAGCCTCTCGGCCCCTTAAGGGGAGCTCAGGCCGAAGCTTGATGTCCGAGCACGCGCCTCGGCGGCGCGCGGACGGCCCCTCCCTTCAGCTCTCCAGCCTGGCCGGGAGCGCGCCGGCAGGTGGTCGCGAGCCGAGGGGTAGAGTCGCCGTAATCGGCGATGCGCCTGCGTAGCGAAGCTCTCCCCGCTTTTCTCAGGAACGCCCGTGCGCCTGGCCCCGCCTAGCATCCCAGAATCCCCTTCAAGCCGGAAGCTGGGCTTCCGCCCGGGACTACTGGGGCTCCTGCTCTCGCGGTCCAGGGAGGGCGGCTCTGGTCCGAGCCCCTCCCCGCAGGAGGTGAGCTTGGCCTCTGGTAATTCCCTCCCTTCAGTCTGATGGCGGCGTACCGGGACGGGCGAGGGTCACCCGCCACTGGATGAACTGCAGCGCTCGGGGCGGGCTTCAGGCAGAGGGGGCTTATTTAGCGTTCTCAGAGCGGGAGGGGAGGACTCAGTGCCGAGGAGCCACCTCCCTGTGGCCTGTGGGAGATAATTGAGAGGTGCAGGATCAGGGTTGGAGTGAACACTTACCTGGCTACGAAATAATCTAAACAAGAGTTGATGAAAGGCTGTGGGGATGTAGAAGAATGAACTATAATATGAAGAGGTAAAACCCAAACCTGATGGTCCAGGGAGTCACTGATCACATGGCTCTGAAACGTGGGAAAGATCTGGATGAGATACCAGAATTGGAGGAGGGGGGAGTGCATCATTTGCTAGGCAATTCTCATATAAAGATTTTCATTTAAAAGACCCAAGGGGACGGGAGACAAAAAAACTTTCAGTGCTGTCATCTCGTCAAGTGCTGACCAGCACTTTGCCAACAGAGGTCCATCTAGTCAAAGCTATGGTTCTTCCAGTAGTCATGTATGGATGTGAGAGTTGGACTATAAAGAAAGCTGAGCGCCAAAGAATTGATGCTTTTGAACTATGGTGTTGAAGACTCTTGACAGTAACTTGGACAGCAAGGAGATCCAACCAGTCCATCCTGAAGGAAATCAGTCCTGAATATTCATTGGAAGGACTGATGCTGAAGTTGAAACTCCAAAACTTTGGCTGCCTGACGCAAAGAACTGACTCATTTGAAAAGATCATGATGCTGGGAAAGATTGAAGGCAAGAGGAGAAGGGGACAACAGAGAATGAGATGGTTGGATGGCATCACCAACTCAATGGGAGTTGGTGATGGACTGGGAAGCCTGGTGTGCTGCAGTCCATGGGGTTGCAAAGAGTCGGACACAACTGAGCGACTGAACTCTCATCAAAATAATGTAATTTTATAAAACTGTAGGTACATACTTTTTGTATTCTGAGTTTTATCATTACTTTAAAGAAAGAACTCAACCAAGTGCTGGAGCCAAGGGTTTTCCCTCACTGGGTGTATGTGATCTGGGTGGGCTTCACCTTCCATGTCCACACAAAGGACTCAGTCCTGCTGACAAGCTTACACACACATTATACATATCACTGTAGTGCACATGCTTGCCATTTTTAATGGCTACTGTGTTCTAAAGGTGTAGTAATTATAGTGAAATATAGAGCTATGAGGAGAGTAACAGAAATAAAGGGGTGAAAGTACATTTACAGGCACATGCAAGTGAATTCATACTAGAATAAAAGAATGAAACTTAATGGCATTAATTTTTAAAGACCAAATAAAAGTTTAGCAAGAAAAACTAGTACTTTGTATGAAACAGATCCTCAGAACTCTGATTTAGATTAGAAACCTGCTTTAACGTGATGGGAAGGGAGTGTGATGAGCCCAACACGGTAAATCATCAAGACACGTCATAGACCACCACATAGTTGGTATCATTCACTCAGTTGCTCTCAACTGCTCTGTACTTTGGAGAAAGAAATGGCACCCCATTCCAGTGTTCTTGCCTCGAGAATCCCAGGGATGGGGGAGCCTGGTGGGCTGCCATCTATGGGGTCCCACAGAGTCGGACACGACTGAAGCGGCTTAGCAGCAGCAGCAGCAGCTCTGTACTTAACGTGCTTGCCAGGTTAACTGAAAAGCTCCATCCCTCTGAAAACTTATTGCTCATGGCCTTGGCACAAGACCTCTCGTGGTTAAGTGTGTGGTTTTCCAGGTACACATAAACCTTGTGTTCCCCCCGGTTTTGTTGGCTCAACAGGACTTATTTGCTCCCCAAATCGTTTGCCTGGCTATGTAATTATGTCTCCCCATTACAGAATTAGATATTATGTAACTGGTGAAAGAAGGGCAGTTGCCTTTTCTGCAGACTCTTCCAGTGGTTGGAAGGACTCAGCCCACTTGCCAAGTATGCCCAGTAGCAGAGAGCATGCCCATTGCCCAGATCTGGTTTCTAAATTGCTGCCTATAAAAAAGAGCCAGGGATTCCTGGAGAAAGGGCTCATCCCATACCTGAGGTATTCAGAGTGCGAGGTGAACTGGAGATAGCTTTGTCAAAAGGCCATTAAGTGCCCAAAGGTTGGAGAGGAACGACAGTGGACAAAAGGGCTACCTAAAGGTTTCTAACTGGCCAAATCTGGGATAATCAGAGAATCTGAAACAGTGATCATAACTGTGCAGCACCAAATCATATGTCATCACTGCTGGTGACTCCTGACTCTTGAAAAATCGGTAATTTAAGGAAAGACTCGAGTGTGATCCTGTCTCTACTGCAGTCCCAGCTGATGAAGGAAAGCTCTTCCTTACAGAATACCAGTCAATAAATGTAGGAAGAAGGACAAAATTAGAAAATTTCAGCAAGTTTTGCTGAAATAATAGATTCTGGCAAGGATCATCATCATTGGATCCCCAAAACCACCAGGGAAAATGTTGCTGGTAAATGGTCTACCTATGCACTACCACGTCACTGCACAGGTTATCTGTTACCTGCAACAGCAAGGACATCCTTTTAAGTTGGGAAGATGTGATCAAATTTTGCATCACAGTGAGTCATCCTTGTTTTTCTTGGCTGTGCCAGACAGCATGCAGAATTCCCCAACCATGGATCAAACCCATGTCCCCTGCATTGGGAGTGCAGTCTTAATCACTGGACTGCCAAGGAAGTCCCTAGTCAACCCGATATTGAGACTTTTGATGGGATGCAATATGAAATACATCTGTGAAGTGTTAATGTAAAAAATGTGTAACATGAATACACCAAGCCTTTGGGCCTAACTGCTAATTTACAGAAACTACAGGAACAAGATAAACCACATGTACAATCTGTTAAATCCTGAAAGACATTCTACAACTGACCTGCTCTATTTATAGGAGAAAAAACAAAGTCCTGGAAAACAAACCTCAAGGCAGGAAGCTATTCTGGGTGGATGGAACAGACAAACATCTGTACGGCTTGAAGATGGAAACACAGACTGAGTGCTTGGTAGTCGGGAATTAATGTTCATTTTTTGAGATATGTAATGTTTTTGTGGTTGTTTTTATGAGATGCATGGTTAGTGTTTAGAGGTGAAATGTCTGTAAGTTACTCTCCAGTTGTTCAGTAAAAAATATGGCAAAATGTTAATTTTTGAATCTAGGTGGATATATATAGTTCATTTTATTATTTAACTTTTCTGTATATTTGAACATTTCATAATAAAAAGTTGTGGAAAATGACTACCTGTTTAAAAAAAAAACTTCAAAGCATGGATCAGACAACTGTAAAAGTGGGAAAAAAACGAAGATCTAGGATTCTCCACGATTATTATTATAAGGGCATCAACTGCCTCAGTGTTTTCAGCGGAAGACCTTATAAATGTATTATTTACATAAAACACACAAAGGTAGGAAACACGGATTAATGCAAAGAAAGGCGCTATGGACTCTAACACTCCACACTTTCTTTCCAGGAGAATAAAGTATAAGGTATGAAGTGCTGTTACAAAAATTGCACCTTAAATACAATGGTTATTTTTTTTTTAACATAACTATGGCATGAGCATAAACTGAGAATTATGCAACCTCGAGAAAACCTGCACTTTGTAAAGGGTGATTCCATGACATCAAGGTTAACTACTAGGAAGACAAGGGGAAAGCAGCTTCTTGAAGAAAACGCTGAAGAGGACCTGGAAGATGCTGGCACTCCAGGTCCTTTGCCACCTCCCCCTCAGGTCCTTCCAATATCCAAATGAAGCTGCATGGTTCACACATGCTTACAGTGTTATTAATGGCACCAGAATTTATATCAGGTTTTCCTCAGCTAGCTCAGAAAAGCTTCTTACATAAAGATGTCCCATGACTTTTTAAGAATACCCCCGCTAGAAAGATTTGGGGATTACAGTTCTTCATTTTGAAGTCATTCCTATTAGTAACAAATGGCCATATTGGTTATGTATTTCTTTGCATGTATGCACCAAAAACTATAAAGATATGCCAATTTCACGCCACATCAGTTACTCTACCTTATTACTCCAGCCTAACTTGACTACATATTCATTAATTCAACCAGCATATCTCAATCACCTACCAAAGGCAAGGCACTGAAGGAACACAAGCAGAAGGGAAGGTCAGCTGTCAGCACATGGTCTGAAATTCTGAGAGTGCAATGCTGTGGACAGTACATACAGTAGTGGTTTCACCTATTTCTAATTGTGTTTCTACCAGTTTTCCTTGTGTGCTGCTTGGGGCCCCAGTTATTACTGTTTAATAATTACTGCAATGGTGATAGTTTCTGCATCAATGCTTTTTCCAATGAAACGTCCCGTTATCTTAAGAGTAATCCCTATTTTACTTAACATGTACAAGGAGTACGAATTTCAGTGATTCTTTTGAAACCAGTCATTTCAATTTTAATTTCTTCTTACATAAATAGGCTGGTTTGCTTTTTCATTCACGTGGCCGCTCTTATTTTCTTAGGTAATCTCTGTATCCTCTTTCCTCCCCCTTAAGTCTTTAGATTTGTTGCCTGACCCACTTTCTGCACTAAACTCAAATCCATTTTCCAGTATTTATTTTTTCCTCATACTGTTTAGCTTCTTTCATTCATTACTTTCTTAAGATAATGGGGTTGCATTTAGCAACCCATTTCAGCAGGTTTCTTAGGTTCATTCCATGAAGCACTGGTTAAGATCATGTCCTTGACTTTGTTACCTTTCATTATGTTAGAAAGCCTTCTATTGCTTCAGTCAGCTGTGACTTTAAGCAGGTAAGCCCTGGAAGGATCCAACTAGGAGCTCTGGGCCCTGAGCACAGCAGGCACTCAAGAAACATGTTTCAAAGGAAGAAATGGACTTTCTACAGTAAGACAGTCATGGGGGAGCCTTAGGGTATGATTTTAGGAGTCAGATGGGGGGAAAAAAACGGAACTGTGAATTTAGGAATCAGATGGGAGGTGGGGTTAAGAACTGTACTTTTTTTTTTCTTCTGGATGATAGCTGTTGAAAGCTAGTGTGTGCTCAGTTGTGTCCAACTCTTTGCAACCCCATTGCCTGGAGCAAAACTACTGGAGTGGGTTGCCATTTCCTCCAGGGGATCTTCCCAACCCAGGGATCAAACCCAGGTCTCCTGCGTCTCCTGACTGGCAGGCAGATTCTTTACCACTGAGTCACCTGGGAAGCCTGTCAGAAACTAGTGAGACTCAGGCTATTATGTTTTAGATACTAAACATATCTAAATTTTAAATTGTTTAATTTTTGCCTGTTCAAGAAAATTTGTGCACATGTCTAAGGGTTAGACACATTAGCTTCTCCTAAGAGATCATCTTTCACTAGGCTGCTCTTCCTTTAACATCTCAGTATTCAGAGGAAAACATAAAGAGTGGTCACACAGAAGTCCTTCCTTAACATACTTTCAACCATTTTCTTTTTTGGCAAACCTACTGGCTTCACGTAGCAGTTATGGCATAACAGGAAAAGGGAAGGGGGCCCTTTACGTATTTAAGGCTTCAAAGCTGGGAAGAACTAAAGGCCGGAGGGCAGCTCTTCTGTTCTGTCACCCTGGGATTACCCTCTGGTGTGGAAGCTCTACTGGATGGAAGCCTTCCTGTTACAGTACATTCTTAAGGCCTCATGAAGAAGTACTTGAAACTCGTTCTGAGTTAGTGGCGAACAGGTTTCTGGCACTCTTCCTTTCCTAGGGTTTCTTTCTGGAATGAACTAAACCGGTATCAAATAAAGGTTATTATGAAGTGAATGTTTTCATCTGAAATTTCACAGTACATTTAAATAGGTTATACTCCCATCACTAATTCTGATACTTCTGCTGAGTGAAAATCTAACCCATATTGCACTTCTTTTGAATAATGTTTTCAACAAGCAGAGTACAAAATAAAATGTAGAACGATTAGGTTTGAAAACCTATGCGCAGTCTCCCGGATGCATTAGTTTCGATTTTTGGCACCTGTGTGGACGCGCTGATGCTGGATGAGGTTCGTACTCTGGGTGAAGCTTTTGCCACATATGCGGCACGCATAGGGCTTCTCTCCTGTGTGAATCCTCTGGTGCTGAATAAGGCATGTTCTCTGGCTAAAATCTTTGTTGCATGCGTTACATTTATAGGGTCTCTCTCCAGTATGAGTTCTCTGATGCTGATTCAGTGATGAGGAATAAATGAATGCCTTTCCACACTCGTTGCATTTGTAGGGTTTCTCTCCAGTGTGAATCCTTTGATGCTGAGTAAGGTTTGCACCTTGTCTATACGCTTTCCCACATATGTTGCATTTAAACGGTTTTTCTCCATTGTGAATCCTCTGGTGCTGAGTAAGGTGGACGCTCTGGCTGAATGCTTTCCCACACACACTGCACTTATAGGGTTTCTCCCCAGTATGTGTTCTGTGATGCTGGGTGAGGTTTGCACTCTGGCTGAAGGCTTTCCCACATATGCTGCATATATAGGACTTCTCTCCAGTGTGAGTGGTCTGGTGCTGAATAAGTGTGGAGGAGTGAGCGAAGGCTTTTCCACATTCGTTGCATTTGTAACACTTCTCTCCAGAGTGAATTCTCTGATGTCGAATAAGGTAAGTGCTCTGACTGAATACTTTCCAGCACTCATTGCATTTATATGGTTTCTTTCCTGTATGTATCTTCTGATGTTGGAGGAGGTGTGTGCTCTGGCTGAAGGTCTTCCCACATTCGTTGCATATGTAAGGTTTTTCTCCTGTATGAACTCTCTGGTGATTAATGAGTGATGAGCTGTGGCTGAAGGTTTTACCACATTCCAAGCACTTGTAGGGTTTCTCTCCCGTGTGTGTTCTCTGGTGGATGGTGAGGTGGGCACGCTGGCTGAAGTCTTTCCCACAGTCATCACACTTGTAGGGTTTCTCTCCCGTGTGGATCCGCTGGTGGATGGTGAGGTGGGCACGTTGGCTGAAGGCTTTCCCGCACTGGTGGCATTCGTAGGGTTTCTCCCCTGTGTGCATCCTCTGATGTGCGATGAGGGATGAGACGTGTCTGAACTCTTTGCCGCACTCTTCACATTCGTAAGACTTCTCTTTGGCATGGCTGTTTTGGTGTGCAATGAGGGATGGGTACTTCCTGAACTTCTTCCCACACACCTTACACTTATAAGGCTTCTCTCCGGGGTATATTTTCCTGTGTACGACGCCGGGGCTGAAGGGCTTGTCTTCATCGTACATGAACGTTTTATTGTCTGACTGGGTACCAAACTGCATAATTAGGTTTGAATGCTTTTCAAAATCGCTTCTATATATATCATATTTATAGTCTTCTACAGGACCATCTTCTTGTGAAAGGACTGACTTCTTCACACTGAAATGTCTCCTTTTGGTGGGAATTCTCCTGAAGGTCTCTGCCGCTTGTCCCTCCATTCTGTCATCATAGTCAGAGGGTTCTTCCAGTTTGATGAGCTTGATTCCATCCTTTTTGAGTTTAGAAACATTTTCCACCAGAGTATACTCTTGGGCTTTGGTTTCCCATTCTGAAATTTAAAAAATACACATAAAAAAGTCTTCCTGTTTGGAGAAGGAAACTATTAAAGTAGAAACAAAATAATGAACATGAATAAAAATGCCTAAAAAGACTGTGGCTTTGACAGCCCCATAACATGGTCCTCAATGTTCAGGCAAGGAGGATAAAACAGCAGATAACAGGCCTAAATAGTTGAAGGAGGAGCAGCTCCTCTCTATTTAACACCAGCGTGGAGTTACTAGAATAGGTGAGGTCAGGCAACAGAGCTGAGAAGTGAAAACAAATGATGAACAACGTGGCATGACTTCCATTACATAATCATTTATAATCATATAAGTTAATTTACATAACAGGTCATAAAGCAGGCTGGCTGTCACCACCCCTACCCTTTCAATCTACCCTGGACATCCTCATGATATCCTGGGCAGTTTCATGGCGTGTGTCCCTGTTTTAATTCTTATAGTAACTCCTACAGCCTTGGAGCAGTGGTCCAGACCCTCAGTGTAAGCATCACTGTCACCTGAAACACATCAAGTGACTGAGACCCTCCCAGACATCCTGAGGTAGAAACCCTGGGAGTAGGACTGAGCCCTCCAGGAGGTTTAAATCACACTGAAGTTTCAGGATCAGTGGCTTAAAGGATGAAAGGTAAAGAAAAACAGTTAAAATACCTCCATTCGGTACTCACGCCCCAAATAATCTACCCTTTTCTATTGTACTCTCCCTCTTCCACACCTCACATTCACCTTGAAGTTCCACGTTATCCACATAACTTACAACTGTGTCCTCATCATCTTCTGAAGGTGCCACTAATTCCAGACTCCAGATTTTTCTTATGACACCTTCACCTATTAAGAAAGATGCTTATGGCCCAGCTCATGTTTCTTTCTTCTTCTTAGAATCCTAAAGTACAGATTAAGTTGAATCATACAAAACTGCCTTGTATATAGGTCAATATGGCAGAATATCAGCAGTTTCATATAGTTCAACTTAATATAATGTTGGGCCTATGGCAGAAGTTGGCCTTACATTATTTCATAGTTTTGTGTGTTTATTTCCAACTCAGATGCAAACTCTGGAAATGGCTTATCCTTCTTTTACATTTCCTTCAGAAAAAAGCGTAAGACTCTGGATACGGAGGCCACTCAAGTGAACCTGGTAAAATAAATGACAATACCTTGTTGTAAAACGGTGAACTCAAATGAAAGCATGCGCATGTGTGCACACACACACACACACAGGGAGCCCAAAACCTGATTGCAAAGCCATCAAATATTCATTTGTTGATGCCTATGTTTCATTATGATGACTGAAAACAAATCTAAGCTACACCTTTGAAATCAGGTAAGAAACTTGTAACTTGAAAATATTAAGAATTATATAATGAAACATCAAATAGAGTTTATAATACAGTACAAACAATAATGGATTGTTCAGAAACTTTCTAAGATGCAGATCAAAGCAGGATATTTACAAATATATCCATTCAGTAGACTCATCCATCAATAAAGGACTAGTTAGAATAGGAGATAATGGAATAGTAGGTACATTGACATGAAGAAGTGTGCAGGACATATTAACAGGAAAAAAAGAGAAAATGGTATGTAGGGAAAGATCCCATCAGTGTAAAGATGTGTATCTCCAACTCCTCACCCCAAATCAGGGCCTTCTCCCCTCAGATCAGCGTTCTCTGCATGCCTGCACATACATGTGGTTAAGGAAAGGGAGACATATAGTTCATTACTCTGCCTTGTGCTGCTTCGATTTACACACTACTTTTATTACTTTGATTCAAATACAAAAATTAGACATTACAAAATGCTTAGGAGTAATATTAAATGAAAAAAGCAGTATTGTGACTAACATGAAAACTCATTAGAACTAGGTAAATATTATCAAGATGCCAACAATGGGATTTTTAAGCTTCAAAAATATTTTCTGATTTTCAAGAAATTGCCTGTATTTCTTTGTTATTTAGTACTACAAATGTAAATGTATTACTTTATCTAGTGGAAAAAAACTTTAAAAACAACTTTCTTAAACCAGGATTTATTACTCCCTCCTTAAAAAAAATAAAATGAGAATGTTAATGGAATGCATGAGAAAGCATGTATGTGTATATGTGTGTGTGTTTGTGTACGTGTGTGTATGTGTATATAGATAGACACACACACATATACACACACATATATATATGGCTTCTGAGGTGGCTCAGCAGTAAAGAATCCACCTGCCAACGGAGGAGATGCAAGACACGGGTTCCATCCCTGAGCTGAGAAAATCCCCTGGAGCAGGAAATGGCAATCTGATCCAGTATTCTTGTTGGGAAAATACCATGGACAGAAGAGCCTGGAGGGCTACATCCCATGGGGTCGCAGAGCTGGACACAACTGAGCGACTGAGCACAAGCACACAAGTAGTGTGTATGTGTGTGTATAAAGACAAGATAGTCCCAGAAACTGGGCTTAGCTTCTATGTGATCAGAATCAGTCTATGACAGAATGTTCCATACACCTAAGAAGGAAGTACTAAAGTTATAATTAGGGTCTTCCCTGGTGGTCTAGTGGCTAAGACTCCAAGGTCCCAAAGCAAGGGGCCTTGGTTCAATCCTTGGTAAGGGAATTAAATCCCACATGCTGCAAACTAGAGACTTGGTGCAGCCAAATAAATAAATAAATAAAGTTATAATTAACAAGCCTGAATGATGATGACAAAGAAATCGCTATTATAAGCACACATTCTTAAACTAATGAGACCACTAAGCAGGGCTTAAATATGTATATATAACTAACCAGAAAGGATGGATTAAAAGCATAAGGTATCACACAGTGGTGTAATATTTCTAGCAGAAGAGATCAGTGTTGATCAGGCTATCAAGGGAGGGATATCAAGGATGGGGGGAGATCTGGTCTGAACCTGAAGAAATAGGTGGTCCTGTATGATGTAAAGAACCATGAAATTCTAAGACAGGACTGGCCATCAGAGACCAACACAGATGCTCGATTTGTGAGTCATCAAAGATCCCACTCCTCAAGTATGACTGATGAGATGTTGTAATCAAAGGTTCAACTTACACCACTCTGAGCCACTAAGAAAGTAAAACCCTTAGAGGCCCCAAATCAAGTAAAAGCAGAAGACTGGGAGTCTTGGAGGTTGATGCTGACTGCCTGAAAAACTCTTTCATCCTGTTGATGGCCTCTAGCTGCCCATTAAGGGTGCAAGGGGTTTGGGGGCCAGAAGACAGAGCTTGTAGCCAACCAGGAGGGGCAGAGGGCAGGAGCCTGTATGCTCTGTGCCACACCCTCTTTATAGAGGATGGGCTAGAAAAACAAACAAAACGCAAAGCTCACCTCAACTGAAGGAGAAGAGGAACTTGCCTTTCTCAGTTTTGTGCTCTTTGGTGGGAGCAAACCACCCCCTACCAATAGGCCCCCTTTTGGGGGTTTACAGCCTTAATTCAACCTGAATCATCTGAAAAACTGAAGTGGCCCCAGAGGGGCAGTGCCTCCCAGAAGACTGTTCTGACTGCAGTGCAGGGGTAGTTCCATTCTGCCACATGTTTTCTCAGTATTTAGACTGTGCTGAAATCACTCCCTAAATAATTTGGTGTATATTTTGTGTCACTCTGCCAACTAAAGCCAATAGGCCATAAATTATAAGAAGAATTAGTTTGTCAGGTAGCACCCTTAAAATACCTGGTGATCAGATAAAGTTAACTTTTTAAAAAAGTGAAGCAATCACCTCTAAGGGAGCATATTATTCTCTGTCATTACTATTTAATTTACTGTTACTACTATATTCCAGCATTGATATTGATAGACAACCAGAGGTTAGTGCCTTAAAAAAGGAGGGGTGGTGGATAGGAAAGGAAATGCAAACGAGTACAATGTACTTCTTTTCTACACAAAAGGAGAGCTAAGACTATATTTATGATTTATCTCTGCAAAGAGAAATACAGGAAGGATAAACCAGAGACAAGTGAACAGAGTAAACTGCACAGAGTGGGCTGGAACAGGGCAGGACGGAAGACAGCACATGCTTTTCTCTACACTTTTGACTTCTGAACCATGTTAATGCTTTTATAGACTCAGAAATGTAAGATTAAATAAAAAAGAATCAAGAAATAAGAAAATACTAAAACTGAACCCAGATGGAATCAAACAAGTTTAAATGTACATCAAACTGTTAAGAAAACCAGAAGGGAAGAATTCAAGTAACTCTGAACCCACCATCCTTGGTAGATATCCTTGTGTATCCTTGGTGGAATATTTCCTGAGGACAAGAAGGTGTTCTGAATATTACCTGAACAGTCTGTTATTTCAGCGATATAATTCTGAAACCATTCTTGTGTGTATTATTATGACAGAGCAAATGAGCAAACAGATATACTGATGCTGGGAACCAGGTGACTCACTGTGTGGGAAAGGAAGTAGAAAATGGATATGGGAAGGTACAAGATGGACCTTGTGATGCTGAACTGGAATTTGAGTTACCAGTATGAATCCATGTTTCAAGAAACCTACACACATATTTCACAGCTCTACCTACTGAACCAATCTAGAAGCAATGGTACCCAGGATAGTGAACACCCCCTCATTGTCCAGATTCTGGCTTCTCATCGCTCATCTCCACTACAATGAACCACTGTTCCTCAGAGAAGTTCCAGGTCTAAAGTGGGCATGAGGTGTGCCTGCAGACCATCCTCCGCCAGGAAGCCAGGAAGCACTGAAACATGGATGGAAATGCCTCAAAAGAACATGGCCTTGGGCTGAAAGGCGGCCATCACCCACATTTGGGACAACTGATAATCAAAAGCAACTTCCCCACCCCACAAAGGGAATGGACCAATAATACACTGAATTTTAAAAAATTCCGTTAGTCCATAGTGACACGCACACATAAGAACGGGATGAGAGGAGGGATAACTGTTTTTTAAAGATAAATAATTTCGAAGAGATCAAGAATTAGAAAAATCACCCTTTTTCAACCTGCAATGTAATAAAGCAAGGATCTTCACTGGACACTACGAACCTTAAATGAAAGATCATCAGGGACTAGCATAGTCATTTAGGTGTCAATCCACAGATGACTACACAGATGTAGGAACTGTGTGAATGTGGCAAACAGGTAGAGACTTCTGTCCGTATAGCTCTGGCTTTATATATTTTGCAGTTTCTGGTCTTGTCAACATGTTATCTTTTTAACTAATTAGAAAATAAAAAACGAAGAACTGAGGTAGGAGACTGGAGGCAGGTGGATACAGGATTTTGTCAATAGAGTAAAAGAAATTCAAAAAGATGTCGAAAGGGTTTGAAATTTAAGATCTTAGGGGACGTTCATGCGTACTTAAGAATACAGGGAGGGAACACAAGCAAAGCCCCAGACAGAGCTCTAACAGAGGGAAACCAAGGGTCATGGAGAAGTACAAGATGATATATGGTAATCTTTTCCTGAAGATGGGATCTGGAAAGAAGCATCACCGAGCAGCTCAGTCATCTTGACAAGCTGGGGTGTCTCTGTGTACAGTGAGTGACTCAGCCATATTTAAAAACACATCTCACACACTTAGGATAACACAGGCTTTTAAGCACAAAGAATCTTGTCCACTGGTGGTTCTCTCACCTGGACTTGGGCCTTCTAGAATTTCTTTTAGCACCATCCATGGTTCTTCCAACATGGGGATCACAGTTGGTCTATACACTGTAAGTCCTGTCCAGGAGGAACAAAATGAGTTTTACCCTGGAGATAAACAGTCATTCTACTTTTATTAACTGACTCCTTCTTACCCATGAGGACAGACCTCTTACAGGAAAAGAACGGTTCACAGACACGATCTCATGAATGAGGTCACTGCCCTTTTGGAGCAGGGACAAAAATTTCCCACCACCCTGGAGGATGCGTGTGCAGACTGTGGGGGAGGCAGGCGCTGGGCAAGGCGTGGGGTGGCGGTCCTGGGGGGCCGTGCATCGTGGTTCCTGATGACCTTTCACTTTGAAACCTTTCATCTGGGAAAAGGGAGCAGAAATTGGCTGTTTCTGTGCCTGAACAGATGAGCATGTTCACCTCTAGGCCCAACCCACTTTTGAGAGCTGAGGAAAGACAGACTCTGGTATGTGTGTGGTTGCGGGGCACAGACAGACACTCACCGAGAGAAACCATGTTCCAGTAGTTCTGCAGGGTCACGGTCTTGTACAATTCCTTCTGCACAGGACGCATGAGCTCCCAGTCCTCCTGGGTGATGTCCACTGCCACATCTTTGAATGTCATAGATTCCTGAAACATTGGAAGGGCACAGTGATGGCACAGGCGTGTGCATGGTGAGGGAACCACAGAGTCTTGAGCGCTGGCAGGACCCTAAGGGTTACCACCCAATACTCACCCAGTGTACGGATGAGCAAACTCAAATGGCCTAGAAGTATGAAAATAAAATAAAATTTACCATTTTTAGTGCAGGCATTGGCAGTTCCATCTTAAAGAAGAAAGGGATGTGAACATAGATGACAGAGTTGCAAGGTTCGGTTTTTCAAGTGCTGTCTTATGAATTAATAAAATGCGTTATAATTTGACATTTTAAGATATTTTGTCTGTTCTATTATGGAAAGCAGGGCCCTTCCTCTTTCTAAAATAAAACTGGTACTTATAACCACAATGAACTACTGAACTTACAGATACATCTTACAGTCTGGTAAAGTTAGCATCCTTCTGTTCTTCCTTTGTTAAAAAAATTTTTTTTTTGGTTACTCTCACATGTTTTTCAAATAAATTTTCTTTCTTTAAAAAACTGTATTGGGATTTTCAAATCACAGTTAAGTGTAAAATTTAGGGAGAGCTGACAATTTTACAATATATAAGGCTTCTTCTTTCATGTCCCATAGAATAACACAGGATTGCAAAATTTACACTATGTTGAGTTCTGGCTATTTTAAATTTGAGGGAATAATACTATGAATGGAATCTTTTATTTCATTTTATGATCTGATTTTTTCAGGTAAATAATAAAATGATTAATTTTTGTAAGCCATTTTCTGCAGTTGTCACTTTACTCAAATTTTCCACTATTGTTTCTAACAGTTTTCCCCTTGATTTCCTCAGGTTTTTTGTAAACATTCATTTTATCTACAAATAATAATTTTACCCTGGTTATCAATTTTAGACCACATATACTTTTACAGTAAACCTTTCTCTTAAGACGGCCTGAGCTGCTCTTCCTGAAGATAACAGAAACTCATAATTAACAGGAACACTGCACAAGTCATGGCCTTTAATTACCTGTTAAAGAAAAATAATAACTGTTGTTTAATCTCACTGTGGTCTTCTTGATGACTTACTGTAGTCCAGACTAATGGGTCTCATAATACTTAATGCTCACAATCCAAGAGGAATATTCTTTCATTGGAGTTGAGTAACTCGGGCTACGAGTAGTTAAGCATCTTTGCCCCAAGTCACCGGTTCCATGGCAGAACCCGGAACCAAATCTAGACCCACATGGCTCTGGAGGTCAATGCTTTAGCCTCCATGTGATACTGCTCCTTGAAAATAAAATAGCACCCCCTTCCTACGGTAAGGAAAGGGATGATCAGAAGAAGCAATGGGTCCCGTTTCCTGTAAAAGGCACTCACCTACCTTAACAGGCCAGGGAGACTTAAGCTGAAAACTGAGGCTTAGGCCTTTGATAGGACTTCTGGGGTCACAGAAGGTAGAGGGCCAGGTTAGAATATGTCCACACAATCACAGAAGGAACTGACACTCGGATTCCTCTGGTGGTCCAATGGTTAAGACTTTGTACTCCCAATGCAGGGGGCCCCAGGTTTGATTCCTGGTCAGGGAACTAGATCCCACATGCTGCAACTAAAGATCCCAAGTGTTGCAACTCAGACTCCCGGCAGGCAAATAAATAAATAAATAAATGTTTTAGAAAGGAAGAAAGTGACACTCACTTTGGTAACCAAGTCATTGAACCACCCTGCCTGGAAAGCTTGTCTTCCTTTGGGGTCGTCCTCTGGGGTCTCTTGGGAAAGGGTGAAGTTCTGAGGAGCAGCTGGGAAAAAGAGAGAGAGACAATGATGGAGATCAGAGGTGTCTGAAGAGCCTAGGAAACTCTTCACCAGTAGATGTCTATGTTTTCTTAAAGTGAAGAGGAGTCAGAAGGAAACCAGAAACAGCACCCCTGCTTCAAAGAACTAGAGGGAAGGGGCAGTGATTCACCTGAAGACCCTGGCGCAGGCCTCAAAAACAAGTCTGCTCTGGGACTCCTCAGAATAGGTGCCAAACTCACAATTTCCCACTAAACTCTCATGTGACAGAAATTTTGTGAGTTTTCTTTTCACTTAGTAAAGAAATATTCCCTGGACACTTTCCTAGCTATTTGGAAGCATAGTTAAAAAACTAAATAAAATCCAGTTCACAAAACAAATTATTTACTGGCAAAAGGTTCAAACATCTGTAGGGAACCTCCTGAGGCAACAGGGGTCATCTATTGTGCCTGGCCACTGTTCTACAAGACACATCGTCTGCGTTCAGAGAACATGGGCTGGGTTCTGAGCAGGTAGAAGGGGAATGCGTACAGAAGGGGGTTCAGGTGAAGCAGGTCCTCACTCACTCCCTGAGCTCTGTTCTCCTGATCACCTCCAAGGACTGTTCTCTGACGTGATGGCTGTTTCCTTGTACCACCCTGGGCTCCTCCCAACTCTGCCCTACAAGTCTTACCTTCTTCTTTCAGAATCTGAGTCAAGTCCTCCACCAGCGTCACTACCTCCTCACTGTTCCTCGGGTACTGGGACTTCACCCACGTCCGAACCTCCCCAGGCAGGATGCTCAGGAACTGCTCCAGAACCAGCAGCTCCAGGATTTGCTCCTTTGAGTGGATCTCGGGTCTCAGCCACTTAAGGCAGAGCTCTCGGAGTTGGTTCAAGGCTTTCCGAGGACCGGCCAGGTCTGGGTACGGGAAGTTCCTGAAATTCTGCCGACAGGTCTCAGTGTCACGCAGGAGTCTCAAGGCGAGGATTTCCTTCTCAGCATTTCGGGGTCCACTCTGAGCCTTGTCCATCTTCCATGTTAGCAGGACTTGCGCGCGAGAAGAACTGGTCGTCCTCCTGCTTGGGGAGAACATTGCTACAAACAGGAGAGTCAATCTGGCAACAGCCTTTATTTCTTCAGGTCAGAGCCAAGTGCTTGAAGCCACATGCTAGAGCCACCAAGACATTTACAGAGGGCTGCTGCAGCCAGGGGCTGAACAGAGGCAAGGAGGAGTCAGCTGTCTTGCTTACAAATTCTGAGCCCAGAACTCGTAGGGATGGGGAAGAGACCCTGAAACACAGGAATAGACCACAAGGTCAGGAATTCCTGGAGCTCTCTGACAGACACACAAACCAACAGCCCACCTAGAGACCTTACCAATTGGGCACCAGTTGGGACGGCCATAAAAGAGTGGTGCTAGATGCAACGACTTGAATCCTGAGCAAAAACACAAGTCAAACTTCTAACTTGTACAGGAAAAAAAAGAAAAAAAAGCCTCAGTATTTTAGTCATTGATATTACACAAGCTGTAATGACTGAAGTGACTCTCAAAAACAACAGCAAATCTGTTACTTCGAACAAACTCGGAGAACTTTTTAAAGCGCTCAAGGGTGGGGAAAAGGGGCGAGCCATCCACCTGTTCTGCGTATCGATGGCGGCCAGTCCAAGCCCATCACTACCTGAGGTCTGGGACAGAAAAGCAGCAGAGGGGACCCGTGTGACTTGAAGCCCGTGCACAGCTTCTACAGGACAATTCCTTAGGAATTTGGAACCAGTTTTCCCACGGAAAACCTCACTGCAGGCCTGACACCACCTGTCCACGGTCTCCACCTCCAAGCCCCCCTCAACCGCACAGTGTCCCCTAAAGCCGGCTGCTCACTAGGCCTGCAGGGCAGAGACGCCCCTGGCCTCCTCACCCGGCGGGGTCCCCCTAATTCCGCAGTCTGAAGGTCGCGGGCAGCTGCGTGGGGTCTGCCCCGCAGCCCCCACCCCTCAGGCCGCCCGCATCCTAACCTGTGGCCGGACCGGCGGACGCGCAGCGGAGCGGCCCTAGAGGCCCCGGGCAACAATGGCGGCGGGCGCTGCGCCTGCGTGGCGGGCTCGGTTCCGCGCTGCAGAGGGGCCTCCGCCCGCCAGGTCTCGTCCCAGGCGGCACGGAGCCTCGGCCGGAGCCGCCCGCCCAGCCCGGTCCTAGGAAGCCCGGCCCGGAACCACCGAGCCCGGCTCCGTCGCGACCTCGCCTCGGCACCACTGCGCATGTGCGCAGGGAGGACGCTGCGCGCCCGCAGAGCCAATCGGAAACCGCGCCGGCCCCCGGGCCGGAGCCGCGGATAGTGAACCCGTTTCCGTGGCAACCGCCTCCACCCACCCACTGTGAATTGCTCAGTAGCCGGCGAAGTTCTGAGCGGGCTTTAAAGTTCCCCCGGGCAGAGGCAGGTCTGGTAGATAACTGTGAGAGAGGTCGGAGAGCAACAGTATCTGGAAAAAGGGGTGCGGATGAGAGGGGTGGGGATGGGGGGCGGTTGTAACCCTGCGCGAATCAACCTGAGAAAGTTGGTGCCTGAGTTCTAGAGGAAGGATGGGCAGGGAAGATGTGGGTCTTAAGATAGAAAGACCCAAAGTGCTGGTTCTTTACTATTCACTGTTAAAGACTCCGAGTCCCTCCTCAGGAATCTGATTCTGAGATTCTCAGATTGGAAACAAGAACAACATCCTGCATCACGTTTATAAATACTCACAACATAACAAAAAAATGCCTGAAAATAAAAGAATGAAAAACATGCAAGTGTTCTCATTATCTACGGCTGTGTTGGCAAATCACCCCCAAACTTAATGGTGTTAAAGAAGAAGCATTTTATTATGTTTATGGATTCTGTGGGTCAAGAATTTGGAAGGTGAACAGTGCCTGGGGCTTTTCTCTGATCCGTTTGTTTCTGGAGCCTCAGTTGATGGCAGGGAGGGTCCCCTTTCAAGCTGTATCTGCACTCACATGTCTCCTGGTTGGGCTGAGATGGCTTAAGGATAAGCTCAGTTTGGACATGTGGCCTTTTTGACATGAAGGACTCAGCTGGCAGCTGAGATGGTGGCTTTGGGCTTCAAAAGCAGGTGTCCTAGTGAACAAGAGAGAAGCCCATGGCTGATTAGAATATAGCCGTGGAAGTCACAAAGCATGACTTCCATCATACTCCTGGCCAAAGGCATCACAAGTTGTGTGGAATCAAGTTGAGGCAGATGTCGACTCCATCTCATGACGGGTGGAGTGTCAGAGTCTTACTATTAGCTCACCAAGCAAATCTGAACAACAAAAAAGTTGGGTAGTGTGATGATCTTTGATGTATCAAGTTGGCAAGGCTACAGGCTTCCACTATTGAATCAAACTCTAACCTAGATGGTGTTGTAAAGCTACTTGTAAGTGTGGTTAAAATCCATAAACTGAGATGAATTAAGTAAAGGAAATTATCTTATTAAATAGGTTGGGTCTGAATCATTCAAGGCCTTAAAAGCAAAATTGAGGCTTTCTTGATGAAGAAAAAACTCTGGACAAAGCTTCCAGCCTGCTCTTCCCAAAAGATTGCCCTCCAGGTTTTGAATTTGCCTAGTCAGTCTCCACAGTCAAGTAAGCCAATTTCTTGCAAAAAAAGAGAAACTTTTAGTATGTATGCCCTACTGGTTCTGCTTTTCTGGTGGAACCCTAACTGATGCAAGTAATAAGCCTAATTTCTAACAAAATAGAATCTTAAAAAATCATTAGGGGAGGGACTTCCCTGATTGTCCAGAGGTTAAGAATCTGCCTTGCAATATGGGGGACGCATGTTCAAACCCTGGCTGGGGAACTAAGATCCCACATGCCTCAGAGCAACTAAGCCAGAACACTATAACTACTGAGCCCCTACGCCACAACTAGAGAGTCTGCACAGCAAGGAAAGGTCCTACACGATGCAACAAGGATCCCACATGCTGCAACCAAGACCTGACACAACCAAATAAGCAAATAAAATATTTTAAAAATCATTAGGGGAAAAGATAAGCATGATACAACTTCATAATACTTCTAAAACTTGACAGAGAAGACATATCATCTTAAATACATGTCTCTAACAATAATGCCTCAAAAAATACCAAGCAATAACTCATGTAACTGCAGAGAGCAAAACAGAAATCAAAACTGAAGCTAGAAACTTTAGTACACCCTGTAGAGCACACTGTGATGGGCTGTAGCACCCCCCTCCCCAGCCATCTGTGTGTTTGGCTGCTAATGGTTCACAATAAAATATTTCCCTGGGAATTGACCTGGATGAAGCAAGCATCCTGTCTCAGGTCACACGCCCTCCCTGGGGCAGCCACATCTAGTGGTGCTCACTGTGGGGGTTCAAAGACCTTCTCCCCTTGCCTCAACTTGCAATCTCTCTAAAGGGCCATCCAGCTAAAGACTAGCACAGGGGCACTCTTTCTGCCCCCTTCTGATGTCTATGTCAGAAACTTTCTCTATCTCTTTTATACTTTAATAAAACTTTATTACACAAAAGCTCTAAGTGATCAAGCCCCATCTCTGGCCCTGGATTGAATTCTCCTCTGGAGGCCGAGAATCCCAACGTCTTTCGTGGTTCAGCAACAACCTTTCATGAGGATGGGGGAGGGAGCAATTTTAGGACTGGAATTGAGTGGTTATTGCTAGGAGCCATTGACAAGAAAAGGCTGAGGGTGATTAATCACCAATTTAAGGTGAAGTGTGAAAAGCAGAGGGCTTGAAGCCTGAGGCAAAAATGTAAGAGTAGCATAACTTTGGCTAAGTTGGATTCGTGATCCCAGGAAGTTTTCTATGCCAAGGTCAGGACCTTGTTCTCAAAGGAGGAAACCCAGAGACTCGGGATGGGGACATTTGGGTTGATGTGGACAAATATCTGTAAACACCAATCCCTCTGGATTTTGGGGCCTGCAAACGTGACCCACTCCTCTCGGTCTTGTTTGAAGATGATGCAGAGGAAGCTTCTATTTTGTGATAAGACCTGTGTCCCCTCACAATCTACTTTCCTCCCCTCCTGATCCCTAGACCCATAACTAGGGTCAAGTCACCATGACAGCCCACAAGAGAAACACTGGACATGGTAAAAGATGAAGACGGCTATTCAGCTGCTGTGGGCCCTGGTCAACCTGCGTCTGAAGGAGTCAGGTGAGTGCGGTCTGGATCCCGAGGATGCTGGACCATGGAGCGTAGAACATACAGCTGGCTGTGGAGAGCTAATTGGAAAGGAGCACACGCCTGTGATAAGGGTTTACACACTTTGCTGAGGGTGTCAGGAGGTGGTGCTAACACACTGGTGGTGAGAAAAGCTTGGAGAAATGATAGCTCCACACTGAGCAGAGAGGGCAGAATCACTTGGCAAATGGTGGAAAAGACGGTTAAAATGCTCAAAGAAGTGGACAGTCCAGAACAGGCAGAGAATGTAGGGGTGGAAAACGTCCCCGCTCCATTTCTTCGGAAGATGGGGGAAACCCCTCTGTGGAGATACAGAAAGGTCTGGTGGGAGGGGGCACCAGCGTCATTGAGAAGCTCTGCTGGGGCTGATGTAGGAGGTTCCTTACAGAACCGGGCTCACCAAATCTCAGAGATCAGGCTTACAGAAAGAGCAGAAAAAAGGGTGGCGGGTGGGAAAAAACAAAAAAAGAAAGAGCAGAAAGGCCAACGTGGAAGGCCGGTGAGCAGGTGAGGGGAGCGCTTTATCCTCAGAGAGTGATGGGGACAATTACTTGAACACAGTGTCTTCACAGGCACAACAGGGTGGTGTTCAGTCTACACAACCAACGAGATCAAGGCTGGATGATGGGAGGTCGAGGTTAGTCTTTACCTTTACTGACCAAGAAAAAGAGGAAAAACAGAAATTGATCAAGCTATGTTGGAAAGTGGGGACACTGCTGCGGTCTCTTCGCAAAGGAAAGATAATATAAGAGTGCTGTGAACTGCCCACAAGTTTACGTAATTTAGATGAAACGGAAAATTCAATTTCCCGGATTCGGCAGGCAGCCGGCCTTCCTGCGCTGCCCACCTTTGGCCACAAGAGGGCGCGCGAACCCGCCCTTCATGACCCTCCTGGAGCGCAGGCATGTTCCGCCCATGGATGGGGCACCTAGTCCAAGAGGGAGGAAAACGCTTAGTGTGAGCTTCCCGACTTATCTTGCAGAAGTTTTCGTTTAATAGATTGTCCCTATGTTTCATTCTTTACCTTCTCTCAGTACTAGGATTTATTTTACAACAATAGCCGCTCATTGAGGCGTTTGAATGTCGTACTCATAACTTGAGGGAGCATTTTGTAAAATAAGACAAAATCTTATCCAGTTGCCAGGATGTTTCTTGGCAAGAGTAGTGATCACAAGAAGACAACACATCAAAGAATATGTGATCAGAGATTTCAAAGGCCATTATCAGTTCAGTTCAGTTCAGTTGCTCAGTCGTGTCCAACTCTTTGCGACCCCATGAATCGCAGCACACCAGGCCTCCCTGTTCATCACCATCTCCCGAAGTTCACTCAGACTCACGTCCATCGAGTCCATGATGCCATCCAGCCATCTCATCCTTGGTCGTCCCCTTCTCCTCCTGCTCCCAATCCCTCCCAGCATCAGAGTCTTTTCCAATGAGTCAACTCTTCCCATGAGGTGGCCAAAGTACTGGAGTTTCAGCTTTAGCATCATTCCTTCCAAAGAAATCCCAGGGTTGATCTCCTTCAGAATGGACTGGTTGGATCTCCTTGTCGTCCAAGGGACTCTCAAGACTCTTCTCCAACACCACATTTCAAAAGCATCAATTCTTTGGCGCCTAGCCTTCTTCACAGTCCATTATAATTATCTCCATTTGGGAGTGAAGAGTTCTGCAGAGCAGACTGAATGTTACCTGGAGTCTGAATGAGCCGTTCCTCTGTCTTCACCTGTGAGTTTCTATTGCTTTCATCAGCTAAATCACAACACTGAATACAGTTCTATATATTCTGCCTATGCTCACATGAGCCCTAACAATGAAACCAAAAGGGTAAGACTCTTATAAACTGAGGAAAATGAAACAAAATGCTGATGGAATTACTGCTGTATGTTAATTGTATTTAAATATTGTGATTATTCAAAGCTATTATATTGCTGGATAACGTTAGCCAAGAATTTAACTAAAATTGCTCTTTAAAAATTTGCTAAATGATTTGTCTATTACACTTTGGTGAGGCTAGGGGGAAAAACAAAAAAAAATTTAGCTCTGTTAAAGGTACTATAAATGTATTCTGTATTAAAGTGTCACAAAATCATACATTTCAACAACCATCTGGCAACGGATGAAGATCAAGGTATTTTTGCACAAAAGACTTGCCACTCTGATTACCCCCATGTGTCCTGAACATCATCCCCATAAATGAAGTGAAGACTTGAATTACCTCTCAGCCTTTGCTAGTAAGGCTGGCATCAGCTGTCCTCAGTTAGGACTCCTGAAATGCCTCTTCCCATCCGAGCTGGTCTCCAGGATAAAGTAGGGTGCATGGTGCAAGGGTCCGGTTACACGCATTAGCTGTCAGCAGATGTCTTGAGATGTTTCAACAGTCTTGGGGCCTGCGGAGCACTGCTGTCTACACCAGGCTGAGCCTCCAGATTGGGGCTTCACCAGCAATGGTTGGATTTTGGCAATGTCCTCTTGTGAAACTCAGAGGCAGCCAACAGAGGACCCTTGCCCAGGCTCCAGAGGGCCTGTTATAGGCTCCCTGCAATAGTCTCTCAAACTCTGTTCCCTCAACCACGACCTGGTCCCACACTGATCCTTTACACTGCTTAAGGAGATGGAGGTCCTGGGCTGTGGAGCTGGTGAGTGCGGTAGAATCTGGTTCCTGGCTGCCAGCTTCTAGCTGCTTATTCTGCTTCCCATTAGCCCTTCTTTTCCAAGCTGGCTGCTGCTCCTTCTTCGTGGTCCCCAACATCACTGCTTTCCAGGTTTTACAAAGCTTCCAGGATGACCTTCATTAGGGATACATCTCCCTGAGCTTGGGGACAAGGGGTGCTAACTTACACACAGCTGGGAATCACCCAGACTAGACAGTGAGGTGTCTTTACACCTGGAATATGCCTGTGAGGGGTTTAGGATTTCTTGGAATTCTAGGATTTGTTGGAAAGGGTTGTGTCCCTAGAAAGAGGGAGGAGCTCCCTCGTGGCCAGCCCCCAAATCCCAACTCGCACATTAGGTCAGAGTTTGAGCCTTCCCCCTGTTCGGGGAAGTGGACTGAGAGTTTATGCTAAGCCATTGGCTCTCTGTGGGATTCCTTAGGGAAGATCAGACCTCCTGAGGAGATGCTGAGGGTTCAAAGGCCTGGTGTGGTCTGTGGTCGGAAGGGCTGAGGCATCAGTGCATTGCTGTGGATCATTGAACCTGTGTGTCCTGGGGCTTGGGTAGGGGTAGGGGGGAGGCTGCTGCAGGCTGTGGCTCCACTTCCTTCAAGGGCGGCGAGAACCAAGGTGTTTCAGCACCGAGGTCTGGACAGCGCCCTCCGTCTGGGCTGGAGGTGCCCTAAGGGGTGGTGTACACACCCCTCAACGGGAGTGTGGGTTTGGCGAGGGAGGCCAGGGAGGGAGCCGGGCCTGCCGCGCTGACGTCTCAGGGACAGATGGGAGGCAGATCCTGGTAGAGCTGCCCCAGAGCAGCGTGCCAGGCATGACCCTGGGGCTACTCCACTCTTGTGCAGATAAGAATGCTGCCCATGTCCACCTCTTCCATTGCCTAAGTGCAACATGGTGTTAAAATGGGTATTTCTGCTAAGAATCTAAGACAGCAGAGATCAGATACCTAAAGTGAGATGTGAGGCAGGATGCCATGCAAAACTGACTCCCCCGCAAAAAAAAGTTGCTGAGAAACTCTTGGGGGACTCTTACGCCCCTCACCTATAATGAGAACATCAAAGCAGTCCTGAAAAGGACTGAAAAGGATTTCTAAGCTTTTGGAAAGATGGTGGGGAGGTGGCTTGTCCCACAGATCAAACCTAGTGACAGTGATTTTAACAGGCCGCCTGGGCAGCTTGACATGGGTCCCCTGGTGTTTGGGGGCGTACTCAGTGGCCTGATGTATATTTTTGCTCCCCTGGTGGTCCAGCGATTTAGACTCTGCACTTCCACTCCAGGGAGTGTGGGTTTGATTGCTGGTCAGGGAACCAAGATGCGACTTGTTGCATGGTGCAGCCCCCAAGTAAAAAGGTATCTGCATGCTTTTTAAAGCACAAATTTGAGGGCAAAAGATGCAAGAATTCTTCCCATGATCTAGACATGTTCTGGGTGCCTGGGGTAGGGGATAGGGGGCTGGGAGTTTGGGGGAAGGTCCTCTTAGGTGCCATCTGAGGGGTGGCCTGGAGGGCTGACATAAAGTTCAGTTCAGTTCAGTTGCTCAGTCGCATCCAACTCTTTGTGACCCCATGAATTGCAGCACGCCAGGCCTACCTGTCCATCACCATCTCCCCAAGTTCACTCAGACTCACGTCCATCGAGTCCGTGATGCCATCCAGCCATCTCATCCTCTGTCGTCCCCTTCTCCTCCTGCCCCCAATCCCTCCCAGCATCAGAGTCTTTTCCAATGAGTCAACTCTTCTCATGAAGTGGCCAAAGTACTGGACCTTCAGCTTTAGCATCATTCTTTCCAAAGAAATCCCAGGGCTGATCTCCTTCAGAATGGACTGGTTGGATCTCCTTGCAGTCCAAGGGACTCTCAAGAGTCTTCTCCAACACCACATTTCAAAAGCATCAATTCTTCGGCACTCAGCCTTCTTCACAGTCCAACTCTCACATCCACACATGACCACAGGAAAAACCATAGCCTTGACTAGACGGACCTTAGTCGGCAAAGTAATGTCTCTGCTTTTGAATATATTATCTAGGTTAAGGCTTCCCCAGTAGAGAGCAACGAGCTGAAATACTATTTTCTCCAAGGCTAAGTGAAATCCTCAGCCCTGAGGGAGTCTCTTAAAATTCCACCCAAGTCAGAGAGAGTAGGGTGCTGCTAGAGATACTGACCATGGAGAGTTCTCTGCACCTCTGTTTATCCTCCCTTCCCTGCTCTGACTCAGAAGCGCTCAGAGAAACTTCAGCAAGACCAGGAGGGAAGCGGCTTCAACTTTAATTCATGTTCAGAGTCTTGACTGTTACATAGGATGGTTGTAATCACAGTCTGGGGGAGTGTTTCTTAACTGGATTTGTCTCTCACTCTCTTCACCCACCTTTGCTCTGTCATCCATGAGAAGAACTAGAAACTGAACACCTTTTTGAGGAATGATAGGAAACAGTCACTTTATGATCTCAGCTCACCTTGTACATGTTTAGAACACCCTCTGAAACAAACGGCCAGTCCCATTTGCTTCCAATCCTGATTCCTTGGAGACAACACATACAGCACCGGTAGCTCAGCATCTATCGGGAGAGCAACTCTGTGGCCAGTTGATGTGTCCCAGGTCTGGAGATAAGAAAACATCCTCAGTGGGAGAGGCAATGGGCCAAAGAAAAATTTTATCATATACTGTATTTGTGGCAAGGCTGTGCCAGCTTCATTTTTAAAAATTCATTTTAAAAATATTTATTTGGTTGCATTGGGTCTTAGTTACAGCATGTGGGTGGGACCTAGTTCCTTGACCAGGAATCAAACCCAGGTCCCCTGCACTGGGAGCATGAGTCTTAGCCACTGGACCACCAGGGAAGCCTGTATGCCATTTTAAAATGCTATCTTCCTTTCAAAATGAAGCAGTACAGCTAGTTTGGTGTGAAGCAGGAATGTATAAGTAGATTAATGGAACAGAATAATATCTAGGAATTAAAATTTTTTTAAAATATTTGATGCCTTGGTGCTGGTGGAATAAACCTTTGAAGTTAAGTTTAAGACAATTTTTCCTTTTCTTTCTCTTCATCCCTACTTTTTCTTTCTAAAAAGTGATACTTTAACCACAAAAAAATACCCTTGCCCCAGTTTTTATAATAATGTATGCTGCTTTGTTTTCTCAACTGGGGGAACAAGTGCTTATTCATGTGTAATAAATGAACTGAGAGTTAAAACTGATAACTGAAAATCCACTTTTATAACAAAAATGAGATTGTATTGGTAAAATATTATCTGACAATTACAACCTTTTACAATTTGACTTATGAATACACAAAAAGAATTTTATTAATTCCATGAGAAACTTGAAGGACACCATTAAAACTTTAATAAAGTTTGCTTAGAACTAATTCTTAGGCTAGAATATCTACAAAATAGATTTGAACATAAAATTCTTTTCTAAAAATTATTTATTTATTTGGCTGCACCAAGTCTTAGCTGCATGCAGGATCTTTAGTTTCAGCATGAACCCTTAGTTGCAGTGGAACTTATGGCATGTGGGATTTAGTTCCCTGACCAGAGATTGAACCCAGTTCCCTGCACTGGGAGTGCAGTCTTAGCTACTGGGCCACCAGGGAAGTCCCTGAATGTAAGATTCTTGAAAGAAGAACAGTCTAAGAGATTTCGGAGTGTTTGTTTGGTATTAAATTAAAATGTTACTTTTAGGAGATTTAAGTGAATAGAAAGGGGTTGTTTTCTGCCTTAGCCAAGGAGGCAAGACCCACTTAAGACATTTAAGTTTAAACTCATGCTGAAATGTGACATCTCTTGGAGTAAGTATTGCTTCCACTGGTTCACAGTAGCAGGGGAACCTCAAGGAGAAGAGGAGAAAAGGTCACTGCAAGAAAGCCCTAGGGGATAGCCTCCTGAGCACTGGGAGATGGGGATGGGTGCTATGCCCCAGCCTGTTCTCTGGTCAGTGGATTTGAGAAGGGATCTGCCCCACCAACCCCCAGGGAACAGAGAGCAAGACCACGCATAGCACAGCCCCATCTGATGCTCTGAACAGATTTTAGAGAAGGCCAAGAGTAATTTCAGAGTATGAGTAAGAGAGAAAAGCATGTTGTTTGTTTATTTTTAAATTCTGAAGAACTAGGAAAAGAGACTAGTTCATGACAGAAGAAAGATATAACAGTGAAAATGATGGAAAGGTTCAGATTTTTTCCTCAGAAAAATAGTATGAGACTTCCTTCAAGGTGTGGCCTCCTTAAAATGAGGTTTGAAAAGCTTTATGGGGCAACTGACTTTGAGTTTAAAAGAGAGGAGAGTAAGACAGGGGAGGCCTTTTGGAAACTGAAATGACAATAGCAGGATCAAGTGGTCTCTGAAATTGCAGAGCATGGAATCCCAGATGGCGGACATGCCTGAGAAGATGCCCAAAGGGCAGAGAGAATATGAAAACTGGAGACAATCTGAGAGGAGATTACTGATGCAGAGGATGGAGCAGCATGATTATCCATCCAGGTGGTGGGAATTATCCACCCTATGGAAAGGTGAACACACTCCCGGGAAAAGTCTAGAGCAAAAGGAACTGAAGCAATACTGAAAAATACACTAGGAAACTTCTCTAAACTGGCTGAAAAGTAGTCTTTTATAATTTAAATTTCCTCTGGTCTTGGGCTATGTTCCTTTATCTCCATAGCTTTGAGTATGTGAGCATTGCAATTTAATAAAAGCTTTTTGATCATAGGTTAGTTTCACAGGTTAAAAATAACTTGTTGAATTTTAATTTGCATTTCTCTAATCATATAAAGAAGTTATTTTCATGTGTTTAAAAATAATTTACATTTAGTTTCCCAATAACTCTCTTGTCCTGTCTTCTGTTGTGCTGTTTGTGTGTTAATCACTCAGTCCAGTCCCACTCATTTGGACCCTTTGGACTGTAGCCCACCAGGCTCCTCTGTCCATGGGATGGGTTCTCCCAGCAAGAATACTGGAGTGGGTTGCCGTTTCGTTCTCCAAGGGATATTCCTGACCCAGGGATTGAACCCAGGTCTTCCGCGTTGCAGGGAGACTCTTTACCAACTGAGCCACCAGGAAAGCCTGTACTGTTTCTTTCTTTTTAAAATAGCTCTTCGGGTGACAAGGGGCTGCAGTGCTCGGTTCACACCCCCAGGAGTCTTCCAAGTCACCCCTGTCAGATAAGAAAACGACACTATTGCAGAGAAATAGGAGCACAGAAGCACGAACGGTCCAAAGTCCCCGGTTCGCTCGGTGCGAAAATGTGAAACTATGACCCCGACGTGACTTGAACACGCAACCTTCTGATCTGGAGTCAGACGCGCTACCATTGCGCCACGAGGTCACAAAGGATCCCTGACTTTTGATCCTTTAAGGCTCCTCAGTTCCGCCCATCCAGGTCGCTTCTTGGATTAAACTCCTTGCTTTTCTGGTAAACTTCCGGTCAAACAGAAAAAGAGCGAGAATTGGGCGGAGGACCTGGCTGTGCGAGCTCCCGGGACTCCCAGCCCACCCAAGCCCAAGGAGGGAAACAGCTGCAAAACCCAAAGTCCGGCCGGTGCTGGGGTGGGGTGAGTGCAGTACCGCATTCCCGCCGCTGAAAACCGTTAAAGAGGGGAACAAAACCCGAAATCAGCGGGCACAGCTGGGAGATGACTTTGGAACTTAGCATAAAATTAGATGCTCCTGTGTCCACCCTTCGCCCCATCCGTCATTTTTGAACATTACATAAATGTGCAGTAACAATTAAAATCAATAATCCCACTACCCGCTGTAAAGCATTTTGATGTCTTTCTTTCCAGATTTCCAACTTACTCCAGTATTCTGGCCTGGAGAATTCCATGGGCAGAGGAGCCTGGCAGGCTACAGTCCATGGGGTCACAAGAGTCGGACATGACTTAGCAACTAAACCACCACCACATACATGAGTGTCCACCTGTGTGTTAAACCTTCTTTGCTGTAAAGTACAGCAGTTACAGAAATTGGCACAAAACAAAGAGAAGGATCGCAAACCCTTGCTTCCCCCAGACCTGCCAGCCACCCCAAGAGCTTGACATCTGCCTTCCTCCCTGACAAGCAGTCCACGTGGATGTCTATGGAAAGGACTTCCTTGCTTCATAGTTTAATCACCCAAATGTGCATCAGTAAAAACTGTGGTGGTGTTCTGTCTGGGGCATATGTCACTTTTCATCCACCCTGTTCTCAGGTTTCGCATTTCTGTTGTCAGTGTGTCTTGTTACTGGAGAATGCTGACTTACATTATTTAGTTATGCTTTCCATGGTGGTCCTCCACTGTATGCTACTATTTCCCCCTTGGTAATTAATAAATATTTTGGGGATAAATGCTTTCAAGGTATACAAGCTGTTTCTCTTCAAACTTGCACCAATTTTAGCATCCAGACTTGACTGCAACAACTATGACTGTGGTGTTGTCTCATGGTCATTTTCTGTTTCCCTTTTTCCATCTATGTTCATCAACATAATTCTTCTACAGGAAAGAAGTGGTACTTCTTGGGGTTTTCCTGGTGACTGGTTAGTTAAGACTCTGCACTTCCATTGTAGGGGCCACTGGTTCGATTCCTTGTTGGGGAACTAAGATCCCTCAGGATCAAAAAGTTGAAAACAAAAACAGAACTGGTACTTCTCTTCCATTTACTTAGGTATTACATATTCATTTATTTATTTGCATCAATACAGATTCATGGGTATTTTTAAAATTTATAGTTTTAATCCATGTGTATTAGTTGCCCAGTCCTGTTTGACTCTTGGTGACCCCATGGACTGGGGCCCGCCAGCCGCGTCTGTCCATGGGATTTCCCAGGCAAATATACTGGAGTGGGTTGCCATTTCTTCCCCCAGTGGATCTTCCCAACCCAGGGATTGAACCCAGGTCTTTTACATTGCAAGCAGATTCTTTACCATCTGAGCTACCAGGGAAACTCTTTTAATCCATAGAATATCATTTTTAATAATGTTTCTGAAAGTCTCCCAGCTTTGGCTACAAGTCCTTCTGGTTAGTTAATGTGGCCTTTTGACATCTGCATCCTGTTTTCAGCACTTTTTTAGTTTCTGACACAAGATGTTCCAGGATTATTTTTTAGTTTCCCTGCACCAGGAATTAACCAGAAAACCATTTCTCCAAGGAGCTCTGGTTCCTGTTTTTGGAGTATGGTTTTAAGAAATCAAGATCTGGCTGTTGGGTGTGCTCATTACAATGGGCTGTCACCCTCCTTTTCATTATTTGTAGCTTCTCGGACACTGAGAAATACAGCTCTCATTAGTAATAATATATGCACTTATGATACATATGTAAACATACATATATGTGTTTCAGAATTACTAACCTATACACCTAAATTCTTTGATTTCTTTGTGGTTTCATGCTTGATTTCTTTCCGAATATTTGTTAAAGAACAGTTCTGTATGTTTTCCTTGCTTTTGGAGTTCTCTGATGGTGTGTCTGCTTTCATCATTGGTTTCGATGTCCCGTCTCATCCAGTTGTCTGCTTAGTTGTCGTCAATCCAGACCCCTCCCCTGCCCCCAAGGTTGTAGTTTACCCATCCATCTCCCTTCCCCCATCCCCCAACTTGCTCTGGTCATAGCCATGCTGTGGTCCACAGTGTGTGTGCCCTTAGTCGGGTTTGTGCTTTGTCTTCATGTCTCATTGAATGGTGTTTTCCCCCCATAGCAGTAAGTTGAATTGGTGTATCACTGTGCAGTTACAGGAGAAGGCAATGGCAACCCACTCCAGTACTCTTGCCTGGAAAATCCCATGGACGGAGGAGCCGGGTAGGCTGCAGTCCATGGGGTCGCACAGAGTTGGACACGACTGAAGCGACTTAGCAGCACACCTGTAAGAAAAAGATTTACTAAGAGGATTACCTTATATGTGTATGGCTTTTTGTTTTTGCCTTTAGCTTTACAGGCAAAATACTGTTTTGCAAAGTCATTAACATTAGTTCTTCTCTTCCCCAAGTCCTTCATGCCTGGTTATATTATTTATCTGTAGTACAGTTAGGTTGTTACTTTTATATTCCATTTCTGGTTCATGCAGGAACACACCTGATTACTGTTATTTTCTTTAAACTTCAGCATTTGTAAAATATTACCATGGTTCTAAGTGCCAGAGCTGTGTGAAAGGGTATACTAAAAACTGTGTCACTCTCTTGTCATCTCTATTACCCAGACTCATTGCCCTCTTCTTTCCAGCTCTTCATCAACTACAGCTGCAGGTAACTAATCTTTTCAGTTTCTGGTTGATCTTTCTTGCATTCTTTTGCACAAATGAGCAGGTATATGTTTATTCTATTACACCCTTTTCTTTCTTAGATAAAGGATAGCACACTATAATTATTATTTTGCCCTTTGCTTTTTTTAGCTTAGTGAAAAGGAAATCACTCCACGTCAGTTTGTTGAGATCTTTCTTTCTTACAGCTACACAGTACTTTCTGGTGTGGATGCAAGCACAGCTTACTCAACCAATTTCCCATAGTTTTTGCATATTTCCAAGATTCATCCATGTTGCTGTATGTCTCAACACTCCATTCTTTTTTAGTGCCTAATATTCCATTGCATGGATATATCAAATTTTGTCTATCAGATTGGTACAGTTAAAATCTACCAAAATACCAAATGGAGATTTTTTCAAATAGAGGAGTAATCAGATTCTCCCCTTTACAGGTTTTTAAAAAATTGTTGAAGGTTGTAGTAATCCACTTGTTTTTGTTTTTAGTCACCAAGGCGTGTCCGACTCTTTTGTGACCCCATGGACTGTAGTCCACCAGGCTCCTCTGTCCATGGAAGAGTCCTGGAGGCAAGAGTACTGGAATGGGTTGCCATTTCCTTCTCCAGGGACTGAACACATCTCTTCTCCATTACAGGTGGATTCTTTGCTGCTGAGCCACCAGGGAAGCCCCATATAATAATTTACATCTGCTAATCCTAAACTCCCAATCCAACACTCCCCATTCCTTTCGCCCTTGGCAACCACAAGTCTCTTCTCAATGTCCGTCTGTTTCTGTTTAGTAATATGAATTTCAAATATTTTATCTTGCAGTTCTAAAATGTCCACTTGATTTCTGGCAGGTTTTAATTGTTTTGAAATATTCTATCCCAGATGTTTTAAAAATCAGTTGTAACCCCCTTTCCTTCTAGCTTTCTAAACATATGAATCACAGCAGTTTTGACTGTTCACTCCAGGTCTGAATCATTTCTGGATTTGTTTCTATTGACTGTTCCATTTATTATTGCTCACCAATTTTCCCCTCTGGTGAATGTTGATTTAACTTTTTTTTCTGGACAATGTGGATGATGAACGTAAATTTTAGAAGCTCTGGCCCGATTACACTAACTTCCTTCCCTTCTGCCTTGTAAAGCCATGAGCACTGGCCCCACAGAGAAACCACTGTGAGGGAGACAACAGCTTTCTCCTCAGGAGACTCGAGTCCAGAATCTGCTGTTGCACCAATCCTCTTATCACATTTCTGGATGTACCTGGGTTTCCTGGTGGATCTACTGCCTGGGGATGTGGAACGTCAGGATTTTCTAAGGTGAAAATATCAACTAAAGTGACAGGGTGGTGCTCTGCTCACATAGTGGTTTCAGGGAAATCCCTGGTGCAGATGGGTTGGCAGGAGTTGAGAGTTTTCTTTTGAAGATTGGGATCCTGCTCTCCTCTGTTATTTTGCTGTTCTCAAAAGCTCATTTCCTTCTTCTAGAGATTTCATGGGCTTCCTTAGTAGCTTAGCTGGTAAAGAATCTGCCTGCAATACAGGAGACCCTGGGTTCAATTCCTGAGTTGGAAAGATCCCCTGGAGAAGGGAATGGCTACCCGCTCCAGTATTGTGGCCTGGAGAATTCAATGGAATGTATAGAGATTTTACATGGAAAGGATTTTACATGGAGATTCCTTTTCCAGTTTGTATGGGATGCAAAAATTCTCCAACTTGGTAAAGGCAGTGTCAAAATAACAATTATTAAAAAGGATGCAATTGCCCAGTATTGGCAAAGATATGGGGCAGAAGGCACCCTCATATGTGACTGGTCAGAGTCAGGGCTTTTAGAAGGCATTTGGCATGTGTATTAAAAGGCCTTATTAATATGTGCACTTTGTCCCAGAAATTCCATTTTTATGACCCCATGGAAAACAGTTAAGCATATTTGCAGTGATTTTCCTGTAGGGTTATTAAAATTGTTTATAACAGTGAAGAATTAGCAGCAGTTTTAGCTGCTCCTTTCCAGAAGCAGAGTCTAGATTTTTGAAATATGAGAGGAAGGAGGAAGAATACTCCAGGTTGGGTTCCCCAGCCGACTCTGAGTGGATCTTTGCACGGAGGGTTTTGGGATCACAAGAGAAGGAAGCAGGACTGGATAGAGAGAGGAGACGGCTGTTATGCAGACTCAATGAACACATCAACTGACCCCAGGAAGAGCTCCAAGTTCACAACTGCCTCAGCGTTAAGTGGAAAGGCCAGATTTCTACTCCTGGGTCAACTAGTTGTTGGATGTGGGCTGTCCCGGGAATGGGTCTGCTTCAGGGGTGAGGTGACTCTCAACCTCAGGACTGCCTGCCAACAGCATGTCTAGGGTATGTCTAGGGTGTGTAGAATAAACACTTCAGTTCTGAAAGTGGGGACAGGGCAGCCCACTGTTTCATCACCTGGATTCACTTCATATGACTTTTGGGAAAAGAAACACCAGGATTCTGGAGGGTCTGTTTTCCTGGAAGAAACTTACAAGGGGGATGAACTACAGTCTCCTCTCCCTCTGCTGCTGGTCTTAAGGTTTTAATTTATATTCACTGTTGCCTCCTCAACCTCAGCCAGCACCTGCACTCATCTTGGTGCCTTACCCAGTGGCAAGACTCAGACATTCATCCCTGGGGCCCTGGTTGCTGTGTGCTCCTCAGGCTATGACTGCTGTGTTCGTTATTCACCACCAAGATGGGTGAGTTGGTACTAGGAGGTATTCTAAGACAATGTGGAATTACCTGGGTGCCAAACATATGCCTCCCTTCCCCCACTGCAGTAACAGCCCCACCCTCTCCTAGAGATCAGATCAGATATCCCTGTAGCAGTGCTGGCTCCTCTTGTTGGTGCCTGGTCCCCTGGCAGCAGCTGCAGTTTACATCTCAAAGGGATTATCAATGACTATCAATGTGTTTCCTGAATTAACTGTTCCACAAAGTGCGGCCTAAACTGGCACTTATGGCATGCCTTCAACAGGCCATTCCAGTTCCAGTGTCCATCACCCTGGAAGCTTCTGGGGACGTGGTTGGTGATAGGACTAGTGGATCTTGTGAGAATATGCACACTGCATTAACCTCCTCTGCTGTAAAGTTTGATAAAGGATAAAGGATAAACAAGGATAAAATTCCTTGTTTATTATGTGGTTGTTGTCATGTGGATGAATCAAACGTTCTATGAGCCCCACGATAGTGAGTGGTTTTGTCTGAGACCTTGCAAGCAGGAAAGGAAAGCAAATAGCTAGAATATGAGTTGATTCAGTCATATGAATTGCTGTTGTTTTCATAACAGAAGGGATCCAGTGGCACTAACTTGCCACCAAGTGTCTGACTGGTCTCCTAGCGGGGTGGTAACCATATTAGGGACCTAGCACTGGGGAGCCTGTGGCTGGAAGGCTGGACAGTCAGCAGTTGCAGAAAGTGAACAAGCCTTGGGAAGGGGCAGCTTGGGATGATGGGCATATATGCAGAGCTTCCATCTCTGCCACCAGGGCTTCAAAATTTAAGCTTGTGTTGTCAGCACTGAGCGACTGAACAAAAGTTGATGGACATCAACTTAGATCCTGGATAGAAATGAAGTGTAGGAGCTGGGCTTACATTTACCTGGCTTTACCTCTGTTTATGGAGAGCAGGGAGAAAATTCCTCTCTTACTGTCAGAATTTAGGGGTGTTGCTGGGAGACAAAGGGGCGATATACTAGAGGAGAAAGGTTTAGTGTTATTTCCCATCAAACCTTTAGCTGACTTCCAAGCAGTGAAACAAGAGAAACCCTGTAAAAAGTGGCACCTTTTTAGGGTGAGGTTGTGTGTGTGTGTTAGTTGCTCAGTTGTGACTTTTTGCGACCCTATGGGCTGTAGCCTGCCAGGCTCCTCTGTCCATGGGATTTTCCAGGCAAGAATACTGGAGTGGGTTGCCATTTCCTTCTCCAGGAGATCTTCCCAACCAAGGAATTGAATTCAGGTCTCCTGCACTGCAGGCAGATTCTTTACTCTCTGAGCCACTGGGGAAGCCACCGGGGAAAGTGAGGTTCAGTTCAGTTCAGTTGCTGAGTAGTGTCCGACTGTTTGCGACCCCATGAATCGCAGCACGCCAGGCCTCCCTGTCCATCACCAACTCCCGGAATTCACTCAGACTCATGTCCATCGAGTCCGTGATGCCATCCAGCCATCTCATCCTCTGTCGTCCCCTTCTCCTCCTGCCCCCAATCCCTCCCAGCATCAGAGTCTTTTCCAATGAGTCAACTCTTCCCATGAGGTGGCCAAAGTACCGGAGTTTCAGCTTCAGCATCATTCCCTCCAAAGAAATCCCAGGGCTGATCTCCTTCAGAATGGACTGGTTGGATCTCCTTGCAGTCCAAGGGACTCTCAAGAGTCTTCTTCAACACCACAGTTCAAACACATCAATTCTTTGGCGCTCAGCCTTCTTCACAGTCCAACTCTCAACATCCATACATGACTACTGGAAAAACCATAGCCTTGACTAGACGGACCTTAGTCGGCAAAGTGAGGTTACGAGAGGTTAAATGGATGAGCTGCTTTCAGCAGCTGGCACAGTACAGGGAAGATAGAGATTACAGTTCAAGATCAAGCTCTACTAAGTTAGACGGGCTTGGTAAAGGCCTTGGAGCTTGCGCTGAGACTCCAAGAGGACCATGCTCTAGAGCAAGGACAAAACTGAGACAGACCAACTTTAACGTGATCCACTAGTACTCTGTTAAAATAAAACCTTATTCTCTCTAGAGGAAGATAAACCAGGGATCTCTGCAATTTTTATACTTACAATAGCTGGCATCAAATGAAATATTTTACTAATATTTAGTAGGTGTATTAAAAAATCATATAAAGTAAATATCCTCCATTAAAAAAAAAAGATAACAGCTGACTAGATAGCAAGAAAAACAACAGACATAGGAGTAGGTTCCAAAGTGTAGCTACTGTAGTTAACTGCCCAGGACTTGAAATGAATATTATTAATATATTCAGGAGAAAAGAATGGCGAATTTCAGCAGATACCTACAATCCATATAAAGAGCGGACAAAAATTCCAGAAAGAAAATCTGACTAAAGTTAAAAATTCAAAATGTGGGTTTATTAGCAGATTAGGATAGTGGAGGTATATAGTTTGATGCACACAGAGAAGAGAGAGATGGGAGACAGAAGAAGCTTTAAGAGAGACCTGGACCACAGTGAGAGACAGTGGAATGCCATTTTATTTTAGGTTATGAAAAAGATCCCCAAAACTAACTATAATGAAAAGCAAATGCCAGATTAGAACCCTTATCCCAGTGAAAATATCCTACCTAAGTGAATGCAAAGTAAATATACAAAAAAAAAAAAAAAAAAAAGATACAGTTAAGACAAAAGCTGAGATAAGCCACTGGATGCTCTGATAACCAGGCAAAGGGAGCATGATCCAGTTAGAATGAGGAAAGTCAGGGATGAACTAAGAACACAGGAATAGGCAAATACGTGAATAAATATGAGTAAACACTGTTTAAAATAGTGATAATAATATCTTTTGGAGTTTAAAACAGAAATAAAATATATGACTACAATGGAACAAAAGGCAGAGTATCAAGGGAATTAAATCATTATTTTTTTTCATTGCTTTGAAATATTGAAATACTAATTTCAAGAGTGCTCCAACGAGTCAAAGACATTTTAGGGGTAATGATTTTTCAGATGTTTCAATATTAGGACAACCTTACAATTTTAAAAATTAAGGAAACCAAAGACTTTTTATTTTTATAAATTATATCAATATTTACTGTATTTGAAAGCAAAATTGGAAAAATGTTTACTGTTTTATTGATTAAAAATACTAAACTTACAATATGATATTGAAATATATTTTTGAAAAAAAAATCTTCAAAACAAAAAATTAGTGCTAAGAGTGATGGTGTCTGAAATTTTTTGCAAATCTCTTTTAATGCCTGACTAGAATAGTTTGCGAGGTCTGCTATAACAAAAGTACCACAGATGAAATGGCTTAAATGACAGTTTATCTACTCACGGTTCTGGGGACAGATGTCCAGGAGCCAGGTGTCTGCAAGGCTCGTTTCTCCTGAGGCCCCTCTCCTCGGCTTGCTGGTAGCTACCCTCCTGGGGCCTCTTCACATGGTTGTCCCTTTGAGTGTGCACTGCTGGTGGACTCTCTGTTCATCCATGTTTCCTCTTAAGGACATCAGTCAGACTTTATTTAGGAACCACCCTAACAGCCTCATTTTAACTTGTTATGTTAGTTGCTCAGTCGTGTTTGACTCAATGCAACCCCACAGACTGTAGCCCACCAGGCTTCTCTGTCCATAAGCTTCTCCAGGCAAGAATATTGGAGTGGACTGCCATGCCCTCCTCCAGGGGATCTTCTGGACCCAGGGATTGAACCCGGGTCTCCTGAATTGCAGGCAGACTCTACCATCTGAGCCACAAGGAAAGCCTCCTTGTGGAAAGGTGGCTTTTAACTTATCACCTCTTTAAAGGGCCTATGTCCTAAAGCAGACATTCTTGGGCACTTGGGAGTCAGTCTCAGCACATGAATTTGAGGGGTGAGGGACACAGTTCACTCAATAACAATGGCTCAATAGAAGATAGCTGAATTCTGAGATCTTCTTTTGCATTAAATATTTTGCAATATCTCATGCCATGCAGCTTCCGAAAAACAGTAATCTACATTCATGAGAAAATGAGTATGAAAAATGAGAATGAGAAAGGTAAATAATGCCTTAGATTATGAAAATAGTCCTGCTGCTCTAGGGTAGCAACCAAAATAATAACTGAATGTATAATTAAGTTGAATAGAGTAGAATATGAGATAATGAAGCATATTTGATTAATACAAAAAAAGCAATAAAGGAGAAATGGAAGAAACAAGGTAACACAAGCAGACTTACACCCAATGAGTAAGTACATGAAATGAAAATGGATTACACTCACTAATTAAACTACAGAGATTGTCAGACTAAAGATAGACCCTAAATGGATGCTGCTTACAGGAGACATACTATAAATATAAGGTCACAGATTAGGTTAAAAGTAAAAAATAGGGGAAAGACATATATCATGTATATTTGCTTTCTACTGCTGCATAATGCATTAATGGGAACAGTGGCTTAAAACAACAACTGTTTATTAGCCCACAGCTCTGTGGGTCAGGAGTTCAAGCACAGTGAGGTTGGATTCTCTGCTCTGGTCTCAAAGGCTGAAATCAATGAGTCAGCAGGGTTGATTCTTGTCTGAAGGCTGAGGAAGAATCCATTTCTGAGCTAAATCAACTTGTTGGCAAAATTCAGCTCCTTGAAGCTACAAGACTGATGTTCTTGTTTCCTTGCTGGGCTCAGTCACAAGCTGCTCTCAGGTCCTACAGGGTGCACATTCCTGTCACGTGGCCCCTTTGTCTTCAAGGTCAGCAATGAAGAACATAGCTCACACTGACTCCCCCTCATATTCCCAATCTCACTCACCAGGAGGAGCACCACACTTTTTAAGATCTCAACTGATTTGGTCTGGCCCACTGGGGTAATTTCATTATTCTGAGTCAACTGATTTGGGACTTCAGTTGTATTTGCAAAATCCCTTCACAAAAGTACCTAGATTAGTGTTTGACTAAGTAATTGGGAACCTCTTGCATACCAGGGGCCAGAAGTTTAGGGAGCAATTTAGAATTCTGCCTAACACACCATGCAGACATGAACTGAAAGAAAATTATATCTAGAATATAGAAAGATATTCTAATAACCTGCAAATAACCAGAAAGTTTGGGAGAGTCTTGAATGGCACTTCTCAAAAGAGGATATTCAAGAAGCCAGTAAACACCTGGAAAGGGACTCAACATCAATAGAGTGTAAGGTGATGCAGATTAAACCTCTAACGTGATAACACTACACACTGGAACCAGGCTCTGGCACCTTCCAGTTCATGGAACTGCTCTAGTAAAGGTGCCCTGCGTTATCTCTGTGCCCAAATCCAATGGACATCTTTCAGTTCTTATGTCACTTTAACCTGCTGACCTTACCGCTTTGCTCCTTTCTTGGGGAGGTAAGGCAGACAGGGTATAGGTGTGATGAGGGGTTGAAGGCAGAAAGGAACAGCCAACAGAGTTTATCAAGTCATGCAGACTGTTTGACAATATAGTTTCTTAAGGGTAGTATTTCAAGGTTAGACCCTCAAAACCTTCCAATCAGAAAGTGGTACGTTTTGTCCAAAGAAGACACATCTAGTAATAGTTAATAAATTTCACTATTAAAATTCAATCAAAATAGTCACTTTAACCACAATGTCAAATTCATTTTAGGGAGACAGTTCCCATCACTCACCCGAGATCCTCTTTACAACATTGTGGGAGGGTATCTGACTTTCCTTCAGTCTCCATTAAAGTGTTGCCCTACATGCCTTGTCCTTTTCAGGCGTCAGGTCCACGGTCTGTTAGGGCCTTCTGGGACCAGGATTACAGCCTCTGGGTTCCCATTTTGACTGCAGGTCTCTCTTAGTATTTCCAATACTTTAAAATGGACTTGGGAGTCCTTGGCTGTTTCCCTCTCTATACTCCAGTATTGCAATGTTGTGTGGGGCTGTACACAGACCTTTTCACCACTGTGATCTCCTTCGGTGCCATGTTGAAAGTGGAACTTGTCCTGAGGCTTGCAAGCCTTCTGGTCTATAACCTGGACACAAGTTCCAGATATTCTTGGATATATTTTGCATCTACCTGAAATTTCTATTACCTCCTCCAAATGAAAGTGAGAGAGTGAGGGGTGGTGGTGAAACGCTGGATAATTTCTTTGGAATCTAGGAAGCATCCACACCAGTTCCCAAGCTCTTAAGATCCATCACCACTCCTGCTCTGCCAAGGTATACTCAGCATCCAGGGTAATTCCTGGGACATGACAGGTGTCCACAGGAAAAAAAATGAGCTTCACAGAAAAATAGGTTTTTCATGTTTACATAAAAATTACATGCTCACTGCAAAGAAAAAAACTGAAAAATATGGAAAAGCACAGAAAGGTAAAACAAACAAACACTAGATTCTCAAAAAAATCTGAAATGAATGTCATTAACTTTTAGGAGACCATCCCTTCATTCATGGTTATCAAATGTTTACACAAATACATAGTAGTTTTATACCATAAACACTGCATTTACATTTTTCTGTTATCCTAGTCTTTCCCCGCACTTATCTCATGCTTCCCTTTTCTCCCCCGCTTCAAGGTAACCAATATTAACAGCTTGGTGTATATTCTTGTTACCTGTTTCCATGCTCATCTAATGACATGCACACATATACACACAAATGCATGTGATCATTACTTTAAAAATGAAATTTTGTACATATACATCTCTGTAATAAAGCAATTACTTACCAAAAAATTGTGGTAACACCTGTTAGTCAACTACTGTAAATATAACTCATTAAAAAAATTACTCTCATGTTGTTCCATGGTATGGCTATATAACAGTTAATTCACCCATTCCCCAATTAGTTGGCATTCACTTTGTTTCCAGCTGGGTTTCATCTCTGTCTCTATAAATAACACTCTAACAAACATCCTCCTTATGCATATATTTTTCACTGATGCTACTATTTTTGTGCAGCAAATTCTCAAAGTGAGACTGCTGGGTCAAAATGCTTTTAAACTTTTACTTAAAAATCTGAAAAATATATAGCTGGATTCCAAGTGGAAATATAAGTTGATATAACCATTTTGCAAGAGCACATGGTTTACCAAACTCCACTAGCAAAACATCTCTTAATTTTTGCCAACTCCACGAAGTGGAAGTTAACATCTCATGGGTTATTTTAATATGCACTTCCCTGAGTACTATTCATTTAGGTTCATAACACTGTCACAGGTTAATGCATTTGGAGTTGTTTTTCTATGAACAGCCATCTAGTCCAGATGGATTAAAACCTCAAGGTAAAAAAATAAAATTATAAAAACCTTAGAAACAAATTTAAGAGATTATATATAACTTGGGGATTACATGGGTCCTTTTAACAGTAAATCAGGAATATAAAAAGGAAAAGATGTTTTACTATAAAAAATTAAAGACTTACAATCTTTTACTATATAAAAAATACAAAGACAAATACTAGGTTAAGAAAAACATTTAGAACACACATGAGAAAGGATTAATATCTCAAATACATTAAGAGCACCTCTAGATTCCTAAGAAATATAGACAGGCCAATAGGAATATATATATATATATATATATATATGTAAAATATATATAAGCAATCATTGAAGACAACTTGTTAAATGAATAAAATATGAAATTTGGATGAAGGCTTTCACATGCCCTTTTTATTATGAATTTTCTTATAATTTCTAAGATTTAAGATGACCAACTACTTTTCTACATTCTTATAAAGCATCTCTTCAGTGTGTATTTTCTGGTGAATTGCTCCTGGATGTTATCCCACATTCATAAAATATACAGTTTATAAGATTCTTGTTACTGTCTGAACGATGATTTGCTGTTCTCTATACTAACTGAATTTCTCTCTGATGTGTTCTTTGATGTACAGTAAGGCTGGAGCTACTCCTAAAGGCTTTTCCACATTCACTACATTTATAGGGTTTTTCTCCAGTGTGCATCCTCAGATGCACAATAAAGTCTGAGTTAGTTCTGAAGGCTTTTCCACATTCTTCACATCTATAGGGCCTCTCCCCAGTATGAATTCTCTGGTGCAGAGTTAGCTGTGATAGAGTAATACAACCTTTCCCGCATTCCTTACACATGTAGGGTTTTTCTCCAGTATGTGTCCTCCAGTGAACTGTAAGGTATGAACCTCTCCTGAAGGCTTTTCCACAGACATCACATTTATAGGGTTTCTCTCCACTATGGATTTTCTGATGTTCTGTAACGTGTACCATCTGGCTAAATGCTTTGCCACAGTCATTACATTTAAATGGCTTCTCCCCGGTATGTGTCCTTTGATGGGTATTAAAGCCTGAGTTACTTGTAAAAACCTTCCCACATTCATTACATTTATAGGGTTTCTCTCCAGTATGCCTTCTCTGATGCACAGTAAGCTGTGATGTATTAGTGAAAGCTTTCTCACATTCATTACATTTATATGGTTTTTCTCCAGTGTGGGTCCTCTGATGTACAATAAGGTATGACTTAGTTCTGAAGGATTTTCCACAGTTGTAGCATGTGTAGGGTTTCACGCCAGTGTGAATTTTCTGGTGCTCCTTGAGATTTACCATTTTGGTAAATGCCCTCTCACAGTCAGTACATTTATATGGTTTCTCTCCAGTATGAATCCTCTGATGTACAGTTAAATGTGATTTTATTCTGAAAGATTCCCCACATTCATTACAGAGATAAGGTTTCTCCTCAGTATGAATTCGCTGATGTATAATTAGAGATGAAGAACGCATGAAGGCCTTTCCACATTCATTACATTTATAAGGTTTCTCTCCTGTATGCATTCTGTGGTGTACACTAAGGCATGAATAATTAATAAATGATTTCCCACATTCATTACATTTATAGGGTTTTTCTCCAGTATGAATCCTCTGATGTTCTGTGAAATTTGCTATACGATTGAATGCTTTCCCACATTCATTACATTCATAGGGTTTTTCCCCAGTGTGAGTTCTGATATGCACAATAAGACTGGAATTACTTCTGTAGGCTTTTCCACATTCATTACACCTAAAGGGCTTCTCTCCAGTATGAATTCTCTGATGAACATTAAAGATTGTGGTATTCTTGAAAGACTTCCCACACTCATTGCATTTATATGGCTTCTCTTCAGTATGGGTCTTCTGATGTACACTAAGATATGACTTATTCCTAAAGGCTTTCCCACAATCATTACATTTGTAGGGTTTCTCTCCATTGTGAGTTTCCTGATGTCTTGCAAGTTTTGATTTATCACTAAAAGCTTTCCCGCATTCACTACATTTATAGGGCTTATCTCCAGTTTGAATTCTCTGATGTTGATTAAGGCGCGCACACTGGCTAAAAGATTTTCCACAGACATTGCATTGATAAGGTTTCTCCTTAGTATGAATTCTCTGATGCACCATAAGTGATGAAGAAGCAATGAAAGCCTTTCCACATTCACTACATTTATAGGGTTTTTCTCCAGTGTGAATTTTTTTATGTTGACTAAGATAAGAAGGCTGGCTGAACATTTTCCCACACTCATTACATTCATAAGGTTTTTCTTTAGTGTGAGTTCTCTGATGTTGAATGAGTAATGACCTATAACGGAAGGCCTTTTCACATGTACTACATTTATAGGGTTTTTCTTTATTATTGGGTTTTTTCTCTAAAGTGAGTTCTGAGGCAGGGCTCATGACTTTGCTGCCTTCTGTATCCTTGCAAATTTCCTTCCTCAGATGGGTATCTGTGATCAAATCTAAACCCTCTGTAAAATTTTCATCATGTGTTTGGTATTTGCCATGGGGTTCTTCTGTGATAACTTCTGGTTCTGGAAGAAGAACAGATCCAAACCCAAAGCCTTTCTGAATAGTGGGGATTTTTTTGTGTTTAACTGTTCTTTGGCCTACAGGACTCTGCTGACTATATTGCAGTCTCAGTATCCTGTCGCCCCATTTCCATAATCCTCCCATTCTGGGGTCCCATAGACCATTCTCTGTGAGTTTCTCTACAATGGCATCCTGTGATAAATGTTTTTTAGAAAAATCCTCTGTTGGTATAGTATTCTTGGTTGTAGGTTTGGTCTCCAACTCTGGGAGGAAAAAAAGAAAAGTCAAATGACTCCTATTTCCTAGGTTGAGGAGATTGTACTAACAGCATAACAAAAGAGAACTGAATTGATAATGAACATATGTTTTTAACTGCTTGCAAATTGGCCTTGTTTTCTAGGAAGAAGGGGGTAGGGTTAAGGGTGGCTGATTGAGCAAAGAACCATAGTAGTAATTCAAGGAGTTTTCTTCCTATTAAAAAAAATTTATTCCCAGTAACCCTTCTACGATCCAAGTTTCTCAAATATGTTTTCCTTTTCTCATTCCTTTTAGAGTCAAATTCTTTAGAGAGTTACTTCAAAAGCTGTAACTACTTCCTTGATTTCCATTTACTCCACAAACCAGATATTCACCCCCAACAATACTTTTCACTTGTTCTCATTATTTGTTCACTAGCTTTTCTGTGAAGGCTTTCTCTGACATTTCCTTGTCAGAATAGCTTCTTCAAGTCTTCATATGTATCCTTTTTTTTTTTTGGCTCTCAATTTTGATTTTAAAAATTGTATTTATCTATTTAAGTACAGTTGATTATTATACAATGTTGTATTAATTACTGCTGTGCAGCAAAGTGATTCAGTTATACATACATACGTTATTTTTTTTAATATTCTTTTCTGTATCTTTTTACACAACATTTATGGAAGACACTGATTTTTCAGAAAGTAGGCTGAACTAGTCAAAATTAATATAGTTGTGAATATTACAAATAACGACAATTACTTTTATCAAGAGTAGTTCTGCAACCTTTTTATGGGTCTTAAGAAAATTTCTGACAGTTTCAAAATTTTCTTAAACAATTATACTGGGTGGTGGTGGTCTTATAATTTATTTGTATATGCAAACTTAATATTTTACTTTTTAAAACACTTTCAAACTTCTTGAAAATTTTAAATTTATTTCCAAGTAATCACATCTAAATTTAAAAAAAAAAGCAATCAAAATCTGTGGTTAGTAAAATGGTTTTATGGAAAAAGAAATGGTTCGATGATTTTAAAACTCAAGTTAAGTAGAAGTTTCAATGAATTCACAGGGTGAGACACAGGTCTGAATTCAGGGTCACCAAAAAAGACCACTCTAGAATCCAAGGACTAAAACTCAGATGATTTAAATATCTAAATGAATTAAGGTGACAGGAATTTTTTTTTAGGGGAAAAAGAAAAATGGAGAGAATATGACACCAGCATATCTGAATAAAAGAGAGTATTGAACAGTGTTCTTTAAGTAGAAGAAAAATAATCTTAGTTAAAAGGGTAAATATTGGCTAAATAGATAAATACTGTATTTTGATTCCCAACTGATTTATTGTTCATATTCTCAATAAGTTAAGATCCTGGCAGAGTGGAGGGGGGTTCAGCAGGCTTGTAAGTGAAGAAAGTTAAATAATCAGTCAACAGGTTTCGTGTAAAAGAAATCAGTGATGATCCTTAAGAAAGCACTTTCAGGAAAATTAAAGAAGAGATATCAGATACATAGTAGTTAAACAAATGAGAAAAATATAAAGTTAACTGGAGAGGAGAGAATTGAAAGAATGAAGAAGAAATGAAAGAACAATTATGAAAATCATGTTCCCAAGAAAATAAAATAGGATGGGATGGGGACTACAAGTACAGGGCAGAGATGAGGGAGAAGGAAAAGGAGAGAAAAAGAGAGAGAGGGAGAAAAGGCAGGAGGGAGGCGTAAGGAGAGAGGATGAGATGGGGAGAGTCTTTTCCTTTGAGACAGCTTTGAACAAAGATATCCCTCAGATATTTCAAATATTCTGCTCCATCCAAGACCTACTGACTTTAAATAAATCTCATCCTCCAGTTTCTTATTAACTCACCCGAAAAGGGGGTTCTTGAAATTTCTCTCACTACCACCCATGGTCCTTTTCCATCCTCCAAATGAGATATCATGTCTGGTTTGGAAATTGCAAGCCCTGCTCAGAGAAAAACGAATAGGATTTGATTGTGCCTATGAGCAAGAACCAGGGTCAACTGCTCTTTATCTCCTGTGTGGAGTGGCTATGAGAAGTTCTAGAGGTGCGTTGTCCAAGGCAGCTGCCAAGAGCCACCTATGGCTACTTAACTCTAAATTTAAATTAGTTAAAATTATATACAATTTAAAATTCAGTTTTTCATTTTACTAGCCAGACTTCAAGTTCTCAGTAGCCACAGTGTCTACTGCTTGTCATACTGGACAGCACAGATGCAGCAAACTCCCGTCACAGGAGAACATCCTACTGTACAGCAGTGTTGTAGAGAATTACAAAGGTACCTCAAAGAAGCTCTAGACTGTAATCCTAGGTTTGGAAATAATCTGTTTAGAAAGAAAATAAACATATTTGTTCATTCTTTCTAGAGGCACTGATAACTCTTACTCTGGAAATGACTGGAAAAAACTTTAGTCTTCAATCAGAGGGACTGTCAACACTCTCTAAGATTACAATGAAGTACATATTTCTTACTCTACAATTGGCAGACCATTGAGTTAAGAGCAAGAGACAGTATAACTCCTAACAATATGCCCCCAAGACTGAGATTTTAATGCTTAAATTCTAACCCAAAATTCAGTTAAGTATTTTAGAGAATCTATTATCTTCAGTAAATCTGGTCCAGTGTCAGGTACATATGCACAGAGCTTATCCTTACCCAAGGAGACAAGATTCCTATAATTCTCTAGCATCACATCCTTGTGCAGGTCCCTCTGCATAGGGTCCATCAACCTCCACTCTTCCAATGTGAAGTCTACAGCCACATCTTTAAATGTCACTGATTCCTGAAATAAATACAGAGATCCCTCAGGGGACTATACAGTTAGATCTATTAGGTAGATTAACACATACAAAACTGGGGAAGAAAACTAGCAGTTTCCACCCAAATGTTTCCTTCCTCAAAATCCTGCCATATGTATATTATCAACTTTTTTTCAGTTCTATTCTATAAAATATGGCTTAATAAAACACATAGTTTATCATTCAGATTGTAGTTATAGAATAAGCTGTCTGAGAAAGAAAAATAAGAAATCATGGGACCCTGAGGAGCTTTTTTGGTCAGGTTATAAAATATATGTATATGCATCTTGTAAAGAAAAAAATCAAAGAATGAGCTATAAAACTATTTTAATGATTATCTATTAGAGGAAAGAGGAAACAGAGTGAAGAGAACTGGAGCAGAAGCTAGATTTCCTTGAATATTTCCTGCCTTACAGATTTGACTTTTGATCCATACAAATACTTTATATTATTATAAAAGAAAAACTAAATTTAAAAAAGCAATTCCTAAAAATTAAAAGTAAAATGAAATCAACTGGTAGCATACACATTCATCAGAGAGGAACTATTTTGAACATCTTTAAAACACAGTAATTTTTCTGTGTATCTCTTGAGAGATATATTCTGAGGAGAAAAAGAATTGTAAAAAACAGCACATTTTCAGTAAATAATCCTATTGCTGGTGGCAGTGATGGAAATGCTAAGCTATTTTGTAACTGTTGTGTGTGTGTTAGTTGCTCAGTCATGTCTGATTCTTTTGCCACCCCATGGACTGTAGCCTGCCAGGCTCCTCTGTCCATGGAATTCCCCAGCAAGAATACTGGAGTGGGCTGCCATTTCCTACTCCAGGGGAATCTTCCCTACCCAGGAATCAAACCCAGGTCTTCTGCACTACAGGCAGATTCTTTACCATCTGAGCCACAGTATTTACCCACATTATGTGTGCAGTGTTGGATAAAGCAAATTAGAATACAAGTATCATTCAGAGTTAATAAATCTGACATGGGAGAAAGAACATATAGATTCAATATCAATGAGATTATGTATAAACTCAAGAAATTCAAAACTGAATTGGAAATATTGGTATAAACTCACTAAGTAGTTTAAAGAAAATATCCCATCATACTTCCTAGCTTTGTCCACTGAAAAGGTCTAGAAATGATAACCAAAAAGGTACTTTTATGCAGTTTAGACTGTGACCTCTACAGATTCCACTAAACGAAACAAGGACCTGGAACTTTCTGTCATAATTAAAAGCAAGGAAACTCTCAAAGACTAGAGGAAAATATCTAAGACATTGGAGACAACTTGAAGAGGCTCCCACTAGCCAAAGATGGGAAGACTTGAGCATCAATAAGAACAATAACTGTAATGGATTTCAAAAATATCTAATATATTTAAAATTATTATTTCATTATAAAACTAAAAGGATACTCATTGATCAACTTTGGAGGATTCCTGGAGACTGGTAAAGAGAAAGAAGCAACCCTTGCCCTTCTTTTCCAATGCAAACATCCAGTTTGCACAGCAATAAAATGGAATCAGATGATTGAGCAAGAAGTGAAGTATGTGACACAGGCTACTTTTTCATCAGGAATTATAACAAGACCACCTGTCAAATTAGGGCTGCCACCACTAAGAGAAACAAAATCTGTCAAATTGATGCTACTAGCCCTGGGATTACTGCATTGATCAAGCAAGATGGTATGCATGGTGAACCTGCAATGGTATTGGAACATTAAGAATTAGGGCAGTAAAAGAGGAGCTGTCACTTCATTCTCCTTAAGATACAATGCCAAGTATTACCTTTACCAACTCTGGCTCTTCTGCCTGAAGGTGAAGATCTTCCTCTGGCTGGAAAACTTGAGGACTCTGAGGGGACACAGGATAAGATCACTCCATGCCTACCTGTTACATACAGCACAGCCTCAACAAGCACCACCAGTCCACCGCAGACGTGGTGTAGATACATCTCTTCTACTGTTTTATTTAGGGAGGAAATTAAGGTCCATAGCAACATCCAATCATAACTTTCTTTCATTTTGTTTGAGACAATGACACACACAAGACTGAGAAAGATATAACTGTATAGGTTTTAAAGGCTCTAACAAATAACCTATCAAAACAAAAATAAACATATAAGGGGTCTTAGATGCCACATAATTCTTTTTCCTATGAGGATGAAGTCTGTTTCTCAGAAATTATCTATCTTACTCAAGAATAATATTCAAACGCTACTAACACCATCTGTTTTCTACAGTTGGAAAATCATTACCATGCCTGGGGGTTGGAGGGCATGTCTCCATACTCATTCAGGAAATATTTCAGGGACCTCTCAACACTGTGTTCTTCCAAACCTTAAGACACTGTATGCCTATAAGGACCTAATTTTATACCTTCTAGTAGTACTTACTGATTCTGGATCTTGTGCCATTTTTAAAAATTAAGGGTAACAGAACTATCTTTAAATTTCATTGAGAAAAATGTCATCTTAGTTCTTCCCTTTCAAGTTCTCACGTTAAAAATACAAATATTCAGTTTCTAGAAAATCAATGATGATGTGAGCTCAACTTCTGATAATTAGAGATGGGTTTGATCAGGCCTATACTAGACAAATACTTTAGATCTACTAATAAAGTGAAACACTTTGATTTTCATTTTATCTTTTCAAGGCTTTGTCTTAAGGACTATTTACATGTTATATATCTTGCTATCAAGAATAAAAGATCACCACTACAGGTTATCATGAATCATTACTATAACAAATTATATTGGGACTACTTTTCTTCTGTCTCTCCTGTTTAAAAATGTCACTTCTAAAACACAGCTTTAATCACATTACTACCCACCTCAAACACACCCAAACACACACACATGCATATATACACTTAAATGTTTTCAGAGAAACATGAAAAATTCAGCTTAAATATCTAAATTTCAATCCTATCTTTCTCAAATATCTATCTCGAATCACTAGCTCACTCACTGTTCTCTGCCTCAGAGCCTTGCCTTCTCATCTGAAGTACCCTCACAATTAATTTATGACGATTTAAATCCCACTTGTAATTGGGTCACAGCTTAAATCTAACCATCTTTCTGAGCTTTCCATGACTGATTTAGCCCATACTAATATCCCATTTCTTTTCTTACATATCACTCATCAACTTTATCATACTGCTCAACAACTATCATTCACCTAAATAAATTATGTAACTGTTTCGTTTGTAAGCCTTACCTCAGTGAGACTGTAAGCTCCCTACAGCCAAGCACTGTGTCTTAAACATCTTCTTTCTCTCCATGTCATCTATTAAGCTTGATCACTTCTTATGGGTAGAAAAGAGGAGAACACTAAGAGTGGGCACAAGGGGAACAGTCCCTATGAATTAAGGTGTGTGTATGTATGCATATGTGTACATTTTTCTTTTTTCAAAGTTTCCTAAACAAAATTTTCCAATTGGAAAATACTCCATTCTACTATCGCATAAATAACTCAAACTTCCTGGGAACAATACAAAGTTAACATCGTAAGTAAATTTCCCAGACTTCCTATCATATCTCAAGATAGTGCATATACTGTTTGCGAGATCTGGTGTCTTGATATTTGTTTCAATATGCATAGTGAATCTCCCTATAGATTACAAGCTTTACTATGGTAAACCCAATTTTCATGGATCAAACAATTTGATTCAGTTACCAAAATGGGTATGGGTGAGGTAGAGAAGTCACACAACTTTGGGAAAAGTAGGCGTGCTTTCAAACCAGGATAATAGGTCAGATCAGAGGAGGTTTGCTCAACTTACCAGAGGTCCAACTGAAAAAACTACAGCAGCCATAATCTCTTCCTCTGGGTTCCCCTCTCTGGAAAAAGGGAGTCCTGCAAAGACAAATCTAAGAAAGAAAAATAAGCCATGAAAACCAATCTTGCCTTGGAAATCTCAGATGTACTAAGGTGAAATCTTGACATTACAAGTTAGTATGACCTCTCTAAAAATTACAAGTTAACCCCCAAGATCAGTGAGGGAATACTATTCTTACTAGTGTAGCTCTTAATACTACTAAATGCAGTCACAGCTAGCAGATCAAACACGGTACAAGCAGCTTTTAAACTACTTTCTCAATGACCTTCACATCACCTAATGGAAACTACATTCCCATTTCACATAGGAGAAAATCACATATGAGGCTTAGAAAAATTAAACCATTTTACACAATGCCATGTAGGATTCCAAATCAATCTAATTATAATGCCCACACTTTTTCCATTACATCAACTTGCTGTGTGTTGTGAAAGAAAACAATTCAATCTTTCCTTGCCACAATCACCTCCTTACCTAACAATGAAATAATCTAATAATCTCTTTCTTTCTGTCTTTCCTATGAAGAGTCAACTTGCTAACAGTTTCACAGACCTCAGCTTCATGTAAAAAGAACACCACAACTCCAAACTTAAAGATATTAGAAACCCTGACATGCTTCTCTCAATCTCACATTCAAATATCTATCCTTTCTATATCAGATAAAACCAAACAATAAGGAGCAGGATAGTAATAACGATATAAGACAAAGTGGAATCCAGTGCACAAAGCACTGAGCAGTAGTCCTCTTATACTGAAAATGTTATATGCCTAATAAAGGCTTTACACTGTGGAGAAGCAAAGTGGCAGAGATCTTGTTCAGATACCCGAGGCACTTTTTGATTCTGCTTTTTGTCTTTGGTTAAAGATATGGCCTTGTTGATGTTGAGTTTGGTTTGAAAACAAGAGCTTGAGGTTTGAAAACATTTTCTTAACAAGTGCATAATTGTGGAGTGATGCTGCAAGGCAAATAAAAGGGCAGGAACACAGAGAGAATTGAGCTTTCCATATCTTGTGAAATTCTACTTTTGAATAAGAGCTTCCCGGGCAGTCTGACATTCTCACCATTCAGCAGAACTTTGGAGGCCCAAAGGGATCTATGCTGAATTATGCTGAATATGTCCCTCCTTTACATGTATAATATACTTTCATTAAGAATCCACATCCAAGACTTCTCTGGTGGCTCAGTGGTAAAGAATCACCTGCCAACGCACGAGACACAGGTTGATTCCTGATCCAGGAAGATGCCACATGTCACGGAGAAACTAAGCCCATGTACCACAACTACTGAGCCTATGTTCTAGAGCCTGGGAGCCACAACTACTGAAGCACGAGAGCCCTAGAGCCTATGCTCTGCAACGAGAAGCCACCATAATCAGATGCCTGCGCCCCACAACCAGAGTAGCCCCTGCTCACCACACTAGAGAAAAACTCGCACAGCAATGAAGATCCAGCAGAGCCAAAAATAAATAATAAACCAACTTAAAAAAAAGTGTGTTGTGCGTCTGTACACGAATAATGAACTACCACTGAGAAAATTAAGAATCAATCTCATTTACAATTGCTTAAAAAAGAAATACTTAGGAATAAATTTAACCAAGAAAGGGACAGACCTGCATACATTGAAAACTTGAAGACATTAAGTGGAAAGATGTTCCCTGCTCAAAGCCTGGAAGAATTATTGTTGTTAAAAATGTCCATACTACTTAAAGTAATCTATAGATTTGATTCAAAATCCATCAAAATTCCCAAAGTGTTTTTCACAGAATTGAGACAAATAATACTAAAATTTGTACAGAACCACAAAAGATCCCAAATTGCCAAAGCAAGTTTGAGAAATAACAAGGCTGGAGGTATCATGCTTCCTGATTTCAAACTATGTTACTAAGCTATAGTAATGAAAACAGTATGATGTTGCGAAAGATGCAGATTAATGGAAAAGATTAGAGTACAGAAATAAACCCATAAATGGGCAATTAATTTACAACAAAGGCGCCAAGAATATACAACAGGGAAAGAACAGTCTCTTCAAAAAATAATGTTGGGAAAACTGGACACTGACCTGCAAAAGCATGAAACTAGACTACTAACCTATCCCACATTAAAAAAGATTAAGTCTAAGTGAATTAAGTACCATAGGATCTCATTTAAATGTGTAATCTAAAAACAAAACAAAACACCCTAGACTGCCAGATACAGAGAACAGATTGATGGTTTGGGGGGGTGGGGTGGGGGGTGGTAGCTGCGAAGTTGGTGAAGGTGGTCAAAAGGTACAAGCTTCCAGGTACAAAATAAGTAAGTCCAAGGGACTTCCCTGGCAATCCAGTGATTAAGACACGGGACTTCCACTGCAGGGGTACGGGTTCCAATCCTGGTTGGGGAACTAAGTTCCTACAAACTGCATGGAACGGCCAAGAAAATAAATAAATAAAATAAAATGAGCAACCAGGGCTGCAACGCACAGCAGAGTTAATAATACTGCGTTCTCGGGATTCCCTGGGATCCAGTGGTTACAACTCCGGGCTTTCACTGCCCTGGCCCAGGTCAAGCTCTGGTCGGGGATCTAAGGTCTTCCAAGTTTGAGTAAGCTCCGGGAGTTGGTGATGGACAGGGAGGCCTGGCGTGCTGCAGTCCACGGGGTCGCAAACAGTCGGAGACGACTGAGAGACTGAACTGAAGTTACCCCAACAACAAAAACAGACAAAAAAACCTGTGCTGGGTATCTGAAGTTGCGCCGGCAGGAAAAGCTGCCTCCGCTTCCCAAAGGCAGGAGGGGGACACCTGTCAGGTTTCCGCTATCGAACCCCAGTCCCTCCACGCTGCCAAACCCAGGACGGAGAGATTCTCCTTCCTCCAACCCGTCTGCTCCCCTCAAAGCCCTTCTCAGCCCACTCCTCCTCAGTCCAGGGGCGGCCCCAGGAAGAAGGGAGGGTCCAGCCGCGCCCCCGCCCAGCCCGGCTCCCTCTCCCAGAGCCTCCAGGTCGCTGCCTTCTGAAGTAGCCCGACCCCGGCCGCCTCTGAGGCGGGCGGGTCAGCTCCAGGCCAGAGGCCCCACCAGAAGCGGCCCCGCCCCTGACGCCGCCGGGAGCCGAGCGCCGAGGGAAGGGTGAGGGGGACCCGGCCAGGCGCCAGGGCAACTAATACCTGGCGGCCGCCTGAGGACAAGGCGCTCTCAGGGCAGGGCGTGAGCGCTTCCAGCAATGGCGCCGGCGGCGGGAGCGGCCGCGGACGGCAGTGCGCCTGCGCAGCCGGCGGGGACGACGGCGCCCAGAATCCTCCGCGCCGCCGCCGTGCTCTTGCAATTCCTTTCTGCTTTGGTGCGGGAGTTGGCATCGTAGACAGTTTGTAGACCTAAGAAGTTTGGTCACGTTGAGAGATCACGACTGTGTGTCGAGCACTAAAACTAGTGATACAAAGAATGACACAGCCCTTGCCTCTGAGCACTTCCATTTGACTAAAGAAATAAAGCCATTGAGAGAACAGTGTGCGAGTCGCTGTCATGTCAGACTCTTGCGACCCCATGGACTGTAGCCTACTAGGCTCCTCTGTCCATGGGATTCTCTAGGCAAGAATACTGCAGTGGGTTGCCGTGTCCTCCACCAGAGCATCTTGTCAGCTCAGGGATGGAACCTAGGTTTCCTCCATGGCAGGCAGACTCTGCCATCTGAGGCACAAGGGAAGCCTCATGCAACTAACTAAAACCCCAGACGCGCTTGGGGGTTAGGGGCGGGGGAATTAGGGATTGCGTGTCCACCTGTATCTGCCTCATTCAGTTTCTTGGCCGAAAAATCATAATGCCTTCATTTTAATTTCTGGATCTTTGAAAGTTTCCTTGGCTCATCCTAATAATAAATGTTGACAGTATTATTTAAAGCACGTTTTCTTTCTTTTGCCTCAGTTCCACGGTTTTGATGCCCAAAGGCCATATTTCCACATTGGGTCACACAGAATCCTCAAAGTTTCTAGAGCAGCTTCCCTCAATGATGAGACTGTTAACTCTAATACCACCTCCGCCCCCCGCCCCTTTTTTCCCTAACAGTTTCTGGCATCTTAGCTCCCCTACCAGGGCTTGAACCCTGGGCCCACGGTATTTAATCTTGGAGTCCTTCTGGTGACTGTTTTTCATGAAATGGAAATAAGATTGCAAAGTCTTATAATTTGTATTATTTGCCTTAATTACAAAATGTATTCAAGTATTGAAGTATAACATACAGCAAAAAGGACAGAAATCATAACTCTACTGCTTAGTGATTTATTACCAAGTGATGAAATTAAAAGGCTTACTCCTTGGAAGGCAAGTTATGACCAGCCTAGATAGCATATTGAAAAGCAGAGACATTACTTTGCTAACAAAGGTCCGTCTAGTCAAGGCTATGGTTTTTCCTGTGGTCATGTATGGATGTGAGAGTTGGACTGTGAAGAAAGCTGAGCACCGAAGAACTGATGCTTTTGAACTGTGGTGTTGGAGAAGACTCTTGAGAGACTCTTGGACTGCAAGGAGATCCAACCAGTCCATTCTAAAGGAGATCAGTCCTGAGTGTTCATTGGAAGGACTGATGTTGAAGCTGAAACTCGAATCCTTTGGCCACCTGATGCGAAGAGCTGACTCATTTGAGAAGACCCTGATGCTAGGAAAGATTGAGGGAAGGAGGAGAAGGGGATGACAGATGATGAGATGATTGGATGGCATCACCAACTCAGTGGACATGCATTTGGGTAGACTCTGGGAGTTGGTGATGGACAAGGAGGTCTGCACAAGGTGTTCTTTGGAAGAAATGATGCTAAAGCTGAAACTCCAGTACTCTGGCCAACTCATGCGAAGAGCTGACTCCTTGGAAAAGACTCTGATGCTGGGAGGGATTGGGGGCAGGAGGAGAAAGGGACGACAGCGGATGAGATGGCTGGATGGCATTACCAACTCGATGGATGTGAGTTTGAGTGAACTCCGGGAGTTGGTGATGGATAGGGAGGCCTGGCATGCTGCAATTCATGGGGTCTCAAAGAGTCGGACACTGAGCGACTGAACATGTTTGTAACTACAACACAGTGTAAGAAAATAGAATAAAACTAGCAACTCAGAGGCTTCTCTCCTCAACCTCCATAAACACTACCCATTCTGTCCTGCCAAAGCTAAGGATCATCTAGTTTCCAACCCTACAGATTAGTATCCTGTGTGTCATAAACGTGTGCATTTAGTATGTATGGATTATTCTGTGTCTGGCCCAACAATGTATTTGGCTTAGTTTTAGTTGTACTTTTTACATGAAGTCCTTCCCTCCCTGGTCTCCCCATCACTCTGAAGTGAGGGATATACTTGGCCTGAGCACGACTTGGTAGGAATAATCTTCCTCGGCTCTTTCACCTTCTCTAGAATAGAGGTTATTAAGCCTAGATGAACAATTAGAAATGCAATTGGTTTCCTGAATGATGTGGAGATATTTTATAGTTGGTCTTTACCTCTCAAAACACGCTTAAGTGAGAATTTAAAAGCATTTTACAAAAGTTTCTGACAACAAATATACAAACGATATCTTTATTGACAGTGGGCCAATAAGAACAATCAAATTTAGTTTACAGATTATCAAAAACATTTGAAAAGCAGGACACTAAAACTTCCGAGATTCCTGTGGAAGTACAAACACGCAGTCAGATTAAACTCTTAAGCATAAAAGGAACAAATACTGATATGAAAAGGGCCAGAGCTCTTAGTAAAACTATCTTAAAGTAAGTCCCTTGATGCTAAACTGCAGTTAGAAGACATACAGGACAGCTCCTGGTTATGTGATACTTACAAGGAAAAAAGACAGATTCCACGAGATCTCCAGGAGGCTGTGTGGGATGGAGCAAGAGCAGAGAGCTGTGAAGCCCTTCTCTACCGTGTGCTGGGAGCAGGGTGGTTACATCCAGATCAATAAACAAAGGGTATGGAAAACACACTAACTTCTGATTGATGCTCAGCCACTTGTTAATAGACAGAATGATTGTGTCCCCACCCCCACCCCCCAATTCACGATGAAACCTAATCCCCAAAGTGCTGGTATTTGGAAGCGGGACCTTTAGGAGGTGATGAGGTCATAAGGGCGGTCCTCACAAACAGAACTCATGAAACATGGACTCACAAACAGGCCCTCATGAAGGAGGCCCCAGAGAGCTCCCCAGCCCTTCCACCGTGGAAGGACACAGCAAACAGATGGCCATCTGTGGACCAGGAAGGGGCCTCATCAGACATCCTACCAGGGTCCTGACCCTGGACTTTCCAGTCTCCAGAACTGTGAGACAGTTGTTTATAAACAAATCACTTAGTGACATTTCGTTACAGCAGACTAAACTGACTCACCACTTCATTAAAATGTTGTCAATCCTTCCTTGAATAGCACAGGTTTGAACTTCACAGGTCCACTTACATGCGTGTTTTTAATAAATACAACCTGCCCTCTGTATTTTGTTTTGCATCAGCAGATTCAACCAACCGTGGATGAAAATTTCCATCCACGGTTGGTTGAGTCTGAGAATGCAAAAGCCTCAGAAACAGAGGGCCAACTGTACTAGATCACTTTCTGTAAGGAACTTAAGCATCCGTGGATTTTAGCTTATGTGGGGGCTCCTGGAAACTCATGAGAGAAAAGAATAATTGTGTGCCAGTTTCTCTACCTGCAATCTTATCCTCACAACAGCCTTGAGAGAGGGATGACCTGTTTCCATTTTACAGATAAGGCTGGGGCTCAGAAAGAAGTAGCTTTTTAAAGTCACATAATTAATTGCCAAGTGGAGGTGACAGAATTCAAGCCCACTAATCTTGTGTTAGCCAAGTATTGGCCGCCAAATGATGAATGAACTTCTCACTCAAACACCTGGAATGTTGAGAAACAGCAAGCGTTTTAGGCTTTCTGGGACATGAAATCTCTGCCTTAACTACTTAACTCCACTATTTTAGTACAAAAACAGCTATACATGACATGTAAATAATGAGTGAGGCCCAGTTCCAATTAAACACTATTTACAGAACAAGGTGGTGGGTCCAGGCCAGTTTGTCAATTCCTGCTTTAGGTTGTTAATCCGAGTATCAAGTGATGAGGGCTGAGCTCCTTTTTATTTTGTCCTATGTCAGCCATTCTCCTAGTATCATCTCTCGAGTTCCAGCTTTTTTTTTTTTTTAATTCTTTTCAAAGCCTCTCCTTAGTCCTTTACACTCTATTTCCTATTGTTTTGGTTTCCATTATTGCTGGGTTTAGACCTGCCCTTGATCTCTATTACCCCACTTTAAACTCTTCCTCTCCTTTTCCTCAACGATAGAACTAAGGTATACGGAGGGAACAATGAGAACTGTAAGGAGTAATGGGGATAACGTGGAGGGGAAAAGCGTGCGCTGGCTGTTGAGTGTTCATCAAGGACAGGATTTAGGAGAGAGAGGAAATCTGCAAATATTTCCTCTTTCTTTTCTATAATCTTCTTTTCACAGTCTCTGTAACAATAAATAAAAAGTCTGTAACAAGACATTTTTGTGGTGTCCTGCTAAATATTTATTTGAACTCTTGCTTTTGTTTCCATCCCACTACTAGGTCTTTGGTCACCCATGTAACTTATGTCAAGATCAGGGTGGCTCTGTGCCTTTTCTACCTTCTCCAGGGCTCTGGGATACGACAAAGACCAATACACAGAAGAACGACGACAAAAAATGTGCATCATGTGAGGTCTGAAGATATATTTCTTGTGCCTCGGAGCTGCTCCAGGTCTTCTTCTTGCCTGGGACTCTAAATGGAACAGCACACTGAATCAGTCAACTTTCTAGACTCTCCATATCCCAGGGGCTTTTTCTCAAAGTGACAAAACTTACTTTACAAACAGCAGAATGAGGTAAAGGAGTGAAATCTCCCTAATTCTGTAGTACAGAAAACCAAGGATTCACTCAATGTCAAAGATAAGGAAAGAGGGACCTGAAACAAAACTACAGTTAAGGTTCCAACTCTTTATCTCAAGGTCACTTCCAAGAAGTGTGAAGTGAGGATGTATCCAGCAGAGGGGTAATAACTATCTAAGTGTCAGCCTAATCCATGTGGGCATAACTCAAACCCCATTGTTCATCAACTGAGACAGCAGCCTTTGGGGCTGGGAGGGAAGCCAGAGTGTATTTCAACTCTAATCTTTAAATTTTTATAGTTAATGTAAAAGAAACAACATTCTCCAGATAGCTGGGTGTCCACTTTGGATTTGAAAATAAACAGCTCTGTGTCTTCCTGATAATTGAGGATATGAACCCTCAGCCTCACCTACAAGGATGTTCTTACACAGTGAGATGCAGTAACAAGCTTTGGTGTGACAAAGAGGGGGAATTGGACTTCACAATGACTGTATTGCTACCCACTCTCAAGGACTTTCTGAATTTCTACAAAAGAGCATTATGGGTAGTGGGATGGTGGTTTAGGGATCAACCTTTGAGATTTCTGGCTGGAAGCACTCAGAATCATCAAATCAATGGATAGAAGAAACATTCTGTTTATGGCTCAAAACTATTGTGTTATGTGAGTAGAATTAGATGCACACAGAACTGTTTCTCAGGCAGCATTTTTTGGGTCTTCCTCCTAAACCACTCAGGTATTTAACACAGTGATAACACCAACTTACATTCCTTAGCACTCAAGTCATTTTTCAGGGCTGCTCTTCCATGTGAATCCTTTGATGTCTGATGAGGGATGAACTGCACTTAAAGCTCTTCCCACACTCGTTACATCTGTAGGGTTTCTCACCAGTATGAGTTCTCTGGTGTTGAATAAGGGCTGACGAATGAATGAAGGCTTTGCTACACTCATTACATTTGTATGGTTTCTTGCCAATATGAATTCTTTGATGTTTAGCGAAATTGGAGCTCCGGCTGAAGGTTTTCCCACACTCATGACACTCGTAGGGTTTCTCTCCTGTGTGAATCCTTTGATGCTGGACAAGGTGTGTGCTCTGACTGAAAGTCTTCCCACATTCGCTGCACTCATAGGGTTTCTCTCCGGTGTGAACCCTCTGATGTTTGGTAAGTGACGAGCAGTGGCTAAAGGCTTTCCCACACTCCTGGCATTTGTAAGGTTTCTCTCCAGTGTGAGTTCTTTGATGTTTAATGAGTGCTGAGGAATGAATGAAGGCTTTATCACACTCGTTACATTCATAGGGCTTCACCCCTGTGTGGATCAGCTGGTGCTGCACAAGATGGGTGCTTCGATTAAAGCCTTTCCCACACTCACCACACTCATACGGTCTTTCTCCAATGTGAATCCTCTGATGAATGGCAAGGGATGCACTTTCGGTGAAGGCTTTTTTGCACTCACTGCACTCGAAGAGAATTCTTGTGTGAGTTCTCTGATGTTTGGTTAAATTAGCCCGGTGGCTGAAAGATTTCCCACAGTCTGCACAGCTGTAGGGCTTCTCCCCCGTATGGACCCTCTGGTGTCGAATGAGCACTGAGTGGTAAGTGAAGAGTTCACCACAGTCATTGCATTTATGAGGTTTCTTTTCCTTATAGGTCCTCTGCTTTTTCATTAAGGTAGATTTCTGCTTCAGTCTTTTTTCAAGGGTGTGGAAAGCATAGGGTCCTTTGGGAATTCTGTCTTGAGTGAGAAGGACTGACTTCTGGCCTAGGGTTTTCCAGTAAACGTCGTGCTCAGGGGCTCTCTCTTCTGGGAGTGAATTCATGTGGGTGAACATTCCTCTCCAGTGTCTCTCCTGACTTCCCTGCTGATTCTCCAACCAGTCTTTACAGTCAAGAGTTGTTTCTGTGCTGGAGATACAGACACTGTCCCTTGTCAGCCTGTCTATGATTGCAACCTGGCATGATTCTTCTTTGCAAAAATCTTGCACTGAAGTTGAATCCTTGCTTCTGGGACTAGTCTCTGAGTCTGAAAGAAATTGGAAATGTAAATTTCTTTCGTCTTCTGAGTTTGACAAAATGGTAGTTCTGTAATGGGTCAGAGTTAATGAAGGTGAAAAGCATGGCTTCAATGAGGAAGTGGATTTGACTCGTGGAAGATGATTTGCAAAGAGAAAATGCAGGGGAACGAATGTACAGAGCTATGCAGATAAATCCGTACACAATCTGACCCAGGAGGCAGAATAAGGCAAAAGATGACCAAAAAGACAAGAAGAGGGATGGAGAGGAAATGCTATATTGCTGGCTGAGCAGGAAATGAGTATCCCAGATCAGGACAGGGGAGGAACAACCTCTAACAGAACATCAACTGCTGTCAATCAGGTACAGCCAGGCAGTCACCACTTTGGTGCAGGCACAGTGATGACTTCTAAGTTTCCAGTCACCCAGCCTTACTCAATCCTACTATGCACTCCATTTTCAGTTTAAAATCTCTCCTAAGAATGCATTTATAATGTCCCTATTCAAAAATCTATGACCTCCCTAAGATATAATGGCAAATATAAAAGACTCTGATGATGGGAGGGACTGGGGGCAGGAGAAGGGGACGACCGAGGATGAGATGGCTGGATGGCATCACTGACTTGATGGACATGAGTCTGAGTGAACTCTGGGAGTTGGTGATGGACAGGGAGGCCTGGCGTGCTGCAATTCACGGGGTCGCAAAGAGTCGGACACGACTAAGCGACTGAACTGAACTGAACTGATACCTGCACAAGGCTAAACATTACAACACTAATTGAGGTAGCAAAACTGGTAACATCTCAAATATTCTACTATAGAGAACTGATTAAATCATGGTGTATATACACAATGGAGTATGTGGAACTTAAAAAATAGTACATTGATCACTTAAATAGACTTAAAAAACCCCAGCTCAGGATGGGGAACACATGTACACTCATGGCAGATTCAAGTCAATGTATGGCAAAACCAATACAATATTTAAAGTGAAATAAACAAAACAAAACAAAACAAAACAAAAAACTCCAGCAAACTGGAAAGGAGTGTGTTTGGTTTGCTACTTTGAGAGATATAGATATTATCGACATATTTGGTTACATTTTCCAAAATCAAGGACAGATACATGAAATACTAGAAAAAAGATTACTTAGAGAGAGAGCACCAGAATACAAGAGAGCAGGGACAGTAGCCAACCTCTCTGAATATTATCTACTATATATCTATTAGAATTTTTATGTTCAATATGAAATTATAAAGCCAAAATAATTTATAAAGACTATAGTTCCAAAGAATAAATAAATAGTTCAGTGAAATCCATTTGACCAGATAAATTCTTGGTTGCCTAAAAAAAGGTCTGGCAGAAAAAGTCTGATTGCTTGATAGGTGGACTTCCCAGGTGGCTCAGTGGTGAAGAATCTGTCTGAAATGAAGGAGACACGGGTTCAATCCCTGGGTTGGGAAGATCTCCTGGAGGAGTAAATGGCAACCCACTCCAGTATTCTTGCCTGGGAAAGCCCATGGACAGAGAAGCCTGGTGGGTTAGTGGGGTCGCAAAACAGATATGATTTAGCAACTAAACAACAACAAACAACAAAAAATGAAACAGAAGAGCAATTCAGAAACAAAATCAAGTATATAAAGGAATTAAGGACAGTACAAAGGTGGAATTTCAGTCAGTGAACTAAAGATAATTGGTTTTTAAAGGAAATGGTCCTGTGACTTATTAAACATTCAGAAGACAAGTTAGACCTGTCCCTCATTCCACACAGCCAGATGAACTTTGTTCATTTATTTACTCGTCTATCCATTTATTCAATGATTATCTAGTGGATATGCTAGGCTCTGGGGAAAAACAAACAGTCCCTATGTACACAAGGGGAGAAAAAAATTTAGTCTGACATCCATGAATACATATAAAAAATGCACCTTAGTAAGAAATAAAAGGCAAATGATGCTGTGAAAGATTATAAGGGGAATCCAGGGGCATGGGGGGTGGGGTCCTCCCTGAGAAGGTATATCACTGAGCTGAAATCCAAGTAGGGCTGGGGTCCGGGTGAGTGTTCCAGGTAATAGGTACAGATGAAAAGGTGAGCCTTCCAGGTAGAGGAAATGATATGTATAGAAGCCCCAAGGTGAGAGGCAGCACTTAGGAAGAGCACAGTGGTTGACAGCATGGACTCTGAAATCAGAACGCATGAATTTAAAACCAGCTTTGTCACTTCCAGCCATGTGACCTGGCCCAAGTTATTTAACTTTCTACTTTAGCTTCCTTATCTGTAAGATGGGGCAAAAACAATACCTGCTTCATGAAGAATAAAAACAACACCTACCTCAAGGAGCATTAAATGAGGATATTTATAAAACACTGAGGACCCTAATACAGCATAGGTGCTACATAAGTTGTTTGTAAAATATAAATTGATATAAGGCTAGTATGGGCAGTGATTTCAAAGTGTGGTCTGTGGACCTCTGGGAGTCTCTAGGTTCAAAACTGTTTTCAAAATAATACTTGGATCTTATTGGCCTTTTTCACTGTCTTGAAATTTGCATTTATGTTGCACAGTAATGGTGGTGAAACTGCCCACACCTTAGGCACAAATCAGGACAAAACACCAGATGTACCAGTAGCTGTTACATTTCCCCCTGCTGTGTACTCTCAGTTAAGGGGAGGGGGGAGCCAGTTTCACCTAAAAATGTCTATGGAAACAACAGGAAACATTATTAATTTAATAAATTAATTTTAATCTATTAAACTTTGACTACACGCCTTTTTAACATTCTAGATGATGAAATAGGAAACATTTATAATGCAAGTCCACTTATATAAAAATATGGTGCTTGTCTTGAGGAAAACCATCCATTGTGGAATCAGTCATTTTTTCCTCTTTAAATAGACTAGCACTTTTACTTGGAAGAATGACTGACAAACTATGTTATCTATGTTGGGTATCTGGCACATATTCTCTCAAAACTGAAAAAAAGATGAGCCTACCATTTCAACGAAAACAACTGACAGTATTTGAAAAAATGTGAGCTTTTAGGCAGAGATTAGAATTTTGGAAAACTTTTACCTCCCACTGAGAGCTTCATAGTTTCCTAATACTTAAAGGCTTTTCTGATAAGGTCAGTGGTGATACTGAAAATTGTGCTTTTAACATATTCCACAATGTGTCAATATTTGGAAGATCTGCCTAACTCAGTAAACAAGATTTTCCAAAAGATCAATAGATTTTAAGAGTATGAAAAGTTCATGGATATGGTTTCAGATGCACCTTGCACCTAACCCTTTAGGAAACTACTACTTGCCCCACTTTGGTGTATAATCAGGAGAAAAGCCAAAATTATCTCAAAAGGCTATAAAATACTCCTACTTCTTCCAACTAAATATTGGCATGAGGCAATATTCTTCATACAGGCCAACCAAAACAATGCATCACATCAAGCTGCATTCAGAAGCAGATATAATTATAAAGCTGTCCTCTATTAGCCATATACAAAAAGACCTGCAAAAATGTAAAACAATGCCATTCTTTTCAATAAATTTTTGTTGTAGAGAAATAATTTTTATTTAAATTGTGTTATTTGCATTAACATGTAATGGGTTTATAATTGTTATTTCTAAATTTATCATACAATAGTTTAAAATCTTTCTCACTTTTAATTTCTAATATGGTAACTACTGGTAGATATAACCCACATAAACAAAAGCATGCTAAGATTCTCAACAATTTTGGGAGTTAAATAGGTTCAATGACGCTAAAACCATTTAGAGTTGCTAAGATAAGGTACAAAATCAGAGGGAAAGTAGGTATGAAGCAGGGCTGGATATTATGAGTAAGGGTCAGATTTTACAAGCGTCTATAGGCCTCTAGGATTTTGGCGGTCATCCTAAGAGCAACAGGAAGCCACGGACAAGCCCTAAGCAAAAGGGTGATGCCATCAGACTTGCATTTTGAAAATATCACTCACTGCCACATAAAGAATGGAGTTTATAGGGGTAAGGGTGGAGTCAGGGAGATGACCTCAGATGAAAGGGAGACAGAGAGATGTTAATGATGAGGAAATACTTAGAAGTGATCAGATAAACACAAGGATGAACTGGATAAAGGCAAAGAGGTTATGTAAAGATTGTTCAGATTTCTGACATGTACAATTTGATAAGCAGCAAGTGCCTTAATACAATTATTGGAAGAGGATCCTGTTAGGGGGATGAAGAATTTGGGCACATACCAGGCATTCAGTTTTCGACATGTTGTACTGTAGCATCTCTGACATAAACAAGTAGAGATAGCATGCGGGATCTTAGTATCTTGACTAGTGACTGGACCCATGGCTCCTGCATTGTAAGCAAGGAGTCTTAACTACTGGACCACCAGATGCTAAAGAAGTCCTGACTTCTTTAGCATCCCATGGGATTGTTCTTTCTGGAGACCCCCATCTATCTGACTCACCTGAGCAGCTGCTTTTGGGGGCTTTTCTCTCAAGCAGTAGTGGTTCTTTTCCATTCTCCAAACTGTGGTTCTCAGGTTTGGAAACTGGAAGCCCTGCTCATTAGAAAAATTAAAAAAAAAAAAAAAAAAAAGGAACTTAGCTCTTGGTGATGGGTATAAAGCTGTGTCCCAGAGCACAGTCCCAACCCCTGGATCCACAAAGACAAGACACCATAGGAAGTTCTGGAATAAGGGAGGTAGAAGCCTATAAATGAAGCTTAAAACATGTGTAGCAAGAGTCTGGGCACAGTAAGGAGTCACACACATTTGAGAAGACAAACATTTAGCCTGTAAAAAATGGAAAGAAAAAAAAAAAAGATTTTCTCACTTGTTTATTACGGGAGTCCCAGGGAGACACTGCTCATCAATCCTCAGCTCAGGGAAAGAGCTGGGTGAAGTGGGACCCCTGCAGCAGCACCATGAGCCTGGGGGTCTATGACTAGTTGTTTCTGATGTTTTCCTTTCTTTTTTCTTCAGTTACTAGAACCCACTTTCTTACTGAATTTATTACATGAGATTTGGGAGGAGCTAAGATAGTTCCTTCCACTACTCATACAAACACATACATGTACATGCATGTGTGTGCATGCACACACTTGCACACAAACACACCACACAGAGGTGGACACAGGATCCAAACTGGCCAGAGTGTTCTCTATTTCCCTGGCTTGAGTAACTGTCTCATGATGGACACATGAGCTTATCTGCTGAAACTCCCAGGACAGAAGCCCTCTTTCTTTCCTCAGCTCTGTAACTGGAAGGACGTAACACTAGAGGGGCTAAAGGCCATCTCTGCCCACAGGGAGATTCGGGAAAACCTATGGCACGTCATTAAAAAATAAGCAGGTAAAAGAAACTCCTGACACCGTATCTGATTCCCTTCCAAGCTAGTGTGAATTCAGTTCTGAATCCAAAGACTCCTAATAAAAGAAAACAAGCCTAGACCTTTCACCAAGACCCTAGAGCATGTACAGATTCTCTCTGGGCCCAAAGGGACCAATACTTTTTCTGGCTTTGTTAAGCTACTTCACCGTCAATAAAACAATGAGGTCCCCATAAGCAGGTCAGGAGTCACAACGAGAGTCTGTCCTTACAGAGTGAGACCAGGTTCCTGTAGTTCTCCAGCATCACGTCCCTCTGGGCGGGATCCAGCCTCCCCCACTCCTCTGGGGTAAAGTCCATGGCCACATCCTTGAAGGTCACTGATGCCTAAGACACAAAACATACTTCTGTTTACCATCCGTCTCTTCGCAGTCTCCCTATCACCTCTCAGTTTCTGCTGGTCCTGGAGTAAGTGCGTAGATGTATTCAACAGGGGGAATGATTGCAGTAAGAGACAACCATTCTTATGTGTCCTGGACTTTCCATGTAAAGTCGCTGGGTAACAATTACGTGCCAGGCACACTGTCCAAGATCCAACATGGGAATCAAAAGAAGACCATGGTTTCTGCACTGAGAGACTATCATTTTTTCTGGGGAATAAAGAATTAAAACAGGAACCAATGAATCAACAAAACAGTTTGGCAAAGTAAATGAAATATAGGCAGAGACAAAAAGCACATCTGTATAATTCTCCTTGGGAGTCCTCAATAAAAAATTTGAAAGATAATTTACACAGAACTTGTGACTGGACAAGCTCAGTGAAGCATGGAATCAATTCAAAGCAAGAAGCATTAAACTGGAAAATGACAGCAACAGATTAAGAAAGGGTACAGATATAAAATGTAAATGTTCATATGTAAACACCTTAGGACTGAATTAATCTAACACACAAAATACAAAAACTCATTAGAAAAAGACATATACCAGTACTGAAGGTTTCTCTTTAAGCGATAGAGAATGGTGGTAATATTCCACATTGTTGAAATAAATATACCAAATGCTATAACTTGATAGAAAACGACTTCTATTTAAATATCCATAAAGCATTTGCAAAAGTAACGAAGTAAATGTTAATAAATTCCAAAAGAGAAATGAAAAAGCAATAACTGATGGTAATTGAAAAAATTAATTACAAAAATATTAAAATTTCAAAATAATGAAATAAAAGGCAAAAATCAATGTCATAAGGCTAAAATTGTACTCAGAAGAAACACTTCCATTTCATTAAAAAAAATTAGTAGAATTAAGTGAACAAAGCATACAAGTCAAATTAGAGACAGAATGAGGGAAAACAGAAGGAATTACAGGATAAAAGCAGAAATTAAGGGGAAGAAAATCAAGAAAAATAAGGGACTGGGAAACATGAATAAGAGCAGTACGTTATAGTACTATAACAACATCAACTTCCTGATTCTGGAAAAAGAAAGTAATAAATGAAGTGAAATGTTAAATCCTGGAGAATCTGAATGGAGTACATATATGAGAAATCTTTCTACCACTTGCTACATAAGTCTCAAATTATTTCAAATAAAGTTTCCCAAAATGGAACTAACCTTAGAGACTTAAAAAAAATAGGAATCATCCTTAGAAAATATAAAAATCATTAATCAGCTACTAAGTAGACAAGATACTATGAGAAAAAATGACTTTGATCTTCCAATCTGCCTATCTGTAGCTAAACTGACAGTGGAAATTAACTTCCAAACCATTAAAAAAAAAAAATCAGAAAACCAAACAAACAAAAAAATCAGAAAAACAAAATGCAAACTACTGCACAAAAGGCAGAAAAAATATAGAAGGAGAAAGCACAGTAAACAGAATTACAAAAATCACACAGCAACAAAAATGTGAAACACACAAGCAATTATATTAATATGAATAAATTCACTTCCCTTATAAAAAGGTTTCTTAAAACAGACACATCCTCTTTACAGAAAAAGAGATCCAGACAAAACCCCCAAAGTTGGGGACTGGGTGGGTGGCTGGGGAAATGGAAGGAAACATAGTATACTACATGTCTGAATATAGTAGTTCAAGTCCAACAAAAACATATGGAAAAATATACACCAAACTGTTATCCTCAGTAGGGAGAGGTAGCAAACAATTTGGTGAGGTTAGTATGCATACTATACTTTTATATTTATACATGTCTGTGCCTTTCACCTGGTTACTGTGAGCAAAATTTTAAAACATTAAAAAAAAAAAATCTGATAAGTAAAAGATCCACAGCCCAGGCAAATTTTAATAAGAAAGACAGTTGCAATATTAGCATCAAACAAAATCTAATTCAATACAAAAAGGACACACGGAGAATTTTCAAAATTTCCATAAAAGGTTTAATCCATCCTGAAGCTGTAACAACTCTCGAAACTAGTCTCTTGTTGAAATGTATTAAGCGTTCACCCTTCTTCTGGTCCTTTATACCCTGACTGTCCTCTGGCTGCCATGCCTAGCCACGTTTAGTCCACACAGTTCAGGCAGTCCTAGCTCACCTCTAACACACGGGTGGGATACAGGTTTACATGTGTGTGCTCAGGTCTATACTCTGATCATCACACTCAGATTTGGTGAATAATGGTCCAAGGAAGGGTATAATACCCATTAGAGTTAACTTTCAGTACTTCTGGAATCTGGAACGACTAGAAAGGAAGATGTTCTTTTCCTCTGATTTTCAACATGGGAAGATGTAAGGCTAAATTTGTTAGGGGCCAGTCTGCACTAGAAGAAAAGACTGAGTGCAAAACACAGAGAAAGGAAAAGGTGACTGAAATGGAGAAAACAGGTTCTAATGTCACTGTCTGAACTTAATTTTAGCCAGACCTGGATTTTCCCTTATAACTGTCAATAAACTTGCTTAGGCCTGTTTGAATTGAGTTTTCATTAGCTGCAACTTAAAAAGCTTCTTGAGTGATAAAATCTTCAATATTCATATAAGATATTCAAGAAACCAACGGACACCACCAAGTACACAAGGATTCTGAGAAATCACTTTGCTAAACGGTAGGAACGTGCCAGGCCCACTTTTCACACTCTGGATTAAAGCAGCCAAGAGAGAGGCTAGTGGAGGAATCTTTGGGTTGTGGTATGACACACATCAGGGAGAACTCTTTTCTCCTACCCAAGTTTAATAAAAATTAAAAATTTTTGGACATGCAAAGAAAGTTGAAAGACTATTATACCAATCACCCATATATTACAACTATCACTTATATCCAACAATTCTAACATATATATATATATTTGGCCACACCACAGGGCATGAGGGATCTCAGTTCACTGGCCAGGGATTGAACTCGAGCCTCCTGTAGTGGAAGCAGTCTCAACCACTGGACTGTCAGTGAAGTCCCAAATTAACAATTCTTAATATCAGCCCTTGGGGAAGGGAGAGATTGGAAAGTGAGCTGCAACTTGATAACACTTCACCTCTAAAATACCTGAGCATTCATCATCTTGGAGGGCTGATTAGAATCTTCTATAGGCTTCCTCTTCCGGTATTTCTTTGAACTATCTGAGTAATTATGTTCATAATTCACTCCAGCACTTACGGTGCTTTCTTAAATTCCTACTTAACAGTCACGTATATGCTGTTTCCCTCTACTGAAACATACATTTTAAGAAGAGTGCACCACACTATCTTTTAAAATCATTTCCAAATACCAGGCACAGAAATTAGCCGCTACATTCAAGAAGGGCAAAGCTCCTTCCATGCCTGCTGAGTGATCAAACTAGATGCACAAGATACTGTCAAGAAGTAGAAAACATTTCTCACCGAATCCACTAGTCACTCGAGCCATCTCTTAGAATCAGTACTCAGCTCTCCAAATGGGCTCTAGCGGGACACAGAAACTCCACTTCAAACAGAAGAGAGTGTGTCCAAGATCTGAGAGATCAGGTGAATTTCAATAATCAGCAGAGATTTCCACTCACCTGCGACCTGGCCATGAGGCGCAAAGCTGCCACTTCTCCCTCTTCTGTGCAGTTTTCTTGGGAAAAGGGAGAATCCTGGGGAGGCAGAGCTAAAGGCAAGAAAGCAGTCATGATAGGACCCAAATATATCTCGTGATGCAGATCTGCAAGTTTAAAACTCCTGCCTTTGTACTACTGGTGCTCCTTACAGACACTGCTACTGAAGGGATCCCAATCTGGAAATAACTCAGGAACGCTGCTCTTCGGGGCTTCAGTTCATTCAGCTGCTGTTACCCTAACAGATCCTGGAAGACAGCATCCTCTGAGCCTGGAAATTAAAAGTCCCAGCCGCACCGACCCCCCCACCCCCGCCCCAGGCTTGATCTACATTAAATTAATATAGGAAAAACAGGCTCAACAGCTCTGAAAGAAATCACTCTGCAACCTTAGTCCAAAGGTAGACTGCTGGATCCCACCTCCAAATAATTATTATTACTTGAGACTGGGGTAGAACTTAGAAATCCAACAAGCAGGGGTGGGGGAGGAGTGTAGATTTGATGTAGGTCACAGAGAAAACTTCAAGAAAGCCTTGATTTAGGAGAACTGGAAGCCAGTCACTGACTCCTATACCTCGTGTCTCCTCTGTAAGACAAAGGATCTGCTCTACCGAAATCAAAGAGTTTTTGTGCAAAGTGGAAAAATAGGTGTGGAAAATGCATGCGTGCTCAGTCGTGTCCGACTCTCTGCGATCGCATGGACTGTAGCCCGTCAGGCTCCTCTGTCTATTGGATTTCCCAGACAAGAATACTGAAGTGGGTTGCTATTTCCTTCCCCAGGGGATCTTCAAGACTCAGGGATCGAGCTTTTCTCTCCTGTGTCTCCTGCATTAGCAGGCGGGTTCTTTACCATTGAGCCAACTGGGAAGATGTGGAAGATACTTTTGTTAACCAAAAAGCTAAACCGTCGGACCCACTGATGAAGCTAGGATGGTATAACCACCCAGGAGAAGAAGAAGGTGTGACACTAAGTGAGAGGCTATGCCCAAGCCTCAGCAGCAATTAATAACATTTCGCTCACATTTTGAGGGAGGCTTTGGAGGGTCTCCTGTGCACCCAGCTGGAGTGGGAAGAGAGGGGATCCCACAGCAAGCTCTCCACTCTCATTCGAAGAGCCCGTCCGTCCCCAGACAAAGGAGCCAGACAACACTGACTCCCGTTCATCAGGAAGGATTCGGCCCGGCCCCCAGCACAAGTTCAACACCAGCCCCTCTCACCTCTCTTCCCGGGCGTTTCGGCCACATTAGTTTCCATGGCCACCGCCTCCTCCCGGCCGCGAAGGTTCTGCTCTCGCCCCAGCGCAGCCCGCTCGGGGCGGAGGGGCGGGAAGCCCCGCGGCCTCGTGGTCCTCCTTCCCGCCGCCCCTCGGGGGGCTCCTCCAAAAGGCTTCGCTCCGTCCCGAGCCGGCTCGGCCCTCGAAGCTGGCACCTGGAAAGCCGGGACAAGCATCCCTGAGGCCGGGCGCTAGCGCCTCGCGCTGCCGCTCCGGGACCGCGCGGCCGGAGCACCAGCGCCCGGGCCGCCGCGGAGGGGCCGCCGCGCAGACCAAGCCCCCCACCCGCCAGCCCGTCCCGCGCCCCCGGGCCTCGTTCCTGCCGTCGACGTCCCTTCCTCCAGCGCGCACTCCAGCCCTGATCGGTGCAGACAGCTGCCCAAGGGGCACCGCCGAGGCCGAGTGAGAGAAGCGGTACCTGAGCGACAACTCACCTCCCACCACGGCCTCACAAAGGCTACGAACTTCTCGGGCCAGCGGGACTGCGCATGCGCAAGAGCAGGGGGTTAGGCTGGCGGGCCTCGTTCGGTCCCGGAACTACGCTTCCCAGAAGGCCCCGGGCGCGGCCAGACTCCCGCTCCTTAGCAGGTGGGAGCACGCGTGGCGCGGTTGGGGGAATCCTAGGAGCCGCGGGCTGCCTCCGTCTCGCGAGAGTAGCGGGCGCTTAGCTCATGCGGGATCCCGCGGACAAGCAAAAGAGCAAACGGCAGAACCGAGATATTGCAAGTCCCGCGCTGTGCCTCCACGTGGCGCTGCTGAGGCGTCCCACTTAAGACACTCCAATGTAAGATGTTCAGAGTACTTGGCTTTCCCCACATTCGTCTCCTTTCTCCCAAACTCATCCTTTGCCGTCAAACAGTGTGAAAGGTGTATTTGCAGACCGATGTGTATGCGTTCGTAGACTACTTGTAATACTGAAAATTCACACATGTGAGATGGGTGAGTTGAAAAGATTCAACCAGTTTCAACTGGCTCAACAGATTTGAGCAACAGGTTCTCTGCAAGCATAAAAATTAACTTTATCAAAGGAGGTGTTCCCTCAAGGGAGCACGATTAGTCTCTGTTAATGGGCTTCCCTATAGCTCAGTTGATAAAGAATCCGCCTGCCATGCGGGAGACCTGGGTTCGGTCCCTGGATTGGGACAATCCCCTGGAGAAGGGAAAGGCTACCCACTCTAGTATTCTGGCCTAGAGAATTCCATGGACTACAGGGTCATATGGAGAAGGCAATGGCACCCCACTCCAGTACTCTTGCCTGGAAAATCCCATGGACGGAGGAGCCTGGTAGGCTGCAGTCCATGGGGTCGCCAAGAGTTGGACACGACTGAGCGACTTCACTTTCACGCATTGGAGAAGGAAATGGCAACCCACTCCAGTGTTCCTGCCTGGAGAATCCCAGGGACGGGGGAGCCTGGTGGGCTGCCGCCTATGGGGTCGCACAGAGTTGGACACTAGTATTGTCCGCTTGGGACTGAAGCGACTTAGCAGCAGCAGCAGCAGGAGGGTCATAAAGAGTTGGATGTAACTGAGCAACTTTCACTTTCTGTTATTGGACAAACCTAGGCACTTCAAACTTTTGTCTACACTGTCCCTCTTCTCAGTGAATAATATCACTGCTTACAAATCATTTGCAAAAGCCAGAACCTGAATATCCTCAACTCTCACTGTTTATTCATCACCAAGTCCTATTCACTGTGTTCTTTAAATCATTCTCCAGTTTGTTCATGTTTCTCTTTTCCCTTCAGTATTACCTTAGTGTAATAGTGGAGTGGGTATCCATTCCCTTCTCCAGCGGATCTTCCTGACCCAGGGATCAAACCTGGGTCTCCTGCATTGCAGGCGGTTTCTTTAATGTCTGAGCCACCATGGAAGCCCTATTACCTTAGTTCTAGACACCGATGTTTCTCTGGTGTTAAGGTACCAGCCTCCCTAGCTGATTTCTGTAAGTCAGGTTTGCTTTCCCACCAGTCTGTTAGCCACATGTTCTGGCCGGTGATCATTCTAAAGTTAAGAATAAGATGTTACGTTCCTGCTTAAAACCCTTCAATGGTTTTCAAAAACTTTTGGGGAAAAGATTTTTAGTTCCTACCATAAGGCACTCCCTGGGATTTCCCTGACAGTCCAGTGGTTAAGACTCCTCACCTCCATTGCAGTGAGCGCAGAATCAGTCCCTGGTAGGGGGAGTAAGATCCTGCAATCCACAAGACACGGCAAAAAGAAGAAGAAGGTACTCCTTATCCAGTTCCCATTTTCCAAAGTGGTTCCCATGATCTGAGCCTCATGGGATTCACACCTTTGTGTTATCCGCTCTGTGACCTTGAGTGTGAGTAGGAGTTCTGACTTACTTTTAACCTATAAAACGGAACAAAGGTGACACGATTCTAATGCTTGTTTTGCTAGGAGAATCCTCCTTGCTGGCATTGGTGAAACAAGTATGATATTGGGGAAATCTGCAAGACAAGAAACTGTCAGCCCAGAAAGACAGATGAGAGCTAACGCCTGCCAACAACCCCCAGATGCTTGGAAGTGGATCAACCCTAGTAGAGTCTTCACATGAGAAACCAGTCTTGGCTGATACCTTGACAGCCCACTGCAAGGACCCAGCTAAGCTGTTCCTGGACCTTCATCCACAGATATTGTGAGATAACAAATGTGTGCCATTTTCAGCCACTAAGTATGTAGTAATATTGTTAGATAGAAAATGGTAACTAACATAGCATCCCAATGTACATGGCTAGATCCTTGTCCCAAACCCAACCTGGGTGCCTCTGGAAGGAGGGAGGTTGTTGAATTAAGAAATGAATGAGAAATGGATTGGAGACCCTCTGGGAGACAGATGGCTACAGTCTGCCCTAGGGTGTGTGTGTGGCGTGTCTAGATGGGGATGGAATGGTAGCAGTGATGAAAAGCTCCAGATGCCACGAGGGGACTCAGGGATGTGCTCTGGGAGTGGGGGTGCTTTCTGATGTCTTGTGTGCTCCTTTCTACTCTCTCTGACATCACTCTGGGGAAATCTTTGTCCACTCACCATAGCACAGGGTAACCTTATAGCTGGACTAGGAGAGGAGTAGATACTAACAGATACAAGCAGCTCCACTTCCAAAGGTTTTATTCACCTTTGTCCCACCCTGATCCACATGAACACCCAAATACGTACGCACATGCAGGAACATACATGCAGTCAGCCAGATGATTACTGCAAAACAGAAGTGAAAATAGATTTATTATTATATAAGATCATCTGGTAGGAAGAGGGTAATAAACGGGGAGTGGTCTTGACCATATTTTAATACCATGGATTCTCTGCTTTGAAAATAACTCAAATTCCTTTGATTTCCCTGATGGCTCAGCTAGTAAAGAACACACCTACCAGCGCAGGAGATGCAAGACACACAAATTTGATTCCTGAGTGGAGAAGATCCCCTGGAGAAGGAACTGGCAATCCATTCCAGTATTCTTGCTTGGGAAACCCCATGGACAGAGGAGCCTGACAGTCCACGGGGTGGTGAAGAGTTGGATACAACTAGCATTGGAGAAGGAAATGGCAACCCACTCCAGATTTCTTGCCTGGAGAATCCCAGAGACAGGGGAGCCTGGTGGGCTGCTGTCTACGGGGTTGCACAGAGTCGGACACGACTGAAGCGACTTGGCAGCAGCAGCAGCAGCAGCAACTAAACAACAGCTCTTGGGTCAACCAATGGTCACATCCTCTTGTTGAAGTCCTCTAACAATAAATAACAAAGAAGAACTTCTGACAACCTCCAAAGACTAAACATGGATCACTTACAAGACAAAAAAAAAAAAAAAACCCCAGTGTCAAAAGCAGTGCCTGGGACTTCCCTGATGGTCCAGTGGTTAAGACTCCATCTGCCGATGTAGGGGACAGTGGTTTGATGTCTGGTCTGGGAAGATTCCACATGCCTGCAGGACAGGTGCTACAACTCCTGAAGCCTGTGCTCCGGAGCCCGTGCTCCACAGTAGAAGCCACCCCAATGAGATGCCCACACACAACGACAGAGTAGCTTCCTCTCATCACAACTAAAGAAAAGCCTGTGGGCAACAATGAAGACCCAGCACAGCCAAAATTAAATTTAAAAAATTAAAAAAAAAAACCAGTTCCTGGCATTTTGTGGTCCCTCAGTGAATAACTGACTGGGTAAATCTGACTTGTCAGTAGCACTGACTACAAAAAGAAAAGGATCTTTTCAAATTGTAAAAGATAAAGCTTTCAATCTAGGCTTTTACGTGTTACTTTCATGTAACTGAGGGTGCTATTTAAAACTTCTGCTTTAGGGCATCGTCACCCTGTTTATAGTAGGTCTCGGTGTAGTTTTGTGGACCGTGGTTTCAATGGCAGTTTAATTTTCAGAGCCTTTGTGGTACTATTTTGGTCAGCTTGGTTGATCTGGTGCTGCTGGAGCTCTACCTGGTCCCTGCCAATGCTGCCTGAGTGGGTGGAAAGGGAATGCAACTGGATGGGTAGGGGATCGTCTGCCCGTGAGGAAGAGGAACTTCCTGGGGAGAGTGCTTTGTTTGGTGGCACCTCCCTGCCAGTACCAGTAGCACCCAGCCATCTGGTGTCTCTAGGGGTGTTTGTGTATGTGTGTGTGTTCGGGGGGCAGTGGGGACTCCCAGGACCGTCTGGGACAGAGTGTACTTCCTGGACCTCTGCCAGTGCCACCTGGAGCCTGGTTTCTCTCTGTGGGTTAGTGGAGTCTCAGGTTTGCGGGGGACAAAGAGGGTTCTCAAGTAGGATCCCCCACTTCACCCTGACTTCAGCTCTAGGTGGGGGAGAGGAGACTCAAGTCCAAGGGGTAAAGCAGCTTTCTGTCTGGGTGAGGTGGCAGTCGCTGGCTCAAGTGCCGTGATGAGGCCGCAGCGTGGTCCGCTGTGAGTTCCCACCGGAGGTCTGAGCTGAGTGTGGGGCGTGTGTGTGCCAGGAGTCACCATGCTTGTTATTTCTGCCTGAGGCAGGTGGGGAGTCACTGGATAAGAATGGATTTTCTTGTTCCCGAATTTAAAGCTCAGAATCTCGCAAAGCTGTGAGAAGCATTCTGTGTGTGAGTGACCCTGGCCAAGAGCTCACTCCTTCCAGCTGACATTAGGAACAAAAGCCTTTGCCCAACGTGAGCTGTTCCTAAGTGAATGAACAAACAGTTTAGTTATTTACTTTGCATTCACGAGACTCAGGTTCTCAGCCAGGAGTGGTTTTGCCCCCAGAGGGGACAATTGCCAGTGTCTGGAGACATTTTTGCTGTCACCACTTGGGAAGAGAGTGTCACTGGTTTCCAGAAGGTGCTGGTTTCCATGGGGTGCTGCTGAGCCTCCCATAGCGTGCACAAAACAGCCCCCTACCCCCTCACAATGGCAACAGTGCAAGGCTGAGAAACCCTCATGTTGGTGGCATGCCATGGCAGCACATGACCACCAGGTGGCAGTCATGCCTGCTGCTAAGATGTTAGATCACAGGCGCTCGCCAGCCCCAGGTGCATTCTCCTGGGGCTCAGTTGTGTCTGACTCTTTGCAACCCCATGGACTGTATAGTCCACCAGGCTTCTCTGTCCATGGAGTTCTCCAGACAAGAATACTGGAGTGTGTTGCCATGCCCTCCTCCAGGGGATCTTAAAGTACAATATAAGGGTTCCTCTGTTCCCCTACAAGGCTTACCCTTAAAGAAAGGAGTTTGGGACTTCCTTGGTGGCCCTAAGGGCTTCCCTGGTGGTGCAGAGGTTAAAGCGTCTGCCTGCAATGTGGGAGACCTGGGTTCGATCCCCGGGTCGGAAAGATCCCCTGGAGAAGGAAATGGCACCCCACTCCAGTACTCTTGCCTGGAGAATCCCATGGACGGAGGAGCCTGGTAGGCTGCAGTCCATGGGGTCCCGAAGAGTCACGCACGACTGAGCGACTTCACTTTCACTTGGTGGTCCAGGGGTTAAGAATCCAGCTGCCAGCGTGGGGGGACACAGGTTCTATCCCTGGTCTGGGAAGATCTCAGCCGCGGGGCAACTAAACTCATGCTCTGCAACAAGAGAAGTCACTGCACTGAGAAGCCTGCACACCACAATTAGAGACTAGCCCTTGCTCACCACAACTAGAGAAAGCCTGCGCACAGCAACGAAGGTAAAAATAAAATAGAACAGCCGAAAATAAAAAAGAATTGAGTTTGAATCTGTGTACCTATTCAGAATCTTTCCTCATGTATGTGTGTCTGTGTATGTATACATGTGTATGTACACACACATGTCACCAGTATTGTACTGTTTCTTTTTACAACTCATTTTTCTCTCAACATATTATTATATATTATATATAAAATTATATTATAAATACTATGATTATATATATTCTTATTGATGGGCACTTGAGTTCTTACCAGTTTTTTTTTTTCCTTTCTTCCAAATGCAAGCAATTCTGTGATTATCCTGCTATTGCTGCAGGATAGGTTTCCAGAAATGTGATGAGTCAGAGTGCATGAAAGGTAGAATCTTGATGACTCAGAAGCACTGATTTGTGCTCCAAAGTGCCAGAGAGAATCCATTTCCCCATAGTCTCACCTATATTGGTATCCATTAGTATCTAATATCTGTATTGAATACTGTCTTTTTTTTTTTTTTTTAAATTTTTAGCTGTGCTGTGTGACATATGGCCTCTTAGTTCCCTGACCTGGAATGGAACCTGAGCCTGCTGCATTGGAAGTGCAGAATCTTAACCCCCTGGACTGCCATGGAAGTCCTCAATATTTGATTATCTTTAATTCATATTTTATTGTATTATTCTTATGAGGTTGGATTTTTTTTCATATCTTTTAAAATATTTTCTAATGTTTATCAGTACATTTCCCAATTTTCTATTCAATTTAGAAAAATCAATTTGAAGTAGCTCTTTATATGTTTTGCTTATTATTGCTTTGTCTGAATTTTGATTTTGAGTAAGTGGTGATCAGTTCAGTTCAGTTCAGTCACTCAGTCATGTTCAACTCTTTGAGACCCCATGAACGGCAGCATGCCAGGCCTCCCTGTCCATCACCAACTCCCAGAGTTTACCCAAACTCATGTCCATTGAGTAGGTGATGCCATCCAACCATCTCATCCTCTGTCATCCCCTTCTCCTCCTGCCCTCAATCTTTCCCAACATCAGGGGCTTTTCAAATGAGTCAGCTCTTCACATCAGGTGGCCGAAGTATTGGAGTTTCAGCTTCAACATCAGTCCTTCCAATGCACACCCAGGACTGATCTCCTTTAGGATGGACTGGTTAGATCTCCTTGCAGTCCAAGGGACTCTCAAGAGTCTTCTCCAACACCACAGATCAAAAGCATCAATTCTTCTGCACTCAGCTTTCTTTGTAATCCAACTCTCACATCCATACATGACTGCTGGAAGAACCATAGCCTTGACTAAATGGACCTTTGTTGACAAAGTGATGTCTCTGCTTTTTAATATGCTGTCTAGGTTGGTCATAACTTTCCTTCCACGAAGTAAGTGTCTTTTAATTTCATGGCTGCAGTCACCATCTGGAGTGATTTTGGAGCCCCCCCCAAATAAAGTCAGCCACTGTTTCTACTGTTTCCCCATCTGATTGCCATATTTGCCATGAACTGATGGGACCGGATGCCATGATCTTAGTTTTCTGAATGTTGAGCTTTAAGAAATGGTATGGACCTAACAGAAACAGAAGATATTAAGAAGAGGTGGCAAGAATACGTAGAAGAACTATACAAAAATGATCTTCATGACCCAGATAATCAACGATGGTGTGATCACTCACCTAGAGCCAGACATCCTGGAATGTGTAGTCAAGTGGGCCTTAGAAAGTATCACTACTGGAGAAGGAAATGGCAACCCACTACAGTATTCTTGCCTGGAGAATCCCAGGGATGGGGAGCCCGGTGGGCTACCGTCTATGGGGTCGCACAGAGACGGACACGACTGAAGCGACTTAGCAGCAGCAGCAGACCCCACCCCCAGGAAAGCCACTGCTAACCCCTTTCTGGAGTTATGATCCACTTTGAGAAAGAGAGAGAGCTAATTGAAAAGCTCTACCTAAAGTGGCAGATTCATAATTGATTAAATACTCTTAATCCTCATTTTGGGGATCTTTTGTAAAGGTATGGATATTATTAATGAGGAAAGACAAGAATTTAACAAAAATATTTTAGTTTCTAAAGTAGCCACACATGCAGCCTTTTCATTGGTATGTGCATATTTTTCTATTTCTCTTCACATTGGAATAAGAGCAGACATTCTTAATTCTTCTAGAATTTGAGTTTTTAACATAATGAAAACTTTACATTGCATTAGTTCAACTGCAAATTTATGCCTGTATGCAGACAGTGTTTGTAATTTCTAGTGTTAAAAATAAAAGTATCTGAGACTGAAAAAAAAAAAAAAGAAAGTATCACTACGAACAAAGCTAGTGGAGGTGATGGAATTCCAGTTGAGCTATTTCAAATCCTAAAAGATGATGCTGGGAAAGTGCTGTACTCAATATGTCAGCAAATTTGGAAAACTCAACAGTGGCAACAGGACTGGAAAAGGTCAGTTTTCATTCCAGTCCCAAAGAAAGGCAATGCCAAAGAATGCTCAAACCGCCGCATAGTTGCACTCATCTCACAAGCTGGCAAAGTAATGCTCAGAATTCTCCAAGCCAGGCTTCAGCAATACGTGAAGCGTGAACTTCCAGATGTTCAAGCTGATTTTAGGAAAGGCAGAGAAACCAGAGATCAAATTGCCAACATTTGCTGGATCATCAAAAAAGCAAGAGAGTTCCAGAAAAACATCTATTTCTGCTTTATTGACTATGCCAAAGCCTTTGACTGGACCACAATAAACTGTGGAAAATTCTGAAAGAGATGGGAATACCAGACCACCTGACCTGCCTGTTGAGAAATCTGTATGCAGGTCAGGAAGCAACAGTTAGAATTGGACATGGAACAACAGACTGGTTCCAAATAGGAAAAGGAGTACGTCAAGGCTGTATATTGTCACCCTGCTTATTTAACTTCTATGCAGAGTACATCATGAGAAACTCTGGGCTGGAAGAAGCACAAGCTGGAATCAAAATTGCCGGGAGAAATATTAATAACCTCAGATATGCAGATGACACCACCCTTATGGCAGAAAGTGAAGAGGAACTAAAGAGCCTCTTGATGAAAGTGAAAGAGGAGAGTGAAAAAGTTAGCTTAAAGCTCAACATTCAGAAAACTAAGATCATGGCATCTGGTCCCATCACTTCATGGCAAATAGATGGGGAAACAGTGGCTGACTTTATTTTTTAGGCCTCAAAAATCACTGCAGATGGTGATTGCAGCCATGAAATGAAAAGACACTTACTCCTTGGAAGGAAAGTTAAGACCAACCTAGACAGCATATTAAAAAGCAGGGACATTACTTTGTCAAGAAAGGTCCATCTAGTCAAGGCTATGGTTTTCCCTGTAGTCAAGTATGGATGTGAGAGTTGGACTATAAAGAAAGCTGAGTGCAGAAGAATTGATGCTTTTGATCTGTGGTGTTGGAGAAGACTCTTGAGAGTCCCTTGGACTGCAAGGAGATCCAACCAGTCCATCCTAAAGGAAATCAGCCCTGGGTGTGCATTGGAAGGACTGATGTTGAAGCTGAAACTCCGATACTTTGGCCACCTGATGTGAAGAGCTGACTCATTTGAAAAGCCCCTGATGTTGGGAAAGATTGAGGGCGGGAGGAGAAGGGGATGACAGAGGATGAGATGGTTGGATGGCATCACCTACTCAATGGACATGAGTTTGGGTAAACTCTGGGAGTTGGTGATGGATAGGGAGGCCTGGCGTGCTACGATTCATGGGGTCTCAAAGAGTTGGACACGACTGAGTGACTGAACTAAACTGAGCTTTAAGCCAACTTTTTCACTCTTCTCATTCACTTTCATCAAGAGGCTCTTTAGTTCTTCATCACTTTCTGCCATTAGGGTGGTGTCATCTGCACATCTGAGGTTATTGATATTTCTCCCAGCAATGTTTATTTCAGCTTGTGCTTCTTCCAGCCCAGCGTTTCTCATGATGTACTCTACATATAAGTTAAATAAGGAGGATGACAATATACAGCCTTGACAAACTCCTTTTTCTATTTGGAACCAGTCTGTTGTTCCACAATCATAGAAAACTAGCCAATCTGATCACACAGACCTTGTCTAACTCAATGAAACTAAGCCATGCTGTGTGGGGCCACCCAAGATGGACGGGTCATGGTGAGGTCTGACAGAATGTGGTCCACTGGAGAAGGGAATGGCAAACCACTTCAGTATTCTTGCCTTGAGAACCCCATGAACAGTATGAAAATGAAGAAAGATAGGACACTGAAAGATGAACTCCCCAGGTCGGTAGGTGCCCGATATGCTACTGGAGATCAGTGGAGAAATAACTCCAGAAAGAATGAAGGGATGGAGCCAAAGCAAAAACAACACCCAGTTGTGGATGTGACTGGTGATGCAAGCAAGGTCCGATGCTGTAAAGAGCAGTATTGCATAGGAAGCTGGAATGTCAGGTCCACTGCTGCTGCTGCTGCTGAGTCGCTCCAGTTGTGTCCGACTCTGTGCGACCCCATACACGGCAGCCCACCAGGCTCCTGTCTCTGGGATTCTCCAGGCAAGAATACTGGAGTGGGTTGCCATTTCCTTCTACAGTGTGTGAAAGTGAAGTCGCTCAGTCGTGCCCGACTCTTAGCGACCCCATGAACTGCAGCCTACCAGGCTCCTCTGTCCATGGGATTTTCCAGGCAAGAGTACTGGAGTGGGGTGCCATTGCCTTCTCCACGAATCAAGGCAAATTGGAAGTGGCCCAACAGGAGATGGCAAGAGTGAATGTCAACATTCTAGGAATCAGCGAACTAAGATGGACTGAAATGGGTGAATTTAACTCAGATGACCATTATATCTACTACTGTGGGCAGGAATCCCTTAGAAAAAATGGAGTAGCCATCATAGTCAACAAAAGAGTCGAAAATGCAGCACTTTGATGCAGTCTCAAAAATGACAGAATGATCTCTGTTCGTTTCCAAGGCAAACCATTCAATATCACGGTAACCCAAGTCTATTCCCTGCCCAGTAATGCTGAAGAAGCTGAAGTTGAACGGTTCTATGAAGACCTACAAGACCTTTTAGAGTAAGGGGTGAGTTAGGGATAAAACTTGATATTTTGTCAAACAGCTAGCCAATTGAACTAACAACCTTCATTACTTCATTCCTTCCTTTCCATCGTAATGAAATGCATGCATCCCCAGGGTCTAATTTTTGACTCTGTTATATCTAATCTTGTGCTGGTTTTAGAGTGATTTTTTTTTTTTTTTTTTTTTTGCCTCAGTGCATGGCATACAGGGTCTTAGTTCCCTGATCAGGGATTGAACCTGTGGCCACAGCAATGGAAGTGTGGAGTTGTAACCACTGGACAACCAGGGTCATCCCAAGTTTTTATATTTAGAATGTAGTTGGAGATACAGATCCGAAAGTGTGAGCTGGAGATGTCAACTTGTCCACTTGGTAACTGAAGGTTAAGGAAGGGATGTCCTCATTGAGGGCAGAGCATCAGCTGGGAGAGAAAGTGATCTTGGCTTGAACTGCCAAGAATTTCTTGTCTTTACAGCCAGGGAGAGGGAGAGGAGCAAGAAGAGCAGAAGGGAAAGTAGTGGCCGTGAGACGGGGCAGTCAGGAGAAAGGGGGGGAGTGTCCTTTGAAGGCTGTCTAGTCATTATCCAGTTTTCTACTACATTATCTTGTTTCTTATTAAATTTTATTTTATTGAAATGTAGTTGCTTTACAATGTGCTGTTACCGGCTACGCTCTCTTGATTTAAAATTTAGAATCTTACAATAACCCTGAGAGTTAGACAAAGCAAGTCCTACTCTTGTTTTTCAGGTGAAGAGACTAAAGGATTGGATGACAAATGACATGCAAAAGAGGCTAATGAACCAGTGGCTGAGTTGAGTGCAGACTTGTCTTCTGATTCCCGACTCTTGGACATCTCTCCTTGGAAGATGACCCCTGAGCTGCCACAGGGGACGTGTCGACAAACAGGTTTATTTTTTTAAAGTTATTAATACTATTTTATGATAATGTATGGTATGAGTTGTTATTTTAAAAGTTGGATAATTTGGCAAAGCACATTCCAGGTAGAAAGCACAACTACCTGGAAGAACTTCATGCATCTCCGGATGGAGTACCTGGAATAACTTCATTCCTGCTGTCTACATGTAGATGTGGTCTGCTTGCTCATTCATTCAGTCATGTCTGACTCTTTGCGACTCCATGGACAGTAGCCCACCAGTCTGCTCTGTCCATGGGATTTTCTAGGCAAGAATACTGGAGTGGATTGTCATTTCCTCCTCCAGGGCATCTTCCTGACCCAGGGGTGGAACCTGTGTTTCCTGCAGTGACACACATATACTAAAGCTGTTCTTTTTGACATAGTCTCCTCGTGTACAATCCACTTTATATAACCTTTAAGAAACTTAATATATTGTGATCCTTCCTCATGCCTTTAAATAATGAGTAACTGGTTTTGAATGAGTTAGAAAAGCAAATAGAACAGCTTGGCAAAAGTAAACAAACCTTGTTGGGTGGATGACCTTCAGTCCTACCCAGCTCCTATGATCTTTTTATATACTTTCTATGGAACATATGCATTCACTTTTTGGAATGAACAGCGGTTCCGGAACTAAAGTCTCCACGGCTCACATCAGTAATCCCCACCGCCCTTATGCAACCCTGGAGGGCATGTGTTCTGTGCCTGGGCCTGACATGATGTTCCTGGCCCTGTGGGTCCACATGGGTTTCTAGTTTATGGGAGCAGAATGAGCACACCCTTTCCCTGGTCCCTAAGAGGAAGCCACACTATTTCAAAGATGAAACTTCAGAAACCGCTATGCTCAGTTCAAGGGAACAAAAAGATAGGTTCATATGGGTGTCAGGATGGGTCCCAGGGAGAATCCAGTTTCAAACCTGACACCGATCCAGAAGGCACCCACACGAAGCCAGAGCGGGAGGGGAGCACATAACCTCAGGGTCAGTGGAAGCCCTGTTTGCCTGTTTGTGGTCGGAGCTGCAGACCTAAGGCACATTCTGCCTTGATCAGACACCACTTAGCGACTGAACAATAAACAACAACCTAGATCCTGAGACTCCTGCCTGACCTAGGAAGTGTCCCTGGTGCATGTTTTCTTAGGACGTGGTCTGTCCAGCTTTGAGATTCCAGGACTGAGACGTCATGCTGGGGAGAGAGCCCAGAAGTCTGAACAGACCCAGGGTGTGTGGTAAGAAGTCAGAGCAGGTCCTCCTCGACGTCTGTCTGGATTTCTTCAGGCTGAACTTTCCCACCTTTGCCCTTGCTCCCGTTTTACATTCATCTACGCTTTTTATCACCTTTGCTCTCCTCCAACTCTCGTATTTATTGTCCCCATCTTAGCATCGTCAGTGAGGAAGACATCTGGAAGCATCACTATGAATAAAGCTAGTGGAGGTGATGAAATTCCAGTTGAGCTATTTCAAATACTAAAAGAGGATGGTGTTAAAGTGCTACACTCAATATGCCAACAAATTTGGAAAACTCAGCAGTGGTCACAGGACTGGAAAAGGTCTGTTTTCATTCCAATCCCAAATAAAGGCAATGCAAAAGAATTCCCAAACTACCACACAATTGCACTCATCTCATACGATAGCAAAGTAATGCTCAAAATTCTCCAAGCCAGGCTTCAACAGTATGTGAACTGTGAGCTTCCAGTTGTTCAAGCTGGATTTAGAAAAGGCAGAGGAACCAGAGATCCAATTGCCAACATCCATTGGATCATTGAAAAAGCAAGAGAGTTCCAGAAAAACATCTATTTCTGCTTTATTGACTATGCCAAAGCCTTTGACTGTGTGGATCACAACAAACTGTGGAAAATTCTTCAAGAGATGGGAATACCAGACCACCTGACCTGCCTCCTGAGAAATCTATATGTAGGTCAAGAAGCAACGGTTAGAACTGGATGTAGAACAACCGACTGGTTCCAAATTGGGAAAGGCTGTATATTGTCACCTTGCTTATTTAACTTACATGCTGAGTACATCATGAGAGATGCTGGTCTGGATGAAGCACAAACTGGAATCAAGATTGTCAGGAGAAATATCAGTAACCTCATATATGCAGGTGACACCACCCTTATGGCAGAAAGCAAAAAACTAAAGAGCCTCTTGATGGAAGTGAAAGAGGAGAGTGAAAAAGTTGGTTTAAAACTCAACATTCAGAAAACTAAGATCATGGCATCTGGTCCCATCACTTCATGGCAAATAAATGGGAAAACAATGGAAATAGTGAGAGACTTTATTTTTTTTTGCTCCAAAATCACTGCAGATAGTGACTTAAGCCATGAAATTAAAAGATGCTTGCTCCTTGGAAGAAAAGCTATGACCAACCAAGACAGCATATTAAAAAGCAGAGACATTACTTTGCCAGCAAAGGTCCATCTAGTCAAAGCAATGGTTTTTCCAGTAGTCATGTATGGATGTGAGAGTTGGACTATACAAGAAGGCTGAGTGCCAAAGAATTGATGCTTTTGAACTGTGTTGTTGGAGAAGACTCTTAAAAGTCCCTTGGACTGCAAGGAGATCCAACCAGTCCATCCTAAAGGAAATCAGTCCTGAATATTCATTGGAAGGACTGATGCTGAAGCAGAAAGTCCAATACCTTGGCCACCTGATGTGAAGAACTGACTCATTTGAAAAGACCCTGATGCTGGAAAAGATCGAAGGCAGGAGAAGGGGATGACAGAGGGTGAGATTGGATGGCATCACCGACTCAATGGACATGAATGAGTTAGAGCAAACTCTGGGAGTTTGTTGGTGGTGGAGAGTGAAGCCTGGCATGCTGCAATCCATGGGGTCAAAAAGAGTCGGACATGACTGAGCGACTGAACTGAACTGATCTGGGTTCTTCTGGCTGGTGTGAGAGTTAAATGAGACAAATTAACAGGAGGAGATCAAGTACGAGTTTAATAACAATACTTGTACTTGGGAGACACCCAGGAAAACTGAGCAACTTACCAAAATGGTCGAAACCCTCACTCTAAATACCATCTTCAACTCTGGTGGTTTAGATGGTAAAGATTCTGCCTGCAATGCAGGAGACCTGGGTTTGATCCCTGGATCAGAAAGACTCTCTCGAGAAGGGCATGGCAACCCACTCCAGTATTCTTGCCTGGAAAATCTCATGGTCAGAGGAGCCTGGCGGGCTATAGCCCATGTGGTTGCAAAGAGTCAGACACATGAGTGACCAACACTTTTAAGTTAAAGACAAAAAGAGGATGTTGTGGGTAGTGGTTTGGGATTTCAGAGGGAAGGAAGTCAGTTTACAAGAAGATGGAAAAGTGAATGTTTGATAAACAAGTGTTTGCTGGGCCAGTGCAGTCAATAGGATGCTGAGTGGAATTCCAGCAAACAGACTCAGCTGGATTCCTCCCTGTCCCACACCTAGTTCTCACTGTAGTTATCTCTGGTGACATTTCCCTTCCTGGAACAGGCCCTCGCTCTACATTCTTTCATACTGTTCAGGTGAGGTAAACAGATAGACTTCTTTTTTAAAAAACTTTCTAAATTTTATTTTTGACTGCTCTGGGTCTTTGTGAAGCTCTGCATGAGCTTTCTCTAGTTGCGGTGAACAGGGGCTACTCTTCCTTGTGGTGCGAGCGCTTCTCATTGTGGTGGCTTCTCTTGTTGCAGAGCATGCACCCTAGGGCGTGTGGGTTTCAGTAGTAGCAGCACACAGTTCAGTAGTTGTGGCTTGCGGGCCCTAGAACGTGAAGGCATCAGTAGTTGTGGCATACGGGCTTAGTTGTTCCACGGCATATGGAAATCCTGCCGAACCAGGGGTGGAACCTGTGTCCCCTGCATTGGAGGTGGACTCCCATCCACTGTACCACGAGGGAAGTCCCAGAAAGGCTTCTTGGCCTGAAATACCTTTATGAAAGTGAACAGGGCTCCTTGGAATGTGTGGTGCCCCAGCCTGTTCTGACTGGGGGCTGTGCAGCTGTCCCAGGTCCAGGAAACTGGCCAAAGCTGCAGCTGTCCTGGGACCTCTGGGGTGAGTCACAGTTGGAGCCCATCTTCCATCCCCAGGGTGGGAAAGAGCATTTGTACTATATTTTAAAAGATTTACTCATTTGGTCAGAATAGGTTGTTTGGCTGTTTTATGCCTAAGCTGTGAAGGGGACTAGCATTTAGTTTGTGTAGTTACTTTGGGTTTTCTCACATGGTTCTTAGAGTTGTTATGTAGGTTGGACAGGGCACAGTTTAAGGCATATGGTAGCCACCTGCCACATAAAGCGTTATGCTCTTGGGATGTATGTCTGGAATGTATGAGGAATGATTGGAGTGTGTGGCCTGGATCCTGGGCTCCCTGTTTCCAGGGCATTGAAAGCTCCCATGGGAGTTATTGGCAGGTCCAGCAGCTAGTTATGGCCCTGAGAGCCTGGGTGGCTTGAGGATTGCTGATCAAGGGGTGCACTGTGACCACACCTCATGGGCAAACAAGAGTGACCTGGAAACAGCCCAGGGCCAGACCTTCTGTGGAAGAGGCAGGAAGTGATCCATGTGCTTCCTTAAGTTGGAGGAGGTCTGTCACTCCAGGCACAGTGAAAGCTGATTTCGGCCGGTTTTCTCTGTCCATCAGCATGAGTTTTGTAAGCTCTGTGGTAGGTGCTCATGAGCAAGCCAGAGCACCCTGTCGGGTTCACAGTCTTATTTCCTGAACCAACATGTGTGTCCCCCATCTTTGTGAAGAGCAAGCATGTGCAGCACCCCGGGACCACCCCTCCTTCCCAAGTGGAACAGTCACTACCCCACCAAGGGACCAGGGGCTTGGGGGTGAGGCTGGGGAGGGGCTGGGGTAGTCACAGCCATCCAGCTCTGAGACTGAGAGCAAAGACTCTTTGAGTCTATTCTCTTCTTCAGTTTGTTCTTTTAGTTTGCAGATTACCAGAATGATCTAAGTCTTTTCATCTTGAGAGAAAGGCAGGGCTGGGGACCAGTTTGCTGATGGTGACCATAGGCTGGAAAGTCCACTGGACCCACATCCCCAGGTGGCAGGAGAAGTCTGGGCTGGTGTCTGGAGAACCACCTCTGTGGTTCTCAGACCCTGGGATTTCACCAGAAAAGCTGCAAAGTGAGTTTGGAGGACTGGTGTAACTCTTCCAGATAACTCTACCCCACTTATTAAAGATAAGACTGGCAGTTCCAGAAAAGGGGAAAGGACACAGCCTCAATTAAGTATTATCCCTAGAGATGGGTCAAATTCAGATGTATAATTGTTTATTATATTATCCTTATTTATCTCAGTCTGATGCCTGCTTTTTCTTAATTTCTTTTTGAAAAATATTTATTTATTGAGCTGCGCCAGGTCTTAGTTGTGGTACACAGGATTTTCCATCTTTGCTGTCGTGGAATCTTTAGTTGGGACAGGCGAACGCTTAGTGTGGCATGTGGGATCTAGTTCCTTGACCAGGGATTGAACTTGGGCCCCCTGCATTGGGAGTGTGGAGTCTTAGTCACTGGACTACCAGGGAAGTCCCCTTTCTAATTTTTGACAGACAGGTATTAGCTAGGTTTATAAATCACAGCTCAGCAGACAAAGATGAGAAACATTCAGTGAGATTGTTTTTAAAAGATGTGTTTATTTACTTATTTTGTCTTTGACTGCACTGGGTCTTTGTTGCTGTGTGCAGGCTTTCCCTAGTTGTGGTGATGGGGGCTACGGCCATCTCACTGTGGTGGTTTCTCTTGTTGCAGAGCACAGACTCTCGGACACATGGGCTTCAGTAGTTGTGGTATATGGGTTTAGTCTCCCTGAAGCATTTGGGATCTCCCTAGACCGGGGATCGAACCCACGCCCTCTGTATTGACAGGCAGGTTCTTAACCCCCTAGACCACCCAGGAAGTCCTCAGTGAGAGTTTGGAAGCTGTTTCTTTAGGGAAAAGGCTGAGAGGCTTCCTTATCCTGAAACTGCCAGACAAGAGTCTTCGGGTGGAGAAAGTTCCTCTTGAGTTCTTCCCCCAGGGGGATGACCTTAAACCCAGAAACCAGGAAGGGGTGTGTTGGCGCTACTGTTCATGTGGCCCTGAGGGAGAGTGTCAGGTTGTGGGGTTATTCATCACAGAGTCACTCATGAAAGATTAACCATTACCTACCTGCCGACTCATTTCCTACCACCGGGGCTCAAATTCTGGGAAGGAAACCTCCCTCAATTCCAGAAAGGAAAACCAAGCTGCAGCTTGGCCCTGAGGACCCCGATGGCAGATGTGATTGAGGGAAGAAGGAAATTATGTTTGTTTTGTGAAGAAGAAAAACATTAGTATTATGCGAGGCTGAATGGTCAGAGGCTGGTGTGGAAGACAGGACAGGGTGGAGTTGTGGGGCTCCAGTCCAGTCGAGTTCAGTCGCTCAGTCGTGTCCAACTCTTTGCGACCCCATGAACCGCAGCATGCCACGCCTCCCTGTCCATCACCAACTCCTGGAGTCCACCCAAACCCATGTCCATTGAGTCGGTGATGCCATCCAACCATCTCATCCTCTGTTGTCCCCTTCTCCTCCTGCCCTCAATGTTTCCCAACATCAGGGTCTTTTCAAATGAGTCAGCTCTTCACATGAGGTGGCCAAAGTATTGGCGTTTCAGCTTCAACATCAGTCCTTCCAGTGAACACCCAGGACTGATTTCCTTTAGGATGGACTGGTTAAATCTCCTTGCAGTCCAAAGGACTCTCAAGAGTCTTCTCCAACACTACAGTTCAAAAGCATCACTTCTTCGGAGCTCAGCTTTCTTTATAGTCCAACTCTCACATCCATACATGACCACTGGAAAAACCATAGCCTTGACTAGATGGACCTTTGTTGACAAAGTGATGTCTCTGCTTTTTAATATGCTGTCTAGGTTGGTCATAACTTTCCTTCCAAGCAGTAAGCGTTTGTTTTAATTTCATGGCTGCAGTCACCATCTGCAGGGATTTTGGAGCCCAGAAAAATATGTGGGGTTCCATCTGACATCAAAGGAGCAGGTGTGATGAGAGGGCTGGAGGGTGGTCTGGACTTCGTGATGGGGGACTTCCACCTCAGCCTGAGATATGGCAGGGGTCTGGGGAAGGGGAGGGGGTCAGTGGGAGAAACAGCACTTTTGGGAAAAGCCAAGCTTGGTAAAGAACCCGCCTGCCAATGCAGGAGACATGAGAGATGCAGGTTCGATCCCTGGGTTGGGAAGATCCCCTAGAGGAGGGCATGGCGCTCCACTCCAGTATTGTTGCTTGGAGAATCCCATGGGCAGAGGAGTCTGGAGGGCTACAATCCACAGGGTCACAGAGAGTTGGACATGACTGAAGAGGCTTAGCACACATGAGCTTCAGTTAAGGCAGGGAAGTGGGGAACTGTGACTAAGAATATTGGGGCACCCGGGGCACAGGGGAGAGAGGGGGGGTGACTGTGGCAAGCTGGGTCAGTAGGGAATTTGGGCTTAGGAGACACATGGGACATTAGCCCCAATCTTGAGGTGCTGGAGCATTGCACCAGGGGGCCTGGGGCATGATGAGATGCGCTACAGCCCTGGGAGGTCAGGTTGGAGCTCAGGTAGCAGTGTTGTCTGGAAGAAGCTGCATCCAGCCCGGCAGTGAAGGGGACTTAGAAGTTGAGGTGGATTTCGTGGTCCTTAGAGGGCCGGGGCCTCCAGATGGTCAGCGTTCTCCAGGCCTGAGCCCAGGCCAGATGTCTCAACTAGACCACAAGTGCTCTTTCCCACAAGCTTGGGCAGATCTCAGGTATAGCAGCACAGTTGCCCCGAGAGCCAAGCCAGGAATATGTTTACTGGCCTTGGCTTTGCCAGCCTGCCCACTTCACAGATGAGGAGACTGAGGCTGAGACAGGACAAATGATTTTCCCGGGTCAGGTTGGCATCGGAATGTCAGGTGTCCTGTTCTCCATGCTGCTGTGGAGTGTCTGCTGGCTCAGGACTCCAATGGGCACCAAGCGTGCGGGCTGCCCTCTGGGTCAGCAGGAGAGAAGGAGCAGGCAAGGTGACCATTCGTGAGGGAGAGGCTGGCTCAGTGCCCTTGGATTGGCACCCAAGGTTGTGGAACAGGTCGGGCCGGGCAGTTACCTCCCCTCCTCCTTCCCAGAAAAATCAGAGGCTCCTGGCATGTGAGTAGACCAGTTCAGTTTCCAGAACCAGGTCATCTAGAGAAAGAAAGGAAAGCAACCCTATTTGTTAAAATTCCAGGAATGATCTGGGCCAGGAGAAGTCATCTCCTTTCCCTCCCACCTGGAGATTTAAAGCCATGAAGTGGGGCTTCTCTGCTGATTCAGTGGTGAGGAATCCACCTGCCAATTCAGGGGACTCGGATTCAATCCCTGATCCAGGAAGATCCCACATGCCACGTGGAGACTAAGCCCTTGTGTCACAACTACTGAACATGTGCTTTAGAGCCCAGGAACCGCAACTACTGAAGCCCAAGCACCCTAGAACCTCTGCAACAAGAGAAGCCACTGCAATGAGAAGGCTGAGCATTGCAACTAGAGAGTAGCCCCCACTCGCTGCAAGTGGAGAAAAGCCCGTGCAGCAACGAAGACCCAGCACAGCCAAAAATAAATAAATAAATAGAATGATGAGGGAAAAACCCATGGAATGAAATTCAGGGAAACCTCTTCTTGGGTGTCTTCACCAGTGGAGAGGGGAGAAGAACCTTCATGTTGCTGAAAAGGAGCGTGTCTAGGCCATCTTGACATGCATGCTCTGTACATGTTGACAAAAAACAGAGCTGTGCCTGACATAGATTTTTACTGCCTGCCTGTCCTCCTACACTAGGCAGGACTTCTTGGTTTATTTGCTTTTATCTGGATCCTGTAGAACTCACATGGGTGGAGAGCCATGGCCGGGGGGTGGTGCCATGACTTGGACTTACCCCAACGCTAATCTCAGGGGCGAACCAGATCATCCCCATCCCATTCTGTCTCTGTTCCATTAACGTTCCAAATCCCTTGAGTGTATCTGGAGAAATCCTTGGGCACGGGGGAGCTGTAGAACAGATACAGATGGGGGCCAGATGCCTTGGAATATCCTGGTTCTGTGATGCCCATCTGGTAGATGCTTCATCTGCTGTCTATCCCCATCTTTCTCCTAAGGAGCTAAATGCTCACGTCTTATCCTCTGGCATCTGTTACGCGGTGAATTGTGTCCCCTCCATTCATATGTTGTAGTCTTAACCTTCAGAATGTGACTAAATTTGGAGACTGGGCTTTTCCAAGAGGGAATTAAGGTAAGAGAGAGGTCATGAGGGTGCCCCTCATCCAAATCTGACTGCTGTCCTTATAAACGGAGGAGATCTGGACACAGGTGTGCACAGAGGGGAGGTCATGTGAACACACGGGAGAAGACGGCCATCTGCATGCCAAGGAGAGAGCCTCGGGAGAGACCAACCCTGCTCAGACCTCGATCTTGAAATTCTGCCCTCTCGGATCGGGAGAAGATAAGCTTCTGTTGCTTAAATCAGCCAATCTGTGTACCTGGAGGAAACCCATCACCGCATCTTATTGTTTAGTCGCTCAGTCCTGTCCAACTCTGTGACCTCACGGACTGTAACCCACCAGGCTCCTCTGTCCATGGGATTCTCCAGGCAAGAATACTGAAGTGGGTAGCCATTTCCTTCTCCAGGGGATCTTCCCAAGGATCGAACCCATGTCTCCTGTGTTAGCAGGTAGATTCTTTACCACTTAGACACATGGGAAGCCCTCATCATATCTAGGAAAACCTTAATAAGTGGCTAAAGAGACCAGCCATCTCTAGGAGCCCCTGGGCAGGTTGTGCAGCCCGAGAGGGCTGTCTGCTTAGTTTTATGTGGAAAGGGACAAGTTCTTCCTGACCCTCCTGATCGCCACTAGGCCCACCTCCTAAACCCTTCTCCTGGAGTGGAGAAGGTCATATACAAAAGGTCAGAGACACAGATCTTGTTCTCAACTGTGTCCCTCCTATTCTAAGAGGTGGGAAGGGATGAAGGGCTGTCCTATTACTTAAATCCTTACATTTTGGGTCCCTTTAAAAATTGAAAAGAAGGGACCACCCTGATGGCTTCCCAGGTGGCTCAGACGGTAAAGTGTCTGCCTGTAATGACGGAGACCCGAGTTCGATCCCTGGGTTGGGAAAATCCCCTGGAGAAGGAAACGGCAACCCACTCCAGTATTTTTGCCTGGAAAATTCCATGGATGGAGGAGCCTGGTAGGCTCCAGTCCGTGGGGTCACAAAGAATGGGATACGACGGATTGACTTCACTTTCACTCTCACTCTGACGGTCCAGTGCTTCTACTGAAGGGGGCTTGGGTTTGATACCTGGTCAGGGAATTTAGATCTTGTATGCTATCTAGCGGGCTTCCCAGGTGGTTCTGCAGTAAAGAATCTGCCTTCTAATGCAGAAGACAAAGGAGATGCGAGTTCGATCCCTGGGTCAAGAAGGTCCTCTGGAGGAGGAAATGGCAATCCACTCCAGTATTCTTGCCTGGGAAATCCCATGGACAGAGGAGCCTGGTGGGATATAGTCCACGGGGTCGCAAAGAGTCAGACACAACTTAGCGACTGAACACATGCTATGTGGCGTGGCCCCAGGAAAGAAAAAGTTGAAGACAAAAAAGTCAAACCTGTCAAGTTATATAAAGCAACATCGGCTGTGACTGCAGATCTCAGGAATCTCCGGTCCTTTCCAAACTGACCTGCCTTGGCTGAGATTATGGGGTGGGGATGGTGGTACGAATGATTCACAGAAGAATAGCTATTTCGGTTCTGGGCTGGAGGAGGAGCGGGAGCCTGGGCCATTGAGCGCGAGGACCCGGGCTCCCTGGTGGCCATCACAGTTGGCCGTCCTCCCAGCTCAGTGGAGTAATGAGCAACCGAGCTGCCTCTGGGGGAGGAAACAGTTAAAGTCCTGCTGCAGCTGCAGTCCTCTGGGCGTGGTTCTGCTGTCTGACTGGGGCTCCGGATCCTGGGCCCAGAGGCAGAGGAAGCCCAGCTCCGCAGTGGCAGACTGTTTACATGGCTGAATTGGATCTGATGGCTCCAGGCCCGCTGAGCGGGGTCCCTGCTCACCCTCCGGCCACTCTCAGCCCAGACTCTGGCTCGGCCAGTCCCGCAGAAGAAGAGAACCTGGGCTCCCCGGGGAACCCCCCAGGGGAAACTGGGGGACAGGGTTCTGAGTGGCAGGGAGCTCCCGAGACAGAGGGCCTGGAGGAGGAGGAGGAGGGCCTGGAGAAGGAGGAGGAGGTCCTGTGTGACTTCTGTCTCGGGGCCAGCAGGGTGAAGGCCGTCAAGTCCTGCCTGACCTGCATGGTGAACTACTGCCCGGAGCACCTGCGGCCACACCAGGAGAACAGCAGGCTGCACGGCCACCAGCTGACCGAGCCCGCTAGGGACCGGGACCTGCGGGTGTGCCCCGCCCACCGCAGCCCACTGATCGCCTTCTGCGACCCCGACGGGCAGTGCATCTGCGAGGAGTGCAGCCAGGTGGAGCACAGGGGCCATGCCTTGGTCTCCCTGGACGCCGCCCGCAGGGACAAGGAGGTGAGTGCTGGGGTCTAGGGGAGAGGGAGGTGGGGAGGCTGCCAGGGCTCTGCCGAGGCTCCTGGGGCTGCGTTCTCTCAGCCTTGCTACCTGGCGGTACACCCAGCCTGAATGTCTCTTGCACTTGGCTTTGGATGCTGTAGTGGCTCACTCTATCCCCATTGGCTCCACTGTCCCTGAAATGCTCCCTGTCTGTCTGTCGCTCCTCTTGCTAGTTTCCTGCTGTTTCTCACTCAGCTTTCAGTGCTGATCTGTTTCTGGGGGTGGGGTATACAAGGTGTATGACTGAGGACAGTGGTGTTCCCCTCTGGTCAGGTCTGAGTGGCAATGAATGAAATGTAAATCTTGGCAGAAATTCTAGAGAAAAGAGCCAAAAATTTCCCCTAATTTCTCTTCTTCCCTTTACCCCAAACAAGATATCAGGAGACAGGGCCCCTCTGGAGGTGCCAGCTATGAAATTCAAGACCTTGAGATGGGCTGAGATAACATAGAACTGGGAACGTCCCTCCTGGATAATGTCAAGGACCACTTCCCTTAGGGAAAATAAACCTCCTCATCAGATAGAAGCATCAGGAGAGACAGAAACACTGTGCTCATAGCCTGTAATTTTATTCCCATCAGATAGGGAAACTGTTTATGGAACAACTGGCTTTTCTCTGCCCTAAAGCTGAGAGCCTGGAGAATTCTTGGGAACGGACTTAAATGCTTTGTTTCTCTTACTTGGACTTCCTACGAGCACTTTGGTTCTGGGGGGTGGGGTGACGTGCAGTTGAACTTTGTCCCACATTTCTTTCTTTCTTTTTAAAATGTTTATTTGTTTAGCTGCTTGAAGCATGCCAGCTTAGTTGCATGTAGGATCTTGGTTTCTTGACCAGGGATTGAACCCTTGTCCCCTGTGTTGAAAGGTGGATTCTTAGCCACTGGACCGCCAGGGAAGTCCTGTGCCACATTTCTTGTGTCTAGATGCTGGGCAGCTCCCTTGTTGGCAATGAGCACAGTGCCTTGGCCCAGGGCTCTGAGACAGCTGAGAAGGAGCTTCCTGGGAGGAGCAGGGTCCTAGCAGGGTCCCTCTTCCACGTCCTCCCTTAAGTATGGATTTTATCTGGTGTTAGTGGGAGTAATTCTGGAAAGTTCTGTATCCCAGATGTCAGTGAGTCACCATTTCCAGCTCTAGAATCCACTTGTTGACTGTTCCCAGCATCTCTAGTGCCAGGAAACGTCTGGTCAGGAGAGAGCTGGTCATTTCCACCCCCTCCTCATGTTCACGGCCACGAGGAGGCTCAGACAGGTCAGAGGACAGGTCAGAGGACAAAGCTCCAGGTAATTGAGGAAACTGGTCTTGGAGCATTGCCATGTGCAACATGCTTCCCTGGAATTTCCCCATTTGGTCCTGGGATGACTCTATGAGGTGGCGACTCTTCATCCCCACCACATTTGTCCAAGCTCATACAGATGGCTAAGTCGTGGAGTGAGGGATGGAAGCTTCTGGAAGGCCACCCACTGGAGGACACAAGGAAGAACTCCAAGGTCACAATATTATAACCTTATTTTTTTTTTTAATGCTTCAAAAACCTGCCATACATGTAGTAAAGAGTTGAAGGCAGAGTGCATTTCCCTTGTTCAGGGTATAATATCTGAATTCTGTCATGTTTAGCTGGAAAAGGAATGCATGTACATACACAACAGAGGAACAATCACCAAATACTGCAATAGATTTTACCAGAAAAGGTCTCCCTCCCATCCTGGATCCACCTATCTCCTTCTTCAGAAGTATAATATGCTCAGTCACCAAGTCGTGTCTGACTCTTTGCAACCCCACAGACTGCAGCCTTGCCAGGCTGCTCTGTCCATGGGATTTTTTCAGGCAAGAATACTGGAGTGGGTTGCCATTTCCTTCTCCAGGGGAGCTTCCCAACCCAGGGGAATAACTACATGGGAATAACATCGATCCCCAGGGATCAAACTGGCATCTTTTGCACTGCAGGCAAATTCTTTACCTTGCAGCCCCCTGGAAAGCTCCTCTTCAGAGGTAAACCCCATCATATACTCTTCCTCCTTGTTCCTTTCAGAAAATTCTGTGCCTGTAGCAACATAGATACAATATAAGTTTTAAATGTAGTGTAAGCTGGTGCGTTACAGAGACATTGAGTAGTTGTCATTCTGAGCAGGGAGAGTTGTTTAGTGCAGGGAACCCCAACCTCTGGGATCTAACCTGACAATCTGAGGTGGAGCTGATGTAATAATAGAAATAAGTGTTAGTTGCTCAGTTATGTGCAACTCTGTGACCCCATGGACTGTAGCCCTCCAGGCTCCTCTATCCGTGGGATTATCCAGGCAAGAATACTGCAGTAGGTGGCCATTCCCTTCTCCAGGGGATCTTCCCAACCCAGGGATTGAACCTGGGTCTCCCTCATTGCAGGCAGATTCTTTACCATTAATAAAAATAAAGTACACAATAAATAATAAAAATAAGTAATGTGCTTGAATCATCCAGAAAACCATCCCCCTATCTATGGAGGACTTTTCTTCCATGAAACAAGTTCCTGGTGCTAATAAAGTTGGGGGCTGCTTATATAGTACATGTGCAGAACCCCAAATTTGGACATCCCAGGACGGAGCTGTGTCAGGTAACACAAAGACACCCAGGACAGTTTTTGGTGCTGAAAGCAGTGGCGGTTATAGGAGCAGTGCGGTAGCCCCGGCTCCAGATCTAGGCTCTGGCCTGTTCACCGCCTCTGCTTGCGGTTCTGCTTGTTTGAGTTTTCTGCTTTTCTGCCCTGTGTCCTTGCTTTCAATTCAGAGCGAGCGAGCCCAATAAGTGTGCTCTCTCTCGGTGGTCCTCACTGCTCAGGAGCCGAAAGATTTCTTGCCAGGAGACTGGCTCAGAAGACACAGTTCCTTGAGGAGGCTGCAACCTCCACCAGGATTATTTGGAAAGCCTTAACAGACCTAAGTAAGGCTCCAGAAGTTCCATCTTTCCTTCAGCCAGCCTGAACTTGCTGGAGCTGCTTGCTGAAGGTCACTTTGGATGGTGTTTAGGGCTGCTTGCTAAGGCAAGCCCATCATGCAGAGGAAGCTGAGAACGGCAGGGTCAGCCACAGGGACAAAGCGCAGCCAGGACCCTGCACAGGGTCTGCATGGCTTCTCAGTTCTCCGACTGAGCCTCTTCTGTGGCTCCTATGCTCTCCAGCTATGCCTGTGGGCAAAAACTCTTGAATTTGGAAATTCCAGGTGTTCTCTGAGTATTTCTTCTGTGCTGCTGGGCTCCTAGGGCCCAGCCCTTTCCTATGGGGACTCACCTCTTCCCCTTCCTGGGGCCAACTTCCCAGGGCCCCTTAACTTAAATTTTTTTTTATTGAAGTATAGCTGATTTACAGTGCTGTGCCAATCTCCATTGTACAGCAATGGAGTGACTCAGTTTTAACATATATATATTCTTTTTAAAATATTCTTTTCCATTAGGGTTTATCTCAGGATATTGAATATGGTTCCCTATGCTATATAGTAGGATTTTGTTGTTTATCCATCCTGTATATAATTGACATAAATTCGAGCAAACCCCAGAAGATAGTGAGGGACAGGGAAGCCTGGCGAGCTGCAGTGCATGGGGTGGCAAAGAGTTGGACATGACTGAGTGACTGAGCTGAACTGAATCCCAAACTCCCAGTCTATCCCTCTCCCTTAGCCTTCAAGAGCAGCTGGTCTTAACTCCTCTCACCTTCTCAGAACTCAGGCTCACTGCCAGGAAGTGGACATGCGTGTATGCATGTTGTGAAGTCTGTACCACTTCTGTGACTGCTTTTCTGTTCTTTTCTGTTCCTCACTGTGTTTATCAAACATTACCGAGAGCTTTTTGTGGGCTCAGTGTGCTGCACCCTCCCAGGGAGTGTGGGCTGTAATCAGGAAGCCAAAGCAGACCCCTGGCTCCCCAGATGTCCAAGGGTTGGGACAGCACAAAAGCTCAGCCGTGTGTTCTGAGGAGGGAGCCCCTGGCAGGTGAGGGGTGGGGGTCTTGGGAGGAGGGAAGGCCTGGGCTGGACCCTGTCTTAGACCTTTAGGTCCATTCGTGGCAGGTCACTGCATCCAACCTCGGCACAGGTTCCAGAAAGCTAAGGACAGGGTAGGGACGTGGACACAGTCTCAAGGTGAAGCAAGAGCCAGGTTTTGAGAGCCGCAAGTGTCCCCAGTTCTCGGGGGAGCAGTTAACCAGTGTTGTTCATGGCCGTCTGCTGCCAGAAGGTGGATGGCTTGAGGCCGTTCAGAAGAATTTCTTCTAGAACTTCTGAAGAGTGTGTTGAACTCAGTATTATCTAACTTGTTTTTTCTTAAACATTCTACTGCCTTCAAGAGCAGGGAGGCTGCCTTATGTAACTGGACTGACATGTAGCGGGTTCCGACCAGCCACCTGAGGAGTGAAGTCAGGGCCCAGGCGGGACTCTTGTGTTCCCAGAGGGACACACAGAGTGCCTGACACCACGTCGAATGTCTTTTTTTCTCTCTCCTCACTCCCTCTGCTGTTCCAGTTTGCATCTCTAACCTGATCCCGGCCACCCAGCTGGGTGCCGCCTGTGCCCTGGAGGAAGAGGCGAGAAATAGTCTGTTAACATTTTCTTGAGGTGCGAGAGGAGATGCTAGAGGGCCTGACGAGGGCCGTGGGGCCCGCCAGTGGCAGGTGTTGGATCACAGACACGGTGTCCTTTGCACAGCATCTGTCCTCTCCCCGCCAAGGTGGGCGGGGCTCTCTGTGCCCCTGGATGTGGGGCATTTATGCTCACTGGCACCCCTGTTCTGCTTTGGTGCAGAGCCTGCCCTGGCCTGCGATGTGTGTGAGGCTGAAGTCTTGGGAAATCCTGGAGCCGGGGTCTGAGGCACCCCGTCATTTTCTAGGAACAGGAATAACTGGAGGTGCTGGTTGCCCAAGTGGTCCCGCCTGTCATGGGGAAGCGGGAGTGCCCGCTGGTGGGGTGACTCAGAGGTCCCCATGAGGCACTTTGGAGTGCTTTTCTCCTTTAATGGCTGTCGGCAGACAGTGGGGAGAAACCCCTCCCTGTATACTCTGGGGATCTCCTGGGTCCCTGGGTCATGCTGGGGCTGGCCCCTTTAACATGTCCACGTCTGTGCTGTTGCTCTTGTGTGTTCTATTGCGTCTCCCACCACCTTTTAAACAAGCACCTCATGTCCTTCCCCCCGCACAACCTGGAGAGGTCACTGGGTAAGCCTTTCTGATAGACCAGGATTCCGCAATCTCCCCCAAACAGGTCAGATCCCCTCCTTCTCCCCCGCTTCCCCCACTCCAGGACATCAGGTCTCAGGTGTGGGAAGTCAGTGGACTCCCATCAGCTCTGAGTCAGTACCCTGGAGCTTGATCAGAACTTCCCGGTTTTTGGCAGAGTGAGGCGGGTCCGCTGCTCGCCTGGGCTTCTGTCCCTGGGGCCTGGGATTACCACGAGCTTTGGTGGGAGGAAGGGGAGACACGTCAGGTGCTCCTCGCCAGTCCAAGACCTGTTAGGGCAAGTGACTCAGAACTCAGTGCTGACACACGCTACTGTGAAAAGCAGTGAAAGCTGTCCTTTCTGTTGCCACTGTCTCACACCCTTGTGGAGGCAGAAAGTGATGGGGGCCTTTGAAGTTCACAAAGGCTCTGGTTTCCTGTCTTGTCAGGTTCTGGGCAGAAAGTGCTTAGGGAGGTGGAGTGGGGCTGGGCGGGGGGTGGGGGTCAAAGCAGGCAAACCCAGAGTTCTCATGTGGGCACTCACCTCGGTGGGGAGGGGTTGCCCTGCCTGTGTTCGGGAGAGGAGATTCTGTGATGGAAAGCAACCAAGGAGGCACCAGTAAAATGACGAAGTCAATGACACCACTGCCACTGATGGAGTACCCGCGAGGTGCCAGCTGCTGTGCAGACTTCCTGCTGCCTCCCATCCTCATAGGAACCCTATGAATTGGACTCTAGCTTTCCCCACCTCACAGTGAAGAAATGCAAGTGGGGAAGCTTTAAGTCAACTTTGTCCCAAAGTCTTGGCTGCTAAGTAGAAACCCTGGGGTCCCCCCCATTGCCAGTTCCAAGCCCCTGTGCTCCCTGTCAGCCTGTTCTAGACCACTGACACCTACATGACCCTCGTGACTCTGTTTTCTCACCTGTGCTATGGAGACAGCGTGTTTACCTGCTGTGGGCATGGTCTCAATGACAGGAGGAGATTCAGCTGGTAATGCTGGTGCACAGCGGACCCTCTCTGCCTCCATGGAGGGCACCCAGCCTGCTCCTGAGAGCAGCTTCCGAGGAAAACTCTCCTTTCTGTGGAAGAAGGGCAGGTGGCACCGTTGCTCCCTGGGACCTTCCGGGTACGCTGGGCACCTTCCTCCCTAACGCTGCTGACCTTTCCTCTTCTTAGGCTGAGCTTCGGAGGACCCAGTTAGACCTGGAGCAGAAATTCAAGTTGAATGAAAATGCTATCTCCAGGCTCCAGGCTAACCATAAATCTGTCCTGGTAAGTCTGGCCGGAGTCACCTGCCAGGCTTTGACACACCTGGCTGGCTGCTGCTGCTGGTTCGATCAGGCCCACCCGGAACCGTGGGACTCGGCTGCAGGCCTGGCCTCCACGTCTGCAGGCCCGGCCTCTGTGTCTACAGGCCCCTTAGGTCTTATCATCTGATGGAAACTGTGGGTACAGATCAGGTTGGCTACACTGTAGGGTGGCATCACCTTGTCTCTGGGATTTGCTGTGAAATTAGTTCAAGGTTGAAAACTGGCAAGTGATTCACTTTTAACAATAGAGAATAGAAGCAAACTAGTCCTGTGATGTGTGTGCATGCTAAGTCACTTCAGTCGTGTCTGACTCTGCGACGCTATGAACTTTAGCCCACCAGGCTCCTCTGTCCATGGGATTCTCCAGGCAAGGATACTGGAGTGGATTACCATGCCCTCCTCCAGTCCTGTGATAGCTCTGGCTTATTTGTATATTTGCATATGCTTTTTTGACCGGGAGCAAATGGTATATGTGGGAATGGAGGGGGGTGGTTAGCTAGAGCTCCAGAAATTATGCATAATCTTGTCTTCTTCCACCATGAAAGGGTGTTCCGCATGCGATTCTCGCCTGTCCTAAGTCCTGGCAGACAGAAAAGAGAGGCGAGAGCGGCTGGATTAGTGGATGGTACTTCGGGTTTGAATCCTCGGTCAGGAAGATCCCCTGGAGAAGGAAATGGAAACCCACTCCAGGATTCATGCCTGGGAAATTCCATGGACATAGGAGCCTGCCATGCCACAGTCCATGGGGTTGCAAAGAGTCGGACATGACTTAGTGACTAAACAACAACAATAGCAACTTGATAAGGCCAGTGGTGTATGTGTGTGCCCAGTCTGACTCTTGGCAACCCCATGGACTTTAGCTCACCAGGATCCTCTGTCCATGGCACTTCCCAGGCAAGAATCCTGGAGTGGCTCTTCATGCCCTCCTTCAGGGGATCTTCCGGACCCAGGGACTGTACTCAAGTCTCTTGTATCTCTGGCATCGGTAGGCGGGTTCTTTACCACTGGGCCATCTGGGAAGTCCCATAACGGTATGCCAGGCTACTTAGTTTTAGTCTCTCTGGTTTCTGACCACTTTCCATAATAAACTCTAAGTGGACCCAAACTGTTTCACAAAAGCTTCTCACTAGTGGCAAGCCAATAACCACAACTCAGAGGAGAATGCAAAACGTGCACACATTGGCAGTTAGGAGCAGCGGCATCTTTGCATATGAAGAATGATTCTACCTCTCCATCCATTCACCCACTCATCCATCCATCCCTCCCCCAACCATCCATCCATCCATCCATCCACCCACTCACCTGTCAGCACCAGTACCTAAGAACTACCAAAGATAAGAGGAAACTGTTGAAAAGAACGTGGATTGAAGTTGTAAATATGACCTTGACTAAGGCATTTACTAAAGATATGGAAGGACAGACTCCCACATACACAGGTGCCATCAGGCAAATCCCTACTGTTCATCACGTGGAGTTAGTTGTATATATTTTTGAATGTGGCATTCCATTCCGTACAGGTAGGCTTGTCCTGCAATGCTCAGGTGCTGTGGTTGCCTTCACATGCCCTAGACGTTTTGTGTCTGGCCCAGACACCAGAGGATGTGCTTTCAGCTCAGATGGATCCAGTGAGCAGTTTGGTGTTGTTCAGTCACTAAGTCGTGTTCGACTCTTTGCAACCCCACGGATTGCAGCACACCAGGCTTCCCTGTCCTTCACTATCTCCTGAAGTTTGCTCAAACTCATGTCCATTGAGTTGGTGATGCCATCCAACCATCTTACCCTTTTTCGTCCCCTTCTCCTTCTGCCCTCAATCTTTCCCAGCCTCAGGGTCTTTTCCAATGATTTGGCTCTTCACATCAGGTAGCCAAAGTATTGGAGTTTCAACTTCAGTATCAGTCCTTACAATGAATATTCAGGGTTGATTTCCTTTAGGATTGACTGGTGTGATCTCCTTGTTGGACGGTTTGATTTCCTTGGTGGGTAGTTTAGCTGGACATAATGAAGTGCTGAGAAAGCAAATTCATGCTACTGATTTGTACAAAGAAGCCAAATTATTAATTTTCTACAAGAAATATGACTCTCAAGTACACTGAACAGCTCCATTGTCCAGGCAGGAAGACTGATGTCACAGACCTGAAGAGGAACCTGACTGTCAGATCTGGCCTCAGCAGACAATGCACAGTCTTGTCCAATGGATGAGAGACAAAGTTAATGAAGAGTAAATAAGGACTCACACCCCAGGGGGTCCTTGTTTTATGGAACCCAGGATTCAAATGAGAATAAAGGCTTTCTTTTATAGTAGGAAATTGTTCCCTAATTTGAGGGTTTCTTGGGTTTATATTGGGATTCTCAGGTGGCGCTAGTGGTTAAAAATTAACCTGCTAATGCAGGAGACTCAGAAGACGCAAGTTTGATCCCTAGGTGGGGAAGATCCCCTCCAGGAGGAAATGGCAACTCACTCCAGTATTCTTGCCAGGGAAAGTCCATGGACAGAGGAGCCTGGCGGACTGCCGTCTGTGGGGTCAGAGTTGAACAGGACTGAGTATGCATGCATGCTTTTTTACATTTCTGTGTGTTGAGCTTTGATAAGATTGATGCTTCACTAATCACTAATGGGTTTTTCACTGATTCTCCCCCACCCCCTTGCCACTAGGTGTCAGTGTCGGAGGTAAAGGCCAGGGTGGAGGAGCAGTTCGGGGAGCTCCGTGCTGCCGTCACGAAGGCCCAGGCCGACGTGATGCTCTTCCTGGAGGAGAAGGAGCAAGCTGCCCTGGGCCAGGCCAACGGCATCAAGACCCACCTGGAGTACAGGAGTGCAGAGATGGAGAAGGCCAGGCAGGAGCTAGACAGAATCGCTGCCATTGGCAGTCCCGTGCTATTCCTGGAGGTATGGGTCACTGCGACGCCGGAGCCAGAGAGACCCTCACTCTGCTAGGTCCGCAGTGGATATGGCAAGGCAGCCACCCTGTTGATAAATGAAGCAGAGAGCAGCAGAGGACAGGAGTAGGAGGGAGGGCTGCCCAGAGCGGGAGGCCAGACCAGGTCGTGGAAGATGCCTTCTATGTGGTCAGGTGCTGAGCTGGACCCATTACATTTTGTGAAGTACATGCCCCTATCAGCCCGTGTCACAGATGCAGAAGGTGCTGTATCGAGTAGGGCAGCCCTGTTTAGGAAGCACAGAAGCCAGGGCAAGTTCCGCTGTGTTTCTTTTCCTGCAGGAGTACTGCAAGTTCAAGAACACGGAGGATGGCGCCTTCCCCAGCGTCTACATAGGGCTCAAGGACAAGCTATCAGGCATCCACAAGGTCATCACGGACTCCACTGCCCACCTGATCCAGCTGCTGCAGAGCTACAAAGAGAAGCTCCAGGAGTTCTCCAAGGATGGTGAGACGCCAGGCCTTGTGACATCTCTGGAGGGGTTGGCAGGGGAGGCGGGGGTCAGGGAAGGAGAACAGAACAGGGGTGGAGAGAATGTCCCATTTTCAGAGCCGTCCTCTGGTTGGACCGTGCAGCTGGTGGACATGTACCTTGATGATGTTAACTTACAACTGATTTCAGAAAACATGGTCTTGGTATGCACTTGGCCCGCATCTCCACTCAAGTGCAGACTAACTTCCGAGGTCACTGATGCCTGTGCTTTCAAGTGAAACCCAGGTTAGGCTGGGATCTTTCCTCAGTGGGTTTTACTTCGATGTGGTCCATTGAGCAGGATTCTCTGAAGCATGACTAGTGTCTGGTCCTGACTTTCCCCAGGAGGCCCAGGGAAGAGCAACTGAAGTGGGGGGTTCCTGTTCCTTAGATTCTCTTGCCCACCTGGACAGGTGAGCATTTACAACTCTTGATTTTCTAGAGGAGTACGACATCAGAACTCAGGTGTGTGCTGTCATTGAGCACAGACATCGGACCTCAAAACCTGAGCCCTGCACCAGGCGGCAGTTCCTCCAGTGTAAGTCGTGAGCTGCTCTGCTTTCCCCGGGGCGGGGAATGTGCATGTGATGCTTCAGAAGCAAGGATACCATCGATACCATCTTTCAGCAGGTTTCAGGTTCTTGCAACTTCAGGTCTATCCCCAAATAGTACATTTAAATTTTAAATAAGCTGAATTTCAAAAAAAATTAGAACTTTAAATTTTGAAACCATTTCAGAGTTAAAAAAAACATTGCACAAAAGAGGACCAAGAATTCTGATACACCTTTCACCTAGCTTTTCCAAACTTGAGCACTTTACATATATATGGTCCATTGATCCAAATCAGGAAGTGAGCATTGCTGGCTGGAATTTATTCAGATTTCACCAGGGTTGCTTCCAGTGTCCTTTCTCTGGTCGGAAGTCCAGTCCAGAGTCACAGAGGTTTTCTGGTCTCCTTAGCTTCCTTCAGCCTGTGTCCAGTCCTTTAGTCCTTCCGTGTCCTTCAAAACCTTGGCCCCTTTAAAGATCCTGGCTGGTTACCAGGTGGCTCCCTTTTAAGTCTGGCTTGGCTGGAATTACCTAGCCCATTGTCCTGTCCTGACATCGAAGTGTCCTGGTCTGTTGGCATTTTTAGAAACACTTATTTCCAATCAATACTTGCTCATGGTTAACAAGACAGGGAGGTCTTGTCTCCCAGGAGAGGAAGGACATGTCTGGGTAATCAAGGCTAATTTTTCTGACTTTCATCTCTTTGGAACTCACTGTTCAACCCTGCTTCTGCTTGCTTTCTGGGGTGAGCTCTGGCTGGCTGACTCCTGAACCCCGTTTTCTCTGGTCTTGATGTGGAGCCTCGGGTTTGATGACCCTGTTCTTGCCAGAGCTCCTCGTCTCCCCCAGGACCTCTTGGTTTCCAGTTTCCTTTATTTATCTTTTGTGCTTCCTGACAGCAGCATATCTATGTTTTACAAACAGACAATGCAGCTAATATAGGGGCTTCCCAGCTGGCATGATGGAAAATAATCCTCCTGCCAATGCAGCAGACGTAAGAAATGCAAATGTGATCCCTGGGTCAGGAAGATCCCCTGGAGAAGGGGATGGCAACCCACTCCAGTATTCTTGCCTGGAAAATGCCATGGACAGAGCAGTCTGGTGGGCTACAGTCTGTGGGGTTTGCAAAGAGTAGGACATGACTGAAGTGACTTAGCATGCGCACATATAGTTGATATAAGAAGCCAACTGATGAGCTGCTGCACGCGTCAGGGGAGATTCAGGGGTGGCTTAGATGGGGGTGAACGGGGTCTCTAGGTGGGACTTGGGGCTTCCAGTGTGAGTTGAGGGGCAAAATGAGGGAGGATGGGGCCAAGAGAAATGTCAAAATAACCTGGAGTGTGACTTGAGCATTTGGGTGTGTGGAGGTGTCCTCTGGGGCCAGGAAAAGAATATCTGTGTACATGTAGGGGGGACTGCTTGAGAATTCCCCTGCTAAATAGTGGCCAAATATTTTAACAAATGAGTGAGTCAGATGTGGGTGTATGACCCTTGCCAACACTGCATAGAAAAGCACCTGAATTCAGGACGTGTTTGTCGAATGAATGAAAACATGAGCCCATCAGTAAATTTTTTTTCTTGATTCAGTTCAACAAATAATACAGTAAATGGCAAGCAGTTTGAGCTTCAAGAAGGAAGGAAGGAAAGAAGTGGGGGTGACTTGTTAAAAGGTGTCTGGGACCACTTACCACATGTGTGGGAGTGAGACCCCCTCCCCGCATCCCCAACCTAGCAATTCCCCCAGACATGGCGGGGCATCCCAGGATTTAACTCTGTCCTGATGCTATCTGCCTGGAGATGGTGTCAGAGCCCACCAGATGGACCCCGCTTCAGATGCCAGTCACAATTATGGGGCCCCCAGAAGACCCACAACTTCTGTCCGACTTGGCTGCAATCCGAGGCTCCCAGGACCCTCCTTGGATTCGAGCATTTGCTAGAACAGCTCACAGAATTCAGGGAGACACTTATGTTCACCAGTTCATCAAAGGGTGTGATGAAGGACACAGATGAGCAGCCAGAGGAAGGGAGAGATGCTCAGAGCGAGGGCTGGGAGGGTCCCCATGGAGGTGGGGTCAATTGCCTGATGTGGATGTTTGTCAGCCTAGAAGTACTCAGAACCCCACACTCCTGGGATTTTATGGGGGCTTTATCCCACAGGCATAATGAACCACTTCCAGCCCATCTCTCTTCCCAAGAGAAGATGAATTAGGGCTGCAAGATCCAAGCAGAACTTGGTTATGACTTGGTCCTTCTGGTGACCAGCCAGCCCCACCCCCTCATCCCCACACACAGAGTCACTTTGTTAGAACGAAAGACACTGGGACTTCCCTGATGATCCAGTGGCTAATACTTCGAGCTCCAAGGCACTGAGGTCCAGGTTCAATCCCTGGTCAGGGAACTGGATCCCACATGCCACAACTGAGATCTGGTGTAGCCAAATAAATAAATAAATAAACATAAAATGAAACCCCCCAAACTCTACCTCTTAAGGAGAAAAAAGACATTTGTTTAACCCAGGAAATTACAAGGGTTTCAGGAGCTCTGTGTCAGGAACTGGTCTCAGCATGGGATTTTATAGGCAAGAACACTGAGTGGGTTGCCATTTCCTCCTCCAAGGGGATCTTCCCGACCCAGAGATTGAACCTGTGTCTCCTGCATTACAGGCAGATTCTTTCTAGGCAAGAATACTGGAGTAGGTTGCCATTTCCTGCTCCAGGGGATCTTCCTGACCCAGGGATCAAAACTTGGTCTCTTGCGTCTCCTGTGTTGGCAGGCAGGTTCTTTACCTCTGAACTGCCTGGGAAGCCTGTCAAAGACCAAACATTAGAACAAAAGATGGTGCTAGTGCTGTTACCACTCAGGAAATTACAGGGAACTCTGTGGTGGGAGCCAGGGGCAGAGACCAAGTCTACAATAACTGTAAGTCACAGAGTCCCGCTTGTGTTCTGTTTCCTGGTTTTCACCCACCTCTTCTCTGGGAGGGGACAGAACTTGGGGAGACAGGGAACAGAGGGATGGATGTCTTCTCATCCCTTGGAGGCTGGCTAGATGTGAGTCAGCTGCTAGCCCCCGACCTTCTATGTCCCCCCCAGATGCCTGTGACATTGTCTTCGACCCCGACACGGCACACAGGTACCTCCGGCTGCAGGAGGACAACCGCAAGGTCACCAACACGGCGCCCTGGGAGCACCCCTACCCCGACCTGCCCAGCAGGTTCTCACACTGGCGGCAGGTGCTGGCCCAGCAGAGCCTGTACCTGCACAGGTACTACTTCGAGGTGGAGCTCTCGGGAGCGGGCGTCTATGTGGGCCTGACGTGCCAGGGCATTGACCGCAAGGGCGAAGAGCGCAACAGCTGTATCTCTGGGAACGACTTCTCCTGGAGCCTCCACTGGGACGGGAAGGGGTTCAGGGCATGGCACAGCGATGCAGAGACCCTGCTCAGCGCCAGCGCTTGCCGGAGGCTGGGGATCTATGTGGACTTCCCCGGCGGGGGCCTCTCCTTCTACGGCATCGAGCCTGAGACCCTGACGCTGCTGCACAGGTTCCAGTGTAAGTTTTCGGAGCCCGTCTACCCAGCCTTCTGGCTTTCCAAGAAGGACAGTGCCATCCGGATTGCGGATCTGGGAGAGGAACCCGAGAAGCCAGGGCCGGCCCCGGAGGAGGCTGCTGCCTAGACGCCGATCCAGGTCTCAGACCTGTGCTAACACACAGACAGGTGGCAGTTTCTATTGGGAGACTGACGAGGGGTCCATGCCAGCACCTGCTGGCTTTAGAAATCATGTGAGGATGAGGGGAAAGGTCTCTGGTCGCCGCCCTGGGCTCCTCACTGCGCTGGTCCCCGTGTTTGCAGTAATCCTCAAACCCTAGGTCCCCCTCACCATATTCTTATGATCTCGCCCTGTCTGCTTGGGTGGACAACATGCTGTGCCCAGAGGTGGTCACCAGGCAACCTCAGAGCTATCAGAAAGACTGCAGAGGAATCAGAACCAATCGCTAACCTTGTCTTACTCCCATGTCCCCTGTTCTGAGCGCCTCCTGGGCCTCAGCCCTCGTGACCTTCTTGGCAGCCCCATGGGGAGGTGCTCAACCACCCCCACTTGGCGGATGGACAGGCTGCGGTCTAGGGAGTTAGTGAACTCAGTCAGGGTCACTGTGGTCACGTGGCGAGTGAGTGGCCGAGCTGGGATTCAAACCTGACATCGAACTTCTAACCACTACCCAACCCTGCCCTCCTCCTTAGATCACAGGTGTTGTGTGTAAGTGAATAAACTACAAGCTGAACTGCATTTGTGAACATGGAGAGTCTGACAGCCTCGGTGGCTTTTCCTGCCCACGTCTGATGGGCCTTGCAGCTGTGCTGTGACAGAGAGCTCACTACCTCACAGGCAGCTCTCCTGGCTTGGGCACAGCGAGAACTGTAGGACTGTCTTCGTAGGGTCCATGTCCTAGTCCCTATGACCTCAGCATATGGCCCTAGCACCTCTCTTCTGGAGCCACCTGGACGGTGGGGAGCTCCTTATCCAAAGGGCAGTTGTCTACACACTGAGGAGTAGCTCTCACAGGTCCCCTGGGAATATGCATGTTTTCACATCCTGTTTCCCAGTTTCCTTGTGGTTTCCAGATTTTTTACCTCTCTGATCACTTTGTCTTCCTTTTGACAGATTGTTCCCTAAAATTAAAGGTGTCTTTAGTCCTTATTCTTGCTCAATTGTGTCTGACTCTGTGACCTCATGGACTGTAGCCTGCCAGGCTCCTCTGTCCATGGGATTTCCCAGGCAAGAATACCAGAGTGGGTTGCCGTTTTCTTCTCCAGGGGATCTTCCTGACTTGGGGATCGAATCCACGTCTCTTGTGTCTCCTGCATTGGCAGACAGTTCTTTACTAACATCAAACCTTTAGGCAAATGACAAACTGTATTTCAATGGGTTTCTGAGGACATAACCTGAAATCCCTTCTGGGATTCACTGGAAATATAACTTCTGGGTCTTTTCCATGACCTGTGTCAAGGCAATCCTCTTCCTCTTTGCCCTGTCTGGTGGTCCTCTCTCAAGAGCACATTATTTCAGCATCACTTGACTTGTTTCTGGAGACCCTGTCAGACATTTGAATCATAGGATTTACACAGTGTAGGATTTTAATTTCCAAACTGAATTTTAAATTTTTTCAGTTTTATTGACTTTAAAAAAAAATTTGAGTTGTAAAACTCATGACATCACCGCTGCTTGTGGAGATAGATTTGTTTCATGATCCTACTGGGTTATAACAGCTCTCCTTCCCATCCTGCAGAAATTGGTGACCTTTTCTTAAGTCTTACTCTTGTTGATACATAAATTGGTGAGTCTTGCAGTCCTCAGTCAATACCTTTGGGTTTTAGTTATTCAATAAGTCATGCATCCGTGTGGGACTTCCCTGGCTGTCCAATGGTTAAGACTTCGCCTTCTAATGCAGTGGGTGCGAGTTCAATCGCTGGTTGGAGAGCTAAGATCCTGCATGCCTCACGGCCAAAAAACCAAGACATTAAACAGAAGCAATATTGTAACATTCAATAAAAACTTAAAAAATAGTCCATGTCTAAAAAATTTTTTTTAAAAGTTATGCACGAGTAGAACTCTTCGATAACGTAGTCCACCTCTGCACCTTTATGCAATGGACACCATGAAGGACGTTTTCAACTGCAAAGGTCAAGATACACTATGTCAGCACTTCCTTCTAACAGTGCTCTGAAAGGAGAAAATGAGATCAGCTTGGCCACCGTGTTTTTTTTAAACCCCTATAGGTTGTTGATGTTTCTTCCTTAAATGCTCACAAACTATTTGATAAAGCATTTTAGAAATCAGGTACAAATTCACATCTAGTCTGCTGTTTGTAGAATCTACCTTATTTTTCTTTTAAAAAATCTAGACAATTTTGCCTGTCTCCATCCTCCAGCATTCTCCCTAGTTTCTCAAAATTTTCTGCTTGGATTTCAGTCATGTTGGTAAATTGTGTCAGTGTCGTGAGATGTCATTTGTTTACGCCACACTCAGACTCAAAAGGAACCCTCTGGGTGTCTCCTCACCTGTCTTCAACACCGGCTTCTCTTTTTGTTCACTCATTAAGGGCTTTCCTGGTGGTTTAGGGGTAAAGAATCGGCCTGCAATGCAGGAGACACAGGAGACGCTGGTTTGATCCTGGGGTCATGAAGATCCCCTGGAGGAGGAGATAACATCTCACTCCAGTATTCTTGCCTGGAAAATCTCATGGACAGAGAAGCCTGGTGGACTATAGTCCACAGGGTGGTAAAGAGTCAGACACGACTGAGCAACTATCACTTTTTTTGTTTCTTTTGGCTTGAAGACCTTTTTTCTTGATGTAAAAAAGTAGAAGTTGCTCTGCTGCTGCTGCTAAGTCACTTCAGTCGTATCCGACTCTGTGTGACTCCATAGACTGCAGCCCACCAGGCTCCCCCGTCCCTGGGATTCTCCAGGCAAGAACACTGGAGTGGGTTGCCATTTCCTTCTCCAATGCATGAAAGTGAAAAGTGAAAGTGAAGTCGCTCAGTCGTGTCTGACTCTTCGAGACCCCATGGACTGCAGCCCACCAGGCTCCTCCATCCATGGGATTTTCCAGGCAAGAGTACTAGAGTGGGGTGCCATTGCTTTCTCCGAGAAGTTGCTCAGTTGTGTGCAATTCTTTGTGATCCCGTGGACTGTACAATGGAATTCTCTAGGCCAGAATACTGGAGTGGGTAGCCTTTCCCTTCTCCAGGGGATCTTCCCGACCCAGGGATCGAACCCAGTTCTCCTACATTGTGGATGGATTCTTTACCAGCTGAGCCACAAGGGAATCCCAAGAATATTAGAGTGGGTAGCCTATCCCTTCTCCAGGGGATCTTCCCGACCCAGGAATCGAACCAGGGTCTCCTGCATTGCAGGCAGACTCTTTACCAACTGAGGTATCAGGGAAGCCCCTTCTTAAATTTTAGTAACACTCAGTTTTTCTGTGATCAAAATTGATTGATCACAGCAAAACTGGGTGTTAGGAACATTTAGTTTCTTTCTATTGTTGCCTCAAGTGACAGTCATATCTTCTTTTACTTGGTCCAAAACTGAAAACTGCCTAAAACAAACAGATAAAAAATAAAAAGATAACAAAGGCCAGTGTTATGTTCTCTGTCATTTTCTCCAAGCTTGGTATATATATCTCCAAGCTGTATGTCATATAGGAGCCTCCACTGTCTCTGGCAGCTCCTTAATCACAGATGGAATGTAGGCCTCACACTAGGACACCCCACCAGTCAGTGGTAAGCACCTGTCTTCTATGACGAGAACGGGGCCCAGAGGGGCTGTAGGGCTTGCCCAAGGCCACAGCTCCAGTAAGAAAACTGTGGGGGATTCCAGCCCATCTCTAACTCCCAAGGTTGGGCCCTCAAGCATGAAGTCAAGGCCAAATTGGATTGTAAAACTGCTTCTTTGGCATATGTCAGCCCCACAGATTAAAACCCCAATTTATTTAGACCTTTAGGAACAAGCTGCTTCCAGTTTGTAGCATATCTGGGGGTAACGTGCCCCCTATACAGGTACTTTGGGCCTCTCTGCTCTGTCTGGCCTTCCTGGTGGATCAGAAGCTAATCCACTCTTGCCTCTTCTCCAGGCTTGAGCTGTTAGCACTGATCTCCTTCTGGGTCCTGTCTTCACCCTAACCTTTTATAAGACCAGCCTGGCCATGACTTCCACCGCCTTTCTCTGGCAGTAGCTAGTTTCCAAATGTGGGTGCTAGAAATGCTCATGCCATTGCCTGCCTTTTGATGGTGTTATAGTTGCTAAGTCATGTCTGACTCTTTGTGACCCCATGGACTGGAGCCCGCCAGGCTCCTCTGTCCATGGGATTCTCCAGGCAAGAATACTGGAGTGGGTTGACATTCCCTTCTCCAGAGGATCTTCCTTCCTCTCCAGAGGATCATCCTTCCATCCAGTAAAGGATGAAGGGGGATCATTTACTGTCTGAGCCAGTGGGGAAGCCCTGCTTTGCATGTAATAATACCTCATTTAATCCTCACACTGACATTGAAGTGACGCTGACACAGAATGATCTCTGTTGGTTTCCAAGGCATACTATTCAATATCATGGTAATCCAAGTCAATGCCGCGACCAGTAACACTGAAGAAGCTGAATTTGAATGGTTCTATGGAGACCTACAAGACCTTCTAGAACTAACACCCCAAAAAGATGTCCTTTTCATTATAGGGGACTGAAATGCAAAAGTAGGAAGGCAAGAGATACCTGCAGTAACAGGCAAATTTGGCCTTGGAATACAAAATGAAGCAAGGCAAAGGCTAATAGACTTCTGCCAAGAGAACGCACTGGTATAGCAAAGACCCTCTTCCAAGAACACAAGAGAGGACTCTACACATGGACATCACCAGATGGTCAACACGCAATCAGATTGATTATATTCTTCGCAGTCAAAGATGGAGAAGCTCTATACAGTCAGCAAAAACAAGACCAGGATCTAACTGTGGCTCAGATCATGAACTCCTTATTGCCAAATTCAGACTTAAATTGAACAAAGTGGGGAAAACCACTAGACCATTCAGATATGACCTAAATCAAATCCCTTATGACTATACAGTGGAAGTGAGAAATAGATTTAAGGGACTGGATCTGATAGATAGAGTGCCTGATGAACTATGGATGGAGGTTCATGACATTGTACAGGAGACAGGAATCAAGACCATCCCCAAGAAAAAGAAATGCAAAAACACAAACTGGCTGTCTGAGGAGGTCTTACAAATAGCTGTGGAAAGAAGAGAAGCGAAAAGCAAAAGAGAAAAGAAAAGTATACCCATGTGAATGCAGAGTTCCAAAGAATAGCAAGGAGAGATAAGAAAGCCTTCCTCAGTGATCAATGCAAAGAAATAGAGGAAAACAATAGAATGGGAAAGACTAGAGATCTCTTCAAGAAAATTAGAGATACCAAGGGAACATTTCATGCAAAGATGGGCTCAATAAAGAACAGAAATATTATGGAGCTAATGGAAACAGAAGATATTAAGAAGAGGTGGCAAGAATACACAGAACTGTACAAAAAGATCTTCATGACCCGATAATCACGATGGTGTGATCACTCACACTCACCTAGAGCTGCACATCCTGGAATGTGAGGTCAAGTGGGCCTTAGGAAGCATCACTACAAACAAAGCTAGTGGAGGTGATGGAATTCCAGTTGAGCTATTTCAAATCCTAAAAGATGATGCTGTGAAAGTGCTGCACTCAATATGCCAGCAAATTTGGAAAACTCAGCAGTGGCCACAGGACTGAAAAAGGTCAGTTTTCATTCCAATCCCAAAGAAAGGCAATGCCAAAGAATGCTCAAACTACTGCACAGTTGCACTCATCTCACACGCTAGCAAAGTAATGCTCAAAATTCTCCAAGCCAGGCTTCAGCAATACGTGAAGCGTGAACTTCCTGATGTTCAAGCTGGTTTTAGAAAAGGCAGAGGAACCAGAGATCAAATTGCCAACATCCACTGGATCATCGAAAAAGCAAGAGAGTTCCAGAAAAACATCTATTTCTGCTTTATTGACTATGCCAAAGCCTTTGACTGTGTGGATCACAATAAACTGGAAAGTTCTGAAGGAGATGGGAATACCAGACCACCTGACCTGCCTCTTGAGAAACCTGTACGCAGGTCAGGAAGCAACAGTTAGAACTGGACATGGAGCAACAGACTGGTTCCAAATAGGAATTGGAGTATGTCAAGGCTGTATATTGTCACCCTGCTTATTTAACTTCTACGCAGAGTACATCATGAGAAACGCTGGGCTGAATGAAGTACAAGCTGGAATCAAGACTGCCGGGAGAAATATCAATAACCTCAGATATGCAGATGACACCACCCTTATGGCAGAAAGTGAAGAGGAACTAAAAAGCCTCTTGATGAAAGTGAAAGAGGAGAGTGAAACAGTTGGCTTAAAGGTCAACATTCAGAAAACTAAGATCATGGCATCTGGTCCCATCACTTTCTGGCAAATAGATGGGGAAACAGTGGAAACAGTGGCTGACTTTATTTTTTAGGCCTCAAAAATCACTGCAGATGGTGATTGCAGCCATGAAATGAAAAGACGCTTACTCCTTGGAAGGAAGGTTATGACCAACCTAGACAGCATATTAAAAAGCAGAGACATTACTTTGTCAAGAAAGGTCCATCTAGTCAAGGCTATGATTTATCCAGTAGTCATGTATGGATGTGCGAGTTGGACTATAAAGAAAGCTGAGCGCCGAAGGTGCTTTTGAACTGTGGTGTTGGGAGAAGACTCCTGAGAGTCCCTTGGACTGCAAGGAGATCCAACCAGTCCATCCTAAAGGAGATCATTCCTGGGTGTTCATTGGAAGGACTGATGTTGAAGCTGAAACGCCAATACTTTGGCTACCTCATGCGAAGAGCTGACTCATTGGAAAAGACCCTGATGCTGGGAAAGATTGAGGGCAGGAGAAGAAGGGGATGACAGAGGATGAGATGGTTGGATGGCATCACTGACTCAATGGACATGGGTTTGGGTGGACTCCGGGAATTCATAATGGATAGGGAGGCCTGGTGTGCTGTGATTCATGGGGTCACAAAGAGTTGGACACGACTGAATGACTGAACTGAACAGTTGTCTCCCTTTTACAGATGAGGAGACTGAACCATAAAGGGTTAAGTAATCCACCTGTGTTCACAGACCTTGTGAGCAGCTGGGCTGGGGTCCAAACCCAGGGGTCTGACCCTAGACTCCCCGCTCTTCTCCACTCAGCTGTGGTGTCCCCTGACACCAGGGTTGGCATGTGATGGAAGCTTGAAGAGACCCCAAATATATGCTCAGGCCCAATGACTTTTTTTCCACTAAGGAGTTTTAACTACAGAGATTTCCATTTAGGATTCTTTTTTTTTTTTAAATTATTATTTATTTACTGTAATATATTTATTTACTTGGCTGAGGTTGGGTCTTTGTTGTTATTTATTTACTCTATTATTTGTATTTACTTGGCTGTGGTTGGGTCTTTGTTGTTATTATTCACTTTATTATTTGTATTTACTTGGCTGTGGTTGGGTCTTGGTCGAAGGCCTTAGGATCTTGTGTTATCAGGGATCTGTCATCGCAGTGCACAGACTCTGTAGTTGTGGCACATGGGCTTAGTTGTTCCTCGGCATGTGGGATTGTAGTTCACGGACCAGGGATTGAACCCACACCCTCTGTGTTGGATGGGCAGCATCTTAACCACTAGACAGCCAGGGAAGTCCCTTGGTTAGCATTCTGAAACACTTAAGTAACTTGAAAAGTGAAGTGAAACTGAAGCAAAAGTTTTAGTCACTCGGTCATGTCCAACTGTAGCCTACCAGGCAAACATATATTAAGCATTTGTGTTTTCACTTTGATGTTAAGAAGATAGCTATAAACATGCAAGATCATTCTAACTAAACAGCCATCCACAGAAGCCTCTAATTTCACATTCATAAATATTTAAAATTCATTCACAACAACAATGGAAGCCTCAACACCAGGCTCCACCATATAATTTTCTCTTTAAAAGGGGTCCATCCACTATCTAGATTTGACCACCTCTCTTCCTGCTGTTCTAGAAATGAGATGACCAGCTCTTTCAGAATATACAGCAACTGCCTCACTCTGAGCAGCACCAGGCTTAGGAGATTTACGGTAAAGGCATGTTTCCTAGGAGGTCAGTACTGAAAGCCAGACTCAACCGGCAGTTTCTGGTAGAGACAAGCTCTCCACCCCATTGGAGCAGTGTACCTTTTCTTCGAGAGATGTTCATGTCGGAAAAGGCTCAACTGGGATACTCATCAGCGTCTACTGTCCGTCTGGGGTTTGGCCGCAGGCAAGGATAAAATGAGCCTGTCTTCTCGGGGCCATGGCAAACCTGGAGTCCAGGCTCAAGAATGCCCCGTACTTTCGCTGTGAGAAGGGGAATGATTCTCTCCCTGTGTGCCAGAAGTGTGAGACGTGCATCCTGGCCTGGAAGATCTTCTCCACGCGAGAGTGGTTCTGGAGGGTGGATGCTGGGTTCCAGAGGAGGTTCCTGGTGAGTGTCCTGCAGCAACTGGACAGCCCGTACTTGTTACACTACTTCCTAACCCTCCTGCAGACCACACAGGGCAAGGACCTCGTCTACCACAGGACCCGGGTCGACCTGAGCAGGAAGGAGGGCAAGATGATCCAGTCCTGGAATCAAACGCTGGATGAGACGGTGGAGCAGAAGATGCGGGAGGCTCTGCGTTGGCTCCAGAACAGCAGCCAGCGGACGAAGGCCAACTACACACTCCTGCTGCTGCAGATGTGTGACCCCGGATTGCTGCTCACCGCCACTGATGTCATCAGAGTCCTGTTTCTGAGAGAGTGGGGTGACGCCTCAGGTAAGCGAGGCCACAGGTAGAGAGACTGGGGGTCCCTGGAGACCAGGAGCCTATGAAGGGATGGGAGGTGTGGACGAGCTCAGGTTGAAGGGGCACTGCCAGATGGCAGGTGGTGGTGGGCTAGTTGCTCAGTCGTGTCCGACTCTTGGCGACCTCATAGACTGTAGCCTGCCAGGATCCTCTGTCCATGGGACTCTCCAGGCAAGGATTCTGAAGTGGGTTGCCATTTCTTTCTCCATGGGAACTTCCCGGGATAGAGCTCAGGTCTCACCTGCATTGTAGGCAGATTCTTTACCGACTGAGCCACCATCGTGGTGCCTGGTCCTGTTGACTGAAGGAGAAGCTGCTGAAATGTGACTTCCTTCTGGAAAATGAGAAATGACACATTCAGAAGGAACTTTCAGCTGTCAAGTGTGGCTCAGGGACTTCTTCATCCCTGAAGCCCAGAAGTGGCTTGTCCCTCTGTCTCTGCTCATTAGTGCCAGGCTGGTTCCCACCTCAGTGCATTCAGGATTGAAGTGGGTTTGGGAGGGGGTTAAGGTTACTGCTGACTTGTTTTGCCCTTCAGTTTGCACTGCACGGAAACCAGGCCAAGAGGTCCAAACCTAGGACTTTTCTCCATTCAGTCAAAGTGTTAGTCGCTCAGTCGTGTCCTACTTTTTGCTATCCCATGGACTGTAGCCCACCAGGCTCCTCTGTCCATGGGATGCTCCAGGCAAGAACACTGAAGTGGGTTGCCATTCCCTTATCCAGGGGATCTTCTTGACTGAGGGATCGAACCTGGGTCTCCTGCATTGCAAGCAGATTCTTTACCGCCTGAGCCACCAGGGAAGCCCTATCTCCATTCATTCCACTGTATTCCTTGCTTGAACATGAAATCGAACCTGGATGTGGAGTTTATCCAAAGCTGGGTCAGATGTTGTTGTTTAGTCTCTAAGTTGTGTCTAACTCTTTGCGACCCCATGGACTGTAGCATGCCAGGCTCCTCTGTCCTCCACTATCTCCCAGAGTTGGCTCAAATTCATATCCCTTGAGCCGATGGTGCTATCTAACCATCTCATCCTCTGCCACTCCCAGCCCCTTGCCTTCAGTCTTTCCCAGCATCAGGGTCTTTTCTAGCGGGTCTGATCTTCACATCAGGTGGCCAAAACATTGGAGCTTCACCTTCAAGGAGCATCAGTTCTTCCAATGAATATTCAGGGTTGACTTCCTCTAGGATTTACTGGTTTGATCTCCTGGCTGTCCAAGGAACTTCTCAAGAGTCTTCTGGAGGCATGAAAGGACTGAATAAGGCTGGGATAGGAGTTCTCCATTATTGTTGTATCAGAATCACTTGGAAGGCTTATTAACACCCAAGTGGCTGTGGTCCTCCCCCAGAGCTCCTGACCCAGCAGGTATGATGTGGGTTATGAGTCTGCACTGCTAACATGTTGCTAGGAGATGCTGATATTGGTCTGTGCACCTCATTTTGGGAGCCAGTGGTCCAGTCTGTTGGTGAGAAGGTATTGGCCAGCTGGACTAGGGCAGCAAAAGCAGCCAGACAGGAGGCAAGGGACTGGGATTGCAGGGGGGTGTCTAGAAAGGCAAGCAGAGGTTTAGCGGCATGGGAGAAGGTTGGAAGGGGGCAAGAGATGGAGAGATTCAGAGGTTGTGCTCTTGAGAGTGGGGGATTCCTGCTGTCCATGATACCTGGAGTGTGGTCCTATTTGCAGACTCATAGAATTTCAAGAAATTTTACAGCTCCCTAGGGGACTATTAGGGGCTTCCCAGGTGGCTCAGTGGGTAAAAATTCCTGGGTTGGGAAGATCCCCTGGAGAAGGAAATAGTAACCTATTCCAGTATTCTTGCCTGGAGAATCCCATGAATAGATACGGGCTATAATCCCTGGGGTCACAAAGAGTCAGACGGGGCTGAAGAGGCTAAGCATGCACGCAGAGGGCTATTAGAACCTGATAAAGGCACTTGCTTTCTTTGGTGTGTCCAGGAAGTAAAAGAATAATCATATGGAATGAAGAAGTGGTGGAGAAAGTCAGAGAATCCCATCAGTTAGGTTAGAGATTGACCAGTCCAGCACCTTTATTTTTGTAGGTAATGATGTTGAAGTTCAGCGAATCTGAGTGACTTGGTTGTGGTCATCCGGTTGGGGGGTGAAAACCAGGCCTCCCATCCTAAGCATCTCCCATGGGCAAGGCTGCCCTCCAGGCAGGGAAGCAGATCTGTCCATATACACGCCCTGCTCTGAGGTCCTTCCCCACCGTAGGAATCAGCTCCTTGTATTTACAGGTCTCCCTCTCCTAGGGAAGTTTCTCTCTTAAAAACGAAATTTTCTAATTTGACTCAAGGGCATTTATTCATATCACCGAAGAAAATTAAAAGTGCTTCGAAAAAGCGATCCCTCTTTCAACTCCTGCCTCTTTTTCTCTCTCTTGTCCTCCTTCCCTGTCTCTCAGTCTCTATCCTCGTGTATATAGAGAACTGATGAGGTTTACAGTGCAGGCAGGGTGGCAAAGGCTAACAGAGGCTTTCTGTGACTTTTGTGTAGAAACTCAGAGGCCCCTAAATAAAAACAGACATGACTGGCCTGGTCTGTTTTGTGTAGATTTAAGAGAAACCGGTAGACCTGAAGCCACTTTTCTTCAGCACTTCCTCTCCATGCACCTGCTTCAAGGGCCGCTCGTCTCGGTCTTTTGTTCTTTAGGGACTGACCCAGACTTTACCAACATGTTTTTAATCCCTGAGAAAGGCCACGTACACTCGTGCGACACCTCACAAGTCTGCTGGGCAGCCAGAACCAGGCACACAACCTTCCCGTTGTCCAAAGCTGCAGGAAAAGCAAGCTTGCATGACTTCGTGCGGCGGGGAGCAGCCACTGCTGGTAAGTCCGCTGGTGGCAGGAAAGCCCAAGGGGAGGGGTCCCCAAGGACCTGGAGGGGCTGGCAGGTGATGGCATCTGAGGAGGACAGATGTGGGCAACTCACACTCATTTGTTGTCTACAAAGTGGGCTGGGCACTCTGGTGTTTATTCCCTCATTTAATCCCATGTCTGGTAAGTGGGCTTCTCCAGTGGCTCAGTGGGTAAAGAATCTGGCTGCAATGCAGGAGACACAGGTGACGCAGGTTCGATCCCTGAGTCAGGAAGATCCCCTGAAGGAGGAAAATGGCAGCCCACTCCAGTCTTCTTGCCAGGAGAATCCCATGGACAGAGGAGCCTGGTGGGCTAATCCACGGGGTCACAGAATCGGGCGCAAGTGAGCGACTGAGCGTGCACACGCTCACTGGTGGGGTGAGAAACAAGGATGATAATCAGTCGGTATGATCCTAAGTCTTCCTCTGCACCAGGCTGTACCCCTTGGTCTCGTCCCCTGACTTCTGGTACAGGGAGGGGGAGGGGCACCTCCAGGATCCAGCCCACCAGGATCTATTTTTGCAGCACTGGATTCAGCCTTTTTATTTATTTGTTTAGCTCTGTGAGGTCTTAGTTGTGGCATGTGGGATCTTTAGTTGTGGCATGAGGGACCTAGTTCCCTGACCAGGGATTGAACTCGGGCTCCTGGAGTGGGAGTGCAGCCTTTACCACTGGGCCACCAGGGCTGTCCCTGGATTCAGTCTTGAGGTGGAAATAAGAGCAGCGGGGAATTGGGCTCTGACCTTAAGGCTGTCCTCAGTTGGTTTTTGAATCAAGACACATACATGGAATAAATATAGGAAACACAAAGCATAGGTTCTAAAATGCTTTTTATATGGAAAATATGAAGTTTCAAAAAATAGGTTTGTTTTTGTTGTTCAGTTACTAAGTCGTGTCTGATTCTTTGTGTCCTCATGGACTGTATCACACCAGGCTCCTTCCTCTCTCTTCCCCTGTCTCCTGGAGCTTGCTTAAACTCCTGTCCATCGAGTCGATGATGCCATGCAACCATCTCATCCTTTGTTGCCCCCTTCTCCTCCTGCCTTCCATCTTTCCTGGCATCAGGGTCTGTTCCAAGGAGGTAGAACAGTGTAATTGTCACCCATGTTAACTGTCTTCCAGGCTCAATAATTGTCACCATCTTGTCCATCTTATTTCGCCCACCCCTCTCTTTTGAAATTGTCTGAGGCTTTTTCTTGTTGAGATCCTTTAAAGGGAACTTTGGACACCATGCCTTTTCACCAGCAGGGCAGTTTTCATGCTGCAGATGTCACCTTGAGCTGGGAACGCTGAAAACTGCTTGGTTTTCAGTTTGGTTAGGGGAAATGGTATTTTCACTTTGGCAGAAGAAATGACCAAAGGTCAGTGGCCTCAGGGTAGACTCTGATGAGCTCTGTTTTGGTGGGGGAGCTTTTGGCAAGGACTTGTTTTGGGCCTGGTGGTGGTGGTAGTTTAGTTGCCAAGTCGTGTCTGACTTTTTGGCAACCCCGCATAGAGTCGGACCCTATTGAGCGACTAAGCACACATACGGATGAGCTGTAGCCCACCAGACCCCTCTGTCCATTGGATTTCCCAGGCAAGGATACCGGAGTGGGTTGACATTTTCTTCTCCAGGGGATCTTCCTGGCCAAGGGACTTAACATGGTTCTCCTGCATTGCAGGCAGATTCTTTACTGGCTGAGCCACCAGGGAAGCCCAAAAGTGCTCGGAGAAAGCACACGTCCCTGGGTGGGCTTGGACCCACCCCAAAGATGCCCCAGCTGTTCCCCCTTCCCCGGATTCCCTCTAGAAATGCAGTGGAAGAGTTCGCTCCAGTGTATTTCCGAGATGAACAGGCTATTTTCTGAAAAAGCCAAATCAGGCTTGGCCCCGGCCCCTGATGTGCTGCTGGAGCTGGATACCGTCAGAGAACTGTCCTCTGGGGTCAGCAGGTACTGCGACTTCATCCGCCAGCTGCCCATCCACCTCTCCAAGTATATTCTAAGTATGTGGGGCCTGTTGGGGGGTTTCTCAAGCACCCCCTCTCCCTCATCGTGGCCCAGGTGGGAGGTTCCCAGGCCCACTTCTTGTTTTTCCAGGTTTGCTGGATAGGAGCACCTTGAACAGGTGTAGCTTTGTGAGCCAGCACTGGGCGGCGCTAGCACAGCAGGTCAAGACCGACCTGTCCATGCACTCCTTCATCCAGCACCAGATCACCTTCCTGCAGGTATGGCCTGTCTGGGAGGGACAGGTCAGACCAGCCTCCTTTCTGCCCAGCCTTCCTGTCTGTGGTGGCCCCTGACTGGCCTCCAGCTCCACGTGGGCTGCTTCTTCACTGCTTTCATGTCCAGATTCCCGATCACCATTGACTCTCTAGTGGGGAGCACCCAGTCTAGAAGCCCCACAGGCAGAGAGAGGCAGAGCCTTCCCCACGCCCCACGGAGCTGTGAGCTTTCCCCAGGGAGCTTTACCAGAGCTTGTGCCATAAGATAGCCTCATGTACACAGATGTTTACAGGGCCACAAAGTGTATTTTTAGGTTATGATGCATTATTCCCTGGCTAGTAACCGCCTCTGGCATTTACAGTTCTGTCTCTTGCCTGAAGCCTGACCCTAAATCAGGGGTTCCTGGTAGTCTGGTTTTTTCCCAGCAGAGGGAGGGGACAGGAGACAGATGAGGAGGCCCTGAGGCAGGCCATATGATGGAGGCTGGGGACCACCCACCGTTTTTAAAAAAAGTTAATTAATTTATTTTAATTGGAGGCTAATTACTTTATAATATTGTAGTGGTTTTTCCTATTCATTGACATGAATCAGCCATGCCACCCACCGTTCTTGCTGGTCCTCCTTGGACGTTTGATGTCATCACCCTCCTCGAGCCAGTCTGCCCATACCACTGGCCCAACTCTCCAGGCCCAGGCCTTCCTGGGCCAGTGCTTGTCCATCTTTCAGACTCTGCCAAGCACTAGTTTTTAGTTTTCTCTTGGAGTGTAAGGACAAAGAATAACTTTTCTGTTATTTCCCCCAGGGGTCCTACACCAGGGGAATAGACCCTAGTTACGCCAGCAAGGTTATTATCCCAATTCCGAAAATGACGGATGATGGGAAGCGCCTACGTGTGAAAAATCAGAAGTGGAAACTGAGAACGAAGGTGGGTTCTGATGGCATCTGGGGTAAGTGACTGTAGGGCGTCCCTTCTTACTGGCCACGGAAGGCTGAAGTCCAGGCTCGGATCTCACATAAGGATGTCAGACATCAGAGGGTACAGGATAGAGCATATTATGGATGTGGGGTATGGAGGATATGGAATAGAGCATATGGATGTGGGGTATGGGAGGTGACGTACCCCAAGAAGGAGGCCAGAGTCCTGTGCTGTGTGTCCGTAAGCAAGTGATTTCCTCTCCTTAAGCCTTATCTTCCTCATCTGTTAAGTGAGGGCTCATTTGGGTGTCTTCTTGGAGTTCTTCCCAACTGCAGCGCCCACGTCAGGTCCTATGTCCATGACACCAAGCATCTAGTGGGCAGCTGAGAGCCAGCAGCAATGTCAGGATCACTGGGTGTCCCCACCACTGGTCTGTCCCTGCATTTCATGGCCGCAGAAGTCTGTGGCTGGGGATGGGGAAGGACATGGGGGCAGGGCTTCTCTGAGGCTACCCTCTCTGAGGCTCAGCTGTCTCATCTGTGAAATGATGAGAATACTTGGTGGGGCAGGTACCATGCTGTGTGATGCAGCTGTGAGGAGATGAGGGTTGCTGATGCATGAAGACCTCGACACATAAGGCCCAGAGTGTGCAGCAGTAATTTCACATGTGCCTCGAGTTCCCACAAGTATACTCTGTACTGTTACATGTACACAACATAAACATAAATCCCTGGGATCCATGAAATGGTCAGTCAAGGGGCACCAGTGACTTTATTTTGCATGCCTCTTGGTCCTGAGCTCAGTTTAAAAAAGTTGTGTTATCGGCAGCACTGGACGTTCACAGAATCAGAGGTGGAAGAGGAATCAGGACCCTCAATTCAGTATTTTCGCACTCAGGGGTTCCTTTTCTCACTAGTCGGCCCCCTCCCCATCACCACGTAGCGGTTGCCACGGCCTGAAGAGGAGGAGGCCGTGGACCCCTGCACCCTTGCCAGGGGGGAATCCCAAGGTGCATGTCTGGGACCCTGGGTCAGGTCGCTGCTGTCTTTTGACTGCGGGTGTTCCCTTGTTAGAATGACTATAACTTGTGGACTGCGTACCAGAACCAGGAGACTCAGCAGGTGCAGATGGAGGAGAGGAATGTCTTCTGTGGCTCTTACAACATCCGCATCCTCTCTGACACGTAGGTACTAGGCTCAGAATCTAGGGCCCAGGGCCCCTGGACTACCCACGCAAGCATCTGAGGATTCCCATGACCCCTTGCTCACTGGAAAAGCAATCCTTCTTCACCTGAAACTCCAGCCCCAAGCCCATCTGGAGACTTGGTGCTTGATTTTTGCACCATTCTCAGTAGAGGGTGGGCTTCCCTGGGGGCTAAGTGGTAAAAGAATCTGCCTGTCAATGCAGGGGACGTGGTTTCGATCCCTGGGTGGAAAAAGACCCCCTGGGGGAGGAACTGGCAACCCACTCCAGCATCCATGCCTGGGAAATCCCATGGACAGAGGAGCCTGGCAGGCTACAGTCCATGGGGTTGCAAAAGAGCTGGACATGACTTAGCAACTAAATAACAACAAACTAGATGGTGGAGGACACTCTGCCCTTACAAACTTTGGGTACACTGACCAGCAACCTTTTGCACAATTCACATGCATGAAATCTTTTAAAACCTTTACTGTTTAATTCTTATTTTAGAAGTAATATGTCCTCATTGGAAAAAATATACACTAAATGCCAGAAAATGTATAGAGAAAAAGAAATCTCTTCTATAATCTCGTCATGTAGAGATAACTACCATTAATATTGATGTCTATCATAGAATTTTTTCTTGGCATGTATAAATACATATTTTAAATAGAAATGGGGCTATGCTATACATATTTTGGTAACCCACTCTAGCAAAGTACTGTGTCTTTTCATGTTAAATGTGAAAATGGCATTTATGGTAACTATGTAGTGTGACATCATTTGAGTATGCCAGAAGAAGATCCTTTCATAATGTCAACTTCCTGACATATTTTAGATCTAGGACTTCACTCTTTACTCAAAAAGTTTTGTGAAGGACATCTTTTATTCTATTTTTGGCTGTGAACCTTACTAACAAATTGCATCTTGACCAAATAGGGGGAGGACAGAACAGATGGGAAAAGGCAGAGCTGAGTGTTTATGAGTAGTATGGTGATACGTGCTCTTTAGCAGAGAGAATGACAAGTTGAACTCTAGATACGACAAATGGAATGAGGGCAAAAATGTCAGGAATTGCTCCTTGTATTCAGAGTGACTATCCATCCCTGTTTATCCAAACAACCTTGCTTTACTCTGTGGTCCTTGAGTAATTAGTAATAGTGTCCCCTTTCATGATAAAAAAAATCTCAGTTTGGACAATAAAATTTTTGGTCATCCTGCTCATATTTAATCTATTTGCTAATAATCTTATGATTGGAAAATTAATTCAACTCACCCTATTTTGTTGGATTTCATACTGATTGAGGGCAGGGTCCATCCACATCTTACTCATCTTTGTATTTCCCATGAGCACCTATTGGCACAAGACTTTGCCCCTAATGTAGTATGCTCACTGGCTATTGGTTAAGGGAAACAGTGACAGCAGTGGGATATGCAGTGGGTATAGGGCTCCTCAGCTGTGTTCCTCTGAGCTTTTCTGTGAAAAAAGGTTTCCATGGTCAAATAAAGCAGAAAATGCCGCATACTCTCTTCTCTGTCCTGGGGATTTCTTATACATTAGCAGAAATTGTTAAAATAGTTGTGCCTTTTGTGTTTAGGTTTTAAATCTAGTTGAAATGCATTTTTGTTACAGTGTGAGGCAGGGATCCATCATGGCTTATTAACGCTAGGCCTTGCCTTCTGCTACATCCCTTGCTGGATGGATTTTCCATGATGGCATTGCTATAGGCGAAAGGCACTGTACTAAATTGTTCCATGGTTCTCTTCTCTCATGGTGCATCTTTTTCCTGGCAACTCAGGTGGGACCGAAACAGAATCATCCACTATTCTGGGGGAGATTTGTTAGCCGTGTCATCCAATCGAAAGATCCAGCTTCTGGACATCATACGTGTAAAGGAGATACCCATCAGGTTTCGAGGCCATGCTGGGAGTGTCCGGGCCCTCTTCTTGTGTGAAGAAGAAAACTTTCTCCTGAGTGGGAGTTATGACCTGAGTATCAGGTAAGTGGTCCAAGAAAGTTGTGGTCCTCAACTTGCCCAGGCTTAAACATAGCTTGTGGAAAAAGCACGTGTGTTTTTATGTTTTTTGTATTTATGCAAAAGTTATCCTAAATGATGCTGACTTCTAGAATAACCCACACTTTTTTTTGGCAAGATAAAAACCAAAAATTTGTATATTGTTTAAACTTTGAGTGAGATAGATTTATAGCAATTATTAGATCTATTTTCTAGCAGAAGGCTACAAATCGGAAAGTGTTTTCTTTAGTATTCTTATATGAAAGCATAATTTATATTTCTTTTCACAGATTCCTTCAGGGGAAAGTAGTTTTTTTGTGGGTGTGAAACCTGGTATGGAAGCCAAATAGTGATAAAAGTGTATATATAAAAATATTTTTAAACAATATAAAACACTCATGTGCTTGTTACTCAGGTCAAGAAGTAGGGCATTACCATTCCCCAAATCTCATTATGTGCCTTTCTCTTATTTTTTCTTTCTTCCTCCTGATCAGTATAAATTTTATATTTAAATTTCTTTATAGTTTTGCTACCTATTTATATGTCTCCAGATATATTCACTACCTTTGTCCTTTCTTGAACTCAACATAAATGTTGTTGTATTTTAAAACTTCATGTGTACTTGATTCTTGCACTAATTTTGAGATTCATCTTTATGAAATAGATGGCAGTAATTAACTTATTTTCACGGAGATATAGTATTTTATTGGATGAATACATCATCATAACTCATTTATTTACTCTTCTGCTGGTGGATATTTGCATTGTTGTTAGCTCTTTATTCTTTCACTGCCATAGACATTCCTGTATGTGTTTCCTGGTACCCATGTGTATGAGTTTAAAAATTTTTTTGTTGAGGTATAATTGACCTACAAATTTGAAAAAAAATTTTTATTGAGGTATAATTGACATACAATATATTAGGTGTATAATATAATGACTTGATATATGCATCTATTGCAAAATGATTACCCCAATGAATTTCGTTATATCCATCACTGCACAGTGACATTTTTTTTTCTTGTGATGCGAACTTTCAAGATTACTCTCAGCAACTTTCAAAAATACAACACAGTGTTGTTGGCTTGCTTTTCTATTCTTGCATCAAAACTACCTTTTTAAAAAAGACAGTTTTTATAGAGCAGTTTCAGATTCACAGCAAAATTGACAGGAAGACACAAAGTTTTCCAATATACCCTCTGCACCCGCACATGAATATATTCTCTTGTCCTCAAGATTCCCCATCAGAGTGGTACATGTGTTACAACTGATGACCCTGCTTTGACACATCATAATCTCTGCTTTCCTGATGGCTCAGTGGGTAAAGAATCCTCCTGCCATGCAGGAGATACAGGAGATGCGAGTTTGATCCTTGGCTTGGAAAGATCACCTGGAGGAGGAAATGGCAACCCACTCCAGTATTCTTGCCTGGAGAATCCCTTGGTCAGAGGAGCCTGGTGGGCTACAGTCTGTGGGGTCACAAAGAGTTAAACACAACTGAGCGACTGAGCATGCATGCAATTACCTGAAGTCTACAGTTTATCTAGGGTTCACACTTGGTGGTGTACATTGTATGCATTTGGACAAATATATAATGACACATAGCCATCATTATAGTATCATACAAAGTATTTTCATTGCCCTAAAAATCCTCTGTCCTCTGCCTATTCATTCTTCTCCCAATCCCTGACAACCATTATTCTTTTTACTGGCTCTGTAGTTGCCTTTTCCAGTATGTCATATGGTTGAAATCATATAGTGTGTAGCTTTTTCAGATCTTCTTTCACTTAGTCATATGCATTTAAGGCTCCTCCATGTCTTTTCATGTCTAGATAGCTCATTTTTTACTTACATTTCATAATAGTCCACTGTCCAGATGGACCACAGTTTATTTATTTCTTCATCTACTGAAGGACATCTTGGTTGCTTCTACATTTTGTCTGTTATGAGTAAATGGCTATAAACATCCATTTACAAGTTTTAAAAAATATTTGTTTATTTAGTTGGCTACAATGGGTCTTAGTTGCAGCATGCAGAATCTTCTTTGCTGCATGTAGGATCTTTAGTTGCAGCATGTGGAATCTAGTTCCCTGACTAGGGATTGAACCCAATCCCCCTGTATTGGGAGCATGGAGTCTTAGCCACTGGACCACTAGAGAAGTCCCCATTCCTATTTTTCTAAAAGCGTTTATCAAATACCTTTTCTGCATAAATTACGAAAACAACCTGGGTATATGGCCAGCCATGCTGCTAGGAAGTAGAAATTCAAAACATGCTTTTTTTTTCAGACCACTGGGACCTTGTTAAACTCAACTATGTATACATAGCAGGCTCTGATGAACAGATAAAGGCCATGGGACCTTTAGGAATATTAGAAGGAAAAGTCTGACAACGCCCACCCCAAATCAAAAAAACCATTTACTTACTGTTTATTATGTGCCAAGTCTTCTAATAACTCTATAGGATAAGTACCATTAATATCCCCAATTTACAAATGAGGGAACTGAGATAGCAGGTGATTCAGTAACTTATTTGAGATCACACAGCCAGTGAGTGATGGATATGGGAGTAGACCTCAGGCAGCCTGGCTCCAGAGCCCAGTCTCTTGACATTATACTTTGTCCTGTCACAAAGTCAGTATGAATGATGGTTGAGAGACCTCAGGCAGGTTTGTATATTAAAAAACAGTATATGCTTTGTGTGTGTGTGTGTTTAGTTGCTAGGTTGTGTCTGACTCTTTGTGACCCCATGGACTGTAGCCCACCAGGTTCCTCTGTCCATGGGATTCTTCAGGCAAGAATACTGGAGTGGGTTGCCATTTCCTCCTCCAGGGGATCTTCTCAACCCAGAGATGGAACCCAGGTCTCCTGCATGGCAGGTGGATTCTTTACCACAGACTCACCTGGGAAGCCCTAGATATGCTTTAGAAATGCACATAAAATAGTCTGAATCCAGTGGCATGTTTCAGTTGTTCTATTGTCCTTGTTTGAAGATCAGCTCTACCACTGAATCAGTGTCGTGGATTCTTAGCCTGGTGATTGTTCTAGGGACCCTTCCATCTGATGAAAAGTGAAATTGTTAGTCACTCAGTTGTGTCTGACTCTTTGCAATCCCATGGACTGTAGCCCGCCAGGATCCTCTGTCCGTGGAATTAAGCCATTCTCTTCTCCAGGGGATCTTCCTGACCCAGGGATCAAACCTGGGTCTCCCACATTTCAGGCAGATTCTTTACCATTTGAGCCACCAGGGAAGCCCAAGTTGTGACAACCAAACATGTCTCCAAACATTGTCACATGTCCCCTGGGAGCGGATGTCACCCCTAGTTGACAACTTCTGCATTACTGTATTTAATTCTTCATAGACCTGTGAGATAATTATTTTTATTATTATTTCCATTGCATCAAGGAGTAAATGAAGTTTTCACCAAAGTTCAGTAGCTTTCTTAAAGTTACACCTAAGAGATGCTGCAAGTGGGATTCAAATCTAAGCCTTGGACTCTGAGCTTAATCATGAAACTCTGATGCCTTCCAACTACCTATCAACCTGAAGGAACTCTATACTGTTGAACTCTTGGGCCCTCAGAAAGTCTCAAAAACATCTCTTTTTTTGTGGTCTGATTCCTGCAGATACTGGGATCTGAAAAGTGGGGCTTGTATACGTATCTTCAATGGCCACCAGGGGACCATCACCTGCATGGATGTGTATAAGAACAAGCTCGCCTCTGGAGCAAAAGATTGCCAGGTAAAAGGTGAGAAAGAAATGCCTCAGACTCTCTAAGATGTTTCCCTAAGCCCATGGGTTGCCAGAAGACTTGTTTTGCTCATTTCTACAGGCAGTCGCTTATTCCTTCATCCATCTGTCTATGGATCCACTGATCCATTCACTCGATGACTATTGGTTGAATGCTAGGAGCTTAAGTGTAAGGGAAGCAGCATATGCCGTGGCCCTTTCGACGTGGCTTTCTATTTCCACAAGAGCCTCGTGGTCTCCTAATGGAGACAGATACATAAATATATCGTGGAGGGAAGAGTAAATATGAGAATGACGACAGTTGCCTTTTATTGAGTACTAACTTTGGGGCTGCGATGGGTGCTTTACATTATCTTATTTCAGTCTCATAAGCATTCTATGGCATGGATGCAGATAAGGGATCCGTGACTCAGAGAGAAAAACAATTAGCCCTGAGTCAAAATTGCTAAGTGGTTGGGTGGGGATTTGAACCCAGGGCTGTCTGGTTCTAAAACGCATACTCCAGTGAGTTTGTGGAGGGCTAAGCCACCATAGAAATAAGAGTAAAAGGGAAAGTACTGCAGGGAGGGTACTGTTTGAGTGTGGTCCTGAGGGTGAGTAGTTCTACATGCAGAGGGAGTGTGTAGGGCATTTCAAGCAGAAGGAACAGTTCAGGCAAATCCCAGAGTATGAAAGAAAATGAAGAATTGAGGGACTTTCCCTCTGCTCAGTTGGCTGAGCTGTTGTGTGTGGTGTTGGCGATCAGGCAGGTATGTTTGTTTGGGGCCAGATTATAAAGGGCCTTCTGTGTTGAAAATTGAACTTTATTCTGTAAGATGTAGGAGGCTGTAAATGCATTCTAAGCTGAGAAGTGATATGATGAAATGTGTATTTGAGAAAGACTGCTGTAGTGATATTGTGGAAGAAAGATTTGGAGAGATGGCAACTCTGTGGGGACAGTATGTCTTCAGAATATTTGAGAATAGGCAAGTGTGAAGTTATCAGATCGATCTGAGTTTCTAGGAGATGGTACATACAGAGGGCGGGGTGGTGGTGGTGGTGAGATTTCCAGAATGAGAACTGGCAGGACTTCAGCACCAACAGGAGATGAAAAGCAAGAAAGAAGGGAGAAGGGTGAGGCCAGACTTTATAACTCAGGCCATTGGGTACACAGAAGTACCACTGATGGAAATGGGACCTTGGAGGAAGAGCAAGGTAGGGGAGGGATGGAGGAGAAGATGATAGCTTGTATTTTGGACACATTGAGTGTGGCAGGCAGAAGAACAGCCAGCCAAAGATGGTCCCATCCTAATCCTGGAAACCAGTGACTGTGTCTCCTTGCATGGCAAGAAGGACTTTGAAGATGTGCTGAAGTCAGGGACCTTAAAATGGGGAGATGACCCAGGGTTATTGGTGTGGGCCCATGGGTCATCACCTGGATCCATAAAAACAGACATTTTTTATGTGTGACCAAAAGGAGACTTGACTGTGGATGAATGGTCAGAGAGATGGAACGTTGCTGGCCTTGAAGATGGAGAAAGGGGGTTGTGAGCCAAGGTGTGTGTGGGGGACCCTAGAAGGTGGAAAAGGCAAGGACATGGATTCCTCCCCCCACCCCCCTGAGACTCCCTAAAGGAGCACAGCCCTGCTGACACCTTGATTTTAGCCTTGTGAGGTTGTGCAGTGATTCTGTAAGATAATCCATTTGTCATTTTCAGGTTCTAAGCTGATAGTAATCTGTTACAGCAGCAATGGGAAGCTAATGCATTGAGTGCAGAGTTCCCGCAGATGCCCAGGGGAGGGCAAAAAATCAGTGTAGAAAAGCTTACTCACATAGTTTGGGTTAATGGTTAGAAACATGGTCTCTGGACCTAGACTCTCTGGGTTCAAATCCCAGTTCAATCTGCTCACCACCCCCGTGATCTTGAGCAGGTTACTGAACCTCTCTGGGTCTCAGTTTCCCCACCTGTACAGGAAGGAGTAATAACAGCTTTGTCCTGTGAAGATGAGTTAATGCATGGCAAGCACTTTGATTGGTCCCTGGCTCATGGCTAGTGTGGGGTGGGTGTGCACTGTGGTTAGTATTTGGTCCCGTGGTACTCATTGCATTGCCTGAAGAAGTAGGTTCTATGAGGGGCTTTAATGTTCTCATCACTGAATTTGTGATGCCTACTTTCAGTCTCTTCCTTCAAGCTCAGTTCTCCCACCACCCATGGACTCTCATATCCACCCAACATTTACGATATGAGAGATGGGGGCTCCAGCACCATCTGTGTAGAAGCAGCAGTAGATCCGCACTCAGCTGTGACAATCTCTTAGAAGTAAAATCCAAAAGTCAGATTCAGAAATACCTTAAAATGTAAATGGAGATAGACAGCTTTCTCTTCTTTGGGGGTGGGTAGGAGGTGAGGGTCAGGAGACAGCATCTGGGAGGAATCATGCCCTGAACACCTGCCATGACTTTCCTGAAATCTACTCTAGCATCTTTCAGGCTTGAGGAGGAGGCTTGCTAGAGATGAGCTGTCCACCTCTTAGACCAGGAGGCTAAGTTCCAGAGTCAGAGCCAAGGTCTATGCATTGCTGGATCTCCCAAGGGCTATGAGAGGGGAGCCCTGGGTTGCACGTACATGGACTGTGGGTGAGCCAGTGGGGGTGCTGGACCAGGTGAAGCCTTCTGGAATCTGACATGATGGGCTCGGCTGGTCTCAGCCTCTGTGATGGGGTATGGAGCCCCTTTGGCACCCTCTCCATGCACCCTCTTTTCTCTCTCCCCTTCCCTTTCAGAGTGGGATATAGAGACAGGGAAGTGCCTAAAGACCTTCAAACACAAAGACCCCATCCTGGACACCAGGATCAATGACACCTATATCGTGAGCAGCTGTGAGAAAGGCTTGGTCAAAGTGTGGCACATGGTCACGGCCCAGCTGGTAAAGGTGAGGGGTGGGGACTGGGGGGAGGGGACTGGGGGGAGGGGCTAGGGATGGGGACTGGGGAGCGGAGTGCTGCAGGTGAGAGGCTGGAGGACACTGACAGACACTGACAGACAGGTAGCTCCCCAGACCACCCTAGGGTGGTTGAGAGGCAGTCACCAAAAGAGGGTGGTCCTGAGAAAGGGAAGGGGAAGAACTCCTAAGAAGGGGCCATTCTGAGCTGGTTGAAGGTCAAGGCCCACGTGAGCCATGTTGTCATCGGTGGAGGTGGTAGAGGGTACGTTCTGACTCTGCAAGATACGTGGATTCAGCGGGGTCTTTTCACAGCAGCACAGGTAAAATACCTTTTCTTCGTCTGGAACATTTGACCCTGATTCTGGCACGGGGTCTGGGAATGAACAAACCATAGTGATCTCCTCTTGCCTCTCTTCTGAGAAGAGAATGTTGGCTGTCTAGAAAGTGATCGAATGTTCAAACACAAGAAGTGTTCTTGCCGGATAGGCAGCCCCTGTCCCTGGTGAGTGGTGCTGAGATATCTTTTGTGCTGAGAACACAGGATCACAGAAAGAAGTGGCTGCCTGGCTGGTGGGCTTTTCTCACCAGTGATGTTACCGTGGTCTAAGCAGCAGTTACTGGATATCAAGCTGCCTCTGGTCCTGGCAGGGAACTGACACATGAGCCTTGCCCTTCTGGCAGCAGAGGAAGGAAGACTGTGTCCCTCTCAAGTACTCCAGGAAGGCAGAGTACACAGACCCACTGGGTACAAGCCCTCTTCTGATCTCCTTCCTTCTTAACTGGGGAGGGAGCTCTGGAGAGCAGGCTGCCTGAACCTCATCAACCTTCTTAGAGCAGACATGGAGTGGGCTCAGGCAGACTCCCAGTGTGGTAGCCCCAGATTGGTGGAGCGTGGCTTTGGGATCCATCTCAAGAAGCCTCCAGCTCTGCTCCTTGAGGAGTCATGATTCGGGCTGAAGATGGGCTGAGAACAGAGGCATCTTTTCTTGCAGACGCTCAATGGCCACGAGGGGGCTGTGAAATGTCTATACTTCGACCAGTGGCATCTCCTGTCGGGAAGCACTGATGGCCTGGTCATGGCCTGGAGCATGGTGGGAAAGTACGAGCGGTGCCTCATGGCCTTCAAGCATCCAAAGTAGGTGCTCAGGACACCCTGGCCAGGTCCCTGCTCCTGAACCCAATTTTCCCATCAGAACCTAGAATTCACTCTTTAGATCAGTCCCTACTGCTCTCTGCTGACCCTCTCGCCTCTGCTCCTCATGCATTTCCACTTTCCTCTTCTTCCACCTGTTGCCCAATATAGTCACCCCCTCTCCTGCCCTCCTTTGCTTCTCTTAAGAAACAACAATACTGTGTGCAGATTTTGAGAAGTTACTGAAAATTTACATTTACAGCACTGTGATAAATTTTATGTTACCTACCAAACTTAAGAATATTGGCGGAGCTGTCCCTCAATGATGCCAGTTTCAGTAAACTTAAGTTCTTGGAATATTGTGGTTGTGAAAGCTTAAAATGACCCAGGTGCCGAAGGTTTAAAAATAACTAAGGGCTTAAAGAAGGCGCTCCCTTAAAGCCTGTGGGCTCAATTCTCTTCTGGGACAGCAAATGGATTTCATTTTGCATTTCCAATCCCAGTTTAGTGATGGTGCCTGCTTGGATCCAATTAAGAAGTACTCTGAGGTTATCTAAGTTTATTTGGAAAGGGCATTGTGGTCAGTTAATGGTTCTGCCATAAGCGTGGGTTTTACAGACTGCTCTATGCCACTCTTGTACTACATGAATATTGCTTCTCCCCCTGAGTGCATTGTAAGAGACGCCAGGAAGCTAAGTGCTATCCTAATTCATTGAGAGAGTAAATGGGTCTTCCAGGAGGATCTGTCAGGGATAGTTATTTAATGAAATATGATCCTAGATTTCACTGTACCCTCACAGGAACTTCTTTTTTAAAATTAATTTTTAAATTTTTTAAAAAGGTTTTAGATTGGAGTATAGTTGGTTAACAATGTTGTGATAGTTTCAGGTGTGCAGCAAAGGGACTCAGCCTTTGCTGAGAATGTACCCATTCTCCCCCAAACTAACTCCCTTCCCATCCAGGCTACCATATAACATTGAGCAGAGTTCCTTGTGCTATACAATAGGCCCTTTTTGGTTATCCACAGGAACTTCTTGAGCAGGCAGACTGGCTTTGTGGGCAGTAGAGGGGGATATGGGCCTATATGTGTATGTTCTCTATCTGGGGTGTATAACTGCATTGTTGACAGGTGGGTAGTATCAGGAAGGGCCAGTGTTCAGTGATTTAGTCAACCCTTGGGTGATTATCGATAAACCTCTCAGCATTTATCATCTGGCTTGTCCAAACTTGACCTCAAGGAGGGACTCAAACTTTGTGATGTCACATTAAAATGATAACGCTACGTTTTTAAAACCTTCCGAGCATGATTCAGTAGGATTTAATTTAGTTGTTGGAAGATAATTGTTTCCAGCAAACTCAGCAGTGTGTTCATCATTTCATCAAACCCATTCTATTAATACTTCAGCTATGAGACCTTCTTAAACCATTTCCATTTCCACTGAATGACAGCCCAACACACCATCCACGTTGGCTTTTGATGCCTTGCACACTTACAGCAAATCCATAGACAGTTGTAGCACATTTGGAGGACATGGGCAGTGTTCTCATTTGTAGGGCCCTTTCTCCCACTCATCTGTAGCAGCACTGTGTATATATAAGTGCTTGATTGTTGTTCAGTTGTTAAGTTGTGTCTCACTCTTTGCGATCCCATAGACTGCAGCAAGTCAGGTTCCCTGTCCTTCACTATTTCCCAGAGTTTGCTCAAACTCATGTCCATTGAGTTGGTGATGCCATCCAATCATCTCATCCTCTGCCAAACCCTTCTCCTCCTGCCCTCAACCTTCCCCAGCTCTAGGGTCTTTTCCAGTGACTCAGTTCTTTGCATCAGGTGGCCAAAGGACTGGAGCTTCAGTTTCAGCGTCAGTCCTTCCAATGAATATTCAGGGTTGATTTCTTTTAGGATTGACTGGTTTGATCTTGCTGGGCAGTTTGATCTCCTTGGTAGGTAGTTTAGCTGGACATAATGAAGTGTTGAGAAAGCAAATTCATGCTATTGATTTGTACAAAGAAGCCAAATTATTAATTTACTGCAAGAAATATGACTATCAAGTACACTGAACACCTTCATTCCATTTAATGTATACATTGTATATTTATGTACATTATATATTTAATACATTAAATGTATATTTATATATTATATATAACATTTTAATATATATTAAGTAAATTGAATATATATATTTACAACTTAAAAATTAAGATAATTCACATGACACAAAATTCACTGTTTCATGAGGTACAATAGAATGTTTTTTAGTATGTCCATAATGTTACGTGGCCATTCCCACTATCTAATTACTCAATATTTCTATCAGTCAGTAGTAATGTCCCTCTGTTTCATTTCTGATTTTAGTAATTTGAATTTTATCTCTTATTTTTGGGGGGCAGTCTAAGCAAAGATTTTGTAATTGTTATATCTCCTTGGTAAATTCATTCTTTTATCATTATTATGTAATGTTCTTTTTTTGTCTCTATTAACAATTTTGTCTAAAAATCTATTTTGTGTTGTATTTGTATAGATACTCTGGTGCTCCTTTGGCAAGGAGTATCTTTTTCACCCACTCTTTCACTTTCAACGTATTTGTGTCTTTGAATCTACAGTGAACCTCCTGTAGGCAGCATTTAGTTGGATCATGTTTTTAATCGTTTCTCCCAATGTCCGCCTTTTAATGGAAGAATTTAATCTATTTACATTAAGTGTAAAATGAACTTAACTCTACCATTTGGCTCTTTGTTTTTCTATAGTCTTTGTTTGTTTGTCTGTTTCATTTCTCAAGTCTTCTATTGTGGTCTTTTGGGGTGTTGAATGGATATTTAGATATTAACAGTGTATCATTTTAATTCTGTCATCATGTTTTTACTATATATTTTTGAATTACTTTATTAGTGGTTTCCCTTGGGTTGCTGCAAGCCTTTGGTTGTTTTCTAGAGTTCCAAATAGTTGATTCTGACAGTTTTTGCCAGTTTTTTCGTTGCTTTTATGGAAGGATGGAATTTTGGAGTTCCTTTGAACGCCACCATTTTCACTGACATCAGCTTCTGCAGTGGTTTTTTTTTTTTTTTTTAAATCAAGGAGGGACAAAGAAAGAGACAAGTGACATTTCTAGAGCAGAGATAAAATATAAAAGGAGACTGGATTATGCCAGAACCATGAAAACCACTGTTGTGTGAAGTATAGGCTTAGTTTTAAAAATACCTTGATTGATTTGATCCCAACAGGAATCCTCTGAAGCAGTTCCCCTTCTCATGGAAGAGAAAACTGAAGACTGAGAGGTTATTTTCTCAAGTTTATACAGTCAGTAAGAGATACGATCAGGTTTTGATCCCAGATTTTCTGATCCCAAAGTCTGTGCTTTAAATCACCAGGCTATATTGGTATATAGGCTGAACCACCAAATGTCACAGGAACCCACAAGAAGTGTAGGCTCAGCTCAGTTCAGTTCAGTTCAGTCGCTCAGTAGTGTCCGACTCTTTGCGACCCCATGAATCGCAGCATGCCAGGCCTCCCTGTCCATCACCAACTCTCAGAGTTCACTCACACTCACGTCCATCACGTCAGGGATGCCATCCAGCCATCTCATCCTCTGTCGTCCCCTTCTCCTCCTGCCCCCAATCCCCAAAGTACTGGAGTTTCAGCTTCAGCATCATTCCCTCCAAAGAAATCCCAGGGCTGATCTCCTTCAGAATGGACTGGTTGGATCTCCTTGCAGTCCAAGGGACTCTCAAGAGTCTTCTCCAGCATCGCAGTTCAAAAGCATCAGTTCTTTGGCACTCAGGTTTCTTCACAGTCCAACTCTCACATCCATATATGACCACTGGAAAAACCATAGCCTTGACTAGATGGACCTTTGTTGGCAAAGTAATGTCTCTGCTTTTCAATATGCTATCTAGGTTGGTCATAACTTTCCTTCCAAGGAATAAGCATCTTTTAATTTCATGGCTGCAGTCACCATCTGCAGTGATTTTGGACCCCAAAATATAAAGTCTGACACTGTTTCCACTGTTTCCCCATCTATTTCCCATGAAGTGATGGGACCGGATGCCATGATCTTCATTTTCTGAATGTTGAGCTTTAAGCCAACTTTTTCACTTTTCACTTTCACTTTCATCAAGAGGCTTTTTAGTTCCTCTTCACTTTCTGCCATAAGGGTGGTGTCATCTGCATATCTGATGTTATTGGTATTTCTCCTGGCAATCTTGACTCTAGCTTGTGCTTCTTCCAGCCCAGCGTTTCTCATGATGTACTCTACATATAAGTTAAATAAGCAGGGTGACAATATACAGCCTTGATGTACTCCTTTTCCTATTTGGAACCAGTCTGTTGTTCCATGTCCAATTCTAACTGTTGCTTCCTGCCCTGCATATAGGTTTCTCAAGAGGCAGGTCAGGTGGTCTGGTATTCCCATCTCTTTCAGAACTTTCCACAGTTTATTGTGATCCAGACAGTCAAAGGCTTTGGCAGAGTCAATAAAGCAGAAATAGATGTTTTTCTGGAACTCTCTTGCTTTTTCGATGATCCAGTGGATGTTGGCAATTTGATCTCTGGTTCCTCTGCCTTTTCTAAATCCAGCTTGAACACCTGGGAATTCACAGTTCACATATTGCTGAAGCCTGGCTTGGAGAATTTTGAGCATTACTTTGCTAGCGTTTGAGATGAGTGCAATTGTGCGGTAGTTTGAGCATTCTTTGGCATTGCCTTTCTTTGGGATTGGAATGAAAACTGACCTATTCCAGTCCTGTGGCCACTGCTGAGTTTTCCAAATTTGCTGGCATATTGAGTGCAGCACTTTCACAGCATCATCTTTCAGGATTTGAAATAGCTCAACTGGAATTCCATCACCTCCACTAGCTTTGTTTGTAGTGATGCTTTCTAAGGCCCACTTGACTTCACAGTCGAGGATGTCTGGCTCTAGGTGAATGATCACACCATCATGATTATCTTGATCGTGAAGATCTTTTTTGTATAGTTCTGTGTATTTTTGACACCTCTGCTTAATATCTTCTGCTTCTGTTAGGTCCATACCATTTCTGTCCTTTATCGAGCCCATCTTTGCATGAAATGTTCCCTTGGTGTCTCTAATTTTCTTGAAGAGATCTCTAGTCTTTCCCATTCTGTTGTTTTCCTCTATTTCTTTGCATTGATCACTGAGGAAGGTTTCTTATCTCTTCTTGCTATTCTTTGGAACTCTGCTTTCAGATGCTTATATCTTTCCTTTTCTCCTTTGCTTTCCACTTCTCTTCTTTCCACAGTAAGGCCTCCTCAGAAAGCCGTTTTGCTTTTTTGCATTTCTTTTCCATGGGGATGGTCTTGATCCCTGTCTCCTGTACAATGTCATGAACCTCATTCCATAGTTCATCAAGCACTCTATCTATCAGATCTAGTCCCTTAAATCTATTTCTCACTTCCACTGTATAATCATAAGGGATTTGATTTAGGTCATACCTAAATGGTCTAGTCGTTTTCCCTACTTTCTTCAATTTCAGTCTGAATTTGGCAATAAGGAGTTCATGATCTGAGCCACAGTCAGCTCCTGGTCTTGTTTTTGTTGACTGTATAGCAAGATCCAAAGAGACACACAAGGAGGAAAAGCCTTCAATCACGAGGCATCTCTCCCAGTGCTGGATTCGCCATAGGTGGACTGAGGTGCACTTAGGGCACCAATAAATTTATTGCAGTTTCATCTTGGAAAAAAATGAGAACTTTGTTGAACTTTCTTACATGTATTTTATACCTTACATTTATTATATATCTATCCATCTGTCCATCTATCCATGTATTCATCACGTGATACATCAAGCCACATTGACTTCTTTGCTGTTCTTTGAATGTCTTCTGTGTTTCAAAGTCTTTGTTATTTTTGTTTTGCTAGTTGTTGGAGCCTTGAAAAGTCTCAGTATGACTCTGGTACCTTGGTCACCTTGGAATCTGACCAAGTCCTGATGATATGTGGTGGATGTCATTCTTTTATTTGTTTTTTAACTTTTCATTTTATATTGAAGCATAAGAGTCAGACATGACTTAGCAACTAAACAACAACAAAAACACAGCTGATTAGCAATGTTGAGATGGTTTCAGGTGCACAATAGAGCAACTCAGCCATATACAGAGAATGCATATACATGTGTTCTCCCCCCAAACTCGCCTCCCACCCAGGCTGCCACATAACATTGAGCAAAGTTCCCTGTGCTACACGGTAGGTCCCTGCTGGTTATCCATTTTAAGTAGAACAGTGTGTATTTGCCCATCCCAACTCCCTATATTGGATGTCGTTGTTTTAACCTACCTCAGCAATGATCATACACTGAAACATGAGCCAACGTTCACTTTTATAATAAATATTTCTTGAGGACTTGCTGCGGGATTGGGCCATGTGCTGGGTGCTGGGTGTGCAAAGGTGGATAAGACAAGCGCTGTGCCCGAGGACCTGGCAATATACCGGAAGTCTATGTATATGAGTGGGGTGAGAGGAGCAGTGGAGGTGAGAGATGGCTTTATGGAGAAAGTAACATATGAATGTGGCCATGGATGGACTTGGATGGGTGGAGGTGGCAGAGATGGATGGACCTGCTTTGCACACAAGGTCTAACAAATTGGTGACATCAAGTTCCATTTTTCAGTAGCATTAATAGCAGTGGGGTAATGGCACTTGTCAGATGTGAATACTCCACTTATCTGGAGCCCAGCTAGGACCCAACTGTTGTCAGGGGGATTTTGTTAGAGGCATTTATCTAAATATTTTCCCGATTCCGCCCCCCTCCCCGCCCCGCCTTTCTCCTGCTGGTAATCACAAAAGAGAGCTCAAAAATCTCAGCTGCTGGGTACAGTTTACCTATGGGATGTTTCACTGAAAGAATAAAAGCCACTAATTTAAGGACCAAGAGAACCTGCTGAAATACCAGGTTTTTGCTTCTTATAAAGATAACCATTTTCCCGTCTGTTTTATTTTTTCTTTATTTGTATAATAATGCTACTTTTAAAAAGATTCAAAACGTCAAATGATTCTGAGCATGACATTTGCAGAAGTCTGATAGCTAGAAATCAAATTGTAAGAGAGAAGCACAGTCATCTATATATCTGACACACACACACAAAATCTTGACGTAAGCCCTTTTGTTTTTCTGCCTTGTGGCACTGTGACCAAGTTGTAGGAACAGTAACTGCAGAGTGAGGGGAGAGAGTACAGCTGCATCTTGAGGGTTAATGGTTTACATCCAGAATCACAAAATGAGGCAAACATTGCTTCAAGGACAGTCATGAGCCCCCCACCCCCTTCCAACCACACACCAAAGTCCCTGACTGCAGACACATCCGAGTGGTTTGCCGGAAGGTGGGTACTGCCCGTTGCTCTGTTCCCTTCCAGGGAGGTTCTCCATGTGGCCCTTCTCTTCCTCCGGGTCATCAGTGCTTGTGCCGATGGCAAGATCCGCATTTACAATTTCCTAAACGGGAACTGTCTGAAGGTGATGAAAGCCAATGGCAGAGGTGATCCTGTGCTGTCCTTCTTTATTCAGGGAAACAGGTGGGTGGTCAGTGTGGAGGTCAGGGTCCTGAGCAAGTCTGTTTAGATGGTTTCTTTTACCCTCCTCTGGGACACTGGCCCCGGATTTGCTGGCAGCAGGAGAGCACAGGTTGTGCTCACCTGCATTTTGGGTTGCGGTGGATGATAGGCTCAGGGGCTCATTTGTTTCCAGGGTCAGATCTGATCACATGATGGGCATGATACAGCTCTGCTGCAGGGACCTGGTTCTGCCAACAGGCAGCCTCCACCTGCCCCCTGATCCCGTGTCCAGCCTGAGCGCTCCTCAGCTCCCTGTGTCTCGTTTCTGATGCAAATAGACTTGCAGGAGGATTGGGGTGGCATTGGCAGGTGGCCCCATGTCCAGCGGGGCAGAACTGAGCAGAGGTGTGTGTGCTCAATCACTTAGTCAAGCCTTTTCTTTGTGACCCCATGAACTGTAGCCCACCAGGCTCCTCTGTCCATGGGATTTTCCAGGCAAGAATACTGGAGTAGGTGGCTCTTCCCTTCTCCAGGGAGCAGAGGAGTTTATGAAACAGAACCATGGTGGCACTAACTGAATATAGCACTGTGTTGTTATATACTAGGTTCACGTGATATTATGTAAAAATACCCAACTAGACTTTTAAATTCTAGCACAGGCTCACTTGAGACATCACCTAGTCGCTCTGAACTACTTTGCCTTCCCTCTGTGTAATAAGGCTCAATAAATGAATACTCTTTCAGTCATGAAGTCAGAAAGCCATAAAGAGAGGTCACCTCTGACCTTTTTTCTCATTTGTGACATCCAAAGAGAGACGTCAGCTTGAGTAAAAATGAGTCTGAAAGATTTCTAACTGGGGTGGTTCCTTAATTCCATTCCAGCGTATCCTACCACAACCAGTCACTTTTATGGAGAGTTTATGCTGACTGTTGATAGCCTTAAAATTACAGCCTTTTGGAGCAGAAAGGAGCCTGCACACAGCATTTCCTTCTCTTGTTTACAGTTATAGGCAACCTAGGAACCAGGGTTGGGGAGCAGCGCCCTGTGAATGCTGTGAACCCCAGGAACAGTGGGTGGGAGGTAATATTTGGGGTCCTGGGTTCAGGGGGCATTAGGGAAGATGGAAACCCTCCTGCTTTTCAAATACAAAATGTCCTGTCTGGACATAGACTATGCACAGAGATCCTGGAGTGATGGAGTGAAGATTGGGGTAGAAGGACAGCAATCGCTTCAAGACTTCCCCCATTAGAGAGCTTTCTCATCCCATCATGACAATAGACATGTGGCATTTGGATGCTGTACTTAAAAAAGGAGTGAACTTCCAGACATCTGTGTGCAGAGTAGCTAAGCTTTCTGTCTCAGGTACCTAGGTCCTTAGCACTTACTCCAGGAACAGAAATTCACTCAAAAATGTTTTAACTCGAGAAGCGAAGTAATCAGGACACGTGTGCTTTGCTCACAACTCATTTTTAAACAAACCAGCTACAGAGCTAATGAGTTCTGCTGCACGGCCTGCTACCTTTCTCCGCTCTAGACCCTACAGCAACCTACACCACCCTGTTTGTGTGGTCTTTGCCCCAGCACTGATCTCTTGGCTCAGGATCCAATGGGACAGTAGTCCTAATTCATATTTGGAAGCCGGGGCAATGGCAGCCTCCACGTTCCTTTTAGGGGTGTGTGGGATCTTAGTTCCCCAACCAGGGATTGAACCCACTCCCCCTCACTGGGAGGTGTAGTCTTAACCACTGGACTACTAAGGAAGTCCCCTTTTGTGGGCAATTATGTTGCTTTGGTTCCAGGATGGTGATCAACACGGAGAGCAACATCCTCCTGTTTCAGTTTGAGAATATCAAGTGGCAGTACTCAGTGGAGCGGGCCAAACAAAAGAAGAAGGACAGAGAGGAGGACAGGGAAGAAAACAGCTTTGCAGAAGTCCTCTCCAAGTCTAGCACCCAGGTCTACAGTCCAAGGGATTCTGTGTCCAGCAAGCAGACAGCCCAGGAGTCCCTGTTAAGCAAACCTCACAGGTCCCGCATCTTCCGGAGGACATCCAGATTACCTACAGGTGAGACAGCTGAACCCAGGCAGCCTCTGTCGTATCCATTGGAGCAGGCAAGGGGCTGCCAGGACCAGCTTCTTTGTGGGATATTTTGGCCAGTGGTTTCTTAATGATGTATATCCAGGTCTTTAGGGCAGGTGGGAACCGTTCTCTTTGACATGACAATCTAATAGGCAGCTCAAGGGAAGCTGCTTAATTTCAAGGCCTAATTTCCAAATGTATTAGATTCTTTCTACAGGAGGTGACGCTAGCCCTTCGTCAGTTCAGTTCAGTTCAGTCACTCAGTCGTGTCCGACTCTTTGCGACCCCATGAATCGCAGCACGCCAGGCCTCCCTGTCCATCACCAACTTCCAGAGTTTACTCAAACTCATGTCCATTGAGCCCTTCATACTTGCCATTAAAACAAGAAACAAGCTACCAACACCCTCCTCCACGCCCTTGATCCAAACGTATGTTGCCGTTGTGTTAGTTGCTCTGTCGTGTCTGACCCCATGGACTGTAGACTGCCAGGCTCCTCTGTCCATGGGATTCCCCAGGCAAGAATACTGTAGTGGATTGGCATGCCCTTCTCCAGGGGATCTTCCTAACCTAGGAATCGACCCTGTATCTCTAGTGTCTCCTGCTTGGCAGGTGGATTTTTTTACCACTGAGCCATCTGGGAAGCCACTTTCCAAACATATAGTTCATGATTTACTTTCCAAACATATAGTACGTGATTATTTCCTTAGGACAGAGACGAGATATATTGCTCTCTTCTCTCTAGACCTCTGGTTGATAACATGTGTACCTGGAAAATACTAGATCAATAGATCACCTCCAAGCATATTATACCACAAATGATCAGCTAGGACAGAGCACTAGAAATTTCAGATAACACTTAAAGCTTCATAATCAGTAGGAAATCAGATTGGGGGTGGGGTTCAGCTGGTGACGTAGATGGACCTTTGGTTCTAGGTGACTGCCTAGCTTCAAGGAATAAGAAACATCAAACAATAAAGTGATAATTTGGGTGAAGATCAGTTGAATTATCAGCTGTGCCCCCAGTAGTCATCCTTGATTGAATCACAGAATTACTACAGTTTCCTCTTCAATCTTAATTTAGGTGTGTTAACGGAAACACCTCCAAGTCCAGGAAAGCCAAAGTCACCCTGGAAAGATGGCAGGAAGAGACTGGGTTCTCAGGAAGCAAATGGCATGGGTGCCGAGCAGGAGAATTTGGAAGCAAAACCTGTTGTCACCGGAGATCAGAAGACAGGTGATCCTTTATTCTGAATCAGTGTGACAGGATTCAGCCCCTCTTTCTCTCTCTGTTCAGTCCAGTTTTTCACCAGGCCAATAGCTTTGTTTATCTTTGATTCAGAACAGATAAATGCCCAGCTCCTCCTAAGAATGACTGTGGTGTTGGTTTAGTGACTGATTTCCCCTAATCATCCCCTACTAACTTGAGGCCACACAGAAAAGTGTGAAAGTGTTTAGTCACTCGGTCGTGTCAGATTCTTTGCCACCCCATGGACTGTAGCCCGCCAGGCTCCTCTGTCCATGTGATTTCCCGGCAAGAATACTGGAGTGTGTTGCCATTTCATTCTTCAGGGACTCTTCCCCACCCAGGGAGCGAACCTGCATCTCCTGCACTGGCAGGCAGATTCTTTACCCCTGAGCCACCAGTGTGCTAGAATGAATCTTTTGTCCTTATCAGTGGCTTTTGGACCTGTTATCATTCAAAACGTTTTGGGATCTCCTGTTTAGGAATTGCTTTTTGGCCATGTGATAGTTTCCATTTTGCAGTGGAGACATATTTTTTGAAGGCAGTTTTGATTCTAAGAAATATCCAAAGATCTTTTGGAATCAAATTTGATTATAATAAAGTGGAGATCAAGCTTTGCTATACAAGTTTTATTTAAAAATCTAGGTATGTTACTAAAAATTTATGGGCTTCCCAGGTGGTACTAGTGGTAAAGAACCTGCCTGCCAGTGCAGGAGATGTAAGAGATGAGAGTTTGTTCCCTGGGGCGGGAAGATCCCCTGGAGGAGGGCATGGCAACCCATTCCAGTATTCTTGCCTGGAAAATCGTATGGACAGAGGGGCCTGGTGGGCTACTGTTCACAGGGTTGTAAAGAGTTCGACATGACTGAGCAACTAACACTTCACTAAAAATTTTTAAGGCCCATAAATGGGGTGTGAAGTTCATTCCCACAGGGGAATTTCAAGAATGTGTGGAACAGAGAGATGTTCCTTCCAAAATATGCATATCTAGATGTTAATGCACCCTTGGACACAAATACTAGCATATCTATTAAAAGCTCATGTTAAATATGTTCTGATTGCTCATCTCATAGAGGATTTTTGTTCACACGATGGTGGCGTGTCCATTGGGCAACAGCGAACTTAGTCTGCATAATAGTTAGAATGGATTCAATTTTCATGCATGAGTATTTAATAGTTTTCATGGAACACTGATTTGCTTTTCTTTTCTGTTTTTGGAAAAAGCAGATGATATGGAGAAATTACCAAAACAAAGGTATCTGGGAATTTCAGGAGACTTGATCAGTCGCTCAAAGAAGTCCTGGGGCATTCCCATGTCACCTGACCAGTTCCTCCTGACCGTGAACGCCCTGCAGAAAGCCCATAATTCTGGGGAGTTTGCCTATCCCCGGAGGCCCCAGGCCCAGATCATCGATGTCTGGGGACCTTCCATTCCATACCCAAGGAAGGTCTTGAGTTTGAAGGGCCAAGTGGTCCAACAAGCAGTTGACCGACTGAGATTCAGCACTCCTCCCATAGAAGTGAAGCAGACCAATATTCCCCTCAAAATCCAGAAGCTTCAGCCCAACCTGAAGAAGTCTGTACATGGCCCCCGAGTGCAGTCCACCATCCCCCAGCCGGTGCTTATCTGCCCCAAGTTCCGTGGTGGCTCGAAGGGCGAAGACCGGGCGACCAGTTCAACTGACGGAGTGCGCAACTTCAGCCCCTTAACCAGCACGCAGGTCATCAAGCCAAACCGCATGCTGGCTCCGCTCGCGAGCACGGCAGCCCAGGCTGCCAAGAAAGAACGGCCCCGCTTCTGCTCTGCCCTTGACCCCTTACGAGTGAACACAGAGTTCATGCTGCTGACTGTGAAGGAGCAGAAAGAGTATAGGGAGGCCAGGATGAAAGAGTTTCAGGCCACAAAGCCAGTTGGAGCGGTCGATCCAGAAAAGGCCAGCAGAGCTGCATGGATCAGGAAGATCAAAGGTCTGCCCATCGACAACTTCATGAAGCTGGGGAAAACTGCGGCCCCTGAACTTGGACAAAATGTGTTTATTTGAACCAGCCTTGGGAAATTACAGTGTCTTATAATAAACAGGAAACCAAGTAGATGTTGATATTTGGCCTCTTTTGTTTTGTTTGTTTTCAACTGTTCCCTGGCATTTACCATGGGGACTCTTTATTATCTTCCTATAAGTCAAAGAACTGATACTTATCAAAGTAAGGAAACAGAGACTAAGAGAGATTGGTATCTGTATTCCCACTGAAAACCATTTAATGAGATGCATGGAAACCCTGTTTCATTGATGGGGGATGGAGAAGTGGTTTTTGGAAATTTAATACCACTTATCGCTACCAATTTCCTGTGCCATTTCTTCTAGCAAATGGACCAAAGGGATTATATCAGAATCATGCACTGGAGTCCCCTGGTGTTTTGTACGGAAGCCTGATGAAGCACAGTAAGTTCAATTAAGTATCAAAAAGGAGCCCTCAAATTGTGTTTCCTTCTCAGGGCTAACTCCTAGGGAGAAGAATTAATATGCCAGCAAATTTGGAAAACTCAGCAGTGGCCACAGGACTGGAATAGGTCAGTTTTCATTCCAGTCCCAAAGAAAGGCAATGCCAAAGAATGCTCAAACTACTGCACAACTGCACTCATCTCACACGCTAGCAAAGTAATGCTCAAAATTCTCCAAGCCAGGCTTCAACAGTACGTGAACCGTGAACTTCCAGATGTTCAAGTTGGATTTAGAAAAGGCAGAGGAATCAGAGATCCAATTGCCAACATCTGTTGGATTATCAAAATAGCAAGAGAGTTCCAGAAAAACATCTACTTCTACTTTATTGACTACACCAAAGCCTTTGTGTAGATCTCAACAAACTGGAAAATTCTTAGAGATAACAGACCACCTGACCTGCCTCCTGAGAAATCTGTATGCAGGTCAAGAAGCAACAGTTAGAACTGGACATGGAACAACAAACTGGTTCCAAATTTGGAAAGGAGAATGTCAAGGCTGTATATTGTGACCCTGGTTATTTAACTTATATGCAGAGTTCAGTTCAGTTCAGTCGCTCAGTCATGTCTGACTTTTTGAGATCCCATGAACCGTAGCACGCCAGGCCTCCCTGTCCATCACCAATTCCCGGAGTCCACCCAAACCCATGTCCATTGAGTCGGTGATGCCATCCAACCATCTCATCCTCTGTCATCCCCTTCTCCTGCCTTCAATCTTTCCCAGCATCAGGGTCTTTTCAAATGAGTCAGCTCTTCGCATCAGGTGGCCAAAGTATTGGAGTTTCAGCTTCAACATCAGTCCTTCCAATGAACACCCAGGACTGATCTCCTTTAGGATGGACTGGTTGGATCTCCTTGCAGTCCAAGGGACTCTCAAGAGTCTTCTCCAACACCACAGTTCAAAAGCATAAATTCTTCAGCACTCAGCTTTCTTTATAGTCCAACTGTCACATCCATACATGACTACTGGAAAAACCATAGCCTTGACTAGACGGACCTTTGTTAACAAAGTAATGTCATCACCGACTCAATGGACATGAGTTTTAGTAGACTCTGGGAGTTGGTGATGGACAGGGAGGCCTGGCGAGCTGTAGTCCATGGGGTTGCAAATAATCCAGCACAACTGAGCAACTGAACTGAACTGAACTGACCCTTTCTACACTGATAGCGTGTGTCGATGTTGCTACTTAAAGCTGTTGAGGGGCCAGGCAGGTAATTTAGAAGCATGCAGCCCAGCACAGGGCCTCTGGCCCATCAGAGAGCTCAAGCCCCATCCGAAGGGGGTACCCTCCACTAGCCCAGCATGGCTGTGGGATGGAAACCATTCAAACAGTAGCAGAACAAAACAACAAAACACCAACCACACACTGGGTGGGCCACCAAAACCCTGGCATGACAGACTAGATGCACGAGACACCTGCTCCCAGCCTCCACTTTCACCTCCAAGTCCATGAATACTAATGTTTGGCAGCCTTTCTCTCCTTGGAGAATTTTTTTCTCCGTTATTAAGATATCAGGTGTAAAGTAGCATTGGCCAATAGCCATACAAAATTGTGATTTGTATGGAAAGAATCCCCTCAATTAAGGAAACGTGCTTCTACATATTATTCTATGAGTCTTCCAAGAGCAGTTTCACATAGGCCTAGCAGGTAGAACACTGTTACCATCTCAGTTTCAGAGACGATGCCAAGTCCCTGAACTCAGCTCCTTCAAGGGGCAAGACCACATCCTTAGCCGCTAAACTTAAAACCATAATAAGAATAACATCTCCTATTGAGTAGGTACCCATCCTGTAGGGACACCCTTTCATCACCTTCCCGAAGAAGGGAAGGAACACAGGGGTCAGTTAGATAATTGGTAAGTGCACATTTATTTTTTCAATTGTTTCCACCATTTAAAGTACAAAAGCAATGCTGTACAGGATTACAGATCATCGTAGAACACTCAAACTAAAACTATGGAACACCCCGTCCCCAAACCTGCCCTGAGGCCGTCCACAATGATGGGAAGGACACCCTGTAGGTACAAGCAACATCTCCACGTGATAAACCATGAAGCTTTCCGCGATATGCTGCACGGTTAACTTCAGCTCCTGCTTGGACCAGTCCGCGAATCCCCGCCCACTTGCTAGCCCCGCCCCACCCCGAGTCCGGGCTTCTCGTCTCGCCCACTCGTTAGCCCCGCCCCACCCCAAGTCGCCCAGTCCCCACACTCGCCCCACCCGACTCGCTCCTCCCCCGAGAGCCCGGATGCGGAAGTAGGGCGGGGTTTCCGCTGTTACTTCGGCTCCTCCTGGCTGGTGGAGTGCTTTTCGCGTCTGGTTGGTCCCTCCCCGCGGCTGCGGCGCTGACGTGGCTTCCGGAAGTGGGGCTGGCGCCTAGCCGTCATGTTGCAGCAGGTATGGGGCTGTGGGCGCCGGGAGAGGGCCTCGGCGGCTGGGCCTGCCAGGTGAGGGCCTGGAGGGGCCCGGCCTGCTGGGTTTGAAGGGGGCAGTAGCGAAGACGCCGAGTGTGGACGGGCGAGGGGAGGGGGCCGCCGCTCTGGACGTGGGATTAGAGGAGTTGCCCTCCCGGGCGTAGCGGTGAAGTTTATGCCGTCGAAGCAGCGTTGGAGGTGATGGACGCTTGGTCCACTCCCGTGACCACATCTGCCCTCAGGGCATCTTCCTGTTTTTGGAAAAATTACACTTTTGCTCAGATTATCGTAGGTGGTGTTTTCGTGTTGAGGAGTTACTGTGGTCGAGGCCACCGTCTTAGGCCCTGGGAAAGAGCTGCGCACAACGCGGTATGCTTCCTGCCCTGAATGGGAGGGTGAAGTGGACTGTGCCGGGGGTAGGGGCTGGTCCAGGGCCGGGGCGCGGAGACAGGATAAGTTACAAGACTAAGGTGTTTTCACATAGTGATAACAAAGCCAGGGTGAGACCTGGGCTGTGAGTTCTAGGTGGCTGTGACCGTGTCTTTCCGTTGTCTTCCGTGTTGACTAGTGGAAGAGGGGATTTCATTTTGCTTCATGAGTGTCTACTTTTCCTATCAGGACAGTAATGACGACACTGAAGATGTTTCACTGTTTGATGCGGAAGAGGAGACAACTAACAGACCGAAAAAATCCAAAATCAGGTATAAGGATAAGTTGTAAGGGATGGGTCAGCGTCTGGTGCTGTTTCGTCTGTTGACTGGTGCCAGCACTGGTTTTCTGGGCAGAATGGTTGTGACTATGCTGGTGAAGATTGTGTACTGCCAGTTCGCTTTTCAGTCTGAGATGAGATGACATCTCATGTTTTCTCTGGGAATGGTTGACATATGGAATTTTACTCAGTACTGAGTTTTCAAATCTGCAAAGCCAATTATTTGGACACCAGTGTTTTTAATTCTGACTTTTGTACCAAGGATGCACCATTTTTAAAGATAATTTCTAAAGATACATTACATTTGGGTTTATTGTGAAAATTTCAGTACTGTATCTTTTGTGTCAATTAATATGAAAACATCAAGCCAAATTTCAGTTCCAAACTTAGTACTCTCTAAAGAAATTCACTTAATGAAATAAAACTCTACCTGAACCTTGAAAACATTACGCCAAGTGAGAGATACCAGTGCAGAAGACCACATTTTATATGATTTCATTTATGTGGAGTGTCCAGAACAGGCAAATCCATAGGGACAGAAAGTACGTTAGTGGTTACCAGGGGCTGGAGGAGGGGTGTAATTGGGGTAAATGGGGGCGTGACTTCCCACATGTATAGGATTTCTTTTGGGGGGCGGGGAATCATGAAAAAGTTCTAAAATTGATTGTGTGATAGTTGCACAATTCTGTAAATATACCAGAAATCACTGAATTATACCCTTTAAACAGGTGAATTGTATGGCACGTGGTTATAGCTCAATGATGCTGTTAATAAAACACCAACTCTGCCTGATAGGTATTTTGTCTTAATGCCTGAAGGGATTTCTGAGGGCCTGGGAATTCTGAGGGCATGCCTTTTAGACAGGTGAAAATAGGAGTTGGTCCTAAGAGTATAGTGTCCCTTATTTTTCCAACCTTGGTAAGGTTTCTTGTTATGTTTCTTGTGAAAGTTTATAGTCAGTGAGGTGTAAAGTCATGTTTACATAGTGTGTTTTCTGTGACAGCAGGGCCTAGTCAAATAATGGGACTTAGGAAAAAAGAGAGGTACTTGGTTTGCTTCTTCCTCAAGTCACCTTTTATTTTGACAAGACTCTGCATGGTTCTGTGGCTGAAACATTTTCATCTACATCTGCAGTATCTGTCATAAAATGTAATTGCATTTCTTTTGTTATGTTTTGGTTTTCAGACACCCAGTGGCATCATTTTTCCATTTATTCTTTCGCGTCAGTGCAATTATAGTCTATCTTCTCTGTGAATTGTTCAGCAGCAGCTTTATTGCCTGTATGGTGACAATTATCTTGTTGTTGTCATGTGACTTTTGGGCAGTCAAGGTAGGTTTGATTGTTTTTATTTTAAAATCGTTTAATGTGATGAGATTGAATGACATATAAACAGTAAAAAAAAAAAGAGACTTAGCATTTTCGATTGGGGTTAATTTATCTTTTTGTTACCTTAGGCTTCATCTGTGTACAAGTGCCAGTTATGTCAGTAGGTTACTACTCTACTGACTTGTCTGTGTGTTATGTTAACCTGCATCAGCTTTAAAGTGAAACACCCAAAAATGCGACCAGCAGCTACAGACCACGCACATACTGCTTCTGGTCCACACCATTGGTTTTGCTTCAGGGGTCACCTCTGGCTGTGCCATGTGTGATTTCTAGATAAGACCCCAGGATAGCCTGACCACAGATAACTGAAGGAGTCCCCACCATTGCGAAGGCTCCCATGGGAGCTCCAGGACAGTGTTTCTTAGCCCGGGTCAATTCCCCCCCACCCCTGCGGGCGTTTGTTGTGTGTCACCGTCCGAAGACATTTTTGGTTGTCGCAGCTCGGGGTGGGGAAGTGTGCTCTTGGCATCACGGTGGAGGCCAGGGATGCTGCTGGCCATCTTAAGGTGCATAGCCGGGACAGCCTCCCATGTCAGAGAATTATCTGGCCCCGAGTGCAGATAGTGCTGGGCCTGAGGAGCCATGTCATACGGGATAGTGAGAAGGTAAGAAATAGACCCAGAGGCCATGGTGGTGGAGCGATAGTTGTACAGGTAGAGGGGCGTGTGAGGAAGTCACTGTGGTCAGATATGAGATGTAGACTCCCGGATTAGGCATATACATATTCACTGTAAAGCTTTTTTGTATGTTTGGAAATTTTAAAATTTTGAATACAGGGGGAAAAAATGCAAAAACTAGTTTTGCAATTTCAGAGATGTGTTTACTGATTCAAAAACCAGTAAGGTGTTACGGGTCTACTCATGCCCACCAGCCCAGCCATTTTAGATCTTTCGATTCTTAGAGATAATCAGAAGTCTTTGGCTTGGTGGTGGCCAGTTTCTGTAGGCCACAAAATGTAGAGAATAAAAATTACAAAGGTCTGTTTCCTGTAGGTACTTATTTTGTACAGTCTTCTTTGGCTTGAATTTCTTTGAATTCCTTTTGTTGCTTTATGTCCTAAAGTGTTTATGGTATCCAGGTCATAGTTTTGTTTTGATGAATGTTTCTTTTTGTTGTTCATGTTATTTCTGCCTAGCCAGATAGAATACTACCTTTTGACTTTTAGTCAGTTCCTCCTGGTAATTTCTAAAAATTAAATAATTAGAACCTTGTGGGTTTAGAGTTTTAAGAAATATGGTCAGAAAATATATTTTCTGATGAACTCTTAAAAAAAAAAAAAGGCTTAAAGAAAGTCACTCTTTGTGTGTGGCAGGATTACATACAGATACACGAATAATTGAGATATGAAATTAAGTCAGGAATGGGGAAACTATTAAATGGACTGCTTACACAATACCAGAGACTGGTTGGCTCGCAAACAACAGGGATTTATTTTCCACATTCTGGAGGCTGGAAATCCAGGTACAGGGTGCCAGCATGTTCAGCTTCTGGCGAGGGCCCTCCACCGGGTTCTAGACTGCTCACTTCTCACACAGCTGAGAGCAGAGAGAGAGGGTAGAAACTCTCCTGCCTCTAAGGGGGACACTAATCCCATCTGCACAGGCTCCCCCCTCCTGACCTCATCTCACCCTCGTCACCTCCCTGAGGCTTTCTCCTGACACTATCACTGGGCGATGCTGTGGGGCTAGACTTTCAGCACGTGAATTTGGGGGAACTCAGTATTCAGTCCAAAAGTAGGTCCCAGTGGCTAAAGAGTCGGGTTTAGAAACAGGAAACCAGAGAAAGGGCGAGAGCTCACGAGGGGGAAGAAGGGCGACATTTGTGGATGTGCTGACCCTGTCACCTGTCCTGCTGGGCCTGCGTGGCCATTGTAGTTACTCTTGTTCAGGCCTCACATGTGCTGGTCTTAACTGGGTGGTATGGATGGAAAGCTGATGATTTGTTGTTTGCGAAATGTTACACTAAGATAGGATGTTAAGGTAGATCTGTTGGTGGTGTTTTTAAAATGTGTGTATGTGTGTTAATCTTCACCAGAATGTCACAGGTAGACTAATGGTTGGCCTGCGTTGGTGGAATCATATTGATGAAGACGGAAAAAGCCATTGGGTGTTTGAGTCCCGGAAGGTAAACAGCCTGTGGTGTTTTGGTTTTCTTGCATGTCATTTAATACATTTTGTATAGATAATATTTGAATATTTAAGGATAAGTTATCTATGTAGACGTAATCAGCTCATAAAGAGCCACCCCAGATCCCTTGGCGGGGCAGCACTAAACTGGATGGCCTTCTGAACTCCCCGTTTTCTTTGGCCGGCTCAGGCTGAAAATGGTGTGTCCAGGAAAGAACCATGAGAGAGGGCTTGGGCTCCGAGTGTATGCCGTGTGCCCGGCTGGCCCCGGGGGCTGCTGCTGCAGGATCTCTTCTGAGCCCCTTGGCTCTGTGGGCTCTGCCAGGGGTAACTGCCTCCAATGGCTCCCTCTTGCCCCCATGGTCCTTCTCCATTCCGGGGCAGGGAAGAAAGAGGATTGCAACTGCATAGAAAATCTGAGTTGATGGAAGCAGTTTGCTCTTTAGGTTTTGCCTTCAGAAGCCCTGGGGGACACTGGTCTCTTTGGGGTTTTAGCCTGCTTCCCTGTAGTGGAATCAGCTTGGGCAGCAGAGGACAACATTCTTGAAGACAGCATGGGTTAAATCTCTCGCCTTCTGCTTGGAAGGGCCCTGACTAGGCTTCTCAGAAAGCAGTGTGTGCTCAGTGAGCCCTAGACCTTTATGTTATAAAACCCACCTGGGGAACAGCACACAACCTTTTACATTCCTGGATATTGCTAAGATGTGGTGGTCATTGTCAGGGTCCTGACTCCTGGACCCTGACTTCACCTTTGAGTCTCCAGGATGACCACAGCCTTGATTTACTGAATCCTTACCATGAAGGCGTTGTTAAAGGGTTGATTATGAATAACCAGTGTAAGTGCAAGAGGCATGACTAGAAGCCTGTCAGAGGCCACCTTTACTGTGTTGGGGGATGACAGACTGTCCACTCTGCCTTGAAAATAAAACATTCTCGATTTAAAACAAAGCATGTTAAGACCAGTTCTAAACATCACAGTGGTGGTACATCTACTGTTTGAACAGGGCAGGGAGTAGGGATTCAAAGTTGGGACTTGGGTTGTCTGTATTAATTTATTTAAATTTGAGGGTAAGGAGTTTTTCACTAAAAATGTTTTAACTTTTTGCCAATAAATATCACAGAACCTTGGTTATTAAATCTATGTTGTTTTGTAGGCCTCCCCTCAAGAGGGTAAAACCGTCTCCGAGGCTGAATCAAGGATCTTCTGGTTGGGACTCGTTGCCTGTCCTGTGCTATGGGTGGTCTTTGCCTTCAGTGCTCTCTTCTCTTTCAGAGTAAAGTGGTTGGTGAGTGTCGGTGACCCACCCAGGTGGCCAGTGGGTAATCGCAATAGGTGACCACCAGTCTTATCAATAACATTAGGGTCCTGTCTCAAACAGGCAGCTTCATCTTGTATTTCCTGAGTTAGGATTCTCAACTCTGCTTTCCTCTGAGCACTAGAAAACAGTCCTGTGAAAGACCCCGTCTTACCAGTTCTCTAGGTGCCCAGCAGTGTGTTGACTTAGCCCATCTAAGTGATTACCACATTGGTAGTCACAGTGCAGTGATTACCACATTGGTCCCAGGACCTTGTCTGGTGTGGGTGGTCCGCATAGTCCCGACGTGCTTAGCTTAGTTTGGAGCTGACGGTGGTCCTTCCTGAAAGTGCTGGTGGTGACCTGTCCTGTCATCTACTGCAGCAGTCATTGTACAGTCTCAGTTTCTCTGGTTCAGGAGGTTGGAAGGGGCTTGTCTGGGAAGTTCTGGCTTGGGATCTTTTGTTTTTTGGATCGGACAGTGGCTGGGGGCTGGTATGGCCCCTCTCTATGAGGTCCCATGGCCTCCCACATGGACTTTGCACACGGCTAGTTGGGGCTTCCTCACAGCCTGGTGGCCTCGTGGCAGTAAGACTGCTTACCCAGGTGAGAGTGCTGGAGCGCACATGCTGAGGTACCTGGTGCAGCTGAACCTGTCTGCTCTGGCTGCCCTGACAAAGTACTCAGACCGGGGGCTGACACGGCAGCACTGTGTTTTCTCCCAATCCCGAAGGTCTCTCTGGCTTATTGGCCGTCTTCTCCCTGTGTCTTTACATGGTCTTCCCTCTGTACATGTCAGTGTCCTAATCTCCTCTACTTGTAAGGACATCAGTCATGTGGGATTAGGGCCATGTTGTCTTTCTCTTGACCATTCTTTTGGAATTCTTAAGGAAATAATTGACATTTGCACTCCTTCTGGGTCTCAGTTACTCTTCTATGTCTACTCACTGAACCATGGAAAATAGTAGGGAGGTCCTGCCACTGTACCCCCGGGTCTGACACACAGCATGCATGTTGATGGCTGCTTGTTGGACAGTGCAGAGCTCGTGGTGGATGAGTCTGTTCTGGAAGGGAGACGGGAGGAGTCTCTGCCACCCTTCACAAAGCTTCCTCCTCTTCTTTCGCGAGCTGGGCTCTATGTGTCATTGATGGCAGAGAGAACGGTCAGTCACCGTCAGGCCCGTAACTGTTGATGGTTGCCTTCCCCCAGGCGGTGGTTATCATGGGCGTGGTGCTGCAAGGGGCCAACCTGTATGGCTACATCAGGTGCAAAGTGGGCAGCAGGAAGAACCTAACCAGCATGGCCACCACGTACCTTGGGAGGCAGTTTTTAAGACAAGTAAGTGTTCTCTGGATGTGAGGATCATTTTGATGTGGTCAGTGACTAATGCAGTGATGATTTCTAACTCTTGTAGAGTTTAATTTCTATGAAATACTTGAAGTTTTTAAAGGGTATATTTAAGTATGAAATGATGATAGTCAAGTTATTTTAATTTGTTTTTGGAAGCTTTTAGGACATTCCAAAAATGTCAGTGTCCTGAAGTTATTTTAAAACCAGAGGGCTAAACTGTTCACTGACAATAATTTTTTTTTTTAGAAAAATTTAGCTGAAGTTCAGTTGCTTTCCATTACTTCTGGTGGCAGTCTTAAAGAATGTATCTTACATGGTTTTAGGGTTTATAGTAAGAGCAAGTTAGAAACATAAGACCGTATCATTAAAGATTATTTTAAAAGTACTCAGATTCTTTTAAGAACATGTAAGTTTTATTACTGTAGTTTCTGAATGTGAAGGTTTCAGAGTTTTCAGTGGGATCAGTAGTATTCTTAGGTAAAAATAGTTGCTGGTAAAATCTTTAGGAAATTGATTAGGTCTTTGTGTGAGTGACGCCTCACGTTTGTGTTTGTGCAGTAGGTTGGGCAGGTAATGATGCGCAGGACAGTTAACGGGTTTTCAGCCTTGGCCCTGCATCAGGATTGCCTGGAGGGCTAGAACACAGATCTCGGGGTCCCACCCCCGAAGTTTCTTACTTACTTGATAACCTGGGGCCAGGTCTCACCAGTTGCATGTTTACACGTTCCCAGGTGGTGCTGATGTTGCTGGTCCAGAGATTACCTTTGTGACTAAGGTCCTGAGAGGCTAAGTGGCGTCTCAGAAATAAACAGCGGCTAAGTGGTTCAAAGTGAGGGCTTAACCCAGCTCTCCTCTCTTGAAATTTGTTGCTCTTTCCTGTATGGTTTCTCTTGTAGAAAAGTTAAGAAGTGGGGAAAACAAGGATTCTTGCAGGGCTATGACTCATCTTGACGGCTTTGGCAGAGTCCTAGTATACTTTTGCTGGGTGAAGTCCACCTTATGGTAATTTTCAAGTGTGCGCTCAATAGGTTTTTCCCTTCAGATTTTGAACTTTGAGCCTAACGTACATGGACAGGGTTGGTAGACTTACATGGCAGCCAGTGATGCTCTGCTCCAGTGAGATTGCTTGCTGGACATCCGGGTGGACTCACTGCTTTACTTCTCCAGCATGACAGTAATTTTTAACATAATGGGGCCATGTAGTAACTGCATCTGCTGACAGATAGGAAATGTTTTCCTAGTGTTTTGAATCTGGTGTTTTATGTAAAATAGCTTTTCTTTATTTTGTAAATCACTTTTGGCATTAAGGAATTGTTTCTCTTTTGCAGACCACTGGCGACACTCAGACCTCCTCAGGAGAGTGAAAGTCTGCGTGCTTTTTTCATGGGGAACCGCCCAAGGGGGTCTTGACTGAACCTTCAGAACTCAGAAGCTACTGCAAAGAGGAGTGTGGGTTTTGTTTTTCCATTTAAAAATGTACTTTAAGAAAAAGGAAAAGTAGTTTTCATATTGTCTTCTTTCTAGCACTTGGGCCTTGAAGGTGTGGTATGGCTAGAAACATTGTCAGCATTTGGTTTATGGTATACATAGGCGTCTGTCCATAGTCTTGTGAGATCCCTGTGTCTTTTAAGTTAAAGTGTTTGTGTTCACGTCCATGTAAATGGAGACCTTTGCATCTTGGTCCATAGAGCACAGAAGGATGTTCTTAGTCTATCTCAAAACTCTCTGTGTTTACACACTGTTTCTGTAGATTATTTTAGAAGTTTTTGCTTCCATGGTAAGAGTGAGCACTTTGGCTAACGTATACGTTAGAAATAATGGTTAATTTCACACTTATATATACTTTCGTGATGAAACTTCTTACCCTAGGCATTCACAGGCAGGTACAAACCACACTTGGGCTGTTGGTGTTAACTAGTTTCTAAAATTTGGTTTACTGATGAGTCTTGTACTCAAGACCCAGTTAACAGGAACATTCATAGTTTATTTTCATGGGATTCCTAGGGATGGCTGCTGTTCTATTTATTTTGGGGGGAGAATAGCCAGATTTTACTTCGAAACCCCCAGAAGCTCTTCAGTGATCCTCGGCCTAATGAAGTCTTTCTCCACTAAAAGAGTATTATTCTTATGTAATAGTGAGAATAATTATTTCAGTACTTGGCATTGTAAATGCCTAAAAGACGTTTTATTTTATGAATCTATTTTTTTTGTCTTGCTGTAATGGGGATATTGTAAATCATGCATTTGTATTAACGGTATTTGTTAAAACAACATATGTAACAATCAGCAAAATACTGTAGGCATCTGAATTCTGTCGTAGGTACTGTAAACTTTGTTTTAATCAGTGGATTATTTTGTGATTGTATTTATACATTGTTAAAAATTTTTTGAAGATGTTTTGTTTAATTGAATGCGTGTCTTTATTGGAGTGAGAGCTTTGAAGGTGCATAACTTTATATTTGTATAAAACTCTACTGTTTACAAAGCACTGTGACGTTTGTGATCTCATTTTATCCTCATGGCAAACCTGTTTTGTGTGACACCAGTGTATTGGTGACAGAGCGGAACCTCAGGTCACTGAGTGACTTGTCCAAGGAGCCACTGATTGCAGGAAGAGCCATCAGGACACGTCTCTGATTTTTGAGGAAATCTTTGTCTCTAAATGTCCTTTCCTTTCTTATGAATCATTAACTTAGTCATTAATTTGGTAAGTGCTTATTTCCCATTTTATTTATGCATATCTGGTGAGGAAAGTGAATGCTGTGTAAAGACATGATATTATTGAACCTGAAAGATCTGACGTCAGTCTGTTGAGTTGGGAGTCTAGCAGGAGACCCAGTGGTGTCGTTCTTGAGGCAGCTGTTGTTATTTGAGGCTGCGATCCTAAACCATACTGATTTTCAGAATGTGCATGTGGCAGCACCTCCTGTTTGCTGCTGTTTATCCCCCACTATTAGTTTCTCCCTTCTGCTCATTTCCCACTTGTTAGCCAGAACATGGCAACAGAGACAGTGTTTCCCAGATTTTTTTTGCCGTTTTGTGGCTGCACTTGCAGGAAGTGTCCTTAGAAGGATGGTATGCCTGTCTCTTCTCCTTTCCACCGCTGTTAGCTGAAATGTACATGGAACAGATGGTGCTTGGATAGTTGTTGTGGTCAATGGGGTGGAAGCCTGGTCTTGTGAACAGCAGAGAAGTAGAGGTTGAGTTCCCTCTGGTGGGGACAGTAGCCCTGAAATGCCCGTCTGAATTTTTAACTGAGAAACAAACTTCTCTCTTTTTTAAGTGTTACTGCTGTTTTCCTTTTGCTGCAGCCTAACTGAATTCTTACCAGTCTGTATTTTTAGCTTCCCCCACAGTTTCTGTTAGTGTGGAATTTGAGATGTAGGAGTTCAGCAGACACAACGTTTGCTCTTTCCACTGTGAGGTGTTTAAGCTAACAAGTCTAGCCCTTCCAGATGCTGTTGTTCCATAAAAATTCACCCCGAAATCAAGCCTTGCAGAGTAGTCATTTCATGACACTTACACAAGCTGGGGATCAGGGGTCTGGGTGAAGCCCATCAGAAACAGCTTTTCACTGCTGCACAGTCTAGGCTCAGCTGAGAGGTTTGAAGGCTGGGGTTTGCATGCTCTCCAGGAGGCAGGAAGCATCTAGGGGTGTCTTCTTGGGTCTGGAAGCTGATGCTGGCTGTCAGCTGGACCGCAGCCAGGTTGCAGTTAGAACATCTATATCTGCAACCTCTGGGTTGTCTCTCCGTGGAGGCTCATCTGAGGTCGTCTCCACAGCCTGGCAGCTGGGGTCTCAGACAGGCTTCCCTAGGGAGCCAGAGAAGTGCGTGACGTTCTATGACTAGCCTCGGGATTCACGTAGTGTCGCTTCTGCTACACTCTGGTTGAAGCAGCCACAAACTCCCCCTGCATTCACAGAGAGGGGACATAGCAACCATCTCTGGAAGGTAAAAATCTGCGCCCCCCACACACTTTAATCATTTCAAGACTGAAAGCTAGTTGGAAGAGACTATGGGGTGCAAATACTGCTTTCCGTTTTGTCTTGCTTGGTCAGCCTTGAGCACAAGTGAATTGGCTGACTGGTGCAGTTAACGTGAAAGCAGCGTTGCATTCCCCAACCTTGCATTCCCCAGCCCCCCCGTACCTGTTCCCTGACCCACACCTTTGAAAGCTGTGTGTTGTGCAGAGCTTATGGCACAGTAAGTCCACTGAGGTGTCGATACTATCATCCGTCAAATTAGTAAAACTCTTTAGAGCTAATTCAGAGTTCTTTTATGTCTATTAACCTCATTTGATTCTCCCTCTGTAACCTCGAGAGGGAGGTGAGACCGTGAAAACCTTGTGTTACTGACAGTTGCATGTAGTAGAGACAAATGATGTTCCCCTGCTATTCCTTTGGTTCTCCTCTGCTTCTCAGCAGCCCCCTATTTTACAGAAGCCATGAGGTCAGTTGTGGCCCTTGTGATGCAAGTGAAGGTGTGACCTGTGTCACTTCGGGGTGAAGAACGTACAGCGGATGTGGGATTCTCCAATCTTCTTTCCTTCTGAGGCAGCCAGAGGTGCTCGAAGTCGTACCTCAGCCAGCCAGGTCCCTGGGGGGCTTGTCGAGCAGAATCTCCCACCTGCTGCTATCAGACGAATGGTGTGAGTGAGGAGTAAGCTCCTGGTGGAGCCACTTGGTCTCCTGGTGAATTTGTTTCCATAACAACACAACACAGTAGCCTGTTCTGATGAATATAGGTGCACAACTGACAAGTAATACTCAGAAAACTTGTAAGTCCCAGTTTGCTGTTGGATTCTGGTCCCTTGGTGCAGGGTTGCCAGTTCTGGTCATACCAGACAGGTAAAGTCAATGAGTGAAAAGTAGGAGAGTCCACCTGCGTCTGAATGAACCGGAAGCTCCTCATTTCCAGCCATTGCTTGCCCCCTTAGGCATGTGGTCCCTGTGTGCCTAGGGTTTTCAGTTTTTGAAGAGAAATGGAAAATTTGGATGCTTGTATGAAATCTAGTCTTTTAATGCTTGTAAATTAAATGTTAAGAGGAAAAAAGAGAACACATGAAGCCAAACAGTTTGTTTGCAGGACAAGTTCAGCTGTGCTAACTTTTGCTGTCGTGTGATCGTGTTCACACTAGTGGGACTCTCTCTTCTGAGTCTTGAGTCAAAGCTGAGCGTCTGTAATGAGCACAGCTGTTCGGCCATCACCTACTCTGCCCTAATCACCGATTTCCAAGGAGCCCGCAAGCCACTGTTTGCAAACCACTGCTAGGAACGTGAAGCCAAAGTCTGTGTGGTTTTGAGGAACACGTTCTCAAATCATGTGTCAGATACATTTTCAATTAAAACTAAAGTCAAAATAATAAGTTCTTGTGAGAAACAGGAAGCATTCTTTCTATCCGTTTTATTGTTATTCTAGAAGGAAAAGAGCAAGCCTGTCATTTCCTGACGAGGTTAAATGTACCAAGGAAAAGGGTAATCTAACCTTTACCCACTTTTAATTCATGAAGAAATAATAATTAAAGTACGATGGTCAGAGAATCAAATAGTACCGAAGGGCTACTAAGAAATGCAAGTCTTGCCCACTCTCAGTTCTGCTATCAAGTAGTAGACATCTTTAGGTGCGACAGTTTTTGTATTTGGGGGTATTTACCTCCATACTGAATAAAATGCTTATTGTTTTTACAGTGTTTCTTGACTTACCAACTGTCTCTATTAGGTTTTGGCTTCCTGCTATGAAAAATGAAGATTTAACTCAAACCCCTCAGGTGGTGCTAGAGGTCAAGAACCTGCCTGCCACAGTCCCTGGAGGAGGTCATGGCAACCCACTCCAGCGTTCTTGCCTGGAGAATCCCATGGACAGAGGAGCCAGGGGGGCCACAGTCCATAGCGTCACACAGAGTCAGACACTACTGAAGTGACTTGGCACACAGTATGCACCTCCCCCTCATAGTTTGAGCACTTTTTTCCCTAGTTGTTTGTAAAATTACAGGCTTAACATAAACCTCCATTTGCTAACTCCTTAAGTTGTCCGAAGGTAAAGTTAGTTTTCTCTGTTAGTAATTTGTTCGACTGCAAATAACAAATAATAGTGGCTTATTATATTACAAATAAATATTTATATATTATAAATAATAGTGGCTTAAAAAAAAGAGTTTGTGTGGTTTTCTACAAAGGAGGTCTAAAAGTGGGCACTTGGTGGTGTTGATGCACTTACTAAACAGTTCTCAGAAAGCTGGTTTTTGTCCCCATGCTTATTGTTTCAGGGTCACAAGATGACTGTCACAGCTGAAGATGACTCATCTGTTTATAAGCAAGGAAGGAGAAGGAGGTTCTGGTCCTGTCTGTCCTCTTCTATCAGAAAATCAAAAGCTTTCTCAGCAATCACAGTAGGGTTTTGCTTCTGCTTACATCTCATTGGCCAGAGTGGTGTTGCTCAGGTGTGTAAAGTCTGGAAAAACAGGTAGGTAGGTGGACATTGCTTCTTTGAGTAAAAGTGAGGGCTTCTCCCATGGCTCAGACAGTAAAGAATCTGCTTGCAATGCAAGAGACTCAGGTTCAATCCCTGGGTCAGGAAGATTCCCCTGGAGACGGAAATGAAAACCCACTCCAGTATTCTTGCCTGGAGAAGTCCATGGACAGAGGAACCTGGTGGGCTGCAGTCCATGGGATCGCAAAGAATTGGACATGAGTGACTAACACTTTCAAAGGAGAAAGGGACATGGGGTAGGGAACTGGCAGTGCCCACCACACACTTCTCATGGGAGCTTTATGTAGGGGACACACTGCTGCTGTCAGCATTGCTTCTATAATAAATAGGTAGGTGAGCATGTTGCTACATTGGATCTGGACAGCTTTTTAAATGCCAACTTTTGCTGTAAAGCTATTGAAGCACAACTTGGTGAGTTCTGTGAGGGCATAGGCTGCTGTGCTGTTACATAGGTATTCTTCAGTGTGATTTGGGGGTTGGATTTAGAATATTCAGAGCCTGCTCCCTCAAGAGTTCTCTCGAGGTGGTGCCACCCCCAGGGGAGGGTGTTTTTGTAAATACATGAATCATTGGTTTGCACAGTGATGGGTTATTTCATGGGTAGAGAACAGTTCTGTACAACCCCAAGTTGTCTGGCATCTCTATAGCTTCCATATGCCCCAGGAAAATTATGTACATGCAAATCCTCCTTTAAAGAGAAGGGAAAAGCAACCCCTGACAGCTGTCAGCTGGACACTGACCTGGCCCTGACCGCTAGGCTCTGGGGTTCTCCTTGAACATAGATAGTCCTCTATGACACTGACATCTGACAGGGTCATTCTGTGGCCCTGAGAGAGCAAGACAAAAATGTGGACCCTGTGTAATCGTGTTGGAGCATAGAAACAACCTTTAGAATTGCAAGTTAAAGTCACTGCAGCAGCATTAGTCTGCTTTGCTGTGGCCACATTCACAGGAATTTTATGTGTATTTGCAAGCTCCTGACTGTGCCACGTGCATGTACAGGGTCTGCATGTCCAGGAAAGACCTGAAAAGGTGCTAATCTCTTGCCTCTAGACTGTCTTGAGGTTCTACACAAACAGGAAATCAAAGCTTAGGTAGAGATGTAAATTACTAGTGTTACGCACCCCAGTGCACATGAGCCCTTCAGCAAAAGGCTTACTTCAGATGCTTAAGGAAATCGCTGATTATTAGCTGAAGATGAACCTAGCTGAGTAGAGATTTCAGTGACTACACATGACAAAGAATACTACAGATGTTCAGAGTTCTGAAAAGTCACTGAAAGACCCTGCAACCTCCACCACAACAAGCATTAAAGGAAAGAGGCAACAAATCTGATTTCCAGAGTTGTCTCCTTATATTACTGAAATTGTCCAGTTTTCAACAACAACAGCAACAAAAATTGGCAAGACACACAAAAAAACAAAGACAGTATGGCTCATACACAGAAAAAGAATTCAACAGAAACCTTGCCCAGACTTCAAATCAGCTGTCATGTATGTTCAAAGAGCTAAAAGGCACTGTGGGCAAAGAACTGAAAGAAATTAGGGAAATGATCTATGAACAAAATGCGAGTATCAGTAAAGATAAAAATTATAAAAAGGAACCAAATAGAAACTTTGGAACTGAAAGTTTAGTCACTGACATGAGAAATTCAGTGGAGAAGTTAAACAGGTGAAAGAACAATTGAAAATAGGACAATTGAAACATTGCAGTTCGAGGAGCAGAAAGAAGACTGAAGAACAGTGTACACAGCCTGTGGACCTCAGACACACCCTAGGGGAGTTCCAGGAGAAAGGCGGAATATTTGAGGAATTAATGGCTGCAAACTTCTCAAATTTCATGAAAGATTTTGGAAAAAAAAACAACCCACATTAATCTGCACTTCCAAGAAGTGTAACGAATTCTAAGTAGGATAAATTTAAAGAGGCCACATCTAAATACATTCATAGTTGAATTGTCCAAAGCCAATGCCAGAGAATATTAAAAGCAAGGGAAAACAATCCACCACGTGTAAAGGATGCTCGGTGAACTTAAAAGCTTGCTTCTTATCAAAACCATGAGGTCAGATGACACTTTCAAAACAGACTTTAAGACAAAATGAATTGTTACAAGAGACAAGGACATTACATATTGGAAAAAAAAGGGTCAATCCGTCAGGAAGACGTGACAGTTATGAACATATATGCAGTTGGTGTCAGAGCTCCAAAATGCATGATGCGAAAGCTGAGAGGATTGAAGGGAAAACTCAGTAATCATTACTGATGATTCACTATTAATAATTTAATGATCAAGTGAGATGATCCATGTAAAATATTCAGCATAGTCCCAAATACTCAGTAAGCACTCCATAATGGAAACTCAGAAAAACAGAGTTGCTTAGCTGGTTGAAAGTAGAGCAGTCAGGAGGCCTAACCCCTAGTTGAGTGACTATATGGTTTGGATTCCCATTCAGGATGTGGCATGGAGAATTCAAGTGGAAAAAAGCCATCAGTTGCAGGAAAGACTTTTTTTTTTTCCCTATATTCTGTAATTTATTATACTATTGATACATGATTCCATATTCTAACATAGGGAAGTTATTGTAATAGAACTATACTGTATATATCCAAATTTTTTTAAAAAAAATTTTAATTGGAGGCTAATTATAGTATTGTGGTTTTTGCCATACATTCACGTGAATCAGCTATGGGTTTACATGTGTTCCCCATCCTGACCCTCCCTCCCACCTCCCTCCCCATTCCATTCCTCAGGGTCATCCCAGTGCACCAGCCCTGAGCTCCCTGCCTCATACATCGAACCTGGACATATTTCACATATGATAATATACATGTTTCAGTGCTATTCTCTCAAATCATCCCACCTTGGCCTTCTCCCACAGAGTCCAACAGTTTTTTCTTTACATCTGTGTCTCTTTCGCTATCTCATATATAGGGTCATTGTTACCATCTTTCTAAATTTCATATATATGTGTTAATATACTGAATTGGTGTTTTTCTTTCTGACTTACTTTGCTCCGTATAATAGGCTCCAGTTTCATCCACCTCATTAGAACTGATTCAAATGCATTCTTTTTACTTGCTGAGTAATATTCCATTGTGTATGTGTACCACAGCTTTCTTATCCATTTGTCTGCCTGTGGACATCTAGGTTGCTTCCATGTCCTAAATATTGTGCTGTGATGAACATTGGGGTACACGTGTCTCTTTCAATTCTGGTTTCCTCAGTGTGTATGCCCAGCAGTGGGATTGCTGGGTCGTATGGCAGTTCTATTTCCAGTTTTTTAAGGAATTGTTCTCCATAGTGGCTGTACTAGTTTGCATTCCCACCAACAGTGTAAGAGGGTTCCTTTTCTCCACACCTTCTCCAACATTTATTGTTTGTAGACTTTTTGATAACAGCCATTCTGACAGGCATGAGAGGGTACCTCATTGTGGTTTTGATTTGCATTTCTCTGATAATGAGTGATGTTGAGCATCTTTTCATGTGTTTGTTAGCCATCTGTATATCTTCTTTGGAGAAATGTCTGTTAGTATTTGGCCCATTTTTTGATTGGGTCGTTTATTTTTCTGGAATTGAGCTGCATGAGCTGCTTGTATATTTTTGAGATTAATTCTTTGTCAGTTGCTTCATTTGCTATTATTTTCTCCCATTCTGAAGGCTGTCTTTTCACCTTGCTTATAGTTTCCTTCGTTGTGCAAAAGCTTTTAAGTTTAATTAGGTCCCATTTGTTTATTTTTGCTTTTATTTCCATTACTCTGGGAGGTGGGTCATAGAGACTCCTGCTATGATTTGTGTCAGTGTTTTGCCTATGTTCTCCTCTAGGAGTTTTACAGTTTCTGGTCTTACATTTAGATCTTTAATCCATTTTGAGTTTATTTTTGTGTATGGTGTTAGAGTGTTTTGGATGTGAGGGTGATCTGGTTGTGAAATCTGTCACCCCATTGATTGCCAGGGTTGATTCGGCTGATCTAGGCGGGTGTCCCCTTTTTCCGTCACTGCTCCATGTGCGTCCCTCCCGAAGCTGCGTGCTTGGTCGAAGAGGATGACCGTCCCTGACAGAGGAGGACCAGTCTTTGGTCAAGGGTATATGAGTATCTGCACTTCCCTGTGAGAACCTCCAAACAGGCTCTCAAGGAAAGATTCTTTTGCAGGCTGATTCTTCTATTTTTCATTTTGCTTAGACCAAGTTAGAGATTGTAAGATAAGCTGGTAACTTACTATAGTGTTTATTTACAACTTATATTTAGAACACATATTATTATTTAAGTTTTTCAGATAGTCACTGAAATTCAGCAATGCTATGGACCAGTGTTCATGGTGAACATTTCTTTTAGGGTATTGCCTTTCTCTGCGCGCCCTTTTCCTCTTTTGCTTGTAACTTTTGCAGGGTCCACTAGATGGCAATACATCAACGTAAAATGCAAAGAAAAGAGCCAGACTGGAGCATCTTGTTTACTTGGTTTGGTGGGAAATAATAGTTTTCCTGGAAAATTAGCCTGCAAGTAGTGAGTTAGGACTAAATCCATGTTTCCTGTTGTGAAATTAATTAAAACCAGTGCCTATGAATGAGTAGATGCTGAATGAATAAGTGCAATTATTTAGTACTTACAGCGTACCAGGCACTGAGTTAGGCACTCCATACATGATACATGTCTGCTTTCCTCATACCACCAACGCCCTCTCCCCCGGTTGAACAGTGGAACTCTGAGGATTAAAAGGTCAGCAGCTTTCCCTGGGTCATACAACTAGAGACAGGTGAAGCCAGGACTGGTCAGTGTCAGGGGAAGGTGATGAGTTTGAATCTAAGATATGTTTGGTTTGAAGCCAGTGTTTACATCCAGGTACCAGAATGCAATGGAACGATGGATTTCCATTAGGACTGGGCAAAAGCTATGAATTTATGAGGCCTCTCTGCAGAGCAGAGTTGAAGCCATAACAATGTATGGGCTGCCTTTGGCAAACGTGCCTGTTGAAGGACAAACAGCTGTGGGACTTCCTGGCCATCAGGTGGCTCAGAATCTGCAGGGGATGCAGGTTTGATCCCTGGTCAGGGAACTGAGATTCCACATGTAGGGCAAATAAGCCCAGAGCTTCAGGTACTGAGCCCATGCACTCTGGAGCCTTGAAGCCACAATTAGAGAGAAGCCTGCACACTGCAGTGAAAATCCCGTGTGTCACAACTAAGACCTGACACGGCCAGATAAATAAATATGAAAAAAAAGAACAGCTGAAGTGTAATTCCCAAGGAGAAGGTGATTCAGCAGAGGGCTAAGGGAACATGCACTGGAGGCAACCTGGCTTTGTCCTTACTGGTGGTGTGTTCTCAAGCAAGATAAGAACCTCTTTGACCCCTTGCAATAACCTCAAGAGGGAGATACTCTCACCATTTTACAGATAAGGAAACTGAGGCCTGCAGAATGTAGGAATTCACCCAAGTTCATGGTGCGTCTGGTACATGATGGTGCCAAGACTCAGATCTGGCGAGTCTGACTGAGGCTTAAGTTACACTGCCAGGTACCATGTACGATGCTTCCCCAATCATAGCGCATAGGACACTGCCTAGTAATTCCTTGTGTATGTGTGTATCTGCTTGTATCAGTCAGAGAAACAGACCAGCAGGAGATATGAACGTGAGCTACCCAGGTGGCGCTAGTGGTGAAGAACCTGTCTGCCAATGCAGAAGAGATAAGAGACGCAGTTTCCATCCCTGGGTTGGAAAGATCCCCTGGAGGAGGAAATGGCAATCCACTCCTGTATTCTTGCCTGGAGAACCCCATGGACAGAGGAACTTGGTGGGCTGCCATCTTTGGGGTCACAAAGAGTTGGAAATGACTTGAGTGACTAAGCTCACACACACATTCTATGCTGAAAACCTAACCACTGTGACTATTTGGAGGCAGAGCATTTAGGAGGTAACTAAGAGGTTAAATAAGGCAGGATGGGTCCTTATAGGTGGCCTTAAAATAACAGGAAGAGAGATCACTCCCTGTGCCCACGCCGAGGAAAGGCCATGTGAGGACACAGAGAAAGTGTCTGTCTGCAGGTCCAGCTGAATCCATTGGCACTCTGATCTTGGACTTCCATCCTCCTGGAACTGTGAGAGGTGAACTTCTGTTAGCTTAAGCCACCTTGTCTATGCTGCTTTGTTACCGCAGCCCAAGCTGACTGCTACAGTCCTAACCGGAATGAACAGTAGTATTTTTAAAGCTTGTCTCATAGAGGATGTGAAATGAGCCAGAGAAGCATAAAGGAAGGAAACACTAATTTTCATGAAGGCTTTTCCAGCTCCAGGAACAAAATAGAAGCTCTTTCTGCATCTAATTGGGTCCCGCCTTCTCAGTGTCCAAATTCCTGCCTTGTGGTGTGGGGCCTCATCACTTTTTGTTGTTGTTGAAACTCACTTTATTTTTAAAAAGTCATGAACAATAAGTTATAATTATTTCCCCTTTTTATATCTCCATCACTTTTAACCTAGCTAATCCCTTCAAGGGCTTCCCAGGTGGCTTAGTGGTAAAGAATTTACCTGCCAATGCAGGAGACGTGGGCTTGATTCCTGGGTTGGGAATATCCCCTGGAGAAGGAAATGGCAACACACTCCAGTATTCTTGCCTGAGAAATCCCATTGTCAGAGGAACCTGGCAGGCTATACAGTCTCTGGGTTTGCAAAGTCAGACACAACTTCGTGACTAAACAACAACAATCCCTTCAAGCCTGGTTTCCTTGTCTGAAAAACTCGGTTAATGAAACCCACCTCACAGAATTGTGGGAATTAAATGATAACTTATGTGCCAGCCACTTCCCTGGTGGCTCAGACGGTAAAGCGTCTGTCTACAATGTGAGAGACCCAGGTTTGAGTCCTGGGTTGGGAAGATCCCCTGGAGAAGGAAATGGCAGTCCACTCCAGGACTATTACCTGGAAAATCCCATGGACAGAGGAGACTGGTAGGAGCCTGGTATAGCCTCCTCAATACATAGGATTGATTTAGACATGCTCCTGGACCAGGCATTCTCACACATCACTGGTGGGACTCTCAACTGGATGAATCTCTAAAAATGCTCGGAAATAACTATTGTTGTTTTGTAGTTTAGTCACTAAGTTGTGTCTGACTGCCTGTGACCCCATGGACTGCAGCCCATCAGGCTTTCCTGTCCTTCACTGTCTCCCAGTGTTTGCTCAGACTCATGTCCATTGAGTTGGTGATGCCATCCAACCATCTCATCCTCTGTCACCCCCTTCTCCTGCCCTCAATCATTCCCAACATCAGGGTCTTTTCCAATTAGTCGGTTCTTTGCATCAGGTGGCCAAAGTATTGGAGCTTCAGCTTCAGCATCAGTCCTTTCAGTTAACATTCAGGGTTGGTTGGTTTCCTTTAGGATTGACTGTGCTGATCGAAACACAGACTAAACTACAAATACATGTTGTGGGGGACTTCCATGATGTGGTAGCAAGGACTGGACTGAACCTCTCATTGTAAACAATGGGAAAGCTGAACAAGATACATAAAATAATTTGCTCCGCTACCTTGGCATCGTAACACAAGTGGTGCACAATGGTGGTGCCTGAGAAAAAGGATAAAAATGAAGTGAGCCTTTTAGTTGCCTTGGATTTCCACCTGCAGGCAGTTTCTGATGCTGAGATGGGGAGGAGGAACCCAGAGAGAGAGGCAGGCAGTCCCTCCCAGACTTTCCTGGTAGTCCAGTGGTTAAGAATCCACCTTTTAATGCAGGGGACAGTTTCCATCCCTGGTAGGGGAACCAAGATCCCACAAGCCTCAGGGCAGCTAAGCCTGCATGCTCTGGAATCTGAGCTCGCTATCCCACATGCTGCAACTAAGACCCGATGCAACCAAGAGGAAAAAAACGCATATTGAGAAAACTAGAAGAAAGTCCCTGAAAAACCCACACCGTAAAAAATTCAAGTACAAAGGAACAGAGCAATTTTCCCTACACATCATTGGCATTTATATTTTTATTTGATTTCTCACCTCCGTGCATTCCTTGTTGAAGGCAGAGACCACTGTCACGCGTCTCCCCCCACCCCCCGTGACAAATCCCGTGTGTACCACGTGTTTCCTCAATACCTGACTGTCCTCATGTGTAGACCCTTGGCCTGAAGAAGGGCTGGCAAATGTGTACCTATGTGCTGCCCACCTTCCTGGGCCCTGACAGACATCACTAGTCAAGCCTGGAGTACTTCCCCAGTGAGCTTGGTTGTAGCCAGGGTTCTATTAATAGGTTCTATTAATAGATGGTTGCTTCTAATTCACTAGCATTAGTGCTGACAGTGTTTAACTGTTTGGCGTCCTGGGCCTGAAGGAACGCTTAGGATTCAGAAAGGCGCAGTAACATCCTGTCCCGGACATGGTCTAAGTTTTCTGCCAGCTGTCATCTGCTTTCCAGTACGTGGGCACGGCTGGCATGCTGGCGGTCTGGCTGAGAGCCGGCGGGCGGGGGGGCAGACATTCTGGGGGCACTGGAGGCTTGGGATGCCTTGGGGCTGATGGAATGAAGAGGCTTTTGAGCTTGGCTGGGGTGCTGACAGAGTGTCCAGGGTTGCAACCACGGCGGGTGGAAGTTGGGACTTGATCACAGCTCTGAACCCCTTGTTTTGGGGGTGGAGCCTGATGTGATGTTGGCGCCTGCTTTGGACTCTTAGTGCCTGAGGGGTCCTCTGTGAGCACCTGCAGTTGTTCTTCTCGGCTGAGGATTATCTCGGCCTAATTTGCAGACGGAATAGAAAGAGACTGGGTGTGAGACCCGGCTCGGAACTCACGTTCTGTCTCTGCCGCTTACCAGCCAAGCAGTCCAGCTTCTACCTCTGTTTTTTTTTTTTTTTTTAATTTACTTATTTTTTTAATTGAAGGATAATTGCTTTGCAGAATTTTGTTGTTTCCTGTCAAACCATAACATGAATCTCTAAGGAGGGGTTGGCGACATCAACTCAGGAAGTTGTTTGGAGATTTAATGAGACAAAGTAGGTAATATATGAAGCACACAGTGGATATTAAAAATAATCAGCACTGGGACTTGCCTGGGGGTCCAGTGGTTAAGAATCTGCCTTGCAATACAGGGGATGCGGGTTCCCTCCCTAGTTAGGGAACTGGAACTAAGATCCCACATGCCTTGAGGCAACTTACCTTTGGAGCTCTAGTGCCACACTGAAGACCTGCCACAGTCGAATAAATGAATAAACGAGCAGCACTGACATACTGTTTACTGTGTGCTGCACTGTGAGGTAGCTTCCCTCATAGCTCATCTGCCTGCAGTGCAGGAGACCTGGGTTTGATTCCTGGGTCGGGAAATCCCCTGAAAAAGGAAATGGCAACCCACTCCAGTATTCTTGCCTGGAGAATCCCATGGACAGAGGAGCCTGGTAGGCTACAGTCCATGGGGTTTCAAGCGTCGGATACGACTTAGCGACTAAACAACTACTACTACTGGACTAATTCAGTTAACGTTCATGACATTGCTCATGCCGTGAGGTTCTATAAGTATCATCGTAACTTGATAAGGTGAGAGGAGCTCAGAGCGGTTGGTTCTGCCCAGGGTCATGCAGCTGTTCCCTGCTAGAGACCTGAGTGTTCTGACCGCTGGCCTGCACTCTCAGCCACTGTTCTCCCCGTGGAGGCCAGTCCCCTTCGCCACAGTATGGCCAGCAACTCGTATTCATTGACCACCAGCTTTGTGCCAGCACCTGTGTTAGGTGCTGGGAAATACAAATATTAATGTTACATTTGGGAATGAATGAATGGGGACATGAAGTTGAGTGGGATATGGTTTTGGGGTCATGGAAAGCTTGTAATTGGTGTAGGGTGATGGGATGGGAGAGAGAAACCCAAACAGCAGCAAAGAAGGGTCCTACAGAAATGACTGGCAAACTCAGTGTCCTTTCAGAGATCTCCGCGGGTAGATTATTAGACGTGCTCAGTTGCTCATTCATGTCTGACTCTTTGTGACTCCATGGACTTCAGCCCACCAGGCTCCTCTATCCATGGGATTCTCCAGGCAAGGATACTGGAGTGGGTTGCCATTCCCTTCTCCATCTTCTCTCTTCTTGCTGTTGCCTCTGCACTGATGACCTGCTGTGGGCGTCCCTGAGCCTCCCTGTGCCTGGAGACCCCAGAGCAAGGGAGAGGCCGATGAAAGATGGATTTTAGGATAATTGCGGTCTCGACCCCTTGGAGTGGTGTTGAGAGGCTCATGTCTTTATGACCTGGCCTTTCTGGATTCTGCTTCTCCACAAACAAAAATGAGTATGAAAAAAAAAATCCCATTCTTTCTCTCCTCTGAATCCAAGTGACCCTGGTAACATTTCATCATGAAAGTCACATCCAGGGAGGGAAATTGAAGGGGGAGGGGACACATGTGTACATATATTAATGTATGGCAGAGACCAATATTATAGACCAAAAGTGAAGTGAAGTCAGTCAGTCATGTCCGACTCTTTGCGACCCCGTGGATTGTAGCCTGCTAGGCTCCTCCAACCATGGGATTTTCCAGGCAAGAATACTGGAGTGGGTTGCCATTTCCTTCTCCAGGGGATCTTCCTGACCCAGGGATCAAACCCTGGTCTCCCGTACCTCAGGCGGACTGTTTACCATTTGAGCCACCAGGGAAACCGTGTGGAGCAATTCCACGTAGCTGGCATCTCACTGCTCAGGCCCCGAGGAGGCCTCCTGGGTGGAGAGACGCTGCAAGGCTGGGTGGCAAGTCTTCCATGGAGCCTGGCTCCAGGCCCCCTTCACCCAGCTGGTCATCCTGGGTCAGGTCCCCCAGGAGGGACACTGAGATGATAGTTCTCCTGCAAGCTGTATTCCTGGTTCCTGGAGAAGCATGAGAGGAGCTGGGTGGGAGAGGGTGTGACTTCAGACTAAGTTCCAAGGAAGTGACTTTAGCCTATTTCTGCAGGGGGTTTGTAAACAAGGGGTTTTTAAGTGCCCAGGAGCAAAGGATGGGAGGCTGGGTTCTCTCTGCTCCTTCCCATCAGTCACTGGGTATGCCCCCCCACCAGTGAGGAAGGGGTTCACCCCACCATTTCTGACTGTTTCCAGTAGCCCAAGGGCAGCTGTTCAAAAAAGACTTGCATTTGCAAGCTGTTGGAAGGAAAAAAAAACCCTGAAGTTGGGTAAAGTATGCCCCCATACAATGATGGGGTCCCTGGGGTGGGGGCAAAGCTCCTACAGCTGGGACCTCCCCAAGGCCAGGACCTGTGAGTCATCAAACTGTTAGTCAGAAGGGAGAGAAGCCTTTCACCCTTTTTTACTTTGAAAATGTAAATTGAGAGATTGAAGATTATACGTCAAGGTCCTCTGGGTAGAATCTTGGCTATTTGGATAGACTCTTACGACTGGATGACCTTTTGGGCCTTGATGTTTGGTCCCCCATCGGAGGCTTGAGCACCCTATTTCTTATTATTTTCAGTAGTGAAAAATCTAAATAAAGAAAATGCATAACGGTTTTAAAGAAGAAATGCCTGATTGTTTTCACATAGAATGTTTCTTAAAGCCCAATTTAAAATTCAGTTCACTCTTGGGATATTTTTAGCATCTTGAGAATGTTCCAGATCGCTGACTCAGTAAGCCCAGGCTCTTAAAAATGCGTGTTTTTAAACCCCACAATGTAACATTGTCTGAGCTCCTTACCATTTCAGTCTGCTCGTACAGCCTGAAGTCGGCCTTGGTTTCCTAGGGGATGTATCTGAGCATCCAACAACCCCAACTCAAATCTGATGACAGAGCAAGTTCCGGGCATAGCACAGGGTAAAGGGGGCCTATGGTGGCATGAGAAGGAACAGAAGTTTACTGTGTTCATGGCAGCCAGAGCTGCCAGGGCTCCAGAGCTAGTGCAGGTCAGCATCCTCACTTTGCAGAGGAAGAAACGAGAGCCCGGGGATGGCCAGGCTTGTCCAGACTGCCTGCTGCCCGCTTACTTCCTTCCCCTTGGCCACCTGAGAGGGGAGTGGGTGTGCCAGCTCCCCCTTGATTCAGTGGAGCTCCTTCCTTTGGTGCAGTTAGGTTTGATCATGGTGGTAATGGTGGTTTACTTGACACACATGGATGCTTCAGGAGGTGGTAAGACAGAGTGTGACACTATTTCCAAATCTGAACTATGTTGCATTAATAAAAATATCTCAGGCTTCCCTGATGGCTCAGTGGTAAAGAATCTGCCTGCCAATGCAGGGGACACAGGTTCAATCCCAGGTCAGGAAGGATCCCACATGCCATGGAGAACTAAGCCAGTGAGCCACAACCACTGAGCCTGTGCTCAGGAGTCCAGGTTCTGCAACTACTGAGCCCGTGTGCCACAACTACTGAAGCCCGTGTGCTCTAGAGCCTGAGCTCTGCCAACAAGAGAAGCCACTGCAACAAAGAGTGTGGTACAATCTATCTATCTATTCATCTGTCCCATCTATTCACCTATCCATCTATTCACCTATCTATCCATCTATCTATCTATCCATCTATTCACCTATCTATCTATTCCTCTATCCATCTATTCACCTATCTATCCATCTATCTGTTCATCTATCTTTCTATCCATCTATCTATCCATCTATTCACCTATCTATCTATCTGTTCATCTATCCATCTATCTATCTATCCATCTGTTCACCTATCTATCCATCTATCTGTTCATCTATCTATCTATTCCTCTATCCATCTATTCACCTATCTATCCATCTGTTCATCTATCTGTCTATCTATCTAGGGCTTGTCTTGTGCTTGTGCTCAGTCGTGTCTGACTCTTTGTGACCCCATGGACTTTAGCTCTGTGACTTCTCTGGTGGCTCAGATGGTAAAGAGTCCGTCTGCAATATGGACTGCAATAGACCTGGATTTGATCCCTGGGTTGGGAAGATCCCCTGGAGAAGGAAATGGCAATATTCTTGCCTGGAGAATCCCATGGATAGAGGAACCTGGCGGGCTACAGTCCATGGGATTGCAAAGAGTCAGACACAACTGAGTGATAAGCACAGCACAGCACAGGACTATAGCCTGCTAGGCTCCTCTCTCCAAGGAATTTTCCGGGCAAGAATACTGGAGTGGGTTGCCATTTGCTACTCCAGGGGATCTTCCTGACCCAGGGATCGAACCTGTAACTCTTGCGTCTCCTGCACTGGCAGGCAGATTCTTTCCTACTAGCGCCACCTGGGAAGCCCCATGTCTATCTATAATCTATAATGTTTATCTAATAATCAATATGCAGCAGAGAGGGAATGCTCCCAGCAGTTTCAGATTGTAGTGACATAGATCACTTCCCTCTCAGGGGCTGGGTACTGACAGCTGGGACAACATATTCTAGGTTTTTTTTTTTTTTTTTTTTTAATGAGCCCCTGAGCACTGCAGGGGTTGTATGGGCTGTCATGGATACCAATACAGGAGACTTTCCCCCTGGAGCCTTGGCTTCTCTGAGCCACATCAGGAAAAGTTCCTTCCAGGTAGACAGACAGAACATGGTCTTTAAAGAAAAACCTTAAATCTCATGCTGTCTAGCCCACCAGTGGAAAATGCCAGGGTGTACCTACAACCTGACTTAGAGACATCAGGGCAAAGCTATGTCTGGGATCCTACCCCAGTTTTCTGAGGATGGCCCAGAGAAGGTCTGTGTTCAACAAATGGTTCAGGGGTCCTGGTGCTCACTGTGGTTTGAGAATCACTGTTCTAAAGGACCACTGATGAAGCCACACTCTCCAACTCTTTGAGTCTTCCTTATCCTTCTGTGAGTTAAGTCTGATACAAAGCTTTAGCTTATTTAACTATATCAGACTTCTGAGTTTTTACATATTAGCTATTGTAAGTTATTTCTCCAAAGTCACACATATTGTTGAAAAGGGGAAATGAACAAGATTATGGTGGGTCCTGAGCTATCAGGTGAATAAAGGAAGCCCACTTGTAAACTCAGGGCTATTCTGATCGGGAGAAAGATGGGGGACTGAAGTGATTTTCTGATTAGAACAAAGAGAAAAGGGAAAATGGGACTAATTAAAAGCTCCTCTGTCTTTGTAGGGCCAGGATCTCTATTGTTTCTGTATATTTTATTCTATTATATTCTGTATATTTCTTAATGGTTCTAATTCATCAGTTCCTCTGGGTTCCTGGAGTCTGTAGAAACATTTAGGATGATTTTTACTAAGGACTTAAGATTGGCATACTCTATAGACTGAAGGCTTCACTGGGGCAGATATATGTCTTGAGATCAGGGATTGTCTCTCTCGTGGCGATGCAGGGAGTGAAACAGGACCCTTGTTCTCAAGGGCAGTGAGCACTTCCCGGTCTGTAATGTCATTGTTTGCCCAGAATAACTCCTCACATTTGTCTGGCTCTGTGGTTTTCAAAGCTCTTCGACATCCAGTCTTGTATTTTGTCTTCCCTAATGGAGATGAAGTACCTGTGATTAACTCTTGCCATCCCATTTCTTTTAGGGGCTTCCCTGGTGGCTCAGCTGGTAAAGAATCTACCTGCAATGCGGGAGACCTGGGTTTGATCCCTGGGTTGGGAAGATCCCCTGGAGAAGGGAATGGCTACCCACTCCAATATTCTGGCCCGGAGAATTCCATGGACTGTATGGTCTATGGAATCGCAAAGAGTCGGACACGACTGAGCAACTTTCACTTCACTGTCATCCCATTTCCTTAGCTGTGAAGGGCAGGAGGTGGTTTGTTCAAGGTCAGGTAATCTGTGGGCTGCCCCGCCCATTTTTTGTTGTCATTTAAGTGGCTCAGTCATGTCTGACTCTGACTCTTTGCAACCCCATGGATTGTAGCCCGCCAGGTTCCTCTGTCCAAGGAATTCTCCAGGCAAGAATACTGGAGTGGGTTGCCATTTCCTTCAGGGGATCTTCCCTTCTTAAAATGAAAAGGGCAAGGGACCCTTGTTTCCATTTTTAAGGAAACTATGTTAATATCTGAAAAAGCACTGGTGTAGTTAAGATTTGGTAAAGGTTGTGTGTGCCAAGTCGCTTCAGTTGTGTCCAACTCTGTGCGACCCCATGGACTGCAGCCCACCAGGCTCCTCTGTCCCTGCGATTCTCCAGGCAAGAACACTGGAGTGGGTTGCCATGCCCTTCTCAAGAGGATCTTCCCGACCCAGGGATCGAACCTGCATTGGCAGGCAGGCTCTTTACCACTACTGCCACCTGGGAAGCCCTGGTGGAGGTTAGTGGTTACTAACTGGTCATCACTCAACATGGGGCATGACAGAGGAATGAAGTGGCTTTCTAGGGACAGCCATGCCATCACAGAGCTGCAGCTCTGGTGGGGGTGACTGGGCCCTCAGCCCTGAGCTCTCTCCCTGAGCTACGGGGAGCAGACATGTCTCATGTGGGGACGGCTCCTCAGATTTCCCCTCATCTGGCTTCCTCCCTTTCTTTTACCCACGCTCTGCTCCACCACTCCCTTCGGAGCACAAAGTTACTTACTGAACACCTACTGCATGCAAAACACTGTGCTGGACATGGGGCAAGACAGGTACGAACTACTCGCGTTAACTGTACACAGTGCGCAGTGCTCCAGGCGCTCAGTCCAGTCCCACTCTTTTGAGACCCCATGGACTGCGGCCTGCCAGGCTCCTCTGTCCATGGACTTTTCCAGGCAAGAATACTGGGTGGGTTGCCCTTTCCTCCTTCGGGGGATCTTCCCGACCCAGGGGTTGAACCTCTGAGCCACCGAGGAAGCCAAATAGAACTAAGGGGGCTGCAAATGAGGCAAAGATAGCTTTCTGGGCACCCCGCCCCCGCCGGACCCTACATTTTCAGAGCTCTTCACTGCTCATTTCTAAGGACTGAGGCATTCTGTTAACAGTTTCTGTGATCTTCTGCCTCGAGGATGTATCCTCAGATAAGCGGGCTTCTTCACCCAGGACGCGTGACCAGAGCCGGTTACTGGAACCCCCGGCCCCACCCTACGGTCCCCCTCGTCTCCGCGAGCTTCAGGCTGCGGACGTTAGGTGGCGCTAGCCGCCTGGCGTGGGGCCGGGGGAGGTCCGAAGACCGGGCTGCGGAGGCTGCGCCCGGAACTCTTCCGGCAATCTGGACCGCATTGCCGACGCCCTGGCTCTGCCTCTCATCTCCGAGAGTGAAAGAGAGAGAGAGAGAGAGAGAGAGACGGAGAACTGCGTAGTGGAGAGAAGGGCTTGGCCCTGCCCTCGCTGGGCCGTCCAGCGGCTCCCCCACCCCCGCACGTCCGCTCGGGGTGGACAGGGGGCACGGGGTGCACGGCCGGAGGAAGGAAGCGGTGAGCCAGAGGGTTCCAAACAAAGGATGACAAGACAGGGTCCCAGAGCGCTGGGCCTGCCAGCCCCCTTCTTCCCGGCACGGCTGACCCTCCCAGGAGGGGACCCAGAGGGAAGGGTGGAGGCCGGCCACCTTCCTCCCCTGCCGGAAGTATCCTCGCGTTTCAGGGTGACTAATGGGTACGGCTGAGGGGTCCAATTCCAGAAACGATCCTTGTCCCTCAGTCACCCCTCCTCTGAGTTGCTTCCCCCAGTTACTGTTTTCTGGGCTGTGATTGTGACAAGTGGTTACTGCTCAGCAGCTAACAGGCCGTGTGATCCACTGGCCAGTGGTGATGGGTTGGGAGTGGGGGTCCCAGGAGGATGGACGTTGTGGCAGTGAGGTAGGCAGTGAGGTCTGGTTCTCTCTCCCACTCCTGGGGGTCAGAGACGCCATCCTGACTAAGGTGGACAGGAGCTCCATCTAAAAGCCTGCCCACTGAGGGGGTGTACTTGCTTTCAGGAGGGCACGGCCCCCAGAATCAGGTCATTGCATCCATTCTCACCTAATCCAGGTGGTTTCCAGCTGAAGCCCCCTGCAGCTGGCTGCTCACTTCAGTGCACAGCCTCAAGGTTCCTTCCCTGTACTTGTAGGCTGTGTTTTGGCAGAGGCATGTGAAAGGGTGTTCCGAACTCTGAGCAGAGCCCCAGGCTGGGCCAACCTGGCTTCTTGTGAGACTCTTCTCTGCCCCCCTTCCCCAAGGGCTCCCCAAGGAAGTAGCAGGAGGCTTTGAATCGGAGGCCTATTGCACACAAATGTGATGTCCCCAGGTGACACGCTGAATGAAATAGGAACTACCGTTAATAGGTCACCAAAGTCAGCCCAAGACTGGGGAGGAAGGCTTTATGTCTGTGGAATTAAATAATCTCCAAGTGGTCAGAATGAACTCCAAGCAGAATAGAGGACAGAAGAAAAGGATCCAGTGATCGCAGTGAGTGCCAAGTTAAAATGAGTCATTGGGGATGGATCAGTGATGACCAGGAAGGGACACTGAGAAAACCCCCACAGAAATGCTCGAGCAGCCTCCGGCACCTTCCTCCTGTTACTAGAAGATGCTCAAGTCCTGGTCATTGGAAAAGACCCTGATGCTGGGAAAGACTGAGGGCAGGAGGAGAAGGGGACAACAGAGGGTGAGATGGTGGGATGGCATCACAGACTCAGTGGACATGAGTTTGGGCAAACTCCGGGAGACAGTGAAGGACAGGAAAGCCTGGTGTGCTGCAGTCCATGGGGTCGCAGAGTGGGACATGAGTTAGTGACAGAGCAGCAAAAACTCCTTTCAAAACCTCAGGAAAGTGCTTCCTCCCCGAGTGCCTTCATTCTGCAGGATGCGCAAGGAGGACCTTGTACTTGGGCTCATTTCCTCACAAGATATGCTGGAAAGGTGAGCTCTCAGTGGCCACAAGGTGACCATACTCATGATTTTATGTCCATCACTGAGTCGCGGTGGGAGGACGCTGGCCGGCTCACCCAGCAGAGGCTGTCCCTGCAGCGGAGCATTGTGGCTCAGGACAGAATCGTCTTAGCAACAGTACCACTCTATCTGGAGGATGGATTTGCAAGAAAAGACAGAACCAGGAGTCTTCGAGCTCTTCCTGTAACCCCCCTTTCCCCTCCCCGTCCTCCTCCCTTTTCCCTTCCATCATCTCCTTTCTCCTCCGTGCTCTCCATCTGCCCACATAGCTGACCCTCCTTTCTGCATATTAGGGGTTTAGACTACAGCTTCTCAATTATCTTCACTACTGACATTTGGGCAGATAGTTCTTCGTCGTGGGGACCATCTTTGCATCCTAGGATTTTAGCAGCATCCCTGGTTTCTACATGTAGATGACAGTAGCACTCCTCCCCTCTCCGGCGATAACAACTCAAAATATTTCCAGATATTGCCAAATGTTCCCCTGGGGAGGGAGAGGTGTGCAAAACTGATCCCCAGTTGAGAACCACCAGTTTAGACAAATCACAGATGGAAGTATCTGCTGTCACACTCAGCAGTAATTGCTCTTACACATAATCACTGACATTTTTGTGTCCAGTAGGATCATCTGATAAAGGAACTTATTGATGAAAGCATGCTTTTATTCCAAGCCTGACATCTGTCATGATCTTCTGGTCTTCCCTGCCCCCCTCCCTCAGCATCTTTGAAGTAGTGCAAACTGTTTTTTGCTACTCTAGTATCACTCAGAATGGTGTCTCTGTGTTTTGGGTCTCTGCCATGAGTGAAATAAGTTTGTTTTCTTTGGGAAACATGATCTCACATTTTTTTCTACAAAAAATTAATTGATTTACCTGGAAGTGATTTAATAGAGTGTTTTTGACTGCCAGTCTGCTGGAGATTGGCTGAATCATTGTTCCAGAGCATTCAATTATGAGATTAATTCCTATTCATGTGTTTCTCTTTTTTTTGGCAATCTGTTGGGAATTGTGAATTTGCAGATTTACTGGTCACAGTGCTTATAGATTCTCCATCTGTATTCTCACCGAGGTCCTGCTTGTGATGCATGACTATTATGTCATACTGAGATGTGGTCCATGTTCCTATTACTTTTTTCTGAGTGTACTCCGTGCTCTGCTTTCAGTCCTGCCTTTATCCCACCATGAATTGCTTTTGGATCCTTGATCCATTTTGTACTTTGGGACTATTGCATGAGACAATTGTAAACCGCAGTAGAAAGGAAACCTAAGCATTATGAGAAAAACCCTGCAAATAATGAGAAAATGTTGGTTGAGGTACACCACACCTTGCCAGGTGAGAGTTAGCCAGGACAGATGACCTGGTGCTGTGGTGTGACTTGTCCTCAGACTTCCCTGCAGTGATTTCAGTTGTAACATCAACTAGGAGCACACCCTTATGTTAGAGTCACCTGTCAAACGTGTGACATGCAGTGAAGGAGGTTTGCATCAGAGTTTTCCCAGAAGAGCAGCATCTGCATTCCCACCTTCAGGTTCCTGCCAGCTGCTTCCAGGGACAGGTGGATTTCAGCCCTGTTTAGGGAACACTGAGCTCAAATCAGCAGCCTTCACTCAGAGGCTGCTGCTGCTGCTAAGTTGCTTCAGTCATGTCCGACTCTGTGCGACCACATAGACGGCAGCCCACTAGGCTCCTCTGTCCCTGGGATTCTCCAGGCAAGAACACTGGAGTGGGTTGCCATTTCCTTCTCCAATGCATGAAAGTGAAAAGTGAAATTAAAGTCGCTCAGTCGTGCCCAACTCTAGCGACCCCATAGACTGCAGCCCACCAGGCTCCTCCATCCATAGGATTCTCCAGGCAAGAGTACTGGAGTGGGGTGCCATTGCCTTCTCTGCATTCAGAGGCTGGTAGAGGGAGAACGACTCCAGATGCCCAGGGGTCCTTCTCTGGGTGGGACAGCAGGACCTGTGGGCCGGGGGGAGGTGTCTAGTTCTGGGAGCACTGCCCCCCGACTCCACCCCACCCCAGATCACACAAAACTCTTGGCAGAAAAGGGTGAGGCTGTTGTTTCTGCTCTGGATGTGTGGTGACGGGATCGGTTTCAGCAGAGGGTGAAGCCCAGGGCTGAAATGCAGTTGGACAGCTCCACAATGCCAGGCCCTGGGGGTTTTCCCCGTACAAATCCCTGCTTTTGACAAAGACCAGCACTCTGGGCTGAAGGACAGCTCAGCAGTGGTGGCTGGCCCCAGCAGTGGCTCCACCGCCACCCAGGGCGGGCTCTGGACCCGTGCCCCTCTCCTGGGGCCCTGGAGGTACCAGGCTGTCTTCCCCGCCAGCAGCCCCTGCCCTGGCCCCCGCTTTTGTGCCAGGACCACGCTTGGGTGGGGGATGTAAAAAAATGAAGTTAGGTTCATTTAAGAACAATTATTTATTTGTTTGGCTCTGCTGGGTCTTAGCACATGGCATCTAGGTCTCTGACCAGGGATAGAACCTGGTTCCCCTGCACTGGGAGTGAGGAGCCTTAGACACTGACCACCAGTAAAGTCCCAAGAACAATTTCATATTCAGTTCAGTTCAGTTGCCCAGTCGTGTCCGACTCTTTGCGACCCTATGGACTGCAGCAGGCCAGGCTTCCCTGTCCGTCACCAACTCCTGGAGCTTGCTCAAACTTATATCCGTTGAGTCAGTGATGCCATTGAACCGTCTCATCCTCAGTCATCCCTTCTCCTCCTGCCTTCCATCTTTCCCAGCATCAGGGTCTTTTCTCCCAATGAATCAATTCTTTGCATCACGTGGCCGAAGTATTGGAGTTTCAGCTTCAGTTTCGTATTACCTCCGTTAAAAAAAAATTTACTGAAGGACCAGAAGGGCAGGTAGGAGGATGCTTCTGGAGGGAGATCTTGTCAGGAGAGCTGGGTGGCCTTATTCACTGCTATTGCAATTGTTGTCATCCCGCCAGAGCTCGCTGCACTGATACCTGCCTGATGCGGCGTGCCGTGTCTCGCTTATCCCCACAATCCTCCGGTCACTCTCACTGGACAACTGAGCAGCCTGCCACCTGGCAGGTTGAGTGTTGGCCCAGAGTCCTGAGCCGCTGAGCTGAGCTTCTGGGTACTATTCCTGGCTTTGGGAACTTTCCTAAGGCTGACGTCATGGTCTCCTACTTGGAAAATTCAGGGTGGGTTAGTTGACCTTCAGTGACTGTTTTTTTTTTTTTTCTCTCACACACATCCCCTAATGTCCTAATTTCTGAAAGTCCCTTTCCTTGGGCCATATCCTAAAAATGCATGAAGCAGACTCTTCTTTCTGAGTTTCCTTCCTTCCCCAGTGTCCCCCAGGGCTTCCTCCATCCACGGAGGGGCAAGGAACAAGTGCCTTTGTGAAATTTAGTTGCTCCTGCTTCCATCAGAGATCATGAAGGAGGGATTTCCCCGGTGGTCCAGTGGTAAAGAGTCTGTGTGCCTTGCAATACAGGGGACTTGGGTTCAATCCCTGGTCGGAGAGCTAAGATCCCACATGCCTTGGGGCAACTAGGCTTGCATGCCACAGCTCCTGAGCCTGTGAGCTCTGCAACTAAGACCCCAGCCAAGTAAATAAAATAAAAAGAACCCATGAAGGAAAACAGCTTCAAGTATTTCCTTTCTATTCAGTGATGGAATGGCAGCTACCAGCCAGCAGGTGACGAATCATTTGCTGGACACGTAAGGGTCTTAGTATCACCCCACTGCTAAAAATCCCCAGATTGTCCCATCCTGCCCCACACCCCCAATTAGGTAAATGAGGAAATAAGGTTTTGCAGAGGCCGGGCGTGGGGTGGGGGGCTTGACTACGAGCATCAGGACCTTGCAGACCTGGACCAGAATTCAGTTCTCTGCTTCCTCATCAGGAAATCCCATACAGAGATGAATACCCTGAAGCCGCTCCCCACTTTTGGAATGTTCAGATTCCTGTCACGGAGCACTCCAGGGGGCCTGGAACATTCCAGAGGAAACAACCGCAAGATGAGCAGAGGGACAAAGACCTCTGAGCACCAGGTTCACAGTGCCAGGGTGAGGGTGGCTGGAAACCTCCCAGGGGTGCTGGCTGCCCGGATCAAGTGATACCAACAGGAAATGCTGCCTCCCGGGGCCCCTAGGCTGGGAGGAAGCCCAGGCTACACAAGCTTGGCGGTCCCCCTGCTTCCAGAGACACTCTGCCCCAGGTGACTCAGGCTTCCTGAGAAGCTGCTTATCGCTGCCAGCAAGGACATCTGTGCCTTCCTCGCCCACGACATCACCAAGTGGCGTCACCTCCTCCCCCAGCCAGGTCAACATCAGGGAAAGGAGGCAAAGCTGGGCTTTGCCAGGAGCGCCCCCAGGACGAGACGTGGTGACTGTCTCCCCAGTATTTCTGTTTCTGCTTCCCTGTCCTCCTCCTTCTGCCCAGAGGCTGCTGGAAGTCCGGGAAGAGCTGACTCACTTGCCCATGAGCTCCTGGCTGCGGGGGGACAGAGCCATGGCTATAGCAACCATTAGCGTCCAGACTCAATCAGGGCAGGAGGCCTGGATGGAGCAAGAGTGCTGAAGGGGTGATAGGACCACCACACATGTTGAAAATTAGTCTCCTGGATGGGTTCTCTGGACGAGGTTTGCCCACAGGGAGGCATTGTAGGGTGGGTGCAAGTCATAGCCCAACTCTCCAACCCAACCACGTGTGTCCCGTCAGGTAGAGGATGACTGCACCCCTCCTCAAAGTCCATCCTGGAAGGGGCTAGAGAGAAGGGGGTGAAAATCCTATCTGAGTTTTCTTATTGATGGTGGTGGAGACCATGGAGCATCAGACAGTTCTGTACCGTCATCAGGGTTCCCACAGCATCCTCCTGAGAGACCATGAGATGCTTCCGGATGGCAGGAGCCCTGCTTGCCTCTCCTCGGGTGGTGCCTCTAAGGCTTAGTCCTTGGAACTCATCCTTGGAAGCCAGCCACCACCTCCCCACCCCCCACCAAAGGGGCACATGGTCACAGGCTCCACCACACAAGGAAGTGAATGGAAGCCTCTTGGCAAAACAAATGAAAGGAGACATGACCTGTTTAACTGTTTATAAGCAAAGGAGCCTCCCTTTATCGTTTCAGAAAACATTCACTTTTTTTAAAAAAGGAATTCTTGGCTGATTTACTTTATTCAAACTTTGTATAACTGTGGTCTTCGTTCAGTCACTAGGTTGTGTTCAACTCTTTACGGCCCTGTGGATTGCAGCACTCCAGGCTTCCCTGTCTTTCACTATCTCCTGGAGTTTGCTCAAACTCAGGTCCATTGAGTCGACGATGCCATCCAACCATCTCATCCTCTGTCACTCCTCCTGCTTTCCATCTTTCCCAGCATCAGGGTCTTTTCCAATGAGTTGGTTCTTCACATCAGGTGGCCAAAGTATTGGAGCTTCAGCAACAGGTTGATTTCCTTTAGGATTGACTGGTTTGATCTTCTTGCAGTCCAAGGGACTCTCAAGAGTCTTCTCCAGCACCACTGTTCAAAGGCATCAATTCTTCCATGTTCAGACTTCTTAGTTTCTTTTTTTTTTTTCTAATTATTTAGCTGGATTGAATCTTATTTGCAGCACTTGGGATCTTCGTTATGTCATGCGGGATCTTGCGTTGAGGCTCACGGGCTCTCTGGTTGCGGTGGACAGGCTTAGTTGCTCCGAGGCATGTGGGATCTTAGTTCCCTGACTAGGGATTAAACCCACGTCCACTGTATTGCAAGGTGGATTCTTAACCACTGGACCACCAGGGAAGTCCCAGAAAACATCTACTTTTATCTCGGGGAAACCAGAGCCATGCAGACACATCCCAGCCTCAAGTGGCAGAGGGGAGGGGGAGCTGGCCTTTTAGAAAAACCAGGATCTCCTGAGGAGCTGGAGATTTCATCCTATGAACCGTGGAAGGCAGTGGCGGGATTCTTTTCCCCCTTATATAACATTCCCCTTGACTGCATAAGTAATGCATATTCATTGTAGAAAACTTCGAGAGCCTCATCAAGTTCTGCCTGCTTCCATCTTGACTCCCTGCAGTCCCTTTTTGGATCCATCACTGCTTCAAAACACAGATCTGAGCCTATGCGTCCCTCTTTGACACCCTCCTGTCGCTCTTAGGAGGGAGACAAAGCTTCTTCATTTGGCTTCTCTCCAACGTCTGCTCTTCCCTGTTTTTCCAGTTCATTTACCTCCACACCCTCGTGTGTGTTTCAGGCAGACTAGGGCCCCTTGTTTCACTACTAACTTGGGACATTTTGTTCCTTTTCCTGGAATGACTGCTTCTCTTTCTTGTCATCATGGATCTTCCACTCCATCCTTTGCATTTCAGTTGAGTTATCACTTCTTCAGAGCCATCTTCTCTGACACCTTTGATTGGCTCACATCTCCATATTTATGCCCCGTGCAACTTGAGATTGTATGTTTCCTTGTGATGTGTTGGTGTGAGTCTATAGGCTGTAGAAACTGTAAGTCAGTGTAGGTCGTAAGCTCCGTGGGGGTAGACTGGGTCTGTTTTTGCTCATCATGCTGGAACACAGTGCTCAGAAAAAGCTGAGTTGATGAGCAAATACATAAATGAGTAAAATGCCACTGACAGTTTGAAAGGTGGTGGATTCCACTAAAGCTGTCGCCAGTGGCACCATTTGCCCTTGGCTTAAAGCAAACAAAGAGACTGTGTCCTTCTCTCGGGGAGCAGGACCTGCTTCAATGGTTCAGAATTTCAGCAGGAGCTGCATATGATGGGGCCCTTATTTTAGAGTTCTGCTTTTTCTGAAAGCTCACCAACCCAGCTGCCAGTTCTCACTCCCTCTGTGATCTCATTAGGGAGGGAGTGTTTTGGATTTAAACACGTTTGGCTGTTGAAGAACCCTGATTGCAAAACAGGGTGACTTCACGGTCTTCTTTTTTCTCCTCAGAAGCCCAGTTCTCTTCACACTGGGGAGGCCTGGCAAGGGTTCCCTGAAAGAACAGGAAAATAGTGTTTCAGAAGCATCCTGTTTTCACTCCTTAAAAGGACCATTGTAACATGGCATTTCATTGCGTGTATGTGTTTGTGTTCACGTTTATCGTGTTCCCATGTGTCTGTCACAGAACATCACAGCACCAGGCATTGGGTGCTCCAGTTTGGGTGAAGTTAAGCATTTTCATCTCTGACCTGCTTGATTGTGGACAGAAGTCCCCTCCCACTTAGCTTGTGCGAATCTTATAACCCCGTCTCCGTGGGCCTTCAGACATCGCCAGCATTCACTTGGCGGAGTCACTTGTCCTCATTTCCCTTCATTTATTCATTCAGCAAACACTCAGAGCCCACAGGATGGATTACTGGCTCCAAATTTGCCACAGTGATTTCCTTGGCTTTGGATGACTTAGTCTCCCTCTTACGAGAGTGTAAGCTCCAGGAGGGCCAGGATCTTTATCCACTTTGCTCACTGACATACCTTAAGGACCTAGAATAACGCTTTGCACTCAAGAAAAACTTGTTGACTGAATGGATGCATGTTACTATGTGCTCCAGGGACCTCTCTGGTGTCCAGTGGTTAAGAATCCACCTTGCCATGCAGGGGCCCTGGGTTCGATCCCAGGTTGTGGAACTAAGATCCCACATGCTGCAGGGCAACTAAGCCCACATGCCAGAGCTAGAGAGAAGCCAGCACTCTGCAATGGAGAGCCCAAGTGTGCAACTAAGACCTGATGTAGCCAAAAATAAATTTAAAAAAATATGCTCTGGACGCCTTCTTATGTTTTACCTGTCTAGCACTCAGCATCTATGCCCCCACCCACTGCCACTTGGGATGAGAACCCTAGTTTTCCATGAGGAAAAATCCTCTCACTTTCAGACTCTAGGGTGTGGAAAGAGACTCATCTTTTTGTTGTTGTTGTTGTTGGCTGAACCACATGTCATGTGGGATCTTAGTTCCCCTAACCAGGGATTGAACCTATGCCTCTTGTGGGTTCTTAAGCTCAGGTACTTAATAACTGGGCCACAAGAAAAGTCCCAAGGGAGAAGGCTAATCTTGCGCCTAAGACTCAAGCTGTTAAGACTGGACCCCAGGTCTACTGTTGGGTTTCCTGGGAGGAGAGGCTCTCCCCCCAGAGGACGTGAAATGGGAAGGCTGTCACTGTTGGGGCCACCATGTAGTGACTGCTTGCCTGGGAGTGGAGCCCAGACTGAGGATGGCAGAGCTTAGAGAAACTGAGAATCACTGAGTTCTGATGACATTGCTTTTTCTGCTTCCGCTAGTGTCCATCTGTATTAGTTTTCTAGAGTTGTCATAACAAAGTACCTCAAACTGGTTGGCTTAGAGATCCAGGCATTTTGGATTTGGGCCCACCCTAATGACCTAATTCTAGCTTGATTACCTCTGTAAAGACCATATTTGCAAATGATGTCACATACACTGGTACTAGGGCTTAGAACTTCAACATTTTCTGGGGGGGTGGGGAGGGACATGATTCAGCCCTTAGCTCCTCTCTTGCAGCTGGGAGCTTTACACAGTTAATGTTTCATGAAGCAAATCAAGTTCCATAAGGCAAATCAATAATATCAAGTTTGTCTTCCTATGATAAACTACCACTTTCTGGCGTTGGTCCATCTCACAGAAGTTTGCAATAGAGTAGCCAATGACCAGCATTTATTTCCTGAACATCTTCTGCATGGACTTTGATGTGGGCACAAGGTCCACTGGAGGTCAGGAGAGCCACAGGCCGCTTCCAGCTTCCTGGACTTATGAAAACCAGAAATGAGAAAGCAAGTGGCTAGATTCATTGTGAGAGTTTTCATGTTTATGTGGAAAAAGTAAAGATTTTATGCTCTGCATGATATGTCATCGGGGGGGGAATTGCGAATTAAAACACACACTTATTAGAATGGCCAAAATCCAGAACACAGACAACAAGAGGGGCTGGAGAAGATGTGGAGCCAAGGGAACTCTCGTTGGTTGCTGGTGGGGATGCAAAGAGGTGCAACCTCTTTGGAAGATATTTGGTAGTTTCTTACAGAATGGAACACTTTTGCTGTGTCGTTGTTCAGTTGCTAATTTGTGTCTGACTCTTTGTGACTCCATGGACTACAGCACACTAGGCTTCCCTGTCCATCACCAACTCCTAGAGTTTGCTCAGGCTCATGTCCATTGAGTCAGTGATGCCATCCAACCATCTCATCCTCCAGCCATTGTGCTCCTTGGTATTTATCCCAATGAACTTAGATCTTCATTCACATAAAAAGCTGCACATGGTCATTTACAGCACTGTTATTCATAATTGCCAAAACCTGGAAGCAACCAAGATGTCCTTCAGTAGATGGATGGGAAAACTGTGGTCCATCCAGACAATGGAATACTATTCAGTACTAATAAGAAATGATATATCAAGTCATGAAAAGATACAGAGGAATGTTAAGTGCCTATAGCTAAGTGAAAGAAGCCAACATGAGAAGGTTTCATATTGTATGGTTCCAACTATAGGACATTCTGGAAAAGGCAAAATTATGGATACAATGAAAAGATCAGAGGTTTCCAAGGGCTTGGGGAGTGAGGTGAATATATAGAGTATTTTTAGGGCAGTGAAAATATTCTATATGATACTATAATGATAGACACAGGTCCTCTATACGTTTGTCCAAACCCATGGAATGTGCAGTGTCAAGAATGAACCTTAAGGTAAACTATGGACTTTGGGGATTCTGATGTCTCAGTGTAGATTCATCCTGGGTGAAGCATGTCTCACTCTGGAGGGTGATGCTGATTATACAGAAGCTATGCATATGTGGGGGCTGAGGGTGTATGGGAACGCTGTACCACCAGTGTGTTTAAACAGGAAATCATCCTAGAAAATAAAGTCCTTATACAGAGGGCCTCCCAGGTGGCGCTAGTGGTAAAGAACCTGCCAGTGCAAGAGACTGAAGAGATGTGGGTTCGCTCCCTGGGTGGGGAAGATCCCCTGGGGGAGGGCATGGCAACTCAACTCCAGCATTCTTGCCTGGAGAATTCCATGGACAGAAGAGCCTGGTGGGCTACAGTCCACAGGGTCGCAAAGAGATGAATATGACTGAAGGGACAACACAAACACACACATACATACAGGGTGAAGTCGGTCAGAAAGAGAAAAAAAATATTGTACATGAATGCATATATGTGGAATCTAGAAAAACGGTATAGATGATCGTATTTGCAAAACAGAAGTAAAGACACAGATGTGGGGAACCAACATATGAATATCAAGGGGGAAAGTGGGGGTGGGATAAATTGGGAGATTGGGATTGACGCATATACACTGCTGCTGCTGCCGCCACCGCCGCTAAGTCGCTTCAGTTGTGTCCGACTCTTTGAGACCCCATAGACGGCCTCCTACCAGGCTCCTCTGTCCCTGGGATTCTCCAGGCAAGAACGCTGGAGTGGGTTGCCATTTCCTTCTCCAATGCATGAAAGTGAAAAGTGAAAGTGAAGTTGCTCAGTCGTGTCCAACTCTTAGTGATCTCATGGACTGCAGCCTACCAGGCTCCTCTGTCCATGGGATTTTCCAGGCAAGAGTACTGGAGTGGGGTGCCATTGCCTTCTCCGGCATATACACTACTGTGTATAAAATAGTGAGAACCTACTATGCAGCACAGGGAACTCTACTTAGTGCTCTCTGGTGACCTAAACTGAATGAAATCCAAAAAAGAGGAGATATGCATATATGTATAGCTGATTCACTTTGCTTTATAGCTTTAAGCAATAAAAAGCAATGCTTTTTAGTTTTAAGCAACTCCAATGAAATAAAAATGAAAAAATGTATTTAAAAAGGACCCACCTCCCAGAGTAATGGAAATAAACACAAAAATAAACAAATAGGACCTAATTAAACTTTAAAGCTTTTGCACAATGAAGGAAACTATAAGCAAGGTAAAAAGACAGCCTTCAGAATGGGAGAAAATAATAGCAAACAAAGCAACTGACAAAGAATTAATCTCAAAAATATACAAGCAGCTTATGCAGCTCATGGAGCAGGAAATGGCAACCCACTCCAGTGTTCTTGCCTGGAGAATCCCAGGGACAGAGGAGCCTGGCGGGCTGCTGTCTATGGGGTCGCACAGAGTCTAATACGACTGAAGTGACTTAGCAGCAGCAGCATGCAGCTCAATACCAGAAAAATAAACGACCCAAGCAAAAAATGGGCCAAAGAACTGAACAGACATTTCTCCAAAGAAGACATACAGATGGCTAACAAACGCAAGAAAAGATGCTCAACATCACTCATTATCAGAGAGATGCAAATCAAAACCACCATGAGGTACCATCTCATGCCGGTCAGAATGGCTGCCATCAAAATGTCTGCTAACAATAAATGCTGGAGAGGGTGTGGATAAAAGGAAACCTTCTTACACTGTTGGTGGGAATGCAAACTAGTACAGCTACTATGGAGAACAGTGTGGAGATTCCTTAGAAAATTGGAAATAGAACTGCTTATGACCCAGCAATCCCACTGCTGGGCATATATACCGAGGAAACCAGAATTGAAAGAGACACGTGTACCCCAATGTTCATCACAGCACTGTTTACAATATCTAGGATATGGAAGCAACCTAGATGTCCATCTACAGACAAATGAATAAGAAAGCTGTGGTACATATACACAATGGAATGTTATTCAGCTGTTAAAAAGAATGCATTTGACTCAATTCTAATGAGGTGGATGAAACTGGAGCCTATTATACAGAGTGAAGTAAGTCAGAAAAACACCAATACAGTATATTAATGCATATACGTGGAATTTAGAAAGATGGTAACAACGACCTTATATGCAAGACAGCAACAGAGACAAGGTTGTGAAGAACAGACTTTTGGACTCTGTGGGAGAAGGCGAAGGTGGGATGATTTAAGAGAACAGCATTGAAACATGTATATCACCATATGTGAAATAGATCAGCAGCCCAAGTTCAATGCGTGAAACAGGGCACTCAAAGCTGGTGCACTGAGACTACCTAGAGGGATGGGATGGGGAGGGAGGTGGGAGGGAGGGAGGGTCAGGATGGGGAACACATGTACACCCATGGCTGATTCATGTGAATGCGTGGCAAAAACCACCACAATATCATAAAGTAATTCAGTTCAGTTCAGTTCATTTCAGTTGCTCAGTCGTGTCCGACTCTTTGAGACTCCATGAATCACAGCACGCCAGGCCTCCCTGTCCATCACCAACTCCCGGAGTCCACCCAAACCCGTGTCCATTGAGTCAGTGATGCCATCCAACCATCTCATCCTCTGTCGTCCCCTTCTCCTCCTGCCCTCGATCTTTCCCAGCATCAGGGTCTTTTCCAATGAGTCATCTCTTCACGTCAGGTGGCCAAAGTATTGGAGTTTCAGCTTCAACATCAGTCCTTCCAGTGAACACCCAGGACTTATCTCCTTTAGGAGGGACTAGTTAGATCTCCTTGCAGTCCAAGGGACTCTCAAAGAGTCTTCTCCAACACCACAGTTCAAAAGCATCAATTCTTTGGTGCTCAGCTTTTTTTATAGTCCAACTCTCATATCCATACATGACCACTGGAAAAGTAATTAGCCTCCAGTTAAAATAAATACATTAATCTTAAAAAAGGTAATGCTTTTCAATATACTTAAGTCCCAGTGTGATACAATTGCAATATGTTAAATTAGTTATAGGATTTCCAAAAAATGAGCTCAGTCATTTAGTCGTGTCCGACTCTTTGTGACCCTGTGAATATAGCCCGCCAGGCTTCTCTGTCCCTGGGATTCTCCAGGCAAGAATACTGGAGTGGGTTGCCATTTCCTTCTCCAGGGTTCTAAGAAATAGTTCAGTAATGTACAGCAGGAGTGTGCCAGGTACATCGAGAGCCCTTTATGGCTCAGATGTAGCTGCCAACTACAACACAGCTGCTACCCTCAAGAAGCCATTGACCATTTCTACCTTATAGCGAAGTGAGTCAGCCATATGTATACATATGCCTCTTCTTTTTTGGATTTCTTTCCCATTTAGGTCGCCACAGAGCGTTGAGAAGAGTTTCCTATGCAACATTGTAAAGCAACTATACTCCAATAAAAGTTAATTAAAAAGATAAAGGCAAAATTAACTTCTCTGATAAATATTACTGTGTAGTAAACGCTTTGACTGTATTTATAATATTGTTTTCATGCCTTTATTTTTTTATGTGTAGTTTATTTGTATTTACACACTTCTGTAACTATTAGGAGGGAATTGCTCGATCTAATATACCAATGAATGTGTGTGTGTGTTAGTCGCTCAGTTGTGTCTGACTCTTTGCAACCCCATGGACTGTAGCCCCCCAGGCTCCTCTGTCCAGGCAATTCTCCAGGCAAGAATACTGGAATGGGTTGCTGTTTCCTTCTCCAAGACCAGTGAATACATAATGGCCAAAAAAAAAAAAAAAAGAAAGAAAAGAGGAAGAAGCCATTGACCCACTGGGGGTAAACATGCCTATGAAGAGGTGATGCTGTTACCGTGAGACAAGTATGCATGGCACATCGGGAACCTCCAAGGGGGAATTAGGGGCTCTGCCTGGTGGGATGAGAAGCCTCATAGAGGTGAAGTGAGCCTTGAAGAATGAGCATTTTTGCATGTAGAGAAGAGGGCTTTTTGGGTGGAGGCCCCAGCATGAACACACCTGATGGAGCTGGGAATGGGTAGCATTCTGGAGCCTCATTGGCTCAGCTCAAAAGGAAGCAAGTCCCCACCCCAAATTTCCACTTGGTTTCTACAGGGCAAGATTTTGCTTTCATGTCCCCAACCCATCATGAGGCTTTTGAGTCTCACCTCCTGCTGGACTGTGGGGGGCTGTTGGATGGTGGGTGTCTGTAGTTGATGGGTCACTCAGGGTCCACAGCTGAGATCAGGTTGGCCAGAGTCCCTTGCTCTCAGGGTTGCGGGACTCCCACTGTGGACTCGGCTCCCTCCCCATCTCTCCTCCGTCCCCTCCACCTGCACCTGCTGTGGCTCCAGAGTTTCACCTGGGAGCAGTGGGAACTCCTATTAATAGACACCAAAAGACTCTGCCCACAAAGCGGGAGACCTGGGTTTGATCCCTGGGTTGGGAAGATCTGGTGAAGGGAATGGCTACCCACTCCAATATTCCTGCCTGGAGAATTTCACGAACAGAAGCTACAGTCCATGGGGTCGCAAAGAGTCGGATATGACTGAGTGACTACATACAATAAGAGGTGGAATTAGGTGTGTGGATCTCTTGTGAAATAAATTATGCAATGTTCCAAAGAGAAAAATTCCTGTGGGCTTGCCGGGGTCTGGAGCACTGTACACAGCACTTTGTCCTGAGTTGAGAGTGAGGGCTGACTGGGGGAAATCCGTCTTGTGCTCTGACCTGATAACACGATTCCGAGCTGGGGGCAGCGATGCACAGAGCAGCAGTCTACCCGGACCACTTTGGGTGCCGGGACTGGTCCGAAAGCGCTGCGTGTATGTGGCTTGGTGTCTAACGTACTCTCTGCTGTTTGCTATCTTCTTAATAACTTAGCGACTCCCATGATTTATTGATGAGCCTTCCATTTTCTTACACTGATGATCTCGAAAGGTAGGACATGAGGAAGAACATAGCCAGGAAACATATCTATTATCTACCTATCTAGGTGTCTGTCTAGGTGGCTTGCTAGCTAATCTATCATTGCCTGTTTTTTTTATTAACTGTAACTTTCATCTATTCTCCTTCTTATCTAATCTTTGGCATATACTTGGAAAGATAACTCAGAAGGTGGTTTTCTTCTTTTTTTTAAATAGCTTTATTGAGATATGATTCATATGCTGTAGAATTCATCAGTCTAAATTGTACAATTCAATGGTTTTTTTCAGTATAATTAGCAGAGTTGTGAAACCATCTCCACAGTCAATTTTTGGGGGGCATTTTCATTACCCTAACAAGAAACCCCATAGTTTTTAGCTGTCATGCCTCCAACTTCTCCATCCTGCCCAGCCCCTGCCCAGGGCAACCCCACTTTACTTTCTGTCTTTATGGATTTATCTATTCTGGATGTTTCGTATAAATGGAATCAGCATATGCTGTCTTTATGACTATCACATAGCCTTTATCCATGTATGTTCTGTAGTTGATTCTTCTTATAGACTGTGTGTCCATAGACAACTCATTTACCAGCTCTGTGCCTCATTGTGTTCACTTGTAAAATGGGGATTGAAGTAGTGAAACCTGCCTGTTAGCACGTGGAGAAGATTTTGAATGGTGGATTGGGGAGGCCCTGGTGAGTTGAAGACAGTCCCTGGCATGGGGGGCATGTACCCGGAGCTGGCGCTTGACCCCTGGGTGTCCTATCTCATTGTGCGCCCAGTGAAGGGAGGGTGGGGCTGAGCACGTGCTGCAGGGCGATCACAGCGGAGCCAGGGATGAGGCTGGCCCTCCCCCATGGGGGGACGCTGGAAGCCTTGGGGCACCGGGAGGCCCATGGCTCGCCCTGCACGTTCCCTTAGGGGTCCCTCTTGAGGTGACAGCAGTGGGTGTGTGACTGCAGAGGCACAGCGTGCTGACTCTCGGGGAATTTTCTGCCCACAGAGGAGGGAAAAATGCATCTCTCTAAGAGGGGACAGTCAGAGACCAGGCAGGCCCAGTGGGAGGAAGAGAACTCAGGCTGTAGGTTTCCTCCGTAGGGCTTGCAGCCTCGCCACAAACAACACAGACACAGCATCACTAGCATCATGGCCCCCTGTGTGCTGGCAGGCTGTAGGGCTGAGGTCACTCCCAAAAGGCTCCTTGGCTGGTTGGTCCAAGGGCCTGGTCCCTGTCACCTGCAGCACTAGGCCTGTGAGGGCCACCTTAAGCTGCAAAAGGCTTTACGGGCTGGTTCTTTGGAGGTTCTTGTGAATCTGTGCTTACCTGCCCACCCTCCACGCTGCAAACCAGCCGCCACCCCAGGCCTTTGCACACAAGTGTCCACAGTCTCCTTAGACTCCCAAGGAGAAGGCAGAATATTCTCTGAGCCCCCAAATATCACACAAGTGTCCACAGTCTCGTGTCTCTACACCTGCCAGGAGAGAGGGCAGATTCTCAGAGCCCCCAAATGTCCGGAAATGTGGACAGGTGAATTCCAGATCTACTGAATCAGAAACTCTGGGGTGGGGTCTGGCAATCTGGGTCTCAATAGACCTTCCAGGTGACCACTGAATAGGGGTTTATTTGCCTCTCTGGGGCAGAGAACCCCCCTGCTACCTGGGCTAAGGCCCAGAACCCAGTGGGTGTTTACAACCGGACCAGGGGTGGGGGGATCCCATACCAGGGTTTGAGGACAGCACCCTGCAGCAGGCTGAGCTCCAGGGGGATGAAGAGAAGAGGGCAGGAGCCTCTTTTGCTCCTCTTCTGCTCAGGGTGGGGACCATACCACCTGCTGACATCACAATGCCCATTTACTCTGGCCGCAGGCTCCTGGACCACCTGGGGCAGTGGTGAGAGGATGGCTGGCGGCCACGAGTAGAGGGCCAACAGGGAAGTAGGGTCAAGGACAAAGGGACGTTTGGGGGCGAAAATAAGCCCCGGGAGGGAGAGTCACCAGGCTCCTGAAGGTAGCATGGAGAAGCACAGAGACCTCTCAGGTAACTCGGGGGTAGGGTCCTGTCTCACCTTGGAGCACCAGGGGTTCCAGAGAGAACAGTCAGGAATGAATGCGGAGCAAGGCCAGCCTGTCACAGCAGCAGGAGCCCTTCTGCTGGGCGTCGGACCCTCGGTCTTCCTCCTCCCCTGCCGTCCACCCCTGGACTCTAACTCTACTGAGGTCTGGATTAACTTTGCAGGAACTTAGGCCTGTCTTTTAAAATGGTCAGGTGACTCCTCAAGGCAGCCAGGGCAACAAGTCTATTTGAACAGGAAAGAAACCAAAACAAACACACGAATACACCTGCTTCCTCCCTAGGGGTGGGGGATGAGGCTTCTATAGGATTTCCTCCCCACCCACCAGGAGCTCAGCACCCAGGACATGCTACACCCGGATTGGGGGAGGCCCTGACGGTTAAGGACCTATAGGAACCCGGAGGGGAGAAGGTCGTGACAGCCATACAGACAGCAGGTTCTAGAAAAAGTGATGATGAATATTCCAGTTGCTTATTGAAGAATAACAAAGAACAGGAGGAAAAAGGGTGAGTATGTAAACACAGCAGTCCGTAAGCATTCTGATCAGCGTGGACACAGTGTGGATGGGGGAGGGGAAGAGGCAGGGGGGCTGGGCTCAAACCCAGGCCCCCAGAGGTCACCTTGTCTGTGCCAGCAGCTGCGGATTTGCATGTGCTCGAGGTGTGAGGAGCTGCTGTGGGAGAAGCAGGAAGGGAGGGGAGGGGCAAGGATGAGGGGGCCAGAGTCCTGGGTTCAGTTCAGACTGCCCCGTGTCCGGGAGAGGGTCACCGGCCAGCCTGGGGTCAGGGAGCCGGTCCTGTCCGCTTCACCCGCTGCGTCCCAAGGTCACAGTCTTCCTTCAGGCCTCCAACCAGCACTTCCCTCCTTCGTTTTTGGCTGAGTTAGTTTGGGGTGTCTTCTGAGTGCTCCCAGCTGGGACCTGTGTAGAGTACAGGGACGCTTCCTCCCCAGTAATGAATGGTCAGGCCCACATGGCCTGGGTTGGAATGTAGGGCAGCCATTCCAGTGTCTTCTCTTTGCCCTCCTGGTGCTGCCATGAGGGGTCTGGAGCCCTGGGATCCCTCCTCCTCCCCTAGTCAGAGTGGGGGCCCTCAGTTGCTGTATTGGAATGGGTTATTGCGTGTGTGTCCTTGTATCTGTGTGGGCATGTGTATATATGTGCTTGTGTGTGTGTTGGGGGCTTTCCAGGTGGATCAGTGGTAAAGACTCCACCTGCCAATACAGGAGACTCAGGAGATGTGAGTTTGATCTCTGGATTGGGAAAATTCCCTGGAAGAGGAAATGGCAACCCGCTCCAGTATTCTTGCCTGGAGAATTCCACGGACAGAGGAGCCTGGTGGACTATAGTCCATGGGGTGGAAAGAATCAGACATGACTGAGCATACACATATATTTGTGTTTGTGTGTGGATTTCTGTTGCCTCTATGTACTTGTGTGTGTCTGGTGGACTCCAGTCGCCCATGGACACGGCTGAGCATGCACACGTGCATGTCTGTATGTGTTTGTGTCTGTGTGTGCATTTGTTGCCTCTGTGTTCTTGTGTGTGTCTGTGTATGTCTGTGTGTGCATGTCTGTATTTCTGTGCCTGTGTGTACATGTTCATGTGCATTTGTGTATATCTGTGTTCCTGTGTGCATCTGTGTCTGTGCTTGTGTTTTTGTGTGCATCTGTGTGTATGTGTGTGTGTGCACACATGGGCCCAACCCCTGCACTTTCGAGCCCCTCCATGGCCGTGGCCCCTGTCCTTCCCCATCAGGCTGTCAGTGGGGCTGTGGGGCTTGGTGGATGGGCGCCAGGCAGCTGGGCCTGGGGGAGTGAGGAAGGAATAGCAGCTGGTACAGGCCACTCCCTGGGGAGTTTTGGCAGAAAAAGGAGGAAAATAGAAGTCAGGGAAGCTTGGGGTCAAGGGAAGAATTTTCTAGAGGAGGGGAGACTTGGGAATGTTTGAAGCAGAGAGGGAGGGACATTTGGAAAATGCTGGTGATTGGGGCGAGGAGTGAGGCCAGTGGGCGGGGCGGGTGAAAGGGGCCGAGCGTGGACAGTGGACGTCAGCACTGCTGCGGTCTGTCTCGGGCCAGTTGCCATGCGCCCAGATTGCTTACACCCCCAGCATCCATGCTGTCGATGTCCCCAGTGAGCGGTGACCAGCAAAGGGCGCAGAGAGAAGATGCCAAACACCATGCCCAGGCCGGGAGCTGGTCTCTGCCTTTAACAGGCTCAACATCTCCTGGGACAAAGACGTATCAGCCTCCCACGCCTGAGGGCTTGCCTGGCCCATGGGTCTTCACTCCTCTGCCACTCTTACCCTCATCCCTGCCCCACCCCCACCCCACCCTCTCTTCATTGGAGAAAAATGAGGCCAAGCGAGGTTGGTAATTTGCCCAAAGTCACACAGCTGGCAAACAACAGAACTAGGACAGAAACCCAGCGCCCTCTGACCCCAGTGTTCGCGCTCTGGGCGAGTGTAGCCCCTCTGGGAACTCTGACTCCGTTGCCTGCTTGACCTCCTGTCACTTTGCCCACTCCTGACGCGGCCCTTCACTGTCCAGACCTCAGCCAGGCCATGTGCCAGTTCTGGCTTTCCCACCAACTCCTGGCCCCGGCTTCTTCCTCAGGACCTCAGGATCTTCTCCCCCCAGTTCCCATTTTCCTCAGGCTACCAGGTCTCTGGGGACGGGACAGACAGGTGTGTGGGAAGTCAGGCTCTGAGGAGGGGGCTGATGACCGGGCGTTTCCAGTCGGATGGGTCAGTGTCAGATCTGATGGCACCTGGTAAACTGCGTGGTGGGCAGTCCGCTGCAGAGAGAAGATGGGAAGCTGCTTCCACAGCTCATGGAGGCTGGTGCTGCAGGGAAAACGCCCAGAAATCAACAGAAAGGAAGGAAAGGTTTGCCAGGTTGCTGTGAGGGATGCTCACGAGGAGACTCTTGAGAGTCCCTTGGACTGCAAGGAGATCAAACAAGTCCATCCTAAAGGAAATCAACCCTGAATAGCCTTTGGAAGGACTGATGCTGAAGCTGAAGCTCCAATACTTTGGCCACCTGATGTGAAAAGCCAACTCATTGGAAATGACCCTGATGCTGGGAAAGATTGAGGGTAAGAGGAGAAGGGGGCAACAGAGGATGAGATGGTTGGATGGCATCACTGACTCAGTGATGAATTTGAGCAAGCTCTGGGAGATTCTGAAGGACAGGGAGTACTGACGTGCTGCAGTCCATGGGGTCACAAAGAGTCAGACTTGACTGAGCGACTGAACAACAATAAGCGAGTGTCTGGTCTAGGTTAGGCATCAGGAATATGGGGCAGGTCAGGCCAGCAGCCTGGGAAATACTTGGCCCATTTTGATTTTCACTTTTCATTGTTTATTTCTAACAAATAGTTATTTCACCATTGTAATTCTTAAAGTTTTTAGGAACATGCCAGAGAATGACTTTGTTCTGGTTTTTAGACTCTTGACTTTTGGTTGCAGAGAGACAGAAGCCAATTAGCTAATCACAGTCATAGGCTGTCAGCCAGGGCTTCTTGGAGGGGCCACCTGCAGGATGTCTCCAGCCTGTACTGTTCTCCAGCCACCCTGGAACAAGCATTTCACTCTTGCTCATCGAGACCCTGAGCCTCCCTGACTCTGTAGCACACTGGTTTTTCCACCACATCTGATCCTTTTTTTTATTCTTCCCAACTTCTTCAAACCAAGTCTCCTCTCTGATGCTAAAGAGAATCCCCTCTCCATATCTAGATGCACCTCCAACTGGTGGCCCTACAGCTGTGCTGACAGTGGGGGATGTAAGGGTCCCCCTGACTCTTCTCCACAGTCTCTCATCTCTCTTTTCACTTCCAAGATTTGGTCCATTCCTGCCCACACACTCTGCTCCCTTTTCTGGACCCTGCCATCCTTACATCCTTAAAACATTTTACCTTAATATGTGGTCTGCTGAGTGGCTTCAGTCGTGGACTCTTTGTGACCCCATAGACTGCAACCTGCCAGGCTCCTCTGTCCATGGGATTCTCCAGACAAAAATACTGGAGTGGGTTGCCATGCCTTCCTCCACAGGATCTTCCCAATCAAGAGACTGAACCTACATCTCTTGAGGCTCCTGCATTTACAGGTGGGTTCTTTACCACTAGCACCACCTGGGAAGCCCCTTTACATTAATACACTTTACAATCAGCTTGTGAGTTTCTATAGACACTTTCAACTTGGTTGAGATGACATTGAATCTACAGCCCAATGTAGGAGAACTGATATTTTTACAGTGAACATGGCATTTCTTTCCATTTATTCAGACTTCTAAACTAACACCCCCAAAAGATGTCCTTTTCATCATAGGGGCCTGGAATGCAAAAGTAGGAAGTTAAGAAACACCTGGAGTAACCGGCAAATTTTGCCTTGGAGTACAGAATGAAGTAGGGCAAAGGCTAATAGAGTTTTGCCAAGAGAACACACTGGTTATAGCAAACACCCTCTTCCAACAACACAAGAGAAGACTCTACACATGGACATCACCAGATGACCAATACTGAAATCAGATTGATTATATTCTTTGCAGCCAAAGATGGAGAAGCTCTATACAGTCAGCAAAAACAAAACTGAAGCTGTCTATGGCTCAGATCATGAACTCCTTATTTCCAAATTCAGACTTAAATTGAAGAAAGTATGGAAAACCACTAGACCATACAGGTATAACATAAATCAAATCCCTTATGATTATACAGCAAAGTGAGAAATAGATTTAAGGGATTAGATCTGATAGAGTGCCTGATGAACTATGGACAGAGGTTTGTGACATTGTACAGGAGACAGGGATCAAAACCATCCCCAAGAAAAAGAAATGCAAAAAAGCAAAATGGCTGTCTGAGGAGGCCTTACAAATAGCTGTGAAAAGAAGAGAAGCAAAAAGCAAAAGAGAAAAGGAAAGGTATACCCATTTGAAGCAGAGTTCCAAAGAATAGCAAGGAGAGATAAGAAAGCCTTCCTCAGTGATCAATGCAAAGAAATAGAGGAAAACAATAGAATGGGAAAGACTAGAGATCTCTTCAAGAAAATCAGAGATACCAAGGGAACATTTCATGCAAAGATGGGCTCAATAAAGCACAGAAATGGTATGGAGCTAACAGAAGCGGAAGATATTAAGAAGAGGTGGCAAGAATACACAGAAGAATTATACAAAAATGATCTTCATGACCCAGATAATCACAATGGTGTGATCACCCACCCAGAGCCAGACATCCTGGAATGTGAAGTCAAGTGGGCCTTAGGAAGCATTGCTACGAACAAAGCTAGTGGAAGTGATGGAATTCCAGTTGATCTATTTCAAGTCCTAAAAGATGATGCTGTGAAAGTGCTGCACTCAATATGTCAGCAAATTTGGAAAACTCAGCAGTGGCCACAGGACTGGAAAAGGTCAGTTTTCATTCCTATCCCAAAGAAAGGCAATGCCAAAGAATGCTCAAACTACTGCACAATTGCATTCATATCACACACTAGCAAAGCAGTGCTCAAAATTCTCCAAGCCAGGCTTTAATAGTACTTGAACCATGAACTTCCAGATGTTCAAGCTGGTTTTAGAAAAGGCAGAGGAACCAGACCTCAAATTGCCAACATCTGCTGGATCATTGAAAAAGCAAGAGAATTCCAGAAAAACATCTATTTCTGCTTTATTGACTATGCCAAATCCTTTGACTGTGTGGATCACAATAAACTGTGGAAAGTTCTGAAAGAGATGGGAATACCAGACCTCCTGACCTGCCTCTTGAGAAATCTGTATGCAGGTCAGGAAGCAACAGTCAGAATTGGACATGGAACAACAGACTGGTTCCAAATAGGAAAAGGAGTATGTCAAGGCTGTATATTGTCACCCTGGTTATTTAACTTATATTCAGAGTACATCATGAAAAATGCTGGGCTGGATGAAGCAAAACCTGAATCAAAATTGCCAGGAGAAATATCAATAACCTCATATATGCAGATGACACCACCCTTATGGCAGAAGGTAAAGAAGAACTAAAGAGCCTCTTGATCAAAGAGAAAAGGAGAGTGAAAAAGTTGGCTTAAAGTTCAACATTCAGAAAACTAAGATCATGGCATCCGGTTCCATCACTTCCTGGCAAATAGATGGGGAAACAGTGGAAACAGTGGCTGACTTTATTTTGGGGGGCTCCAAAATCACTGCAGATGGTGATTGCAGCCATGAAATTAAAAGATACTTACTCCTTGGAAGGAAAGTTATAACCAGCCTAGACAGCATATTAAAAAGCAGAGACATTACTTTGCCAACAAAGGTCTGTCTAGTCAAGGCTATGATTTATCCAATAGTCATGTATGGATGAGCGAGTTGGACTATAAAGAAAGCTGAGCCCCGAAGAACTGATGCTTTTAAACTATGGTGTTGGAGAAGACTCTTGAGAGTCCCTTGGACTGCAAGGAGATCCAACTAGTCCATCCTAAAGGAGATCAGTCCTGGGTGTTCATTAAAAGGACTGATGTTGAAGCTGAAACTCCAATACTTTGGCCACCTGATATGAAGAAGTGACTCATTTGAAAAGACCCTGATGGTGGGAAAGATTGAAGGCAGGAGGAGAAGGGGACCACAGAAGATGAGATCGTTGGATGACATCACTGACTCGGTGGACATGAGTTTGGGTAAACTTTGGGAGCTGGTGATGGACAGGGAGGCCTGGCGTGCTGTGGTCCATGGGGTCACAAAGAGTCGGATGCGACTGAACTGAAATATATTTTTTTAATAATGTATAATTTTCTGCAGAGAGGACTTGCACATCTTTTTTTGGATTTATTTACTGACTTCGGCATTTTTGAAGTAATTGTAAACAGTAACATTGCAGACATTTGTTTCTGGCTGGTATTTAGAAAGAGTATGTTGTCTTTCCCTACAACAAGCTTGCTAAACTCGACAATGCTAATAGTTTATTTGTGGATTCACTTGGGTATCTACAGATATAGTCAGAGTCGTCCCTCTGTGTCCTTGGGGGATTGTTCCTAGACCCTTTGAGGGTATCAAAGTCCACAGATGCTCAAATCCCTTACAGTTGGTCCCATATATGCGGGTTCAGCACCCATAGCTCCAAGGGGCAACTGTCTGCTAGTTACAAGCAGGTTTTAGAATCAAATTGACTTGCTTTTGAATTCTAACCTCAGCATTTGCCAACTGCAGGGCTTTGAGACAGTTGCTTGGTGTTTCTGAGGCTCATTACTCCCTTTACAGAATGGGGACACCATGTCACAGGTGAACAGTGGTAAGGAATGAATGGCGTGAAGTGTGTCCCTCTGGTGGCAGTGCTGGTCCTCCCGGGTCTCCATTTATATTATTTCCATCCCTGTCCCCACATCCGCCTTCCCCATGAACTCTGTAGCTCTCCCAGTTCTGGCTTTCACTCCCATCATTTTATGGAATCACCCTCATACACGCTCCTAGTGTCAATGTCACCGGATTCATTCGGTCCTTGAGTTTCTTGATGCCTCTGTGGCCTTCACACGTCCATGTCTGTGACATCTTTTTTCTGACACCAAGTGTGTAGCTTCTGACACCAGCTGATTCTCCCCTCCTCTACCACCAGCTGGGTGCCTACATGTGAATTCAATTCAGCTTCTGTCTACCCGGAGAGCATCAGACAGAGGGCTCAGTCTCACAAGACTGCCCCCATTTCAGTTCAAGTCCCAAGGGCCTCCTCTACTTCTCACTGGCTATAAATTTGGGGGTTCCCATCACCCCTTCCTCAGATTTGCTCATTTGCTAGAATAACTCACAGAACTCAGGAAATGCTTTACTGTTACTTTACAGGAAATGTTCACCAGGTTATTGTGGAGGATACAGTTCAGGAACAGCCAAATGGAACAGATGGAGTTTGGTGACGTGCAGTTGGTCAGTTGCTCAGCTGTGTCTGACTCTTTGCGACCCCATGAACTGCAGCATGCCAGGCTTCCCTGTCCTTTACCATCTCCCAGAGTTTGCTCAAACTCATGTCCATTGAGTTGATGATGCCATCCAACCATCTCATTCTCTGTCACCCCTTTCCCCATTCTACCTTCAATCTTTTCCAGCATCAGGGTCTTTTCCAATGAATGGGCTCTTTGCATCAGGTGGTCAAAGTATTAGAGCTTCGGCTTCAGCATCATCCTTGCAAGGAATATTCAGCATCATTTGCCAAAGGGACAAATGAGATTTTACTTCCTCGGTCAGTACTTTTCTTTACAAATCCGCTCAGTCAGAGAGTCTGGCTGTATCCTCTCCTCGTCGCCCTTTGAAGCACTGGGTGAGGAGGGAGCCCTGGCAACAGCAGGGCCTCCAAGCAGAGCTGTGATGCACCCAGGGCCGGCAGCTGCTGCAAGAGCCAAGAAATCTCGTCGTTTTCTTGCCTGCCCCTTGGCTTCAGAGTAAAGTTTAGAAACCACCCGTCAAGGGTGACCACACTGAGGTGGAAAAAGTGTTTCTGAAGCTGGAGTCAAAAATTTCCACTGACACCAGAGTTTGGCACAGCAGTTCTTAGTCCAGGCGACATTCACACACCATTTCTGTGACTTCCTGGAAGCCAACATGAACCTCAGCCTTTCTCGGCCATCTGGTGGGGAGATGGCAGAGGACAGCTCTCCTGTGAACCAGCATCACCTTGCAGGCTTGTTGAACTCAGGTCCCGGCCCCATGCCAGAGTTTCCGATGCAGCAGGCCCGGGTGGACCAGAGGAAAAGCATTGCCAACAAGCAGCCAGGTGATGCTGAGGCTGGTCCCCCGACCACCTTGGTGACCTCTGGTCCGGGTCATACGCTCCCTGAGAGCAGGGAAGTGCCAGTGGGAGTCATCAATGTGTGCATGTCTTGGCGACCTTATGGATTGTATGCCATGCTCCTCTGTCCGTGGGATTTCCTGGGAAAGAATACTGGTTGCCATGTCTTCCTCCAAGGGATCTTCCAGACCCAGGGATCGAACCTGAGTCTCTTACGTCTCCTGAATTGGCAGGCGGTTTCTTTACCACTAGTGCCACCTGGGAAGCCCAGTGGGAGGCATCAATAAGTCCACTTAAATACGCCCTCTGTGCATCCTTTGGGGCTGAGGATGGGGTGAGAGCCGTGGTGAGGGTCAGGGCCCACAGGGTGGCCGTGGAGCTCTGTTGCTGCCCCTAAACTGCCTGGCAGCCCCGCTGGAGGTCCTGGGGCAAAACAGCGGGTTCTGTCTGCATCATCCTGAAGCCTTCCTGACTTGCAGGGTTCCTCCTGAACTGTGACTGTCAGAAACTGTCAACAGTTCCAGTCAGGCCTACCTGTTGGCAGGGGCACTTTAGGCAGAGGGACGCCGTGACCCGAAGACACCTTCCTGGGACCCCCACGTAGCCCCAGGAAAAGTCAGCCCCTGGTCTCCCCACCCCAGAGCCAGAGAACACGGGGTGGGGCCGGGCCCATGGCTCCTTTAAAGCCAGGTAGATGCTGGCGGTCACAGCGAGCCTGGCACTTGCGGCTCCTGGTTGCAGGCGCTGCGTCCCCGCTGCATACACAGAGCCTCCTTTCTTCCTCCGGGAGAAGCCACTCTTTCATGGGCGGTGCAGTCGAAGGAAGTGGAAAGTCCCAGACAGAGCCTATGAGCCCCTCTGGGTCCCTTTGCCTCTTCTGGCCCCTCCCAAGGACAGGGAGGCGCGGCCTCTGCAGGTGGGCTGGGTCCTGCCCAGAAACAGGGTTTCTGGAGCCAAGGCCAGGATCGAGGGAGGGAAGGGGGAAGCCCCAGGCCTGGGCTCTGGGCTGGACCGCAGCCCCGGCCGGCCCTCCCGCCGTGGCCCAGGAGGGCCGCGCTGAGAAGCTGCTGATCTCCACCCCGCCGGCTCCACATTCCTGGATGCTGAGGGAGGGATCCCAGTGTTTATTCCGAACAATGTTTTCCTCTGTCTGAACCGACTGGGCGTTAAATTCTTCCAGATTTCTGGCTCCACGTCGTAACTCCAACAGGAGAGAAACAGGTTTACGGCAGTTGGCAAGGGTGGGAACGCAGGGTCGGTTCCTGTACCTCGTGCGTCTAGAATTTCCATGGGTGGATGGAAAGACTGCTGGCTCTTTGGTGGTGGTGGGGTTGGGGGGGGTTGCCCTGGCTCTGCACCCTGCCTTTCACATTTCCCACCCTAGAGGGCAAAGTGTGCTTTCTCTTCTGGAACCGGGCAGAAAGGGGGCAGAGTGCTGAAGGTCAGGGCTTGCTGTGCTTTCTTGGTTGCAATAAACTCAGAAGTTGGGCTCACATGGAACTCATTTGGTGGGGTGCTGGGAAGCTGGCGTGCATCCTGGGTCCTGGGCTGCTGTGTGGGGAGGAGGTCAGAGCTGGAGAGAGAGAGAGGAAAAAAAACAACCCTATCTTCACAGAAATCTAGTGACATGAGGGCTAGACTGTTGGGTCAGAAAGACCCCAACATAGCTGGTTGGGTCTCAGAGCCATGCTGGTCGGTGCCTGTGATGATCTGTGACTGTTACTGTCCTTTAACAGGATGTCCTTTAGCAGGATGATCACACAACGGGGCCACAGAGACCCTCTTCTCTTTATTAACGAAATAGAGACCTTTGGGAAACCAGTGGGATCAATTCAAAGATAAAAGCACCCTTCCCTTTGAACACAATAACCTGGTTCCTGGTTTCTTCTCGGGGATGATTTGCTCTCTGCAGGGTCCTGGGTGAAGCCTCAGCCTTGGGGGCAGGTGCCCGTCAGCCTTTTCGATAGGAACAGCCTAGATCCACATCAGGCAGGGGGTAGATGGTGGCCTTGAAACCCCCAGTTTTCTTATCCTGTGCTCTCAGACTCTGAAAACCTACTCCTGAATCCCTTTCATGGTTTGTGTGTGTATGCGCGTGCATGAGTGCACACATGCGCTCATGCACACACAGCAGGAGAGAAAGGTGGCTGGCCAGCCACCCAGATCCAGAGCCCAAACAGCATTTATGTAGTAGAGGGGGTGGATGGGTAAAATAATTGCATGATAGAACTTGACTTTATAATCTAGTTGCTTTCACAAAGCCATTTTGATGCCAAAGTCATTTTTACTTGGTCTTAAACCACTAAAGCTACAGCTTTCTGAACCTCTCAAGGAACATGTGAAGAAAGCACCCTGGCATCATCTCTGAGCCCCACCTCCACCCCTTCCCACCCCTCCCTGTCCCCTCTCTGCCTTGACCCCTCCAGCCACAGCAGTGTGTCCACAGAATCAAGATGGCCTTGTCCAAACTGGCTTTGTTAGATGATGGCCTCACTTCTGTGGTGTTTGATAGCCATGAATTATTTATGTACACATGCTCCCTTGTAGCAGGAGTTGCATTGTTCCCCAGAGATGGGAGCAGAGTAGAAGGAGGAACCGTGTACGGGAATTACCCCCATGGCTGGCAGAGTCCACGTCTCTGTTCAGTATCAGGAGTAGGATCCTTCCTTGGAAAGTCTGATATGGGCCTTGTATCAGTTACCTCTTGCTGTGTAACAAATAACCCCAAATTTAGTTTCTTAAAACACACATGTACCTCCCAGTCTCCATGGGTTGAGAATCTGAGTGGGACTTAACTGTGCCTCTGTCTCCAGGCCTCTCTGTGGGGGAAAGTTGTGGATTTGGCTGGGGCTGTGGTCCCACCTGAGAGGCTAACTGGGGAGGGTCCCTGCCCAAGCTCACTTGTGTGGTTATTGGCAAGATCAAGTTCCTCACAGGTTGTGAAACTCAGGGCCTTGGTTCCTTGCTGGCTAGAAATGTCCCTGGCCATTAGCTATCCTCTAGGGTGGCTTATAATAGGGTTTTCCTCTGATGTACAGAGACAAAGAGAGACAGACACAGACAGAGACAGAGAGTGAGTTTGAGGAGGAAGCCAAGGTTTCTGTGTAACCCAATCGCCATGTAATGTCCCATTACTTTGATCACATTCTATCTGTTAGAAAGGAGACATTAGATGTGTGTGTAGGGGGGTGGTTTCAGAGGATGTGAGTTCTGGGCAGAGGATATTTGGGGGCCTTCTGGGAGGCAGCCTGCCAAGGCTTCTGGGCCCAGTTCTGTTCAGTCTGTTCAGCCTGTGGGCCCTGGCACCCCAGTGGTTCTGATAAGCCTGTGGCTGTGAGGGGCAGAGATAAACGAGTTTTACGGTCACCAGAGAGTAAGACACAATGTTCTGAAGACCACCTGGGGGCTGGTGATTCTGAACTCCTGAACTGGTTACACTTGCCCTCCACTCACTCCTCTTGTCCCACCTCCACCCTCTGCTCTCTCTGGAATTCATCTAGTTCTTGTCTTGGGTGCCCATGTTATGGCATCATCTTGCTACCCACACACGCCCCAGTCACACATCAGAGAGGTGTGTTCATGCCATTAGTTCAGGCTTCCTGATCTTCTCTACAAAAGCAGATAGTTTAGAACTTACTGATCATGACATCCTTCTCCCTGAATCAACTGGATTGGAGTAACATCCGTGGGACAGGGTGTTTCTCATGGAGAAAATGAAATTTGGAAGGACCGAGTAACCTGCTGAAGACTGGACCTAAGATGCAGAGCTGGGTCTCAGAACTCTCCTCCAGCCCACGTCCCCTTTAAGCTGCTCACATACCCAAGTCTCCAGATTGTTTCCAGCAGGAATCTGGCGAGACTTTTTGGCCCAGTTTGCTCATGAAGTCATCGCAGGCTGGAGCTGCAGTGGCCTGAGGAGAAGAGAAACGGGGTCAGCTGGGACCAGGGGTGTTGAAGCTGAGGGTTGCCTAGAGGCATGCCTGGGGACATCGGGGGGTTGCACGGGGCATGTGTGTGCATGTGTGCATGTGTGCATGTGTGTGTGTAGGTCATAGACCCCGCCCCCCTCACCTTGGGGATCAGGGCCGTGCACATATATGTACATTTGGACTTGAGTGCTGCAGATTGTTTGGGATGCCTCAGACCTGCTGGGCTCGTCACCTCCAGAGGGTGTCCTTTCTGCAAGCAGATGATATAAGCAGGGCTGCTGGGACCTAAGGAGTGGCATTGGTGTGGGGGTTGGGTGAGACTTGGGGACAGAAGTGTGTCCCCCTCCCGTAGCCCATCCTGTCATCTCCTCCTGCTCCAGCCTCTTCCTGGATGTCACAGTCCTGCATGACAGTCACCCAAGGAGGGTGAGGGCGGTCCAGCCTGGGCTCCTACCTGCTTGACATAATGTGCCTCACGACGGAGCTGTCAAGGCCAGAGCAGTCCTGTTACTGCCCCTAGTTTACAGACGAGGTCATCGAGCCTCAGGAAGTTTAAGTGTCCCACTGCAGGTCGCACAGCTGGGCAGCAGGCGGCCTGTCCTGCCCGCATGCTCTTAATTGTACGTGCTGTGCTGTGCTTAGTCGCTCAGTCGTGTGTGACTCTTTGTGACCCCATGGACTGTAGTCTGACAGGCTCCTGTCCATGGGGATTCTCCAGGAAAGAGTACTGGAGTGTGTTGCCATGCCCTCCTCCAGGGGAACTTGCCAACCCAGGGATCGAACCCAGGTCTCCTGCATTGCAGGCAGATTCTTTACTGTCTGAGCCACCAGGGAAGCCCACGAATACTGGAGTGGGTAGCCTATCCCTTCTTCAGGGAATCTTCCCGTCCCAGGGGTCGAACCGGAGTCTCCTGGATTGCAGGCAGATTCTTTACCAACTGAGCTACCAGGGAAGCCCCTTAATTGTATACTTTACTCCAAACAACTGCTTCATATGCACCTTTGTCCTGTTAGGCACATTCTCGTATGTTGCCTCCCGGAGGTGTTGAAATACAAACATAGGTAGATCATAGAAACACTGTGGGAGTGCTGAGGAGAGAGCTGGCTCTCAAGCAGGGCTGCACGTCGGTGGGTCTGCAAGGTTGGGCCTCTGTCAGGAGAGGATGTCCCCCCAACACATACCATGGAGGGCCCGTTCCCGGAGAGTAAAAGCGCTCCATGCACCCTTCCACTGTGCCAAGGAGAGACACATTAAAACCCTTGTTGAATTGGATTTCTGACTCAACAAAAACTCCTTTTGTCAGAACCTCAGAACTTCCTGGCACGTGACCCGCACATATTTCCTATGTGGTAATGGATCGCTGTGGACTGTTTGTATATCGGTGCCTAGAAAAATTCATTTAAAATGAGTAACTCAGTATTTCTCTCCAATTTCGAAGACCCTTTTCTTGATCTTTGGGTACTCGATCTTTGCTATTTTCTCTTTTAACTGCAGGCAACAGTTTTCCTGCATATTCAGCTGTCCATTTCCCCTAGAGCACCCATGGTAGTTACATGATAGTGTATTTTACCAGTTTACCTTCCTCATTCTGTGTTTTTCAGAAACCTCTTGAAAAGAGCCACACCAGAGACTTTCAGATGCATGCACGCTGGAGAAACAGGAACCAGAGACGGTCAGAGTGAGGTGAGCAAACCTGGGGAGAGAGACCCCAATACCAAGTCAGGCACAATGGGACAAAGGGCCCTGGTAGACCAGGCACAGATAAGACACTTGAGAGAAGAGGTGAGAGCAGGTATAAGGCCCCTGGGGGTGCTGATCGGCCTCCCAAAAGAAGAGTCAAAACAGTCCTGGAAGGAGAAATGAAGGGGCATCTGAATTTATCATCGTTCTGAGGGAAGAAAAGACCACTCCATCCTCTAAGAGCAGATGGGAGACCGCCCGGGGCCGCCTATAGTAGCAGTGACATCCCTGTGTACGGTGGGCATGCAGGGGATGGAGCACACGTTGGACCAGACAGGAAGGGAGACACAGCTTCCGAGGAAAAGCGGGGTTGGAGTTCAGTCTGTTCAGGCCCTGTGGTTTTCTGTGTGAGACAGGGTTTCAGTGAAGCCTGAATCCTGGACTTGGTGGCTTCAAGCCAGTGTCTTGGGCTCATTTCTGGGCGCCCTGCCCAGGTGGCAGTAGTGGTATATCCTCCTCCCCTCCCTCCGCCGCTTTGCAGGAGACATAAGAGATGCAAGTTCGATTCCTGGGTTGGGAAGATCTCCTGGAGAAGGGCATGGCAACCCAGTCCAGTATTCTTGTCTGGAGAATCCCGTGGACAGAGGAGCCTGGTGGTCTATGGGGTTGCAAAGAGTTGAACACGACTGAAGCGATTTGGCACGCATGCATGTCTATGTCTATGTCTATGTCTATGTCTATGTATATAAATATGCTGTGTAGTTGTTCAGTCGTATAAGATTCTTTGAGACCCTAGGGAGTGTAACTCATCAGGCTCCTCTGTCCATGGAATTTCCCAGGCAAGAATACTGGGGTGGGCTTCCAGTTCCTTCTCCAAGGGATCTTTCTGACCCAGGGATCGAACCCCTCTCTCCAGCATTGGCAGGCAGATTCTTTACCACTGTGCAACCAGGGAAGCCCATAGGTTATGTGTATGTTGGGATAACTGACCTCTGAAGAAGGTGGCCACATTAGCTGTTTGCTTCCAGGCAGAGTCTCAAATGCAATCACCTTTTTTCTTTTTTTAAGGAAAAAACAAGATAGGGATTTTAATATGATTAAGTGAAGTCGCTCAGTCGTGTCCTACTCCTTGTGACCCCATGGACTGTAGCCTCCTCCGTCCACAGGATTTTCCAGGCAAGAGTACTGGAGTGGGGTGCCATTTCCTTCTCCAGGAGATCTTCCCAACCCAGGAATCAAACTGGGGCCTCCTGCATTGCAGGCAGATTCTTTACCAACTGAGCTATGAGGGAAGCCTCCTCATATTTTATCCTTTTAATATGATTAAAGTGAAGTTTAAAAAAAATCAGGTGAAACATGGCCTTATAAAAATCTTCTAATTAAGAAAAATATATAGGTAAACAGGCAAAAAAATCAAATTAATATTGTATAAGGATACATAAATAAAATTTTGCTCATCATTATTATCTAAAATATTAACTTTTGAAAAAGCATTATTTCTAGGATTTGCTTGATATTTATTATTTTTTCCTTGAAGATGTTTTAAATGTAAGTAATATATGCCAGGTTGAAAATTCACAGTGTTCATTAAGAATGAAATGAAATTTGATTTCCCTCTTTCACTCTCTGGTCTCCAGGTCTGTGACTTGAAGGGTAATCAATGTTAGCTGTTAGCAAGTCATCATCTTTAAAGCAAACCCTGGGTTCCTGGTGCTTTGAGCACTGTAGAATTGCGTGGTGGGACCCACTGATTGCAGCCCACCCAGGAGATGCCTGTCTGTCCTCCCATTGTTCCAGTGGAGCAGGGCTTCCTCTCTCTGATTGATTACACTCTGTGAAGCCACATGTTTTCATGGTTCCTTTACTCCTGAGCCAGCTGTCAGGCAGAGAGAAGGTTCCTGGGCACACACTGCTTCACGCCTTTCATGTCTAATTTCCTGAGTACGAAGGCAGGGCTGATTCCTGCTGCCTGTCTTTTCATCTTTCCTAGCCATCTTGCTTGTCGGTGTACCCGGCCACCGAAAACGTCCACGGAAGGAAAAGGTTGAACAGTGTTCCTCTGATTGTGCCTGTTTGGCTCATTTTGGAAATTTTATTTAAAAATTTGAACCTTGATCTCTAGACAGTATAGCCACGGGTGCTGTTTGTTGAATGAGTCTTCATATTACATTTAAGTTGGGAATTTTACTATTTATCATTGAATAGTCCTCAGATAAATATGAAATTTAGATATGTAGTTTTACCCAAGGCTCAGTTCTACTTCCTGCAGCCAAGTGTTTATTCTGCCAATTCAGCATCATGGTCCATAGGCAGAAACCCTGCAGCCTGTGTGAGCTGCACCCAGAGAGGAAGGTGGGCCCGAGTAGAGACGCACTTCACTCAGGACTTGAACTCCTCAGGACTCACTGCCCGTCACCCGCCAGTCCATCAGGACTCAGCACAACCATCTTTTCTTCTTGAACCTGTTTCGTGCTTTCCCACCCTGACCTGGGTTGAGTTGGGAAGCTTGTGATCTGGCCCCTCAACGAGCCAGGTGCTCCTTGAACCGAAGCTCCAGGCCTGGTGCGTGGTGACAGTGGACCCCCCATCTGCAGAGTGGCTGAGGGGACTGCTTCTGGTCTCTGCAGGAACTTCTCTTCTTTTATTTCTGGTGACTCAGATGACACGGGCCGGTTGTGTTTGATGTGTTATGGGCATGGGAGACACATGTGCTTTGTAGACCCTTGGCACTGCGAAGGGTAGACCCCTTCCCCCCACCCCCCGAAAGCAAGAGATGAACATGGAGAATCCACTGTGGGTTCTTGGGGAGGGTGGAGCCCACACCTCTTAGAAGTGCTGTGTTTGGGGCTCAGTATGGATTTGGTGAACACCTGTACCCGTGCTTGAACTGATGTGCGTGGCAGTGGGCACTTCAAATCTGCTTCCACTTCCGGTGTCCCTCAAAGTCTGCGTGTAATCATTAGAGAACATGGATGTGCAGAAGCATCTTCAAGAAGCAGCGTGTCCCCCTTCTCCCTCCTGCCACTGTGATAAGTTAGTGATGCCAGGCCTGTGTCAGAAGATGGGCACTTCGATGAGGCTCCTGCCTCCCGCCCCAGGGTGGTGCCCACCCCCCTCATCCCCTGCCCTGGAAAGAGGCGTGGTCTCGATCAGGACCAGCTGATAGCTGCCAAAGCTGCCCATCGTGTACAAGTAGGCTTTTTAGCAGAGCTCATTATGGGCTTGTTTCTCCTCTCTTGGAGTAGGCGTGTATTTGAGGTTGAGAAGGTGACCAGCAAGTTGTCTCATAGGGAGGGGGCAGGGGAGGCAAGCTTGCCCCTCCCCACCCCTGTCCCCTCTGTTTTAGCCCTGGAATTCTCAGGACTTCCCAGTATCATATCAGGATCTCCTGGGTGCCCCCTGGAGCCTGTCAGCTCCATAGTGTTGGGTGGGGGGATGGGGCAGTGTGAAGAGGTGGAGGGAGTCTTGGTAAGTGGGCGGTGGGCTCATGGTAAGTCTGTCGGGGGGCCCAGTGCTTCCCTAGGTCTGAAGTGCGGGGCGTTCGAGAGTGTTCTCAGCCTATAAGACCAGGGTCCGCTCAGGATGAAAGTCAGCATGGGAATACCACGCGGCACTAGGCTGGTTCACGTCTTAGAGATAAGACTCCCAGGACACTTCTGCCCTAAGTGGAAGCTTCCTCTTCAGACCAAAATAAATGCAGAGTAACCAGAAGGCAGACAAGGAAACGGGCAGGCCAGGGAGGAGACCGGAGGTTGAGAAGGGTAAGTGCAGAGGTGGAAAGAAACTCTGCACCAGCTTCCTGCTGGGAAAAATATGGTTCTCCATCCGTGGGGGGTGGGGTGGGTGTGGGTGGCCGAGGGGGTCAGACAAACTCCTTGGATGGCTCAGGGAGAAGAGAGAGATGAAATGCAAGCAAGACAAGATGCCTGCAGGCTGAAGCAGAGCAGGGGGCAGGCCAAGCAGAAGGAAGGAAGAGGGCCTACTTTCCAGGGAGCACTGGGCCCTCCATTTGGCTTGGCCCTTCCCAGGTGGCGCTAGTGGTAAAGAACCCACCTGCCAATGCAGGAGACATAGAGATGTGGGTTCGATCCCCAGGTCAGGAAGATCCCCTGGAGGAGGGCATGGCAACCACTCCAATATTCTTGCCTGGAGAAACCCTATTCTTGCCTGGGAAATCCCATGGACACAGGAGCTTGGCAGGCTACAGTCCTTGGGGTCGCAAAGCGTTGGACATGACTGAGTGACTAACACTTTCACTTTTTTCACTTTTTCTTTTGCTTTCTGTGGGGTACAGCTTGGGAAACACTGGATTAAGACACTGTCCTGCCCATCAGGGGTGTGCATACAGCACTATTTTCACAGTGTTTGTGGGGCAAACAATCTGAGTGTTCGGGGTGGATTTGTACCCACTGATTCATCTGTCTTGCCTGGAACCCACGAAATCCTTTTGCAGGATGGTTTCCTGAGATAAGAATGTGGCATGGACAGAGTGTGAACCAGTTCTGCATGAAAGCACCATCCTTAGCCCCCACTTTGAGACAGTGGTTCTTTAATCTTCCTGATTCCAGTATTAGCAGGTGGTGGTGGGAATGCTCCACAGCCCTTAATTAAAAAAAATTTTTTTTTTTTAATGTGGAATTTTTTAAAAGTCTTTATTGAATTTGCTCTGCAGTATTGCTTCTGTTTTATTTTTTGTTTTTTGTTTTTGGCTGTGAGGCATGTTATAGTAAAGCTCTGACCTTGGAAATGATTTACTTTATGACTGCAGTAAGATTGATGGTGGCCCTGTCGAGAGCTCCCTTCCCTGCCTTCCCCAGTGGCTCCTCAGTGGGGAGGGAAAAGGGGCAGAGAGTCTTGGAATTGCTCACCTGAGGGGCGTTTCCTGCCTGCACAAGCCAAGCCTTGTGTATGTTGCAGCTGAAAGATTTAGAATCGTCATTCAGCCTCTAACAGGGCTACTAAGAGTAGGTCCTCACACTGGCAGCGGCACCTGGGCGTGACTTCGACATGCATGTTCTCAGGCCTCCAGAGCCGGCAGCAGACCCTGCATCCCTGGTGCGGACCCTGCTGGTGTGTTTCCCCAGCCCCACCCCCTAGGGTTCCCATGAAGTGGCACTGCCCTGGACCCATGGTTCTTAAAGCAGGGTCTCCTGGACACAGCTCTGGACTCACCCTCAAGCTTGTTCAGAGCCACTCAAATTCTTAGTCCCTGGGTGTTGACAGGAGGCAGTGGGCATGCTCCCTGGGCCTTCCCAATGCTCAAGGAATGAATCTATAAAGTCATCCATTCTCCGATGTGCATTTCCGGGACTTGGAAGTAGAGAGGAGCTGAAAAGGTCGCTTAGTGGTTAATAATAAAAGCTCACCAATCTTCCTTGCTGAAGATTTGAGTTGTGGCTCTGGACCTGGGCCCAGGGATGTTTTAACAACCCTCCAGGCGGATGGACCCTCGAGAGGTTCGAGAGTCCCTAGACTGCAGTTGCCATTGGTCATGTTGGGCAGGAAGGCAGCCTTATTGCAGCCTCTGCCTGCCGGCCTGAGGTTGACTCCAGGCAGCTGCCCATCTCTGCTGCCCCTTCCCCTGATAGCAGGCCAAGGGTGCTGCCAGGGAGACGTATTCTGCCCAATGGCAGTAACGTGCTCACTTGGGCTCTGGTGGAGAAGAAGATGTAGTTTTGAAGTGGGGGCATTTCTTTCTTCACCTTTTCCCTAGTCCAGCCTTGATGTAGCCCCCAAGCCAGCCTTGCACTGGGTCCTCAAAAGCTGGCAGTCAGAAGGTGGAGGCCTGGACCTGGCCTGCCCTCCCCGCATGCCCTGGGCTCAGCCTGTCTCTCCGGCTCCCAGAGGCTCCTCCTTGTCTCTGAGCCGACAGAGGCCCTTGAGCTCAGGCTCCCAGGGAGGCTGCCCGCCGCTTTCTTCCAGGACTCTCTGTGGGAGTCCAGGCTTACAGATGTTTTTCTCCAAAGGTATCTAGGCCTTTGCTGTGAAGAATTCGGTAAACATGGAGAGGCTCGATGGAAGAAAGATGAAGATGGAAGAAGGTAAAGCTCAGGTCTTCACAGTGGGTGGGGTTGGCCGAGGTTGGGGCGTGGTGGGGGCTGCTTTTGTCACACTGGTGCAAGGATCTGGTGGATTGGAGAGACAGAGGGGCAGGTCTCTGGGTAGTTTCATCTCTGTCCTGTACAGTGGATGCCCTAACCCGCAGGACCCTGGAGTTTCGCATCTGCTTTGGGCAGGCAAGGACGGGTGGTCACATCTGTGCCCGGAAGCTTGGATGCTCTCCTTCTAGAGCGAGGTGACGTCACGTATCCTGTCTCCCCCCAGGCACAGTGACAGCCTTGCTGGGACCTGGAACCTTCCACGATGCTCTTCCTCATGGCCCTATCTCCGAGGAGCTCTCATTTCCCCACAAGGGAGCCTGGGAATCACTTTAGAATCTGCCTCTTCTCTTGAGTTATAGTGCTTTTCACTGAATTCAGGCTGAACCTTTTAAGTCCCCTGCCTCTCCAACTCATATCAAAATGACCAAAGGACTATAAAATTAGGGCAAGTAGGCAACACCTGAGGAAATAGAGGAGGAGAAGCTGCGGGAGGGAAATTTGGAGGCCTTTCTTCTGGACCAAGTGAAGCTGCAAAGGAAAGAAAGAAGATCTGACCTGGAAGGACTTGGTATTCACAGAGGGATGGGCTGCTTGGCAAACTAATGGGTGGATTTTCCAGTAAGGCTTCCCCCACCCCAGACACCCAAAACTTCTGGCCAGCAGCTAAAGTGAAAAGCTTATGTATGTGTGAGCCTGTGAGACTTGAGTTCAAACCCACCATGTGCTAGCTGAGCAGGATGGACAGCCTTGGGCTTGTCCTCTCTTAAAGGGGGATGACATCCATTATCAGGTGTAACAAGGATTAAATGAAAAAGGCAGTGAGACTCAGCCAAGATGTTCATAGTTGCTGCTCACTGATTACTCTGTGCCAGGTACTGTGCTAAATAAAATCTTTACATATATTGCTTCCTTTAATCCACAAGAAAGCTCTTTGGGGTTGGTCTTTTTCTAATCAGTGCTTTACAAACAAAGCAGCTGAAGTTAAGGAGGGTCAGAGACTTGCTCGAGATTCACAGATAAGAAGATGGGGTGGAGAGGGTGGAGAATGAATTTGAACTCAGATAGTCCAAGTGCAAAGCCCATGCTTTCAACCCCTGAGCTACACTGTTACAAGTCCTTGACTTATATTACTTTATTTCATCCTTCCTATAGCCTTATGGTAACCATTTTTACTGGTGAAATGACACAGGTTTATAGGTTAAACAATTTGATGTATGCAAAGATTTGAAACCAAGCCTGTTGGACTCCAAGGTCCCACTCTTGACAATTGTTTTCCTTAATTAATATACTCTGTGTAGTGTCATTCTGTCTCCCAACTTTACAGATTTTCCAGTAAAGCTCCCCCCACCTCAGACACCCAAAACTTCTGACCAGCAGCTAGAGTGAGAAGTTTATGGATGTGTGAGCCTGTTAGATTTGAGTTCAAGCCCACCATTTTATTCCCACTGAATACAGGGGGTGGAAGGGCTATCACGCCTGATGGGGAGAAATCCAGACTCTGATTCCTCTGACCCCTAAAGAATGGAACCATTGCCACGAGTGCCTCTAAACTGCCTGTGTTTCTCTTTGCCAGTAGAACTCACTGAGAACATCGGGCTCCCAGTGAATCTGCTTGACAAACACGACCCGTGGCCGGCCTATGTCACATACACCTCCCCGATGGTGAAGAGACTCATAGAGAAGAGCAAGGCCAGAGAGCTGGAGTGCCTGCAAACGGTGGAGGAGAGTCGGCGGGGGGGCAAGCAGAGCAAGCCAGCCAGCCTCATCCAGCTGAAGAGGAGGAAGTCTTCCAAGTCCTCAGGCACTGCCACCTTCAAGGACCTGAGGTCCGAGACCATGCTGTCTGTGTGGGGCCCCCTCACCATGTCGGCCATGGGGCCCCCGGGGGTCCCAGAGCCCCTCCACCTGCACTCAGACTCCAGGGCGAGTCCCACCACCAGCTACAACAAGATCATCTTTGCCCGGGCGCCCACCATGAGGACGCTCCCTTACACGGCCGGGCGGCCGTCAGAAATGTTTTGCCTCTAGCCAGAGTCCCCGCAGCTGACCCCGGAGCTTGTATGGCAATTAAGCGCCGTTTGCCACATATTGTGTGGCGGCCCTTGCGTTGGAACTCGCCCCTGCTGGTGCAGAGGTTGGCTGAGATCAACCCCAAGGGATGGGGGCCATGGGTGGGCGGGTGCGCTCCCTCTGGCAGTGCAATTAAGTGGGCCTGGGAATGCCAGTCTCCAGTTCCTGGTGTAGATGCTTAGGACCCAGCTGAGGACGAATCAGTTCTGGTCCAGGCAGCAGACAGAAACCACACCAGAGAGCAGGCCACTGAAAAGGCAGGAAGAGGGTTCAGAGGGCGTGGATGGAGAGGCACCTGCAGGAAGCAGCCTGGGGCATGCACCCAGGGAAGATGCAAATATATTAAGCTAGACGCTTGGTGATGGGCAGGTGGGCTGATCTCTGATTTCTGAGGTGGGCTAACGAATGCTTCTCAGCAGACGCTGGTGTCCTGAGCTCGGAGGACAGCCCTGTGGGGTGGCACCCCCGCCTCTTGGCTCATGGATGCACATGCTTGGTTCCAAGAGTGTTGGGGAAGCCCAAGAGAGGCTCAGATGTTTCTGGAAGGAGTTGACACCGCCCAAGTGAATGAGTATTGCTGAGGACAGGAAGCCAGCAGGAACCAAATCTGGAGCAAGTCCCTTCTTCCTCCTCCAGTCTTGACGCTCCCTCTGGCTCTCCTGATAGGCAGAGCCCAACTGGGAGGGAAATAGAAATGTGGTTTGCAGCAACCCAAATCCTGCGTCTCAAAGCAGAGTGTGAAAGGATGGACTTAGAGCCAGGGAATTAAGCTTGAGTCCCTGCCCAGTGGGTTCCAAGAGATCCCACCTTGCTGTCCCATTTGGTTCCTGAACCTGTATTGGGAGGTTTCTTCCTTGGGGGGGGCGGGGCTTACAAAGTGGCTATGGGGGTCCAAGTGTCCGCTGCTGAGAGATGGGGGATTCTGTCCCCTGGGCTTCTCTGAGGCTTGTGGAGCAGAGCTGGCGGGGAGACAGCTCCGGCTGGACCCCAGCTGTGCTTTGTCAGACAGCTGAAATCGGTCCACCCATGCTTGGGCTATTCCCAGCTGGCCTCAGAGCAAACGATGCTGTCCTCAGTCTGGAGGCAGACACACTATGTGTTTAGTCACAGAGGGGACCCAATGCGACAGGCAGACCACCCAGTCTCGGCTCTGGGGCTCCTGCACTGAGCGTGGCTTCACTGATCGCATCTCTCTTCTTTGCCTCACCCAAGTGTCTGTGCTTGTGTTAGTGAAACGGTTAATATTCACCCAGCTTCTCACAGAGACACAGAAGATGCAATGAGTTAGTTGTTGGAAAATGTGGAAGCTGCCCTGAGAATGTGCCCTCTCCACCCAGGAGCCCTGCAGAAACACTTGGCTGCACTCTGGCTGCTGTGAGCTGTGTAGAGAGTTGCACAAGTTAGGAGCTCCAGATCCATTCCTGGGTCCGCAGCTCTTGGCCAGAATGAATTCTTACAAAAATAATATGATTTACAGTGAATCTGAATGACTGTTTTTTGGGTCCACGGAACATTTACACACTTGGAAGCGAATGATGAATTCCTAACAAAAAATTTTCTTTTCTCTATCCCTTTATGGGAGTTTATAGCTAGAGTATACTTGGGAAGTGATGGATTATAGATTTTCATGGTGTCAGTGTTTGCAGGGGTTTGGGCTGATTTCTTTCCATTCCTTTGAAGGTAGAGTTGTTACATAGTGTTTTGTTTTGTTTTTGGTGGCTGTTGCTTTTTAAATTTCTAGGTGTTTCACAGTTTTTACAAATATATACTCTCTAAATGAATGGTTGTTTTATAGATAATATTGCTTAGATTAATTCTCAGTCTGTTATAACATATAAGCAGGAGCTAAGCACACCAGTACCTTACACTGTGATGAGAATGGCTTGTGTCTGTGGCTGCAGTCCAGACACAGTGGCTTCTGGGGCTGTTTTAAGAAAGAAAAACTTTTTTTTTTTTTTTTCCAGATCTGGATATTTATTTATTTATTTAATTTATTTTTTTTTAAAGTTTTTTATTTTTTTAATTTTAAAATCTTTACTTCTTACATGTGTTCCCAAACATGAACCCCCCTCCCACCTCCCTCAAGAAAAACTCTTAATTGCTTTGAAAGGGAGGAGTCTGTTCAAGGCCAAACTGGGTTCATAGGTCCAGCCACTTCAAGAACTTGCCATGTTGGCTTGAGGACCGAGGGGGCTGCCTGGAAGGGGTTCTCCTGGAGAGGCAGCTGATGGACGGAGTAGCTGGACCAGTGATGAAGCCTCCGTCACTGGAGGAAGGAGGGTGACCCTGAGGTATCGAGGCAGCTGTTGCTTAAATTTGTCTCCAGGCCCAGATGCCTGACTAGAGGTGGGGGCCCTGGAGCTGAACTTGTGCTAAACTCATGGAGGACTCTTGCTAAAATCCTGGGAGGCCCTGAAGTAATGACAAAAAGTGGGGGAGAGACTTCTTGATGTCACAAGGCACCCACATGCAGGTCCCCGCCCTGGGCGTGGACATGAAGCTGTGGGTCTGTAGAGCCCAGTAGATGCTTGGTGGGACTGGACTGGCTTTGTTCATGAAGCTGGGAGACTTCCCGGTGCTCCCAGGGCCTGCAAGCAGCCTTCCAGCTGCTTGGAGTCCGCCCAGCGGGTGGGGCTTGGAGAGGAATGTGGATTCTTCCGAGTGCAACCTCAGCCGCCTTCTGAGTGGAGGGCCTGGGGGAGCTCAGGTTCCTTTGGATGTGCTGGACTCACAGCACGTGTGGAGTCCTTGGGAGTCCACAGCCCGTAGCCGCCGCCTCTTTATCTCCACAGCATCTAGAAAGTTCTGTTTGTCAGGGGAGCTGTTTCGTCTCCCCACTCTGGCTGGTGTGTGAAACACCAGAGTGTATCTTTTGTTAGCCCTTCTGTGCTGCTCAGTAACTGAGGACCCCTCTGCCTCTGACACGTTGAGTAGCTGTTTTTGAGCAAATTCTCTGGCTCCCGTGCACGATATGGTTTTTGTCTGTTTGCAGATTTCACAGTTGGTGTTTAAACAGTTGACGTTTACCTTCAGCTGAGCCTGTGGTCCTTGCCATTCAGGGGTTGGGAGGGGTGGGGGTGGGGAAGGTGGGCTGTAAGGACAGACGATCTGGCAATTCCTGGAGCTGGGGTGTGCCAGCCAGATGTTTGGGGGTGGCCCAGGGATCCTCCAATTGGAAAGGGAGGCCAGGCGCTTAGTGGAGCCGGGGACTTAACTGCCAGCGCGTATGATTACAAATCCTTCTGGTCCATTAGGGGGCCTGAGGGCCTTGTATGGGAGGCACAAAAGCCTCACAGTCCCCTTAGTCCTTTTTTTCAGGACAGAGATAAAATAATGGGCCCCCTGAGGTAGGGGTTTGGACCCCTGGGCTTTGATGGGGGCCCTGGGGACACAGCCCAGGAATCCCAACCAAGGGCCAGCTCCACATCCCTGGAGACGGAAAGCCAGCGGCAGGAACGCCAGCCCTGCAGCCTCACTCTGCGTGTCCACAGAGGTGGTAGGAAAGACTGTAAAGTGCTCTGTGGGATGTGGGTGCGCCCGTGTGCCTGTCCTGCCCCTGTGGCTCTCTTCAGCTCTGTCTGAGTCAGTCACTCCTAGAAGCTTCTTGGAATCCCCACCCTTCTGGAGTGATGGGCGTGTGTGCAAAACCCGCACCTTATCAGTGATGAGACCGAACCGGAGCTGGAGGGGCAGTAATCAAGGGCCTGGGATTTACCAGGATCCAGTGTTGCTGAGCCTCGGCTGAAGCTCAGATAATCAGGAAATCTTCCCTCTTCCTTGCTCACTACCCCCTTCCCCAGCCCCAACTCTCACCAGGGATGCAAAGCCTCAGCCACCTGCCTTCGTTCTAAGTTGCTTCAGTCCGACTCTTCGTGACCCCATGGACTATGGCCTGCCAGGCTCCTCTGTCCATGGGATTCTTCAGGCAAGAATACTGGAGTGGGTGGCTATGTCCTCCTCCAGGGGATCTTCCGACCCAGGGAGGGAACCCGTGTCTCTTACATCTCCTGCATTGGCAGGCGTGTTCTTTACCACTAGTGCCATCTGATTAGGTACTTGGAACTCACACTGTGCTGCCCTAAACCAGTGAGGCATGGCTGGGCACATGCAAGGGGCTCCCTCTGGGGCATTGGGATGGGCATGGAGGGCAGGCAGGGGATGTGGGAACATCCCAGTTTTAGGTGGAGCCCACCACTTCCCCCATATTCTGTGCCTTTGTCCCGACCACAATCCAGTTTCCACATGGGACAGGCAGGATAAACAGTGATGTGGAGATGAACTTGGACTCAGTGCCGAGAGCCCCATCTCTTCTCCCAGGCTCTCTGTTCCAGGGCAAAGAATTCCCTCCCCACCCAAGGCCTTTCTAGGAAGCTCCTAGTTGTGAGGGCCCAGGAAGGTTCCAGGTAACCCACTTCCCCTTCAGGTCCAGTCTCCAGCCACCCGGTAACCTCCGTCATTTTTGGTAGACAAGGTGGGCAGGAAGCTTCTGCATTTCAGACAAGACAGAATGGTTTCTGTGGGTCCGCCAGTCGGGAGGGGTGTTGCAGAGAGACGAACTGGTCCCAGGGAAAGTGACCACTGGAAGGACAATTGCCCTGTGGGCCCTGAGTGCACCAGGCCCTCTGTGCCCACTTCTGTGTGTTCCTGCTTGTCCAGGTCCATTCACTGCCTGGGGGCTTCTGTCTGTTGTCCTGGCTAGAAGGGAGCCCTTCTGGGACTGGACCCAAGCCCTCAGGTCCAAGTCCTGGCTACCTTCCCTGTACCCAGGTCCCCTTCCCCCCATTCCTTCTCTTCCTCCTTGTTTTCATCACTGGCAGTCCTGCTGATGTGTCCTCATGAGGGCCAGATGAGCTTGGCCTGTGGCTTTGACCCTCAGGGTCAGTGCCGGGCATCCTTTTGGAAGGCATCCACTCCTCCCTGTGAGTGGCTTTACCAGAAGCCAGTCCTTCATGGCGCATTCCTCAGGACCAACTCACCTGCCGCCGGACCAGCTGAGTTGGGAAGGAGGCTCTGAAAGTGTCATGAGAGCCGGACAAGGTCAGCCGTGCTCATGGTCATCTTCCCAGAACGTGGCCCATGGCCTGGCACGTGACTGGAGCTCAATTACAAATAATTTACAACAGCAGTTCCCAACACCTGGAACAGAATGAACTGTGATGTATCTTTTGTAATGTCCAGAGGCTGGAGAAGCCTCTTGGCTAGGGTTGTGTAAAAGGTTTGAGGCAAGGGGCAGGCAGCTTTGCTGGAAAGGTCCTTCTGGTCCTGATGGTGTGATTCGAATAAAGGACCCAGGTGGTACCCTGGATGTGCCCTTCCCTGAAGGACATGGAGGAGCAGCAGGCACAGTCTCTCAAAATTCAACATCTAGTTACTCTGTCCTCTTAAAACGACCAGCCCATGCCCGTCTGATGGAACTCCAAGTTAATGTGTTTTCTCCATCCTTTATCAGAAAGGATGTAAATTCACAGACCTAACACCATCTCCCTTTCCGACGTCGGCAGCCATCCAATGGGCACCCTACAAATATGTGCTGGGTGCTGACTTGTGCCAGGGACCCCAAGGGGGCTCAGCGTGAGCGCGGCAGACACTCGGTCTTCCATCTGGCAGTGCAGACCCTGGTCCGTCACCCTTGCATGTTACAGAGAAGCTTGGGGTTTGTGGAGCGCTCTTGCTTGAAGCACCTGGTGTGTTCTCCCCAGGCTCATGACAAAGGGCTTAGGGAAGAGGCAGGATTAGTATCAGGACAGCTGCTTATGAAAAGGGGTGAGGTCATGTCGAATTTTTGGCCAAACTGAAGTTTGGCGGCCTGGTGAGTTTTTTGAACTTTGCCAAGCTGCCTTCAGTTTACGCTTACCCGGCTGCCGTGTTTGTTTCTGTAGCACCATGGAGCTGTCCCCGGGCTCGGGAGCGAGCTTCGGGGTGTGGCGCCTCTCTCCCGGCCCGGCCCCTCGTAGCAGAACAGAGGCAGCACCCACATCTGCAGGCTGCTAGCCCTAGGATTTTTACCTCTAGCCTTCCTGGCTGAAGGGCTGGGGCTGGGCGAGGCAGCTTCAGATGTGGGGGGGGCCCCTCCAGTGTCTGTACTTTCCCCACCGGGTGGTGGTCAGGTCCAAGCCCTTAGCATCTGGGCCCCTAGACATATGAGCCTCACCTGAACTTTCCCATGTCTCAAAACAAAGAGACCAGGTCTGGCTTTCCATGGTTTCTACCTGCCTTTCTGGGTTTTGGGGGACCCGTCTGTAGACCAGGGCGAGGGATGTCCTTTAACCAAGGGACGAGGCGTGGTCTCTGGCTCCACCTTGTCATCATCTTGGTCATACCTGCAGAGCCCTCCCTCTCTGCTTGCCTCTCTCCCTCCCTTTTCCTCCTTCCTTTCCATCTGATTTTCATTTTATTTTTTGTCATTGTAAAATGAAATGATGCTTGTTGTGACTCAGTCTCCCTGCGGTAGAAGTGACTGAGATGGCCTGGGCTGCACAAATTTTGGAGAAGCAGGCCCCTTTATGCTCAGATCCTGGGTCTGAGCCTCTATCCTGAGGAGGTGAGACGTGCTCAGGTGCACCCTGGGAAGCTCTGAGCACTGTGCACCACTTGAGGTCACCCTGGCCGTTCTCTCACCCCAGAGCCATTGCTCCGAAGTCCCAGGCCACTGCTCTCCCTCTTCTCCACTGGGTCCCCCTATGGTCTCCCAGGGCATGGCTCCCGCAGGTTGACACACATCAGTAAATCTGCCCTGAAGGCCTCGGGGTGGCAGAAACTCAACAGAATAAATTACAATTCTACTGGAACTGTGTACTTTGGGAGGCCCACAGTCTAATTCTGAGTGGTGTTCCCTGGTGAGGACCAGCTCCACCTCCAACACGGATCTCAGGGCATCTCCGTTAACTCAGATTCCAGAACCAGTTCCCCCTGAATCCTTCATCTTCCCTTCCTGCATCAATAGCTTCCCTCTTGATCACAGAATTGCTGCTGGGGTACCAAGCGCCCCATTTCTAAGAGGAGGTTTAGTAGTTCTGAACTGGAGAAGGCAGTCCCAATGTTCAACAGAACACACTGCAATTAAGAGCTCAGAATGGTTAGCAGGGGGCTTTCGTCTAGTCCTCTTTAGGGTCCTGCTGGCAGAATTCAGGCAAACTTCGCCTTCTGTTGTGCCAGAGTGGGGAGCTCCTGGCAGAACACACACTACCGCACCACCACCACCATTTCCACCTGCAGATCCATCACCATGACCGTGACCATCACCACCACCACCATCACCGTCATCACCTTCATCACCACCACCACCACCATCTCCATCACCACCACCTTCACCACCTCCATCAGGCCACGTCACCTCTGAACAAACTTATGAAAGTGCAGCCCTTATTTACTGAAAAATTACGAAACCAGCAAAGACACAGTCTCATTAAAGCTAAGCTAAGTCACTTCAGTTGTGTCCAACTCTGTGCGACCCCATAGACGGCAGCCCACCAGGCTCCCCCGTCCCTGGGATTCTCGAGGCAAGAACACTGGAAGGCCTATTGATAAATTAGAGAGAGGAAGACAAATACTGTAGAGTGTGTGAATGCTTAGTCACTCAGTCGTGTCTGACTCTTTTGGGACCCCATGGACTAGAGCCCACCAGACTCCTTTCTTCATGGACTTCTCCAGGCAAAATACTGGAGTGGGTTGCCATTCCCTTCTTCAGGAGATCTATCCAACCCAGAGATCGAACTCAGGTCTCCTGCATTGCAGGCAGATTCTTTACCACCTGAGCCATCAAGGAAGCCCTTGCTGCTAAGTCGCCTCAGTCGTGTCCACCTCTGTGCAACCCCATAGACGGCAGCCCACCAGGCTACCCGTCCCTGGGATTCCCCAGGCAAGAACACTGGACTGGGTTGCCATTTCCTTCTCCAATGCATGAAAGTAAAAAGTGAAAGTCAAGTCGCTCAGTCGTGCCCAACTCTTCGAGACCCCATGGACTACAGCCTACCAGGCTCCTCCGTCCATGGGATTTTCCAGGCAAGAGTACTGGAGTGGGGTGCCATTGGCAGAATCTAAGAATGCTGAACTCAGAAACGGGGAGAGTAGAGTGGTGGTTCCCTGGGGGCTGGGGGTGGGGGAGGAGTAGATATTAGTCAAAGGGTAAAACTTCCAGTTATGAGGTTGATGAGACCTAATGTACAGGATGCTGATTATAGCTGATAACACCATGCTGAATGTTTGAAGGAGGACTGAGGAATGCGTTCTGAGAAGCCCCAGTATGAGTGGGTGGGGTGAGGTGAGGGATCCAAGCAGAGGTTGGGAAGTAAGGGGGTGAGAGTGGGTCACCTCAGGACCCAAAAATGAAAGACCATTTCCCCCCTAAGAATGACCAACAGCTACAGCAGGGTTTTAGGCAGGGAAATAGCGAAATCTATGAGAGGCTAAACTCTGGATTCCTGGCTCCCTGGCCCACTACCATGAACATTAGCTCACCAACCACCTTAAATATCAAGAGGCGAGGAAAAGGGGGATATGAGGCCCGCCTCTGAGGAGCAAAAAGTCTTATATATACATGAATTTTGTTCTCAAGTGAGAGCTATCCCCTCCCAAGTCATCCATGTGATGCTATGTTCTCAACCTGAGAAGCTGTGCCCTGTTCAACAAGCTGGCTCTGCTTGGAGCCTTCTGAGCTCCACTCTCGTTGGCATTTTCTGATTCAGTTCACGGGCTGTAGCAAAACTCAGCTGCTCTAGGACCAGAGAATGAGGGAGGGCGTGTAAGAGTGGCTCCTTTAATCTCCCCCAATCATTCTGAAGATAAGGAGACAGAAGGTCAGAGAGGCCCAGTGATTTCATGGAGGATTTGAAAGCAGTCCATCCTGGTCTTCCTGATCCACTGCTGACGTCTGCCATGGATCAGGGAAGGGGGGCCTCTCCAGATAGCCCTGAGCACGCAGCTGGAATTTCCTTGTGGAGGGGGTGGGTGGACCACTATCTGCAATTCCTTTTCTTAAGAAAATCGCCAAATATAGTTTTCGCCAGAGATTTCGTTGAAACTTATTTTCCCAGCAGAGCACCCCAGGCAAGTCGTGTTTGCGTGCAAACCCTCCTTCCAAGGTGGTCCTAGTTTCTTGTGCTCCAGGAGAGTTTTTTGAAACATTTCCAAGCCCACCTGGTTCTCCTTTACTGATTTCATCTTCATGTAGAATGAGTTAAAGACCAGCATACTTTACAAAAGACAGGGTGAAAATACCCATGGGGCAAACCACTGCCAGGACTTTTTAAAGGCAACATTCACGTCCCTTCCCCTGCCTGCGTTCCAGGCACCAATAACTCTCCACCTGGAGCTTTCTCTCAATGCCCTGGAAGGGACAAGGAGTTAAGGTCCCGGGAAATGCCCTCAGTATGGCCAACAGGAGGGAGAAGACAAATAGCCCAGCTTCCTACCCCTCCCCCACTCCCCAGTTCGGACGTGTAAGTGAGGAGGTCCAGGCTGGTGACAGATGAGTATTTGAGTGGCCATCTGCTCAAGGATGCCCTGTGCCTCAGCCTGTGTTCTTCCTCTGCCCACTTCTCCACTCCCCTGCCCGTGTCTCCTGGGTTTACACCCCCCAGTAGGCTCCTTGTTCTCCAATCCTCATCTCAGAGTCTGCTTTTGGGGAACCCAAGCTAAGACATCATGCAGGCAACCCCTGGCTTATCCAGCCACCCAGGAATAAAGGAGTCCCTTTGCGGGGGAAGTTCTTTATTTTGTGTTTCACTCAGGGCACAAGGGCTCTTTGAAATGTGAAAAAAAAGCAAGGCGTGCATGTTTGCGGTCAAGAAACAAAAAAGACATCCACAGAATATGATGAGAAATCATTCTCTGCCCCCACCTCCCTGCCTGCCCCCTGCCGTTCCTCTGCCTGGAGGTGACCACCATTAACGGGTGGATGTGCATTCCTTGGGGGATTTTCTCTGTGCGCTCTTAAACCCTGAAGTCAGGTCACGTCACATCTCCTCTGAGTAAGAGACCAGAATCCTTTGTACAACCAGCAAGCTCTTCTGGCCTCCTTTCTGTGCCTCTTCTCCACGTTCTCCTTCCAACTGGCAGCTCTAGCCTGCCTGGACCATCAGGCTTCCTTCTCGGCGCCCTCCTGGCTGAAATGCTCCTGCCCCATCCTCACCCTTTCTCTCTGGCATCGAAGGAGTCTTGGCTCAAATACCCTTGTCTTGGTAAAGCTCCAGCCTGTCCCTTGCATCCCTCATATCTCTTCATTTTTTCCTCCATCACTTTCCTCCTGGTGGCCACCCCCACCACCTACTTACTGCTTGTCATTCTCCCAGGAGGATACATGCTCAGGAGAGCAGAGGGTCTGTGTTGTGTTTACCGCTGGGTCCCCGGCTCTTGGAACAGTTTCCATATCAGGTAGCTGCTTGGCAAAGCTTTGCTGAATGCGCACACTCCCCCCACCCCCACATGTTGTATGATACACAGTGTCCTGCTGGGTGCTTTTCCCACTTAGCCATCTTGGAGGTGGTTTCTCTGGGCACATAGAATCACTGCATCCTTTTAAGCAGCTGCAGAATGTAATGTTGTGTGTGTCCACCATGAATATAGCTCTTTAGCCGGACATAGTGGACATTTGCTGGTTCCTGGACGCAGAGTTGCTGTGTCTCTGCTCACACGAGGGGCACATCAGCAAGGTGAATTCCTGGAGTGCAGCTGCCCAGGTTCATTCTTATCTGGACAGAAACTATTACCAAATTGACCTCAGAAAATGTCACACCTGTTCACACTCCCCCTACAGTTGTGAGAAGCCCTGTTTCCCCACTTCCTAATCGGCACATGTGTTAATAAATTTTTGGTCTTTACTGAAAGGCTTCCCTGATGGTTCAGATAGTGAAGGATCCACCTGCAATGCAGAGACCAAGGTTAGATCCCTGGGTCGGGAGGATCCTCTGGAGAAGGGAATGGCTAGTCCAAAATTCTTGCCTGGAGAATTCCGTGGGCAGAGGAGCGTGGAGGGCTGCAGTCCATGGGATTGCAAAGAGGAGGACACAGCTGAGTGACTAACACTTTCACTTTTGACCTAATTAGCAAAAATTTTACAGATTTTAATGTGCCTTTTCTTTCTTTGCATTTGTTTATTCACCGTTTCTAACACACTCTCTCTGTGAACCATTTAAAAAAGATATTTTACTGATTTGAAAAAATTGACTTGGCCTTTCACTTGTGGCTTTCAAGTCCTCTTTTTGTATTAGGCTCTTCAGTCCTTTGCTCATAACCCGTCTTTCCAATATTTCCCAACCTTTCCTTTGTATTTTGATTCCATTTTAGTACTTTTGAAATGCATAAACTTTAAAATATTTATACAGTCAGCCTCATCAACATTTGTCTAATTCAGACCAAAAAAAACTTGTCTTAATTATAAAAGCTTTTCCTCTCCTAATCGGATGTGAAAAAATTACCTCACGTCCTTTTCTAGTACTTTTATGGTTTTTCTGTTTTTAATTAATTTTAGTTTAAATTGTAATTAATTAATTTTAGTATAAAGGCAGGAAGGAGGATTTAGTTGAACTTTCCCTCTCTGGTGAGCCAGTTTCCCCAACAACATTTATTGAACAATCCATCTTTCCCTCAATGACTGGAAACTTGCCTTTCTTATACCTTAAATTATGCTGTTTTCCAGTCTCTTTGGGGACTTTCTATTTCAGTTCATTGATCTGCCTGTCTGTTTGCCAGAGTCAGATTGCTTCTATTATGGCAGCTTTAACATCTCTTTTATTGTCTGATAAGAGTAAGCCCAGAGAACCTTTCTGAAATTTTTTTCCTGATGACCACTGAGCCTCTTGGTGAGAATGAAAGTGATTTTCAGGTAGTACAATTGCCCTCTTTTCTCTTAGGTAGTGAGACTGGTGACTAGAAGGCAGGCTCCAAGGCAGACTCCTTGACCCTTGTAACTGACAATCCTCTTGTTCCTGCTGAAAGGCTGAACTCCATAACAAGGTGACGGCGGGGTGCCTGTATTCCCTCACCTCCAAGCAGTGATACCTGCCTGCTGTTTGAGGCGCTGAAGGTGTGCTGGGGCTGGCTCACCTCCAGCAGGTGAGATGGGAACATCAGAACTTGAATTTGCCAACTCACGTAGTGGTCTGAAGGCCTACCCTTTCCACTTCGGAAAGTGATACCAAAATAGAAGGGAAATGCAGTTCAGAAGGAAATTCATCCTTCTTCACTCTTGGAAAAGGACTGACGCAGATGATGCTGACAAATATTTAAGGACACTGAAAGCACAGAGCACGGGGCTGAGGCCTCGGGGCCGCCGCGGACCTAGAAGTGGTGCAGAGCTGCCGCCCCCACTCTGACAGCTCCCGTCCCTGGTCCCCAGCAGTGGGAGCTTGGTATGAAGTTAATGTTCGCAGTGGGTGAGGCGTGGGAAGCAAAACAGATACGAAGACATTTTTCCTTCTCGGCTTCTTTCTCTTAGACTATTCCTGTTCCTCAGGAACAGGCTTCCATTGTGCATGCCCACCCTGGGCAGCTTGGCCAGGGTGCCATAGCCCGCCCCAGGAGACAGTGTGCCGGGCCCTGGGGGGCAGAGCTCGGCTCCAGAGTTGCAGCTACAAGACCACTCAGACCTCCCCTCGCAGTGTGCCCTTTCTCCACCAGCATCTGTCCTGCAGAATCACTCAAAACTCAGGAAGAGTCCAGAGCTTGACACTCAGAGATGAGCCCACTAGCGGATCCTCATACCCAACCGATGAGCAACATGTACAACTGGGCTCATCCAATTCTCGAGGACCACGCTGGTGTGTGTCTGAGATGGAGAAGGGCAGATGAGGATGACAGGGAGGGGGAGTGAAGGAGCTGCGTTGTTGTTCATTCCCTCAGTTGTGTCCGACTCTTTGCAACCCCATGGACTGCAGCACGCCAGGCTTCACCATCTCTCGGAGTTTGCTCAATCTCATGTCCATCAAGTCGGTGATGCCATCCAACCATCTCATCCTGTATTGTTCCCTTCTCCTCCTGCCTTCAATCTTTCCCAGCATCAGGGTCTTATCTAATGAGTCAGCTCTTCATATCAGGTGTCCAAAGTATTGAAGCTTCAGCTTCAGCATCAGTCCTTCCAATAAATATTCAGGATTGATTTCCTTTAGGACTGACTGGTTGGATCTCCTTTCAGTCCAAAGGATTCTCAAGAGTCTTCTCCAACACCACAGTTCAAAAGCATCAGTTCTTCAGCGCTCAGCATTCTTTATAATCCAACTCTCACATCTGTACATAACTACTGGAAAAACCATAGCTTTGACTATATGGACCTTTGTCAGCAAAATGATGTCTCTGCTTTTTAATAAGCTTTGAGTACAGGTCAAGTGAGGGAAGGGCCCCTGCCTCTAGCCCAGTGCCCAGTAAAGCCCTACCCCCTGTACTTCTGTGAGTGTTCAGCTCAATCAACAGGTGCTAGAGACTTTTGGTTTTTTGGTTTTAGAGTTACCTTTGTACAAAACAATTTTTAAATTTTTTTAAGAAGAAAGTGTGAACATAATATGTAAAGAAGTAATTACAAAACATTTTAATATAAATAGTACAAGTTGTGGAAAAATTGTAAACCTGCCGTCTAAAACTGATTACCCTTAAGAAAATTTCATGCTGTTTGACAGCTCCAGAGTGACTTGTTATAGGCCTTGGCTCATGCAGTGATGGAGGCCAAGAAGGCGCATGGTTTGCCCTCTGCAAGCTGAAGAATCAGGAAAGCCTGTGCTCTAACTGTTGTTATTTAATTGCTCAGTCCGGTCTGACTCTTTGTGGACTGCAGCACACCAGGCTTTCCTGTCCTTCACTGTCTCCTGTCAATGCTTCTACTGTCCCCCTCTTTATTTGCCATGAAGTGATGGGACTGGATGCCATGATCTTAGTTTTTTGAATGTTGCGATTGAAGCCAGCTTTTTCACTCTCCTCTTTCACCCTTGTTAAGAGGCTCTTTAGTTCCTCTTCACTTTCTGAGTGGTGTAACTGAGTCCGAGTTAAAGATCTGGGATTTCGGGCACCAATGGTGTAAGAGCTGGTCTGCATCCCAAAGTCCAAGAACCAGGAGCATCAGTGCTAGAGGGCAGGGGAAGAGGAGTGTTTCAGCTCCAGCGGAGAGACAGAGAATTTGCCTTTCTCTGTCTTCTTATTCTATTCAGGCCCTCAGCAGGTTGGATGAGGCCCACCTGCACAGGTGGGGGTGATCTTTACTCCATCCATGGATTCAAAGGCTAATCTCCTCCAGAGACACCCTTGCCACTGACACTCAGAAATAACATTTTACCAGCTCTCTGGGCATCCCTTAGCTCAGCCCAGCTGATGCTGTCACAGTTTATCCTCAAGGAGATCTGTCACAAGGGGAATTGTGGCATCATCTTCCCCATGCCTGACAGACAGATATTGGCTGCCCTCAGCTACCGAAGAGAGTAAATGAAATGAGTTATGGAGTAATAAGGACAGTTATGGTTGTTTTTGTTTACTGAGAGCTTCCCATGAGCCAGGCAGGGCTTAGTCACCTTGTATGACTTCAGATTTTACAAAACCAGAGAGGTAAGTACTCTTAATTGTTCCTATTGTCATAGATAAATCGCAGTTTAAATGCTAGAATTCAGCGAACCTAAAGAAATGCCTAGCTCCTAGAAAAATCTCAGTAAATGTGGCTGGAACAGCCACTCGTAGGGGCTCATAAGAGCTAACTGTATGAATACTTCCAATGCCAAGTACAGCTGGCCCCTTGCCGACTCCGCGACATTATGTTGGCAGCTTGAAATGGACCAGGGTGGGAGTGTTCACACCACAGAAATCAGCAGATACTACAAATCAGTTTTTTTTTTTTTTTCTAAACAGCCCGCTTCAGCACCATGACTACTTACTAAGATTATACTCCTATGACCTAGAAATCAGCCTAGAATTGACCCCTACTAAAATCAATATGGGCTTCTTTCCTGGCTCAGATGGTAAAGAATCTGCCTGTAATGCAGGAGACCTGGGTTCGAACCCTGGGTTGGGAAGATCCCCTGGAGAAAACCAATACACTGAAGAGGGGACTGGCCTAATTGGCTTAAGCGCTGGCAACATCTTTATCGTACTGATGATAAATTTCAATCAGGAAAGAATTTTACTCCTGTGGTCTTCAGCCTCAGGGGCAGGAGAACACCTTCGAGGGGTCTGTGCTCACGGGCAAATGGTTTGGGGAACCTCCAGGTACAGGTGTGATGTCAGGGACAGGTAAGTGGGTGTCACGGTGCCCTGGCACATATTTTCTGAACAGGTCCTTGAAAACAAACATGCTGCCCGGGAGCCCACGTTCTTGCAGGAACTTAGGAAAGCCACTTGGAATGTCTGTTCTTTTCCGTAAAGTGAGGGAATTGGATCTAGAAGGAGCTCCAGAAGCACCCAGCCCATCACTGCTCCATGCAGACTCTCTGCTCACAGAAAGTTCTGAAGACTGTGAATCATCGCCCAGGTGCAATCACCACGATTTTCATGATAACAGGTCTCCTTATTTTAGCACAAACCCAAGTGTGTGTTGTAAGGAATAAAGCTGACTGGAGGTTTGGATGCAATGACTCAAGGGAAGAACGAGACAGACGGTGTGCACATCTTATCAAGCAAGCAAACTTTCGCCCAGCACCTGGGGTGATCACTGCCCCATCTCCTGCTGCTTTGCAGTCCTTTGTTATCATTTCCCCTCCCCACCTCCAGATTATGAGGTTCTTCAAGGGCAGGGCTCCAATTGTATTCATGTCTTCATTCAACAAACATTCTTAAAAGCCTATTACGTGCTTCAAAGGGGATTAAAAGAAGACACGAAATTCTTCTGTTAGGAGCTCACCGGGAGGAGGAGTCAGAGAGAAACTGGAGGCAGGATACGGTGAGACAGACCCTGGCTGGGCAGGTGGAGCTGGAAGGTGCCGAAGATGCTGAGAAAGGGTGAGGTTAGTAGCGGGTGGTGACAGACAGGGCTAGAAGAATCTCTGAGGTGGGGGACTTGGGACTGAAACTGGCAGCCACGTGGCTGATGAGAGTTTACAAAGAGACACAGCCCCCGTGCTCACAGGGAACTTGATGCGCTTGAAATAGTGCAAAGAGACCCCTGAGCCAGGGCAGAAACAAAAGGCAGGAAGTTAGGACCCTCCAGGGACTTCCCTGGTGGTCCAGTGGTTAAGAATCTGCCTTCCAATGCAGGGGGTGCAGGTTCAATCTCCTGTAGGGGAACTGAGATCCCACATGCTGCATAGCAATGAAGACCCGATGCAGCCAAATAAAATTAATGGAAAAAAAAAAAAAAAAAAACCCGAACAAACTCCACTCTCTTGCTTTAAAAAAAAACTCTCCAAAGCTAAGATTGAGCTTGACATATACATACCACTCCCTGGAGAAGGAAATGACAACCCACTCCAATATTCTTGCCTGGAGAATTCCATGGACAGAGGAGCCTGGTGGGCTACAGTCCATAGGGTGGCACAGAGTTGGACCCGACTGAGCGAGCATGCAAACGTAGATAATAGAACCTACTGTATATCGCAGGGAAACCTATCCAACACTCTGTAATGACCTACGTGGGAAAAGAATCTAAAAAAGAGTGGATATATGTGTCTGTATAACTGATTCACTTTGTTGTATACTTTAAATGAACACAACAGAGTAAATCAACTATATCCCCATTAAAAAACAAAAGAACTCTTGAAAGCCAGGAAGGCGGCACATCCAAGTGGAGCCCAGGACACTGTGAGCTGAACTGAGCTGGCCACCAGGCTGGGTGGAGCCCTGGAGGCTTAGGCCACCGTAGGCCCCATGGCTGAGCAAGGGTACAGGTGGGGGGCATCAGGTACTGTGCCCCTGACCTCTGGCCAGGCCGACTGCCTTGAGAGGCACATGCCATGCCTGGAGAAGGAGCTGTGAGCCTCCAGAGGGACTGTGGGCAGCTGGCCGCCCCACTTGGGATATAACCCAAGGCCTAGCATCCCTGAGCTTGGGGCCCTGGGCATACTCAAGCAAGCCAGACACCCAGGGAACAGCATTCCTCCTTGCACACCCCAGAATGGACCCTGGCTCTATAGAGTAGGTGCCTCTGAGTGGATGCCAGCTAGTCCAGCCCCTGACAGGTGGGAGTGAGCACCCCGTCCTGAGGGCAATCAAAAATGCCAATCCGTGGAGGGTGTCCTGGAGGGGCTTCCTGCCTCAGACCAGTGTGTGGGTTCATGGAGATGGGGGTTGCTCCTAAGGCTGAAATTCTATCTCTCTGAGGAAGTGCATTCACTGTGACTGGAGATATTTGTAGACCCCAAGTCCATAAAGACAGTCCTGTAATGAGAGTGCTGGCATGGTTGCCCGGAGCTCAGAAAGCCTCGCTAGGTTTCCCGTCAGGCCCTGCCTCACCCCGGGGCCCTGGAGCAGAGACATCTCACACAGGACATTCCATCACCTGTACGTAGGGCCCCTCCCCCAACCTCACAACAAGGACCCTCCTCCCCACCTCAGTCCCCTCAGCATGGAGCTCGATGCTTCCCAGAGAGAAAGCCCCACTAAGGACTGGGGACAGAATGAGAACGGGTCCAGTATAGGCTTCCCAGGTGGCTCAGTGGTAAAGGAATCTGATTGCCAAGGCAGGGCACACGGGTTTGATCCCTGGCTTGGGAAGATCCCCTGAAAGAGGAAATGGCAACCCACTCCAGAATTCTGCCTGGGAAATCCCATGGACGGTAGCCCGCCAGGTTCCTCTGTCTGCGGGCTCGAGAAGAGTTGGATGAGACCGAGTGACTGAGCCCGCAGTGCAGGCAGCACCCATGTCTGTCCTGGAGCCACTCTGCTTGCTGCACTCCACGCCCACCCGCGAGGACCTTAAGTCAGGACGACGGCCCAGGGCCTGCTTCTTGCACAGCACACCTCCGAGGCCGGGCCCTGCAGCCACCTGGCGAGCTCAGCCCTTCCTTTCCCAGGAGGGCCTTCCACAGAGGCAGCCACATCTGCGCAACATCTCAGTGCTCATGGCCTCTTTGGGGAGGAAGAGCCGGTCCTCTTGGCTGGCTTGACTTCGAAGCGTTAATTCAGGATACACAAGACCCGCCAAGGGCATTCCTGCCAGAGATCATCTCCATCCAAACAGTCCTCGTTTTTGACGTCTGAGCGTCTTCCCTAGGGAGAGATCTCCTCCAGAGTTAGTTTCCTGTTGGCCTGAAGTGCTCTTTCTCATTAGGAATGAATTGTAGACACACGTGTCGAATCCATGTGATTCAGAAAAGGCATCATAGGCAAGAGGAATATTTATATTTAAAAAATTAAAAAAACATTTACTGATGTATAGTTGATTGACAATGTTGTGTTAACTTCTGCTGCACGGTGAAGTGACTCAGTTATGCACACATATATTCTTTTCCATGATGGTTTATCACAGGATATTGAATGTAGTTCCCTGTATTTTACCATAGAAACTTTTTGTTGGATATTTGTATTTTGAGTAATTTTATATGCATGTCAAAATCAGCTAAATCAGTGGCATATATACATATTTATAAGTATATATGTAATTAGTATATTATGCTATATATAACATATTACAGTGTAATACTATATAATGCATATATATATAATTTATTATATGTGTGCTCAGTTGCTCAGTCATGTCTGACTCTTTGTGACCCCATGGATTGTAACCTACCAGGCTCCTCTGGCCATGGAATTTTTCAGGCAAGAATACTGGAGCGGGTTGCCATTTCCTCCTCCAGGGTTATAGTATTATCCTATGTTATATATGTGGTGGTGGTCAGTGGCTCAGTCATGTCTGACTCTCTGCAGCCCAATGGACAGTAGCCCACCAGTCTCCTCTGTCCATGGCGTTTTTCAGGCAAGAATACTGGAGCGGGTTGCCATTTCCTCCACCAGGGGATCTTTCCGACCAAGGGATCAAACCCCTGTCTCCTGTGGCTCCTGCACTGGCAGGCAGATTCTTTATGACTGGTACCAACTGAGAAGCCCCCATACTACATATAATATTATACTAATTATATACCATTATATATAATATAGTATATTATAAATAATATATATTGATATTATACATAGAATATTTATTTTATCTACTCTTTGTAATCATAGAGACCTTTCTTCCCATGAAATGTTGTTGGGGTGAAATCAAGCAGGTGAAAGCTGGGTGGTCTGCTTGGAGGCAGGGAGAAGGCTGGGACCGAGGGGGAGGGAGGGGCTCTGGAGCTGGTCAGGCTCACCCCCTTTCCTGCAGGAGGCTGAGCACATGCTGGGAGCTCAGTAGGCAAACCACCAGTTCTAAGAAGCCCTACAATTACGATCCTCTAACATATGATTTAAAATCTTTCCCAAATGTAAATTGCTATTGTCAGGAGCTACAGTACCCCTCATCACCCCCTCCCCCCATATCCACACCAGGAATTTGGTTTAAAAAATTGTTATTTTAAACTTTATATTGCTTTTTTTTTTTCTATGAGAGAACAAATAGGGTATTTTTATTTTTAAAAAATTATTTTATTTTGACCTTGATAGGTCTTTGTTGCTGCACGTGGGCTTTCTTTAGTTGTGAGTGGCGGCTACCCTCTAGTTACAGTGTGCGGGCTTCTCACTGCGGTGGCTTCTCTTGTTGTGGAGCTCGGGCTGCAGAGCATGCATGCTCAGTAGTTGGGGCTCCTGGGCCGAACGGCTCTGTGGCAAGAAGGATCTTCCCTGAACCCGCGTCCTCTGTATTGGCAGGCAGCTTCTTAACCACTGGGCCACCAGAGAAGTCCAGGCCTATTTTATTTTGCTTTGTTTTGGCCACACTGTGCAGAATGTGGGCTCTTATTTCCCCAACCTGGGATTGAACCTGTGTCCCTTGCTTTGGAGGCTCAGAGTGTTAACCACTGGACCGCCAAGGAAGCCCTAGGAATTTGGGTTTTCAGGCCAACTGTTTGCTCCTCCTGCAGAACAGGGGAGCCTGTTGGGCTATAGTCCATGGGGTTGCAGAGAGTTGGACACGACTGAACAGAGCACAAGAGGATTGATGTTTTTACAGAGGCAGCACTGACCGGGGGCTTCCTTGTCAGCCCCCATCTCTCCATGTCAATGCACTGTTGGCTGCTTTGGACATTGAGGGGGCATCTTAGTGGAATCATCTTCTGGATGGGGAGGAGGTGGGGGCGGGGAGGGAAGGAGAAGGAATTGGGTTGGGTAGGCTTCCCACAGTACTATATACAGGTGACGGATTGAGTGAAACAACAAAGACAAGTTTCTCAAGGAAAACAGCTAACTCATTTGGGACTAATTACGATGCCTAAGAGGGATTTTGAATTTTGGGAGGGTTGTCCTTAACTGAGCTCAAACGATATCCTCTGCTGACTGTTAATTTAGGCTTGTAGAGTCATTCTAACTTCAAGTTTAAAAGTCCTGCATGCAACAGCCAGCTGCCAAAACTCACTAATGAGGATCCCAGGGGCCCATGGAGGGTGTTGGGGTGAAAGCTTCAGGCTTGATTTATGGATGCAGGGTAGTTAATAAACCTGGGCAAACTCGAGGAACCACCCACATTTGAGGGAACTTTTAAAAACCAAACTTTCTGGGATTTTTGCATCACCACACAAAAATTTCCTATGACTTAGACAACCAAGAGGGAAAACAATACTGTTTTTCATAAGCAGTTGAATCTTCTGCTCGGGGAGCAGAATCATGCATATATGTCCACCTGCCTTTGCCAAGGTCAGGTGCAAGACCACCGAAGCTGCTGCCTGGCACTGTGTGTGACTGTTGGCTGTGATGGAGGCAGACAGTCTTAACGCCCCAGTCGCTGAAAAGGAGCAACACTAAGATATCTGTCACCTTGGTAAACATTCCAGGCCATCCAGGGGCTCCCGGGCAGCCTGGGTGAATTTCAGAGGGAAGAAATATCCACCTTCAGGGACCCCCCATTCCCAAAAACGGACCCTTGATACCTGTGCACGTTCATGATTGGATAAGAAAGATATTCCCAGCCCGGCAGCTCCTTTCTCCTCCTCATTGACACTGAAGTCAGCACTGGGTGGCCATTTTTTTGGGGTGCAGGGACCCCCTGCCCTGCCCTGCCCGACTCAGCAGGTTGAATTACATGTGCCCTGTCCCAGGAGGCGCATGGCTGCTTCAACTGCACAATTGGGCTCAAAAGGTCAAGCTCCTCCCTTAGTTTGTATAGGACAAACCCGGCATGTTTATGAGCTGGTATGAAGAACTACACCCCCAAATGCCAATCCCACCGCACCCCCCCCCCCCACCATGTTAAAGTAGATCTAATTTGCCAGTTCAGGTTTCAGCCCCCACCTTCCCAGCCCCATCCAACTCCAGGCATGCATATTTCCACCTAGATGTTCAGCTCCCTGCCCCCGACAGTTATGAACATTTTTGATCGCAGCCACCTCTGTAATAACAGCTTGAGTTCCACCTTTAGGGGGCACACAAGATCCATCTGGGGATGGGACGTGCCTGAGGTGAGGCCTGGCATGAGCTGGGCCCCACCTGCCCCAATGCCCAGTCTATTTGCCGAGCGCACGCCCTGCTTCTGCTTTTCTTGAAGGCTGATCACCCCAAAGCTGGCCGCCTGGTTCCTGCTCACATGCCCAACAGCTTGTTGGTTCTTCCTCCTTGAATAGGGTGACTAGTGAAAGAAAGACATTGATCTTTAGGCTAAAAGGCCCTGATTTTTAACTTTTTAAACACTGTGGTAAAAAACATGTACATGAAGTTTACTATCTTAACCATTTATTTTTTGGGGAGGGGGGGTGGTTCCCAGGTGGTGCTTCCCTAGTGGCTCAGACAGTAAAGAGTCTGCCTGCAATGCTGGAGACCTGAGTTCGATCCCTGGGTTGGGAAGATCTCCTGGAGAAGGAAATGGCAATCCACACTGGTGTTCTTGCCTGGTAAATTCCATGGATGGAGGAGCCTGGCAGGCTACAGTCCATGGGGTCACAAAGAGTCAGACATTGAGTGACTTTTACCAGGTGGCGCTAGTGGTAAAGAACCCGCCTGCCAATGCAGGAGGACTTAGAGACATGGGTTTGATCCTCCGGTCAGGAAGATCCCCTGGAGGAGGGCATGGCAACACTTTCCAGTATTCTTGCCTGGACAATCCCATGGACTGAGGAGCCTGGTGGGCTACAATCCATGCGGTTTCACAGAGTTGGACAAGACTGAAATGACTTAGCAAGTAGGCATGCACATTGTACTTAATCTAATAGATGCAAAATATGCTCATTTCAGCATGGCAGCAACATAAATGTTTTCAATTTGATCTTTCACACCATTTCTGCACACTAAGCTCTTGACACCTGTGTGTGTTTTGCACTTAGCAGCATCTCGGCTTGGATGAGCCATGTTGCTCAGTGGCCACATGTATTGGTCAGTTCAGACCTAAATCAAACCTTACAGCTCACCCCTGCGAAAACCTATTGTCCGAGGAACTGGCTAATTCCACCTCCCTTGGCGCTCAGGTGGGCCATACCTTGGGCTGGCTGAGAATGGGGGATATACCAGCCTTGATATCAGGGTTCTGTGACCTTGGGAACCAGTCCTTGGTCGGCAGCCGCCTCCTCAACCCTGTTCAGTGGCTCCCACATCAGAGCTGTCTAGAGGGTCAGGGAAGAAGCACATGCCCTGAGATGCACGTGGACCACTTTGGACAAGCAGGGCCAGCAGCAGCAGCTTTTAAAGGACCTGAAATGGACTCCAGGCTGTAGGAAGGGAGTGGAGCTCTGGAAGCTGGTCCAGTGGCCTGGACTGGAGGGACTGGGGATTCTGCACTAGTCCTCTGGGCTGACCTGTGGGCCTCCAGCATCAGGGCCAGACAGAGCATTCCTCCCAGGACTTGGCAGTGCCACCCCCATGCAGCCACCTCTGGAGATGGCTGGAATGCCAGCAGCCCACGGGCCTCCTGTGTCAGCAAAAAGAGCCCTGGAGATGGGTGGCTGGATAAAAAGTCCTCTGTGTGCCATGGCGGGGGGGGGGTGGGGGGGGCGGGGCGGGGACAATGTCCACGACGGCCCACGCTTCCATTATGGGGACATTTCTCGCTCTGCTCTAGGCTCCTGAGAGAAGTGCAGATTTTCTGCAGAATTTGTGGCTTAGTGGGCTTCCATGTCTACTGTTTCCTTGGAGAGACTGCTATTCAGAGCCTGGCCCTCTACTCCCCGCCCGCATCCCCCACAAGTCCTGGCAGGTGCAGAGCGTGTTTTGAGCTGGTGGAAGGAGTCCGTATATTTTGCATTGACCGGATGAAATATATTATGAATGAAATATATTATGATTCATTTCAGTTTTTATTTATTTTTATTTAAAATATTTTTTGGCCATGTGGCCTGTGGGATCTTAATTCTCTGACTGAGGATTGGACCTGTGCCCTCTTCAGTGGAAGATCAGAGTCTTAACCACTGGACCACCAGGGAAATCCCCATTTCACTTTTTAAAATGTTTATTTTTATTTTTTAGGGGTATAATTTTTTAAATTGAAGTACAGTTGATAACAACGTTGTGTTAATTTCTGCCATACAGCAAATTGATTCAGTTATACATGTATGTGTTCTTTTCCATTATGGTTTTTCTTAGGATATTGAACATAGGTCCCTGTGCTATACCGTAAGACCTTATTGTTTATCCATCCTATATGTAGTATGTAATAGTTTGCTTCTGCTAATGTGTTTGGATATAATCTTATTATACAGTCTCAACAACTCAGTACAGACTTCAATCATAGAAAGAAAAAGCTTGTGTTTAGGTTCATATCTTCAACATTTTTTTAACTTGGCGTAATTCACGTTTTGATCTAGATGCCCACTTCACTTTTTAAATGGGGCTGCTTGAAAGTTAAAAAGCACAGCTGGGACTCACATCTTCTTTCTTCAGTGGGTGCTAGGTGTTATGATATCATAATGTCTGAGTTCCAGTATCACCTATCAGTTCAGTTCAGTTGCTCAGTTGTGTCTGACTCTGCGATCCCATGGACTGTAGCACGCCAGGCCTCCCTGTCCATCACCAACTCCCGGAATTTACTCAAACTCATGTATCACCCATGGGCCCTCACAAAACAAAAGACTTCGAGCAAATACTTTCTCTGGGCCTCCATGTCCTCTTTTGTGAAATAGGGGAGTTGAATTAGCTAACATCTGAGCCTCCTACAATTCTTTTCCACTTCTCTGCTACACACTCCAGTATTGTTGCCTGGGAAATCTCATGGACAGAGGAACCTGGCAGGATATAGTCCCTGGGGTTGCGAAAGAGTCGGACATGACTGAGCGACTTACACTTTCTGCTACCCAAATGACTTACACTTTCTGCTACCCAAATAACGTGGGTGAACTGGGAAGCAGTGCTGGTCGGCCCAGCCTGTCTCAGTTCCTGCAGGAGGTTAGGGTCCATCTCACCTCTCAGATCAAAGATTAAATAGCACAGTGTTGGTGAATGGATGTCAGGGGCATCTCGGGAGCTTTTATTTATTCATTAGCGAAAGCCTGCTGAATTCCCCGAGGACAGTTCTTCCTTTGGAAACCTGACCTCCCCGAGTCCCATCAAAAACCCACCCGGGAGAGGGGATGTATCTGAGAAACCCCACTGGCGGCCAGCCCATGAACACCTGGACTGCTTCTCAGAAATGGATTTCAGGGCCGGGAGCAGAGGCATTAACCACCTCTTCCAGAAACACTCCTCCGGCAGTCTTTTAAGAGCTGGAGGTGGGGGTGGCTACCTATGGCCTCTTGCTTATGCACGCAGACATTGAAATAAATATTTAAGATGAGCAGAGAGAAGGGCTAGAAGAAGCCCAGGTCTGTCTGTAAGTGTTTCTCGGTCCTCTCTGCCGACCCCTAGTCCACTGGCCGGTCATCACTTCCTTCCCTGCTGGTCGCTTCTTTGCCTTACATACCTTGACCTGTCCTTCTCCGGAGCAGAGTCTGGTCTGGTGTTGGGTGTTCCCTTGCTCTGGCCCCTCCCCCAGCCCAGGCTCCCTTCCCCTACACCCCCCAGATCCATCCAGCCCTGCCCTGCGTCCTGGCCCAGGATCCCCTCTGCTGGAAAGGCCTTTTCCTCCAGTTTCAAGCCCTGGAATCCCACCCATCTCTGTGTTCTTAGCTTTTATGGCCTGGAATTCCCCCACAGTCATGACCCTTTACTGTGGGCTTAGTCTGTGCCAATTTGTTTTCCTTCATCCTGCAGAAAACCACACCCAGTGGGGCTGTCCCCCGGGGAGGGTAGGTGAGGGAGTTTGAACCCAGTCAGTTGGCTCTGGAATCCACACAAGTGGCCCCTGAACGGACCACTTTCCCATCTGCCATCTTCTTGGTCTGCTGGCTTTCCGAATAAAGTCGCTATTCCTGGCCTCAACGCCTCCTCCCCCGTCATGCAGTAAGCAGAGTGACCTTGGTCTTGGTAACACACACAGTGTCCCCTTGCTCCTGCCTCACCCCGTACACTGCTACCCAAATAACGTGGGTGAACTGGGAAGCAGTGCTGGTCTTTGTCCTGCTCTCCTCTTGTCAGAAGAACACTGGGTCAGATTGGATGAGGGCACAACCCCGTGAGCTTATTTTATCTCTACTCCCTCTTGGGTTCATCTCCAGACACATCACATGCGTAGGTGGCAGGAGGAGGATGTCTAGATGTGAATCTGGGGACACGACTCAGCCCACAGCAGCAGGATCGGGGTCAACTCTCGACTGCAGTGGTGTAGGTGATACCTACCCTGATTCAGCCCTGAGTCCCTCCCGGTGCTAAATCCTGCTCAGCACTTGTAAGGAGACACTTGAGATTTTGACCAAGTCTGGGCCTTGAACCACAACAGCCTGAGGGTCACTGTGCATGGCAGGAGCATGAGTGACTTCATTTGGTTTTACCTGGATGTTTCGTGTGTCATCAATCAGAGTATCACTGTCACCCACTCTACTTCCATCTAGAAGAGAGTCTTAGAAGGCCTGGGGGTCCTATGGGCTTTGCAGGAGGTCCCGGGGTTAGGGAGAGAGGTTCAGGCAGAGCAGACAGCCTGCATGCGGGTCTCAGAAGTGAGGGGGTGTGGTCAGACACCCTTGTGTGTGAGCACAGGGCAGTGAAGGCGGAAGAGTGACAGCTGACATCCCCAGGTGCAGCTGCCGCTTGGCTTTGGGATATCATGGACTTTGGCTCAAGGGGCTGGGTCTCTTGGCTTCTCATTGTATCAGTCAGTCAGTCAGTTCAGTTGCTCAGTCGTGTCCGACTCTTTGCGACCCCATGAATCGCAGCACACCAGGCCTCCCTGTCCATCACCAACTCCTGGAGTTCACTCAGACTCACGTCCATAGAGTCAGTGATGCCATCCAGCCATCTCATCCTTGGTCGTCCCCTTCTCCTCCTGCCCCCAGTCCCTCCCAGCATCAGAGTCTTTTCCAGTGAGTCAACTCTTCCCATGAGGTGTCTGAAGTACTGGAGCTTCAGCTTTAGCATCATTCCTTCCAAAGAAATCCCAGGGTTGATCTCCTTCAGAATGGACTGGTTGGATCTCCTTGCAGTCCAAGGGACCCTCAAGACTCTTCTCCAACACCACAGTTCAAAAGCATCAATTCTTTGGCGCTCAGCCTTCTTCACAGTCCAACTCTCACATCCATACATGACCACAGGAAAAACCATAGCCTTGACTAGACGGACCTTAGTCTGCAAAGTAATGTCTCTGCTTTTGAATATACTATCTAGGTCGGTCATAACTTTTCTTCCAAGGAGTAAGTGTCTTTTAATTTCATGGCTGCAGTCACCATCTGCAGTGATTTTGGAGCCCCCCCAAATAAAGTCTGACACTGTTTCTACTGTTTCCCCATCTATTTCCCATGAAGTGATGGGACCAGATGCCATGATCTTCGTTTTCTGAATGTTGAGCTTTAAGCCAACTTTTTCACTCTCCTCTTTCACTTTCATCAAGAGGCTTTTTAGCTCCTCTTCACTTTCTGCCATAAGGGTGGTGTCATCTGCATATCTGAGGTTGTTAACATTTCTCCCAGCAATCTTGATTCCAGCTTGTGTTTCTTCCAGTCCAGCGTTTCTCATGATGTACTCTGCATATAAGTTAAATAAGCAGGGTGACACTATATAGCCTTGACGTGTAGAAAGTCCAATCAGAGGTTAACATGCAGAGCTGGGCTGTGAAAGGGCAGAGGGCGGTGCTGATACAGTGCTGATGAGCTCAGAGTAGATCCAGACCCTTCCTCAGGTCTGTTGAGTGGAGTATCTGGGGAGGTTCATCTAGGGTCCTGACTGATGCTTTTTTTTTTGTAAAATAACAGCTAATATTTATTGAATGTTTATTAAGTGTGGGTAACTATTATAAAGCTTTTATTGGGATTATCTGAATTAATGATCAAAACAAGTAGTTGTCAAACTAAGGCCTATGGGCCAAATCTTTTTATTTTTTGGTGGGGGGTGAAGTTGTTTCACAATGTTGCGTTAGTCTCTGCTGTACAATGATGTGAATCAGCCATATGTATATACACACCCCCTCTTAGACCTCCCTCCCCTTCCCACATCCCACCTCCAGGTCACCACAGAGCACCGAGCTGAGCTCCCTGTGCTATGCAGCAGGTTCCCACTAGCCATCTGTTTCACACACAGCGGTATAGAGAAGGCGGTGGCACCCCGCTCCAGTACTCTTGCCTGGAAAATCCCATGGATGGAGGAGCCTGGTAGGCTGTAGTCCATGGGGTCGTGAAGAGTTGGACACGACTAAGTGACTTCTCTTTGACTTTTCACTTTCATGCATTGGAGAAGGGAATGGCAACCCGCTCCAGTGTTCTTGCCTGGAGAATCCTAGGGACTGGGGAGCCTGGTGGGCTGCCGTCTATGGGGACAGAGTCCGACACGACTAAAGCGACCTAGCAGCAGCAGCAGCAGTAGCAGCAGTGTATATCTGTCTATGCCACTGTCCCAATTCATCTCACCCTTCTCCCACTGCCCGCACGTCCATTTTCTACGTCTGCGTCTCTACTCCTGCTCTGTAAATAGGTACATCTGTACCATTTTTCTAGATTCCACATATACGCTCTTTTTTCCCTTTTAAGTAAGAAAGATATACCACATCTGGCTGAACTGTCCCCAGGGCTCCCTGTCTTGGTAAATGTCACCACACATGTGCCCAGTTCAAAATGGGACCACCGCCCAGACTCCTGAACTGCTTTCTCTGGAGCGAATGCATCCCCAGATCCCAGTGAGTTCACCTGCTGCAGGCCTCGTGGGCCCTGCAGGACCACACACAAGGCTCCAGCCTCTCCCTGGGGACCTGTGGGGCTGGGTTTCCTGCTGGCCCGAGACCCCTCCCCTGGGATTCCTCTTACTCTCATGATCATCTTTCCAGAATGTGAATCCTTCCCTTGCCTGGGAGTTTCCCAGGGCTCTCCACGGTTCTTCAAGGTTAGTCCAAACTGTTAGGTGACCTCCAAGCCTGTGTGAGCCCAGGGCCACGTGGCTGGTGGTTTGAGTTGTGCCCTCGGCTTGGTCCGCATCTGCCCCCTTTGTTTCTCTAAACCTCACTCACCTTGCTCAACCCCTCATCTGGGGTCACATACAGCTCTCTACACCCTTCAGCAAAGTACGGCCCTTTGGGACTTCTGGTGCAAGAGGGCAGGTGGGACCCGTATTCACAAAACTCCGTGAACATCACTGAGGAGGGGCTGGGAAAAAAAGGCTCACATCTGTAAGGGTAAAGAAGATGAGAGAGGAGTCAACTGCAGGGACATTTTGGAAGGCAAAGATAGGGACACACAGCAAGTGATTTTGCAGATGTGAGAGGCTCACTGCTAACCCTGGGTGAGAAAAATGAAGCCCAGTTTCCAGCCCAGAACTCCCCAAAGCCTCAAGAATGGCAGCCCCCATGTGCCTTTAACAGTGGACATCAAAGTACATCATTCCTTGGAAAGCTGTTTAAGAAGAAGTATGATAGTCTTTCCTACCTCCCCTTTCCTCCTTTGCTCTGTTCAGCAGGTGACCACCTGGCCCACAGGCTAATACAAAATCAGATGTTTTTCTCTCTGGAAATGCTTCAACTGCAGGTTTCTGGACAGGAGGACACTAAACACAATGAGCCAAAACGCAAATGGATGTTTTGGAACTCTTCTTGCAGGCGTTGAGCTGGATCCCGCAGAAGCTGGTGGCTCTGAATTGATGGAGGTATTTAGCACAAAGGCCAGGGAAGGCCAGTTGTGGAGGAGATGGTCTTGGCTGAAGCCAAAAGGGATGGTACAGGGCAGACAGGAATGGGAAGTTGAAGTGGGCTCTCAGGGCAGCGATACTGTCAGGCTGGGGACTCTGATTCAGTGAGAAAGATCCTTGCTGGCTTAGCAAGCAAGACATGAAATGATGGACATGGGACTTCAGCAAGACTTTTCTGAAGCTGAAGATCTAGGCTGGGGCCTGAGGAAGCAGGGAACCCAGGAAAATGCCTTTGACAGTAACTAAGGAGCTGCCATCTATGGGGTCACACAGAGTCGGACACGACTGAAGTGACTTAGCAGCAGCAGCAGCAGCAGCAAGGGGTAGGAGGGTGGGGGTGAGGACAGGGGTGGGATGGGAGTGAGAAAAAACCCACAAAACCAGAAGGCAAAGGCTTGTCTATTCCCGTGACCCTGCCCATCAGCTCTCCTAAGACACTGCCGAGCTTCATAAATGCAGATTTTTTTGGCAGGGAAGAACACTAGATTTGTGAAAACAAAACCCCAGGTCTTTGAATTATTTGAAGGAATCCCAGCCAAAAAATAAATGAACTCGACTTTAGACAGAAAAAAAAAAATTTCTCTTAAGAGATTTTTTTCAGTCCATTAGCAACCTTTGTCCACCCCCAGAGCGCCGGATGTAGTGTCCACACGGGAACATCCAGGAAGGCAGTGAAGTCCCACTTGCTGTCATGAGGCCTGAAGCCTCCACGAGGTCCTCTGGGCCCCATCCTTTCCCACTGTCCTTCCATCTGGGCCCACCTCTCTCCTCTCTACCGCTGACCCCGTAAGGCAAGCAAGGCAAGCAATCGCTCAGTCGTGTCTGACTCTTTGCGATCCCATGGACTGTTGTCTACCAGGCTCCTCCGTCCATTGGATTTTCCAGGCAAGAGTACTGGAGTGGGTTGCTATTTCCTTCTCCAGGGGATCTTCCTGACCCAGGGATCAACCCAGGTCTCCGTAAGGGGGGCACGATATACTTTGCAGGTAGTAAGCGCTCAATAAAGCCTGCTGGTATTTTTGATCAATACAATTAAACCTCAGTGACCCTCCTGACATTGCTAATGGTTCAACCTCTGACCTGCAAAGAAAATAGGACTTGGAGTTGCCGGACATCACATGGCCTGTTCCACGAGCACAGTGGGTGGGCAGCACTGCTCCAAGTACCCAAGACATGGAAGGAACCTAGATTCCCATCGACAGAGAAATGGATGAAGAAGAAGTGGTACCTATATGCAATGGAATATTAATATTACTCAGCCATTAAAAAGGGTGAAATAATGCCACTTGCAGCAACAGGGATGTACCTAGAGATTGTCATATCAAATGGAGTAAGTCAGGCAGAGAAGGAGAAACATCATATGACATTCTTTATATGTGGAATCTAAAAAGAAATGATACAAATGAACTTACAAAAACAGAGACAGACTCACTGACTTAATGAATTTGTGGTTGCCAGGGGAAAGGATGGGGGAAGGGATAGTTAAGGAGTTTGGGATGGACATGCACACACTGCTGTGTTTAAAATGGATAACCAGCAAGGACCTACTGTATAGCATAGGGAACTCTGCTCAATGTTATGTGGCAGCCTAGATGGGAGGGGAGTTTTGGGGAGAATGGATACATGTTTATGTATGGTAGGGTCCCTTTGTTGTTCACCTGAAACTATCACAATGTCGTTAATTGGCTATTCAGTTCAGTTCAGTTCAGTCGCTCAGTCGTGTCTGACTCTTTGTGACCCCGTGGACTGCAGCATGCCAGGCCTCCCTGTCCATCACCAACTCCCAGAGTTTACTCAGACTCATGTCCATTGAGTCGGTGATGCCATCCAACCATCTCATCCTCTCATCCCCTTCTCCTCCTGCCTTCAATCTTTTCCAGCATCAGGGTCTTTTCCAATAAGTCAGTTCTTCCCATCAGGTGCCCAAAGTATTGGAGTTTCAGCTTCAACATCAGTCCTTCCAATGAATATTCAGGACTGATTTCCTTTAGGATGGACTGTTGGGATCTCCTCGCCATCCAAGAGATTCTAAAGAGTCTTCTCCAACACCACAGTTCAAAAGCATCAGTTCTTCAGCATTCAGCTTTCTTTCGGAGAAGGAAATGGCAACCCACTCCAGTGTTCTTGCCTGGAGTATCCCAGGGACGGGGGAGCCTGGTGGGCTGCCGTCTATCGGGTCATACAGTCAGACATGACTGAAGCGACTTAGCAGCAGCAGCAGCTTTCTTTATTGTCCAACTCTCACATCCATACATGACTACTGGAAAAACCATAGCCTTTACTAGATGGACCTTTGTTGGCAAAGTAATGTCTCTGCTTTTTAATATGCTGTCTAGGTTGGCTATAACTTTTCTCCCAAGGAGTAAGCATCTTTTAATTTCATGGCTGCAGTCACCAACTGCAGTGATTTTGGAGCCCCACCCCCAAATTAAGTCTGCCACTGTTTCCCCAGCTATTTGCCATAAAGTGATGGGGCCGGCTGCCATGATCTTACTTTTCTGAATGTTGAGCTTTAAGAAAACTTTTTCACTCTCCTCTTTCACATTCATCAAGAGGCTCCTCTTTAGTTTTTCTTCACTTTCTGCCATAATGATGGTGTCATCTGCATATCTGAGGTTATTGATATTTCTCCTATACTTCAAAACAAAATGAAAAGTTTTAAAAAAGAATGCTATTGACTAATTTTTTGATCATCCCTCTTTATCAAAATTCCAAGATATGGCCAGTCTAGCGAGGGGCCCATGACATCTACAATAACATTGGAACCTTCTGTGTTTGAACCTGTTTTCAGTCTAGTTGTGGATCTGTCCCTTTTTCCCCCTTTTACTGACTTTGATATTGTGTAAAATATACACAAGGTAAAATTTACCATTTTAACCATTTTGAATGTTCAGCAGCATTAAGTGCATTCACATTGCTGTGCAACCTACTTCATGCATTTTAAGCCTCATCTCATGCCCACATTCTTTATGAGCAGCCAACTCTCTCTGCCCTGATGGAGAACTCTCATTCTAGCTGTAGTCTTGAACTTGGTAGAGCTTTAGAAATCAAGTTTCAACCTCCAACCGGAGGTAACCTTCTTTGTAGTTTTCTGACATCTGGTCTCAAGACCTCTGCTCTGGCCCACTCTGATGGAAATTCATCACTTAGGAAGCTCAACAATTTCCCTCCTTGGCCACCCCTGTGCCTGCAAGCCTGGCTGGCCCCTCTGTACTGTTGCCCACAGACCCCTGCTCTGCCGATTTAAGCACATTCCTGGAGTTTCTTCCCTGTTCTACAGGAGAGTTTGTCAAATATCTAAAAAGGTGTGAAGTAGCAGAAACCCCACTGGCTCTGTGGCCAGATGGATCTGAGTTTCAATCTAAAAATCTATTGATGGGCCCTAGGGCAAATCAGTTCTTTTCTCTGAGCCTCAGTTTTTCCTTCTGTAAAATGGGGATCTTACCCTTAAGTTTTTGTGAGGCTAAGAAATGATGCACAGAAAACATCCAACATCATTCATGAGACACGAGAAGCTCTGGACACCATTTTTGTTTAAAGATAGAAAAGACTTCCCTGCATTCACATCCCCAGGGCTCCCTTCTTTCCCTCAGGTGACAAAATGTCTATTTATCTACAACTAGAGAAGAGGGTGACAGAAGACGAGATGGTTAGATAGTATCACAGACTCAATGGACACGAATCTGAGCAAACTCTGGGAGACAGTGAAGGACAGGGAAAGAAACCTGGCGTGCTGCAGTCCATGGGGTCACAAAGAGTGGGACACAACTGAACAACAACAACAAAATCTGCAACTGGCCCCTTCCTCTATCACTAGATTTACATCCGACTGAGAGTCTGTGGTTCCCCACCTGCACTTCAAAAATAGTTCCGCACTTAAGCTGGACTAAATGATTCAGAGTCAGTAAATCAGAGGCAATACTCACCCACCCATCGAATGTTCGTAACACTGTGTTTTTGCACAGAATTAGAGGGTCTGGGTATTGTTTACATAAATGACTATGATTATTTATGTAACAGCTTGTGATTATGTAACAGCTTAGGAGCCTGAGATGGAATTCAGACGAGTCTGTGGAAGGGGGATGGGGTGGACTCTGGAGTCTGCATGTTCACAAGAGGGTGAAGGGCTTGCTGGGAGGTGCCCCTCCCCCAGCAGGAGCAGCCAAGTATGATAAGGATCTCTCTAGTCATTTTGAGGGAGGGTGAGTCTGTTTGGGTGTCACTCAAAGCTACCCCCAGAAGACAACAGTATTTGAACACACTTCTGCGTTCAAGGACAAGTGAGGATCTGAAAGCAAAAACAAAAAAAATATGGTATTAAAAATGCTGATGGAAGGAAGGAAATAAAAAAGTTCAGAGTGGAAATAAATGAAACAGAAACTAAAAAAAAAGAAAAGATCAAAGAAATTAAGAGCTGGTTCTTTGAAAAGATAAGCAAAATCAACAAATTTTAACTAGACTAACCAAGAAAAGAAAGAGGACTCGAAGCAGAAGTGAAAGAGGAGATGTTACAGCTGATACCACAGAAATCGTAAGAGACTACTATGAACAGTTATAAGCCAACAAATTAAATAACCTAGAAGAAATGGATAAATTCCTAAAAACATGCAATTTTCTAAGACCGAATCATGAAGAAATAGAAAATAGGCTGATTACTAGTAAGGAGATCGACACAGTAATAAAAAAACAAAACAAAACAAGACTCCCAACAAGCAACAGCCCAGCACAGAGAGTTTCACTGGCAAATCCTATGAACATTCAAAGAAGATTTAATACCTTTCCTGCTCAAACTCTTCCAAAAAGTAGAAGAGGAGGGAAGACTTGCAAACATTTTATGGTATCACCCCGATACCAAAGCCAGACACTACAAAAAAGAAACTCTCAGGCCAATATCCTTGATGAACATAAATGCAAAAGTTATCAACAAAATACTAGTAAACAGAATCCAACAATACATTAAAATGATCATGTAACATGATCAAGTGGGATTTATTCTAGAGATGAATGAGAGTTCAGTATAGGCAAATCAGTCAACATGGTTCATAAAAAGAAGGGTAATAATGACACAATCATTTCAATAGAAGCAGAAAAAGCATTTGACAAAATTCAGCATCAATTTATAATAAAAATTCTGAACAATGTGGTTATAGAGAGAACATAGTTCAGCATAATGAGGACTATCTATGACAAACCCACAGCTAACGTTATAGTCAATGGTGAAAAGCTGAAAGCTTTTCCTCTAAGACCAGGAATAAGACCAGGATTCCCACTATCACTACCTTTATTCAACACAAATCTTAGCCACAGCAATTAGGCAAAAAAAAAAAAAAAAAAAAAAGAAAGAAAGAAAGAAAGAAAGTAAAGGCATCAAAAGTGGAAAGAAAGAAGGAAAATTGTCATCATTTGCAGATGACATAAAACTATATAAAAAACCCTAAAGACTACCAAAAAAGCTGTTAGAACTTATAAATAAATTCAGCAAAGTGGTAAGATATAAAATAAATATCCAGAAATCTATGGTGTTTCTATACACTAATGAACTATCAGGAAAAGAAAGAACCCATATAGACCCAGCTATTCCACTCATGTGTGTTTATCTGAACAACAGGAAAACACTAATTCAAAAAGACAGCTATAGCCCTGTATTCATTGCAGCATTATTTATAATAACCAAGGTATCGAAACAACCTAAGGACTTATTGATGGATAAGTGAATTAAGAAGACATGGGACACACACACACACTGTAATATTAGTCAGCCATGGAAAGAATGAAATCCTGCTATTTGCGACAACATGGATGGACCTTGAAGGTCTAAGTGAATATAAGTCAGATGGAGAAAAACAAATATTGTATGGTTTCATCCATATGTGGAATAAAAAAAAGCCAAGACAAACTGACAAAACAAAAACAAAGTCAGAGGGGAAGGGGGGTGGGGGCAGGAGAAATGAGTGAAGAGGTCAACCATATGGTGGTGGATGGTGAGCCTAGAGGTGACCACTTCAGTGTACACAAATGTTCAATTACAGTGATATACACCTGAAACAACATCATCACCATCATCATCATAGAAGCTGCGCATAGACTCTGGGTCAAAGTTAGGAGGCTGGCCAAGAGTCAGGGGAGCACAGATCATTGTGATGAACATTGCCGCAGCTGTATCCGCTGCTGGTGTGGACAGGAGAAATTCCAGTGAGTTCAACATGGAATACTGCCCTATGGGTGACCAAAGTTCATCAGGGATATAATAAAAGAACACAACGGCTATAAGAGGGTAGGAAGAGCTGCGTGCTGGGAGGGAGGGCCAGGTAAACTCCTCTAGGAATTCAGGAAATGGGGAGATGGCTTGTGGAGAAAGTGACTTCCTGCCGTACCACCATCTGCCTCATTCCTCATGAGTGTCTGTCCTGTCTAGAATATTTCTCACTCAACTCACATTTGCACAAAATACTTGCCCCCTCTCCTCTTGTGTTGACCTCCTGCTTATCCTTCAAGGATCTCCCAACCACCATGGTGTCCAGCTTCTCCCAACTGTCTTGGGAAAACTGAGGTGGTCATTCCTCAAGGCTTACTGCTGTGTTTGGTATCATTACATCGATTGCTAAGTTGTGGCTTGTTGTCTACACCTGATGGAGAAACCCAACTCGCAGCCACGTCTGTCTTCGTCTCCCCAGAACCTTGCACAGTGTTCAGTATTTACGGATGCCCAGTCAATATTTTAAAAAATATTTTATTTTATTTATTTATTGTGGCTATGTCAGGTCTTAGTTGCAGCACATAGGATCTTCCATCTTCCTTGCGGCATGTGGGATCTAGTTCCTTGACCAGGGATCGGACCCGGGCCCCCTGCATTGGGAGCGTGGAGCCAGCCACTAGACCACCAGAGAAATCCCAATATATTTTCTTAACTCATTTACAGAAGAAAAGGGGAGTAATAAATAAAGAGACAGAAATGTTGAACGTGCCACTGATAGAAGAGTAAGTGGGTGGGATTCAATAATTGGATAGATATCTGAGACAGAGAAAAGTATACTAAAACAGTGTTTGAATATTTTAAATAAATGTTGGCTTGGATATATAAGGACTATTGGTAAAATTGTTTTTGTCTCCATTCCTAAAGTTTTGGGGTCTGAGAGGTCAGAAACGTAACACTGTACTTTGCCTACACAAAGCCTTGGTTTTGTCATCTGCGAATGAGGGGGAGGTTGCTGGGGGAGGAGGAGGGGAGCCGACAATGGCTTTTTTAACACCCATATTCTGGTCTGCAGGGAGTGCAGTTTGCCAGGGAGGAAAGCCCTGGGGCCAGACAGCGTGAGTCATCCCTAGAGGAGTTGGAGTTACCCAGGGGTGAAGATTACAGAGCTTTCCAGCTCTAGGTGGCTTTTGAATTTTATCTTGGACATTCATTCCTTCACATATTTAAAAAGATACCCCAGGTACCTGCCTTTCGTTCCATAAGGAGGTACCAGGCACCCAGAGGGGCTTCCCAGGTGGCTCAGTGGTTAAAGAATCTGCCTGCAATGCAAGAGACATAAGAAATGGGTTCAATCCTTGGATCTTCCTGATCCCCTGGAGGAAGGCACAGCAACCCACTTCAGTACTCTTGCCTAGAGAATCCCATGGACAGAGGAGCCTGGCGGGCTACAGTCCATAGCGTCGCAAAGTGTGTGACATGACTAAGTGACTAACACACACAGGCATCTGGAGTCGAGCTCTTAGCAAAGTCAGAGTCTAGTGGAGAAATGTTATTACAGGGTGATCATCCCAGTAGAATTCAGTAAGTTACCAAGTGCTGTGGGCACACAGAAAGACAAACTACATCAGTTAGCTCAAGGTCCAATGCTGAGAACAGAAACCCTCAAAATACCAGTGGCCTACACTGGTTTGTATTTCTCTTGCACATAAAACATGTCCAGAAGTGGGTAATTCAGAGGTGGTATGAAGGCTCTTGGGCATCAGGAACCCAGGCTTTTGTCTCGTGCTCTGCCATCATCAACCTGCGGCTTCCTCGTCCTCTGGTCCTCTGGGGCTGCCCTCCCAGTAGAAAGACGAACCCCTCCCACCTCAGGCAGCTCTTTTTGGCAGCCTTCCTTCCGGGAAGTCCCACGTGGCATTCCTGCTCCTGTCTCCTGGTGGTACCGAACTGTGAGGGTGGCTGGACATTTGGTTGTTTTTCTTTTCCAGTCAGCGCTGTCCCCAGCTACTAGTTAGGAGTCCTCTACCACGGAGGGAAGGGAGAATGGATGGTAACGTGATCAACCTGTGTTTTTTTGCCACACTAGGGAAAGATTGGAGGCAAAAGGAGAAGGGGGTGGCAGGGGGTGAGATGGTTAGATAGCATCACTGACTCAACCGACATGAATCTGAGCAAACTCTGGGAGATAGTGGAGGACAGAGGAGCCTGGTGTGCTGCAGTCCACGGGGTCGCATAGAGTTGGACATGATGTAGTGACTGAACGACAAAATCTCTTTTCATGGGGAGTCCATTTGTATTGTAAAATTATCACTGCTTAAGATTCCATGTGCCTGCCCCATAAAGGCAGGAATGCGTGAGCTGGGTGTCAAGACTGGGCTTTTGGAAGAGGTGGGGGCAGGCAGAGTGGTGGAGATTGTAGTCGGGCCTCTGCAAACTGGTTTTGGTGCTTGAATTCTGATGAATGCTGTCTCCCCTCTGAGACGGAGTGAAACATGCAGGGACATGGCAGCTATGCCCCTGTCCCAGGGCAGAGCTCTCTGGGGAAGCTGAAAGGGTGGCTGTACCTTTGGTCAGGAGGCCACACTGATTACTAGGAGTCTGAGGTGGTCCATGCAGAGCACACCAGACTGGACTTACTCATCCAGCCAGAGAACTGGGAACGGACAGCCCAGAGCATGGATGCATTTCCACCTCCCCCATTGAACTTGACCCAGTGAACTGCTCAGACTCTCCCTCATGAGACCATCAACCCTTCCTCCCCTGGGGATTGTCAGATCTAAGCGTGAGGTTTCAATGATTCTTTGACCTCTGGGCTGAGACTGAAGTATAAGGACAAAGAGGAAAGTATTTTCCTTTATTGCCAGCATTTAAGTGTGTGGGTGGTGTGCCGTGTTCCAGAAATGGCACTTCACCAGGATCTTACTTGGATGGTCGAATTGCTCTGAACTTGAGTCTCCTTCTCCAGGATAGCTGAGAGTCCTGTCCGCTCTCCTCACCTTTCCAGTGTTGTGATGATTTTACTGTTATTTCCGGGTTTTTTTTTTTTTTCTTGGTTCAAATTCCTAAGAGACAGAAGCTGATGGGAAAGTATAGGAACACAAAGAAAATCCATGCAGCGAATATTTAAATATTCAAACAATAAATAAAGAAGAAGTGCAAACAATTGTAAAAAAAAAAAAAAAAAAATAGGAAGCCCTAAGAATGAGAGGAGGAGAAACTAGAAATCACAGAGGAGCATGAAGTAGGTCAGTATACCAGAAAGAATGCAAGGCGAGTTACCATGTTATGTAAGAGCTAACTTTAATGGAGGTATGATTAATATACACAAAAACTTTTAAATTGTACAATGTTTGATTTTACAGTTAATTTACAGTGTCGTGCCAACCTCTGCTGTATAGCAAAGTGACTCAGTTATACACATATAGACATTCTTTCTTTTCATATTCTTCCCCATCATGGTTTATCACCGGGTATTGAATACAGTTCCCTGCGCAATACAGTAGGACCTTGTTGTTTACCCCTCCTATTTATAGTAGTTTATATCTGCTCATCTCATATTCTGTCTTTCCCTCCCCAACTTCTCTCTCCTTTGGCAACCACAAGTCTGTTCTCTGTGTCTATGAGTCTGTTTCTGTTCATAGATAAGCTCACTTGTGCAATAATACAGTATTTGTCTTTCTCGTTCTGACTTACTTTGAGTTCAGTTCAGTCGCTCAGTCATGTCTGACTCTTTGCGCCACAGACTGCAGCATGCCAGGCCTCCCTGTCCATCACCAACTCCCAGAGTTGCTCAACCTCATCTCCATTGAGTTGGTGATGCCATCCAACCATCTCATCCTCTGTCACCCCCTTCTCCTCCTGCTTTCAATCTTTCCCAGCATCAGGGTCTTTTCCAATGAGTCAGTTCTTCGCAACAGGTGGACAACGTATTGGAGCTTTAGCTTCAGCGTTGGTCCTTCCAATGAATATTGAGGATTGATTTCCTTTAGGATGGACTGGTTTGATCTTGCCATCCAAGGGACTCTCAAGAGTCTTCTCCAATACCACAGTTCAAAAGCATCAATTCTTCGGCACTCAGCTTTCTTTATAGTCCAACTCTCACATCCATACACGACTACTGGAAAAACCATAGCTTTGACTAGATGGACCTTTGTTGGCAAGGTACTGTCTCTGCTTTATAATGTGCTGTTTAGGTTGGTCATAACTTTTCTTCCAAGAAGCAAGCGTCTTTTAATTTCATGGCTGCATTCACCATCTGCAGTGATTTTGGAGCCCAAGAAAATAAAGTCTCTAACTGTTTCTGTTGTTTCCCCATCTATTTGCCATGAAGTGATGGGACCAGATGCCATGATCTTAGTTTTTTGAATGTTGAGTTTTAAGCCAGCTTTTTCACTCTTCTCTTTCAATTTTATCAAGAGGTTCTTCAATGCCTCTTTGCTTTCTGCCATAAGGGTGATGTCATCTGCATATCTGAGGCTGTTGATATTTCTCCTGGCAATCTTGATTCCAGCTTGTGGTTCATCTGGTGACTTACTTTACTTGGTATGATAATCTCTAGCTGTATCCGTGTTGCTGCAAACGCCATTATTTTATTCTTCTTGTGGCTGAGTAGTATTCCATTTAGGTATGTACCACATTTTCTTTATCCATGCCTCTGGTTATAGACATTTAAATTGTTTCCATGTCTTGGCTCTTGTGAATAGTGCTGCTACAAACACAGGGATGAATGTATCTTTTTGAATTATAGCTCTGTCTAAGTGTGATATAAACAATTTTAAGTTTTTTCACGTACATCTATATATGTGTGTTTGTGTGTGTGTATGTGTGTGTGTTAGTCACTCAGTCAAGTCCGACTTTTTGTGACCCCATGGTGTGTAGTCTGCCAGTCTCATCTGTCCATGGGATTCTCCTGGCAAGAATACTGGAGTGGGTTGCCATTTCCTTCTCCAGGGGATCTTCCTTACCCAGGGATTGAACCTGAGTCTCCTGCATTGCAGGCAGACTCTTTACCGATAGAGCCACCGTATATATATGTGTGTGTGTGTGTGTGTGTGTGTTTGTGTATGTATAGCATATTCATGAAACAATCACCACTATCAAGGTAGTGAACATATTCACCAACCACTAAAATTTCCTTGCCTCTCCGTCTCATTTCTCCCTGCCACTATCTGTCCCTAGGGAACTATGAATCTACTTTTTATCACTGTAGATCTGTTTGCATTATCTGGAATTTTATACAAAGAGAATCTTACAGTACAGTCTGTAGTCTTTTTTTGCCTGACAGTTATCTTAGGGTTCATCCATATCACTACATATAACAATTGTTCACTCCTTTTTGTTGCTAAGAAGGCAATGGCACCCCACTCCAGTACTCTTGCCTAGAAAATCCCATGGACAGAGGAGCCTGGTGGGCTGCAGTCCATGGGGTCTCGAAGAGTCGGACACGACTGAGCGACTTCACTTTCACTTTTCACTTTCCATGCATTGGAGAAGGAAATGGCAACCCACTCCAGTGTTCTTGCCTGGAGAATCCCAGGGACGGGGAGCCTGGTGGGCTGCCGTCTCTGGGGTTGCACAGAGTCAGACATGACTGAAGTGACTTAGTAGTAGTAGCATTGTATCAGATGGATAGATCATATTTAATTTATTCATCCAACTATTGATGGGTACTTCTGTTGTTTTTGATTTTTGGCTCTTAGAAATAAAGCTATTATGTCCATCAGCAGATGAATGGATAAGAAAGCTGTGGTACATATACACAATGGAGCATTACTCAGCCATTAAAAAGAATACATTTGAATCATTCTAATGAGGTGGATGAAACTGGAGCCTATTATACAGAGTGAAGTAAGCCAGAAAGAAAAACACCAATACAGTATATTAACACATATATATGGAATTTAGAAAGATGGTAACAATAACCCTGTATGCGAGACAGCAAAAGAAACACAGATGTATAGAACAGTCTTTTGGACTCTGTGGGAGAGGGAGAGGGTGGGATGATTTGGGAGAATGGCATTGAAACATGTATAATATCATATAAGAAACAAATCGCCAGTCTAGGTTTGATGCAGGATACAGGATGCTTGGGGCTGGTGCACTGGGATGACCCAGAGGGATGGTATGGGGAGGGAGGTAGGAGGGGGGTTCAGGATTGGGAACACATGTACACCCATGGCAGATTCATGTTGATGTATGGCAAAACCAATACAATATTGTAAAGTAAAAAAAAATTATAATAAATTAAAAAAAAAGAATAAAATGCATGTGACTCTGGGACTGGAAAAAAAAAGAAATAAAGCTATTATATACATTTAGGTATATGGTTTTGTATGAACATATGCTTTCATTTTTTTGGGATAAATACTTAGACACAGACTGGCTGGGTCATGTGGTAAGTATAACTTTAAAACAAATTATTCAGTTAGTATAGCAAATAATGGAAACATCCCACCATGTTACTGGGATGATAAAAAGAAAAGTAAGGATAAGCCAAAGATTGAGAAATGTGTTTAAACATTTGTTAGTCCATTTGAAATGAAATGCCATCATTTTATTTTTCACTACATTTTTTGCTGTTATTCATTAAATAGTTGCCTTTATTTTGGTTTGACTTTAATTATAAGTGAGATTTAATATCTTTTAAGTGGACTGACCATTTGTATTTCTTTTTCTCTGAAAAAGCTTTCAGGGCTTCCCTGATAGCTCAGTTGGTAAAGAATCCACCTGCAATGCAGGAGACCTGGTTCGATTCCTGGGTTGGGAAGATCCCCTGGAGAAGGGATAGGCTACCCACTCCAGCATTCTTGGGCTTCCCTTGTGGCTCAGCTGGTAAAGAATACTCCTGCAATGTGGGAGACCTGGGTTTGATCCTTGGGTTGGGAAGATCCTCTGGAGAAGGGAAAGGCTACCCACTCCAGTATTCTGGCCTGGAGAATTCCATGGACTATACAGTCCATGGAGTCTCAAAGAGTCGGACATGACTGAGTGACTTTCACTATCACTTTTCTCTGAAACGCCCGTTCATTTTATTTGCCATTTTTCTGTGGGATAGTTTGTCTTTTTATTGTTGTTGATTTGTACAATCTGTTTGTTAATTAATATTTACATATATGTTTGCATATGAAGTACAGAGGTTTTTTTTGCCAGTTTGTTATTAGGTTCTATTGGTGGTTTTTTCACATAGGAGTTAAAATTTTTTTAATTTATTTATTTTTAATTGATGGATAATTGCTTTACAATATTGTTTCATTTCTGCCATACATTGACATGAATCAACCATAGATATACACATGTCCCCTCCCTCTTGAACCTCCTTCCCACCTCCCACCCCATCCCAGCCCTCTAGGTTGTCACAGAGCCCCAGTTAAGGTTCCCTGAGTCATAGAGCAAATTTCCACTGGCTATCTATTTTACATATGGTAATGTATATGCATCCATGTTATTTTCTCCATTTGTCCCATCCTCTCCTTTCTCCCTGCCCCTCATGTCCATAAGTCTGTTCTGTATGTCTGTGTAGGAATTTTAAATTTTACCAGCAGCATCATGAAGGGGTGAGAGATGAAGGTAAATATTCCAGACACTTTCCTTTGGCACTTGTGGTCCACAAAGATGAGAGGAGGTTCTGGATCCTGGGGAAAGGATTCAGATCCATCTGGGCTTGTTGAGAAAAGATTTATGGGAAGAGATCAGGGCTGCCAACTAAGGAGATGAAACAAAGGGTCTCATCCAGACGATTGCTAGAGTCTATTCCAGGGTCACCGTTATTTGCACCTGGTGTGTGTAGCCATCATCTTGCCCTGTACCTGCTGCTGGCTTTCTTCTGCTGGGCAGAACCGGGACACACCTCCCCACGCCAGGCAGCCTCCAGGTTCAGGAAGTGTCACCCATTTTCAACTTTCTCTCAGTCAGCTCTTTTGCATTTCCCTTTCATGATTTTTGCTCAAAATATGCAGCTTGTGGGGAAAGGACAGGAAATTGCACAAAACCCTTCAGATGATCCTCGCTGTCTGGGGTTGGCCAGTGGCAGAAAGGCAAGACTTCCGCTTTGGGGCTTGATGGATTTGGCCCTGGTCCTGGCTGTCCCTCGCCAGCTGCGTGACTTGGGTGGGCTCCTAAAACTCTGGGTGTGTATTAACATTTCCTCTTCTGAAGCTTTCCCTTATCTGCCTCTCCCCTGGATTATTGTCAGGGCCAGGGAACAAATGTATACCTTTCCAGCTATGTTATATTATTGTTGTTAGTTACTAAGTCATGTCTGACTCTGCGACCCCCATGGACTGTAGCCCGCCAGGCTCCTTTGGCCATGGGATTCCCCAGGCAAGAATATCGGAGTGAGTTGCCATTTCCTCCTCCACAAAGTCTTCCCGACCCAGGGAACAAAGCTGCATTTCCTCCACTGGCAGGTGGATTATTTATCTGCTGACCCACCTGGAAAGACTAGTGTTACATAATCAAATAATAAAAATCCAATGACTATAAATACAGGGTGCTTAATCAGTGCCTTGCATCTAATAGGTGCTTAATACATACTTGTTGATGAAAGGGGTACATGGCATGAATCACATGGCAAAGAGACCATGAGGGTTTTCAATGGTGCAGCATTTTGGAGGCTGACCTAGGACTATGAATTAGTAGCCTTAAACATTCGGCCCTTTCCATCCAGCAATTCCAGTTCCAGAAACTTTTCTTTTTCAAAGAGAGAACTAGAGGAGGTATAATGATATTTTTGTGCCACACTGTTCATTACAGTGAAAAGAACTGACAACAATTCTACGTGCACAGTCATGGCAGGGGTGGGGGTGGGGTTGGAAGGCAATGGGGGCAGGTCAAATAAAGTCTGGTTCTGTCCTGGTAGATTCTGTCCTGGTTCTGTCCCTCGCTGCAAAGGCCCTGTGGAAGCATAAGACTGGCTGCAGAACAGGCCTGGTGCTGGCAACAAAGCCTGGCGCTGATGCCTGCTGGCTCTGTGGAATTTGACGAGTTTACTTAAGCTCTCAAAACATTAATTTTCCCCTTTGAGAGTGGCTTTAATGATTCTAACCTCATTGGGTTAGGAAAATCTGACTGGAGCTTGGGATGGCTGTTGGCAGGCTGCCAGGGCCCCCAAAACGCAGGCGCAATCAAGTCACATGAAAAGGTGGAATACAGCAAATTAAATCAAAACCGGATGATCACATTTGTGTGTGTGTGTGTGAAAAATAAATACACATACGGAGGTAGGAAAAGTCTGGAAGGATATATGCAAATTTGTTGGTTGCAGTTGTCCCAGGGGCACGTTGTGGGTGGTTTTAGTTTCGTCTTTTTGTTCTTTGGCATTTTCTCTTTCCTACAAGGTCTTACAATCATCTCTGTGATCCAGTATTCTTGCCTGGAGAATCCCACGGACAGAGGAGACTGGAGGGGTGCAGTCCACAGGGTTGCATAGAGTTGGACACGACTGAAGTGATAAAAACACATTCAGATTACATCTATGGCATCACTCCTGGGGTATTTGGGAAAGGATTGTGTACTGTCTGGCATAGTTTGATGATTTGCCATAAAGGCAGAGTACCTGCTGGGCAGTTTTATTTAGTCGATTTAGTAAGAGAACAAAGTCGATTTGCTAAGAGGCAGCTTCATCCTCTTTTGGATGAATTTACATTATTTTCCTAGGCTCCCCTAGTGGTAAAGAATCTGCCTGCAATGCAGGAGATGCCGGTTCAATCCCTGGGTCAGGAAGATCTCCTGGAGGAGGGCACGGAAACCCATTCCAGTATTGCCTGGAGAATCCCATGGACAGAGGAGCGTGGCAGGCTGTAGTCCACAGGGTCACACAGAGTTGGACTGAAGCGACTTAGCATGCACTTATATCATTTTCCCATGTGAGACTTACTCTTCGAGTGGGGCTGGGGATGCAGCATCCCAGTTACCATGGACAGTGCTCGCTGGCAGGCCTTTAACAACAGTAATAATATCTCATCTTTTTGTCTGCCAGGTACTGTCCCAATCATAAAAATCCTGTAATATGATGCTATTGTACTGTTATTACCTTTATGAGGTGGCTTAGGAAATGGTGGCCTAGAGAGATTGAAGAAATGCCCACAGCCTCATTGCTTCTAAGTGCTGTACACTTAAAAGCACTGCCTCCCAGCCAGAGGGTTCTGGCAATGCCCCCGGGCAGCTTTGTTAGCCGATGGATCTTGTGCAAGTTCCTTCATCCATAAATGGCCATGTTAATGGTGCTTGTTGGGAGGAATCCACAAGCCGGTGCATAGAAGGCACTTAGCACAGAGCCTGGATGAAGTCTGAGTGGACGTCCTGCACGTGTGGCCCCGCTTTCCACTAACCTTGATGGCAGAAGCATCCCTAACAGGGCTCCGAGGGACCATCCCCACCATGAATTGGAGCTGATACGGCAGATTCTCTTATCTGCCATCTCTGCGCTAGATGCTCTGATGGTGTCATTTCAAACAATAAAAGTGCAAGCTCTGGTTGAACATGGTTCTCTTTTCCTGTCCCTGTGCTGAAGCCACCACAACCCTTGTGCCATCTTCCAAGCTGTTTTGCTCCCCTCCTACCTTGGGGACAGCTCAGATGTTAATAAGCTTGGTTATCATGGTGATTTACATGATTTTGATACTATCGATAATTCTGCTTTTCAGATTAAGGTACACTGAAAATTAACAAATGAATTTGTACGGTTTGTACTAGGATTGATTATTCATGATGATTTGTATTTATTTATTTCTAATTATTTGTAGTTTTTAGTTCTTCTTTCTCAACTGCAATCTTGTCCTACATTTCATAGTTATGAGATAGAGTACTTCTTAAAAATTTTGTTTTGTTTCATTTTTTGAAAAATTTTCTTGAAATATAGTTGTGTTACTTTTTGCTGTCCAGCACAGTGAACCAGTTAGGCATTTACATATATCCACTCTTTTTTTGGGGACTGTAAGGAGACCAAACGAGTCAATCCTAAAGGAAATCAACCCTGAATATTCATTGGAAGGATTGATGCTGATGCTCCAATACTTTGGCCATCTGATGCAAAGAGCTGACTCAATGGAAAAGACCTGGATGCTGGGAAAGACTGAAGGCAAAAGGGGAAGGGCATGTCAGAGGATGAGATGGTTGGATGGCATCTCAATGGACATGAGTTTGAGCAAACTCTGGGAGAAAGTGAAGGACAGGAAAGCCTGGTGTGCTGCAGTCCATGGCGTCGAAAAGAGTCAGACACAACTGAGCGACTGAACAACAACCACCCATGTGGGTCATTACAGAGAGAGACAGTATTATTAACTCCGGTCACCAAATGGCCGTGAACCTGCAGCATTTCAGTTTGCAAATTTGACCTTGGAAATAAGTATATTGATTTTCTAAGGAAACAGAATTGGGACGTGGGTGTGCTGTCTTCTGATGGTGGTTCTTGGGCTCCACTGTTGAGTCTGTGAGGCGTGCGTGTTTTCTGAGATTTACCTAGAGATTAAATGGTCGTGTAGGACCGTGAATCATCCCTTCTGACTCAGGGCCAAATGGGTGTTGCCACACGTTGTATAAATATCAGTGTCTTTTGTTCTCCTATTCTTTTAATGAGCAGAGTATTAAGGTTCATAAAAAAGAAAATGATATGCAAAGTCCAGTGGAAATAAGCAGGTGGGTGAAAGTGTTAGTCACTCAGTTGTGTCCAACTCTTTGTGACCCCATGGTCCGTAGCCTGCCAGGCTCCTCTGTCCATGGAATTCTCCAGGCAGGAATCCTGGAGCAGGTAGCCATTTACTTCTCAGCGGATATTCCTGACCCAGGGATCAAACTCACGTCTCTTGCACTACAGGCAGATTCTTTACCATCTGAGCCACCAGGCAAGCCCCCAGTGAGAGGGTAGCATGCCCAGAAAAGTCTAGAAACTCTGTGGATTTATTACCCTAATCAACACCACCATGTTTCATGCTATTTTGTTTTGCTATTATTAATGGAATTGAATATACTTTTCAGGAACAGGAGCCAAGAATGAGGTCTGTCTGGGGCCACCCCTCTTTCTCTCAACGCTCATCCTTATTCCAGAAGCTATCTGTGTTGTAAACAGGGGCCCTTTTTCACTGTGTACTTGGGGCCACATTTTTCACATTTTTGTGCTTTTTTGCTGGTGATTCTGCAGTTTAAAATGGCTTCCAAGATGCTGAGATGCTGCCCAGTGATCCTACGTGCAAGAAGCTTGAGACAGTCCTTACGGAGGAAGCTTGTATGTTAGGGAATCTTTGTTGCACATCTGTTACAGGGCTGCCGGCCATGAGTGCAGTGAATCGCCAGTGTCTATTAAATCAGGTGTCTTTAAACAGAAACACACAAAAAATCAAGGGTTCTGTGTCAATTGGTCAATGAAAACATTGTCATCAAAGGTACCCTGTACTTCCCCATCCCTGGAGCAAAGGTTCAGGATTCACTAATTCAGTGTTCTCGCTGACTTTTATAAAACTGAACTGTCCCAGATAGCAAGTATTGACTGTACTCATGTTGATAATCTATAACTGAAAATAACTAAAGTTCAACATATTAATGTGTTTCATCATAATGAAGACCCTACAGCAGGATGGGAAAGTGACTCCTCAATTGCAACACACCCAGAGCAGCCCCTACCCCCACCATACACGCAAGGTTGTGAGTCCTGTGAGGATATTGTGAGCCCCTGGTCAGGGAGCAGACCCAGCGACTGAAGAGGGGCAGCTGTTCTGAAGATGACACGAGGACAATCTGAATCATTTCAGGTGGGTTGGGATGGACCTGTGAGATGATTTTCAACGTAGGCATGAAACACACACCCTATTCCCACCCTTCCACTAATAAAAAGTTTGAACTTCATAAAAATTAAGTTATATGCCAAAGTCCAGTGGAAATAAACATTAGAGGTGAAACACTCAAAAAAGCATTACAAGGTGAGAAGGTGAATTTACCACCTAGGAAGGGCCCAGGTGTGTCTGATTTTGCTTTGTTATTATTTTGCACAGGCTTTGCTTCTACTGTTACCTGGTTGATAGCGTAGAGTTGGTTCAATTCAACTGAAATCACCGTGCATCACTCAGAGATTTGGATTTGCTCCTTTGTATGGTCTTTGGCTGGAGTCCAGCCTTGAAACAAACCATGGCAGATTTTCACAAAGAAGTAAAGCTGCAGAATTATGTTTCTAGAACTATAAGAAAGCGTAGATGGGGATTCCTCTCCTCTCGTTGTTTGTGCAGGTGAAGAAATGAAGCCCCCACTACCAACCCCAGGGAGTGAATTAGGAGCCCTGGGTCTGGACTCCATGCCACCTTTGAAGATTTATTTTTATTGAAGTAGAGTTGATTTACAGTGTTGTGTTAGTTTCTGGTGTACTGCCAAATGATTCCTATATGTATATGTATATGAATGTACATACCTGTGAATGTGTATATATGTATTCAAGCCCTGCTCTTTTGAAGTCAGTAGATCCCAGGCCCTCTATTCAAGATTCTTAAGAGCCCATGCTCTGCCTAAAGTTGATGGAGTAAATCCTATCTTCTTGGAAAAAGACATGTCAGCTCGAGTGGACCCTAGGACACTAGGGTGTGGCCTGTCCATCTTCTCCTCTCTTCCCTGTGGTGGTCAGCCCTTAGGGCATCTGCCTTACGTCCTAATGTCCTCCAACTTGTCCAAAAGTTCGCCGCTAGTCCAGCTGGCTCCCTTCGGAATGCATAAAATTAGCTCAAAATGGGACTAAAAATATGCGAATCAGTGCAAATCCCTCCAAGTTGAAAACATCTTTTCAAGCACATCCTCCTAGTCTTGGGTGGGCTCTTCCTCTGAGCACTTGACCTAATTGAAATAGGTCCATATGCTGTTTACTAAGTGCTGGGTACAGTTCCAAGGACTCCACACTTTGCATCATTGGAGGCTGGAGAATTTCTGTGATGGAGGCTGTGTTGTCATGCTTGTCACGGCACACAGAGCTGTGCTCATCTTACTGAAGAGCTATGCTCTTATTGCACAGTGGATCTGACGTCCGGGTAATGCAGGCGGACCTAGATTAACATTTCAGCTCTGCCAGATAATCCAGCTACCTGACCACTCGGATCATCGTTTTCTCTAGTTCTGCAGTGGGAATAATGACAACTACCTAGTGAGCAGGTTTTCTTGTGTGCGTCTGTCATTAGAAAGAATAACACAATTTGAAGATGATTTATCTGTGAATCAAATGGCCAAACTCCTGTTTCCACATGTCAGGAGGAACTGGGTGTAGGCTGGGTGAGTGAAGATGGAAGATGTCTCTCCATGGCCGTATCTACCCACCCAGTTTTCTAGAGGGATCTTGAGCTTTTTAGAGCAATAAATCCTCAACCATCAGATCAGATCTTTTGAAAGCGGCATCTTTTCTTCAGGAGGTATTTGCTCTCCTCCTCCTTGAATAGACCACGGTTCACGAATTCCTGGGATAGTTTCGCTGTAGAAGCTGAGATCCGGGACATCTACAATCGAGTCTCTGGGCTCTGTGCTCACTCCCACTGGCTGGAATTTTTTATGGGAGTTCGGACAAAGGCCATTTTGTGGTGACTCCCTCTGCCCCCTGCCCAGAACTGGCTCCGCTGGAATGCACTAATTGCTGTGAACAAAAGGACGCCTATGTCCTCTCTGCTCCGTGGCTGTGCATTGATTCTTTATGGCGTTGGCATCAAAACTGCCAGTGTTTCCTCTGGACGGTCTGCGCTCAGAGGGAGGACACAGTGCTGGATCTCCTGTGCTCCCGGGGACTGCTTATGAGGCTGAGGGGTGTGGGAGACGGCGCATCCACTCACCTAGCAGCCTAGGGGGAAGCCCCTTCCACTGGCCATAGGTCCCTTTGACGTGGGCCATTCTTAATGTCTTTATTGAATTTGTTACAATATTGCTGCTGTTTTTTTTTAATTAATGCATTTATTTTAATTGGAGTCTAATTACTTTACAATATTGTGGTGGTTTTTGCCATACTTTGACATGAATCAGCCACGGGTGTACATGCGTCCCCCCCCGTCCTGAACCTCCCTCCCAATCCCATCCCTCGAAGTTGTCCCAGTGCTCCGGCTTTGAGCGCCCTGCTCCATGCACTGAACTTGGCCTGGACATCTGTCTCACACATGGTGATATACATGTTTCAGTGCTCTTCTCTCAAATCATCGCACCCTCGCCTTCTCCCACAGAGCCCAAAAGTCTGTTCTTAATATCTGTCTCTTTTGCTGTCTTGCATATAGGGCCATTGTTACCATCATTCTTAATTCCATACATATGCATTAATATACTGTATTGGTGTTTTTCTTTCTGGCTTACTTCACTCTGTATAATACGCTCCAGTTTCATCCACTTCATTACAACTGACTCAAATGCATTCTTTTTACCAGCTGAGTAATATTCCATGGTGTATATGTACCAATGGATAATTTCTTATCCATTCATCTGCCGATGGACATCTAGGTTACTTCCACGTCCTGGCTATTGTAAACAATGCTGTGATGAACACTGGGGTACATGCGTCTCTTTCAATTCTGGTTTCCTTGGTGTATATGACCAGCAGTGGGATAGCTGGGTTGTATGGCAGATTTTTAAGGAATCTCTACAGTGTTCTCCATAGTGGCTGTGCTAGTTTGCATTCCCACCAACAGCATAAGAGGGTTCCCTTTTCTCCACATCCTCTCCAGCATTCATTGTTTGTAGACATTTTGATGGCAGCCATTCTGACCGGTATGAGATGGTACCTCATTGTGGTTTTGATTTGCATTTCTCTGATAATGAGTGATGTTGAGCATCCTTTCATGTGTTTGTTAACCATCTGGATGTCTTCTTTGGAGAAATGTCTGTTTAGTTCTTTGGCCCATTTTTTGATTGGGTTGTTTATTTTCCTGGTATTGAGCTGCTTGAGCTGGTTGTATATTTTTGAGATTAGTTCTTTGACAGTTGCCTCATTTGCTATTATTTTCTCCCATTCTGAAGGCTGTCTTTTCACCTTGCTTATAGTTTCCTTTGCTGTAATATTGCCACTGTGTTATGTTTTCTGTATTTTGGCTGAGAGGCATGTATGATATTAGCTCCCTGACTAGGGATCAAACCTGAATCCCTTGTATTGGAAGGTGAAGTCTTAATCACTGGATCACCAGGGAAGTCCCAATAAGGTTCCTTTGGGCACATGTCCCAGGGACTGACTCCACGGGTACAGTTCAGCATGGTGAACTGTCAGCACCTTGCAAAGGTGTTCAGTCCACCCACTAGGCATTGATTTAAGAAGAAACCTGCTACCCAGAGAGGCTTCGAAAAGGAGACAGAGGAAGGCCATGACCAGGGGGTGGGCTGAACACCTGTATGAAAGCTTCTTGAAAGAATGATGATACAAAAATGAGCCAGCAAGGATGGAGGACAATTTTTAAAGATGGGGGGCAATCAGGATACAGAAAGGCCAGAATACAGGACAGTCCATTGAAAGGTCACCACGAGATGCAGTGACATGAGGAAGCCCAGAGTCTTCAGACAGAAACACAGGCTCAGGTAGGAGACCCCTGGTAGGCGACCCTGAGGTTACTTCAGGGAGGGCCAGTTGGAAGCCACCTTTGGAAGGCCAGCTGGGCTGGGCAGCCCCCTTTTCCTCCTTCAAAAAGCAATGCCTTCTGCCTACTGACTCTGATAGCGAGAGTGACTTTTATATTATAGAACAAACAGATGAAAGGATGGGACAAAAGGTAAAAGATCTGAGACCCAGAAACTCCAAAGAATACATTCTGAACAACTTTGAAAAGAGATAGAAACCCTTGAAAGGATACAAGGCCCAGATCCTTTCCTGGACAAGTTCTGCCGCAAAATATATGAGCCTAGAGAAAGATGTAAACCTTCCCAATTTGTACCATAAGCTTAACTTTGAAATTAGACAAAAATATAAGAAAACAAAAGACCTAGTAAAAGATGACAGATGAAATACACGTGTGTATGTTTTCTCTCTCCCCACCTCCTCACTCAAGGCCAGCCTAAAACGACATTATAGGAGGACAAAATGTATAAGGCTTATAAGGGCTAGGAAGGCCAGACAGGAGTCCCCAGTGGACAAGAGATTTAAACAAGTTTCTGCAAGATGGAAAACAGATGGGAGAGAGAAACTGACTTAGTGAAGAGGAAGAGGGTATGTTCTAATGTGTGTAGGCAGGGAACACTAAAGGAAAACAAGCTATGTAATTTCATGAAACCTCTTGAAGGCTCTGGACTCAGAAGCATCACTTATGGAATAGAGTCAGAGGTGAGTTGAGCTGGAGATGAGAAATGGGAAACACTGTCTCCAGTGGGGGTTGGTCTTCATCCAGGGCTCCTGGTCTTCTAGGTCCTCCCAGCTCAGAAAACTGCAGGTTTGTGTTGTGCATGGATTAAACAGAAGGTGCTCTGGTCTTGGGCATTTCAGGTGCAATATGTGGGAGGTATGAAATGAAAGTCTGGTCCCCTCCCCTCCCACCTCCCTGCCCCTTTTCCCCACTTTGTTCATAGAGTCCTCACTGCTACATGCAGAGGTAGGGGTTTGGGGATTCCTCCCCAGAGAAAATGGCTCTGCACAGTGAAATCTGCCTGAATGTGGAGGCCACCAGGTGACAAGACTTATTCACTGGAAGGATACTTCCAGTGTCCTTCTTAGAGCCTCGGTCTGAAACATAAAAAGGCGTTAGGGATCACTAGGCATTTGAGGTACTCTTGCCTGGAAAATCCCATGGATGGAGGAGCCTAGTGGGCTGCAGTCCACGGGGTCGCTGAGAGTTGGACACGACTCAGTGACTTCACTTTCAGTTTTCACTTTCATGCATTGGAGAAGGAAATGGCAACCCACTCCAGTGTTCTTGCCTGGAGAATCCCAGGGACGGTGGAGCCTGGTGGGCTGCTGTCTATGGGGTCGCACAGAATCGGACACAACTGAAGTGACTTAGCAGCAGCAGCAGCAGGCATTTGAGGCAAGGTTCCAAAATGAACAGGAAAAGAGGATTTAGCTATGAATAGTAGAGAAGAAAACAAGATACCATGCAAGATATCTCCAAACTGATATGAGATAGCATTGCAGTCATGCAAGAGTGCTGTTTTCAGGATAAAACAAAAGTCAGGCCATGTTAAAGGGCTCTTGGAAATTAAAAGTTTTGGAGCAAAACAAATGGAACAGGAAGTCTGGGGGATATAATTGAGGAAATCTTCCAGAACATAAAAGGTAAATGACTAAGTAATAGAAAACTGGAGAGAAATGATGGGAACATTAGAGGATCAATTTAAGGGAAATAAAGTCATCTAATATTAGTTCTGGAGGAAGTGGAAGAAAGAAAATTATCAAAGAATAGTGCAAGAAGGTTTTCTGGAAGAGAAGGATGGGAGAGTCCACATGGTAACCAGCCAAGTGTCCAGCATCATCCTCATGACAAATAAAACAAAACAAACAAATAACAAGCCCCTTGTGGGTCAGCAGGTCAAGGGGCTTCCTTGGTGGGTCACTGGTGAAGAGTCCGTCTGCCAGTGCAGGAGTCTCTGGTTTGAGCTCTGATCTGGGTAGATCCCACATGCTACGGAGCAACTAAGCCCGTGTGCCACAACTATGGCACCTGTGCTCTAGAGCCCGGGAGATGCAATGACGGAGCCCACAAGTCACAGGTGCTAAAGCCCGTGTACCCTTGAGGCCATGCTCTGCAACAAGAGAAGCCACTTCAGTGGGAAGCCCCCGCACTGCAACTAGAGAGTAGCCCCCGACTGCTGAAACTAGAGGAAAGTCCACGCAGCAACCAAGACCCAGTGCAGCCAAATACAAACAAGTAAATGAAATTATTTTTAAAAAGTAGGTTGTAGGATTCTTTAAAAAAAAATGCCTAAGAAATCTACCTTTCTGAAATTTCAGAACAATAGGGATTTTTAAAAGACACTGAAAGTTCCAAGAGGGAAACCAGGTCACGAACAAAAAGGCTTAGGAATCAAAATGGTATCATGCAGCCCTGGACAGTCCAGGACAAAATTCTGAGGGAAAATTATTTTCAGCCTAGTATTTACTACTGAGATGAACTGGACTCAAGTGTGAGGAAAAAATATGACATTTTCAGGGGGAAAAGGCAATCACACATTTTGCTGACCATGGAGCTTCACGTCAGAAACTGTAAGGATTTATTCCACTAAAGTGAGAGAGAAAGCCAGACATGGAAATAAACAAAGGAGCCAGGAAACAGAATATTTAATAGAGGGAAAAAGGTAAATGAAAACTAAAAGCCTCAGGATGTCAGCTGTGCAGAGTGAAGCTCACAGTGCTCCGAGAAACCCGTGTTGACTCGGGCTGGGACACGCTCTTCCTTGGCTGGGGTCAGAGCACCTGTGCCCTGGTCCAGAATCTTCCAATGGTGTGACTGGCAACTCACCCAAACTCCCTGGACTCCCCATTAGTTTCCTTGCTTGTAAAGAGATGAGACTGAATGGCAAATCAATTGAGTTTCCTTAGATTTCCAGCAGTCTTTGTTTTGCAGAGCAAGAGGAAGAGGTCAGGGATGAACTTTTTCCAGAAAAAATGTGCAAGCATGTACACTTTTCACTTCCTGTGGAACAGAACATTGATACTAGAATAAGAAGTAAAAACAAAGCCACTTGTCATGTTCTCTAGTTCTGAAAGTCTGCGCTTCCTTCCTTTGGGTGAGTAGCCATCAATGCTGAATTCGGGGTGGTCTATACAAGTGTGACGATTGTGGACAGAACTGCCAAGGACAAATGGCCCCATTATCATCTTTCTTGAGATCTTACACTGGCTTGAGCCGTTTCATTCACTGCTGGCTAGTATTTAAGCCCCCAAACACATTCTTAAATATTGTGGTGCTTTTTAGTCAAACTATGAATCAAAACAACATACATTCATGATTAGATTAATGCAACTCTTACTGCTAAACTGGGCTTGTTTTCAATGTCAGTTCTGTGCCAATGCCTCATTTTTTGAGCAGTTGATATTGAGAAACCTTGTTCATACAGATAGCGGTGGAAGGAATATTCCTTTTTAAAAAAAGTTTATTGAAGTAGAGTTCATTTACAATATTGTGTTAGTTTCTGCTGTACAGCATAGCGATTCAGTTATACATATATATGCATTCTTTTTTTTAATATTCTTTTCCATTATGGTCTATCTCAGGATATTCAATATAGTCTCCTGTGCCATACAGTAGGACCTTGTTGTTTATGCATCCTATATACACTAGTTTGCATCTGTTAATCCCAAACTCCCAGTCCATCCCTCTCCCTTGGCAACTGCAAGTCTGTGCTCTGTCTGTGTGTCTGTTTCTCTTTCACAGATAAGTTCATTTGTGTCCTATTTTATTGTATATTATTTATTCTTGTGTGTGTCCTAGTTTATATTCCACGTGTAAGTGATATCGTATGTTATTTTTCTTTCTCCTTCAATTTATGGAAGAGTATTCTTATGTGAATGCTACTAGATGGCTCAGCTGGTGAAGAATCGGTCTGCAATGCAGGAGACCTGGGTTCATTCCCTGGTTTGGGAAGATCCCCTGGAGGAGGGCATGGTGACCCCTTCCGGTATTCTTGCCTGGAGAATCTCATGAACAGAGGAGCCCGGTGGGCTGCAGTCCATGGGGTCATAGAGAGTTGGACACAATTGAGCGACTAAGCACAGCACAACTGGAAATAGGACAGCTTCTGAGTCATGTGTCGAAAATAACAAGATCATCTATCACCAAAATTATCTGATGAGTGAGTCTTCTTTCCATTTTGTAGGAAACTGATTGGAAACCCCTGAACTGGCAACAGAATTCACTACCTAATTATCAGAGTGATGCACTTTCTGAACCTGTTAACAAGTCTCTGAAGTGTCCTGCAGTTGGACATCCTGGGATGTTTTACACCCAAGGCAACACACTCCTGAAAGTCAGAGAAAAGACTGTTTGTGATAGAGATGGGGAGCCAGGAGGAGGGTTTCCGAACCCTTCTCCCTGAGGCTGGGTAGGCTGTAGAAATGAACACATACAGTAGTGGAAGGCCTGAAATGGTTGGAGGGCCTACCTGCCCCTTGGAAAGGATTCCAGTACCTCCAGAGTTCTGGTGCTCTCCACGGGGCTGGAGAAGAAAACTGGGCTACGTCTAAGACAATGCCCCAGACCCAGCTAAGACTCTTTCCTGTGCCCCCCTCGGCTCTGTTCTTCTGTGCCTCATCCTTGGAGTGGGGGTGTCCTCACCTGCCTCCATCCTCTATCATTGCTTCCTGGATCCCACAGAGACTCCAGGGAGAGAGACTCCTGAGTGGGTGTGTCAGGAATCAGGGAATCCATTTCCATAATTATTTCTAGGCTTGTGCTTGAAAAGCATAGGAACTCTAGGGGAAAACTAGGGGAAAAAATTGTAAAAAAATTAGCCCCAGGATTCATAATAAACCCTGATCTAAATTAGATTTTGAGCCCATCTACCTTAAGCTGAGAGGAGAGGAAAAATAAAAGTCCCACCTCCCCAGTCTCGTTATTTAAAAATAGTTGTCACCTTTCAAGAAGCCCTTGGTCATTTTCAGGAAGGGCTGGTGAACCGTCCCAGGTTGTGGCTGAGTTACAGCCACCTGTAATTACACACTGTCCTGTTGCGGTTCTGTCCTGAGAGGCTTCCTTTCCAGCGGGAGAAAATAGCCGCCTGGGGCTGTGTAGGTTTCCAAACCCGCCCCCCAGGTACCCTTCTCTTGTTCCACAGGAATGAGTGGGTTCTGTGGCTGGGAGGCCGGGACTGTTCCACCTGTGTTCTCAGTGAACCCGAGTAAGAAGCTGGGGAGTTGGGATGACTATCCCAACGTTGCAGACAGGAAACCAGTGAGGTTTACTGCATCCCAGAAGTTGTGGACTGTTGTGCTTTCGTTTTTGTTTGCTTCTAGGTATTCTTTTATTTTCTCTTTGATTTCTTCAGTGATCCCATGGTTGTTGAGTTGCATATTGTTTAGCTGCCACGGGTTTGTGTTTTTTAGAGTTTATTTCTAATCTCATGGTATTGTGATCAGAAAAGATGTTTAATATGAATTTCAATTTTCTTTAATTGTACCAAGGCTTGCCTTGTGGCTGAGTGTGGAGTCAATCCAGGAGAACGTTCCATGTGCACTTGAGAAGGTGTAGTTGAAACCAGTGAGATTTAAGTGGCATGTTCATCATCTTGGACCAGAAGAGGCAGAAACAAACCTGCAGCTTGAGTCTGTCTCATCACTGAGCCCACATCCTTTCCAACACATCATGTGCCCACATCAGACAGAAAGACCTTTTTCATGGTTCTTCTACTGCTGGAGCACGCAGCTCCTGGCTGGGGCAGGTACCAGGAGGGGATGCAGGCAGTCGCTGCAGGTGATGCTGTGATCTTTAGGGATGCCTGGCAGACAGGAGTCCTGAGAAGCGTTACCCAGCCCTTTCTACATCAAGGCTCAAAGAGAAAAGGAAAATGTGTATTCTGCAGTTACACAGTGGGAGCTGGCCAAGGCTGGAGGCCAGGGGCCCGACCTTGACCTGGCTGCTGAAGGAGGCACCCTGCCTGTGTGCCGGGTGCTGACCCACCAAGCATGTCATAAGGGAACCACCGCTGTTGACAGCGGGGCCTCTGCAGAGTTGCGTCCCTTCACGGGATGAGCCATGGGTGGTGCCTTCTTCATCTTTAAGAATCCCCAAATATTTTTATAAAGATTAAAGAAAGGGCTATCTGAACAAACGTAAGATCTGGTATGGCTGCTCAAATCTAAGTAAAGCCCTTCTTTGTTACAAAGTTTGCCTGGATTTCCAGGCCCCACCCTAGACTTACTGAATCAGGTCCTCTGCGGATGAGGTACTGAAATCTGCATTCTAAGAGCTCTCAGGGAAGTTCCGATGTGGCCTGTTCCTCACTGGGGAATGTTCTCCCAGAGCCACAGCGTCCCTGTGCTGTGACTGGTGAGCTAATTATTGGCCTATGCGAAGCAGTTAGTATTTTTATGAGCATTCCGGGGAAGTGTGGGGTGGGCGTGGAGGAGCTGATGTTGATTCCAGGTGAGCACAGATCCTCCTTGTCTGCAGAGGGCTGGTCTACCATCTTCGATATGGAGGGTTGCAGCTGGCATCTCTCTTCTCTGCACCTCACCTGACAGGCTACCCTGAGAATGGTTCAAACTCCATTTCTGAACAAAGATGTCTGCCCTGAGCTCCTGCCTCTTTGGGGGCCCTGGTGAGCCAGGTTAGGTCAGAAGTTCCCTTTTAAATCTAGTTAGAGGGCAAACCTGGAGCAAGCCTGGACAATGAGCCTCAGTCTCCACTGATCCCTAGAACTCACATACTTTCTTGAGCAAAAGGCAGCCAAAGACTCAAAAAGCACCCCCAAGCCAAAGGCTGCAGCATCCCTGATTTATAGGGTTTCCTGGTTTGTAGTGGAGAAGACAATGGCACCCCACTCCAGCACTCTTGCCTGGAAAATCCCATGGATGGAGGAGCCTGGTGAGCCGCAGTCTATGGGGTTGCTAAGAGTCGGACACGACTGAGCGACTTCACTTTCACTTTTCACTTTCATGCATTGGAGAAGGAAGTGGCAACCCACTCCAGTGTTCTTGCCTGGAGAATCCCAGGGACGGGGGAGCCTCATGGGCTGCCGTCTATGGGGTCGCACAGAGTCGGACACGACTGAAGCGGCTTAGCAGTAGCAGTAGCAGCTGGTTTGTAGCCTTCCCGTTCTTTCTTTTCGCGATTTCTCTCCTCCTTATGTTGAGAGCCTCACCTCGGGAGAGAAGGGGCATAGAAGATAAAGGGGAGCCAGCTGCTTCTTCTACTTCTGCTTCACCCCAATTTCTTTTGTGGCAAAACCAACTTGTGGTCACCAGGGGACCAGCTCTGTGTAGGTAACTAGATGGCTTTTTTTCTCTCAAGCCAGCATCTCCCACTGACCAAACTAAACCCCCAGCTCTGGACCAGGGCAGAGGGCTTGCCTCAGCTCCTTCCTGGAGTAGACTCAGGGACAAACACACGCTGTCCTGTCGCCTTCTCTGCCTCCTCTTTGTGCCTTGCAGGTGACACACCTTCCTTTGGCCCCTGGTTTGGGAAAAAAAATTCATGTTCCTGACCCACATTTATGTTTTTCCTACCATTTCTATTTCATACATTCTCATACATTTAGCATGTAAAACAGACTGTGATGTTATTATTGTTGTCGTTCCATCTCTGTCTTGTCCGACTCTTTGCAACTCCATGGACTACAGCACACCAGCCTTCCCGGTCCTTCACCGTTTCCTGGAGTTTGCTCAAACTCATGTCCATTGAATCTATGATACTATGCAACCATTTCATCCTTTGTTGTCCCCTTCTCGTCCTGTCTTCAATCTTTCCTAGCACCCGTCTTTCCCAATGATATTATTATTACATAATGTGATGTTGTTACGTCATAATGACATTGTAATATTATTATTACATACTGTGATATTAGTGTTACACAATGAATTAAAATTAAAATAAAAATGGCGTCTTGATCCAGGGCCCTCTCCTCCAGCACAGCCTCTGCCTGCACTGCGGCCCTGGCAGCAGTGTTGGCGAAGAGGTCACTGGAGACTCCCGGGTGGTGTCAGGCCGGGTGGCAGGTGACCCAGTACCAGCCCTGTGCAGGTAACCACTGTGTGTATTGCTTTATAACTTCATCTGCCTCTTCCAGCTTTTCAATATTGCATACAGTTTCCTTCCATCTTCACTACTTGAGTAATATGAATACTAATTCGACCTCACGTTGCTTCTGCTGAATCATTACAGCCTCCACGGTAGTTTTCAGGACCCTTTCCCTAAGAATTTGACCAGGAAATTGGGTCTACCAGAAGTGACTCCTTGCTTGTGTTTTAGGCTCTTTGAGAAATAGAGACAATGATTACCAGCAGGATATGAAGCAGGGGATGTGGAGAAGTAAGAAATCTCTTGGAAATGGAAGATTGTTTGCAAACTGGGAAGTCACCGAGGAGACAATAAGGTTCCAATGACAGGGTATCTGGTGGCTCCCAGGCAGGCCAAGCGTGTGATTCTCGACCAGAGTTTTGCAACATCGAACGTGATGACTAGGCTACTCTCTCGATGACTCAAGATCAGACTTCCTAAGAGAGCAGATCTGCTTAGAGCAGCCTGGGTGACAGCTCCTCAGCGTGCTGGCCAAACTGCAGACAGGCCACCTGTGCCCACCTGTGGCCAGTCAGCTGTGGCCGTGGGTGCTAGGTGGAGGTGAGGACCACGTGATGCGGAACGTGGCCATTGTCTTAGCTCGAGTTCCTCTGAGGATTCATGTGAAAGTGATAGATCAGAGGATGTTCCTGTGGAAAAGCTGGTGGAGAAAACAAAGCAGTGGGTCTGGAAGGAAAGTCAGGAGAAGCAGGAGTGTGATGGCAGGGAAAGTCCCTGGTGGTGGGGCATGGGGGGTGACTCTGGTTCAAACCTACAGGGGAGCCCTGGGGACGGCACATGTCACATCTCAGCGCTGTCTCAGCTGGGCGCGTTCCACTCTTGAACTTGGTCTTTGGTTAAGGGCTGGCCTGATGCGTGGCTTCCCATCTTTTCTGGTGCAGGCAAGCTAGATTCTGGAGATCCTTCTTCAGGGAGAGGTAAGGTCCACTGCTGGAGAGAAAGCCCACCAGACACCAGCACTCGAGAATGGTCAAAGGGTCCGAGGTTGGGGGGATCGGAGCACCAATAGCACCTCTACAGCCTCCCAAATAGCTCTCTGGAGAGGCTTTGTTCCCCAGGCTCTGAGGTCATGGCTGATTCCATCAGCTGAAAAGTCTTTCCTCTATGGCCTGACTATAACAACAACAAACCCAAGTGGAAACTAGGAGCAGGTCGCAGCAGGCACCTTCAGTTTTCTAGTAACTTTGTCCACAGCGTGACCTCAGCAGAAGCAATTGACTGAAGTGGACAGAAATCAGACAAACGCCAACACCAGGCAGACCACAATCACCACCAACCACACTCTGCCTAGTTCTAGTTTACAAATGAGCGATAAAATATTTTCAGTCACATCAACAAAAATAAGTTAACTTTCTCATTAAGTCATGTGAAATGCCATTTCAAATATCTCATACACATACAGCATATCTATGTATATCCAACTCCATTTTTATTTCTACACAGTTTCAGTCTAAAGAGCTACATGATTTTCCATGTAACCTGTGAACCAATCTTCCATGAGTCCCTGGATGACCGCTGCTTTGCCCTGTCAGAACTCCAGATTGAATTCCTTTGTAACACTTCTCACCACCCTGGAGCCTGCACCACAGGGGTTTTGCCTGGGTCCTGCCAGATGATAATCTCTTTAAGGATAAGCACAGGGGCCCAATTCCACTGATGTAAACATTTAACAGCTGGCTCTCTTGGGAAAATGTCTGTATATATAAACACATAAGTTTACTACACATTTACTATACAAAGATAGATATTAATAACATACAAGTTATAAATAATCACAAAAATCATAGGGCTCTGGACTGTAAATTCCACATAGCCAACTGATTTTCACCACACACTTTTATTGATTTTTGCTACACTCTTCTATCTCTAGCCAATCCTGCAACAATGAACAAGAGTTTCAACTTGACCGTTGATCGATATTTTCCTTTATGTTAATGAATGAGACAAAACTGGAGATGTATCCCGAAATTTCACTTAATAAAATGAACTGCTTCTTTGCTGAATCGGATGTTTGCCTTCAGTAAGAAGAATGTAGCTTCTTTTTTGTTTGTTTGTCGCAATGTAGGGCTACACACACAAGACTTTTCTTAAGTTTCATCAGTATTGTAGCATTTTCTTTATGACGTTCTTGAGTCTACACAATCAAGAAAACAATAAACCAATCCTTGATTTATAGCTTTTAATGATTTTCATGGTTTAAATACTCCATCATGGTCAATTCCAATTTACCAATGTGATATCACTGAACTTAAAAATGGGAATGGATATTGTCATTATGTATTGATTTTATACCATAACAAGGCAACAGATGAAAATAAACTCAAGAGGGGATTTCCCTGGTGGTCCAGTGGTTAGGACCTGGAACTTTCAGTGCTGAGGGTCCAGGTTCAATCCTTGGTTGGGGAACTAATATTCTACAAGCTGTGTGGAGCAGCCAGAAAAAAAAAAAAAAAAAAAAGAGTGAGAGAGAAAATAAACTCAAGAGGATGAAAAATAGTACAGTGCTGTGAAAGAATTAGAAAGTGATGTTTTGAGTATTTGTTGCCATTGTCTCAATACAATTTATTTAATTGTACATTGAAATAATTTAGTTTTTAATAATGACTATAAAACAACAGGCTTACAGAATTCCTGAGAACTTACCAATGGGATCTTGTGAGCCAGTATAAACCAAACTACTGTCAGTTACCTAGTTCACTGGCTTGCATGTCCAGTGGTAAAAAACACTCTGATAGCTTGCATGATCTTGGTCCAGTAAATTCGAGACACTGACTGTCTCTGTTTGACATGTTCTATCGCTTTCACTAAAGTTTAAAACCTTTCAGTGGTAGCTGAGTTCAGAAGCTAATTTTTCTTTCTTTTTTTTTTTTAACTTTTTATCTTTTTTTTTGGTATAGCCAATTAACAAACAATGTTGTGATAGTTTCAGTTGAATGGTGAAGGGACTCAGCCATACATATACATGTATCCATTCTCTGAACTCCCTTCCCATCCAGGCTGCCACATAACATTGAGCAGAGTTCCCTGTGTTATATGGTAGGTCCTTGTTGGTTATCCATTTAAGTATAGCAGTGGGTACATGTCCATCCCAAACACCCTAAGTATCCCATCCCCCCATCCATACTCTTGGCAACCATAAGCTCCTTTCAAAGTCTGTGAGTCTGTTTCTGTTTTGTGAATAAGTTTATTTGTATCATGTCTCTTTAGAGTCCACACATAAAGGATGTCATACGGACCTAGAGAATGTCATACTGAGTGAAGTAAGTCAGATAGAGAAATAGTGTTATGACATCCCTTATATGTGGAATCTAAAAAAAAATGATACAAATGAACTTACTTAGAAGCTGATTTTTCTTAACTGATAAAGTGTCATCTAGATGAAAAATGGTGTATCGCTGCTTAAAAACCAGCCTGCTCAGACCTATTAGTCTCTTTGCTTGTAACAGTCACATTTAAAAAATAATACAGTCTCTGCAGAATCTTTGCAAGAATATTACAAAATGGCTTCAGCTCTTAAAATGTCAGATCTTTTGAGTAGCCTTGATATAGTTCTCTGCTTGTTCTTACATAGCATGAAGTATATTGATAACCTAACTTTTACCACTGTATGACTTTGAACAACTTTAAATGGAAAGTTCCCCCCCGACCCCAACTGTCCTGTTTGTGTCTTTGTCTCTTCTTTAGATCGCCAGGACTTCCCCTATGGCACTTAAAATGAGTCATCTTTGTTGTTGATGATGATTAATTGATGATGTTGGCCTGCCAATAAATACCAGGACCTTCTAAATGGAACTTTGAATTTCAGAGGTGTCCCAGATCATATAAGACTTTGGGTTACGGAGATAAATAAACTGTCTAGCCATCTCAGCTGCTGATTAATACTCTATAATGCACGTCCCCTGATAACTCCAGTCTGGGTTGCTTATCCCTCGAGTTTCATTTCTTTCAGGGAGTTGGGGAGGCAGTCCAACTGCCTTGTTGGAGTGGTTGCCATTCCCTTTAGATGAGCTAAGTACCCTTAGCTTTTCCAGAACCACTTGTAAGTGAGCATCTGAATTTCAATCTATTTTCTGGGAAGAGTTTCAACAGAGCACAGTATTAATACTCTTCCTTTTAGGCCCCTGAGGCATCATTAGCCCCATTCTATGGAGAGATACAATAGACCTGGGGTGTTTTCGGGGTTTGCCCAAGATCACATCATCAGTAAGAGTAGGGGAGAGAAGCTGGTCCTTCTTTTTCCAAGTGCTCATTCATTCTCTCAAGAGACACGCAGTGGTAAAGAATCTCTCTGCCAATGCAGGAGACACAAGAGAGGTGAGTTTGATCCATGGGTTAGGAAGATCCTCTGGAGAAGGAAATGGCAACCCACTCCAGTATTCTTACCTGGGAAATCCAATGGACAGGAGCCCGGTGGGCTATATATAGTCCATGGGGCTGCAAAGAGTTGGACACGCTTGAGTGCATGCATGTGTGCATGCGCGGACGCACACACACACACACACCAAACTTGATGGTGTGCTGAGGCTAGAAAGGAGAATATACGAGAAGGAATGTAGAGAATATACGAGAAGGAATATTTCCATTGGATGTAGAGGAAAGACTGTGGGGTTTGGAGTCAGACAGACCTAGATTAGACTCTAAGACCTCTTGGCTAATGTGACCTTGGTCAACTGATTTAACCTTGGTAAGTCCCTGCCAAAGGGGGATCATATCATCAATTTTATGGGGGTATGATGAAGGTCATACAGGATGTGTATGAAGCTGGCACAGAGGGAGCGCTTCAAAATGGTTCCTGTGACTAAGAAACCATTGAAGAATAGGGACATTGTCTGATGGGGAAGGCAATATGTGAAAACATACAACAGTGAGATCACAGAGGATGGGAACATAATGAGTGAGGGACCTGTGGCATCCACTGTTTTCTACTTGATCCTAAAGCAACGCAAAAATGTGACCCTGGGCATGTCACTTAGCCTCTAGGACACAGTTCCTCACTTGCTAAGCAAGGGAGCAAGAATATGCTATCTAAACTTGATGGAGTCAGTGTACCTTGGCTCTCTGGAAATATTCCCAACAAGGTGTGCCCTGCAATTTCATGTCATTGAAAACAGTCATTCAGTGAAAAAAGCTGATGGTAAAACACACCCCTATAGATAACCTAGTAACATAAGCAAAACATAACAGTGACAACTGCTATTACCTTTCTGTTCTTGTAAGAAGATAAAATTCTCAGTGAATGCATCACACACTCAAGTTGCCAATAAACCCTCCATAAAGTGCTTTTCTGTAAATATTAGTGTTATATTCTGTTCATGAAGGCCACCGGGATCCCATACCCGATTATAGATTAAGGAGCTCACAGTCCAGGAAAGTTCCAGTGGAGGGTTGTGACAGCTGGCTTTCCTGCATGCAGTGTGTCAAATCAGACTGGACTACTGGACTAGGGATGTAGACACAGATTCTGACCACTAAACATGGACCTTGAGCCCATGGAGACTGGGATAGTTGTGAGATCAGGCAGGAATCCATGTAGAGGCCATGCACAAAGATCATTTATCTAAGGATTTGACAAGGCAAGGAAGGGCAGTATAGGTCAGTAACTCAGAGAAGCAGGAACGCCCAGGGGCTTAATTCAGTACCAGCCATGGTTGGGTTGTGTTGGAAGGTGGAAGGGAAGGTCCTGAGGGTGGAAGAGAAGTGAAAGATGCTGGAAATATTTCAGACATCTGAGTGGAGGGAGGCAGTGTGCTTCTGTGAAAAATCTTTCTCATTGGATGAGGGCTTCCTTGGGGGCTCAGATGGTAAAGAATCTGCCTGCAATGCTGGAGACTCAGGTTTAATCCCTGGGTTGGGAAGATCCCCTGGAGGAGGGCATGGCGACCCATTCCAGTATTCTTGCCTGTAGAATTCTGTGGATGGAGGAGCCTGGTGGGCTGTAGCCCATGGGATTGCAAAGAGTCAGATATGACTGAGTGACAAACACTTTCACTTTTCTCTAATGATGAGGGTGTGAGTGAGAGAAGAGTGAGGTATGGAGAGTGATGAACAGGCCTTCACAGAGATGGAGGCTAAGCTTTTCATTTACCACAAGTCTTGGGCAAACAGGGGTGAAATGGGAGTTTTAGGACAATAGTCCTTCATGAATTAGGGAAAACTGAGTCAACAGATTTCAAATAGCATCAGATCTTAGACCAAACAGGAATGGCACTGATGTCCAGTAGCAGCAAATCTAAAGCAATGCACACCTCAGGGTTTGAGAGGAGGAACAGAGGAGCAAGCCAAGGGCAAGCCAGCCAAGGGTGTGGAGACAATGGTGGGGATCCAGGAGTGAAGATGGAGGGACCACATGTTGTTTCTGATGGTGAAGTAGAGCTAGGAACGGGCTGATAGCATCTTTTTTAAATTAAAAAATTAAAAAAAATTTTTTTGGCCTTGCCGTGTGGCAGGCAGGATCTCAGTTCCCCTAACTCCCAAGCAGTAGAAGTGTGGAATTTTAACCACTGGACCTCCAGGGATGTCTCTGGCTGATAGCATCTTTGAGAAAGAGTAATGGGTTGAGTGATGGGAAGCCCCAGAGAGACAGGCGAGGAGGCTAGGTGGTTATGGGGCTGAGGGGATGAAACATAGCAGATAAGGAACTCAGAGGTAGAGAGGGCCTCAAGCAGTGTGTTCCTTGAGCAAAGTTAAAAACAGGCACAATCTGCTTTATTGCTTCTCCTCCATACCTTTGATGATCTCCTATTGTTAATCACCACATACATCCTTTCACTTAAACAAAAAAACAAAACAAAACACCTCCTGTGTGGTTGGACTAAGCCACATGCTGTAGACACAGGGATGAAAAGAAACAGATACATCCCCGAGTTTTTGGAGCTGCTGAGAAGAGTGAGACTGAATTACAGAATGCAGGTTGTTTAGGTTTATTCTCTTTATAAACAGAGAAAAATAAGCAGTTAGAAGGTGTCTATTGTAAAATAAAACTAAAGAGTGAGATAACTAACCTCTTAATTCTGGCAAAGACTTGATAATCACGGAACAATTTTTTGGAGGGAAGGTTTCGAAGTTATTTTAAGAAATCATCCAGTTATTTCTGTGGAGATCAGAGTTGATCAATAATTAGGCAGTTTTAAATTTTAGTGACTCAAACTATCATGTAAAAGACCAAATCTGCTATCATTTTTCCTATTTATTTTAAAATCAGACATTGACTGATTTTAATATTCAGTTAGCAATGATATTGGGCATTATGTCGTGTGAAGTCACAAAGGTTGAGTACCATCTCGAATGAGTCTGCAGGCAGTTTTGGCTCAGAGGTTAAAGCGTCTGCCTCCAATTCGGGAGACCCGGGTTTGATCCCTGGGTCGGGAAGATCCCCTGGAGAAGGAAATGGCAACCCACTCCAGTAGTCTTGCCTGGAGAATCCCATGGATGGAGGAGCTTGGTAGGCTACAGTCCACGAGGTAGCAAAGAGTCGGACACGACTGAGTGACTTCACTAAGTCTGTTTCACAACTGCTGCAGGCCTTTTGGCTGGTGGTGATGACTTCATCCACAGCCTGAGGCATCAGAAAGGCCCATCCAGAATTCTGAAGATTAGTACAAAATGCAACACACTGTGCATGGGAAAAGCAATAGAAAGGGTGCTTGTGTGCCCAGTCATATCCAACTCTGTGATACCATGTAGCCTGCCAGGCTCCTCTGCAAAGGAGAAAAGGAAAGATATACCCATTTGAATGCAGAGTTCCAAAGAATAACAAAGAGAGATAAGAAAGCCTTCTTCAATGATCAGTGCAAAGAAATAGAGGAAAACAATAGAATGGGAAAGACTAGAGATCTCTTCAAGAAAATTAGAGATACCAAGGAAATATTTCATGCATAGATGGGCACAATAAAGAACAGAAATGGTATGGAGCTAATGGAAGCAGAAGATATTAAGAAGAGGTGACAAGAATACACAGAAGAACTATATAAAAAAGATCTTCATGACCCAGATAATCACAATGGTGTGATCATTGACCTAGAACCAGACATCCTGGAATGTGCAGTCCAGTGGACCTTAGGGAGCATTGCTACGAACAAAGCTAGCGGAGGTGATGGAATTCCAGATGAGCTATTTCAAATCCTGAAAGATGATGCTGTGAAAGTGCTGCACTCAGTATGTCAGCAAATTTGGAAAAGTCAGCAGTGGCCACAGGACTGGAAAAGGTCAGTTTTCTTTCCAATCCTAAAGAAAGGCAATGCCAAAGAATGCTCAAACTACCGCACAATTGCATTCATCTCACACAGTAGTAAAGTAATGCTCAAAATTATCCAAGCCAGGCTTTAATAGTACTTGAACCATGAACTTCCAGATGTTCAAGCTGGATTTAGAAAAGGCAGAGGAACCAGACATCAAATTGCCAACCTCCTCTGGATTATTGAAAAAGCTAGAGAGTTCCAGAGAAGCATCTGCTTCTGCATTATTGACTATGCCAAAGCCTTTGACTGTGTAGATCGCAATAAACTGTGGAAAATTCTTAAAGAGATGGGACTATCAGACCACCTGACCTGCCTTTTGAAAAATATGTATGCAGGTCAGGAAACAACAGTTAGAATTGGACATGGAACAACAGACTGGTTCTCAATAGGGAAAGGAGTATGTCAAGGCTGTATATTGTCACCCTGCTTATTTAACTTCTATGCAGAGTACATCATGAGAAATGCTGGGCTGGATGAAACACAGGTTGGAATCAAGATTGCCGGGAGAAATATCAATAACTTCAGATATGCAGATGACACCACCCTTTATGGCAGAAAGCGAAGAAGAACTGAAGAGCCTCTTGATGAAAGAGGAGAGTGAAAAAGTCAGCTTAAAGCTCAACAGTCAGAAAAGTAAGATCATGGCATCCAGTCCCAACACTTCAGGGCAAATAGATGGGAAAACAGTGGAAACAGTGACAGACTATATTTTTTGGCCTCCAAAATCACTGCAGATAGTGGCTGCAGCCATGAAATGAAAAGACGCTTGCTCCTTGGAAGAAAAGTTATGACCAACCTAGACAGCATATTAAAAAGCAGAGACATTGCCTTGCCAACAAAGGTCCATCTAGTCAAAGCTATGGTTTTTCCAGTGATCATATATGGATGTGAGAGTTGGACTATAAAGAAAACTGAGCACCAAAGAAATGATGCTTTTGAACTGTGGTGTTGGAGAAGACTCTTGAGAGTTCCCTGGACTGCAAGGAGATCCAACAAGTCCATCCTAAAGGAAATCAATCCTGAATATTCATTGGAAGGACTGATGCTGAAGTTGAAACTCCAATACTTTGGGCACCTGATGTGAAGAACTGACTCATTTGAAAAGACCCTGATGCTGGGAAAGATTGAAGGCAAGAGGAGAAGGAGATGACAGAGGGATGGTTGGATGGCATCACGACCTCAAGGTACATGAGCCTGAGTAAACTCTGAGAGTTGGTGATGGACAGAGAGGCCTGGCAACTGAGCTGACATGAACTGAGGCTCCTCTGTCCATGGGATTCTCCAGGCAAGAATACTGAAGTAGGTTGCCATTTTTTGCTTTGGGGGATCTTCCTGACCCAGGGATCGAACCTGAGTCTCCTGTGTGTCCTGCACTGGCAGGTGGATTCTTGATCACTGAGCCACCGGGGAAGTCCCAGTAAAAAGGGTGAAGTAAAAGTCATTTAGTCATGTCTGACTCTTTGCGACCCCATGGACTATATAGTCTATGGAATTCTCCAGGCCAGAATTTTGGAGTGGGTAGCCTTTGGAGTGCGTAGCCTTCTCCAGGGGATCTTTCCAACCCAGGGATGGAACACAAGTCTCCCACATTGCAGGCAGATTCTTTACCAGTTGAGCCACAAGGGAAGCCCAGTGTAAAGGGTAGCTCAGGGTAATTTTTTTTTATGCCAGATATAGGAAGAGTTGCTGGTAAGGAATATGGGAAGGAAAAGACCCTGATGCTGGGAAAGATTGAGGGAAGGAGGAGAAGGGGACGGCAGGGGATGAGATGGTTGGATGGCATCACTGACTCAATGGACATGGGTTTGGGTGTACTCCGGGAGTTGGTGATGGACAGGGAGGCCTGGTGTTCTGCCGTTCAGTCAGTTCAGTTCAGTTCAGTTGCTCAGTCGTGTCCGACTCTTTGTGATCCCATGAATTTCAGCACGCCAGGCCTCCCTGTCCATCACCAACTCCCGGAGTTCACTCAGACTCACGTCCATAGAGTCAGTGATGCCATCCAGCCATCTCATCCTCTGTCGTCCCCTTCTGCTCCTGCCCCCAATCCCTCCCAGCATCAAAGTCTTTTCCAATGAGTCAACTCTTCCCATGAGGTGGCCAAAGTACTGGAGTTTCAGCTTTAGCATCATTCCTTCCAAAGAAATCCCAGGGTTGATCTCCTTCAGAATGGACTGGTTGGATCTCCTTGCAGTCCAAGGGACTCTCAAGAGTCTTCTCCAACACCACAGTTCAAAAGCATCAATTCTTCAGCGATCAGCTTTCTTCACAGTCCAACTCTCACATCCATACATGACTACTGGAATAACCATAGCCTTGACTAGACGGACCTTAGTCTGCAAAGTAATGTCTCTGCTTTTGAATATGCTATCTAGGTCGGTCATAACTTTTCTTCCAAGGAGTAAGTGTCTTTTAATTTCATGGCTGCAATCACCATCTGCAGTGATTTTGGAGCCCAACAAAATAAAATCTGACACTGTTTCCACTGTTTCTCCATCTATTTCCCATGGAGTGATGGGACCGGATGCCATGATCTTCGTTTTCTGAATGTTGAGCTTTAAGGCAACTTTTTCACTCTCTTTTACTTTCATCAAGAGGCTTTTTAGCTCCTCTTCACTTTCTGCCGTAAGGGTGGTGTCATCTGCATATCTGAGGTTATTGATATTTCGCAAAGGGTCGGACACAATTGAGCAACTGAACTGAACTGAACTGAACTGAATATGGGAAAATAGGATGACGCTGGTAGGGCGCTGGTAAGGGTCTGGGAGCCTAGACTTGGTTTGTCCTTGCCTAAGTCAATGAACTTTTCCAAGCTTGAGCATGTAATGGAAGGTGCATGGATGAACACTGATGTAGGTAAGACACGTGGCCCAGACCTATCCAAACAGCGAGGACTCCTGTTTACAGAAGCTCCAAATCATTTCCTGAGAGTGAGGAAGTGCGGAAAGCTTGCTGGATAATCCCTTCATGGAGCGAAGCAGAGGTGGAAATGTGGGTGCTTGTCAGCATTCCTAGAATGGACCACCAACATCTGCCGGGGAATCCCTCACCCCTTCACCCCTCCCACCTCTAGGTCTCCCGGGAGCCGCGGTTACTACGCGTCAGAGCGTCCATGGCAACCGTCACCAGCCCGCTGGGTTTGCCTCCTCCCTCCAGCTCCCACCACCCGCCTCTCTCTCTCCACCGGCCAATCGGCTGCCTCGGCGTGCCCGCAGCGGCGGCCGTTGAGTGGTCCGTGTGCGCTGACGTCACAGGCGGGATAGGCGGGGCCAGGGCAGGCCGGTCCTCCGAGCCTCAGCGGGGTTGTAGGTAGTGGGGCTGCGACCCCTCCCACTGCGACCCCTCCCGCTCACCGCCCGCTTCCCTGCCCCTCGCCTGGCACCCCTGACAGGTGAGTGGTCCCGTGGGCTCCTGACTGCCGCTGGGACGACCCCTACAGCGCCCCTGCCCCGATTCGGACTCCAACGTCTGGCCTCCGAATTCGGGGTGAGGTCTTGGAAACCCTGGAATTCTCACCTCCCCGTCCATCTTCACTTCTCTCCTCCCACCCTTCCAAATAAAAGCTATACAAACCCATAGGCACCCTTACCCAGTCCCCCAAGCCTTCCTAATGCATATATCTGATGCTTTTCAAGGATTGAGAAGTTATTTCTAAATGCAGAACCAGGAAGGGGGCGTCAGAACCTCAGGCCCTAAGTATAGTATCAGGTGCCCAACCTTGGTCCTTCTTCTCCCGGATTCCTTACCCAGGTCTTCAGAATGCAGCCAAGAGGAGGGCTGGACAAGCAGTCACCTGGCCTGTCAAAGAGGTGCTGAAATTCATATCATGGCAGTTGCTCACTGTTCATGGCCTTTTCTGTTTAGCTCTGGCTATGACGTGCTCACTTGTATTTTGACAGTTTACACCAAGTCCCTTTTTTCTCCCTGGATTCTTGTGTAGGTGTAGGTAAATAAACATTTTAGGAATGGGTAAAATTACTCATTTGGCTATTGTGGAAAAAGCAAGCAAATTGTTTGACTTATAGGCCAAATGTTTTGATAAAATCTTTTTCTTTTTAAAAGAAAATATTTCACAAAATAAAGTGTTCAAGCATGCATGTATGCCTTGTTTAAAAAAATAAAACAAAAAACCAAACAGCTGTTACAGACAGGGAAGAGGCCGCATATGTGTCCCTTGGGAATTTCAGGTCCTTTTTCTCCTTCCCCACCTACCAGAATATAATGTTTATTTATATTCTGCATATTTTTATACTTTTACTCCTTAGATATTTATCCAGAAACCAATATATAGCGTCCTTTTGAACAGTTACATAATGATACCATTCTATGCATGCTCTAGGTCATTGCTTTTAACTGTTGTGTGATAACTCTGGCATGAATTTACCACAAATTACGCATGTGTACTCTTGTCGATGGACTTTCAGGCTTTTCCCTTTTAAAAACTACTAGAAGCATATTCTTGTACATTCTAATTGTATACAAACTTGGGTTTTTGTATTTGTGTGTGTACATATAATATACATTGAATTTTGGTTTTTAGAGAATGTGCATTTTCCACTTTAGTAGATACTGCCCCATACGTAGTTTTTCAATGTGTAGTGATTTATACTCTCACGAGCAATGAAGAGTTTCTTATCAAGCGTTTATTTTAGAAGAAAGAGTTATTAAACTTTTCCTGCATTCTTATTTAATATATGCATAGGGAGAAATTACTTAAACATTGAAATATGATATAATTTCTTCAAGTCTGGTCCTTATTAATGTGTTAAGGGCAGTGTTTTATTTCTGTTTCAGCTTGAAATTGTAATTAAATACATATGGCCAAAGGAACAGAGGTTTTGTGTGATTCTTTCAAGCCTGTGCTGGCCAGTGATTTGAGGCAAGGTGTGAAACAATTCATGGAAACTTTCTGTCCTTGTCATGCCTTCTGTAGACTATAATTTATAGGTTTTTATACATTAAAGTATTTATGATCTTAAAGCCTTGCCCAAATGTGCTAATGTTTTTCTCCAACTTGAGGCCACTTTTTGGGTTTTAAATAGAGCTTTCCCGGATTTACAATCTCTGTGTGATTAATTATATTTTAGCATGTTAATATTTATAGAAGACTATTATAGCATTTTTCCAGTATGTAAATAACTATTGACCCCACCTTCAATGAATACAGTGAAATACTGTATTTGACTTTGTAACAGGTCTTATTTCTTAAAATGCCTTTTGGTCATGAGTAAAAGCAAAAAATAAAAAACAATTGCATGAGTTAGGGGACGAATTTTTCCACAGCTATTTTCAGTCATCTTCCCAAAGAATTTGTTTAGTTTGCTTGCAAATATGAGATATTTATAGCATCAGTTAATGATCTTAGTATGTGCTGCTCATGGCCTCTTGGGAAGAGGGTGAGTTAGAATTTAGAAAATAATTTAAATATTGTGAAAGGCATATCACCCAAGTAAGTGATGGGCTTTTAAAAACTGATATTATTCCTTAAAACTTGGTTAAAATTTATCATTGGACCCATCTGGGCCTGAAGTTTTTTTTGAAGAAAGATTTTAAGTTACATATTCAATTTCTTTAATTCCTATACAGCTATTCAGGTTACCTTTTTCTTCCAGTTAATTTTGGTTGGTTGTGTTTTTAAAGAATTGTGCCTGTTTCCTCTCTGTTGTCAAATTCCTTGGCATAGGTTGTTAGTAATAGCACCTTATTAACTTCTAATGTTTGCAAGGTCTTTCGTAGTATTCCCTCTTTCATTTCTGGTAGTACTTTGTCTTCTCCTTTTTAAAATCTGGATCAGTCTTGCAAGAGGTTTATCAATTTTACTGTTAAGATTTCATTGCTTTCCAAAAATTTGTTCATTTTCTATTTCATTGACTTTTTATTACTTCTACTTTGGGTTTACTTTGCTTTCTTTTTTTTTTTTTTTTGCTAGCCATTACAGTGAAAGTGTAGATCATTGATTTTAGCTCATTATTTTCTAGTATAAGCGTTTAAAGCTAAAAGCCTCACTCAAAATACACTTAGCTGCATTTCATAAATTGGATATGGTCTGTTTTTTATTCTCATTCAGTTCAAAATATTTTCTAATTTCCTGTGTGATTTCTTCATTGACCCAAAGGGTATTTAGAAGTGTGTTGTTTAGTTCCCTACTTTCTGAAGATTTTCCAAATACCTTTCTACTATTGATTTCTAGTTCAACTCTGATATGGTCAGAGAGAACATATCCTGTAGAGCTTTAATTACACTGTTGATACTTATTAGAAATTAAAATTGAGAAATTAAAAATACTAACTCTTTGAAAAATAACGACGAAAGTCTCTTAGTAGCATAAATAACACTTTCCATGGAAAAACCATGTTTTCTGAAACAAATTGAGTGAGAAGAGTGGTGGTGTTTTACATTTTTGGTTAAGTTCTAAAATTTCTCTTATCTGGCGCTCATATCTATTTCTGTATTGTCTGTCGTGATAGCACATATAATGTCACCTCTGGAAACTTCTAGTGTACGTTTGTGAGAACAAGAATGAAAAAGGGAAATTGCATCTGGGTGTTTTCTATAAAAATAATTTTGACCTTGTCACCCCAGAGGAGGTCTGAGGCAAGCCTATGGTTTCCTGGATCATGTTTTGAGAACTGCTGCTCTAAAGTTTACAGTATGCATTTTTGACTTATTGCAGTATATGTTTAAATAACATTATTCCATGTAATCATAAGACCTTACAGTAGTACTTTTCCATTTCAGCTCTCCCATCATTTGTGCTATTGTTATCATACAACTTTTGTTTTTTTATAATAAACTTCACAGTACATTTTTTATTATTTTTACTTTAAACAACCATCTTCTAAAGAAATTTAAAAGTTAGAAAAGGGTTTTTTTTTTTTTTTTTTCTATTAGCACACATACTTAACATTTCTGACACTTCATTCCTTTGGGCAGATTCAAGTTTCCATCTGGTATAATCTCCTTTTGCCTGAAGAATTTCCTTTACCAAGTCTCTTACTGCAGTTCTGCTGCTGCTGAATTTTCTTGGCTTTTGCTATTTTATTAAGAAAAACTTTTATTTTCAACTTCATCTTTGAAGGATACTTTCACTGGAATAGAATTCTAGGATTACAGTTTCTTCCAGTCCTTTAAAGAGGTTGTTTGATGGTCTTCTGGCTTGTGGAGCTTCGAGAAGAATTCTTCACTTATTTTTTTTCTTGCCTACCTAACGTGTTTTTTCCTCTGATTTAAAATTTTTCTCTTTCTTGTGGACTTTCAGTACTTTTATTAAGGTGAGCCTTGAGGAGGTGATCGTAGTGGTGGTGTGTGTGCACACACACACAGGCTTGTACTTATCCTTTTGGAGTGTGTGGAGCTCCTTAGACCTAGGGGTTCATAGTTTTCACCAAATTTGGGAAATTTGCTGCCATTATTTCTTTAGATATTTTGCCTCCTCTCCTCCTAATATGACATTCTGAGTACATGATGTTAGACCGCTTGATATTATACTGTAGTTTACTGAGCCCCTTTTCATTTTTTTTAGTTAATTAAAAAACTCTGTGATTTGATTTGGTTAGATTTAAGCTCACTAATCTTTGCTTCTCTGGTGTCTGTTCTTCAATTAACCCAATCCAGTGAAATTGTAAAAATATATATTGTATGTTTTATCCTTAAAGTTTCTTTTTTTAAAATTTTATTTACTTTAATTGGATGCTAATTACTTTACAGTATTGTAGTGGTTTTTGTCATACATTGACATGAATCAGCCACAGGTGGACATGTGTTCCCCATCCTGAACACCCCCCCCCCCCCCACCTCCCTCCCCATCCCATCCCTCTGGGTCATCCCAGTGCACCAGCCCTGAGCACCCTGTCTCACACGTCAAACCTGGACTGGTGGTCTGTTTCACATTATCCTTAAAGTTTCATTTGGTTCTGTTTTAAGTCTTCCATATCTCTATTACCTTCTCGTCTTTCTTTAAAAACTCGTGCATAGTTTTCTATCTCCATCACATCTCCTCCATTCTCATGCCTGCTTCTGTTGACTGATTTTTCTCCTATTTATGGGTCACATTTTTCTGCTTCTTGGCATGTCTGGATGTTTTTGATTGGGTGCTGGACATTGTGATATTATGTTTCAGCATCTTGTTGTTGTCAGGCACTTTACTTGTGGGTTAGCTTCAGTTCTTTGAGGACTGTATTCAAGCTTTGCTAGAGTCTTTAGTACCTTCATTCTAGAGCTAGGTCAGTCCCATTCTAATGTGTGACCTCTCTGGGGTCTCCACCGAATGCTCCAGGTGATTACTAATAGGTCTCTACTCCAGCTGGTCTGGGTTCAAAATGTCTCTGTGCTTTCTCTGGCTCTAGGAATTGTTCAGCTAACAACACTGCCATCGTTCTTTGCTAAGGTCTGTGGAATGTCTCTTGATGTCTGTACAGTCTATTACTCAACAAAGACTCAAGTGGACCCTACATAGATTTATGGAGCTCTGTTTCTGCATAAATCATTTTATTCCAGAATCCTGCATCACAACTTCCAGCTGTCTCAGACTTTTCCAAATTCTGACCTCTTCCTAAACTCACAAATTGAGGTCAGAACTTCCAGGCTGTGTTTGGTTTTCATCTGTTTTCCCCATGGTCTGGAAATTGCCTCCAGGTGATCAGAGGGCTCACCGTATTTGTTTCTCTTCTCTCAGGGATTGGAGTCCTATGCTGCCTGAAAACAGTTGCTGCATATATTTTGTCTGGTTTTTTAGTTGGAAGAGGCTAAGTCTACTTTTTATTGCTCTATCCTGGTTGAAGGCAGAAATCTATTTTGAGTTAAGTATTTTAGGGGCCATGACATTCTTAATTTTCTTGGCCAGTGTGGGGAAAAAAATTACCATGCTGTTGTCTTGCGACAACATTGGGTTAGCAGACTTCAGATATGTACACACCACCACACTGAAACTATTGGCAAGGTATGTGGATTCATGTATGATATTAATGCACGGAAATGGGGAAAGATCTTTTTAACTTTATTTTTTTGCATTTTAAAATTGAGATTCACATACCATAAAATTGATTCTTTTAAAGTGTACAATTTCATGGGTTTTATTAGTATATTCATAAGATTATATAGCTGTTGCAACTATCTAATTCCTGAACATTTTTATCACCTTACAAAAAACCTGTATCTGTTTAACAGTCACTCCCTATTTGAATCTCTCTTCCCAGTCCCCTGGCAAAAACTAACCTATACTTTCTGTTTCAATAGGTTTGTCTATTCTGGGCATTTGATATAAATGGAATCATACAGTATGTGGTGTTTGTTTGTTTGTTTGTGTCTGGCTTCTTACAATAAGCATAATGTTTTAAAGGTTCATGCATGTCATTGCATGGATCATACTTTATTCCTTTTTAAGACTGAGTAATCCTCTTTTCGGAGAAGGCAATGGCACCCCACTCCAGTATTCTTGCCTGGAAAATCCCATGGATGGAGGAGCCTGGTGGGCTGCAGTCCATGGGGTTGCTAAGAGTCCGACACGACTGAGCAACTTCACTTTTACTTTTCACTTCCATGCATTGGAGAAGGAAATGGCAACTCACTTCAGTATTCTTGCCTGGAGAATCCCAGGGACGGGGAGCCTGGCGGGCTGCCCTCTGTGGGGTTGCACAGAGTCAGACACAACTGAAGCGACTTAGCAGCAGCAGCAGCAGCAAATGACTTATAGGGTTTCCCAGGTGGTAGAGTGGTAAAGAATCCACCTGTCAATGTGGGAGACACAAGAGTCATGGGTTTGAGCCCTGGAGTCAGGAATTCCCTGGAATAGGAAATAGCAACCCACACCAGTATTCTTGCCTGGAAAATTCCGTGGGCAGAGGAGCCTGTCAGGCCACAGTTCATGGGGTCACAAAAAGTCAGACACGACTGAGCAATTGGGCCCAGTCATGACTGATAAAATGGCCTACTGGAGTTAGAATATAGAATATTGGAGTATGGGATAGAGAATATTGTCTCTCCTGTGATACTTACTGCCATATGTGAGGAGCTCTATATCTGGGAACTTTTTAAACAACTGAGTTCATACTTCAGATTCCAGGTTTTAAATTATATCCCATCTCTAATTTAAAAATATTACTGGATGCTTTTATAAGCCATATGGATTTTCTTGATTCATAGGTCTTTTCTGGCTTGTGAACCTCAGCCTTTTACATATCACCCTTTGGAGTGGATGACTCATGGTTCAATATTTGACAAACATGGATTGGAATGCCTGAAGATGCAACATCATAGGTGTTGATTAAATACATATAGTAATTCTACACCTGGAATTCCATGGTTGAAGAACCAAGTGTGACATTAACTTTCAGATTCATTGTTGTCAGTAATTAAAAAAAGCCAATCAAGAGTAGTCTAGTCTTGCTTGAAGCTTCTGGCTCAAAGAAAACTGACCAATTTATTTCTATATGGGACTGGAGAAAGAGGTTGAAACTAAAGGTAGCCATAAGGACCCTACGGTCTCAAGTTACTTTGAATTTGCTTTTTCAAAAAGCAGTGGGTTTCAGAGATTCACAATGGAAAGTGGTTGTTAAGGCTTTTGTTTTTTCTGTTGTAACCTAAGCTTGGCCAGTATAAGGCATTTGGGGGCTGAGGGAGGGGAGAAGTAGGAAGCTAGTGTCGTGGGGGACACCACCTGTGGCGGCAGGCAGCTGTTTCATCACATGTGGTCTCAGTGGATTTTGATTTAGCTACAGTTCGACAAATAGATCATTTTGTGGTTTGGGTACCAATGGTGTCAAAACAGCTATTTAAAGAATTGTTGAACTTGTTTTTGTTTTGTTTGTTTTTTTTTTTTTTGAGCAGACTACAAAATCGGATCTGATATTATTTTTTATTTTCAGTAAATGAGTCCATAGACGTTAACCCCCGAGTAGAATAACATTTAGATGCTGAAATGTATGTCATAATCTATGGCATCCTTGGCTTTGTGGACTGACAGTGACCTCAAATTCTAGACAATAGACTACTTTTCAGCTGGTAAAAAGGTTGTGCTAAGTCGCTTCAGTTGTGTCCTACTCTTTGCGACCCTATGGACTGTAGCCCTCCAGGTTCCTCTGACCATGGGATCCTCCAGGCAAGAATACTGGAGTGCACTGCCATGCCCTCCTCCAGGGGATCTTTTCAATCTAAGGATCGAACCTGTGTCTCTTACATCTCCTGCATTGGCAGATGGGTTCTTTACCACTGGTACCCCCTGGGAAGCCCCCCAAAAGGATGAAGTGCATCTATATGTTTTAATAAGGAGAGAGATCCAAAATACGTTTATTTTTAAAAATGCATGTTATTGGAATGATACATATAATGATTACGATAATTCAGTTTTTGTATTAAAAAGCCCTATGCGTATGTCTGTTAGGGAAATGTATATAGATTTTAAAATAGTCTATGTGTTAGTATAAGAAAAGAAATCTGGAAAGATAAAACTATTAATGAACTATTCAAAATGTATACTTCTGAGGAGTAGTTTTTTGATGGGAAAGAATGGATATTCATCTTTTACTTTGTTTATTCCTCTACACTAGTAATTTTTAAAGTTAACATTTATTGAGCATTTACTTTGTGCCCGGAACTGTGCTAAGTATTCCAAACACTCAGCCTCGTCCTCCTCAATCCTCATAGCCCTGCAGGGGCTGAGTTACATGTCTGTGTATGTTGGCGGTGGTAAGTTGCCAGGAAAAGGGTATCAGGGTACTTCCTTGAACTGTGTTTGCATACTTGCCATTGCTACTCTGATTGCATGTTTATTTAGAAAGCTCGATGGGGCCTGGGGCAGGGGAATACTAAGTAACCCCTTGCTGCTAATATTGCTTATAGCAATCCAAAGTAGTGATTGCTATTATTATTTCCAGTTTAGAGATGAGGCACTGAGAGGTTAAATCATTTGTACAACGTGTCACAGCTAGTAAAGAGCTCAGCCAAGATTTGAACCCAACCTGTTAAAAAGCATGGTTCAGGCTCTTGATTTGAACTTGTTACAAGACAATGTTACTTCTCATAATTAAAACAAATATTTCAAAAACTCAAATGGCCAGTCTATAAAAAATGTGATTTGAATACAGTCTAGAGATACAGAGATCAAAAAAAATTGGGGTATGTTATCACTAGTGAAGGTGGACATCAAATTAAAAGGAATATCTAATGCGTTATCACTGCTATGTATATTAAGCCAGATGTGACCTTTTATGTGTAAGTTTTTGCCTAGGTTAGTTTATGTGACTATCTATTTTTGCCTTCCCCCTGACCTCTTTTAAACAGGAGAGATTTACAAATAGTGTTTGAGCATCATGGAGCTTCTAGGTTCTACCTTAACGGCAACTTATGCCCACCCTAGACCAACACCAGCCAACTTCCTACCAGCCGTCAGTACCATGGCTTCAAGCTACAGGGATCGCTTCCCCCACTACAATTTGACCCATAGCCTGAGCCTGCCTTGGAGACCAAGCACATACTACAAAGCAGCCTCCAACTGGCCAACCTTGGACCCGTACTGCACCAGATCTCAGAGGGTGTCCGAGAGCACCATGCTACCTTTTGTTTCCAACAGAACCACCCTCTTCACCAGGTATACGCCTGATGATTGGTACAGGTCCAACCTAACCAACTTTCAAGAGTCCAACACTTCCCGACACAATTCAGAGAGGCTAAGGGTGGACACATCTCGCTTGATTCAGGACAAATACCAGCAAACAAGAAAAACCCAGGCAGACTCCACCCAAAATTTGGGAGAACGAGTCAACGACATAGGGTTTTGGAAATCTGAAATCATTCATGAGTTGGATGCAATGATTGGAGAGACAAATGAACTAACTGACATTAAGAAAAGATTGGAGAGGGCTTTGATGGAGACAGAAGCCCCTCTTCAGGTAAATATAAGACTTTATTAACAGGATTATAACCCAGTCATTGAATTGTCAAGATCATTTATCTATTGCAGTATATTCCACTTAACCTGTAGGTGCCAAGCCCCTATCAATATATCTGTAACAGGTTTCATTGATGATAAAACCACTGCTATTTTTCACACATTTTTCAGAACAGCCATTTAAGTAGAAAGAATTTGGGAATTCTCTGGTGGTCCAGTAGTTAGGACTCTGTGTTTTCACTGCTGAGGTCACTGGTAAAATCCATGGTTGGAGAACAAAGATCTCCTGCAGGCCCAGTGGCACAGCCAAAAAAAAAAAAAAAAAGGAGAAAATTCTGCACATAGGCTAATTAAAGCAACATTCTTCAGTTCAGTCGCTCAGTTGTGTCCAGCTCTTTGTGACCACGTGGACTGCAGCATGGTAGGCTTCCCTGTCTATCACCAACTCCTGGAGCTTGTTCAAACACAAGTCCACCGAGTCGGTGATGCCATCCAACCATCTCATCCTCTGTCATCCTCTTCTCCTCCCCGCTTCAATCTTTCCAGCATCAGGGTCTTTTCCAATGAGTCAGTTCTTCGCAACAGGTGGCCAAAGTATTGGAGTTTCAGCTTCAGCATCAGTCCTTCCAATGAATACTCAGGACTGATTTCCTTTAAGATGGACTGGTTTGATCTCCTTGCCATCCAAGGGACTCTCAAGAGTCTTCTCAAACACCACAGTTTCAAAGCGTCAATTCTTTGGTGCTCAGCTTTGTTTATAGTCCAACTCTCCCATCCATACATTACTGTATCTCACATCCATCCATACATACATGTAGTCCAGCTCTCCCACCATTCATGGTGGAGAGTTCTGACAGAACGTGGTCCACTGGAGAAGGGAATGGCAAACCACTTCAGTATTCTTGCCGTGAGAACCCCATGAACAGTATGAAAAAGCGACATTCTTAGGACACACAGTATTTTATGGTGAAAATGCCATTTTCCCATCTCTTAAATAGGCTGCTTGGTCATTGCTGTCCCTGGTGTAACGTAAATGTTGTTTGAAAGGAAAAAGATAAGCTGTTCTTTTATTCTATGTCATGAAACGCCTTCTGTGTGCATGTGGTGGTTCCACTTTGGGGCACAGTGAAATGATCAAATGAGATGATCTTAGGAGATGGAATGAGTTTGATTAAATAGAGAAATGGGATGAAGGTTGAGCCAGTTGTGGTCTTGGAGGCAGCCTTTCATCTGGCTACTGGCCTCTGATTAGGCTTCTGAGTGGAGATCCAGTTGCCACTAACTCTCTGAGTGTATGTTGCTCCCCTCCCCCCCCCCCCACAACCCCCTGCCACTTACCCTGACCCCATTCTATCCACTACCATTGACAGAAAACATTCTGTCTTTGAAGATGTGCAAATGGCAAATTATTTGAGAAGTTGTATGTGTGTGGCTAACACCATTTTACTCCATGTTTGTGTAACTCATTTTCCAAGTGATAAGCATTTCCAGTAGGTCTTATTTTATGGCATCTGTAGTAGAAGAGATTAGAGTGTTGAGGAGCTGGAAGTCTAGTGGGTTGGAGCGTTTGCTGGAGACCTGCCCCCACACTGTAACTTCTCATTGTGCCTCCTCCCCACTGAACACAAGTGCACACAAATACACAGAACCGCAGAAACGCTGAGAAAGGTCTATAGGACATTAATGAGATTGTTTTAAATGAACTTATCCTGAATTGTTTTTTGGGGATCAGAAGTCCTTCCGTACTTTCTCTGAGCTCTGGATCATTTTGAGGATTTCTGGTCTGTTTTACATCCCTCGCCACTCTCACTTTAATGAACCCTTAAAATGGTAGCCACTTTTACTTAATTCCAGAGGAGATTAAATTTCTTCCCTTACCATTCCTTTCGGTGATGACTGATTCCCATAAGATGGGTATAATTTAAATTTCTTTTCTGCAGTTTTTTTGGTCCAGAAATCTTGTGTGTTTACACATTTACAACCAGCACAGTAGCAGAAGACCCTAATTAAAATGAGAATTAGTCACATGACAGATACATCTCAAAAGAGGAGGTACCGATGGTCCACTGTATGTAAGAAAAAATATTAAAACTCAATGATAAACATGCAAGCTGAAACAAATGCAAGCTAAGGCATGAAGTAAACTTCTTAGGCTCATTCAAATTTGCAGAAATGAAAACTGATAATGTATAGGGTCAGCAAAAATGCAGAAGACAGATACTCTGTATATTGTTAGTAGACTACGGATGAGTAGAAACTTGCTGGAAAGCAATTTTGTAATACACATTGAAATAAGAGTTTCCTTCAACCCATTAATTAATCTTCTAGTAAGTATACATTGTGCTATTAAAAAATTAGAGATTCACTCCAAGATTTTGTTCAATGATATTATATCCAGACTGAGTGACTTCACTTTCACTTTTCTCTTTCATCCATTGGAGAAGGAAATGGCAACCCACTCCAGTGTTCTTGCCTGGAGAATCCCAGGGACAGGGGAGCCTGGTGGGCTGCTGTCTATGGGGTCGCACAGAGTTGGGCATGACTGAAGTGACTTAGCATGGTGTACATACTATTATGTTTTATGCTTTAAAAAATTTTAACACTATACAGTCATCCCACATCATGAAATACTCTTTGAAAAACAGTATTTTAACACATAATATTCTTTCATACATAATTTAGTTGTTGGCTACCTAAGCTATTTTCTATTGAAGTCATTAACATACTTTGTCTCAAAGACTATTTCAGGTCTACTATTTAATATCAATCCTAAAATGTAAAATTATGAGGGCATTATAACTTCTGTTTTGTTAAAAACAAACACAATGGTGATAAGAGTATGAATAAAATTTTCAACTTCCCTCTTGTTTTAAATTTAATGATTAAGGATTTGTATTATTTTTATAATTAGGAAAGCAATAAATGGTACTTAATAACCACCTGGATTTTTGGCTACACAAATGTTTTGGTGTCTTTAAATAATCACTTGTTTATTCCTCTCACTTCTCAGTAGAAAATATTTAGAAATAATATTTTGAAGACTATGATTTGGGTTATAGTGAACTATAACTAGAAGGAACTATTCTCTAGAAGGAATTAATGCCAAATAATTTTCTCATATGATCTGTGGGGATTAAGTAGGACACCATCTGCTTCATTTTGTCAACTTTCCAAATCAGTAATTTTTCAAACTCTTTACCTTTTCACTAGCAGTAGGGATTCATTTAGTTGTCACAGTGAGTTTCTTGTTTGGTTTCCAACAAAATGGCTTGAAAAGTTGGTATTGGGAGTCTTTATTGACTTGTCAGTAAAGGTTATTAGAGGTGCTAGTCACTGATTTTAGTCCGTTTGTATTAGTGTTTCCCATTATTTCTGTGTCTGTAGGTAGCCCGAGAATGTCTGTTTCATCGAGAGAAGAGAATGGGAATTGATCTAGTTCATGATGAAGTGGAAAAAGAGCTGCTGACGGTAAATATGGGGCAAATCCTTCAATAACAAGAAACTTAGTTGCAAATGTGCATTTACCATTTAATGTATAGAAACAAAAATGATGTTATATAAAGACACATAAGTAGGGAGTTGTAGTATCAGATATTTATAGCATTTAGAAAAAAATACATTTAATTTTTTTTATTGAAATGTAGTTGATTTACAATGGGCTTCCTTGATAACTCAGTTGGTGAAGAATCCACCTGCAATGCACAGGACCCTGGTTAGCCTCCTGGGTTGAGAAGATCCCCTGGAGAAGGGATAGGCTACCCATTCCAGTATTCTTATGCTTCCCTTGTGGCTCAGCTGGTAAAGAATCTGCCTGCAATGCGGGAGACCTGGGTTCAGTCTCTGGGTTGGGAAGATGCCCTGGAGGAGGGGAAGGCTACCCACTCCAGTATTTCTGGCCTGGAGAATTCCATGTACTATATAGTCCATGGGGTTGCAAAGAGTCGGATACGACTAAGCAACTTTCACTTTGTTAGCTTCTGGTATACAGCAGAGTGATTCATATTTGAGTGTGTGTGTGTGTATAAAATATACACATGTATATATTCATTTTCATATTCTTTTCTATTATTTTTTTTACAAGATATTGAATATAGTTCCCTGTGCTATATAGTAGGAGTGTGTTATTTTTCTATAAAGATATATTTTGGGGAGGTTATAAAAGTAATAGATATTTCCTGAGGGAATTTGAAAAATGCAATACATATAAACATAGATAAAGAAGATAAAAAAGAAAAGATAATCACTCAAAGTTCAGTTAGGAATAACTATTCATTTTAGAGTGTTTTGGTTTTTTTCTTAATCACACATAGATAGATGACATCCAATCTGAAGACAAACATCTTCAAGATTAGAATTATACTATATCTATGAATTTGAACAGTGCTTTATTTGGTGGGATACACGCTCAATGGTGTTTATTCTTAAATGTAGATTTGGAAAGGCAGTGCTACTTTTTAAGACAATGTTTTAGAGCATTTTTAGGTTCACAGCCAAATAGAAGGAAAGGTGCAGAGATTTCCAAGTGGCCCTTGCCCTCATACAGGCACGGTATTAATAACTGTATGTATTTCTGATTATTTCCTTAGAATACATTTTTGAAAATCTAATTGATTTATCAAAGGGTACATGCATTTGTAGAGCTTTTGACATGCAGCGAAATTGCCATCCAGAAGCTTATAGTTATATCTGATGTATGGTGCTGGTCCTCCCATTAGGCTCTCTTCCACCTTCCACCAACTAAAGATGGTTTTGTTCTCCATTCTCTGACCTTACCTCCTAGGCTCTCTCTCACAAGGTCTGTGCCATTCCTGAAACGTTTCAGCTCTTATGTACCTGGTACTCTTCCCCGTTTCTGTTTTTCAGCTTGTATACTCTATTAAGCATTCATTCTGCATTCCCAAGTGCCAAACATATGTCCGTGGATAACTCATTTTTTCATTCCCATTCATGAAGCCTGAAAATGAACTGTTCTTGGACCCTGATGCCTTCTGCCTTCCCTTCCTATTGAGGGGCCTGTTACTGGTTCTGTGACTGTGTCCCAGGAGGATTCTGCTCTGAGACAGTTTTGAACAGAACCTTGATGCCAGCATGGAAAGAATGTCTGGCTGGGTTCTCACCGCCAGTAGCAAGACATGCCTTCCCTATCTAGGATTTCCGCCTCTAAATAGGTTGGGGGACTACAGCCTCCTCACAACTAACCAGGTGATGGGTCAACTTCAAGTGATGGAGGAGCAAATACTGAGAATGCAGATCTCTAAGGAAACACCTTCTGCACCCCAAACTCAAGGATACGTGAGAATTTGAGAGTATCATCATTACAAAACACTGTATATAGAAACCGTGGTGGTCCAGTGGTTAGGACTCCATACTTCCACTGCAGGGGGCATGGGTTTGATTCCTGATTGGGGAACTAAGATTCCACAAAACAAAACCCCCAACAACAAAAATAAAACCCAAAACAAAACCAACCCCACAAAGAAATGGAGTGTCCTCTCCTATAGGTGACATTTGCCATCATCCAGATTCCAGATACAATTGGACTTACAGTTTGATTTTTAAAGTTTGATTTTAGTAACCTCTTCTGTCTGTTAAGAGTGTGTTAGATGACCTACTTTCCCCAAACTTAAAAAGGCTCAGTTAACGTGGATACACAGAGTGACATTCCGCTAGAAGCAGGGTCTGGGTTTAACAGTGAGGTCCCAGAAATGACTGTATGTCCACAGTTCAGGGTGTAGCTGAGTCAGCATACGGCCACACGTGGGGTCAGCATTCAGGGTTCTTGTGACCTGGCCGATGTCCCTCAGCTGAGAATAGGGCGGAGCCCACATTGTGCGTGAGGATCAAGTTCTAAATCATGCTCTATGACCCATGTCATGTTGTAAGGTCCACGCCTTATTGAGAACTTTTCACCTGCAAGGCATGTAATTATCTACCCTGCAGCCTAGAGAGGTAAGTGTTATCTCCCTTAGTTTATAACTTGCCTTTGGTCCCAGCATCTGCAAACCAGCCTTGGAGCTGGGCTAACTGATGCCAAAATGTCTTTCACCACTATCCCACCCAAGACCCAGGAGTGTGAGGCAGCAAGGCGGGGTTTTGCTTGAGGTGAGGGGAAGCCAAAGGCTGTGAAGTCTCTATTCTATCCCCCAACCCCTCGCCCCATCCCAAGACTATATAGCTCCCAAGAGGAGAACCATAACGAGATGCCTCGCAAAGGTTTCACCTGCTCAAAGTAGGATTTGTTTGAGATTCTTCAAATGCCTGGATGCATCTTCTTGTTCTCTTTCCATCTTAAGCCACAACATATTCACTCTGATCACTGAGACTCTGAGAAATGCAGAGCAGTCACCGTGACCCTTTTATTCATGGGGTTTATTGTTCCTCCCCAAGTTCAGGATCCAGAGGGAGTGGGCCCACTTGCCAGGCTCCTAGTATGCTGTTCTTGGGTTTCCTGCCATGATCTCTGCTTCCCTGGGTGTTGGGCGGTAGCTATTGATCTGGTAGCTATTACATTTGGGCTCTTCTCATACTTCTGCCCTCTGTCTGTGTCCACCATCTTCTGTAAACGTTCTTTTCATGGGCAGTTGAGGGGATAAGGCATTCGACCTGCATTTGCTTCCATTGGGAGCATTTCCTGGAGGCCCATGTATGAGTATGGATTAGTAGGCGTTAGCATTGGGGAACAGGTTCCAAAAGTCTTTGGTTTCAGGCATTCCCTATCCCCACGAAGCCTTCTACCTTCAACCATGACGTTCACCATATGACATTATTTAAATTCAGATGTGAAAAATACTGCTGAAGGATCTCATAGCAAGTGTCTCATTAAATGTAGTTTTTTTTCCGCTTGAAGTTCCAGGAATTCCCTCTGTGTGCATTGTGTACACATAGCATAAAAGCTCACTGAGATTTGGGGTTTTAAGTGGTGTTTTCTAAGCAGTATTCCATGCATCCTTTGTCAACACCTCTGTGAACTAGCTATACACACACACACCAAGCCAGAGAGAAAGATGAAGCCTGAATAGTACTAAAAATCAAAGACACGCACAACCTACGATGAGAACACGTGAGAAATCCTTGCTGCCTGTAAGAGTGGGGGAACTTGGTCACATGTTGTGGGAATTTAGGTTTTCATTTACTCCAATCATTCAGAGTATCAGAGGATCAGGCAGGAGGCTTATCACTGAAATAAGCTCTAGGCATAATATTTTTATGTTCAATTAAGCAATGAAAGAATAAGAGGATTATACGGTTGAGTAATAATTAACATTGAAGAGAAGAGGACTTTAAAATCAAATTAATGAAAGCAGAAACCCAAAGGGGGAACTTTTAAGAGTTTAACACCATAGAAATCATAAATGTCTGTATCAAAAACACCACACGCAAAATACAAAGGCAAGAACCAAACTGGTAAAAAAATATTTTATGACACATATGTTATACTTATGACATATAATGGGAAAAGATTGAATTCTAAATATAAGAATATTTATAAATAAGAAAAACATAACAGAAAAGGTGTACAAGCACATGAACAGGTGGTTCACAAAAGAAGAAAGTCAAATCATGAACAAATACATAGTCATAATATTAAAATGCAAATCTGGACAAGTGTGCTTTTATGTGGGGGCTTGCATGTTGGCAAAGATTGAGAGCAATCATAGTGTCCCCTGGGTGTGCGAGGTGAGGAAATTCACCTTCATTCATTGTTAGATTAATAACTGGGGATAACTTTTCTGAAGGGCAGCTTGGCTGCACTTGTCAAAACCTTGAAAAAAGGCATCCTCATTAGTGGTGTCTAAATATTTTTGAGGTTGTTTATCACAGTATTGTTTTATGTCACAGGAGAGTGTTCAGGAGTTCATTGTTCAATAGGATGGTATGATCATTTTTCACTTGAAAAACTGGCAACAGTGCTTATGTGCACTTCTTAAATGTCTTCTTGAAAAAAAAACATCTTCTTGGTGCTATTTAGGGTTCTGATATGTGAATATGAAATTCAAAGGGAAGTAAATATTGAAACAATCTCTGCTACAACATATGTCAACAGTGTATACATTCTAGCAGCATCAAAGTACCACGTGTGTGGCCAAGCAGATGGTGTGGATAGTGCAGCTTTTTATACCAGTATAGGAGCTGGGCTGAGGGCAAGAGGCTGGATGAGGGGAGGGCTGGCCTCCCAGGGTGGAGGTTGGGCTCTGTCTGGAACATAAAACTGGGTTATTTGAAAGTCACATGCACTTTCAGAGAGAACTGCCTTTTAGGCTATCCTTTTCCCTCCCAGATTTGCTTTTCTTGGAAGAGTACTTAGTACAGAAGAAGCCATGCATTGAATTCAACCTGTGCATCACCAGAATTTGATTAATTGATCCATTGATTTAATTAAAGATCAGCAATAAAAGATAAAACTCCTAAAATTTTACCCATGTCCCAACTTGTTCCATAATATAATTTCCCTATAGCCCTGTAAAGGATGAATTTCAGTCTACTATTGAGACAGAAATGTCATAGGGGCATATAGGTAAATAAGGGGGTATCAAATTATTTTCTTATTTTATGTCACAATTCTCCCAGTAACAGGGTTTTCCTCATTGCTGTTTTGTTACATTGTTGACTTTGAACATTATGTTCAATAATCAAAACATTAATGTTCCTTTTCTTTCAATTGAGTAGGAAGTTGATATTATTCTGTGTTGTCAAGAAAGGATGAAGCTGTATTTGGACAAGGCCATTGCCCAACTGGCGTAAGAACTTTAACTTCTCTATACAACTAAAAATCTATCATGAAGCTATATTTCCATGCCTCCCAATCAGGTTTCTCTTAACTTCTTATGTAAGGATTTGTTATACATGGACACACATCCATATGCACATGTATGTTTTTATTTAGAGGTTAAGATGAATACTTGGGATATTTACTTCACATTTTTATTTTAAGAAATATTTTTTTGCAATGGTTTAGAAAGGATTTTTGTCCTAAATTGAGGTATGACCAAGGTTTCTTTTAACTCAAAAGACTTTATTTTTTGATAAGAGATTGACTTGTACATGTTCAGATCAACAGCTGGAAAAGTGATGAATTGTGACACTTTTATATTTACCCCTGGAGAAGGCACTGGCTACCCACTCGAGTATTCTTGCCTGGAGAATTCCATGGATGGAGGAGCCTGGCAGGCTATAGTCCATGGGGTCACACACAGTCAGACCCGACTGAGAACTACGTTCACTTTCACTTTTATATTTACTCTGCTCCTCCTAAAAACTCAGCCTTCTGTGGTCTCCTGGCAACCCTGGTAGATAGTTGTTGGTGCTGTGATGACATCTCTGCATTCACTACATCCGTGGCATTGCAATCATTCACCCATCCTCCTCTCTCACCAAATACAAATTATTCTTCTCTTGGCAATAGTAGGTAGTTCAGTTCAGTTCAGTCGCTCAGTCGGGTCCAACTCTTTGCAACCGCATGGACTGTAGCCCACCAGGCTCCTCTGTCTGACTCTATAGTAGATACTAGGGTACTTAATATTTATAGTGGAGGTTGAGGGCAAAGAATAGTCAAAGGAGGGTTCAAAGCCATGATAACAACTGTCAGCATAGAAAAAGTACCAGCTAAAAGGACTAGAAAGATCAACATGCATTTGGTGATGGCCAGGGAAAGAAGTATTGTGGAGTATGTCACACAAAGGGAACGATGCTTCTGCCTGTACTGATGTTGTCAGCAGTAATGTGTGATGTAGCCAAGGGAACAGGTGCTCTGAAAGTGGTGGTTTTTCTCAGTCTGCTGACCTTCAGGATGGATGCTGTGAAGGTCAGTCAGGTTCAGATGGCTAAGGTGTCTCTCAAGCTGTGATTGAAAGGGCTTTTTAAATTCAGAAATAGCTAAGGACTGGTTGTGGATGGCTGACTGCCCATGGCTTGGTTAAGTAAGTGGACAGTTCACTTAAGCTATAAATGCAAGACGCAGCAGCTGTGATATTAATTTCTGGTTCCTGCTCCTTGGGAATTGCAGAATCAGTTCAGTGTGTTTCCAATGATTGTTCTGTTTTCTTCTGGCCCAGTTCCTAATCTTCATTGTTTTCCATAGTCTAAAATCTGCCACCCATCTTCCATATCCTCGGCTCTTTAATACACAGTGGCCAAAATGACCACCTAATTTCCTGGGATGGTTTCTCCATCTAGGAGATGGGGGCTGGAATCCCTAACATGGTTACTGGACTTGGTCTAGTAGAGGCAATGGGAGAGGGGTTTCAGCTCTACTTGTCTTCGGAGGAATAATGAAGGAAGAAACAATGAGACCAGTGAGGATCTCAGCTGAGAATGGAGTCTCATTAGGAACCAACATGGCAGCATAGATCTCTCCTGTCTTGGGTGCTGGCGTGGTGGATGGAGAGAAGACCTTCCTAAGGAGGTTCTGAAGTCAGGTCAGAGGAGGTCAAGAGCGTCAGCCCGAGAGAGGAAGCCTGTGGAGCAGCTTGGTCCCAGACGACAGATGAGGAAGGTCTTCGAGTCCCAGAGATTCATCCCAGTAGCCTGAGGCGAGAGACTGGACTCGGGAAGCAGCAGGAAGGCAGCTCCCTCTTCTCTCATCCTGTGTCCACGGATGCACTGACTTAGAACTCACAAAATGCAGACGACCTGCATGCTGCTACCCTCATTTCTACTTTACAGACCACAAAATTAAGAGCTCTGACAGGTCCGGTGAAGTACCCAAAGCCACAGGCCAGGTTAGAAATCAACTGGTTCAGTCCCACGCAGGTTTTCCTGGGTGGCTTTTCTGTGCTGAGACCAGAATTCAGAAATGACTAGGATCATGCAGTTCTTTGCTTCTTTCAGGTGCTGTCTATATGTGATTTATGTGATTGCCTCCTCAATTTTTACTCTAGCCCAGAACTTTCTCCCCAGTTCCAACAACCCACTCTGTATCTCCACTTGGATGCTGAATAGACACTCAGACATTAAGCAAGACCTTCTGTGTTCTTCTCCCCCGCCCGCTCTCAATTTCGCCCACCTCCACTGATGGCTTCCTGCTATTCCAGTAACTCAACATCAGGTTTCATTTTATTGTTTCACCGATGTCTGATCTCCTAGGAGATTCCCCTGGTTTTATCTTTAAAGCATCTCCAGAATCTAAGCCTTTTCTCACCTCCTTTAGCCCCGCCCTGTTGGTCTAAGCTGCCACTGTGTCTCACCTGGGTAACTGCACGTGTCTGCTAGTGGGACCTCTCTGTCCCCTAAAGTCTGTTGTCAACCCCACATCAGAATGGTCCTGTAAGAATGCAAGTCAGTGGTCTCTCATTCCATCTAAGAGAAAAACCTGACTCCCTCCAATGGCCAGTAAGGCTTTGTCTGGTCTGGTTCTCCCTCTGCAAGTCTTGGGTCAAGCACCACCTCCTCTAGGAGTCCTACCCTGACTATCCTGTTTAAAATCATCACTCACATTCCTGGCCCCCTTTGCCTGCTTTGTTTTCTGAATTGTTCTGCTAACAAGCCGCAGGATTTGCCTATTCCTTATGGGGACTGCCTGTTGCCTTGAAGTAGGGTGTATGCTCCTCTAGGGAGGAGCCCTTTGCTTTGTCCATTTTGCTTCCTGCGTGCTGAGTAGGCACGCTGTGATTATAGCATCTCAGAGCTCCCCAAGGGCTCCTCCTTCCCAGGAGGATGGCCGCTGGGGCACGAGCACGGGTACTGCAATTCCTGGTCTCTTTCTGCACACTGGCTCCTGCCAGGGAGGTTCATTTTGACTCTTGGTTTCTATCTCCTGGCAAACCTCTCAGACCTGGGGTGACCACAAACTGAGGTCATTTACAGATGGAAGGAGGCTGACTCTGAATTCCTAATAACTTCACAGGGGATTGCTCTCTGGGAATAGAAGGGAAAGGGGTTAGGATGTAGAAGAGGAAAAGGAAGAAGGCAAGGGAAGCACAGATGTGGACAGATTGCTCCAACCCAGTGTCCTGTCTGGGGCGGTTTGTGTGTTAGGAAGATGGGGGCCAGCCTGAGGGGCTGCAGATACCCAGTTCTGTGTGTCCACACATCTTCTGCCCATAGCAGGGAAAGTCTGGACAGCGTTCTCATCACTCATATGTATGGACATCTCCAGGGGAAGCTCCTTTTTTTTTTAATTGGAGGATAATTTCTTTACAGTGTTGTGTTGGTTTCTGCCATACAGTAATGTGAATCAGCCATAGGTATACATACATCCCCTCTCTCTTGAACCTCCCTCCCACCTCCCAGCCATTCCCACCTCTCTAGGTTGTCACAGAGCTCCCTGTCCTGTGCAGCAGCTTCCCTCTAGCTAGCTATTTGACATATGGTAATGAACGTTTTGATGCTGCTCTTTCAATTCGTCCCATCCTCTCTCCTCCTCTTGCTTTGTCCACAGGTCTGTTCTGTACATCTGTATCTCTATTCCTGCCCTGCAAATAGGTTCATTGGTACCATTTTTTCTAGATTCCATATATATGCCTTAATATACAATATTTGTTTTTCTCTCTCTGACTTACTTCACTCTGCATAACAGACTTTGGGTTCATCCACCTCAGTTTAACTGACTCAAATTCATTCCTTTTCATGGAGTCATATTCCACCACATACATGTACCACAACTCTATCCATTGGATAGATGGACGTCTGGGTTGCAGGGGAAGCTCCTTTTCATGGAGAAGTTGGACACTGTGTGAAGGAGCAGACTTTCATGGGAGGTCATGGGAGGGAGTGGGTGTGGGGATGGGGGTAGGGAGCGGGTAGGGGTGGTTCCCCACCCAGAAGGGCAGTCACACTTCCTTGTGTGAACTTGTTTCCTAAGCCTGAAGCTCTGTCTCATTCTGCCTTTTAGAGCCAACAGAGCTGCCCAGCACGAGCTGGAGAAGGACCTGAGTGACAAGCAGTCGGCTTACAGGATCGACGATAAATGCCACCATCTGCGAAACACGTCGGACGGCGTCAGCTACTTCCGTGGAGTGGAGAGGGTGGATGCCACGTAAGTAGGCGCAGGCTGCCTGTGGCTTCCGCGCCCCTGAATTCATTCTCTCTGCCTTCTGAAGGATGCAGCGTACAGGTAAGTTGGAAGTCATGGGAAGACGCAGAAAGGTAGGACTCACCTGCTATGGACAGGTCTTCAGTAAGCTCACGTGTGCTGTGGTCACTTGTATCCTGTGATCTTTTGTAAAAGAATTATTTGTTGTTTATAATCCTAACTATGAAAACAGCACCTGCTTGAGGCAGAAAAGCTAGACAACACAATTAAGCATAAAGAAAATAAAATGTTACCAGTATATTAGATGCCCTGAATGGGGGGTGGGGTGATAGGAATACAAGCTGAAAAACAGCTGAACGTTGAATAATTTATTTCCACTCTTTGTTAGACTTGCCCTGTCCGTGGTTTCTTTGCCAGGCCCCTGGATGTGATCTGGGATGGGTGGTCTTTTCTCTATGAGAGGACCTGTCTCTCTGCCTCTTGATAACCCTGTGTTACCTTTCTTTGTGTGTGTGCTCAATCACTCAGTTCTATCTGACTCTTGTGACCCCATGGACTGTAGCCTGCCAGGCACCTCTGTCCATGGAATTCTCCAGGCAAGAATACTGGAGTGGGTTGCCATGCCCTCCTTCAGGGGATCTTCCTGATCCATGGATTGAACCTGGGTCTCCTGCATTGCAGGCAGATTCTTTTCTGTCTGAGCCACCAGGAAGAGATCTTAAAAATTCTCATCCTAAGTAAAAGAATTGTAACTGTGTGATGCTGGATGTTAGTTAGACTTACTGTGGTGGGCATTTTGCAATATATCCATAAATCAAATCATTATATTGCACATTGGAAACTGAGGTAATGTTACATTGTCAATTAGAAGTGGAATTTCTGGGTTATGACATTTGAGAGACTCAGTTCACATTGCTCTCCACCAGGCCTGTAGCAATTCAACATTCCTACCTGCAGGATAGGGCTTCCCTGGTGGCTTAGACAGTAAAGAATGCCTGCCAGTGCAGGAGATGCAGGATCAACCCCTGAGTCAGGCAGATCCTCTGGAGGAGAAATGGCAAACCCACTCAAGTATTCTTGCCTGGGAAATAGGACAGAGGAGCCTGGCGGGCTACAGTCCATGGCGTTGCAAAGAGTCTGACACAACTGAGCGGCTTAAGCATATACCTGCAGGATATGAGCGAATCTGTTTCTAAACATGCTCACTGCAAAATAATCGCTCTCTTAGCTCTTTGCTGTTCTGACAAAGGGTTATTAGTAAGCTGTTTTCAGTAGTACTTCTTTGATTAGTCCTTAGGTTGAATAGTTTTTCGTAACACTTATGGGGCTGGTGAGACACTTTTCTAATGAATGGACATACTCACACCCTTCAGCAATCCTTTCTCCCCCTACATTGGTAGTGAACTTAGTATATACTGTGGCTTTCCAGAGTAAGCAGTGAAACAAGGAGCAGTTAAGACAGGTTTAAAAGGCGCTTTGCTCTGATGTTTACACTTCATGCAATAAAACCAGAATCAAGCGATTTGGTTTTGGCTTTTATTTTTTTTCCTTCGCCGGATGGACGGTTGCCTGCAGACCGTCTAGGCTGATTCATCATTGTTTCCGTTGTCTGGATCTGTTTCCTTTCTCTTCAGGGTCTCAGTGCCCGAGTCCTGGGCCAAATTTACCGACGACAACATTCTTCGCTCCCAGAGTGAGCGAGCCGCCTCTGCGAAACTGAGAGACGACATCCAAAACGTCCTGGTGGTGACGGCCAATGAGATGTGGAATCAGTTCAACAAGGCGAACTTGGCTTTCACCAACCGCATTGCTGAAACCGCGGATGCAAAAAATAAGATTCAGACTCACCTGGCAAAGGTAAGCCCGGCACTGGGGATTGGGCCCCACGGCTGATCTGGTGAAGATAGGGCAGGGGCCCTGGGACCACAGATCTCCACCATACGGCACACAACTTCTGGCCATACAGACTAAAGAAAATGAGAACCAGTAGGAAGCACACCATTTATGTTAGCCAGGTAGCCAGGTGTCAGCATGAAATTGGAATCCGCTGGTTTGGGGAACACAAAGAATGCACTATATTGAGAAAGGCTCCTATTATTTACCAGTTACAAAAATATTATTAAAGTTTAATGAATTACTGTATGTAACTAGAAAGTGAATTAATTATTAGAACATATGGTAGGGATGTTTTCTGTTAAATTATTGCAGCCCCCTTTTTTTTTCTGGAATATAAAACCAAACACAGGAAACTATTAGGTGGTTCAAGATGTTTCTGATATTGAACTTTTTAAAGTGCTTTTGTTTTATAAGGACAATAAAATGAAGGATTTAGGCAGAATTCGTGGGTTTCAAGATAAAAAAGGAGCTCTTGTATTACTTAGTATCGGGCTTGGAGCTCTTATTATTTCTGTGGATTATGCTGCATAGAGTTTTCTGTTTCTCTTTTTAAGAACCTTACACTGTCGCGTGTGTTTCTCTAAGGAGGTACTATTTGATTGAGGGCACCATTCTTCCCAGGCTGTAAGAATTCACCTTCCCTTCTCATGGTGAATTCTTTGGGCCACAAACATTTGGGCCAGACAGTTTCTACTTTGGTGAAGGGCAGAGAGATGGGTGAAAGGTTTTTGTTCTAGGAAGCTTATATTTGTAGAGAGGTGTGTATCACTTGAAAAGCTCACACACAATTAAAAACAATAGAAAATTACAAGTTGTGGTTGCCAAATAGCCAATAAAGAAATTGTTTTTGGGGTTTGGAGGAAGAAGCGAACATTTGGGTGGGGCGGCATCATGAACAAAGCCTCGAGAGGGGGAAGATCAGGGGTTGAGTCAGGTCTGTAAAGAGCCTGGTCTGGCTGGCATGGACAGTGTGTGTCCTGAAAGAGAAGCTTGGAAAGCTAGGTGGAGCCAGACCGTGGATCTCATTGATGGGAAGGGTTACGATTCCCTGGGCATCTAAAGGGGAATGAGAGGTCATCTAAAGGCAGGGTCCCCTGGCCAGTGAGAGACCATCCAAAGATGTTTTAGAAAGTGACATGATGGAGTCCCTTTGTTCAACAAATTTTTATTTACCGCTGTATTAAGTTTGCTCAGACTCCCTTAACAGAGCACTCAGACAGGGCGGCTTAAACAACAGACATTTATTTTCTCAGTCTGGGAGGCTGAAGTCTGAGGTCAAGTCATCAGTAGGGTTGGTTTCTTCTAAGTCCTCTTTCCTAGACTTGTAGATGGGCACCCTCTCCAGGATCATCACGTGGTCTCCCCTGCATGCGTGTCTGTCTCAGGCTCTTCTTTTTATAAGGACACCAGTCGGACTAGATTAGGACCAACCCTAATGACCTCATTTTCACTTCGTTACCTGTTCAAGGGCTTCCCAGGGTGGGAGGGATTCAGGTTTATGTAACTGGGGCAACCTTTTCTAAGGCAAAATGAATATAAATTCAGGCTTACCAGACCGCCAGTGCTTCTCCCTTCCATGGAGACACCCCAGAGCTTGACCTTGACTTGCTTCAAGGCAAATCCTCCACTGGCAGGAAAACCTCTTTAAGATTAGTGAGAAGAGACAGCAGGAAGATAAAGACTTAAGGGCACACAAACTTGGGAGGGAAGTGGGTGCCCTCAAAGTTCCTGGCCCCGCTTTTCTCTGGGTCATGTACAGATGTGCACTAGTCAATGTCTAACAGCCGGTGATCTGGGGAAAGGAGGACAGCGAGCTCGAGTTTGCAGCATTTGCCCATTTCTGTGGTGTCAGTGTTCACACGCCACGTCTGGAGGATGCTCTCCGGAGGGTGCGAGCAGGTGTCTTACTTCCCACCACAGGTCTCAGATGGCGCTGAAAGGAGGAGGCCCCCAGAGAACCCCTGTTCCCAGCAGAGGACGAGTCTGGGTCCCAGATGCACAGGGTGGGAAGCAGGTTGTTGGTGGCTCAGCACCAAAGCCTCGGGCATTTGCTTCCCCTGGTACAGACCCTGCAGGAGATTTTCCAGACAGAGATGAGTATCGAATCCATCAAGAAGGCCATCGTGGAGAAGTCTGCCTTCCTGAAGGTGGCTCAGACCCGTCTGGACGAGCGGACCAGGAGACCAAACATAGAACTGTGCAGAGACATGGCTCAGCTGCGGTGAGTGGGTGGCAAGAGGTGGGGAGGACCAGGCTGGGGTCATGGTGATGAGGGGGTGGTGCCTCCTGGGTCTGCTTGGGCTCCTCTGGGGAAGCCCCCAGCCTGCCTGCAGCTCTGAGCTCCTTTCAAAGGCGTGTCTGCCAGCTCGGGGATGTGGGGGAAACTAGTGATGGTCTTGGTGCTGCAGCCTTTTTTGTTGTCATTGTCGTTCAGTCACTAAATCGTGTCCGACTTTCTGTGACCCCATGAACTGCAGCATGGCCAGCATCCCTGTCCCTCACCATCTTCTGGAGGTTTCAAGTTCATGTCCATTGAATTGGTGATGCTATCCAACCAGCTCGTCCTCTGCCACTCTCTTCTCCTTTTGCCTTCAGTGTTTCCCAGCATCAGGATATTTTCCAGTGAGTCGGCTGTTTACATCAGGTGGCCAAAATGTTGGAGGTTCAGCTTCAGTATCAGTCCTTCCAATGAGTATTCAAGGTTGATTTCCCTTAGGATTGACTGATTTGATCTCTTTGCAGTCCAAGGGACTCTCAAGAGTCCTCTACAATACCACAATTCAAAAGCATCCATTCTTCAGTGTCTAGCCCTCTTTATGGTCCAACTCATACCCATACATGATTACTTGAAAGACCATAGCTTTGACAGGAGCCTTCTTTAAAGTGTCAGTAATGGTGTTAGTATTTGCAGCTTGGGATGATAAGTTCTCCAGGTGTAGAAGATGGTGATGGATGCACAAGATTGTGATGGTACTAATGCCACGAACTTAAGAGCTGGGATGGTAAGTTCTGTGTTATGTATATTTTACCAAGTTTAGAGAAAAAAGGAAATGACATCAACACTACATACGAGAAAAGTGTTAACAAACATTTAGCCTCCTTCAGCAGATGGAGGAGGCACTGGGTTCCTTTACACCTCCCTGGAGTCTCTGGGGTTTCCAGATTCCTGTCTTGGAAGTAGCTCAGAGGTTGGCCACTGTGAGCTTCTCAGTCCCCCAAACTCATCAGAAAAGGGACTTTGGGCACCAGCTCCCCAGGCTCCATCTGTCAGCTCTCACCGCTGCCCTCTTTCACCTCTTTGGGCAGCTAATACCTGCTCTGGTCCTTTAGAGCATCCTTGCTGCTGCTGCTGCTAAGTCGCTTCAGTCGTGTCTGACTCTGTGCGACCCCATAGACGGCAGCCCACCAGGCTCCTCTGTCCCTGGGATTCTCGAGGCAAGAACACTGGAGTGGGTTGCCATGTCCTTCTCCAATGCACGAAAGTGAAGGGTGAAAGTGAAGTCGCTCAGTCGTGTCCGACTCTTAGCGATCCCATGGACTGCAGCCTACCAGGCTCCTCCACCCATGGGATTTTCCAGGCAAGAGTACTGGAGTGGGTCACCACTGCCTTCTCTGTCAGAGCATCCTTGCTGCTGCTGCTGCTAAGTTGCCTCAGTCGTGTCCAACTCTGTGCAACCCCATAGATGGCAGCCCACCAGGCTCTGCCGTCCCTGGGATTCTCCAGGCAAGAATACTGGAGTGGGTTGCCATTTCCTTCTCCAGTGCATGAAAATGAAAAGTGAAAGTGAATCGCTCAGTCGTGTCCAACTCTTTGTGACCCCATGGACTGCAGCCTACCAGGCTTTTCCACCCATAGGCTTTTCCATCCATAGGATTTTCCAGGCAAGACATCGCCTTCTCCGCAGAGCATCCTTAGGATTCCCTAAACCCCAACAGCTCATCTCGGCTCATTTCAGTTTGTTCTTGTTCTCAGTAGAAATTGAAAGCAGCTGGCCTTCATCAAACATCTCCCACATGTGCCCGGACACTAGGTGTATTTTATTCTTATCATTTTAACCTGGAAGATTCCTTTTAGATGGCCTCATGTGGACTTGGCCACCCTCACCCACATTCTGGCTTCATTTCTAATTTCTCAGTACCAGCCAGTCTGCCTCTTTCTGGACTTCATCATGGCTCTGCTTAGGTCTTGAAACAATTTGCGTAGAAGCAAGTCAAATTTATAGCAACTGGAGGAGAGATGGGGCAGCACTTGAACTTGTGCAGAGGGGATAGGCCACTGGCCTTGTCGTCTGCCCTGTTCCATGATAGAGTTCCCTTCTATCTAGGGACGAAAGGACTCTGAGCTCTTACCCAGGGAACAAGCAAGGGGCTGAGGCTCTGTGTTCCCCGGAGGGAAGGAAAGGGGGCGGGTCTTTTTAAATTTATTTTTTAATTGAAGGATAATTGCTTTATAGAATTTTGTTGTTTTCTGTCAAACATCAGTGTGAATCAGCCGTAGGTATACATATGTCCAATGGTGGTGGTGGGGGGAGTCTTTGTGAGGCTGGAAATGATGAAGATGATGAAGGTGGTGATGCTGACAATCACCATGAAAGGGTTAATCACCCAGTCAAGTGCGACTTTTTGCAACCCCCTGGACTGTAGCCCACAAGGCTCCTCTGTCCATGGAATTCTCCAGACAAGAATACTTGAGTGAGTTGCCATTTCTTTCTCCAGGGGATCTTCTTGACCCAGGGATTGAACCCGGGTCTCCTGCATTGCAGGCAGGTACTTTACTGTGTGAGCCACCAGGGAAGCCCGACAATCAGCAGGGCCATTGTCATTTATTGATCTTATTCTGTGCTGGGCGCTGTCCCGCGCACTTTACCTCCTGCGTGATCTTCACCTTATACATAGGGAAACTGAGGCAGACGTGAGCTGAGTGATGTGGCCTGGCTGGCACCTGCTGGAAGGATACTTAGAATCCTTGCCTGTCTGCTCCTGAGCTCTGTTCAGCCAACCTGGCGATTTACTTCTGCTTCTCTTTCACTGGGTGGGGCCCCTGGCACCCCCAGTCCTGGGCCTGACCTCCTCTGGCTTCTGGATGCACCGTGGGATGGCTTAGCCGAGCACTGGCTATATCTGGCTCTCGGAGAAGAAGATGAACCTGAGGCTCACAGAGGAAGCATCGCTGCAGAGCCCCCTCCACGGGCAGCACGCATGTTGTCTGTGTTGGATACTGAGAGACAGGCTCCAGACCACATGCCACTGGCTTTCATCTCCCGCGGCAGCTGAGTTTCTCTCAGTGGAGCTGTCGTCCGGCAATCCCTTGGAGGAGGCCACCCACCCAGGCCCCCTTTCTCCAAGTGGGTTCTGCAGAACCGCTACTCACACACAGCCCATCTCGGAGGATAAGTGGGTCTCTACTCCGGAGGCAGCCAGTCAGAAGTGTCTGTTTATTACAGGAACCTGGTAGTGAGTGGGGTCACACCCATTTGGCCAGTTAGATTAGATCATGAATAGTGGTTTTATGCAAATATTATTAGGAAAAGCTGAGCTGCAGTTTCATGCTCCGACAATTTCTGCAAAGTCATCGAAAGTAGAGGCAGGGAGAGAGAAATTGTCCAGGCTGCCATCAGACCAGCACAGGGTTGCTTTCTGGAAGGGTTTTGGGTCATGGTCAAATTTGACTTTGCAGTTATCAGACAGTACGGTGTTTACAGCCACTTCTAAGATGCTGAGTGCATTTTCCTCTTTTCTCCCCCTTCCTGGCTGAACAGAATTTGCTTTTTTTGTTTTTTTTCCTTTACTTCCTGGCGACCGTGCCGTGTGTCTATTTCCTCTGCTCCTTTACCAACTTCAGGACAAAACCTGCTTTTGTTTCCATAAAGATTTCTTGTTAAAATATCGTTGCCAAAAATATGGTCCTAGAGGAACAACTGTGGAATTGAGGATGATTATTGAGGGAGGGGATTATTTTTCTCTCTCTTCGAGCATTCTGAAAGCAGCCTTTGGCTGTCTGGGTGAAGAAAACATAAGAACCGTGAACTCAGGGGAGTGGGGACAGAGAAGAAATGCTGTTTTCATTTCAAGACTTTGCTTTGCATTTGAAGTTTTTCTAAATGGGTTCTTTCAAGAGCAATTCTAAACATTCTTGGCATCCTTGGTGGCAGGCCAGACCAGGCTCTGCTGTACTTCATCTTGTTGTTTTTTTTTTCAAACGATGGTAGTTTTATTTGTATTTGAATGCAAACTGTTTTTCAGTTCTGTGATTTCCCCCAGAAGAAGTGTTTCCAGCGGAATGGCTCTCTGCCATCTGCCAAAAAAATAAGGAAACTGAGAGGGGAACGTGGCCTTGAAAGAGGAGGAAAAATGTATTTGTAATGGCGCAAGTTGAGGGAGGCGTAATACCTTGTGCTGCCTTCACACAGCAATAGGAAAACAAGGATGCTAGCTGCCTGCATTCTAAGTATCTTTTTAAGAAATTGTATTCCTTTTAAGAAATTGATATTTTAATGTGTCTTTCTTCAGAAGATCTCTCACAGATAAATTTCCCACTAGACTAACATATTTGGCTTGGAGGAGTAAAGACTCATATAATCCTGCTCCATCCCTACCTTCGGGTTCAGAGTTCCTTTTGAAGCAGTGAGAACAGTTCAGTGAAGGATGTGAGACGAGAAGCAGGCCGGTGTGATTATAAACAACGGGCCCTCGTAAATCCTGCCACCAGCCCTATCCAACAGTCTCTCTGAAGACCTGTTTCTTTGCTAGTGGTATCGTAAACCCTGGGATCTTCAAAAAAGAAACTTAACTTTTAGAATCCAACTTGACCTTAACAACAACAAATGCTTTTAGCTCCGTTCTCAGATGCTGCGTTTACTGATTTTAGACCAAAGGAAACTTTGGCACAAAAGTTTAATTCCTCCCCTCCCCCACTGCAACATAAGAAAACAGGTCAGGTTCTGAGATGAAGTCATGGTGTGGGTGTGCACATGAGCTTGTCGTTGCCTCCATGAGCCTTTTGGGGGTGCTTTGCAGTGCCCCCCAACCTTGGGCTGGCTGCAGGAGGCTTCCAAATAGGTTAATGTTTTCAACCAACGTTATATTCTGAGTCTCTCTCCCCATATGCACGCATGCTCAGTCACTTCAGGTTTGTCCCACTCTTTGGGACCCCATGGACTGTAGCCCGACAGTCTCCTCTGTCCACAGGTTTCTAGACAAGGGTTGCCATGCCCTCCTCCAGGGAATCTTCCCGACCCAGGGGTAGAACGCAGGTCTCCTGCATTACAATCTGATTTTTTACCCACTGAGCCACCAGGGAATCCCAAGGCAAGAACAAATTCTTTTATAAAAGGTATGGCTGTGTAGTACCCCATCATCCAGCTGTGGTGTCTGTTATCATCAGACATTGATGTTATTTCTTCTTGTTCTCACATAATATTATTCAACACAAGTTAACACAATGAAGAAATCATTCCTTTATCCTTCGATGTCAAACTCTTCACTTTGTTCAAATTCATGAGTAAGAGAGAGTGCAGAGGCCAACTTCCCTGCTCTGGGCTTCTGGATGCTGAGTGGGTCAGGCAGGAAATGGGACCCAGTTCTTTATTATGGTTGTCAAGGCCCCTGATTTCCTTCCATCTTCCTGGATGACCATGCGGTGTATAAACATGAATGTGTGCCTGCAGGGAGGGCAGTTCATCAGTCCCTGGGGTTTAGTTTCTTCAACTATAAAACAAGGAAGCTTGGCTTGATGACCTGTCACATTTATTTTTCAGTTGCAAAGTTCTGTGGAGCCTTGGTATAATGATTTAAACGTGGCCTAAATATTTTTCTGTGATCATGAGATAATTTTCTAGCTCCAGAGATGTCCCCATCCCTATTTGTTCACTGTCACTCTTCTCTTTAGATTATGGTACATTTTAGTTAATTTCATAAACTCCAGTCTCCTGATAAAATGAACCTCCAAATAAGGAAAACTTTAGCTTTCAATCGCTGGTCAAAATTTGATGAATTTGGAGTTGGTGTTTTCACTGGCTTCCCAGGTGGCTCAGTGGTAAAGAATCCGTCTGCCAATTCAGGAGACACAAGAGACTTGGGTTTGATCCCTGGGTTGGGAAGATCCCCTGGAGGAGGAAATGGCAACCCACTCCAGTATTCTTGCCTGAAAAATTCCATGGACAGAGGAGCCTGGTGGGCTCAGTTCATGGAGTCACAGAGTCAGACACAATTGAGTGACTGAGCGTGCATGCAGTCAATAAATTATCATTATTATTGTCATTTTGTAACCTGTTTCATATTCTTTCTCTTGATTGACCATGTGGTCATATCCTTTGGATATTATTGGCCAGATCAGACTGTAAAGGAGTCCTTGCTTAATTGTTCTTTGGGGAGAGAAAAGGCTTCTAAATATAAACACAATAGAAGAAATCACAAAGACAAAGAAAGACAGCTTACTTAAAATTGAAATCTTAACTTTTAACAAAAATATCATAAGCTGATTAAAAGTCAAAAACGAATTAGGGAAAACATTTGCCAAATTGTTTTTGCAGAATTGCAAATGCCCAATAGACATTGAAGAAAGGTTCACTGATAATTAAAGAAATGAAAATGAAAACAATATGGATTAAAATAATTTGAAAGGGAGATGCTAGTTTTTTGTTTTTAATATAAAATCATGCCTTTTTTCCTTTCAGTCTTAAGGAGAATGTTTCATGTTTTTCATCAGCAGCACAAGCAGAACTGCAACTTGTTTCGTGGCTCGTGTAGCTGATTTCATGCACTGTCGTTTCCATGTTCTCTTGGGTTTTTGACATTTCGGTGTTTACTCTGGAACTCTGGGGCATTGGTGGGGGGAGGGGCATCACAGTTGGAGAAGTGCCCCATTAACTAACCCCTCCCCCATAGTTAACAGATTGGACTGAATTCTAGCCACTAAATACAATTGGGTGTCCCCCTCTTCCTAACTGTGCAAACCATTTTTATGTCAATGTATGAAAATTAAGCTGTTTCGATTTCCCCAAATCTTTATTATTTAAAAGAAATTCAAATGTTTAAAAGTTGGCCTTTAAAAAAAAATATAGTAGTGTGTGTGTATGACCAATGCGAACATGAAAACTTGATGGTGTCCCCCAGCCTTTTGGATCTGGTTATGCGACTTCACTTTCACTTTTCACTTTCATGCATTGGAGAAGGAAATGGCAACCCACTCCAGTACTCTTGCCTGGAGAATCCCAGGGACGGGGGGAGCCTGATGGGCTGCCGTCTATGGGGTCGTACAGAGTCGGACACGACTGAAGCGACTTAGCAGCAGCAGCAGCAACAGCATGGACCACAGGAATGCTCCTGGTCTCATGCAACTGCACACCGATACTGTTTCCCGTGCGAAGTGAAGTAGTTCTGAGGTTGGGGTGACTGGTGGGAATGCAGTAAGCACACGCGCCCCAGGTGGAGCAATGACCGGCCTGACCTCTGCTAACCTAACGGGCGCCTCTTCCCCACTCAGGCTGGTGAACGAGGTGTACGAGGTGGACGACACCATCCAGACCCTGCAGCAGCGCCTGAGGGACGCGGAGGACACGCTGCAGTCGCTGGCCCACACTAAGGCCACGCTGGAGCATGACCTGGCAGTCAAGGCCAATTCCCTGTACATCGACCAGGACAAGTGCATGAGCATGCGCAGAAGCTTCCCCAGCACCCTGCGCCTGGTGGGCTTCTGCTAGGCGCTCTCCCCGGACCAGACGTGGCGCTCCCGGCACCAGGCGGGACCAGGGCCCTGCGCCCGCACTTAAGCAAGGGATGATCTGTTCACTTATTAAAGGATCGTATTTATAGACACGTACTGGGGTCCTGTCTTGGAGAACCCTTTCTTTGCATCCAAACCTTCATCCTCTATGATTTACTAGGCTTCTGGGCTAGAGAAATACAATGTAACAGACTAGGTAAGAACATTTGTTTCTATTATTCCTGTTATTCTGTGTAACATGAATGGGCTGGAAAGGAGAAGTGTATTTACTCTGAGGCCCTGGGGACAGAGATCCTGTCCTGGCAGGTGGGTTTTGAGAGAAGGAGAAAGGTTTCTGGGAAGGTGATTTTCCGGGTTCTTGGAGCAAAAAGGAAGCTGGAAAAACAGAGTGCGTTTGGACAATAGTAAGGAGACAGTTTGGCTGTGATTCCTAATGGAGGGTGTGTATGAAGAAATAGGATGGGTGAGAGGCCTGGAAATGTTGGGGGAGGGTTTCAATTCCATGTTGGTTGGGGGAACAGTGGACATCTCTGGGTGAGGACGTGTCCTTGTGAAAGCCATGACTGGGGAAGGAGAGTCTTGAATTAGAGAGATGGCCGTGGAAACCAAGAGGGGAGAAACGCCAAACGTGCTGCAATGAATCAGCAGGACGTGTTCACCTCACCTGTGAGTGCAGAGGGTCCAAAAAAGATGACCAAAAGGTGCTGATGCTGGATGAACCAGTAAATGGGACATCACTTCCATTGTAGGAGGTCCCACCTTATCTCAGGGGTTGTGTATATTTTTAAAAAACTTTTTGTTTATTACAAATGAAAAACATTTGCTGAACAACTATTGTGGAAAATAGGGGAAACACACACACAGAACCCCTGAAAATTGCTTATTTTCACAACACCCAGAAATAATCACTGAAGGTTCTTAGCATTTTATGGTACATGTTTCCAGTCCTTTTTCTATTATAATATATGTACATATAAAATTTATTTGCATATATAGGTAATATGCAATGTTTATTTACAAATATGTATAATATGTAATGCTTATATTTAAATACATGATTAATAACATTTTGGATGATGCTGCTGATTGGTAATCTCATTTTCTTATTCAAATGGGTTTCTGTCATTAGCTGTTAATACACAGCATCATTTTTTAAAACCTTGGCTCAGTGTCTGTAAAAACAATAAATACCACTTGTGGAAATGTCAGAAAATACAGACAAGGGATAACAATATTTACCTTTCTATGGCTGATTTATTTCACTATGTTATCACTTATATGTGGAATCTGAAAAATAAGACAAACAATGAAATTAATAAAACAGAAACAGACTCAGAGAATAAACTAGTGGTTACAAGTGGGCAAAGGCAGGGGGAGGAGCAAGAGAAGGGTAGGGGATTAAGAGGTACAAACTTTTATGTATAAAATACATAAGCATAGGGAAATACAGCCTTTATGTTGTAGTAACTTTAAAGGGATTATAATCTGTAAAAGTATTGAATCACTGTCATACACCTGAATCTAATATAATTCTGTAAGTCAACTATACTTTGATAAAAAAGAGAAAATACAAATGAGCAAAAGAGGAAAATAAAAATCTCCAATTACTTCTAAACTAACTAGATGCTTCAATATACATATATTTTATTTCTGTGATTTTGTGCACATTTTCCATTCAGAGATGGAATTCCAAATAAAGGAGCCCTTATAAAGCTGAAACTTTTGTGACTGACTGCATCCCCAGAGCCTTGCTCACCTCAACTCATTTATGCTTTTTCCACTTGAAAATGTATACTCTTTCCATGTCATTTAATCCCTTTCCACAGCATCATTTTGATGGCTTTTTAATATTCCATTGTCTTGAGTTTTCAGAATGCTTTATGTCCCATCCCCCATTATTGGATATTTTTATTGTGGCTGACTCTTCTTTTTTAATTTATTTTTTGATAAATATTTTTTTTTCTCTTTTCATTCCACTGTGCAGCTTGTGGGATCTTAGTTCCCTGACTAGGAATGGGATTGAACCTGTGCCCTTGGCAGTGAAAGCATGGAGTCCTAAACCACTGGACCTCCAGGAAATTCGTCTTTATAAAAGGAACTTTTCTTTATAAAAATGTAGCCATGACTGAATCTTGTTAGTGAAATGTCTGCAAAGATGCAAACATCTTTAATCTTTTCCTGAAGATAAGTTCCTAGATATTTAATTGTTACATCAGAACTCAGGCGCACATTGGGAAAGGCTTTTACGGAATTTTGTCAAATGGCGTTCCTGAGAGAATGTGTTACTTAGCATCCCTACCACCAGCCCGTGAGAGGGCCTGACTTTCTGTGTCTTTCCCATCACAGAAAAGTGGTCCTATTGCTTTCACATCTCATCCTTGGAAAATCATGAGGTAGGACATTGTTTACTGGGTCCTTGACTTTTTTTGGTCAATTGCTTGTTCTTGTTACTTGCCTGTTTCCCCCAAGGATTTATCTTTTCTTCATTTGTTTTTAAGAGTTCCCTGTATATCATGTGACACACATTTTCATCCTACGTACTGAACATATATTCTTTTTTTTTTGGCTGCACTTGCTCCGCGGTTTGTAGGATCTTAGAACCTGGGTCACAGGTAGTGAAAACGCTGAGTCCTAATCACTGGACCAGCAGAGAATTCCCAAGAATATATAGTCTTTTTAAAAAAAACTGTAAACTTTTAATTTTGTATTGGAATATAGGTGATTAACAATGTTGTGGTAGTTTCAGGTGAACAGCAAAGAGACTCAGCCATACATACACAGAACATATATTCTTTATATGCCACTTGTGTTTACATTTTGCTTATAGTGTTTAATGTTCAGAGGGTGAACTGTGTAGATGTCTCCATTATGATTTATTTCTTTGGAATTACACCAGGAAAGCTCTTTCTCACCACAGGATTATTTACTTATAATTTCTTCTAATTCAGTTCGTGACTTCTTAAGTTTCACTTAACCATCTGGAATTCAATTTGAGATGATGTAGAGAGCATGCTAGCTTTGAATCCGTTGTTCTCGAAACTCTAAAATGGAAAGATGAAATTACTGGGGGTGGGGGTGGGGGAAGGAAGCCTCTTCTCTCCTGTTTCTCACTACTTGCATCTTGCATGCTTACCTCTCTCTCTCTCTCAATAGCATCTTTTTCTGCCTGAGTTCTTTTTGCTCTGTCCTAACCGCTGTCTAATAACCCCAAGTCTATTCCTCTCTCTCTCTCTCTCTGTTTCCTAAAGTTTTTTTCCCAGCAATTCTTGGTTTAGTCAACCTCACAAAACATCTCAAAATGCTAGTAGAATTGACATAAACATGATAAGGTTGTGCTAGTGTTATTTTCGTAGTCCCAGTATATCATTTTAGACATCAAATTGTAGGTTTCGTCATTCTCCTTTTGCTTCTAATGGAAACAAAGATATATAAGTGCCACCAAACACTTAGCAATTAGAGCAATCAAGTGTTGGTGGTCATCATTTTTAGACAATGGTGAGAAAAAACATAAATTCCACATGTCTCATTTCTTGTATGTTTCAGGAAAAGTCTTGCCTACTTTTTCCATGAATTATAATTTGTTGTATTTTTTTGAGGAATGTGTGAATGTGGAGTCCTTTTACTTAAACATATGTTCCCAGGATTACAAGAATGTGATGGGAAGAAGACGCAGTTCAGACATAGGAAAAGGCTAGTTTTCTTGTTATTTTGGTAAAGTGTGGGCAAGGCAAAATTCCACAAATAAACATTTGGTTTCTGGTCTAAATGTCACAACTACTTCACCAGGGCAAATATTCAAACACAAGGACCCATGAACAGCCAAGACTCACAGAGCGTGATCTTGTGTAAGAATCCCAGGTCTGCAAATAACACGTGATCTGGCCTCGTGTACTCAGGCTCAAACTGTCTTTAATATTATGTGGCTTTAAGAAGGGCTGTGGAATGTTGAAGGCTTCCACCCAGCCAAGCATCATTCCAATTTAGAAATGTGTGTAACTGCCCCTAAATAGCCAAGTCACCTATAATTTTAGTAATTTCCTTTTACGTCCCTGGAGAGTGTTGTCATAAACACCTCGCCAGGCATTTTTGAGTCTTGAGTTCATGCTGTAAATAGCTGATGTGGGGTCTGGTGCTCAGTTGTAATTTTTGTTTTGCCCTGAAAACGGGGCTGGAGTCCTTCCTTTTGTGTGCAGGGCTGACCCAGTGCAGGAGGAGGTGGAATGGTTCTCATTGATGTGTCCCCTTTGACCTTGTTGGTGTCCACTCCTCTAGCCCTGGCCCTTCAGCTGGTCCCAGTGGTGCTGGACCCACCGTTGTCAAGATTACCCACACCAGCGTTCTAGGCAGGGTGCCACGATGGTATTTCCTGAACCCTATACCTTCATGCATTCATTCATGAGGAAAAGAGACAATACTTCATCTCTTCTCCAAGGGTGGGAAGTCTATCTGGTCTGGAAGACCAGCTCTAGACCATAGTTGTGCTTACTCAGAATGTTGAGAAGGATTCTGGGGCCACGTGTGTGTTCACACAGGTAAGAATCTAGACGTCGGAAGGGGAGTCTAACCTGCAAGAGCCCAGGATGAAGAAGTGGCAGCACAGATTCTGCAGCCACTGCTCTACCAGTTCTGACTTCTCCCTCAGCCCAGATCTTTCTCTTCCGGCATCAGAAGGGTTCTGTTTTGTGACTGATGGCTGGTTCCCTGGGGACCCTGCTGTTTACTCATTTTGCTGGAAGCTAACAGAAGACCCTTTCTGCTGCCAACTCTTTCCTTTTAGCAAAGAGTTCCTAAAGAGCTCATCAAGACCAAAAAGCAGCTCCAGGGACACCATGGCAGAGTGAGGAGGGAACTCTGACTGTTTAGAATAAATTAGACATTATCAAAGCTTGTGGTGTTTTAAAGAAAATTATTTTAAGACTGACATATTATTTTTCCCAACAGATATTCATGAGGATATAATATTTTGAGCAATCAATCTCATCAATATCAATGAATTAATTTTGCTGAAGTATTGCAAAGTCCTAGATCTAAACTTCTTTGAGTATATCTTTAAATAGAATTTAAGGACCATATCTGAGTGTATACTGTTTTGCAGATAGAAGAAAAAAAATCTCAAACAGCTTAACAGAAGGTACTCAGTTCTAGGAATCAAGCTCTTCTAGCATCTTGTTGGCAATAGCCATTGATACTGATGGACTGTAGAACTGCCCTCCATGTGCCTGTGTCTTTGACAGCATGTTTTTCCTCAAGAGTGTTCAGTTGCAAATGGAAAACGATTGTGTTTTGTGACACTTACCGGCATTTTAGTGCTAGTTAACTAAAATAGGTTCTTTCCCGTATGTGTGCATTTTGGACTGTCTTCTGAGCTGGAGTTATAGCAACAGAAATAGCTAACTTCCTCTAGACAGGAAAGAGAATTTAAAAGTAGGTCCCTCCCTTTCTCACCTTGGTTTGGTTTCTGTTCATCTTATCTTGAGGATTTTAAGACCCTTAGCTAAGGACACATTTTTCTTTGTTTGCAAGGAGCTGAGGATACACAGGAATGTATTAATAAAATGGGTACTAAGCAGTGTGGAATAGCAGTGTTAGGGAATGTAGAAAGGGCTCTTAATTATGAAATTTAGAAATGAGGAGTCAACAAAAACCTCAAACCTACTGATGCAGAGCTACCTTGGGAGAATTTCAAGAGTCATTTGAGTTCTGGTTGGTCAGATGAGTAATTACCTTCATAGAGAAGTTTTGAGATGTGTTTACTGTTCAAGAAGAGAAACAAGGTGCAAAAACTTCATAGTCTAAAGGTATTGAAAACATAGAGTCTGTTCTCTTATCACTGTGGAATTATGTTAGAAATCAATAGTGAAAGTTCGATAGTGAAGCTGCAGATCTCTCAGTAAGTGGCACATTGCACCTGCAAAAAAAAAAGAAAGAAAGAAAATATGTGGGTTATTTGCAATTCATTCTTTATTCATTCACTGAATCAATAGATTTCTACTGAGTTCCTTCCATGTGTTTGTGCTTATTGAGCTCTGGAAATAAGAGTGAACAAGACTGACATGGTCTTTGCCCTCATGGAGGTGACAGCCCAGTGAAATTGACAGGCAACTCAATCAAATTTAAGAATTAAGAACCCTTAGTTCTTAACGAAGAACTAAGCTAATTATGACAATTTATGAGAGGGATTGAACCTTGGGAGGCTGTCTTGAAATTCTGACATTTAAGCAACTATCTGAAAGGGACAGAATCAATGTGTAATGTGCTGGGGGTGGAAGAGCCCACAGTGGTACAGAGAAGTGCATTTTCAAAGACCCTGGACATTACAGGGCTTCTGTGGTGACTCAGACAGTAAACAATCTTCCTGCAATGCAGGAGACCCGGGTTTGATCCCTGGATCAGGAAGAAGCCCTGGAGAAGGGCATGGCAACCCACTCCAGTATTCTTGCCGAGAGAATCCCAGGGACAGAGGAGCCTGGTGGGCTATAGTCCATGGGGTCACAGAGTCAGACATGACTGAGTGGCAACACTAACATAAGGGAGTTAGAAATGGGCAGGGCTGGCTTCATGGGCATGAGACCTGCACAGCCACTTGAGGCCCTGGACTCAGGGGAGCTCATGCTTGGGCCAGTGCTCTGCTGTTACCATCTTGAAATTCTTAATAATTTTTGAACAAGGAGCCCTGCATTTTCATAGGTGGTCCTGGCTGTGGGAGTCTGATCTTGATCCTACTTGTGATGTGTAGCCATTGGAGGGTGTGACTCAAGGAGGGTCATTGTCTCAATTCCTGAAGGATGCTCTGGTTGTGATGTGAAGACTGGAGGGGAGTGGTGTCATGGTTACTGCCATTTAGAAACTTATAGTATATCTGGTACAACAAAACCTGGCCAAGGGGTGTTCTTAAAAGTAACACATTATAGGACTCTTTTGAAGAGGATCCTGAGAATTGAACAGAGGGTTAACAGGTTAACAGGACATTTCTGAGATGGGAAAGGTATCACCTCTTATATGTGTCCTCCCAGTCTTCTTTTCTCTGGGCTAAACACCATGTTTTTGCCTCTTCAACTCAAGCTCAATTTCTTTTTCTTTTTTTTTTTTTAACTCAGAGAAAGATGTATTAAAAGCCATTTTTGAACTCTAAAGTACCATACAAATAAAAGGTACTGTTATTATGTTTCAGATTATAAGAGGAATAAATCTGATTTCTTCCCAGAACTTCCTTCCAACTTTTCTGTTCTTCGTATCCTGAAGCACAGTGCTTCAGAATGTAAGATGTTATGCTTCTGAAGATGTTGGCCTTCTTTCTATCAATTCGATTTTTATTTTTAGGCATCTTTTAGGATTTTTTTCCCCCAGTAGTTGTTACAGCTAGAATGCAGGCTTAGGACCTTGGTTCTGAGATTAGATATTGCAGCCAGAGAATTCATTGCATTTGTGAAGAGTCTTTTCATGATAGGCTGTGTCCATTCACTCTGCCTCCTGCGATCAGGCTTCCATTTCTGTTACTTCACCAAAACATTTCTGTTTAAGGCCAGTAATTACTTCCTTGCGTTCATCATGCTCAATTTCTTAAATCGATTAAGAAGCTTAAAGATCTGAACACCTTCCCATTTGAAGCCTCACAATACTTTGGGGGAGCTGCCCTGTAGCTTGAGTTTAATGCTGCAGACTCTCACATGAGGTGGGGCCACTTTCCCCTCTTCCTCCCTATGATTCAGTGAGCTCAGATGACTCCCAGATGGTTCCGGTGAGGTTTCTCAGTTGCTTGTCTGAATCTCCACTAATGTAATTCCTCTGAAGCCCTGGAGTGCCTCTCACAGACAACTGACCATCTCTTCCATTCAATGCAGCCGTGTTTCTGCTGTCCGTGAAGCTTCTATTCCAGACATTTCCCATAAAGATTACCTTATGACATGTCTGCCAGCCACAGCATCTTCTTGTGCTGCATTAACTCTCAGCACCGTCCAGGAGAGGTTTCTGCAATGATGGAAATGTCCTATGTCTTCTCTGTCCAAAAGAGTAGCCACTAGCCACACGTGACCCCTAAACACAGAAAATTAACACCACTTGAAATGAAAATTTAGGGCACTGGAACTCAGGAAACCTATTTAGTGGTTCAGTGCCACAGGGTTGGAAGAGGACAAATCCAGATGAAGCTCAGACCTTCTGACTCTCAGGGATCTTTCCTCTGTGTTGTGACCATGTGGTCTCTATTTATTTGCAAAGATTTATAGAGCACCTATTAAGGGTAATTGTGGGGATGCCAAGAAATAAAATAGTTTCACTGGGTCAAAAAAGGGTGAGCAATGAGAAAGAGAACCACTTGGTGACCTCTAAGAATACAGAAGAAAAAGGAAGGGTCCCAGTGTTTACCTCCAGGAGTCTAGAGGTGTTGCCACTACCGCTGTACGAGATGGGCTGTGTTCTGCATGTGTGCCCAAGACGGGGCTCCGAATCCCGCAGGTTCCTCACTGCCTGACACACTCAAAATCCCACTGGCTAAGCCACTCCCTGGTGGACTTCAGGGTTTGTAGGGAGTGAGGCTAAGGGCCCCAGATCACACAGCTACTGAAACCCAGACCCTTTTAGCCCAAATGTTAACTAGGGTGGCAGTGGGTATGGATGCTGCAAAGTAAGTTTGTGCCCTTCCTCTGGTGGTCCTGAGTGCCAGGCTGAGAGATTTTGATTTGAGCTATTGGCAGCAAGAGGCCAGAGAAGCTTCTGATGAACTTTTCAGTGGAAGGTCCTGAGGAAGAAGGAAGGATACACTTGTGGTAGAATGGAAAGATGGGAGAGCTTCTAGGAAAACCACGTGTTGAGGTTTTATCCCATTAAGGGCTCCTTTCTCCCACACCCAGAAGATGTCCAGAGGTGCTGGGGACAAAGCAGGAATGCAACATCCAGAAAAACACAAGATAGTGCAAGTTTCTTCAAGATAAGAAAATGTTGTTCACGTTTGCAAGTATAGAGAAAGAAGCCAATGAAGAGAGGAAGAAATCAAACACACTGGAGGAGTCAGATTGCATATATTATCTTCTAAAGAGATGACTTACTTGATAACAATTTTAAAGTTACTGTAAGGTAAGACTTCTCTAAATGTCCTTAAAAATCTTTCAGCTATTCTTGCTTATTATTATAGAAGTGGCATTTTAAAATTATAGTAATTAAAGCTAAGATAGGCAGACAGATCACTGAGACAGAGTCAAAAATCATGCCCTTATATATGTGGATCTAATAAAATCAGTGCTCTATAATAGTAGGAGGGAGGATGGATCATTCAATAAATAGCAATTTGCCAAAAAAATTAATTTAGATTGTAATTTAGTAAGATAAACTAGTATAAATTCTAGATGACTATAGATTTTTAAGTATCATGAAAGTATACACTCTCTGTATCTATTCAAACATCCAGGAGAACAATAAAAGTGAAAGTCAAAAGCTGGGAAGGATCAGTGAACATTTCCTCATGCACTTTTTGGTTGAATTGAGTTTTTGAATTTTTCAAATTCTGTGACATCATTTTGGTTGCAGTTTTAAGACGTTGTCTACCCAACAATGTCATCTCTCTCTTCTTCTGATAATGGAAAAAAAATCAACAGGTATTGGGAAAGAGTCAAATTCTTTTATTAAGTCATTTATACCAGGAGAAGGAAATGGCAACCTACTCCAGTATTCTTGCCTGGAGAATTCCATGGACAAAGGAGACTGGCTGGCTGTAGTCCCTGGGATTGCAAAGAGTTGGACCTGACTAAGCGACTATCACTCACTTACTCATTTATACCAATTGTCCATCTCCTGAAAAATCCTCATGAATTTCCAAATATATAGTACAAAGCCCTGGACATCACTGAGATGGCCTTAAGAGATATTATCAGTGCCACGAAATAATGTTTTTTAAAAATCCAAATGCTCATTCCTAAATTCAAATACTCATTCGAGTGCCTTTTATTCAGTACAGTCTATTGTAGAGAATAAAATCTTATACCTCCTGCTGATACTTTCACACCATGTGTCAAAAGGCCTATGCTGAATGGACACCGCTTGATTTAAATTTCCAGTTTGAGCGTCTTCCCTGCTTTACTGCGTCATGATTAACACACACACTGGTAATCCTGACATTTATTTTCACCAGCTCCTCCTCCCGCCATACCTACTTAGCTAGTGTTCCCAACGCACATTTTCCAGTCCTCACTATGACTCACACAATAATTGCTCACTAAAATAAATACCTCTTCTGTACTATAAGTTTCCAACAGAAAAAGTCGTCAGCTTCTTCTTCCTTGAAGATAGGTCACTCGTATTTCAAGTGAGTTCAAAAGTTGGTACACCAGGGTTTTATCCAACCACAAACCAAAAACAAACACAAGCCTTACCACCAGCCTTCATGATGTTGCTCTTTCACATTAGATGTTATTAATACAGGGCATCATCCTCCTGGTGTCCGCTGATGAATAAATCCCATCACTACACATCAGTCAGGTTGAGCTAAGTTATGCTGCAGTAACAAGTGGGCCCCTGATCTCACTCAGCAAAGTCTGTGACCGGCAAGAGGCAGTTGAAGACTGCTGTACATCATCCGTACTCTGAGATCCAGGGTGGTGGAACAGCCACTGCTGGAACATGGACAAGTCCTGGCAGCAGGCTAGAGAGAACTCTGAAAATTGCTTATCCACCCTTTTTTCCAGACTGAAGCCTGACTTCAAAGGCAGCTGGGAGATGCAGTGCTGTCAGGCACGCAGGAGGCAGAGAACTAGAAATGGGTCGTGAATGTCCTAATGATTTCCACATGCTCATTTGACTTACTCTCTGAGCACAAATGTGTCAAAGGCTATGAAACTGGTTTTGTAAACTTTGGGAAAATATTTTGACTCCAACCTGTTGATGCTTTGGAGAAGGCTTTGAATGTTGGCTTTGAAGTTTTAGACTTCATAGAGAAAAAGATTCCACTGAAGACTGGAAAGCAGTATTTTGTGGTCGTTCTAGAAAAAAATTGCCCAATGAGTTTATTAAAGAGGTCACTGGTGGAAAATGATGAAAAATCTTCATACTCCTATTTAATGACGTTTCTGAACAGGACAAATCAATGCAGAAATAGAAAGAAATTCCTTCATCCAGTGAAATCCAGTTTAAAAATTCACTTGTCAGACTTTTCATTCAACCCTCCAGTGGGAGTTGTTTGTAGGAAATCTGTTTTCCTATCACAGCTCTGGCACATGCAGATTAATAGTCTATAGTTGAACTAGACTGGAATCCTCTTTCCTATTTATATTTATGATGCTATTTTGAGCTCTAGTATTTACATTACTATTTTCAATATACTCTTATTCTTAACAAACCACTTTGGAGCTGTTGATTCTTTTCTGTGAACTGAGGATTTAAAACAGCAGAGTGATAACAACAACAAAAAAAAAGACAAATTTTTGAAAAAAAATTTAAAGAGAAAATAAAACGAAGTTCTTAAATGAATTAGGTAGATGTACTTGAACAGGATGGATATATATATTTAGTAAAAGTTGACTTGTGGAAGTAGTATAAGCAACACTCAGTACCCCTAGAGACAGATAATGTAGAAAACTTTCTGTCTTTATTTTCAGGAAATGAGAACGATCTGAGAAGTTCAAAGCTTGTGGTTCCTCAGAGAATATGATCCCCCCATTTTATCAGACAATGTCCTTCTCAATACCTCCAACCAACTTATGGGTTTTGTTTTTTTTTTTTGGCCTTTATTGCAAGAGATACCCCAATTATTTTAATTAATCCTCCTTTTAACATTCTAATTATCATGGTATGAAAAGAGGTTGGGAGGGACATTCTCTCCTCCTGCTATTTGGTTATATACACAGGTCTCACTAAACAACAGAGAAACATTTTCATTTGTATGCTTCCCTTTTTAATGGCATATTGAGTACACCAGTTCAGAGCCCAATATCCCAATGCAAAGTGTGGGTAATTAGAAGAGGGTTCTCGAGCTTGGGATCAAAGACAGGGGTCTCTCACTTCCTGGCTTTTATGCCAGAATTGAAATCTGGGACCACATTCTAAGATGGCAATGGAGAGAGAGAGTGGCACGGCTTCAAAAATTCCTGAATCAGCTACTGACTTTCCCCTCCCCTGCCCCATGCTATTTTATTTATTTGTTTATTTGGCTGCTTTGGGTCTTAGTTGCAGCACATGGGATCTTTCGCTGGGACACATGGGCTCAGTAGTTGCAGTGTGTGGGCTTAGTTGCCCCCTAGGTATGTGGGATCTTAGTTCCCTGGCCAGGTATTGAATCCATGACCTCTGCACTGGAAGGTCTGTTCTTAACCACTGGACCACCACAGGGAAGTCCCTCAGCTACTGTCTCTCACCCAGGAGTAAGGATAACTAGCTGGCCTTACATATAATCTCCTGAAAATACCACAGTGTGGGCCCATGAGCAGTGATCTGAACCCAGTGACCCCAGTGCCATGAATGAATTTCATGTTCGATGGGTCAGTGATCCCATTCTTACCTGGGGGAAGGACCCTGGGAAGTGGTAGAGAAAAGTCAGCCAGGTTCCCTTTAAAAGTTGTCTATAAGGAGGAGAGAGAAAGTCCATTCTTTTGTGAACCAAAGCATGAAAAAGTAGAGAAAGATGTTCCTTGTCTTAGGCACTAGCGTTCATTGGCTTCTGTGGTTTGAATATGTGTGTCACCCCGAAAAAAAAAAGGAAGGAACCCAGAAACCCCAAGTCTCTTCCTTTGGGGGGAAGGGAGTTTAGGAGTGAAGCTCCAATTCTCTCCTCTAAAATTTTTCTTCCCTTTGAAGAATTGCTCATTAATTACCAAGCCCTCCAACACTGTTCTGTGTAGGGATGTGTTATGGGCTGAAGTGTGTTGTCTAAAATTCCCATGTTCAAGTCTTAACCCCAGGACCTCAGAATGAGATGTATAAAGAGACAGGATTCTTATAGAGGTAAGTTACCACGAGGCTGTATAGGTGAGCCTTAATCAAGTATGACTAGGGTCCTTATAAGAGGAGGACACCCTAGATATTGACACACATAGAAGACAGACCAGGTGAAGACACGGGAAGAAGGTGGCTGTCTTCTCTGGGGTACTTTGTTAGGGCCATCCTGGCAAATGATACACAATGGGTGGAAAGTGACTTCTTTTGATGTCTAAGAACACAGCTGAGAGCAAACATTTAAGGCAAGTTTCTGTAAAGTTTATTGTTGTCCAGTTGCCAAGTTGTGTCTGACTCTTTGTGACTCCATGGACTGCAGCATGTCAGACTCCTCTGTCCTCCACTATCTCCCAGAGTTTGCTCAAATTCATGTCCGTTGAGTTGGTGATGCCATCCAACCATCTCATCCTCTGTCACCCCCTTCTCCTCCTGCCCTCAATCTTTCCCATCATCAGGGTCTTTTCAGATAAGCCGGCTCTTTTCATCAGGTGGCCAAAGTATTGGAGCTTCAGCATCAGTCCTTTCAATGAACACTAAGGGTTGATTTCCTTTAGAATTGAGAGTCTTGATCTCCTTGCATCCAAGAGACTCTCAAGAGTCTTCTTCAGCATCACAATTAGAAAGCATCAGTTCTTTGGTGCTCAGCCTTTTTTAGGGTCCAACCCTCACATCCATACATGGCTACTGGATAAAGACTGGCTTTGACTATTCATAAAGTTTGCAACACAGCAAAAAGGAACCAGACTCACACACTAAGGTAAAACTAGGTCATCCAGCTTGTAAGAAATGGCTTGCTTTTTAAGGTCACTAATGGCTCATCCCATTCAGAAAAGAATTGATGCCTCCTGCATCCTAGGGTCCAGAGCTGGATCCCCACCCACACAGCCCATCATTTTGTTCAGAAGTCATGTGGTCACACATGCTGAGAGCTGGGTTAGGTCTCAGACCACAAGTGGCCTATGGCTGGAGTTTATGGTCAAGAAAAGAGCGGTAGAACCCAGCATCACAACCCCTGGGCTTGTCTGCAAGCCGGTGTGGACGTGCTGTGAATCTGTATGGCTGTGGCTTTTCCACATGTGCGCTGGGAGGGCCATGTACTGAACAAGGTGTCTCTAAGCATCTGATGAAAACTATGTTCCCACACCCCTAGGAGGGCCTCAGAGCAGGGACGATGCTCTCCTTTCACTCGAGAGAAACCTTATAGGAACATTCTCTGGCAAAGGCGAGCCCCTCCAGTGTGCTCCAGGAAAATAGTTCTGAACACAAGAACTGCCAGGTCTGGATAAACATAGCTCAGTCCCTCAGATGTTTTGAACATGACTGAATGTTCATACCACACAGCCTTCCATCAGAGGCCTCCAAATAGTTCACATAAAATCCTGAGCCTGTTCCAGGCAGCGGCTCGTCAAGGGTTATCAGATCCACTGTTAGAGAGACCAAGTGCCATGAAGTGTTTATCCTTGGAGATAAAGTGAACCAGGAGAAAGTTGACGCTTGAGATGGAGCTGGTGGCAGGAGAGTCCAATTCTAATGGACTTGGACGTTTCTTTATACTCAAAACTCCAATTTCCTCATGTTTAAAATGGAAATAATAAAATAATTCCCTGGTGGCTCAGATGGTTAAGAATTTGTCTGCAATTCAGGAGACCTGGGTTCTATTCCTGGGTTAGGAAGATCCCCTGGAGGAGGGCTTGTCAACCTGCTCCAGTATTCTTGCCTGGAGAATCCCCATGGACAGAGGAGCTTGGCAGGCTACAGTCTGTGGGGTTGAAAAGAGTTGGACACGACTGAGCGACTAAGCGCAATGATAATAATAGTGTGTCTTGGGACTTCTTGGTGGCCCAGGGATTAAGAGTCCATGATCCCAGTGCATGAGGCACGGGTTCAATCCCTGGTTGGGTAACTAAGATCTTACATGTTGGAAGGAGTGGCCAAAAAAAAAAAAAAAATAGTGTGTCTTTATATACATGCTCTAGGTTTTTAGTCAGATTAAAAAGCAAAGAGGGTTCCTGCTTTGTGGTGGGGAAGCTCTCAAAGTCCCTGCACACATTAGCCTTCAAGAAGAAACAGAAAATGATGAGAAAGGTGATAAATGCTGAAGTGATAAAGACCAAGAACACATTCATCACTGCCCCAGCATTCTTGAGACATCCTATGATTCTACTGTTCCAAAGTCTATTTTCCTTAAACCCATATCGAAGTCCAAGCAACAGAAAGGATAGTTGATGAGCCATGAGGCTGGAAATTTTAAATGTTTGAAGTAACATAAATAAATGAGTTGTACAGCAACTCAAAGCAATATTTAACAGTCAAAGTGTGGTGCATATAAACAGGGGATCCCCACCTTCATGTGCAGATTTCTAGTGAAACACAGAGGTTTGGAGATTTGTATGTTTTTTCAACAACCCCTTCATTCATACATGCAACAGATATTAATAAAGTGCCTATGTTATGCCAGGGACGAAATTAGCCATAGGAATGGAAGAGTGGTAAGACAAGTCTCAGCCTTCCAAGACTAGAGCCTAGAAGGAGAACATCAATAAGGAAATTAAAAAAAGAAAGAAATGCAATAAAGTGTAATTAGATTCTCAACAGCTGGACTTGGTATTCATGGTGTCAGCAGTATCTGAGCAAGGACACAGGCCTGTGCCATCCAGTGATTTTTTTTAATGACTATTTTTTTCCCTTTCTTTTTTATTATTTAAATTGTGAAAGTGTCATAACACCTTTACAGCAGACTTGGAAAATACAGAACAAAGTCATATATAGTTCCACTACATATTACAATTATTTTTTAAGTAGATAACTTGAGATTTTTGGTTGGAGTTTAATATCAAATGCTCAAAAATTAATAGAATGAATATACAGAAAAGGATATACTAGACTTGGACAGCACCATAAGCCAATTCAAAATAATTAAGATTTATGCAATTTTCATACAACAGTAAGATACTAATCGTATTCCCATAGACTATAAACTAGGAGATGTTGAAACATACCCAAAGATATAAAACAAGGTGCAAAAATTTCATGATCTAAAGGTATTGAAATCATACAGAGTCTGTTCTGTTATCACTGTGAAGCTAAGTTTAATGACTATTTTTAAAGACAAATTTTAAGTTTACAGGAAAATTGAGAAAAAGGTAGAGGAATTTCCCATATAGCTTCTACCCGCCTCCCCACATACACAGCCTCCCCAGTATCAATGTCCCCCACCAGATGGTATGTTTATTACAGTTGATGAATCTACAAGGACTCGTCATAGTCATCCAAAGTCCACAGTTTACTTTAGCATTCATTTGGTGTTGTACATTGTATGGGTTTGGACAAAGGTATAATGACATGTACCCATCATTACAATACCATACAGAATATTTTCACTGCCCTAGAAACCTTCTTTACTTTGTTTATTCATTCCTAGTGTCCATGTTAGTCACTCAATCTGAGTGACTGTTTGGGGCCTTGTGGACTGTAGCCTGCCAGGCTCCTCTCTCCATGGAATTCTCCAAGTAAGAATACTGGAGTGGGTAGCCATTCCTTTCTCTAGGGGATTTTCCTGACCTAGGGGTTGAACCTGGGTCTCTTGCATTGCAAGCAGATTCTTTACTGTCTGAGTCACATGGGAAGCCCTAACTGCTATTAACTATTCATTCCTAACCGCTCCCCAAAGTACTGACAGCTGATCTTTTGACTGTCTCCAAGGTTTTGCCTTTCATAGAAAGTCGTGGAGTCAGAGTCATACAGTAGGCAGACTTTTCAGATTGGCTTCTTTTACTTAATCATGTGCATTTAAGTTTGCTGTGCTTAGTTGCTCAGTCATGTCCAACTCTTTGCAACCCCATGGACTGTAGCCCACCAGGCTCCTCTGTCCATGGGGATTCTCCAAGCAAGAATACCAGAGTGGGTTGTCATGCTCTCTTCCAAGGGATCTTCCTGACCTGAGAATTGAACTGGGGTCTCCTGCATTGCAGGTGGATTTTTTACCAACTGAGCTACCCTCCTCCATGTCATTTCAAGGTTGGATAGCTCATTGTGTGTGTTCAATAATATTCCATTCTCTGGATGTACCAGTTTATTTATACATGCAATGACTTTAATTTTGCTTGGGTGCAGTGTGACCTGGGTGGCTGAGGGCACAGTGTGAAATGTATGGGCAGGAACAAGTCACCAAACTAATGAGACCAGCTGACTTTCCACCACCAGTTGACACTTTGTTGGAGGGAGGGGTGTGGTGGTGACTGGCATAGTTACCTTCACAGTGTGACTGATAAGAATCTATCTCAGTGTAGTGAGAAACAACCTTAAGAAAAATCCAGTTTCTAGCGGCGATGCTGGAGAAGAGGAGAAATGAAAGACCTCTAAGGACATGACTGTTGACAGTAACCATTGATACTGATGGACTGTAGGTTGCCCTCTGTGTGCTTGGGTCTTTGGTAGCATACTTCTTCTAAAGAGCATTCAATTCCAAATGGGAAGCAACTATTTTTGTGAACACTAACTGGCATTTTGGGGCTTCCCTGGTGGCTTGAAGGTAAAGAATCTGCCAGCAATGCAAGAGATGTGGGTTTGATCCTTGGGTCAGGAAGATTCCTTGGAGAAGGAAATGGCTACCCACACTCCAGTATTCCTGCCTGGAGAATTCCATGGACAGAGGAGCCTGGTGGGCATTTTGGTGCTCGTTAACTAAAATAGGTTCTTTCCCATGCTCAGAATGTATTCCTCATGAATAGAAAGGCTCTATTCTATATGAAATGTGTGATGGTAGACAGGAAGTGTTAGAAGCTTCTTGAAGGGAGTGACTTGGAGCAGATTCTTGGAAGATAAGTCATGCACTGACCACGTGACTAAGATCAAAAGTTCAGAAAGACCCTTGCCTGTTTGGAAAATACTGGGCAAAAACCAAACAAAGGGGCTTCTGTTTCTGGCCAAGGACGGTGGTAGGGATTTACCCTCTGACCAGAAACAACCCAAAGTGATCATGGCAAGAAAAGTTCATAAGCTGGTTGTTTGTCCTTGAAATATCTTCCCTCATAGAATCAGTTTTAAGTGACAGTTTCATTCCTGGCTGATGCACAAAAGCCTGTTTCCTCCACATGAGGGAATTTCAACTATATTCTCTGTTAAGTAGGTTTTATAGCCTGGTTTAAAGACACAGTCTCCCCATGTTATACATTGTTTTCCTGAAGGAGATGTTGGGGGACCAGAAGAGCAAGGAAACAATGGTCCTTTAAACAGTCCTTTCACCTGCTTCCAGGTGTCTACTGAAATGGAAATGGAGAGGTTCGAGGACAGATCTGGCCTCTGGGAACAGCTGGGCATTGTTTGGTCAGTGGATAAAGGTCTTTTCTAAGCACTTGAGGCTTCTTCCTCCCTGGAGAGGGCTGTCCAAAGCTCTTGGCTGCCCTGAAGGGGGAACTGGGGAATTATTATGGACCCAGAGACTTTCCAGCTTGATACAGTTCCTTCTAACCCAGGTATGGAATGAGAAGATAAGAGCAAATAAATGTGTCTGGGTGGTCATAGGGTCTGTGGATATTTAGCAAACAGAGAACATATAAGTAAAAAAAGACACAAATAAAAAGACATCTCCAAGGCAACAGAGAGGAGTGCTATTTGCGGGGATGTTGGCAGGGGGGACCATTGCAACACAGGGGGTACATGCCTAACCGGTCCTTTCAGGGCATTTGGGAACTTTCCAAAAAGTAATAGACTGAGAACTGGAGGACCAGCATAAGTCAGAGTGGAGATGGAGGCTGAGAGAATTCCAGGCAGGGAGAAGGGGCAGGGCAGGGGTCAGAAGGCAGGACAGAACATGCCTGGTAGAGACACTACAAACTGCAGCCCACCTGTCACTGAGTTCAGATGGTGTTGGGGAATATTTCAAAGCACCACCACAGCATGTTTTGTTATAGGAGAAAAGGGTTTAAGTCAGCTAATAAATGGGCTTCCCGGTGGCTCAGTGGTGAAGAATCCACCTGCTAACACAGGAGACGTGGGTTAGATCCTCAGGTCAGGAAGATCCCCTGGAGAAGGAAATGGCCACCCACCCTGCTATTCTTACCTGGAGATGCCAGTGGACAGAGGAACCCAGCGGGCTACAGTCCATGGGATTGCAAATAGTCAGACTTAGTGACTAAACAACAACAATAAGCAGGCTATAACCAGGTTTCTATTTTGTTCTGTTTTGATGTTTTTTTGTTGCAGGACTTCTCAGAACTTTTGAAATTCTTCTAGATGCTCATATCCATCAAGAAATCCTCTAGTGGACTTTTCTCTCAAGAAATCATCAGCGTGTCCCACAGAGGCCTTGGTGGGCAGTGCCACCTCACTAGAGACACTCAGCTGAAGCTTTGGGACAAAGCCAGGATGAGAACATGGTCTCTGGAGTTAGAAAGATCCAGGCTTTTTGACTTCAATTCTATGAGCAAAATGTTCAATTTTTCTAGCTTTGCTTCCCTCACTGAAATTCAGAATAATAGCTGGAATGATAGTTTTATTTTATTTTAGTTTTGTTTTGGAATAATAGTTCCAAAAATAATAGTTGTCAACAGTGGTTGCCCTTGGGGACTGGGAATTGACTGGAAAGTCGCTTGATGGAATTTTCTGGGTTGACAATAATGTGCTGTATTACTCAGGTGGAGACAGTCATCAAATTCCATCAGTGGTGCCCTTGATATATGCACATTTTACTATATGTAAATCTTACCTTAAAAATGTTCAGCATGTATTGCACTTTATTTAATGGTTTTCATGTCATATTACTTAAGAGTGAATAACCTGACATCTGCAACTAACTTTTAAATGAATAAAAAGTAAAATGGGTTGATAGATGGATACATATATGATAGAGCAAATGCTGTTAAAAGGTAGCAATTATAGATTCTAAGTGGTAGGAATTTGGGTGTTCATTGGATCAGTCTTTCAACTTTTTTGTATTTTTTTTTCATAATAAAATGTTGGGGAAAAGTAATGATTACTATTTCTCAGGTCAATTTCAGTACAGTGAGTCCCCTACACATGAATGAGTTCCCATCCATGAGCACATTTCAAAGTCCAATTTGTTCATAAGTCCAATAAAGTCAGCCTAGGTACCCAACTAACATGATTGGCTATATACTGATAGTTCAGTTCAGTTCAGTTAATCAGTTGTGTCTGACTTTTTGTGACCCCATGGACTGCAGCATGCCAGGCTTCCCTGTCCATCATTGATAGTACTGAACTGAAATAGGTTTATAATACTTTTCACATATGTTAAAGAATCCACCTGCAATGCAAGAGACATGGCTTTGATCCCTCGGTTGGGAAGATCCCCTGGAGAGGGGAATGGCAACCTACTCCAGTATTCTTGCCTAGAAAATTCCATGGACAGAAGAGCCTGGTGGGCTACAGTTCATGGGATTGCAAAGAACTGGACATGACTAACACACACTCCATAAAAAATAAAGAAAAAATATTTTAGATTTTATAGTACAATAATCTTATAGACATGAACTAACTCATGTGATTGGACACGCAAACACATGTTTGCATCTTTGGAAGATGGCAACTTGGAGGTTCGTATGTAGGGGACTTACTGTACTAGTACAATGTCCAGAACATAACAAGTTGGTGATGATGGTTATTTTTAATGGTCATTAGATAGTGACAAAGTGCAGGCAGAGAGAGCATTTGGTTTTGGCAGTAATTCAGAGAAATTAAACCAGGGCCTAAAATAGAGTGGTTGCCATGAGAATGAAGGTGGTGGAAACAGTTTGGAGATGGAGTTGCTAACACTCGGGGATCCACGGGTAACTGGTGTTGAGAGAAGGCGCAGAGTCGGGGGTGATGCCGCAGCTTCCGGACTTGACAACAGATGGTTGGATGCTGGTACCTTTCAGAGGGGCCCATCCTCTCCGGATGAAGGAGAGCAGGCTCTAGAATGTCCTAGACCCCAGGCGGTTTTGTAGTAAAGGAGCTGCAGCAGCCCTGACTGTTTGACAAGTCGGCTCCTCTTCTCATCTTCGCACTTCCACAGAGCAATGCAAAACAGGTCAAGCTTTGTTTCCATCAGTAAGAGGAATATCTTAAGGCTGCAAGACTCTGGCTCAGGAAGGTGCTTCAAGGTACACTCTTTAAAGCACTTTGCAGATTTCTCTGGAAATGACAGCTTTATGGTCCTGGGGTCTGCAGGTTGTTAAGATAGTGGCTCAGTTGAGGGGGTGACAGCTTAGAATGTGGTAGAGTGTAGTTTCTGCAGCCCTGAGACCCTCCCCCAGCACTGTTGGACCAGTGCTCTGGGCAGGGCCAGCCTCAGAGTAGTGTTGCCATCAAGGCTATAGCTCAGGGACTTCCCTGCAGGTCCGGCGGTTAAGAATCTGCCTTGCAATGCAGGGGACACGGTCCAGGAACTAAGATCCCATATGCCACTGAGCATCTAAGCCCAGGCACCACAACTACTGAAGCCTGCACTTTAGAGCCTGCGCTCTGCCCAAGAGAAGCCACTGCAATGAGGAGGCGTGCACAGCAAGGAAGACCTGATACAGCCAAAAGTAAATAAATAAATACTTAAAAAATAGACTGTGGCTTAGAGATGGTGGTGATAGAGCAATGCTTCCTGGTATAACCGTCTTCTCTGGCCAAGGAGATGCTGAACGCTGAGTTATTCTGTTTATTATTCAGTGCTCTTCCCAAGTAAAGGTGCTGTTTTTCATAAAAATGTGCCTGTTACTTGATTTTCCATAGGCCTTGCATTGAGGGTTGAAGACTTGTATCAAAGGGAAAGTGTTAATAGTCAGGCTTACGCCACAGATGAGAGCTCACGGTTCCAGGCAGGGGGCTGTATGAGTTGCGGGGTTGGCCTCAGCTGTCTCCATGGTGATGCTGCTGGAAGCTTTGTGAGCACACAGCTCACCAACTGGAACAGGGCTGCCATGAGGAAGTACACGTTGAGAGTGAGACTTCAGAAGCTTTTAGAGCGATTTTACATGGCATGACACCCAGTGTGTGACCAGGGGACATGTCCCTCTGGCATATCTATGGGATCCTACAGAACCTTGGAGTCTTCTCAGTCCCTTTCTCTATCACTCTCATTCCACAGAGATGCAGCTGAGCCAGTGATGAGAGCCTGTTTTCTAGGCTCCAAAGAACCAGGAATGTGAGAAAGTCTATGCATGACCACGGGTGGGGCTGGAGTGAGGGGGTTGCAATTACCTCTGCTGGTAGAGTCCTGCTTCTGATTATAACCTGTTTGACATGAAATCCCAACTCTATGATTCTTCATGTATCAGCTTTAGCTGCATAAGAAATCATCCCCAAACTTTTATTTTTCTGGCTGAACTGTATGGCATGTGGGATCCTAGTTCCCCCACCAGATATTGAACCTCTGTCCCCTACATTGGAAACTCAGAATCTTAACCAACGGACTGCCAGGGAAGTCCCCATTTCTAAACTCAGTGGCTTAAAATGACAATTTATTAATTGTCAAGATTCTGAGAGCTGGCTGGGCTTCATTTGGCATCCCTTCTGATCTGGGCCCGAATCCACTGTTCCGTCCAGGGTGGCTCGTGGGTCTGGGGTCTTTGCTGAGTTGGGTGGGATGGTTGAGATCGTGCTTCATGAAGTCTCCCCATACCCAGCAGGCTTCCCTGGGCTTGTTGTGATGATGGGGGAACAGTCCCCAGCAATAGGGGATTAACCCTCAATGGGCAAGTGCCCTTTAAGCCTCCTAACATCCCATTGGCTAAAGCAGGTCAGCTCTGGATTCAAACGGTGCAGAAACAGACTGTACCTCCTCACAGAGGGAACAGAAAAGCTACATTGTAAGGAGGCGAGCACACAGGGACCAGAAGCTTTCCTGCCTACTTTTGCATTTAATGAAGTTTGACGAGACCCTGTGACAATGTTCACCCCTGGCTCATAGTAGCTGCTCACTAAAGAGTTAGTAAATGAATAAGATTTTAAGACTTTAGTTTTCCTTCTTTTCACATAGTTGAGGTTAAGATGCTCAAAATACACTGCTCCCAGAGGCTGGTTCTGACTGTGGATGCCAAAAATGCTCAGTCATCTGTTTACCCTGTCATCATGGAAGAAGCCAGTAAAGTCCAGTGACCTTAGTTAGAGGAACTGTATAGCTTTTGTTTCCTTTATAGAAGCACTGGCATAGACTGGGAACTTAGTCTTCATCCATTGTGTGGTTGTTAAAACAACACCAACTGGTTTCAGCTCCACCCAGGTATTCACACACAACATTGTGTACAAGGAGTAGGGGGTAAGAACCAGCTGCTAAAATTATTGGGTGAAAAATGGCTCTATCAGGCATATCTCTGGAGAAAACTCTAGTTTGAAAAGATACATGCACCCAAAAGTTCATAGCAGCACTATTCACAACATCCAAGACACGGAAGCAACCTGTGTCCATTGACAGAGAAATGGGTAATAAAGATGTCATACATATATATCATAATATACAATGAAATATTACTCAGCCATAAAAAAGAATGAAATAATGCCATTTGTGGCAATATGGATGGACCTAGATATTATCACACTAGGTGAAGTAAGTCAGAAAGACAAATATCATGTGATACTGCTTATATATGAATCTAAAAATAAAGATACAAATGAACTTATTTATAGCACAGAAATACACTCACAGATATAGAAAAGAAAACAAATTTATGGTTGCTGAAGGGAAATAGCAGGGAGAAAGGATAAATTAGGAGTGTGGGATTAACAGATACACCACTATTTATAAAATAAATAATCAACAAGGACCTACTGTATAGCACAGGGAACTCTACTCAATATTTTGTAATAATATATAAAGGAAAAGAATCTGAAAAAGAATATACATACACATGCATAGGTGGCTCAGATGGTAAAGTGTCTGCCTACAATGTGGGAGACCTGGATTTGATCCCTGGGTTGGGAAGATCTCCTGGAGAAGGAAATGGCAACCCACTCCAGTACTCTTGCCTGGAAAATCCTATGGAAAGAGGAGCCTGGTAGGCTACCGTCCATGGGGTCACAAAGAGTCGGACACAACTGAGTGACTTCACTTACTGACTTTGCTCACACATGCATAACTGAATTCCTTTGCCATACACGTGAAACTAATACAACATTGTAAGTCAACTATAATTCAATTTAAAAAAAAAAAAAGGAAAAGAGGATAGAAAAACTTGAACTTACAGAAAAGGTCTTATTGCCTTTTCTAATAAACCTCACATTCTCAGGAAAAAGAAAAAGAAAAGTGGCTTCACCAGTCACCTGGGTGGACACATACCCACTGGTGCACTGTCTGAGTGTGGGGCTCTGGTGCCACTGGGCTTATGCACAGGCTGGTGGACCAGGTTCCTATTTTCTCTAGCTCCGTAGCCACGGGGTCCATGTATCCAGCCCCTCAGTGGTCATCTTCCTTAGTTTGCGGGAGTGGAGCTTCTTTCTCAGAAGGTCTTCCAGTTGGGGGCCCATCCCTGACAACCCTTGCCAACCACTCTCACCCTGGATTCTCTGGAAGACCCTCTTTGGAGGGGGTTATTTGAGGAAACTGGGGTGATCTGAGTAACAATGTGATCAGGATGTTTCTGTTTCTCTGGAGGAGTTCCTGCCCTCCTCTGCAGCCTGCATCCCTGGGGCATCACTGGGCTTCCATGCACCGGCTCAATATTCCTCTATGTGTCACTGGTCTCTGTGTGTGGAGGTGTGTCAGGGGGTCCCGGAGCTGACCTAGGAGAAAAGACATGGCCACAAGAGTCTGCAACACACAGCAAGCTTCATCAGTGGATCTTGGACAGGGCTGCGTGAGAGACAAGGTCAGTTCATCACAGCTAGAGACCCTACACAGAGACCACCATCCAGAAAGGGAGGAGGGGAAGAAGGACTCCTTGGGAGGGGGGCCAGGAGTGAGGGCTTGTGTGTGTCCAGTGATGCTGCCCAGTGGGACATCTCTGGGTCAGAGAACCGAAGGACCGTAGCGGTTTGCGAGGGTCTTACAACCACAGGCTCTTTCTCATCAATGGCTTGGAGTCATGGGGTGAGGTCTCATGCGGCTTGCAAAGCAGCCAAGTTCTAAGTGGCTAAAACTTTTAGGCTATTTTTAAATAAGTGGATGTGTAAGCATTGGAGTTAGAAGCCAAGGGAGCTTTTAAGTAATGGGTCTCAGACTGCAGCGAAGATGTAAACCACCCAGAGGCCACCTTCGGATCATTCCTATAACCCTGTAACTGGGGTCTGGGTGTTCTTCCAAAGTCCATGCTGAGGCCACGCCCTGAGCTAAGACGCAGTGGTCCCCCTGAGAGGAGAATGACCACCTGACAGGGGAAAGCCTGAGTGGTCACTGGGAGCCACGTATCCCTGATGGCCTCAGACCACATCCTCCCGATTCCTTACTGGGGATCACAGCCCCTGTGAACACTTCCTCTTCCCTGCCGGGGGTGGGGAGGCCTTGGCCGATGCCTCCTGCCTCCACACCTGCCTCTTCATTTCCTGAAATGCCTGAAGCCATCTTTTCTATTTGTCTCCATTGATTTAGGCTAGAATGTTAGGGCCCAGAAGGGTCACGAAGCCCAGTGTTTCCATTGGTGAGTTCCAGGGAATCTAATCCTTGGAGACAATCCGAGAACAAGCATTCAGTGCTCTGATACATCTAGAAAAGGCTTCATCACCTAGTCTCCTTCTAGGGTCTCCCAAGACACAGTTGTAGGTTCAAGGATCCAAGATGATAGTGGAGTGAGTATGTTGTGTGGGGCATCCTTTGGGGAGTTTCTGGAAAGGACCTCGCCAGGGAGGAAAATTCAAGAGTCCTGAGGTCTCCAAGGATTGAGAAGCTTACAAGGTAGTGAAATTCAGATTTTAATGGTGTTTTGATTTCATTATGGTTGTACAGCATGAAGGGTGGATGAGCTATGAGAGCGCTGAGGGAGAGAGAGCAAAAGAGGGACAGAGAGAGATTTGGAGACATAAGATAGTAAGACAAGGGGAGGGGCTTCCCTGATGGTCCAGAGGTTAAGGCTTCACCTTCCAAGGCAGGGGGTACAGGTTTGATCCCTGGTCGAGGAGCTAAGATCTCATATGCCTTGTGGCCAAAAAACCAAAACAGAAACAGAAACAATATTGTAATAAATTCAATAAAGACTTTTAAAAAAAGGTGCACATAAAGAAATCTTTAAAAAGAAAAAGACAATAAGACAAGGGAGTCATTTAATCCCCGTGGTTGAATGGACCACACTTTTCATCTGAACCATGTCTGACCTTGCTTTTGCTGAGGTTTATAACGATTCTCAGGCTTCCCAGGTGGTGCTAGTGGTAAAGAACCCGCCTGCCAATGCCCGAGATATAATAGAAGCAGGTTTGGTTCCTGAGTGGGGAAGATCCCCTGGAGAAGGGCCTGGCAACCCACTCCAGTATCCTTGCCTGGAGAATCCCATGGATAGAGCAGCCTCATAGTTGTGGTGGGCTCAGTACTTGTGGATTTAGTTACTCCTTGCCATGTAGGATCTTCCTGGACCAGGGATCGAACCCATGTCCCTGGCACTGGCAGGCAGATTCTTAACCACTGGACCAACAGGGAAGTCCAACAGTTTCATTTTCGTCACTGTGAAAACTGGGTTGAGTCTACAGAGGCATATTTATGGGATGTAGTGGCTTATGGTCCAAGTTTATGTTTGGGGTGCATCACCTGCCAACTCTGTGCCCTTGGGCACTGTGGTAACCTCTAGGGACTGAAGGGGTCACAGTGGTCCACCCCTTCTGGGATTGTTGTAGATATTAAAGTCGAGGTTTTAGCACAGCGTCTGGGGAGTGCCTGATCACTTACAGGGGTTGCATTTTGTAATTCCCTCCCCAACCACACGATGTTGACTTTTCCTCATTTCAATAAATTATCTTCGTCAACATTATTTTTAATATCTTCACAGCATTTCATCTTATGACTGTACCAACCTTTATCCCCTATTGTTTGAGATATAGCATGTTCATTTTCCTTCATTATAAACGTGCTGCCACAAATAGCTGCTTTTTTTTTTTCTTTTGCATATCCATATTTCTAGAATTTCCTTTCTGGATCAAAAGTGTAAGGTAATTGCCACGCAAGGTCCAGGATTCATCGCTGAAGTCCCCTGGAGAGGTATTTCCTAGTCTTAAACAATGAAGAGTAAAAATACTTGAAGCTTTGCCCAGTCTTGCCTTGAACCTCTCCAAAGGTTTTGACCTTGATCTGTGAACTTCCTAGACGTTTGCTGAGGTTTCCCACTGGTTAAATGGTTCAGGGGGTCACGAGGAAGAAAACATCTGTTCTCAAGTTCAATTGAAGTGCAGCTCCTCCAGCTCAGAAGTGCTCATGGAACAAAAGGAAGCATCGTGGGGACAGTGAAGCAGCTTGGGGAACGCTCCCCCAGGTCTCTGGCTGAGATGCTTTGTGTGTGCCCGTTGTTTTGCTTTGCTTTGCTGGTAATGAATGCTTCGCTGCCTGGTGTGGTCCCACCTGCCTGAATCAAGCATTCCCTTGGCTTAGAGTGGACCTTCCTGTCCATCGCCCTCAAAAACAACCGGCCTCTGCCAGCCAGCCCAGGCTGCCTTCTTGGCCTTTCTTGCCTGGCCTGTGGGACTTGAAAAGTCCGTCCATGCCTCTCCAATCCCCTCACCTCAAGACTGTCACCTCCTCCATCCAAGGGAGCCTCTCTCCACCAGGAGAAGAAAAATGTTCCTTAGGAGTAAGAGTTTTTAGATAAGTTTCAGAGTTCTCAGTCCCAAGTGCAAATCCACATGGGACCCTCTTTCTTGGGTTGCTTCAGAATCCCCGCTCTCGCCTGCTTGTGAGATGCCAGAGAAGACCGCCTTGCCCCTCCACTTGCATCTATGGAATTCGGCCTTTCTCAGCAACAATGTGTTTGGGAACAAAGAGTTCTTTGTACTTCGTATCGTGCCAATAGCTCCACACGACCATGCTGTGCTTTCTCTCTCCCATAAGTGGAGCAGCTAATGACGCCATATATCCCATGATAAACTGTCAGTCTGGGTAACTGAGGGAATGGCCCTGTGCCAACGGGAGTTTGTGTGTCATAGGCTGCTTTTCACCTGTGTCTTCGTTGCTCACTGAGAATATCTTCTAGAGGCTTGGAGATGACATAACTTCAGACACGTCCAGCTACAGCAGAATCTGCACACGGAAGTCAACACCAGCTTCATTCCTCCTCTTCCCCCTCCCCTCCTCTTCTCTCTGTCCTCCCTCCCTCTCTTCCTTCATCCCCCTCTTCAGCTCACTCTCTTAATAACAAACTGCTCAGAGAGTCTAAATGGGTCTGGATGGGGCAGTAACCAGCCTTCCGAGGCCCTTTCAGACCAGCTGTGTCCGAGCCCCGCCAGAAACGCCCACACAGGCTGCTGGCTGTAAGGAAACAGGAAAGGCCACCCTGCTGGAGTAAACACTCCCCAGATATTGACTGAGTGCTTGGTGGGGCCGATGTGCCAACGACATTCATCCCCTGGACAAATGCCCAATTGAGACTCATCTCTGGTTTTCCTTGGGGGAATTCTGCATAATGGAAAAACATCACAGGTTTGGAAACCAGAGGAGCTGGTTGCAAGTCCTAGCAGGTACTCTCTGGTCCATGGAGGAAAGACCCTCAATTTTCCAAGCCTCGGTTTCCAGCTGGAAAACAGTCCTGATTCCCTTCAAATAAGATACTATACGAAATGGCATTTTGGCCACTCTAAGTGCAGAAGACAAGGGTTGCCTCTCACTTCCATGCATCTGCTCTGATTCTGCTCCCTGTAGAGAGCAGTGATGGTCTCATGGAATCAAACTCCCAGCCGTGCGCTGGGTCCACCTTGTGCACGCTGCACGGGTGAGTGATGCTGACAGCTCGGAGGCAGGGTGAGTCAGGGCACTGGGAATGGGGGCTGCACAGGTTGGGGCAATGGGTAGAGGTTGTAGGATGTTCTCTTACTTTTTTTTTTTTATGAGAAAATAAACTGGGATGCATAAACAGATAAAACGTGTCAGTATCATTGGTGAAAAAAGGGAAGAAGATCACGCGACATCTATGGAAGCACCATGAAGGTTTAGATGTACTGTGAATCCAGACAGCTATGTGTGTTTGTCGCTCAGTGGTGTCCGACTTCTTTATTTTTTTGTGACTGCATGGACTGTAGCCCACCAGGCTCCTCTGTCCATAAGATTCTCCATGGGAATCCTGGAGTGGATTGTCATTCCCTTCTCCAGGGGATCTTCCCAACCTAGGGGTCACACCCAGGTCTCCTATGTTGCAGGCAGATTCTTTACTGTCTGAGCCACCAGGAAGGCCCCCAGACATCAATAAGAGGCTCCAAAAAGCAGTGGGTACCAAGAGTGGACTCTGCAGCCAGATGCCCAGATTGAATCTGTCCTCTGCCATTTCCTCATGGGGCATCTTGAGAAAGTCACTCCATGTCTTACTGTGCCTTGATTTCCCCCACACCCCATCTTGCCCCAGTCTCCTTCCTCTGAATTCTTAGGCTCTGGAGCAGGAATCTCCAGGAATGCTGGCCTGAGTGGCAGCAGCCTCTGCAGTGCAGTCTTCAGAGTCAGATCCTGGGGGCATCCAGGAAGGCAGGGTGTCTGGGTGTGGGGAGGTATGCTGGGACACCATGCTCATTGGTCCCCATCTCCACCATGTCAGCAGAGGACTGTGGGAAACTCTTCTCGCTCTCTGTCTCTGTCTCTCTCACACACACACATACACACACATCAGGTATACATACAATGTATACCTTGCTATGCCTGCCCAGACTCTGACCACAGCTGTGTAACACTCCAGCCTGCACTGGGGCTTACCTCGATTTGGGGCCACCTGACACCATATGATGCAAAGAACCAACTCATTGGAAAAGACCCTGATGCTAGGAAAGATTGAAGGCAGGAGGAGAAGGGGCTACAGAGGATGAGATGGTTGGATGGCATCATCGACGCTATGGATACGAGTTTGAGCAAACTCCGGGAGATGGTGAAGGACAGGGAAGCCTGGCGTGCTGCAGTCCACGGGATCACAAAGAGGCAGACACGAATGAGCAACTGAATGGAACTGATGCCACGTGATGATCTGACTGGATGCTGGCACATCCCGGTGAATGTTAGAAATGACCTACAGCTGAGCCCCCTCCCAGACCACCGCGTCCATGTGTGGTTCTGGGTCTGGGCAAGGACGTTCCCAATCAAGGACTGATTCTGAGGAGCAGCCAAAGTTGAAATCTGAGATATGGAAACAGGCTAAATGGTTTCCCTGTGACTGGGGAGATGCTGCCTGGGAGCAGAACTCCCTCCTGCCTGTGGAGTCCAGCAGAACAGAACAGAGAGTGTCAGGGACCTCCCTGCATGCATGGGTGCTCCAGATGGGGGACCCTTCACAGAAGAGGGAGATAAACTGCCCAAATTTCAGGAAACTCATTCACTGAAACCAAGCCCCCTTGCCCGGAAGCTTCCACCTAGAGAACTTGGGAGAGATGCAGGACATTGTCTTTCTTTCTTTTTTTTTTAATTAATTTTTATTGGAGTACAGTTGTATTTCAATGTTGTGTCAGTTTCTGCTGTACAATAAAGTGAATCAACTATACGTATACATATATCCCCTCATTCTTGGATTTCCTTCCCATTCAGGTCACCACAGGGCATTGAGCAGAATTCCCTGTGCTCTACAGCAGGTTGTCATTAGTGATCGATCTTAAACATAGTGTCAATCTGTTATATGTGTCAATCCCAGTCTCCCAGTTCTCCCACCCCTTGGAGAATGTTTTCTGAAAGCTTGAAGGGGTCCAAGCATCAGAGAGAAGCACCCTCCTTTCCTTTGCGTGGCTCTCCATAGCTTTTCCATCGTTCTTCCAACCTGTCCTGCCCGACAAGTTAGAATGTTCTCAACAGAGGCTTGTTTATTTGAATTATCTCCCGAAGGTCAACATTTAATCCTGACTCGATTAAAAAACAGCCCATGGAAGACAGAGCTGTAGAAACCCTTTTCCAGGGTTTCAATGCCTGCCTGTGTGAAAGGGCAGAGAGAGGTCTAGACAGTCATGGCAGGTGGCGGGGGCCCTTTGTGGCCGGGGGCTGGGATGGGGGTCCTGATTTGGTTCCCTGCTGAGATCCTGTGAAGAGATGACCTGTGCAATGTTTGAGTGCCTTAAAATGATGTTGTTGATAAAGGATGAAACCTACCTGCACACACGTTATACACATAGTGCACTGCATTGGCCTCAAAGTCTGTTTGAGCTTTTGTATACGCTGAAAAGAAAAACCTGAATGAACCTTTTGGCCAACCCTATGTTTCATCTTTGCAGACTTCACTGGGGGTGGGGGGGCACTGAGGACTGGGTGATCCCTTTGCTCTGATACAGGCTGGCACTGGCGGTGAGAATGGCCTCGGCATCCCAGCTTTCGGGCACACCTGGAGCTCCTCTCCCTCCAGTCCAGGCTGCCCACGCTCCAAGGGCCTCTTGGGATCACTGTGTTCTGGTGAGGACACAAAGCTGGGTGCTGTCTCTTTAAACAGTAGAGGCTGAGCCGCTCTCAGGCCACCATGACATATCCCAGCATTGGACCAGCCCCTGAATAAACTGGATGGACGCCTGGTCTGGCTTCAGTTGCTGGGGAGCACCACCAGGGCGCATTCCGGGGACCCTGGTGGGAAGCAGCAGGACTAGGCCTGCCAGCTGCTGGTGTCTCGGCTGCCCTGTCCTGGGAGGGGCCTGCCTGACACGCGTCTGGGTGTGAAGAGAGCTGCGTGGAGGAAGGGGTGACCCTGTTTGGCCCGGTGAGTTGTCTTGGCAGACTGTGCCTCTGGATGGTGTGTGCTCATGATTTAGAGAGCGCTTGCTGCCCAGCCCCACACCCTGCAAACCACAAATGGAAAGGATCGCAGGGGAGATGGCACGTGTGTTGGAAATGACCAGAGAATCCGAGGGTTTCTAAAATCCTTGGTTAAGAGCTGGATATACACTCTGGCTGGGGAGGCCAGAAAGGCCCTTTGGGAGCACCTAGAAACCCCAGCACATCCAGAGTTGAAGGGAGGAAGGGGACCAGACACGCCTGCCCTGATGGAAAACAGCTCCACGCACACAGCTGGCAGGTGACCTTGGATTGTAAGCAGGTTGGGGAGAAGCTTCCACTCCTAACGGAGCCCTGGCCGGGATCTGGGTGTGGCCGAGCTGGTGACATCACCCGAGGTGGCAGCATTTGTCTTCCACAGCTGGGGGGCTGAGTGGGCAGGAGGCAGGGGAGGGGCAGTGAAGTGACTGATTGACAGGGACAGGTGGGTTCAGATGTCCTGCAGTGTGACTATTGTGTGACGTGGTTAATGACGAAAACCTTGGGTGCAAAGGGAAGGAAGAAGAGATGAGCTATGCCTTACCCTGTGTGCACTTTTCTAGATGTCTATATTTCATTCAGAAGTTTAGCTGGGAAAAAAGATAAGAAAGGAAGAAAATCCTGAGTAGATATGCTAATATTTATAAAGTGCTTAGAACAGTCCCGGGAACCTGGTGATCATGTCAATGTTGGTTTAATAAATAAAAAGTCTGGATGGCACAAAGGCAGGCAATAATTCCCAGGGCAAACCCAGCCTAGAATATGACCCAGGAGGAGTCATAGTTTAGTTAGTCCTACCTACAAATGTGCTTTCAATCTAGGGGGCTGATAAGCAATTTTAGTTTAGGGGGTCGGGCTTTCCTTAAAATGTTGTCGTGAGGATTAAATGTGAAATAATATTAATAATAATAGTGACAATTTCCTGGGTACTACTGATCCTTTATTTGGTTCCAGGCACTATGCTAAGTATTTCACACACTATCTCTTTTAATCAACACCATTACCCTTTAGAATGGGCATTCTCAGTCCTGTTTGCAGATGAGAAAACTGAAGCACCCGGTACCTCAGCAAACTGACCAAATCCACAGCCCTGAGTAAGCAGGCTAATCCGGTTTGTTTGAACCTCCATGGCTAACCAGTGCACCACACCGCCTCTTACAGACCACCTCAGAGTTCTGCTAACCCACCTGCCGTATCACTGGGCAGTGAACAAAAATTTCCCAAGGATTGTCTTTTTAATCTAAGGATTTTTGAAAGACAATTGTTTGAAGAATTTTTCCAAATTATCTTTGCTTGAAGAATGTATAATTAGCTACCACAGGCAGCTGCTTTCAGATAGTAAAATAAGTAGATGTGGGTATTTGAGTCATTCAGAGCGCTGATGTTCTGTGACACAGAGCGCTGGCAGGTGCTGATGACTTGTGTATGACCTGCTGCGTTGGCAGGCAGACCTGTTACGCCCACCTTCCCGCTCCGCGTTCCTGCATCAAGGCGGGGTCCCAGAGCGTCTTCCCCTCTTACTGGGGCGCACCCACCCTGCGCCGGGAAGGGCTATCCTCTCTCCCCGTGACGCTGGGCGGACCGCCTTCAGCCGGCTATGAATCAGCTGATTTCCCTGGCTGCTCTTCCCCCACCTCAAATGGCCAACTCCCCACCCTGTGGCCGGGGACGCCAGCCCAGGCCGGGCATCAAGCCAGCAAACTCGTCTGGAGCGTACCCGGTTGTGGTCTGGATTTGCCCAGCGACCCCCGGGCGCACTGTCCTGCAGTGGGCAGCCTTTTCCCCTTCTCCTCCAACTTTCCCCCAAGCAGGCCCGCTAGATCCGTCCCGGGAATCCGAGGCAACTGGCGCACCGCCTGGGCGCAGACGGGATCGCGCGGGCGGGCTCGGTGCGGGTGAGCCCCGCTAGGACGCCGGGGCAGGCCAGGGGCGCCAGGACTCCAGGGGAGGGATGTCTGCCTGCGTTTAAGTGCCATCTCCCCCTCTCCGTGGGAGGGGCATCCAGGCTGGACCTCCGCGTGGGCGCGGTCCGAATGCGTGCGTCCCAGAGCCCGGCGCTGGGCACCCGCGGGGGCAACCTCTGGTCGACTTTCTCACGTGGGCGGAGGGGGCGGAGGGGCCAGTATATCGGTCAACTCTTGGTCTCGGTAAAGTCAGCGAAACCAGGGGAAACGGAGGTGAGAAAGCTGCGCGGTCTGCTAGTTTCCAGGATAAGTCCCAGCGGTTTTGCCGTCATCGACTTTCTCCCGGGGCGCAGCGTAAGGCCCAGGCTGTCTCCTGCCCTCCCTCTCTCCCCGCTGCTCTCTCCCCTCCCCGAGTCCCGCCCCCCTGCACACGCTGACCCAGGGACACACCCTACTGCAGCGACGCAGACAGGGCGTTGTTCCCGTTAAAGGGGAACGCCGGGAGCCTCCCTCCTGCCCCTCGCTTGGCGCGCGTAGCCCCGCAGCGCAGCTGTCTTTGCGGACGCCAGCCGCTGAGCGCACGCACGGAGTGTGTGCCCGAGGCAGCTCTGAGGATCTCTGAGGATCGGGGACAGCTATCCTTTGGGCCGTAAGTGCTTTGGCCGGGAGAGTGGAGGAGACGGAGGAGGAATGTGGGCATCTTCCATCGACGGCGCCAGAACGCGCGGAGCGAGGGGGCTTCGGGCTGGCGCGGTCCCCGATCGCTGGCAGAACACCGCCTGTCCGGCGTCGTTCCTGCGGGGCTTGTAAGGGTCTGGTATGGAGAACCTGCGGGTCTGTGAACCGCCGGGGGCGCGAGTGCTGATGTCTGGATGTGGGGAAGGGGCGGAGGACTTTTCGTCTCGCTGGAAAGTCGCCTACTCGGAGACTCGCTGGCAAAGCAGTCCCTGCGGTGGACATCTTCAGGGTATAGGGTCCCCGGGGCCCCTCAATTTCTAGCTACATACCCGTTCATCTTTCTCTTGTCTCCCCCCACTTCCCTCCCCCGCCTCCTCGGCATGAGGAGTCACTGGATTTAATTTAAACCTTCTGGGAGACGTCAGAAAACCCTGCTTATTTCTTCTCACGTTCCAGGTTTTTTTTTTTTTTTTGGAAAGTGTTACTGAAGGAGAGGACGGAGGGGCCTGACTGGGTACTTTAACACTGAAGTTATTGAATCGTTGTTTCTAGCCCAAGACTCTGTCCTTCAGCCGTTCTCTAAACGCAGCTCCGTCTTAGCAACGTGCGGATCCTCCCGCAGATCAGACCTGGGATGTGAGGTGTGGGGTGAGGACCACACCGTGGCGGATAGAAGAGGTCCTGCCGGCTCCGTGCTGCTGCACTTATTTATGGGGGGGCTCACTCCATTACCCCCGCCTCTCCTTCGCACGGACACTTGCTCCCCCCCAGCCAGGGCCCTGAGCGCATCGGCCCGACCAGCGCCCGGGGAGGGCAGGAGGCACCGGCCCCAGCAATTCTCCCGGGCGGTTCTTTCCTCTTCCCTCGGCTCTGCGCCTTCTCTCCGGGGCCGCGGGTGTCTTTGCCAAGCGGTGGTGGGGTCAGGGCGGCTCCCCCGCGCGGGCCAAACTTGGGTGGAAACTCGGAGCCTAACGAAACGCGGAGCAGTCTGGGGACCCGGCTCTCCGCCTCGCGCGCTCCCTCCCGGCACGCCGCTGGTATCCCCGGGCCTCTCGCAGAGACCTAAGCCCTTGCCCCTCGCCCCCACCTCCGCTCCACCGGGAGAGCGCTCGCTCTCCCTTTCCTGCCCCCCTTCCGCAAGCTGGGCCGCCCCCGGAGCGCCCGGGTGGGTGGAGGCGCGCTGCAGCCTCTGCTTGGCACTCTGGAAAAACCCCCCTTCCCGGGAAGACTTCGACGTGCGTCGTTCGTACCGCTTGTTTTCTTCCAAAAGCAAAAGATGTTCGGCCCGGCGGGCTGCGGGGCAGGGATGCTATGGTCGGCTGCTGCCCTCTCTCGGCGGCCGCGGGGCGTGGTGGGCGGGCGGCGGGCCAGGCCCGGGCATTCCGAGCGCAGGACCCTCCCTCCTCCCCTCCCTCCTCTCCTCCCTCCTCTCCTCCCTCCTCCCTTCCCTTCTTCCCTCCCTCCCTCGCTCGCCCGCTCGGGCCAGTTCGCCCAACCTCACGTCCAATTCGGCTGTGTCTCCTGTCAGGCCAGACGGAAACTCCGCTGAGCAGAACCCGCCGCCAGAATGCTGCTCCTGCTGCTGGGTATTATCTTCCTCCACGTGGCCGTGCTGGTGCTGCTGTTCGTGTCCACCATCGTCAGCGTGAGTGTCCGGCCCGGCAGCGCGCGCGGTTGGGGCGCCCGGAGCTCGCCCCGAGCTTGGCCTCCGGACCACGATTCCCGCCACGCCCCCTCAAGTTTGCAGATCGCGAGTCTCAGACATCCTCGGGCCTTTTGCAGTTTCTGGCAATCCGCGCCTTTTCAGTAGTTTTTGAGAAAATCAGAGCGGATTCAGGGGTGGGGAGGAAGCAAGCAAGCGCTGGGCTGGGTCAGCACACAGGCGTCTCTTTAAACCAAAGAAAGTGAGTGCAGATCCAGGGTCCTCCCTACCCCCTTCATGTGATAAGCTTGTTTAGCATTTTTCTTGATGGGGCGGGGGAGGCAAGGAGGGGGGACGGTGGTGGTTGTCCTTGAGGAAGGAAGTGGAGAATTTAGGAAGGTCTGTTTTTTCTCCAAATAGCATCCATCAGATGGATGACTTAGTTCATACCACGGCCTTTAGGACTTGAAACTGGCAAGTTAAAATTAGATTTTACTTAATGGGTCATAGTCTCAGGTCTGTTTTGTGCTGTGGACAGGGCACCTTCTTAGAAAAGCCTCCTACAGTACAAACAGATCGTTGGGATAACTTGCATTACAAAATCAGCAGACATCCAGCTCAGTAGGTTTTAAACTTATTTTCTTAAAGATGAGCCCAGACTTGGGCAGTCATGTGACTGTGGTCTTAACTTCTTAATATACGACAAGTCCCAGGTATGATGTTCTTGCTTGGTTCAAAGATTGAAAAATAATTATGTTGGGGACTGATGAGTTGATTCATCACTTACCAGCATCTTCCCAACATCTTAACTGTAGTTTGACAGGAATTACCAATAAGGAAATGAGTTCAGAGTGGCTGTGGCACGGGGTCTGGCACTCAGGAGATCAGTGGAGGAGAGATGGCTTGGATGCAGGTGTCCTGGCTTAAGTCCGTGGCTCCTTCTACTGTCGTACACACCTTGGCACAGAGCAACTCATATTTGTGAGGTTCTGTTCCACTTACAAAGTGCTTTTTACTTGCAAAGCCCTGGCCCTCCCCTTGAAAACAGGTTTGGGCCAGAGAACCAGCTCTCCCCTTTCTCTAGCACCGTGGGCTCTGGTTGGACAGTCGATGAGGCTGCTCTTTGCCTTGCCTTGGTCTTCTCCCTCCCCGTCTCTGTCACTCCTCACTGCCTCCTCTGACTTACTGCGTCTGGTTCTTTCCAGCAATGGATGGTGGGCAATGGACATGCGACTGACCTCTGGCAAAACTGTAGCACCTCCTCGATGGGCAGCGTCCAGCACTGTTTCTCGTCATCAGCAAATGGTGAGGATGGTTTTTTGTTCCACAAACTCATCCTGGTCTGTCTGTGACATGCCTCTCTCTCCAGACCTAGAAGCACTTGTTCTTGGAAGACTCAAAAGCTAGATCGGTGTTGCTGGGCTGGGGTGAGATGTGGCCAGGGGCTGGGAAGCCAAGATGAAAGGAGAGGGGTGGTAGCTTCACTGGCTAAGCTGAGATCTCAGGGAATTGTGCATTCTCTCTACCTGGAGAGAAGCCCTAGACCTGCCCTCCTGTTCCTGCTCATCACTTAGTGTATTTCTTTTAGTGAGTGAAAAAATGTGGATGCATAAGCAATGGTGATGCAAAATCTCAGGCAGATTCTGCTGGGAGTTTTGATCCAATAAGCAAGTTTGGTTTGGTGGTGGAATATCCAGGAGTGCCCTGGGTCTTCCTGGTGCAGTGATGGAGGGGCTGTGCCGGGGATTGATGGGCCCCTTTTGGTCTCCAGTTACAGGACTTCCTCTCTGGGTCTTGGGCCTCAGAGATCCCATTTAGCCATCAGAGCTGTAGAGTGATTCCTTGTTGCAAGCTGGCACATTGACACTGTTTGCATGCCCCCAAGCCCAGCCCGGGGGTAGTTTTACTCTGTCCTCAGCATCTTTGCTTGTGAGATATTGGAAACCAGGCTTTCTTGGGTTCAGGTTAAAGGGATTAATTGGCAGTGGAAGCACACTCTTAGATCCTTGCAGTATCCAGAGGGAGGGAGGGCTCAGCAGGGCCCTGGGGTCTGTGAATGTAGAGGGGCAGTAATAAATATGATACAGTCTTTTTCGTGGCTGGGAAGTGTCTGGTGGCAGCGTGAACTCTGGCAGGGGCCACAGTGCCTGGTGTTGAGGACACAGTGGGCCAGGCTCTTCACAGTCTCATGTTCCAAAGGTGTGTCCTCAGCCTGGACATGAGGCTTCAATGTGGCCGCAGCTGCCCCTTGATCAAATATTTCTGTTGAAGATGCTGTAGCCAGTGAGAGAAACCATTTCAGATGCAGCTGAACAAGGTAGGCGGGGCAGTGGCCATTGGTTCTGGCTTCTCACAGTCCAGTTTCACTGCTGGACTTTCCTTCTCTGGGCTATGTACCCAAACTGTCCCTGAAGCATCACCAACCAAACATCTCTAACCTCAGCATAAAGAGGACTGCTAGAACTACTCGAGGAGGACAGCCAAGCAGTAGAAAGCACTGTTTTATGTGTCTGGTTTCCTGGGGGCAAGGAAAGAGAGACCCCAGTCCTTGTGGAAGGGAGCAGTCCTTAATTCTCTTCTCTGAGTCTGTGAAGGATATTGAATTAAAACCACCCTTGAGGCTGCGTGGTGAGTTGGTAGCCAAGTAACTGAAACCCTCAGGAGTGTCTGAGCATGTGGCCGGAGCACTGCTTGGCCCCAAAGCCGCAGCATCCGGTGTCTCCTGGGCAAGGTCTGGCTGAAGTTCCCCGAAGGCTGAGAATGGGAGGTGCTCTGCTCCCTACTGACACCTGGTGGCCATGCATGGTGACTCCGCCCACAAGGGCTGGCATTCCCTGAGACCCGGAGTACCCACTGGCACCTCCCCCAAGTGGTGTGTGGCCATGTGGAGTTGGCAGGGGATTCTACACTCACAGGCCCGGAAGGGGCAGTTTTGGCAGGCATGTTCCAACCCGGCTGGGTTTCAAGAGGGATGAGTCGGCAGAGGAGCAGGGATCTAAATTGTACTGCAGCAGGGCAGCGATATTTGTATGAGGCTGGCCTGCCTTCTGCATCAGCCGCGGTCAGTTAGGAATGGCTGCTATACTGTCCTACCAGCAGTTCCCAAAGAGGCACCAGTGTCATTTCAATTGGGAACTTCCCATCGCTCAGCTAGCTCATCTTCTTGGATTTACTGACAGTGACCTTGGAGTGTTTCATCTCGGGTTTTTATCCAAATCCACATTGTTGCTTTCCTGGGGCGGGAGGTTCCAAGATCCTGCTTTTCCCCTACACGTGCCTTCGTGCCTTCTCGTCTCTCCCAGGAAGGGTGTTTTTGAGGAGCTCTGGACAAGCTGTGTTTGTTTGCACTTGAACTTCTAAGTAAGATGTTCCCATTTCAGCTTCCCCAGTGGTCAGTATCTCTGTTCTCATCTTCTGATGGGTCAGCTTGTGTTACAGCCTAAGCTCTGATGGATTTGAAGCTGCTGGGCCTCCTTTGCCTTTTGGATTGGGTTTAACCATTTCTGTGCCAAACAAGAGGCAAAAAAAAAATACATAATTAAGAAAAAAATTAGACTGCCTTTACAGATGAACCCTGTTAGTCATAAACCAGTCACCTTGGTTTGTATTTGCTCTTAGAATGTTTCAAACATGCCTTTTATTTGAGTCATTGAAAGTAATTTTTTATTGATACTTGTTTGTGAAGAATATGTCGACAAGTTTGTTATGTGAAAATGCATTGGTTTACATGACTTGCTATTTTTTTTGAAGGGGCATGTCTTTCCGTGAGTGGTGCTGGAGCCCTGCACCTCTGCAGGGCTTCATTCTTCTTTTTTTTCCTTATATGAATGGTGCTTGTCACCGCTTTGACTGCATGGCAGTCAAACATCTATGTTACATAGTTGGATGGAGACAGATTTTCCTTGAACTCCCTCTTTGTATTAGAGTTGGTTTTAGATTTCTTACTAAATGCCCTCAACTTTGTCTGCTTTTCCATGATCTAAATGCATTTACATACCTTTAGAATATAGATCCCTGGCTCTTTCCTGATACTGGGTACAGGCAGAGGTGAAGGAGGCCAGTGAGGGAATATTTATCATGACCTTGTTTTGAATGCCTCTTGGCCCAGGGCATACAAGGACGTGTAGACTCTAGACTTTGGCCCTGATAGTCCTGAGCTTTGTGAGGAGTCAGGAGATCACTGCGGGGGGATGAAGACAGCATAGGCCAGATGCCCGAGGAGTGGGGGCAGGTAGGCAGAGCCAGAGTTCAAGGGAGGAAGTGGAAGGCAGGTCTCCTGTGGGAGGTGGGATTTGATCCATCCTCCAAAGGATGGGCAGGATTTAAATAAACACAGGCAAGGAGGAGGCAATTCCCTGTCGAGGCAATGACACGACCTAAAGCAAGGGGAAAGGTAATGGAGGGACGCATTAGACCAACAACTGACTAGCACTCCGGCTGGGATTAAGATTGACCCCACAAAACAAAACATCTTTAAATGATAGTGACTTAAATAAGATAGTTTATTTCTCTCTTTTTCAAAAGAAGTATGGAAATAGGCAGCCTAACATAGATATGACAATTCCAAGAAACTATCAGAGCCATAGGCACTTTCTACCTCATTTCTTTGTCTAATCCTTATGGAGCAGACAGCTGCTACAGCGCCAGCCATTTCATCTCTGCTTCAAGCCACAGAATAGAGAAAGGAGGAGAAGAATGTGTCCCCCTCCCTTTTAATGAAACATCTTCAGATAGACCACACACTTCTGTTTTTGTCTTTTGCTGGAAGTCAGTCACAGAGCCACACCTAGTGTCAAGGGAGGCTGAGGATGGAGTCATTTGACTTCATGGGAAGCATGACTTCTCGATTCACAGAAATTTAATAGCAAGCACCTCCCAGTAAGCCTGGCTTCTCTTCAAGGCTGTGACCACCCTTGTCCATACCCAGTCATACTCTGACAATAGCTCTGGTGCGTCCTGTGCTGTTTCAGAGTGGAGCCCGATTACTTTAGGATTCTGCAGACAGTCCATCTCTGCCGTGTCCTGGGTCCCTTCAGCAGCACAGTGGCCTGTGTTGGCGATCGGATGGCGCTTCGACTTCCTTCTCTTTCTTTCCGCTCCCCTAGTCATTCATAGCTCTTACTGTTTCATGATGTCCCTGGAATCCTTGTTTCCTCCCAGTCTAGTCTTCTCTGCCGACCTCCAGGCCAGCCTGGCCAGCCACCCACTGGACAGTTCTGCTGGGATGTCTCAGAGGCACCCCCAAACCAGCCAGCCTTCACCCTCCTCCACCTAGTCTCCCCCTTTGACAGTTTCCAGTATTTTAGTGGATGCTGTCTCACCGTCCAGTGAGCTTCACACTCAGAGTCTGCCTGGACGTGTCTCCTCTCCCTTCTCAGAATCATCCTGGTCCACTGGTCACTTGTCATCCCCACCCACATCGCACCAGGGCCACTGCAGCGGCCTCCTCACTCCTGATCTTTCTCTCTTCGTTGTTCCTCATTTTGTACATCGAATCCAGGATGATATTTAAAAATACAACCTTGTCATATCACTCTCAATTTAAAGTCTCTCAGAGGTCCATTTGGTCTCCATCTTCAGATGAACATCTTTGCTAAGGTCCATACGTCTACCTGAATGATCTGCTCCTATTAAACCTCACCCCATCTCTTCTCCTCTTCATCTTGGCATTTCAGCCTTCTCTCACTTCAGTGATCATGGACTGCCTGCCTCAGGATGCCCCCTCTCCTCCCTTCTCCCCTTTCTCCCGGGTCCCCTCCCTTCTCTCCTGTGTCCTTTCATTCAGGACTATTCACTGAACACCTGTCCTGCAGAAGATTCCACTGCAGACACTGAGGGTGCCAGTGGATGAGAACTTCCATTTTACTGGGCAGATCAGTCAATAAATGTGGGTAATCAGGAGGCAGTGATAGGAAGGATGAGGAGAATAAAGCAGGGTGATGTGTGGTGAGGGATTGAGGTGGGGAGGAAATGATCTCTTGAGGATGACCAGGAAGGAGTCAGCCATAGGGACATCAGGGGGCAGATTCCAGACAGTGGGACTTCCTGAGGACAAGGTCCCTGGGGCAGGAAGGAGCCTGGCAAAGCTGATGCACAGAGAACACAGGGGATGGAGAAGCAAGCCAGCCTGCAGGGTCTTCTAGATCCCAGGAAGGACTCTGTGGCATGTGGATGGGGTTCTAAGTTTCATGATTTAATTTAGACCTGCTCTGTCTTGTATGCATTTCTCATCTGTTCTGTTCCAAGTTGGAGTAACAATCCTGTGCATTTATAAGGCAGAATATGTCAGCAATCTTACAAAGAAGAAACCCACCTTTCTATTTCCAGCAGTAGCGACCTTATGGCCAGCAGTAGGTTGTGGACAGCCTTAGACCAGGCCTGTGGATTGAAAGTTAGAAAACAATAAGTCTGGCCAGTCTCAGGAGCCCCTCCCTGACTTGAGTGCTCTGTGTCTCCTGGGACTGTATCTCCTGTGATCACCAGGTTTATCTTGTTTATCCATTTGGTGGCATTGCCATTTCGGCAAGGACATCAGACCATTTCCTGGTCTGTGGCTCAGCTTTTGGCCAACAATTTTAAGAACATAGGAGGCCCTCTGCACTTAGGGGCTCATGTTTTGCAATTTAGCATCTTTGTGGCTCCCTGGGCTGACCCACAAGCTCTGCCCCAGCAATGGCTCTGGATTCTATACACCCTCGTGGGATGCGGAGGTCCCGGCGGGCAAGGGAGGTGCAGGGTGGGACGAGGCGTCCTGATGCTGATGTTTCAACCCTTGGAGTCTCTCATCAGATGCCAGCACCTAGGAGTAGATTCAGAGGCTTGTGCAGACCTGTGTCTCACCATATGGTGCTGGATGCTCAGTCTTTGCTTTTTAAAAAACGTAAATTGCTTTCCCAGGATTTTATCAGTGTTGAGAAAGCATCCTTTGTAGTTCAGAAGCCGGGATTGGCCAGGGGGTGGCTTGAGGGCCTGGATGCTGTCTTTTGGTGCTCAAGAAAAGGATGCCTGGCAGGAAGCCTTCTGAGTATGCGCTCATCAACACACACATAGACTCTGATGCTGGCAGGGGTCAGCAGACCCATCCCCCTGCCCCATGTCGCTCACTTCAGACCCCTCTGCAATGTGCCCATTATATGCTCATCCTACCAGTGACAGGGGACTCACTGCCTTTCAAGAGACTCCCTTTCATTTCAAAGAGCTAACAGAGTGGTCCGTTCATCCATTCTTCAACTAGACTGAGAGTGTGCTAGGTACTGGGCACTGTTCCAGAAACCGAGCCGATGGAGCTGAACAAGAAATACCAGTCCCTGCTCCAGTGGATGGAGCTCACAGTTACTCAGGGGAGATGGAGGAAAGACAATGAATGAGTCACTGTGGGCAGCAGACAGTGCTCTGCAGGAGACAGCCAGAGCGACGGATAGCAGGGCGCCACTAGGGAGGAAGCAGCTGGTCACCGAAGGCCTCTTCCTGCCAGAGGCACATGGATGGAGGCTTAAAAGATGGGAGGGACCAGCTGTATGAAGAACCACAGGAGGAACATTCCAGCAGGTACTGGAAAGGGCCAGGTCCTTAGGCAGGGAGGAGTCTGGTGTGTCCACCAGTGCTGGGCTGACTGAGTGTAAGGCTACAGGCAGGAGAGGACAGGCTCTGATGCTGAAAAAGCCAGCCCGGACATACGGAAGGGTCTGGAGCAGAAGGGTGGTGTGATTTGATTTGTGTTTTGAAAACGCATTCTGGCTGATATATTGAGAAGGTACAGTGTCAGCAAAGCACTTGGATTGAGGAATCTGTGGCTCAGGGTAGACATCTGGCATGGACATTCAGCTTTGGGATCATCAGTGTCCGTAGGAGGGTATTTAATGTCTGCAGGGGAATTGATGAGAGGAGAGGTGGAAGGAGCAAGGGGTCCAGTGTGAGTCTTGTGACATCTGGTGGCTGATGGGGGCAGGAGGGAGCTGGCAGAAAGGTTGGGGAGGAGCGGCCCATGATGTAGAGGGGTCGAACTGCTGTGGGACACTGTCATTAAGAACTTACTTAGCTGTGGGACTTCCCTCATGGTTCAGTCGTTGGGCCTCTGAGCTCCCATTGCAGGGAGCATGGGTTTGATCCCTGGTTAAGGAACTAAGATCCCACATGCTGTATAGTACAGCAAATGAAAAAATAAAGCAACTTAAAAAAAAGAAAGAAATCACTCAGCTGAGGCCACGTCAATCCCCTAAATTTTCAGTGGTTTGTGGTTGTCTTCATTCATGCCTGGAGGCTTGGACCTCATCCTCAAGGTGTCTAAATCCCTGTTGTGTCCCTGGAAGCTGTGGTTTTATCTTTCCGGGTCTCCCCTTCTCCAGGTGGTGCTTTGTCCTTGCAGTGACCTTTCTGGTGCTGGTGACAGTTCTCTGTCCCCCATCCCCACCTGTGTAACATGTTGTCTCTGGACCATAGGCATTGGCCTCCCGGTACCGCTCAGCTGCTGGCTTGTGGTTGGCCTGGCAGGTAGATGCACAGAGAGGGGGACTCTCTCCTGTGGCCACCCCAATCATTCTCCTCCCCATTAGGCTTTGTGGATGCCAAACCTAAAGAAAGGCTGAAGGATCATTTAACTCCTTAGATTTCAAACATGCTTTTGAACTTCTTGGGCTTCCCTGGTGGCTCAGACAGTTGAGAATCTGCCTGCAATGCAGGAGACCCATGTTCAATCCCTGAGTCGGGAAGATGCTCTGGAGAAGGGAATGACTACTCACTCCAGTATTCTTGCCTGGGAAATCCCATGGACAGTGGAACCTGGTGGGCTACAGTCCATGGGATTGCAAAGAGGTGGACACGACTGAACAACTAATAACACTTTGAACTTCTCAGCACCCCAGTGGATTGGCACCATGAGTCCCTGCTTTTCTGCACAGGGTCTGCCTCTCAAAAGCTGGTTACCTGGGGCAAGTGCTCTCATGACCCAATAGGGTAACTGTGGAGGCGAGACCTGGGGTGGTTGCCCATCACGTCCCATGCATCCTGAGTCCTCTTCCCATTCAGGATATAATTGTGACATGGGGGGATCTTGAGTGGACACCACCTTTGAGCTGGGCCTTGGAAATTGGGTAGAACTTCAGTAGGTGTGGGGAGAGAGGAGAGTGCATAGTTCACTGAGCTTGGGGGGCTGGTGGCTCTTAATTTCCATGATGCTTGGACAGAAGGCTTCTGATTGTTTGCATATGGAGAATGCCTTTTAAACCCAAAGATCCTGAACCCCTCCCTCCACCAGGCATCCCCTTCTCCTCTGTATATCCCCTACCTCCCCTGGGCAATTGAAATATCTTTCTCCTCTCTTCCTTTCTGAAGTCACTGTGGCCAGACTCCACATGTTCAAGTGTTCTTGACAACACCAACACAAAGGGTTCTCTGATCAATCAATTTAGAAAAGACTATTTAAAATCTACTCAGGCTTTTCTTTTTAATGGTAAGACTTTTCAGAACCTTGAGTACCTTACTGTACGTTGCAGTATCCAAGGAGGGACATTAATATACTTGACCATGGAAGCCACTTCCTCTATTTTTCTGTGTGTGTGTTAGGTGGCTCAGTTGTGTCTGATTCTTTGCGACCCCATGGACTATAGCCCACCAGTCTTCTCTGTCCTTGGGATTTCCCAGGCAATAATACTAGAGTGGGTTGCCATTTCCTTCTTCAGGGGATCTTCCTGACCCAAGGATCAAACTCACATCTCCTGCATTGGCAGGTGGATTCTTTACCACTGCACCACCTGGGAAGCCCTCCATTTTTCTGTTTAATCAACAACAGTGTTTTGGGAAACACAGCCTAACCTGACCCTCCTGTTACTAGAGTTTTCCAACCAGGAAATGGAAGAAGCCTGAAATAGCTGGACATTTTCAGTAACCTTGGAACCTCAATGACTGTATTATATTCCCTGTTCCAGTTTGAAGACTAGCAGGAATAAGACTGTTGGTGTCAAACCACATGTATTAATTAGACTCTGGAACAAATTCCTCTGCCCATGAGGAAGCCTCTTGGTCAGGAGGGCAGTTAACCAAGTGATGGTGTCGGGTGCAGCTGAGCGCCTGGAACATGAGTTCACTCATCGTCAGCCAGAGGTTTAGCTGGAGTTGAAATGCCCCCCAGGATTAGGCTTGAAAGAGCCTCCCCCATGGTCTCCCTCATCCTTGTGAGCTCCCGGCCAGGGTCTGTGGGCTGAAAGACCCCATATGGCTTTCTCCTCTGGCTGCATCCTTGTGGGTCCCAGGGAAAATGAACCTGGGGCCCAATTTCAGAGCTCCCAGCTGGGTGGGATGGGAAGAAGCTGGAACCCTGGGCAAGGACCACTTGGTCCCTGATCCGGCTCCTGCCAGTGGGCAAAGCAAACATTCAGCAAAGTCCTCCTGGATAGGATGGAGGCTGCTCGCAAGTCAGCAGCCTCTGGAATGACATCCATCCCAAGAAGGAAGGAAAGTGGCAATTTGTGGGATGTCAGTGGGGAGGGTGCCAGCTAGTTCAGTGGTAAAGAATCCATCTGCCAATGCAGGAGACGTGGGTTTGATCCTTGGCTTGGGCAGATCCCCTGGAGAAGGAAATGGCAACCGGCTCCAGTATTCTTGCCTGGACAGTCCCATGGACAGAGGAGCCTGGAGGGCTACAGTCCGTGGGGTTGCAAAGAATCAGACACAACTGAGTGACAAAACAACAGCAACAGCGGGTAGGGAGGTTAGCGGGTGGGTCAGCTGCTTTGAAAGATGGCCCAGCATTCTGGACAAGGGCGGCTCTCACTCCCCCAGCGGTGATTCACCCCAGTGGCTCCCTCCTCCTGGCTTGGCCTCCCCAGTTCATGCTCTGACTCAACTGCTACTGCCCTTCCTTTCACTCTTGGTGGAGTCAGAGAGCTTTTGTGAATTGCCAGAGTGGGACTCAAGGCTGGGAGGGCAGGCACTTGGGTGTGCCTCTAGGCTGGGAGGAAAGGAGGCAGAAGGATGCAGAGGGGCCGGTGCACTGAAGAGGGCTGCAGCCTCCCTGAGCCCTTCGCTCGCCGGCTCGTTGGCGCTGGGCTAAGAATACAGCTGAGGGGGCAGATGTATTTCCTTCATAGCTTAGCTGCTGTGGTGGTAGGAATCTGACCTTTGGTCATTGGGCATCTCCAGCTTTCCCTTCTGTGGCGGGGAGGAGTGGGTCTCTGCTGGCTGCCACGGCCTAGCCCACGTCAGAAAGCTGTCAGCAACCCTATTACCTGACAGGCTTGTCAGAAGAGCAGGTCTGCAAGGATTTCGGGACGTTTTAATTCCCGGGCTCGGCACCAACGTTGGAGGTTAAAACGCTGTCACTGGGCATTCCATAAATAGTTGCCGGGCACTGAGCAAGGCCTGGAGAATGACCGTGGGTGCTGGTCATGGGCTCTGCCAAAGACCCTGAACTTGCAATTTGAGAGAAAAGAGTATCACTGGCCTGGGGCTTGGGTAGAAGTTCAGATTCGCCTCCTGGCATGTTGGCCTCACATTAATTTGACTTTGTTTAAAACAGGACTGCAGTGGACAGCATTTTCCTCTGCATCCAGGTCTCTCCACTCTAATTACTGTTTTCTGTACGTTGGATGTATTTGGCTATAGTAGAGGTTGGCGTCTGATGCAAAGATCCGACTCATTGGAAAAGACCCTGATGCTGGGAAAGATTGAAGGCAGAAAGAGAAGAGGGTGGCAGAGGGCGAGATGGTTGGATGGCATCACTGACTCAATGGACATGAATTTGAACAAACTCCGGGAGACAGTGAAGAATAGGGAAGCTTGGCGTGATGCAGTCCATGGGGTCACAAAGTTGGACACGACCTAGTAACTGAACAGCAGCAACAGAGGTTGGCAAGCAATGGCCTGCAGATCCAGCTGGGTCCACTGCCTGATTGTGTAGACAAGATTTTAAGGTGAACAGGCCACACCCACTCATTTACATTTTGAATGAGGCTGATTTTGTGCTAAGATGGCAAACTTTAGCAGTTGCCATGGAAACCATATGACCTGAGAAGCCTAAACTATTTACAGTTTGACCCTTCACAGACAATTTGCCAACCTCTGCGCTGAAGCTCTCATAAGAACTGGTATCAGAATTGTATTGAAACGGGCTCTGCTCTCAAATGGCATTCTGGCTGGCACACTATAATGGCTCATGTGGACACAGTTGTCCACCTTATTCCTTGGTGTGGCCTAGATAAAGATACCCTAAGGACCCCCTCCCCACCCTCCACCATCGTCTACAGCTACTAATTTACTCCCCCTGAGCTCAGCCTTTTAATGGGGTTATTTGTACTGTACAGAGCTTTTATATCAACATTCTTATTTGAACATTACACAGTCCTCTGAGGTAGTTGGTCCCTCTTGTTAGCCAGTTAAGCAGGGGGTACCCAGGCCTGTTTTGATGGAGCACATGGCCTAGCCTGGCTGGGGCCACAGCCTGAAGGTTTAAGGTACATACTGTCAGTAGCATTCCTTGCTGAAGAAAGGGTAACTTCTCATCTTGATCTCTTTATCCAAGTGATTATCGGGAGTAGTCTTTTAACATTTCCAAATTTATTTTGGCTGGTTTATTTGAATTTCTACTTTCTGTATTTCTTTAGTTATATTTACATCCTGTGTGCTTTCTTTTGAGATTTATTGAGGTTTTTTTGTTGTTGCCTACTGCATAATTGGTAAGACTATCCCATGTGTGTTTGAGAATTTTATCATCACTATAGAGACATAAAATAATGTATATCTTATCATATTTTTGATCTACTTGATTTACCTATTCTGAGAGAGGTGTGCTGAAGTCTCCCACTGTGCTTGTAGCTGTATCAGTTTCATCTTATACTTCAGTCATTGTTGCTTTATATTTTTTCCAGGTCACACTGTGCACAGAGGTTTATGACTTTTGTTTCTTTATGATAAACTGGAAATACCATGAACTATCCTATGAAATATCCCTCTTTGGCCATCTTCATCTTTTCAGTTTGAATTCCATTTGTCTGATGCTATTATTATTTATATCTTTTTGTTAATTTGCCTGGTGCCTCTTTTAAAAAATGTTTTAACTTCTAACTGTTGTTGGTTTTAGGTGTCTCTCTCATATCAGACTCTAGATAGGAATTACATAATTCAGGATGGAATTCTACATCTTATAATGATTCACATCACTGTGACTGATAATACAGTTGGATTTACCCTACTTTCATCATGTATGTGTGTTATTTATTGTGCTTCAGGTTGAAAACTTTCTTCTTCAACTTTGTATTCCCAGAGCTCAAAACAGTAGATTTTTAGCCAAGGCCCACTGAATAAATACTTCCTTGATTCCTTAATTCTGGTTTGATTAGAGAACTAACTTATGGAAAATTAACTCAGTTGTAATGAGGTTGGCATTACAATTCAAGTTCCTGGTAAAAGAAGTTTTGAGAAGAATTTAGTGACATTATTAAATTTAAGAGACTTTTCCTATGGATGTAGTTTTAACTTGTATGATTTTGAGTTTTCTGTAAATGTGAGGCCTGGCAGAAGTTTCTGTTATTAATGAGAGTGGAGGTAGAGACCAAGGAAAAGATCTCAGAATTGGAGAAAGAAATCTAGGATGTTGCCTGCACCAGCCGTGCTCCTTCTAAGGGTGTGCCTTGAAGGATATTCCCCATGATCTCTGTTTTAGTTCTACACTTAGTTCTAGATTTATTTTTGTGGCTCAGATTTCCTTATGTCTCCAGCTTCACCTACCAGACTGCTGGATAATTGCTTTATTCAAAATGTAGAGTCTTCCCTGCTGGTCCAGTGGCTAAGACTCCATGCTCCCAATGCGGGATGCCTGGGTTTGATCCTTGGACAGGGAACGAGATCCCACATACTGCAACTGAAGATCCCACATACTGCAATGAAGATCCCAGTGCAGCCAAATAAATAAATTAAAATAAATATTAAAAAGATAATATTATGGCGGCGGTAGGTTTGTTGCAGACTGCTCCTCCAGAAGAACCACCGCACTGGGTGTGAGTGAGTGAGTGAGTGATAGTCGCTCAGAGTGAAGGTCAGTCAGTCATGACCAACTCTTTGTGACCCCATGGACTGTAGCCCATCAGGCTCCTCTGTCCATGGAATTCTCCAAGCAAGGATACTGGAGTCGGTTGCCATTTCCTTCTCCTACTACACTGGGTAGAGTGGTTCAATGAGAGATGTGGTTCAATGAGAGATGTGAAAATGAAGTCAGGATGGCTCACAGCCCATTAGATATCCTTCTCTAACCTTAATTGACAAAGAAATTGCAAAGATTAAAAAAAAGTATATGGTCCATCAAGGTAGAAAGAACACCAGACTAGAACCAAGGGCCTCCCAACCTTGGCCATGCCAATGGGGCTCAGTCGAACATCTCCGGAAATCTTTCTCAGTACAAAGGGCCTGGGTTAGCTGATCCCACAGGCTTCTTCCAACTCTAAATGCTTCCAGAAGATTCTTCCAATCTTCCATGAAACTCTAGTCACAGTTGACCTAATCAGCATCCTTAAAATTCTTCCATGAACTACTTGCAACTCAAACCAGGGTCATCTTCGTGAAGTATTGATGATACGCCATGCAGATTTCACGTTTTTTCCTACCGTGCTAAGCACAGGCATGTATTTTTCTAAGCCAGTGTACATTAGTCTGTTCCTGACTGTGGAGGAGCAGACCCTGGGTCTTCTCTATCTGATCTTCCTTGTTTAGGGCAGCACCCACTCCCAGGATTCTTTGGCACTTGGAAGGAGGGGTTCAGGAAGGAAGGATGACAAGGCCCCTGGAGGTCTCCAGGGGGAATCTGGCGGGTTCCTGTCTCTGATGCCAAACCCAGGTTTTTGCCTTTTCTCGGTTCTTTCTGGAATTGACATTCACTTGTAGTAGAGGGTGAACTACAGAGTTCTCTTCCTTGCCTGAATTTCAGTTGGACGCTTGGAGATTTGATCTAAGGCTGATGGTTCAGCTAAGATAAGGAATTGTCATTTGTGCTCCTATCTGATGACCAGACTGAGCGCTGACCTCTCTGAGATGAGCTGGGAACAGACACAGTGTGGCTGAGCGAGTGGTTCATAGCTAAATAAAGCATGCTCTTCCCATCAGCATCTTCTTCCAACTTTCTACAAAATTAGTCTTGGCTCCAACGTCATTTTCTTCGTCCCAGCCTTCCCCAGGATCTCTCTGACTCCTTGGGGGATGCTGACATTTTGAACGGTGGTTTGGAACTATTCTTAGAATCCAGGGGCTCCAAGAAGCCCTTCAAACCCCCTGAGGACAGAGAGAGAGAGGAGGCAGAGGGCAGGGTTCAGAGCCCCTTGAACATATGCATATCTGTGTAAGTAACTCATTTGGCTAAAAGACTGGAAGGAAATGTAATATATTTTAACTTGATTTTAGCTCCTTGCGGTGGGACTGAGTATTTTCTTACAACCTTTTCTTAAAATGTCTACAATTAAGCATGTATTAATACCTCTTTTTTTTCCTCCAAAAGAAAGCATGAAATAAAGAATGACTTTTAAGAGTGGGAAAGTGAATAGCCTGAGTTTCATTCAGAAAAGGGCTGCTGCTCCTGCCTGGGGGTGGGTGTGGCTTTCTGCTGCCCAGGCCACGCCCCCGGCAGAGCCCCGCCCCTCTGGCTGGCCCGCGCCGCCTTTTCCTAACCCCGTGTCTCCTCCCGTAGAATGGCTGCAGTCTGTCCAGGCCACCATGATCCTGTCCATCATCTTCAGCGTTTTGTCTCTGTTCCTGTTCTTCTGCCAGCTCTTCACCCTCACCAAGGGCGGCCGGTTCTACATCACTGGGGTCTTCCAGATCCTCGCTGGTAAGTTGGAGAGGACCAAGTCCCCGTGGGGGCTAGGGCCCCCAGACTGCATGCAGGATGGTCAGTCAGGTGGGCGTGGCTCCAGAATGACTGACGTGCGTGAGCCCTCCCCCTGGATGGATTTCATACAGCACAGGGGTGTGTGTGAGTGTTAATCTGGGAACTCTCCATGGAAAGGGGTGAATGGGGAATAGGACTTAGGGGCTCTGGAAGGAGGGTCCCTAACCGTGGGACGGAGCTACAGTCCAGGATGCATCCTCGGAGGTAAATGTTGAGAGTGTCCATAGAGCAGAGGCCAGTCTTGAGGCTGGATTTCTGTAGCTCATATTGTGTGCCCCGGGAAGCACCCCTGCTCCAGTGTGGAAATGGCCCCTATGTACTGCCCCGATTGCTCTAGGGTATGTGTCTCCCTCTCTAAGAGTGGTGGAGCCACCTGCCAAATCTTTCTCTCCTTTACTCCAGCCCCTGGAGTCCACTGGGCTCTTGTTTACCGGCATCTTCCTTTTGTGTAACATGTAATGCATGGTCAGTTCCAGACATGGGGCCGTGACATCAAGGTCTGCTCTGCCCTCTCCCTGAACTGCCTCGAGCAACCCCCTTCGCACAGGTTATTCACACGGTCTATGTGCAGAGTCCTAGACGTGACGCCCTCCCACTCTTGTTTCTGGATACTGGCCCTTGTCTCGCTTTGTTGCCTCTTATCCTTCTGTCCGTCGATGACCAGCTGACTGAGTCCTCAGGGCACCAGAGAGACATAGGAGGTGGATGTGGTGGATTCTGCAGTCCAGGCTAATAACCCACAAACCCCATATGTGCTGGAGTACATCTGGGGACTGTAAAGTATTCTCAATTCTGACCCCTGATTGGGCAGTGGGTAGCATCTCTTGTTTAGTTGCTAGATCACAAGCAGTCATTGGAGGGTTGAAAACAGCCCACATATCCTAGATGGATGGATGGACGAGCAGGCAGATCTCATGGCTTATGCAGGGCTGTATGACAAGACACAGCCTGAAGTTGGACGTCGATGACCCTTTTCTAGAAGACAGAGAGTCACCTTTCCCTGGAAAAAGGAAGTAAACAAGAAGACCGTTTCTCCTCAAATCCCTAAATACAGCAGGTCAATGTGCACAGTTTGGAATTTCAAAATCAAATAGGGCTTGGCTAGTTGCACAGGTTTCATTATACCAGCTAAGCTTCTCGGGTGTTGCCAGCTTTATTAAAGTACTAATTCTGCCGTGAGAAATAATTTCTGGGGATGTTAGGAGCAGAGACCATCAGTCACCCCATTTCCAGAAGTAACAGAGAACTAGGATGTATTCTGGGATTTCTTTTTTGGCTCCCTATTTACCGTTTGATATCAGAAGTGATCATCTCCTTTGTATCAATGACTGTGTCCTCAAGAAAAAGGGACACAGACTTACGAAGCAGAAGTTTCATAAAATATTCATATTTGCTCTGTACATTCTTGTTATGTTACTGATAAATAAGCTGAGACTAGGAGAGGCTACATGAAAGTGCAGCTCATGCACAGACACTAGGATGTCCCCGTTCCCTCCCATCCCACATGGAATGAATATATAGAGATTCAGAATCCACTCCAGTTTTTAATGAACACAAGATCCAAGGCAGAAACTACTTTTTATGTGATCTTTCATTGAACCTGATTGACCATGGAGGATGAGTTCAAATCTACATCCTTTTTGATCCTCAAGTTCCCAAATATCTGTGATGAATGAGTCTCTGTGTCAGAACTGATGAGTAGTTAGACTGAAAACATCAGATGGAGTGAACATATTACTGTTGAAGGGGCATGTCAAGGCAGGGAGTATGTTGTCTTTTTTCCTCTGAGATATTTTAGCTTAAAATTCTCTAACAATGTCTTTTTAGCAAGGTCATTTTCAGTCAAAACTAGAGTCCAGAGATGAGTACTTCCTTGCAGTCCGAACACTCTTAGGCATTGAGTTTGTCTAATCTAAAGTTTATTTACTCATTCCTTCTTGTTTCACCATTTGGATTCTTCTCCGAACTCAGTCCAAGCAGTTTGGTACTCTGCCACAGAAACCTCTGAATTTAGAAGCCCTTGATTTGCTCTTGCATTATCTCTTCCAGATCTAGCTTCTTATCTCTCATGAGACTTCATTTTCGGTTATTGGTTTGTCAGCTTAGCAGTCCATCTGTGAATAGGAAGCTACTGAACTAGAAATGTTGATCCAGAATAGCAGTTGTACTCTATACGTCTAAGAGTGTTCCGTGCTTGTTCCCTCCGGGCAAAAGAACCCAAGAGCTGGTCTAAGAAACCTCAACTCTCTAGAATGTTGCATTTGAACTTGCTGAAGCATCTTTTCACTCTAGTTGGAATCTAAGAGAGTGGGGACTTCCCTTAGAGATTTCGTGACTTTTAGCATCTGACAACCCTGCTCTTGTGTGTTTCTCATCTCATGATCTAAAGGATCCAGGAACTAGGGAGATTGGGGACAGTGACTACAGTCATGCAATTAAAGGATGCTTGCTCATTGGAAGGAAAGCTATTACAAACCTAGACGGCATATTAAAAGGTAAAGACATCACTTTGCCAACAAAGGTCCATCTAGTCAAAGCTATGGCTTTTCCAGTAGTCATGTATGGATGTGAGCGTTGGACCATAAAGAAGGCTGAGTGCCAAAGAATTGATGCTCCTAAACTATGATGCTGGTGAAGACTCTTGAGAGTCCCTTGGACTGCAAGGAGACCAAACCAGTCAGTCCTAAAGGAAATCAACCCTGAATATTCATTGGAAGGACTGATGCTGAAGCTGAAGCCCCAATACTCTGGCCACCTGATACAAAGAGCCAACTCATTGGAAAAGACCCTGATGCTGCAAAAGATTGAAGGCAAAAGGAGAAGAGGGTGGCAGAGAATGAGATGGTTGGATGATATCACCAACTCAATGGACATGAATTTGAGCAAACTCCTGGAGACCGTGAAGAACAGAGGAGCCTGGCATGCTGCAGTCCATGGGATTGCAAAGGATTGGACACGACTGAGTGGCTGAACAACAATAGCAACAAACTAGGGAGACAGTTCGGGGAGGGTTGTTGGTGATAAAGGCTGGTGATAGGCTGAGAAATTACCCCTAAATATCAAGGAACAAATCAGAAAAGCAAAACAGCCAAGCAGTAAACAAAAAAGAGTAGAACGGAGTAAGGAAGGGAGGAAAGAAGGAAATAGGTCCACAGTTGTGGGGTGCGGTCCACAGGCATGTCGGCCACTGCAGGCAAGGTCCACTCAGGGCAGGGGAGATGCTTCTTCACACACTGCAACCTGTTGGGTGGAAGCCCCCAGAATCCGCTGAGCATCCCCGGGGCTGTTGCAGCTAGAGAGCCTGGCTGTGTGGACTCTAGACACGCGCGTGAGCATGCAGGGAAGGCAGGTAAAAGGTTGTGTGGAGCTCTTCCGCTGACTACAGACCTGGGAGCCGTCTCTGCCTGGCGCTGCCTGTCTTGCTGCATCATCCCTTCTCCACTTATAATAAGCTGAGAGTCTCACCTGTAAGAACTATCTATCCTTGATTACATATTTCTCAGTTTGGCTGTTTCCTGAAGATGTTTTGAGAGGCCCCCCGTCATCCTCTTTGGTGCTTCTCAATCTTAGCTGCACATAAGAATCACATTTTTTTTTAAAGGGGATGCTTTTAAAAAGGGCTTTCCAGGGGGTTCAATGATAAAGAATCCACCTGCCAACGCAGGAGATGCGGATTTGATCCCTAGGTTGGGAAGATCCCTTGGAAGAGGCAATGGGAGCCCATCCCAGTATTCTTGCCTGGAGAATCCCAGGGCAGGGGTGTCTGGCAGACTGCAGTCCAAGGGGTCGCAAAGAGTTGGACACAACTTAGCTGCTGAACAGCAACAGAAGGGCATTTAGAATGAAAACCTGGGGGGAGGAATAAAAACCCAATGCCTTTTCTGTTCTGAGTGGTACGAAGTCGATTTAAGTCGGAGACCACGTTTAGAAACGCTGGTTCTGGGTGACTCATCCCAGCTGTCGCCCTGGCCCAGCCAAGGAGACATCAATTCTTTGTGAGGCTGGGGGGTGATGTGTGAGGCTGCAGGGGTCACTTGGAGGCTGAGAGTGGAAGGAGGGACAGTGGCTTACCTATTCTATGGGAACCTTCATAAATGCATCACCACCTACTGGTGGCTGAGAACACGAGCCACAGTCCCCTTATGGGGGTTAGTGTTTGACTTTTCGGGATTCCTGTATGGCACTGCCTGTTCTGTATTCCAGGGCACGTCTGTTACTTTGCACACAGACAGCCTCGTAATGATATATTCCCTAAAACATCAGTCTTCCGACAACAATAATTATCAAGTGTGTCTCTTCTCATTGGCTTTGTAAGTGTATAAGCTTACGGCTTCTTGAAGCGAAGCACAAATTCTTTTACTTCTGAGATTCTCCCAGGGCGGATGTCACATAATTAAGCCATCGACTCAGTCACTGCACTTGTGCATCCTGCTTCTCCCAGTCCCCCAGGTCACAGATGGAGTGTTTTCCCTTTGCTGTTTTTGTTTGCTGGGGAATTCTGGGCCCAGCTGGTCCGCACAGGTGTCTTGGCATTTCTCCATGCTGGGTGGACATGGGCCCCATCCGGAAGCCCTGCCAAGAGGGGAGGCACCATCCTACCCTTCGGATGCTCTGTTTAAACCTCCCTCTCCCTTGGTCAGGCCTCCCCTTTGAGAGCTTCGCCCTCATTAGGTAGGTCAGACCATGAATTAGCACACTGTTGAGGTGAGCCATGGACCTCGAGGCAAATACAGTGTGTTTCCAGCAGGTCGACACTGTCCTTCCCCTCCATGACAGTTCACCACCTATGACATCCCCATGGACACAGATGTTTTTGTGTCTCCCGGGCTTTCAGGAGGTGGAAGGTCCTGGAGCTGACCTCCTGGGGGTCCCAGGCCTGCTGTGTGGCTCTCTCAAGGCGGGGGGCAATGCAGTGGGAGTCTCCTCTCTCGGACTTGCAGAAGAACAGTCTTATCGGGGCGCTGAACGTGACACATTCCCACCTCTGCACTTTTTTCAGACAGAGCCACAGTGTCCAGTGAAATAGCCCAAATAGCAGTGAGGTTAGATGTAGGTGGTCCGGCCTGGGGGGCCCTGGACCCACAGGCATCCCACATGCTTGCTGGACTCATAATAGAGTCACTCAGAGCCTGTCAAAGCCCCTGTGTTCAGGAGGGGACAGAATGGCCTTTGTGCTGCTGGGGCTGGGGCGCTGACCTCACTGGACCCCTCCCTGCAGGGATGCTGACCGTCCTCGTGGGCAGGGACTGTCACGCTGGAACTTGCCTGCTGTGTGAGGTCCCAGGTGGAGGTTTTTCTTGTCCCTCCCACCCCAAAGTCTGCATGATCAATGAAGCAGGGGTGGGTTGACCAGTCTGCCCATCTGAGACCTTCTCACCTTCGTCTGGGCTGCAGACCAACCTTGGGGGACCATGGGTAGCTGAAAGGGACCCGGCGCCAGGAAGCTTGTCCGTGACAGCTTCCTGTCTTGGCTGTGTCCTTCCTCCTGCGTTCCTCCCCCACCACCCCGTTCCTCTCCACGTGTTCCTCTGTCTGCCCAGCGATGCCCACGGGCGTTGTTGCTCTGTCTCTCATGTATTGATCCTGCTACGGGGGTTAGCACAGCCTTCTGCCCTGTGCTTGGCGTGAGTGCCACTCAGATAAATAAAGTGTCGCTTTCCGTGGTTTCAGAGACGGCTACCACCCATCTGTGGAACGTTTCACAGCTTCTAGGGGCTCCACAGCCAGCCATCTTTGCAAAGAGATGGACGGGCTTCTCTTGCCACCTGAATTCTCGCTGGTGTCCTCATGTTGACTGGCCGTGGGTGACAGTTAAGGGAGATGAGGCAGGAGAGAGGCTGAGGGGCCCGTGAGCTGGGTCAGGTGGACTGGACGCAGAGAGAGACTGTTTGCTGGTTCCTGAACCTTCCCGTTCCTCCTCGCAGTTCTGAACTGGTGGCAGATTCCTGTCTGAGATGGACTTGCCTTCTCTCCCTGCAGTCTACGTCCTTCTCCCTAAGAAAGAGAGAAGGGTGCCCTGGTGTGTGTGTGTGTGGTGTGTGTGTGGTGTGTGTGTGTGTGTGTGTGTGTGTGTGGTGTGTGTGTGTGTGTGTGGTGTGTGTGTGTGGTGTGTGTGTGTGGTGTGTGTGTGTGGTGTGTGAGTGTGTGGTGTGTGTGGTGTGTGTGTGTGGTGTATGTCTATGTGTTATGTCTGTGTGTGTGGTATGTCTATGTGTGGTGTGTGAGTGTGTGGTGTGTGTGTGTGGTGTGTGTGTGGTGTGTGTGTGTGTGTGTGGTGTGTGAGTGTGTGGTGTGTGTGTGTGGTGTGTGTGTGTGGTGTGTGTGTGTGTGTGGTGTGTGTGTGTGTGGTATGTGAGTGTGGTGTGTGTGTGTGTGGTGTGTGTGTGGTGTGTGTGTGTGTGGTGTGTGTGTGTGGTATGTGTGTGTGTGGTGTGTGTGTGGTGTGTGTGTGTGGTGTATGTCTATGTGTTATGTCTGTGTGTGTGGTGTGTCTATGTGTGGTGTGTGTCTCTGTGTGTGTGTGGTATGTATGTGTGTGTGTGTGTGGTGTGTGTGTGTGGTGTGTCTCTGGTGTGTGTGTGTGTCTGTGTGTGTGTGGTATGTATGTGTGTGTGTTGTGTGTGTCTGTGGTGTGTGTGTGTGTGTGTGTGTGTGTGCTGTGTGTGTGTGCAAGTGTGAGGTGAGCTGGAGTTTGGGGGAAGAGCAGAGTGGGTGGGGGAGGTGCCCAGGGTCTTGGGGAGTCTGGGTTGGGGGTGGCACAGGGTCCCTGCCCCGTGGTGACCCCTCTCACTCCCAGCTGGTCCCTCTCCTTCCCAGGTCTGTGCGTGATGAGCGCAGCGTCCATCTACACGGTCCGGCACCCGGAATGGCATTTCAACTCGGACAACTCCTATGGCTTCGCCTACATCCTGGCCTGGGTGGCCTTCCCCTTGGCACTTCTCAGCGGTGTCATCTATGTGATCTTGCGGAAGCGTGAATGAGGCCCAGGGATGGGACGGCCGAGGCTCTGAGCTCACATGGGGAGGGAGGAAGCAAACCAGAAGCCAGGAAAACAAAACAAAACAAAAAAACAAGCTAGCCAAAAAACCCAAACTCAAACCAAACCAAACAGAAAGCAGTGCGGGGGGTGGGGGGGTGGTTAGTGTTGATTGAAGATGTATATAATATCGATGGTTTATAAAACCTATTTATAACACTTTTTACATATATGTACATAGTATTGTTTGCTTTACGTGTTGACCATCAGCCTTGGGTTGAACCTTAAAGTAGCTAAGGAACTTGACATCCTAACCATATAATCAAGCTCAGTTTTTTTTTTTTTTCGTTTTTCTTTGTTTTGCCCAGAAAGAAAGTAAACCCATCACGCCCCTTCCCCTTCATCTGAAAGAAGTTACCTCCCTCCCACTCCACCTCATTTAGAAAACCAAAGTGTGGGTAGAAACCCTGAATGGCCCAAAGCCTTTAACTGTGGGTGACCCGCGGTGTGACACACAGACACGCGCTGCCCACGCCTCTGTGTGCAGCCTTACCTGCACTCAACAAAACCCCCAAACGGGAGCCCTCGGAGAATCGCGACTTGTGGCTTTGGAATCCTTGCCCTGGAGAGGACGAGGTGTCCCAGTCACGCGTCTAGGTTAGAAATCGGTGACAACAAACCTACGAAGTGGTGCTATGTATTTACCATTCCTTACGATCACTAATCATCTAAACGCCTCACTGGAAATTCAGTTAACAGTTTTACAACATAAAGTTGAATGGAGACCTGAATAATTCTGTGTAATATAAATGGTTTATAACCGCTTTTGTACCTGGCTAGGCTGCTATTATTACTATAATACATAACAATGCACCGCCTTTATCACTCCCACATTTCCTTATGGTCGGAGCATCCGGACAAGCTTCTAGACCCCCTGGGACGGTGGGATCCCAGGATGCAGTGGAGTCTAGACTGTCCTCTGCCTCCAAGGACTGTCTGGCAATGACTCGTACTGGCCACCAACTGTAGATGTATATACGGGGCCCTTCTGATGCCAAGACTCCAAGACCTTGTTTTTTCCCTCTTTTTTTGCTTTGCTTTTTCTGATTTTATACCAACTGTGTGGACTAAGATGCATTAAAATAAACATCAGAGTAACTCACTGAGCTCTCACGGGTTTTTGTGGGCAAGGGTGTGAGGTGTGTGTTGGAGCAGATGGAAGAGGGTCATGAAGCTGCTGTTGGGTAGATGATCTGGGTTGTAGTTTGGTGCTAAGGAACCAGAATTGTCACCCTTTTCCAGGCTTCCGGGGGTATCTTACACCTTCTAGAAGCCTGTGCAAACATCTGCTAGCTGGAGAGGCTAGCCCTTGTGGCTCAAACAGACCCTATAAGTGGGCTGGAGGGACTCAAGTGTGATTTAGCTGAACCGTCTTTCTCCCGTTCTGGTCTCTGATGACCCACATGGGGTCTGGAGCACCGCACACACTCAAGTAATGTATGAGATGTTGGCATGAGCAGCGCTGGTCCCTAACCCTTGGGGGGCAGGTATGATCCAGTGGATTGTCAGTGGATCACCTGTGTGATGATGATCTGAGGCCAGACTTTCAGGTCAGACGTTAGTCAGCACGAGCTCTCCCCATGCTGTCCCCAGGGAGCCGGGTCACTGTGCTGTCAGCTCCAGAGTCCCAAGCTGTGGCTCACTCATGCATTTTCTTTTACTCAATACTTTGAGCTAATGATGACCTTGCTATTCTTCAACATTATCCAGCACATATATTGATGGACACACTTCTTGATCTCCAAGGTCACATTTTAGTGACAGGCACAGCAGAGAATTAACTATGTTACAATGTTGTTGTTCAGTGGCTCAGTTGTGTCTGACTCTTTGTGACCCCATGGACTGCAGCATGCCAGGCTTCCCTGTCCTTCGATATCTCCCAGTTTGCTCAAATTCATGTCTACTGAGTCAATGATGCCATCCAACCATCTCATCCTCTGCCACCCCCTTCCCCTCTTGCCTTTAATCTTTTCCAGCATCAAGGTCTTTTCCAATAGTCAGCTCTTCGCATCAGGTGGCCAAAATATTGGAGCTTCAGCTTCAGCATCAGTCTTCCCAATGAATATTCAGGGTACACATAAATTAGAGACCTTGGCTTTGAACCTGCCCTCTGCCCCTTACCAGCTATGTCAGGCCAGACAGGTTCCTTAAACTCTAAGGTTCTGTTTCCTCGTCTGTGAGATGAAGATGTTGATTCCAAGCTTACAGGATTATGGAGATTAAAAGGAGGTGATCAATGTGTGTAAAACGTTTAGCCTAGGGACCAGTGGGTAGACAATGCTCTGTAAATGAGTGCTTATCCCCAAAGTCATGTTAGAGGTATATTGGAAGATGTTGGCTGTTCTGGGTAATCAATACCTACATATTAGAATTGCCTGTGCAGGGCTCACCCAGAGATGCAGATTCCTTGTGCTGGTGGTGGGACCCATCTTGCCTGGATAGCCTTAAAGAACCTTACCAGTGACTGCAGCATTCAGCTTGGGGTGACAAGCTCTGAGCTCGTCCAGGGCTTTTAGACTTGAACCTGCTAGTGAATCTCCTGAGAGTCCTGTAGTCCTGTAAAATCAGACCTCACTGGAGACTGAGGTGCTGTATTTCCAGCTTAGAGCTTGAGAGATGCCGGTGCTGCCGGCCCAGATCACACTCTGAGTAGCAAGGATGTCGAATGAGGCCACCTTCAGGCACCTCATGCTCCCATGTCTTTGAACATCTGTGATGGAAGGCCTTCTCCCTTCCAAGGTTTCTGATAGTAACCCGCACGCTCTGCTTTGACTTGGAGAGATTGGGTAAGTTGGCACAGATGGCCGTGAGGTGACTGAGAAAACTGGGAATTTCACTTCATGAGCTCAGACACTCAAGATACGCACTTTCATTTCATAAGCTTTCTTTATAACATTTAACTAGAAATTTAAAATGAATACAGTTAAGAACAAAGAAGAAAACCAGAAATGGCCCAAATCTCACCATCCAGGTAAGTGTGTTGGCTGCTCAGTTGGGTCAGATTCTTTGCGATCCTGTGGACTGTAGCCCACCAGGCTCGTCTGTCCATGGAATTCTCCAGGCAAGAATATGGGAGTGGTTGCCATTTCCTTCTCCATCCAGATAAACCTTTTGGCATTTAAAAAAAAGTAAGTCTAGGATCATGACATCCTAAAGTTATCCAGAGGGAAAGATAAGATGTGAAAGCCTCTTTTCCTTCTTTTTTTTTTTTTTTCCTGTAGTCTCTTGCCAAAGGTAACTAGAAGACATGGCTTATGATTTCCTCCAGGATAAAAGGGGATACCCACATAGATATCTATTCAAGTATTTGTAAGATTTCCACAAAATGGAGCAAAGTACTCATTTCCCTGTAGTAAGGATATAAATTGGAGATCTTTCTATAGCAACATATACCTTATTCTATTTTTAGTGAGCTCTGCTTCATTCTTTCAGAATCCACATAGTATTTCACTGCAGAGCTACACAGACATTGATTTCCCAACCCCTCAATGATAAGCACTTTGATTGTGTCCTGGATTTTATTATCACCCAAAATATGTCAGTAAACATCCTTACACATGAGTATTGGTGCATTTTAAGAGTACATTCAAGTGCTGAATTCCTAGTAAGGATATTGCCAAGAAAAGGACATGCATATTTTAAAAAATGTGCTATCTATGGCCAGCTGCAGTCTCCAAAAAAATTACACCAACTCTGACAGTGAACTTTATTTTCTAAACATACCTCATGAGGACTGCCAAACACAGATGCATGTTAAAATAAAAACACTTGAGTAGAAACAGGTATTTGCTACCGGTTACTTTGTATGTGACTGTGATAGATCTTCCATCCACAAGCTAGTCTTTCTGATCTGGGAACCTGTCTGCTATAGATTATTCTAAGTGTGAGAATACTTGCAAATCGTTTATCTGGAAATTGACTTGTATTCAGAATATATATATAAGGAACTCTTATCAGTAAATTCAGTTCAGTCACTCAGTTGTATCTGACTCTTTGCCACCTCATGGACTGGAGCATGCTGGGCTTCCCTGTCCATCACCAACTCCTGGAGCTTGCTCAGACTCATGTCCATAGAGTTGGTGATGCCATCCAGCCATCTCATCCTCTGTCATCCCCTTCTCCTGCTTCCAGCAAGTATAAGAACTCTTATACTCAATAATAAAAAGACAAACCATCCAATTAAGGGATCTTCTTGGTGGTTCAGATGGTAAACAGTCTACCTACAACACAGCTGAGCCGGGTTCAGTCCCTGGATTGGGAAGGTAATTGGTAAACCATTCCTATATTCTTGCCTGGAGAATTCCATAAACAGAGGAGTTTGGTGGGCTACAGTCCATGCGGTCACAAACAGTTGGACACAACTTAGTGATTGAACAACAACATATGTACAAATGGCCAATAAGCAACTGGGAGAAACATTCGGCATCATGGGTCATCAGGGAAGTGCAAATCCAGCCACAGTTCGCTGCTGTTAGTCCACACCCACTAGGTGAGCTTGGGTTGAAAAGTGTGATAATAGCACACGGTGATGAGGAGGTGGAGAAATTGGAACCTGATATGCTGCTGGTGGGAATGGAAATGGTAAAATCACTTTGGAGAACCTTGATAGTTCCTCAAAGGGCCAAACATAGCATTATCCTGCTGCTGCTGCTGCTAAGTTGCTTCAGTTGTGTCCGACTCTGTGTGACCCCATAGATGGCAGCCCACCAGGCTCCCCCATCCCTGGGATTCTCCAGGCAAGAATACTGGAGTGGGTTGCCATTTCTTTCTCCAATGCATGAAAGTGAAAAGTCAAAGTGAAGTCGCTCAGTCGTGTCCGACTCCCAGCAACCCCATGGACTGCAGCCTACCAGGCTCCTCCGTCCATGGGATTCTCCAGGCAAGAGTTCTGGAGTGGGGTGCCATTGCCTTCTTCAAGCATTATCCTAGGACCCAGCAATTCCTCTTCTAGGTACTCATTCAAGAGACATGAGTAAGTATGTCTGAGCAGGAACTTGTATGTTCCTTGGATGTTTATGGCAGCATAAACAACCCAAATGTCCATCAACTGATGAATGAATTAACAAAAGGCTGTCTATCCATGTGCCGGGATACTACTTGGCTGTGAAGAGAAATGAGATACTGCTATGTGCTATAACATGGACGAACCTAGGATATCTTATGCTAAATGAAAAAATCTAGTCATAAAAGACTGCATTTTGTGTGATTGAATTTCCATGAAATTCCCAACTGGAAAGTCTTTAGAGACAGAAAATCCCCTATGGTTTGTTTGGAGCTGGGAAAAGGCGGGTGAGGATGTAGGGTTGTAAAAACTAACACGTGTGATGTTTCGAGTTGATGAAATGTTCTAAAATGGACTGCGATGGTGGTTGCATTCCTTTTCACAGATTTGAATATACTAATATCCAATGAATTGTATACTTAAAATGGGTCAATTGTATAGGAGGGGAAATACATCTCAATAACATTTCTAAAAAAGAAAAGGGATAGCTGTCTGCTGTAGCTGTTCCTAATTTTCTCATTCAGTCTGTTCTCTCTGGAAAGCAATACCTCTTTTTTTTTTCTGTGGTTTTGGATCTATATTTTAAAGGGAAGAGATTCTTACTCCTTCTGAGCAATTTAAGGCTCAACAGGATATTGGAGACGAACAGTTAACATAGTCCTTCGCTCAGAATCTTGAGTTTTCCCAGAGGATTGTTTTAATGACATTTATTTTCCGTTGTTGAGCTCTTCTGAGAAATAATGCAATCTTAAGAATTTGTAGCATGGAAATTTGATTCAAAACTACCCTCCTGACAGTTTCCTTGTGCTTTGCACTCAGGGAGGGTATCGTTTAGGAAATGGTGAGTGCAGAGACGGGTGAGGCTGGCTTCTTTGCAATTGTCTTCTCTCCAGGACCTTGAACCCTTCATGTCTTAGCAACCCTGAACTCCAATTTTGTCTCCCAGCTCTTCGAGCTCCTGAGAATGATGTTAGCCTTCCTGCCCTCAGCAAGTGGTTTCAGGGCAGCTTTTCAGTTTCTTGGTCTGTTGCTTATTAATTGGCAAATTCTTTCAGCAGGAATTCAGAAGATGTTGGACTGGTCTGAATGGGGGGCAGTTTTCATCTCACACCTGCGATCTCCTGAATCCTGGAGGCCTTGGTATCTCTTGGTGCTGTCAAACAGAAGGAAAAATCTAAACCAGATTTTCTAATAATTCTTGGCCAGAAGAATCTGTCTTTCTATAAGATGCTACAAGCTATTCTACAAGAAAGCCCTTTTGTTCCGAAAACAAAAGTTCAGTATTTATTTTGAAAGAGGTCATTTAATTTTTTAATATTTATTTATTTATCTGAACGCAGGATCTTTGATGTGGCATGTGGGACCTAGTTCCTTGACCAGGGATTGAACCCAGTCCCCCTGCATTGGGAGAGCAGAGTCTTAACCACTGGGCTGCCAGGGAAGTTCCAAAAGAGTAAATTTAAATGTATAAGTGAATGTCAACGGGGAGATATTGATATCGTCTCAGGCAGGCTCCCAGTCTGAACAAACTCTAATGAGTCTGTTCTTTGTTTACACCTTCATAACACTTTTTTGTTTCCATTATATAGGTCCTGTACTTTCTATTTCTAGGCATTTACATGCTCTATGGCCTTTATGAATTTCTTTTATTCGGTGGTGTTTTATTGTTAGCTCTTGTGTGTGTGTTGGAAACAGGAATTTTTCTCAGCCAGTTTTATAATTGTTTCTTTGAATTGTCTTACTGTTTTCCATATTTATCCAGTTAATTATCTTGGCTTTTTACATAGATAATCATAGCAATGCAAAAACAGAAAAAAAAGAGAGAGGTAATGTGCTTTTTTTTTCCTTTTCTATATTTACAGTTCTTCATTTTTAAAATTATTTGATTGATTTTCTAGATCTTCCAGCACATGCCAAGTAATAGTTGGGATGGTAAACCTTGTTTCACTTTTTCGCCCCTGAATTTAATGGAAATGCTAATGCTTATAGTTAACTTGCTTAAACATAATTTATTTTGGTAAGTGCATATTTCTGATTCTCAGCTTAATAGGAATTTTAACCAAGAATTTACATTACATATTACCCAATGTTCTCAATCTTTATCTGCTGCTGCTGCGAAGTCGCTTCAGTCGTGTCCGACTCTGTGCGACCCCATGGACAGCAGCCCACCAGGCTCCTCTGTTCATGGGAGGAACAGAGTTTTCTTAATATTGACTCATTCATTTTGTAAGTGAAATAAAGGCCAGTTTTGGGAAAGTGACATGCTTTTGACGCTGATGGGTTATTTATTTGTTTATTTTTGACTGTGCGGGGCCTTTGTTGCTTCGAGGGCTTTTCTCTCGTTGCCGTGAGTGTGACTGCTCTCTGGGCGTGGTGCAGGGGCTTCTTGCTGCGGCGGCTTCTCTTGCTGCGGAGCGTGGGCTCCAGGGTATTAGTGCTTCTGTAGCTGTGGCGCACTTGCTTAGTTGCTCCCCTGCATGTGGGATCTTCCCGGACCCGGGATTGAACCCATGTCTCCTGCAGTGGCAGGCGCATTCTCCACCACTGAGTCACCAGGGAAGCCCCTTGTTGGATTATTTTTGCTTACATTTTATTAAGGCTATTTATATTTTATTAAGGTATTTACATTTGTAAATAAGATTGATTTTTAGGGATGTGTGTGTATGGAGGATGGAAAAGTGACATGAATTCCATTCATATTAGTACAGAGAAAACATTAGCTTGTTTCTCTGGGGTACTGTATGGGGATTCTCATTTTTTGTACAGTTGGCAGTTTTCACGTAAGGCATACTTCTATGCAAGTGGCTGCTGGAAATTGTAAGACAGTTCACAATCGGTTGACTTCTTGACTTGACATAATTGATAGTGACGTTTAGACGCTGTCATTCACAGTCTGATCAGTGGACTCCAAAATTTAACTCCACATGTTTAGAATTTCAAGTGGATCTTGTCTGGAATTTAAATTGGTCCTTTTCTTTTTGGAATTCCAAATGGAGCCAAGAAGAAAGCGAAAACAAAACTTTGAAATGCCCAAGCTTTATTACTGTACTCAGATTTACAACGTAAAATCTTCAACCCACTGATCCATAGCGGGCAGGCATGTAGGTTTAAGAGCTGGAGACGCATGGAATCATCTTGAGGCTCCTACACTATTTATCAGAACCTGAATCTCTGAGAAATATACAGTGAGTCCCCATCTCCGATGGACTGCAGCCAAGACACATTTCCTAACCGAATGAAAAATCATTCCCTTTATTCTTTGTGCTCCTTTGGTTTCCATTAGGTATATCCCAGGATAACTTTATTGCCTGCCAAATTAAGACTAACAACAAAAAAACCATTCTCTAAGAGTGCCTCCCTAAGACTTAAAGCATCTCTCTATACTCACCCTATTCATCTTAGAGCAAGTGAACATTTACTTTACTAAATCAGCAACTCGGCTTCATAACTACCAGAAAGGCTTTCATTACCCACATAGACAGGGGATGTCAGTCTTGCAAGGTTAAATTATGGGTGCTTTTCTCATTCCATTCCCAAGGAGGTAATTGAAGGAGTCAATTACAATGTATGGGTTTCAAAGTAGATTTCCAGCAGGGGGAGCCCCTGCTTGGGTAATAGAGTGTTCCTTTTATCTTCGTTAAAATGCACAAAGTGAAGATTTTGAATAGAATTCATTAGCATAATTCTTCCACCTCCAGCTCCATTTGTAGTCAAATGTTCTGTCACTGAGCTCCACTCCCCACCATTCCAGCTCTCTGTGTAGACTAAGTACATTTTTTTTTTTTTTTGGCAGAAACGAACCAAATGACTGTTTCTATATCTAGACCCCAGGGCAGGAATTGCCCAGGGTTCAGGACCCTGGCTTTGGTGCCTGGTAATTGGCCATCCCTGTGGCTCAGTCAGTAAACAATCCGCTTGCCAGTGTAGGAGACCGCCTGCAATACTGGAGACCCGGGTTCGAACCCTGGGTGGAGAAGATCCCCTAGAGAAGGAAATGGCAACCTGCTCCTGTATTCTTGCCTGGGGAATCCCATGGACAGAGGAGCCTGGCTCAGTCTAGGCCTCAGGAGGCCCCTCCAGAGGGGCATTCTGAGCCCTGTGGTAGGAATGAACTGAAGGTGGTGGAGTAAGAGCCTGAGGTTCAGAATCAGGTGCCTTACGTTCAAATCCCAGCTTTTCCATTCACTGACTGTCACTTGGATGCGTTGTGCGACCTTTCCAAGAGAATGTCCGTATTTACCATACAGGGTTGAATATTGAACATCAGGTGACATAATGCTGGCAAATAATAAGAGCCTTATATGTTAGGCATTATTGCTGTTGTTGCTTTTATTAAACCCAACTTGCCTTTGGGGTCCTAAATTCTTGCCCTGAGATCCTCTAATTCGGCTTCACCCTTGCAGCTTGCTGACAACTTTAGGACGAATAATTAGGCAATTGTCATGTGTAATACACTATATAATTTTCCCCCCACTTTACATTGTGTACATATTTTATCATTTGGTATCAAAGGGAGTTGAAGAATTCTCATACCATCCTCTTATTCCCAAAACACTGGGGCAGAGGTTGTGGGGAGGGACAGGGTTGACGGAGGGTGGACACAAGATCTCATTTTAGTTGTTCAGGAAAATGTCTTAGAAAGCAAAACCTACAAAGACAGAGCCAATGCTGCCTTTTCTTACTTCAAGGCACTGGAAACTTTTTTTAATTAGAGGAAAAAAATCTCCTGTAAATATATGTACACCAATGTAATCTTATAAATTCTTGTCTAATACAAACTAAAATCATTAGCATAACCCTCAATATCAAGTTTCAGATTTTAATCCATATGTTCTGGGCTGGACTGGTTATCTTCAATTGGTCTCTATTGATTGGACTTCTCCTGAGAGTCACTCTCATTTCTGGTTTGACAAAAGAAACATTTGCTGTTGTTAAACCTCCTTTTTTTTTTCCTATTGATTTTGCCCTTTTTCCTTTAATCTCTTACGTGATCTGCCTTTTGGGTGAAGGACGTTCCAGAGGTCTGGAGGGAATGAAATAGGGTTTGCAAGCGGAGGGGTTGTTGAGTTGGGAGTTATTCTGGTGGACACTCCTCCTAGAAGGAGGTGTGGAAAGTCCCCTCTCCTGGTAATTCTTCACTTTAAATTGATGGAGGTGGATGCGGCGGGGGGCGGGGCGGGGGGAACCTGAGGTTGCAAAAGTAAATGACTGTTTTCTGGGAGCTCTAGCAGTTTCCAGTGGGGAGGGACAGCCAGTTCAAAGGATCAAGACCACTTAGACACACCCAGCTGTTCCCAAACGCCACTGGCCACCACTTTCTAAAAATGAAGTGTTAAGACACCGGGAGGAGAAAAGAGATGTCTGCCTTTTAGCTGCTAAATGTGGACTCACCGTCACTCGTTGTAGGCGGGTAGCAAGCACTGGGAAGATTAAACTGACCTTTGTTTTTTGCATACATACAGAACCAGAGAAAGTGTGGAGTATTCTCAAGTGGTTTCGATCTGCATTCTCCTGCCCAGGAACCAGCAGCCACATGCGTCCACTGGGCGCTTGCAATGTGGTCGGTGTGTTGAGCTGAATTTTTAACTTCAGTAATAATTTACATTGAATTCATGTGCAGTGTTTTTGTATATTTATTATATATTGAAAAAAAATTTCCCTGATGGCTCAGATGGTAAAAATCTGCCTGCCATGCAGCAGACCCGGGTTTGATCCCTGGGTTGGGAAGACCCCCTGGGGGAGGGAATGGCTACTCACCCCAGTATTCTTATCTGGAGAATTCCATGGATAAAGGAGCCTGATGGGATACAGTCCATGGGGTCACAAAGAGTTGGGCATGACTGAACAACTAACACACACATTATAAACTGAAATGATAATATTTTGGATACACTGGGTTAAATATCTTTTTGAAATCAACTTCACTGTTTCATTACACATTTTAAAAAATATGTGAAAATGTATTTTAAAAATGTGTCAGTGGTTTATTCCTTTTAGTTGTGGACAAATGTTCCACTGCTTGGCTACCACACTTCGTCGATTCACTTGTTAAACGGATAGTAAGATTATTCCTGTTTAGAGACCATTATATATCAAGCTGCTATGAACATTCATGTGTGAGTCTGAATGAATACATATTGATGTTTCCTTTCTGTTGTTGTTCGGTTGCTCAGTTGTGTCCAGCTCTTTGCAACCCCATGGGCTGCAGCATGGGGTCTAGGAATAAAGTGACTGACTTCACAGGGGTTAGTCTACCTTTATAAGAAGGAGCGATACTGTTTTGCAAAGTGGCTGCATCATTTTATACATTCACCTGCAAGGCGAGTGATCTGGTTCCTCTACATTCCTGCCGTCATTAGATCAGTCTTTGATTTTAGCAGTTTTGGGAGATAATAGAAAATACATGTCAGTCTCTGCCCCCTGGTTCCTGGCACAGAGTTCCTAAAGCCCTCATAACTTCCTAAGTGATAAGAACAGAGGAGTACCTCATTCTAATGCTGGTCTTTGACCTCTGTTCCTGACACAGAGCTCCCAAACTCTTGGAATTTCCTGGGTGATAAGAGTGTCTTTTGTTCTAATGAGGCAACTCTGGATGAGGGCTGGCCACCAGAAAGACCAAGTCATGATCAGAAGCTTGGAATTTTCAGCTCCCTCATTCTACTACAATTCTCTTGAGAAGGAAGAAGGACTAAAATGGAGTTAATGATGGATCATGCCTATGTGAGGAAGGCCCCATAATATCCCCAAATTACAGGGTTCAGAGAGCTTCCGGGTTGGGGTTGAGGTACATGTGGAGATGCAGGCAGAGTCGGTGTGGAGCTCAGCTCCATTTCCTCCATACCCTGCCCTAACCCCTCTTCTCCAGCATGTTCACCTGCTGTTGTTCACTCCCTAAATCATGTCCGACTCTTGCAACCCCATGGACTGTAGCCCACCAGGCTCCTCTGTCCTTCAGTGTCTCTCGGAGTTTGCTCAAATTCATGTCCATTGAGTCAGTGATGCCATCTGACCATCTCATCTTCTGTTGCCTGCTTCTCCTCCTGCCCTCAATCTTTCCCAGCAACAGAGTCTTTTCCAATGAGTGGGCTCTTCGCCTCAGGTGGCCAAAGTATTGAAGCTTCAGTTTCAGGATCAGTCCTTCCAAGGAATATTCAGGGTTGATTTCCTTTAGGATTGACTGGTTTGATCTCTTCGCCTGTCCAAGGGACTCTCAAGAGTCTTCCCCAATTCGAAAGCATAGTTCTTTGGTGCTTGGTTTTCTTTATGATCCAAGTCTCACATCTGTACATGACTACTGAAAAAGCCATAGCTTTGACCATATAGACTCTGGCGGCAAAGTGATGTCTCTGCCTTTATCATATTCTTTGTAATAAACTTATAAGCCTAAGCCTATTGTTTTCTCAAGCTCTGTGAGCCACTTTAGCAAATTAATTCAATTCATTGAAATCTCCCATCTCTAGCTGGTTGGTCAGAAGTCCAGGTTATCACTGGTCTTGCTAAGGGTCTGAGGGGGAGTGTGTGTGTGTGTGTGTGTGTGTGAGTCTTGTGGGACTGAGCCCTTAACCAATGTGATATGACACTATCTCTGGGTAACTAGTGTCAGAATTGAGTTAAATTATGGGACCCCCAGCTGATGTCATCGACAATTGCTGGCGGTGGCGGAAGCTTCACTCATTTGGTGACCAGAAGTGTCAGGATGGAAGTGTTTGTGTACATTGTACAGAGAAGAAATAGAACTTGGTTTTCCCCTACACAGGAGGTAGATAACTGAGTTCTTCCTTTACACATTCGGATCAGCATGTAGTTGTATCTCATTGTGGTTTTAACTCACACCCTCAACTTACAAGGTTGAACATTGTTTAATGTGTTTATTTTCAAGCTGCATATATTTGCTTAACTCCCTGCTCACACGTTTTTGTCATTTTTGAATGGGGTTGTTTGCTTTCCTCTTATTGGCTTTTGTTTTATTTTTATTTATTCTGGTTACAAGCCCTTTGTTGGGTGTAGGATTCATAAATATTTTCTCCTGATTTATGACTCATTTTTCCATTTTCCTAACAGTGTGTTTCAAAGAGCAGAAGTTTTTGATTTTGGCAAAGCCCAGTTTACAGAGTTTTAAATTGTATGGATTATGTTTTTGGTGTTTGTGGCTGTGAAACCTTTGCTAAACTTAAAGTCATAATCATTTTCTCCTATATTTTCTTTTGGAGTTTTATAGTTTTGGGGTTTTACATCTAGGTCTCTCATCTGTTTTGAGTTAATTTTTGCATATAGTGTGAGGTGTGTGTCAAAGTTCCTTTCATCTTTCCTTTTTTTTTTTCTTTTGCATGTGGCTATCGGATTGTCCTATCACTGTGTGTTGAAAAGAATCTTTTCTCCACCAAATTTCCTTAGTGTGGAAAATCAGTTTTTTGGCATGTCTAGGTCTATTTCTGAACTTGGTTTCCTTGATCTATTTGTCTATCTTGGTGCTAAAACACACTATCTTGATTTCTGCAGCTTTATAATAAGTCTGGAAACTAGATAGTGTTACTGTTAATGCAAGTTTGCATGCCTGGTGTGCGGTGAGGCCAAACACACTGAAACATTGGAGTCTTGAGCAGAGAAAGGTTTACTGCAGGCTCACGAAAGGAGACAGGTGGCTCACGTCCCCCAAAGTCCCTAACTCTCTGAAGGGTTTCAGCAAAGCATTTTAAAAAGCCAATTGAGGGAAGGGGTGGTATGTGATCAGCTGGTACAGTCCTCTGATTGGCTGATGGGTGAGAGAAGAGGGTGATGTCACAGGGGTTGATTTTCTCAGTCCTGAGGCTCCAGGAGGCCTGGGGCCATCTGCTCATGGTCCTCAAGTAGTCTAGCATCTTCCATTTGGTAGGAGGTTTTCACGTCTGAATATTCATTGGAAGGACTGATGCTGAAGCTGAAACTCCAATACTTTGGCCACTTGCTGTGAAGAACTGACTCATTGGAAGAGACCTTGTTGCTGGGAATGATTGAAGGCGAGAGGAGAAGGGGACGACAGAGGATGAGATGGTTGGATGGCATCACTGACTTAATGGACATGAATGTGAGTAAGCTCTGGGAGTTGGTGATGCATAGGGAAGCCTGGCCTACTGCAGTCCATGGGGTTGCAAAGAGTCGGACATGACTAAGCAACTGAACTGAACTGAAATAACTCAGGAAATCTGCATCAAATGCTATTATCTGGGTACTTCTGAGAGGAGCTGAAGCAGAGGCTAAGAAGGAAGACCTGTCTTGGGAAGGAGGGCCCCAGTGGGTCCTGCTCTGTTACACAACTACTCTACTCTGATCTGTTTCAAGTTCTTGTGGCCCTTCTGTGTCTTTTGCATTTTGTGCTACTGTTTTTATATATTTAATTTTTACATATATTACCAATCTCACATTACTTTGTTATAGTGTTTGTCTAAACAATGATCTTTTAGAGTGTTTCCCCCCTACTTTTTTTTTTGGTAAAGTATGCATAACATTTACCATCTTAATCATTTCTAAATATTCGGTTCATTGGTGTTAAATATTTCATAAGGTGGTGCAGCCATCTCCGCCATCCACCTGCATAGCTCTTTCCATCTCAGAAAAGTGGAAACACTAAACTAGTAAACACTAACTCCCTCTTCCTCCTCTTGCAAACCCCTGGAAACCACCAATTTTCTTTGTCTCGGTGTCTCGGTGAACCTGACCACAACAGGTACAAATGAGGTCATGTCCATTTGTGATGGCTTATTTCACTCAGCACAGCATCCTCAAGGTTCATCCTTATTGCAGTAGGTGTCAGAATCTCCTCCTTTTTGAAGGCTGACCGATATTCCACTGTGTGTTTAGACCACACTTTGCTTCTCCATTCATCCATTGGTGGACACTTGAGCTGCTTCCGCATTTCAGCTATTGTGAATTATGCTGCAGTGAACATGGTGTACAGATATCTCTTTGAGATCCTGCTTTCAATCCTTTTAGGTATCTTGTATAGTGTTTTTGAGTATACATCCATGTATAGTTTTTTTTTAGCATTTTAAATATAAAAGATACATATATGATTTTTATTGATATCAACATTTTACCAATTGGGGTACAGAACTAAGCACAAAACATCTCTATGAGTAACAAAATGAATTAAATCTAAGCATCTAGGTTCTTAGAGAGACTACAGACCAATGGGTGGGGTAGACAGATGTACACTCAGAATCTCTGTGGCATCCTTGCAATTTGACCTAAGCTCAAAACAATATGGGCACATCCCAAAGTGAGAAATAATGGTGTCACCCACCACTTATTAAGTGCTTTACTGGACACGCACTGGAGTGTTTCCACGCATTGTTCCTTTGACACCGCGTGGGAAATGGATATGAAAACCTGAACTTACAAAATAGATCAATTAAAGGGTGACTATTTGCATTATAAAAGAATTCTTTGTGGTACAAGAGGATTAGCATGGGGTTCCTTTAAATGGCATCTCCCCTGTGTATTAATGTGTTTATTTATAGATCATTAACTGCTTGACAAAGATGCCTCAGGGCAGAGTAGCTCAGAGACAACTGGTCAGGGGGCCCTGGGTGGAAGATCAATTAAATTGGAAGACAAAGTGTCTTTGAAAGAATACACAAAGTTAATAGAGAAAGGGGATTCATTTGCCCACATTTGTTTTATCTCAGTGGGGAGCACATGGGTTGGGTGAACAGCACACCTCCGTGCCCTCATTCACGGCTTGTCCAGGCAGATGTATGCTCTCTTCTGTGTGGCTGAGGTCTGACATGTCCAGGGTCATAGCTATGTTTGGCCCCCTTGTGGTTGTGCTTTAATTAAGAGGTAAAATGATTAAAGTGGCAGATGTTTCTAGCCTGAGGACCTGGGCCCTGTTACATCAAGCAGATGGTCCCAAGCAGGAGAGCATCCTTTAACGAAGAAGCATTTGCAATTCATGAGCGTCCAGGATGTCCGTTTCTCTCAGTGCCCAGTGCTCTGCTCGTCAGGGCTCCCATTGTGTGGCCAGGGAGCATGATGAATTAGGCAAACCCCTTCTGGTTTGGGACGGCATCTCACGCTGATGAAAATTAAAAGCATTATCGCCCAGAAGATCAAGGGGCCCTGATCAGTGGAGTGGAGGTTCTCCTGCCCTCTCTCTCATGTGCCTGGTGATCTGGCCAAGAGCCATCACCCACATCGCAGGCTCTACCCAAGGTATGACTTGGCTTTAAGGACCCAGAACTGTGAAAGAACTTCCTTCTTCAGTCGATTCCTGAAATTTTCACCTTGGAGGGGACCCTGGTTGGATCTGAGGCTCATTTTGATTCTTTCCCCGGATGACTGGCAGGCGAGGCTTCGGAAAGACTGCCATTTACAGAGAAAATATTTTGGTTCGATGCCTATGTGACCTGGGGCAGATCACACACACGCATACACATACATACACAAACTGGGTAAATGTAACCAAAATGCTTGCTCAGTTGCCTCTGACTCTGCAACCCCATGGACTGTAGCCCAACAGGCTCCTCTGTCCAGAGATTTTCCAGGCAAGAGTACTGGAGTGGGTTGCCATTTCCTTCTCAGGGATCTTCCTGACCCAGAGATCAAACCCACACCTCTCGAGTCTCCTGTATTGGCAGGTGGATTCTTTACCGCTGCACTACAAAATATTTTATCCTGATACCCATGTGACCCTGGGGCAGATCATACACACACACACACAATAAACTTAATCAAAATAAGAGACAACAAATACACAGCATTAGAAGTGTGATGGGGAAGGTGACCATAGCTTCTGAGTGGGTTAAAAGAGCAAAGGGAGGATTCTGTAAACAATTCCATGCAAATCTCCTTCAAATTCTTACAGAAACGGATGCTTTTCTTGGAAATTCAGATGTTGACGCAAGACGAAGAGACCGAAATAAAGCGATCACCATGAGAAAATTTTTAAGCATTTGTCAAAGGACTGTCCCATCCCAAAAATACTAGGCCAAGGGGACACTAAAGACAAGCTCTTTGACCTTCCAAGACTAGAAGATTCTTGCATTGTTTCATGTGTTCCAGAGCATAGATAAAAATAGAAGGCTTTCCAACTCATTTTACTAAGTTAGCCTAACCACAGGCGTCCGTCAGGTTCCCAGCAGGAAAGAGATGTCACTTTTAAACACTGGCTGAGTGGCTTCCCTGGTGGCTCAGATGGTAAAGCGTCTGCCTGCAATGTGGGAGACCCGGGTTTGATTCCTGGGTCAGGAAGATCCCCTGGAGAAGGAAATGGCAATCTACTCCAGCATTCTTCCCTGGAAAGTCCCGTGGACAGAGGAGCCTGATAGGCTACAGTCCATGGGGTCGCAAAGAATTGGACACGACTGAGCGACTTCACTTTCACTTTCAGTGAAGGAATGGGGTTGATTCAGAAGTGCTAGGTGGCAGTGCAGTCCTGCTCCCCACCTTGGCTTGAAGGGACCAGGAAGTAGGCCTTATCAGAGTTTCTCAGAAGGGCCTGGTAGAAGCTGTGATCTTTGCCCCTGGGATCCAGTCAGCTTCCTAAGACCTTACAGGGCAGGCCTGGGAGAAGAGATGCCCTCACCTGCTTCTTCTTCCACCCTCCAATTTCCTTCCTGGTTCCCCACTGGCCGAATGCAACTGGAAGCCACAGGTCAGTGGAGTCAGTTGATGTGGTCCTTGTGAGTCAGCCTCCCAGGGCAGAGAGCAAGTGGAGGTAGGTGGAGGTGGCCCTGGAGGGGCCGGTGGAAATCCTGTCACACCCCTGGTACTGCAACCTGATAAGCTTTACACAAAGAACACAGGTGGAGAACAACCTAATCTCTGAAGAGAGAGGCAAAAACAATGAAATGAAATACTAGCAAATTGAATTCAGAACTCAATAAGGATACTATTAGCAAATAATGCTGTGGAGTTGGGCTGGCTGTTATTTCAATTCTATATATATATTTGGGCTTCCCTGATGGCTCAGGGGGTAAAGAATCACCAACAATACAGGGGACACAGGAGACCTGGGTTCCATCTCTGGGTCTGGAAGATCCCTGGAGGAGGAAATGACCACCCACTCCAGTATTCTGGCCTAGGGAATCCCATGGACAGAAGATCCTGGTGGGCTACTGTCCAAAGGATCAAAGAGGTAGAAATGACTGAGTGACTAAGTGCATGTATATTTTTAGGATGCTTTGTTTTTGATTCTTCATGTTTCAAGGAAAATTCCCATTCTTTCCCTCCTTATTCTGTTCTTCCCAAGGGAGGAGAAATGACTGGCTTCACAGATGTGTTGAAGAGGATGCTAAACCTGCTGGGTCTGTTTCGGAATGAGTTTCTCTATGGAAGGTAAGCCTTCCCCGCTTCTCCAGCATCACAGGGAGGGCCTCTGGGCTCCATGCTGGACCAGTGACCTGGGGGCAAGTTACTGAATTCAGCAGCAAAGAATTAGCAAAACCATTTAGCTGTGCATCCAATCAGTTTTTTTTTTTATCAGTAATCAAGCTAATATTTATCTCTATCTAATTCCTCTTATCTTTTATTCATTCATTTTATTATTCATTGGGAGCAGGATAAACTGTTAATTGATTAGCCTTGAAAATGCCAACATCAAGGATATAAAGAAAAGGGAAAACTTATACACTGGTGATGGGAATGGAAATGGGTGCAGCCACGATAGAATACAGTATGGTGATTCCTTAAAAACTGAACTACTATGCAATCCAGCATTCCCACTCCTGAGTGCATTATCTGAAGGGATAAACCACTGTCTTGAAGAGATATCTGCAGATCCATGTTCACTGCAGCATTAGTCAAAATAGTCAAGACACAGAAACAACTGAAGTGTCTGTCAGCTGATGACTGGACAGAGACGATGTGGTCTGTAGATAGAAAATGGAATAGTATTCAGTCATAAAAAAGAAGGAAAGCCTACCATTTGCAATGGCATGGAAGGACCTTGAGGGTGTTAGGCTAAGTGGGATAAGTCAGACAGAAACACAAATCCTATGTGATCTCACTTACATGTGGAATGTAAAAAGCAACTGAGTTGTGGACTGGTCGTCCACCAGAGCAGACTGGTGGTCACCAGGGTTTGGGGACAGAGGATTTGGGGAGATGATGTTTAAGGATACAAATGGCAACTGGTTGATAATAAGTTGAGAGATCTAATGCACAGCATAACGATAATAGTAAGAAACACTGTAACTTCAAAGCAACTAAGAGACTAAATCTTAACTGTTCTTAACACAAAGAAGAAATGACAATTATGTGACCTGATAGACGTGTTGGCTAACATTGCTGTGGGGCTTCGTTGGTGGCTCAGTGGGAAAGAGTCTGCCTGTAATGCGGGAAACTCGGGTTCAATTCCTGGGTCAGGAAGATCCTCTGGAGAGGGAAATAGCAACCCACTCCAGGCTTCTTGCCTGGGAAATCCCCTGGATCTAGGAGCTAGGGATTCACATATGATGAATTATGATTCATATATGATGTGTTCAGTTCAGTTCAGTTCAGTCGCTCAGTCGTGTACGACTCTTTGCGACCCCATGAATCGCAGCATGCCAGGCCTCCCTGTCCATCACCATCTCCCGGAGTTCACTCAGACTCACGTCCATCGAGTCCATGATGCCATCCAGCCATCTCATCCTGGGTTGTCCCCTTCTCCTCCTGCCCCCAGTCCCTCCCAGCATCACAGTCTTTTCCAATGAGTCAACTCTTCGCATGAGGTGTCCAAAGTACTGGAGCTTCAGCTTTAGCATCATTCCTTCCAAAGAAATCCCAGGGTTGATCTCCTTCAGAATGGACTGGTTGGGTCTCCTTGCAGTCCAAGGGACTCTCAAGAGTCTTCTCCAACACCACAGTTCAAACGTGTATGCTACTGCTGCTAGGTCACTTCAGTTGTGTCCAACTCTGTGTGACCCCATAGACATCAGCCCACCAGGCTCCCCTGTACCTGGGATTCTCCAGGCAAGAACGCTGGAGTGGGTTGCCATTTCCTTCTCCAATGCATGAAAGTGAAAAGTGAAAGTGAAGTCGCTCAGTCGTGTCCGACTCTTAGCGACCCCATGGACTACAGCCTACCAGGCTCCTCCATGCATGGGAATTTCCAGGCAAGAGTACTGGAGTGGGGTGCCATTGCCTTCTCCTCAAACGTGTATATGTATATACATATGAATCACTTTGCAGTTCACCTGAAACTAACACAACATAGTAAATCAACTTTATTTTACTAAAAATTGAAAAAAAAATAAGGTGACCTTGCAAGATTCCTGGGCTCCTTGGGGGGAAGCAGCCAGAATTCCCTGCCCCAGCCCCATGGTGGAAAGCTAGACGTCTGTTAGAACCAGTGGTCCCTAGAGGACACTTTGCAATTTCCTGTTGTCCTTAGATCCTGGATCTGAGGCCAGGAGCTTGAATTTGGGCAGAAGGGCACGGCTGACACCTTTGGGCAGAGATGCTAAACTCTGCCTGCACTTTTTCCTTCCTGGGGGCCTGGGTAGGTCCCATCAGCACCTGCCAGAAGCCAGAGGCTCTTTGTTTCCCCCATATTTCCCTGAGGTATTCCTCAGAGGTCCTGGTGTCTTAGGAAGCTTCACGGTGCTGTGATGCAAGAAATGCGTGTCTTGGCTGTTCTTAAAGGGCCTGCCATGAGCAGATGACGGGGTAATGCTAAGACCATGATCAGAGGAAGACAGGAAGGGGGTGTTGCTAAGAGTAAAGACGCACAAAAGGACTAAACGTTTCAAAGAATTTGCTCCCAGCAGCGTTGAATCGGAGTCACTCAGAACGGATCAAAACACTTATCCAGGAACACTGCGAGATGGCAGAAAGAGCGTTCAGACCCAGGGTTCAAGCTTCTGGCTGGTCTGGTCCTCACTTGTTTCTTCTAACTGGGCTGCTGGGATGCCTCCAGGGCGTGATGAATGTCAATGAACTTTTAATGAGGTCTTAATCAACTGCTTCGTTACTGGGACTCTCTTCGGGGAGCCCAGCCATGGCCCTTTGGAGACAAAGGCGGGTATTCAAGCCAGAGGGACTTGGGATCGCTCACAGGTCCCGCTCCTTTTCAAGGCCAGCGCTGCCCGCCTTTTCACCCCGCTACTCCCACTGCTGGGAGGACCTTGAAACAAACAAAAGGAAACGCTCAGACCTGCTTTGCGTGAGCTCTGGACTGCCCTTGGCCTTGGTGTTAATGAAGGAACTCAACAAATGCCCTCTGAAAAGTTGCATTTTATTAGCATATGTTTAGCTGGCCCCAGTATCCCTACTTCCTAAGACTGCTTTGACCCTCAGAAAACCACAGGAAGCCACAGTTTTCTTCCCTCTCTCTCCGGCCTGGCCTCTTCCCTAGCCCAGCTAACCTGTCTTGCTTGTTGAGGTCCGTCTAACAACAAGGTTTAGCCCTGGCAGATTTTTCACAGGACAGAGAGACAGACATTTCTACACCTTCATTCCAAGGCGCTGACTCAGCTTGAAAAGTCCCAGCTTGACCTCATTTCTTACTGTCTTTTCTCCTTCAAAGACCCAAATGTGGACTCACTAGCGAATCAGGAGAGCTGCTGCTGGATGAAGGGTCCCTCTCGATAAGCTCTCAGTTTTCAAGCGTTTCACCAGGTAACATGGATCCGTCATGGGTCTTACGTCTGGGTGCCGAGATCAGACTCGAGGAAAACTGGCAGAGATGTTTTGTGTATTTCAGTCATTCTCATCAGATGCCTTGAACGTGGAGCTCTGGAAACAACCAGCTTTTAAAAATTCAGATACTGGCATCTACCAATGTACTTTCTGACTCTGTGAATTTGACTATTCTAGGTACTTCATGTGAGCAGAATCAAACAGTATTTGTCTGCATCTACTATATATTGGAATGCATCTTAAGGGTTGAAGTGAAGTGAAGTCGCTCAGTCGTGTCCGACTCTTTGCGACCCCATGGACTATAGCCTATCAGGCTCCTCAGTCCATGGAATCTTCCAGGCAAGAGTACTGGAGTGGGTTGCTATTTCCTTCTCCATGGGATCTTCCCAGACCCAGGGATTGAACCCTGGTCTCGGAATGCATTTTAAGGGTTAACGCTATTATATAATTGTGTATTATGCAGTCTTCTAAAGCTGTAATATATTATATAATTCAGTCATCAAGAAACTAGGGAGCCCTCTATGTTAGTGGGTATTACACATATATGCACACACAGTAGAATTCATTCATCAGAAAAGTTAGGGAGACTTCTCACCGAGAGGAAAGTTGGTGATCTCTCTTTTGAAAGACATTCTATCTACAGGTGTGCTCAGAGCAGTGCAGGGCATGGGGCTGCAACCTCAGCTGCTCGAGCAGCCCCAAGAGGACGGGGGACAGAGGGGCTGCGGTCCCCAGGAGTGATGGGGGGGGACAGGCGCCAAGCTGCCAACTCGGGGATTCCCTTGAGGTCCAATCTGTCCCTTTACACGTCCGGGTGAATTTTAAAACCAATTTCCTCCTTAAGAAAGAGGAGCAACCACTCAGTGAGGTGTGGACAACACTGATAAGCATGAGGCCAGTAACTGCAGGGAATCATAAAGAATCAGGTTAGGGTCATCCTCAATGGACTGAGAGACTTCAAACCCAGGAGAAATCTCTGAAAGGGCCAGAGCTGAAGACAAAAGCAAAAAGGGAGAGGTATTAAGGCTAAGAAAGTCCGACATCTCTCAGAGCGACAGTAACCACACCCCACCACCCCCAACCTTGTACCTGCAAGGGTTCGTTCACTGCACACACTTGTGTAACCCAGCAGGGACTCAGCGCTTACATACACCATCTCACGAGGTGAATATCTGCAGCCCCATTTTATTTTTAAATTTTATATTGAAGTACAGCTGATTTTGGGCTTCCCAGGTAGCTCAGTGGTAAAGAATCCGGCTGTCAATGCAGAAGACATGGGTTCGATCCATAAGGTTGCAAATTCCATAGGGCTGCAAAGAGTTGGACATGATTGAAGAGACTTCGCATGCAGGCAGGCAAACATGGCCAGGTTCAGGACATGCGAGCTCCAAACATGGCCCCTGGGCACATGAAATGTTTTTGACCAAAAGCATTTGAGAAACAGTGGGTATAGGAAGGAAGTATCTTGCTGGTGGATCACTACAACCATTCACACGAACAAATGGCCATTTCTGATGAACACAAGAAGAATTGTAGGTGTGGGTAGATACAAGCTAACTTGCACCATTTGGGGGAGAATTTTAAACTTATCCATAGAAGTTCTGTGCCTGACTTATAGTTCATTTTTCAAAATTTTTAGCTTACAACTTGAGAAGGGGTGAGGACAGTCATTTAAGGTGTATTTTGATTTTCTACACTTTTTTATTTTAAGTGGGTTTTTTTTTTTTTCGCCACACGGCTTGCAGGATCTTAGCTTCTTGTTGTTGTTGTTGAGTCACTAAGTTGTGTCCAACTCTTTGCGACCCCATGGACTGAAGCACACTAGGCTTCCCTGTCCTTCATTATCTCCCAGAGTTTGCTCAAACTCATGTCCGTTGAGTCTGTGATGCCATCCAACCATCTCATCCTCTGTTGTATCCTTCTCCTCCTGCCCTCAATCTTTCCCAGCATTGAGGTCTTTTCCAGTGAGTCGGCTCTTCACATCAGGTGGCCAAAGCATTGGAGCTTCAGCTTCGGCATCAGTCCTTCCAATGAACATTCAAGTTGACTTCCTTTAGGATGGACTGGTTTGGTCTCCTTGCTGTCTGAGCGACTCCCAGAAGACTCTCAGGTTTGTCAGGGCTTTCCTGCCAAGGAGCAAGCATCTAGGGGTCAAACCTGTGCCCCCTGCAGTGGAAGCTGAGTCCTAACCACTGGGCCTCCAGGGAACTCCTCATTTTTTGTACTTTCACAACTACAAATAGATTTCTTGGATTTCTAGACGATGCCACAGCCACTGTAGATCATTAGGTGGACCTGTGTACGTCCCTGCACACCTGTGAGATTGGGACTCAGTCTTTAACTGGTTTTTTTTGCTCTGCTTTATCCTTCTGAGAATTAGGAATGCTGGATGTATTATAAAAACCTGGCTCGGAGAAACAGCGAAACCTGTATGAAGGCCTTGGGGTTTGGGACTTGGAGGGGGCTGTGAGGAGGTCATCACTGTTAGGTAAAGACGACCAGGACACCAGAAGCGTGTCTAACAGGTTTTCATGGGGAAGCGCTCCCGGGCGGGGTTCCTGGACCCGAAACGAGGCCTGCCGAGGAAGTCCGCGCCCTGACCGTGTTGGGGGTGGTTTTTATACGTTCCTTGCGAGGGATGGTCAGCCTAGATGGAAGGGGGTTCGGATAGGTCGCCAGGCTGAGGCGTCGCAGGCTGACAGGTCCTTTTAGGTGGCTGGGGTGGGGCGGCTTTAGCTGGCGAACTGTGCTGTCATTGGTCCCCGGGATCTGGGAGGCGCCTTCCGTTAGCGACTTCCCCGCCGGCGGGAGGGAAAGCAGGGGCGGCCCATCATGGCCCCCGGGGTCCGGCCTTACAATCGCTACATCAGTTCAGTTCAGTCGCTCAGTCGTGTCCGACACTTTGCGACCCCATGAATCGCAGCACGCCATAGGAGGTTCTAAATACGAGTTAATAATAAGCAACTTCTCAATTGCCTTTCTTAAACACTGCTCCACATTTTAAAGAGAAATGAACAGTCATGAATGTTGGAATTCCCTCCTATCCCAGGAGCAACACCCCACCAGTCTAGCTGATCTGCTCAGCTCACGGACACAGAGAAGAACGGGGGCGGGAGGCCATTGGTGGAAATATCCTTAAGGCAGGCGGATGTTGGCCTGGGTTCTTGTACCTCGTGGGTGCAGTACCAGGCTGTGTCCACTGGGTGGTGCGCGTGGCCACCTACTCTGGCCCCGCGGACCCCGTCTGGCTGGACTGAGTGGAAACATTTGTAGGACTTGGAAGCGTTTAGCTCCGCACAACTCATGGTCAACCTGATGTTTTAAAAATGTGCAGTTTCTTCTGTTCTTGATTGAGCCTAATTCTGCTTATTAGCATGGCAAAGAGACAGGCTGTAAAGTGATCTTAAGAGATGAGAGAGCGAGATTGAGAATAAAAGGCCTGAAGGACTCAGTGGGCCTAGGGTCAGCTTAAGGCTCTGGCGTCCCCCAGGTCACTTTAGAAATCTGGCCTCAGAGGAAGTCAGGAGAGGGGGTGTGTATCGACCCATTTCCCAGCTCCCTTTCTGTGGGAGATGCTCTGATGTGTGGTTAGGGGATTTTGCACAGTCTGAACATGAGGCAGGGTCTGAACAAGGATTGTGGTGGGAGGAAAGAGAAGAACACTGTGAAGGATGCTTGCTTTTGGATACTGGAGGATACATACGAGTCACATGTCTTTATTTGCTGAAGTCGAATCAGGCCAGACCTCCAGGAGCAAGGCCTCCACCCCCAGGAGGAGAGGACTTGATGGAGGCTCCCTTTCTTCCTGGAGGACCCACTCCCTGTGAAAACAAGGGCTTCCCTGGTGGCTCAGCTGGTAAAGAAGCTGCCTGCAATGCAGGAAATCTGGGTTCTATCTATCCCTGGGTTGGGAAGATCCTGTGGAGAAGGGAAAGGCTCCCCATTCCAGTATTGTGGCCTGGAGAATTCCATGGGCTATATAGTCACAAAGAGCTGGACATCACTTTCCTTAAGGGTGGTGTCGAATGTCCCCACAGGAAGGAGACCCAACACAGTAGGAAGAGGAAATTGGACGGTGCTTGCAGAGGGGTGCTGTCCAGCCAGAGTGATGGAGAAGGCTTTTGGCATCACTGTTGTCATTCAGTCATGTCCGACTCTTTGCGACCCCATGGACGGCAGTGCGCCAGGCTTCCCTGTCCGTCACCATCTCCTGGAGTTTGCTCAGACTCATGTCCGTTGATTGTGTGATGCCATCCAACCATCTCATCCTCTGTCACCCCTTCTTCTCCCGCCTTCAATGTTTCCCAGCGTCATCATTGTTTAAAAAAAATAGGGAAGTGAGGAGGAGCAGCATTTGGGAGAAACTGCTGCTGCTGCTGCTGCTGCTAAGTCGCTTCAGTCGTGTGACTCTGTGCGACCCCACAGACGGCAGCCCACCAGCTCCGCCGTCCCCTGGGATTCTCCAGGCAAGAACACTGGAGTGGGTTGCCATTTCCTTCTCCCAGTGCATGAAACTGGATGCATTTTATTCATTCAGTCCCTCATTTTCTATTGAATGAGAGAGGACATGCCAGGCACCAGGGGTGCAGGTCTTCTTGAGGACTTCGTAGTCAAGATGGGGAGGCAGACAGTTGAAGGAATGAGCACACAGACATGTGATTATTCTGTGTAGTAGGTACTCTAAGGGCTGCTGTGTAAGCCAAGAGGCAGAGGGTGGTCAGATCCAGTGTTCATAGCGGCACTATTCACAACAGCACAGACATGGAAGCAACCTAAATGTCCATCAACAGATGACTGGATTAAGATGTGGTACAGTGAAATATTTATATCATTTGCAGCAACATGGATGCACCTGGAGATTGTCCTACTAAGCAAAGTAAGTTAGACAAAGACAAATATCATATGATATCAATAATATGTGAAATCTAAAATAGGACACAAATGAACTTATCTATGAAATAAAGAGAGACTCACAGACACAGAAAACAGATTTGTGGTTGCCAAGGGGGAGGGTTAGCAAATTTGGAAAACTCAGCAGTGGCCACAGGACTGGAAAAGGTCAATTTTCATTCCAGTCCCAAAGAAAGGTAATGCCAAAGAATGGTCAAACTACCGCTTAATTGTGCTCATCTCACATGCTAGTAAAGTAATGCTTAAAATTCTCCACGCCAGGCTTCAGCAATACATGAACTGTGAACTTCCAGATGTTCAAGCTGGTTTTAGAAAAGGCAGAGGAACCAGAGATCAAATTGCCAACATCCGCTGGATGATCGAAAAAGCAAGAGAGTTTCAGAAAAACATCTATTTCTGCTTTATTGACTATGCCAAAGCCTTTGACTGTGTAGATCACAATAAACTGTGGAAAGTTCTGAAACAGATGAGAATACCAGACCACCTGACCTGCCTCTTGAGAAACCTATATGCAGGTCAGGAAGCAACAGTTAGAACTGGACAAGGAACAACAGACTGGTTCCAAATAGGAAAAGGAGTACGTCAAGGCTGTATATTGTCACCTTGCTTATTTAACTTATATGCAGAGTACATCATGAGAAACGCTGGGCTGGAAGAAGCACAAGCTGGAATCAAGGTTGCCGGGAGAAATATCAATAACCTCAGATATGCAGATGACACCACCCTTATGGCAGAAAGCGAAGAAGAACTAAAGAGCCTCTTGATGAAAGTGAAAGAGAAGAGTGAAAAAGTTGGCTTAAAGCTCAACATTCAGAAAACGAAGATCATGGCATCTGGTCCCATCACTTCATAGCAAATAGATGGGGAAGCAATGGAAACAGTGGCTGACTTTATTTTTCTGGGCTCCAAGATTGCTGCAGATGGTGATTGCAGCCATGAAATTAAAAGACACTTACTCCTTGGAAGGAAAGTTATGACCAGCCTAGACAGCATATTAAAAAGCAGAGACATTACTTTGCCAACAAAGGTCCATCTAGTCAAGGCTATGGTTTTTCCAGTGGTCATGTGTGGATATGAGAATTGGACTATAAAGAAAGCTGAGCACTGAAGAATTGATACTTTTGAACTGTGGTGTTGGAGAAGACTGTTTAGAGTCCCTTGGACTGCGAGGAGATCCAAGCAGTCCATCCTAAAGGAGATAAGCCCTGGGTGATTATTGGAAAGACTGATGTTGAAGCTGAAACTCCAGACTTTGGCCATCTGATGTGAAGAGCTGAAACATTTGAAAAGACCGTGGTGATGCTGGGGAAGATTGAGGGCAGGAGGAGAAGGGGACGACAGAGGATGAGATGGTTGGATGGCATCACCGACTTGATGGACATGGGTTTGAGTAGACTCTGGGAGTTGGTGATGGACAGGGAGGCCAGGGGTGCTATGGTTCATAGGGTCGCAAAGAGTAGGACACGACTGAGCGACTGAACTGAACTGAACTGAACTGAAGGGGGAGGGATGGATTGGGAATTTGGGATTAGCAAACTAATTTTTACAGGATGGATAAACAACAAGGTCCTACTGTAGAGCACAGGGGACTATATTCAATATCCTGTGATAAACCATAATGGAAAAGAATATGAAAAAGAATGTATGTGTATATATATGTGTGCATGTGGATAACTGAACCACTTTGTTGTACAATATAAATTAGCACAACATTGTAAATAGACTATACTTCAATGAAATAAATTAAAGAAAAGAAGGGGGTGGTCAGAGAAGTAACCAGGGTCTAACGTTGACCCTGAAGTTTCCTGAAGTTTTTCTGCTTCCTCAGCTAGAAGATCTCTGTCTGGCTTTGCTGCTATTATAAATGTGTCAGGTATGCAGTCCATCATTATATCCTGGGGATCTCTCTCTCTGTCTTAGGCAGGCGGTGAGGTCCGTGTGAGTGAGTCCGTGAATTTCCTACTCTTAACAACCAGCTGAGGCCGTGTTTGGGCTGTGCAGTCTACCGCTTGCCACCAGTAGCTAGGCTCCTTGGGCAAGTTAATTCATTTGCTTAAACCTCAGTGTACACATCTGTGTGATGGAAACAGTGATAGAATGGACCTGTAGATCATTGCAAGAAATGATACTTGTGTTTTAAGTATAACATATGTATAATGATATATTAAGTCTATCTGTTAGTCACTCAGTTGTGCCCAACTCTTTGTGACTCCATGGACTGCAGCCCACCAGGCTCCTCTGTCCATGAGATTTTCCAGGCAAAGATACTGGAGTGGGTTGCCATTTCCTTCTCCAGCGGATCTTCCCAACCCAGGGACTGAACCCGGGTCTCCTGCACTGCAGGCAGATTCTTTACCGACTGAGCTACAAGGGGAGTCTATGTATGATGATTTAAATGATGTAAGTGTAGTAGACATAATAAATTTTATTAAGTGCAGTAAAGGCTCCCGTTTGCAATAACTATTAGTCTTTCAGGAGCTCACAATCCACTGGGGAGGCCAGCTGATGATGGGGCTTTTGTACAAACATCTGGGGAGGAGATAGGTGCAAAAGGGCGGTACACCCGCAATAGAATTGGGGCAGCTTTGAAAAAGGAAATGACTCTTTTTTTTTAACCTTTTATGTTGTATTGGGATATAGCTGATCAACATTATTGATAGCTTCAGGTGAACAGTAAAGCGACTCAGCCATTACATATACATGTATCCATTCTCCCCTCAACTCCCCTCCCATCCAGGCTGCCACAGAACATTGAGCAGAGTTCCTTGTGCTATACAGTAGGTCCTTGTTTATTATCCATTTATATATAGCAGTGTGTACATGTCCATCCCAAACTCCCTAACTATCCTTTATTCCCATTTACCCCTGCACCTGGCAATCATAAGTTTGTTCTCTGAGTCTGTATCTGTTTCATAAATAAGTTCATTTGTATGATTTCTTTTTACATGCCACATATAGCAGGATGTCATACAATATTTCTGCTCCTCTGTCTGATGTACTTCACTCAGCACGACAGATTCTAGGTCCATCCCCGTTGCTGCACATACCTGGTCTCACACATAGATCTTTGATCCAATGTGGAAATGACTCTTGAATTGAGTTAAGGAGATTGTCAGACACCTCTTCTGCCATTAAATTCCTTTTTTAATAAAAAGAAGAAAGAGAAAAGAAAGAACGAAAAGGAAAGGAAAGGAACATTTGTTCCCTGCACAGAAGGCTGCAATGGCCGGGGGGCGTTGGGAAGATGGGCGGGGCTTACCTGCTTTTTCCGGCATTAAGATCACTCAGCGCCAGAGCATCACTCAGTCCAGATGGTCCATTCACAGGAAAGCAGAGGTGGGCCGAGTGGGAGGATGTGTGTAATGGACAAATGCTCCTGGGCACCTCTGCTCCCGGGATGGTGTTTACCTCTGTGTCCATGGGAAGCCACGCAGCTGGTTTGACTGAATTTGTCTCTGGGTTAATGACGTTTGGGTATCAGGGAGAAACAACCTGATGGAGACAGACGAGCAGTTCCTCTCTGCGTCCTCTCGGGAGCGAGGGCTGCTGTCCCTGCAGGGCCAGCAGGGGTAGGAGGCAGGGGTGTGTCCCTCCCCTAACTGGGCTGTGACGCTCCGTGATGATGTGTCCAGAGAAGGCAGAGGGACTCATTGGCCAGATGGCGCACAAAACTAATGTGCGTGGGTAGCTGGACTAGATGAAATCTCGGGGTGAAGAAATGTGCTCTCAATACCTCTTTGAAAAATCCGATATCTCACTTCTGCATCTGAGGACCGCCACCACACGATCCCCATCACGGTTCGGCCGGAGTGCAACAGTGAGGCAGCACCTTTTATACTGCTGACTTTTTCTTAGAAATGCCTGCAGACTGAGTTCATCAGAGGTGCTGGAGCCCTTCACTGGCTGGTGACCGCCCTCAAGGCACCTGGGCTGACCCTCCTCTTCCCACGACTGCCCAGAATTCCCCGGATGCATTCAGCCTTTGCTCCTCCTCTCCTTTTAAATTTCCTGTTGGATGAAGTTAATGGATGGACAGAAATGGCATGGTTGAAACTTTCTGTACAAAACTTGATCACCCTGCAGTAGGTGCTGGTTTCTGAGACAATGAACACGGTCATGTCCTCAGCTCTTAGTTTCAAGGGATCAGCGTCTTTAACAAATCATTGATTTAGTTATAGCTGCAAACATGTTATGTGTGAATGGTGGAAGGAGTGGCAGAATACAGCCCAACTCAAAGGAAAAAACAAATAGGTCATTCTGTCATCAGAAATAACCTGTTAACCTTGTTATTTCTTTCCAGCTTGTTTCAATGCAAGTGTTTATAATGACTTGGGATTATTCCACACAGACAATTCCGACAACCCACTTTTCATTCCATTTATCATCCCATTTCATCTTGTCGCAAAAAACACACAACTGAGCCACTGAACTGAACTGAGGCATTCTTCAATATATTTTGTATAATGAAGTATCCATTCTATTCGATTACAAAAAATAATCTACAATGTTCATTGTAAAATGTTCGGACAACACTGAGACACAAGGCCTGGATTGTTCAAACATTCACATGCATTTTCGGCTCTTCAAGGATAAATTGAAAGTGTAAGTGAAAGTGAAGTCGCTCAGTCGTGTCTGACTCTGCGGCCCCATGGACTGGAGCCCACCAGGCTCAGGGATCGAACCTGGGTCTCCAGCATTGCAGGCAGACGCTTTTACCGTCTGAGACACCAGGGAAGCCCAAAGGATACATTGAACTGAGATGTGAGTCGTCTGAAACTGGTTCCTCTCTCCTAGTAGTTCCTCTGTGGTGGCTGGTCCAATTTGTTCTCTGGTACAGGTTCTGTCCTGGTTTTCTCAGTCTTCGCATAAATTGTTGCTTCAGTGGGAAAATCTATTTTCTCTAGTTTTTAAACAATGTTACAGGTTGAACGACTTCCCAGGTGGCACTATTGGTAAAATAATCTGCCTGCCAGTGCAGGAGTCGCAGGAGATGCCAGTTTAATCCCTGAGACAGGAAGATCCCCTGGAGGAGGAAATGGCAACCCGCTCCTGTATTCTTGCCTGGAGAATCCCATGGACAGAGGAGCCTGGCGGGCTGCAGTTCATGGGGTTGCAGAGTCGGACATGACCGAGCGCACATACAGTTGAACACGCTTTGTTGTTGTTCAGTTGTTCAGTCGTGTTCATCTCCCAGAGTTTGCTCAGTCACGTTGGTGATGAGTCAACATGATGCCATCCAACCATCTCATCGTCTGTCACTCCCTTCTGCCCTCAATGTTTCCCAGCATCAGGGTCTTTTCCACTGAATGATCTCTTTGCATCAGGTGGCCAAAGTATTGGAGTTTCAGTTTTAGCATCCATCCTTCCATGAATAGTCAGGGTTGATGTCCTTTAGGATTGACTGGTTGGATCTCCTTGCAGTCCAGGGGACTCTCAGGAGTCTTCAGCACTGAGAATTGAAGGCATCAATTCTCAGCCTTCTTTATGGTCCAACTCTCATATCCATATATGACTACTGGAAAAGCTATAGCTTTGACTATATGGACTTCTGTAGGTAAAGTGATGTCTCTCCTTTTTAATATGCTGTCTAGGTTTGTCATTGCTTTTCTTGCAAGTAGCAGCATCTTTTAATTTCATGGCTACAGTCACCAAACAGGCTCATCTACCCTTTAAAAGTTCATCAAAGAGGAATTATGGTGTTGGTTTTTAAACACTGAAACATATGGTGAGGGGGAACAGCAGAAAATTTTGCCCATTAAAAAAGAATTTTTTTTTGTGCCACATCATGCAGCAAGTGGGATCTTAGTTTCCTGACTGGGGTTTGAACCCATGCACCCTGCATTGGACGGAGAAGGCAATGGCACCCCACTCCAGTACTCTTGCCCGGAAAATTCCAAGGACGGAGGAGCCTGGTAGGCTGCAGTCCATGCGGTCACTAAGACTGAGCAACTTCACTTTCACTTTTCACTTTCATGCACTGGAGAAGGAAATGGCAACCCACTCCAGTGTTCTTGCCTGGAGAATCCCAGGGACGGGGGAGCCTGGTGGGCTGCCGTCTATGGGGTCGCACAGAGTCGGACACGACTGAAGCGACTTAGCAGCAGCAGCCCCTGCATTGGAAGGTGGAGTCCCGCCCTCTGGGTGGAGATCAGGTTATGTAAGCACCACTTATTAACCATTATAATATCTGAAGAAGAGAAGATTCAGGGAGAGATTTATAAAAAGTGTAGTTATAGTAGGAAATGAAAATTTTGGCAAATCAAATAGCAAGCCATCAGGAGGTATTCATAGTATTCATGATATTTGAATACCACAATTTGTAAACTAAGGTACAATTGAAACTTGGGTATTTGGTACATATACATACACCACATACATACACACTGATAGAGGAAGAATATGTTTTCTTTGAGGAAATGTGATTTAAAAAAAAATATCTGTGGAACACATAAAAATTCAGTGATATACTTGACCAAAAAAACTTAAATAATTTACCAAAGTAGAAAGTTAACAGACCACATTCTTTCATCCTAATCCAATAAAACTAAGAATCAACAATGAAAAACAGACCCCAAATGATTTTTTCATAAATATAGGAACACTTGTAAGTAATCCCTTTACTAAATAAGAATATATAACCAAAATTTTTTTTCTCAAATGTAATAACCAAGAATATATTTCATTCCCGAAACCTACGGGATCAGACTTGTTTCTAGAAAAGTGTATCACTGTCTGCGATATTATCTTTAATTTTGAGAAAAGACCAAAAACAAATGAACAAAGTATATAACCTCAGACATGAGAAAAAGAAAAACAAAATAAACCTTATGAAAGCAGGAGGTGGGTATTAAGATGAAAGCTTATGCTGATTCACTAGAAAACAGAGGAAGAATTGAAAAGATAAATGAAACCAAAAGTTGGTATCTGAAAAGGCTAATAGAATAGATATTTCCCTGCTGATTCTGGTTAAGTAAAAAGAAATAAGGCGACATTATAATATGTTAGTAACAAGAAAGGAGATACAAAGGTGGAAGAGATTAAAAATATTAGAGAGGATAACGTACAACAATCTGGCAATTTATCATAAAAAATCTTGAGAACACAGAAAGTCTCCTCTTAAAATATACAGTTCTGAAATGCACCCAAGAGGAGTTAGAAGACTGGAACAATCACAGAATAGACAGAAAAAGTGATTATGAAGCTACCATGGAAAAGAAACGAGGTTCAAATCATCTTGTAACTGAGATCAATTCAGTGGAACCAATAATATGTGTATTTATACACATATGTGAATAATATGTGAATATTAATATGTAAATTTATCAATATGTGAATATTAATGTTAATATTCACACATATGTGAATAATAATATGTGAATGATTCCAGACGGTAGAAAAGATAGAAAACTCCTCATTTATGTAGACAACCTACTCCAGAAAGGCAATTATACTCTATGCGTGTGTGCTAAATTGCTTCAGTCATGTCCAACTCTGTGTGACCCTATGGACTGCAGCCCACCAGGAGCCACGGGATTCTTCAGGCAAGAACACAGGGGTGGGCTGCCATGCCCTCCTCCAGGGGATCTTCCTGACCCAGGGATGAGACCCACATCTCCTGCATTGCAGGTGGATTCTTTACTGGGGAGCCCCTGGGGAATCTCAGGATTGACTGACCAATGGACAGCAAATACTAGCTGGAAAGATAAGTAATGAAACGAGGACTCTTTCATTTGGATCGCTGATCGCTTCCTGGGCTACCGCAAGTCACTCATTGCATGACTGCATTAACGTTAGGGCAATGTCATCATTTCTCCAGACTTAACACTATAATTATTGGGAATTAGTTTTCTTAGTGACTTAACTGTTGTAGTAGAGAGGCAGGACAGTTGAAGTCTTTGCTTTGCTTCTCTATCTCCAGATGTGGCTTAGCTCCGACAGGTTAGGCAAGATTCCCGAGTCTCAGTTTTTCCATCTGAAAATTGGAGATTATGGGGGACCTTAAGTTAGATATCACTGATATTTGAAAAATGGCATGATATTTTGCACTCTTTCTTTTCCACTTTTCATTATTTGTCAAACTCTCATATCCTGAGCTCTGTTACAGAAATCATCTGGAAATATATGCCATTTAACCACAAGAGGGTGTATTTGACCTTTGCAGGCAAGGAAGCTTAATATTTAAAGCCTCTCCTCATAGACAAGGACTTTTCAGAGGGTTTAATATGTATGAGATCAATTCCAAATGTCATCATCAAATTATTTAGGAAAGTTATTGTGCGTGTGTGTGTGTGTGTGTGTGTGTGTGTGTGTGTGTGTGCAACACGCAGGAAGTCTTTATATCCCGCCCATGTGTTTTCTGATGGCTGTGGAATGGGAACCATATTTTGACAACATTTCCTCCATCAAACAGTAAAGCTTTGGCTTTAAAACAAGAGACTGTCCCACAAAGAGGACAGTATTCTCATTTGGAATCCATTAAAAATATCCCAGCTTGAAATATGGCTGCAGAACATGTCTCATCTTTTGAGGCACATTGAACAGCTCAGGATGGAGAGCCCAAGACCCAGGGCACCAGGTCCAAGGCACCATCTTTTCCAAGTGTCCTCACTTGATAACTCATGTTTGTTGTTTGGGCTCCTCAGACTTCTTTCTACCCTCCTTTTCTGTGCACCAGGGAAATTCCAGTGCAGACACAGCATGCCTGTCTGTCCATCTCAAAATGGGCTCACTTTTCCTGCCACTGAGTCTTGATGGCTCCCCCTCCAGAGTCCCTCATTTTTCCAAAGCCATTACAGAAGAAAGCGCGTAGGCTTGAGGTCTGGCAGATTTTGAGCTTGAATCTTTTCTTGGCCACCTACCAGATGACTTAACTTGGTTAAGTTATGCAGGGCTTCTTAGTTTTCATCTGAAAATCAGACACAACCTTCATTGTCACAAATCTGTTGTGGAGTTTAATGAAATAATCTGAGTCTGGAAGTGTATATATATTTTAAACTTTTGATTGTATATTGGAGTATAGTTGATTAACAATGTTGTGATAGTTTCAGGTGGACAGCAAAGGGACTCAGCTGTACTTATATATGTATACATTCTTGCCCCAACTCCCCTCCCCTTTGGGCGTTGGCAGTATATTTGAGAAATACTTGGTTTTGGTTTTCCTCCTGTGTCCCCCTGCCCCCACATCCATTCTGCCATAGGAAAACCATCTTTCATGCTTCTTGGCTTTGGAAAAGGATGTCAATGACAGCAGAAGTTGCCCACTGGCCTTCTCCCTTCCCAGCTTTTGTGTGACTAAAGCTTGAGCTCAGTGATGAAAGCCACTTAAGGAATCTTCTTTGAGGGATCTCAGGAGACAGAGGAAGGGTGAGGGAGAGAGCTTATCAGTTTGTTTCTACAGGCAAAGGAGAGGACAGAGCCAGGATGGGGTAAAAGCACCAGGTCACAAGCTTCCTTCCGAAGTGCCAAGCCACAGTGAAGGTCAAGAGGCTCTCCCCAGGATGCTTAGGGAGACCGCCTCCAGCCCAGGTGTGCGTGCGTACTCAGTCGCTCAGTCGTGTCCCACTCTTTGCGACCCGCTGGACTGTAGCCCACCAGGCTCCTCCAGTCATGGGATTTCCCAGGCAGGAATACTGGAGTGGGTGGCCATTTCCTCCTCCAGGGGATCTTCCTGACCCAGGGATCAAACCCACGTCTCCTGTGTCTTCTGCACTGCAGACGGATTCTTTACCTCTGAGGCATCAGGGAAGCCCCTAGCCCAGGCACTGATTCTTAAACCCCCTGCAGGGGGCACAGAAGCAGAGAGCCTCCAAATCTTAATAAACCACTATGCACTCAGACAGTGAGGGTTCCAGCAGGGCTAGGATGAAATTGAAGCCCTTCCTTTATGAAACTGCAGTATTTCACAGACCTTCCTGGTTCTGTTGCAATTCTTGGAAGAAGGATCCCCAAATGACTGAATTTTCCACAGTCTAGTGGTCTCAGGCCTCAAACTTGGATTTTATTGGACTTAAAGAAAATAGGGAAATGTGTCTTTTCTGCATGTCAGTGCTTTTGTGTGCAGAGTTACTCCTGTTACACTTGTAAAACCCTGAGACGGGACCTAACACTTAGAAATTCAGGATAGAGTCATTGTTTTCGTTAACTTTGAATTTTTGGACCATTTGCTTAGCATCTCTGTATTCTAGTTCCCCTTGATAATAGAACATAACTACATAATCTATGTAGTCTTTGCAAACTCTGACGTGTGTTCATTCAACAAATATTATTCAGTACCTACTCCATGACAGGGTCTGGAAAAAACTTTTTTTTTTTTGTAGTTGGAGAGATAAATGAGATAGTTTATAAAATGTCTAGGGATCTGAGAGAGGAAATTTAATACCCACTATCCGGAATTTCACTGTTGACTTTAGCACTTTGGCTTGGAGATAAGAGTTTAGAACTTTACATTCCTAAATATTAACATTATCTATTTGCCGAATGACTATTTTGTACTTGAAATGGCTTAAGATGGCAACTTAAGGCAGTTCCTTATGAATTTCTTTGAGCTTCCCACTAAGCTGTTGTGTTTTTTTTTTCCAAGATTTCAACTCTGTTTATTTCTTTTTGGTAGTTGTTGGTAGGTTTATTATTATTATTTTATTGAAGGATAATTGCTTTACAGAATTTTGTTGTTTTCTGTCAAACATCTACATAAATCAGTTGTAGGTATATATATATCCATTCCCATTTGAATCTCTCTCCCACCTCCCTCCCCATCCCACCCCTCTAGGTTGATACAGAGCCCCTGTTTGAGTTTCCTGAGCCATATAGCAAATTCCCATTGGCTATCTTATTTTACGTATGATAATATAAGTTTCCATGTTACTCTTTCCATACATCTCGCCCTCTCCTTCTCTCTCCCCATGTCCATAAATCTATTCTCTATGTCTGTTTCTCCATTGCTGCCTTGTAAATAAATTCTTCAGTACCATTTTTCTAAATTCGGTATATATGCATTAGAATACAATCTTTGTTTTGCAGACAGAATGAGATTAAAAATAAATGTCATTAACAACCCAAGATCAGAAGGCAGAGCAAGCTAGACGGGGCCTGAATGGGGGCAAACCAGCTGAGTTCTAACTTCTGCCTTACTCAGACTTCACCTCATCATGAGTAACACTCTCACTGAAGCCAACATAGGGACTATTTCATATCTTACCCCATACGCCGTGCCTGGGAGGAATCTACCTACTCTATAGGCTTAGCCTTTGGCATTTCTTTCTTTCTTTACCTTTTGGCCATGCCACACAGCATGTAGGATCTTAGTCCCCCAACAAGGTATTGAACCCATTGTACCCTGCATTGGCAATGCAGAGTCTTAACCACTGGATTCCCAGAGAAGGCACAAGCCTTTGGAAATCCTTGAAGAAATAACTTCTGGGGGGTGGGGAGCAAGCAGGGGGGAAGCGGGTTGGGAGGATTTGGATGCAGTGGGCAGCAGTCCTCCATGTGGGCTGGGAGGAAGGGCCCCAGCAGCATGTACTAGACTGTGGATGCTAAACTCTTGGCTACTCTGAAGTATCAGAGTCTCCGGCTGGGGGCATAAGATGCAAATCCTATCTTGGTAGTTAGACCTATGGTAACTGAGCGCCTGCTTGGTTGGGCTTAGAGTCGTGTGGAGAAGTCGGCCCTCCAGCTGTGGGTGGGAGAAAGGGGTCAATGGCCTGTGAACCAGGCAGCTGATGGTACCATGCCTCCCTTATACACGCAGTGTCCTTTTTGTAATTAGAATTTTTTAAAATTTAATTTTGGGGAGGGGGAGTGCTGTGCCACATGGCATATGGAATCTTAGTTCCCAGACCAGAGGTTGAACCCATGCCCTCTGCATTGGAAAAGTGGAGTCTTAATCACTGGACCAACAAGAAGTCTCCATATGCCCCAGTTCCTTGAAAAAAAAAAGATCTATTGTTACTCAAATACGTGTGTGCTCAGTTGCTCAGTTGTGTCCGACTCTTTGCGACCCTGTGGATTGTAGCCCATCAGTCTCCTCTGTCCATGGGATTTCCCAGGCAAGAATCCTAGAGTGTGTTGCCGTTACCAGGGGGTCTTCCTGATCCAGGTTTCGCACCTGCACCCCCTGCATCTCCTGCGTTGGCAGGCGGTTTCTTTACTACTGAGCCACCTGGGAAGAAACACTGTAACCCTGTTGGAGTCTACTTATGCTCATAGTCTTAAACGCCATCTAGATGCTGACGATTCCCAAATACGGATCTCCAGTGCAGGTCTTTCTCCCAAACTCTGAAAATCACAAGGGCCCCGAGTCACAGAGGCTTAAGACAAAGAAGTTTTCATCTATGTCATGACAAGAATGCTGGAGGAAGCAGGTTGCGGGCTAGTTAAGGGGCCCAACAGGTTGTCAGGCTCTTTCCTTCCCCATCAGATTGGCTTTTTGGGTTCAGTCACATCTTCTCATGGAAGCAATGTGGCTGCCATAGTGCCAGGCATCTTCTTTTAGGCAGAATTGCTTCTAAAAATGAGAAGGAAGGAAGCAGCAAGGAAGATGGGAGGGACCTCCCTGGGGAAGCTTTCTTCCTTGTTATCACAGAGGAACTCTCTCCCCAGAGTAGTCTCCATTTCTTCTCATTGGTTAAGGCTGGGTCACATGACCACTCTCAAAACAATGGAAGTAGGGAAAGTGAGAATCTAGCCTTTTTAGTTTCTGCAGTGAAAGATTAGCTCTAGGGATTAAGTGACAGAGGAATGGCTATTTCTCTATGCAAATGGTGAATTTTTAAAAAAACTCACTACCATAAAAAATTTCAGTACCACTGTGAATTTTTTCAAAATGAAAAAGAAATGTCTTTGTAAGTACACAATAAGAAACTTAAAAAAAAACAGATCTGATTCCAAAAATATTAAACACTTTATCCTCTTAAAAAAAAACTATAAAGAGAAAACTTCTATTAAAAAAATGCACCACAAACAAAAATGCCGCATCAAACACACAGACCACCCAATAAATTGGTAAAATATATTTGAAACACACGACATCAAATGAGTCTGAATGTATTGAGACACTCTGAAGGTTTTAATCTTTTGGCATTTCTTTCCCTCATTCTCTTGTAAGTGACTTGTTCTTTAATCAGTCATGTACATCAACATCACCTTGCATGGAACTGGAGTTGTTATGATGGGAATGTAAACAGGAGACCAAATGCTCTTTTTTTTTTTTTTTTTTTTTTTTAACTTTCATACTGAGAAGCAGAAGGGCAGACCTGAGAACAGCACAGCATGAAGTTTAAGCTTTAACGACAGGCCAGGAAAACACTCTGAAAGGAGTGGGTTGCCTTGGGAGGGCAAAGGAAGGGGGCCCTGGGCAAGGACGGGGCAGGACATGGTAGGGGGAGTGCAGAACTTAGCCCTGGAAGAAACTGGGGAAGTCTGGACCACAGTGCCTACTGGGGTCATCATGGCTGGAGGGGCATGGTCAGCATCTACAGCTGGATGTACATCTGTGAGCAGGGCTTGGAGCCCCGAGGAAGATGAGCTGTCTCTCATGGACCACTCCTCTGCATCCACTGATGCTGAGTACCACTTGGCTTCAAGGGGAGTACCACTTTGTACGACGTTCCTGTGGAGGAGTCACAGTTCTTTTAGTTTTCATTGCTGGGGATGAGGGCCTTCCTTCAACAGATGCCTGAATGTCTACTCTGCATTACCCCAAGGAGGATGCTGGCCTGGACCTCCAGGCTTTGTCAGGTCCATTCTAAATGCCCTACGAGACCAACTCCTCTCCTGCTGTCCCTTTCGATGGTCTAGGACTGTTTACATCCCTGAAATGGGGCTGGGTGTCCTTAGCACTCAGCTGAACAGTGAAGGCAAAACCCAGCACTTGAACTTAGGTGGAAGTGAACAGTGGTGAAAATAGTGAAATATTCCCCAAACAGAGTGGATCTTAAGTGAAACCTTCTCATCATCCCATAGAAGCTCGCTGAGGTCCAGCACTGTCTGCACAGCCAGGAACAAGACAAGCAGACCCTAGAATTTAGTCCACTGGCAAGAGTCCAATAGCAGACAAGAAAGATCTGAACAAACAACACAGTTACAGGCTGAGGTGGTGGTTTTTAATGCTGACATTGTTGCTGTTCAGCCACTAAGTCGTGTCTGACTCTTTACAACCCCATGGACTGCAGCACACCAGGCTCCTCTTTCCTTCAATATCTTCTGGTGTTTCCTCAAATTCATGTCCATTGAGTTGGTGATGCTCTCTAACCAGCTCTTCCTGTCTCCCCCTTCTCCTCCTGCCCTCAGTCTTCCCCAGCATCAGAGTCTTTTCCATTGAGTTGGCTCTTCGAAACAGGTGGCCAAAGTATTCGAGCTTCAGCTTCAGCATCTGTCCTTCCAATGAATATTCAGTGTTGATTTCCTTTAGGATGGACAGGTTGGATCTCCTTGCAGTCCAACAGACTCTCAAGAGTCTTCTCCAGCACCACAATTTGCAAGTCTAGGCAGCGTGTAAAGTCTTTGAGGAGGAACATTCCTGCTGGAACAGAGAATGGGCTCTCAGAGCCCCTAATCGGGCCTAAATACAGAAAAGAGTTCTCTTGCCTCCGGCTCCGGGGCTCCAGCAGCATTGCACGTGTGTATGCACTTCAGTTCTGGTGAGTCATTTTCTGGAAGTCCATTCATTATTTTTTAAGCTCTAGCATTTGTTTTGGCTTTAATTACCTCCTCTCCCACCAGCTCCCTGATCTTTGCCTGGGTTAGACCTTCTGGGACCTAGTCTGCTCTTAAGTGAAGTGTTAGCCACTCAGTTGTGTCCAACTCTTTGCGACCCCATGGATGGTAGCCCACCAGGCTCCTCTGTCCATGAAGAGGAACCTGCCTCTCATTCTGCCCACAGACCCACCAGCCACCAAACCCCTCTCCTCCTTTCGCATCCCATCTCGGCAAGAGAGCCATGTGCTAGTGCCCACAGGGGCCTCCTGAGTGTTCCCTGTGAATCTTCGGTGACACCCTCTTGTGCTCAAGTAGGCAAGTGGCTCAGCCAGAGCTCAGCTTGGCAGTTTCTGAAAGTGGCCCCAGGTCCGCTGCCTCCCACTAGCCAGTTTACACTCCATGCCACTCTGCTCAGTCACTTCAGTCATGTCCAACTCTTTGCTCCTCTGTCCATGGGATTCTCCAGGCAAGAATACTGGAGTGGGTTGCCATGCCCTCCTCCAGGGGATCTTCCAGTACAGCCTCTTCATCCTACCCAGAGGCAGGGGGATACTCCCAGAAGCCTTCAGAAAACTGGGGCAGATTAGAGTGGGGCATGAGTTGCTGCTGCTAACACGTGGTGTGGCCTGGGTCAAGATCTTCCTTAGGAGGCTCTCCTCTGTTGGCCCGGGGACCACTTGCACAGCCCTCTTCCCATCACAGCTGCCACTCCTGTTCATGGGTGGTCCCCGACAGGGAGCGCTCTGTCACCACCAAGATCTATGTGAAAGCCATCACTCTGAGGCTCTGGGCAGAGAGACAAACTGGGGGATTTACATCTCCAAGTCGCTGAGCCAGGAAATGCTGGAGGATGCACCAGGCAGGGTTTGCAATCTTGGAAACCAGACAGAGGCGAAGCCTCCTGTCTGAGTGATTCTGGCCTTGGCTTTGTTCTTAGACCATGGAGCCCACTGGAAGGGGGACCACGGGGATCCCCTGACCTCAGAGCTGATTCGTTTAAGCTGCTGACTCAGAAAATCACATCCAATGCAGTGCAGCACCATCCAGGTGATCTGCCTTTCCAAAGGAGAAACACTAGAAAGGTTCCCTTCCCGAAGGAGAAGCACTAGCAGGAGCAGGGGCCAAGCCCCCAGATTGGCCCAAAACAGCTAGTTTTATTGTCCTGACTTTCCGTATCAGGTGAGTCCCATCGAATGTCTGCCCTGAGGTTACTATTCTCCTCCTCCTCGCTGTGCAGTGGGAGTGGGCTGGGAGGATGAGAAAGGAGAGATGGGTTAGGGGATGGGGGTCTGACCCTTCACTGTGGTCCTGACACCCCTGTCTGCCTTAATAAGTTTCACCCCTCGGGTCACAATTTCCTCACCCATCAAATGTGGAGTGAGGTCCCTCCCTGCCTTCTCACTTTCTAAGTGGTACGAGTGCCTTCTCCCAGATGAATGGAACTAATCAGCATGTGATCTTCAGAGACGACACCTCCACTCTCTGTTTAAATATTTGATGCTAAGGTAACAAATCCAACAATGATTTAAACTCTCTGTCCCTGTAAATGGCCTGGCAACACCATGAGGGACATTGAAAGCAATAGTCTGTGGCCAGATTAACATGTCCACACAGAGACTGTCTAACCAGGTGCAGGCAAATGCGAGCAGAGGAAGGCAAAGCCAAGTATGATCACATGTCCTTGGAGGTCTTAGGGAGTAACTGGTCCCCTAATTGATGGTGACCCCTTCTCCCTTGTCTTGGATCCATTGTGATAAACTGTGCAGATGGAAATGCAAAGCCTGCTTTCCATCCCCTCCCACTGTCTCCATCTGCTTATAATACTCACTTCTAAGAACATAAAACCCATTAACGTCACTAGGAGCTGGCTTGTTTTTTAATCAAGATAAATATAGACAACTTCAGGACAATTGAAAAGGTATTGGGTAAAAATGACTTCAACAGAGCAGATTCATTCATCGCGTATGGTGGGCAGAGCTGATCTCGATTACAATCATATTCTTCAATGAGTCAACTCTATAAACGCCTGTTTTACTGTTTTTCTAATGTGGCTCATTTATCTATGGCTGTCACTCCGGGGCCGTTAACTTTGAACAAATGACTGGTATTAATCACGAAGGGCCATTTAGATGCCAGGACCTGGTGTTAAATCAGCCCCGAGTGGCGTGTGTCAGCCTCCTCAAAGTCAATTTCAAAACCAGTTTCAGCCAATGGAATTTTTAACTGCTGCTGGGATGCGACCCTATGGGTGTTGTAAACACAGAGGGACTCGTGCAGGCTCTGGGGTGGATGCTGCTATGGGTGAGGCTCTGGAGAGGGGCAGAGTGGGGGTTGTGTCTCACTCCTGGTACCTGCTGACTGCTGATTTTCACATCACAGAGTTAGAGGTAGATTGTTCAGCAAAAACTCCCGTGAAGGACGGCGGAAGCTTGGAGGTCTGGGAGCTGGACAGGTACAGGACACAGAGAATTAGAGCATTGAGTCAGTGCAGGGTCCTGAGATCACGTGACCTGTCCCAGAGCCATGCCTCCTCAGCCCAGCAGGTTGTTGCCATGAGGGAGTGTGAGCTTCGTGGTATAAGCTAGGCCTGAAACCTGCATTTAGATAGGAAAATTCTCAATTTCAAAAATCCTGGTTGGCTTCCATCTGAGAAAAAAGAACACAGCATGGGTGTCCCAAAACCTGTCTGGGGACAGCTGTTGGCTGGACTTGTGACCTCCTAGAGCTCTTGTTCAGAATTCAGGAAGAATAGATTTTTGACATCGGGGACATTTTTTCCAACAATTGCTGAGAAATGTTGTCCAGAGATGGATGGAGCCAATGGGTGGTCTCAGGTAGGAACTCTGGGTGGTAGATATTTTTCCGAGCATTTGTTTGGATGAATACATGAGTTCAGACTCAAATCTTCCGGTTTCCAGGCTCAGGTACTTAATTGTGCCCATTTATTCAGTATCTGGTGGACTTCCCAGGTGGTTTAGTGCCAACGAATCTGCCTGCCCATGCAGGAGACTCAGGTTTGATCCCTGGGTCAGGAAGATCCCCTGGAGAAGGAAATGGCAATCCACTCCAGTATTCTTGCCTGGGAAATCCGATGGATTTCCACGGCAGGAGCCTGGCAGGCTACAGTCCATGGGGTCACAAAAGAGTCGGACACAACTGAAAGGCTAGACAACAAAACAACAACCCTTCTCTACCCTCCCATCCTATCAGCGTTCTTTGGAAAACACAGATCTGTTCTCCTTCTTTATAGCTTTGTCCTTTTGAGAACATCGTATAAATGAAATCACACAGTATGTAACCTTTCAAGACTGGCTTTTCTCACTAAGCACGATGCATTTGAGATGCATCTAAATTGCTATGTATTGACAATTTCTCCCCTTTTATTGCTGAGCAGTATTACTTAGTACAAAGGTACCAGAGCTTATTTAACCGTTCACCCAGGGAAGGACATTTGTGTTTTTTTCCCACGTTTTGGCCATGGCTACATTTGCTGTAAGCATTTGTGAGCAAGTTCTTGTGTGAACATAAGTTTGCACTTCTCTGGGATAAATGACCAAGAATGGAATTGCGGGTTGAATGGTAGGTGCATGTTTACTTTGATGAGAAGCTGCCAAATTAATTTCCAGAGCAGCTGTACCATTTTACATTCCCAGCAGTGACATATGAGAGACCCAGTTTCTCCACATTCTCACCAGCACTGGGTGTTCTCCCTACTTTTTCTCTGAGCTGTTGAAATAGGTATCTGGTGATACTTATCATCATGGTTTTCATTTGCATTTCCTTAATGGTTTTCTGAATGTTGAGCTTTAAGCCAACTTTTTCACTCTCGTCTTTCACTTTCATCAAGAGGCTTTTTAGTTCCTCTTCACTTTCTGCCATAAGGGTGGTGTCATCTGCTTATCTGAGGTTATTGATATTTCTCCCAGCAATCTTGATTCCAGCTTGTGCTTCTTCCAGCCCAGCGTTTCTCATGATGTACTCTGCATATAAGTTAAATAAGCAGGGTGACAATATACAGCCTTGACGTACTCCTTTTCCTATTGGAATCAGTCTGTTCCATGTCCAGTTCTAACTGTTGCTTCCTGACCTGCACATAGGTTTCTCAAGAGGCAGGTCAGGTGGTCTGGTATTCCAATCTCTTTCAGAATTTTCCACAGTTTCTTGTGATTCACACAGTCAAAGGCTTTGGCATAGTCAATAAAGCAGAAATAGATGTTTTTCTGGAACGCTCTTGCTTTTTTGATAATCCAGCAGATGTTGGCAATTTGATTTCTGGTTCTTGAAGAGGAACTAAAAAGCCTTTTGGTGAAAGTGAAAGAGGAGGGTGAAAAAGTTGGCTTAAAGCTCAACATTCAGAGCAAAAAAGTTGGCTTAAAGCTCAACATTCAGAAAACGAAGATCATGGCATCTGGTCCCATCACTTCATGGGAAATAGATGGGGAAACAGTGGAAACAGTGTCAGACTTTATTTCTGGGGGCTCCAAAATCACTGCAGATGGTGACTGCAGCCATGAAATTAAAAGACGCTTACTCCTTGGAAGAAAAGTTATGACCAACCTAGATAGTATATTCAAAAGCAGAGACATTACTTTGCCGACTAAGGTCCGTCTAGTCAAGGCTATGGTTTTTCCTGTGGTCATGTATGGATGTGAGAGTTGGACTGTGAAGAAGGCTGAGCGCCGAAGAATTGATGCTTTTGACCTGTGGTGTTGGAGAAGACTCTTGAGAGTCCCTTGGACTGCAAGGAGATCCAACCAGTCCATTCTGAAGGAGATCAACCCTGGGATTTCTTTGGAAGGAATGATGCTAAAGCTGAAGCTCCAGTACTTTGGACACCTCATGCGAAGAGTTGACTCATTGGAAAAGACTTTGATGCTAGGAGGGATTGGGGGCAGGAGGAGAAGGGGATGACCAAGGATGAGATGGCTGGATGGCATCACGGACTAGATGGACGTGAGTCTGAGTGAACTCGGGGAGTTGGTGATGGACAGGGAGGCCTGGCATGCTGCGATTCATGGGGTCACAAAGAGTCAGACACGACTGAGTGACTGAACTGAACTGAACTGAATGGTTTATGAGGTTGAACATCTTTTCTTTGACCTATTTGCCATCTATAGCTCCCCTTCGTTGACATGTCTGTTCATGTGTTTTGTCTATTTTCTAATCGGATTTTTTTAAACTGTCAAGCGTTGAATCCTTTAGTCTAGATACTAGTTATTTGTTGCCTTTATCATTTGCAAATATTTTCTCCTGGACTGTAGTGTGTCTTTTCATTCTTTTAGCAGTATCTTTCTAGAAGCCAGAAACTTAAATTTTGATGAAATCTAAGTTACAATTTACCAAATTTGAAAAATAAATTGTGCTTTCAGTGTCATGTCGAAGAATGCTTTGCCTTAAATTTAGCTTTATTATTACATCCTTTGTCATTTCAAACACTGCTGTCAGAAACAGCCGTTCAGTTACTTCCCACATTTGTTGTAGAAATTCTGTGGATAGATTTTCTCTTTTATTATTTAGGACCTCCTCTGTGAAATTCCAAATGAAGGATGAATTTTAGAAGAGTGCTTCTCAAACTTTAATGCTCCTATGAATCACCTGGGATCTTTCTAAAATGCAGATTTTGATTCAGTAGGTTTGGGATCAGCTTGGGGTTTTTCACTTCTAACAAGTTTACTGTTGACACCAATGGTGCTAGTCCAAGGCCCTTGCTATGAGCAGTAATGTTTTAGAATTCAATGTTCCTTCAATGTCCGATCAAGGAATCCACAGAACATCTTCACCAGGAAGGAGAAACCATAGCTTTGAAGCATAGTGATATCATGCTTATGTTAACTTAGTGTGTGTGCTCTGCCTTGCCTAACTCTTTGTGACCCCATGGACTGTAGCTCACCAGGCTCCTCTGTCCATGGGATTCTCCAGGCAAGAATACTGGAGTGGGTTGCCATTTCCTTCTCCAGGGTATCTTCCCAACCCAGGGACTGAACCTGTGTCTCCTGCAATGGTATTCTTTACCACTGAGCAACTTGGGAAGCCCTATGTTGACTTAGGTTCTTTAGGGCCATTTTTGTGTTCTCATTTTCCTTGGTTATAGTTTTCCATTTTTCTTTCAACCTATTTTCCCACATTTTCTCAAAACCTTTCTAGAATAAGGCAAACTCTAAACCAAAGGGGATGATAGAGTCTGAAAAGGAGGTTTTCTTCGCTGGCACCCAGCATACATCCTATGACTGTGACGCAGTTCAGGAAGTGGTTTCCTCCACTTATGCTTTTAATTATGTTTCTCTGTAAATGCGTTTTTAAGTTGCTTTGTACATATATGAGAGGTCTGCTTCTCCCAGCGAGATGATACGTTTTTAAAGACGGGGACTGTGTCCTTCATTTCTGTTACAATCTCCCCCTGATCCTAGAACACTTGTCTACACATGGGCGGTGCTGGTGGCGGTGGTCGGGGGAGGGAACAGGGTTGAAGGCTGTTCAGCAGGAAACCCCAGGCCTCCTGCTGATGACTAGCACGTGTCTCTGCTGGCTTAGAGGACTTGCCTGTGACCAGCTGTGCTCCAGTTGCCCAGAGCGTCTTGCTTGGTGGTGGTGGGGGCGGGGGTTGGGATGGCTGGCTGGAAAGACCAGTTCTCAAGAGCTCCATGGAAACAGGTCAAGGGATTAAATTCTAATCCCTTTGAGAATGGCGTGAGATGCTGCATTTCTGGCACTGTCCTGGCCATCTGCATACTCTAGTCATGGACTGCACTTGGAAGACCGAGGCTATAGGGAGCCTGACAGTCATAATCAAGATGCTTCTAACAGAGAGGAAGGGCCAAACTTTAGCTAAAGAGAAGCACAGTTCCATGGCTGAGGTTTGCCCACCAGGTTGCTGTAACTGCAAGTAACTAAGTGCAATTATTCTCAGAATTCCACAGGGCATGACACACTTTCCCAGGAAATACATTTTCCCAAGAAAAATGACTCCGTGATCTAAGTCACTATTTCCTAAAGCACGTACTGGTGATCACCAAGGGCTGTTGACTGAGAACATTTTGGGAAATGTTGACTGTCAGCCATCCCAGGGATTCACTATGCACTTTCTCAATAATAAAGGCCCTGAGAAGTCCTGCAATAAGAACAAAACAAAACAAAACAAAACGTGAAACTTCCATCAGGCCACTTGTTTCTCATGCTTGTTTTGACCACAAACTCCTTTTTTCCCCCCATCCAAATATGATTTACTGCCAAAGTTGCAGACCTGGGCGGCACATGGAGATACTGGTCTGAATCATGAGGACTTGGCTGACCTCAGCAAGCAGGACCATCCCTTCCCAGACCAGCAGAATTCCTGCTCTTGGCCAAATGTGCCCTGTTTCTCTCTCCCTGCGGTTTCTTCCCCGACCCCTGTGAATAAATCTGCTTAATGTCTTGATGTTCCATGTTGGATTAACTTTGTGGTAGCATATGTTGTTTCTGTGTGAAGAAGAGTCGGGTCCTTTGAAAGGTTGCTAAATCACTCAACCAGAGGCATCCTGGTTGGGGATTAATTGTGTGCAGCTGAGGAAGCTGCCGAGAGGCACTGAAAGTTCTTGGAACCAGAAAGGGCCCCTGAGTGGGAGGCTTTAGATGGCTTATTATAACTAAAAGGAGAATCAGTGTAGGGTAATTGGGAAGGCCATTCCTAATCTATGTTCCATTAGAAGAATATGAATGCAGAATTAATGGGCTTTGGTTTAAAATAGTGGTCATTGGAGGAGAGGACAGATTATCAGAAGATGATGAAGGGTCAGTTAAGAGCTAATACTCTCCTGGACCCAGGTGGCTGGATACTTTTTTTCTTTTCCTTTTTTCTTTGCTTTATATTGCTTGTTATTCATGTTAAAGGAAATGTAACATTTACCTAACTGCAGAAGTATAGCATGTATTTTTATTCCTTCCACAAATGTATGTTTCCCTGATTTTGTTAACTGCCAGAGAGCAAACCTCTCTAATGACTTCATTACCTGGAGAAAATACAAATGACTCCCTTGTGGGGGTGAGGGACCAAGAAGGGGTACAGCTTATCTTTCTCCACTCCTCCCACATGGAGGGTGAATAAGGCGTCTTGTCTAATTGGTTCCTGTCTCTTTCCCCATCTTAACACATCTTACCCATTCCTCAAAACCCCCATCAGGTCCTGACCTCTGCTGGTAGGTTTCCTGGCTTGGTCTCTGCAGAGCTCTTAGTCCCACAGGTGAACAACTGTCTCAGGATATATCATGTTTCTTAGTCTGCCTTCTTCCCTCATGACTGGAACCTTCTCAGGGAAAGAACTTAGCCTTTTACTATTATTGGGTTAGCCAAAACATTCATGATCTTACAGAAAAACCTGAATGAACATTTTGGCCAATCTATATTTTTTTAAATTGCACAAATACAATAATGCAAGTTTTCTTTTCTCTCCCTCCACCAAAATAGTCTGGGATGTTTATTCTAACATACAGAAGATCATGCTATATATTGCTGTGTAATTTGCATCACCACTTGCAGCGTATGTTAGAAGGAAGACCATGTTAGTCACAGAGAGGTAATTCTTTCTTTTTAACCAGCACAGAGATTTCATCATATGGGTGCCCCATTCATCTTTAAGAACAATTTTCCTATTGAATGCCATTTGTACTGCTTATGAATTCTATCTTTTATCTCTTTTGTACTTTGCGTGGAGCTAGTGCTTTGCATGGTACTATGACAGGTTGGCTGGTTGTTTCCCAGGAAAGTTTGGCTTATGTTTGTGTGGAGCTGAAATAGCTGGTGAAGCTGATAAACAGTGGGTGGTTAGTAGTGAGGTAACCAGTCAAATGGGCTTATAAGGGAGGGACCGGTTAGATGATAATAAAGATGAGGATGATTAAGATGATGAAGGTGGTGATGGAAATGAAGAAAAAATGATGATGATAGTGGTGATGGTGATGAAGAAGATGAAACTGATGAAGGTGGTGATAGTGATAAAGGCAGAATGATGATGGTGGTGAGGAAGATGATAAAGAGGAAGAAGATGAAATGATGGTGGTGATGGTGATGATGGTGGTGATGATGACTCCTCCCCCTCCGTGTTTTGGGTGTGAGGAGGAGTCCATGAAAAGGCTAGGGTTCTGCCTGGAGAGGAAGAAGGGAGGCAAAGAAAGCAATTGTGGATTGCCAAGCCCTTGTGCTTTGTAACTTGCTGTAGTTACAGAAATGCAGGCAGAATATCTCCTCTGGGACTCTCAGGAAAAAGGTCAGCTTGGTCCTTCTGGCCAAACTAGACATGGTCATCACATGGGAGCAGAGAGATCACTCATACAAACAAGAAGGAGTAACAGAGGCTGACACTCCAGCCCTGCCAGAGCACAGGTTACCTGGAGTCTGGTCCACTGGGGTCTGGCAGGTGTAAGGAAGGTGGCCTGGCCCTGGCTGCCATCTGTGCACTAATGTGCAGCCCCTGCTGGGCTCATGTGAGAGGTGATGGAGCTGGATCAACCTTCTGGAATAGGATGTCCCTCATGTGTGGGTCCTCACACGGCACTGAGGTTCTCTACTGAAGGGATGCAGAGAGGGGTGGGGTGTGGCTGTGTGCTTTAAAGTTTTTGTGATATGTTCAAGTTGGCTGATTAAAATTTCAGAATTTTTTTTTTGTTATTGATTAATTAGGCGTTGGCTGTGCTGGATCTTTGTAGCTGCGCTCGGGCTTTCTCTAGTTGCGGTGAGCAGGGTCTACTCTTAGCAGTGCACAGGCGTCTCATTGCAGTGGCTTCTCTTGTTGTGGAGCACAGGCTCTAGGGCTTTAGTAGTTGTGGCGTGTTGGCTCGGTAGTTGTGGCTCCCAGGCCCTAAAACACAGGCTCAGTATTTGCGGTGCACAGGCTCAGTTGGTCCCACTAATGGAGCATAGAGAGGACTGTAAGTCAGGCTTGGGGAGATCCTGGGTGTTACTGAGGCTGTGTCTGGAGTGAATGAGCACTGGAAAATGCATGACAGGTGACTTCTGGTGCCAAGACCCAGCAGGGCTGGGGTGGAGGTAAGAGAAGCCAGGGTGTCTTCTCAATAATTTACCCTGTTCTTACTTTAACTCTTTTCCCAGCAAGTCAGTAATGTGCAGCCATGTGCCTTACTGTGCAGACTTTACAAGTTTGATTGTCATGAACCTGAAGTGTGAAGTGTCAAGAAATGTGAAGTAAGTGAAAGTCACTCAGCTGTGTCCGACTCTTTGTGATCCCATGGACTGTATAGTCCATGGAATTCTCCAGGCCAGAATACTGGAGTGGGTAATCTTTCCCTTCTCCAGGGGATCTTCCCAACCCAGGGATCGAACCCAGGTCTCCCGCATTGCAGGCGGATTCTTTACCAGCTGAGTCACAAGAGAAGCCCAAGAATACAGGAATCGGTAGCCTATCATCTCTTCTCTAGCTGATCTTCCCGACCCAGGTATCAAACCAGAATCTCCTGCATTGCAGGTGGATTCTTTACCAACTGAGCTAACAGGGAAGCCCTCATGATCCACGGATTCTCCTAAAACAAGCAATGTTAGAAATGCTGCAGTGATTTTTTCAGTCTGGGCTTCGCAAAGCAAAAGTTCCCATAAATCACTTGGATTGTATTTTCACAACACGCTCATGCACACACACTCACACACTCACCCCAGCCCAAACTTGTGATTTTAAAACAAAGTCTAACAACAGTCTCCAGGTGTTGCCAAGCTGCTCTCAGTCCTGTTGGCAAAAAGTACCACAACATTACATCTCATCCTTCTTGACTTTCTTCCCATTTACTGATAACTTCTCAATGTACAGCCTTGAGCGAAACAAAAATGCAAAGACTATATTTCAAATAAGGGGACTTTCATGTCTCTGCTTCTGGAATGATGGCCCTGGTCGTGCGCCACCCCACGCCTCCCCACGCCTCCCCATGCCTCCCCCTCGCCCCCCGGGAATGAATTAAATGCAGAGGTTTGCACAGTGATTTGATTTCCTTCTGGATGTGCTTTGAAAGAGCAAGTATGTGTGGAACGCAACTGCTTTGTAGGTTTTCTCTTTATCCAAGTCCTCCCTCCCGCCTGAATCACCTGGGTTGACTCCATAAAGGCACAAATGGATGCAGTTCACTGAAGAGCATTTCTGGAACATGTGCCTTTCCTGCAATGATGCATAATTAATCAGCTCCAGGCAAGCCAGCAAGCCAAGCTGGCTTTTAGAGATGCTGTCAGTCTTTCTTCTTTTCTCCCCGTCTTGTTCTTGTCAGAAGAATCTGCAGGTCCCATCTGATTTGCTCAGGGTCTAATGTGACCATGTACATTTCAACAGTGGCTGCTTTGAACCACTCTCTCTTTGGGCTGCAAAGGCCATGTCTACATGACAACAGACACATGATGGAAAAATGCAAAGGTCTGATGAGCACGCGCACAGACCTCTGCAGCTCCCTATCTCCTTTAACCTTTTTTGCTCTTCCTCCTCCGGGGCCCAACCTGGGAGTCCTTTGTGCATTAGCCCTTTAGTTGTCTTGTACCTCCTTGGTGATGACACCATCTGCCAAGAGAAACTCCCCTCCGGGTGTGTGTCTTGCAGTAGGAATTCGTCAACCTGCGGTGGAAGCCTTCTTTCTTAGGGAGCCCAGGAAAGTTATTTTCTCTGATAAGACAATTCAAACCATTGGTGAATAGATGGGGAAGATTAAGGAGCTGGGGTGAAGGTGGTTTCTCCTATGTTAACTCATAAATAACTCTCTGGCATTGGCATTCTGGAGAATAACGTGTAAGATGCTAAGTCGTGTCCAACTCTTTGCGACCCCATGGACTATAGCCCACAGGTTCCTCTGTCCATGGAATTCTCCAGGCAAGAATACTGGAATGAATTGTCATTCCCTTCTCCAGGGGATGTTCCTGACCCAGGAATCAAACCTGGGTTGCCTGTACTGCAGGCAGTTTCTTTACCATCTGAGCCACCAGGGAAGCCTTGGAAATTCTAGAAAGTAAGTGCTTTGCTAAATGTAACTGCTATGACTTGATGCTAGCCTCCAAAAATATGATGAGATTCTGACCCCAATTGCCTGTGAATGGGACCTAGTCTGGAAATAGGGTCTTTGTAGGTGATCAAGTTAAGACGAGGTCATTAGGATGAGACCTGGCCCAACGTGACCAGTGTTTTTATGTTGTTGTTCAGTCGATAAGTTTTGTCTGACTCTTTGCGACCCCGTGGACTTCAGCATGCCAGGCTTCCCTGTCCTCCACTATCTCCCGAGTTTGCTCAGACTCATGTCCATTGAGTCAGTGATGCCATCCAATCATCTCATCCTCTGTTGTCCCCTTCTTCTCCCGCCTTCAATGTTTCCCAGCGTCAGGGTCTTTTCCAATGTGTTGGCTCTTTGCATCAGGTGGCCAAAGTATTGGAGCTTCAGCTTTAGCATCAGTCCTTCCAATCAATATTCAGGGTTGATTTCCTTTATAATTGATTGGTTTGATGTCCTTTTAGTCCAAGAGACTCTCAAGAGTTTTCTCCATCATCATAGTTCGAAAGTATCAATTCTTCAGTGCTCAGCCTTCTTTATGGTCCAACTATCACATCTGTACATGATTACTAGAAATACCATGCTGCTGCTGCTGCTGCTAAGTACCTCCAGTCGTGTCTGACTCTGTGCGACCCCATAGATGGCAGCCCATGAGGCTCCCCCATCCCTGGGATTCTCCAGGCAAGAACACTGGAGTGGGTTGCCATTTCCTTCTCCAATGTACAGCTTTGACTATATAGACCTTATAGAAAGAGGAAATCGGGACACAGAGAGAAAAACAGACACAAGGAGAGTGCCATATAAGAGGAAGACAATGACTGGGGTGATTCTGCTCCAATCCAAGGAAATGAAGATTACCAGCAAACCACCAGAAGTCAGGAGACAGGCATAGAGCAGAACATCCTCCCAGCCTCAGGGGAACCAACCCTGCCTCCACCTTGATCTCAGACTCCCAGCCTCTGGAACTGTGAGATCTTAAGTTTCTGTTGTTTTACCATGCCCTGTTTGTGGTACCTTAGGGAACCAGGGCAGTAACTTTTCAGGGAGGAGCAAATGATTGACTTTGATGGAGTATATGAGTCTGCTGGAGCCACCATCACAAAATGACATAGACCAGATGGCATAAACAACAGGCATTTAATTCCTCACAGTTCTGGAGATGGATGTCCAAGATCAACGTGTCTTTGGCCCCCTGATAGCCATCCTCTAGCTGCCTCTGGTTGCTCCCTCGGCATCTTGTCTTCTTATGGGGATCTCGCTTGTATGGGGTTAGAGTTCCACCCACACAGCCTCATGTTAACACAATCACCTCTTAAAAGACTTTGTCTGTAGATTTGGTCACATTCGAGGTACAAGGGGCTGGGACTTCAACAGTTGAATCTGGGGGCATAAGTCAGCCCATAACACAGAGGAAAGGAATAGGGCTCTGCTACCTGAAGCAGGGGAGCAGGGAGCCGGGCATTAGGGAACAACAGACACCCGCTCTCTGCTTGACCAAGTGAGTCACACAATGCCCGAGGACAATGCCTCAGGCCTCATCCATCCAACCCAGAGTTGGTGCCAGGACCAAGGGCGTCTCTTGGAGCACAGCTTCACATTCATGAGCCTGGGCTCACTCTGGCTTCACCTCTCTGTGGTTCTGGCCCTCAGTGCTGGATGAGCCATGCCTGCAATCTCCGGAAAACTTTGGTGGTTGCCCTGGGCTGAGCAAAGTCCCTCCTGCCCTCCTCTCTCTAGCTGGTCAAGATGGCTACCTGTGCAGAGGCTGGGCAGAGGGGATTGAGCTGGGTCTGCTGCCCACTCTGCCTGATGCTCCTGCCAAAGGGAGGCTGAAGACCCAGATGAGGGGAAGAGAGGAGAGGTGAGAGGGAGAGAGCCACAGAGAGAGCAGGAGGACTGCCTTTTCTAATGCTGTTCAGATGCTGAGGTACTTGCGGAGTCCCCTGGGTGGGCCTCCTCCTGGCAACTTCAGGATCAACTTAAGTCAACTTGGCTTCCAGCCACCGCTCTGGATGTTCTGATGCGGGGGAGGTCAGAGAGCCGAGCTGGGGCCTTGCCATCCCAGGTGAACAAAATCAACCATCAGGTGCTCTGCTAGACGGTCAGGAATCTGTGCAAACAGACCCACCCCTTCCCCAACCCTCTGCATCTCTCCTCTGAGTCTCTGTTTGATTTGGGACCTATAATAGGATAATGGAAACTAAAAGCATTCTTTTTTCCTGCTAAGATCTAAACAGTAGTGACCCTAATATATTATGCCAGAGTCTAAACGCCGTGTTAAGATAAAGGGGAAATGATATATTTTTAAAGAGCTCCTATATGCTGCTACCTTAAAAGCAACCGTGTCCGTTTCTTACAAGTAATGTTTCCTTAATTATTCATTTTCCTTGGCACTAGTTAAAGAGCCGGGTAATGACTTCTGTCTCTTTATATTTAGTCTATTATTGTTTGAAAAAGGCCAGAGGAAGGCCAGTACAGTGCAAAAATGATATTTGCTTTTTTTTTTTTAAATTTTATTGCAGACGGCCAACGTACAGGGTAACATAATCACCGGCAGCAGAGAGACAATGACGTTTTTATAGACCTCCTGGCAATGCTGGAGTGTGAAGGAGCCTGACAGGCCCTTGGCTTTCCAATCTGTCCTTTCAACTGTATTTCTCATCAGACTGACGGCTGGGCTACAGCTCGAAGCGAGCCCCCACGTCCCCGTCCAGATACCATTTTAAGAGCCTGAATAGCAACTGTCTGTTCAAATCTGGTGATTTTTATAGATGGGAACCCAGGGCAAATGCCTGCAGGATCCCCGTTCACACAGTTCCGGTGGGGCCCTCGCCCCAGCCCCATGGAAGCTGTGGTTGACTTCTCAGATTCCTCGCTGACTTCAAAGGGTGGAGAACACGATCACTGCACTGGGACGCTGATGGCTCGTGAGAATTCCCAACGCTTTCTCTTTAAGTAGGGTCTTTCTGCAGGGTCCTCTGAAAACTGCTTTCTGCATATGAGCCCATGTTGCTCTTTGTTTATTGAGGATGGATTAGTGGGAGGCTGCCCTTGGTATCCCAAACCTGGGTCAGCTCCCGCTTATGGGACATTTCTAGGCTGTGGATTTAACACAGAGGTAGACAAACATTGGACATTTGGAACTCCCTGGCTGCGAGAGAGGAGCACTGATTGGCTGCCCCACTCGGAGACTGAACCCCTTCACTCTGTCAGAGTCTTAGCTTCATAGCCCTTTTCTATTAAAGAGAAGCTACATGAGTAAGGCTTGTATCTTCTTCATTCATTCAAGGAAGATGTATAGAACCCCGCTACATGGGCTTTGCCCATGACGCTATCCTAGTCTGTTCCTACTTTTGTATTTTTCACTTTCCGTAGATTTTCACAGATAGTCCTGGAACGTTTCATGTTGGGACAGCGTCTCCTGGCTGAGTCTGGGGAATTACAGCATATTTTTTCAACGTCATGTCTCGTCTCACCAAACTGGTGGTTTCAAAGCTACTGGATTCTGGCAGCTTCTGACAAGTCCTGCTTATTGCACAAAAATCTAGAGGGAATTCCTCTCTGGCAGCAAGTTCCTGGAGGTTCTTGCTTAGTGAGGGTGTAGAAATGATCCCCATTTAAAAGGATGCTCAATTCTGAAAAACAGTCACTGTTATGCAAGGACTTTCCTCCCAATGTTGAAATAAAATCACTACTTAGCATCAGAAAAAGAAAATAAGGATGCTCAAAAATGAGGGCTTTTTTCCAGAGGCAGGGAATTCTGCAGTTCAGCAAAACCTGAAAGGTGAGCAGAGGGACAAGGTTGACCTATGTCTGAGATTCTCTCTGCTCCTGAATTCTGCCAGCTCCAGATCTCAGTGTCCATAGGGTGTTAAAGCAATATGTCCTTTAACCACTAAACTGATCAAACTGGGGGCCTTTCCAAGGTAGGAAGTATGTTTTCCCGATTTTTATAGTCTCAGGACCCAGCACAGTAGCTGACACAATAACACTGTCTATTTTTTTCTCTCTTTTTTAAAAGATTTAATATGTTATTTAATATTGCTTTTAACTTATCAGAGGAGTTGTTTTCTCCAAAAGGTTAATCACAGCTGTATTGAAAGAATATTTGGGGAATGCGGCAATATTGTATATATACGTACTCCACTTTATAAGTCTGCTGGAAATCCAAAAGGATTTGCCTTTGCGGAATTTGAAACAAGAGAATGAATAGCGAAAGCTATTGTGGTTGGTCTAGGACCTTTTGGAAGAAAACTTTTCTAAATCTTCCTGATTTAAAGAGTCCAGTTCTCTTTTGGAAGCTTCTATAGAAGCTTCTGGAGTTAATACAAGTAGCCTGTACCAGCAGGGAAGTAGACATTGCGTTTATCAGTGAATTCCCAGATGGTTGGCTCTTGCCCTGTAAATGCTTCTTTTTTAATGTTTACTTGTTTGATTGCTTTGTGTCTTAGGGCTTCCCAGGTGACTCAGTGGTAAAGATTCTGCTTGCCAATGAAAGAGATGCAGGTTTGATCCCTGGGTCAGGAAGATCCCTTGGGGGAGGCCTCAGCAACCCACTCCAGTATTCTTGCCTGGAGAATCCCATGGACTGAGGAGCCTGGAGGGCTACAGTTGATGGAGTCACAAAGAGTCAGACACGACTGCTACTGGGCATGCATGTTGGCGTCTCATTAAGGGTTTCCCTCCTTGGTTTCTGATCCTTCCTTTCTTTGTGTTTTCTCTGAAGCATCTCTGAGAGCTGTCACGTGAGTGTGTGTTGTGTCCTTGTGTGGCTCTTGGCTACACTTGATGAGCCATGAAGGGGCCTCCTGGGATACCCTGGGTCACACTGAAAAACATCTGAGAAGCCAAAAGAAGAAGAAAGTCAATCACACTGTTTCCAAAAGAGTGAAGTGAATGTGGCTGTGGACTGTGTTCCTTGGTGTATCAGATGCTCTGCTTCAACATGGCAACATTCAGCTGCGGTGCCCAGGCTGCCAGGGGCAGGCAGACTTCAGAGACTCTACTCCGCACAGTGGAAAGGGATTCTTCTGAGTCCCAGCCTCCGAAGTCCAAGTTGGCTGCCAGTCCTGAGGGTCTTGATGAGGAAGAAAGACTTGCCACCCACTTGACACAGGGCTCTGCAGAGTAATGGTGGGTGGTGGTGGTCACCATGGTGACTGGCTGCTCTGTGCTCAAGGGATATCTGAGGGCTAGCCTGCAAAGTAGAAGACTGGAGGTTGAGAGGGGAAGGGGGAAAGACAGTAATTAGGAGAGATGTTGATAGAAAACCTGAATTTAGTTGGAAAAAACCACATTAAAAATTTTTTTTTATGGCCCATTTTAAAAATAAAGTCTTTATTGAATTTGTTACAACATTGCTTCTGTTTTATGTTTTGGTTTTCTGGCTAGGAGGCATGTGGGATCTTAGCTCTCAGACCAGAGATCAAATCTGAACCCCCTGCACTGGAAGACGAAGTCCCAACCCCTGAACCACCAGAGAAGTCCCAGAAAAAGTACATTTTTAAAGTTATTTCTAACAGAGAAATCAGTCTACTTATAGATAATTTCAGAAGTAGTAAAGTTTTAGTCTGCAATGGAAGATAAATTTCTTTTCAACAATTTGTGTGATTTTCCTAAATGAATGAAGACAGTTCAGTGCCTGCCTCCTCCGTATTGGATGGTATCCAGATGGCTCCCTAGCTAGTGGTTGGTGGCCACCCCTCTACCCATGCCCATAGGGACTGACTCACATTCAGCTTCTTTGCTGCTGAATTAGTAGAACATAGCCTATTCCTGTTCTTTCATGTCCCTGGTGCCTGGGAAGTGCCTGGCATATAAAAAACACTCGATAGATATTTATTAAACAATCCAGGGAAAACATTATGGCAGTTTCTCTTTATTCGCTAAAAAAATATATATAGCATGAAAACTCTGGTTACAGATGTAATATATTTTCATGGAAGATATTTAGAAAAGACTGAAATTCAAAGAAAAATAAAACTCAGCACCAGCTTCACTGGGTGGATATGATAGCATATGTATTTCGGCGTCTATCCTTCTAGGGGATTTTCAAAGCCTCACTGACGTAGGAGCAGCACTCATGACATTGCAATGACCTACTTGTCAAAAGATGCTTCCAGTCCCCCTTGGCCCAAGTGCAGACGATCTCCTTGGCTCAGACTCCTCTCAACACCCAGTGGCCCCATGTGATTGTGTACGTGGTCCCAAGACCCAGCTGGGAATCTCGCACCCCTGAAGGCAGTGCAGGGAACCAGGTCATTGCGGGCAGCAGCCAAGGGAAAGGATGTTTCCTAGGGGCAGAGCAAGGCTCAAGGCCCCAGCTTCGGTGGCAGCAGTAAGAACAATTGCAGACCCAGCCTGGGTCCCCTTAGGGGACTGGTCGCACCACCCATTTCTCTCTCTGCCTGGAGATTTGGACAATACATGAGTGGGTGTGGGGGGAAGAGACCTCAAGAAGGACTGGACTTCTTGACAATGTCAACAGTGAGGTCTCCATCCATTAATTGAGAGAAAAAAAACTTAGCTGTCAATTTGTCTCCAAAGATGAGTAAATTAATGTTAGTTGCTAAGTCCTGTCCAGCTCTTCGCAATCTCATGGACTGTAGCCTGACAGGGTCCTCTGTCCATGGAATATAAGGCAAGAATACTGGAGTGGCTTGCTACTCCCTTCTCCAGGGGAACTTTCTGACCCAGGGATGGAACTCTGGTCTCCTGCATTGCAGACTAATTCTTTACTGTCTAATGGGTCACCTTTATATAATCAGATGCTTTTTTAAAAATAATTTTTTTTAGAATATTTCTAAAGATTAAGAATTTGGTAGCTTGTAAGAAGGAATATCATTGCTTAAATGTCTTACTGCTGCTACTGCTAAGTCACTTCAGTCGGGCCTGACTCTGTGTGACCCCATAGATATCAGCCTACCAGGCTCCCCAGTCCCTGGGATTCTCCAGGAAAGAACACTGGAGTGGGTTGCCATTTCCTTCTCCAATGCATGAAAGTGAAAAGTGAAAGTGAAATTGCTCAGTCGTGTCCGACTCTTAGTGACCCATGGACTGCAGCCCACCAGGCTCTTCCATCCTTGGGATTTTCCAGGCAAGAGTACTGGAGTAGGGTGCCATTGCCTTCTCCATAAATGTCTTAAGGTTTTACTTAAAATTTTAAAATTTTATTTGTTTATTTTTAAGATTATTTTTTGCTGTGGACCATTTAAAAACATCTTTATTGAATTTGTTACAATATTGCTTCTGTTTTATGTTTTGTTTTTTTGCCCCAAGGCATGTGAGATCTAAGTCCGCCAACCAGGGATTGAACTTGAACGCCCTGCCTTGGAAGATGAACTCTTAACCACTGGACCACCAGGGAAGTCCCTAAAGGTTTTAATGTATTGGTATAACTCTAATAATAGCACTTGTTCTGCATTTCAGGTATTTCCATGAGTGCTAAGAAAAGATATCTAATATAATCTACGTACTAATTACTGTGGAGGTTGATGTAATATTAGGCTGAGCTGGGTGTTACATTATTTTGGTATGGATAGTTTCAGAACCATACTGTTCCTTTTTATATGCCTCACAAAAATACGGGAACTGAAAACAGAAACTGAAATAAAATGAGTCCAAGGATTTGCTGGTTGATTGATGTCTGCTTCACCGACTTACAAAACATTTGAAATAGCTCTTTGCCACCTTGAACCTGGGGGATCCTGGGCAGAATCCCAAACTGTGTTCCTGAAACAAATACTCAAATATGTTCTAAGGCCTCAACTGTCAAAAGTAACTCTTCAATTCAAGTCCTAAATATTTGGCCTATTTCTTGGTAGCAAAACTGTCCAGACTTCATTTCCCTGGGAATCATCAATGCAAGAGCATTGCAACGGCATAAAATGTTGACGACAAAACTCTGATAGTTTTTTCTGCTTTGTTTCTCAAAACGTTTTCAGTGGAAATACTTCGACTGTCAAAACCCATCACTATTATGTTATTCATCTGATATGGGAAGTCTGACAAATACCATTTTTCTGATTTAAATGCAGTAATTTCTGAAGCATTGGGATCAGAAAGGAAGGCGTGTTAATTCCATTCTCGACAACACCTCTGCTTCCTTCTTGCATGAAATCTGACTTCAGGTTCAACTTCCCAGCCCATTTTCATCTCTCCTCTGCCTTCAGCCATCTTCTCTTAGTATTTACATTGTGACTTTGTGTTACATCAAGGGGAAACCATTCAAGATACTGAGAAGAGAAGATGCATGATAAGATGTATACTTTAGAAAGTTTTATTTTTTTGTCATTGGACAGAGGATACATGGAAAGGGGATTAGACTGCTCAGTGAACTTGGGCATTGGCAGTGGAGGTAACAAGGACAAGGAAGAGAGATGCTTTAGAAATAGACAGTTACACCTGACAAGGATTTTTAGCCTAACATGATGACTAGGTGTTGAGCCTGTGACACTAAGAATATGTGCGGCCATAAGCAAAGACAGGAGATAAAACAGAAAGAGGCTCCTGTAGGGAATGTCTGCGTAGTTGTTTAGTTACTAAGTTGTGTCTGATTCTTTTATGACCTCATGGACTGTAGCCCACCAGGCTTCTCTGTCCATGGGATTCACCGGCCAAAAATACTGGAGTGGGTAGCCATTCTCTTCTCCAAGGGATCTTCCCAACCCAAGGGATTGAATCTGGGTCTCCTGCAGTGCAGGCAGATTCTTTACCATCTCAGCCACCAGATAGGCAAATAAGGACATATAAAATCCTCAGCAAAGTCGAGGGGGAGGGCAGGAAAAACAGGTCATGTTTTCAAAGGAGCAAAACCTGGAGGGAGGGGTGTCCCAGGGAAGAGAGAGCAGTGTCCAAATTTGGGACTTACTAATCTAGAATGAGGTCAAAGAGCCTAGCTGGATTTGGCAACGAGAAGAGAGGGTTGACCTAGGAAAATGCAGCTTGGGAGGAGGGTCAGGGTGGTGTCTGACTGCAGGTTGGCTGCAGGTACAAGAAGAAGGTGAGAAAAAAGAAGTGAGCTTGACTTTCAAGGATAAAGAGAAGGAAACAGTGATAACTGGAGGGTCTGTAGGGTCATAAAAGTTTCTTTGCTGGGTTGGGTGGTTTTGGTTTCCTTTTAATGCAGAGAGAGGTCCATTTCCAGATTTCTGTATTTGCTTCCAAGACAGTCTTGTAATCCCAATTTCATTAAGGATCATAGAAAATATGGATCATCCATTCCTGAGGATGAAGGCCTATTCTTCATGCAAGTTTAAATAAGACAGGCTTGTTTGGATCTAAGACTGTCTAGTTAATCAAGATAAATGATTTGAAACTGTTAGAAAGGCTCAGTTTTCTTTTCTTTTTCCTGGAAAATCGCAGTCTGTTTATGATCAACTTAACCAGACAGGACAAGGAAATTGCACTGTATTTGGGAACATGGATGGAAAGATAAAGAGAGCCTGTGTGTGTTTTCTGCTCTCAGAGGTCTTTTCAATCTGCTCTGGGTGCAAATCTTTTCTGCCTCACGAATGGTAGTTAACACACACACACACACACTCTCATACACATCATGACAACTCTGGAACTCTACAGACTACACCTCAGTTTTCCCAACATCAGTCACAAATGGGATCCCGTGATTAGGTCTCTTGTGTCCCAGTTCAGGAAAGTGGCATTTATCCCTGGTTCTTACCAGTGCTGTGAACCCAGAAGTCAGTTTTCCTGCTCTGCTCTGTCCGACCATAGCAGGTTGTTCATAGTGTTACCAAGTCCAAACTTGCTCTGCTCGCTGCATGATAAATCAATGAATCTAAGACCAGATCAGGTGTTGGGATGAGGAACAGATTTTATTTGGGAGCCAGCTGACTGAGAAGATGGCAGGCTAGCACCTCAAAATAACCATCTTGTCGGGGCCTGGATGTCAGATTCTTTTATGGATCAGAGATGGGGGAGAAGGTGAGGAAACAAAGTAAAGAGACCTTGAAATTCTTGCAAATATCTCCTAGAATGGCAAGCCTCAGATAGGGGGATGTGTTAGTTTCACTTCCTTACAGTCTCTTCATGGGTGGTGTGAAATTGAATATCTCCTGTCATATTAGCAAACAAAAATGTCACGTCTATCTGTGATTCAGGCCTCCCCATATGTGAATTTCTGGGCCCACCATAAGCAGCAGACAGGGGAACTGGGTGCTGCCGTTTGCCAAACAAAGAATTCAAGAATCTCACAGTTCTTCATGGGTGGGCAGGGTCAGATGATCTCCCTGCAGCAGACCATCATGAATGCCTGCTGCAAAAGTGGCAGAAGGGTTAAACTCACAGAAGCAGATCCAGCATAAATTCAAAATTAACCCTTCCTGGTTACAATAGCTCTGTTATTAGGATATATTTACTCTATTGAGTAGATCAAAAATTTCGTATGGTTACAGAAAAAATTAATGATAATATCGGCTAACCTGATAAATTATTATTTTTTATAATTTTGTTTGTTTATTTATTTATGGCTGTGCTGAGTCGTTGTTGTGTGGGTTTTGCTCTAGTTGCGGCAAGTGGGGGCTACTCTTTAGCTGTGGTGTGCAGGCTTCTAATTGTGGTGGCTTCTCTTGTTGTGGAGCACAGGCTCTAGGGCGCCCAGGCTTCATAGTTGCGGCATGTGGGCGCAGTCGTTGAGGTTTCCCCGGCTCTAGAGCACAGGCTCAATAGTTGTGACCCACGGGCTTAGTTGCTGTGTGGCATATGGGATCTTCCCGGACCAGGGATCGAACCCCTGTCTCCTGCATTGGCAGATGGATTCTTTACCACTGAGCCACCAGGGAAGTTCCTGATATATTATTATGATGTTATTTCTCTCATTGGAACCTGAAAAGCAAAGACTACCTTTTAATTTTGCTGTTGTTATTGTCAAATATCTCCGGTGTTTTGCATTGTGCCCGGGAGAGTCTATTGGGTACATGAATAAATGGAAAGGTAAACAACCTAATTTATACTGACTTTTGGGGACGACCGAGGATGAGATGGCTGGATGGCATCACGGACTCGATGGACGTGAGTCTGAGTGAACTCCGGGTGATGGTGATGAATAGGGAGGCCTGGCTTGCTGCGATTCATGGGGTCGCAAAGAGTCGGATACGACTGAGTGATTGAACTGAACTGAACTGAACTTTCCTTACAAGAGCAGTGGCATGACATCCAGGCTTTGCTATCTGGCTACTCCGTGTGCCTGTATGATCCAAGGAGTCAAGCCTATTCCAGGGCCCTTCCCCCCCAAAAGTATTTCTCTCCTCGAGCAGCCTGCCCTAGGCCTCTTATGCTGGTGTCAAGGGGGTCCATATACTTCTAACACAGATGGGCCAATTTACCTAGAAATTGAGGTTATTTTCATGGGACTCAAAAGATCTGGGATATCTCCATAGTGTATTTTGCCTTAGGTGTAATTTGTGGTTTTCCTTTTCTTGCCAGAAGTTCTGATTTCAAAAGACCACTTCAAATTAAGATGAGAGCATCTTGATTCAGTTCATAATTCAGCACATAAATCTCCAGCTCATCCACTCTACTACCCTTCTTGACAGATTTCTGGACGTCTTTGAATCTATAGAGACTATTGTCTCAGACTGGCTGCTCCAGAATCGGAGATGCTGATGGCCTCTTAGACGCCATTCATTGTTCAGAGTTAAGAAAGTTGGGCCTTTTCCCAAATGCGCAGAAAAAAGTTATTGTTTTTTTGGCCCAGGAGCTTGCAGGGTCTTATTTCTCTGACCAGGGATTGAACCCTCACCTTCGGCAGTAAAAGCAGGGAGCCCTAACCACTGAACCACCAAGGAAGTCCCAGAAAAAGAATTTTAAATATCCATTGCCCTGCTGGCTCTTGACCACTTTCCTTCCCTTTGCATCCAAACATCACTGCTGCTGCTGCTGCTGCTGCTGCTAAGTCACTTCAGTCGTGTCCGACTCTGTGCGACCTCATAGACAGCAGCCCACCAGGCTACCCCGTCCCTGGGATTCTCCAGGCAAGAACACTGGAGTGGGTTGCCATTTCCTCCTCCAACGCGTGAAAGTGAAGGCGCTCAGTTGTCTCCGACTCTTAGCGACCTCATGGACTGCAGCCTACCAGGCTCCTCCGTCCATGGGATTTTCCAGGCGAGAATACTGGAGTGGGTCGCCATTGCCTTCTCCGAAACATCACTGATCCTGTCTTTATTCTCTATTCCTTTTCATTCCCCAATCCTTCAGTGAAAACAATGGTTCAGAATTTGAGTGTAAGTAAAAATTTTACAGTCACAAAGCCCACCGAGTTCTGTAAAATTTCTGTAGGTTTCCAGAGAGCAGAGACAGCACCACAGCTGTGGACCAACATGCCCCCAGTGGCAAGGTACGGGTCTTAATGGCAATGCATGTCGGGAGTCTGCAATTAAGACTTAGTGCTCATGCAGTGTATCAGTCAAGGATAGGATATGTCATGTCGTGTAACAAGCAGTTCTGAAGTTTCAGCAGCTTAACACAACTCCGGTTTATTTCCCACCCCTCTGTATGTCCATCATGAAGACAGGCTGATGGGGATCACATCCATTGTTGCAGAGGCAGCAAAGGACATGGCAAATTCACACACTGAATCTTACATGAGCCATCACATCTTCACTCCTTCCTTTGGTTAAAGCAAGACCTACCCCTGCATCTGACCTCAAGTGTACAGAGTAGTGCAGCCCTAGCATGAGCATGCAAGATGGAGCTAGCAAAGAGAGCTGACAGCCACCATGGAAGTTGATAGAAAATTCTACTTTTTTTTTTTCCCTTTTAGACTTTGGAAGAAAGAACCAGGCTTGCTTGATGTTTGCACTGAATAAGACTCCAGAATCTTGAACAGTCTGGCTGGAGGAAAGTCTAAAGGAGATACTAAACCTGCTGGTTCATGGGGGAAAGCTCTGGCAATTAAATGAGCTATTTCATGTAGAGTGCAAAACAGAGAGAGAGGTGGCAGTTTGGTATGTAAAATTAAGGTAAAATAAATTAAATCAGAGACTTCCCTGGCAGTCCAGTGGCTAAGACTCTGCACTCCCAAGGCAGGGGCTGCGGGTTTGATCCCTAGTCCTGGGAGCCAAGATACCGCATGCCTCTCAGTGCAGGCAAAAAATAAAATACAAAATAAAATGAAAAACAAATCAGGGACATGTTCAATGAATGAATGAATGAGACTTCACTCAAATGGATTTACACTTCTCTCTTATAAACATCCTCTGTAACTCTTCTTGGGTACTTTTCCATGGAGATCCTTCCCCTTTCATTCAACTGCATTATTACAACAGGTAAGAATAAGCACTCACCCTTCTCCCTTGATAAGAAGACACCATAATCAGGTTTATCCTTCTCCCAGGAAGCTTTCTTAGGTGAAATTGAGAATTGTTTTTTTCTTAATAAATGGGAGCCAAATGCTGAATGAGGGTCAGTGAAGCATGAACTATGACAAAAAAAAAACAAACCACTTAGATTTTATCCCGGAGCACAGAAATTTACAGATCGCAAAACTCTTTTGTCCCAGTGTGTTGGATTGTGCTTTAAAAACTCCAAAAACAAAGCATTTGTTTTGCAGCATGAAAACAAAACAGAGATGTACAAGGCAAAGCTGAAAATCTTTCTTCTGCTATGTCCAACCAACTGAGGTAGCTGATACACACAGAGAGGAGCAGTCCCTTCTTTTCTACCTGAACACACACACCTGTTACTACAGAGTCCATTCTCATAAACACGCAGCGTCTCCCCTCCCTCCCCTTCTGCCTCTTCCTTCCTCCCTCCTTGTCTCCTTCCCCATGTCCCTTCCTTCTTTCTTTCAGTTTTTCTTCCGTAAATGAGATTTCTGTACACACATTACTCAGAAACTTGTCAAATTTAATACGAACATCTCTCTAGATCAGTGTTTTACAAACTGTAAGTTTAACCATTTGTGTACCATAAAATTAATTTGCTCGGTCTTGATTGGAAATTTTTAAGTAAAAATAACATAGGACAGAATAGTAATTATCAGAGAACTCACTGTGATCAAGGTAAGGATTGTTTTATGAGAATTTTGTATCATCTTCCCATCTATAAAGGGGGATAATAATAGTGCCTACCTCATGGTTGTTGTGGAGACAGCAATGGCATCCCACTCCAGTACTCTTGCCTGGAAAATCCCATGGACAGAGGAGCCTGGTAGGCTGCAGTCCATGGGGTCGCTGAGGGTCGGACATGACTGAGCAACTTCACCTTCACTTTTCACTTTCATTCACTGGAGAAGGAAATGGCAACCCACTCCAGTGTTCTTGCCTGGAGAATCCCAGGGACGGGGGAGCCTGGTGGGCTGCCGTCTATGGGGTCGCACAGAGTTGGACACGACTGAAGTGACTTAGCAGCAGCAGCAGCATGGTTGTTGATAGTAGTAGAATTAAACGAGCTATTATATGTCAAGTGCTTAGAACAGTAGCTGGCCCTTGGTAAGAAAATATAGCTATGTGATCATCACCATCGGCCTCTTCCTTCTTCACCCCCCTCCTCTTCCTCCTCCTGTCTGGCGTTCACTTTTTGTTCAAATAAGAGGGTAGAGAAAGGCATTTTATTTGCTTTTTAAAAAATTTATAATACAATTTTTTAAAAAAAGATGTTTCCAGTTCTTTTCTTTGGCACTTGGGATCTTAGCTCCCTGGCTAGTATCAAACCCAAGACCTCTGCTCTTGCTCTTAACCAGTGGACCACCAGGGAAGTCCCTATAACACAGGTTTTATAAGCAATACATGCATCCTTTCTTGGAGAATGACTACATATTTATACTTAATTTGAAGCAACAATCAAAAGTTCAATAAAACTCAATAAAATAAAGTTGCACTCCATTTGGTCATTTAGAGTAATTTTGAAGGGATTGTCTATTCACAGAACAATTAAAGGCAATAAAAATTGCCAAGCATCTCAGTGTAGACCACAGAATTTTCAAAGTTAAGTGGTGTTGATGTAAGTCACTTTTGTTGTCATGAAGACTGTCTCTCAGACACCAAATGACAATTTGTCAAAAACAACTGGCAGACTTTCAGGAAAAATTCATTTCCAGTAACATTTAATCACATTAAGGACTTAAATTACTACAAAAGAGAGGTGTAGGATATTTACACTTTAATTGCCCTTTAATTTGTGCTAGCCTGTGCTGCTTGTGAGATTGGTCAGCTTTTCATGTCTATTGGCCTTTTGCATTTAGTCATGGACAGATGTGAGAGTTGGACCATAAAAAGGCTGAATGGCTAAGAATTGATGTTTTCAAACTGTGGTGCTGGAGAACACTCTTGGTCCCTTGGACTGCAAAGAGATCAAATCAGTAAATCCTAAAGGAAATCAACCTTGCATATTCATTGGAAGGACTGATGCTGAAGCTGAAACTCCAATACTTTGGCCACCTGATGCCAAGAGCTGACTCACTGGGAAAGATCCTGATGCTGGGAAAGTTTGAGGGCAGAAAGAGAAGGGGCAGCAGAGCCTGAGATGGTTAGTAGCATCACTGACTCAATGGACAAGAATCTGAGCAAACTCTGGGAGACAGTGGGGGACAGAGGAGCCCGGCTGCAGTCCATGGGGTCGCAAAGAGTCAGAGACAACTTAGTGACTAAACAGCCACAGAGTGGGAAAGCGGGGGTGGGATGAACTGGGAGATTGGGACTGACATATATACACTACTGATACTGTGTATAAAATATATAACTATTGAGAACATACTACATGTGTGCTCATTTGCTCAGTCACGTCCAACCCTTTGTGGCCCCATAGACAGTAGCTTGTCAGGTTCCTCGTCAGTTCCTGGAATTTCCCAGCAAGAGTACTGGAGTGGGTTGCCACTTCTTACTTCAGGGGATCTCCCTGACCCAGGGATTGAACCTGCGTCCCTTGTGTCTCCTGCATTGGTTGGCAGATAACTAATGAGAGCTTACTCTATAGCACAGGGAACTCAGTGCTCTGTGGTGATTAAATGGGAAAGATACCTAAAAAAGAAGGGATGTATGTATATGTATAGGGCTTTCCAGCTGGCACTTATATATGTGAAAGTTGTTCACTCGTGTCCAACTCTTTGTGACCCCATGGACTATATAGTCCATGGAATACTGGAGCCAGAATACTGGAGCAGGTAGCCTTTCCCTTCTCCAAGGAATCTTCCCAACCCAGGGATGGAACCCAGGTCTCCCATATTGCAGTCAGATTCTTTACCGGCTGAGCCACAAGGCACTAGTGGTAAAGAAACTGGCTGCCAGTGCAGGAGACATAAGAGATGCAAGTTGGATCCCTGGGCCCGGAAGATCCCCTGGAGTAGGAAACTGCAACCCACATTTCATTTCATTCTTCACATAGACCTTTTCCTATTTTTCATGTAGATTCCTTAGGAGTTTAAAGTTTCTCATGTGACCATTAATGGAATTTTAAAAATTCTTTTTCTTCTAAATGACTTCTGTTAGTATAAAGGCAATTTTTCACTTTTGTGTATTTACTAGTCTTACAAAGAACCCAAGTTTGCCCTTTAATTCTAATAGCTTTTTAAAAAATGACTATATTTTCTTGAGTGTTCTAGGCATATGGTTAATCTATAAATATAGTTTGCTCTTTTCGTTTCCAAATTTATGCCACTCATTTTATTTTCTTTTATTATTGCATTAGCTAGAATCACCAAGACAATGTTGCATACAAATGACGCTGGAAGGCATCTCTTTTTTCTTTCTGGCTTCAGTGAGCTTACTTACTATTTTACATTTAATATTGTGTTTGAGCTTAGGCTTTGATAATAGTCTTTATCATGCCTGAAGCATTTTTGTTTATTTCAGCAATAGTTGTGACTGCTGAAATTTATCAAATGCCTTTTCACTGCCTCCATATTTAATTTGTTGTTGCAATGAATTCTACAGATAGATGTTTTCATATTGACCCATCTTGCATTCCTAGAACACATAACTAGTTTCAAGGCAAAGAGGGAAAAAACAGTAAAAGAAAAGGAAGAGGAAAGCTCTGTGTGAACGTGTGTAGAGAAAAAGAAAGCAGGCCCAGAAATGTGAATAGCAAGTGTGGTATTATTATTGATGTTTGGATTTATCAGGGAAAAAAAGCAAAACTTCCAAGAATGTGAAACAAAACAAAAACACAATCTTGTTTCCAAATAGGCCTGATTCCTTTTTTGGCAAGGTACCAAGGGGAGTTCTGCCTTCTGATCCCAGAGTAGATGAGTAAACTATGTTCCATCTGGTGGACAGAAGTTTTGGCATAATGTTCATGTAAAACTGTTGGGGCCAGGGGGGGATAAGGACTGTGGTCTTCTCAGGATTTGAAAAAGGTTGCAAATACTATTTCTATACTTACTACTAAATAAGTGAATTATTTGTCTCTTCCAGTGTCCACACAGTGTCCAGGTGGTCATTAAGAAGAGTTATTTTTGGATCACAAATCTATCTCAAAGCTGCAGGTCTCCTAATTTCTCACCAAGCTTAAGGGCAAAGATCTAGGGGACAGAGCCTGACAGGTGGTCACCGTGGAGGCTGGCATGACAAAGCAGAGCTGGGGCAGGAGGCAGACGCAGAGGCTGCTGATCATAGAATCATGCACGTCAGAATCACAGCGACAGCTCAGACTCCAACCCAGACAGTCTCCTGTAACTGTCCAGGGTCAGGACCAGTCATCTTACTTTTCAAAGTGCCTCAGTCCTGGGCAATTGTAAAGAAAATCCTGGGTTGACAACGGTTGGAGAAATGGTTCTTAAAGAATGGTTCCTGTACCGTATATACCAGCATCACCTGGAAGCTTGCTTGACAGGTAAATTCTGGATCCCATCTAGATGTACTGAGTCCAAAACTCCGGGTGTGGGGCCCAGCTGTCTGCCTTTACTAGGCCCCCAGCGCTTTCTGATAAGGCGTGAGATGCACTATGGCAGGGTTGCTCCGTGGGTTAGAGAGCCATATCCCTAAGGGATCACTGACACTGAAGGAAAGACAATTCTGAGGAAACATTTCTTTATTTTTTTCATTTAACTAAAAAAAAATTTTTTTAATTGTAGTTGCTTTACAATGTTGTGTTAGTTTCTGCAGTATAATAAAATAAATCAGCTATACACACACACACACACATATATCCCCTCCTTTTTGGATTTCCTTCCCATTCAGGTCACCACAGAGCACACAGTGGGGTTCCTTGTGCTATACAGTAGGTTCCCATTAGTTATCTATTTTACACATGGTTTCAGTAGTGCATATACATCCCAGTCTCTTAATCCCACCTCTGATGAACCCCCACTTGGTGTCCCTACATTTGTTCTCTGTGTCTCTGAGACAACACTTCTAATTGCTACAGAATGTCCAGCGGTGATGGGGATCCGAGGGAAGACGTTGACTTCAGTTGACGAGGGGAGCAGAGGTCTCCCAAAGCAGTTTCAGTGGAGAGGTGAGGGTGCGAGAGTCATGATTTTCAGAATTAAGGGAGAGGAGAGGGTAAAGAACGGTGGGAGTATGTATGGCCTGTTTGTTGCAGATCCTTGGCTGAGAAAAGGCACAGAAAAGTTGTGTCTGGAGGTGGCAATTAAGTTCATGCAAAGAGGATTTTTGTTTTCCTCTTTTTGGGAAAGAAAAAAATGGTTTGGAAACAGAGAAATTCCTGCAAAGACAGAAGGATTGGTGTTTGGAAATTAAAAAAAAAAAAAAAAGTGATTCTTCATTTTCAGAATCAGGAAGAGATGTCCTTTTGACTAAAGGTTTATCTGGGTAAACCAACAGTTCCTTTCCTCTGGTTTTGCGTTGATATTTTGCAGCTAAAGGATACACTTTTAAGGGAAAAAGTGGTTTTCTTCCCTTGGTCTCAGTTCAGTTCAGTCCAGTCGCTCAGTCGTGTCCGACTCCCTTGGTCTAAATGTGGGGAAACACTCCAGGGTGCCCTGTGTTCCCAGGTTTAAAGGCACCTTCTTAGGTGCCCACGTGGGGTCTCTGAGGTGCCGCGGAGAGGGGGCCCTTCTGCTGCCCCAGCTCCTCCCACGGGCAGCATCCGCTGAAATCTTTGCCCTTGCAGGTCCATCGTCTGCCTGGAGATGCAGAACGCATGCGCACCCCACCTGCCACATCGCCGCAGTCCACCTCGACAGATCGACCTCATTTCTGATCAGCAGCTGTGCAGCCTCCTTTATTTTCTTTGCTGTTTAGAATTAGCTTGGGGCTTGACTTTTTTTTTTTTTTTAAGGCAGGAGTTTTCAGAAAGGATGCTTCTTTGCAGTTTTTTGCCTTCTTGCTTGCCCCCGCCCCCCAGTTCCCCCCTCCACGCTCTTATTCACAAGGTTACAGTTTTAGACCTTCTGTTGGTGCCTGTTCTCCTTCAGTTCCAGCTCATTTGCTTTGTTTTCAGACTAACCTCCCCGCTTTCTCTGTCATCACCCTGGGGGCACACCTGAGGGTGCTATTTTTAGGACTTCTACTGTAAATGTCTGACACAAGCTGCTTCCTGTTCTGGAAATCTCACAACAAAGAAGTCTCTTCAATTAGCATAATTACTATCGGTCCTGCAGGCATAAATCTGCGCCTGCCCCCCACTCCTCATCAATTCCCAGTCAGGCTCTGGGGCTATTAAGACTCAGGACCAACAGGGATCAAGGATCAGCGTTTCTTTGCCAGCGGCAGGTCCTGGTCTCTGCTGAAGTATTCACTTCCACTGGAGTTAGGGCGAAGCCTGGAGGGTTTGGATGGTGGGAGGATGGGGAGGAAGACTGATATCAGCTAGCTAACCATTCAGAACAAGAGCAGGACCACTAGCAAAATTAGATCTTGGCTCACAAGGAAGAGGTTTGTGTCTCAATGACTCATTTGTTACAGTTTTATTTTCACTTCCTGTTAATCCTAGATACCCCAATCAGGGACTCCATTTAATATGGAGATGAGAACTCTTTTGTAACAACCATGATGTCCCCTGTCTCCTGTTTCTGTGAGGGCATTACATGGCAGTGTTCTTTCCAGGAGGTCATCTCTCTTTAGAAGCATCACATTCTATTGGGGAGTGGTGATCTTTGCTTCATTTTATAAGCCCGCAGCCCCACATCTCAGTTGCAGGATGTCTTTTACCAAAACAAAGGAGCAGGTTTAGGATCCTAGAAATGAAGTTTCACTGATAACCGAAACAACCTGGTTGATTGTGCTGGTTGATCATTATTTATAATGCATTGTTCTTTTTAAAAATGGTCCTTTGACTCTAGCATAACAGATAATGTTAAAAAGAAAGCACCAAGCTCACATTCATGAGCTGTACGTGTAACAGCTGTAATCCACAGACATGGATTAGCTGTACTTGGGTATTGATCCACACAATATTGATTCATGACTCTGCAATGTACTCTGGCATAGAATTTCTAAAGTTTTAGTCTGAAATATTTGCATTTTTCAAAACTTTGTTTACTCTGTCCCCTGATGCTGGGAAAGATTGTAGGCAGGAGGAGAAGGGGACAGAAGATGAGATGGTTGGATGACATCACCGACTCAATGGACATGAATTTGAGCAAAGTCTGGGAGATGGTGAAGGACAGGGAAGCCTGGTATGCTGCAGTCCATGGGGTTGCAAAGAGTCAGACAGGACTGAGGGACTGAACAACAGCAACAACTGTTTGTTTTGTTCTGTTGCCAGTAATAAGGAGATCAAGTCTGTAGAAGCTAAGAGAGAGAGAGAGAATTTTACTGGCGTGCTTCTCTTAGCCCAGAGGTAGTTTTAGCTTGATGCATGGTTTAACCTATAGGTTCAAATGATCAGAACTTGATTTCTCCCCTTTCGTGTTTGTGGGATTTGGTTTGGTTGATGTTTTTTCCTTAGGCAGGCTCTTTCCTCTTAGTGACAAAACAGTTGCAGAAGCTCCAGCCTATGAACTTGGATTTTGTGGGCAGGAGCATGGGTTCTGTGGTTAGGATCACCTGGATTCTAATCTTACTAATCGGGTGACTTTAATCAAGTTACCTTTCATTTGCAAGCCTCAGCCTGTGAAAAAGTCTCCTAATAAAGTGTCTCTCTTCTGGTGACTGTGAGGATTAAATCAGATAATCTACGTAAAGCGCTTGAAGGTTCCTGGTGCCTAGCACCTAGAGAAAAGACAGAGGAGAATTCCCCCAGCATCTTCCTTTACACCTGTTTTCTTCTTATCTCCTGTTAGAAAAGAGGACTACTCCTCCTCTGGGTAAAGGCCAGCTTCCTTCTTGTTCTCAAGCCTCTCCCTCTCTCCTTTGTAAAGCTTTTGTTTCTTTGGTCTCCATATCCTGCCTTGTACATCCTTCACTCTGAACTAGATGTTTTCAAAATGCAAACACGAGAAAAGCAGAGCTGTGCTAGAGCCAGAGTCACAGGTTAGTAAAGGCCAGTTCCAAGCATTTCTTTCCATCTTTACGTACAGTGATATCACATAGGTAGCTGGAAATCAATCCCCATGAGAGCCTTTATGCTGCAGAAATTGGCCAATGCTGCATTATAGACCAAAGTTTGACTCCAGAGAGCCAGTGGTTAAACATTTACCAATGCACCACTGATAAAAACAAATAAGTATAACTCATTAAAAATGAACAAACCCCAAACTTTCCTGGAGTCCAAACCCTCCTTAACCTTAACAGCCAAGCATCTCCCAAGGGGTGGTCTCTATGCTATCACCCTCTTCCCCACCATATTAATCCTTCAACTTCCCACATTAGAGCTTTTGCTCCTCATACGCATCTGAAACACCTTGCCAAGGGCTCTGGGGACCTCTTGCTTCCTGAACAAGTGGATATCACTTTGTCTTTATCCAACATATCAAATAAAAAAATGTTCTTAGATGCTCTTGGCATTAATGATGGCTACATCCTTCTTGGAACATTTTTCTACTTGGCTTATAATTCAAAGATCTTTTTTTTCTTCTTTTCTCAACTGGATCTTTTTTTCTTAGACCCTTATGACACGAGATAGATGCAGGTTTGATTCCTGGATTGGGAAGATCCCCTGGAGAAGGGAAAGGCTACCCATTCCAGTATTCTTGGGCTTCCCTTGTGGCTCAGTGGTAAATAATCTGCCTGCAATCAAGAGACACAAGAGATGCAGGTTTGATCCCTGGGTTGGGAAGATCCCCTGGAGAAGGGAAAGGCTACCCATTCCAGTATTCTTGGGCTTCCCTTGTGGTTCAGTGGTAAGGAATCTGCCTGCAGTGCAGGAGACATAAGAGATGCAGGTTCGATCCCTGAGTTGGGAAGATCCCCTGGAGAAGGGAAAGGCTACCCATTCCAGTATTCTGGCCTAGAGAATTCATGGGGTTAGAGTCGGATATGACTGAGCAACTTTCACTTTCAAACTGGTTCTTTTTCTCTTAGTCCCTTAGGCTCACTCCTCCTTCTTTGTTGTTTAGCTGCTAAGCCATGTCCGACTCTTTTGCGACCCTGTGAGCTGTAGCCCAACAGGCTCCTCTGTCCCTGGCATTTTCCAGGCAAGAACACTGGAGTGGGTTGCCATGCCCTCCGCCAGGGGATCTTCCTGACCCAGGGATCTAACCTACATCTCTTGTGTCTCCTGCATTGCAGGCGGATTCTTTACCACTGAGCCACCAGGGAAGCCCTCCTCCTTTACTAAATTTCGAACCTGTTGAGGTTCCTTGAGTCTTCGATATTAACTTTCTCCTAGGTGAGTCTCTCCGTTCTTCTCTGTTTAAGTACCATTTTGATAGTGGTCATTTCAAATTCCTCTAAAGCCCAGGCCTTTCTTCTGAGTCCAGACCCACTTCAACTCCCTGATGTATTCCTTAGGATGTCACAGAGAACAGTTGAACTTAGTGCAACCCAAACAAAATTCCTGACTTTCCTCCTCCCAAAAAAGCCCCTTGAACTCCCAACATGACACACAGTCTCCCTGCACCACACATCTTCCCCGAACATGACACATAGTCACAAGACTTTCCTGAATCCATGTGTGTTACCACTTAACGGGTTCAGCTTGAAAGCATAGGAGTCATTTTTGATTTTTCCTTTTCTCTCAACTGATGCCCAAACTATCACCAAATCCCTTCTGTTTTCTCTCCAATTTCCCTCTTTTCTTCAAATCTACTGTTGCTACATTAGTTCTCAGCTGCCGTGGTTCCACTAGATTTTCAGAATTCCTCCTTCTCTCTCTTCCGGTTATACTGCCTTTTTCTTTAGTCCCTCGTTACATGCTTCTGAACCTGGTGGGCTGCAGTCCATGGAGTTACAGAAGAATCCGACACAACTTAGTGACTAAACAGCAGCAACCACCTTCCTCTGAGCCTTTGCACATGCTGTTCCTTCTTGCCTGGAACATCCCTCACTCTGCTCTTCACCTGGTTACTCTTGCTCATCTTTTTCCACTCAGCTGAATTCCTGATACCCCCTCACTGAGATAGGCGCTTCTTTTAGACTGAATTCCCTCACTGAATTCTTTACTTTGGAGACATTGATCGTAGTTTCATCTTTACATTTTTATGAATTAATGAATGCCTGTCTTCCTCATCTTTTCATACTGTTCATGAGGTTCTCATGGCAAGAATACTGGACTGGTTTGCCATCCCTCCTCCAGTGGACCCTGTTTTGTCAGAACCCTTCACTATGACCCCTGTTCATCTTGGGTAGCCCTGCCCAGTATGGCTCATAGCTTCCTTGAGTTATGCAAGCCTCTTCACCACGACAAGGCTGTGAGTAACAGGATCTTCCCCACTGATCATAAGAATCAAGAGAGCAGGAGCGGTTCCTTGTTTTATCCCCAATGTCTTGTAAGCCCAGTAAGACATTCAATATATAGTTGATGAGTGAATGAATAGAAATTGTATTAGTAACACTAGTGTCAAGTTCATACGAAGATGATACCCTCTGTGCCAGTGAGGTCAGGGGAGCTGAGGAACCCACAAACTCCAAGACCTTCAGACTAAAGGCCCCCAGTCACAGAGAAGAGAACTTGGCAGCAAGTGACTGTAAGGCATGCTTGACCCTCCAAATCCCGCATCCCAAGAACCATGGGGGTGTCTTTGGATGGTTTCTCAGGTCTGCATCTGAGTGTACCCTCAGCTTCCACCAGTGGATGCTGACCCTTGATCACCTGGGCAAAAAGCAACAAAGTGTTAGCTTCTCACCGTACCTAACAGATGGCTGTTCAGCACATCTACTCTTAACTTAGATCTCATCTGAGACCCAGTTTTCATAGTCTTGGATTTTTATTTTTCTTTAAATTGTATTCAGGTTTGATCTTCTCACACTACAGTTCCTCCTACCTTAACTGCACCCTGAAACTGTGTCTTATTTTAAATCAATCATCTTCCTGCATCTTCTGGAATATCCCTGGCTACATTGCACCAGATTTTGTAGGAATGGATCCCAAAGCTTCCCTCAGTGCCTCTTTTTTTTAGGTTCTTCTCTTTAAACTCTATGTGGTGACTTACATAGAGCTTATTGCAGCCTCATAGCCTGGCGTGCTGCGATTCATGGGGTCGCAAAGAGTCGGACACGACTGAGTGACTGAACTGAACTGAACCTCCTGATGGAGTTAGCGCTTTCGCTCAAATCACCTCCAATTTGAAACAATTTGTGATTCCCATAATAGGCTCACTTCCCCAGCTCTTCTGAATGGTACTTTAAAAAAAGCTTCCATTTTCTTATCGGAAGCAGCTGAGAAGGAGACAAAGAAGAATAATAAAATCTATCTCCCATAGGAGGAAGGAAGGGTGCAATAGGATTGCCAGGATTTTGTATAAGGATTACAGAAAATCAGAACTAAACAGGAATGTTTCACATGAGACCAAAGAATGTTAAGGCCACCCTGGTGAAGCCATTGCCAAGGGCACTGTGTGTAATGCTGGTCTAGTACAGGTTGTCAACGGCTCCATTTCATTCATCTGCAAATGTTTAATCTGTGCTAAATTGTACTCTTTTGGGCACCCGCTTCCGCCATCAATCTCTTTTTTGGTGGCATCAAATCAGCCATTCGTTACCTGTGTTTGGCAGAAATGAGGTAGAATTGATGTCAGGGCTGCATCACCAGTGTTGTAACCTGGCGGTTGGTATCATCTAGACACACCTTGTGCTGCGTTTACCTGGCTTCATGCAACCTCCTCTAGTCCACCTGTTGTCCCTCCCACTGGAATTTTCTGTTCTCCCTGTCTGCACATCTGCAATGAGCCTTTTGGGGACAGGATCACGTTTCAGCCCTTTCTGACTCTCCAGATATAATGACCGGGCTCCAGGGAAGTTTTTGTGTTTATCTCCCATCTCTTCCCTGAGAAGCCCTTAGGGAGAGGGGTTATTTTCTCGTTGTGAATTAGAAAGTAGCAACCTTTCCCAGCAGTGATGAAGAAACTCTTCCCCTGTCTGCTGCACACATTCAAGCCACGTTTGGAAGCAGATCAGCGTCATAGGCACGTGATTTTTATACACAATGCTCACTGACTTAGCGTTTACACTGATAGACTTGTAGTTACATCTGGTCCTTAAAGTTGAGGCACCCGTAGATAATCTGCTTTGAAACTACCTTAACAAATGATGGTGAGTTTATTTCTTTTGTTCTGTTGGATATGAAAGTCTTTGAGAAAAAATAAATAGGGAAAATCTAAGGTATCATTTTTACAGAATTTCTTTTCCAAACATAATGCTATTGGAAGAATGGCTTTCTGCACCCTTCCTCCAGGACTTCCTAGCTGCTGGATTTCATTCCTTGCTTTGAGCTCAGAGGTTCACTCAGTTAAAAAGGGGACAAAGACAATTCTAGATCTTGCCATTATTGTTCCCAGGCAGTGACAGAAAGAGCCTTGCATGCATGCATGCATGCTAAGTGGTTTCAGTTGTTTCTGACCCTTTGCAACCCCATGGACTGTAACCCCCCCCCCCCCCCCAGGCTCTTTTGTCCACGGAATTCTCCAGGCAAGGATACTAGAGTGGGTGAGCATTCCCTTCTCCAGGTGATTTTCCCGACCCAGGGATCGAACCTGTGTCTCCTACAGCTCATGCATCGGCAAGCAGATTCTTTACCACTGAGCCACCAGGGAAGCCCTAAAAGGGCCTTAGGAATGGTCTGATCCTAGGTTTCCTCTCTTTGCATAAGAGCCTTGGGTGGAAAATAGTGGTTGAGGGGCTTTCCTGAGGCCTCACACTTCTGGATTTTAGGGGTCTTTTCCTTGGTAAAGATTTATTAAGAATCTGATGCTCCAAGTGTTTTAGTGACTTGCATAAATTCATACCAGGGAGAACTTCGCACAGGGACATAAAGCCCGGCAGAGCAAGTAGGGATGGTGGAGCAAAGTTTCTAACTCTCCCCAGCTTGTTTAGAAGAGTTGACTTTCCCGTTGGAATTTTACACTCAACTTCAGTGGGGAGAACGGGGCATTTCCTTTATTTTCCATTTGCATTCATTGATGTGGGTGGTGGCACCTGTTGGCTGGCTCTGCTGGTCTCCACTGGGTTAGATTCTTCTTTGTGTGAGATGGAAATGTGCTCACTCTGCTTGCCTCTAACCACCTAGGGTTCCTTTGTGGGTGGAGGGGGAGGCTGCCCTGGGGCCAGGTCCTCTTCTGCCTTCACCTGGGTGAGGCACCATGGAGCAGAGATGAATAAGTTTGCTCCGGCCTTCCATGCCTGGTGGTGAATCTACCTGGAATGCCAATCTTTCCCGTGGGGACTAGTGTCTCGTTCCAGCTCCAGTGCCCTTCCAGTCTCCTCCAGTGGGATTGGCTTTTGGTTTCCCCATTCAGCTGTGTCTCACTCAGTGAATAGATGAATAGGAAATTGGCCCAGATATTTGGTGGCTCCAAGCACATTTATGGGGAGGAGGGTTATAAGCAGTTGGAAGATTATAGAACTCCAAGTGCTCAGGAATGCTTTGCAAAAATTGATGAATTTCCCTTCCAGTTGGGGTCTGCATCACAATGGACCTCTTCACATCCCTGAATAGGTGAGAAAGTCCTAGGACTAGCTGTGTTTTTCTAAGGTAGCATTTATTAAGCACCTACGGCATCAGAAACAGCAACAGCACAGATGGATGGACCTGCCAGTCCTTTGAGCTGGAGGAAGCCACATTACCATCACCTGCTGAAGCTTGTCCTTGGATTTCAGAAAATGAATGGTGGCTCCGGGTCTTGTGTTCCATGGTCTGCACCTTTGACAAGGCTCTGCTTCTGCTTCAGTGAAGCCTCTATCTAGCCTTCATGTGCCCTCCTCCCATCCATACCAGTCAAGTTCACTGCCAAGGGAGAGGAGGGCAGACCCCAAAACTTCAAGTCCAAAATTCCACTAAGGGGCTGCCTGGCTTGCTCTGCTTTTGTTTTCTTCAAAAACACTTCTTTAAAGGAAGTATGTGGACCTTGAATACAGTTCCAACTGTGCACGCTTCCCAAGGGATGTGTGTGGTCAGCTCCTTAGGCCCCATCCTTGCCTTCAAGGCAGATCTCCCTGGGCTGTTCATTTTCTTCCCTATGCTGCTGTTGTTGTTCAGTTGCTAAGTCATGTTCAACTTTTGTGACCTCACAGACTGCAGCATGCCAGGCTTCCATGTCCTCCACTATCTCCTGGAGTTTGCTCAGATTCATGTCCATTGAGTCGGTGATGCTATCTAACTATCTCATCCTCTGCCGCCCCCTTCTCCTTTTGCCCCCAATCTTTCCCAGCATCAGGGTCTTTTCCAGTGAGTCAGCTCTTCGCATCAGGTGGCCAAAGTATTGGAGCTTCAGCTTCAGGATCAGTCCTTCCAATAAATATTTATGATTGATTTCCTTTAGGATTGACTGATTAGATCTTTCAGTTCAAGGGACTCTCAAGAGTCTTCTCCAGCACCATAGTACGAAAGCATCAATTCTTCTGGGCTCAGCCTTCTTTATGTCCAACTCTCACATTTGTACATGACTACTGAAAAGACCATGGCTTTCACTACATGTACCTTTGTCAGGAAAGTGATGTCGCTGCTTTTTAATACGCTGTCTAGGTTTGTCATAGCTTTCCTTCCAAGGAGCAAGCATCTTCTATTTTCATGGCTGCCGTCTCTGTCTGCAGTGATTTTAGAGCCCAAGAAATGAAACCTGTCACTGCTTCCACCTTTTCCCCTTTTACTTCCTATGAAGCGATGGGACTGGATGCCATGATCCAATGTGTATTTATTGCATTTCCACTTTTATATATTTACTAATTAGGCTTTCCCTCTACAAAGGTAAGCTCCCTGAGAGCAGGGACCACGCATTTCCTGTTGACACACCCTCCCAGAGCAACGGGCTCTGGAAAGACCTATGGATGAATTGGAACAAACACGCACAGAGTAAAAGATGAGTGTTTTTCTCTCTTCACTCCGCTCTCTCCTGGCCCCACTCAGTGTTCACGACTGTTAATAGTTTGATTTACATCCCATACTTGGCGCTAGTAGTAAAGAACCCACCTGCCAATGTAGGAGACACAAAAGACGTGGATTCAATCCCTGGGTTGGGAAGCTCCCCTGGAGAAGGGAAGGGCAACCCACTCCAGTATTTTTGCCTAGAGAATCCCATAGACCTGGGAGCCTTGTGGGCTACAGTCCATGGGGTTGCAAAGAATTGGACATGACTGAAGTGACTTAGCATTCTCTCTCAAATGTCTCCCCCTGCATTCACAAGAGTACCTCCACACCACAGACATGCCTTCTCCTCCCCAGTGGGAAGTGCACAGTTTTTGCACTGGGAGAGTACTCAGGATAAAACCCTGAAATGCAAGCAGAGATCTACCATGACCAGGACTAAGAGATTACACTCTGAGCCCTGGGTAGGCATATTTGGAACCTCAAATTGTAAATTTAGCTGCTGTGTTGAGGGTGGAAAAAAAGCAAGGGTCCTTATCTGAGAACAAACAGTGAAATCTAGACTTGGCAGGAGAAAGAATTCTTGTATGTGACCCGAGTAATCTCAAAAGGCAGAGTAGTAGTGATCTTTGCAGGCAGCACTGTTTTCATGATCAACGGTTGACCTTTTTTCCCTTTTCTGTGGCTTGAGATTATAATGCAATCCAATCATCAGAGCTAGAAATGCACACTTAAAATCAGTAATAACCTATAAGTGAAGGGATAAGGCTTATGGAGAGGGTGGGTGTGGGGTGGGATGGGCCAAGCCCAATCAATGAAGTCACTGTGCAACCTTTATCAAAATAATGGATGGTTGGGAACATGGAGAGATGTGGAGGAAATCATCATTGGATAGTTGTTTTTGTGAAACTGATTTGTGAAATCTGCAACCAAAATGGTATAATTTTTTTTCCCCCTGGAATACCTGAATGATCCAAGGACCACTGGATTAATTAAAACCAGGAATCACAACCTTACTTTAAGACAGGGGACCCCAACCCCTGCAATCTAACTTAGCCTGATGACCTGAGGTGGAGCTGATATACTAATAATAAAGTGCACAATAGATGTAAAGCACTTGAATCATCCTGAAAGCATTCCTGTCCCCAGCCTGTGGAAAAATTGTCTTCCATGATATTGGTCCCTGGTGCCAGAAAGGCTGGGGACTGCTGCTTTAAGAGACACAGATCTACAAGGTTATCATAAACACATGTGTCCGGAGATAGCACATGTGGAGACCAAAGCTCTGACAAGTGATAAATGCATTTCCCTTTGTCTGAGCAGAGGTCGCTCAGTCATAGTCAAACATCATCTCAGCTTGGCTAACTCTGTGCCCACTGATTACCTGTGAGTTTCCCTTCCTGATGCTGCTTGATTTACCCTCTGTTTGTCACAAGGATCAGTGGCACTAAGTTAATTACTGGAAGGACCGTATTCATCTTTTTCATCCAATACAAAATGATGTTTTCAACTATTAATACATATGATGTGTGGTATGAGGAAGTCGAGATAGGTAAGTTCAGGAACCTCTAGACACACAGGTTGAAGGAGTATTAATTTTGAAAGTGGCAAGTCTATACATCACTGTGACAGAGTTCCTACCGATTGCTAACTTTTAGCATTCACTTTCATGATCACAGACACAATAAAAGATGAATCTTGTATTCTTGAGGCTTCACAACAGAGACATAGCTCCATGGTCCATGGTGAATTATTACTTTGTCTCAGGAGTTGCCCTATAAATCATTCCTGAGGCTTAAACCTCATAAAAATAAATCTCTGCGTGTTTCTAACCAGCGCCTCTGGTGTTCTCAATGTCATCTACAAAATAAAGCAATCACTGTTGAGATTTTTCTCGTATTGCGTGACGTCTCCCCACTGCCACTACCTGAAGAGAATGACTTACTGTTACAGAGAAAGGCAGATACTCGACTGTCATCCACAGAGAGCCAAAGATGCTTAACAAGTCCACTAATGGATTCTATTTCTCATCCTGATTGGTTGCTGGGGGGCCTGTCACTGCACACACCTAGCAGATCAATGAGGACTTTGTTGTGACACCGTGCCCTCAGAGATCCTCTTGGGCCATCTGCCACTTTCGGTCACTGTCACTTAGAAAGGCACTATCTGGAGATGACTTGCATTGTCAAAACTATGGAATGGGTATCTGTTAAAAAAAAAATCCATCAAAGATGATAAGTTTCTTTTCTTATACTCACCTGTGTTGGGAATTTCTGACTGGATTGGCATGGAGGCTGTAGGCAAATGTTACCATCTATAACCTCGTTCTCATCGGTTGTTCCTGGTGCATCTGTTCTAACCAACAGTCCATTTGTGGCATGATTGCTACTCCTGGACACTCCCTTCAAGCCCTCTTAAAAGAATGCATGGGCCAAAAGACATCACTAACGTCTGAAAAAGTCTTTTAAAGAGCTCCGGCCCTCTGGGAGAAGATGTTGGTGATATTTTATTCCTACAAATTTGTTGTTGATTTGAGGTCAGGTTTGATCTGGCTTCCCTGGTGGCTTAGCTGGTAAAGAATCTGCCTGCAAAGCCTGCAAAGCGGGAGACCTGGCTTCGATCCCTGGGTTGGGAAGATCCCCTGGAGAAGGGAAAGGCTACCCCCTCCAGTGTTCTGGCCTAGAGAATTACATGGACTGTATAGCCACGGTCGCAAAGAGTCAGACACGACTGAGTGACTTTCACCTTCCCTCGATCTGGCTGGAGATGGGAATAGCAAACGAATTGAGGTGTGGATATTTTATTTTTTTCTAAGCTAATATTACCAGGGAAAGAATCACAAATCATTCCCAGGCGGAAGGAGTATTTCGAATGAGAATTTTAGAAAAGGAATTTTTTTTTCTGATTACGCTAGTAATAAATGTTTATTGCAGAACATTTGGATAATAATAATAATGCCCTGTAAAATTACAACCCAGAGATAAACAGTGTTAACTGCAGCATTTGGCCTTTCTTTCCCTTTATAAATTTGTTTCATCTTTGCTTTATCTGTACACAATTGTGTCATGCTCTATATAAGCTGAACTTTCACTTAAGATATACTTGGCATTCTTCCGTTCCTTAAAAATTCACAAAAATTATTCAAATATATTTTCAATGCCTATACATATCCAATTGTGTTTAACCAAACTTTTAAGGAATATATAGATTCTTTCCCATTTTTTGTATCATAAATTATACTAAGAACCATGTAAATCTTGGTGTGCAGCTCTGATGATTTCTTCACTCTAAAAATACAAAATCATTATTACTGGGGTGAAGAATATAAACATTTTTAAGGCTTTCAAAGCACACATTGCCAAATTAAACATCAGAAAAATTACATTACTGACCATTGCACAAGCAGTGTCTAAGCAAAGCCATTCTCTCTTCCTTTCATCAAGCAATTATTTGATCACAACAAAATCGAAAAAAACAAAACAAAAAACCTAGACAGCATATTAAAAAGCAGTTCAGTTCAGTAGCTCAGTCGTGTCCGACTCTTTTCGACGCCATGAATCGCAGCACACCAGGCCTTCCTGTCCATCACCAACTCCCGGATTTCACTCAAACTCACGTCCATCGAGTCGGTGATGCCATCCAGCCAAACCATAGCCTTGACTAGATGGACATTTGTTGGCAAAGTAATGTCTCTGCTTTTGACTATGCTATCTAGGTTGGTCATAACTTTCCTTCCAAGGAGTAAGCGTCTTTTAATTTCATGGCTGCAATCACTATCTGCAGTGATTTTGGAGTTCCCAGAGACATTACTTTACCAACAAAGGTCTGTCTAGCCAAAGCTGTGGTTTTTCCAATAGTCATGTATGGATGTGAGAGCTGGACTATAAAGAAAGCTGAGTGCTGAAGAATTGATGCTTTTGAACTGGGGTGTTGGAGAAGACTCCTAAGAGTCCCTTGGACTGCAAGGAGATCCAACCAGCCCATCCTAAAGGAGATCAGTCCTGAATGTCCATTGGAAGAACTGATGCTGAAGCTGAAACTCCAATACTTTGGCCACCTGATGTGAAGAACCGACTCATTGGTAAAGACCCTGATGCTGAGAAAGATTGAAGGCAGGAGGAGAAGGGGATGGCAGAGGATGAGATGGTTGGATGGCATCACCGACTCTATGGACATGAGTTTGAGTAAGCTCCAGGAGTTGGTGATGGACAGGGAAGCCTGGTGTGCTGAAGTCCATGGGGTTGCAAAGAGTCAGACATAACTGAGCAACTGAACTGAAAATTTTAACATGCTCCTTTTTGTCTCCATTGATTCTTTTTTATTTTATATGTATTATTGTAAGCCACATAAATAACTTGGAGCAAAGTAGAGAGTCATTAACACATACAAAGTACCTTATTCAGTGAAATAAACTGAAATGTTCAACTAAAAAATAAAAATCATAATATTCTGTAAAAAATCAGTGGGGGTTCCTAGTCAAATTTTACAGTTCTATGTGAGGGGAAGATGGAACATGGACATGAGTCTGCATTTTTGTTAGGGATTCAGTAGCTGAATGGATGCTGAGAGGAAGACCAGGCAGTCACAGCTGGGAGACTCACCTTATACAAAAGGACATCTCCTGTCTGTCTTGGCTGAAGCTGCTGGACACATTTGTGGTGGATTAAACGGGTGGGATAGGGACCCTGGCCTGCACCCTGCGTGTTGAAGCCCCACTGTCTGCCTTTCCCCTGCAAAGTAGAAAGTGTCAGTGAAGTTCTGCAGGGTCTTCTCCACTTCGAAGGCCACTCTAGTTTTCGATGGGAAGTGGGGATCTTGAATGAACAAAATGTGCTTCCAGACCCTGGTGGCTCAGTGGTGAAGAATCCACCTGCATGCAGGAGATAAGGGTTCGGTCCCTGGGTCAGGGGGATCCACTGGAGAAGGAAATGGCAACCCACTCCAGTATTCTTGCCTGGGAAATCCCATGGACAGAGGAGCCTGGTGGGATATAGTCCACAGGGTCGCAAAAGAGTCGGACACAACTTAACAACTAAACAACAACAAATATAGATATCTGTATCTCCCTAGAAATGTAAGGAAGCCATGTAGAATTATAAAAACATGTCTAATAAAAAAACATGCTTTTTCTTAACTCTCTTTATCCAAAGGGCTTTAAGATGAATGATGTAAAAAACAGCAAAAGACTTTCACAAATTCCCAACCTTTCCCGGTTTCCTTCTTCTTCACTATTTGTCTTTTGTCCAGATACCACGGTGATACGGCGAAAACATGAATGCACAGACAATTACAGGATACAATATGTAGTTACGACTGCAACCCTTTCACTCCATGATTTCAGCCTGGGTTCGTGCATTAGACAAAACACGGATTCCTCACCCTGCGGGTTTGCTCGGGGGTCCAATGTGGATCTTTTGTTATAATAGTCTGTGGGTGCTGGTGGCTGATAGCGTTTGTTTCCTCTCTAACCTCCAGCTGAAATCTCAGTTGAAAAGGAGCTTTGTTTGCTTGGTTTTCCTGGTGTGGCTTTAACATATGTCCATTTTCCATGGATAGATGAACATTTGACCATCCGTGTGATGTGCCAATTCCTACCTTTGTCCTTCAAAGGTTGAAACAACACCCTTGCTGCCATTAGAATTCCCCTCACAAAGCACAAGGAAATCTCTCCTAAAGCACAGCTAGCCCGCTCTGGGCTTCATAATTAGCTTCTGTAATAAAGTACTTAATCGGAATAGAAGCCCTTACTAATTACAGCAGGAAGTTGGGGCAGGGGGCTTACCCACAGCTAGGGGGAGGCTCTGCAGAGGTGATGGGAATGCATACCCACAAGGGTCCCCGGCCACAGAGCCCCAGGCCTTAATTAGCCCCTGCAATTAAAAATGAAAACAATCCTCCATTTTCTCATTAAAAGATGAAAGTCCCTCCCCCACTACATTAATGGGAATAATAATTTTGCTACTGCAAAGACTGTGCCGATAGCCAAAGACAATGGTTGGTTCCTGCCCCTCAAGACCTTGGCAGCCCCTTAGCTTGCTAAGTTTCAGACACCTCTGCATAAAGGGAGATGGATCAGGGTTATTGTCACAGGTCAGGACACAAAATACTTGGGGATAGGGGTCCTCTTTCCTATAAGATCACAAGCTATAAATCAAAGTGCACTGCTACATTTAGAATGGATAACCAACAAGGACCTACTGTAAAGCACAGGGAACTCTGCTCAGTGTTACATGGCAGCCTGGATGGGAAGGGAGTTTGGGGAAGAACAGTTACATGCATGTGTATGGCTGAGTCCCTTCGCTGTTCACCTGAAACTATCACAACATTGTTCATCAGCTATACCTCAATATAATATAAAAAGTTTTAAAAAAGAAAGAAAAAGCAGGGAGGTTTCCTCCTTGGAACTGGTGGTAGCAATCGGCTCTTCCTCTGTGTTTTGTAAACTCAGCCACAAATTCAGCCAGACAGATGTGGGCAGGGCTTGCGATCCAGTTACTCCACTAATTTTTAGAAGCCTAGAGCTGAGGGGGTGTCCCTGTGGCTCTTTGGAATTCCTATGTTTGTTTTCTCTCCATTGCTAGGGTAACCGGTGCCCAGCAGCAGCTGAAACAACTATCAGCATGTGTCAATCTCACCTTGACTTCATAGCCAAAAGGAATACAGATGGATGAAGAGATTGAAAAAAATTAAAAATGAAAGAAAACTCACTCCCAGGGGAGAATTTGAGTATTTACTCTACAGGACATGAGGACACAGGGCAGACCAGAGGGTAACTGATGGCTTTTGGGATGCAGCTGCCAGGGGTATAACATCCCGGGAAGCTAACCACTGACAGCGGGAGCTTAATAAAGACAGTTTCTTGAACTTTCTGCCTAAGAACAACCAAAAGAAAACTGTCTCAACAGGTTGTTGTTCAGTCGCTACCTTGTGTCTGACTCTTTGTGACTCCATGGACTGCAGCACAACAGGCTTCCCTGCCCATCACCAACTCCCGGAGCTTGCTCAGACGCATGTCCATTGAGTCGGTGATGCCATCCAATCATCTGATCCTCTGTTGCCCCCTTCTCCTCCTACCCTCAATCTTTTCCAGCGTCAGGATCTTTTCTAATAAGTCTGTGCATCAGGTGGCCCAAGTATTGGAGCTTCAGCTTCAGCTTCAGCATCAATCCTTCCAATGAGTATTCAGGGTTGATTTCCTTTAGGTTGACTGATTGATCTCCTTGCAGTCTTAACAGGAGGGAATGTCAAAAATGCTTCCCTAGAAAATTTGAGAAAGTGTGTTTTAAAAAAAGGGCCTAGCTATGAAAGTTAAGAATATTTGGAGCACTTGTACCTAACCATTAGGGAGTTCTGTTTATTCTCTCTTAATGAGGGCTGACCTTAGGTTTAATGTACTTTTTTCTCTCCTAACCCATAGAAAGCAAAGCTGATTTGGATACACAGATAATTTTCACAGAATCACTTCCAAAGATGATGCTGTCTTAATATCTGAAATGTTACTGAGACATGTAGCTGAAGATTCACCAGAACTATGAGGAGCTCAGCATCTATCCCTGAAGTGTTGTTATTTCTCATCCTCCTTTTTGCTGGAATTTTTTTTTCTGTTAGAGCTATGTGGCTCAGGCACATGGGATTGGTAAGTGGCAAGTATCTTTCTCTGAACTGTTTTAAATTTATAGTAATTAAAAACTGTGTGTGTGTGTGTGTATGAGAGACAGAGAGAGAGAGGCAAACCAGTGGAAGCGAATTACAGAATTGAGCGTTGAGGAACAGCTGATGCAGGACAGAGAGACAGAAGACAGTGTTTGCAAATGTGTGCAAAGGACAGAGCATTCACTAAAGGATGCTGGGCTAATGGACTTTGCTGGTGGTGGTGGGGGGAAATAAAGGTGAATTCTATGAGACAAAGTTTGGGTTTGGTAAAGGGTGGGATTTGGGGCTGGGGTGGAGGGTAAGTTTTCAAGTATATCTGTCAAAACTTTAAAACAGTATCTAAAATTACAGAAATAAATAGGACAAAATGATAATGTTTGTTACATGCAGGTCATTGCACACTTATATCTGTTTAGTATTTCCTTTGTACTTAACTGTATGTGGGAATATTCTGTATACGCACATACATGTGTGTATGTATGCGTATATGTGGGCTATACATAACATGTATGTGGATGTGTATGCTCCGTCACTAAGTTGTGTCCATCTCTTTTTCGAGCCCATGGACTGTTAGCCTGCCAGGATTCTCTGTCTATGGGATTTCCCAGGCAAGAATACTGGAGTGCATTGCCATTTCCTTCCCCAGGGGATCTTCCTGACCCAGGGATTGAACCCACACTTTCTGTGTCTCCTGAATTGACAGGCCGGTTCTTTACCACTGGGCCACCTGGGAAGCCCATACATTGTATACGTGTACATATACATGTATAATCTATATTCGTATATGGAATATACTACATACATAAATATGTGTGTGACATGTTTGAAATCCACAGTAGTAAGAAGGAGGCAGAAATGAAAGGTCTTTCATGTTCTCTTGGGGAGCTGGGACTTCATCTCAAGGGCAGAGGGGAATAACAGAAAGCCTTTTAGGTGGGAAAGTAACATGATTGAATTTTCTTGTCAAAATGATCTCTTTGGCCACAGAGCAGCAAATGATTGGATGTGGGTGAGACTGGAGGCAGAGCCAACGCAGACGTGGCTGCTGGAATCTTTCAGGGTGGAGATCGCCGAGGCTGGAACAAAGGAGGTGACCGCAGGGAGAGGTAGCCCCAGCTACACAGGCAGTAAGGAGGCAGAATCTGCAGGTCATGTTGTTTGTTGACTGTGGCAAATGAAGTGAGGGGCAGGGCAGAGGCTGGGGTGCTCCTGGGCTCGGGGCTCAGGCAACTGAGTCACCCTTGAGAGGGGCTATGGTGTGGGAGGAGTTATTGAGAACAGACTGGGGAGTTTCAGTTTGCACACAAGAAGGCTAAAATGACCTGCAGGGCATCCACAGATTATTAGGTAGAAATTCCCCTTCATGAGCAACTGTTGGTTTTTTTAAAATTTTATTGGAGTATAGTTGCTTTACTATGTTGTGTTAATTTTTCCAGTACAACAAAGTGAATCAGCTATATGTGTGTGTGTGTGTGTGTGTGTTTGTATGTATATATATCCCTTCTTTATTGGATTTCCTTCCCATTTAGGTCACCGCAGAGCATTAAGTAAAGTTCTCTATGCTACAGAATAGGTTCTCATTAAATGAAAGTAAGTGAAGTAAAGTCGCTCAGTTGTGTCCAATTCTTTGCGGGTCCCATGGACTGTAGCCTATCAGGCTCCTCCATCCATGGGATTTTCCAGGCAAGAGTGCTGGAGTGGATTGCTATTTCCTTCTCCAGGGGATCTTCTGGAATTGAACCCGGGTCTCCCACATTGCAGGCAGACACTTTACCATCTGAGCCACCAGGGAAGCCAGAGCCACCATTTAAATTAAGCTTTTCTCAGAATTCCAGGAACCTAGCATTCTAGGACCCCCTTAGAGCCTGAGGGTCTCTGTTGTGGGTCTGTTCACCCAAGGGTGGCCCACCCCATGGACATGCCTCTAGATTCATGGCTGTCCAAGGGGCTGCTGCTCGTAGGAGAGTTGGAGAAGGGAGTGTGGGCAGGACTTGATTGTGTGGGTTGAGGTGCAACTCACTTCTGTGGGGGTGGGGACCCCCAATTGTGTCCTTCCCTGGGTCATGCAAACGTTAGGGACAGACATCAGGGAGTGTATTTGCTTTAATCAGATGGAAGAGCAGAGAAGCAATAGAGATGCTTAGTGACCTGGGTAAAGCCACTGGTATTAGCCCACATGGCTAACTTCACACATGGGGATTTTTCCCCCTCTATTTTTCCCGTAGAATCTGTGGAAAAATGACTCATTTGTATCTATCCATCCATCTATTCTCCCGTTCAACAATTATTCTCTTGCTCTCTCTCCCTTCTTCCCATCTCCCTCCTGGCTCCCTCTCTGCTTTGAAACCGATGACAGATATGCACACCCACGTCTCCTGTGATGCACAGTGGTGATGCATTTGATCATCGAGTCCCGCCATCCAGATTCCCACTTTAATGAAGGACTTGCTGCAGCTGCTGGGCATGTTGTCAGCGCAGAGCCCCCAGCTGTTGGTCCCTCCAGGGTGCCTCAGCGGCAGACAGCTTCCCCTTCACAAATACATGCCCTTTCCTGCGGAGCCTCAGAGCGAATGGCAGATAAATTCAGGGTCCTGAGACCTGGTTCTCTCAATGTAACTAGTGAAAGTCTGTCAGTTGTGTCAGACTCTTTGTGACCTCATGGACTATACAAGTCCATGGAATTCTCTAGGCCAGATTACTGGAGTGGGTAGCTATTTCCTTCTCCAGGAGAACTTCCCAGCCCAGGGATCAAACCCAGGTCTCCCTCATTGCAGAGGGATTATTTACCAGCTGAGACACCAGGGCAACCCAAGAATCCTAGAGCGGGTAGCCAATCCCTTCTCCAGCAGATCTTCTTGACCCAGGAATTGAACCGGGGTCTCTTGCATTGTAGGTGGATTCTTTACTATCTGAGCTACCAGGAAAGCCCTAGTAACTAGGACAAAGCTCAAGTTATCTCCTAGCTCCACGGCAGGCTAAAGAATAGACCAAGCTGCCATCCAGCCTTTGCTGAAGTTCATCATTGCCCTCTTCCCAGTCCTGCTTCCTTCCTCTGCCTTCATGGGTCTGGATACCAAGGTCATTCTTTAATAAACATCCTGAACATAAACTATAGACTCTGCTCTCTGGAGAACCCAACCACGATGGTTGTTCCCACATAAACGCACATGAAATAAACTAGGGCATGTACCCTAGTGGAAGAAATGAGATGTGAATAAAATTACTGCCGTGTAGTATATTAAAAAGCAGAGAGATCAGTTTGCCAACAAATGTTCATACAGTCAAAGCTATGATTTTTCTAGTAGTCATACACGGATGTGAGAGTTGGACTATAAAGAAAGCTGAGTGCTGAAGAATTGATGCTTTTGAACTGTGGTGTTGGAGAAGACTCTTGAGGGTCCCTTGGACTACAAGGAGATCAAACCAGTCAATCCTAAAGGATTGTTCTGAATGTTCAGTGGCAGGACTGATGCTGAAGCTCCAAAATTTTGGTCACCTGATGTGAAGAAGTGACTCACTGGAAAAGACCCTGATGCTGGGAAAGATTGAAAGGAAAAGGAGAAGGGGATGGCAGAGGATAAGATGGTTGGATGGCGTCACTGACTCTATGGATTTGAATCTGAGCAAACTCTGGGAGGTAGTAAAGGACAGGGAAGCCTGCTGTGCTGCAGTGTGTGGGGTCGCAAAGAGTCAGACACGACTAGGTGACTAAACAACAACAAAAGACACAGGTAATAAGAAGTGGGGGTGGTGGGAGTTCAGATCACTCCATGTGTGATGATTTGTGGGATGCCAGTCATTTCTTCCATGTCTGGATGCCTTCTTCTTCAAGACTCAGATTCTTCCACCTCTCTAGAAGGAAGAGTCCAAGTTTTCATGTATTAACAATCATGCTCTTTCTTCCTGTCCACATAGGTGACTGGTCAAGGGGTGGGCATCAGACTGAAGGGAGTCTACTCCGAGGTTCAGCTGGAACTCCTGTCTTCTCTCTCCAAGGAGTTGGGGGAATGGGGACATATGGAGAATGTACTGTTTCCACTGAATTCTGGAACTGATGGGACAGATATGCCATTGGGCCTACTAAATACAGAGAACTGGTGTGAAGGAATGAGAACAACAAAGCATAAAAAAAGAGAAGACCAGAGAAGTGGAGACCTGGGGTCCCAGAGATGGAGAGGGTAATTTCCCCCCCTAATTTTTCTGACTCCTCTGACGCTGGTGTCATGTGGGACATGGCTAAATTTAGGGCCCTACATTCTGTGAGTGAGCACTGTGTGTGTGTGTATTTTTTTTAATCCAACCGACTAGTTCTTTTGGCTAAAGAGGTCTGTTTCTTGTAATAATATTGGACTTACTCATAAGGGAAGGGATTTGAATTGGGAGTTGCTGGAAACATAAGATTTCAATAGGGAAAGATAAAGGGACCTTGGAATTCAGGGCAAGAACAATGCACACAGAGGTGCTGAAACACAGATTTGTTGGACATATTTGGAGGATGATGAATAGGTCCTTCTGGCCAATATGGGGGAAATGGAAATCAAAATAACAGGATAAATGTTTGCAAGACTGGTGGGAAAACTTTGATTAATCAATGGAGCTGGCCAGCATTAAAGAGTCTATTCATTCTTTTTAGGAATTCCCGGAGGCCGCAGAAAACTTGAAATGAGGATAGAAGGCAGTAAAGGTTGGCTGTTGGATGAAGCAAAGAAATAAAAATAGGGCAGTGGGTGTCTCACTTGTGGCAGGGGAAGAAGAAGAGATTCATCAAAATGGCGCAAGGAAATAAATGGAACCAAGGGGGATTGAGCAAGGGGTTTTGGCTCTTGCTGAGTTATAGGGAATGGGTAAACTTGTTTCTTAGGCACAACTGCCTCATATACCACACGTGGCTGCAGAGGTGATGTCCTGCACAACTCTAAGGACTGCTCTTCACAATGATGTCAACGTGAGTGATCCTCTTGGGATTGCGCCATGTGGGTGGCCTTGTTCATATGTCATAACTCTGGGTATCAATTCAAGATTTTCCATCGATGATGATAAAAAAATCCCAGTTCAAACTAATTTAAGACAGAAACTCTACTGTTTCATTTAAGTCAAGAGTAAAATATAGGTCACAGGAGGGTTGGTTCAGAAGAACACACCATCAGAACTCTGAGTCCAAATCGCTTTGATTCTTTCATGTATGTCAACTTCATCCTCTGACGGGTCTTCTTATGGTGGCCAAAGTAGCTTCAGTTGTCTGAGATCTCATTTCTTTATAATTTACCCAGAGAAATAGAGTCATCAATGGTTTCCTAAAAGCCTGATTAACTATCTCCTTGGGTCTCATGGACCCAAATCAAGTCATGCCCACCCAACAGTGTGTGATGAGTGTGTGACAACTTCTGTGTGCTCTCTGCTGTCTCTCTCAGAAAAGAGAGAAAGAGGAAAGAAAAAGGAGGGGAAATCCCTTATTGTAGCATTTGATTTCTATGGCGTACTCTCACCTTGGCTGGTTTCATACTACTGATGTGATGTCACTGAAGCCAGAGTTGGGAAGAGGACCACACAGTTGACTCTTTGAAGCCCATGAGAGATGGTTCCAGTCCTCTACTGTTCCTATTCCTGAACTGTCATTGTAAATAGATTGATACTGCAGACTGATAAGTTTAAGGCAATCAAGATGGTATAGGGGTCAACATCTGGGCAAATTCTGGGAGATAGTGAAGGACAGGGAAGCCCGTGCTGCAGTTCATGGGTGCAAAGAGTTAGACACGACTTAGTTACTAAACAACAACAATAGTTGATTCAATTTGCTGTACAGCAGAAACTAACACAATATGGTAAAGCAACTATACTCAGATAAATAATTTAAAAAGTCAAAGTCTGATAATGGCAAAAAAAGAGAGATTAAAACATTAAAAAAATAAAATTCTCCTGATTTTTGGCCTTTTCCCCATCCTAGATATTTTATCTTTGTGGGAGGACAGTGCGATGTCCATGACTACTGAAAGGACCAGAAAATGCTTCAGCGTTTGTGCTGTTTCGTCTTTTCAAGAAGCCAGGCAGCCGAGGAGGACTCTCTCCCCAGGAGCACATGTGTGCCCACTTGAAAACTCTAAGCCTCCCAGATCCACATCTGCCAGTTGCAGTCAGCCCTCTGAAGAGTCTTTATTCGCACTGTAAGCACTTGATGAAGAATCCTCAGAGTAAATTCCTGGCCAGAGATGGATGGCCTGAGTTTATTCAAAGGCCAAATAATTTCCAGACATTTCTTTTGGATGGAAGCGTGTGTCTTTCCCTTGGCAATAATTTCCTTGTGAGATATACTATATAATTTCCCTCAACTTGCAAATAGACGATTCAGAAATTTCATTTGTAGGTCAGTTGTTTGGAATGCACGAGGAATTTTCCATAGAAATAATATTATAAATGGTGGTTCAGGACCCCAGCTAGCCCCCCTAACTTTTACTTAACACATGCCTCAGTTGACATACTGCAGTGGAGAACTTGGGAAACAAGAGCCACCAATACCCTTTGTTATAGAGATGATATCACACATTGGTTTAGGGTGTAGTGTCTGGGGCAGACCGACTGCACTTGGACAAACATTAGCTGTGTGACTTTGGGCCAGTTACCTAACTTCTCAGTTTCTTTGTCCACAGAAAGGGGACGATATTGAGATCTAGTTCATAGAACAGTTGTGTAAGAATTACACATACACACACATCCCCCTAGAATGGTTCCTGGAACCCAGTAAATGTATTGTGACCCTTTGCTATCATCATCGTTGGTTCTAGTAATTGGCATGGTGCTGAGTCTGTTTCAATCATCGATTGGACAAAAAGCAATACTCGTGGAATATTAATTGCAAAATCAAAAAAAGACGGTATTTTCCCCCCTCATAGTTACTGCTATTTGATTAAAATAAGGTAACTTAGGGAAAAAGAGGAAACAGATGGATATTGATGTTGAATGATAGGATGTTTTCAATGAAATATTGACCTTAAAAAAGCTAGGTTTGGGAGGGATAATTTAGGAGTTTGGGATTAACAGACACACACTACTATATGTAAAATAGATAAAAAACAAGGTCCTACTGTTTAGGGTAGGGAACTATACTCAATATTTTGTAATAACCAACAAGAGAAAAAAATAGAAAATAATATATACATATATGTATCATTGAATCACTTTGCTGTATACCCAAACTAACAGCATTGTTAACCAACTATACTTCAATAAAAAAATAAAAACAAACAAAAATACAGTATAAAAAGGCATTAGTTTTATTTATTATAAATAGTTTGGAAAACATAGAAAAGCAAAAAAGAGAAAATAAATTCTCTCCAAATATGACCACCCAGAAATACTTTTTATTTTGTCATCTTCTGGTATTTTGTCTTAGGCATCGGTACAATTCTCTACAAATGATCAAAAATAATTATAATTAAACTATGCATATTATTTTCATCGAAAAAGCAAGAGAGTTTCAGAAAAATATCTACTTCTTCTTTATTGACTATGCCAAAGCCTTTGACTGTGTGGATCACAACAAACTGTGGAAAATTCTTCAAGAGATGGGAATACCAGACCACCTGACCTGCCTCCTGAGAAATCTGTATGCAGGTCAAGAAGCAACAGTTAGAACCTGACATGGAACAACAGACTGGTTCCAAATAGGGAAAGGAGTATGTCAAGGCTGTATACTGTCACCTTGCTTATTTAACTTACATGCAGAGTATGTTATACAAATGGGCTCCAAAATCATTGCAGATGGTGACTGCAGCCATGAAACTAAAAGATGCTTGCTCCTTGGAAGAAAAGCTATGACCAACCTAGACAGCATAGTAAAAAGCAGAGACATTACTTTGCCAACAAAAGTCTGTCTAGTCAAAGCTATGGTTTTTCCAGTTGTCACGCATGGATGTGAGAGTTGGACTATAAAGAAAGCTGAGCACCAAAGAATTGATGCTTTTGAACTGTGGTATTGGAGAAGACTCTTGAGAGTTCCTTGGACTATAAGGAGAGCCAACCAGTCCTTCCTAAAGGAGATCAGTCCTGAATATTCATTGGAAGGACTGATGTTGAAGCTGAAACACCAATCCTTTGGCCACCTGATGCAAATAAGTGACTGATTTGAAAAGACCCTGATGCTGGAAAAGATTGAAGGTGGGAGGAGAAGGGGACGACCGTGGATGAAATGGTTGGATGGCATCAACAACTCTATGGACATGAGTTTCAGTAGGCTCCAGGAGTTGGTGATAGACAGGGAAGCCTGGTGTGCTGCAGTCTATGGGGTCGCAAAGAGTTGGACACAACTGAGCAACTGAACTGAACTGATATTATTTTCATACTTGATTTATTTCACTTAGCACATACTTAAAGATGGGATTTCTAATGGCATCATGGTTTCCATACATGGTTGTATTAGAACTGATACAACCAATCCTGAATTGATGGACATTTTTTCTGTTTTCCTTCTTATACTGTTCTAAATAATGTTGTTATACAAATGGATAAAAGTTTACTCATGGTGCTATTTATTTTCTTTAACAAAGAAATAAAATTTTTAGAAAATTTTTCATGGATTTGACTCATAATTTCAGAATTTCGGTACACTTTGTTGAGCTGCCTTCTAGAGAGAGTGGCTTTTCTAGCAATGAAAATGCAATTTCTTAGAAAGTTTCCTCAATTCCAAGATTGAGAATGTATTTAATCTTGCCAATCTGATAGATGGAAGGGGTATCTTGTAATCTTAATTTTCACTTTTGAATTTGAGAGAGAATATTTTTCATATGTTTATGGTCCATTTGAATTTTTAAATCAGTGATCTCTTCCCAGTCTTTGATTATTTCTCTATTGCTGTTTATCTTTTCTCTATTGCTGTTTATCTTTGTTTTTTCTGTTTTCTTTAAGGAAAATGACCTTTTCTTTGTAGTCATATGATACAAAGATGTATTTAGAATTAAAAGATGTATTTAGAATTAAAAGAGTTGCACTAGGTGTTTCAGAACAGAGGCCCTTATTAGAAAGTGAACTCCTTAGGGATATTTCAGAGGTGGGGATGGCAACCCTCTCCAGTATTCTTGCCTGGAGAATCCCATGGATGGAGGAACCTGGTGCTACGGTCCATGGGATCACAAAGAGTTGGATAATACTGAAGTGACTTAGCACGCTGCAGGATGAGGCTGACAAGGGGAGTGGGGCAAAGAGGTGCCTAACAGAGTCTCCAGAAGCTAAATGGGGAGGATGTGCAAAACAGGAAATGCAGGAGCTGTCAGTATCTGATATGCATAAAGATTCTACTTTTCATATGTGTGAAAAATAAATGGAAAATTAAAATAAGAGCAGGAATAATGCATATGTGGAGGATTTTTTAAAGTATCAGACAAACTGAATCAAGAAATTCTGCTGCCTTTCTGGATGTCAGTTAGGTGGTGTCCTGGATGAAGACTGTCTCTAATATTTCATGAAATAACAGGAATTAGATAGTGCAAAGGTGATTTACATGCCTACCACTGGAATAAGAGAAAGTGCTAAATGAGTACATATTTTGCATTGTATTAAATTGTGGCTTGACTTGAAAGAAAAGGGTAAGATTCTCAGTAAATTTTTCAATTCTTAGAAAATTTAGCTCAGTTCAGTCACTAAATCATATCTAACTCTGTGAGACCCCATGGAGGGCAGCTCACCAGGCGCCTCTGTCCTCCACTACCACCAGAGTTAGGACAAATTCGTGGTCTTTGAGTCGATGATAAATATTAACCTAAAAGGAAATGCTGAAGAGTAGGAGTCCTCCTTTGCCAAGGAGGTGGAATTATGAAATGAGTGATGTGGTGAGAATGCAGAATGCTGAAAAACCACATGTGAAAGGGGGAAAAAGAAAGTTTTATACAGACAGATGACATAAAATCACAAGTATGGGTAGACGTAATAAGAAGATGGTAGGGAGTGATGATCTAGGGTTGATAGATATAACATAAAATGCGTTACAGGTTATTGGAAAAATCTATGTAAAGTTTAGAATAATTAGAGGAAAAAAAACCTTGAAGGTTCACATGCCAAAGTGTATGAGAATCATGTACTCAGGAAATCATACTTTTAAAAGAGGGTTTATAATACGCAATATAAGTGGAGACAAGAAGCTGGGTATAGATTAGAAATACCTACTTTGGGATTGGGAGATGGTGCATTGAGACACAATTTTGAAAAACTCAGAGAATGGAATCAAGAGGACAAATAACATAAAGACAGGGGAATATTAGCCGCTATGGGGAACCTGCAGTGTGGACCCATAGTGGTTGCCAGAAGTTGGCAGAATGGGGAGGGTGTGGTCATAAGGAAAGACACTTGGCATGTGGGGTCTTACAGCATAGTTGGAGAGGGCAGTTGGTAAATGGGTTCCAGTAACGTTGTCAAGTGTGGCCTGGTGGGTGGGAGAGGAACATTTGAGAAAGGTGATCAATGGAGAATCATGGAGTTGGCATAGGGAGTCTGGAAGCAAGATTCCAGCTGTTCAACTGGAATTTGCTAAAGGGACTCTTTCCCTATAGGGAACCATCAAGAATATGGCTGCACCTCCATCCTAAGGGGACCAAGCATCTTTCAGGTTCATGGGAGACCCTGTTAACTCACAGACCTTCCTCTCTATTTCCTAATATTAATACAGCCTGGAATCCTGATTCAAGGAAAGTACCTGATGGAAACTCCTAGAAAGTAGAGTCCTTGCATCTTGAACCTAAGCTAGAAAGTGGAGTTCTTGCATCTTGAATCTAAGCACCTTCTGTAATACTCTACTTTCTGGGGACAGGGACACAGGTGGCACTGAAGGTAGGGCAGGTGAGGTACAGGTAACCCAGACAATGAAACAGAGAAGGACTTGAACAACAAGAAGAAACGTGAAAGGAGAGAAGAGAAACCCAAGTTCATCCAAGTGTTTGCATTTGAAATAGAAGCTGGTATCCGCTGGAGAAAATAATTTCACAGTGTGGGAAGAAATTGTAAATCGGATATAGATGACCCTTTAAAAAACACTTTAGCTGGAATTCAGCCTGTGGTTCTTAATAACTGCATTCAGTCTTTCAAACACCTGAGTTAAAAAAAAAAAATTCTCCATTTGGATTTAAATATTGGATTGGCCAAACACATCATTTGGCTTTTAATAACGTCTTATGGAAAAACCCTAACAAATCTTTTGGCCCACCCAATATTTCTAAGATATTTTATTCTTGACTTAAATAGAGTCTACAGAACATAAAATTTTTGGCAAAGGTTCAGGATAGCTACTGTGAACACTCAGAGTATACACTGTGTGTCTGCCCTTTAGCTCCCCTGTTCTCTCCCTTGACCATAAAATGTTCCTACGCAGTTATGCTGTTTCATCATATAGAAATGTTTCTACTTGTTCTTTAATTTATTTCTTTGTTACTCCATGAAAGGTTAGATCTAGTTAGGATTAAAAGCATTTTAAAGATGGAAGACAAATTTAGTGACTGACATGAACCACCAAAGCGGAGAAGGAGTAAGCCCTCTTAAGGAAGGACAGGAATAGCATCCGAACTTCTCAGTTTCATTCCCTGCTTCTCTCTGCTCATGGCTAGTCGTCACAATGCCACACAAGTGCCTGGAGGGGAACACCCCCAGCAGGTCCAGATGCGTATCTTAACACCTCCATGTCTGGAGAAAGGAAAAGGCTTTTATCCTTCTAGTTTAATTAGGAAAAACACCCTAAGAACTCTGATTGGCCAGGCCTATATCATCCATTCAGTCCTTGAACTGGGGCAGGGGAAGCAGTGCTAGGACTCTGTGGGTGGGTTACCACCTTACGGGTTTGCCACCCTTTAAAAGAAGAGTGAGCATGGCAGGAAGGGACTCACTATGGGGGTGGGGGTGTCCTTGTAGGCTAGGGAGCCATCTCAATTTGTCTTGATTATTGCACATAATAAAACTTGGAAGGAATTTGAGATCCTAAAATAAACAAGACAGTGAATGGGGGCATCTGGGAAGCAGTGGGGGATTTGCAGGGACTTGTAATAGCTGGCAAGAATCCCTTAGAAGAAATGGAGTAGCCCTCATACAGTCTGAAATGCAGTACTTGGGTGCAATCTCAAAAACGACAGAATGAGCTCTGTTTCCAAGGCAAATCATTCAGTATCACAGTAATCCAAGTCTATGCCCCAGCCACTAATGCTGAAGATGCTGAAGTTGAACAGTTTTATGAAGACCTACAAGACCTTCTAGAACTAACACCCCCAAAAGAAGTCCTTTTCATTATAGGGGACTGGAATGCAAAAGTAGGAAGTTAAGAAACACCTGGACTAACAGGCAAATTTGGCCTTGGAGTACAAAATGAAGCAGGTCAAAGGCTAACAGAGTTTTGCCAAGGGAACACACTGGTCATAGCAACAACCCTCTTACAACAACACAAGAGAAGACTCTACACATGGACATCACTAGATGGTCAATACCAAAATCAGATTGATTATATTCTTTGCAGCCAAAGATGAAGAAGCTCTATACAGTCAGCAAAAACAAGACCAGGAGCTGACTGTGGCTCAGATCATGAACTCCTTATTGCCAAATTCAGACTGAAATTGAAAAAGGTAGGGAAAACCACCAGATCATTCAGGTGTGACCTAAACCAAATCCCTTACAATTATCCAGTGGGAGTGACAAATAGATTCAAGAGATTAGATTTGACAGACAGAGTGTCTGAAGATCTATGGATGGAGGTTCATGATGTTGTACCCAAGAAAAAGAAATGCACAAAGGCAAAATGGTTGTCTGAGGAGGCCTTACAAATAGCTGAGAAAAGAAGAGAAGCAAAAGGCAAAGGAGAAAAGGAAAGATATACCCATTTGAAAGCAGAGTTCCAAAGAATAGCACAGAGAGATAAGAAAGCCTTCCTTGGTGATCAGTGCAAAGAGATAGAGGAAAACAATAGAATGGGAAAGACTAGAGATCTCTTCAAGAAAATTAGTGATAGCATGGGAACATTTCCTGCAAAGATGGGCACAATAAAGGACAGAAATGGTATGGACCTAACAGAAGCAGAAGATATTCAGAAGAAGTGGCAAGAATACACAGAAGAACTGTACAAAAAAGATCTTCATGACCCAGATAACCATGATCGTGTGATCACTCTCCTAGAGCCAGAATCCTGGAATGTGAAGTCAAGTGGCCCTTAGGAAGCATCACTATGAACAAAGCTAGTGGAGGTGATGGAATTCCAGTTGAGCTATTTCAAATCCTAAAAGATGATGCTGTGAAAGTGCTGCATTCAATATGCTAGCAAATTTGGAAAACTCAGCAGTGGCCACAGGACCAGAGAAGGTCAGTTTTCATTTCAATCCCAAAGAGAGGCAATGCCAAAGACTGTTCAAACTACCACACAATTGTACTAATCTCACACGGTAGCAAAGTAATGCTCAAAATTCTCCAAGCCAGGCTTCAACAGTACGTAAACTGTGAACTTTCAGATGTTCAATCTGGATTTAGAAAAAGCAGAGGAACCAGACATCAAATTGCCATCATCCGTTGGATCATTGAAAAAGCACGAGAGTTCCAGAAAAACATCTACTTCTGCTTTATTGACTATGCCAAAGCCGTTGACTGTGGATCACAACAAACTGTGGAAAATTCTTTAAGAGACGGGAATACCAGAGCACCTGACCTGCCTCCTGAGAAATCTGTATGCAGGTCAAGAAGCAACATAGAACTGGACATGGAACAACAGACTGGTTCCAAATAGGGAAAGGAGTACATCAAGGCTGTATATTGTCACTCTGCTTATTTAACTTATATGCAGAGTATATCATATGAAATGCTGGGCTGGAAGAAGCACAAGCTGGAGTCAAGATTGCCGGGAGAAATATCAATAACCTTAGATGCGCAGATGACACCTTCCTTATGGCAGAAAGCGAAGAACTATAAGAGCCTCTTGATGAAAGTGAAAGAGGAGAGTGAAAAAGTTGGCTTAATATTCAACATTCAGAAAAGTAAGATCAAGGCATCTGGTCCCATCACTTCATGGGAAATAGATGGGGAAACAATGGAAACAGCGAGAGTCTTTATTTTCTTAGGTTCCAAAATCACTGCAGATGGTGACTGCAGCCATGAAATTAAAAGACGCTTGCTCCTTGGAAGAAAATTAGGACCAACCTAGACAGCATATTAAAAAGCAGAGACATTACTTTGCCGACAAAGGTCCTTCTAGTCAAAGCTCTGTTTTTCCCAGTAGTCATGTATAGATGTGAGAGTTGGACTATAAAGAAAGCTGAGTGCTGAAGAATTGATGCTTTTGAACTGTGGTGTTGGAGAAGACTCTTGAGAGTCCCTTGAACTGCAAGGAGCTCCAACCAGTCCATCCTAAAGGAAATCAGTCCTGAATATTCCTTGGAAGGACTGATGCTGAAGCTGAAACTCCAATCCTTTGGAAGAAGTGACTCATTGGAAAAGACCCTGATGCTGGGAAAGATTGAAGTCAGGGGGAGAAGGGGACAACAGATGGTTGGATGGCATTACCTGTTGGATGGCATCACCGTTTGGATGAACATGAGTCTGAGCAAGCTTTGGGAGTTGGTGATAGACAGGGAAGCCCGGTGTGCTGGAGTCCATAGGGTCACAAAGAGTTGGACACAACTGAGTGACTGAACTGAACTGTAATAGCTGGAGCTTGGAGCTGCGGTTGGTTAGTTTCCAGGTGGTATGTGGAGACTGACATGTTTCTGTAAATTCAACCTGAAAATATGTTCCTGAAATACAAAACCTGTGGTATCTCTTTATAGAGATTTAAGGACAGAGTTGATCCATCCTTGTCAGTTATGGTGAGAAAAAGTAAAGCTGCTGGAAGCAGAGATGGCTGTTCCAAGATGCACTTTTAAAAAATCTATTTATTTATTTGGCTGTGCCTAGTGTTAATTTACCAGCTCAACTAGTAAAGAATCCATCTGGAATTCAGGAGACCCTGTTTCCATTCCTGAGTTGAGAAGATCCGCTGGAGAAGGGATAGGCTACCCACTCCAGAGATCTTGGGCTTCCCTGGTGGCTCAGCTGATAAAGAATCTGCCTGCAATGCAGGAGATCTGGGTTCAATCCCTGGGTTGGAAGGATCCCCTGGAGAAGGGAATGGTTACCCACTCCAGTAGTTGAGGCATGTGGAATCTAGTTCCCTGACCAGGGACAGAACCCAGGCCCCCTGCATTTAGAACACAGAGTTTTAGCTCCTGGACCACCAGGGAAGTTCCCCATAGATACACTGTAATCTTCTGCATTTGCACAAAGATTGCCCAGACAAGTGTCCACAGAAGATCCCAATAGGGTTTTACAAGGACACCACTGTGATTCCAGTCAAAAGTACCAGCCTGAATCTACTCAAAGAACTTCTAGAAACTCAAGGATCCCAAGTTATGTTGACACTGGGTGATACCCTGCTGCCCCTCCAACCTGCCCACAAAATGCTGAGGGTGTAGCATAACTTATAAACAGGTACAATCGCTCACGAGTGGACGAAGGCATGCCTGCAGCCCCATGCAAGTAGGGCTCCCTCCCAAGCAAAGCCCCTTGTTATTAAAACCTCAGATTCACTCCTTTTATTGGTTAGTCGCTAAGTTGTATCTGACTTTTAGCGACCCCATGTACTGTAGCCTGCCAGACTCTTCTGTCCATGGGATTTCCCAGGCAAGAATACTGGAATGGGGCTGCCATTTTCCTCCTCCAAAGGATCATCCTGACCCAGGAATCAAACCCATGTCTCCCACATTGACAAGCAGATTTTTTATAGCTGAGCCACCAGAGAAGCCCCAGATTTGCACTAGGTAGCCATCAACCAGATAATGGATTGTGTGAATACAAATGGTAGGACCCATGAGAACATTAACAAGTGTTGGGTAATAAGTTGGGAGAGAATTTACATAGAAGTTCTCAAGAGTGTCCCAAGGTTTATTTAGAGCCCTGTCTTTGAGATGAGCTATAGCTGGATTCAGACCCTACCTCCATCACTTGATGGGGTAACCCGGGGCTAGACATATCCTCTCTGAAACACATGGAAAATAAAAAGAGTTGCTTCATAGAGACGTGCTGAGGATTGTGTGAAATCAGCGTGGAGAAAGCCAGCACAATTCCTACTGCAGTCAGTAAGTGTGACCCCATCCTTCTGTGGGCAACCAGAGTGATCCTCCAGTGAGTATGGACAGAGCCACAGTTCTCAAGTTAAAAAAAAAAAAAAGTCTATTCAAACAAACAAATCAAAGTTGTTTCTCCAAGAGTCTGAGGTCTGATTTACCAAAGGTTTTTGCTGAGCTGGAAGAAGCAGATTTCTCTTGCAGTGCGTGTGTGTGTGTGTGTGTGTGTGTGTGTGTGTGTGTGTGTGTGTGTGTGTGTTTATATGTGTGAGAGAGAGAGAGACAGAGAGACAGAGAGAGACAGAGAGGGAGGGGAAAGCAGAAAGAGAGAGAGATCAAAAGGCCAGCAGTAGAGCCAACAAACAGCACATGATTTTTGCTTTGGCAGTTTTACAAGCAAAGAAAGAGGGTCAAAAAGAAAGGAGTGAAACCTCTCTCCATTCCTGTCCTGATTGAAACTTTAATTCTAAAATAGTCTTTGGCTTGAAAGATTGAACAGCACCATCTTTCCATATAAATGGCAAAGCAAGACACATTTTTATGTGTTGTTTTATGGGGTTTTCCCCCGCATCTTAATGTCTAACCATTTTATAGTGCTTGGCTTTGCAGGGCCCTAGAGATAACCTCCGAGCAATACTCGTTCTTTTATTTGTAACACAGGAATAGTAAAGAAAGTGTCTGCACACCAATGACAAATTATTGCAATCTTAACGAGAAATAAAGCTGTAAAAATGGCTCGGATTTAAAACTTAAAAGAAGGTTGGAATACAGAGAGAGAGAGAAAGAAAGAGAAATCTTTCAAGTAGAATAATGAAGTTAATTGCTACAAATGAGCTTTCAAATCATACTTGAAGATTAATTGCATTTTCCAAACTGTAAAATTCTCTCTCGCTTACTCTCTCTTTTTTAAATATCAATTTGGTGGCCCAGAAATAAACATTGCTAAAGATTCTTTACAGTGTTTTTTTTTAAACAAACCCCCTGATTTGGAGACCTTGGAGTCCATCTCACAGTGTACCTTTGAGGCGTTGCAGCCCCCTTGGACTGTGAGCTTTTATCTCTGGAGCTATTTATTTGCTGTAAAATCTGTCATCAGTGTGATATGATTATTTGCAGATTATGAAACCTCTATCTTTTTAGTCTTTTAACGTCATGTTTGGATATTACAAGAATCCAGCCCTCTCCAGTTTTAAATGATGGGTTATTTGAAAGCATTTTGAGGTTTCATATAAGGACTTTAACATTCAAATTTTCTTTCTCAATCTTATTCCAATAATTACAGAAGGCAATTTATGGTGGTGGGAAGGACAAAGGCTTTGATTTCAGATGGTTTGGGCTCAAATTCTGGTCCTGCTTGTAACTAATTGTGTAACCTAGGATAATTACTTAACATCATTCAGACCTGGTTTTCTCACTTATGAAAGGGAAATATTGACAGTTTATTGCATCAGTATATCATTACTGTGAATATATCAAAGGATAAAATTAAATCATAGCATATATAAATAAAGTAACAGGTAAAGTAACCGTAATATGCTGTTCTGTAGAGCATTTAAAATGTTAGAAAACAACATCACCAGTAGCCAAAAACATTGAATACTGCTGGATTTGGTAGTGTGCCACACTAGGTATGTATCATAGCCTAAGAAGCAAGCGAAACTATTGACACTATGTATAAAATAGACACTAATAAGAACCCGATGTTTAGCACAGGGAACTCTACTCCGTGCTCTGTGGTGACATTAATGGGAAGGAAATCCAAAAAAAGAGCCATCTATTATAGATTCAATGGATTCACTTTGCTGTACAGCAGAAACCAACACAGCATTGTAAAGCAACTACACTCCAATAAAAATTTTTTTAAAGAGCAAGTGAGAGAAGTTAGTAGAAGAGGTCACGGGGTTTCTGATTCTGGGCTCACTGTTTGAATATCCATTTACAAAATTTAATGGCTGCTGTTCTTTAAGAAAAAGTGATTTCCACCAAGGTGCTTTGTCCTCTTGGAAGGATCGCCAGGCAAAGCAGACTTCCGCTGGCAAGAATATTTGAATCCAAATATTTTATATATGAAGTAGTGAAAGAAAACGTCTAAAATAACCTATAAAAGTTGAAACTTAGTATTTTAGAGTCTTCTCTTGGTTTTTCTTTCGCACCAAGTCACTTTCTTACTCCAGTGAGGTGACGGAGAGAGAGCAGGAGGAACACTCAAAGGCTTCACAAAAATTTGCTTCTTAGCTCGTAGGTAGACGGTTGGCTTAAGCCTCACCTCTGAGTCTTGTTGGTTAGTTTAGACTCATTCCCATGTAGTAGAGACCTGAGACTCAGGGTAGAATTTATATGAGAAGAGACTAGACATTTTCTAATTTTCATTCCCCAAAGCAATTCCTCAGGAATGTCCCAAGGGAACATTACTTTTTCCCTATAATCAAATATATTTCCTATGGGCCAATAAAATCTCTCCTTGAAAATTCATAATGTGTGTGTGTGTACTCAGTCACTCAGTCGTGTCCGACTCTTTGGGACCTGATGGACTGCAGCCTGCCAGGTTCCTCTGTCCATGGGATTTCCCAGGTGGGAATACTGGAGTGGGTTATCTTTTCCTCCTCCAGGCCGTCTTCCCACTCCAGGGACTGAACTCATGCCTCCTCTATCTCCTGCCTTGCAGGTGGATTCTTTACTGCTGAGCCACTGAGGAAGCCTGTGAGAATTCACCATGCATATTAGTACACTGAGTTTTCAGAAGTCCTGACATCAAGTAATGGATATAATTGACTTTAACTCAATGTTTCCCCAGATTGTATGTCCATGGCTAAATCATGGAATTATTGTCCCAGGGCTTCCCGGGTGGCTCAGTGTATAAAGAATCTGCCTGCAATGCAGGAGATGCAGAGACTCAGGTTCGATCCCTGGATTGGGAAGATCCCCTGGAGGAGGGCATGGCAACCCACTCCAGTATTCTTGCCTGGAGAATCCCATGGAGAGAGGAGCCTGGCGGATTACAGTCCATAGGGTCAAAAAGAGTGAGACATGACTGAAGTGGCTGAGCACACAGGGTACACCTGGCCAGTTCATCATGGCTACTGGGGGCAGTTTAACTGGCGGTAGGGACCTGACCTCTGTGGCCCCATGTCCATTATCCGTAGTGGTCTGGGCATCCCAGGCATGTCTGCACATGCTCTAGGGATCAGAATACCTCAGGGAATCAAGGATGCCATTTGCATGGCACGACTTTGAGACTGAGACCACTCTAGCCCCAAAGCTTCTGCATGGATGTGGGATACATGCAGACAGAAGAACGGTGGTCCCCGGCTGGACTGAGGTTCCAGTGTCCCTAGCTGAGCCTTCATACAGGGGTGACTTTAGAAGAATCCAGCAGAGTTCAGATTTTGGTACCAGCTGTTACATTTTCTTTCTTCGGAGGCTGAGGAAATCTGGCAGCACTGATTTTTCCACTTCCAAAATGTGTTTCAGCATAAGAAAGAAAAGGCAATAATTAAAAATGAATGATGAGATGTTTGCATTTGGGAGAAAAGAAAAAAAATGACTTCTTAGATACTAATAAAAGTGTTTGAAACTTTTCTAGAGGTGCTACATCTCAAGGGATCATTTCTTTGCAAATATTGAAAATAAAGGGAAAAAAAATCTGTTGATTCCGAACAGCAGTGGAAGAATGAGTAGAGAGAAGCCAAATTCTTTCTCCAGCTTTCAATTTGATTTTGGGGATGAACTGAGTCCACAGCCATAGGTTTGGCAATTTTTCTCCCCACATGTCTCCCGAGTTTTCTTCACGACTGGAAACCATTTGTGATCATAGGAGGAAATGCCCTTGCTGACAAATGGGCGTTCCTTGCTGTACAGGTTCCAAGTTTTGTAATGACAGCAGACGAAAAACCCAAGTTCCCTACGAGCGTTTGTGTTGGCCCCAGGCGGCTGTGTAGCTGAGGCACCTGGTGGGGAGCAGAGAGCATTTGCTCGCCCTTCTGGCTTGGGATGATCGGTGTTTCCCTGTGTGTGGTTACAGAGCAGGAAGGCTCCCTGTGGGGCTGTAAAGAAACCACTCTCTTAATCACATAAAACATGGGTGACTAAGAAAATGAACGGAGAGGAACTTTCTCTGGAGCAATGCTTCACCCAGTGTAATCCCTGGACCAGTAGCATTAGCAACATCTGGTGATGATGCAAAAATGCAAATCCCAGGGCCCCACCAAATCTACTGAATCAGAAACTCCTGGGCTTGGGATCAACAGTCTGGGTTGTCACAAGGTCTAGGCATCAGATAACTCTGATGCTGCTCCAGTTTGGGAACCACGGCTCAACAAACCCAATAATCTAGCCAAACACATAGAGCATCACTGGTTGTTCTTCAGGTGTTACTTCTGTATTTCCTCTGTGGTACAGCCTCAGTCTGATCCCTTTGCCGCCATGTCCAGCTCCAGGGTTATGTCGAGTCTGTTCTCATCCACATGTAGCCAGATGTGGCTAGTGAAAGCGGAAGCGTTACTCGCTCAGTTGTGTTTGCCTCTTTGCGACCCCACAGGCTGTAGCCCACCAGCTCCTCTGTCCATGGAATTCTCCCGGCAAGAATACTGGAGTGGATTGTCATTCCTTTTTCCAGGGGATCTCTCCGACCAGGGATCGAACCTGGGTCTCCTGCATTGCAGGCAGATTCTTTACTGTCTGAGCCATCAGGGAAGCCCACAGACAGGCTAAGAAACCCTTAATTCCCCAAGTCCAAGTAAGTCTGGTTGACATTTTCTAAAGCAATGATTCTCAACTTTGGTTGCATATTGATATGAACTAGGATAAGATTTGAACACTCCAGATGCCCAAAGTGACATTTCTAGATGAAGGAAATCAAAATCTGGGGATAGATGGGAGGGATGAGACCCAGGTGTGAGTAGGTTAAAACCTGGGATGATTCCAATATGCAGCGAAATCCTGCCTCCTCATTCTGATACATCTCTGCAGGCACTTCTCACCCATCTTATTCTCTTCTTTGCGACCATGGCTTCTGACTTCCTGGCCTCCCATAGTAAATCTATCTGGACATTGCATTTTATAACAAGATCTTGTTTTCCCCCTTTCTTCTGCTGTTAGACTCCTAGATGCCATTCAAGGTCCTTAGAGGCAACTGTGCTGGCCCTTGTTCCTCTGACCACTGACCTCATTTTAATCCAACTCTAGTTCCTATCTCCCTTGCTCCCCTGCTCGTCCCAATGGTGCCCTGTTCACGTTCCCTGGCACAGTTGTTTCTGCTGCCTGGGATCTTTTGGGTCCTGACACCTTTAGGTGTGATCTTTCTAGGCAAAGCATGGAGCAACTTTGGTGGGTCCTCAGAAAGTATACCTAACATTTGGGAAAATTAGGAATAGACAGAGCCTTCGCTCTGTCTTGGTGGGGTTATGGGGAGTGAAAGAGGTGGGCAGAGCCCCAGAAAACCTGGTGCTGGGAATCAGCTTTCACTGAGAAAAATGGAGGTATGTGCAGGTGTGTTCACAGACATGTTGGTAATAGAACTGCATAGGATGGAAAAAAATAATCTTTGATAATGGTGATGGCAGGTACAGAAGATATACATTTGTGACATGTTTTGACAGTGGGGAAAATTCCATTGATAGTTCTTTGACATCTTACACTTTAGCATCTATTGCAATAATTTCTATGTCATTAATATGTGTTCATATGGAGTTTCAAATGTCCAGAAAGAATCTAATGAAGGGCCTGTCTGAGCACAATGAACCAAGCAAGGAAAGCAGTGCATCAGAAACTCTGAGGGGCAGAAGGCCATTAACACCCCCAGGATCAAAGAGGGAAAGTCAGGGGGGAGGGGGCCAGTCCATAAGACGCATGGGCACAAGTAGGGGCTCACTTGTTTGGCCATTGCCAAACCAAAGCCTGCAAGGAGGATCTGGGGGAATAAATACCTTGACCTTGAATGTCTTTGCTGCATTCAGGTCCTCAGACATACCTCTATCTGGACCTGAGGTCTCTGGTGCCTTTTTCAGAGCAACCAAATTTTTGCTTAGCAGCTGCCAACATTTTCAATGACCAATGTGGAGGAGAAAGAAGACTCTTAGACAGCACTGAACTGACCCTTTCGTCCCCTCCCAAGTTGATATATTGCCTCCATGCAACAGTCTACTCCCTGGCCCCCCAATGCTACTCCCATTCAGACCTTAAAGCACAGAAGTGGCAAATTTCATTATCTCTGATTTATAGGTGGAAAAAAGTGAGTCCGCATGGATGGTTGAGCTCCTTGAGTCCCTCCTGTAAGGGTGTTAAGAGGAATTGAGCAGAGCCTGATTTGTTGTTAAGAGACAGGCTATGTCTCTGTGGATGTCTGATTACAAGGGATTTGATGTCAGGGCATTTTCATTTCACATTATGTATAAACCATTCCTATTAAGGTGGCAGAATTCATTGGGAGACATTTAGTTCATTCTTTACCTCTGAGCCACCTGGGAACCCCTTCCAACTCCAAGTAAGTCTTTAAAGAAAGTGGCACAACTTCTGGGCTTCCCAGGTGGCGCTAGTGTTAAAGAATCTGTCTGCCAATGCAGGAGGCATAAGAGATGTGGGGTCAATCCCTGGGGTGGAAAGATCCCCTGGAGGAGGGTATGCAACACACTCCGGCATTCTTGCCCGGAGAACCCCATGGCGAGAGAAGCCTGGTGGCTACAGTCCACGGGGGAGCACAGTCAGACATGACTGAAGCGACCTGGCACACAGCACACCACACCTTCTTTATCCATTCATCTGGCATTGGGCATTGAGATTGTTTCCATATCCTGGCCATTGTAAATCGTGCTGCAGTGGACATTGGGGTGCATGTGTCCTTTCGAATTATGATTTTCTCAGGGCATATGCACTACCATGTGTAAAACAGATAGTGGGAACCTGCTATAAAGCACAGGAAGCTCAGCTCGATGTTCTGTGGTGAGCTAGGGGGATGGGCTTGGGGGGTGGGTGGGAGGAAGGGGATATATGTTTACATATAGCTGGTTCACTTCACTGTACAGCAGAAACTAGCACAACATTATTAAGCAATTATATTCCAATAAAAAAACTACTGATGAGATATAATTCATTTTCAAAATTCTGAGGCAACTGAATTTTTAGTTCATGTCTCTCAGCTCCTCTGGGTTTTTAATCTCTGGAATTCAGAAACAAAACCCATGCCTTTTGGTTCGGTGAAGGCAATGGCAACCCACTCTAGTACTCTTGCCTGGAAAATCTCATGGACGGAGGAGCCTGGTAGCCTGCAGTCCACGGGGTTGCGAAGAGTTGGATATGACTGAGCGACTTCACTTTCACTTTTCATTTTCATGCATTGGAGAAGGAAATGGCAACCCACTCCAGTGTTCTTGCCTGGAGAATCCCAGGGACAAGGGAGCCTGGTGGGCTGCCGTCTATGGGGTCGCACAGAGTCGGACATGACTGAAGCAACTTAGCAGCAGCAGCAGTCGCCTTTTGGTTAATAAGATTTTCCTTTAACGGATGATAAGGCCAGGTGATTCCTAATCACTAGGCTCTGATTGCTTTCATTAAAATGATAACATATGGACACATGGCCCAACCTCTTCACGGAGCCCTGAAATGGGATCGTAAAAGGGGAGATGAGAAACCCTGGTTTAGATTAAAGTAAATGGCTTGAGGAATTGGCTCTGATGAGCGACAATTTACTGTTGTAAAATCTCACAGAGATGGACCTTGTGAGTTTTCTTCTCTCGTGTTTGAGATTCCTTGGCGAGGACGGCGCAGGAGCCTCGTCTTTCTGTTTTTCGCAGTCTCGAGTCCAGTGACGTCAGCTATACATGAGATGGGTGGACCTCCATCAAATTCCCAACAAGCATTTAACCCTAGCCTCAAGTCCAATGAACATTCATGATTAGTCAAGCCCCACTGGTTCAGCAAAGCCCAAAGGGACATTTGTGGGATGGGGCCAGGAGAGAAGCCAGTGGGAGACACAGATGTAGCGGCAGTGAGTTATCTCCGACATGGAAGGTGCCCGGGGCAGAGGGATGGACTTTTAACAGCTTTCATGCCAAGGAAAGGTGGGTGAGGGAGGGATGCTGCTTAATAAATTCAAACCGCAGCTTTGAGATGTTGTCAGTCAGCAGCCCTGGGGCTTCCCAGGTGAAAGAAAGAAAAGAAAAGAAAGTGAAGTCACTCAGGAATGTCTGGCTTTTTGCGACCCCACGGACTGTAGCCTACCAGACTTCTCTGTCCATGGAATTTTCCAGGCAGGAGTACCGGAGTGGGTTGCCATTTCCTTCTCCAGGGAATCTTCCCAACCCAGGGATAGAACCCAGCTCAGTGGTAAAGAATCCTCCTGTCAATTCAGGAGACTCAAGACATGCAAGTTCGATCCCTGGGGCAGGAAGACCCCCTGGAGGTGGGCATGGCAACCCACTCCAGTATTCTTGCCTGGAGAATCCCACGGACAGAGGAGACTGGAGGGCTACAGTCCATGGGGTCACACAGAGCTGGACAGGACTGACCAACAAGAGCAGCCATGAAGGACCAGTGGCTGCAGATCTCAGGAAAGAAAATGAATATTTGTTGATTGCCTCGGAGTGTCAGACCTGGGGTTAGGTGCTCAGACACGTTGCCTCATTTATTCTTTACAACCATAGGAAGTAGACAACATCATTAACCAAACAGATCTGGTTCCAAATCCCAAAGGCAATAGAAGTGACATAACTTTATGGGGTTGTTGGGAGAAAGCCAGACGCCATCTATTCAAAAAACATAGCAGAGTGCCTGATGCATAGTAAACACTCAATGAACATCCGTCTCCCTGACGCCCATCCACCCGGAAACCACCCACAAAACCAATCACAGCAGTAAAACAAAGTCCTACTAGAAGGAGGCCAACATCATTCAGCCTGTTTCACTGACAGGGAAGGTAAGTGTTTTCCAGGATTCTGTCTTGCCAGTGTATTTGCACTTTCTCCATCTTGCATCTTTCAATCCCTGGCCCAAAGATCGAAAAACCCATGTCCCCTGCATTGGCAGACTGATTCTTAACCGCTGGACCACCAGGGAAGCCCAGAGCATTATTTTTTAAAGTCCCAGCTCAAATGTTGTTATCTCCAGTAAGTCTTTTCTGATCCCACTAATTAAATGATGACAGTGATGATGATAATAATAATACCAGCTACCATCAGTAAAGCAGTAGTTTCTTTTCCTCGTTTTACTCAATTCTCATCATCCTATAAAGCAGTTGCTAAAAACAACTAATTAAGAGAATATTGGTTAATAAAGTGTGTTTATCTTTATAAACGAAGAAGGTTAAGCAACTTGTCCGTGTCAGCGGCAGATCTAGGGTTCAGGCTAGGTTTGCCTCTGTCTTCTGTCCTATAGTGAAACATACTCACCTTCTGAGCCCGAGGGTGTCTTTACTTGTGCTCCTTGCAGGGGGAGCAGGGAATGTAACCTTATTCCTTGAGTTATAATGTCTTTGCATTTTACTTATCTTAGCTCTTCAACTAAAGCGTCCTTGAGAGCAGAGATTCATTTATTTTGTCATTCCCACAGTTTTAGTCACAATACATGAAAGGGAGTTGATAAATGTCTTGAGTTGAATAAACTTAGTATTTTATTTAAATCAGAGTCTGGAGATTTATTGTAATTACCAGTAGGTGATTAATAGGGACAGAAATCAGGTGTCTCATAAGAACCAAGAAATGTTATTCCTCTTTGACCAATAAATAGCATAATAATGGATCAAAGGTGTACTTGCTTCTAGTAAGCATGGTTTGACTTTAACCTGAGAGAAAGAATTATGCATCTAAAATAGTAAAGAATTCCAGAAATCCTCAGAATGGCATATATTTGGGCCATTGCAACAGAGAAGATTATTCTGGTTATCTATTACTCTTTAAAAAAAACCTCTCTAGAACTTTGTGGTGTAAGACGGCATGTTATTATTTCTCACAATTCTGACTGGGCTCAACTGGCTTCTCACCTGGGGGCTCAGAGAGCTGCAGAGGATATCCGAGGAGGCTGTGGTCAACTAAAGATCCACTTGCACTGAAAAGCCAGAAAGCCTCACTCAAAGGCTGGCAGTTGATGGCGGCTGGGAACTCAGCTGAGACAGACCTACATGTGACTTTTCCACACGGCACTGTATTCTTACAACACTGCGGATGGATTCTGTGTGCATGCGTGCTAAGTCGCTCAGTCGTCTCCAATTCTTTGTGACCCCATGGACTGCAGCTCACCTGGCCCCTCTGTCCAAGGGATCTCCAGGCAAGAATGATGGAGTGGGTAGCCATTCCCCTTTCCAGGGGATCGTCTCAACCCAGGTATCGAACGTGCATCTCCTGCAACTCCTGCATTGCAGTTCTTCACCCACCAGGGAAGCCCAGGTGGATTCTAAGAGTGAGGAATCCGAGATACCAAAAGTGGACCATCAAAGAAGAGAACAAAGTGGAAGCTGCAGGGCTTCTTGTGATAGCCTTACCACTTCTGCGGCATTCTGCTGGTTAAGCAAGTCCCTAAGGCCTGCCGAGATTTAGGAGAAGGCAACTGGGATCACCTACTGACCGAAGAAGCAGCACGCAGGTACAGGAATGGGATGGACCAATGGAGGCAACTTGAAGGGAGCTACCACAAAAGTGCCAAGTAAAAGATGTCTCGTCCAAGGGACAGTGTTTTCTGGCTTAGGGACATGGCTGCCTATTGCATTAGCTGGGCACTATCGCGTTCCTTTGAGAAACCTTCACTCACAGCTTTTATAGATTCCAAGCTCATCCAGCGGCAAAGAAAGTATAATGAAGACCAAGGCTGAGAAACTATAATAAAAATAGAAAATGCATCACAAAACAAACAGGTTCAACTGGACACATCATACCATCCCAATCCTTTTAATAGCATAAGACTTTTAACGGGCCCATCCCAATGTGAAGCTCTGTCCTTCGGGTGGGTCTGTCTTGCTGGCCTCTTATGCTCTCTGATTCTTCAGCCTCATTTTCTGAAGCTGTTCTGACCATTAACTTTAACTCTCATGTAACTTCATCTTTCCCCTGGTTCTGTGTCTCCACCCAGGCCTTGTGTTTGAACTGTGGACTAGTTTCGTTTCCAAGAAACCCATCTGATTTTTATTATTCACCTTTTCAGCATCTTGCACTATAGCAATTACAGCTCTGATGTCACTTCATTCTTGGAATATTGAGTACTGAAACCTAAAAAGGAAAAAAAAGAACCTATTTTAATCATGGGTTTCAGCACATTTGAGGAGTAACTGATGAGAAAAAGGTGTGTTTCTGGGTATCACTCTCTAGGGGATGCTCTAGCTCTGAGCTGGGAGGAGAGGGCAGGAGGACTCCTAACTGATACCCCGTGAAGTGGACACCAGGATGTGATCTGCATAATGTGATGAAGATAAAGGGAAGAAGAAAAAGAAGACAAGAAAGGCTTGCTCTGCTTCATTCTCAGGGCAGAAGAGCTAAGGGCCTTATAATAGATGATATTTTAAGTCTGTATCTTAAATGTGGGGATTACAAAGCAAGAAATAAAAGTAATAAAACTGTTATTTTCCACCATATAAAAAAAACAAGTAGCAAACATTTTGGATTTTAAGAGGTTGTTAGATACACTGCATATCAAACTATGAGATGTGGTCAAGGCTGTAATCACAGGAAAATGCATAGCTTTAAATGAATTAATTAATAAGGAGAATGAATGTAATTAAATATTCAACTCAAGGAAATAGAAGATGACTTAAATGAGGCAATTAGAAGAAGATAAGCAGAAATTACTACATTTAAGACAAAAAAAAATCCCCATAGTTGATAAATAACTGTAAGAACTGATTTCTTTGAAAATATTAATGACATGGACATTTTTCTGGGAAGGTTAGTCAAGGAGGAGGTAAGAACAAGTTAAGGGTGGGTGAAGAAATTTACACATATAGAGGAGACTGAGAAATGAGAGAAGTTTACATTCCAGCCTATGTTAATAATCTTTAAAATCTGGGTGAAATGGGAAACTTACAAAGACTGCAAACCTTCTCTAAGAAAAATTAGATAAATATTGAAGAGAAAACTTTGAACAGTTGTCAAAGAACCATTTCTTCACAGTGTCTAGGCCTAGGAATTTCATGGATAAGTTCTTTCTAGGACTTTGCAAAACTTCTTTGCTATTTAAATCACTTCTGCATGGAGAGAAAAAATGAAAGTTACCTAATCTTCTTTTAAAAAGTGAAGATAACCTTAAATGTGAAACTGCAGAGTATCTCTCAAAAGAATACTGTCAGCTTTTCTTATTAATATAAATAGAAAAAAAATCCTCTCATATCAGTAAATAAAATATATCACTTGACCAGGTAGGTTTTTCTCTAGATTTATAAGGAATGTATTTTAACATGTTAATAACCAAAAATGAAAAAGTCATTTCAATAAATTCCAAAAGACATATTATAGAATGTACTTATATCCTTGACTTAAAGAGTTCTGAGGGGTCTAATGATATGTGTTCGTGGTTCACAAAATTAACAGAATTATCTGAAACGGCCGACCACTGTCACATTTGGCTTTGTCACACCAGGAACAATGAGAAAATCTCTAAACCTGAGAAAGAGACACACACACGCAAAACACATGACTGTGTATGGGATGGGGTGGGAGGAGGCTCCTACTATAAGAAAACTAGAATCAATGATGAGAGCCATTGGCTGCACAAAATGGAAAGAGCAGATGAACCATGAGCCTAATTATCCGAGGAAAATAACTTGAAAATATATTCTGTATCAGAATTTGTTGTCCATGGCATTCTGAAATTCCCCCTGTACAGCTGAGAGTTCTTACATCTTCCCCTTTAAATTTGAAGAAGTGTCTTTCTTTCATTTGGGAAAATTATACCCTATTATTGCTTAAAAATTCCATCCCATGCATTTTCACTATTCCTTTCTTCTGAAATTCCTGTTAGGTTGACATTGGACTTCCTGAATCCATCCTTCTTGTTTTTTTTCCACCTAAATATTTATTTTTACTTACTTATTTATTTGATTGTGTCAGGCAGTATAGAATCTCTATGACATGCAAGAAATTAGAAAGTTTATTCCCACAGATTCTTCTTGAAAAAATTAAGAAAGAACAGATTCCGGCATGAAAAAAATAAAACCAAGGGACTAAACAGGGTGTAAGAAGCAACCAAAGATATAAATGACAAACTTACATAAAATAATATATAAGCTGAGTTTAAGGCTCAGGATTTAAATTTAAATTCACACTATATAATACTATCTTTCATTTATGGACACATACAGATAAAGTAAAATATACAGCCACAGAAGGAATGATACATTGCAAATTCAGAATAGAATTTCCTCTGGGGAATGAGGAGTAATAGGCTTGGGATGGTGTCCAAAGGGGGTTCAATTATATAGGTAATGTTTTCTTTCTTAAAAAAAAAAGATAAAGACTTTGAACAAATATAGGTAAGTGTTAACATGTGTCAAATCTGGGTATTGAAAGCATGGTTTGTTACATTCATATTTATCACTTTATTTACATTTGAATATTTTCAGGATTATTTTAAAGGGTGGGTTAGGATTGCTGGAATAGAGAAAGCTTGGGTAGATAACCCCGTAAAATGTTTTGTTTGTGGTGAAAGAGCTGAGGGGCGGGGCAGATATTGGAGTGGGTTGTGGTATCTGGGATTTGTTTATGGAGGGATTTGATAGAGGGGAGAGGTTGAGCCACAGAGCAAGGAGGGCTACCTGTAGGAGGAAGCATTTGCCTTTCCAGCAACAGGAAGTCACTTCTTCCCCTTGAACAGGAGGAGGAAAGACAGAGATGCAGACATTAGGGATGAAGATGGGTTTACAGAACATGATGGTGAGCTTATAAAGCAATTTCCCCAAGGTGTATTGTTTTATCAGTGATATACAAGTTAAAATCATCATCTAAAAGAATAGAATAATGTCATTTGTGAGCAATATAGATGAACCTAGAGATTTTCATGTTGAGTGAAATAGGTCAGACAGAGAAGGGTCTGCTTAAAACCCCCTGGACTGCATACCTGGCTGAACCCAGGTAAGGCCTCTATATGAACTTTCAGATTTAAACACAAACCTGCACCTGATGCAAAGAACTGACTCATTAGAAGAGACCCCGATGCTCAGAAAGATTGAAAGCAAAAGGAGAAGGGGGCAGCAGAGGATAAGATGGTTAGGTGGCATCACCAACTCAATGGCCACGAATCTGAGCAAACTCCAGGAGATAGGGAAGGACAGGGAAGCCTGGTGTGCTGCAGTCCATGGGGTCTCAAAGAGTCAGACACGACTTAATGACTGAACAACAAAAACAACAACAACTGATAGCTAAGTTCCCTGGCTGATTCATCCTGCCACCTACCAACATGGAGCGTGCTTTGTATCTTTTTTGCTGTTTTTTTGTCCTCTGTGTGTGAAATCCAGGCTCCAGTTTCACCCTGGGAGCTCCCAAGATTTCAACAGTTATATCATCTGCCTTTTTTCCCCAAAATGTTTAGCATCTACTTTGGTGCCCCCCTTCCCAAAAAAAACCAAACACTGTGCTCTCTTTTACATCATATTCTGTCATTTTGGAAGTGTTGATCATAACTAAAATCAGAACTGAATCATGACCTTCATGAGAATAGCGACAGGCTTGGCCCTGAGCACAGCTTGGAAGCCCAGTGTCTACTGATAACAGATGAATGTGTGACATCATTATTTTCTGCAGGGTGACCTTTGACACCAGAAAGTCATTCAGGAAGCTGAAAGCCTTCCTTTGAAAAATGCAGAAAAGTCTCCGGTGACTGAAGATGCGGGGCTGTCAGTCTCCTGGACCCTCCCGGGAAATCTGCACCTCGAAGTCACACAGTGGGCTGTCCGTTCCCATGGGCAGACTCTGCCCAAATAAAAGTCAATATCTTTAAATGACACAACACAGCAAGAGTTATACTTTCCTATAAACTTGTTTATTGGTTTTCTGAGAGGCGGCCAGGTGGGGGTGATTTGCCAACCTAAATAGATTAGCACTTGATGGAGCACCGTCTTCCGTCTTCCTAAGGTCCCCTTCAAACACACCCTGAGCTCCTTTTTGCTTTCTTTTTTTCCCTAGCACTTAATATTAATGGTGGTGGTGGTGGTTTAGTCACTAAGTCGTGTCCAACTCTTGCGACCCCATGGACTATAGCCCACCAGGCTCCTCTGTCCATGCGATTCTCCAGGCAAAAATACTGGAATGGGTTGCCATTTCCTTCTCCAGGGGGTCTTCCGAGCTCTATATTTCATTTGTTTGTTTCTTTGTCTGTCTTCCTTCACAACAGGGATTTGCGTCTCATTGACAGCTGGGTCCTTTGTGCCTCAAACAGTGCCAGGCGCATAGTAGGTAGTCGAAACATAACCAAGGAAGGGATGAATGGATGGATGAATTCGTGCCTCTGTCAAGAACCAGCAAAGACTTGGTGATGACTGAGTGGCGCACAAAGGGTGAGTGCAGCTTGCCTGCTCATGGTTCTCTCCGGCATCACATGGAACAAGCATGTTAGGTGCTCCCAGCACAATCCTGGGTCCAGCTCTGATTTCAGCCTGAGTCCTGGGCAAGCTCACGTTGACTTTGTTCATGTGTGATGGGGAGGACCATTCCCCTTCTTCCCTGGAATCCTCTCTGATACATGGGAACCTGGTGGGTCTGGCCAGGTGCACCCACAGAACACCTAAGCCAACGTCTCCTGAGGTGACCCTCCACCTGTGGGGGGTGGGCTGGACCTGGTGGATAAAGGCTGCAGCATTGCTCTGCTGATGGCCCACTCTAGATGTGCTCCGTATCTAGAAGCTTCTCTGCATCTCAGAAGGTCCTGAAGAATCAGTCTCCCTTTGCTGGCCCTATAGTGTTTTTTCTTTTTCTCTTCTTCCCCGAGTCACTTTTCTTCCCCCATCATTCTTGCTTCCTGGGCCACCTCCCATACAAACTACCTTGTCTTGGGGTTTGTTTATATTGAACCTAAAGCTGAAACAGGAGGGTGTTTAAATTCACCAAAGGATGAGTTACAGACACAAGCTCCCCCACCTTGCCTCTCCAAAATTACTGTGTGAACATTAGATTAGGAGTCAGAACCGAGATTCCCCTTCTGGTTAAGAGAGCTGTTGACTCACCGGGTGGTGTCAACGCAGTGAAGCACACTTAAGGCCCCATCCTGAAAGTCACCTCACTTGTTGATGAACATTTCTCTGTGTCTGACCTAAGACTTCTCATTTTCCTGTGAATGGGAGCACTTTGGAGCTGCCAGGTCCAGGGCATTTCTCTTCATGCCCATTTCCTAGTAAACTTGGGTTTGTTCTTGTTCACAGGTGCACAGCTCAGATGGTACACGGAGGTGGGAGGCAGAGAAAGTGGTGCCCATCAGAGGCCAGACAGGGCTTCCATCCTCCAGCTGATGGCACCTGAGATGAGATGAGTCTGGTCCTGGGGTGTCAGCTCCACTTCCAAAACCCTCCTACTTGAGGCTCTTTCCAACTGAGGTTTAGGGAGCCTGTTTCAAAAGTGTAGAATTTGGGTTCCATTTTCCCATGATTGACCTGTTTCAGATTAATTGGGAAAAAAAGCCATTCACCAGCTCAGAACTATTTTATGTCAAATCCAACCATATAGAATCAGTGCGTTATTTGTGCTCCTGTCGCCTCATGACTCTGCCTGAGGCTGCTCCTATCACCATTTTGTTTATTTCTGAACATGTTAGAGATGTGTCTTTGATAAGATACCTTGAGCGCTGGAATTGAAAAAGAGTCCAACCCACAAACGCCTACTCAGGTGAGATTGCAAAAGGTAATGCGTGTCTGGACCCTGGGTGTCACACCTGCCTCTGTTGATAGTGATGCTCTGATCAGCTGTGTGATAACAGGTCCTGTGCTGACAAACCTGTATGGTTGGTTTTGGGTGTTTGTCGTCTAAGTTTCTTACTTAAAAAAAAAATTAGATATTGTTAGTGATCCAACTTTCTGCTCTTCCTCAAGCAGCCTTCTGGACAGTTTTCCTTCTTGAGTTTGTTGACCCAAGAACCTCAAAAGCAAACAACAAACAAATCTATCATTTACAGTGATTTACTTGTGAAATTTTGGCTTTTCTGCACAACTAACCAAAACGTGGAGAACAAATGGATTGCTAAAGCTGATACGTAACGGCAACTCTTGGCCTTCAGCTCTGATTTGAGATATTCTCTCTCTTTTTTATTTTTTGCTGTGGACCATTTTTAAAGTCTTTATTGAATTTGTTGCAATATTGTTTCTGTTTTATGTTTTGGTGTTTTGACTGCAAGGTATGTGGGATCTTAGCTCCCCACTCAGGGATTGAACCCGCACCCCCTGCATTGGAAGGTGAAGTCTTAACCTCTAGACTGCCAGGGAAGTTCTGAGATATTTCTATTTATCAAAATTGCCTCCTTCTGTCCTTAGTTAGCGGTGTACGTTTGCACTTACAAATAGCTAATATTAGATATTGCCTTTTTCTATTTAATATAGTGAAGATCTGTGTAAAATCTAATTTTAAAGAGTTCTTGCTGCTAAAAGAAAAATTCTGAAAACTGCTCATAGGCATATTCCAGGGGATAGAGTGAGTGAACTCCTATTTGTGAGATGAAAAAACATTGTCTCCTCAAAGTCTGATTGGCTATTACCTGTCACCTAGATTCATTCCCAATCACCCTAGCCCTTTACTTCCCTTTAAAATCACTGGCCAATTAGTATTTTTCTACTGGTGTAGGTGGGGAGGAAAATAAATGTGGTATATCAAAAATTAAAAGTACATTATTAAAGATACATTGTTTAGTTGATGAACACTGTCTGGAGGTCAGATCACTGCCTGTTTCCATTGTAGCAGGTTAAATTGGAAGACTCTGAGAGAGCTCTAGGGATGCAAAACAAAGGGAGCAAGACATGTACCTTGTTGCTTAGAGATGTTCCTTCATCCTCTACATTTTATCCTAAAGCAGGCATTATCCTGAACATTTTTATTCAGAAGCCACTTATCCTGCCTGTTTACCCTGAAGCCTATGTCTTTAAAAAAAAAAAAAAAAACAATTTAAAGATGAAGGCTAGTAGTTTAGAGCACCCTCCTCATTCCCCTGCATCACCCAGACATTCCTCAGGATGCAGAAACTGCACACAGAGAGGCACCACTGTTATCTTTTTTTGCATTTAAGCTGCAGGGAAGGAGGGAATAGACATAAGTTCTTTCAAAATGAAAGAATGAAGTTCAGTGCAAATATGGCTAATGACTTTCAGATGCATATTGTCTGTTCAGCATCAGTTAGTCAAGGGATTTCTTTCTGACCATGAAGGAATCATACAGAACAATCTCACACGGTCTCAGGTATAGCCTCAGGTGTCTGGATCCAAGGCCAGTCTGGACAATTTGGAGACATGGAAAGAGACATACTCACTGGAGTGGATGAAGATAGCACATTGGAAGGGAGCCAGACCCAGGGTGTAGTGGGCGCTTGGGCTCAACTGGATTTCCATATATGGAGATCACTTACCCTCCCATTTGATGCCAACAGTTTATTTCAAAGCCAGTGATTCGGAACTTGAAATTTAGTCATGCTATAAATGATGCCCAGACTCTTTTTGCTTGTGCTTCATATTATCGTTGCCCTGCACAGAGCAATCCTAAATAAAACTGGAAATAGTGTTTGTGGTACAGAGAACATCATTCCTCTGAGCAGTCAGTTTGCTCTCTATTCTCTGGGTAAGAAAATTGGGTAGGGCTTCCCTGGTGGCTTAGATGGTAAAGAATCTGCCTGCAATGCAGGAGACCTGGGTTCGATCCCTGGGTCAGGAAGATCCCATTGAGAAAGGAGAATGACAACCCCCTTCTATATTCTTGCCTGAGGAATCGCATGGATAGAGGAGCCTGGTGGCTCCAGTCCACGGGGTCACAAAGAGTCTGACATTACTGAGTCTGAATTACTAACACAAAGCAGTAAAAGGAACGAAATAAAACTGGAAGGAGTATGTGGACAATGCTCCTATGGCTCTTAACTATTAACGCAAAGCATAACCTAATTGGAATTAGAAAACCCAGATTCTGCCACACACCACTCGAGGGACTCTGATAAGCTGGTTAACCTCTCCCTTTGGCTATGACGTGATGTCAAGCCTGTCCTGTGCAGGTCCATAAGGCTGGTGAGAAGTGGGGAGCACTGCTGACTCTTTTCATCTGAAATGTGTAACTTAAGTGTCGAGTGGGTTGACAGCCATACATCCCCCTAGTCTGCTCTAGCTCCCAACCTCCAACATGACTGTTTCGCGTTTCCTTCCTCAGATGCTCATGTCTCCTCCTTTGTCTCCGAGAACATGTGTTGTGTGCTCATTCAGTCACGTCCAGCTCTTTGGGACCCCGTGGACTATAGTCCACCAGGCTCCTCTGTCGGGGATTCTCCGGGCAAACACACTGAAGTGGGTTGCCATTTCCTCCTACAGGGGCTTTTCCTGACCCAGGGATGGAACCCGGGTCTCCTGAATTGACAGGTGTGTCCTTTACCATTGAGCCACCTGGGACGCCCTGCTCAGAGAACAGAAGCAACCAAATGCGACCTTCTCATGGCTCTCCCACCTAATCCACCCATCTATCCACACCCGGACCCAAAGGCTCTACCTTCTCCCTGATGAGCTGTTACAGAGTCATGTTCTTCTGGAGGATGCCCTATTTGTCTTCCCATCAAAGGTCTTTCCCTCCCTGAACCCACTGGATTTCAGGTCCTCTTTCCTCCTAATGAGCATTGCTCCTTTAACGACTTCTCTTCCCTCTCCTTTATTGTCAGCTTTTCCCATCCACTGGCTCATTCCGTTCATAAAGACGCTACATGTCCCAGCTTATAAAAGCCTCTTTGATCAACTAAAGATGAATTGGGAATGGGAGGAGGGGGCGGTTGAATTTGTTGCGCTTAGATTCCCTTCTTGGACTGCACATTCCTGCTAAGTCTTTGTTTAGTTCCCAGGTACATCTTTTCTGCTTAGATATTAAGCTCCTTGATGATGCATTCCTTCGGTTCACTGGAGCCTTGTGTGTATAAGACATTCAATAAACACGTGCTGAGTGAGTGGACTGAACGATGGGATTTTATTTTGTCACCAAAATGGCCCCAGCGTTGAATATGCTGCTTTTCAGTCTTGCTTTTCTCCTAGTGTTGCCGTCAAGTTAGCAACTGGTTGTGAAGGAAGCGTCATTCCTGGACTGTGATGTCTCATGTCTACCTGGCCCCGGGGCTGAGCTAGACTTCATCCCCACAGGCAGGCCATTGCCGCAGGACAAATATGCTGTCCCCCGGAGCAAAGTCCATACACGGCTCCCCACACAGAAGCCAGCAGGGAAGATGCAAGAGCGACAATCAGGGTGCTCAGTGGGTCCTGCGCTGTGGATAAAGAACAATTCCTGACAAAATGAGGAGGTTGAAACCGTTTGGAGATTAAAAAATAGATCCTGCCTGTCATTCTGTGGCATGGAGCTATATTCGCATTTTATCTGGTGGATATGATTCTCTTTGATCAGGTTGGCCGTTTGAAGGGATTTGGAGCAGAAAAGATAATCCCAACTTTGAGCATAAATCAGGGGCTGTGGGCTGATGGATGCCTGGCACTTTCTTATGATAATGTACGATTGGGGGATGGTGGAGGGGAAAATACCACAGCCTTATCTCAGCACAGCAGCAGCCAAGCCGGGGAAAGAGCCTTGAGTCCAAAGGGACGAGGGATGGGGGCATGAGTAGGGCTTTTTTTTTTTTCCTTTTTTAAAGAAATTGTGAAACTGAGCTAAAAATGCTCTGGGCCATGGCCACAAATATAGCATTTCAGAACTTGCAAGTGGCAAAGAACTGAAATAACGTGGCCAAAGTGACTGCAGCCCTTCCTTTCTGATCCGGTTTGCTGTTGCTAAAATTTCAGGGAACACTGCATTCTCTTTTGGGGACCACTTAGGTGTGAATGGGAGAAAAAAGCCTTTCCTGTGGCCTCTCCTGTTCTTGTCTTTGGGGAGGTGCATGCACAGGGCTCTGGGACCACAGGTTACTGTCAGGAGGCCCCGGGGTGGGGTGGGTACCTGGGGCCCTGGGAGTACTGAGTGATCCTGCACCAGAGCAAATCGACAGCATCTGCCTATGCTGCCTTTAGTGCCTGGTGCCACATCTTCATAACCACAAGGAAGAACACAAATCATCCTAAACAGCCAGCATGTTACCACCGATTTAATTTTCAACCGCCTAAATTCCAGTGTCTGGCTCAGGGCTTCTGGTGGCCTCTGTGACCACTTCCATAGGCACCTCCTTCCTCTTACGAAGGTCAGGGAGATGACAGGGTGATGGGGAACACTGTGCTTACTGGTTAGTCATGCCCACCTCTTTGTGACCCCACTGACTGTAGCCCGCCAGGCTCCTCTGTCCATGGGGTTTCCCAGCAAGAATACTGGAGTGGGTTGCCATTTCCACCTCCAGGGGATCTTCCTAACCCAGGGATCAAACCCATATCTCCTGCACTGCGAGCAGATTCTTTACTGTCTGAGCCACCTGGGAAGCCTTTCTGAACCTCTACAGGTTTTAAAATCTTTCTTCTCCCCTAAATATGATACAGGCCTGCAATGCAAGAGTTCACACATTTCTTCTGATTTAATGAAATGGAGATAAACAACAAAGGCCTACTGTATAGCTCAGGGGTCTATACTCAGTTTCCACTCTTCCTCAGCTGAATTGGTCTTCCTCTTCTCAGTGTCCAAATCCTCTTCATCTCTTCCATTTGAGGTTTCCTGTATTTTCACAGCTGGCCATAACCTTTCCTTTCTTACCTTCTCCCAACTCCCATGCTGCTTATAACGTACTGTTTAAAGATTCTAGCTCACTTCTTAAAATTTTTATTTAGCATCATTATTTATGTACACATTTGAGCTCACTTCCAGGCTGTTATGTCTTCAATATTTATTGAAAAAAGTGTACAGGAGGTCAAAAAGTTTAAAAGGGAATAAAAAAAAAACCACATAGGAGACAACCCAAAATGTTTGTTGAACAATAAATAAATCATACATTTAGAATATTGATGGAAAGCCTCAACTCTCTGAAATTTAGCTTTATGTAACATATCAAGTAATGTTGATCAAATGGTCCTCGTAACCTGATAAAGTTGACCAGTTGAAAGACAATGGAGGGGACTCTCAACACTGAACTAGGAGGCAGGAGAACTGAGTTGAAGACCCTGATCTGTTGCTAACTACTTGGTAACTTCAGAAAATACATTTGACCTGTCATCTACTTTCCACTCCATCTTGAACAGAGTAACATGATTGGATGAGATGGTCTTTGAGGACCCTAAAGGATGTCATAATTAAAGAATTCATTCAACAGGTTGTTTGGTAATTCAACACTTAGGATAAACTCATATCAACCAGTTTGGTTGACCTGTAGAATATTAGTGAATGGCCATCCAAGAATTCCACTGGGGAAAGGCTATGAAAATCTGGTCAGAAGTGGACACTTCTACAAAAATGGCTAGAAAATCTGAAAGACTAGGCGAGGACAGCCATTCCTCATTACTCTGATGCTGAAGCAAACTTTCTCTCCCAAATCCAGTTTTGTTTTTTTTTCCCCCCTCATGAGGTCTTAAACATTGATTTAGAAATATTTGGCACTTTGAGTTTTTGGTTATTTGCTACCTAAATAGTGTTAATACCATGAGCTATAGACCCATCAGAAACATACTGCAGACAAATTAGTTGGATTATTTCTTGTTGCCAGTGCAGTTCATAACAACTTCAATGCCTGGAGAGTCCAGCCTGCTTTCAGATGCCAGGGGCAACTTTTTTTTCTTTCTCACAAGTCAAGGCTCATTAGATAAATGATTTTTTTCTTAGCCTAATAGATAGTGCTAACCTTGAAATTAATTTTATGGGCTAAAAGATAGTAGTGATGGCTGATTATTTGACACCATGATCCTGGCAAGCGAAGTAAACATTTTTTACCAAATATGCCTCATATATATTCTACCACTCTATGGATTTTGTTAGACTCAGAGTCTTTTATGGGGATGAAAAGAGCTAGAGTGTAGAGGGAGGTGGGGTGTCCGCTTCATTATTTATTGGTAGAGTTCTGAGCAAGGAATTGGGTTAATGAACACTGATCCAATTGGATATTGAGATGATGAGCACACCAAATAGTTAATGGACAATGTGGTTATTTCAATTACCTTAATTGATTAGACCAGGTTAACTGATTAACAATTTACTTCATTGCTTTCATATTTAATCATACTCTCAGTTCAGTTTAGTCGCTCAGTCGTGCCTGACTCTTTGAGACCCCATGGACTGCAGCACGCCAGGCCTCCTAACTCCCGGAGTTCACACAAACTCATGTACGTTGAGTCAGTGACGCCATCCAACCATCTCGTCCTCTGTTGTCCCCTTTTCCTCCTGCCCTCAATCTTTCCCAGCATCAGGGTCTTTTCAAATAAGTCAGTTCTTCGCATCAGGTGGCCGAAGGATTGGAATTTCAGCTTCAACATCAATCCTTCCAATGAACAGCCAGGACTGATTTCCTTTAGGATGGACTGCTTGGATCTCCTTGCAGTCCAAGGGACTCTCAAGAGTCTTCTCCAACACCACAGTTCAAAAGCATCCATTCTTTGGCGCTCAGCTTTCTTTATAGTCCAGCTCTCACATCCATACATGACCACTGGAAAAACCATAGCCTTGACTAGAGAGACCTTGACTGGCAAAGTAATGTCTTCGCTTTTTAATATGCATCATACTCTCAGTGACAACAAAACACAAAATCAAAGCCATTACCTAAATGGTTAACTCATTCTTCCATTGTATATACAGGAAGCAATTTTACTTTATTTGGATGGTAGACCCACACTGACAGATCCTGTGCAGCCCTTGATGCTATGCATAATTTTAAACAATCAGTGTATCACCTTTGAAATGAATTCCCAATTTGTGCCTTCAGGGACACAATTGTTTGTTAGAGAGAAGACTGTCAGCCATGCAGTCAGCTTTACCTCATAACAAATTGCCTTGTGTTTGAAATTTTTCTCTTTCTATTGCCCTTAGGTAACATCAGTTACATTCTTCCATGTCACTCACTCCCTCTAGCAATGGGTTCATTTTCCACTGACTTGACTCACTGGGGCGCTTCACCCCCTGGTGTTTCCAAGGAAGCCTGAAATTAACACAGACTTTTCTAATTATTTAATCTATGCAGAGTAAACCATTCCTTCTTGTATATCCAGAAAATCATGTACATCTTCATCTGGTTCCCAAAGGTCTTCTCTCCTCATTAATCCTAAATGACTTAGTTATTCTTCAGTTTAAATAGAGACATGCCAAATTACAGGTCTAAACAAATGAAATGTGTGATTTTTCCATCCTTCAGAGCTGCTTTTGTGTCTGCTGTTTCTTAGACACAATCAACTCCAAATAATTCTAATGCCACAGAAGCATAATTTGGGATGGTGCACTCTGCGCCCTTTCAGCTGCCTCTGGCCTAGTGATGGTGTGTAAAGATGTGGTGAGTACTGCCTCAGCCATCTCTCTTCTATACTCCAGACTCATCTCTCAGCTTCTGTCTGACCATGCTGTGTCAGACGTGTCCTGTGTCAGTGTGTGTGGTTCCTCCTGGGTGTCTCTGACTGTCCTCTGGCTCGGCCCTCCATGGCTGTGACACACTGGTATTTCATCCATTCCTGCCTCTCTTCTCAGGGTTTATCCCAGGAGGGAAAGGGACCAAAAGCACTGGAAGCTCACATCTTTGTCCCCTCACTGTGGTCCCCATCCCTGCTCCTTCCGAGGACCTTCTTCTGCTCTCCATCAGGGGTCTATGACATATTCTTGAACTGGCATTGTGAAGTTGGGCTTTCCTGGTGGCTCAGACGATAAAGAATCTGCTTGCAATGCAGGAGACCTGGGTTCGATTCCTGGGTCGGGAAGATCCCCTGGAGAAGGGAATGGCTACTTTTCAAGTCTTCTTGCCTAGAGAATTCTGTGGACAAAGGAGCCTGGTGGGCTGCAGTCCATGGGTCGCAAAGAGTCAGACGTGACTGAGTGGCTAATACTTGGGCTTCCCTGGTGGCTCAGATGGTAAAGAATTAGCTTGTATTTCAGGAGATCCGGGTGTGATCCCTGGGTTTCTAAGACACATTCTTGAGCTGGCGTTGACTCAACCCCAATTACTAAGCCACATGGCAAAGTGGATGCAGAGAAATGAAGTGTATAATGGGACTGAGAGAAGATTCAAAGTCTTCTCTTGACCATATTTGCTTTACGGGTACAGGGTACAGTGAGGCTCCAGTCTTATTGTGTGACCACTCACTGGACATTGCATGTCCAGTCTCACTGCGTGACCGTGGCCAAAGCTATTACAACTGGTGACAGTGACCACAATAGCCTGTGTGTCTATCGACACAGCAGCCACAAATGACTGGCCACTTGGGATCCCAAACAGCATTTCGGTTTCATGCTGGGGACAATGCCTATTGTGCCTGCCTCTGTATCCACAGCACCTGTAGGTGGCATGTATCAGCAGTAAGTGTGTGGAATGAAGGATGCATGAGATAAATATAGAGGAAGGGAGAGGAGGAGAGACACAGAAACGAATGAAATAACCAATAACCAAACAGCTATAACAGCACAGATGGGAAGGGAATCCTCCAGTATGGGAAAAAAATACATCCCACTACCAGACCCCTGGAAGATAATCAACAGATTTCTAAAGAATTCTGACAAAGGTCCAGTCAAGGGCATGCCAGCCACCCTGGAGTTTTACCCATTTTGCTTTTATTTCCCCTTCTTTTATGATATTCTTTCCCCACTGGCCAACAGATTGCAGCCTTAAGGTAAGAATATTTCACTTAATGTAAAACACTGGTTTTCAATACATCCATGTAACTGGAGATGTTCTATCAGAAAATCATACTCGGCAAAGCCTAGAGGATTGAGACAACATGTGTCCCACCTCTTTTCAGTAGACTGAAATCATACTTCCCACATCCTCATTTCAACAATTAAAATGACACATTTATCATCTTCCTTCCTTTTGTTCTTATTTCATGCTATCCTAGCTCCTCCCTGATCCTCTGGTGGGTGGTGCTGAGAGCATCCCAAAGCAGGCCCACATGAATCCCGTATGTTTCCACTAAGCCATGTGAAATGCATCCTTGGGCCACAGGAAAGCCCTCCTCACAGTCTCCATATGTCCCAGTGCAGCCAACCCCGGGCGGCCCTGCCTCAGACAGTGTCTTGAGAGTGAAGTCGCTCAGTCGTGTCCGACTCTTTGTGACCCCATGGACTGCAGCCTACCAGGCTCCTCCATCCGTGGGATTTTCCAGGCAAGAGTACTGGAGTGGGTTGCCATTTCCTTCTCCAGGAGATCTTCCTGATTCAGGGATTGAACCCGGGTCTCCGGTGTCTTGAAGTGGATCCTTATTTTCAGGGCTCCCAGGGCTCATTGTGTACCCCAGCCATCTCTCTTCTCCCCACCTGAGCAGGCCCCCACGTGACCAAGCTCTACTTTCGACCCTGAGATCTCAAGCAACTTTTTACTATTTTGGCGAAGTAACCAAACTTTTGTCTTCCAAGAATGGCAGTTAGAAGGGGCGTCTAGGAATTAGAAGCAAGTGGTTTTATCATGACGGCATTCATCGTTTGCCAAAATAGTATGTCAGCTATGCTTTGGCTGCAAGTAACCGAATACCAGAAGAAATGTTGCTTGAACACCAGGAATCCAGGGCCGGTGGGGGTCTCACAGGTGTGGCAGGCCAGGTCACGTTCTCTGTGATTCCCTTGGTCTTCTCTCTTAGTCATCCACTGGAGGTCACAAGGCAATGGGTCACCTCCAAACTCGGAGATATTCAAAGTAGGGGTGGGGGCAGAGGGTTCCTCTGTAAGCAAGTCTCTCTCTCATCTATCAGAGCAGAAATTCCTTATTGTAAACAAAGCTCCCTCTTTCTCCTGGTAGATTTCCCTTTGGGTCCAGAAGCCACAACTTGATCATAAATCCATTCCCCAGTGTTCTCGGTTGTGAGATTCAGACACTGTCTTCTCCTGTAGCGGGGGGGGGGGGGGGGGGGGGTTGGGGGGAAGGGGAGGCTCTGTATCCACCATGTCTATTATTATTATGGTCTGTATTCTGATGTTTTGGCACGTGGGCTCTTACTGACCCTGAAAGCACTGCCTCTCCCAGGGCTCACTGGTAAAGAATCTGCCTGCCAATACAGGAGACTCAGGAGATATGGGTTCGATCCCTGGGTCAGGAAGATCCTCTGGAGAAGGAAATGGCAACCCACTCCAGTATTCTTGCCTGAAAAATCCCATGGACAGGAGCTTGGTGGGCTACAGTCTGTGGGGTCACAAAGAATCAGACACGACTTAGTGACCAGATAGTAACAAGAGAGAGTGAACGATTGGCTCCCTTTTCAAATGGAAACCTACCAATCCAGGACCCACATACCAACCACCATATGAGACCAAGGGGTCTCGTACTTAGGCCACTATTTCCCTTCCTTAATTATCCCGCGGCAGGTACCAGACAACCAGGGACAGTCCCTATGCCCCGGAGTCCGCTGAAACTACTCCAGTTAGCCAGTCCTAAATCTGCCTGGGCTGTTCCTCCCCACAGAAGCTGCATCAGGGCTCATGCCCACAATCCATCCTTCTCCCTCTGGCTTCTGATCAGCCCTGGGGCATCTCCAGGCGGCCTTTCCTAAAGGTTCCCTCATCTTGGAAGCTGTGAATGACAAATTCTCTTTTTTAAAGATTTTTTTTTTCATGTGGACCATTTTTAAAGTCTTTATTGAATTTATTACAATATTGCTTATGTTTTATGTTTTGCTTTTCTTTTTTTTGGCCACAGGGCATGTGGGATCTTAGCTCCCTGATCAGGGATGGAACCCATACTCCCTGCATTGGAAGGTGAAATCTTGACCACTGTGCCACCAGGGAAGTCCTGTAAATTCTCTTTTTGATCACATTTCCCCGCCCCCTCCAATCTGCTGGCCTTACTGAACCTCACATTTTCTATGAATATACTATATTTTAGGACAAGCTCTGATGACATCAAACCTTTCTGCAAGAGCTTTCCTCTTTTAGGGAAAAACAACAAAAGGAAGGTTCTTTCTTTCCATCTGAAAGGATTTATTCTGATTCTCCTTTGCTGCATGACAAATTACCTTATGATTTGGTAGCTCCAAATAATGATGATTTTATTATCTCTCATGGTTTCTGTGAGTCAGGCATCTAAGCAGGATTTGGATGGACAGTCCTGGCTTTAGGTCATTCACACGGTTGCCATCAGACATGTCTGCAGCTATAACAGCATGGGCTGAAGAAGCTTGGTCAGCCATTGGCCTGTGTATTATCTCACTTAACCTTTTGTATTCATCCTTTGAGACACACACCATTAATTAACATAATTTTATAGATGGGGACAAGGACGCACATAGTTAAGTAATTCATCAAGTTGACCCTGCTGCTAAATGGAATCATTACTCAGGGTAGCAGCCCCTCCTTCCTTCAGTCATTCTCCATCAAGTTACTTTACCCTGATGCCTTCATCACACACCCTGATGCCTGCAACAATCTTATGCATTCATTGGTCTTTGAGTAATTTGTCTCTCTTCCCCAGTGGAATGCGAAGTCCTTGAAATCAGGGACATGGCTCCTCTCACTCACTTCTTCATCCCCAGAGACCAGAGCAGGGTCTGGCACATCACATGTGCTCAGTGAGGAGCTGTTGAATGATGCTCAGACTTCGGGTTTATTCTGTTTTGACCAATAGCCTGATGACCCAGGTGGCACATGGGGGTCCCATCTGCTACAACTCCAGACCCTAGAAACTGTCCCACCAGCCTGAAGGCTGTTCCTCTACCCTGATGCTTTGGCAAGTCTCTGTTTCCATCCTTAAACATTTCTCCTGAAGCCTGACCAGCGATTGTTGGGAGTTCAGAATCCATATCCAGTGTTCTCCTTGCTTCTCTTTTCTTTTCCAATTATTCTGAGTCCCACCTCTACCATGATTATCAAGCTATGGCAGGCCTGGCACTTACGGCCCAAGAGATCCATGAAACAAAGCCTTCCTCCTTCATCCAGGACACCTGGAGCAGCCTGTAAATTATGGGTTGGCCAAAAAGTGCATTTGGGTTTCTCCATAACATCTTACAGGAAAACCCAAAGGTACTTTTTGACCAACCCAATATTTAGTGGTAGCTGATGGGCAGATGGTGTAGCTGGAAACTAAGTCTCCTCCACCATTATCTTCCCTTGGAGAAAACTGCCAGAAAAGGCTTAGTAGACACACACACACACACACACACACACACACACACACACACACATATACTGTATCCTCTAAGCTTCATTGACACACACTGTTTTACTTTCTGGATGGCCTGAGTTTCTTCCTGTAGCATTTGTTAAGTGGGAAGGATGGCTGGGCTCATTACATTAGAGACCCTGGGGAGAGGACCCCAGACAGTCTGGCTTTCCCTCCTTCAGAAACACAGACACATGAGCCCTTGGGGATCCAGCATCCATTTATGACAACAGAGTTGGAGGCCTGTGTGTGTGTGAGCAGGTGTAATACTATGACCTTCATAACAACCACTTTGTCTTGACAATAAACCTCTAATCCAACCTTCGCTTCCCACAGAAGGGGGAAACCTATTTTCTTTCATGACTTTCCAAATTGGCTTAAAACTCACGATTCAAAAAACTAAAACCATGGCAGCATCTGGTCCCATCACTTCATGGCAAATAGGTGGGGAAAAAGTGGAAACAGTGGGAGATTTTATTTTCTTGGACTCCAAAATCACTGTGGATGGTGACTGCAGCCACAAAATTAAAAGACGGTTACTCCTTGCAAGGAAAGCTATGACAAACCTAGACAGCATACTAAAAAGTAGAGACACCACTTTGCAGACAAAGGTCCATCTAGTCAAAGCTATGATTTTTCCAGTAGTCATGTGTAGATGTGAGAGTTGGACCATAAAGAAGATTGAGCACTGAAGAATGGCTTCTTTCAAATTGTGGTGCTAGAACCAGTCAATCCTAAAAGAAATCAATTCTGAATATTTATTGGAAGGACTGATGCTGGAGCTTCAATATGTTGGCCACCTGAAGAGGAGAACCAACTTATTGGAAAAGACCCTGATCCTGGGAGAGTCTGAGGGCAGGAGGACAAGGGGACGACAGAGGATGAGATGGTTGGATAGCATCACTGACTCAATGGACATGAGTTTGAGCAAACTCCAGAGGTAGCGGACAGGAAATCCTGGTGTGCTGCAGTCCATGAGGTTGCAAAGAGTTGGACATGACTTAGCGACTGAACAACAACCAATGGGATCAGGGTTCTTGGCTCACGGAAAGGCATAGTTCTCCTAAGTTGTATCATCATAATGGGGCTTCAGACATTGTACAGAGCTTCCTTGAGGACCAGGTATTTTGAAGGGAGAGAAGGGTCAGTGTCCTCTGTGGGAGGTGGTAGTCTACAGAGGGTGTGGTGGTCAGTGTCCTGCTGACTAACAGCCCCTCACAGCAAGGGCTTTCTGGAGACAGCACATTAACAGAGCTGACACCTCACCTATGCTGCTCATTCTTGACTCTAGAATCTAGAGGACACCTCCTTTGCCAATGCCACTCAGGGGAGGCATGACAGCTCCCAGTTCAAGGAAGAATTCTATCATCACTTTGGGAAGGATCCTGAATATCAAAGCTTTGCCAGACATGCTGGATGGATCGTGCTGGTCCCAAAGGCAACTGCTTTTCATAGAAAGTCTTGAGCCAGAAAAAATAAAAAGAGCATGAATCCGGCTGAAGCATTTCAAAATCTGTAAGAAGAATAAATTCCAGACCAGAGTCATGGAACAATGATTCTCTTCAGGCACAACCATCGTCACTAGCAAGATGTGTTCTCCTTCATAGGCGGAAAAACAGAATCACCGAAGAACAGAGCGGCAGGGTCTTTGAAGATGGTCCAGCACAGCCCTTTCTTTTCCTTATAATGTGAACAGACAGAGAGTTTCTTCCAGAGCTACATTGGGAACTAGCTGCCAAGCAGAAACTGGAGCTCAAGGGGTCCTGATTCCTGGTCCGGCATTTTCTCCTTTTGCCATCAGCCCACTGACCTTGTTGCTGTTGTCTACTTGTTCAGTTGTGTCTGACTCTTTGAAACCCCGCGGACTGTAGCCTACCAGGTTCCTCTGTCCATGGGATTTCCAGCAAGAATACTAGAGTGGGTTGCCATTCCCTCCTCCAGGGGATCTTCCCGACTCAGAGATCAACCCAGGTTTCCTGCATTGCAGGCAGATTCTTTACTACCTGAGCTACCAGAGATTGCAGCACATGAGGAGAGAAAGGCCAGCTTTGGGGGGAAAAGCAGCTCATCTGATTCTCTCACTCTAACTAAAACAAACTGAGACTCAGAGCTTCAGAGTGACTTGTTCCAGAAAGAAGAACGGACACTTGAACTGCACACTTTCACATCCTCAGTCTGGTGTTCTTTCTCCTACCTGGGCTGAGTGGACCTCCCTTCTGACCCACATGTTTCCATTCTTTTGATGGTGAAACGGGGACTAGAAACAAGCAGGTGAGGAAAGTTCCAGTGACTTTGGGAGCTAGGTAAACCACTTTCAGAGGAAAAACTGGCTGATTTTAAGGGAAGAAGGAGAGGCTTGGGTTATGGTGAAGGAAGGAGCATATGGCCCCGACTAAAGATATTCCTGTTCAAATCTTTGAAATGCTGTGTTGGCCAAAGTCAACTCCTAGGCAAGTTACAACTGGCCAGTTTGTGACTTCTGGTGTGGCCACATTAAGGACTTCCTGTGATGATTTTCTTAGCAGAGGAAATGGCACTTTTGAGTTTGTTGCCTTATGGAACTTGAACTTACCCTTTGGAAGCCAGAGGATTTGAGAGCAATTACTGTCTTCATGGCCTTCTATCTCCAGATGTTTCTTTCGTGTTCACCCAGGCCATAAACTGGTCACCCTGCTCCCATGCCAGGGAACAGGGCTATAGCATCAAGGAGCTACTGGGTTGACATATACACACTGCTGCTGCTGCTGCTGCTAAGTCGCTTCAGTCGTGTTCGACTCTGTGCGACCCCATAGACAGCAGCCCACTAGGCTCCTCTGTCCCTGGGATTCTCCAGGCAAGAATACTGGAGTGGGTTGCCATTTCCTTCTCCAATGCATGAAAAGTGAGAAGGGAAAGGGAGGTCTCTCAGTCATGCCTGACTCCTAGCGACCCCATGGACTGCAGCCTCCCAGGCTCCTCTGTCCATGGGATTTTCAGGCAAGAGTACTGGAGTGGGGTGCCATTGCCTTCTCCGGACCTATACACACTACTATATATAAAATGGGGCTTCCCCAGTGGCTTAGAAGACAAAGAATCTGCCTGCAATGTCGGAGACCTGGGATCGATCCCTGGATTGGGAAGATCCCACAGAGAAGGGAATGGCTACCCGCTCCACTATACTTGCCTGGAGAATTCCATGGACAGAGGAACCTGGCGGGCTACAGTCCATAGGATCACAAAGAGTCGGACACAAATGAGTGACTAACAGACATATATAAAATAGATAATGGGAACCTACTGTATAGCTCTTCAGTATTCATGGAGTATGCCTGGAGAATTCCATTGACAAATCCCATGGCTACAATCCATGGGGTCCAAAGAGTCAGACATGACTGAAGCGACCTGGCATGCACCATATGACCCAGCAATCCCACTTCTGGGCATATATCTGGAGGAAATCACAATATGAAAAGATACACGTACCCCAGTGTTAATCGCAGCAATGTTTACAATTGCCAAGACAGGGAAGAAACTGACTAATTGTTCCCCGAGGAAAAAGACGGCCAAAGTGGCCATAGGTGATGAGCTCCAAGAAACAGATGTCTTAAAGCCCTCAGGTGTTTGCTGCCAGGGATAGAGGTTAAGTCAGCTAGGATTAAGTGAACTAATTAGCAAACTTTTTTTCATTACTGACACAGTAATTTAGTTCTAGCCTCCAAAGGGCTAAAACACCTTTCAAGCTTGAAGAGAACTGTGGAGATTCCTGTGTAGCATGGACTAAGATTCATAATTAATTGGGATACTTTATGGTTCTCTGGTGGCAAATAAATCTAAACAAGAAAAAAATGTGTATATTAGCAGCCATTTTCCCAAGGAGTTAATAGCCCTATGAATTGTGTATCCTACATGAAAATGATCGGGCAGTCTATGTAGCAATGATTATTTCATGAGAAAATAAAGCTGAAGAGAAAGTAATAGTTAAGTAAGCAATTTACCAAATGCTGTACACGAAATAAAGCCTCTTTCGATGATTTCCAGGGTTCTCATTAGTTCAGTGAGAGATTGTTAAAATACGCATATTGTCTCTAACTGTAAAGCTATTTTTGGTACTTCTTAATAGAGAATTGCATGTTAAATAAAACAAACAGTGGAGTGTTACTGAAAAAAAACTGGATCAAGGTTAACCCTTCTCTATTTGGCATTATCTCTTTGCTGTGTCCTGGAGAAACTGGATAAAACATTGCTTCCAATTGCCTTCTACAGAAGACTGGATCTTATGGGAGAGGCTTGATGGGCTTGGGAATTGAGGATCAGTGGTAAAGTAAGTTAAATTGTTCTACATGAGTTAGGCAAGATTTTGGAATTTTGAGGACAGTTCTTTTTACTTATATTTTAATTGGCTGTTATGTCCCTTAAATCTCTTAACCTATCAATTATCCTCCTGTATCTTTCTTCCCCCTTGTAGTTCTGTATTGAGGATACTAGGTCTTTTTTCCTAAGAACTTCAAGAAAGTGAAAATGTTAGTTACTCAGTCGTGTCTGAATCTTTGTGACTCCGTGAACTATAGCCCAGCAGGCTCTCTGTCCATGCGATTCTCCAGATAAGAATACTGGAGTGGGTTGCCATTCCCTTCTACAGGGGATCTTCCTGACCCAGGGATCAAACCCAGGTTTCCTGCATTGCAGGCAGATTCTTCACTGTCTGAGCCACCAGGGAAGCCCTACAGAAAAATAGAATAACTGAACTTCATCCTATTTTTCTGACTGCATCTTGCGATATTAGAGGATGACTCAAATTCCCTGAAGCTTTGTCTTTAGGTCTAGAGCCTGGTGAGGTTCCCCCAAGTCTTCCTTGTAGGAGGTGGGGTATACTTTTGGCTAGAGGTAGGTGGTATCTTATTCCTTTTGTGGTGATGTTAGCAGCCATGATAATCATTGTGTAGATCAAGCATTGGCAAACCCAAGAGGCACATCTGCTCCATTGCCTGTGTTTGCAAGTGAAGTTTTATTGGGATACCCGTTGGTGTTGGTTTATGTATCATCTTTGGCTGCTTTTGCACCAGAACAGCAGAGTTGAATAATTGTGGCAGAGACCCTGTGTCCCACAGGCCTGAAAGATTTACTTTATAGTTCGTTACAGAAAATATTTGTTGACCCCTGCTCTAGATTCATTAAATTCCTGGGAAAGGACAGTGACTTAAATTTGTTATTTATTTCCCACTTATCAGCTGCAATACTTCTGTTGTTTAGGAAGTCCCTTTGTAACTTTTGGATACTACAGACTGTATAGGAAATACAGGGTATACATTTGATTTTTTTCTTTCCTTTTTTTTAACTTTTAAAAATAATGGGTTTGTTTTGTAGCATCCTCTAAAGGTGTCCAGTAAGCTGGTTTTTGTTTATTTGTTTTGTCTTATCTGAGAATTGTTACAAACTCACAAATTTAAACATGTGTGTGTGTACTAAGTTGCTTCAATTGTGGCCAAATCTGTGACCCCATGGACTGTAGCCAGCCAGGCTCTTGGATCCATGGGATTCTCCAGGCAAGAATACTGGAATGGGTTGCCATGCCCTCCTCTAGGGGGGGTCTTCCCAACCCAGAGATCTCTTATGTCTCTTGCATTGGCAGGTGGGTTCTTTACCACTAGCACAACCTGGGAAGCCCCGAATTTAAACATATCTGATGCTCCTTGCTTGCTGCTTGGAGGAAAAGTTATGACCAACCTAGACAGCATATTAAAAAGCAGAGACATTACTTTGCCGACTAAGGTCCATCTAGTCAAAGCTAAAATTTTTCCAGTAGTCATGTATGGATGTGAGAGTTGGACTATAAAGAAAGCTGAGCACCGAAGAATTGATGCTTTTGAACTGTGGTATTGGAGAAGACTCTTAAGAGTCCCTTGGACTGCAAGGAGCTCCAACCAGTCCATCCTAAAGGAGATCAGTCCTGAATATTCTTTGGAAGGACTGATGCTGAAGCTGAAACTCCAATACTTCGGCCACCTGATGCGAAGAACTGACTCATTTGAAAAGATCCTGATGCTGGGAACAATTGAAAGTGGGAGGAGAAGGGGACAACAGAGGATGAGATGGTTGGATGGCATCACCAATGCAATGTACATGAGTTTGAGCAAGCTCTGGGAGTTGGTGATGGACAGGGAGGCCTGGCATGCTGCACTCCATGGGGTCACCAAAAGTTGGAAATGACTGAATGACTGAATTGAACTGAACTGATGTGTTTTAGATAACTCAGTTATGCTTACTCTTTTTGAAGGTTCAAGTTCTCTTCTGTTTAGTGACTGGGAGCCTAGACCATAGATTGGGTCCTTGTGATACAACCTTAGTAAAGAAGTGAAGTGAAGTGAAGTCGCTCAGTCGTGTCCAACTCTTTGCGACCCCATGGACTGCAGCCTACCAGGCTCCTCAGTCCATGGGATTTCCCAGACAAGAAAACTGGAGTGGGTTGCCATTTCCTTCTCCAGGGGATCTTCCCAACCCAGGGATCGAACCCGGGTCTCCCACGTTGTAGGCAGACACTTTACTGTCTGAGCTACCAGGAAGCTACAACCTTAGTAGACTTGGGTAATTCTCTTGCTTTTTGGAATGACACTATTCCACACTTGTCTTGTATTTTTCCTGCCTTGGTCCTGAAATCAGCCATTTCTCTAAGAATCTTTTAGTGGAAATGCTACTCTGAGACCTCAATCTGGGTGCTCACTGCTATGGGCTGGTCACTGCTTCTAGGCCTTTCCAGTGGACAGAGATAGACCATACCTATTCCTTACGTTAAACTCTATCATGACTTCAGAAGCATGCTTCCAATTTAAACTCTAAAAAACAGGGTTTTTACTTAACCTTGTCAATCTTAGATATTCATATCCTTTTAACCATATTGATAACTACCAATCCTCAGTGACGCCAATACAACCATATATTTAATGCATTCTGCACTCTGGTAGTCTCAGTGTAATACTAACTTTACCATCAATGGACTTATGCCTAAAAAGCTTTTTTTTTTTTTAGTTATTTTAGTTCTTGAAGGGGTTTCCCTGATAGCTCAGTTGTCAAAGAATCCACCTGCAATGCAGGAGACCCTGGTTTGATTCCTGGGTCAGGAAGATCCACTGGAGAAGGGATAAGCTACCCATTCCAGTATTCTTGGGCTTCCCTTGTGGCTTAGCTGCTAAAGAGTCCACCTGCAATGCGGGGGACCTGGGTTTGATCTCTGGGTTGGGATGATCCCCTGGAGTAGGGAAAGGCTACTCACTCCGGTATCCTGGCTTGGAGAATTCCGTGGACTACAGCCCATGGAGTCACAAAGAGTCGGACATGACTGAGCAATTTTCACTTTTGCTTCAGTCCTTAGGCTCTCTAAGACAAAATTTTAAAGTGACTATTTGTCAAACTCAGAATTGTCTCTTACTGAGCAGTTCTGCCATTGTTTGCACACTGAGGCTTATTTATTTTACTTTTGGTATCTAGAGAATGCTTTTTAATTTAGTTTTGCCTATAATTACTTAAAATATTTATTCTAGAGTCGCACCCAAAACATGAGATATATTCAAATAAATCTGGCCTTCTCCAGCTTGTTCTCTTCCTCCTCCATCATTTTCAATGTATTTTAGGGTTTTATAAAAAATGTTTTTTTTTTATGGTTTTCTACAGTTCATTTTTTAAAAATAAGCGAATGCACTTTTTTTACCCAAAAAAGATGAACTGTAGAATAATATGTACATGTTTCTCTTTTTTCTTTTTAACCCTCATTCACTTAACAGTATTCCTTTGAGATTACATGATCGCAGTGGATATGGACAGTCTCTGAGGTCCAGTTGAAGAGGAGTTTGGAGAGATGGCAGTGGTCAGGGCAGAGGGAAAGGCCAAAAAGATGAAAGAAGGATAAAGTCAGTAATGCAACGCTTTCCCATAACCACTAGGCTTTCAGTAAAATGTTAAACTCTAAAAACATGTTTTTAACTGGTTTTGCTTCTCCTTTCCCCCGTCCCCTCCTCCCTCCTCGTCTCCCTCTCTTTCCTCTTCCTTCTCCTATTCTCCACCCATGTTTTTGTTGCGTCATTAAATCTTGTTCGACTCTTTTGAGACCCAGGCTCCTCTGTCTGTGGAATTCTCCAGGCAAGAATACTGGAGCAGGTAGCCATTCACTTCTCCAGGGGATCTTCCTGACCCAGAGATTGAACCCAGGTGTCCTGCATTGCAGGCAGATTCTTTACCATTTGAGCCACCAGGCAAGTCCACGAACATGGAAGTTCCTGGGAATTAGAAGAACTACGAGGCACTGTTCGGTGTTTGTAGACCACAGAACTCTCAGCATTCCTAGCCAAACACATCCTTTCTCTGCAGAATATGGGGTCCCATCTGACTTATGGATCAGCACAATAAATCTACATCTCATTGAATCTTTCTCTCCTGTATAAAATCACTAGAAAGGCTTACTTGATTTCCATGTGTCTGCTTTATGGAGGAGGGCCAGCAGCTTCTTGTGGTTATGCTGGGTGACTTTGACATTGGCATATAAGTAGTTGAATGGACTAAGATCAATGAGTGAATCACAGCATCAAAGCAGCAACAGAGCCCACAAGCCATAACCAAGCCTCGGTTAACCTCAGCCCGAACACGCTAGACATTGTTCCAAGGCATAATTTTTCTCTGAAACAAAGCCAGGAATGTGGGCAGTAACTTGGTACTTACACTGGCTTCCCACAAAGCAGATACTCCAAGTCAATGACTTGGTCAAGTAACCAATTTTGAGTGTGATTTCCCTTAGACAGCCGAAATGGCTTGTTTTATTAGTTGATGACCCTATTCCTCCCCTCACTGAGCAGGGACACAGACTCCAAAGGCAGTGAGTAGGGGAGGCCTCCCAGCCCCCACACTTATACAGAGACAAGGATGCTGGTGTGTGGTATTTTTTCCCAACCAATTCAAATACCTTGTTTCATCATGGATTCTCCAATCCTCCAACACCAACTGGGTGGCCTATAGTTCAATTCAATTCACAGAGTTAGTGTAGACTCCACAAGTCCAAGGAGGGTCCCGTCAGACTGCCCCCACTCCTGATGCCAGCCGCAGAAGGGATTACCAGGCCACCTGTACTTTGGTCCAGCCAACTATAAATCAGGGACTCCTACAAGGCCCCTCATCCGTGGCAATTTGCTAGGATGACTCATAGGTTCCGGAAACTGCTTTAGTTACATTTACTGGTGACTTAGAGGGTAAAGGTTCACCTGCAATGCAGGAGACCCAGGTTCGATCCCTGGGTGGGGAAGATACCGTGGAGAAGGAAATGGCAACCCACTCCAGCAATCTTGCCTGGAGAATTCCATTGACAGAAGAGCCTGGTGGGCTATAGTCCATGGGGTAGCAAAGAGTTGGACACGACTGAACGACTAACACAAACACACCAGTTCATTACGACGGATGCAACTCAAGGACAGCCCAAAGGAAGAGATGCATAGGGCAGGTTATAGGGAGGGAGGTGGTGTCCTCTCTGTGCACGTCATCTTCACAGCACTTTGATGTGTTCACCAACCTGGAAGCTCCCCCAAACCTTAGTCTTCCTGAGTTTTTTTCTGGAGATGTCACCACTTAGACATGATTATTAATTAATCAGCCATCAGTGATTGAATTCAATCTCCAGCCCTCTCCCCTCAGAGAGGTGGGTGTGGCTGATAGTTCTATCCCTTTAATGATGTGATTGGTTTCTCTGGACACCAACTCCCATCCTAAAGCCATCTAGAAACACGTCTTGACTCACCTCATTAGCCCAAACACAGGTCTGGTGCAAAGTGGCTTTTTATCAATGAGAAAAGATGCTCATATTCCTCAGGAAATCCCAAGGGTTTTAGGAGGCCTGTGTCAAGAATCAGAGATAAAGACCAAAAACATATATTTTATTAAACCACAGCTGGTAAAAACAAAAAGAAAAAAACTCATGAACAATGTGTTGGGGAGGTAGGATGAGACAGAAAGTAGTGTGTTATGGATTGTAAATCTTGGTATTCCTGTCTTCAAGAGTTAGCTGATTCAGATCCACCCAAGGGTCCAAGTTCATGTGGGCACAGAATTTGGTGTCAGGAAGTTTGAGAGGCAGCAGGACAAGTGTTAAGAAGGCGGTTGTGAGAGCTCAGAGCAGGAGGCAGAATAAGACCCTACACCTGCAGGGGGAGCACTCTGCCTCCGGCTCCTGAAAGTCCATCAGCAGCCATCTCGGTCCCAGGGGTGAGATTCAGGCACAATAAGGGAACCGCCTTGAGGGGTTTGGATGCTCCCTGACTGATAAATAAGATCAGGAAAGAAAAGGGAACAGGGGTCATCACTCCTGTAAGCTTCAGAGCTGAATTCCGAGCCTGGTGGTTTTGGCTCGTGTCCCTGTGAATAGCAAGTGGGTGACTGGTTTTCCTGACACTGGAAATTTGGCCATTTGGGGAAATTTAATCCTCCATGATTAAACATATTTCATAACAGCCCCCTTCCTCTACTGCTAAGTGGTTTCAGGTACTGAAATATTAAAGAAATATTATTGGTTTTTCTGACCACTGATGGATCTTAAGTTTTCCAACCTGCTGCAAGAAAATGCAAAGTGTTAAATATTAACTAAATTAGGTTATTTTGGGCTTCCTATTCTGCTTGTGTTTTCTCTTCCTAAAGCACCTTGCCTGCCTTCTGGCCTAAAAAAAAAAAAACAAAACTGTATAGAGAGAGGCCAAGTCAGTACAGACCAAGCTACCTGGGGGCAAGACCAACATACTTAGGCAACTTGATTGATCCATATAAAAATATTGGAACTGTAGAATCACCGTGGGGCTTTCATACAAACCATGATACTTCACAATGGAGTTTTAAACCCACATTCTATTTTATTTTGATAGAAAAGAGTAAGTTGAGATTATTCTGTCAATGAAAATATTCCAAGTTTACCCACAAAGTAAAGATTCCCAGAAAATGAATTGGTCAAGATTTCTAATTCTGTTGTTATTAGCAGAGCTTTTGGCTTGTGTTGTTGGCTTAACGACCTCATCTTTTATTCAGCTGACTCGGATGAGGCACCAATTCCACAGGCACTGAGTTGACGGGCATCTTCTGACTCCAATTTCCTTGGTCCTCACTGGAAAGATGCTGAACACTGTATTGGTGGGAAGTCAGTCTAGACATTAGTCTAAACAATATGTGGCTTAATTTTTTTTAAGAGCCACACAGACAAATAACAGATATTGGGAGGAAAATGAATATCAGAGAACTAAAAACATAAAGATCAGAAATTCCAGTACCACGGAGAATGGGCAGTGATTGATCACCATTCTGAAAAATGATTTTAAGTAAGATTTGATGTCAACAAGCACCTTTCTATAAAGTACTCATGGCCAGAATCATAAGAAAATTCCTCTGGCTGCACCAGCTTCCAACCTGGAAAGGAATTCTGCCGCAAAGACTTATTTCTTTCTCCTCTGCTGCAAAGACTAGGGGCTGCAAACATGCCACTGAAGATGTAAGACACATTCAGAGCGAACATTTCTTGTCCTCATTTCAGAGAGGGAGCCCACAGCACACAGTTCCGTGTTCTACTTTGTCATCTATGACAATACCTTCAAACAATATACTTCAGTGTGCTTATTTAAAAAACACATTATAAACGGAATCACACTGTCCCACCAGCCAGACCAGCAGTAAAGATCCATCCTCAGGACAACCTTGTTGAGGAAGTGGGAAATGGCTGAGATGCCAAAGTTGCTGCAGAATCTGGATCACAGTTCCTGCCAGGAATGGGGAGATACACCTGGTAGTAAATCTCGAGAGTGTTGGGTTAAGAAAGGAAGAATATAAAACTAAATAATGAAGCCTGTGCACTGGGGGGCAAATTTTAAGACACTGACTGGCTAACTCTTGGAAGCTTGGAACAAAGGAGAGCTTCTGTGAAATAAAACAGTCTGCCATCATACAGGAGGGAATCAGAAATTGAAAAGTGTCCTGTTAGAGTGACTCTGCAAGCCCAGAAAATACACTGGCTGACTACTCAGGGAAAAAAGGAAAAGTGAAAGAGAGTTAGCCGCTCAGTCATGTCTGACTCTTTGCGACCCCATGGACTATAGCCTGCCAGGCTCCTTTGTCCATGGACTTCTCCAGCAAGAATACTGGAGTGGGTTGCCATTCCCTTCTCCATGGGGTCTTCCCCACCCAGGGATGGAACCTGAGTCTCCTGCATTGGCAGGCGGGTTCTTGACTGTCTGAGCTATGAGAGGCCAAGCTATTTTATAAGGTTTATCACCTCACCTGATAGGATGCACTAGTTTGAGGGCATCAGGGTGACTGAGGAGCCCAGTGGAACCCTGGAGACAGGAGCTAATGGCAGGAGAGGTTATTTCAGACCTGGGATCCTGGGCAGTTGTGGAGATGACAGGGACCCAGAAGAGCAGAGAGCAGGAGTCAGCTGTCAATCATCAGGAGAACTTGGACACGATCAGCCAAAGGGCAGCAAGGTCGGAACGTCAGCCCAGGAGAGAGTTAGGAGATCGTGGCGTTCCTAAGGACAAGACAGACAGGCGGGTGAGATAAGGGTGCCATGCCTTTGTTGTTTAGTTGCTCAGTCATGTACAACTCTTTGCAACTCCATGGACCATAGCCTGTTAAGCTCCTCCGTCCATGGGATTTCCTGGGCAAGAATATTGGAGTAGGTTGCCATTTCCTTCTCCAAGGTTTTTCCCCACCCAGGGATTGAACCCTCATTTCCTGCTTGGCAGGTGGATTCATTACCATTGGCCACCTGGGAAGCCAAAAGTTGTCATCAACAGATCAACAATGAATGAACAGAAGACCTGTGTCTATTACTCCCAAGGAAAGCTGAAGGGGATGCCAGATCCCCATAAACAAAGCCTTGTCTGTCCAACATCATGGTAAAGATACATGGATCTCATTCCTCCAGTTCTTTACAAAAGAGATCATGGGCCATTTACTCAGGTTATATCATTTGACAAAAGAAGAAGGGGGCAGCAGAGGATGAGATGGTTAGATAGCATCACTGACTCCAAGGACATGAATCTGAGTGAACGCCAGGAGACAGTAGAGGACAGGGGAGCCTGGCAAGCTGCAGTCCATAGGGTCTCGAAGAGGCAAACCTGACTTAGTGACTGCATAACAACAGCATATCATTTGGGGGCTGTTAAATACAAGACTCAAGTTGACACTGACACCCAGCTCCCTAGAGCACCATCCTGGCCCGTACAATAGAACAGTGTCACATAATAATCTAATACTGATCCAGGTCCATCTCACGGTATTCACTCAATCCAGATATGCCCAGAAGTTGTTTTCCTAGATCCCGACTATATAATGGAAATGGGCGTATAAGTTGTTGGCAAAACCCTCACGTTGGTTCATTGGCCTAAACTCAGTTATTAATGGCTAGAAAGCCAGACAGAATCTGTTGAAACTCCCCCACTCCAGCCAAAATAGTCAATATAAAACAACTTGGGGGGAAGTATCTTTGGAGGAAATGGTAGATTTTTGTCACCCTCAAATATCTAAAGGGCTTTCTTAGGTGGCTCGGTGGCAAAGAATCTGTCTGCCAGTGCAGGACCTGTGGGTTCAACCCCTGGGTCCAGCAGAGCCCATGAAGGGGGAAATGGCAACTCACTCTAATATTCTTGCCTGGAAAATTCCATGGACAGAGGAGCTGGGCAGGCTACAGTCCATGGGATCGCAAGGAGTCAGACACGACTGAGTGACTGAGGATGCACGCATGCAAATATTTAAAGGAAGCAGGGGTGGTGGTCCTGTAAAAACCAGAAAGACCATGGAAAATAACAGTGTATTACCGCAAGCTTAACCGAATAGCAGAGCCAACTCCATGTACTGAGCTGAAAGTGGTATCTGTATTAGGGACTCTGGTACGTGGCGTGAGGCCATTGATCTGGCAAATACATTCTTTTCAATACTCATCAAACAGGAGGACAGGAGCAGTTTGCATTCATGGGGGATGGATAGTGGCGGACATCCATGCTCTTGCCCCAGAGATATGTGAATTCTCTGTCTCTCTGTCACTAGATTGTTTAAAGTATCTGGTTTATAAGGTATCCCGTACAACATACATTAGCTTGTATTGCTAACATCACACCAGCTAGATGGATGAGAAAGAAGCAGTAGGACACACACATACAGTTTAGAAAGAGGGAGGTCGACCCTGCGAAGATTCAGAGGCCTGATACCTGAGACACTAACTCAGGACATTTACTGAGAGACCATTCGTGCAAGACCAGGAGCACAACAGATGTCTGAATAAGAACATTCGTGATGGGATTCCCTGGTGGCTCAGACGGTAGAGAATCTGCTGCATTACAGGAGACCCGAGTTCTAGCCCTGGGTCAGAAGATCCCCTGGAGAAGGGAAATGGCAACCCACTCCAATATACTTGCCTGGGAAATCCCATGGACAGAAGAACCCGGCGGGCTACAGTTCATGGGATGGCAAAGAGTCAGACACAACTGAGTGACTAACACTTTCACTTTCTCTCACTTTCTGTCTTGCAGGAACAAATAGGACATTTTAGGCACAGAAAAGTTTATTTATTTAGGAAAATAAATTTCCAGTGCTAGCTTAATCTTGTCCCTAAAAAAAATTATAATTTGCTTATTTGTACAGCACCTTCGACGTTGCTCAATGCAATTAGCTCACTGATGTTAGGAGAACATTGGTTATATATTTACTTCAAATCTATCCTGCTGGAGGGTGTATCTTCTCTAAAGATAATTTCTGTTTTCCAATTTAAAGATGATGAAAATTTGCAATCCTCTCATTGTTATTCAGCTTCAATAAATGCAAACATACGGACTCTACCAAGTACCCATTTTTTGCAAAAAAGCAATGCATACATAAAAGCAAATTCACATACACAAACAAAATAAACATGACCCATGCTAGTTACTCATAACACTTTCTTACTAATCTTTTTTTCGACAGAAAACCCATGCATCAGAATTGCCATAGTTCTTTAAAATCTTGAAGGGGTAACACATAGTAGTCTCTCTATAGTATTTATAATTTGTAATTGTGGTATGAATTATTTTTGTCTATAAGTTATTTAAACAAATTTCTATGGCCTAATATTGTAATCAATTTTATTTTATTCTAATCAGAAAAGGACATAAGAGAGAATGCTGTACTACTTTTTTTTTCTTCTAGAATTTGGGACTTTTTTTGTGACCTGAAATGTTCTATTTTTAAATAAAGCTATATTTTAAGAATGCTAAATGTTAATTTTTATTGTTATTTGAAAGAGGTGTCAATGGTGTCTTATTGAATACATTTTGTTATTTCTATAAGGAAGAGTTGCTCAGCCGTGTCTGACTCTTTGCAACCCCACGGACTATACAGTCCATGAAGTTCTCCAGGCCAGAATACTAGAGTGGGTAGCTTTTCCCTTCTCCAGGGGATGTTCCTGATCCAAGGATCGAAAGCAGGTCTCTCACATTGCAGGCGGATTCTTTACCAGCTGAGCCACCAGAGACCTGTCATAAATCGAGAAACAAGTTAATGTCTCTAACTACTATTGTTTGTTGCTTTAGTTGCTAAGTTGTGTCTGACTCTTTGTGACGCCATGGATTGTAGCCCACCAGGCTTCTCTGTCCATGGGATTTCCTAATCGAGAATACTGGAGTGGGTTGCCTTTTCGTTCTCCAGGGGATCTTCCTGACCCAGAGATCAAACCCTCATCTCCCTGGTCTCCTGCATTGGCAGGCAGGTTCTTCACCACTGAGCCACCTATTGAGTGCCCATTTCTTAGAGGTTTTGTTAGGTTTGTCTTACTATTTTGTTAATCTCATAAATGTTGATCTCATTTGTCAAAAGAAGTGAACTTTTGCTCCCTTCAGTGATTTTTGTCTGAAAGTTGGTGTCAGGTATTTGGGCTTATGACCTTCTCTGCTTTCGTTTGAATTTGCCCAAAGAACCTCTAATATTTTACTTTCAACATTCCGCATACCTTTGGGGTCTGCTCTTTTATGCAGTGATTGGCTGCATTTTGGAAAAACAACCCGAGTCTTTGCCTTTTAAGAGAGGCACTTCACATCAATGTTTATTGTCACAGAAGGCCTATTTTCTGTCCTGGCATACAGTTTTTTACTTTTAAATATTGTTTTGTGCTGTTTCATTTGTTACTTCTATTTGCTCTACGGGACATGTTTTCTTTGCGTTTACTTTCTTTGATGTTTACCTTTTGATTTGTCAAGAGCCCTCTTTGGCTTCATGTGAGCTCATTCTCAGAATTAAGAAGGAAACAGTCTTCTTTTTTTTTTTTCATATAGGGATTTTTTTCCCCCCTCTATTTCAATCCAAATGTGAGTTAAATTCTAAATTACAGCAATTGTGAACTGTTTTCAAGTTAATATAAAGTTTCAAACTGTGGGCTAAGTCTTATTCTGGAAGTAGAATATCATCAATATAAAGTGATTTTCAAAATTGCTATTATTGATTTTTATACCAAGATCTTTCCTTTACGTGCAGGGCAAATGCCAGTGCTTACGCCTTAAATCAGAAGTATTAAAATGAACACCATGGCCATGCTCTAATCACAGAGGGGTGAAGAATTTTTGTTAGTCCAACACTTTGAAGTTATGACATCTAGCTTTAGATTTGAAACTTGTATGTTGTTATTTAGTCACTAAGTCGTTTCTGACTCTTCATGATCCCATGGACTAGCCTGCCAGGCTCCTCTGTCCATGGGATTCTCTAGGCAAGAATACTGGAGTGGGTTGCCATTTCCTTCTCCAGGTAAAACTTGTATAGATCCATGCTTAGGGACATTTTGAAGAAAACAAAAGAAATGACTAATACAGTTTATTTCTAATCAGTATTAATCATCTGTATTTAAGGAAACAATCTCTTGAGAGTACAATCCCTCTCCTCTTCTTTCTCCTCACATTTCTCGGTCTCTGTTAATAGCTGATATTTTAAATGGATTTTTTTTTTCCACAAAAGCATGAATTTTGCATTATTTTTAAAGGAACAGATGTTTTGCTTTTAGATTCACATTTACAACTTGATTTACATTTCTCCTGGAGAGAGCTAGGTAAACATGGGTCAGACTTCTCCATAGCTTTTAGTACTGAACTCATTTATGGAGATGACGCTCCCACTTTTGAGCTTGAAATATTTTAGTATGCCCCAGTTAGTTGGGGACAGTTTTCAAGTAACTGTTTTCTGTGGATCTTTTTCAAGCTCTTGTTTAATAAAAATATCTTTTAATTGCCTCCATTTGCTTCCCTTGCGGTTCAATTGGTAAAAGAATCTGCCTGCAATGCAGGAGACTTGGGTTCGATTCTTGGATTGGGAAGATGCCCTAGAGAAGGAAATGGCAACCCACTCCAGTATTCTTGCTTGGAGAATCCTATGGACAGAGGAGCCTGGAAGACATGGGGTCGAAAAGAGTCGGATAAGACTTAGTGACTAAACCACCACTACCACCACCATTTGTAAAGGGCATCTTGCATCTCAGTGATTTTCATCCAAAATGTTCGTAGGTGTTTCTTCACTGTCTTGGAGCATTAACATTGCAAATGAGAAGTTATCGGCCAGTCTGGTTATTTTTTTTTTTTTTCTTTTGCATGTGTGCGTGCTAAGCCTTCAGTCGTGTCCAGCTCTTTGTGACCCCCATGGACTGTAGCCCACAGGTTCCTCTGTCCATGGGGATTCCCTAGGCAAGAAAATGAGTGGGTTGCTATTTCCTCCTCCAGGGGATCTTCCTGACCCAGGGATCGAAACTGAGTCTCCTGAATCTCCTGCATTGGCAGGTGGATTCTTCATGACTGAGTCACTGGGGAAGCCTCCCTTTTTCTTTCATGTGTAACCTCTTCTTTTTTGCTGAAATAAGTTTAAGGTCTACGAATCTTTTTACTTTAGAGCTTTACTCCAGAATTAAGTGAACACTTTCATATTGTTTTGCTTAGGACAACGTGGAAGCTTGCATTCTATTTATAGATTTTTTTTTTTAAACTTTAGAGAGTTGAAAATGGATTTGTATTTTTTCTTTGATAATTGATTGTTCTTCATTTCTTCCAGCCTTTTCTCCCTTTGATCGTCGCTCTAGTCCTCATATCTGTCACTTCTCTTCTCATCATTTCCTTTTTGTCTGTTCCCTTTATATCCTCTGCATGGATTTAATTCCTTTTGCAGCGTCAATTATTTCTCCTTTTTCCTTAACTCCCCAAAGTGTAATTTATAGCAGGCTTTCCTTCAGTGCTTCTCTACTTGACACATTTGACACATTTTCCCTTTGCTGCTATCTTGATCTTTGAGCCTTATGAAGAAATAGATTTCTTCTTAAATATATATAGATATATATCTTTATTACTATTACTTCCCAAGCTAACGGAATTTTGAAACTTCTCTAAATCTTATCTTTCTACATGGTCAAGGATTGGTGCTCAGGAAGGCCAGGAATCATAGAAATGATGTAATTCTGAAAGAAAAGCATTTCCTGGTTCCTCAAAACTCGAAAGAACTTATCTATTGAGAATTCCCATTGATCACAAGTATCTCCTACATCACAGGGACTTTTTCTGCCTTGTTCTATTTGTCTTTGGGCCTTATCTTTTCTCCTGGGCTTTTTTTTCCTTGAGGGCAGGGCCCGTGTCTGGTTCACTGTCCTGAGTACTCACATGTGTGTGTGTCTTTGTGTGAGTTGCTCAGTTGTGATCGACTCTTTGTGACCCCCTGGACTATAGCCCACTAGCCCCCTCTATTTGTGATATTTAAAAAAAATTATTTTTTAAATTATGAAAGTATGATAACACATTAACAGGAGACTTGAAAAATACAGAACAGGGTTACATATAGTTCCACTATGAATTACAATTAATAAAGGGCTTCCCTGGTGGCTCAGACAGTAAATTAAGATTTTTTAGTTGTAGTTTTCAATCTCAAACTCTCAAAAATTAATACAATGAATAGACAGAAAAGTAAAAGGATATAGTAAACCTGAAAGCACTATGAACCAACTCAGCATAATGAAGATTTATACAATGCTCACACAACAGCAGGGTACAAATTCTATTCAAGTTCCCACAGATTATAAACCGGGAGATTCTGGGACATATCCAGGGACTGTCCATGGAATTTTCCAGGCAAGTATACTGGAGTGGTGTGCCATTTCCAGGGGACCTTCCCGTCTCAGAGATTGAACCCCAGTCTCTTGCGTCCCTTGCATTGGCAGACAAATTCTTTATCAACTGTGCCACTCATGGCAGTACAATAAAGGAGAGATTGAATGATGAACTCTGTCATCCACTCCATATGTTTCTTCTAGGTCCCTATTAAATGTGTACAATGGTTCTGATGGATTGAGATTGAATTTAGTGGACTTCACCGTATATTGTGTTAACACACGTGAGAGACTATCATAAAAAGGGAAGTCAGGGGTTTTCCAATAATTTCTTCAATGAGCAGCGGAACTAGGATTCAAAGCCAGTCTGATTAGATCTTACACCCTACCCGCTACCCAGTATGACATTCCAGGGTCTGTTCAATGTCACAGAGTGCGTGGTTATTCCTTGGCTGTAGATGTGTTTCTTGGTCACTAAGCCATTTTCCATTTCTACGCTGGGAATGCCAAACTTCTACAACTTCAACATCCATAATGCTGAAAGATGAATATTCTTAAATTCTAATCAGAATTCATTTTGAATGGGTGTGCTTTATCCCATCTGAAGATTTCAAAACCAGTATGTTCATTTGTAAAGGCATGAAAGAATTTCTCTCCAGTGAGGTATGGCCCCGTTTAAGCTTGTTTTCCTTTAGGAAATCCCTGAAGATAAACACCTGCATTCTAGGTCTTCCTGGGAAGCAGGCATCTATATCCCCAAACCAAAACGTCCCTTGGCTTCTGGTGGCTCGCTGTCAAGTCTACCAGCAGAGGGCGCCTGACCATCAGTAATGGTGGAAGAGACTTCTAATGGGTTTGGGGTTTTATTACCTTTTACTTCTGAGCTCTCAATTAGTAGCAGAATGTGCCAAACTCTTTTCTCATTTCGCAATTGTCTTGCGTTGTGTAAACAAGAATGCCTCCCTGCAAGAGTTACAAGTGGTGGCGGGGATTTGAGGGTTGGGGGAGATGCAGGAGAGGGGAAAACAGAGCTTTTCTTGCACCCCCAAGGTCTGGAGTGAATTCCGTGCAGGATGTTGTTCATCCTGGCTTAGTGTTTACCTGGCTCATCTCTAACAATTCAGCCACTGGCATGTGGCTTTCTCAGCTATTTGCAAGGTTTCGTATGTGAAAAGATCAAACATGCTGAATTTTCTTTAACATGTCTGGAGAGCTTATACCAGATGTCATGGAACCATATAACCCCAGACTGTTAGCAGAGACTCTGAAGTTTATTTAGTACAATATTCAGGATACAGATGGGAAGACTGACACCGAAGAAGCAAAGGGTTGTCCATGGTCCTCCAAGTAGTTAAGAGAAGAACATGTATCGGGACTTTCCTGGTGGTCCAGTGGCTAAGATGCTGAGCTCCCAATGCAGGGGGCCCGGGTTCAATCCCTGATCAGGGATGGAAATAAATACTGCATGCTGCAACTAAGACCCACTGCAGACAAATAAATACATAGATATGAAAAAAAGAAAAGGAACAGGTTTTAAAACCCAGCTGCTGACCACACCTCTCAAGATCCCTCCTCCATTTAATGCTTCTGACCACAAAATCACTTGTAGCCAGTAGAACTCACCTGCATAGAACTGAAATAAATTCAGAACTGTGGTTTAGGCTGTCTCCAGTTATAACATACTCATTTGCTATTGTTGTTCATTCACTAAGTCATGTCTGACTCTTTGAGACCCCATGGACTGCAGCACACCAGGTTTCCCTGTCCTTCACTCTATCCTGGAGTTTGCTCAGACTCATGTCCATTGAGTCAGTGATGGCATCTAACCATCTCAACCTCTGCCTCCCCCTTCTCCTCCTGCCCTCAATCTCCCCCAGCATCACGGTCTTTTCCAATGAGTTACTTCTTCGCATCAGGTGGCCAAAGGATTGGAGTTTCAGCTCCAGCATCAGTCCTTCCAATGAGTATTCAGGACTGATTTCCTTTAGGATGGACTGGTTTGATATCCTAGATGTCCAGGGGACTCTCAAGAGTCTTCTCCAGCACCACAGTTCAAAAGAAATGTACACATTTGACCATCTGGATTGTAATTTATGTCTTTGTCCTCCTTCTGGGCTATCGCCATCTACTCTTCTCTACCCGGGCCACCTCCTGGAGACCAGATTTCAAAAGGGAAATTCATAGCTCTTCCCAAGGTTCACAAATCCCATGACCTGGCCACTGGCAATGATCTCATCTGCCCTGCCCGCTTCCTTTCCTTGGGCACTAGCCCTCCATCAGCACTGCAAGCCCACCCCTGCCATAGGCTTTTGCACTATCTATCTGTTCCCTTTGCTGAAATTCCCTTCTCTCTGATCTTCACATGACGGGGTCTTTCTCCTTTTCCTCTATCCAGCCATCCTTAACAGCGGATATAAGTAGTTGCCTAACCACTCTTCATTCCATCACCTCGTGGTAATTATTTGCAACACCCTCATAACTTACTGGTAATGTTCTCAATTTCGTACCTTTAGAAAATAATTTATTTATTAATCTTTGTCATGGGTTTTTGTTGCACTACTGGGCTTTCTTCAGTTGCGGAGAGTGGGGGCTACTCTCTAGTTGTGGTGGGCTGACTTCTCCTTGTGGTGGCTTCTCTTGTTGTGGAGCACAGGCTGTAGGCCAAGCGGACTTCATTAGCTGCGGCTCATGGGCTTAGTTGCTCTGTGGCACGTGGGGTCCTCCCTGACCAGGGATCAAGCCCGCGTCCCCTGCACTGGCAGGCAGATGCTTCATCACTGGATCGGCGGGGAAGTCCAGTTTTGTACTTCTTTTGTCTCCCCATTTATTTCTACCCTTAGAATTTATGTTCCATGAAGGCAGGGACCTTGTCTGCCATGTTCTCTCTTTCATCCCCAGGCTCTGACTCGTGACCAGCACTCGAAAGGAACGGCAGCGGAATGCCAATCAGAGATGTATTTTCATGGTCTTTGGAAGCTTCTTTTCTTTGTACAAACTTAGGGTTGCACTTGGGCTGGGTGGCTGTGAGCTGGACTGTCTGGGGACAGACACCTTGCTTTGGCCCCCTCTTCTGCAGGATGCAATGGTTCCCTCATCAAAGTTGGCTCCATCATGCAGCTCTTTATGGAGCAGAGTCATGGGGGCGGGGCATAGACAAGTGGTGGGTGAAGTGTGGGGATGTTAGACTTCAGAGATGTTGGAATCTGGAAATTGCTCATTTAACGGGATGAGCAAAGGCAACTGAATCCGTTAGTCTCATGGGTCTGTGAGCCGCACTGGGGCACATGAGGTGTGAGATGAGATCCACCCGCTGGTTTAAAGGCAGTGCAGTCAGGATCTATGTGTTCTCCTTTAGCAGGGCAAGGTGAGTAAATCCCATTCATCCCTCTTAAAATAAAACCTGAAGTTGTATCATTTGGAAAAGTGAGCAGTGTCATTCTGTCTGCTTCGTGGTTAATACCTGTGGGACGGTGAGTGTGACTAAACGGTGAGTGTGTCAGGGAGCTATTGGGGTGGGGGTGGGGAGTGAAACGGACAGAAATTCTACTGCTCATCGAGATCACTGCCTCTTCTCCCCATTCCACACCAAGGGGAGGGAAAAAACAAACAAACTGGAGTCTCTGGGTAGGGCGAGGGCCATAGAAATCGTCACACTAAATTCACAGTAACCTGTGCTTCCTGTAACTGTTGCTACTGCTAAGTCGCTTCAGTCGTGTCCAACTCTGTGTGACCCCATAGATGGCAGTACACCAGGCTCCCCTGTCCCTGGGATTCTCCAGGCAACAACACTGGAGTGGGTTGCCATTTCCTGCTCCAACGCATGAAAGTGAAAAGTGAAGGTGAAGTTGCTCAGTCATGTCCAACCCTCAGCGACCCCATGGACTGCAGCCTTCCAGGCTCCTTCGTCCATGGGATTTTCCAGGCAAGAGTACTGGAGTGGGGTGCCATTGCCTTCTCTGTTCCTGTAACTGGTTTTACCTAATTCTCACAACAATCCTATGAAGTGTTAGTTTAGGCACTTGGCAAGTGAGAACGGAGCCTCAGAGAAGTTTCAGGTATGTCTCTGGCGTCACTGAGGTGGTGAAGCCGTGAGTCAAACTTGGAACTCGAACACGCTGATGCTCCCATCTCTTCCACCCACTGCACAGCCGTGAACCCACAGAACGCCTCTTTCTGTAGACGTTTGTGAAACCCTAGAATCTTAGGGGGTTACTAGGGCTCTCACACTTACTTAAACAAACAAAAACACGTGCGTCATCTAGGCTGGAGTCTGCATGCCGGTGAAAGTGTTGGTGATACGGGCATCCTGGTGATAGGATATGCTCCGTTTCTTTATTTTCTAGCTTGAAAACACACTAGTTCACATTTACGACCTCTTTAATTTGTTTATTTATTTAGCAAGTATTAGGTGTTTAGGTTGGGTGTCAAGCCTGATTCTGGACTCTGCCAGCAGCTTAGTCGTCCTCGTCGTGCATTCGCTCCGTCGTGTGTGCCTCTTTGCAACCCCGTGGACTGTACTGTCTCACGCTCTTAGGGAGCTCACAGTTTAAAATTCTCATTGGAGGGAAATAAAGGGAATACATTCCATACTTGTGTTTTGTTTTGTTTGTTTGTTTTTTTTGGCTTGCCATTAAACTGTCTCATCCTTAGCGGAAGTCATTTAAAAAATAGTTTCTGCTGTCATGTTGGCCCTGGTTCTTCTGTTCTTAGACTTTTTCTGGTATCAATCACCAGATTCAGAATAAAAGGTTGTCCTGGAGGTGGGGGACCTTTGATAGAAAAGCAGGTGGGTGACTTACCCACTAGCCCTGCACCAAAGACTTTGATGAGAAGATGCTCACTTGACACTATTAGAGTCACAGAGCTGGAAGGGATCATTGCAATCACTTAGTTCAGCTTACTATAAGGTCATAGCAAGGGACTTCACTGATAGTCCAGTGGTTAAGACATTGAGCTTTCAATGCAGGGGGTGCTGGTTCAATTCCTTCTCAGGGAACTAAGATCCCACATGCCTCTCAGTCAAAAAACCAAAATGTGAAACAGTATTGTAACAAATTCAATAAAGACATAAAAAATGGTCCACATCAAAAAAAAAATTTTTAAAAAAAGATCATAGTAAGATGGCTAGCCTAGCTATTGTTTTTTTTTTTTTAAATAATTGTATTTATTTATTTTTGGCTGTGCTGGATCTTTGTTGCTGCTCAAGTGGGCTTTTCACTAGTTGCAGCGAGCAGTGGCCCCTCTGTCGTTGCAGTGGCTTTTCTTGTTGAGAGAAGCTGCAGCTCCCATGCTCTAGAGCACAGGCTCAATGGTTGTGGTGCACGGGCTTAGTTGCCCCGTGGCCTGTGGGGTCTTCCCAGACCAGGGACTGAAACCTCTTCTGCATTGGCAGACGATGGACCACTGAGCCACCAAGGAAGCCCAGGCTGTCTATTCTTGAATATTTCCAGTGAAGAAGAGCTGACACGTTATGCTGCTGCTGCTGCTGCTAAGTCACCTCAGTCGTGTCCGACCCTGTGCAACCCCATAGACGGCAGCCCACCAGACACTCTGCCGTCCCTGGGATTCTCCAGGCAAGAACACTGGAGTGGGTTGCCATTTCCTTCTCCAATGCAGGAAAGTGAAAAGTGAAAGTGAAGTCGCTCAGTCGTGTCCGACTCTTTGCGACCCCATGGACTGCAGCCCACCAGGCTTGTTATAGAGAAGTCTTTTTCATCTCTGTGCTGTGCTTAGTTGCTCAGTTGTATCCGACTTTTTGTGACCCCATAGACTGTAACCCACCAGGCTCCTCTGTCCATGGGGACTCTTCAGGCAAGAATAATGGAGGGGGTTGCTCTTTCCTCCTCCAGGGGATCTTCCCAACCCAGGGATCAAACCCAGGTCTTCTGCATTGCAGGTTGATTTTTTTTACCAGCTAGTTACCAGGGAAGTCCCTTTTCATTGTTAGAGGAGGCTTGCTACTCCTTACATAGGGTTCAAGTCTGCCTCCTGGGCCACTCCCCATGCACTTTGTGCTAGGTTCTGGAGAGTTCTTAAGAGGGATCATTGTAATTATTGACTTCCTGTGAATGAGCTCCTTGACAGCTGGAAAAGTACTTGAAACCTGAAAAGCACTCCCCCCACTTACACGAGAGAAAAGGGATAACTACTGTTCCTGAAGCAATAGAATGGAAAATGTATATAAGAACAATATAAATGGATGTTTTATTGAAATAAAGAACTGAGTCTGCATTGAAGAAATCCCTTCAAAGAAAAATTTAACATAGGAAACCGACGGTAGACATATTCAGGTTAGGCTGACAGAACTTGATGCTAAAGGGAAAAAAGGGTCTAGAAAAAGATGTGTCTAGGAAAAAATACTATGCCATCTGCAAATCAGAAAATTGTTAGACTGACCTCAGACTTCTCCACAAAGAACACTCAACACAGTAAGAAAATGTTGCCATGTCTACAAATCTAAGAGAAGAAAGTACGATCCAACAATGTTATATACAAGTGGGTGGTTCAGATAAAGGTGGGGGACTTCCCGGTGGTCCAGTGGGTAAGACTCCATGCTTCCAATGCAGGGGGTGTGGGTTTGATCCCTGGTCAGGGTTGAGCGACTTTGCTTTCACTTTTCACTTTCATGCATTGGAGAAGGAAATGGCAACCCACTCCAGTGTTCTTGCCTGGAGAATCCCAGGGACGGGGGAGCCTGGTGGGCTGCTGTCTATGGGGTCACACAGAGTTGGACACGACTGAAGTGACTTAGCAGCAGTAGCAGCAGCAGGGAACTATAATCCAGCATGCTGTGCAGTGTGGCAATTTTTTTTAATTTAAAAACTAAAAAAATAATAATAAAGTTAGGAAACAGTCTTCCTCTAGCATGAAAAAACTTATATTCTACCCTTGACTCTCACTTGGAAAAAAAAAAATCTCCCTTGATGAAATTCAGCAACCAATGATGGAGAAGCTGATGGCTTCCTATGCCTCTGGTGAGTTTCCAGAACTAGGAAATGTTTGCTCTTGCCTGGTTATTAGATTTTGCCAAATGTTATGAAAATGGTGTGACAGAGTAGGGATGACCTTGGACCCAGCCCTGATTCTATCACCAACCTACCTATGTCTAAGGGCGAGCTCCTTAATCTCTGGGCCTTAGTTTCTGCATTTGAAACATGAGATCCCTCCAGCTATGTACTTTCCATTCAGGGAAGGAAATGGCCTACACAGCCCCAAATAATGTTGCATTTCCATCAGATTCTGCTTCTGCTCATCACCCTGCATGGATGCTCTTCTTTGAGTCTCTCACTGTTAGTGATGTTTGGGACACTCCATAATTGGCCATCCCTCTGGTCAGTTTACTGCTTAGTCAAAGCTTTTGTGAAAAGCCAAGGCTCATACAATTGAGGGCTCATCTTGTTGGCAATGACATCATTAATCATGGACTTGGCCTGGCAGCCACGGTGGGACTTGGCTGAGCCCCAGCAGCTGTATTGTCAGCAGAAGGTTACTCTGCCTGTTGCTTTTTTTTGAGGGTTTTCAGCAGAGGGAGGTCAATCAAAGTGAGGGCTCTTTTCACTCCACAGTCCTTTTCCTCTGAGGAGGACACTTGCCAGATTGGTCCTTGCCTGGCTCGCCTATCTCACTAACAGAACAGACATCACCACCATCACAGCAGCAATCTGCTTCCAAAATGTAGAGATAAAGATGGTGAGAGGAAGGGTTAGAGAGGGGGTGATGACACAGCCCTAGGGGCTCCCATAGCATCCTATGATTCTCTAAATCAGAGCATTTACACTGCCTGTCCACTTATTTGTAGATGACACAAAAAGTTCTGCGTCTTATTTGTATTTTATCATTAGCGCTGCATTCCTGACACATCAGAGCACAATTAATGTTTGTTAGATAGCCGAAGGAATTGATGCCAAGGCAGTGGAGTTACAGGGGGAGAGCTGGAGGTAAGAAATATAGGTGTGGGACTTCCCTGGTGGTCCAGTGGTTAAGACTCCACCCTTCCATTGCAGGGGGCACAGCTTTGATCCCTGGTCTGGGAACTAAGATCCCACATATTGCATGGTGCAGCCAGCAAAAAAAGGAAAGAAAGAAATGTCGGTGATGGAGGACTTATTGATTCATTGATGCTGGCTTAGTGGTAAAGAATCTGCCTGCAATGCACGAGACCCAGATAAGATCCCTGGGTCAGGGAGATCCCCCGGTAAAGGAAAAGGCAACCCACTACAGTATTCTTGCCTGGGAAATCCATTAGACAGAGGAGCCTGGCAGACTACAGTCCATGGGGTTGTGAAGAGTTGGACACAACTCAGTGACAAAACAACAAAAACCTATATGTTTGACCCCATATTCCGGACAGAGGTGGCTATGGGGGACACTCAATGTCAGATTGTAGCTCACCTTCTATCCTGAACCTCTGTAATTCCCTACACTCCCTCAATCCTCAACAGCCAAGGGGATGAATGAGGCCCACTCCCCATAGATTCCTATGGACTGAAAACAGTCTGCAAGTGACTCTGGGCTCTGAATCAGCCTCTTTGGTGCCCTAATCCATCCCCCGGTGCACCTGCACACATTGCCTTCACAGTGGCAGCCTGGCAACATGCCTCTTCATATCGCTCAATTCAGAGCCAACATCCCAATTTTAAATCTCTGCTGACTCACTTACAGAGTGCCTTTTGTGTGCCCTGTGCTGGGCTGTAGACAGAATGTGGGACCAGGCTCAGTCTCTGCCCTCAGGGGGCATCATTCTAATCTCTGCCTCTGGTTCCCTGTGGTTCTTCTAGTTACTCACTGCATGGCCCTTGGGTTGAATTTTCAGCTTCCTTACTAGAATGTTTGGCTTGTAGTGATAGTATCACATGAAGCGATGTGGATAGAAAAAGGTACAGGAATTTATTATTTAGAGCGGCCATAACCAAAACCAACAGAAAATATAATAGGTCTGTAATATATATTCATATAATAAATAATATATATAGAATAGTTCAGATGTAGCCAAGCAGGACGAAGTTATCCCCTTGTAGGTGCAGAACTCAGATTCTCCTCTTCCCAATCTCATCTTTGGTCTATGGTTCAAATCTCTCCCCTAATCCCCTCAAGATCTTCCCCTGAGGTGGAACAAGCTGGACCATGATTCCTCTGACTCAGGATATTTTTAAAAATACTTATTTATTTATTTGACTGTGGCTGATCTTAGTTGTGGCACGCAGGATCTAGTTTTAGCTCGAAGCCTCAGTAGTTGTGGCCTACAGGCTTAGTTGCTCTGTACCATGTGGGATCTTAGTTCCCCAACCAAGGATCGAACCTGCATCTCCTGCATTGCAAGGTGATTCTTATCCACTGGACCACCAGGGAAATCCCTCTCATGACTCTTTACCACACTTGCAGGGGAATCTTCTTACCATCATCTAGAAGACAGGATATTGAAAGGGCAGCTCAGAGTGATGCACGCACAGTGGGCTTTTGGCCGAAAACAGGGCCAAGAGTTCACGCTCCAACTCTGTCCTAGAAGTCAACCCCACAAGAGTCTTCTGCAGTCTTCTGCAGCTTCCTCCTTTCTCCTTTGACTTTTCTAGCAAGTCTTTTTAATACTCGATTCTGAGCCTCTTATATTTACCAACAATTTATTTTATTCCCATCATCCAAACGTTGATATTTTTTTCCCTCCTCTGATTTAACAGGTTCATCTTCTGCACAGTTCAAGCCATCATTTATTACCTTATTTCTACATCAGTTAAATTGCAATTTTGGAGGACTTCCCTGCAGGTCCAGTGGCTAAGACTCCTTGCTCCCAATGCTGGGGCCCTGGTTCCATCCGTGGTCAAGGAACTATTAATAGATCCCACGTCTCTTGACTTACAGATCCTGCATGCCACGACTACAAGATCCCCATGTTTCAATAAAGATCAAAGCCCTCATGTGCCGCAACTGAGACTGGACTCAGCCAGATAAATAAAGATTTAAAAATAAATAAACAAATTGCAGTTTTTTCACCCTCAAAACAGGAACTTCCCCCCAATTCCACTTTTCTTCCAATGATGTCACTATCTACGGTTTCCTATGATAGAAAACTTAAGTTTCTCTGCCTCTTCCTTTTTCTTTAACCCCCAGTTCCAGACAACCACTAGGCTGTCATCGATTTTCTTGAAATTTCATTGGGTTTACCCTTTCTTAATTTCTCTGGTTCATGAGCACGTATACACCTGTATACATATTACATCTCCGTGGGCACAGCAACCTTGGACGAGGATTACAGCTGCACGCTTTTATGTAGGCTTCACACCTGCACACTTCACATATCATGATACACTCTGCCTGCAAATACAACTTCCAGAAACTCTGCTTTCTCATGGCATCACCCTGCTCCTTCCTGCCCAATCAGTGTCTCCCTCCTTCCTTCGTTGCTACTTCCCGACACACCACCTGTGCTAATTTCTCTTCTTCTTGAGCTCTTGTTGACATTATGTCTTTCCTTTGCTCTTCCTTGTTTTGGAATCAGGTTCCTGTGTTAACTTGCCCATCATCTCCTCTGATGCCCTAAAATTCTGACAGTGTATAAAAAACATAATTCAGAACTCTAGTTCTTCAAAATTTATCAAGTGCCTTGTTGCCCCAAGACAGATGTGGGTGGATTCACATGGCTTTGAATGCAGAGTAGGAGATTCTGCAGGGAAAGTGTTAGTCCTTCAGTCGTGATCAGTTCTTTGTGACCCCATGGACTGTAGCCCAACAGGCTCCTCTGTCCATGGAATTTTCCAGGCAAGAATCCTGGAGTCGGTTGTCATTCCCTTCTCCAGGGAAACTTCCCAACCCAAGGATCAAACCCAACTCTCCTGCATTGCAGGTAGATTCTTTACTGTCTGAGCCACCAAGGAAGCCTGTTTATTAGCTGCCTTAGGAGGAGGAGACTAGGAAAATGTATTCCTTATTTTAATCTTTTGAGCCACTCTTGAATTCCGGTTTGGGAAATGGCCCCTATCCACCTTTCCACTGGCTAAAGGATTCCCTTCTCCCCGGTGGTGACGTGGTGATCTCAGCCCACCCCACCCCAGCCCTTCCTCACTTATCTGATTTCCAGCTCAGCTGGGACGGCCGTACCTTCCCATCTTTCCTTCCCCGACCTCTTCAGGACTGAACCCAGTAACAGCCGCACATACGAACAACAACTAATATTTATTTAGCTCTAACTATGTGCTCAGACTGTGTTAAGCACTTTCTCCCATTTAATCCTCACACATACACACAAAAACCCTCTGAGGTAGGTAAATGTTTTCTGGAAGGAAACCACAGCAGGCCTGTGCCACTTCCATGGAGACAAAGGCTGTTTTCAAACACTGTTAAGAGACTGTTTCTATCTTAGGCTTTCAATGACCTGGATTGTCCATGTGTGGAAGGGGGAAAAAAAAAAAGTGAGAGAGAGAGGGAGAAAAGAAAAAGGGGAAAAAAAAATTCTAGGGGGAGCTCTTCTTTTAATGCATTGGTTAATTAATCAATTAATTTTGGGTTATGCACAGGCTCTTGCGAGTCTGTAATTAGAAAAAAGCGGGTCTTTGTGTTTTGAGAGAATGTTCCGAGCCTGGAAGGTGCAGGCCTTTGCTGCTCAAGTTTCCCTTTTCTCCCCAAGACCCGTCCTTAGGTATTTCAGTGTTGAATAAACAGGCCTGTGCGCTGTGTGCCCGGCTCAGGACACCCCGCTGAGAGCATGTCCTTAATGACAACAAAGCCGCACATTTATTCTCCCCTGACCCCACTGACCCCCAAAAGTTTGTTCCCTCAACTGGGTCTCCTTGGCCCTTTCATGCGCCTGAATTCCCTACACAAAGCCCTTGTCACATCTACGGCCTCTGGAAACTAAACGGGGATGGGAAGAGAAGGGGAGTGGAGAGACATTGAAAACACCCAAACCTTGATCCTCCACCTAAAAGAAAGTGCGCGCATTTGCATGTTAAACCATCCTTGGGCATTTCAGCTTCCTCTCGCCCACACCCACCCCCATGTCAACACATTTCTTTTCTAAAATCCTGAGAACTGGGGGCCCACACCCCCATCCGAAGGAGCTGACAGGTCAGTGCAGATAAGAAACCCCACTGCAAAGAAAGCCCTTTTCTCTCCTTTACATTCGTCATGATCAAAAGTCTTCAACATTTATATTCCACATGGAAGGCTCTGGAAGGCGGGAGAAAGGACACGTCTGTCTTTTCCAGAGGGTGTTTTATTCACAGTGTCTCCCCACTCCTCGTCCTGTTTATCTTTGATCCGCTGAGGCCGGATTTCAAGGGAGGATGACATCATTGACTGTGAAAAAATATTTGGTTGTATGCTTTTCCTCATCTTTTCATTATCAAATGCTTCTCGACCACTCCCGCCCCACAGGAATGGAAATGGCCCGCGCGCTGGGGATGAATTGCATTCTTACAGAACAAGAGATTGCGCTAGTCGGGCTCTTGTTTTCCTTTCTCTTATTAGTTTTCTCTCTTCAGACCCAGTGTAATGAGAACGTTCCCCTGAGCACGAGAGGAACAGATAAAGAACTCTGAGGGTACCTCTGTGTTTTTCCACATGTCTCAATGAGGAGGAAAAATTCACTCAACAAATGCAGTATTTTATTTGCATTCGTATGTAACCCTCAGTAGAGTCACTGTAATCTGCCATCGAGCAGTAACCTCTGCAGCCTCTGACTCCAGGAGTCACCTCTGAAGGTATGTAGGGACAGAGGTAATGATCTGTGGTGTCTGGGAGAATTTGTGGAAAATAGGAATTATTGGGGCTTCCCTGGTGGCACAGGTGGTAAAGAACCCACCTGCCAGTGCAGAAGACATAAGAGATGCAGGTCTGATCCCTGGGTTGGGAAGATCCCCTGGAGGAGGGCATGGCAACCCACTCCAGTATTCTTGCCTGGAGAATCCCATGGACAGAGGAGCCAGGTGGGCTACAGTGCATGGGGTCGCAAAGAGTTGGACACAACTGAAGTGACTTAGCATGCAGCACACGAATTATAGATTGAAGGAGGTGTTTTGGTTTAATTAAGGAGAAAGGCACATAATATAAATTTAACTGTTTAAAGAGAACGATTCAGTGCGGTATAATCCATTCACAATGTTATGCAACCACACCTCTATCTAGTCTGCAAATATTTTCATCATCCCCAAATAAAACCTCATATGCAGTAAAGAGTTAATTCCCACTATCCACCCACCCTCCAAGATCCTGGCAATTTCCAACCTGAAGTCTATTTCTATGGATCTATCTATCATAAATACTTCATATAAATGAAATCATATAATATGTGACCATTTGTTTCTGGTTTCTTTTACTTATAATGTTTTCAAGATTCATCCATGTTGTAGGATGTATCAGTATTTCATTTCTTTCTATGGCCAAATAATATCCCATAATTTATATATCTATTTATTCATCTGTTAATGGACATTTGGGTTATTTCTACATTTTGGCTATTGGGTTGTCTTGACAGTTTCAGCATCAGTCCTTCCAATGAATATTTAGCGCTGATTTCCTTTAGAATTGACTGGTTTGATCTGCTTGCAGTCCAAGGGACTCTTAAGAGTCTTCTCCAACACCACAATTTAAAAGCACCAATTCTTTGGTGCTCAGCCTTCTTCATGGTCCGACTTTCACATCCATACATGACTACCAGAAAAACCATAGCTTTGACTACACAGACTTTTGCTGTCAAAGTGATGTCTCTGCTTTTTAATATGCTCTCTAGGTTTGTCATAACTTTCCTTCCAAGGAGCAAGTGTCTTTTAATTTCATGGCTGCAGTCACCATCCATAGAGATTTTGGAGCCCAAGAAAATAAAATTTGTCACTGCTTCCACTTTTCCCCTTCTGTTTGCCATAAAGTGAATTAGTTCTCACATCGCCCCACATAGGCTTTCTTCCAGGATTCCAAGAGCCTGTATCACAGAAAATTCTGTTTGGACAGGATGTACATAAATATGGCTTTTCATGTGGTCCTTTCCTATTACTGGTGACAGAAGTCAAAGAAACATACACCAGCAATCCTGAAGGTACAGGGGCAGCCCTGAAGATGTCAGGGAAACAGAATTATACCAGCTTCCTCCACCCCCTGCCGGAAGCCCCTGCATTTTATTGTCATCCATCCATAAATCTGGATAGCTCTCTGATGAGCCTCTGAAACACACAGCACCGCCCCCCACACACACTGGGTTGACTTCTCTCTGGATCAAGCTATGTTCTTATTTCACTGATTTCATAATAGAGGTCACCTCAGTATTTATATGTCATGTAAACACTAAAGAAATGGGGATAGTGAAAATAAACACTTATACTTAGTGCCAAAGGTGAAATTCCGTTCACAGACATTTAAAGGACCCACACACAATAGACGTGCTATCTGCTAAAGGAACACTTATGGTGCACCTCCTTCTACCTCCCTTTGGCTCCATACTGGGTGATAGTCAGAGCTTGTTGTCTTAAAACTGTGCCATGGATGAAAAGCATTTGTCCTTACAAAATAAAGTCCGTGACAGAGTCCTTTATTTGTAACTGTATTTTCATACAGTTCTCGTGGCAGTGACTTCAGGAAGCTTTCTCATTGGGTCCATCCTTTCCTGAACTCCGTGTCCTTGAGTTACCCCAAATCCTCAGCCTGATCCCCTGTGGGCACCTCTGAGACCTGCTTTCTTCAGCTCATTTGTGTGTCTAATTTTTTCATGTCTATCCTGACCAACACGCATCAAGATATGACTTGCTGATAGTTTTCTTTTTAAAAAATATTTATTCATTTATTTGGCTGTGTCAGGTCTTAGTTGCAGTGTTCGAGATCTTCGTGGCATCACTTGGGGTCTCTCACCACAGTGCATGGACTTTCTAGCTGTGATGCGTGGCCTCCGTAGTTGCCGCGTGGGCTCAGTGGCTCCACTCTACGTGAGACCTTAGTTCCCGGACCAGGGATCAACTCTGTGTCCATTGCATTGGAAGGCAGATTCTTCACCACTAGATCACCAGAGAAATTCCATAGTTCTCGAATTAAAAAACTGCTAACCTGATCAATGAATCTTTGTTGGCCAGCAAGACCGCCATACTTTTGTGGCCCATCTAATTCATTAAAAAGAGAGCTTTAAAACTGTGAAATCATGGTGTAGATTTTCAAGCTCTGGAAGATCTGTTTATTCATCCATTTCATACTTCACTCACCATTTAGAGTATGCAGACTATTTTATTATTTAACTATGGGGCTTCAACTCAAGTTATACTCCACATCCAGATGGAAAAATGACAGGTACCAGTCTAGTCTTTCTTTGCTCAACTCAATACCTCCAAGATTATTTCTCAGTCAGAACTTGTTTCCTCCCTTGACTTCTGGATTGTCTGCTTCTTTCCCTTCAGCTCTTGGTCCCTTGAGAGGAACAGCCGGGATCTGGGTTAGTCCAAACAAGCGCATAAAACCTCAAGCTGGTGACACCAAGAAAAGTGTGGTATTAAATGACTTCACCTTCTTAGTTATCATGCATTTGCTCCTCTAATTGCCAACAAGTGAGGTGGGAGGGGTCAGGTCCATTGCTTGCTAGACTATCAGCAGAGTCCAAATTGTGGAGAGTCTGGGATTGAGCGAGCTCGTAATATGGATAGTGAAATCAAGAAAGAACAGTTGTTTAGTTATAAAAGTGGTTAGCATTAATCACTCAGTTCTCTATTAACTCAACTATGTGGTGGATGTGAAAGGTGATATGAAAGTGATCCTGGGAGGTGCTGGGTCCTGAAGGTATATGACAGGTGAAGGATGGGAGAATCTAGGGGCAGACAGCATCCATGTAACTGACACAGAAACCAACCCGGAGCCATCTCTGTTATCTGTGGGTGATGGAGAGAGGCAATAGAAACAGCTCTAGGATAGCAAATTCTGGAAAAGTGGAGGGGGGAGATGGTGAAGCTGCTGCTCTTATAGTAAGAGTACAAAAGGACATCTTTTGTTTTAGTGTAGCCTATTCTATGACAGAGCAGGTACGTGAAACAGGTGAATGGCTGGTTTATCGAATGAGTAAGCCAACTTTTTCACTCTCCTCTTCCACTTTCATCAAGAGGCTTTTTAGTTCCTCTTCACTTTTTGCCATAAGGGTGGTATCATCGGCATATCTGAGGTTATTGATATTTCTCCCGGCAATCTTGATTCCAGCTTGTACTTCTTCCAGCCCAGTGTTTCTCATGATGTACTCTGCATATACATTAAATAAGCAGGGTGACAATATACAGCCTTGACATACTCCTTTTCCTATTTGGAACCAGTCTGTTGTTCCTTAAAGCTCAACAGTCAGAAAACTGAGATCATGGCATCCAGTCCCATCACTTCATGGGAAATAGATGGTGAAACAGTGGAAACAGTGTCAGACTTTATTTTGGGGGGCTCCAAAATCACTGCAGATGGTGATTGCAGCCATGAAATTAAAAGACGCTTATTACTTGGAAGGAAAGTTATGACCAACCTAGACAGCATATTCAAAATCAGAGACGTTACTTTGCCAACAAAGGTCCATCTAGTCAAGGCTATGGTTTTTCCAGTGGTCATGTATGGATGTGAGAGTTGGACTGAAGAAAGCTGAGTGCCAAAGAATTGATGCTTTTGAACTGTGGTGCTGGAAAAGACTCTTGAGAGTCCCTTGGACTGCAAGGAGATCCAACCAGTCCATTCTGAAGGAGATCAACCCTGGGTGTTCATTGGAAGGACTGATACTGAAGCTGAAACTCCAATACTTTAGCCACCTCATGTGAAGAGTTGACTCATTGGAAAAGACTCTGATGCTGGGAGGGATTGGGGGCAGGAGGAGAAGGGGACGACAGAGGATGAGATGGCTGGATGGCATCACCAACTTGATGGACACGAGTTTGAATGAACTCTGAGAGTTGGTGATGGACAGGGAGGCTTGGTGTGCTGCGATTCATGGGGTCACAAAGAGTCGGACAAGACTGAGCGACTGAACTGAACTGAAAGGAACTTGGGGAGGAGAAGTTTAAAAACAAGGAGCTGCTTATAAAGATGAGTATATAAAATGATAAGACAGGAGAATGAAGGGTAGAGAAAGAAACCTTCTAAAAACTGCTTTTTCATCCACTAGTAATGAGAGAGAGAGTTCTCTGAGGACTTATTGGGTATCTGTGTACTCAGGGACGATGTTAAGATGCTCGCTGTGTAGAGATGGTCACCTAAATTGTACAGTGGGATGTATACATAGATCCTGGGAGGATGCATATAAATGACCTTGAGTGAGACAACACAGCCATCATGCATTTTGTGCCACAAACTTTGGCATGAAAAAAAACAAACAAACAAACTAGATTTCTTATCAAAGATCAATAGCATTGAGATAGTTTGACAAAATGGAAAACAGTCTTTTTTTCACGTTAATTTAAGCTCTATCATTCTTTCCCATATAGTCACTTTATCGATTTTTCTTCACACCTGACAGACTCATAGTAAGTCGTTTCTCATAATAACTGGCAGTTATAGACATTATAACCTTTGAAAATATTAATTTAGTTACTAGGGCTGTATTCAAAGAATTTTTTTTTTCCTCATTGAAGACTCTTTGGGTCATGTAGTCTAATGAAATCTTTTGTATTTTTTTCTCCTCCAAACGAATGGTAAACTTTAAAAAGACTCCTTCATTTTCTTTTTTTACTTCTTAGAACTAAATTTCTTTTGTAATTTGGTCATGCAAGTTTCTCTACTCTGACAATAAGGCTTCTCGCTAAAGAAACAAAAACAATAAAAATAACTTTTTGCATGTTACATGCAAGACATTGAAACTGAGATTTTTAAAAGGAAAAAGGATCTGGGATACACAGAACACAATTCCTCCCAGGGTCATCATTTGCATCATAAAATGTAATTCATCAGCCATTATATCTGCTTGGTTCTCCAACTGATGGACACACTGATTGCAATAAGCAAGGGACGTTGCTATTCATGGAGTGTGATGAGCACTCTGAGGATCACTGCCAGTCATGGCTCAGGCAGAGGACTGGAGTTCCCCAAAACTCAGACACCTAAACACCACCAGCACCACCTTGCCAAAAAAGTGCAAAAATCCAAACAAAAAATATTCCCTCCTTTAGTCCTAGCTCTCAGTTTGGGGAAAGTTGTGATAGCTCTCTAGTCCTTTCTTATAGAATGTATCTTATGTAAGAATTCAGACACTTCTTTCTATGTAATGAAAGGCATGGAATAGTGAAGTGTGAGCAGGAAAGCGAGTCTCCTTGGAGAACTGAAAAGGTGGAACTTAAGTCTAATCAGTCCTTGAAAATATTAATTCCCCAAAAGATCAAATACAGAGAGTAGTTCATTCCCAACACTGTAGTCTGTCTAAATCAACTACTTTTCCCCCCTGCTTCTCATCATTGGCTTTGTTAGGTTTAACAAAGATCTCAACTGCAGATCATCATAGATAGACTCTAGAATCTTAGCAGGACTGTAGGCACAGGAATTTGTATGTCACACATCTAATTCTGGTTTACTCAGTTTAACTTAACGCAAACACCCAGTCTTTCCTATAACTGTAGGTTATTTTTTGTGGACTTCCATTAAATTTTCACCTTTTTAACCTTGCTATAAAGGGTTGACTTTATAGCATAGGACTGAAGGTTAAGAGGAAATGGTTTTCCAATGCCTTGCACATAGACTTACTTCTACAAGCACATGTTTTTATTCCTGGTCCTGGTGAACTACTGTGAGCAAAAAAAAAAAAAAAAAATGTTTTTAATCCATCTTATTTCTTTTGGTAGAAAAAAATCTCCATCTGTAGTTGCTAAAGAAAAATCTAATGTGGATAAAGTTAACAACTCCTAAATGACCCCCAAATTAAAGATTTACTTGGTGGTTCAAATGGATTCCACAAAACTTTGAAGGTTTTGGAAATTACTTTCAGAGTGTTATTCTACAAATATATGGGCTATGCACAAGTGTGTGCCCACGTGCATGCGCACACACATACATATACACTAAACATCTTTCTGGTTACATTTATTGGTCAATTTAGTTAAAGAACAAGTCATTTCAAAAAACAGCTTGACTGGTGTTGTATTCTGAATGATTAATAAAAATCCTTAAGGGCATTATTTTGAGAAAATAATACACATTTATGCTGCATTGCTAGAAGTGATAGTGACTCCATAATCTGAGATATTGTTTTCCTGCCAAAATTTTCTTTTAAGGATTTTAAAATCAATGGATTTTTCTCTCTGTGGTTTCTATTTTCATATCTGATCCTTAAAATGAAAGTTATCTCATCTTCTGGACATTTAAAGCTTTCCTCTTTAAGGCATTGACTGACAGGGTCCCCAAAGATCATTTCAATGTAGAGACAAGTGCTCCAAATGCCCCTAGATTTGTTTTTGTCATTATGCAAAGGAAAACATAAAAGAGACAAGTGAGTCCTCAGAGCTTTGGGACATTTATTGATCTCAATAAGCCTCACTGGAGGATGAGCTTCAAACAAGAAGTTGCCCTCGGAAGGCACACAGTTTGTCAGGACCAGATGCTTTTGAACGTGTGAATTAATCCCACATTACTGCATGGATGATTGATGCTCCCACTCTGAAAGCACTGAGGCCCCTGTGAAATTTCTGAGGTCCACTGGTATTGGGACAAGGATCATTCTGGCGCCACTGATTTTGCTGTGAATTGGGTTCACGTTGCAAATATGGGCCACGTCAAAATGCATGTTCTAACAATACCCAGTGACTGCAGCCATGAAATTGAAAGAGATTAGCTCTTTGGAAGAAAAGTTATGACAAACCCAGACAGCATATCAAAAAGCAGAGACATTGCTTTGCTGACAAAGGCCCATATAATCAAAGCTATGATTTTTTTAGTAGTCATGTACGGGTGTGAGAGTCGAACCATAAAGAAGGCTGAGAGCCAAAGAATGGATGCATTTGAACTGTGGTGCTGGAGAAGACTCTTGAGAGTCCTGTGAATAGCAAGGAGATCACACCAGTCAATCCTAAAGAAAATCAACCCTGACTATTCTTTGGAAGGAATATGCTGATGCTGAAGCAGGTGGTCAAAGTATTGGAACTTCATCTCTCAAATTAACTCTGGGTAAAAGGGAATCAACATAGGTATAGAATAGTCCATTTCTACAAAAAAGACAGAACATCTGTTTTGGTAGGAAATGGCATTTCAGGGTCAGTATCTGGTCGTTAAGGATGATATCTGGTACTGGGTTGGTGACCAATCTCTTCAATAGACAAACTAGGGGAAAATGTATATATTATATAGAACATAAAATAATCATGCTGCTGCTGCTGCTGCTAAGTCACTTCAGTCGTGTCCGACTCTGTGCGACCCCACAGACGGCAGCCCACCAGGCTCCCCCATCCCTAGGATTCTCCAGGCAAGAACACTGGAGTGGGTTGCCATTTCCTTCTCCAATGCATGAAAGTGAAAATTGAAAGTGAAGTCGCCCAGTCGTGTCCGCTCTTAGCAACCCCATGGACTGCAGCCCACCAGGCTCCTCCATCCATGGGATTTCCAGGCAAGAGTACTGGAGTGGGTTGCCATCGCCTTCTCCGAAATACCCATAGGTTCATATTAAAATGTACAATTCAAATTTGAGTCTACAGGGTTGTTGTTTTTTTAAAGAAATCTTTTATCAAAACAGAATCATGGTTCAAGAGGATACAGGGGATGATAGACTTGGGATAATCTGTGATGATTCCTTTGAAAAAAATTCTTGTGTTTTACGTATGTGTGTATCTCTCTCTCACTATGTATCATCTATGATCTATCTATGATTTATCAACCATCTGTTATCTAGCTATCATCTACCTGTCTATATCTATGTATTATCTATCAATGTTTATCATCTATCATCTATTTTCTATCAATCATTTATTGTCTATTATCTATCTAGTATCTATATATGTATCTATCATCTATCTATCATCTCTATTTTTTAACCAGTTGCTCTAGAGATTAAAAGACACATATCAGAGTATATTTAGAATCAGTATTTACCACTTCAAATGTAATGTAGAAATCTGACCACCACTTAGGTCTCTTTCCTCTCCCATCTTTATGTAGACGTTCTCTCATGTACTATATCATTTATTGAAAACTTCACCAGACAAAGTTATAATTTTTACCATTCACTGTCAAATATATCTTAAAGAACTCAAGAGCAGAACAATAGCCTGTGATATTTGCCCCAATATTATTATTTACTATTTATGTTCTTTAATTAAGTTTTTGACTATTAAAATTTTACTCCTTTCTACCTTTCATTTTCCTTAGGACACTATTTTTGTTTACTTTATGTTATCACTATTTTAAGTATTTATTTCTTTTTTTAAAATTTATAAATCTTGCCTGAGTTTTGGCACCTCATCTCTGAGTACTTCTACTTCTGATTTATCTTGTATGATATCCTTAATGTCTTTTACCTTGCTTTTATATAAATGAGCTGTTACAGTTGTGATACGTTCAGAGGCACGTCTCTGGCTGCTCTCATTGCTGATGCAGAGATAGTATTAGGCTCCTTACTATCTTTCATCTTATAATAAAATTTTGTGGGATGGTTTATGCCTCTAGACACAATTTTGTAACTAGTCCTGGAGTAGTCCTCCTTCAATTAAACAACTATAAAATTGCTAAAAATAAATGAGGCATTGTTGAGAAAACGGAAATCATAGGCTGAGCTCTTTAATCACCTAGCTTTTCCCCTTAGGACACTTTTCCTGACTCTGAGCAGAACCTGGTTGTCTTGCTGAGCTCGGGAAGAAGCCAGCAGTGTTCAGAGCAGCTGAAGTGGGTGGAATCTGTGGGACAGAGTAAGAGGGGATAATGCTCTGTAGAGAGTCAGCCCCAGAAGGTTGTGCAGGAGGCTTTCCACGAGTCTTGCTGAGCAACATGTTACTCATAAGACAGCCGCCCATCCTGGGCTTAACAGCAGCTGAGTTGGGGTCTAAGATAGAATAGGTTCTGGAGGTCAAGCAGTGCTGGGGAAGAGCAGTGCCAGAGAGATTTATGACTCTAACAGAGCAGAGAGATCTCCTTAATGTTTCATTAGTACCTTGGCATCTAGCTGAAGGAGCTTCCCTGGTGGCTCAGGCAGTAAAGAATCTGCCTGCAATGCAGGAGACTGGGGTTCGATCCCTGGGTGGGGAAGAGCCCCTGGAAGAGGGCATAGGCAACCCACTCTAGTATTCTTGCCTGGGGAATCCCATGGACAGAGGAGCCTGGTGGGCTACAGTCCCATGGAGTTGCAGAGAGTTGGACATGACTGAAGCGACCGAGTGCAGCAAAGCACATCTAGCTGAAACACCAACAAAGCCTGTGCCTTGAGAATAAAACCTAATCTTTAGAATAAAACTGGCTCAATATCGCCTGTGTGTACTGCACTTGCCCTCTGGCTTCAGGGAGACTGCAGGAGATTGGTGAAGGCAGGTACGGGTGGGTTCCGTGATGGAGGTGAGGAACACTGGCGGCTGGGCATGCCTGCTGCTTCAGCAAGGCTGGGAGAGAGTGCTAGGCTGGGGAGCATATCTATGGCTCTGGGGAAGCAGGAGGATATTGCTGGGGTGGGAATATGCCTACAGGTCCCAGCAGGGACCAAAGATGTCATCTGAGCAGCATTCATTAAAGAATGGTTGTCAGAGGAAGCTTAGTCAGTTTCTTTTTTTTTTTTTCTCCCTGTAAATAAATAGTTTATTTTTCTTAAATGTTTCTTTATTGGAAGTGATAGGATTCTGACTCTTAGAACCATTAAACAGTGAAATTCTATCAGGCTAGTTTCATCTTTGCTGCTAGCTTAATTACATTAACAAATGTAAACCCTTATTTTTTTTTTTAACTTTTTGTTCTGTTTTGGGGTAGAAGGGAATGGCTACCCACTCCAGTATTCTTGCCTGGAGAATCCCATGAACAGAGGAGCCTGGCGGGCTACAGTCCATGGGGCTGCAAAGAGTGGGACATGACTGAGCAACTAACATAGCAACAACATAGGCAATTAACAGTGTTGTGAAAGTTTCAGGTGAACACTGAAGGGCCTCAGCCATAGAGACACACGTATCCATTCTCCCACAAACATCCCTCCCATCCAGGCTGCCGCGTAACATTGAGCAGACTTTCCCGTGCTGTACAGAAGGTCCTTGTTGGTTATGCATTTTAAACATAGCAGTGTGTACCTGTCCATCCCAAACTCTCTATCTCTTCACCCCATTCTTTCCCCACTGGCAACCATAAGTGTGTTCTCTAGGCCTGTGAATCTGTTTCTGTTTTGTTAGTAAGTTTGTTTGTATCATTTCCTTTAAATTTTCACATATAAGGGATGTCAGAAGATCTTTCTCTGCCTGACTTACTTCACTCAGTATGACAATACACAGGCCCATCCATGTTGCTGCAAATGGCATGATTTGACTAAGTAATATTCCATTGCATCTATGTACCACATCGTCTTTATCCATTCCTCTGTCTGTTGTGACATCGAACTGTGAGGATTGTGGGTGTGAGCCTCCAGAATGCATTTCATTCTGTTCACAGTTGGAGATTTAGGACTTCGTCTCAAATGTGTGACTACAAACGACCTTACCGGTGTGTGGAGGACTCAGGGTTAGTTTACTCCTCTCCTGGAGAAACAACAGCATCTCTGAAGCACGCAATGTGTTCATCCTCTTTTATTTAATCTGCAGCCGATTACAGGGTGGGGGATGATTATCCAGAGAAAGACGCCCAGAAGTCCTGCAGTGGGAAACCTGAAGCGGAGGTTCCTAGCTGCTCTCCTTGTCCTCCAGACTGATCAACTACAAAGAGTATACTTTCTGCTTTAAAATTCCCCAGACCTTTAAAACATTCAGCCAACTATTTAACTACCCTGTTGTAAAACCTGACGTTAAACCACCAGCAAAAAATTTGAATTGCACAAGTTTCCATAAAAGCATTTTTTCTCACCAAACATTCATTTTATTATCCTGTTTTATGGGAGGACTGAAATAGCCAGATCTCAGGTCCTGCCTGCCATTTGGCCAGAACAGCTCATAACCCAGGTCAAGGTTGATGCTGACAACTTGGCAGACCCATTTCTTAAAAAGCCCTTCTCTCGGAGTTTATTTTAGGACAGTGTGTCTCTTGAAGACTAAGGTTAATATTTGATTTAGGGATGATTGCTGGGAGGACATTGTTCTGCTACAATGTATCCAGAAGGTATGAGGAGAAAGTAAAGCCTGCAGTCACGTGGAGGCATACATGAGTCAGAACACCGGGGATGTGAGGACGCGGTGATGTAACTCCCGGGAAAGAACCTATCTGCAGCTCTGAGTAAAGAGATCCCATCCCCAGCTGAGTGAAGATGTGAAGGAGTAAACCCAGAGCGCCGACTCCGTGCTAGCACAGGACACATGCTGTCACGTGCATTTTGTCATTTATGGTAGATGAATCCAGAGTGACAGTGAATGGTTTTCCCCCATCTGGTTGTTCTGACCAGCATATTATTACTGTAGAACTGGCAAATAGAACAGGCCCTCTTTACCTATCTTTTCACTAAAAATCTTATGGCAACTCTCTACTAAAAGTGTCCACAGAGTGCCAAACGAAAAAAAAATGTGACACCTGGTCATTTTAGGGCTTCCCTAGTGGCTCAGATGGTAAAGAATTTGCCTGTCACACAGGAGACATTCTCTGGGCTGGGAAGATCTCCTGGAGCAGGAAATGGCAACCCACTCCAGTATTCTTGCCTGGAGAATTCAAAAGGCTTAACTTGAAACCATTTATTAACTCTCCTCCAAGTTTTATAGATCCGGTTGGTAAGACAGAGAAGAAAAAAAAAATTATTTAAAAGTACATTGCATAAGCTATGAGTCATTCTTCCCCTAATGGACAAATCATTACAGCTTCTATTTCATAGATTTCTTATTTGAGAATGATCCTAATGCTTTTCAGTATATTCAGTCCTGGATTTCAGTAACAGTGACGGCTGACAAACCTGCATAGAATTTTTTTTTAAGTTTACAGGAATTGTCGGGAGACTGGACAAAAATCTATATAAATTCCATGCAGTTAACTCCAGAGAAAGTGAGAGAGATCGAGAGAGAGAAAAGGGGAGGGGGGAGAGAGAGACAGCACCATGGTTCCTGTGTATATTGGCTATGTGTATATCTTTTTTGGAGAAATGTCTATTCAGATCCTTTCCTGTTTTTAAATTGAGCTACCATCTTATCATTGAGTCGTGGAGGTTCTTTATATATTTCAGGTACAAGCCCTTTATTCAGAAATGATTTGAAAATATCTTCTCCCATCCGGAAGTTTAGCTTTTCACTGCCTTGATGGTGTCCTTTCAAGCACCAAAGTGTTTAACTTTGATGACGCCCGATTTATTCCCCTCCTATTGTTGTTGCTTATGGTTCTTATCTAATGCCTAATTCAAGGTCACACAGATTTACACATTTCTTTTAAGACTTTTATAGTGTTAGTTCTTACATATAGGCCTTTAATCCACTTCGAATTAATTTTTGTCTGTGATATAAAGTTGGGCCCATGAAGACAAAAATATATAAATACAAGAAGCAGACAGAAGTATTATTTTCACATGATTTAATTGTTTATCCAGGTAATCCAAGGGCCACTGGGAACCTGTTACAGTGAGGTTTCCTGTTTAAAAAAAAAAAAAAGGCAATACTCCGATATCTTCGCCATATAAAAGGGAGAAAACCATGGGAAAATACATTTATAATAGGTAACATGACAAGCAAAATAATATGTCTGAGAAGATGGAGACACCAGAAGCAGTACTAATACCTGTCTGAAATGCTTCAAGGCAAGCTAAATACCACAAAACCTTAATCAGCATTGAACCTAGGGAGATATGGGACTTCCTTGGTGGTCTAGTGGCTAAGACTCCATACTCCCAATGCAAGGGGCCCAGGTTCGATCCTTGGTCAGAGAGCTAGATCCCACAAGCCACAACTAAGACTCGACAAAGTCATATACATCTGTATGAAACTAGGGAGGTATGGCTTATGGCCCAAACTCTGAGGAATTTGCCATAAAGACCAGATAAGACCAGGTTTAATGAATTACCCAAAGTTAAATGATCATTCTTCATCATGCAAAAGAAGTATAGCCCCTTGGGAAATAAGTAAAGATAATCTTGGCAGAAAACCACTGCTGCTGCTGCTGCTGCTGCTGCTAAGTCGCTTCAGTTGTGTCTGACGCTGTGCAACCCCATAGACGGCAGCCCACCAGGCTCCACTACCACTTTCTAGTTTGGAGGCACAAAATGGAGGGGCGTAACTTGGTCTAGAAACCCCCTTCCCAGAGACCCCCTTCCCTTTTGGGATCAGTATGTTCAGAGACAGCTGACCAGAGAGCAGAGGTGATCACTGGGGCCTCATGTCAACGGTGGGACTGGCCCCAGGTGGCCCATCGCTTCCTTTAACCTCTGGCATTTTCTTCAAAACAGAGGCCCTCAATCAACAAAACTCATAACCAAAAAAAAAAAAGACGTTTATTTGATCATCTAAGCAAAGTAACCATTGTGGTTGTTGTCCAGTTGCTAAGTCTTTGCAACCCCATGGACTGCAGCAGGCCAGGCTTCCCTGTCTTTCACTAGTAATCACAGACAAAACTGAAACAAATGGCCCTAACCCTTACAAATGAGCTTAAAAATCACCCAGTTAAAAAACCGGGCCAGTCTAGGTATGCAGATAAGCAGCGAAAAACACACACCCTCATAGACAAGTAGGACCAAGATGTGAAAAGATGCTTATTCATCATCAAAGACAGTTGTGTAAACACTGAAAGTTCATTGAGTCTGTCACTTGACACATAATTAAAATGCTGTTATACTTAAAAGAGTACATATAAGGCAGGTGGGGTGAAAACTGCAACAACTTACCCAGGGGGCAGTTTGACAGATATTCCAAAAGTCTTTCAAACGTCTTTTCCTTGACCCAGTAATTCTAGTTCAGGAAATTGGAACTGTCACTACACAGAACAGATTTAGTTCTGGAATGTTCACGCTAGTTGGTTTGCACGGTGAAAATTTGGAAACCATTTGCATTCCCAACAGTATGAACTGGTTACAAAGGTCAGAGAATCCCCGTATAAATACCAAGGAGCTATTAAACTGTGGCAGATGGATACTGGAAGTTCAAAGAAGAGCTTCTTGATAAGTTAAGAAGTCCATCTTAAAACCTGGTTTTATAGACAGACACACTCGTGTCCAGCAGTGCTCACAGAGTTTTTCTCTTGATGAAGCATTTTTATTTTCTTTTTCTTAGGAGCAGAAGAAATAAAAGTTTGTAGATAGATAAAAATGGAACAAATATCATTTAGAAGAAGGGGAGCCATGTGAAATGAAAACCAGCTATGTCTGCGGGGCTGGTCTCAAGGATCCGTCACAGTTTCCTCCCTGTCAAAGAAGAAGGTTCAGTGTCCGGACTTCGCTGAGGGAAGAATTTGTTTGAATTCATTCACTGTGTCAAGAGATCTACTTATTCTCTTTCTAAGTGGCTCTTCAAGCTCGATCTCAAAATAGGAAGGGCAGGCTTCTGGATAATGCCCTGCTTGCTCAGATGCTCAATGACTCGAGTCTGTTGCCTTTTGGTACTCCTTGTTTGGACTGCAATCAAATCAATGCAAACAATGCATTTCAGCAAACAAAAGGAGGAGGTGCCAGCTATAGATGGGAGAGGCCTCCTGGTGATGGACATGTCACTGTCTGTGTCTTCCAGGCACCCAGGACCTCTGCAAAGGGCAGGGGCGAGAAGGGAGAGGAGGACAAAGTTAAGGGGTCTGGGGTTGGTAGCCTGGGATAAAATGTGAGACTGCAATGCCCTTTCTTAACTCCCCTTAGAAATCACATACCATGACCTCCTTCATACTTTTGTGGCTGTATGATTCAGAGCAGCCCTGATTCAGAGCAGAAGAAGATTACATAAGAACTTATTGTTGCTATTGTTGTTCAGTTGCTAAGTTTTGTCTGACTCTTCGTGAACCCATGGACTACAGCACACCAGGCTTCCCTGTCCTTCACCATCTCCTGGAGTTTACTCACACTCCTGTCCACTGAGTTGGTGATGCCATCCAACCACCTCATCCCCTGTAATCCCCTTCTCCTCCTGCCTTCAATCCTTTCTAGCATCAGGGTCTTTTTCAAAGAGTTGGCTCTTCACATCAGGTGGACCAAGTATTAGAGCTTCAGCTTCAGCATCAGTCCTTCCAATAAGTATTCAGGATTACTAAGTGGTGAGGATGACTGAGGATCCTCTTGGTGGCTGTTAGCAAAATAGCCCAGGTCCTCTGTACTATTTCTTTTCATTCTCACCTCCTTTATGGTGATATAAGGGAAAAATAAAGCCCAGAAGCTGCTAAGTGACAGAGCTAGGGTTTAAGCTCAGGGTCATCTTCTCCAAAGTCCATGCTATGCCCACTGCACAGCGACATTCTGGGCAGGTTGCTGTGTTTACATCACTTGGGACTTTGGAGGAAGGATGCAAGGCATCAGGAGACTCAGTGGACTTGGTTTTATTGGATTAGCAGATGCCTGAAGAGGGGTTTACTCCCAAGATTAGTCAAGTTCTAGTGTTAGCGTGAGGTCATGGGGAATATAGGAGGGGACGAAGTGAAATGTTGCCCGTGTTGGGAGGACAAGAAAGGGTGGCGGGAAGAGCAGAAAAAAGTAAATTTGTTGGAATCAAGGCCAGAGGTCTCTGCTTGAGCCAGGCAGTTGTCACTGTAAGGGGATGCAGGGTGTGTGGTTATGGAGTCTAGGAGAGCGTGTGTCTGTGATGAGGAAGAAAGTGTCAGTGCAATTGCTTGTGAGACTTGAGTGGAGCTAGCAGTAGTTTTTATTCACTCAGTTGTGTCCCACTCTTTGCCACCCCATGGACTGTAGCCCATGAGGCTCCTCTGTCCATAGGATTCTCCAGGCAAGAATACTGGAATGGGTTGCCATGCCCTTCTGCAGAGGATCTTCCCAATCTAGGGATCATACCCAGGGATCACAACCAGGTCTCCTGCACTGCAGGAAGATTCTTAACCGTCTGAGCTGCAGGGAAGCTGTAGAGTGGAGCTAAGGTTGGGCTATCACCCGAATCCAGGTGCGTTGTCTTCTCCAGTAACAATGGAAGGAGCTACTTCCATGCAGTCCAGAGTGTAACGGGGGCTATGTCTCAGAGGGCCTCCTCTGATGCACAGCTCGCACCTGGGGCCATACTGGAACAAACCGGCTCCCTCCCTTCCACGTCGGGACTCTTCTGAAGTCAGGCTTATTCTGGAAAGCACTCCATCCCTCCCTCCCTTCAGTGCTTCTCACTTGGAGGGTTCATGCTAAGTTGCTTCAGTCGTGTCCAAATGGGCTCTTTGTGACCCCATGGACTGTGGCCCGCCAGGCTCCTCTGTTCATGGGCTCTCCCAGGCAAGAATACTGGAGTGGGTTGCCATTTCCTCCTCCAGGAGATCTTAAAAAAGCACAAACCCCCGAAGTTCCCCTTGAAACACATCTCCTGAGAGTGTGGACCTGGGTGAGGGGAGAGTTGATCTTCCAGAGGAATGGCGCAGCAGAGGCTCTGTTATCTGATTTCAGCTTCAGAGAAAATATCCTTTAAGTGGAAACAGAGTAAGGGTGAACGGCAAGCCTGTGGCTCTGGGCTCCTCTTCCCATTAACCAGGGCTAAAAGGCAGGCCTGGGGATCCCTTTCAAGAGCTGCCAATGACACAGCTTCATGTTAATGTACTACAAGTCCTTACGGGCACACATTCGACTTCATGTTTTCATCTGAATTTCTGACGTCAAGGACCCAGCACAACTTTTAACTCGGCCAGCGTCTGACAACCAGGCTGCTGGATTCTGAAGTATGCCATTGGTAGAATGTATCCTTTTCATCTTCATTCTCTAAATCTACTTTTTATTTGCCTGCATAAAGGAGAGAGAGTCCCTTTAATGTTGTGAGAATAAAAGCCACAAGAAAGAGATAAAGCATGGAGCCTGTACTAGGCCCTTAGGGATAGACAGAGCAAGGAGTTTGGGATGGCTCTTCTCACCCAAGAAAGGCTCTTTGCCATTTGAAACAATTACAGACAAGGCGGCTGTGTTAAATTTGCAGGAATGGAGGAGGATCCCATTGAGTAGAAAGAGATTTCGGCAATGACAAATGAAGACCGATGTGCGTCTGTAATCCACAGTCAAACAAATGATGATGACATTGATTGGAAAACAAATAGCCTGAATATGTGGGTTTTTTGTTTTCAGAAGAACAAACACTTTATTTGCAAATAGAGGTGACCTCATTTTATATTCCCAAGTGGTTCAAGTGGTAATGAATCCACCTGTCAATGCAGGAGACGCAGGAGATGCAGGTTCAATCCCTGGGTTGGAGATTCCCTGGAGAAGAAAATGAGAACCCACTCCAGTATCCTTGCCTGAAAAATCCCACGGCAGAGGAGCCCGATGGGCCACAGTCCATGGGGTCTCAAAGTCCATGGAGCAACTGAGCACATATTTTATTTTACTAATTACTTAATTAATCTTGGTGGCACTGGGTCTTTGTTGTGGGTGCAGGATTAGTTGCCCCACAACATGTGGACGTTTCCTGACCAGGAATGGAACCTGTATCCCCTGCATTGCAAGGTGGATTATAACCACTGGACCACCAGGGAAGTCCCCTATATGTTTTCAAACCCTTTGCTGCTGGCCCTAGATATTCTCCAGAACCACCAGGCATGGCTTAGAGGGATGTTTGCCTGTCTTCCTGTTTCATCCACACCCTTCATCAGAGGCCAAGAAAGCATTGCCCTTGGGAAGATAGGCTATCCTATCGGCTCTACGTATATTCCTCTTCCATCCTGGTGTTGATTTCAAGGGACCTGACTGTGGACACTCCTGCTGTGGCCTCGCTTGTCTGATTGCATTCTATTAATCCCACTTACTACTTGTAAAACTGGTAGAAGACATAATTCCTCCCTCTTCTTGTTAAGTTTAGGAATGTGTGTGTGTTTTTTTTTTTTTTTTTGACATTACATCTGCACTAAGCAGGATGAGAAATTCATGAAGGTGGACGAAGCCCTCCCTTCACATACTTTTAGTTCCAAAGTTGAGTTGGGAGAAGCAAGATCATTTTCCACGGGGGGACATTTGTAAGCCTCCACTTCTTACTCCCTCCAATGTCTTACTTTGTCCTGAGGTTTCGGCATCAACCCATTGTACAGAAGGGCAAACAGAGACTCAAGAAAACCAGCAGCATAAAGCAGCCCAGAGGGAAGTTCCTAGTAATGAAATCCAGGAGAATTTTCTGACATCCTATTAATGAGCTGCAAGCCTGTGGCTAAATGAAAACTAAGCCCCAATAGCTTTTATTTTTCATGCACAGTAGGAAGAAGCTATGTTGAGGGTTGTGTAGCCCCAGAGAGATCTCGTGCTCCTGAAACAAGATTTAAAGTGCTACTGGACATGCTCCATCGAGTTTTCTTTTTTTCTTTAAAGATCACCTCTAAGAAATTCCAGCTATTTATTTATTTATTCAGCTGTGTTGGGCCTTAGTTTGGGGCCTGCAGCATCTTTCATTGCAGTGCATGGACTCTCCAGGGGCATGCGGGCTTAGTTGCCCAGAGGCATGTGGGATCTTAGTTTCCTGACCAGGGAATGAACCTGTGTCCTCTGCATGGCAAGGTGGATTCTTAACTACTGGACCACCAGGAAAGTCTCTCCATTGGGTCTTAAAGTTTGGGCAACAGTCTTCCAAAATGCAGTTCATGCAACACCCTGAAGCACCCTTGCACACTCCAGGCTGCTCTGTGAAGGCACCTCGCCTTCCCTGGAGCCTTGCTCCTCCAGTAAACAAGCCCCTCAACACAAACGAAAGTCCAGGGGAGGTGCCTGGAGTGGCTGGAGAAACCCCCCCACCCCCCGGCCCGCGACATTCCCATATTTCCAGATTTGAGGTTCTGCGTCCAGAGCACGGACTCTCTCCAACGTGTTGCTTCCTGTCAGTACGACTTTTTAAGCAGCAAGATTTGTTGCTGGATGATTCTAAATGACCATCACCTGTGCACAAAGCCATCCTCTTTAGACGTGGGCAGATGAGATAGAAAAATGGGTGGGCAGTTTCATGAGGCCTAGTAAATCTTCAGTAAATTGCAGCTCATCCCCGCGTCTCCACTTGTGTGCTCTTTGTGTTGCTAATACACATTAAGCCTTGGCTGGCTTCACACTTTCAGGCCTCTCGGAGGTGAGGTCTGTACAAAGCTGCAGATGTGGAAACGGAGGAGGCCTCTGCCCTGAATGTTACCCATTAACATCGGCGTGGCCCGAGGAAGAATTTTACTACATTTTCCCATCTCTAAAGAGCTTAAAGCAACAAGAAGAGAGATGGGGAAAAAAAGAGGAGACCACTGCATTTCTGGTTAAAAATTATGTGTGTTCTGTTCATTGGTGTAAAATATCTCGAGAGAGAGAGAGTAAGGGACATGGCCTTTTTAATTATAAGAGTAATTCAGTTACAGGATTTAAAAATTACAGTAACAATGATGAAGAGTGAAAAACGAATTACCTTCTTTCTCTGCATTTTGCTCTCTCATGTTAAGTTCCTCAAATACGTTCCAAGAAAATTTCTAAGCATATGAAAGTAAAAGAAAAAAAATGCATGATAAAGAACTAATTTCCTTAATGCATAAAATACTCATATAACTCAATCAGAAGCTGAATAATGACCCTGTGGAAAAATGGGCAAGATATATAAAGCAGCAATTTATAGGGGGGGAAGAGTGATCAATGGGAAACTGCCCACTCAGTGGAATAAATATAACATTGAACAACGAGCTGTTATACTTCTCCTATCAGATTGGCACAAATTTATAAGCTTAATAATTCCCAGTGTTATCAAAGATGCAAGGAAACAGATATGTTTTTAATTCTGGTAATAGTATATCTTTTTGGACAGCAGTGCAGCTGCTTTAGATGTGAAAATCCTTTGACTCAGTAACTCCCTCGTTGAGACTGATCATGTCACTGGAATTTGTACACTCCTGCAAACACTATCAGCAAGTTAATTGCAGACAACAGTAGTAGGATTAAAGGGGGGAATCTAGATTTTCATAAATGAAAGTGAAAGTGTTAGTCGCTTAGTTGTTGTCTGACTCTCTGTGACTCCATGAACTGTAGCCCATCAGGCTCCTTAGTCCATGGGATTCTCCAGCCAAGCATACTGAAGTGGATAGCCATTCCCTTTTCCAGGGGATCTTCTTAACCCAGTGATGGAACCCTGGTCTCCCGCATTGCAGGCAGATTCTTTACCGTCTGAGCCACCAGGGAAGTCCTTTCATGAATAAGGGACAGTTTAAACAAAAATCTAGAACCTCTATGAAACAGACTCCTGTGCCTGTGTTCAGAATACAGAATGCCTCAACTCGCAATGGTTCAACTTACACTTTTCTCCTCTAAGATGGTGCAAAAGTGATACTCATTCAGCAGAAACTGTGCTTTGAATTTTGAGTTTTTCCTGGTGATATGTGGTACAATCCTTTCTCTTGATGCTGGCCAGGGCAGCACCAGCTCCCAGCTAGCCCTGCTGCCATCACCAGGATGACAAACTGATCCTTAAAGCCATTCTGGTTCTGCTCTTTAGTTTCACCAAAGCATCTGAGGTATGTGCTAAGTCGCTTTAGTTATGCCTGATGCTTTGAGACCCAATGAACTGTAGCCCACCAGGCTCCTCTATGGGATTTCCTAGGCAAAAGTACTGAAGTGGGTCTCCATGCCCTCCTCCAGGAGGTCATCCTGACCCAGGGATAGGACCCACTGGCCTTCTCTGTTCTCATGTGAGCCCTGTCAACCTCAGGGATCTCTATGCTTGTTCTTTTCATGAGACCTCTTGTCTCTCTAGCATCTCTCTCCACGTTCCACTTCTCAGCCTTGGGTACCCAGATGAAAACTCTCTCTTGTTGAGTTTTGTTGCACCCTGAAACCCTTCATAACATTTATCACAATTTTAAAATGATTTATGTATTCATATAAACATGTTTAATATTTGTCTCTCTCCCAAAGATGAAACGTCCTGTAAGAGCAAGAAATGGATTTCTTGATAATGGCTGTATTTGAAACTTAACATAGTGCTTAAAATACAGGTGAAACTCAATCAATATCTGTTGAATGAATAAATTGAATGAAGGTATGAAGGCATACCAAGCAGAATCATCAAAGACTCGAGCAAGGTCTTAGTCAATGGTTCTCAAGTTGAGGGTCTCCAGATCAGTTTATAATGATGCTGCTGGTGCCAGCACTTGTAGGCGATGGTTTTATCTGTAAAATGGGAACAATTTCTGCCAAACAGGGTTGCTGAGAGTTAAATTGCAATCCAAATGAAAAAGCACAGTATGCTGGAAACAAGTGGTGCTCAATAAATGTTAGTATTCTTTCTCAGTCTCTATTGCTCTCTACAAACTACTGCTGTGCTGTTCAAAGGTAGCACAATAAGCAGGCTATTTAGAAAAGTACTATCTACACTGAGACTTTCAGAAGCAGGGGTTGGAGTTAAAGGCCTTCCCTTGACCAAAAGTGAACACTTAGGGTCTTTTACGGAGAAGGCAATGGCACCCAACTCCAGCACTCTTGCCTGGAAAATGCCATGGACAGAGGAGCCTGGTGGGCCACAGTCCATGGGGTTACTAAGAGTTGGACATGACTGAGCGACTTCACTTTCACTTTTCACTTTCATGCATTGGAGAAGGAAATGGCAACCCACTCCAGTGTTCTTGCCTGGAGAATCCCAGGGACGGGGGAGCCTCATGGGCTGCCGTCTATGGGGTCGCACAGAGTCAGACACGACTGAAGTGACTTAGCAGCAGCAGCAGCAGCAGCAGCAGGGTCTTTTAGGACTATTCCAACCAATTTCTTTGTTTGGAACAAACAAACAAACTTCCTTTGTTCTCTCTTTTTAACTGGATCTTAGCTTAAAAGTAACCTAGGAGATCTAAGCAACATTAAAACCCTGGTAAGTAGATAATGGTTTCCAGCAACTGTCAGAATTTCGGGAAGAGGAGAAGATCAAAAACTAACAGGATTTTCCCTGCTAAAGCTCCCATAGTTGAGCTCTGCTTATATTGCATCCTGTTGGGTAGTTATGAGAGGTGGGCTTACAGTCATCAAGACAGTATGGTACTGGCACAAAGACAGAAATATAGATCAATGGAACAAAATAGAAAGCCCAGAGATAAATCCACACACATATGGACACCTTATCTTTGACAAAGGAGGCAAGAATATACAATGGAGTAAAGACAATCTCTTTACCAAGTGGTGCTGGGAAAACTGGTCAACCACTTGTAAAAGAATGAAACTAGATCACTTTCTAACACCACACACAAAAATAAACTCAAAATGGATTACAGATCTAAATGTAAGACCAGAAACTATAAAACTCCTAGCGGAGAATATAGGCAAAACACTCTCCGACATAAATCACAGCAGGATCCTCTATGATCCACCTCCCAGAATTCTGGAAATAAAAGCAAAAATAAACAAATGGGATCTAATTAAAATTAAAAGCTTCTGCACAACTAAGGAAAATATAAGCAAGGTGAAAAGACAGCCTTCTGAGTGGGAGAAAATAATAGCAAATGAAGCAACTGACAAACAACTAATCTCAAAAATATACAAGCAACTTATGCAGCTCAAGTCCAGAAAAATAAATGACCCAATCAAAAAATGGGCCAAAGAACTAAATAGACATTTCTCCAAAGAAGACATACGGATGGCTAACAAACACATGAAAAGATGCTCAACATCGCTCATTATTAGAGAAATGCAAATCAAAACCACTATGAGGTACCACTTCATACCAGTCAGAATGGCTGCGATCCAAAAATCTGCAAGCAATAAATGCTGGAGAGGGTGTGGAGAAAAGGGAACCCTCCTACACTGTTGGTGGGAATGCAAACTAGTACAGCCACTTTGGAGAACAGTGTGGAGATTCCTTAAAAAATTGCAAATAGAACTACCTTATGACCCAGCAATCCCACTGCTGGGCATACACACCGAGGAAACCAGAATTGAAAGAGATACATGTACCCCAATGTTCATCGCAGCACTGTTTATAATAGCCAGGACATGGAAACAACCTAGATGTCCATCAGCAGATGAATGGATAAGAAAGCTGTGGTACATATACACAATGGAGTATTACTCAGCCATTAAAAAGAATACATTTGAATCAGTTCTGATGAGATGGATGAAACTGGAGCCGATTATACAGAGTGAAGTAACCCAGAAAGAAAAACACCAATACAGTATACTAACACATATATATGGAATTTAGAAAGATGGCAATGATGACCCTGTATGCAAGACAGCAAAAAAGACACAGATGTGTATAACGGACTTTTGGACTCAGAGGGAGAGGGAGAGGGTGGGATGATTTGGGAGAATGGCATTGTAACATGTATACTATCATGTAAGAATCAAATCACCAGTCTATGTCCGACGCAGGATACAGCACGCTTGGGGCTGGTGCATGGTGATGACCCAGAGAGATGTTATGGGGAGGGAGGTGGGAGGGGGGTTCATGTTTGGGAACGCATGTACACCCGTGGTGGATTCATGTCAATGTATGGCAAAACCAATATAGTATTGTAAAGTAAAATAAAGTAAAAATAAAAATTAAAAAAAAAAAAAAAAGAGAAGTGGGCTTGCAGCCTGCATCTGCTTCTAAAAGATAAACTGAAGATAGTGTGATGGAGCGTGGATTCTGCCTCCACCCATTAGACCTGTTGGACTCCAGCTTCCAGATTTATGTGGGGAAACCACTGATATCTCATGGCTTCAGGAAATGTTGACTGGAAACATGACCTCGTTGGTTCAGGACTTGCCAGCCATTAATGACAAATTTAAGCTTCAGCAGAGGGAGATAAATTCAGTTCTCTGTGACAAAAATTGCCTTTGAGGTCTTTCACCATTGTTGTTATTGCTAACAGCTAACAAGGGGTGCAACCCTTCACCAACCCTGTCGTTTTTATGGCAAAGGGCAAATGGAGCACCTGGGGGTGTTAAAGCCTCAGCACCTCGGGGACTGTTTGCTCTTTTCTATTCCCACAGACTTGGTTCACTCCATCAACACCTCTGTATACACATCGCCTCTGACGGCGCTTCTGAGGTCCAGTGTCCTCCCCTCTCAAGGAAAGAACATCACCACACTACTCATTCCACTCTATTTCACCCAATGAGGTAACACCTAAAGCGGGGGTTTCCCAACCTCCGAAATCGAGTGCCTGAAGATCTGAGGTGGAGCTGGTGTCATAATAACAGAAATAAAGAGTGTTCCTTGCTCAGTCGTGTCCTACTCTTTGTGACCCCATGGACTGGAGCCCGCCAGGCCCCTCTGTCCGTGGGATTCTCTAGGCAAGAATACTGGAGTGGGTTGCTGTTTCCTCCTTCTGGGGATCTTCCCATCCCAGGATCGAACCCACATCTCCTGCGTCTCTTGCACTAGCAGCAGATCCTTTCCCACTTGAACCACCATCATATAGAAGCACTGAGGAACATTCAGTCTTTTCTTTATTTCATACGTATAGATGTGTGTGTACCTTTTGAAAACATAAACAAGTTCATCCCTACCCTGTATGAGAATCCCATACGTCATTTGGTCTTGCTCAAAATACAGCTAAGAACCGTTTCTATCAGTCCACACAGAACAATCCCAGGGTTTCCCAGGCGCTGGGTGCCGGGAGGTAAAATGACGATAAAGAAAGAGTCCTCACTCTGAAGATCGGTCTGGGAGGTACTTTAGAGGGTTTCTTTTACAGAGAAAGTGACCAAGTCTGAATGTCAGACTTGTCCGCACCCAAGTCCTCATTTCTAACTTAAGGAGGCTTGTTCTGAATAGATGCTAGTTTCCATTCACCCTCGTTTGTATCATCCATCTGCCACCCGCACAACTTGAGGCGACTCAGGGATGAAGATGTGTGCATAACTGAAGCAGTTGGCCCGCATTTGTCTGCACTGGTCTTCGTGTCAGTGCAAACTCACCCCCTGGGCAGGTTGGAACTGCTGATTTTAGATGTCACGTCCTTAGAGAAAAAGCAAGGCTCTGTTTTCACTGCTTTGCCGGTCCCTGCGACAGCCCTGTGCAGGTGGGTGCTGGCTCCTGGATGATAAAATAGTAATGAGCACCTAATTATGGATAATTGCATAATGAGGTCGCTTTTGCCTCTGCCAGTCCCCAGGAGCAGCTGGTACCTGAACTGTCTGCTTGTGGCAACAGGCTCCTTTCTTCTGGAATCAGTCGAGGGGGAAAGGCAGCGAGCCAGCACCCCAGCATGGATACAATTCCCCCCAACAAGTTGGTGCCTGATTCCTGTTTCTCCAAGGCGGGATGGGAACTTGACTAGTCATTCTCCTAATTATTTGGGGAGATTAGCGTGTGCTCCCGGGTTGGGCTGTGGACCAAAAATAATGCCTTCCATTTGGGAGAGGATCTTAAACATTCAGGCTGTACAACCACACCACCTGGGTTTCTGGTAATGAGCTATGCATGTATCATCCAGTAACTGCAGCTACAGTGAGAGTTAAGTTGCAACCCAGTGTCCCCTGAACTTGCCTGTTTATAAAACTTCTCTTGCATACTCAGCCGCTAAATTGCGTCCGACTCTATGTGACCCCATGGGCTGTATCCTGCCAGGTTCCTCTGTCCATGGGATTCTCCAGGCAAGAATCCTGGAGTGAGTAGTCATTTCCTTCTCCGGAGGATCTTTTCGACCCAGTCTTCTATACTTCAAACATCCATCCAAACCTACGGAATAAAATTCTGCCAGCGGATCCCAGACATGCCAGGAAACATGACTGGGGAAGTCATATTTTTGTCTGCCTGAGCTGTCTTGGGTCTGAGACGAGATGGAAAACTGTGAGATCTGAGTGTGATTCTATGATGTTTTCTATGTGCTGCAGTCGATGGGGTTGCAAAGAGTCAGACTCGACTTAGCGACTGAACAACATTCATTTGCATAAACTCTTAAGCACCAGATCTTAATATCTAAGTCAGTTTGGTGGGTGGGAAGAAACACCATCAGATGCTGTCAAGATCATCCCCCACCCCCCCCCCCCGCCCCGCCGCAGAATAAAACAATGATGCTCATTCCTCCAAACAAGCAAGTCTCTCAAAACCAAAACTAAAAGCCCACACAGAAAAGAAAGCAACACAAACCACATTCTAGGGTTCAGTGCCTTTAGCAGCATTTACTGTACTGTCTAATCATTCTTTAGCTGACTTTCAAAACTATAATGCCGTGGCTCATCAAAATAGACATTTTTCCATTTGGTTTTTAAAATTGAAGACGATAATTTAAAAAAGAAAGCTTGAAGGAGCTCACAGTCAACCACCTGACTCACTCTGCTGGTCCGTGCAGCATGTGAAGGTCAGGGCGGCTATCTGAGCTCACGTAGTGAGGAATTAGTCAACCTGAGGGATTCGCTGTCCATTCTTCTCTCCCCTTTTCAGGCTTTTGGTGTTTTTTTTTTTTTCCTTTAACTTTTTAAAAAATCTCTTCTCCTGTTTAGTCTGCTGTGGAATTCAGGCACTTCCTAATTTCACTGGTGTTCATTTTAGGGCTAAAAGGATAACTGCTTATGTGCTAAGCCAAAGCAATGTTCCAACCCTGGATCTGATTTCCTAGGGGAGAATCACTTATATATTTATTTTTTAAATTTTCATGTTTCAAGGCATCCTTTTTCTCTCTAAGGGAGAGGTTACCCTTAGCACAATGTTAGTGATCCTGTGATGCTGGGGGCAACAGAGTTCAAGACTTTGGAACAGAACTTTCCTGGTGGTTCAGTGGTTAAAAAAAAAAAAAAAAAATCCACTTGCCAATGCAGGAGACATGGGTTCGATCCCTGGTCTGGGAAGACCACACATGCCCCAGAGCAACTGAAGCCCATGTACCACAACTATTGAGCCTGTGCTCTAGAGTCTGGGAACCACAGCTACTGAGACCTCGTGCCCTAGAGCCCATGCTCTGCAACAAGAGAAGCCAGCGCAATGAGAAGCCTGCACCACAACTAGAGCGCAGCCCCACTCGGCTGGACTAGAAACTAGCCGGGCAGCAGTGAAGACCTAGCACAGCCAAAAACAAAGAAGACTTTGGAACAAAATGCTTAGCAAATGTTCTAGAATTTCCTGTGAGATTTAGACCCTTTTCTCCTCCCCTCCCGCCCCCCCCCCCCACTTTGTTTTCCCCAGCACGTTACTTGGCATGGGCATCATCCATTTCTCATTATTGGGCAGCTAATAGAGGAATGTTGAAGGCATCATCAAATTCATGACCTGAAGCCCATGTTGGGTGCTTTACTGGGTATTTCCAAGCTATAATATTTCAAATTAGGGAGGAAAGAATTCAGTGGAAATGGTAGGTGACCATTATCTAAGAGCCTTTTAGAGAGATAATCTCTTCTAGGACACATTTATTTTTTAAAACAATATTTTCTTTCGAAGCTCTCTCCTAGGTCTGACTTTTCTTACTGCTGTCACTCAGTGCTTCTTCAAGGTTATCATATCCTTTGTGATAAACGTGGAATCTTTATTCAAATTGTAGAGGTCCCTGGTGCTTGGTCATTTTTGTTTAAAAATAATGTATCTCAAATTGGTGTTTAAATGGGAATTTTTGTTCCAAGAGGGTCAACTGCCCCCTACATATTCTGGTGTAAACCTACTATTTCATCAGAAGTAAGTTACTCAATGCTTCATAGTGGCTTGGTGTAAAGCATCCACCTGCCAAGCCAGGAGACACGGGTTCGATCCCTGGGTTGGGAAGATGCCCTGGAGGAGGATATGGCAACCCTCTCCAGTATTCTTGCCTGGGAAAATCCTATGGACCGAGTATCCTTGTAGGCTACTAGTCCATGGAGTTGCAAAAGAGTCAAACACAACCTAATGACTAAACAACAACAGAAAATCATTCAATAGTTTCTTAAGAGGATTGGTACCCTCTTGCAATTTCTGGCTGAAGTGCAACGTGAAGAGGATTTGGAAGGAGGCTGTTTCAGCCATAAATTGTTTGAGCATCATAAACTGTGAAGAAAAGCTCTGATTAGGGGAAAAGACATGAACTTGATCCAGGCATCTGCTCCTCAACCTCAGGATGCTGAAAGTTTCCGACACTGCAAGACTGGGAGCCCCAACCTTGAACTTGAACGTTCAAAGTCACCGGGTAACGCCACCTGACAAAGCCCAGTGGAGAAGGCTGTCCTGTGTGCCGTGAACAATGCCTTGACCTCAAAAAACGTTTTCTCCTTTGAACGCCCACAGGTGTCTCTGTGCTTGCTCTCTGTCAGACATCTTCCATGAGAGAAATGCTCAGGAAATTCACCTTGACTTTAACTTGACTCAACCTGTTAGGGATGGGAGATTTTTCCTGCACCAGTTTCCTAATTTTTCCCATTTCTGTCAAGAGGATCAGGGTTCTTGCTGTGAGGTCAGGAGCGTTCATCTCAAACCTCATAGCTCCTTTCCAGTCTGAAAATGTGTCCTGTGTTTTTTTTTCCAACCACATGACTGTCTCATCTCTCATACTTTTGTAACTGTGCCACAGAATCAGTGGTTTTCAAAAGTTAAGCTTTTCCTGCTGTGCGTGCATAGTTTAAACATCCTAGGTGGCACTAGCGGCAAAGAATCCACCTGCCAACGCAAGAGATATAAGAGATGCGGGATTGGTCTCTGGGTTGGGAAGATTCCCCTGCAGAAGGAAGTGGGTATTCTTGCCAGGAGAATCCAGTGGACAGAGGAGCCTGGCAGGCTGCAGTCCATGGGGTCACAAAGAGTCGGACATGACTGAGTGACTGAGTGACTGAGCGCATGCGCATGCGCACACACACACACACACACACACACACACACACACACACACACGAGTTTACATGAAGATAAGATCCTCACGGTGTTTACAAAAGGAACACAGAAGCATCTCAGAGTCCTAGATTTCCAGAAAAGCTCCCTTGGCTGCTCTTCTTGGAGCACCCCACTCTCTGAAGCTTGTACACCCTCTCCTGCAGGGAGAGAATCCCTCCGGCTAATTTCTTCCAGGATATTTCTTCTGCCCCCAGCGCACAGCCCCGGAAAGGAAATAGCAGAGCTCCTGACATCTAGTCCCATGAGTCCCCTCCAGGCTGCAATCTGGGCTTTGTGGGGACAGGCAGCACTCCCTCTCCTTGCCTGCTTCCTAGACTCTCTTCATCCCTCTCCAAACCCTGTCTTCTATCTGGGGCTGCTGGACACAAAGCCTCTCTGGGAATGAAGTCATCCTCCGGAGCCCTTAAACAAGGGCCACCTTGGGCTGTAAACTTTCTGGACAGGGTCCATGAGGAGACTCTGAGATTAACAGATGGGAGACCCGCTGCTCCAGAGAAGAGCTTGCATCCATCCTCCACTGCGTGCTACCCTCTCATAAAATAGTCCTCCCTCTGGGGATGCTTGAAGAAGAGGAGCATCCCTGAAGGGCTCCATCTGTGGCTGTTTACGACAATCCGCTGCATGCCAGGTGAGATTTACTGCCTTTGGAACAAGATCTAAAGCCGCGTGCTGTAACCATTTCAATCACCCATGATCAAATCCAGGTACAGCATCTACATCACTGATCGTCCTCGCGTGGAAGCTGTGAGGGGCTGGCCATTCCTGTAGACAGATAGCTGCCCCGTGCCCTGCACCCAGCCTAGACTGTGGGTGTTTTAACACCCACTTCCTGCCCTTCCTTCCAGAAGCCCATCAACGAGCAGTGAACCCAGGGTGTGCAGGTTGGGAAGAGGGCAGGGCAGGCTTGGGCCAAGGGCTTCTTGGCAGAGATCCCACTGCATGCAGGGCAGCCCAGCAGACTGTGGCTTGGGCCATGGGGTAATACAGTCACAGGTTTTGGGGACAAGCATGTGGTGTTCCTTGGGGGTCCTTTTTCTGCTTGTCACAGGAACTTACTGGGAGAAAATGGATCAAGATTCCTAACATTTGGATATTCAGTGTTGCCAGAGTCTCACTGGTGGATTGTTGTTCAGTTGCTCAATCGTGTCGACTTTTTGCAACCCCATGAACTGTAGTCCACCAGGCTCCTCTGTCTATGGGATTTCCCAGGCAAGAATACTGGAGTGGGTGGCCATTCTCTTCTCCAGGGGATTGTCTCTACCCAGGGACTGAATCAATGGAGGAGGATTCTTTACTGCTGAGCCTCCTGGGAAGCCCCACTGGTGGATTACGATGACCCTTCATAAGTTTACCACCAGCAAAGCATGCTGGGGACCCACAGGATGCTGCCCTGTGGAGGAAGGGGTGTCTATGTGGGCTGCCTGGCGGTGCACCTTGGGCAAAGTTTTGATCAGGGGCCCAGGAACAAAAAGAACAACTCAGTGAGCCCAACTTGGGATCCACTAGGGATATAAACCCACAGGAACATCCGTGCAGCTGTGGACCTGCCTCCACCAGAGGGTTTTACCTGTCAGCCCTGAGGGCTCTTGGGAGCCAGACAGACTTTCCCGAGGTGGAAGGGAACTCAGGAAGGAGAAGCATGGGTTCCTGTGCAGATGGTATACGTTCAAGTACCTGGAGAAATAAAAGACATGGTCATATGTGCACCCTGGAGTGGTGATGGGGAGATATTCCACGTGACTCCGTGTGTGCGTGCTAATTCACTTCAGTTGTGTCTGACCCTTTGCGACCCCATGGACTGTAGCCCGTCAGGTCCTCTATCCATGGGATTCTCCAGGCAAGAATACTGGAGTGGGCTGCCATGCCCTCCTCCAGGGCCAGCTGACTCCAGTGCTCTGGAAACTTGCCTTGAAGGAAAGCAAGGGTGGGAGGGCTCAGCGATTCCTCTTCAAGTTTAAAGGGCACTCAGATCCCCCCGGAGGAGTCTAATCAAGATGCAGACTGTTATTCAGTGGGTCCTCGGGGTGGTGGGGTGCTGAGCGTCTGCATCTCTAGTTGACTATCTGGATGCTGGCTCTGTTGGCTCTGAACACACTTTGAGCAGCAAGGAGCAGTCACAGATTCCATACTTTGAAGGACCGAGCCTGGTTTGATGCTCTTCTGCTGACATTTTGAAGTTCTTCATTCATTTTTTAAACAAGGGGCCCCATAAGTTATATATCTGGTCCTGATTTAGCATTAGAGCTGGGTTCAAATCACGGCTCTGCCCCTGCTTCATGCCGTGTGCTGGAGAGAGATCCTTGGCTCCCAGGTTCATCTCCTTTGATGATGAACAGGATGATTGACAGGGGCTGGGAGGGTGAGATGAGGTGGGCACGTCTACATGTGATGACAAGAGCTGCTGCTGTTACCCACACAGATCAGGCTGCCCTTATGGGCAATTATTGAGTGCTAATTTGTGCCAATACTGCACTATTAGCATTGCCATTTTTTCTTTTTTGACTATTTAATTCTTAGTGATCATTTCCTCCCTAATCTCACTTAATTGGTATTAAAGCCCTGTGGTTACTTTTGTTTTAATGTGGATCTGGCGCCATCACATGCTTAAAGAAAACAGGAAGGACGTTTCAAAGGGAAACTATGTAACCCGGAGGCCAGCCTTCTCCTCATATCAGTGTCAATCACAGTTTTTTCTAGATGTGAGCCTCAGATCCTCACCAGGCTGGCTGGTTGTACCATCCTTCATCTTAAGTTTTCCCTGAAATCTTAAGGGACAGATGCTCCCCCACCAGGTGACGCCCAAGGCACGGAGCTTAGGCAGGAGGGTTTAGGGCCTAAGTTCCAAGGCAAAAAATCGAGGTGTGTGTGATCAAGTCTTAGTCACTAAGTCGTGTTCAGTTCTTTGTGACCCATGGCATTTGTGCCCCACCAGGCTCCTCTGTCCGTGGGATTTTCCAGGCAAGAATACTGGAGTGGGTGGCCACTGCCTCCTCCAGGGGATCTTCCCAACCCAGGGATCCAACCTGGGTCTCCTGCACTGCCGGCAGATTCTTTACCATCTGAGCCACCAAGCTGATTTCTAATGTAGAACATGAGAAGGAATATCAACTAAAAGCACAGGATGAGAACCGCTGTCAGTGCACCGAGGTCTAAACAACGGCATCCCAAAGCCACAGGGAGACTAATCCAGAGTCTTAATAGAACTCGTAGAACAATAGTTTACTGTGTCTTTCTTAGGTCTGGCATTTTGGAGCCACATCCGTGCAGAAAAGCATTAGGTCTCACCCCTCTTTGGCGTTCCCCTCCCTGGGGCGTATTGAACAGCCTTCAGAGATGCCATCCTCCCAGCTGCTTCCTAAGAAAAAGCAGACATGAGGGACAAGCACTGTCAGCTGCCGTTGTATCGAAATACACTCAGTCCTGGCTGTTTCTAGCATCATCTGAGGGTGCCTTTAAAACCTACCAATGCTTGGGCCCCACCTGCAAAGATTTTGATTCAGTTGATTGGGGAAGCTGCAGGCATTAGCATGTTTTAGATGCCCCCAAGGTGAGTCTGAGGTGTAGCCAGGTTTTAAACATAAGATTATCTTTGCTGCTATTGAGTTGCTCAGTTGTGTCCGACTCTGCGACTCCATGGACTGCAGCACACAAGGCTTCCCTGTCTTTCACCGTCTCCCAGAGTTTGCTCAAACTCATGTCCATTGAGTCGATGATGCCATCCCACCATCTCATCTTCTGTGGCTCCCTTCTCCTGCCTTCATGTTTGTCTTAATGTGAGTCAGTTATCAAGGATCAGAGCATGGTGGCTAAGAACATAAATGCTGGACTTGTACTATCTGGGTTCAAATCCCTGGGTTGCTCCTAACCAGCTGTGTGGTCTTGGCAACTCACTTCTCCGTGCCAAGAAGAATAATGCCTCTTTTATAGAGAATTCAGTCAGGTTTCCTCTGCAGAGCACTTTGGATGATGTCTGGCCATCGTAAGCACTGTGCAAGCTTTTGATAATTAAACATGCTCTATGCTGCAATTCATGGGGTCGCAAAGAGTCGGACACGACTGAGCGACTGAACTGAACTGAACTGAACTGATACATGGTAAAGCAATGTGATTTATAAGAAAGGCCTATTATTGCCTTACACTGTTTTGGCTAACTACTTAGATTAAATGATTTAAAAATTTTGTCAAGTGTCAAGTTTAACTTATTTTCTGATTCTAATTTTAAAGACTTTCTTGGGCTATATTCCAGTTTGCTTGTGTTGGTCAAGTTAAAAAAAAAAAGTCAGATTTTCTTTAAATCTTCTAGTGCAGACTTTATTGCTAACAGGTCCATCCAATTACAGCTAATTAGTGAATGTATATTTTTCTTTTGCACAGGGGCGTCTAGAGGAGCTTCTCATCATTAGCAAGGCTTAAGTTCCAAAGACTGTGATCCTCACAGACAATTCCTGCTGGTAGAAGAAGCAAGATGAAGTCAGGCTGGGAGTCAGGTTCCTGCATCAAATTTGGCCCTGGGGGATGCCCACAGATCAGAAGGAGGGGCTCCAGAGCAGCAGTTCTCAGAGTGTGGTCCCAGGCCAGCAGCGCCCGCATCCCCCTCAAACCTTGTCAAGAGATGCCCACTGGGGACCCCACCCAGACCCTCTGCCTCAGAGACTCTCCCTGGCTGGGGCCCAGCTGTCTGAGTTTGACTCTCATGCTGCTAAAATTTGAGAACCACACTTGAATACGTTTTCTCCATTTCTAAAATGATACTGCTCTGTTTTGCCAGGAAATGAAAATGAGAAACCTCCTACAGTAATTCCCACCAAATTCTTATCTTTAACCTTTGAGAACGTATTTTTTTAAAAACCGCTGTGCCATAAACCAGAACTACTGTGACTTTAATGAAAAAGTATGAGTCAATGATTCATTTGGTTGACATGTTTGGAAAATATTGAGTTTAGTTGATTTATTGTCAGTGCCTGCATGAGTGCGAAGGACTGCAAATTGTATATTTATATCACCAGAGGCATTTCCTTTCTTTTATGAACTTCTGTGTTTTATTTACTTGTCCTTTCTTCCTTTTTAGCCGTTTTTGAGTGATTTTTGTCTTATTGAAATAAAGTTGCTATACTTTTTGATTTTCTTCCATTATGTTTAAGAAATCTGAAATGGCCTATCATACACAAATTTTAAACTATCTGATAGAAATCCTTAATTATTAATAGCTAAAAAAAAGAAATTACAAGGTAGATCTGTTGCTTAGTATGAGTTGTGCACAAATATTTATTTTATTTCTATTTATTTTTATGATTTTTTTCCTGAAAATGATCTATTTTTTGGCAAAATAAACTTGAATAATCATAAAAACAATGAACTTTACATGGTGTTTTCCAAGATATTATGATTTCCCCTTTCTAAGGCATGAAACAGTGTAAATTAAATCTTTTTTAAAAATAAAATACAAATCTCATGGAAAATATCAAGAAGTAATAACTATTACATTATATTCTTATGTTTATAATCCTAATACTGCAGTGTTTTGGTATAATGATTTTCATAGAGAAAAATGAAAGACTGTATTTATTGTACTAACATCTTAAATTCTGAGATTTAAATAAAATTGACTCTTAAAAAAGTTAGTTAACATGGCATTTTATACAAATAATATCCATATTTATGTAAGTGAAAGGTTTTAGTTTTGTGGCTTCTATCAACATGAATTTCAATGTAGTTCCTTCATATGTGAGCCCAGACATTTAAATTTGATACATGGGGACTTTCCTGGTGGTTCAGTGGTTAAGATCTGCCTCCCAGTGCAGGGACACAGGTTCAGTCCCTGGCTGGGAAGCTAAGATCCCACATGCTGAGGGGCAACTAAGCCTGAGTGCCACAAAGAAGACCCAGCACAGCCAAACTAAATGAATAAATAATTTTTTTAGATAGTGACTTAAAAAATAAATAAGTTTAATAGATACTTTCCACATAATGGGCTTCCCAGGTAAATCAGTTGGTAAAGAATCTGCCTGCAATGCAGGAGACCCAGGTTCGATCCCTGGGTTTGGAAGATCCCCTGGAGGAGGAAATGGCAATCCACTGCAGTATTCTTGCCTTGAGAATCCAGTGGACAGAGGAGCCTGACAGGCTACTGTCCATGGAGTCGAAAAGAGTTGGAGATGACTGAATGACTAACACTTTTCCTAACTCAGCACTCAGTGATGTAATACTGGTAGCTTGAAAGTGGTCATTGGTGGCAGTCTTTACACCATGAAAACTGGCAGAAGCTACAGAGCAGAGCTTTTTATTTCTGCTTGCATATTTACATATAAACATACATGGAGGGCTGAGTGTTAAACCAGCCCTGAAGGCATCCATTCACAGTTGTTGACAGTTGTTGAAATAGGTTACATCACTGGCTGGCATAGTGACTGGGACATGGGAGGGGCTGAGTGAATGAGAGCTGCTGATTTTAATCACAGCAGAAAGAGTAGATGTTATAGAAACAGTCCTTCCTTTGTCTATAGGCAGACCCCAGCTCCACTTTTGTGTCACTTTGGGTAAGCTTACTTGATCTGTCTGAATCTTCCAATATTGGTTTACCTGGACTCCACTTTATTCCAAAGGGGTTCAAGATATCAATGTCCTCCTTTGCTCCCTCCAGAATCCCTTTTTATCTCCCTGGATGTCCCCAAATTCTCATCTAATGTACTTTTGACAAGAGCATCCACAAGAACACACTAAAAATTTTGAAAACCCATCCATCAGATAACAATGCTTTGGACCTGACATCATAGCTTCTGGATTTCGGCTTTTGGACCAATGGCTCACATTAAGGCAGACCTCATCAGACAGCTGGGAACATCCCTGAGGGAGATTTCCTGGAGTCTGTTGTCATTTAGATTTAAATGATTTCTGTTTCCCAGTGGCTGAAGCAGACTATATGTAGAAAAGAGGAGAAAATCTTTCTCTCCAAACTCAGTGAAGGAGTTTCATAGACTGCACAGAAAATCCCAAACAAACAAATTATCAATAATAGAGCCCTGAAATGTCCCCACAAATTTCCAGAAGTCAAAGAGGATTTCTTGGCATGTCAGAGCTGGAAGGGACCTTTAGAGTGATCTCACATAATCCTCTCCTTTCACAGATTAGGAAAAAAATGCCTGAGACTTTAAATCACCTGCCCGAGGGGGCACAGCTGGCTAGAGGCTCCAGCAGAAGGGAAATGGGTCTCTCCACTGCACGCGGTGTGGAGGATGCTAATCCATTTTTCAAACTCAAGAGTATTGACATCAAAGCACATCCTATCTGATCTCGGGGGGTTATCTTCTGTAAACATCTACTAATTGGTTTTGCCAACCTGAGACCTTTATGGTCTTCCCATCTCATTTCCCTTGCTCTGTATATCTCTTCCTCTATAAAAATATCCATCTTCCCTCCTTGTCACCTAAATACACTCATGGCACCTCCTTTCAGCTCCCCTCCTCCACTGAGGATATAAAGCTGTCAGGTCCACCGGTGACAAGAGCCAGGTGGATGGCTCTTGGTTTCATCTTCGTGTGGGGAGTTGTGTGTGTGTCCGTAGGCTGGCTCTCTCCAGGGGTTCATGAAATAGATAGGGGGCTACCTACTATATCTGCCAGTCTTCTTGGGGCTGAGGTTCCTGTTAGAATGGACCTCAGCCTCATTGCTCCCACCTATTCTTAAGTTTAACTCTGTGGTCCAGAAAACAATGATGTCAAGTCCCTAGAACCTTCCAGCAGTTTTTGAAACAAGATGAGGCAGTGGTTTTCCAATCTTGGGTGACCCAACATCATTATAAAACTCTTCACCTCTCAAGAATCCCACCTTGGGCTGAAATGGCCTCTCTATCCATATAAGTTGATTTTCCTTCTTTTGGAAAGCATTAAAAATTTTAATTAATTAGGTTTATTTAAATATTATGTTGGACTTCCCAGGTAATGCAGGAGACACAGGAGATGGGAGTTCAATCCCTGGCTCAAGAAGACCCCCTGGAGGAGGAAATGGCAACCTACTTCAGTATTCTTGCCTGGAGAATCTCATGCACAGAGGATATTGGCAGGACTATGGTCCATGGGATCGCAGAAGAGTCAGACATGACTTATCAACTAAACGACAACAATTATTCTAGTTTATTTTATAAAATAAAAATTATATAAAAATTATTTAAAACAGCAATGTAGCATTGATTCATGTGTAGCAATGATGCTTCATGAGAAAGAAGACTGGATATTTGTGTGATTGTTTTTCCTCCTAGAAAAGAGCACTGACATAACTAACCACACCTCCTCCTGCCCCCTCATGTACCCTGTGACGAATATACTTGACACTAGTAGTTCTCTAACTTGATCATGTGTCAGGCTCAGCTGGAGAGCTTAGAAAACCCCAGATTGCTGGGCTTCACCCCCAGAATTTTTGATTAGCATGTCTTGGTCAGGTTCGTAGACTCTCGATTTTGTACAAATTCCCAGGTGATGCTGACACTGCTGGTCCAGGGACCACACTTTGGGAAACACTTCTCTTAAGCTTAGGGGGCCATGTTCTCCTCTTGGTGCTTGTCAGCCTTCTCAGGTATTTAATCTCTACATTTGGCCTCTTTTTGCAGTGAGCTGCATGCTTGAGCTCCTGGGTCCAGATGCAGGACACACGACATAGTCAGGCCGAACTTTTGAATAGGTGGTGTGCTTCTGAACACATTTAAGGGCTCCAGCTATGAGTGAAGTTTAGAGAGGAATTCACAGCCCAGAGCTGGCCTGAACACAAGCAGCATGGTCTGTGTGGGTTAGGTTCGTGGGTTGGAGGATGGCTTTTATCTGTGAAGATTCCATGGCAGGAGCAACACTTTATTCTACGTTGTTTTGCATCTACTAAAAAGAGTGTCCCCGAGGAGGATGTTGGCCCTGGATTTTCTGGAGAATCTGTGCTACTTACAAATTCAGCCTGGAAGAGTAAGAATCAGGGCTGCTTTAATTATGGGTAACATATTTCAGTGGAACGCTTGTGGTTTTCAGAGTTAAAAAACTAGAGTTTATGTATTCATTCCACCGTCTACCAGCCACGTGGCCTGAAGGAGTCACTTTACCTCTCCAAGACTGACGGTGTAAAAGGGGGACTCATCATCAGTCCACAGCTTGGTGGGAGGGTGGGCCGTGACATGTGTATGAAGTTCACACCAAGGGAGTAGGTCTGCTGTGAACTCAGGATGCCTATCACACAAGCTGAGTTTGTGAGCAGGAAAGCCGATGATGGTGAGTATATGGCCTGAGACTCAACATTCCTGCTCTGTCTGGGGCCTTTGGGGCCCCGTTTAATACAAGAACCTGAGCCAGGGGGCCATGCACACAACACGCGGCTTGCACAAGGGGATTCTGAGAAAGTCAATTCATCACACATCCTGAACATCTCTGTGATCCAACTACAGGATAATTCAACACACCAAAATAAACAAACACACACAAAAAAACCAATCTGCCACTATCCATTGCCACAACTGTCCCCACAGTCCCTTGTTTAATCAGTCAGTATTTGTTAACAACTGTCTATGACCTTTTCCTGACAAATGGGCCCTATACATGTACATGTGTAACTGAATCACTTGCTATACACCAGACACTAGCACAACATTGTTAATTAGCAATGCGCCGATATACAGTAAGAATTTAAAAACAAGGGGTGGGGGGAAGAAAAATTAACTGCCTTGATGGAAAAAATTTAAAATAATAAAGTTCTGAATAATGAAAATTTTAAAAACAATAATGTAATGAAGAAGGCTTTTTTAAGCAATGTAAAATCCATAAACTTTGAAAAAGATTAATAAAACTGGATATATGAAAAGAAATGTTTTTGAATGAAAAAATAATCAAAGGCAAAGTTAAAAGCAATCAGCTCCTGCAAAAGGTTTTATGACAAATATTACAGAGGTTAAATTTCCTAAATGTATGAGTAATTCTTATGAACAAAGAATAGTTATCCACTGTTCAACAGGAAGAAATCGGGAGAGAGTATAAACAGATAGTCACAAAGAAAGAAAGACTGAGAGCTGATAAATTTTGTTGCCCAGCCCTTTAATCATGTCTGACTCTTTGTGACTCCGTGGACTGCAGCACACCAGGCTTCCCCATCCTTTACTCTCTCCTGGAGTTTGCTCAAACTCATGTCCAACAAGTTGGTGATGCCATCCAACCATCTCATCCTTCTCCCCTCCTCAATCTTTCCCAGCATCAGGGTCTTTTCCAGTGAGTCAACTCTTCACATCACGTGGCCAAAGTATTGGAGTTTCAGGTTCAGCATCAGTCTTTTCGATGATTAAATGGGTGAGAAGATAATCATTCTTGATTAGAAACAGTTTAGAAATTCACGTCTTTAGAAATGAAAAACTATTTTCCACCTACGATGTTGACAAATGTACATAAAGCTTTGTAATGGGGTATATGGCTTCCTGTAAAGAAATGGTCCCTCTCCCAAAAGGCTGGTAAATTGTAACCAGTTTGAAGCCCAACTTGCTGATATATGTAAGTTTAAAATCATTGACCCAGCGATTCTGCATGTCATAACAGCCTGCACTTGGGTTTGGAGAGATTTATACTCAAGTTTTCATTGCCACATGGCTTGTCATTGCAAAAATAGGAGACAACTTTATGTCCATTAAGGGGCTGGGCAAATAAATACATTATCCCTGTATGCAGCCATGAACAAGAAGCAGATTGATACTTATGAACCAATATATAAAAAGAGAATTTTCAAATGTTTCAACAACAACAGAAAAGTCACAGTGTGGCATGGTATAGACAACATTGCCCCCTTTGTGAAAAATGGATAATAATATGGATATTATTAAAAATCATAGCATATATCCATATAGTACATGGAAAATAATAAATGTCTGTTCTACCGTATGCAAAGAGTTTCCAGGAGACTTAAGTTGACCAGTGTGGTTACTTCTGGGAAAGGGACTAAGGAAATTCATGTATTAGAAACTCACATTCTTTTGTATACATTTTGTGTTTTGATTTTTTTTAGATATGATATTAATTTTTAATTAAAAGCAGTTAATCAAAGAAACCCATATTGAATAATGAGTCACTGAGGTTTTTTAAAATTAGGAATGAGTCAGAAACCTCCCAAAGGCAGACATCTGTAAAGAGTTCTTTCCGTGTCTTCTGTCTAGGAACTGTAACCACTCCTCTCGTCTGCATATAGCAATTAGTACAGGCAACAGGATCTCCACTAGCAAACACACACACACACACACACACACACACACACACACACACACACTTGGCAAAATTTTTTAAAAAAGGCTACACATAAACCTAACATTTTAGTTAGATGGTTTTCTCTAGTAGGTATATGTGTGATTATTTTTTGTTTGTATTTTTCTTTTTTCATATTTTAGTTTGTATTACTTTTGTAAAGGGAAAACACAGTTTTAAAATGATTGATATAACTGAAGTCTGAACTAGATAATCTAAATTATATTTGAAAAAAGGTACAAGATATATATTAAAGTGAAAGGAAATACATCAGAAACTATCAACAGTAGATAGCTGTTCCTAGAGAAGATTTTTTTGGTGTGTGTTTTCCAATCTTTTTGTGATGAACATTATTGCGGTTTAAGTTGAAAAAAACTTTTAACAATAGGCTTCCCCAGCGGTTCAATGGCGAAGAATCCACCTGCCAGTGCAGGAGATGCAGCTTCGATCCCTGGGTGAGGAAGATCCTCTGGAGGAGGGCACAGCAATCCACTCCAGTATTCTTGCCTGGGAAATCCCATGGACAGAGGAACCTAGTGGGCCACAGTCCATGGGATCGCAAAGAGTTGAACACGACTAAAATGACTGAGTGTGGAGGGATAAAAATTGGGAAAATATCTTAAAGATATAGTTTTAAAAAAATAACTGTCAGATTCTTTTTGATTTTGTGTAATATTTTTTTCAAAAAGAATGAGGAAAATATTAACACATTGAATAAGTAACTTAAAATTTGATTGGAAACAATCATTAGAGATATAAATTTGAAGGAAAAATCTACTTTGGGGAATATCTTTACAGTCTGAGCTGCAGTGGGTAGCAATATTAGAGTTATCTGTATATAAACGTCTTCATATTGATTGCAATTAAATACATGAACACTTAAAGAAAAGAGAGCAAAACATCAGTTACACCTAATAGAAAGCTAAACCTTTGTGATTTAAACCAGAAATGATTGCAAGGAAAGTTTTGGCCAAGGGTTCAGTTGCAGAGATGTGGGGTTGATGGGAGAGACAGAAGGAGAAAGTAAGCCTTTAAAAACCCAGGTGAGGAGTAAGAAAGATGTGTAAACAACCTAAATGTCCATCAACAGATGAATGATAAGGAAGGCATGGTACATATACACAACGGAATAGTGCTCAGCTGTAAAAGAACAAAATAACGCCATCAGCAGCAACACGGATGGACCTAGAGATTATCATACTAAGCGAATTAAGTCAGAAAGACAGAGACAAATACCATATGATATTACTTATATGTGGAATCCAACATAGGACCCAAATGAACTTATTTAAGAAACAGACTCACAGGCAGACAGCAGATGTGAGGTTGCCAAGAAGGAGGGGCTTGGGGGAGGGAAGGATTAGGAGTTCGGAGTTAGCGGAGGCAAGCTATTACATATAGGATGGACAAACAAAAACGTCCTACTGTGTAGATAGCACAGGGAACTATATCCAATGTCCTGTGATAAACCATAGTGGAAAAGAATATAAACAAGAGTGTGTGTATGTATATCTGAGCCACTGCTGTACAGCAGGAATGAACATAGCATTGCAAATCGACTCTACTTCAATAAAATTAAAAAATAAATAAAAACCCAAGTGAGGGAAGAACAGTTCTGCCTTTATATTTGAGAGAGAAGGAAAAGGGGAGGGGACGGGGGAGAAGCACAATCCACGAGAAGTTAAAATATAGCAGAAGATACTAATCCCTACTTACGTGCTTTTATTTCTTTAAACTTTGTTTAATAGCATGACTATTCATTTACACACTGATTAAAGTGCTTAGCAATAACCAGTCTTTTTGTGGAAGGTGCATGCTAGCACAGCAGAAAACCAGTGGGGGGAAAAAAAAAGGTGCAAGTTTTTTCAGTGCCACATTAACATTTGATTTTCCCAACCTTACTGACTCACTTGGCAACCACATCTTAATGAGCACAGAGAAGAAGTGATGAGGCATAGGCAAAAAAAAAGAGCTTCTAGAAGGCACATTAAATTTTATGAAGATATGAGTATTAAATTGGCATGCTTCAGGGGAAAATGGAAAATAATGACACCATTTTTGGCAAATATATTTTTATTATGCAATATGGAAACGAACAAGCACATAGATAACCAGTATCCAAATTTAATGTGTCTACATTTTGTCACATTTGCTTCACGTTATTACTTTTAAGAAATGGAATGTCGTAAATACTGCTGGAGCCTTCCCTATATTCTTGTCCTGTACATCTTCTCAACCTCCCTCTACCAGACACAACCCCTGTCCTCCTCGTTCATGTTATTGTATGTGTAAATTTCCATAGATAATAGATACTATTGTGTGTGGATTTAAACTGCCTGTAAAAGTGTCATCTTGTATCTCCCTCCCCTGAGTTGGTCTCTCCATCTCATACTGTGTTTATAGGACTAAATCGGTTTGCTACATGGGGTTCTGCGGATGTAACACAACTGATCAATTCTTCCACTGATGTACATTCAGGTATTTTCACTTTCTGCTTTTATAGACAACACTGCTACAAATATTCTTTATTTCCATGTACCTCTGCTCTAGAGTTTTGTAGGTAATGAAATCACAGAGTCTTAGGGATTATACAGCTTTGGTCTTTTTCTAAAAACAAAACTTTTTATTTTGTTTGGAGGTATAGCCAATTAACAATGTTGTGATAGTTTCTGGTGCACAGTCAAGAGATTCAGCCATATGTATATACGTATCCATTCTCCCGCAAACACCCCTCCCATCCAGGCTGCCCATAACAATGAGCAGATTTCCTTGTGCTATACAGTAGGTTCTTGTTGGTTTTAAATATAGCATCCCAAACTCCCTAACTTTCTCTTCCTCAATCCACCACCCTCAACACTGCAACCATAAGTTAATTCTCTAAATCTCACAGACTTTGAGCTTTAGTCTTAATAGACATTGCCAAATGGTTCTTGAAAGCAGTTTTACAAATTTATGACATACCTCTATCAGCAAAGTAGCAGGATCTGTGTTTTCCCATGTCTTTGTCAATTAGAATTTCACACGTTCTAATTTGTGCCTTTCTATTAGGGGTGAAATAGTACATCAGTTTTGCTTGTTTTACCTTTCATTCTCTTGTTTATAAGTGCCAGTGGTATTTTTTTCATATGCTCATTGACCATTTAGATTTTCTCTTCTGTTAATTGTTCATTTCATTTTTGTATTTTTTGGCATTTTTAAATTAATTTGTAGAATTAAAAATATATTTTCTGGACAATACTTCTTTGTCTGTTACATGGGTTGAAATATATTTGCTTAATCTGTAAACAATATACATTTGTTACATTGTATTTCTTTTTGCCTATTATCATATGGAAATACTTATATGTAAATGTAATGAAATTAATAAAAGTATTTCCTTTCATGGTTTGTGATATTCCCTCTCAGTCGAGGAACCCTGCTCTATCCTAAAAGCTATGATGATATTCTCTTATTTTTCGTTTGAAACATTCTATCATTTACATTGTCATGTTTCATTCATCTGTTCAGCTAGAATTTAATTTTGTGCACCGCGTGAAGTAATTTCATTTTCTTGCTTATAAATGGCCGGTTTTTTGGTGCCGCTTATTGAACTTTGAATCGCTTTCTTACCCATTTGCTGTGCAATCCCTCTGCCTTTTATCACATTCATGTGTGGTTGCCTTGTGTCTGTGATCTCTGCCCCGCTGTTTTACCTGTTCCTGGATTACTACCATGGCTTTATTAACGTAACTTTATAATGAATCCTAATCAGTGATTAAGCTCCTTTGCAGAGCGTCCAGATCTCTGCTGGCTGTGCTGCTTTACTCGTCCATACGTGTCTTAGCATCCACTTCTTAACTTCAGTGACGGACGATATTTGAAATTTGACTTGAGTTGCAATGAATCATGGACTAATTTGGCAAATGAGTTACCAGACACTGCCATGCATTTTTAAATGTATGTCTATTTAACTGCTATTACCAAGGCTTGCTATATGCCAAGCATGGGTCCAGACATCAGTTATACAGCAGTGAAAAATGAAAATTGACCAAAAATTCTGCATTTGTGAAGCATGTGTAATGCAGTGACCAAATGAGAAGATGAATAAACTTGTTATAAATTGGTAAATCCTATGGAGAAAATGTTACTGACTGTTACTGAATGTTACGGGCTGTTTATTGCTTAAGAATACAGTACAGAGAGACAGGTGGTGGGCAAAAGGAGAGACAGCTTTATAGAGGAAGCTGGCAATCTTGGAAAAAAAAGATGGATTCATGTCCCAAAGAACCAACTCCTTCTTGTCCATCAGGGAACAAAATGTTTTAAAGGAGCATTTCAGGGGTCTACAAGCAGGCGTGCTATGTGCAAAACAGCAGGGTCAGCTCCGACAGTCATCTTGGAACTGGTCATGTGGTGGTCTGATCAGTGTTATCCTGATTGTTTTAAGCAGTGTTAATCTTCCATTCCGGGCTTCCCTGGGGGCTTAGCCGGTAAAGATTCTGCCCACAATGTGGGAGACTGAGATTTGATTCCTGGTTTGGGAAGACCCCTTGGAGAAGGGAATGGCAAGTCACTCCAGTATTCTTGCCTTGACAATTTCATGGACAGAAGAGCCTGGTGGGTTACAGTTCATGGGGCTACAGAGTTGGACACGACTGAGCAACTAACAATATCTAGTCTTCAGTACCAGGGTCGGTTTGCTCCCATTTCCTTGAGGCCAGGTCTCAGAATTGTGTAAGATAGAGCAGCTTATGTCACGGCTACAGTCTAGTCATCACCTTTTTTCCATTAGGTGGCAGTTTTAGTATGGGTAAAACAGCTCAGGAATGTGCGTTAGATATTTTTATCTATGTCCTTCAGGGAGGAACTAAAGATTCTGTGACTCCTGAAGGCTGACTCAGTGTTTTAACTGCTACCAGTTCTCTAGGTCTAACTGCCCTCTTTGTGACTACCTATCATGACTCCCACTATCTCTATTCACCAATAAAACAGATAGTACCATAGATTTATGATGATCACTAGCTTAACCTTTTTTCCCTCCAGGTTTATTGAGGTATATTTGACATTCAACATTGTGTAAGTTTTTTTTTTTTAACATTGTGTAAGTTTAAGATGCATAGTATGATGACTTGATGCATTTTTATATTGCAAAATGATGACCACTATAGCATTAGCTATCACCTCTATCATGTCATATAGTTGCCATTTCTTTTCTGTGGTGGGAACATTTAACATATACTCAGACGGCTTCTCGGATGGTCCAATGGATAAGATTCCAAACTTCCACTGGAGAGGGTGTGGAGTTAAGATTCCATGTGCCCTTAGGCCAAAAAAAAAAATTTTTTTTTTTGAACCAAATAAAAATGAAAATAGAATATATCAGCTTAAAAAATTATTTTTAAAAAGATACACTCAGTAGTTTTCCAGTATTTCATACAGTATCCTTAGCTCCAATCACCATTACTGTACAATAGAATTGATTTAACTTATAAAGGCAAGTTTGTACCCTTTGAGCAGCCTCTCCCTGTTTCTGCCACCCTAGTTAAGTCTTTAATAAACTAAAATACTAGTTTATTTCTAACCCTCTAGACTGATTTTTTGTAAATACATATACAATTTATTTTCATGTATTATATTAGGTTCTGCAAGGTTGCTAAACCCATGCATTAACTGACTGGATACCCAAATACTGAAACTTTACCTTGTTAGATATATAGTTTCATGTTTCTGTAAATATTTTTGAGTTTTGTTCTGGGATCCAATGAATTTAAATATAAGGATACAAACACTTTGATCCTTTTAGGATTTACTTTGCAGGTCTAGAGTAGGGCTCCATGGAATTATTCTCAACGACTGAGGCAACTTCCTGAGTTTATTACCTATTGCCCTGTGAATTATGATTTTTGTTTGTTTGGTTTTGGTCTGTCTGGTGGGGACAGAGACCAGAAACTTCCAGCCCTTTGTGAGCACCAGGCTCTGTTCTCTATAGACTGGTATTTCTTAAAGACAAAAACAAAGGGCTGACATTGTTTGCATGCATCAGAAAAATCCATTTCAAAAAAATTCATTTTTCCTTGTTTCTTTATTCAGAGCCACTGTGAACGAAAAGCAAGGTGAGAGAAATAGCTCGAGAACCCCTCACATATGCTGGGGCTTCCCAGTGGCTCAGTGGTAGAGGATCTGACTATGATACAGGAGACAAAAGAGGCACGGGTTCAATCCCTGGGTTGGGGAGATTCCCGGAGAAGGAAACGGCAACCCACTCCAGCGTTCTTGACTGGGGAATACCCTGGACGGAGGAGCCTGGCAGGTCACCATCCATGGGGTCACAAAGAGTTGGACACGACTGAGCATGTATCCACTGATACATCACACACGCTTGGTCTCTGTGTGACGCTATATCATAAGCATTCACTCCCAGAATTTCAGGTCAGTGGCAGCTGACCCATGCCTTCGAGAGTCATTCTCCAGGCCTCCCACCAACTAGAACTTCCTCCTGGTATTTATCCTATGTGTTTCTTTATTAAATTCCATCTGAAAATTTGGAATTATACCCTTGGTACCACCCACAGATGTCTTTCTTTTTGGTTGTTTTTTCTATTAGCAGTTATCGCTTCATCAATCCTCCTCTTTCACTTGGTCTTCAGGAAAGCAATGTGGTTTGTATTAATATTTTCAATTGTCCTTCATGAATCAATACCTCACACCAAGTCACTTAATTATCTCCATTCCTTTTCTTTCAATCCTCTGCTATTTACTCTATTTATCACATGCTTCTCCAAACAAACATTTTTACGACTGTTGTAGGTGCAGATGAAATGGTTGCTGGCATTCCATAGGAGTCTCCAAAAAAACTCTTAACTAGTCAAGTTGACAGTGTGGGAGACAGGAAGAGGTTAAAATTTCTCAGCAGAGCAAGAAATGAGCCAGGGCCAAGCAGTTGCCCTGGGAGTGGAATGAGGGATAATCCAGGGGAAGAAAAGCCAGCAGATAACTAGAGCTAGCACTCCTTCCCCTTGCCTGTGTGTTGTCAGTTGTTCAGTTTTGTCTGGATCTTTTGACCCCACGGACTGTAGCTAGTCAGGCTCAGACTCTAGCCATGGAATTTCTTAGGCGAGAATATTGGAGTACATTGCCATTTCCTTCTCTTGACCAAAATGATTTTTTAAAAAGCAAAATTAGGGGGAGAAAACAGGGCAAGGTAGCAAGCCCGTGAAAAAGAAATATTAAAAATGCACATTTACATATATAGAGAGAGCGACTAACTTGGGGTAATTATACCTAAGAGTCACAATGGTGGCACAGCGGTAAAGAATCCGCCAGCAATGCAAGAAACACAGGAGGCGAGGGGTCGATTCCTGGGTGGGGAAGATCCCCTGGAGAAGGCGGTGGCAACCCACTCCAGTATTCTTGTCTGGAGAATGCCATGGACAGAGGAGCCTGGCGAGCTACAGTCTATGGGATTGGAAAGAGTTGGACACGACTGAGCAACCTTGTATCCCTAAGAGGCACAATAGTTATTATTAGATAGGAGGGTTCTGAATTTTTCCTTTTTATGATTTTTCTACATTTATAACATCTTTCCCGTTCAGCGTTTACCATTACTTACCATGACTTTTGTAATTTTTCAAAGATCATTTTGAAATAAAAGTATAAATAAGAGAGAGATCTTCAATGAGAATTTACCCTGCATTTGGGGGTTAAAAACAACTCTGCTCAAATGGTCCTAACATTACATTAGAGTGAGCAAAAACGTTCTCACCCATCCCTCTTTGCCAGTTTCTCTGTTTTCATTTGGACAGACGTTGTGCTGTGCTGTGCTAAGTCACTTCAGTCGTGTCCTACTCTTTGCGACCCCATGGACTGTAGCCCGCCAGGCTCCTCTGTCCATGGGATTCTCCAGGCAAGAATATTGCAGCGGGTTGTCATGCCTTCCTCCAGGGAATCTGCCCGACCCAGGGTTGAAGCTGCATCTCTTAAATCTCCTGCATTGGCAGGCAGTTTCTTTACCACTAGCACCACCTGGGAAGGCCCCTGGACAGACCCTGGGCATGCAGTGTTTCAGATTCCACAGAATCACCTATGTCAGATCATCACACCAGCTGTGATTAAGAGCAATGTCCAAAGGCAAAAATGCTCCAAGGAGATCAGCTAACAATGGCTCCCGTCTCCTTTTAAGGATGCAGTGCAGCCATTCCTATGAGCCCTGAACCCAACTGTTTGATTCAACAGCTCACATGAAAAAAAAAAAAATCATTCAGTTCCATGAGGAAATTTAAGCGCTAGAATATGATTTACAAAAATTAAATTGGCAAGGAATGTGGCAATAAAGTTGTCTAATGTATTCCAGGGTGATGGTGGAGAGATGATTTAAAATAGCCAAGGGCAAGAGCGATTTAAAATGGGCAGGCTGAACAGTGAACATTTTCAGAGCTGTCTGAGTCTTGGGTTGGGTGGACGGCATTTTAGTTCAAAGGCTGTAGTCCATTTCAGGGTTTGACAGGAAGAAGTAAGAGGCCAGCTGAATTCTTGCCAGAGGATATAACAAAGAATTCAGAATCCAATACCCAGCCCGGCTCACACAAAACAATGGTTCTTTTTTCCCTTGTTTGAAATGCAAGCCTGTCACTTTTCTGGTCCTACAGTTGTGACTAATGAAATCATCCTTGCAGAGCTCTTAACAATGGCTTCCCTTTCTGTCTCTGGGTTACTCTTTCCATACTATTCTTGTTTCCACTTTTCCCAAGAACTCAGGTCTCTAGGGCCTGTTATAGTGGCTGTCACATAAACACTGTGTACAGGACACACAATCCTTTGGCCACCTGATGGGAAGAGCCAACTCATTGGAAAAGCCCCCGATGTTGGAAAATATTGAAGGCAGGAGAAGGGGGCAACAGAGAGTGAGATAGTTGGGTGGCATCATCAACTCAATGGACATGAATTTGAGCAAATTCCGGGAGATAGTGAAGGACAGGGAAGCCTGGCATGCTGCAGTCCATGAGGTCAAAGAGTCAGACACAAGTTAGCAGCTGAACAACAGGACATATTGCCCTTGGTTACTTTATTATCCTGGATCCTGAAGTGAGGAGGATGGCATAGAACAGAGCTGGGATATGTAACACGAGTTGAAATGAAATCTTTGTGTTTCAAGCCATGGTTACTTGTGGTTGTTTTGTTATTGCAGCATGATTTAGCTAAAGCTGACTAATGCAGAGGAGATGTATCTACTGTTGGAATGGAAACATATTGGTATACATATGTCCCTAGTTCAGTGTCTGGCATGCAGGTGGTGCTCAATAAATGTTTGAAAGAGCAAATGCAGGGAAAAGTGCCAGCTTTGTCATCTGCATCACTTAATTTCATGTGTAGTTAAGGATACAGTGTGCTGCTCTGTTTGCCACGGGTACTGTTGTTATGGGCTTCCTAGGTGGCTCAGTGGTAAAGAATCTGCCTGCCAGCACAGGAGACACAGGAGACGTGGGCTCAGTCCCTGGGTTGGGAAGGCACCCTGGAGAAGGAAATGGTAGCCCATTCCAATATTCTTGCCTGGAGAATCCCATGGACAGAGGAGACTGCTGGGCTACAGTTCATGTAGTCGCAGAGAGTTGGACACGACTGAGCAACTGAGCATGCATACAGGTTAAAGATTTTTTCTTGTCTCTCAACAAGGTGTGAAGTAGAGAAACAAAGGTGAGTACAGAGGACATCCAGGTGTCTGGAGTCTCCCTCTGGGTGATTCAAATAGCTGTATGCTCTGAGCCAAGACACCTCCCTTCTCTGGACTTCTGCTTCTTCATCTGTAAATTAAAAGATTTACACTAGATCACATGTGAGTTCCTTTTCAAGCTGAACATTGAAGTCCAACCACAGACCTTCCGAGGTTGGACTCCAGAAAAGTGTAATGACAAATTCATCTGCAGCCTCTCCACGTCTTTGGTCGGGGCTCCATCTGCTAGCATTTCTCGATGAAAACCAAACAATGGTTAATTGCCCAGATGTTCCAAATGTCCAGATGTTTGGCATGGAGACCCAGCTTGTGAATGATTGACTCAGTTGTTTCATTTTTCATCCAGACATTTTGGCTGGGTTCAGAGGCAACCTCTCTCTCCAGACCTGGGAGAGAATCTTACACTCATGCATGAGAGGACCTGAAGTGAAGACTGAGAGGAAAGTATGGATTCTGAGCTCTTTTTTCCATGCACAAATTAAAGCTGAGATTTCTTATAGATAAGAGGGCCAGATACATTTCATGCCATCCCTTCGGTTCTTCTGCTTTCATCTCTCCATCTGAATGTAAGATTCACGACGCTAGATTCTGTCAACCCCTAGGAAATGGAGTGAGCAATGAAGTCAACAGGAAGATCCCTTCAGCCCAGACACCAGGTGAGTCAAAGCAACAGATAAAAAAGGAACAAGCATCTGAAAGCCATCTCTCTCCTGCGGTCATTCCTCTTTCTGCTCTCTCTGCGAAATTATCTGCAAGCATGCCTCAAAGCTCATTTCCTTATCTAGAATTCTTCTTATTTATCATCTTCAGAAATATATCTATTTCCATAAATCAGTAATCATCGCATTGTAAGTATAGAGGGAGGAGGGGAATGTACCTAATAAGTCCAGACTCTGAACCTTGTCTTCATGTCCTTGTAGGGAAAGCACTGCCACTATTAAAATAATTTTCAAACACCCACAAAAAGTGACATAATGGTGAAGCCTATCGTCGTATTTTTTGGTGAAAGTAAATATTGTAAAATTATGTCAAGATAGGAAATGAAGAAAGGCCATTCATGAATTTAACAAATATTCTTTGATCCCCGTGCCAGTGTGCCTGATAAGTAATCTAGGACTATCCTGCTAAATAACAAACTATCCCAAACCCAGCGTTTAATGAAATCAGTATTTAGCATGTGATTCTGAAGGGCAGCAGTTTGAGCTGGGCTTGGGTGGGCGGTTCTAGTCTTGGCTGGGGTCACTTATGCAAGTGTGGTCAGTTGTCTTGTGAGCTGGGATCAGCGCATCTTTGACAACCTCCAGTGGGGCTTCCCGGATGGTGCTAGTGGTAAAGACGCCGCCTGCCAATGCAGGAGATGTAAGCGACTTTGCTTCAATCCCTGGGTAGGGAACATCCCGAGGGAATGGCAACCCATTCCAGTAGTTTTGCTTGGAGAATGCCACAGATAGAGGAGCCTGGTGGGCTACAGTGAAAGGGTTGCAAAGAATTGAACACGCATGAAGTGAATTAGCATGCATACATGCACACAATGGGAAACAGTCTTCCATCTCGCAGCTAGTTATCAAGGCTGGTTCTCAAGGGACAGAGCATGTGAGAGTGTGAGGTCTCTTAGGCATGGAAATGACACAGCATCCCTTCCATCATATCTTAGGGTCAAGAGATATCAAATTAGCCCAGATCCAAGGAATAAAGAAATAGACTCAACATTTTGATGGGCAGAGCTGCAAGATCAAATTACAAAGAGTAGAGATATACAGAGAGTGGAGAATTGGGACCATTCTTACAAGCAGCCTATCCCCCACCCTTCCAGATGCATTTTCTCTACCATTATACACTCGCATTTCTGTCCCAGGAGGCTGGTTGGTATAGGCTACATCACTGTCTTCTGACTGGGTGTAGCCAGTGGGCAATCATAGACAGGCAAGACAAGAAGAAAGGGAAGGGATTGATTGAGTGGCTTCCTCAGCTGGCTTTTGACCTTGACAAAGGTCAGTGTTCCTCTCAAGATGACCAGCAGAAACGATGGTGTGAGGGAATGAGCAAAGCAGGAAAAGAAGGATTTGGGGTACAGCATGCCAGGCAGAAGGACTCTGGTGTAGTCAAGACTCTTCCACCAACCACTGGTTCTTTATTCACAGATCTGTGGGCTTCCCAGGTGGTGCAGTGGTAAAGAATTCGCCTGCCAGTACAGGAGACACAAGAGACTCAGGCTTGATCCCTAGGTCAGGTCAAGAAGATCCCCTGGAGAAGGAAATGGCAACCCACTCCCGTATTCTTGCCTAGGAAATCCCATGGACTATAGCCTATGGGCTGCAGTCCACAGCATTGCAAAGAATAGGACACAGGTGAGCAACTAACCCCACACTACAGAAGAGAGCCCTGGTTCAGACAGGATGGTTGGGAAAGGCCTCTGTAAAGAAGCAATGCTTATTCTGACAAACAGAAGCAGAGTTGATGCTAGCAGTTGGTAGCTAATGTGTAGCAGTTAGTAGTTAGTATTAGCAGTTAGCATGACGTGGGGGTTAGCGTGTTTGAGGAGAGAGGGAGAATCGAAATAGAGTCCTCAGAACAGGTAAGAGCTGGAAGTCACGATGATGGCGAACTTTGGGCTTTGGCTTTTATTTGAAGCGTGAACAGAAACCACCCAAGAAGTCGGACAGCGGTCCTGTGATGGCCAGAGAGCTGAGGAAGGGGATTCAAGGACCGAGAAGGGCAATTTCATGACTAACAAATGACACCGCATAGACTAAGTTCTTAGCAGAGTGTCAGGTATATAGAAAGCACTGAATAAACACTAGACATTATTATTTTTTTTAAGTATCATTCATTGGAAAACAACTTACACTCTTGGAGGTTCTGCTGCCTCCCTTGTAGAATAAGGATAATATCCACCCCCGAGTGTGAACACAAGACAGGAACCATATCATAAACCAGGAAGCATAGATCATTTTTGCTCCTGGATGGAAATAGCCAATGGTTGGTCCTGTTTCTCTTTCATCTTGAGAATATTTTGACTGGTGTGGCGACTGCTCTGGGCTCTCTGAAATTGAACCAGCGTGTGTGAGCAGCTTAGCTGGGGAAGTGCCACTGGCTTCCCTTGCTTCGACACAAGTGCTTCTTCCCAACACTCCCCAGACCTTCTGCGTGCGAGTAGAGGTGTCTGCCAGGAATTGCTCAGTGAGCATTCAGCCCGGGTGCACACGCTTTGGCGTCTTTCCCGCCCCCATTGCCAAAACAGCCAAACCTGAAATGCAGCGGCACCGCAGGTTTAACGACCCACTGACGGAAGCTTTTAGAAATGTGCGGTTTCTCTTTGTGCCAACGGGCTGTTTTTCCTCTGGTTCCCGTTTGCTGCAGGTGGTCCATTTAATTGAACTTCCAGCCACTACCTTCTGCTTTGATTTGGTGAAGTTACTTGTCTTCTCTGTACATTTCAAATTCCAGGATCCTTTACATTTCCTGTGTTTTTCTTCTTTTCCCCTTGTCCCCCTGCCCTTGAACTGCAGTGCAAAAAAAAAAAAAAAAAAAAAAGATTAAAAAAAATCCTACAGAATAAAAAATTTTCCACAAGTTTGAACTGAATCTGGCATCATTTATACCTGAACAGCTATAGTTGACTCTGTGGCCGGAAATGGTTTGCTTCAACACCTGAAGTTTTTTTTTTTTTTTGGAATGACCTTGTTTTAATGGTCCGATTTGAACAAATCCTGAGTTCTTGCTGAAAGGCATACAGGAGACACCTCATTTCTCTAACTGGTGACAGGAGTTTATGAAGTCTGGGCTGGTCCAGTGAGGCAAAATTAAAGAAATGAATAGAAGTTTCCAGTTTGGCCAAGCCCCCGGCAGGGGTGAAGCTCAGGGCTCACATACCATCCTTGTGATTAGGAGAAGAAGGCTTCCTGGAGGAGGTGGTGCTTCAAAACAGCAGCTAGAGAACGAGAAGGTGTGTGTCCGGGAAGACCTTCCAGGTACAAGAAGGGGCATGGAGGCAGATCGGCTGTCAGCAGAGCAAGGAGGCTTTGAGTAGATTGTCTTGAAAGGGACCGAAAAGAATGTTCAAGGTAAAGGAATACGGACAACGCGTCAGAGCCCATGGCCTGATGCAGGACTCAGAAACAGGTGAGAATCCACCCAGTGCACAGGTGTGCACGCACACGTGTGGTGTGGGTGGGTGCACAGGTGCACATTAGCAACGTTAGTCTTAAGCTCCACGCTGGTGTTTCAGAGACAAGCAGGCATCAGACAGACAATTCACATCACCATTCCCTTAGGGTCTTGAAGGACATAGCAATAGCGCTTTCTGGAGATGTGGGGGAAGAAAAGCAGGAATGAACAAGGAAGGCACCTTCTGGGCTGAGACACCCTGTCCACTGCAGGAATTTCAGTTTTTCCCAGGGAGCAGCGAGCTGCTGTAATGGGAAGGAAGAAACACTTAACATCTCCAAGCCTTGTTATTCTCTGTGAAATGGGTCCTGCTGGGGTGCCTTCAGTCAGAATGGGAGAGTATTCTTAACTCCTCAAGACTAGGGGGTATGAACTCAGGTCATCTATTTAGTTTAGCTCAGTTTGGTCACTGAGTCATGTCTGACTCTTTGGGACACCATGGACTGCAGTACGCTGGACTTCCCTGTCCATCACAAACTCCCGGAGCTTACTCAAACTCATGCCCATTGAGTCGGTGATGCCATCCAACCATCTCATCCTCTGTTGTTTGCATCTCCTCCTGCCTTCAGTCTTTTCCAGCATCAGGGTCTTTTCAAATGAGTCAGTTCTTTGCATCAGGGGGCTGAAATATTGGAGTTTCAGCTTCAGCATCAGTTCTTCCAATGAATATTCAGTACTGATCTCCTTTAGGCTGGACTGATTGGATCTCCTTGCAACCCAAGGGACTCTCAAGAGTCTTCTCCAACACCGCAGTTCAAAAGCATCAATTCTTTGGTGCTCAGCTTTCTTTATAGTCCAACTCTCACATCCATACATGACTACTGGAAAAATCAAAGCTTTGACTAGACAGACTTTTGTCAGCAAAGTAATGTCTCTGCTTTTTAATATGCTGTCTATGTTGGTCATAGCTTTTCTTCCAAGGGGCAAGCGTCTTTTAATTCCGTGGCTGTAGTCAATACCTGCAGTGACTTTGGAGCCCCCAAAATAAAGTCTGTCACTGTTTCCACTGTTTCCCCATCTATTTGCCATGAAGTGATGGGACCAAATGCCATAATCTTAGTTGTCTGAATGTTGAGTTTTAAGGCAATTTTTTCACTCTCCTTTCACTTTCATCAAGAGGTTCTTTAGTTCCTCTTCACTGTCTGCCATAAGGGTGGTCTCATTTGCATATCTGAGGTTATTGATATTTCTCCCAGCAATCTTGATTCCAGCTTGTGCTTCATCCAGTCCATCACGACGTACTCTGCATAGCTGACAATGTATAGCCTTGACGTACACCTTTCTCTATTTGGAACCAGTCTGTTGTTCCATGTCCAGTTCTAACTGTTGCTTCTTGACCTGCATACAGATTTCTCAGGAGGCAGGTCACGTGGTCTGGTATTCCCATTTCTTTAAGAATTTTCAACAGTTTGTTGTGATCCACACAGTCAACGGCTTTGGCGTAGTCAATAAAGCAGAAGTAGATGTTTTTCTGGAACTCTCTTGCTTTTTCCATGATCCAGTGGATGTTGGCAATTTGATCTCTGGTTCCTCTGCCTTTTCTAAAACCAGCTTGAACATCTGGAAGTTCACGGTTCACGTATTACTGAAGTCTGGCTTGGAGAATTTTGAGCATTACTTTCCTAGCTTGTGAGATTGAGTGCAATTGTGCAGTAGTTTGAGCATTCTTTGGCATTGCCTTTCTTTGGGATTGGAATGAAAACTAACCTTTTCCAGTCCTATGGCCACTACTGAGTTTTCCAAATTTGCTGGCCTATTGAGTGTAGCACTTTCAGAGCATCATCTTTCAGGATTTGAAATAGCTCAATTGGAATTTCATCACCTCCACTAGTTTTGTTTGTAGTGATACTTCCTAAGGCCTACTTGATCTCACATTCCAGGATGTCTGGCTCTAGGTGAGTGATCACACCATTGTGATATTGGACTTATCTGGTGGCTCAGATGGTAAAGCGTCTGCCTACCATGTGGGAGACCCAGGTTTAATCCCTGGGTCGGGAAGATCCTCTGGAGAAGGAAATTGCAACCCACTAGAACCACTGTGATATTACTATCCACCTATTAGTCCTATTAGGTCACCTACTGGTTCAGGTCAACCTGTTGGTTCAGGTCAAACTATTAGGTCAACCTATTGGTTCAGGTCACAGAGTGAAACCTCTATCCCTGTTACTTAGCATCACCCTCTCCCCTCTGCTGGCTGCCTGTAGACACAGTGTCATGTAAGGGGGTTTTCTGTTGAGCTTCTGATGCCCGGGGCTCTCAGGGTTGTGGGTGGAGCATCAGGTCATCAGAAGGCCTCATAGAAGAGCCTGAGTATACAGGCATGCTAAGTCATTTCAGTTGTGCTGGATTCCTTGCGACTCTATGGACTGTAGCCCACCAGGCTCCTCTGTCCATGGGATATCCCAGGCAAGAATACTGGAGTGGGTTGCCATGCCTTCCTCCAGGGGATCTTCCTGACCCAGGGATCGAACCTGCATCTCTAATGTCTCCTGCATCAGCAGGTGGGGTCTTTACCACTAGTGCCACATGGGAAGCCCATATGATATGTAGCACTAAGGAAGCAGTGATATGTTAAGAAGTATTTCAGCTAATGAATGAATGAATGGAGAATTTGACTGTCACCATTTTGCAAACACCTACGAATTAATGTGGGTGCAGTTTAAATTTACTCCCTCTGGATCTAACTGCCTGTTTACACAAAATGCATGCTTCCTGTTAAAGACACTTTAGGTAATTCCAAAGTGCCTGAAACTGCAAAATCCAGACTAGGGAAAATTGTATACGTCAAATACCCTAGTCTCTTCAATCCAAGTCTGTGAGAAGAAAGAAAGATTTGAAAGGAGAATCGTTGAACCTAGGTAGACAAATCAACCAAATGGACCAACATTCCTGAAAAAATATGAATGCTATAAAACTTTTGATATATTAAGGATTTACTGTGCATTTTGAAAACTGAAAGTGGTATTAGGATTACGCTTTAAAAAAAATCCTTTCTCTGGAGGTAGATACTGAAATATTTATAAATGACTCATGTCTAGAATTTGCTTCAAATTGTTCTGGGGCTGGGGAGAAATGAATGGGGTAAAGATGAAACAAGATTGGCCATGTATTGATAATTTTTGAAGTTAGGTGATAGATACAGTAAGTGAGTCACTATAGTCTTCTGTCTATTCTTTGATTTGCTCAAAAATTTCCATAATGAAAGCTTAAGAAAAAATTGGAAGCAGCCAAGATATTCTTAAATGGGGTGGGCAAAAAGATAAATAAGCTGTGGCCCATGCAGACAGTGAAATATTATTCAGCACTGAAAAGAAATGAGCTATCAAACCATGAAAAAACGTGGAGGAACTTGAAGTGCATGTCACTAAGTGTAAGAAACCAGTCTGAAAAGGCTGCGTATGTTTAATTCCAACTACATGACAGTCTGAAAAAGGCACAGCTATGGAGACGGAACCCAGAGGATGATTCAGGGCTGTGAAAACAGTATGAATGGCACTTACTGCATTTGTCCAAACCTGCAGAATATACAGCACCAGGCATGAACTCTACTGTAAACTGCAAACTTTGGGAGACAGTGTCGGGTCATTGCAGCTTCATCAATTGTAGCAAATTTAACAAATGTGCCACTCTGTTGGAGGACGTTGAGAGAAGAGGGTAGGAACAGGGGGTGTGTGCAAAATTTCTGTAACTTCTCAATTGTGCTGTGAACCTAAACTACTCTGATAAGTAAGATCTTAAAATACACAGACATACACAATGCAATATCATTGGTCATTAGAGAAATACACATTAAAACCACAATGAGATACTATTGCACACCTGTTAGGTGGGCAAACAATAATAATAAAGGACAACCCTAGATTGTGGAGCAACTGGAACTCTCACAGCACTGCAGGAGTGCTAAGTGTTACACAGGCGCCTTGGAGATGGAACTTAGCAGTTTCTGTAAAGTTAAACACACACCAACCTTATGATGAGCAATCCCATATCTGGGCATTTACCCAAAAGAAATAAATACATGTTCACACAAAAACCTGTATGCAAATGTCTATAGACCCTTGATTCAATATTTCTCAAAACTGGTAACAATCCAAATGTCCTTCAGCTGATGAATGAATAACCACATGTTGTCCTTCCATTGGAAAGGAATTCTCATTGGAAAAAAACCCTATTCTGGGAAAGACTGAAGGCAAAAGAAGGGGGAGCAATAGAGGATGAGATGGTTAGATAGCATCACTGACTCAATGGACATGAGTCTGAGCAAACTCCGGGAGATAGTGAAGGACAAGGGAGCCTGGAGTGCTTCAGTCCATGGTGTCATAGAGTCAGACATGACTTAGCCACTGAACAACAGTCTTTCCATGCAATGGCATTTTACTCACCAAGAAAAAAAGGAATGCACATTTGATCCACACAAGGGCATGGTAAATCACCCAAGCATCATGCTAAAAACAGAAGCAGCCTGACTCTACAGGCTACATCAAAGTGACTCCATTTTTATGACATTCTCAAAAAGACAAAAGAATGGTCCCAGTGGGTGGGAGTGAGGTCAACTGCCAATGGGTAGGGAGGAATTTTAGGGGGGTGATGGAGCTGTTCTGTATCTTGGTGGTGGTGCTGGTTACAACATGGTATGATGTCTTGAAACTCCTAGAACTGTCCATTTTAAAAGGGTGCTTGTGTGCATGTTCAGTCTCTTCAGTCATGTCCAACTCTCTGGGATCCCATGGACTGTAGCCCACCAGGATCCTCAGAATCCATGGGATTCTCCAGGCAAGAATACTGGAATGGGTTGCCATGCCCTCCTCCAGGGGATCTTCCCGGGATCAAACCCACATCTCCAGAGGCTCCTGCACTGAAGGTGGATTCTTTACTGCTGATCCACCAGGGAAACCCTTAACGGTGAATTTGCTCTATGTAAATTAACTAGATTTTTTTTTTTTAATTTCAAATGCAAATCATTGTGAGAGATAACAGTGGGCTAAAAGCCAATGACATTAAAATGAGGTCAATTGGCCAACAACTGCCAGCAATTGGTGTTCTGACCCTTCCTGATTTTGGAGAGCAAATGTTAAGGATGGTGGAGTGCCCGGGGCTCCAGAAGGAAAGAGAGAGTGGGGGAAGGGAGGGGACAGGCTGGGGGCCAGCTGGTGGGGGTTCCTTGGGAGACCCGGCAGGCCCCAATCCAGTCCCTAGGGGCACTTGAATAAGCCATTCATTTGCTAATGATTCTTTGGGAGCAGCTTACCGGGAGCCCTGGTGTTCAACCCCCAGCCCCACATACCTCCCCTGCTCATTAAATTCTTTTCCTTGATTTGCTAGAAAAATATTCCGAGACCAAATGATACGTCACAGGTGCACTGAGTCCTGTGACTCAGTCCTGTTTCAGCGCAAAACCAGATGCGATTTTGTCCTAAAATTCTTTTTCCTGGTGTTTGCACATGCAGTGCCACGTGGCAAGAGAATGCGGGACCCAGAGTCTGAATTCTGGGGCTTTGGTCCAGGACATACCCATGGTGGACATTGTTGACCAGCTTCAGTTTCATCACCCGTCGAATGGAAATTGTCGTTCTGAGCAATAATGTACTTTCTGTATTTTTAAGTGGTTTGTTATCTGAAAAATGTTATTTACATGGGAAAGCACTGGTGGGGACCTGAATCCCCTGAGTCGTGACCTGGGCTCCCCCCACCCTCTCCGGATGGCTCAGACCTTTGTTCTACAGCTCTTACATCTGGGATATGATACGCGCCTTCTTGGGATGGGGAGGGGGGATCCCAATTCCCACTAATGCAGCCCCTAACAATGGCTTCGATGAAAGAGATAAGGGAAGAGGCCAGAGGGTCTCCGGAAAGAAAGGGAGCTTGTAGCTTTTCAAGTTCAATGAGGCTTAGGAGGTTGGAGGGCTCTTCACATAAAGGCCTGTTGAAAAGAGCTCCCCTGATTCAAAGCCCAGGCTTTCCCAGACCCCTGACCACTTGCAGCCGTCCGGAGGGACATGCGTGTACTGTGTGTCAGCTTCCCTTCTCCATCACTTTTCCACCCCAAGCCTGGACCCCAATTTGTAAGGACCCAAAGGGATCACCTGCAAGGTCTGACTGGCAGCAGCTTGGGAACCCCAGGCAGCAGGTGCAGCCTGCATCACCGTCCCAGTTCAGGACTTGATGTATGCAAATGCTGGGGCCAGGGGGCCAGAGAACAATGCGGCATCCTTAATCCCCCTGGGCGAGGGAGGGGGGAGCCTTGGTCCACACCCCTCCCCCCTGCTGAAGCCTCTGAAGGAAGGAGATCTTCCTGCACCCGCCCTGCTCCCTTCAAAGCATGCAGCCCAGAGGCAGCCCTGGCTCCAACAGAGATGCCTGGGAGGTTCAGCCCAGTGCCCTGGGCCTGCAAGGGGACCCTCAGTGGTTCCTGCTTTTTGGTGAAAATGAGCAAACCCTGGAGGGGGCAGGGAGCCTGAGGAGGTCTAATGCTGCTGTGCAGGCCTCAGCCTCCAAGTCAAAGTGAAAGTGTTAGTTGTTCAGTCGTGTCTGACTCTTTGTGACCCCATGGACTGTAGCCCACCAGGCTCCTCTGTCCATGGGATTTCCCAGGCAAGAATACTAGAGTGGATTGCCATTTCCTTCTCCAGGGGCTCTTCCCAACCCAGAGATGGAAGCCGGGTCTCTTGCATTGCAGGCAGATTCTTTACTGTCTGATCCATCAGGGAAGGGGAAACCCAGCATTTGTGATTTCTTCCACTGAAGCAAAAGCCAAGCTCTTACCCTGCTGGCCTGAGCACTTGGGCCAGTCACTCTCCTCTTGGTGACCGAGGCAGCCCTGCCTCTCTGAGGACCCAAAGCAGAAGGAAGGTGGCTTCTATCTGATAGGTATGGATTATCACCACTGCCACCAAGGGGACCAGGGTTTCTGTCCCCACCTTATGTCATGAAAGCCCTCATTCACATCCACTCTTTAAACTTTGCAGGTCGGTACTCTGTCTCCATTTTCAGATGGAAAATCCATGGTCCCAGATTGTAACTCCCCCGCCCCCCTACCCCCCCACCCCCCTACCCCCCCACCCCCCCACCCCGCCCCAAATTGTGCCTCCCAGGTCCTCTTCACACCACAGAGGAACTCAGCCTTCTGAGTGCATCTACTTTAGTCTTGGGCTAGAAGAAGTGTGATGCAATCTACATACAAATGAGGAATGTTTTACAGGAGCCTCATGTTGTTCAGATTCTGCTAATATTTGCCGTTCTTTCTTTCTCCTTCCCGACGTTTTTGAGGCCCTTTCTTTCACTAAACTCCAGCCTCAGGTGACTACCAGTACCCGGCTCTGATGCTGTTCACAAAAGCTCCCTGGATTCTGGCTCTGTTCTGGGGCACGGCTCCCTTCAAGTGAGGAGGAGGTGCATTGTTAGGTAAAGCTGGAGGCTCCCTCCAGGCCTGAGATTCCGTGACTCCAGAGAGGTCCCTAGCTGTGCCATAATCCCACGGCATGTGTGTCTGCTGTCGAATGCCACTTTAGCTCTACCCCCGGGACAGGAACAAAGCTTGGATTGGTGGTTTTTGAAAGACAAGACTAAACATTCCCCTTTCTGTTTTCTTATCTCCGGGAAGATTCGTTTCTTAGGCGCTCTGAGCCTGACTGCATTTAGGAAGAGCTGTGGGCTGGCTCTGGGCTCTGGCACTTGGGCACAGGGACCCTCTTCTGGACACCATGGCTATGTCCGAGCTTGAGTCCATCCAGTGGCATGTGGAATTACTCCGATGTCCTTTTTCCTCTACCAAGAGCTTCAGAAATGCCAAAGGCACCGCCTACTTGCCCTCCTGCCATGGAGAGAGTCCGGTTCATTACTTTCTAATGTTTTCAGATTCAAATGATTGTGTCAATTAGCAATAGGAAATCACCATTAGGTCATCTTTCCTATGCTCTCAGGGGCTGAAGCAGGATCAATGTACGTTCTCCAGCCCTTTGTTCTCCCTTGTGTTAAATAATGTAAGGAACAGGGCTTCTGTTCCTGAGAGAGTATTACATATTCTAATAGATTTTTCCCAGTTAAGAAGGCCTTTCATCTTTGGCCCAAAGTTTCCTTTCTTGAAATTCACTTCAGGACTTCGTTCTTCGGGTCTCTTTTCCACGGCAGCCTGTCCCTTCTGGGATTTAGACCCTAAAGATGCATTTTGTAGGACTGGTTCTCTGGTAAGTGAGATATACAAGCCTGCCCAGGACGGGAAACAAGTCCAAGTGGACCAGATCTTTCCTTCCTGCTGTTACACAAATAAGTGAAATAATTATAGAAACAATCACAGAGGCAAACGAGTGGATGATACTGACCCAGAACTCTGGGGTGCTGTGGGCCAAAGGTCCCACTGAGATTTTTCTCTAGATTTTCTTATGATTCAAACAATGTAACTTGTTCTGTGTCCTTCAGAAGGACCTGACACGCCACTTAGAAGCACCTCTTTTCCTTGCTCAGCCACCTCTTTCTGTACCAACACCACCTGGTTCCATCCAAGGATGAAGGAGGCGGTTAGGGAATCAGGAGCTCTTAGGGGCTGTGAGCGGAAGCGCCTTCTTACTGAGGATTCAGAGGATGTGGCCTTTTCAGCCCCTGTTCAGAGACCAAAACCAAAAAGATCTCATTTTTCAGAGGTGCCCATGAAGCAAAGACTATAGGTGCTTAGCTCAACTCTATGCTTCTGGCTGGTTCTACAGAAAATTGGGAAATCATTTGCAAATCTGGCCAGAACTCTTCTGGACTCTTCCCTCAGTACTTTTCTCAACTCCTGGCAACCTGGCTGGAGACGCCCCGTCCCCCAAAGTCCTGCCCACCGCTCCCACCCCTGTGCACCTCCCCTTTCAGATTTCTCCCCTTTCTTGGCTCTTGACTTCCAAGCCACTGAAAGGGATTCTGGTATGTTAATTCAAGGTCAAGTTCTCCTTGGGCAAAGCGTGTGGCTACTTTCCGTCCTCAGCCGCTTGCACAAGACTTGTCTGTGCAAAGTAGGCGTTCATTTCAGGTGTGTTAATTAGAAGAGGGAGTACTATTTTTCGTAAAGATTTCAAAGACGTGGCTCACTCCTTCAGCTTCCTTCCTGTCATTCCTCTATCCCTCCTTCCTTCCCCCTTTCTCTTCCGGTCTTTCTCCTTTCTCAATGTCTAGTCTTTATTTCTCTTCCTAGAAATATTGTTGAATGCTTTAGCAACACCTTTTTAAAATGTTTTTTTATTAATATTTTAAAATTTTGTTTATTCTTAATTGGAGGATAATCACTTTATAATTTGGCTTGATCTCTCTCATATATCAACATGAATCAGCCATAGGTATACATATGTCCCCTCCCTCTTGAATCTCCCTCCCACTCCTCCAGCCCATCCCACCCCTCTAGGTGGTCACAGAGCATTGGATTTGAGCTCTCTGGGTCATACAGCAAATTCCCACTGGCTGTCTATTTTTCATATGGTAATGTGTATGTCTCAATGCTCACCTCTCAGTCCGTCCCACCCTCTCCTTCCCCCACTGAATCCACAGTCTGTTCTCTAAGTCTGCATCTGCATTGCTGCCCTGCAAATAGGTTCATGGATACCATCTTTCTAGATTCCATGTAAATGCATAATATGCAATTTGTTTTTCCCTTTCTGACTTCTAGGGATTCAGAAGAAAACAAGATGAACACAGAACTTTTCTGAAACTTGTATCTGTTGGGGAAATACCACAACCAAGTTATTGCAGGAGTGTGTGAGATAAACTCAGAGCGTGGCCTTGCTGGGAAGAGCATCCCCTTGGCAGAGAGAGAGTAACAATGCGGGGAGGGGGAGAAGGAGGGACTTCCTCAGGATTGGTGACCTGGTAACCTCTCTGAAGTGACTTTTGAGCTGAGAGTTGACCAGCAAGAAGCAGTCACCTTTGTGAAGCGCTGGGGGCAGAGAGGGCTGGGGCTTCCCAGCTGGTGCTAGTGGTAAAGAACCCGCCTGCCAATGCAGGAGATGTAAGAGATGCAGGTTTGATCCCTGGGTCAGGAAGGTCCCCTGGAGGAGGGTGTGGAACCCACTCCAGTACTCTCACCTGGAGAATCCCATGGACAGGGGAGCCTGGCAGGCTATAGTCCATGGGGTCGCGGAGAGTCGGACACATCTGAAGCGACTTAGCACGGGGGCAGAGTGCCAGTCAGACTCTAAAGTGGGGTGATAAACATCTTTGGAAGGGGGAGAAGGTGGGGAGCACTTAGGAAATTAATAGGAGGCAACCAGCTGGTGTGCACTGAGCTGACGGTTAGACCTCGTCAGGACCTGTTACATCGACGTGAAGCCTTGCGGGCCCTGGAAACAAGGATGCCCTTTAATTAGAAAGATAACCATTCACTGTTGTCATGCGCCTGTCCTGTCCCTGCTCTGGGCGTTATATTAAGTGTAGCTGTGTTACAAATTGCTCCAGGCTTAGTGCCTTAAAATAATGATCCTGTATGATCTCAAAATCTCTGGGCTCAGGAATTCAGAGGCCCTCACTGGGCAGTCCATCCCAGGGTCTCCAACTCTGCTCCTTGAAAGGCTCCATGGGGGCGGGAAGACCTCTTCTCCAGACAGTTCACTCCTGTGACTGGCGCTGCCCACGGTCAAAGACCTCAGTCCTCAGCCATGTGAAGTCCTCTCTGGGGCTGCTGGAGTGTCCTGAGGACATGGTGACCAGATTCCTCGAGTGTGAGTGACCTGAGGAACCTCGGCCAAGCTGTGAGGTCTCCCTTGGCTAGACCTCAGAAGTCACACGTCCCTATTTCTACAGCATCCTCTAGGATACACAGGTCAGCTTTGGGGTCAAAGGGCACGGATAAGGGAGGTGAGGGGCATTAAGAACCAACCACAGGTCTCCTTGCTTATCTGTGCTTAGTGATGTTTATGCTGGATAATTCCCAGAGTCTTTTCTAAGCCTACCATTTTTGGGTGATAACTTCATGAATATTCCTGTTCTCATAGGATTCTGGTTTTAATTAGGTCATCCCTCTGCTCTGATGGAAGGGCATGAGAAGATGGAGGAGAGGACTTGGATGAAGCTCATAGTCCCCTCAAATCAGACCACAAGAGATGCTTCTAGGCTTACACTAGAGCTGACACAATCCTGGCTGCAGAGAGTAAAAGAATTAAGCTGTCGAGCTTTATGACTCACCTCATAGGATGGACTTGGCAAGCCTGAGCTCGCTGAATATTCCAGGGCACCAAGGTTGTCTTCACTGGGGCTTCTCCAAGCCACATACATACCAGTGTTATCAGCGGGGAATTGTTATGAGGGGGCAGCCTGACAATGTGGCATTGTCCTATGGGATTTATGGCCAGGTTTTAACAAATGACCCTTTATCCCATGTGTTTTTCCCTGTTCGATCTGCGTCAGTGCAGGCTCGAGGGGGATGTTTGGGAACACCTGTTTTTCTGTTGTGTCTCCAATATTTCTTGGTACATCTTTCCACTCTTGATTGGCACTGTTCTGGCAGGGTCCTGAAGATGGAATGTTGTTGTAGGGGAGCCTGGGGGAGTTGGCAGGGGCAGTCCTGGTGGCAGCTGTGATTTGTGGCAAAGAATATTCCAGAGTTGAATTTGCCCCAGCAAAGCTCCTACTGCAGCTCAGAGTGGGATGGAATGATGGTGTCAAAATCTGGAGAAAGGAGAAGAGGGTATTGTGTATCATCCAAGGTTAAGGAAGGAAAAAATTTCTTTTGAAAGTTACAAAAACATTCTTAAGGAAATTCTTTGTTAAATCACTAGGATTTGTCTGAAAACCTGGGTTCAAATCCTAGTGTTTTATTCTCTGTCTTATATCTATGTCTTGGAGCTTCCCTGATAGCTCAGTTGGTAAAGAATCCGCCTGCAGTGCAGGAGACGCCAGTTCGATTCCTGGGTCTGGAAGATTCCCTGGAGAAGGGATAGGCTCCCCACTCCAGTATTCTTGGGTTTCCCTTGTGGCTAAGCTGGTAAAGAATCCGCCTGCAATTCGGAAGACCTGGGTTCGATCCTTGCTTTGGGAAGACCCCCTGGAGAAGGGAACAGCTACCCACTCCAGTGTTCTGGCCTGGAGAATTGCATGAACTCTATAGTCCATGGGTCACAAAGACTGAGCGACTTTCACTTTCACTTCACTTTGGTACCTGTTGCTAGTGAGACTTCCAGCTATGTTATTTGTCCTATGTCTGGTCTGCTTCCCTCACTGAGAATAAGCTCCTCAAGGGTAGGCACCTACATTTAAAAATCCAGAGGTGCCCTGGGTCCTTTTAGCGGGGCAAGCCACCCCTTTTGCTCCTGGGTTTTAGGGTGGGTAAATCACCATTTGGGACTTATAGGGCACCTTTGGGTCCCTCTGACTTGCTCCTTCCCTCTTCCCACTGAGGATGAAGAAGAATTAGAGAAAAGAAACCAGTTCAAAGTGACTTTTTGCTGTCTCACATAGGAGCTCAGCATAGTGCTCTGTGATGACTCAGAGGGGCTGGATGGCAGGTAGGTGGGAGGGAAGCTACAGAGGGAGGGGACAGGTGTGTACTTACAGCTGATTCACTTTGCTGTACAACAGAAACTAACGCAACATTGTCAAGAAATTCTACGATGCTGGCAAGTCAAAATGCAGGAAGTGGTAAAATATGGTCATGTCTCAGGCTTTTTAAAACCTACTTTGGCTACTCTGTTTCCAACAATTTTCAACTTTTAGATTCATTTTCAGCCTTGCAAAATTAAGATAGCAGAGCCACTCAGCCATTTATTCTTCTGACAAATAGTAGCTCAACAGCTAATGTCGATACCCATCCTTGGGACTGTGTCATGATAGAAACAAAACACCATCCCTGTTTTCTCGGAGCTTCAAGTCCATGCAGTCTTTCTCAGAAGAGTATTTTTAGAGACATAAAATAAAATAGATAAGATTAAAACATAAAATGAATTACAATAGTATGGATACTGTTACTAAACTATTTTAAAAGCTGCAATGTTGCGCAGTTAGTTGCTCAGCCATGTCCAGCTCTTTACCCCAATGGACTATATATAGCCCACCAGGCTCCTCTGGCCATGGAATTCTCCAGGTGAGGATACTGGAGTGGGTTGCCATGCCCTCCTCCAGGGGATCTTCCTGACCCAGGGATCAAACTCATGTCTCCTGCATTGCAGGCAGTCTCTTTACTGTCTGAGCTACCAGGGAAGCCCCACAATGTAGTAATAGATGTAATTTTTAATTAATGTATTAAATGACAGTTCTGATGAGAAAGAAAAATTCTATGATAAACCAAAATGGAAAAGAATATTAGGAAAAGAATGTAACAAATGTATAACCGAATCGCTTTGCTGTATAACAGGAATTAACAACATTGTAAATCAACTATCCACGCACTGTGCAGTGCTCAGTCACTCAGCCGTGTCTGACTCTTTGACTCCATGGGCTGTAGCCCACCAGGCTCCTTCGTCCATGGGATCCTCCAGGCAAGAATACTGGAGTGGGTTGCCATTTCCTCCGCCAGGGAGTCTTGCTGACCCAGGGATGGAACCCAGGTCTCTCATATCTCCTACTTTGGCAGGAGGGTTCTTTACCACTAGTGCCACTTGGGAAGCCCGTAAATCAATTTTGCTTCAATAAAAATAAATAAGAAAGAAAGATCTTTATTGGAGTTCTGAAAAAGATTTGTGGCAGGGGGTGCGGTCCTAAAAGAGAATGTGGCCTCTGTCCCAGGGCTGAGGCTAGGCGGGGAAGCAGTGCCTAGGAGTGCTGATGTAAAAATTACTCAAGCAGCCTGCTGGGGTGGGATCATTTCAACTTGGGTGTTTAAAAGTGCCTGAATGGTGCACGCAAGGAGCTCATCAGATCCCAGCGAAGGCTGGCATGGCACACTCTGAGATGCTCTCAAGGGATTTAAGTCTTGTGCCCTGGAATGTTCCCCTTTCCTGTTTCCATCCTGATGAGTGAGCAAAATGGCTCTGGGCGAAAAAAAAAAAAAAAAAAGCACCCTTCCGTTTGGCAACTGCACCAAATCATGGATAGAAAATAGTATTTTAGATGTAATTGGTACCTTTTTAGATTGATAGAGACCAAGAGAGTTCATATTTATTTTGGGTAAAAAAAGAAAAAGACATGAATTCAATGGAAATAGGTGTGTTATTGAACCAGCCCCTGGGACCCAGCACACAAGAGAATTAAATTCTAGTTGCTGACAACCTAATGTGTCTTTCCTCTCTGGTCATAAGCTTTAGGAGAATGAATCCAGGGTTGAAAAGCTTTCCCTCTTATGGGATAGTTCCCCTTTGTAAGGGTGCAGAGATAGTAAGACACCTTGACTAGTCTCTTTTGTACTGCAGAGGTTACCAGGATACCCGGGCAATCAATTACAGAATATTTTGGCTGGGCTGGCTGGAGGTGTCCCATTCTTGTGGGTGAATAGAACCATCCCTACCCTGGTAAGAGGACTTTTTGGGAGGGGAAAGGGGATGCTCTTAGCTCTTTTGATGTGAGGTCCAAAGTTATTATAACCCATTCAATGGGCTGAGGTTGTCCTGTTGGGGCCAGTTGTCAGAAAATGTGCTCATGGTCTTGGAAGAGAAATTATCGTAAGAGAGGACACTCTTGTCTAGTGACCCCTAGCTTAATAGTAAGTATCTAGTGACCCCAAGAAGAAGGCTCAGGTGTCATGGTGAAATAGCTTCTGCTCTGGGGCTTCCGTAGTGGCTCAGACGTTAAAGAATCTGCCTGCAGGCCAGGAGACCTGGGTTGGATCCCTGGGTTGAGAAGATCCCTTGGAGAAGGGAATGCCACCCACTCCAGTATTCTTGCCTGGGAAGTCTCATGGACAGAGGAGACTGGCGGGCTCTATAGTCCATGGGGTCACAAAGAATCAGATAACGACTGAGGGACGAACACTTTCACTTCACTCGGCTTCCTGGAATAAAGACTACACATTTGGGGAAGCATATGCCATTTTTTTGGCACTTGCTTGCATTTATGCTTTATATTCTAAAAGAGCTGCAGTGTTGGAAGCCTAGATCAACTCCTGAGGATCCACCCAAAACGTGTGCAACTCTTCGTCAAACCCTGAGAGCAACAGCTCTGCACCAGCCGGAGACAGGACCCTTCCACTCCACAGGCCTCCCAGACCAGGCCTGGGCTTCTTACCAATGAGGCGTTTGTGAGCAGCACAGAGTCCTCTACGGCAGGCAGATTTCTTCATGGTTTGGGGACTTAACCACGGGAAGGAGAGAAAAAATGCCCTTCTTTCAATTTGTGCTATAAGCCCTGGGAGTCGTAATCTGGACACGGAAGAAATATGATCTGAAGTCACACCCTCAGGCATTGAAGTGGGGCGTATCAATTATCCTTGACTGTGGAGCAGCCAGATTGCCCAAAGGCAAGTTTAATCAAGAGAGAGAGAGAGAGAGGCACACGCTCCCAGGAGCCCTCCACCATCTTTTCCTTTACAACATTTTCTAACAGCAGGAGCTTTCAAATATTCCCTGACAGATCAAGAATGATGAAAGACGGACTGTGTGCCAGGCACAGAGGTGTTTGGGAAAATCCCTGCCCCCATGGAGCTGACACTCTAAAGGAGGGAAACAGATAATAAGGAGTTAAAATATTACGTAAGTTAAGTATACAGTATGTTGGAGATGGGAAATAGTGGAGCAGTTGAGGGAAAAGACACAGACCAGGTAGGTAGGGGAGCTGGCAGACTGCAATTTTAGGAAAAAAAAAACAGGTCTTATTGAGCAGGTGCTATGTGAGCAAAGATGTGAAAGAGGTGTTGGGAGGGCGAAGGGAAGGGGGATTTATGCAGTCAATAGCCACTGCGAAGGTCCTTGAGCAAGAGTGTCAGGGATAACTGATGGACAGCAAGGTGCCCAGTGTATCTGGAGCCAAGGGAAGGAGGAGATTGTTGGGAGATGGGCTGGTGGGGGATGGTGGTGAGGGGCGCATGGTGTCAGACCATGCAGGGTCTTGCAGGTCATAGAAAGCCCGTGGGCTCCCAGAAATCATCACTGGAGGATTTTAAACAGAGGGTAGTGTGTTTCTTTATATTTGAAAACTGCATCACTCCCTCTCTGGTGCTCAAGAATATTGGGGGTGGGAAGAAGCCTGGAAGCAAGGAGCCCAGTGAGAGGTAATTGCAGTGACCCAGGAGAGAGAGGCTGGGAGTCTGGGCCAAGTGGTGGCTGTGGAGATGAGATAGGGGTGGGGGGAGAATCCCATGGGCAGAGGAGCCTGGCAGGCTACAGTCCATGGGGTCACAAAGAGTCAGACATGACTTAGCGACTAAATAACAAATAGCCAGTCACACTGACAAATCAAGAGAGATACTTCAGGAGAGAGGCCTTTTTTTTTTTTTGAACAAAGAGCCCCCGATTTTTATTTTGGACAGGACTCTAAACATTTTGTCACTGGCCCTGGTGGGAACTCATCTATGGACAGAAGTGTCTCCCACCTACTCCCCTGCCCCAACACCAGCTCCGAGGAGCCTGGCTTGAAGGACCACAAGTCCACAGGCCCCTGAGAGCTGAGAGCTGCTCTTGGGGAGATCTGACCCAACGGAAGGTGCCGGGACTGTAGCTCTGCAGCCGGAATCCTGACTGACTGCTTCCAGACGGCCAGGCTGCTGTCAGAGCAGGATAATGAGCAGTTCCTTCTGAGGACGAGCAAAGCCCAGGCAGGAAGGACGGTCGTTAGCAGCTCTCCTGTGGATACACTAAGGCCAGCACAACCGTCTGCAGACAAGTAATTTGACTGGGTGTGTTTTGACAGTAAACTCAAACCAGACAGAATTTGGGTGGGGAAGGGGGAGAGAGAATGAGGGAGAAGCCATGAACTTTCCAGGAGAAAATAACTGTTTTCCTTCACGCTCAGGGCTCCAGAGATGAGCTGCAGAGAGCAGGCTTCCTGGGGAGACAGCACGGGCTGATGGGAAACTCCCTGGGTCGAGTGTCAGTCCCTGGGGCCCCCGGTCCATCCCCGTTACAGACCAGCTGAGCCCTGCAGGGCAGTGGTGTCAGCCTTGCTGAGCCCCTGTTAGCATCCTTCTAAGATTTCTGTAACCCTGAACTTACCTGTGTGCTTAGGAGGGAAGGATGGGAAAGGACCTGTGAACCTTAGCCATCACTTTCCTGCCTTACCTCAGACTGGAGGGTTGCCAAGGGAATGGCCCTTGGTTTGGGAGTAAATGGGTGAATGTGCCCACGGACCAGTCAGACTAAGCACATAGGCTGTACCCCGGACACAGCAAGAGTGAGCCAGGTCCCCATCGAGGACTCGTTAAACACCTGCTGCAATTCCTGAAAACCGAAAGGCTTGTTTCATTTTGAGCTCCAGCTGTCTGGACTCATTATCTGCTTTTAGAAATCCACAGATTAGCAAGTGCAGTCAGGCATATTGCCCAGGCATAATAAGGTCAGTCGCCAGGGAATCGAAAAGAGCAGACTAATACTCTCCCTCACAGCTCCTGACAGGTGGTACTCACCTTGGCTGGCTCTGAACCTCACTCCCAGGAGTGTTGTCTACAGGGGTGTCTGTACCTTTGGTCTTTGCTGAGAACTTGCCTTACTGTGGTGTCCAGAGCATCCCTCTGGCTTGTATTATTTCTGTAGTGGTTATTTTCAAAGTAGATTTGCCTCATGCATGTGGGAATCCATCCATCAAACAGTGTTAACTAAGAATCTGCTGTGTGCAAGGAAGATTTTTATTCTGAGGCTATGGGCCCTTGAGAAGATGTCTGAAGTGGTCTTTGTCATGAAGCAGGCTTTCTCAATCTTTTTGTCCTTCAGTTCAGTTCAGTTCAGTCTGTCAGTGGTGTCTGACTCTTTGCAACCCCATGAATCACAGCACGCCAGGCCTCCCTGTCCATCACCAACACCCGGAGTTCACTCAAACTCATGTCCATTGAGTTGGTGATGCCATCCAGCCATCTCATCCTCTGTCATCCCCTTCTCCTCCTGCCCCCAATCCCTCCCAGCATCAGGGTCTTTTTGTCCTTATTGATCCCTTAAGAAGAAAATTTTTCATTTACATTCCCCCCACCAAAAGAAATTAAATTGTGTAAAGAAAAAAATTTCATGAGGGAGGTTGAAAGTTTGAAGAACCACAGACCACTGAGGTATTTAAGATTAATTTCTTACTTTGCAAGAACTTATTTTCCTCCTCTGGGAGGCAATATGGTCCCCATTGAGAAAGATACCATCAAGGACCCACTGGCAAGATCCAGTTGGAAGAGACAAGTGAGAAGGCAGAATAGCTAATAAGACCTCAAAGTTTGGACTCAAACGTCCTGGGTTGACTTAGTACAAATACTTCTGGTCCTCAATTTCCTGATTTGTGAACTGAAACTGGTCCAATGATGGGGCCTTCCTCATCGTGTTACGTAAGGATTAAGTTGGTAATATTTAGAAATTATTTACAAAACAGAAACAGACTCACAGATGTAGAGAATGCATGTATGGTTGCCAGGGGAGAAGAATGAGGAGAAAGGAATGTAAGGGAGTTTGGGATCGACATGCGCACACCACTATATCCGAAATGGATAAGAACAAGAACTACTGTACAGCACAGGGAACTCTGCTCAGTGTTGCGTGGCAGCCTGGATAGGATGGGAATTCGGGGAAGAATGAGTACATGCGTATGTATGGCTGAGTCCCTTTGCTGTCCACCCGAAACTATCACAACGTTGTTAATCGGCTATGCAGCCATGCTTAGTCATGGACTCTATCCCACCAGGCTCCTCTGTCCTAATGCAATATAAAATTAAAAGTTTTTTTTTAAAAATTAGATAATATTTACGTAGTGCTTAGTAAAATGCCTGACATGAAGTAAGCACTAAATGGTAGCTTGGGACCAAAATCTGTATTAATTATCTACTGATGCACAATAAACTGCCCAAACTTAAAACAGCAAATATTTATTATCTCAGGTGGTTTCTGAGGGTAAGGAGTCCACGATGAACTCAATTAGTTGTGGTTGCACACAAAAGGAATAGTCTTGGAGAGGGTCGTTTTCAGCATTGCTAGCATGTATTTTAAGTGACATAAGGACGGCACATCCAAACTCAGCATACTTTCCATACGACAATGCTGAGGATTGTTTGTTCTATTAAATGTGTTCTATCCTGCTTTTGAGGGCCTATGGGAGAAAAGTATAGGAAATGGTTGTGCTTCCTGGGGATAGTTGGTTCAAGAGTGCTACTTAAGAATGCTCTAAATTATGCAATAATCAGATTCACCTTTCTTTTTGGAACAAACAAATATACCAAAACAAATATACCGTACTTTTATACAGTATTCATAGGGTCGCAAAGAGTCGGACACGACTGAGCGACTGAACTGAACTGAACTGATACAGTATAACACATATGCATATTAGCTTCTTGCCTGTGAACTTCCAGATGTTCAAGCTGGATTTAGAAAAGGCAGAGGAACCAGAGATCAAATTGCCAACATCTGCTGGATCATTGAAAAAGCAAGAGAGTTCCAGAAAAACATCTACTTTTGCTTTATTGACTACACCAAAGCCTTTGACTGTGTGGATCACAACAAACTGTGGAAAATTCTTAAAGAGACGGGAATACCAGACCATCTGACCTGCCTCAGGTCAGGAAGCAACAGTTAGAACTGGACATGGAAGAACAGACTGGTTCCAAATAGGAAAAGGAGTATGTCAAGGCTGTATATTGTCACTCTGCTTATTTAACGTATATGCAGAGTACATCATGCAAAATGCCGGGCTGGATGAAACACAAGCTCAAATCAAAATTTCTGGGAGAAATATCAATAACCTCAGATATGCAGATGACACCACCTTATGGCAGAAAATGAAGAACTAAAGAGTCTGTTGAATTGAAAGAGAAGAGTGAAAAAGTTGTTTTAAAACTCAACGTTCCAAAAACTAAGATCATGGCATCTGGTCCCATCACTTCATGGAAAATAGATGGGGAAACAGTGGAAACAGTGAGAGAGTTTATTTTTTGGGCTCCAAAATCACTGCAGATGGTGACTGTAGCCATGAAATTAAAAGACACTTGCTCCTTGGAAGAAAAGTTATGACCAACCTAGACAGCATTTAAAAAGCAGAGACATTCTCTGCCAACAAATGTCCCTCTAGTCAAAGCTATGGTTTTTTCAGTAGTCATGTATGCATATGAGGGGCTACAAAGAAAGCTGAGCACCAAAGAATTGATGCTTTTGAACTATGCTATTGGAGAAGACTCTCGAGTGTCCTTTGGACTGCAAGGAGATCCAACCAGTCAATCCTAAAGGAAATCAGTCCTGATTATTCACTGGAAGGACTGATGCTGAAGCTGAAACTCCAATCCTTCGGCCACCTGATGCAAAGAACTGACTCATTGGAAAAGACCCTGATGCTGGGAAAGATGGAGCAGGGAGGAGAAGGGGATGATAGAGGATACGATGGTTGGATAGCATCACCGCTTCAATGGGCATGAGTTTGGGTAAACTCTGGGAGTTGGTGATGGACAGGGAGGCCTGGCGTGCTGCAGTCCATGGGGTTGCAAAGAGTTGGACATGACTGAGACTGAACTGAACTGAACTGGCTCCACTCGACGTTCCTTTTCCATCTCTTCTTCTCCTAAGTCTTGGTTTGATTTCATACATTCTTGTGAGCTTCCCTAAAGCCTTTCTGGAACAAGACATGAATGCATTTACTAACAGAGAAATACATGTAATAATCATATGTATATGAATACATTTTAAAAATATATCAGTCAAATTTAAGACTGAAATGAAAAGCAATGCCATTTGCAATAGCCCAAAGATAGGAAAACTTAATGAATTATGTGAAAGACTTCTACATTTAAAAATACAAAACATTGGGACCTCCCTGGTGTTTCAGTGGTTAAGACTCTATGTTTCTAATGCAAATGGAGCGAGTTTGATCCCTGGTTTCCTATGCTGCATAATGAGGCCAAAAAATAAAATAAAAGTAACAGTGAGGTTATTAAAAAATACAAAACATTTCTGAGAGAAAGACATGAGTTAGAAGACTCAATATTATTGAGACCATAGTGATACCAAAACCGACCTAGAGACTTTATACCATTTCAAGCACACTGACAGCAGGCAGTTTTGGTGGCAATTGACAAGCTGATTTTAATTTTATATGAAAACGTAGAGGACTTAGAATAGCCTAGAAAATGTTAAGAAATAACATAACTGGAGGACAGAGACTACTAGATTTCCACATTGATTCTCAAGCTACAATGACCGAGACTGTGGTATTGAAGCAAGGGTAGAATTAGAGACCAGTGAAACAGAGGCGCATCCAGAAATAGACCCCAGCAGATGTGGCCAACTGATTATAAGTAAAATCAACAAGATAACTCGTAGGGGAAAATAATTTTCTCAATAAATGGTGCTGAAACAATTAGCTACCCATATGCCGATAAATGAGCTTCCCAGGTTGCACTAGTGGTAAACAAGCTGCTTGCCAGTGCAGCAGCCCGGTGAGACCTGGGTTTGATCCCTGGGTCGGGAAGATCCCCTGAAGGAGGGCATGGCAACCACTCCAGTATTCTTGCCTGGAGAATCCCATGGACAGCGGAGCCTGACAGGCTGCAGTCCATAGAGTTGCGCAGAGTCGGACAGGAGTGAAGCGACTTAGCGTGCATGCCCTCATTCCAATAAACAAGTAGGTAGATTGAGGGATGGCTAGATTGTTGATAGATAGATAAATATCAATCCTTACTTCAAGCTTACTTAAAAATGAACTCCAACTGGATCATAGAACTCAATGAAAGAGCTAAAACCAAAACTTGAGAAAAAAAATGGGAGAAAGCCTTTGACACAAAAAGCACAAATCACAGAGGAAAAGACACATGTTTACCTTCACCATTTAAAGCTGTTGTTCTTCAAAACACACAGTGAAGAAAATCTCAAGGCAAATCCCAGGCTCACTTTTGCAGTAACATTTGGACCCTCCAGGGTGGATGATAGGAATGTAAAATAGGGGAAGGGGCTGGTTTTTGGCAAACAGTTTCTTGTGAAGTTAAACATACTGCTTAACACCCCTCCTATCCATTCCTCTCCTAGGCATGTGGCCAGGAGAAATGCTCGTGTCTTCACAAACCCATGTCCTTTCAAAGCAGCTTCATTCATCGTCACCTGAAGCTGGAAACGAGCACATGCCCACTGGTGAATGCATGGAGCAGTTGTGAGAGTGGGCACCCCACTTTCTTGTCTGCAGTGCAGTTCAAGCCTGAGGTGTGGCCCCCACCGCCTCCCTGAGGTCCTCGTGGGACTAAGTGCAGGTTGCCTGTTTAGGAGCCCACCCGTCAGCCCCTTCTGCACTGGCTTCCCTGCCTTGCTGGTCTCACTCACTGCGCCTCTTCCCCTGCCGGCATGTCCTGGGTCATGTAGGATATACCACTTACACTTACACCCCTGTCTCAGGATCTGGGTGACGCAGCCCAAGATGGTGTTGCTGCCTAGGAGCTCTGGTTTGTTTTCAAAGCATTCAAAAGCCCCACATTTCCCTTAAGGGCAATTATGGGGTTCGATTCCTCAATGTCTTTTCATATGGGGTATGGCTGTGGTCCCAGTAAAGGCTGAAGTGCCAGGTGACACATGGGATACAGTCTTCAGTCTTTGCCCCGATGGAAATCTGCTGCTGTAACTAAGGCTTCAAAACCCTACCCTGTTCATCCCTGTACCTGTGACATGAGACACATTAAGACTAAAACCAGGGGATTTTCCTGGTGGTCCAGTGGTTAAGACACCATGCTTCCACTGAAGGAGGCAGGAGTTCAGTCCCTGGTAGGGGAACTAAGATCCTGCATGCCACCTGGTATGGCCAAAAAACAGAAAAAAAAAAAGGGGGTGGGGGCAAAAGCCTGGTGGGCTGCCATCTCTGGGGTCGCACAGAGTTGGACATGACTGAAGCGACTTAGCAGCAGCAGGCCTCTCAGATCTATACTTTCTTCCATAAAGAAATGGACTTGTCTTTCACTGGGTATAATAATCACAGAGATTCGTTATGATGCATTTAAATCCTTAAAAATTGTGGAGTATCTACTGTGTGCCTGGCAGTCTAGTAGACACCCTAAGGCCAAGAAATGAAGGAGGAGGAGACAAGTCTGGAAGATGAGATAAATAAACAAAATCAAAATATGAAGCCTGTAGAGGTACAGAGGACTACTTATCACCTGGAAAAAAAAAAAAGCACAATGTGAGAGTTCTGAGTTGAGTTTTATTTGGGGCAAAATGAGGAATATAGCCTGGGAGACTGCCACTCAGAGAGCTCTGAGGAACTGCTCCAAAGAGCTGTGGGGAAGGTCAGTATATATATAATTTAAGTAAAGGGGGGTAAAGGCAGTCAAGCACACACGTTGGCAGAGACTGGCTGCTGTTGTGAGGAGCAGATGTCACTGTTAACGATTTTAATGCTTTTCTAGATATGAGGAGATGCAAGAAATTCAGCTCATAAAAACTTCTCCTGAAAATACTATCTGAGGGTCTGTTCTGCCAGTTTTTCCCAGAGCACAGAGCTCCCCATTCCTAATCTCCACCCTGATTCCCTTTCAGGGGGTGTTGAAGGTCAGAGAGTGCAGTGGCCAGTGGCTTCCTTCTTCTTCCTCGTAAGCAACAGCTTTTAGTTGGCTTACCCTAGGTATGAAGGGCGAATGAGAAGAGACGGAGGGCCCTTTTGCAAAGCTTAAGCTGAATTTTGCAGGGTAAATAGGTGCTTATCAGACAGAAACCGAAGGGCACTTAGGCAGAGAGAACAATGTGTGCAAAGGGATGGAACCCTGAGAGCAGGGCAGGTTCAGCCTTGTGAATTTTGCAGAATGACTGGAGGGGAGAGGCTTTGCTCTGACCAGCAAATGGATGAGCAGAACAGGGTTCAGGGGGTACCCAGCTATTGTCACCCACCTTCACTTCAGAGGTACAGACGAATTGTTCATGTGGTCACCCAAGAGCCCACTTAGAAAGACGGCTTTCCAATGAGCCAGGGGTGGGAACCAGGGAACTCACGCCCTGGGGCCTGGAGAAGCCTGGAAACCCCTCTGCCTATTCTCACCCCTTTCCTCAGATCCTCTGCACCCTCTCCTTACAGCTGTTGCTCAGATGGCCTTGGCTCTGTTTCTCCCCTGTATGGAAAGGGAAACCTTCTCCATAGGTCTTTAAAGATTTGCAAACAGTGACGGCTTGCCAATGCAGGAGATGTAAGAGACGAGGGCTCTATCCCTGGCTTGGGAATACCCCCGGAGAAGGGCATGGCAACCCACTCCACTATTTTTGCCTGGAGAGTCCCCATGGACAGAGGAGCCTGGCGGGCTATAGTCCAGGAGTCACAAAGAGTTGGACACGACTGAAGCAACTTAGCACACATGCTCAGGGTTTCGGCCACCTGATTCCTAGTCTGTCAAGCCACACACTTTGCTCTGCACGGGGAGGATGTAAGACTGACATGGCCACCACTGACTGTCTCTGCTTCGCTTCTGATCATGTCAGTAGCCTCAGGCTGCTGCTGCGATGTGTTGTACCTGGTCATAGCTGTTTTGCCTGCGGAAGAGCACAGCAGTAGTATTTATGGCGCTGAGGTCATCTCCTTGGTGCTAACGTCAGGCAGACACCAGAGACACACAGATTCCTTGGCATTGGGGCAGCTTCCTGCTGTTTAGTCGCTCAGTCTGGACTCTGACTGTCATTTCAGAAGCTCAGTCATGATTGACTCTTTGTGACCCCATGGACTGTAGCCCCTCAGGCTCCTGTCTCCATGGGATTTCCCAGGTAAGAACACTGGAGTGGGTTGCCATTTCCTTCTCTGGGGCATCTTCCAGATCCAGGGATAGAACCCCCGTCTCTTGCATTGGCAGGCAGATATTTTACCACTGAGACACCTGAGAAGCCGGGATTCTCTGTTTAAAAAATCACAGACCTTCTCTCTTAATTCCTGTCTGTCTCTAAAAGATGCATTTAAATGTGTGGCCCCCCAAACCAATATCATCAACATCACCTGGGAAAGTGAAATTCATTTAGTCGTGTGCAACACTTTGTGACCCCATGGGCTATACAGTCCATGGAATCTCCAGGCCCGAATACTAGAGGAACTTGGTTAGAAATGCAGATTCAAGGGTCTCATTCCAGAGCTTCTGAGTAAGACATTCTGGGGCTGTGGTCCAGTGATCTGTATTTTAAAACATCCCAGAGGATGCTGTTGCTCACCCAACTTTGAGAACAAAGACTCCAAGATTAGGTTCCATTCTCAGCATTTGTACAACTTTGTAGCATCATAATATTTAGCCATTAAGGATGGTGCAGTAGAAGGATATATACAGAAAATCTTTTTCCAGCTCATCCTCTCCTTCTCTTTGAAAGTAGCTGAGTTAGAAAGGCAGTGGCTTGTCCCACATCCGTTAGAGAATGCAGGAACAACAGTGGCACGTCCTGGGGGACCCTTTGTTTAGGGGAGGAAAGAAACCCTCCCTTCCTGAGATGAGGGTAAGAAGGCTGACGATGCCAGACCCTCTCCAAATTCTATTCCCAGTAAACTGTAGAAAGACGGTACTGAGAAAATGCAGAAGTGGATTTGCTTTTCACACAATTGGCAGTTAAACTGCTAAAGCTAGATAGACATGGGGTAACTTGCATTTTTACCATTTTATTTGGTAAGACAATCTCAAGTTTGACTTTATCTGCTATTTGGGTGCTCAAGAGGTATTTTCAAGTTCACAGGGGTTTGGCCGGCACTCCAGGAGGGATGCACACTTCCATACTTGTGACAACAACTGATGCTCTGAGGTGATTCTCCAGGGCTGGATGACCACCATCCTGAGCTGTCATTGTTGGATCTGTTCCCCCAGTGTGAGGGCTGCATCCACGCTGAGTCCCTGAGTCCCCATACCTGGCACTCCACGTGTCCAGGGCTGGTCCCTGGAAAGACGGCTGACCTATGAGCACACCACCCATGGCCCTGGGACCATGGCAGGCCTTCCTGAGGTCGAACCAGCAAATTCATACTCATAACACAAACCTCCAAGCTAGCCTCCTGGTCAAAGTTGTTTCTTGTAACGTGACCTGTGTCTGGACACATTGTCATCTCTTGGCTGGACGGAATCCCCAGAGGCCCTCTGTGATCACAAAAGGAAAATGTGACAGCCCAAACTGTGATCCTGTCCCCCTACCCCCCCACTTACAGGACAACCCACACCCAGGTAGCCTTACCTCCCTGGATTAGCTGTGCTTGGCTTCCTCTTCCCCACTGCCACCGACACAACTGTACAAAAAAAAAAAAAAAGTGATGGAGAAAGTCACCCCCAGCTCCTTCCCAATCTCTCGTACATACTAGAAATATTACTTATCAGGGTCTGGCCTATGAGAACGCTGGCTTCCTGGTGGCTCAGATGGTAGAGTGTGCCTGCAATGTGGGATACCTGGGTTGGATCCCTGGGGAAGGAAGATCCCCTGGAGAAGAGAATGACATCCCACTCCAGTGTTCTTGTCTGGGGAATTCCATGGACAGAGGAGCCTGATGGGCTAGTCTGTGGGGTTGCGATTCCCTTAGTTGCCTGGAGTGAGATGGAGATGACTTGAAATGATGAAACAAGGCTTTAGAAAAGACTCAGGGGTGATAACAGATACATTGCAACACCCAGGGCCCAGGCTTAGCAGAAGTGAGTGGTTCCCAGGAGCCACTGGGCTACATCCCCACAGAGGATGGAATACTCATAAAGTCTCAGCCTTTTCACCTTTGGCTATCATCCTCTTCCTGGTTCTGGCTTGAATATTATCCTTCCTTTCAAAGGAGAAGCTCCATGCACGAGGACAGCTTTCCCATCTTTGGAGTTAAATCTCTGTGGCCACCTCTGAGCATGTCCTTTGGAAACGGAATTCTTGAGTCCAAAGGTATCTGTGTTTAGAAAGCTTTTGATGTCTGCTGCCAAATTCCCCTCCGCAAGAGTACCAATTTACCCATTTACACTTCTGCTGGCGGTATATTAAAGGCCTGCTCCCTCAATCCTGCTAACACCAGGGATTAGCTTTCTTTTGAGTTTTTGCCAATTTGATGGGTTTAACATAGGAGGCATGACACTGCTGTTTTAATTTGTGCTTTTTGAAATTACTTATGAGGTTAACATTTTTAACATGATAGCTGTCAATTTCCTGTTCAGATCCTCCTCTGTTTTATTTCTATGTATTTGCTGGTTTTCTTTTTTTGATTTATAAAGACATTTAATACACTAATCATTTCTTTTTTCTGCCATTTTTGCTGGAAAAAACTCTACCCAATTTGTCATTTTCTTTACAATTTTTTTTTCTAATTTTGTTGCTGAGTATACCATTAATGATCAAAGTCAATAAAAAAAAGAAACAGTATCTTTTGAATCCATGTCTTTCCCATATCAAGAGCTGATCATATTTGTCTTCAGAGCTGATCATATTTATTCTTTTCTTCAGTCACTGACTGATTGTAGTTATAAAATCTGAATACTTAGACCCAGATTACATTATTATGTTATTATTTTGAAATTAAAAATCATTTATTAGTAGAGTAATTTTTAAGCAACCAGGACCTACTGTGTAGCACAGGGAACTATATCCATTATTCATTTTGCGTACACCTGAAACTAATACTACACTGTACATCAAGTGTACTTCAATTAAAAAAGAAAGAAAAAAAGAGGAATTTTTGACATATGCATTAAGTTTTATGAACAAACACGTAGAAAATACTTAGCACAGTGCCTGGCACATAGTCAATGCTAAATAAATGTTGGTTTTAAATTATTATTTCAACAAATATTTTTAATGAGTTCCATGTTCAACTGTTTCAATGCTCAGAAACAATTTTTTTATACAGAATTTTCTCACCTTAAGTCTTTAATTTTGTTCCACTTTTCATGTGGAATGAATTTTCAAGTACTGTTTCTCAAGAAATATATCCTGGGAATATATTAAGTCTTTAGATAACCAGTGATATTTCTATTGCCTTCACATATAAAAGAAAAAATGGCAGAGTTTGCCATTGTTTTATCACAATTCTTTTGCCTCAATATGCTTTTTTAAAACAATCAAAGTAGAGTTGATTTACAATGTTGGGTTATCAAACTGTTTTCTTTTTTTCCAATTCTATTTTTCCTTTTTTTTTTTTTTTTTTTTTTTTGCTGTTTGACATAAACAGAAGAAATCTGAAACCCACTAGATTCATATTTCTTTGCTTTCTTCACCCAGTTTTTAATGGCTATTTATAGAATTACTATTTATAGAATTATTCTTCTTCTTTATGAGGAAAAGTTGGCTTTGGTATTTCTAGGTGTTGGACTTTCTTTCATATTTTTGTTCAATGTAATATAGTGAATTCTTCCAATCTTCAGAGCTTCTGTAGAAGAATAAAAATACAATTTAAACAAGATATTTTTGTACATATGTTTAATTACTCATTCTATTGTACTTGTTTTATTTGTCAGAAATATATTGACTCTTGAGAGTTGGCCTCTGTTCTCTGTCTTCATATCCCCAATTGGTTGTATCATGTTCATTGCATCGTGATTTGTGACGTAACGGTGGTGATGATTTCACTGCCTTAAGATGACTTTGACTCTCTACATCATCACTGATGGAAGCTGCCCAGAGCCTGGAGTGGGAAGTCTGCTTAGGTTAGCTGAACAGACACCCCTGTGTCCTGCACTCCTCTGCCTTCTGTTGACTCTAATAGAGAGGAACAAGTTAATGAAAAGCAAACATTCCCTAGTGAGTGCTCCTCGAAAGGCTGAGGGTGGTTGCAAGGTTGAGAAGGGAAACAACTTCAAGTCAATTGGAAAGGTCAGGAATTAGGAGAAGAAAAACAATCTCAGATAAGAGCCAGTCCCTGGGAAGCCAAGAGTGATAGTAGCCCAAGGCTGTCCACCCGTGTGAAAAGCAGGAAGGGTCCTGGGAGAAGTGAAACAATCCTTCTCTGAGCTTGTGTTCCATTTCAGCCTGTCCTCCTCCTGGAAGGCCAACCGATGACTTCAAAGTAATTCATGGCATGAGTCTGCCGAATTCAACATTAGGTAGCTTTCTTCCCAGGAACACAATGAAAAGTGACTCTTGGCCATGTTCAGGTTTGGAAGGATCACTACTGTGGTCTCTAAAACCTACCAGATCATAACTCCCTGATGATCTTAGGAAACCCAGGATGTGAACCTTAAAGGCAGTAAATATTGCGTGGACGTTGGAGCCAGGCAGGAAGATGAATAGAGACACATCTCCCCATAAAATACTAGGCAAATACTAAAAGGAAGTGGGCTTCCCTGGTGGCACAGTGGTAAAGACTCTACATGCCAGTGCAGGAAATGTGGGTTCCATCCCTGGTCCAGGAAGATCCCCTGGAGAAGGAAGTGGCAACCCACTCCAGCATTCTTGCCTGGGAAATCCCTGGACAGAGGAGCCTGGGGGGCTACAGTCCAAGGAGTCACAAAGAGTCAGACATGACCAAGCACACACAGCATAGTGCTTCTGATGGACAGCCCTGTGATCTGGAAGTAGGCCCCAGGTGCAGTGGAGGCCTTCCCCATCTTCCAGGTAGACTCGCCTATAGGTATTTCTGTATTATTTAGACTCAGAGAGTAAGAAAATGGTTGGGAAGACTAAAAATGTGAAAAGCACAAAAGTGGTTTTTCTTTGCTTTATGCTCTAGGCAGGAACATATGTTTACTGGGGACCAATTCAACCACTGTAAATTAGTTCCCTGTCATTTCTATCCAAGTTATAGACAAAAAAAAAAAAAAAAAATCAAGCATTGTTCTGTATGTCATGTAAAAGAAAACTCTTAGTATGATTTAGCTTTTTCAACAGGGTGTTTGCATAGCAGGAAGATATACACACAACCCAAAGGTTTTGAGGAAGTAGTTACATTCTTGCTAAGCTCCAGATGGATCTCTGCCATTTTGAGGTTTGTTCATGAATTAGGAGGGAAAATGTCTTATGTTTTATAAGTGGGCTTTCCCAGCTACCAGATTACAGGTTAATGAGACAAATTTGGGGTGCATCAAGTCCAATTTACAACATTTCCAGGCTCTTCTTTCCTCTCTTCTTCACTCCTGGGGTCTCTGATAGGAAGTGTAGGTGATTTCCTTACCACAGACTAGTTTAGGTTGAGAAGACTGCTGTAACTAATCCAGTTGCAAACGAATCAGGTGACTGGCCCAGGAGCCCAGGTGCAGACGTCCTAGGGCCATTTTGCCCAAAGCACTTCTCTTTTGACTCTCAGCTCTAGAAGGGCAGTTGTTGTCTTGCTGTTTAGTTGCCCAGTCATGTCAGACACTTTTGCGACCCATGGACTGTAGCCCACCAGGCTCCTCTCTCCAGAGGATTTCCCAGGCAAGAGTAATGGAGCAGGTTGTCATTTCCTTCTCCAGGGGATCTTCTCGACCCAGGAATCGAACCTGCCTCTTCTGCATTGCAGGCAGATTCTTTACCACTGAGCCATCAGGGAGGCTCCCTAGAAGGACAAGGACTTTGTTTTATTTCATCTTAGAGGTGGAAATAATAGTAGTTGCAGCTACTATTTATTGAGTAACCACAGAAAAGTGAAAGAAAGTGAAGTCACTCAGTACCACAGAGGGCTAAGCAATTTGTTTATGTTCATTCTAATCCCCTCTGTAGCCCTTCAGGACAGCAGGATGACCATCCCCATATTCCAGATGAAGACCGAGGCTAAACCACGGGGTTAAAATGTGGCCAGGATTCAACAGTTGGCAGTTAGGAATGGGATGTGAGCTGTGGAATCTGGCCGGTCTGAAGCCTTGATTCTTTTCACTGGCCTAACCCCCACCCTCAGCACTAAGGAGAACACCACAATAAGATTGAGTCTGTGATTACTGAACAGGATTGAACTCGACTGGGTCGTAAGCAGCAGGAATACCCAGCAGCTCCAGGAACATATTCTAACCAAATTGTGTGGTGGTGGGAGGTGGGAGGCAAAGCTTTGAAATAGTGCGAAGAACTCCAGATTGGACAATCACCTGTGGTTGGAACCTTGAAGTAAGAATCAACTCTTTGATCCTCAGCTTCCAACATGCTAAAATGAGATGGGGACACCTGACCACCAACATTCCTTCTTGTTTTAATTTCTTTACTTTTATTTGTCAAAACTTCTTCCTTTTGCTCCCTGTTGATGTAAAAAATATGCACAACATGAGAGTTTCAAGTTAAGTTTTATTTGGAGCAAAATAAGGATTGTAGTCCAAGAGAGAGCACTTCAGGTGGCTCTGAGAAACTGTTTCAAAGAGTCAGGATGGAAGGTCAGTAAACACGTGGTTTTGGTGAAGGGGGAATATGTGCAATCAAGCGCGTATCATCCCAGAAGGTTTCTGCTAGTCACGAGGAGCAATTGTCACCACGAAGGGTTTTAGTGCTTTTCTAGATAAGAGGTGATACAAGAATTGGCCTCACAAAAAAACAGCTCCTGAAAATATCTATCTGAAGACCTGTCCTGCCAGTCATCACCCAGCTCCCCCCACTCCCAACACCCCCTCCCCTGCCACCTCACTCCTGCTGAGCACAGAGTGCCTCATTTCTGCTCCACTCTGAAGTCCTTTCAGGGGATGTTGAAAATCAGCAACTGCAGCAGCACTTGATTTGATTCTTGTAGAGGCAGATGGCAAGTGCCAATTTGTAGTTGACAACCCTTGGAGGAAGCTCTGAATTTCCTAATCCTATCACTTTTTCCCCATTTGCCCCAAATGTTATTACCCATCTTCCCCGTTATCTTAGAAGTTATTGTTCAGTAGCTCAGTCGTGTCCAACTCTTTGGGACCCCATTGACTGCAGCATGCCAGGCTTCCCTCTCCTTCACTGTCTCCTAGAGTTTGCTCAAAATCATATCCATTGAATTGGTGATGCCATCCAATCATCTTGTCCTCTGTCATCCGCTTCTCCTCCTGCCCTCAATCCTTCCCAGCATCAGGGTCTTTTCCAGTGAATCAGTTCTTCACATCAGTTGGCCAAAGTATTGGAGCTTCAGCATCAGTCCTTCCAGTGAATATTCTAGCTTTTATAAAAAGAACTTGAATCAGCTGCCTTTTGAAGAGTAGATGCTTGGCAGATAGAGGTGTGATGTCAAGAAATTCCTGACTGAGTGTAACTCAAGGCAACCACAAAGCACCCAAGAATTAAAGAAGGAAAAGTCCATATTTACATATCTTCTTTTTTATTATCTTTGTCTTAAAGTAAAGAATTTTTTTTTTAAAGTGTGGACACATTAGCAATGAAGATCAGCACATTGTAAATAAAAACCAAATTCACCCTAAAATAAAAAGGCATTTATACACATGATAAAAGCTATTCATGCCATTATTATTCACAGATGAAAGAAAGGACACTGTTTTTAAGATTAAAAACCTATTTTGTGCAATATATATTGTATAGTATTAATATTGATATATATTGTATTTAATATTTAGTATTAAAGTCTAGGGGAAATATCAAACATATATTTACTTTTAAATATATATATTGCTAATTTATTCATTTAGACCAAAGTCCACATGTGAACTGAGATCAGGATTAGGAAAGGAAAAAAAAAAGGCTAATGTTGAGTCTCTGGGGGAAATGAACACATTTTCCACCCTGAAGTTTGAAAATTAACACCTTCAAGAACCAACGCTTGTTAGCACGTCAGGCATCAGGGTGATGCCTCTTTCAGTATCATTAATGAAACAATTCTCTGTTTTTTGCAAAAGGCAGCCTTAGCCCAGTGTCCAGAAGCAGAATCCCACGGAGGTCAGTACAAGTTCACCTGTCAAGAATAGAAGGACGGACCTTTAAAGAAATGCTTCCAATACAATCTTTTCAGAGTCTGGGAGTATTCAGGAGAAATACAACTGGGCAGGGGCACATTGATGGCTAGGGAGTGGAGGGCAGCCAAGCCTCTCTCCTTCCCAGGGGTCCCCCTGCTCATGGTGGGGTCCGCACCCTCTGCTTTAGAACTCAGGTTCAGCCTGGCTCACTTTCCCCTGGGCTCCAACTTCTCAAAACAGAAAAAAAGTCCGAAAGACATCCCAGTGACTAAATCAGGGAAAGGAGGGTGGATGACAAAGGGAAAGTTCTCTACTGCAGAAGCACAAAATCTACTTAAAGTTTAACTCTCCCTGGGGACAAGACTGTAGAAAAGCTCACCAAGAAATGGTAGAAAGTGCTAATTCTCCACCTAGAAGTAAAGGGCTCTCTAGAGGGAGCAAATATGCCTCACAATAAGAAACAGATCAAACCACAGTCCATCCTAAAGGGAATCAACCCTGAATATTCATTGGAAGGACTGATGCTGAAGCTGAAGTTCTAGTACTTTGGCCACCTGATACTGGGAAAGATTGAGGGCAGGAGAAGAACGGGATAACAGAGGATGGCATGGTTGGATGGCATCACTGACTCAGTGGACACAAGTTTGATCGAGCTCTGGGAGATGGTGAAGGACAGGGAAGGCTGGCGTGCTGCAGTCCATGGGTCGCAAAAAGCCAGATAGGACTGAGTAACTGAACAACAAGAAACAGAAGTGTGATTGTTTGCATTACAAAAGGATTCTTCCACTGATGAGCATGTTCACTGTATTTTTAAAAATTTAACTTGTATGTTATAGAAAGAAAGTAGAAAATACTAGTTTTTAAAAAGTAGAATAAACTCCCTATAACCCACCACTCAGAGATAAACACTGCAAATGTTACCTTCTTTGGCACAGCCAATGACATACTTACTTTGGACAAGAATGAAATCACATTGAACTATTATTTAATAACCTATTTGTTTTCGCTTAACTTAGACATGAACATATGTTCATGTGAAGAATATATTTCTCTGAGATCTTTTTTAAATGGCTGTATGGACTTTCATGAAAAGGGTTTACTGAATACTCTCCCAGGAGATTCATTTAGATTACTTTCAATTTTTCACTCTTATAAAGAATGCTGTGGTGTTCTTTTCTTTGAGTACCTACTCACTTTATTTGTCTCTCTAGAATCAACTTATTCATCTGAAATTCTGTTGGAGAACATAGCCATCTAGAGGCTTGTTCCTTGTAGCCAGACTGCTGTCCCCAAGTCTTCCGTTGAAATGTGCAGTTTTTAATGACCCCTAACAAGGAGCACAGCTTTGGAAACTCGGTGGTGGCTCTTATCTTTTTCCTCTTTCTCCCATGCCCTTACCTATTTGCAGGCAGGCTGCCAGGTGGTCCAGATATATCAATGGCGATAAAATGGCATTTTTATCACTAACTGGAAAAGCCTTCAGGAGCAATTTCCTGTTCTTTCAGATTTTGATCTTGTTTTCTTTGTCTTAAAAAAGGGAGAAGGCACTATTTTCCTCTAACACAGGCTCATTTTCAGTTGTCCAGCAGATAAGTCAGCTCCTTGGTTCCTGTAACAATCTGGTGAGTAGTTAGCGTTTTTTCACAATCGTGAAATTGAGTGAAATCATGCCATTTTGGGATTTCCTCGAGAAGACCATGATGATGGATGGTCCAAGCTTTGTGGTGGTCCTCATGGAACAGGCGAGGAAGAATATCTCTCTAGTTTGAGGTCAACCCTTTTCCAAAGCCAGTGAGGTTGGGCTAGCCTTTCCCATATCGGAGGGGTAAAATTCCCATTTCATTATAATGTTTGTACATGCTCAGCCATGTCCAACTGTTGGCAATCCCATGGACGTAGCCTGCCAGGCTCCTTGGTCCATGGGATTTCCCAGGCAAGAATACTGGAGCAGGTTGTCATCTTCTGGACACAGGGAGTGAACCTGTGTCTCGTGTGTTCCCTGCATTGGCAGGCAGATTCTTTACCACTGAGCCACCAGGGAAGCTCTTCTTTTTCACAAATCCCCCTTTTAAAGAAAGGTTGGATATATTTTTCCATTATTTGAAATAAAAAACACTCAAGATAGATTTAGCTTCCTGAAGGTTTTGCAAACAAAATGTGACTCTGTCCAGGGAAGGAAGCAAAAAAATGACTTACTGAGAAACTGAAATGCAGAAAAGACCCTCAAAATCCTTTATCAAAATGTCAGGTGAGAATTAAAATAAATGTCAGATAAATCTCATTTCATTGCTGTCTCTTTAAAAAAAAAAAAAATCCAAAAGACTAGATCATTTAAAAAGCATCTGTTCTTGCTCTCCCTGTTAAAAAAATTTAGTTCTTTTGCAAAGTCTGAAAAAAAATCTGTCTTAGCTCAAGTTTTCAAAGCAACAAGGTATTTTTTTAAAGTATGTGTGTGTGTGTAGACCATTTTTAAAGTCTTTATTGAATTTGTTACAGTGTGGCTTCTGTCTTATGTTTTGATTTTTTGGTTGAGAGGCATGTGGGATCTTAGCTCCCAGACCAGGGATCCAGCCTGCAGGCTCTGCACTGGAAGGTGGAGTCTTAACCACTAGACTACCAAGGAAGTGCCCAAGCTATTGTTCTGATGGTGTTTCCATTTGACGTTGTGGCCCAAAGTAGAGAATTATTATATATTATAAGGCAGAATTATTTCCCTACTTTTCTTCAATCCGGTCTCATGCATATCTTTTCATAGAAAAAAAAAAGATGGTGCTTTTTGTCACCTTGATGATAATCTAAATAGGTACAAATTCTAGGCTTAAAATTATGCATTGCTTTTGTCAACATTTCACAGAATGTCAGCAGCAAGGTTGTTTGCAGAATGCTACTGTTTTGCCTGGATGTTGCCTGCTTGCTCAAAGCAGGGAGGACACACAGTTCTAAGGTGAAGAGGAAGTTCTTGATGAATTAAGCATTTGGTCATCTGAGTTCTCAGGTTCCCGAAAGTGAGGTCTGTCTGCTCTAGAGCCAATAAGGAGTGAAGAGGCAAGGTTGGTGGAAAGGAAAGTTTGCTTTATTTTGGATGCCAGCAACAGATGTGGGGGAGGCAGTTAGAGGAAGGGGAGGGTGGACTCCTGTCCAAAGGCTGAAACCCACTGCCTGGCACTGACAACCAGTGGGCAAGAGATTTTACTGGCAGAGTAGGGGCTTCCATCTAGAAACAGCACAGTCAGCTTGACACTTTTTTTTGAAATTGGTCATCAGTAGTCTGATCAGCATCATCTTGATTGTTTTTTACTGTGAGTGAAAGATTCAGTTCAGTTCAGTCGCTCAGTCGTGTCAGACTCTGCGACCCCATGAATCGTAGCACGCCAGGCCTCCCTGTCCATCACCATCTCCCGGAGTTCACTCAAACTCATGTCCATCGAGTCCGTGATGCCATCCAGCCATCTCATCCTCTGTCGTCCCCTTTTCCTCCTGTCCTCAATCCCTCCCAGCATCAGAGTCTTTTCCAATGAGTCAACTCTTCGCATGAGGTGTCCAAAGTACTGGAGTTTCAGCTTTAGCATCATTCCTTCCAAAGAACACCCAGGACTGATCTCCTTCAGAATGGACTGATTGGATCTCCTGGCAGTCCAAGGGACTCTCAAGAGTCTTCTCCAACACCACAGTTCAAAAGCATCAATTCTTCGGCGCTCAGCTCTCTTCACAGTCCAACTCTTGCATCCATACATGACCACAGGAAAAACCATAGAATTGACTAGTCAGACCTTTGTTGGCAAAGTAATGTCTCTGCTTTTCAATATGCTATCTAGGTTGGTCATAACTTTTCTTCCAAAGAGTGAGCGTCTTTTAATTCCATGACTGCAATCACCATCCGCAGTGATTTTGGAGCCCCCCAAAATAAAGTCTGACACTGTTTCCACTGTTTCCCCATTTCCCATGAAGTGATGGGACCAGATGCCATGATCTTCGTTTTCTGAATGTTGAGTTTTAAGCCAACTTTTTCACTCTCCACTTTCACTTTCATCAAGAGGCTTTTGAGTTCCTCTTCACTTTCTACCATAAGGGTGGTGTCATCTGCATATCTGAGGTGATTGATATTTCTCTCGGCAATCTTGATTCCAGCTTGTGTTTCTTCCAGCCCAGCGTTTCTCATGATGTACTCTTCATATAAGTTAAATAAGCAGGGTGGCAATATACAGCCTTGACGTACTCCTTTTCCTATTTGGAGCCAGTCTGTTGTTCCATGTCCAGTTCTAACTGTTGCTTCCTGACCTGCATATAGGTTTCCCAAGAGGCAGGTCACGTGGTCTGGTATTCCCGAAAGAGTAACTGTACTTTAAACAGTCTTCACTCACTCAATGGACATGAATCTGAGCAGACTCTGGGAGATAGTGAAGGACAGGGAAGCCTAGCGTGCTGCAGTCCATGGGGTGACAAAGAGTCGGACGCAACTTCGTGACTGGAAAACACTAACAAATCTTCAGTTCCAGGGTCAATTTGTTTCCATTGCTTTGAGGTCAGTTCTCAGAACTGTGGCAGCTTATGTCATGGCTAAAGTGTGGTCATCATGTAGTTAACTTCTACCTGATGAAGGCTTGAGTATCTAGAAGACACTCATAGGATATGGCTCGGAATGTTATTTATATTATATTATGGAACATAGCTAATTAGACGAGTGAGAAAACGCAGAAGCAAAGAAAACAATAAACAGCGCAAAACAGTAATAGTTTAGTCAAGATAAGATAATAATCTATATCCCTATAGATATATTAGCTATAGTCAAGAACATTTGGTGCCTCCTCAAGAGCTATAGATAATGTGATATAATATAAAATTGTATAATGAAGATCCTTGACTTCGCCTAATGACTAAACTATTAGTGTTTTGTCCTATTTGATTGTTTTCTTTGTTTCTGCATTTTCTCATTTCTCTAAGTAAATTGTTTTTTGGCTGAGGTTTTTCCACAAACCAAAAGGCAGGCAGAGGACACGGTGGGGAAGGACTGCAGAGTCCTGCCCCATTTCACTCATGCGATCATGAAGTGACTTTAACATACCAAGTTCTCATGCTATGGGAAGAAATGTAGGTCAAAAAGGATGTAATGGTTTTGAAAATCTTTAGTATTTTTTGCGTTAAAAAATTTGCTTCTACAAATTAGGGTTATAGGATTAAGTGATACAAAGCACTATGTATAAAATAGATAAGCAACAAGGATATATTGTATAGCACAGGGAATTATAGCCATTATCTCGTAATAACTTTTAATAGGGTAAAAATCTGTAAAAATACTGAATCAGAATGCTGTACACCTGAAACTCATATAACATTGTAAATCAACTGCACCTCAATTAAAAAAAGAAAGAAAGAAATTTGCTCCCAGTGGATGCAAAAACACATGGAACAAAATATACTCAGATTCTATGAATTAAACATTCATAAATTAAGTTTTTTTTCTTTTGATGCAGACCATTTTTGAAGTCTTTATTGAATTTGTTACAATATTGTTTCTGTTTTATGTTTGTTTGTTTTTTTGCTGTAAGGCATGTGGGATCTTTGCTTCCTGACCCAGGATCCAACTGGCACCCCCTGCATTGGAAGGCACAGTGTTAACCACTGGGCCACCAGGGAAGTCCTCCATTCGTAAAATTTTAAATGTGCAAGATACATCTTGCCTCTTGTGTAGCACGTTTCTTAAAGGAAATTTGCGGTGATATTTACTGCCAAGGGCAGAAGTTAACTGCAAAGGCAGTCAGCTGTCCAACCTTCCAATGGCATGTCAGTGATGATGGTCTTCATCTCCATCTGGGCTACAGACTCTGCAGTGGCCCTGCGTTCACCCAGGAGTCCAACTACCTCAAAAACAAAAAAAATGTTACGAAAAGACTTAAAATGAAGAGTAACCTTCTCTGTCTCTATCTCTCTGGGTCTCCTAGTCTTCATCTCCAGAGCCAATCACTTTAAATCCTTTTCATTTAAGGACTCTGGTGGGTAACTCGACATTTCTCAATGACATATTCATATTCTTTTTTTGTGATCTGCCAGTTTTAGACTGAAGCGACTTAGCAGCAGCATAGTTCTCTGTCTTGATATTCATAGCTGGAAACTTCACCACTTCCTTTGTCTCCCACCTCTGTTCCTCCTGCGTCGTCGTTTCTAGCTCCATTCACTGACTCTCTGTTTACTATTTTGATGTCTTCAGTATTGAACAAAGTAATTTACTGTGATTACATAGTATTATGTGTAGTAAATAACAGCTCGCTCCTTCCTACCCAATACTCAGTGAGGAGGGAAGGGGGAAGACACCGGGAGAAGAGAAGTGATGAGATGCATAAGCCAGCTTCCTCCGTCTGAACAAAATCCCAGGGGGAGATGGAGGTTGTGCAGGAGGGCAAGGAAATCCAAAGCAGAAGGATATTCACTCGATTTCCATTGGGTCTCTGGGAAGAGAATACACATATCGATTTGTGGGGATTAGGTCAAGAAAATAGGTACTCTTGTATTAGGGGTATGAAGCACCTTTGTATAGAGATTTAGGGTCTTACACAACCACTGGAAGAGCTGGAAGTGTGAATGAAAGATGAGATAACCCCACTGATTCCAGCCACGAACGTCAATGAGGGAGTTTCTTGGAGCAGACCAGGAGAGCACTGTGCATTTTCTGTGCATTTATCTGGCTGCAGCTCCACCTGGAGAGGAATGCCTTCCCTTCTCATCTGTCTTCCAAACGTCCCATGAGTGTGTCTCACTAGCAGACTCTCCCCTGGACCATCATGGGAAGAGGGATCTTTAGAGGATGTCATGCCTAGCATATGCATCTTCAGATGAAATCTTAGAAAGGAGTGGCAGTGATTCCAAATCCAACACAGACAACCCAGCACTGGGAGAATTTCTTCCAGATGTGTGGACTGGCAGCCATGCAGAGGGTCCTCCTAGGCCTCTGGAGGGAGAGGAATAGGTAAGGTAAGCCTGTTGTTGATGGATGTGGGACAGCCCAGGGTACAATTTCACCAGCTGCAGACATTGGAAGTCACAGGCAAAGGACAGCATCACTGCAGAGGTCATGGGGACTAGTCAGTTCTACAGAAGGTGGATCTGAAATCCATCTCCAGGGTAGTCCAAGTCACAAGCCCTTGCCTCCAACACGTGCCAGCACACACAGTACTTTTCCTTGTGGACATTTTTTCACTTACATCTCACCTGTCTATTCTTGTCCCTCTGCAGACCGGGTTCCCTGCTCCCTCATCTGACTGTATGTGATGGCCGTGCCCCAGACAGCAGCTTCAACCCCAAGGCTACCAAGCCCTCCAGCCCCCTAGCCCAACACTGACTTCAGTACCCACCTTTCCCATGAGAGACGCTGATGCGCTCTCTGCAGCTGTGGCTGGACTAACTCCAAACTGATGGTTATTCCCAGAAGATGCTGAAAGAAGAAGAAAGCCGTTTTCTGAGAGTTCCCAGCCTGTATGGTATTTTCCTTTTCTTGAAACAGAAAACTGCAGACTGAGCTAGTTCTTCCTCAGTTTGAAATCAATTAAACATCCCTCCCCTCCACATTGACAAAGGAATTATTAAAAGATAACATTTATCAGAAACTCATTGCCCAAAAGGTCACAAACCAGCAACATTCAGATGAGAGAGAACTGAAAGGCTGTAGTTAACATTTGCTGAAGGTAATAAAGGGAAGCAAAGACTTTGAGAGAATTTGATTACTAAACATTCTGCATTTTTAGTTAAGTCTTGAAGCAAAGATTAAAGCTTTCCAGTAAGGGCCCTATAGCAAGAAGTGGGCATTCCAGACAAGAAGAAAAAAGAATAAGAAGGGTGACTAAGCCAAACCTGCACAAGCCATTGGCTTAGCCACCTGGCTGTGGGTTACCATCAGCTCCTTTGTGAGAATAGAACTTAGTCTCTGAACCCACCATCTACCCTTTAGAATTCATTGCATATAAACATATAGTAAACCATGTGCAATTCTTTCCAGCATTTATGCCCACTGGTCATTACCAAATCCTTTGATTGTCTCATAAATCCCTGAGATGCTACATCTTCCATGTATTAGATGCTTAGATACTACGGCTGAATAGACTACAGTCCCTTTACGGAAATCTCTTAATGAGCCTTATTTTTCTCCTGAAAGTACAGCAAATTTTTTATGGTAGTATTTGCACTAGGTAGTCAGCTCTTTCAGGATAGAAGCTAAGTTCTGCTCTTTCAGGATAGAAGCTAAGTTCTGTTGTATTCATGTCCTAAAAATATCAGCTTGTGTTTGGCACACGAGCCTAAGAAATACAGTACTTTGAATGTCGTTAGTTGATGTAATCAATGCAGGAGTCTTTTCAGGTAGGTAAGAGTACTAAATGGTATTGACTCACCTCTATATTTTATCAACACTTCTCAATTCCAAGTTGCCTTGTAGCCCAGGACACGAGCGAGCAGGCTGGAGAAAAACATGAATGGAAATTCTGAGTGCTGCATACTGCTTCAACTGATCATCGATTGTCAGGTGGATTTCCCAGTTTTTCTTAGCTTGAGGGCTTCTTGTTTGAAGATCTCTCTGGGTCTGTCTTATGGATTTAAATGATGAAATGTAGGGGTCTGGATAACGCAGAGTGCTAAAATGGCAACAGCAGGATGAATGAATTGAGTGTACATGCTCATGTGGTTTCTTGATGTTAATCTTTCATTCAATTATTTAACCTTTAATTCAGCAACTATTCACTAGAGCAAGAACAGGCCTGGTGTTGAGGACAGGATGCTCTCTTTTTATTATTCTTTTTATTGAAGAATAGTTGATTTACAACACTGGATTGATTTCTGCTGTACAGCGTGATTCAGTTACACATGCACACATATACATACATATATGTGAATATATACATATATATACACATTCTTTTTCTTTATTCTTTTCCATTATTGTTTGTGTTAGTTGCTTAGTCAAGTCCAACTCTTTGTGACCCCATGGGCTGTATCCTGCCAGGCTCCTCTATCTATGGGATTCTCCAAGCAAGAATACTGAAGGTGATAGCCTTTCCTTTCTCCAGGGGATCCTCGCAACCCAGGGATTGAACACAAGTCTCCTGCATTACAGGCAGATTCTTAACCATCTGAGCCACCAAGAAAGCAGGACACTGAATAGAGTTCCCTGTGCTACACAGTACAACATTGTTTATCCATCCTATATATAATAGCTTGCATCTGCGAATCCCAAACTCCCATTCCTCCCTCACCCCTCTTCCCTTGGTAGCCCTGAGTCTGTTCTCTATGTGAATCTGTTTCTGTTTTGTGCACAAGTTCATTTGTGTCCTAGTCTAGCTCCCACACGTAAGTGACATCATATAGCATTTGTCTCTCTGACTTACTTTGCTGCGTATGATAATCTCTAGGTGCGTCGGTGTTGCTGCAGGTGGCATTATTTCGTTCTTTTTACGGCTGAGTCGTATTCCGCTGCATATATGTACCACCTCTTTATCTGTTCATCTCTTGATGGACGTTTAGGACATTTCCACATCTTCATTATTGTGAACAGCGTTCTGTGGGCATAGAGGCTCTTGTGTCTTCTCAAATGAGAGTTCCGAGGACATGATGCTCTTAAATATGCCCCAGGATAAATAGAATCCAGAATTCATGTCCAGCAATGGCAGGACATTAAAAAAAAAAAAACCAATGTGAATGGAGTTATAACAGCAACTGGACAATTTGCTATCAGCAAGAACGGTCTTGTTTAGTGATAAAACAAGAGGGAACAAGAGGAAGCGGTATGTGTTGTTTGATATAGCCTGTGCCATCTGTGAATTTCCTGGTTACACGAATTTATACGGGGAATATTCTTCATGATAATTCAGCGGGTCTATGTCTCTTCCATCCCTTGCTTATTGATGCTAAAATAAGTGTATTGGGGGAGAAATGACCTTTAAAGGGTCAAATAAGGAGTAAGCTCCTTCAAAGATTAAAGACCTCTCCATTTAAAAAAATCTTTCCCTTTGCAGATATCAGTTCACAGGAGAGATATGTTAACAAAACAGACTCGTAAGAGATATGATTGAGGTGAAACTGCTTGTTCTGTAGGCAATGGAGCAAGACGAGGGTTGCAGATGAAAGAAATTCAGGGGTATTTTGGCAGGTGAGTTTAAAAGAGAGGAAAAAAACAAATTGTTCCTCATTTTAGAGAATGACAAATCTCTTTTGTCTGAGTCTGTAACCTCATTCAGACGAAGAATGTTTTGAATCCTTTCAGGGTGTAGGGGTGTCAGGTCTGGCTTTGGGGACATTTTTGTGGGTACAACCTCATGGTTTGTAACTTACATCATAATCTCTCCCTAATGGTACAAAAGGGGAGGTTTTCTTAGGGTATATTTTAAAAAAATTAGTTTCTGCTGTACAGCAAAGTGAATCAGTTTTACGTATACATACACCTCCCTTTCCAGATTTCCTTCCCATTTAGGCCACCATAGAGCATTGAGTAGAATACCCTACACTATACATTAAGTTCTCATTTGCTATCTACTTTATACACAGTGTTAGCAATTGACATATATATGGTCAATCCCAATCTCCCAATTCATCCCACCGCCAACTTCCCTCCTTGGTATCTGTAAGTTTGTTCTCTACATCTGTGCTTCTATTTCTTCTTCCTTTGTAGAGGTTTTCCTTATAGAGAAATGGAAATGCTTTCAGCACTACTTTTCAGCCTTGGCCAGCCTAGGGAGTCTATTTGTCATTGAGATCTCGGTTCCTGTCCTCTGTCAGCCCTGCTCACCATTCCTCACCCCACTGCAGTGGCACCAGCCCCTCCCCATGCCTCCAGCCTAAGCATTTATTAATGCTACAGCATTTTTGATATTTCTTGCTGCTCTAGACAAGTGTGGTTCCTTTGGGGTGTTACTTTTCTGGGGTGAATGGTGAATTTGGGGATTTGTTGGTGGGGAAGAGGTTATTTTTGATTGTCACAGTGATCTGGAGAGTTGGGAGATATACCTTCTTGTAATGCAAGAAATGAACCCACAAAAAGGATAGTTCCTCATCTCTCAATTTTTTAATGTTCAGCTGGACATTTACATTTGATGAAAGCCCAGTTTAAACTTCTCTGAACTTAGAATCTAACTCCACATTATATACAAGGTAGATTGCCACACCTGCATATATCCTGAATTCTCTAGGAAAAGAGCTACTAGGTAAGTCAAGGAAAGATCATAATTTTCTTTTAAAGAACTAGTTAATTGTTCACTATTTCAATGACAATGGTTTTCATGACAATTGATTTAACAACAAAAAATATGAGCCTACCCTTGCAACTGTCATGGTCAAGGTGATTCTATACAGAGGGCAGGCATTTGATGACTATATTATGGTGGGTCATGTTTGAGTATTTACATATTGAAATACATATTTCTCATGCAGCACTTTCAGTTTTTTCATTTCTATTACGAAAAGGTGTTCTATTGATTTCTTTGATACGTGGGACGATAGATTTTATTACTTGGATGAATAAAATTCAGGAGAGTAATAGGAGTGATTACAAAATTGTTATGAAGAAGAAAGTGCTGGGTCTGATAGAGGTAAGAACTACTATAGCAGACCATAACTTCCTTGAAAATCTTCCTATCATTCAAGGGGAACAATCATATTTACATCCTTATCACTGGTTCATAACAGAAGGCCTCCTGCTAGGAGACACCAATGTATTTTAATGTTATTTCTTGTGTGTAACCTGCACTTCCTGTTTCTTGCTAATGGAAACCCTTCAAATATTAATACAAAGCTACAGTCCTCTGCAAAATCATTTCCTCTCAGCTATTTCAAGGAGTTATTGGGGAGTGCCTAAAGGCAAATAAGATCAGCTTTGTAAGGTATCAATCACTTTTATAACAAAAACACAGCTACTTGTATCTGGGAGCTTGGTGTATGAGAGAGGTCACTTGACAATTGGATAAAGAATAAATGACTTAATAAATGTTGTTGAGAAAATTGGCTCTCCATATTGAAAAAAAGTAGATCCCTGCCTCAGACAAGGCACAAAACCCTCTCCAGATGAATAAAGACAAATCTGTAAAGCAAAACATGAATACGATGAGAAGAGCACATAGAAGCATGTTTTTATGAACTTGGAAGAGGGAAGAATTTCCTAAACAAGACCCAAAAAGTACAAATCACAAAGAAGGGACTGACAAATTTAACCATATTAAATGTTAAGATCTCTGAATTTCAAGAGATCATCAAGTATTGCATTTCTTAATGAAAAAAAAATTAGCAGTGTTTCTAACTCAAGTGTTCAGAATATATTTTCAAGCTCCTATAAGTCAAGAAAGGATAAAAAATGCAAAAGTAGACAAAAGACGTGAACAAATAAAAAAGAGAAAACTCAAATGGCCGGTAGATCCATGAAAATTTCAACTTTGGCAGCAATCAAAAAGTGAAAATGGTAAGCTGTTTAATGGCAAACCCTTTACCTGGAAAAAATAGCACTTCTGGAAAAAGGTGTTAATGAATATTCAGATTTTCAAGTGTGGTGATGAGCCTGTAAGTTGATACCCCTACTGCAGAGAAAAGCTTGCCATACTTCCTGAGTCACAGTATGTAACTCATCAAATCCATCGCTAGGTACTGCTGTCAGTCTAGTGAATTTAAAACTTTTTAAAAAACCCACAGTAGAAAGTACCCTTTACAGGACGACTTGCATACATACATGCACAGTTGTAAATAAAATAAGACATCATTTCATACAGCATTCGTGACCCTTAATTACGTGTGATACACATTTGTATTTTTTACTATAGACTCTATCGTGTTTCTTCAAAAATTTTGGTAATGACTTGCTAGATTTGTTTCATAATCCCCTAATGAACTGCGGCAAATACTCTCCAAGATTAGCTCTCAAACACACGCAAGGAGATGTGTAAAAGGATGACAAAAGAGAATCTCGTTCTCCTTCTTACAACCAGTTTCCACTTGCCGATTATCTACTCTCCTCTTTGAAAACTAGGAAACCATGAAAACATTGATGGTTGTTTCAAAGCCAAATATGTTACTTTTTGGCTGTAATAAAATACTTTTGCCTTGGAGCCTTTGAAGTTCTTTGCACTCCTTGGAATAAAAGTGTCAGCATAGTGAGGTGACATTGGCCCTTTTAAAGCTGAGCTCCACGTTTTAGGTGATAATCTCTGGTCCAGCTTCACGCGGGTTTCAGATCCTCAGTGTTTCTCTTATCATCCATTAGATGTTCTTTCCTACCATAGAGATCTGAACATGTACCTGAGGCCAAGCTGTAGTTGTCACTATAAATTTCTCTTGCAATAGCTCAGTTGAATCACTGGCTAGTAAAATGTCTCAGCTGGCAAACTCTAATGGTGATAGAATTACACCATGACACCAGGTCATGTGCAGCAGTAAATCCAAAGAATCAGTTGAAGAATCTGGATGAAAAGACACAGACACACAAAGCAGACGATCAGCTCAAAAGGAGGGTTGGAAAATAGGTTCAACATATAGTGTTAGAAGACTTGAAGGTGAGCAATGACTTCCTAAAGTAGAAAAGAGAAGAGAGAAGTCACTCAGTCGTGTCCAACTCTTTGCGACCCCATGGACAGTAGCTGACCAGGTTCCTTTGTCCGTGGGATTTTCCAGACAAGAATACTGGAGTAGGTTGCCTTCTCCAGGGGATCTTCCTGATCCAGGATCGAACCTGGGTCTCCTGCACTGCAGGCAGCCTCTTGACCATCTGAGCCACCGAGAAGCCCCAGAGTAGGAGAAAAGTGAAAGCGAAAGTGAAGTCGCTCGGTCGTGTCCGACTCTTTGCGACCCCATAGACTGTAGCCTACCAGGCTCCTCTGTCCATGAGATTTTCCAGGCAATAGTACTGGAGTGGATTGCTATTTCCTTCTCCAGGGGATCTTCCAACCCAGGGCTCGACAGACGCTTTACCGTCTGAGCCAAAGTAGGAGAGGTGAGTTCCAAATCATTAGGAGCGCACTTCCCAAATGCTGGGAAGCACACCACAAACTACGGTTCCATCTATCTGTCTAGCACAAACCATCTAGCATGTCGCTAGATATCTTAACAATAAAATACATTCTGAGTTCAAATAAGGTGAACTTTGTGAACTTTGATTAAGCATTGTTAAACAGATTGCTTTAATAGCTGAGATTCTTAGAAACTCTACATTTGAAAGTATTTATTGTGGTCCCCCCAGATGACCCCTAAATGTTTTCCTGCCTTGTTTCATCATGGAATGTCTAACATTTTTCTTTTCCCCAGAGCATCCATTAGCTTCCCCTCAAACTGTTATTTTGCCCAAGTTGTTTTTGAAAAACATTTTACGAGTTGGGGGAGCAGGGAGTATATAAGTAAGAAAATGAGCAACATAGAAAAAAGAAACATAAACAGTGAAAGCATAAAACAAAATAACAGAAGAAATTATGGTATTTGTAACATCAAATATAGATGAATAAACATCCATATTGACATAAGTTTCCCATATTAGATACATAAATTAAAGAAATTTTAATTCCAGAAGACCCAAGGGAAAAAATAGTAAGTTAGAACAAAAATGAAAAGTGTCTTTATATTACAAAATATAAACTTCGTAGTTTATAAAGAAACTTTAAATAAAATTTGAAAAAGAAGGAGTGGAAAGAAGGAAGGAGAAAGAAAAAAGACTGGCAAAACTGACATCAAGAATAACAGGATTCATAACAAAACTGCGTTTTTAAAAAGGAAGAAAGAAATAAGCCACAATAAAGTAATCATGGTTACAAGCCTATATAATTCAAGGAACGTAGAATTGAAGTTTACAAATAAAGCTTATTACTAGCTGTACAAATAATATGTATGATCAAAAGCAGAACTGTGATCATTGGACTAAACTGTTGGATTACAAATACATGACAGACATGATTTAAATAATACAACTAATAAGGTTATTTTATCAAATATATTTATATATCGTTTACACCCAAGAGAACACAATTTGTTTAAAAAATCCATCAAACACTTTACAAAGTTTTAAATTTTGTTGTTGTTCAGTTGCTCAGTTGCGTGCAACTCTTTGAAACCCCATGGACTGCAGCACCCTAGGCTTCCCTGTCCTTCACTATCTCCCAGAATTTGTTCAAACTCATGTCCACTGAGTTGGTGATGCCATCCAATCATTTCATCCCCTGTTGTCCCCTTCTCCTCCTGCCCTCAATCTTTCCCAGCATTAGGGTCTTTTCCAATGAGTTGGCTCTTTGCATCAGGTGGATAAAGTATTGGAGCTTCTGTTTAGCATCAGTCCTTCCAATGAATATTCAGGGTTGATTTCCTTTAGGATTGATTGATTTGATCTTCTTGCAGTCCAAGGGACTCTGAAGTGTCTTCTCCAGCACTACAAAAGCATCAATTCTTTGGCGTTCAGCCTTCTTTATGGTCCAACTCTCACATCTGTGCTTGACTACTGGAAAAACCATAGCTTTGATTATATGGACCTTTGTCCTAGGAAAAGATAGAAAGTTTGCCAATTCAATTCATCGGCCAACTTCATCTGTCATTTATTAAGGTGAGTTTCAAGAGAACAGGTGCAAAGAACTGTGGGGACAGCTATTATCTAGAAGGAAGAGAATTGAGACAGCACGGCTGATAAAGAGAGGTTGAAAAAGCACATTGTTTGCCATAAAACTTGACTGTGAAGGGAGCCAGTGGGCTTCCCTCGTGACTCAGACAGTAAATAATCTACCTGCAATACAGGAGACCTAGGTTAGATCCCTGGTGGGGAAGATCCCTTGGAGTAGGAAATGGCAATCCACTCCAGTATTCTTGCCTAAAAAATCCCATGGACAGAGGAGCCTGGTGAGCTACAGTCCATGGGATTGCAGAGTCGGGCATGACTGAGTGACTAACAAACAGACACACAGAGGACCAAAACTTTGGGAAGACTTTCCTGGGTCATAGTTATCATTCATGGGCTCTGTTGACTTAGAGCATTTAGGTCTCCACAAACATCTTCTCATTTATAAAAATGTTCCTATACTGAGTTGCAGAGTGTTACTCTCCCTCAAAGTCACGTCCTCCCAGAACCTTGCAGACACCATTAGTTAAGATGAGGCCACACCAGATTAGGGTCAGCCCTCAACACGATGACTGCTGTCCTTATAAGAAGGCCATGTAAGGACATGGACAGCCATACTCATCAGGGAGAGGGCCAAGGGGCCAGGGTAGCGTAGCGGGGGGCAGAAATGGGAGGGATGTAGCCACCAGCCAAGGAATGCCAGCAACCCCCAAAATCTAGAAGGAAGCAAAGTAGGACTCTTTCTTAGAATCTTCAGAGAGGGAGTGGTCCTGCCCACACCTTGATTTCAGAATTCTAGCCTTCACAACTGGGAGAGACAACATTTCTGTTGTTTAAAGCCACATCATTTTGATTGTGGTAAAAATGTGATCATTTTGAAATGGAACAAGAAGACACTATGGTCCTTCCCCCGACTTCCCTGTCCTCCGAGACTTTTGTCTGTAGAAAAACTTCAGCCAAAGAATAAATTTAATCAGAGGAGTGGGAAAATGCAGATGCAAAGGGAAGCAGTCAAATAGGACAAAATAATAATAGTTCAGTCATTAAGCAAAGTCAAAGACCTTTAATTCCTTCTCAAGAGCGGCAGATAATATTCTGAGCCGTATCCTGTGAGCTATTAGTATAGCTACTAAGACCCCCACCAGGTGGAAGACGTTAACTACATGATGCCCAGGCTGCAGCTATGACGCTGTTGTTCGCTCGCTAAGTCATGTCCAACTCTGCGACCCTGTGGACTGCAACACGCCAGGCTTCCATGTCCTTCACTGTCTCCCACAGTTTGCCATGACATAAGCTGCCACAGGAGACCCCAGATGAGTTCCTGGGTCAGGAAGATCCCCTGGAGAAGGGATAGGCTACCCATTCCAGTATTCTTGGGTTTCCTTTGTGGCTCAGCTGGTAAACAATCCGCCTGCAATTCAGGAGACCTAGGGTTTGATCCCTGGGTTGGAAAGATCTCCTGGAGAAGGGAAAGGCTACCCACTCCAGTATTCTGGCCTGGAGAATTCCATGGACTCTATAATCCATGGGGTCACAAAGAGTCAGACACGACTGAGTGACTTTCACTTTCAAGATGCCACAATTCTGAGAACAGGCCTCAAGGAAATGGGAATGAACCGACCCTGGAACTGAAGACTAACTGTACCTAAAGCAATCAAGATGATGTTGGTCAGACCGCTGATGATCAATTTCAAGATGACTGGCAGAGCTGACTGTGCTGCTGCTGCATGGAGCCCCCTCCTTCTGTCTATAAAATCTCTTGCCCCCTTGATTTTCATGGGTGGAGTCGGCTTTTGAGCAGGAGTCCGCCAGGGCCTCTGTGCTTTCAGGTCATAGTGCGCTGTGTTTTATTTTTTCCATTTCTAAGTCAGTGTTCTCAAGTGGTCACTGAACTTATATAAGAGTGATAAATAGCAGAATTCCACAGATTCAAGCCTAAAGTGATGCCAAAAGTAACATTTCCCCCAATTGTTCAAGAATTGTTCTTATAAATGATTTCACACATTTGGACTCAATTGACTTTTTAGCGGAATGAAATTAATTGCTCATAATAAAATTTTAATTTATAGTCAAGTCTTGCCTAATTCATTAAAGGAGAGTAATTCTTGATCTTCCCCTTCCTTCCTCAGTAATCCTTAAAGAGAGAACTTGAAAAGATAAGTCAGCAGCATAATGAATCCTCAGCTCTCTAACTAGAAGTGTTGTATCGCTGACTTCTGTATTTACTCTCCTCTATTTACTGAATCAATAAAGTTTTCGGAGCTCTTTTTCCTTGTTCAAACAAAACCAACACATTCTCCACCCTCACACCCTCATTTCACGAAGGAATTTGCTTTAATCATGATTAAATTAAAGCTCCTGAAGTCCTTATTCCACGACCAATGTTACAAGGATTCTGAGCAAATAGTTTGCCAAAGCCTGTAATTTGTGTAGTAATGCCATCAGTTCATCTCTGGGATTTGCAGCAATGACTACTTTTTAGCTCAGCCTCATGCCTAAAAAGCATTTTAATGGGCGCAAAATGACCATAAGTGCTATTTGCAAAGGCCAGAAAATTGTGGATAATAATATTCTGTGCAGGAAATCATTCTCTTAAACTAATCCCCACATTCTGCTCATTCCGTCTGCCTAGGTTTCGCACAACTCTGCTTAGAATTGAATAATGTCTCCTGGGGTCACAAGCCAATGACATTGGTGGAATTCTTTGTGTTTTCCTGGAAGATGCTTAATACCATCTCATCAGGTAAGGCCAAGCAGAGAGTGGAATCTCTTTTCTGAATAACTTGAAACAAATGACCCATATTATTATCCTTACGTCCCACTTCACTTTAGGTGTAAAGAGCAAAAAAGATGCCTGCACATCAAACCAGTTGGACCTTGAGCTTGGAGTTACCTTTCAGACGAGTCCACGGGCAAGCGTAAGTTGTCGAATAGCTTTGATCAGTTATTCTTCTATTAGTCAATATGACAGTTCATAGACTGTGCCAGCCTGCCACGGGATTTACACAAGGCACCTCTTCCAGGAGATACTGTCATTGGAAAAGCCAAAACAAGCTGGGGAGTCAGAAATATCCCTGGGTGTTCATGTTCCTGCTAATTACAGACGGCAAGTGTCCTGGGCACAGGGCTTAACCTCTACAGTCTGACATGTTCAATTAATTCAAATGAGGTCCATCCAGGGTCCATGTGAAAATATCTTTTTCTTTAAAAAAGTCAACCAGGGAATGACCCTGAGGGATGAGATGGGGAGGGAGGTGGGAAGGAGGTTCAGGATGGGGAACACATGTACACCCATGGCTGATTCATGTGAATGTATGACAAAAACCACCACAATATTGTAAAGTAATTAGCCTCCAATTAAAAAAAAAAAACCAAACACATAATGCATGCTAAAAAAAAAAAAGTCAACCAGGGAAGATTGCGTGTTTGGGGAGGACTGGGCGAGCATAGCGTGTGGAAGCAAAACCAGTCGAGTGGAGAGTTGAACTGTGAGTCTGAAAGTCTCATAAACCTAGGAAGCGAATGCAGAGTCATCATTTCCCTGCACGTACCCATAACTTAATTCCCTGATTGTTTCAGAGCCTCTTTAAGCAGAGATTAAACCTACAACTAGCTCTAGCCGCAAGAATCAACAAGTTAATTAACTGATTAGGAGGTATGCCGTTTTCTAATTTTTAGCTCATTTTAAAAGGATAAAAGGATCCCTTGGTAAGCTCTGGGACTGGTGAGCGAAGGGTACCCTCTGCCTCGTTTTGTTTATTCTTTGATTTTGGCTCAAGACTCTGCCGAGTGGACAGTGGGGCAGGTCTGTGGGTACTGGGGTGCCCAGCTGACCAGTTGACAGGTATCCCCCCACTTCTAAGGCTGTTACCAAGGAGGGCCCAGGAACTGGAAGATGTCAGTCATATCAAGTAAGGTTTCTGGTGGGGGATGGGGTAGCAGAGAACGATAAGAATGAAGCAGCGGCATGGAGGCAACAGGATGCAAGCGGCATAAACCACGCTTCTCTTTCTTTCACCAGATTTCTCTTAGGTGATCTTGAAGTTGAAGAGTCCCTGTGAAAGTCACCAAGCCTCTTGAAGATAATAGATTCTCTCTTTCCTCCACGATCGCACCCTCTGGTATGGCCATGGCGCTCAGTTTGAGCAGTGAGGTACCAGTGGATGCGAGGCAGGCTACCTCCGCTCAGAAGCATGAGGAGCCAGTGCACCACGGGCCATGGTGCCCTCTCCTCCGCCTCTGTGGTCATTGTGTGTGTGTGTGCATGCGAAGTCGCTTCAGTCGTGTCTGACTGTTTGCAACCCTGTGGACTGTGGCCTGCATCTCTTATGTCTCCTGCGCTGGCAGGCAGATTCTTTACCACTGCACCACCTGGGAAGCCCTTCTGTGGCTATTACCAATCACCAGCCCCACAGTTGCTCCATTGACCTGGGGCCCAGAGTGGGTAAAGGCATGGAGTAGGGTCCCCAGCCAACTTGTACTGGACATATAACCTGAGACAGAATAACCTTTATTTTTTATCCCTGCCCTTAGGTAAATCAATAGGTAATGGTACATTTCAGCCCTAGTTGATTATGATGAGGTGAACCGAGGTCAGTAAAACAACTGGAACTGGAAAGAGAAACATTTCAAAAAAAAAAGTTAGATTGGAAAGGCCCATTTCTTCATTTTAATATCCTCTGATTACTGTTAAAATCAAAACATTAAAATGTGTTACCAATGGAAGCAGAAATGTATAAAACATGGAAGTAGCACAGGGTTTGCACTAATTGACCAGTGTTCCTTTAGTGATGGGCTTCCCAGGTAGCATAGTGGTGAAGAATCCATCTACCAACGCAGGAGACAGAAGAGATGCAGCTTTGATGCCTGGATCAGGAAGATCCCCTGGAAAAGGAAATGGCAACTCACTCTAGTATTCTTGCCTGGAGAATCCCACACACAGAGGAGCCTGATGGTCTACAGAACTAAGGGCTGCAAAGAGTGGGATATGACTAAGCAACTGAGCACACCTTTTGTGAAGTGATTCAAGGGGCTTGACCTGGGAGTCCAGTCGATCTTCATCATTTCAAATCTCCATGTACCACTGTCTTTTCAGACCCTGGAAATGCTGAGATGCTGGGAAGCAGCTTCACTAAAACTCATTCATTAAAAATCTGAGGGTGGAGGCAGATTTGGTCACCTGTCTAGTTCCCCGAGCTAGTTAGAAACAGAGTCTGATCCACACACACCTCTTCCGACAGCTCTTCAGTGTGTCCATCAGAATGTGCACTTAGAGTAATGAACTTGTGTCGTTAATATTTTGGGCATGTTCCATGGTTGTAAAGAATCCCACAAGGGGAAAGTCATTGCTGAGGACAGCAGTGTTTTATAGCTGCTGCTGATTTACAGGCCGGTGAAGCCAGTTTTCAGTTGCCCTTGAGGATACAAAAGGCCAAAAAAGACAGTATGTGAAATCACCCAGACACATCTTGATCTACCCTGATATGAGGATGGGATTCAAAGCCAGTGAGCACCTTAGGTACACATATTTCTTTCTTAGGTGTCTTTAGTTTACCCACCTTATTCTTTTTAAAAAAATACTTATTTATTTGGTTGCATCATGCAGGATCTCTCATTGTGGCTCGTCAGCTCCAGAGTGTGTGGGTTCAGTAGTTGCAGCTCTTGGGCTTAGTTGCCCTGTGGCATGTTGGACCCTACTTCCCTGCCCCGGGATTGAACCTGTAGCCTCTGTATTGTAAGGTGGAGTCTTAACCACTGGACCACCAGGGAAGTCCCAACCCATACCCTTCTAAGAGCTCATTTCTCCTGGTGCCTGCTAGGTGTGGGGTTCTGAGATAGACACAGAGCAAAAAAGGACAATAAGGACCAACATGGCAGACAGAAGAAGTAAGGGACCAGCTAGGGGCCAATGAAAGCAGTCCCATGTGTGAATAAGGTAGGGCCCTGCAAATGATCAAAACAGGGGGTCATAAAATAGAAAAAAATAGATGTTTTCATGTTAAGATAGTGAGAAGGCATTCAGAAGATGATGTGTCCTTGCTTATGCTTGAAGATGGAAATCTAGGCAGGTAGGAACAGCAGGTTTTACTTGGCGAGCAGGGAGAGAAAGGAGCATCTGAATCCCAGAGTCCAGCTGACTAGGAGAGGTAGGTAGACACACTGCAAGGAGTTTGAATCAGAGAAAAGTCAGCCCAAGTTAGCAGGGGACTCAAGTCATTAACCCTCCACCTCCGTTCAAACTGCCTGCTTACTGAGTGTCCAGGGCTGGTGGGAACAGAGTCAAACTGGCGGAGAACAAGAAAACACAGAGGACAGTGGTGGGAATTAAGAGACAATTCTTCAGTGAAGGGACTACATTTTTTCCCTTCCAGATTGAGTTGGTATAGTATATTCCTGGTTATCAAGATACTCATAGCTTTGGGACTTTGAAATGGTAAATACTCATGATGTGTGAAAAAGCAGGATACATAATGGTATGGTCCTGTGTGTTAGTCGCTCAGTGTCCAACTCTTTGCGACCCCACGGACTGTGGCCCGCCAGGCTCCTCTGTCCACTGTGGTAAACAATCCACCTGCAGAAATTGCGAGAGACTCGGGTTCAAACCCTGGATCGGGAAGATCCCCTGGAGGAGGAAATGGCAATCCACTCCAGTATCCTTGCCTGGAGAATCCCATGGACAGAGGAGCTTGGTGCGCTATGGTCCATGGGGTTGCAAAAGAATCAATCAGACACGATTTAGTGACTAAACAACAACAATTCATGTTTAATCTATAAGATTGTCTAAATATCATTTGCTGTGGAATCAAGTAGTGGGTTTAGTTTATGAAGTAAACTCTAATCCAGTGTCATTCTGGGTGTCACCTAAAGGATATGGAGATTGAGCGATCAAATTGACCTGGGCATTGCATGTTTTAAAAGTTACTATTACAATATTTTCATCCTTTAAGTGAAATCACCCAGCTTGTTCATTTTCGTTTTCATGGGGAATTAAAGTTCTTTTTGGCATTATTCTCAGAGCCCTCGAACTTTCAGCCAGGTTTGGATTGCTTGTTTTTGCAATCTACTACAAACAATTTTTTCTAGAATTTAAAAAATTGTATTCCTGGATTTGTTTCCCTTCACAGTTTACCAAACTCTTGATCTTACCAGCCTCAAAATTACTTTTGCCAATCTGATGGGCGTGAAATTGTTGATGTTTTAATACCTATTTCCCTGATCACCAGTGAAGCAGAGAACTTTTTCATAGGTTTACAGAATGTTTATTCTCCTATTTTTGTTAATTCCTTGTTAATGTCATTTGACTTTTTTTCTTTTGGAGTATCTACCTTTTTCTTTTTCATTTGTAGGAGTTCTTTGTCCTGAATATGACTCCTTTGTTAAAGATTCTTCCCTGAGACTTGATTTTTTACCTGTTTTTGGAATTTTCTGAAGCACATAAAATTGTTAAACTTGGAATTAACTTATTTATTTTATTTTAAAATAAAAGAAACACTTTTAAAATAATGAAATTTGACAAAATCAGATGTATCAACATTTTCCTCGGTGAGTCAGTTTTTATTTCCTGTTGAAGTAATCCCTTCTTCCTTAGCATACATGTGCTGCTCTCCAAGTACCCTTTTGCAATAACAGGAAACATTCCCCTAGAGAAATTGCTGATTCCATATCCAGGGCTGAAAATGTAGAAGATGCTCTTGAAACATCTTAGACCTGAAAGCAAAGAAATTATCAAAGTATAAAGAGAGTGAGAAAAGAACACAGGAACAAACTCGAAGGGACTCTCAAGCCAAAGTGGAGACAATTTGATGATCACAATAGTACTGTGGGAAATAAAAAGCAGTTTGTTGTTGTTCAGTTGCTAAGTCATGTCTGACTCTGCGACCACATAGATTGCAGCAGTTAATAGATATAAAACATATATATAAATAAATATATTATAAAAGCAGTTAAATATATAAAAATCCATGAGTCCCTAATAATACAAGCAAGTAAGTGGAATTCATGATATAATTCTCTCCAATTTTATGTATGCTTGAAAGTACCCATAGTCAATATTTTTAAAATATCTAAATGGCACAAAGGACAATAATTCTTGCAATAAATAAACAATGAATTTTTAAAAATTTATGTTACTGAAGTATAGTTGATTCACAATGTGCAGTTAATTTCTGCTGTACATTGCCTTGTTGTATGGCAGAAATCAACACAACATTGTAAACCAATTTCCCTCCCATTAAAAAATGAATTAAAAAAATTTCTACTGTACAGCAAAGTGATTCAGTTATACATATCAACACATTCTTTTTCATGTTCTTTTCCATTACAGTTTATCCCAGGATATTGAATGTAGTTCCCTGTGCTATACAGCAGGATCTTGTTCATCCATCCCATATATGATAGTTTGCATCTGTTTATCCCAAACTCTCCATCTGTCTATCCCTCTCCCATCCCCCATCCTTCTTGGCAACCACAAGTCTCGCACAACAAATTTTAATAATAAGAAGAAATCCTTTCTGACACCGCACCCCCCCTCCCCGACTGCCAATGTTATTCACTCATCAATTGTTTTACATTTTCACATTTAGAGTTTTGCTACTGAAGGAGGAAACAGACAGAGCTGGACCCCATCTCAGGCCAGGCTGTGAACATTAGGCTACATGCAATGGTCACCCTCCCAGTGGACTCTGAACTTTGTGCCCGGTGTCTATAGAAGAGGCATACCAATGGGAAACCAGACCCTCCAGATAAAACAGCTTCAGGACTTGTACCTGGACTCTCCACTGCCTAAAAGAATATGCTAATTATCTCTGTAACAGAACAAAGTAGTAAACTCCATTATGTTTATCGGGATATGACCACAGTCCTATTGATAAATGTCCACTGTTTATCTAGTCTTGTGACACATGAATCATGAGTTAACTTTGATCGTATCTCTTTCTACCTTGTCCAGATTAGTTTCAAGGAATTTGGGGAGGTGGGTTTGAGCAGGTACACTTAGAGTATATAAGGTTTTCACAAAAACTGGTCGGGGTCCTTGGCTAAGAGGAGACTCTGCCTTGGGCCCGCCAGTGTAATAAACTGCACTCCACTATCTGCATTGTCCTTCTGAGTGAGTTTGTTTCCCGGAATGCGTGGCTGCAACATTTGGTGCATTGGCCAGGAAACTCCTCACTTTGAGGAGACAAGTCCCATTTGGGACTACTCCAAGGCCTTGCAGCTTGACTCTTCTAGAGGGGGCAAGCCGCCTCGCCCTTCTGGAAGGATTCTGCATCTCAACGCCCAGACCTTTCACGTTAGCAGGTAGTGGACGGCAGCAGGGGAACTGAGTACTCAGGTGAGGAGGAACCTACCTGGCAGGGTGGAAGAGCAGGCCTGATCACCCCTCAGGAGCGACTAGAAGGAGCAGGGACCCACAGGAGCCTGGAATAGGCAGGCAGCGATTTCTTGGTACACAGGTCAATGAACGTTAGGGTTTAGGAAGGAAATTTGTAAAGGTCATTTAGGAGGTGTGTCCATGCCATCTCAGGGAAAATTATTACCAAACGATCACCAGGGCATTTTAGGATAGGAAACTGGTCCTTGTATGCTCGTATTCTGTCCTCCCCCAGGAGGTGTCCCGTCTGCTGTGAAATTCTTGACCCCCTCAGAATTGTTAGGCTAGAAGGAAAGGGATACATAAGTAAGTATGAACTGGCTTTCCTGGAGATGGCCTGGGACATGGGATATTTAACCCATCTGTGTTTTCATCTGCACCTGATCAAGCCCACCAAGGCAGAACGGATTTTAAGGGAGAAACAGTCTTGGACGACGTGGTGTTCTGGTTCGGCTGTGCTGACCAGCAGGTGAAGACACACCGATCTCCCTTCTCCCTCTGAGATCTGGCAGGTAAGGCTCTTCTCACCCCAATTAGGAAGGAGGCAGAATGGCAATTTAAGTGCCATTGAGTGGAAATATCAGAAGTACATAGGTTACTGAGAACTTCATAGAACGTAAAGGAAAAGTAGAAGAAGGTCCGAGAAGGTAAGCAAGATGGGGGGAAGTGAACCTAAGGCAACTGTGTTGGAGTGCATGATTAAAAATTTAAAGAAGGGATTAGGAGGAGACAGTGGGGTGAAGATGAAGCCTAACTGCCTCTACAGACTCTGTGAGGTCGGATGGCCCTCTGTGGGAGTAGGATGGCCACCAGAGAACACCATGAACTTAAAAATAGTGGAAGCAGTGCTCGCTTCGGCAGCACATATACTAAAATTGGAACGATACAGAGAAGATTAGCATGGCCCCTGCGCAAGGATGACACGCAAATTCGTGAAGCGTTCCATAAAAAAAAAAAAATAGTGGAAGCAGTCTATACAGTAGTCACAGGAGAGCCAGGACACATGGATCAATATCCATATATTGACTCATGGCTAGGGTTAGCTCAAGACCCTCCTACCTGGACAAGGTTCTGTATCCATAAGGGAAAAGGAAAAATATTAATGGCACAAAAATTGACTGATGATAAAAAAGGAAATTCTACAGGATTTGGACGGGGATGACCTGACCCCTCCCCCATATTGGATAATGACACACCTGCCTCCCAGTGCTCCACCAGGACCAGAGGCCGCCTTAAAGCCCGATCCAGGGCCAGGGGAAGTCCCTGCAGCAGCCACTCCTATTCCTCCAGCTCTCCCGGAGTTCGTAGAGCTGCCGTTTTGGTGGACTCCGATCCCGGTGACAGAAGCCTCTGGCCAACACTTCCAGGATCTGGCTCCAGCCGAACCGCCCAAGCTATACCCACCTCTCCTGGTGAGTATTGATGAGAAGGGGAGGGAGACTTTGGAATTAAGCAGAGACTGCACTCTGCCAGAGAGCTGGAGGGAATGAAAGAGAACAGACAAGAGATTTACAATGCTAGCTGCTGCTCTGGGAAAGTCTATCTCGGGCTCTCCAGAAAACCTCCTCTGCCCCAGGGATAGGACAGTCCTTCAACCAGTCCCAACGGAGGCTCTGGGCCCCATTACAGCCAAACCACTGTGCCCAGTGCTGAGCTTTTTGTCACTGGAAGAATGAATGCCCTAAGGCAAGGAAGGAAGAGGACACTCCCGCAGTTGTGGGGCTTGCTGACTTGGAAATTAAGTAGGGTTGCCAGGGCTCAGAGATATCAGATCCCCGAGAGCCCATGGTAAACTTAAAAGTGGGGGACCAAAACATTGACTTCATGGTGGATACAGGAGCAGAACTGTTAGTAGTAACAAAGCCCGTGGCACCACTGTCCAAAAAGACCACCGCTATAACTGGGGTATCGGGAGAAGAGATGATTAAATCATTTTGCCAGCCCAGAAAATGTCAGATGGTGGGGGGCACCAAGTGATTCATGAATTCCTCTAGATTCCTGAGTGCCCACTAGCCCTGTTGGGAAGAGACTTGCTCTCCAAACTAGGAGCACAAGTGACTTTCTCCCCTGAGGAGAGGCCCACCTTCCGGATGGACACTCTGACTTATTTGCTCTCTCTATCAAATCCCCCCAAGATGAGTGGAGGTTGCATGAGCCTCTGAAGGAAGAACCGGGTGGGCTGGAAGAGCATGAGAGAGAGCTAACTCAATTATTCCCTGAGGTCTGGGTGGAAGACAACCCCCGTCTCCCCCTAGGCTGGCTAAACATCAAGCCCCAGTGATAATAGAACTCAAATCAGGCACCATCCCGGTTAGAAAGCGCCAATACCTGCTATCGATAGAGGCCTGGGCCGGCATACTGCCCCACATCAATAGATTGAAACAAGCGGGCATTCTAGTAGAGTGACAGTCGGCTTGGAATACGCCGATCCTGTCAGTCAAAAAGAAACGAGGACAGGACTATAGGCCTGTACAGGATCTCAGGCTAGTCAACCAGGCTACTGTGACTTGACACCCCATTGTTCCAAATCCCTATACCTTACTTAGCCTCCTCCCGCCGAGGACTAAAGTTTATACTCGCCTAGATCTCAAGGGTGCCTTCTTCTGCGTACGCCTCGCCCCAGCATCACAGCTCATTTTTGCCTTTGAATTGGAAGATCCAGTTGGGGGCACCAAACAACAGCTCACCTGGACTCCCCCACAAGGGTTTAAGAACTCCCCAGCCACTGGGGAAGCCTTGGCTTCTGACCTGGACTCTTTCCACCCAGAAGAGTACGGATGTTGGCTCCCACAATACGGGGATGACCTGCTGCTGGCTGCCGAGACCAAGGAAAAATGCTGGGAAGGGACAAAAGCACTGCTCCAGCTGCTGATGGAAGCAGGTTACTGGGCGTCGAAGAAGAAGGCACAGATCTGCAAGGAGGAGGTAAGGTATCTGGGGTTTGTTTTAAAGAAGGACACGAGGTTCCAGACCCTAATTGGGTCTTATATACTGATGGCACTAGCCTGATAAAACAAGGACAACGCCTGTCAGGTTAGCCAAAGCGGAAGGGGCCATCAAGACTGAAAAGGGATGGTGGGAATTGCCAAGTGGCAAATTATTGGTACTGGAGGAGCTGGCACACACTCTGCTAAGCCAGACACACCGAGCGACCCACCTAGGCCATGCTGCCTGCTCACAGGTTAATGCTGCCTCTCAGGTATTCAGGCAAAAACCTCTGGGTATTCAGCTGAAAGGCACGCTGAGCTTCGAACACCTGGGAGTGGACTTCACTGAAATGAAACCTCACCGACACTACTGTACCTGCTGGTCATGGTATATATGTTCTCAGGATGGGTAGAAGCTTTTCCTACCTGCACTGGAAGAGCATCAGAAGTAGCCCGGTGCCTGCTTAGAGAAATGGTTTCCAGATTTGGACTTCCTACCAGCATTGGTTCAGACAACGGCCTGGCTTTTGTAGCTGATTTAGTACAGTAAGCAAAACTTTAAACATCAAATGGAAGCTGCACACTGCATATAGGCCCAGAGTTCTGAGATGGTGGAATGAACAAACCGGACATTAAAGAGACTCTCCAAGTGGATCATAGAGACTGACTGCTTCTGGGTGGACTTGCTTCTGGCTGCTCTGCTCAGACTCAGGATGACCCACAGTCCCAAGGCTATTCTCCATACAAAATTGTGTGTGGGAGGCCTCCTCCCATAATAAAACAGGTGTCAACAAATTTGCCTCAGGTAAGGGGGAATAGGATTTCACAGCAGATGGAACTGGGTAAGGTAATAAATCGGGTAACTAAGTTTGTATAAGAAAGGGTGCCGTTCCCCCTTGGGGAACAGATTCATGAACTTACACCTGGTGACCAAGTATGGGTCAAAGACTGGAAACATGATTTGCTAGCCCCTTGGTGAAAGGGCCCTTATGTTATTCTAACTACCCTTCTGCAGTTAAAGTTGCAGGTATTGTCCCTTGGAGCCATCATATGAGGGTGAAGAGAACATACAACGCAGACCCAGAAAACGCTGAGTGGACTGCACAGAGGGACCCCGCTGACTCTCGAGAGACTAAGACCATCCTTAAAAGAGGAAAAGAAGATTCCGGACGAGTCCTTTCAGGATGAAGCCACACAATCAACTCCTGCCACTTGGCCCTCATCAACGTGATTTTGAATTCAACTTCCGTTCAATTCAGGACAGTGTTTTCCTCTCATGAGCACATTCCTATGCGGACTTCCACAGCACTCCCAACTGCTGGGTATGCGGGGCTGTGCCTCTGTCAGTGATGAATGGACTTCCTTGGTGGGTGTCACCGCTCTGCCAAGGAGATTTTAAACCACTCTGCTCTTTTCTGGGATGACAAAAAGAGACCTTCCTCTCTCTTGTCAATCATAACCTCTCCTTGCTCTCTTGGTGTAAGACCTACAGTCAATAGACTTGGGTCATGGGGTTACATTTGATATAAATGCCAGTGTAACAAAAGCCTAACCTACAACAAGCCCTGGTAAATCCACCTTATTTACATGCTAGGTGGACAAGATCTGTGTTTCAACGGTATGAGTATATTGCTGCCTTATTTGTACCTTGTATAGGGACAATAGATATTATGATTAAAGTAGAGGCCTTGACTAACTTCACAAAAGAGGCCCTCCTAGATAGAACAAAAGCCATCCAAGCCTTAAATGAAGAGCAAATCCAAATGAGAAAAGCGGTAATTCATAATAGAATGGCTTTGGACATACTCACAGCTGCTCAAGGAGGGACCTGTGCTATAATTAAGGTTGAATGTTGTGTATGCATTCCTGACTTATCTGGCAATGTATCGATTGCTTTAGATGTCATGAAAAACCAGGTAAAAGCAATGTCAAATGAAAACATTCCTTTCTGGACTTCGGTCCTATCTTGGGTGAAGGGTGGCGATTTGTGGAAAACTATATTTACCAGCGTTATAGTTGCCTTGATAGTTCTGCTTTGTGGACCCTGAATCTTACAATGTATTATGAACTTTGTAACCCTACTGCAGCCATGAAATTAAAAGACGCTTACTCCTTGGAAGAAAAGTTATGACCAACCTAGATAGTATATTCAAAAGCAGAGACATTACTTTGCCGACTAAGGTCCATCTAGTCAAGGCTATGGTTTTTCCTGTGGTCATGTATGGATGTGAGAGTTGGACTGTGAAGAAGGCTGAGCGCCAAAGAATTGATGCTTTTGAACTGTGATGTTGGAGAGGACTGTTGAGAGTCCCTTGGACTGCAAGGAGATCCAGCCAGTCCATTCTGAAGGAGATCAGCCCTGGGATTTCTTTGGAAGGAATGATGCTAAAGCTGAAGCTCCAGTACTTTGGCCACCTCATGCGAAGAGTTGACTCATTGGAAAAGACTCTGATGCTGGGAGGGATTGGGGGCAGGAGGAGGAGGGGACGACAGAGGATGAGATGGCTAGATGGCATCACTGACTCGATAGATGTGAGTCTGAGTGAACTCCGGGAGATGATGATGGACAGGGAGGCCTGGTGTGCTGTGATTCATGGGGTTGCAAAGAGTCGGACACGACTGAGCGACTGAACTGAACTGAATTGAACCTGAAGGTTGATGTCATTCTCCCAAACTGGCGGTCGGAGAGCCAGGGTGCAATATATCCCTATGAATGATGCTCATAATATGAGTTAAGAGCATCAAGAGAGGGGAATGAAGGAGGGAACAGACAGAGCTGGACCCCATCTCAGGCCAGGCTGCGAACATTAGGCTACACGCAATGGTCACCCTCCCAGTGGACTCTGAACATTGTGCCTGGTGTCTATAGAAGTGGCATACCAATGGGAAACCAGACCCCCCGGATAAAAGAGTCTCAGGACTTGTACTTGGACTCTCCGTTGCCTAAAAGAATATGCTAATTATCTCTGTAACAGAACAAAGTCATAAATTCCATTATATTTATCGGCATATGACCACAGTCCTATTGATAAATGTCCACTGTTTATCCAGTCTTGTGACACATGAATCGTGGGTTAACTTTGATTGTATCTCTTTTTACCTTGTCCAGACTAGTTTCAAGGAATTTGGGGAGGTGGGTTTAAGCAAGTACACTTAGGGTATATAAGGTTTTCACAAAAACTGGTCAGGGTCCTTGGCTAAGAGGAGACTCTGCCTCGGGCCCGCTGGTGTAATAAACTGCACTCCACTATCTGCATTGTCCTTCTGAGTGAGTTTGTTTCCCGGAACGCGTGGCTAAAGCACTACAACTTCGATTTATTTCTGAGGCAGGGATATATATCTACAAAACATTTATTGATTTGTCCATCGTTTCCTCCATTTAATTATAACATCTCCTCAATCATACAACAATGTCTCATAAAGGTTTAGATCTATTTTATATGCTATCTTTGGATCCATCGATCTGTTTATCCCTCTGCTGAAATTATAATAGGTCTTAGTAGGAGGTAAGTCAAGCCTCTTCTTTTCCCCCAAATTTCCAGACTATAAGAAGCAGCACCTGGAGATGGATATAGAGGCTATAGACTCTGGACTTTGCTAAGAAGCACAAATAGTTGAAACTTTGTTTTTACCCCCTTGGGGAGGGATGTGAATGTGTTTTGAGGATCATATAACTTTGGTCGATCAGCCAAAATGCTCAACAATGCCAGGAAATCAGTTTCTGTTCTCTCTTTCTTCCTTAGTTTAAAAACCTCAGATTTTGGCTGAGCTTTCATTTCTCAGTTTTCTTATGGTTATGCATAGCATATTTGAATTCTGGTTGATGATATGTGAGCGAAGCAAGTTTCAAGAAATGTCTCTACATGATTGCTGACATGTGATTTTGCCCTTTTTCTTTTTTGTCTATTCTTCCCTCTTCCGGCCTCCCCGCCTATTAAATTATGCTTTAATACTCTATTCTTTTTTATGTTCAGCTGATTTTTTATTTTTCTTTTATTTTTTGCCAGTCTACTTTAAAACAAATTATTTACTATTTTATTGAACTATGGTTGATTTTTCTCTTCTTCCATTTTGATACCTGGAGCTCAGATATGATGGTTGACGTTTGGGCCTTTATGTTTGATCGTGAGAGCAAGGTCTCATTGAGACAGGCTGGGATCTGAGATAGATCTGGAACTCTTTGCTTCGGTAATTGCACATGGACAAATGCGTCCTTGGAGCAACGAAATACAAAACAACTATGAGGGATGAAAAATAACTGCATGCATGTGCAGTTGGGGCAAATTAGGGACAAAAGATACAAAAAGACCAAAAACCCAACTACCACTTCTGAAAAGCCCAGAGTAAAAGCAGGGTACTGGACATGCCCCCTGCACCCAACACCACCAAAGGGGTGGACTAACCACCAAAACCACCCCACCCTTGGGCACAGCCCTACCCTCTTCTGGGTTTTAAAGAACCAGCTCAATCCCTCTTGGTGAACAAGTGAGCAAAGGAACTCGTTCTCGCCCCACCCCACCCCATGGATACAGCAGGGGCTCTAATAAAACATTGCTTGAATTTCTTGTCTGGACTCTTCTCAATTTCTATTGATTAAGGAAGGCCCAAGAACCCTGACCAATAACATGATCATAGAAATTATGGACCAAAAACAGGGTCTAGTAGTGACTCCCAGGACCTCCCTCAGAGCCTGGAGCTGACTGCCTCATTTACATAAGAAGCTACCTCATTTACATAAGGGATCCCGGGAGGAGCCCTGCCTTATGCAAAGGTGAGTGGGTGGGGGAGGGAAGAGAGGACTTGGGAAGGCTGAAGTGGTGCTGAGGAGTCATTTAATTTGTCCCTGACACCTCGCATCCCCTTAATTAAATCCAGAAAGCCCGGTGCAGAAACACACAAAGCACACCCTCCTCTGTGCAACAAAGTTTGCCCAGATAGACGCCATCTTCTGGGAAACCCGAGGCCAGAAGCTACGCGAAGGCTCACCCTAGAGTCGAGCGAGGCAGTGACGTAGCCAGTTAGGACATCCAGCTCCAGAGCTGAGCTCCTTCAGTCTGGGGGGTCTCTGGGTGGGCAGGAAGTCGTTTTCTCCAGATGCTGTCTGGTGTTTCAAAGGCACATTTTGAAGCCTCAGCAAGTGATCAAAATGACTACTGAATATTATTGTCCATGTGTGAAAACTACAGTCGGGTGGAGAGCTGCAGGAAGCGCTCTGTTGACTTCTGAAGTTGGTCTTACACACAGCTTTCCTTCTGGGACTCTCTTTTCTAATTGCAGCCTCCTTCCTTCCTCCTTCCTTATCCACCTAACAACACCACCCCCCTCAACTCTCCCCCGCACCCACCCCTATCAGTTCTCCCCCAAACTTGAAGCTCTGGTTCTGGTTTCCCTTGGTAGTAAAAGATTCAGAACTTCTCACTGAATACTGGTCAGAGACGGAAACAAATTCAAAATGAATGCTTGTTTGCTGAGTGTTTAAGGGGAAGAAAAACAAAAGCATGAAAGCAGCTAGCATGTGTTTGCCCTGGACTGGTCTGTAAGTTATCTAGATTGTTGTCCAATTTAATATGAATTTGAGTCCCAGCTGGAGAAGGGAGACTTGCACAATGAATCTAGTATCATCAGACCATTTCAATGAAGTGTCTGAAGATTCCTCTCATCCCCACACCAGTCCTCATTCTCCAATCCCCTTGTTTATTGACTTTGATGGGAAAGGCCTGAGGATGGAATTCTATTGAGAAAGTACAGAATTTCCCATCAAACTCTCATCCAGTGGCTGAATTGCTAAGAGACCTTCCCAACTGGAGCGTTCTCCAGCGTCACCGGACTTTTGGTCAATCCTCCTCAGTTCTGGTGAAATGACCCTTTCAAAATCATATATATGATCAAGTGATTCCCTAACCTATAAGAGAATCTCTCTGCTGCTTTCTGTGGTCAAAAACACCTTCTAAGGAGTAAACCCCACCTGCTTTGTCAGGGGCATCTCCACCCAAGGAAATCTGCAATGTAATCCACAGAATTTCTTGTCTCTCCTAAAATAAGCATACTCCTTCATGGCTCCATTTTGAAAAAAATGCTTTCAAAGATCAACTAATGTGTCCAAAGCCACATAGCTTGGAAGGGATAGAGTTGGGATTCAAATACAGGCAATGACAGTAGATCTCACACACTTTTCCACCAGTATTTTTATTTTTTAAGCTGTGTATTGAAATGTTTTCTTTAAAAATTGAGACATTCAAGGAAGGAAATAAATGTACATCTTCTGACTTTTAGCTTTGATGCCATAGCCATAGACGTGACTCTTCTAACCTACAGTTCCACATTCTTCCTCCACGATCCTGCACAGTTTAATCCCCAACAAAGAATTTCTCGATGATCCTCACCTGGTTTTACCACTTCTCCTTTAAACAGAAATTCTGTTTAAGTAATTCTGTGTTACAATCTTTGGTACCTCTCTTTCTTTGGCTGTGTAAGAAGTAAATGAGGACTAAATCTTGGTTAAATGAATAAAAAGATGAATGTCTTTCATGAATTTCCCCTTTCCTCCCCTCCTGTAGGGAAGGCAGCAAATTAATTTTTTTCCTTCCTCCTCACAGTAACTGAAGTTGTAACTAACACTCAATAAATGCTTTTTATCAAACTTGACCCGATCAGTGATGGAAGAGCGTCTAAATAATCCGCAATTCTCTCATCAAACTGTCAGGCCCAATAAGTGCCAATAAAATGGGGAAGAGGAATTCAATTCCATGGCTGAGTCCCAATGACATTTTCTCACAAAGATTCATAATAATAATCATCGCTGGGAGCCTTGGCGATTCATTTCCTATTGTTCTTTGTCGGGGGGCTGTTAGCTTTGGGTTTTGCTTTGTTTTGTTTTGTTTTTTCAAAAACAAAGAATAATACTCTGTGACTTTTGAGAAAAGCACAGAGTTAATGAAATGGTACCAAAAAGGATAGACGAGAGGAACTACAAAGGACAAATTAAATTCTGTCCTTTTGAAACTTCAAGGGTGCCAAGTTTTGTATTTTAACAAGCATAAACCATCCTTTGTCATGTCCAGAGCAGGGAGAGGCTCACGGCAGAAGGGAAACAAAGTGATTCTTGTGGCAGAACTGAGCTCCCCTTCTCTCTTAAAAAGAGATCTGTGATCCTTGTGAAATATTAGAAAATGTATATGTGAAAAAGGGAGGAAATTTCCATAATCTTGGACAAATAGGAAAGAGGGGAAATATATATTGTTTTAGATTTGGGTGGTCTCTTTTGTATTTGTGGAGAGTGGGGGGAAATGGTCTTAACAGGGGAGAGGGATTTATCGAAGGGGCTAAGAAGTTGGGCAGCTAGGGTGTTCCAGGAAATGTATTACTAAACTGAATGATATTTAGCTGAGATGATACCATTCGTCTCCCTTTTGAGGGTGTACACTGTCATGTGCCCCTGATTTCTCTGATCTGGTCCTTATCCTGCCAAGGCTGAAGGTTCTGCCTTCTGACTCAGTGTGCACACAGTCATTAATGCAGAAGCCCTAGGCTTCTCTTATCAATAGATGCCCTAGGAATGGTGGTGACACAAAGGCTCTCTTAGTGTTGGGGGTCCATGTGCCCACGTTTTTCCTGCCTTCAGAAGAATATCCTTGCTTTCTTACAATTTCATCTTTGAATTTAAAAGGTTCCTAATAAATATTTTCTCTAAAGTTTGTATTTGGCAATGAGAGGATTTCAGGATTGCTCGTCTTTCATATTTCCAAAAATGAAAGCATTACTAGATTTCTAGAAATCATATACTTGATGCTTGAATGTCTGTCTTATTCCCCTCATGCCTCAGTGGTAAAGAATCTGCCTGCAATGCAGGAGACACAGGAGACGCGGGTTTGATCCCTGGGTCGATATGATCCCTTGGAGAAGGAAATGGCAACCCACTCCTGTATTCCTTACCTGAAAAATCCCATGGACAGAGGAGCCTGATGGCCTACAGTCCAAAGGGGAGCAAAGAGTCAGACATCCTGAATGACTAAGCACAGCACTTCTTCCCCAACTACTCTCATAACCAAACAGAGGAGATCGACCCAAAAAATGCCCTTTTGGAGATCAAGACTCTTTACCATTTCCACAAAAGTATCTTTCTTTTGGAAAACAAGTGGATTTATAGACAAGGTTTTGTATTATTATTAAGTGAGCTGGGCAAACTGTGAGTCCCCTTAACAGAAAATGGGCTTCATAGCCGCAACCAAGGAGAAGAATAGGTTGTATCTGTAATTTCCATATTTAAAGTCTTTGGAAATCATGCTTGGGTGGTCTCATGAGCTCTTCCCTGCTCCCAGGTAAGTGAAGAGATGTAATTGTGTATAGCCACAATTTCTGCCCCAAGTAAGAAAATTGAATGAGTCAGAACATCTCCCAACTCTCAGGACAATTGCCCAGTTTCCCCCAGAAAGATCAACGATGTGGTTGTAGGAGAAAGTTCTTTGTGTCTCTGGCCCTGTCACTGAGAACTCCAAACCATCCTCAAAGCCTGATCCATTCCTGTTATGGGGTCTCCCTTTTGGCCAAAAGCTGAACGTGTAGTTGATTTCTGAATTGAATGTTGAGTAGCATTTCACAGGAGTTGACAAAGGGAATTTTAATAAGTAATAAAGGGTACCTGCTGACCAGTTAGAGACTAGTCGATGGTTTTCTCTTAGAATTCTGAATTTTCCCAACTTTTTAAGATGGAAGAGTTTAAAAAAAAAAAAAAAGATTTAATCCTAGAGAGGAGGATTATCCCTAATTTTTAAGGTCCTGCATTCACTCCTGTCCTTTAAATAACATGCACGTGACTTTGTGCTTGTTGATTTGTTTGTGTCTGACTCCTTGAGACCCCATGAATTGTAGCTCACCAGACTCCTATGTCTATGGGATTTCCCAGGCAAGAATACTGGAGCGGGTTGCTGTTTCTTCTTCAAGGGATCTTTCTGACCCAGGAATCAAACTTGTGTCTCTTCTATCTGCTGCACTGGTAGGCAAGTTCTTTACCACTAAGGCCACTATACACACCAACACAAAATAATGATCATCAGTTGCCTTATCATCATGCCGAGATTCGTGACAAAAGGTCCAAACCCACATAAACATATGTCTCTGGATCTGTTCCACAGCTTATGCTGCTGCTAAGTCGCTTCAGTCGTGTCCGACTCTGTGCGACCCCATAGATGGCAGCCCACCAGGCCCCCTCGTCCCTGGGATTCTCCAGGCAAGAACACTGGAGTGGGTTGCCATTTCCTTCTCCAGTGCATGAAAGTGAAAAGTGAAAGGGAAGTCACTCAGTCGTGTCCGATTCTTAGCGACCTCATGGACTGCAGCCTACCAGGCTCCTCTGTCCATGGGATTTGCCAGCAAGAGTACTGGAGTGGGGTGCCAAACATGTCTCATATGGTGCATTTTTCTCATTACAAGGGGATAATCCTGTCATTATCATTTCATCTGATCATTATGTGTAGAACATCCATGTTCCCAGTCCCTCTCTTTTCTGCAGATTTGGTTGTTAGGACAAAAGCAGTTCTCAGAATGTTTCCTCTTGTTCACCTCTGACCTGCAGTATTCTCATGTATGTCCTGGGTCCTGAGGTCTCTGCCCCTGTCAGTATGCAATGCCATCACTGGCATTTTTATAATAAATGTTCCCATCTGCATGGGATGGTTATTGTTCTCTTTGGCTACCCAACATCCAAACCCCATTCTTGTCTCTATAGAATTTTGCTCCATATGAGTCTTGGTTATAAGTAATTTGCAACTAGGATTCAGATCTATGACTCAGGTTCTATGTCTTAGAAATATGACCTTCTTAGACCAAAGAAAGGACAGCCTATCTCTGTAGCCAGCACAACACTTCACAAGTGTTGGGAGCCTTCCTATTTTGTTTAGTCAATGGACAAATGCGTGTTGAAGTCAGATGTCCGGAGTTGCTTTCTGTATGGCCTTAAAATGACAGATATTCCACAGCTGGTCCTTGACATCCACTGGGCTAAGTGGCTGCCATATGCTTCAGCTCAGTTCAGTTCAGTTGCTCAGTTGTGTCCGACTCTTTGTGACCCCATGAATCGCAGCACGCCAGGCCTCCCTGTCTATCACCAACTCCCAGAGTTCACTCAGATTCACGTCCATCGAGTCAGTGATGCCATATATGCTTATCATTCTCCAAAGATCCAATGATTCCAATCCCTCATATCTGTCAACCTTTTTCTTCCTCCTGATACTCAGTTTATCAAGTGATCCATGAAGGGCTTTGTTCCAGAGATATTACAGAGAAGGATAAGAACCGACTGAAATCTTTAGGAAGGTTAGATGTCTTTGAGTGAAGCTGTAAGATGGAAGGATGTGAATTAAAAACAGAAAGAACTGCTGCTTCCAGATCTATCGAACATGAGAAGCTGGGAGGAGTGGTATTCGACAAAGAGGAGATACTCAGAAATCACTGCATCTCTTTGTGAGAGCCGCCCTCCTTCTTTGGGACCTCTGGGTCCACCTAGGAATGATGGCTGAACATTCAGATCTTTCTTAAAGATCCCTGTCCAGCTCTGACACTGTACTTTCAGAAAAAGGAAAAACAAAAGTCAACCCATGATTTGTCTTTCACCCAGTGAAAAATCCTTGAACAGAAACCAAACAACAGGGCACAGGCAAGTATGGAGCCCTGTGATCATGGCTGGGGAGCTGGGCCAAAACCAGCTAAGGATTCAGCTGCTGGAACCCTATTAGCAGCAGCTCAGATTTCCTGGTTCCAATGGTTGCAACACACTCAGGATTAGCTTTGCCCGCAGCCTGTGGTTAATGACTGTTTGTACAGTAACCGTCTGCTGTTATGCCGACAAAATGCCTGTAAAGATCATGCTTGGAGTTTTAGGAGAGGCCACATATTTCCCCATGGATGGCAAAGCCGTATAGAGAATGAAAAGCCTCTGGAATACATCGCCTAGCACCCAATCCCTCATCAGGCTCTGAGTATCCATCGTGACACTTCTAGAGGCAGTTGGCACCCACCACCGTGAAACAGAACGTTCGTACCCACCAGGAAGGCCTGGTTCTGCTCTCTCTGCCCATCACTGATCTCCTTTTTTATTTACTGTTTTTTGATTGAAGCATAGTTGATTTACAATGTTGTGTAATTTCTGCTGTACAGCAAAGTGACTCAGTTATACATACACACACAGAGATACACACGCACATGCATATATATATATAAATATAATATACAGTCTTTTAAAGATATTATTTTTCACTATGGTTTATCATAGGATGCTGAGTGTAGCTCTCTGTCCTGTACAGTAGGACCTTGTTGTTTAGCCATTCTATATGTAATAGTTTCTACCTGCTTCTCCTCAACTCTCACTCTACCGCTCCCCCCACTCAAGCTTAAAAAGGCCTCCTCCATCCTCAGAGGGAAGGAGCCAATCATATTCTGACAAGATTCTACACCAGAGGTGATATGGAACCTTTGATTGCCAACGAATTGCTACCAAATTGCTTCTGAAAATTTCAGTGGCTTCTCATTGACAAAAAAGAAAGTTCAAAGTACATCATTCAAGTCCCCCTTTAAATGACTCCAAGCTAGGTTTTTAGATTCATCCTTCCCTCCTGGACTTCATTCCAATCTTGCTCTAGTGAAATAGAATGTTTTAACTCTTTTAGACCATGACTGGGATTTTTAGGTCTTGATCATCTTCACATTTCTGCTGCAGCCAGAATGCCTGTCCATCACTTCTGTTCACTGACATCTCTGTGGTTTAATGTACAGACTAAATCTGCTTCTTTGCTGAGTTCCCCCCAGTCTTTTACCTGTTTCCTTTACATTCTGCTTTGTAACTCAATGATTTGGGTTTCACTGCAAGGAGATCCAACCAGTCCATTCTGAAGGAGATCAACCCTGGGATTTCTTTGGAAGGAATGATGCTAAAGCTGAAACTCCAGTACTTTGGCCACCTCATGAGAAGAGTTGACTCATTGGAAAAAACTCTGATGCTGGGAGGGATTGGGGGCAGGAGGAGAAGGGGACGACAGAGGATGAGATGGCTGGATGGCGTCACGGACTCGATGGACGTGAGTCTGAGTGAACTCCAGGAGATGGTGATGAACAGGGAGGCCTGGCGTGCTGCGATTCATTGGGTCGCAAAGAGTCGGACACGACTGAGTGACTGAACTGAACTGAACTGAACTGCCCTGTCCTAGTAGACTCAAAAAAAAGAAAGTGTTAGTCACTCAGTCGTGTCTGACTCTTTGTGACCTCATGGACTGTAGCCCACCAGGCTCCTCTGTCCATAGGATTTCCCAGGCAAGAGTACTGGAGTGGGTTGCCATTTCCTTTCCCAGGGGATCTTCCTGACCCAGGGACTGAACCTGGGTCTCCCACATTGCAGGAAGCTTCTGAACCACCAGGGAAGGCCTCGAATGTTATTGACCTGTATTATGTTTACGTTTCTTTTCCTTCTGATGCCAACGACAGGACCTCAGAGAGTTGCACTCAATTTCTGTTGAATCATCACTGTTTGCTTTTTTTTAAAAACAAAATCTGATACTGATTGAAGAAACCAAAGGGAATTTAATGTAAACCTCTCTTGGCAGATTTGTAACTCAGGGATGCTAAAAATATATGGAATTCACTTTCATTCTTTTGACTGATACTGTGTGGGCAAACACCTCAACTTCTTTTTTTAGTACCTGTATGTATATTCAGACTAAATAAGCTTTAAAAGTAATTATGTTATTGTAGGCTTACAGTTTAGTAAGTTAGTACCTTAATGCGGTTGAGTCAGAAGCAAGTTGTGAATTTTAGAGGGGGCTTAGGTGTAAAGAAAATTACTCCTTTCTGATTGAGAATATAATTATAAATATTCACACACCGATATGGAAAAAAAGACCATGATCTTCAGTCTACTGGGGCTTCTGCCAAGCTCCATGAAAGAGAAAAGCTGACACAGTAGATGGATGCTCCTGAGGAATCAGAGAGGAAAAGAGAACCGGAGAGAGACAACAATATGTGATTCTGACTGAGAGGAACCAGAGGGACCCAGGGTGGCCACAAAAGAATTTTAACACTAATGCAGGCCACTTAAAGATCAAGGAGAAAGCTCCCTATTTGTACCTGGATATCCTCATTTCTCTACAATTGGCCTAGGAATGTGTCTTTTTCAAAACAATGTCCTTTCATTTTTTATTGGTAGCCTTCTTACGAATGTTCTTTTTTCTAACCTATTGGAAAATCTCTCCTAAAATTCACCTCCCAAGAATATAAGTTTAAATGACTTGGCTGTTTCTAGAATTTGGATGAATGCAGAAATGAGAAAGGGGCTTCCCTGGTGGCTCGGTGGTAAAGAGACCCAGGTTTGATCTCTTACCCAGGTTGGTAAGATCCCCTTTAGAAGGGCATGGCAACACACTCCAGTATTCTTGCCTGGAAAATTCCACGGACAGAGAAGCCTGGCGGGCTACAGCACACAGAAATGACAAAAGGAGAAGAGCCATCTGTGATAATATTTTGAAGATCTATATTTCCCTTTCCCCTGTAATTATGTATCAAGTGTTTAACGGAAGTGGAATTAGAACTGCCTGGTATATACAAACACATATTGGGAACCCTGTTATGGAAACATGGTGACACCCCTTACTAACAGAGATGTGTAGATGACAAAAACAAAAAAGAAAAAAAAAACTCAAAAAATCCTTATGAGCCAAAATAATGATTCTAAAGGTAGAAATACTAAAGGAGGTATGTGGATCCTTTCCAGAATATCAGAAAAGGAAATACACTATGCTTCCAAGTCTTTGAGGTGAACCCAGCTGCTTAAATGTCTAATACACCTCCCAGGATACCATTACACTTGTAGGCAGCCCCTTACATCAGAGCCAATACCTCTCTCTCTCTGTGTGCTCAGTTTCTCAGTTGTGTCCAACTCTTTGTGACCCCATGGACTGTAGCCCGCCAAGCTCCTCTGTCCATGAGATTATCCAGGCAAAAATGCTGCAGGGAGTTGCTATTTCCTCCTCTAGGGGATCTTCCTGACTCAGGAATCAAACCCAAATCTCCTGCATTGGTAGGCAGGTTCTTTACCACTGGGGTACCTAGGAAGTCTGGCCACCAGGGAAACTCCTCAAATTACCCTCAATCTTTCAGTTCAGTTCAGTTCAGTTCAGTTCAGTTCAGTTGCTCAGTGGTGTCCGACTCTGCGACCCCATGAATCGCAGCACGCCAGGCCTCCCTGTCCATCACCATCTCCCGGAGTTCACTCAAACTCACGTCCGTCGAGTTGGTGATGCCATCCAGCCATCTCATCCTCTGTCGTCCCCTTCTCCTCCTGCCCCCAATCCCTCCTAGCATCAGAGTCTTTTCCAATAGTCAACTCTTCGCATGAGGTGGCCAAAGTACTGGAGTTTCAGCTGGTGTCCTTCCAAAGAACACCCAGGGCTGATCTCCTTTAGAATGGACTTGTTGGATCTCCTTGCAGTCCAAGGGACTCTCAAGAGTCTTCTCCAACACCACAGTTCAAAACCATCAATTCTTTGGCGCTCAGCTTTCTTCACAGTCCAACTCCCACATCCATACATGACCGCTGGAAAAACCATAGTCTTGACTAGATGGACCTTTGTTGGCAAAGTAATGTCTCTGCTTTTCAATATGCTATCTAGGTTGGTCATAACTTTTCTTCCAAGGAGTAAGTGTCTTTTAATTTCATGACTGCAACCACCATCTGCAGTGATTTTGGAGCCCCCCAAAATAAAGTCTGACACTGTTTCCACTGTTTCCCCATCTATTTCCCATGAAGTGATGGGACCAGATGCTATGATCTTAGTTTTCTGAATGTTGAGCTTTAAGCCAACTTTTTCACTCTCCTCTTTCACTTTCATCAAGAGGCTTTTTAGTTCCTCTTCACTTTCTGCCATAAGGATGGTGTCATCTGCATATCTGAGGTGATTGATATTTCTCCTGGCAATCTTGATTCCAGCTTGTGCTTCTTCCAGCCCAGTGTTTCTCATGATGTATTCTGCATATAAGTTAAATAAGCAGGATGACAATATATAGCCTTGACATACTCCTTTTCCTATTTGAAACCAGTCTGTTGCTCCATGTCCACTTCTAACTGTTGCTTCTTGACCTGCATACAGATTTCTCAAGAGGCAGGTCAGGCGGCCTGGTATTCCCATCTCTTTCAGAATTTTCCACAGTTTCTTGTGATCCACACAGTCAAAGGCTTTGGCATAGTCAATAGAGCAGAAATAGATGTTTTTCTGGAACTCTCTTGCTTTTTCCATGATCCAGTGGATGTTGGCAATTTGATCTCTGGTTCCTCTGCCTTTTCTAAAACCAGCTTGAACATCTGGAAGTTCACGGTTCACGTATTGCTGAAGCCTGGCTTGGAGAATTTTGAGCATTACTTTACTAGCGTGTGAGATGAGTGCAATTGTGTGGTAGTTTGAGCATTCTTTGGCATTGCCTTTCTTTGGGATTGGAATGAAAACTGACCTTTTCCAGTCCTGTGGTCACTGCTGAGTTTTCCCAATTTGCTGGCATATTGAGTGCAGCACGTTCACAGCATCATCTTTCAGGATTTGAAATAGCTCAACTGGAATTTCATCACCTCCACTAGCTTTGTTCATAGTGATACTTTCTAAGGCCCACTTGACTTCACATTCCAGGATGTCTGGCTCTAGGTGAGTAATCAAACCGTCGTGATTATCTTTAGATAAGCATAATAACCTTGCTGATTAGCAGTGATGCTTCTTTAACCAACAGGAGCTCCTTCCAACATTTTCAAATGCCTCAGGATATGGAGGATATACACTTACGATCACATACACCAATTCTTTCAACTGTCTCTGGACCCTCTAGACATCAATTCCCATAACCAGGAATGCCTATGGGGTCAAGTCATGGAAAGATGGCCTGTAGAAGCTTACAGTTGATTTTAAGAAAGGAAGATTTTATTAAGATATTTATTTAGTGTGAAAAGTGAAAGTGAAGTCACTCAGTCGTGCCCAACTCTTTGCGACCCCTTGGACTGTAGCCCACTAGGCTCCTCTGTCCATGGGATTTTCCAGGCAAGAATACTGGAGTGGGTTGCCATTTCCTTCTCCAGGGGATCTTCCCAACCCAGGGATTGAACCCAGGTCTCCCACATTGCAGGCAGATGCTTTTACCTCTGAGCCACCAGGGAAGGCAAGTGTATTCAGTGTAGCAGTTGCTAATTTTACAATGGGAGTGAGAGCCAGGCAGCAATGGTGTTAGAAATGAACCATGAAAAGTTGCACGGAAAAACCACTAGGATTGGACTTCCCTAGTGGTCCAGTGGTTAAGAATCCACCTGCCAATGCAGAGGACATGGGATCCAACCCTGGTCCAGGAAGACCCCACCTGTCACACATGGGGCCACTGAGCCCACGCACCACAACTACTGAGTTTGTGCTCCAGAGCCTGAGAGCTGCAACTGCTGAAGCCCGTGTGCCCTGGAGCCGACGCTCTGCAACAAGAGAAGCCACTACGAGGAGAAGCCCTCGAACCACAAAGAAGAGTAGCCCTCATTCGCTGCAACTAGAGAAAGCCTGCATAAAGCAATGAAGACTCAGCACAGCCAAGAAACAAATAAATAAATTAAATTAAAAAACCACGAGGACCACAGCACATCAAGTCAGAGGCTGAGGATGGAGCGCGTCAAGGGAGAGAGCACCCTCATGAGTTAAGAGTGATGTGAAAACGTCGGTGATGAGATCTTTGGTGACCTTGGGGAGAATGGTTTCTGTCAAGAGATGTGGACAGAAACTGGATTTTATGAGATTAGGGAGAAAGTGGGTGGTAAGGAAATGGGGGCTCTGGAGGTGCAGACCACTTAATTAAGAAGTTTATAGTCAAGGGAAGCAAAGAATGGGATAGTAGCTTGAGGGGGACAGCTTAAACTCTTACCGCTTCCATGGATATAGACATTTTAACAGGGATCAACGCCTTAAACTAAAGGGATTAAGTACTGTGGGTGGAATTTCAGGCAGCCGGGGAGGGGGGGGGGGCAATTTTCTTTTTCGAACTTGGGGCAGTTTTCCAAAATCCCAGGAATCACACTACCAATAGGCATTTGCCTGCTCTGCTAAAGGTGAAGCAGATCCTGTAAGCCTGCAGGATTTGGGCTTTCCCCCATTCTCTGTTCTTTTTATTTCACGTCTTCATGCCCCTTTGAGAGTACTTCCAGATGCAATGCTTTGCTTGAAATGATGATGCTATGGGGCAGACCCCACAGGGATGCGAATCAAAGCCCACTGGTCTAAAAGTTCGACTTTGGTTGTTTTCAGCTTCCAAAAATACAAAACTGTATTAGAAAGTAACACAAGAAAAGTATTTTGAGTTGTAAATAGCTGTCACCACGTTCACAAAATTTTAGTCCATGAAAAAAAAGAGGTGGCACTTGCCTTCGACCTCTTGGACAAAACATTTTATGTAAAATAAAGCAATCAGCTTTACTTTCAAGTTCCCTGTAACCTTGGGTCTAGATCACCAAGCAGTACCATCTTCCCTCTGTCTTCATCTGCCCCAGTGTCCCCCCTAACGCACACCAGCCCCTTGTCTTCTCTGCACCTGTGGCCACCCTGCCTACCCGGTAATGACTTCTTCAGCCCCTCCCCCACCTGCCCCATCCCATTTTTCTCCATCTGGAAGGCTTGCTTCAATTCTCAGTTACTTGCAAAAGCTGTCTTGCCAACTCTCCCACATCTTCTCTAAAACCCTGCAGATTAACAGTCTGTGCCATAGTAGTCAGTCTTGACTCACGTAGTGTGTGTGTATACTCAGTCATGGCCAACTTTTTGTGACCCCCTGAACTTCTGCAGGGTTTCAGCTGAAATGTCTGAATTGTTTTCTGCCTGGTAGCCTTACTCTTTTTTTCTTTTTAAGATTTTTTTTTTTCTTGAAGTATAGTTAATTTACAATGCTGTGCTTAATTTCTGCTAGATAACAAAATGACTCAGTTATACACATATGTATTCCTTTTCATATTCTTTTCCATTCTGGCTTATCACAGGATATTAAATATAGTTCCCTGTGCTCTACAGTAGGACCTTGTTGTTTATCCATCTTGTATATAATAGTTTGCATCTGCTAATTCCAAACTCCTAATCCTTGCCTTCCCCACCCATCTTCCCCCTTGGCAGTCACAAGTTGTTCTTTGTATAGATCACTTCTTACAGCTTTTTATCTCCTACCGTCCTAACTTGTGCGCATTTAGTAACTGCATTTTTATGCATTCATTTAATAATTGAAGGTTAAATTAATTTCACTGTGGTAAATTTAAAGACAGGTTTAAATTAAACACCGGGGCCTCAAGCAAAGTTTCTAAAGGTGCTGACTTGACAGTGAACTCACTGTCTCCTAAAGATGCCCCTTAGTGACAATGCTTGTCATGGAAGGATTAGCGGGGAGTATGGCAGGAGGGCAGTGATGGTGACCAAGGACAGGAAGACGGGTTGACAAATAATGAGCAGCAGTGTCACTCTGAATCCAGAGATCTCGGGGAAGCTGGCTTGAATCAGGAAGGCTGGAATTGCTTAGTCTGTCTCCTCTCCTGTTGCCTTTCCTGCTGGAAATACTACCTATAGATTTCTGGCATGCAAACCTGTAAAAGGATTCCGTTGTTTGAAGTGGAACACAGAAATCCTGGGTCCCTCCAGCCTTCCTTGAGAGCCCACTTCTTCCTCCTTCTCCTGCCCCTTCCACTCCTCCCCATAGCCCTGGAGGGAAACTTAAGTTCAAGGCTGCGCATCATGCTTCCTAGTTTTCTACTTGTTTTATAAGGCATAGCATTAGTGGTTCCTTGAGAACACTCCCATTACAAGGTGAGGTGATGCTCTTAAACCCCTTCCACTTGATGGCTCTGGAAGCAGAGACTCAGAAAGGTTAAGTGGTTTGGCAAGATTGCCCAGCGATTTGCTGACTGAGATGTGCTTTTAACTCCTGGCTGACGGATCTTACAGAGAACGTTTGGTGTCCACGATCCGGGACATTTCAAATAACCCAAGGAGGCAGCACCATGGACGTACTGTGCAACCGGCAATCAGCTATAAATGATTAGGGTTTACATCTCCAATTGAGGAAGGGGATGGAATCATAAGGAAAAGGAAGTTTTAAGTCTGAATTGGAAAGCAGGAAGCTTGTGAATGGGTGGCCCCACAGCCAGCTCTCAATAAATGGCACAGCACTGCAGCAAAGGGCTTCAGAGGGAAAGGTGCATGTTCCCCGTCAGGAGACGTTGGGTCCATGAGGCTTTGCAATGCACCGGCGTTAGACGTGTTAGCATTCTAAAGCCATCTCCTCCTTTACGGCTCTTCACGACTCTCTCTGATGACAAAGCAGCTGTTTGCCATTTAAAGGTCGAATGCCAGTAATAGCGGGATGGCATTTTATCATCCGAAGAGCGCAAGCAGACGGGAGATGAAAACTTGGAGGCTTGAGCCAAGTGCAATCAAGTCCCTGGGTTGAGAATCCGTGAAAATATGGAATGTACCTTCAATTAACCTTTCACAAATACCTGGTCACCGGGACCGATTCATCTGAAGGTTGTTGCCTGGGCTAGCGAGCGTGTGCCTCCTGCCGAGAAGGAAGAAGCCTCTGATCTTATTCTCGGTTAGTCCCACAAATTAGAAATCCCCCCCCCCCCCAAATCTCCCAGTGATAAAGGCCCCTCTGATATTCCTGAGTAAAGAGGCTGCCAGGGAGTCATGGAGGTGGGGGCTGCTACTGACAAAGTAGCGATTTTCAAAAGGTTTTTAAGTATTAGTCTCCTTAAGGAAATTTAGAGAGAAATGTATGTTGTTGAATAGAGGCTTAATAATGACAACAGCAGAGATAATACAGCTTTATGTTAGAAGCTGCTGTCTACTTTAAAAATCTTTTTCTTTTTTTTTAATGTCTGGCCTCCTTTCAATTCTTTCAACACCAGGAAGGAGGCAGAAAAGGTAGTATTTATATGACTCAGCGGCCAAGTGAACGTCTCAGGGTCACACAGATATTAAGTGGTGGAGTTGAGATTTTGAACCACAAGGATTTTTTTTTTAAATCCAGCGTTCTTTCTGCTGTTGTATTTACCTCCCTGGATCATTAACACGGGGCAGGATTTGGCTTTGCAGAAAAAGGAGAGACCTTCCTTCCGCCGCGGAGGAAATTCCAACCTACGCTACCCTGATCTCGGTGAGCCTGTTCTAGCTCTCATCTTTATTCTTAAAAAAAAAAAAGAAAAAAGTGAGAAATCTAGTTGTTCATTAAGAAAAACTCACGTGCTCCCCTGTGGGCTGGGAGCTGGGGTATACCACAAACACAGCCAGGGAGAAGCAATTTGCCTTATGTGAAGGGTGAGGGATGAAAAATTTGAAGTGGGGAATAATCTCTCTTGAGATCATTGCGCTGGGAGATGATCTGGGTTCAAACCTGAATTGGCCACGTCTCAAAAGTCTGCTGAGTCAGCAGGCAGGGCAGGGCGGGAAGGTCTGGGAGGGTGAGCCAAGCTCTGGGGACCCTATTAGCCCCCTTGGCTAGTGGCCTTCCCGGATGCCCAGACTGGCTTGAGCCTCAGGGTGCCTACTGCCTTCGTGGGCCTGGAGAGTCTTTTTAAAGAGGGGTCTGGAACTATTTTGGCAAGGCTAGGGAATTCTGTCTTTGGAAAATAATAGGAGACACTTGTACCAAGTTCAAGTTGGGAAAAAAAAAGAGTAAATTTATATTCAAGGAACAGAATGCCTCAGTTTCTCCACGTAAAAGATGGGAGTAAGTATCCTGCAGAGAGCTGGAGTTGGATGAAAATTTACCAATAATGAAAGGTCTCTGAAACATGATTGAATTGTGTTATTATTCCCCTCATTGCCTTTGTGCCTTTTCAGCCCTGCTCGACTCTGTGACCCCATTGCCCGTCAGACTCCTCTGGCCATGGGATTTTCCAGGCAAAAATACTGGAGTGGGGTGCCATTTCCTCTTCCACGGAATCTTCCCAACCCAGAGATCGAGACTTCATCTCTTGGGTCTCTGGCATTGGCAGGTGGATTCTTTACCAACTGTCCTACCTGGAAAGCCCCCATCCCTCTCATTAAAAACTCACAAATCTGCCCCCCCACCCCCCCACACCTTTTCTATCATTCGTTTGTAGTCAGTGTTAGGAGAGCAGGAAAAGGGTGCTTGGAGCCCAAAAGTGTTATTGGAAACGCTCTTCTTGTGTGAAATGCTAGTGGGGACAGTATTTCCTCTCCGCTGAGTTCCCTTTAACTCCAAAGCCCTCACCGCCTTAGGAAGCTTTGTTCACGGCAAACCCTCAACACTGAAGTCATTAGGCCTGTAATTTACCCCCCACTAGAACATGAGAAAATGTAATCAAATAAATATTATTGTTTTTCCTTCCTTTCTTAGCAAATTACCACCTTCCGCTCCTTGCTCCCCATGAGCTCTAATAGTCGGGCAAGTCTGGAACTGATCTCTTGGCAGAAAATTCTTTTCAATCCAAGTGCTGCCATCTGGGAGAGGTCCCCCATCCTCAAGCCCAGAAACCCCTTCAGAAAGCAGGAAATAAATGCCAATTTGGCTCCGAGGGAAGGTGCTCAGTTGGGTTCTTAAATTCCACATAGAAAACTCACATGTGTGCTCTAAAATATAAAAATACCCAAACAAAATGCAACATGATATCCCTGGAACAAAGACTGAGTAATTTCCTTTTCCCTAAGGGGATTCTCCACGATGGCACCCTGCGAGTAGCAGGAGCGAGCAGAGTCTGGAGGTTTGGGAGGGAGGTAAGAAGGGAAAGGGGTGATCCAGATGGCTCAGTAAGTAAAGAATCCAGCTGCCATGCAGGAGCCATAGGCGACGTGGGTTCAATTCCTGGGTTGGGAAGATCCCCTGGAGGAGGGCATGGCAACCCACTCAGTATTCCTGCTTGGAGAATGCCATGAATAGAGGAGCCTGGTGGGCTATAATCCAGGGGGTTGCAAAGAGGCAGACACAGCTGAGCACGTGTGCACGGTCAAACAGTCAAGGAGGGAAAGGAAAGAAGAGAGAGGAGGGAGGGAAAAGATAGAGGCAGGTGAGAACACCGATCATGGAGGGTCTGTCTTTCCTGCACACAAGAAATAATCTGTTCTTGTGAGTGTTTCCTAAACAGAGGCTGGTGATGCTCCATTACGGTGATTAGTCACATACCTGATGCCCTAGAGACATCGGTGCTTCCTGTTTTTTAATACTTATTCCTTTGGCTCCAGGAGACAGTGAAGGACAGGGAAGCCTGGTGCGCTGCAGTCCATGGCATCACAAAGAGGCGGACACGACTGAGTGAATGAACAGCAACAATAAATTGGTTCTGGCTGCATTGGATCTTAGTTGGAGCATGTGAGGTTTTTGCTGTGGCACATGGGGGCTTCTCTAGTTATGGCACATGGGCTTAATTGTCCCATCGCCTGTCGCATGGGATCTTAGGGCTTCCCAGGTAAAGAATAGCCTGCCAATGGAGACGTGGATTCGAACCCTGGGTTGGGAAGATACCCTGGAGAAGAAAATGACAATCCACTCCAGTATTTTTGCCTGGAAAATTCCATAGGCAGAGCAACCTGGCCATGGGGTCGCAAAGAGTCAGAAATGACTGAGTGCGCGCACACACACACATACACAAGAGTAAATTTATATTCAAGGAACAGAAAGTTTCAGTTTCTCCACGTATAAGATGGGAGTAAGAGTCCTGCAGAGAGCTGGAGTTGGATGAAAATTTACAGAGCTGGAGTTGGATCTTAGTTCCTTGCCCCAGGGGTTAAACTGGGGTCCTCTACATTGGAAGGCAGATTCTCAACCCCTGGATCCACAGGGAAGTCCCTCTGCTATTTGTTTAATCTGTTGCTTGCCTTATTTCAACTATTTCATTTTCACATTGAATATTTCTTCTTAGCTCCTTTCTATGTTCTCTTGTTCCTTTTTTTGTTGTTGCTAACATGTAGCTAGGAGTGATCACCTAACACTTAAAAAATTTTTTTCTTTTAATAGTTTTGGCTGAATTCCTGTGGTTGTGAACTAGCACGCATCTGTTCTTCTTGGTCTTTCATGAGTACTGGACTTAAATGTTTCCCTAATTTGACTCCTGAGGACTCCTAGAGCAGAAATCAAGATACAGCAGGTGAGAGGAAGGTACTTGTCTGTCCCAAGGCAAAGGCAAAAAAGAAGGGAAAGAACTTTAGTAATTATTTCCTGTTTTAGTCTTTTCCCGCCAACTTGCTACACAAACACACACACACACACCCCTTAGCTCCCCAGAATTTATGACAGCTTCCTCTTCATCTTTGTATTCTCCTTTTTTGTTCTCTTCAAGATTACTCTTGGCACAGTGATCCTGCAGTCGTTCGAGCCCAGCGTCTTGGCTAGATACAGAACTGAAGCCTCAGAACAACGGCCTCCAATCCCTTCACGTTGCAGGTGAGAACCCTAGAGCATAGAGAAGCTAAGTGATGGCACACAGCCTTCAGTGGTGGGTGTCCGTGCCTCCTGCTCCAGAAGTCCTCTGAGGACCAAATGCCTACATTCACATGGATGCTTAGAATTCAGTGTTCAATCCATTGTTACAGCAAGTTCCATACTGTAAAAACATTAATAAGCTATTATTAAGTGATTCACTTGGGCTTCCCCAGTGGCTCAGCCGTAAAGAATCCACCTGCAATGCAGGAGCCGCAGGAGACGCGGGTTCAGTCCCCAGGTCAGGAAGATCCCCTGGAGGAGGACATGGCAACCCACTCCAGTATTCTTCCCTGGAGAAGCTCATGGACAGAGGAGCCTGGCAGACTACAGTCCATGGGGTCACAAAGAGTCGGACACGACTGAAGTGACTTAGCATGCACAATTCATTTAGTCCATTCTGAAGGTGCATTAAAAAAATATTTTATGACTCTCAAGGGTATTAACCACAGCCAAAAAAAAAAAAAAAAAAATACTGGAAGAACTGCAGATACCACAGACACAGCTTTCTATGAAATTTCCTGAGATGTAATAACATACTGAAGAGTAGCCCACAGACTGGGTGAAATTCCAGCAACCACAGCAAGGACTTCTGACCCTCAGAAGTAGCCAAGCCCCACAAAATGCAGGCTCTGCTGTCCACAAGGATGCAACCACCTCTGAGGCTTAGAGTCTATAGACTCTGTGTTTCTGTGTATGTGTGTGTGTGTGTGCACGTGTGCAGGTGCACTCTCACTTGCTCAGTCCTGTCCAACTCTTTTTGGCCCCCTGGACTGTAACCTCCCAGGCTCCTCTGTCCGTGGGATTTTCTAGGCAAGATTACTGGAGGGGGTGCCATTTCCTCCTCCAGGGAATCTTCCCAACCCAGGGATCGAACTTTGCTGAATCTCCTGAAGTGGCAAGCGGATTCTTTACCACTAGCGCCACCTGGGAAGCCCTGACAGACTCTTTGAGACCAAATCACAATTTTTTTTTTTTCCCTCCTGGGAAGGAAACCAGGGCTGGAATTAGATAAGTACTAATTGAAATGGCAGGAATGACCCCTTGTTACTAAGATCCTCCCATAAGCCCTTGGAATGTTACCTGAGAGGTAACAAGGCACAGAGGAAAAAGTGTCCTGTTGTCTCAATTTCAATCAGATTTAAATACAGTTCCCATAATAAACACCTGAATTTGCCAGAGGCTTTTATTAGTGTCCACTTCCAATAATGGATGTTCTATAAAACCGAGAAATGAGGACTAGGAATCAGATACTGCTGTTTGTTAAGGGAAAAACCTAATTCTCATCAGAGAACAGAACAGAATGTAAACTAGCCAGATAATTTCTGTGTCTTGCAATCGCCCTCTTTCTGCACCTCTGCAGAAACAAACTCTCCCTGCATCCGAGATAGGAGTCTGCCTACCTGGCCCACTCTCCTGTGTCCTGACCTATGGACTCTGACCTCCAGTTTTGACCCAGCATTGCCCAGCACTGAACATCTCCCCTCACCCAACCCAATGCCAGATGAATAACAGGGTCAGAGCCTAAGACAGAGACCCTAAGATCAGGAATCTTGGGACATGCCCACTAAAACCAACTCCTTTCAAAAGAAAGAGTCATCCTTGTCCTGTTGTTAGAGCTTTGAAAGTATATGGTCAGTTTCTTTCTCTTGTTCATCCATATAAAGTAAGTTTTATAGCATCTTAGAACTGGAGGGACTCTTAGAGTTCATCTCGTCCAATCTTCTGTGTTTATGTAGGAGTAAGTGGAGTTCTGTGGTGACTAAATCACTCATTCAAGGTGACATAAATATGAAGAATTGGATCTGAGACTTGGGCTTACATCTACAATGATTTCCTTCATCAGATGCTCCCTCTGGTTTTTATCTCATTCCCTTATTTCCACCAATTCATCTCATCTCTCCCCACATTTCCTTCCTGCACCCCAGATTCCAACTCAGGAAAAGGCTAGGTCCATGTGAGGGCTCTGCCCAAGAGGAGAAGAAATAACATCAACCGTTACACCCACCTGGCACTGTCTCTGTGGACGGCTGTTTTCTAGATCCACCTCTTCTGCGCATCTCCACAGTTGTGACGAATAGAGATGCAGGCCATTGTCCCCTAAGCTGTCCCCATTTCCATTCATTCATTTGTTCAAAACACATTTACTGAGCAGTCACAATATTCTATGCACAATGTGAGGGGCAATGGCTGCCTTTGGGGAGCTCACAAATGTAGAAGACATTCCTATGTCTCTAAGTCTGTAAATAAATTTAAAAGTGTCAGTAAATAAATAATGTAAACAAATGAATGGCATATTCACACAATGAACATTGGAGTCTGGAGTCTAGTGTGCATGCTAAGTCCCTTCAGTTGTGTCCAACTCTGTGCGACCCTATGGACTGTAGCCCACCAGCCTCCGCAGGGATTGAACCCGCATCTCTTAGGTCTCCTGCGTTGGCAGCCAGGTTCTTTACCACGAGTGCCACATGGGAAGCCCAGTGGAACATTACCTGGCAGGAACAAAAGGGGTAACAATAAAGAAAACAGCATGAATGATTGCCCCCCAAACCCACACAGAACCAGGGACCAGACACCCAAATATGCCCAAGGGTAAACATACTGTATCCGTCTCCTTAAATCAAGTTCTGTAACAGAAGAGGCAAACTACAGCTATAATGAACTGCAGCAGATCATGGCTGTCTTGGGGGAAGGTGAGGGGTACCTAGGATACTGACTTGGAATGAGCATGAAGAAAACTTTATAGAAAAATGGAATAGTCTCTATCTTTATTGAGTTGGTGGTTGTGCTCTGTCGCTTTGCATGCTTCGTCACTCGGTCGTGTCCGACTCTTGTGACCCCTTGGACTGTAGCCCATCAGACTCCTCTGTCCATGGGATTCTCCAGGCAAGAAATACTGGAGTGGGCTGCCATTTCCTTCTCCAGGGGATCTTCCTGACCCAGGGATCGAACCTGCATCTCTTATGTCTCCTGCATTGGCAGATGCTTCCACTGGCACCACCTGGGAAGCCTGGTGGTTACATAAGTGTAAACATTTGTCAAAACTCAATGGGGAGTTTTGATATAGTCTCATGTTCCCAACTGATGTGAAACTAACCACAGGGAGGTGAAGGGATTGGCACAGTCATTAGCAATGACTCAGAGAAGAAGCCAGAATTTCTTAAGTGTCCCGTTTACACAGGGTTCCTTGGCACTTGATGCCTGCAGGTCCTCAGATGAAGAAATGGAGTTCACCTGATTTAATATCACTGTCCTTGCCTAGGGTGCTGTTGAAACCGGCAGACCTTAATGCCTCAGAAACAACGTGCGACATTAAAAAAGACCACAGTGGAGAGATGGTCTATGTGGGGGCTCATTGTCATCCTCATGATCTTTGGTTTTTCAGCAAATAGAATAAAAACTCAAACTAGTGTCAACTGGGGTTTTCACCATATAGACAGGAAGAGCCAACACAAATACACAATCCATTCTATTAGAACTCCCTTTTAAATGTCATCCAAGGAATTAGTGAAGCAAGTGTTCCCATGCTAAAGTAGACTTGCAGCTTCAGAAAACAAGGTCTTAGAAAATAGTAATTTAAAAAAAATGTATAAGAAGACAGCCACACAGAGACCCTCTGGTAAAAGTCCTTATTTCAAGAATGATAGGATAGGGACTTCCCTGATTGTTCAGTGAATAAGAATCCACCTGCCAGTGGAGAGGACACAGGTTTCATCCCTGGTTTCGGAAGAATCAACATGTCATGGAGCTACTAAGCCCATGAGCCGCAACTGTGGAAGCCCGTGCATGCTAGAGCTGTGCTCTGGAACAAGAGAAGCCACCGCAATGAGAAGCCCATGTACACGATGAAGAATAGCCCCCAGCCCCCGCAACTGGAGAAAGGCTGCACAAAGCAAGGAGGATCCACCACAGCAAAAAAAAAAAATAATAATAATTTAAAAAAAAAGAATGGTAGGATACTATCTCCAGGATCTAGAGAGGGAAAAAAATCTACAGAGGAAAAGTGATGATTATAAAAGTTTTCCTCCCCTGTGCTATATTCCATAAGGTAGTGAGGTTGAGACAGTAACTAAAGAATTGTTTCCTCAATTAAAAGCTATCATCCATGTGGAGGAAATGAGACATCAAAGCAATGGAAGCCCTCAAAGGCATCCTATACTCTTCCCTACTCTACCTACCCATCCTCCAAATTTGGGGAGAAAAATTATCCAGCTAAATTCATAATGAATAAAAACAAGTCAATTTGGGGAAGGCATGGCATAAAATAAATCAAACCGGGAAAATAGCAAGTGATTAAGAGAAATATTCTGTAATAATAGAAGAGTAAATTTATCAGGAAAACCTGACTCATTAATGAGTATGTACCTAATGACTGAGCTTGAAGTTACAAAAATAAAGTGACAGAATCAAATTAAGGGAGAAACAGATAATTTCATAGTCATGCCTAGGAAGTTTTAACATCCTCTGCTCTCAGCAACAGATGGGATTGCTGTTGTTCAGTTGCTTGGCTGTGTCCGACTCTTTGTGACCCCGTGGACTACGGCACACGGGGCTTCCCTGTCCTTCACCAACTCCCAGAGTTTGCTCAAACTCATGTCCATTGAGTCGGTGATGCCATCCAACCATCTCATCTCTGTCATCCCCTTGTCCTCTGGCCTCCAATCTTATGTCCTTCAGGGACATAACTGTTGATGGGATAACTAGACAAAAATCAGTGAAGTCAGAGAAAACCTGAACAACTCCTTCTCGGCTGGAAGTCTGACATTTGTTAGTGGCCTTGTGCTGAGCAGGATGGGAGTCATGAGCTCAGGAGAAAGAGTGTTTCTGGTGGTGATGTCTGCTGTGGACGCAGAGCAGGAGAAAGAAAAGCCCCTGGACCAGTCACCTCCTTAACCCTGGCTGTGCATGAGAATTGCATAGTGAGAGCCTTTTAAGAATATGGATGCTAAGACCCCTCCCCTGGAGACTTTGCTCTAATTCCTCTGTGGTACAGCCCAGGCATTTGTCATTTTTCTGAAATCTCCCCAGATGATTTCAATGAGTAATGAGGATTAAAAACCACTGTCCTAAACAGTGAGAAAGGGGACACTCGTACTCTGATGAAGAGCAGGTAAAAGATGTAGAATACATTAAGGGCCTTCAATGCATCATTTTATCTAGAAATCTCATTTCTAGGGAAATAGTAATGATGTGCCTGTATAATTTATGTTCAAGAATGCTTTTTGCAGCTCAATTTATAATAGCAATAGAAATAGACAGATGATAGATAGAAGTTAAGTGGGGCTTCCCAGGTGGCTCAGCGGTAAAGAATACCAATGCAGGTGACACAGCTTTGATCCCTGGGTTGGGAAGATTCCCTGGAGGAGGAAAGGGCAACCCACTCCCGTATTCTTGCCTGGAGAATCCCATGGACAGAGGAGGCTGGTGGGTTATAGTCCATGGGGTCTCAGAAGAGTCGGACACAGCTTAGCAACTGAACAACAAGATAATAGATAGATACACAGATATGTAGATACATAAATAGATAGCTGGAAAGAGGGAAGGAAGGAAAGGCGGGAGGAAGAGAAGCAGAGAAAGGAAACCGAATTATTCAGCAGCATGGGTAGGTAGGTAAGTTAGTCACTCAGTTTTGTCCAACTCTTGTGACCCCATGGACTGTAGCTCTCCAGGCTCCTCTGTCCATGGGGTTTCCCAGGCAAGAATACTGGAGCGGGTTGCCATTTCCTTCTCCAGGGGATCTTCCTGATGCAGGGATTGAAGCCCAGGTCTTCTGCATTGCAGACAGACTCTTTACTGACTGAGCCTCCAGGGAAGCCCCATGCAGCAGTATGGAACTGGTTAAATACATTAAATCAAGGTACAATAGATACCTTTAATAAGATGATGTTGATACGTATTTCACATCAAATATGTCCATAAAAAGCTGAGAGAATGATGTTGCAAAGTAGTTTATAAACCATTCCATTCTGAGACAATGTATGTGTGCCTAGAAAAATAGTCTTTAAAGTTTTGCTTCAAAATGTCAATCATATTTATCTCAAGGTGATGGTATTTTCGTCCATTTAGCTGATGTTCATTTCGTTCCTAACGTGTGTAAAGTGAATACATGTGTTTTAGGTAGTAAAACTAAACCAAGAATGAAACCAATCTCCCTGATGACAACTCATTCTGAAATGCGGAGAGCCTTTCATCTCATCGGTTCTAATCCTTAAAAGGGGGGTCAAATGGATGATTATCTGAGCTGGTGAAGGAATTAAGAATTCAGAATAGCTCTGGGAAAGGGTGTGGGAACTGCTCCATTACCTTAGGTGAAAACAAACAAGGGAGGTTCCCTTTGATCCACAGGGGCCCATTCCTTTCAACATTTTCTGGGTGGATCTGGACCCAGCCTGTAGAGAGGATGAGGCCAGCTGGAACCTGCCCGCAGTCCTTCTCGAGGTGTGGCTGGGAAAGTGGGAGCTGCCCAGGTCTCCACCCAGTTCTCCTTCCACCCCGAGAAGGTCACACCTGTCCATCCATCTTCTTCCAAATGGAAGGAATGTGGGGGGCTCAGCCAAAGGAATGGAAACAAAGCCTCATTCCTTTGGGGCACTCCACCCCTCCTTCCCCCCCGACACCTTCCCTCCATCTCCACGTTTATTGCTTTCCAGACCTCAGATTCCTCGAATCTGCCTGCCAATGCAGGTTTGAACCTGCCAGATTAGGTTCGATCCCTGGGTCGGGAAGATCCCCTGGAGGAGGAAATGGCAATCCACTCCCGTATTCTTGCCTGGAGAATCCGGTGGTCAGAGGAGCCTGGCAGGCTGCAGTCCATAGGGTCACAAAGAGTTGAACACGACTGAGCAACAGAGCACGCTTGCTTTAGGGAAAGGGGTCTGAAAACTTCCTTCTTGTTAAATTATTAATATTTGCATTTTGAGAGAAGATCAGAGAAATGATATTCACAAATAAATGACTTTTTGAAATATTTTAATTTTATTGGAGTATAAAATTTTGTTGGTTTATCGTTGATTTACAGTGTTGTACAGCAAAGTGACTCAGTTATACAAACACATATAGTTGTTCTTTTTTAGATTCTTTTCTCATATAGGCTATTGAGTAGAGTTCCCTGTACTATACAGCACGTCCTTGTTGGTTACCTGTCTTACATGTAGTAATGTGTGGGTATGTTCACCCCAAGCTCCTGATTTATCTCCTCCCAACATTTCCCCTTTGGTAACCGTAAGTTTGTTTTTGAACAAATAAATGACTTTTTCATGGAAGAATCTCAAGCACCAACCAAGTATAGAAAGGGTGGTGATGTTGTAGATTAAAAAAGCCTGAAACACTTGTGATTCTGGACCACATTCCCAGCAGAAAGAAGTGGGAAGTACAATACCCGTGAAGCCAGCTGGCATTGGGACAGCACCCTTTAAGAAAACTCATACCTCCAGGGAGTATCTCCTAATGGTTTTGAGAAACTAAGTGAACAAGACGTTTTCTAAAAAGGCAGCCCAGAACCCCTGCTCTCTGTCTGATAAACCCACCTCCTCACAGTCAGGCAAAGAAGCCAGATGTTTTCAGCCTAACTTGTGTAACCAACTCCTTGTGGTGGTAGGATGTATCACGGGATGTATTTTCCACAAACAGGCTAAGAAACATTCCTTGATGTCAGGTCACCCAGCAAGTTTCCAAAGTGGTGGTGGTTACTCTTATCTCCTCTACTTCCATCACAAGGTAATGGTCTGTTCTTAAAAGGAGCTGTAAAGCACAGGTTACTTTAGTCCTCTCCCTGCTTCAGGGTGATGGGCGCTTGTCAATACCTCTCCAGTGACTGACTGGTTCCGTCTGCCACGGCTGTGTGGTGATCATTTATCACGGGGCAATCTCGTAGGACACAAAATATAGCGCCCTTGTGTCTCTTCATTCTCCAGCACTTGCTGACAGCGAATGAAAATTACACTGCCTTCCAGCACCAGTCATAATTCAACCTCATTTTCCAGAAAACCTTTGTGGGGCACTACAAAATAATGAGATGTGCTCTGCCTAGAGGTTACAGCACGGCCTCGCTGCAGTACGTTCAGCTAAATCAGCCCAACACATGATCAGTCCTCCAGAAATAAAAATCACTGTTTTCCTACAGATTTTACTGTGTAATTTAAGCGAATGATAAAATGGATAACTAATGAGAGCCTGCTATATAGCACATGAATCTCTACTCAGTGCTCTTTGGTGACCTAAATGGGAAGGAAATCCAAAAAAGAGGGGATATGTGTATATGTACAGTTGATTCACTTTGCTGTACAGTAGAAACAGACAACATTGTAAAGCAACTATGGGTGGTGGTGAAGTCGCTAAGTTGTGTCTGAATCTTTGTGACCCCATGGACTGTAACCCGCTAGGCTCCTCTGTCTGTGGGATTTCCCAGGCAAGAATACTGGCTTGGGTCGCCATTTCCTCCTCCAGGGGATCTTACCAACCCAGGTATCGGAACCTGCATATCCTGCGTTGCAGGCAGATTCTTTACTGCTGAGCCACCGAAGCAACTATACCCCAATAAATATTTTTTAAAAAATTAAGTAAATGAGTTCAGTGCAATGTTCCTCTTTAGCCATAACCAAGAAGGTAATAACCAAAAATGGTTTGAGAAACGAGAGAAAATAATTTTCTTTCCTAATCTTATTCTCTACCACCCTGCTTGAATAACTGAAAGGGATTTAAATCTTAAAAAACCCCAAAAAAACCCAAATCACAGAATCTATGAAAAATCCACAGAGGACATTCCTACCTGTAATGGTTCTTCCACATGCTAGTCTGAGGAGGTTGTTTGGTTTTTAAAATAGTGCAAGACCTAGTTATGTGTGTTTACTCTGTGCACTTAAATAATTGAGTATCTTGTTCCACTAAACTGTAGGTTCTGTGTTATCTACCTGTTATCCCCAACAACTAGCTTAATGCCTGGCACATAATAATATTTTAAAAATTGGTGTATATAATTCACACATTATGAAATTCATGTTTGAACATGTACAAGCCAGTGGTTTTAATAAGGCATATATTCACAAATTATGCAACAGTCACCACTATTCAAATTTCAAAACATTTCCATAACCCTTTAAAGAAACCTGGGGGCTTCCCTGGTGACCCAGTCAGTAAAGAGTCTGCCTGCAATGCAGGAGACCCAGCTTTGATCCTTGGGTTAGGAAGATCCTCTAGAGGAGGAAATGGGAACCCAAGCCAATATTCTTGCCTGGGAATTCCCATGGACAGAGGAGACTGGCGGGCTACAGTCCATGAGATTGCAAGAGTCGGACATGAGTGAGGACTAAACGTACCTGCTGTCAGTTCAGTTCAGTCGCTCAGTCGTGTCCAACTCTCTGCGACCCCATGAATCGCAGCACGCCAGGCCTCCCTGTCCATCACCATCTCCCGGAGTTCACTCAGGCTCACGTCCTTTGAGTTGGTGATGCCATCCAGCCATCTCATCCTCTGTCGTCCCCTTCTCCCCCTGCCCCCAATCCCTCCCAGCATCAGAGTCTTTTCCAATGAGTCAGCTCTTCGCATGAGGTGGCCTAAGTACCAGAGTTTCAGCTTAAGTGTCATTCCTTCCAAAGAACACCCAGGACTGATCTCCTTTATAATGGACTTGTTGGATCTCCTTGCAGTCCAAGGGACTCTCAAGAGTCCTCTCCAACATCACAGTTCAAAAGCATCAGTTCTTCGGCATTCAGTCTTCTTCACAGTCCAACTCTCATGTCCATACATGACCACTGGAAAAACCATAGCCTTGACTAGATGGACCTTTGTTGGCAAAGTAACGTCTCTGCTTTTGAATATGCTATTAGTCATAACTTTTCTTCCAAGGAGTAAGCGTCTTTAATTTCATGGCTGCAATTACCATCTGCAGTGATTTTGGAGCCCCCAAAATAAAGTCTGACACTGTTTCCACTGTTTCCCCATCTATTTCCCATGAAGTGATGGGACCAGATGCCATGATCTTTGTTTTCTGTATGTTGAGCTTTAAGCCAACTTTTTCACTCTCCTCTTTCACTTTCATCAAGAGGCTTTTGAGTTCCTCTTCACTTTCTGCCATAAGGGTGGTGTCATCTGCATATCTGAGGTGATTGATATTTCTCCTGGCAATCTTGATTCCAGCTTGTGCTTCATCTGGCCCGGCATTTCTCCTGATGTACTCTGCATATAAGTTACATAAGCAGGGTGACAATATACAGCCTTGACGTACTCCTTTTCCTATTTGGAGCCAGTCTGTTGTTCCATGTCCAGTTCTAACTGTTGCTTCCTGACCTGCATATAGATTTCTCAAGAGGGAGGTCAGGTGGTCTGGTATTCCCATCTCTTTCAGAATTTTCCAGTTTCTTGTGATCCACACAGTCAAAGGCTTTGGCATAGTCAATAAAGCAGAAATAGATGTTTTTCTGGAACCCTCTTGCTTTTTCCATGATCCAGCGGATGTTGGCAATTTGATCTCTGGTTCCTCTGCCTTTTCTAAAACCAGCTTGAACATCTGGAAGTTCACGGTTCACGTATTGCTGAAGCCTGGCTTGGAGAATTTTGAGCATTACTTTACTAGCGTGTGAGATGAGTGCAATTGTGTGGTAGTTTGAGCATTCTTTGGCATTGCCTTTCTTTGGGATTGGAATGAAAACTGACCTTTTCCAGTCCTGTGGCCACTGCTGAGTTTTCCCAATTTGCTGGCATATTGAGTGCAGCACTTTCACAGCATCATCTTTCAGGATAAAGCAACCTATATCCACTTTCTGTAACTTCCCATTCCTCTCTTCCCCTAGCCCACGGACGTTACTAGTTTACAATCTGTTTCTATGGATTGAACCATTCTGCATATTTCCTGTAAATAGAATTATTTAGTATGTGACCTTTTGTTGCTGGCTTTTTCATTTGGCATGATGTTTACAATACCCTCCCATGTTTTAGCGTATATCAATACCTCATTCCTTTTTATGAATGAACGATAATGTTCTATTGTATGGATAAAGCATGTTTTGTTTATTCAGATCCATTCATGGACATTTACATTGTTCTCCTTTTTGGCTATCAGAGTAACATTTTCATTCACACCTGTTGAACAAATTGGTGTCCTTCTAAATGATAGCAGCATATGTGAGATGGCCAGTAAACTATCAAACTTCATTCATCTAGCTCATCAGACCTCATTCTACTAGTTCTTTCAACTACTTCATCAGAGAACTATAAACTCTAAACAATGCAAAACCATTTTCCAGTTATCAAATTTGCCAAGACTTCTTTTAAATTAAAAAAAAATTGTCTTTATTTATTTTGGTCATGCTGCAAGTCATGTGGGCTCTTAGTTCTCTGACCAGAGATCAAACCTGCGCCCCTTGCAGTAGAAACAAGAAGTCTTAATTTCAGGACCACCAGGGAAGCCCCAGTTAAGACTTTTCTACTCTAATAGCTGTTGCCTGTGAGGATGTGGTATCCATTGTGCAGTTTCACTTACGGAAGTGAATATTGCTGTAAGCATTTACAGCAAGTTGGTATGCATGCCAACAGCCTTGTGCTCAGACAGTTTGAGTCCCCTAATTATATCTCTGAGATACGAGACTAAAGATATAACATAAAACATAGAAATACTATATTGTGAAGATGGAAAGTGAAAGTGAAAGTTGCTCAGTTATGTCTGACTCTTTGTGATTCATTGCAAGTGGATTCTTTACCAGCTGAGCCACAAGGGAAGCCCCCAAGTACTGGAGTGGGTAGCCTATCCCTTCTCCAGTGGATTTTCCTGACCCAGGAATTGAACAGGGGTCTTCTGCATTGTAGAAGATCCTTATGAATAATAATGAAATCTAGAAAACAAACCTAAATACTCAATATAGTGAAATATTTAAAGAAGATCTGGTAGATACATATAATTAAATGGCATATAGTCATTATAAATCACATTTGAAAGAGTTTCAATTGCATCAGAAAGTGAGTATTCAGTGAAAGTAGGCATAATATGGTTGATCTAAAATATTGATATATGAAAATTTCACAGAAAAATGGGAATTTGAGGAAATCTACAAAAACATGAACTTTTAGCAATGGGTATGAAGAAAAAAGGAAAATCTTAAATACAACTTCATCTATTATGTCTTAGGTTCAACAATGTTTATATTTATGTGACTTAACTTTTATTTTTTTATGAGTGAGAATTTTTATTATTATTTTTGTTATTGCCCTAATTTACATGAAGACATGCTATGCTCAGAAAAATTAAATAAGTCACAAAACTAAATAAGTGGTTAGTTCCTCTTTTAAATAGTAAGTTTTGAGAGGACAAAAAATCTATCTTTAAGTAGCATCATTTCTGTACTAAGTATACAACAGATTTTTTTATTAAAAAAAGAAATTACTTATATTAGACCTCACTTAACCCATTCAGCCACATATATGTAGAATAGGTATTTCTGGTAATTATAATAGTCAGAACAAGGTAATGGACATATAGCAAATTGAACAATGTAAGTTTCTATAATTCTTTCAACAGGGTCATTCCAAAAGTAGGTAAAGGACTGGTGACCTGTGTTACCTATTAGGCTGCCCGCCTCAGAGAACCGGCCAGAATAAAGGGTACATGGGAATATTAAAAGCTCAGCAGAAGGTAGATGATCCAAGGACAGAAGCAAGTGTCTGATGAGTTACTTACAGGGTGAAATATGTCATACTTTGTTCTTCCACCAACGTAGGAAGTGTGTTTTTGTTGTGTCTGCATGAGCAAAGTGGCAGGTGGGGCAGCACATTCTAGTCACTGGTAGGGAAATTGAACAGTACTGGCCTTTATGCAACTGTGACAAGTTGTGAATATCTCAAAGCCTTCAATGCATGTGCCCCAAGCATCTTTTTTCCATTATATTTAAACATTCAAATCCCTTTTACGAAAAATATACTCCCACATGGTCCTAATTCACTTCTACTCAACTTATCAAAACATTATCCTGTAAGATTCATTTTAAGTCCAGAAAATTATCTGAGCTTCTGGTATGAGACTGGTATTAGTTCTTCTTATAAACAAGTTCTTTCAATGACTGGTTTTGCATGCCCTTCAACTCTGCATGTGTTTGCGTGACTTGAGTTTAAGTCAAACTGGAATACCCTTTGAATTTGAGCTGCAGATGTTATCCAGATAATTCAGATGTAAGTATCTGAATAGTTCAAATGATCTCAAGAAAAGAATAGTCTGAAATCATGCACTTTAGTTTTTGTTTGCGGACAAAGCAAAGAGTTAATACCTTAACTCTTTCTATATACATAGTAAAGTCATGATTTAGTTACCTGTAAAGCAATAATAGATAAAATTAATTGTCAGAATTGATTATATGCTGAGGCTCATGTTATGGCTTCACATGCATGTTTTCATTTTATCCTTGGAAGATGCTAAGAGGTTAGATATTACTAAGGGTAAAATTATATATTCACCAAAAATGTTTACACTGAAATATTCTTAGAAGCTTATTTATAGCAGCCCCAAACTGGAAATAATCCAGATGTCTACCAACAGATGGATAAATTGTGGTATATTCATGCAAGGGAATATTACTCAATGATTAAAAAAAGGATGAGCCACTACTATGTATTACAACATAGATGAATCTCAAAAACATTGAGAAAAAATATATAAATATGAAATATAAAAATCAGTGTATGATCTATTTATATAAAGTTCTAAAACAAGTAAAACTAACTTACACTGGTATAAATTTTTTAAAAGGTAGCTATTTATTGGAAAGGAACAGGAAGGAATTTTTACTTTGTTGTTGTTCAGTTGCTCAGTCGTGTCCAACTCTTTGCGACTGTAGCATGTCCTTCCCTGTCCTTCATGGTCTTTCAGAGTTTGCCCAAACTCATGTCCTTTGCGGAGAAAGCAATGGCAACCCATTCCAGTACTCTTGCCTGGAAAATCCCATGGACAGAGGAGCCTGGTAGGCTGCGGTCCATGGGGTCGCTGAGAGTCGGATATGACTGAGCGACTTCCCTTTCACTTTTCACTTTCATGCATTGGAGAAGGAAATGGCAACCCACTCCAGTGTTCTTGCCTGGAGAATCCCAGGGGCGGGGGAGCCTGGTGGGCTGCCGTCTATGGGGTCGCACAGAGTCGGACACAATTGAAGCAACTTAGCAGCAGCAGCAGCAGCAGCAGCATGTCCATTGAGTCGGTAATGCCATTCAACTATCTCATCTGTGTTGCCCCCTTCTCCTCCTGCCCTCAGTCTTTCCTAGCATCAGGGTCTTTTCCAGCAAGTTGGCTCTTCACATCAGGTGGCCAAAGTATTAGAGCTTCTGCTTGAGCATCAGCCCTTCCAGTGATTGACTGGTTTGATCTCCTTACAGTCCAAGGGACTCCCAAGAGTCTTCTCCAGCACCACAGTTTGAAAGCATCAGTTCTTCGGGGCTCAGCCTTCTTTATGGTCCAACTCTCCAACCTGACTCCTTGCCAAATAGTTCGTGAAATCATCCACAATTACATTTGGCCGCAGCCACATGCAGTACATTTTCCTAGCTGCTGTGGGGAATAAAGAAGTTCAACTAAATGAGTCAATACATGTAAAGTGCTTGTTATGGTGCCTGGCATATGGTAAGAGCTCTAAAGTGTTAACTACCATTATTATAAGATACGAAACTTGGCCTCAAGGTAATTATAGGGTCCCTGGGGAAACAAGCCATTAATTCATAAATCATTAAACAACAATACACGAATCATAGTTCAAGCTAAGAAATAGCACAAGGAACTATTATACTGAGAGCCACAGACAGACACTCAGTGTCCATAGAAGCCAAACAGCTTTACAAAAGTGGCGGGGGAGGGGGGCGGGTGTGGGGCACCCAAGGACACAGATCTTGTCCATTGGCACAGCCATGCAGCTGTGCAACAACCTATTGTTGCCATGTGGGGATACTCACCCCATATTGTCAAATCTGTTTTTAAAGAATCCAGAAATTTAGGTGTTTATGTGAAATCTCCCAGTTTTTACATGTTGGCTACTAATTCAATGCTTTTAAAAAGGGCATGATCTTTGGGTTATGGCTACTAAATATGTCCTAAATGCACAGTCTGAAGAAGACTCTAGAGGCTGCTGAAGCATCTTTCCTACTCAGTTTTAACAAGGAAATCCAGCCTCGTGAGGGGAGGCACTTGACGAAGGTCACCCAAGAGTGGGAAGAGAACTGGACTTAGAACTGGGGCTTTAAGGAATTGCCAAGTTTAAAGACTTTATGGATTTTTTGTAATTTGGAGAAAATCTACATTTTCTTCTGTAGAAGATTTTGTATACATTATGTATATTCAGTACAACTGAATACTTCATAGAAATTAAAAGTAATATGATAATCCTCTATGCGTTAATAAAGAAACATGCCCACGAAAAAAAAAATAAAATAAAGACTTTATGGAGGAGGTTGAGTCTGGGAAGGAAACTTGGAGAGAGCAGCCAGAATTCTGTTAGTTTCAGGATCAAGTCTCTTGTAGGTTTATCAGGTGCTTCTATTCTGATGTCTGATGTGATGGAGATAAATGATAGTTGGAGGTGAGTAAAGAGAGGGAAAGGAAAGAAACAGAGACGATGAGTATGGACCACACTTTCAAGAAGTTTGGCCAAGATAGACAGAAATATGGGACTCCAAAAGCCGTCTGGTTTGTGTTTTTTTTTTTTTTTAAGTGGGAGAGATATTAAGATGGTTTAAAGCAAAAACAAAGATAATAGCCCAAGTTGAGAAAGAGAACCTTAAGAAGCAAGAGAAATAGGAGAGTTGTGAAGAGAGGTTAGGAAAGCCACAGGAAGAGGTACCAGAACCTATGGAAAAAGATGATGAGATGAGTACTGCTTGGTTGAGACTGATACCTTTCACACTGGAAACCTATAAGAGTTCCCATCTGGTGGTAAGACTTATAGACTGATTTGTTACACTCTTCCCCCATGGGGTGGACTTAGACTAAATGCCCTCTCTGGTTTCCCGCCAAAACATGTATTTGAATCCATAATTTAGACTGTATGGAAGTTGAATTTCTCTGATCTTGAGGATCTCAGAACCTCAGAAGCAGAAATTAATGATCTTATCCACCCCTCTTCATTTCAACACATTCCTTGAAAATGTATTGGGCATTTGCACTGCCAGGCACTCTGTTAAGCCCTGGGTATTCAAAGATAAATAAAACAGCCTCAGACTTAGAAGAGGTAATGGAATAAAAATGTTTATATGATTAACTATCACTGCAAACACAGCAATAGAAGGGTGGACAAAACTGCAGGTCCCCAGAGGATGAGCCAGTTGAGAAAATGATTCCGGTCTCTCAGCTCCAAGTACGATGCCTTCCTTAGGGTCAATATAGATAATATTACTGTAACTATTCTAAAAAAAAGATTAGCTGTGTAAATCTATTTATGTAACCCACAGAGATAGTATGATCTTTCAGCCTTCTTGTTAATATACCAACGTCACTAATCCAAGATCAACATGTGTATGTACCATTGGCCGAGAACTCTATTATTTGGATTCTGGTCCAAACCACTCTTTTCCTTCTAAGCATTAGTTTGGAAACCATTCAACAGTAGATGGTCATCACCCACCAACCATCATTCACTAGAACAATTCTACTCAGCTGTGTCTATATAAGGCCACAGAATCAACCACATTTTGTTAGTTTATTTTCTCAATACTGCTGTTGTTATAATTCTAACCTACTAGCTTAAAGTAGCCAAAATGACCATTTTTCAGCTCTGTGTCTTTTATCCTCTAGTTGAACCTATACTAATAGTTAAGTAAAATTTTAGTCATTGATATGTTGGCTTCAAATAGAGTGAAATATGCATTAAAATGAATTCTTCCCTTCATTTTTTGGGAAACTTCATCAAATATTTACAGAAGACCCACAGTTGCCTGAGATGAGGCCAAATGCATCAGGGGGAAGAAGAGACCGTTTTGGTTCTCTAAGAGCTTGTAGTATAAATCCAGAGATTCCACTTTGACCCTTTTCAAAACTTACATGTTGATTTTAAAGCAGATAATGGACTTTCAGTGGAAGCAAAAAAAAAAAAAAAAAAAATTTCTGGAAGGAAGACTAGCAAGTTCATCCTGTTGAAACTCACTTAAATGGAAACAACTCTGAAGGGTTAAGTATCTAACGTATTCCTTCTCTTTAGAGTTTCCTCCTGCTCTGACACAGGTCCACAGTTTTTGCTTCAGTCCAACAGGGAGAAGCAAAGAAACAGGGCTTCCCAGGTTGCACTAGGGGTAAAGAACCTGCCTGCTGATGCAGCGGACTCGAGAGACGTGGCCTCCCTCCCTGGGTTGCAAAGATCCCCTGGAGATGAAAATGGTAACCTACTCCGGTATTCTTGCCTGGGAAATCACATGGACAGGGGAGCCTGGTGCGCTCCAGTCCTTGGGGTCACAAAGAGTCGGACATGACTGAGCGCACTCACACTGAACAGGGGAAGGACGGGGCAGTGTGGTGGGTTTGTTCATGTTTTCTCCTCAAATAATCCACCACCTGCCAATGAAGAGGCCTCATATCAAGGACCCTGGGAGGAATATAAAGATGAAAATGCTGTTGAGAAATGTGCGATCTTGTGGGGAAGACTAGGCTTGAAAGAGCACAGGCATGATGAAATGTATGCTGAACAGTCAACATGCTGTGGAAATGCTGGGAGGGATGAGATTTCCTCCTACTGGGAGTCGAGGAGGACTCCTCTGTAGTGTTGAGGACTACAGAATTCAGATGCTTGGAAAAGACAGGAAGGACATTCCAAGCTAGAGCTCCTTCTGTCTTTGCAGAAGTTATGGAGTTGGGTGGCAAATACCACCACATAAACCCAGATAAGAATTTCACTTGCTTTTCTTCCATTTGGGAACCACTGAAGTATGCCCATATGGATGACTGGATTTAGGAGAGGCGAAGATTATGGTTGTGTGTGTGTTAGTCACTTAGTCATGTCTGACTATTTGTGACCCCATGGACTGTAGCCTGCCTAGTTCCTCTGTCCATGGAATTCTTCAGGCAAGAATACTGGAGTGGATGCCTTTCTCCAGTGGATCTTCCCAACCCAGGGATAGAATCTGAGTCTCCTACATCGCAGGCAGATTCTTTACCGTCAGAGCCACCAAAGAAGCCAAAAATATTTAATTGGGAGGGCAACCTCCTTTTGGCAGCGCTTTGAAATTCATGTCTTTTTTTTTTTTTTTTTGGAGTATAATTGCTTTACAATTATAAAGTGTTAGTTTCCGCTGTGCAGCAAAGGGAATCAGCTATATGCATACACATATTCCCTCCCTCTTGAATCAATTCAAGTCTTAAAATCGCTAAATTTTGATGATTGGCATCTAGTGAAGTAACTGAGACAAAAACAACATAAAATTTAGCCATAGTTGAGATGCTGGTTTGACGTGAAACTGAAGACATTACGCTGAAGTGCACACTCAGGTATTACCCCTTCTTGATCTACCTATTCAGAGGCCCAGAGGGAAAGGAGGGAGAAGCTTTCATTGTGCCAATTTTGCAGGTAAAGTTGGATAACCCTCTGTACCAATGTCACAGTCATGAACTGCAGCAAAACAATAACTCTTTTAGTTTTTCTACAGAGGAACTTGACAAAGCTGTCAACCTCGCATTCGGATTCAGTTCAGTCAGTTCAGCCACTCAGTCGTGTCTGACTCTTTGTGACCCCATGGACTGCAGCACCCGAGGCTGCAACCATTCGGATGATGGTAGAAAAATGGAACCATTACATCTCTTGAAGTTGCTTCTAGATTGTGTATAATCACTTTTGGAAAATACCCAGTCTGGCCACAGTGATCTGGTGTCAGGAGTTGATGGGAGGAGAGTGTCTCCAAAATGCCCCCATCCATCTCAGCCCATCCAGGAAGCCCAGGCTAACTCGAGTCCTCCCATCTGGGCTTTGTGCATGGTTCCCAGTCCCACTACAAGCACGACTGAGTGTCTTCACCTCTCCAGTGCCAGCTCCGCTCTATATGACCTTACCCCAACAGTGAGGTCTCTCCAGGCCTGCCCTCCTCCCCGCCATTCCCCTCCTGGAGGGGCAGGAAACTCTCACGTCCCTTGATGTCACCAGAGACTCAGAGGGGAGTATTTACATGGGATGCTCTCTTCCTAAGGAAGCCACCACTTCATAATTCCTGTTTCATGAGATTTGGTTGCACAAGCTTGGAGAAGATCCATTGGAGGGCTCCTGGCTTCTTGGACGCTCTTTTCCTAAGGAAGCCACCACTTCATAATTCCTGTTTCATGAGATTTGGTTGCACAAGCTTGGAGAAGATCCATTGGAGGGCTCCTGGCTTCTTGGACTCTGCCTGAAACATAAGGAGTTAGCCGCTTTTCTCTGTGGTTTGGGAGCATTCTCTCAGGATTCTGGGTTCTCCTCTGGGGCTTGATTCAGCTTAGAGGCTTACCTGTGATCCCTTCCTGGAGCTGATCAGCACTCATCTGCCCATCACACGCTCTGCTGTCCCTTCTGTCACTACCCCGTGTCTGCGTTACGTCTGGGAAAGTTCTCTTACATCACTGTGCACTGTGGTTGATGGAAGAAACTCTATCCTCCAACTTTACCAGATCCTGAGTCTTTCAGGACTCAAGAGGCACTCCCTTAGAAAGCCCAGCTCTTGCCACAGAGCACCCCTACTTCCAAGACCGTGTCTCTATTACTGATTTGTATAAATACTCTGAAACGAAACAGACTTCTTTATTCTGGGCTGTGTCTGCCTTTCCCCTGAGGGAAGGAGGCTTCTGACTCAAGATGGAGGGTCCTGAGATGCGTGACAGTTGCAGGAGGGAGGACCTAAGTTGTGGAGGGAAGTTACATCTGGATACAGGTGTCATGAGAGCTGACCGATTGATTCTGGAGCATGGGTTTCATGCTCAGTTACCTGTCTTGCAACAAAATGTCCCAGTGTGTGATAGAGGGACTCATTTAGTGTCCTGGTGGGAAACATTCACCCCAAATGGGTCAGAGGGAGTGTCATGAAGGTCTAGGTTCAGAGGTGTGAGCAGGGAGGAGGGACCAGAAAGGGATGTCAAGGTACCCAGAGACAAGCCACAGGGAAACTGGTATCACCCTAGGGCCACCCCAGAAGAGCCTTGATCAGGAAGAAATGCCACCAGTCACTTCCAGACCCTGACCACAAAGCAGGGAGCAGGCAGAGGAGGAATTCATGGGTCTCACCCTCTTCTTGTCTTCCATCTTCCCTGCCTCCTGTGGACCAAAGCCAGCCAGGTGCCAGTCTGCAAGCAAGCCTGGTGCGATTTCTCAGGCTCAGAATCCCAGGGTGCAGAGAAGAGTGGAGACTGGGTCTTGCAGGGCGTGAGAGGAAAGGAGAAAAACACAGCTGGTGAGAACAGCATTTAATGCTCTATTTTATTTTTAAAAATTTTTTATTGGACTATAATTGCTTTACAACGTTGTGTTAGTTTCTGCTGTACAATGAAGTGAATCAGCTATACGTATACACCCTGTCCATCTTGAACCTCCCACCTACTGCCCCACCCCACCCCTCTAGGTCATCGCAGAGCACCCGGTAATATATAGCAGCGTCCCACTAGCCAGCTATTTTACACACAGTAGTGTGTGTCTGTCAGTCCTACTCTCCCAATTCATCCCACCCTCCCCTTCCACCTCTCTGTGTCCAGAAGTTGGTTCTTTATGTCTGTGTCTCTATTCCTGCCCTGCAAATGGGTTTGTCAGTACCATTTTTCTAGTTTCCATACATATGCTTTAATAGATGATATTTGTTTTTCTCTTTCTGACTTACTTCAGTCTGTATGACAGACTCTAGGTCCATCCATGTCTCTACAAATGACTGAATTAATGCTCCATCTTAAATCCCTCTCTTCCTGCCTCTACTTTTCACCAAGTTGACTGAAGTGGCTTAAAGGGGAAAGGCTGTGAACAGTCACCACTGAGCCTTCTTTCAGAATCCCTGCTTTTGGTGAGTTACTACCACCAAGAGAATTTTTTAAAATATGTATTTGGCCAAGTGCTGAGAAAACCATACTTGCCACACCAAACACTTATGATGTCAAAGATTCCTGGAGCCCTTGAATCTCGTCTGTGGGTCCCCAGGGCTCCTGGATCCGTCCTCAAGGACCTCTGCTCCAAAAAGACTTACTCTAGAGACACCTTCCCTCAAACGGCTCGTGGAATGCTTACATCTTTGTCCCTGAGAGCCCAGGACCAGCTGAGTACCCTTCCCTGGTACCTTCTTAAGATTAAGCAGAGAAGACAGTGACTGAAAATGAGAAATAAAAGCGAATCCTAGTCTATCAGTCATGTCCGACTCTTTGCAACCTTATGGACTGTAGCCCATCAGGCTCCTCTGTCCTTGGGATTTTCCAGGCAGAATACTGGAGTGGGTTGCATTCCTTTCTCCAGGAGATCTTTCCAACCCAGGAATCAAACTCAGTCTCTTGTACTCCAGATAGATTCTTTACTGTCTGAGCTATGAGTATAACAAACGTTTCATGTAAAGGCTACATATTGTATAATTCCTAATCTATGGCATTCTGGGAAAGCAAAACTCTGCAGACATTGAAAAGATTGGTGGTTGCTAGGGATTAAGGGGGAGAAAGAGATAAATGGGTGGAGCACAGATGATTTTTTTGGGCAGCAGAACTACTCTGTGTGGTACCAAAAAATGCCATCATTTATTTGTCAAAATCCACAGAATATGTAACACTGAGCATGAACCCCAGTGTAAGCCTGGACTTGAGGCGATTACGATGTGTCAGTTATGATGTGTCATGGACTCTAGACTCATCACTTGTAACAGATGGACCACTCCGGTGAGGGAAGCTGGTGGGGAGACTGTGTGCATGGTGCTGGGGGCGGGTGGTATATAGGAACTCTCTGTTCAGTGTTGCTTGTGAACCTAAAAAGGCTCTAAAAAAATAAATAAAGTCTGTTTTTTAGAAAAGAAGACGTGGTGAGAAAGAGGAGGAAAGAAAAACAAACCAGAAAGTTAGAAGCTGACAGAACTTTTACGATAATCTTGCATCAGAAAATCCAGCCGGGGCTGAGTGTTCTGCTTCTACTACAAACAGGGCATTTTCACTGTGACTTTGGTTTTCACCCTCCAAACAGAGCCACTAGCCTGTGTCTAATTGTGTTTGTTTTTCCCCCTGCAGGGATGTTTAACAGTCCCCTAACCACTGAGATGGTCCCATAAAATTTTATGACAACTATTTCTTAAGTGAAATTTCCATTCCGTCTGTTTGTGGGACCTTCAAAAAAGCCAGAGAAAGCCAGATAGATATAACTCGGGACATTTTTTCTGAGGTCTAATTTAATTATAAATCATGACTTTATGAGCCTACCATTCAAAGCTCAAACGGTTGCTCTGCGGCACAAAAATAATTTACGGCTCCTGCAAGACAGCGAGCTCTTGCCTGGAACCAGAGGGCACCCTGAACGTCATTCCTTTGAGAAACTTTACGAGTTACGTTCTGAGAATGTGACATGTGATGCGGAGAACTGGCGAGCTCAGTCCCCCACCCCTCACCATCAGGCCAGTGTCTATGGGCCCAGGAGAGAGTGATGCCAAGAGGCCCTGAGTGTTTATTTAATCCAAAGAGGAGAATCAATACCCACAAATGGCTGTTCCTCTTCTTCCAGGGATGGCCTGTTCTTTGCATTTTTCCAGCGTTCACACCCGTGGCAGTCAGGCAAATGCTGGGCTGAACAGTCACACGACTTCATTTAAGGCAGAGGTTTTTAGAGATGGTGTCTGAAATTACTGGGTGTGAGATGCAAATAGATTTAGCAGATTTGCCACTCTTTATGCAGTCTTCAGCGAGGCCTGTTGAAGCGGAGTTTTCTTGTTTTCTCTGTACATCTGCACATTTGTGAAGGACACTGGGAGCTGTGAAAGCTGGCCTTGTGGTAGAGACAGCTCAGGGCTCTCATGAAGGCAAGCCAGAATCATACTCATTCTGGGAGGAAGGGGTGGGACTTATCACTAAGATTTATTCAGAGTTAAAAACAACTCAAAGCAGCGATTCTGAATGTTGGCAGATCCTAAGTCCTCGATCAAATGACTTACTTAACAAAGGCAAGAAACAGTAAGCTTTCTGAATTTTGTTTTCTCTTTAGCAAACAACAATAACAAAAATAATGGTGAGGATTTTAATAGTTCCCAGCTATGGCACAAGGCTGTTGCAACTCAGGTTAATGAAAGAAATAAATACATTCAAGGTGGCAAACACTTCAACCCCGACCTGCTCCTGCAGCCTGGGAAAGGGTTTGCTGTGGAGGGTGATCACTTCTGTACAGAGCAGCAAACTCTGACATTGCAGGGGCTTATCCCAGCAAAGGTTTGTTTCTTGTTCTTTCAAAGTCGGAAATGGGGCAAGCATCCTGCCTCCTCCTTAATTCTGCGGCTTCTGGTGGTCTGTCACAGCATGAAAAGAAACAGTGGAAACACACCTGCTCTCACTCAGCCTTATCACCCTCAAGGTGTAATTGGCCCCAAATAGTCACGTGATCCAAAAGAACCATGAGAGAGTGGGATGGAATATTTGATCTACAAAAGGGAGGGGAAATGGGTGTGTGTACTCCTGTTTTCCCCCACCTCACACTGGAGCCTCAGAAAAAGGAAACAGTAGAAAAACCTAGACAGGTGTGGGCAAACCCAAGAGCATCAGGAGAGCCAGGCTGTAGCCTGGAGATGCTGCTATGAACATGGCCAGGCTGGATGTTCAGCTGAGGGGATGTGGAGATAAGGGAAAGGCGGGTGGAACTACCAAGATGCAGGAGCAAGACAGAGATGCTGCAGTGAGCAGGGTGTCTGCAACCAGAAGCCAGTGGTCCAGACCATCGATTCTAGATGCAGCTGCAGACACGACACCCATCATCTCTCATCCAGAGGCAGGCCTGCACTGCCCGCCCCTCCAACCTCAACTCTGCACAGCTCTCTTGGCACACAGAGACATCATTCAGGAAAAAGAGTCAGTGAGATGGAGAAAAACATATAAAAGGCAGCATTTTCTCAAAAGAGACTGAGTCACCTGAAAGCTTCCTTAGATTGGAAGCCTCTGTGATATAGAGCTTAGTTTCTCAGTCGTGTCTGACTCTTTGTGATCCCATCAACTGTAGCCCTCCAGGCTTCTCTCTCCACGGGATTTCCCAGGCAAGAATACTGGAGTGAGTTGCCATTTCCTCCTCCCGGGATCTTCCCCGACTCAGGGATCGAACCCTTGTGTCCTGTGGCTCCTGCTTTAGCAGGCAGATTCTTTATCAATGAGCCACCTGGGAAATCCACTGTGATACCAAACCCCAGCAAAATGAAAGTTAAATTTTTCCTCTTCTTCCCAGCATGCTGAGGGGATTCTGAGAAAAAGCAGATACTTGACAGAAAATAGAAAAGTTGAAATGTCTGTGCATGGCTAAGTACAGTGCAAATAAATTTGCAAGTTCGCCACACATACTAATTGAATTACTTTCCATGGAAAATTTAGAGTTAGTCATATGCATTCACAGAGAAAACCCAGTTCCCTTGTGTTCCTTAACTAGAAGGCAGAATAGCTGCACCATTTTCCTGGTTTCATCTGGGAGGGCTGCGTAACTTCATTTTTTCAAATGAGAAATGGAATATTTCCTGCCATATCAGTAAACAAGGATGTCACAGCCATCAGCAATTTCAGCCCTCCAAGGCTCTCAGGAAAGAAAATACCTGTGATCTAACTGAACTGAACAGCCATCAGATTGCAGCCACTTCCTGTGATGAGCCCAAGGGAGTTCAGGATGTGAACACACAAGACACTGACTCCAGACAGCTGAGATGCATGTGAAAGGAATGATTTCAGTGAGCCCAGACTCTTGTACCTTCCCATACACAGAAAAGCGCTAAATGCCTTAACTTGAGATACCTGGTTTTCTTTAACTAACAATCCTCTTTTGATGTTCAGACTACCTGTCCTTTGTTGTAAAACTCCTAGATAACCTGGCTCCTCCCCTCGCTTGCCTCCTCGGAGCAGTTCTTTCAGGGTCACTTGAGATGCTGCCTCCTGGGTTTGTGGTCCTAAAAATTCCCACTGAATAAAACCTAACTTTTAGCTTTTAGGTTGTGATGATTTTTAAGTAGATAACTATTTTCCTGGTTTTATCTGTGATGGCTGTGTAACTTATCTTTTTTTTTCAACATGCAGGGATTCAGCAGGGAGTAATGTGAGCTATTAACTATTTGGTGGCAGGACAGGTATCTGAGAGCTGAGAAGGGCTCACTGGGCAGGAAGAGATGTTAGGACAGGTCCCTGCCTTCCCCCTCCCCGTCCCTCCCCCCTGCCACCCCGCCTCATGCCAGTGTGTGCTCAGTTGCTCAGACACATCCAGCTCTTTTGCAGCCCCATGGATTGTAGCCCGCCATGCTCCTCTGTCCATGGGATTTTCCAGGCAGGAAGACTGGAGTGGGTTGCGCTTCCTTCAAAAAACACTCTGGAAGCAGGGCTCCTCCAAGCAGATTGTCTTCATGGGTTTGCATCTTTCATCTAAACTAACCAAATAAGAGAGAGGCAATACATGCAAAGTGGCTTCCCAGGGGGTGCTAGTGGTAAAGAACCCATCTGCCAATGCGAGAGATGCAAGAGGCGTGAGTTCGATCCCTGTGTCAGGAAGCTCCCCTGAAGGAGAAAATAGCAGCCCACTCCAGTATTCTTGCCTGGGAAATCCCATGGACAGAGGAGTCTGGAGGGCTACAGTTCAAGGGGCTGCAAATGGTCGGACTGAGCAACTGAGCACAAACACAAATTACATGCAGGGTACCACAGATAGGCACCCCCAACTCATCAAATACAGACGCTAGTTTGTTCACATACAAGTGGACAAAGACTTTGGCTATCAGAGCCAAAATTTGGCTATCAGGTTTTGATGTGTATCCAATTTTAAAGGATTCAAAGATATTTCAGCTGCTTCAAAATAAAAAACAAAAAACCAAGGAACTTCCCTGGTGATCCAGTGGTTAACACTCTTTACTTCCATTGCAGGGGCCACAGGTTCTAGCCCCAGCCAGGGAACTAGATCCCATGTAGTATGACCAATAAAAAGAATAAAAAAAGAATCCTAGACTCTTAACCAAGGGCTTCCCTTGTGGCTTAGCTGGTAAAGAATCCGCCTGCAATGGGGGAGACCTGGTTTTGATTCCTGGGTTGGGTAGATCCCCTGGAGAACGAATACACTAACAGTATTCTGGCCTGGAGAAGTCCACAGATTATATAGTCCCTGGGGTCTCAAAGAGTTGGACAGGACTGAGTGAGTTTCACTTTCAGATTCTTAACAAAGGCAATGAGTGTTTATGATAATTTATGCTTTTCAGAAAATACCTATTAATAAAACACTAATCATGGATGGGAGATACCCAGCTTCTTCACCCATAGGTGGGGAAGCTCTGAGAGTCATTTCTAGATTGTATCCAGGAGATTAAAAGCAGAAAAGACCCCCCTGTTGCCTACCCAGTAATACGCTTATTCCCACCTGCATCTCTCTCTCTCTCTCTTTTTTAATTAGCATTCTTTTTTAAGATGGAAACAATTCGTCTGCCAAAGCAGGAGACACAGGAGACTCAGGCTGGATCTCTGGGTTGGAAAAATCCCCTGGAGAAGGAAATGGCAACCCACTCCAGTATTCTTGCCTGGAGAATCCCATGGACAGAGAAACCTGGTGGGCTACAGTCCACGGGGTTGCAGACAGTCAGACAGAACTGAGTGACTGAGCATACACACACAGTTAATTTACGAGTTACTTTAAGTGATTCAGCAAAGTGATTTAGTCATATACCTGAATAGAGATGTATACTTTTTTTCAGATTCTTTGCCATTAGAAGATATTGAATATATTTCCCTGTGCTATATTCCACCTGCATTTCAGTCTTCATCCGAGGGTCTGCTTCCGGGAACGCCCAGCCTAAGACACCACCATGTGGAATTGCAGGTACTGCAGGGAATGGAGGATATTGATGGGGAGAGGTTGCATCCAGTTGGAGAGACACAGAGGAAAAAGGGGACTGGAAGTGATTTCTTAAGAACAGCAGTGAAAGAGACAAGGGACATTTAACCTTAGGAAATGACTTAAGGCATACAAAGATTTTTAAGTACCTGAAATCCTGGTAGGCGGAAGAGAGGATGGCTTGGTGAGTGTTGATCCAGGGGGTGATGGTGAACAGTGGAGATTTGGCATCTATATAGAGGCAAGCTGGGTGTCTCAGCCCTAGGAAATGGATATAGCTTGGAGACGGCAAAAAAAAAAAAAAAAAAAAAGGCTAACAAAGCCAAGGCCTTAACAGATTTAGACTCTTCAGAGTGGAGATTAGTGTTGAGATAAAGGTTTATAAAATGCTGATGCTTTTAAGACCAGATTGCTAATCAGGCAGCAGTTCCAAGTCTGATTTTCTTCCTCCATCATGGAGGACTCTCCCCCTCGACCTCTGGATGGCAATCCCTAATGAATTTGGTGTGTCCCCACATTTTCAAGGGGATCACTGTCTGCTTTGCAGCCTCTCAAGCAGAGGTTGTGGGGGTGAGTGAGATAATCACCTTTCTTTCCAGAGGCCTGGAATAAAGAGGCTGCACTTAAAAGGAAAAGAGGCCTGGGCCTCTAGACACACTAAAAGCAGCATTCTTAAGAACTACTGCAAGCATTGGAATGTGAATCCCTTATTGGTTGCTGACATTTAATGTGTACTATGCATGAGTTTTGCTGTTGTTTAATTGTGTCCGACCCTTTCGCAACCCCATGGACTTCATGGGGAACCCTGCCAGGCTTCTCTGTCCATGGGATTCTCCAGGTAAGAATACTGGAGTGGGTTGCCATTTCCTTCTTCAGGAGATCTTCTTGATCCAGGGATCAAACCCATGTCTCCTGAATTGACAGGTGGATTCTTTACCCCTGAGCCACCAGGGAAGCCCATGCACGAATACTGCCTATGAAAATTCAGAGTAAAATGTGAAATGTGACTCACATTCTACAGAAATGCCAGGAAATTTTTATTTCAAAAATTTAATGTCAAAGTCTTTTTTCTACCTAAAAAGATAAATTAAAATGTGCTACAGAAACTGAAATACCCCAGGTGAATAAAGCATGTCATGGGTTAGCTCCTTTCAGTGCTGTAGCAACACGCAGCTCATAGAAAATCCAACTCATAGTGGTTTATTGCATGGAGACACTTAGTGCTAACTTACCAAAGAGCCCTAGGATTGGCCCACTGGCTCAAACACATCGTCAGGATGCCACTTTTCCCTTTCCTTCCACTTTCGTTCTCAGCATCTTTGCTCTCTTCCTCATTTGTCACCTCATGGTGGAAAGACGGCTGCCACTGCACCAACCTTCACCTTCTCACAAAAGGACATCACAGACTGCACGCAAATATTTGTAGTGGCAATGAGGGAGACCAGGGTTCAATCCCTGGGTCGGGAAGATCCCCTGGAGAAGGAAGTGGCAACCCACTCCAGTATTCTTGCCTGGAGAATCCCATGGAGGGAGGAGCCTGGTAGGCTGCAGTCCATGGGGTCGTGAAGAGTCGGACACAACTGAGCTTCTTCACTTTGTTCATTATTACCTAAAGCTGAGAGCAATTAAAGTGTCCTTCAATAGGCAAATGGATGAACAAACTGTGGTGTATCCATACAATGGAATATTGTTCAGTGATGAAATGAGCTATGAAGCTAAGAAAGGACACAGAGGAACTGGAATGCATGTTGTTCAGTGAAAAGAGCCAGTCCATAAAGGCTACATGTGGTATAATTCTAACTATGTGATGTTCTGAAACAGGCAAGACTATGGCAACAGTTGAAAGTTTGGCGGGGGTCAGGAGTTACAGATAGGTGGAGACGGGGGCCTTCTGCATCAGGGGAAATATTCTGTATGATGATGCAGTGGTGGAGACGAGACATTATGCATTTGTCAAAATCCATGGAATGTACAACACCAAGAGTGAACCCTGAAGTACACTGTGGGTTTTAATAAAACTCTCTCAATATTAGCCCATCAAGTATAATATAGGTACCCCACTAATGTAAGATATTAATAATAAGGGAAAGTGTATGTCAAGGTTGGTGATTGGGTGAGTACATGGAATTCTTTGTACTGAGCTCAATTTTTCCATAAATCTAAATCTACACTTAAAAAAATAAAGTATATTATTTTTTTAAAAAGAAACTCCAATGCAGAAATTGAGGGAAGAAGATCAGAAATTCCTCTCTGTATTTCTCTCCTCTTATTACAGAGAAGAATCTTCACCAGAACCCCTAATATCAAATTCTTCTGATATTTCATTGTCCAGATTTGGGTCAATTCTAGCTGCAGGGGAGTTTGGGAAAGTAACCCCCCCCCCCCAAAAAAAAAAATTAAGGGTTTTGGAGAAGATTGGGGATGGCTGTGGGTTGGAAACCAATGGAATCTGGCACCAAACCTGTTCCTCAAGATGGTTAAGTGATGTGGTAAGAATTCTAAGACTTGGCTATTAATAACATTCATTTGAAGAGTGGGTTTGGAACTTCTAGTTTCAGTTGAAATCAGAAAAAACGTTCATAACTGAGAGTCATCTATTTTTAAATGTATGATCTGAAATGTCTTCTCTATAATATTAAACAGTAGAAGAAAATGAGGGTAACGTTCTCAGATTTATCTGGAGGAAAGCTTGTGACCTGAGAATTAATCATGTGGACTAGATGTTAACAGCAGATACTGAAGGACAGGAAGAAAAAACCCACCCAGACCTTGTAAATCAATAATCTATTGGTGCGCCAAAATATAGAATTCAGGAATGGGAACACTGTGGTGTTACAGCCCTGGTGGGAGAATTTTGAAACCAGTAAAATGAGAAGTGAAACTAGACTACAAATGCAAAATGATTTACAAATGAACACATCAGGCTTACACAAGAGGACACAATGATTTAAGAGTAATTCTCGGTGCTGAAAGTCATAAAATCTGACCTCAAAAGTCAGGGAGGAACTGCAGACAAGATAAGGTTGAGTGAAAGCATTCGACAAGTCCATTTTTCATTAGAGGGTAATGAGAAATGTTGCCATTTTGATACAGATCATTAGAAAAATATAAACTGAAGAAGGGTTTACATAAAATACCCTCTAGGAGAAATAGGAACAGGATGTGACATAAACAATTCAGCAAAAATAGAAAGAATAAAAAAAAAAAACAGGAAAGAGTGAGGAAAGGAAAGAGGACAGAATGAAATCAGACATGAGTGGGACAATAACTAGATATGTTTTGGTTAAATGAAAACAGGAGTACTCCACATGACCCAGAGCTAAGAGCAGACGAAGTTGATCTGAAGGCGAAAAGCTAGAGAGATAGCAGATGAATAAGAAACCATACAAGTCAGTTCCAAAACATCTCTTCCAGGTTTTTCCAAAGCATACGAAAACAGTGTTTATGAAGCTATAAAAATTGAAAATTTTCATAAATTACATAAAATTTTTATAAAATTTTTAAAAGGATTCACAAATATGCTCTACCCTCATTGAAAGTTACATGTTAGAGGAAATATACACTGAGTAGAAAGTAATCAGTTAACTTGGGAAACCACATCTGAACAATCTTTGCCACAACCAATGAATCCATAGACGGCAAAGGAAAATGAAGAACGCAGGAATGTAGGACACGTATTTTGATTCACTCACTGAAGTACTGTTAAACGTCTAGCATGTCCAAGACACTGCGGAGGACACAAGGAAGACAAGAGGGCACAAGGAAGACAAAGAGTTTCTGAGTTAGGACTTTAAAGGGTTGCTTGGAAGTTGCGATGAAGTCAGGCATCTGTTTATTATTTTATGTGAGCAACCTCTTCCATCCAACAGGATTAGCTTTTTTTTCTTCTTCTTCTTTTCCATTTTCTGCTACATCTCAATGTACTTATTTTCTAGAAGGAACTCAAGACCCAAACAGCCACAAACGTTTACTGGGCTCACTGGTTAAAAATGGTTGGTGGTTTGCAAAATATAAATAGAAGAAACTATAACCAATTTCAGGCAGTCTGACACCACTGAAAACTGATGAATAAATAATGAGAGTGTGCGGCATCTTTCATAAGCTCAGATCTGGAGCCCTCAACTGGGGTCCATCACTCCAAAATCAGACGCAGGAAACTCATGCTGTCTCTGTTTGAGGCTTTGGGGGAATTCAGTGTTTCAAAATGGTGCCCTCCTGAGAAAGAACTCCCAGAAGATGCCATCCTTCCTCAGTGGGAATTGTTCGCAGGTGCTTAATGCTGATACATCAGCAGAGTCTCCTTTTTGTGTTCTATCCCGTCTTGTGCACCCTCTCCCTTGGAGAGCGGGTCTGCTCCTGATTGCAACTTTCAATGTAGTCCCGATGGTCCTGGCCCTTGAACGGCTCTGTGGCTGAAACTTCAGTTATAGACCAGAGTTGTTGTTGTTGTTTAGTCGCTAAGTCATGTCCAGCTCTTCGTGATCCCATGGACACAGCAGACAATAGCCCAACAGACACCTCTGTCCATGGGATTTCCCAGGCAAGAATACTGGAGTGGATTGCCATTTCCTTGTACAGGGGATCTTTCCGACCCAGGAAACCGTGTCTCCTGCGTTGCAGACAGACTCTACCTCTGACTCACCAGAGAAGTCCCTATAGACCAGACAGATCTGCTTTCTTTGCTGTCAGAGACGGTCGTTCGGGCAAACTATATTGTTCACCTGTTCTAGAACTGAGCGTATGCCTTGCCACTTAGCTTGGTAGGGCATTTTCACATCTTCTAGCCAGCCTAAACTTCGCAGAAACCCCAAAGGGAAGGAGGCAAGTCATGTTCTTATTAGCATTTTGCAAGACTTTGAGGAACTTTCTCAAGGCCGCACAGCTTAGTAAATGCCAGAGACAGTAATAAAATCCATAATGTTTATTCTGAAATTCGGTGGCGTTCCCATTCTCTCATGCACAGCTGAAATTCTGTCCCCGTTGAATACTAACCCTCATCTGTTCTCCCCACCCCAGCAATCACCACTCTATTCTCTGTCTCTGTGAATCTGACAATTCTGGGAACCTTGAGCGAAACCATATAGTATTTGTCCTTTTATGTCTGGCTTATTTTTTTCCTTATATATGTCATTCTTTTAAAAAAAAAATGCTTTGGAGCCCAGTTGATTTACGATATTATGTTAGTTTCAGGTATACAGCAAAGTGAATCAGTTATTCATATACATGTAGCCACTTTTTTTAGATTATTTTCCGGTCATTACAGAGTAGAGTTCCCTGTGCTATACAGTAGGTCCTTATTAGTTCTCTATTTTGCCTGAATTATTAGTCTTTGAGCAGAATGTCCTCAAGTTCCATCTGTGCTGCAGCATGGGTCCGATTTCCATCCTTTTGAAGGCTGAATAATATTCTGTTGTGAGTATATATTGGGCTTCCTGGTTGGCTCAGTGGTAGAAAACCTACCTGCAATGCAAGAGACCTGGGTTTGATCCCTGGGTCAGGAAGACCCACTGCAGAAGGAAATGACAATCCACTCCAGTATTCTTGCCTGGACAATTCCATGGACAGAGAAGCCTGCTGGGCTACAGTGCATGGGGTTGCAAAGAGTCAGATATGACTTAGCGATCAAACAGTAACACCAGTGTATATACTAAGATAGCTGTCTTTCATCTGGATTTTAAAACAAGGACCTCACTCATAACCTTGGCAGGATTTTAGGTACCACACAGGGGAAACTCAGGAGTTGGCACATTTCCCCAAAGTCCTGCTGGAGGAACAAGATGGGATGGAATCCATGGGCCTCACTAGGAACCCCAAGCAGTTTCCAGGCTGACCCCATTTCCTTGGTTTCAGAAAGTTAACTCTTTGCAACGCCATGGACCGTAGTTCACCAGGCTCCCCTATCCTGGGTCTCCCACACTGCAGGCGATTCTTTGCCATTTTAGCCACCAGGGAAGCCCTCCTTGGTTTCAAGCTCACCCTAAATGTTCTCCCAGTCTCGGCTTTGGTAGCCTTCACTCTCAGGGGTTTTCTACATCCTTGTTCTTCAGAGGGGCTGTAATTCCTTGGGTGAGCTTCTTCTCCAGGCTAGAGCCCTGCCCCTCTTGGAGCCTGGAACCCTGCCTTCTGGGCACTAGGCTAAGAGCAGAGGAGCCTAGCCCCAAGCCACCAACTCCATGCTGCAGGGGAACACGGCTTTGGGACAACTCTCCTCACTGTCTGGAAAAACTTAGTGGGAACTTTGTGGAAGAATCAGTCCCATTGTTCATGGAACACTCTGAAGATGAAGACAAGACAAAATATGCATATTGGAAGTGCCAAGTTAAACCAATTAGTAAGGTAGTTTCCATGCAAATGACCCCAGGAATGGGGGGGAAAAGTGATTTCTGCTTATCTCATCCCTTTCTGGGTTCCTAAATTGCTCTAAACAGACTCCCTTTGAATGTTTTCCATGGCATGTCATCCTCAACTTCTGAAGTTTCTACTCTTGTTTTTCTTGAAGGCAATTTCTGATTCAACTAAAAGGTGTCACAATGAACAACAGCAGGAAAACAAAAGAATACTAAGACTTTGTTTTGTATGTTTAAAGCCAATTGATTATGAAATGTGAAATGCTAGTGGCTTTTGGAAGGGAAATTGGATGCAAAATGAAGATACCATAAATTATCACTTCTTAATTGGATACACATTATTATTTTCCAGTCCTTTCAAGTCCCTGGCTTAGGGCAGCAGCTCTACACTTGCAGTGTCCGCACAGGCAAATGCATCTTCTTCCCTCACTGACCTGGGTATGAGAGGTGAGCAGTGGGAACTCTGGCGCCATGTGACCTCAGGGCTGCCCTCTCATCCCACTGTGTTTTCCGCTACAAATGGAGCCCTGAAAACCTCCACTGAGTGTCCAGGATGAGATTCCAGCAGCATCTTCAGCTCTCATAAAGTGTCTTTTGTTGATTCATTCTTTGGTTATTTCAGGGATAATAAAGAACCTATTGACTAATGTTGTACGAAGTTAGTTTTATTTATACGTTATACATTATATATGTGCGTACATGTGTGTGTGTATGTAACTGAAACACTTTGCGGTATAGCAGAAATTAACACTGCAAATTAACTAGACTTCAATTAAAAAAAAAAGAAACTGCCATCTATCAATCTCTGAACTTTCAGGGTTTGTTACTGCTGCATTCTTTAATTCCTGTTCATAAAAGTGCCTACTATGTACACGGTGGCTCCGATAGAGAATCCTTCTGCTGATGCAGGAGACAAAACTTCAACCCCTGGGTCGAGAAGATCCCCTGGAGGAGGAAATGGCAATCCACCCCAGTATTCTTGCCTGGGAAATCCCATGAACAGAGGAGACTGGGGGGCCACAGTCCGTGGGGTCGCAAAGAGTCGAACATGACTGAGAGACTATATAACAACAAAAAGCAACAAATGTACCAGAAAGTCCAAAAACCTGGCTAGCAAAACAGTTTATGGAGCAAAAATGATGTTTGCAAGAAAAATGATAAGTCTAAGGTTATGTGTATGTGAAATATAAATACTTAAATGTTATATATACAGTAGCATATATGATTTTTATATCTATAATTAATGTGTTGAGAGCCGACTGAGTTGCAGTAGCTATCACTCTGGTCTCAATTCTTCCCCAGTCCAATTAATCCACCCTCAACAGCATTTCAGTGGGCAATTTCTAAAAAAGAAACAAAAATAAGTTGGACTTTGTTAAATTCCTGTTAAAATCATCCATAGCCTGCAGGATAAATGACTGGTTTCTTAGCATGAATGCATTGTACTTATTTATCTAACTCCATCTCATTTCTTAAAAGAATTGAGGCAGCATCTCTGATAAATACTGTGGAACTGAAGTGCGTTAAAGAATCCTCCTCCAATTTGGGAGACCCAGGTTCCGTCCTTAAGTCAGGAAGATCTCCTGGAAAAGGAAACGGCAACCCACTCCAGTATTCTTGCCTGGGAAATCCCATGGACAGAAGAACCTGGTGGGCTACAGTGCATGGGGTCCCAAAGAATCAGACACAACTGAGGGGGTAACACTTTTCACTTCATGAACAAGCACAGGGAACCAGCCTTTATTGTGCTGGGTGGGCACTTTGGGGACTACAGGGAAGAATACAGCTGCTAAGCTTGGTTTTCAGATGCCACTGAGAGAATAAAACATCACGAGGAAAATGAGTGGGGTGGGCCAAAATGAACACAGGTCACAAAAAGAGAGGCCACCCACAGCAGTGGCTAGAGTCCACTCTGATGCCCCCTCTGCATTTACGGTTTTCTTCTCTGTGAAAATGGGTGATGATAATAGGACCTAGCTCAGCAGATAGTTAGGGAGCTTACATGAGAGAAGACGACAGGGAAAGCTTTTAGCGTGGTGCCTGCATTCCGTGGCACTCAATAAATAGCAGTATTGTTTTGTTTAATTAATTATCATGGTCCTTTAGAAGGCAAAACTGAAAGTACATCATCATCAGAAATGTCAACAAAGATCCAGCTGACAAAACAGGCCTTGAGCTGGGCCAGCTGGGGCCGGGAGACTCCGTGTGGCTCTCTGCTTCGCTAGGAACATAATCTGAGAGCATCTCCCAGAGGTGATATGGCTGATGGGGCTGGCGGGGTTGGGAGATAAGGCCTCAGGAGAGCAGCTGGCCTCAGCCGGTTTGGAGCTGATCAAGGGAGGAGAGGGCTCGTAGGTCAGAGGGAGTCTGATGGGAACTCACTTTACAAAGCCATAAACCTATGCATGGGTGAGCTGAGTGCTCTCACTGGAAATAGATGGACACATATTTTGCCTGAGAAGCAGAGGCACTTTGAATGGTTCTATGATGAGGAAGGCCTAGGGAAGGATTTGGGACAACAGGTGGAGAGAATGTGCCGCAATGGGCAGGTTCCAGGTTTGAGAAGGACAAGGGGAGTGGGCTAGTTACGAAATTTCTCAAAATCCAGCATGGACCAGGTGGAGGCTTTGAAGGAGACAGAAGTGTTGGGAATGAGGAGGAACAGACAAATGTGAAGACAGATGACAGTGAAGAAGAGACACAGGGAATAAGGAAATAGAGAACTCAAAGGGTCTTTAGGGATCCAGCTTGTGATAATCATAGCCGGTCCTGAACAGAAGTGCGAGCTAGCCCTTTCTCTCTCTTCACACAGAAACAGACTCACACCCTCTCAACATCCTTATCTCTGCTTTGTGGGTGCTGACCCCTGCCCTCTGCTCCATCTTCAGCCCCAGTCTCCAAAGGAGCCAGCAATTCTATTTACCTCCTGGGGACCCACCCTTAAGGCACAATCTAGGAACTCCCCGCTGCCATCCCCAGACAATAGAACCTGCTAGAGAAATAGACAAAACTGACCCTTCTGGTAACCCCGTCCCTCGGGCCCCCTCTCTGCTAGGTAACAGGGAGTCAATCTAATAAAGGTAATTCCGTTAATGCATTAATGATCCTGGCAGGTTCACGAGTTCTCTCTCTAATGTTGCTCATTTGCTTGCTAATTGGGTGCCCTGAGACTATTCCTCACCCCAAAGACGCTAGGGGCTTTGCTATGCCTATAATAACGTCATGATGTTGCTATTTTTTCTCAAGACCTGGTTTCTTCATTGGTTAGAAAGAACCTGCTATATGTGTAAAAATCCATACATGTCTGACACTGGATAGTTCTACTGTACATTCTGTGTAAGACGGGCCATTTCTGGCACCTGCTTCCTGCATGGGATGTGAGGATGTCACCAAAAAGATGAGGATGGTCACTCTGGGCTGCAGGCGAGGCCACATGAAGGCCCCCAAGCATCAGGTCCAATGACCTGGAGAGTTTGCACCTGACCTTGAGTTACCAGCAGAGACCCACTTAGATGGGTGAGAAGTTTGGGAGAAAATAAAACATGTATATTATGGTTCTACAACCCCTGAGCCCAAGGGAGGCTGTCAAAGAGAAAGTCATAAACCCCAAAAAGTTCAGCGTTGATAATCTTCAGTGAATTTCTGTTTGTTTTTTGTTTTTAATTTCTGTTTTTAAATACTATTTAAATTGCCAGCTCATACCAAGATATTCAGGCTTGCCAGGTGGCTCAGTGGTAAAGAATCCACATGTAATGCAGGAGATATGGGCTCCATCCCTGGGTCAGGAAGATCCTTTGGTGAAAGAAATGGCAACCTACTCCAGTATTCTTGCCTAGAGAATCCCATGAACAGCAGAGCTTGGTGAGCTACAGTAAATGGGCTCACAAAAGTCAGACACAACTGAGCACACTATAGCACAAAAATATTTTCTATTTTATTTCAAAGAGTGGTGAGATGAAAATGAAACAAAAACAAACAAACAAAAAAACACCCCACCCCCAAATGAATTAAACACCTTGAGGCTACTGGATATATTGTGATGTGTTCACACAGTGAAATAACATGCAGAGAAAATGAATGAATAAAGCTAAGTGATCTGAGAAGGAGGCAGTAATTGAGAAGAAGCAAATCCCAGAACTGTCTGGTCTCTGGGATATAAAGCTTGATAAGAAGGAACAATTAAAAAAAAAAACACATACATACACATAAAGAAGAAGTATCAGAATAAGTTCAAAATCTAGGATGGGGGAACCTCTCTTTTTGTGCCACATCTTGGGGCAAAATGTGGAGTTTCTTATAATTGCCATTTACCACAACGTTGCTACTGCTGCTGCTAAGTTGCTTCAGTCGTGTCGGACTCTGTGCGACCCCATAGACGGCAGCCCACCAGGCTCTGCCGTCCTTGGGATCCTCCAGGCAAGAACACTGGAGTGGGTTGCCATTTCCTTCTCCAGTGAATGAAAGTGAAAGTGAAGTCACTCAGTCGTGCCCGACTCTTAGCAACCCCACGGACTGCAGCCTACCAGGCTCCTTTGTCCATGGGATTCTCCAGGCACGAGTACTGGAGTGGGTTGCCATTGCCTTCTCCAACCACAGTGTTAGCTGTTGGCTATTCATGGTTACTCACTATCAGGGTAAGTTGCTTTCTATTCTTAGTTTGCTGAGAGTTTCTATCATGCGTGGGTTTGACATTGTATTTAATCTTTTCTGAGTGGATGAGTTGATTATGAAACGTTTTCCTTTGTTACTGCAGTGAAATACACTAGTTTGTGAATGGTAAACCAGTTTCGCATTTTTAAGGATAAAAAAACCCTCCCTGTCTCATGATATTTTATCATTTTTATTGATATATGTTTTTCTGAATTTAATTTGTTGATATTTTGTTAAGGATATTGATGTCTGTTCAAGAGCGATATTGGTCTGTGGTCAGGATAATGTTCTTATCTGGTTTGGGAATCAGGGTTAGACTGGCCTCTCGTTTTTGGACAGAGTTTATAGAAAATTGCTTTTATTTCTTTCTTAACTATTTCATAGAATTTCCTAGGAAACCCATCTTTCATGGAATTTTCTTTGAGTGAACATTTTATTATGAATTAAACTAATTAGACATATTTTGAGCTATTCACTTTTCTGTTTCTTTGTGTGTCTGTTTTGGCAAGTTGTGTCTTTCTAGGAATTTTTCCACATCAGCTAAATTGCTACACTTAAGGATATAAACTTACTTACAGTATTCCCTTATTATCTTTTTAATAACTGTAGAATCAAGACTAATGTTCCTCTTAATTCCTGAGTTAGTCATTTGTATTTGCTTTCACCTTTATCAACATTAATTTAAAAGTTGTTCAACCAGAATTTTTTCAGTTTTATTGATCTTTCAAAGAACCAGCCTTTGGTATTACTGATCTTGCTCTATTGTTTGTTCATTTTGTATTTCACTGGTTTCTGCTCTTATCTTTATTATTTCCTTCATTCCTGTTAATCTGGTTCTAATTTGCTCTTTTTTTCCCCTAATACTTTAACATGGAAGCTTAGGTGATTGATTTTAAAACCATTCTTCTTTCATCATGTAAGTATTCAGAGCTTGTATGATTATATGTAGCAGTATTAAAATGTCTACATCCCTCGACTTTTAATATATTGTGTTAGCCTTTATCATTCAGTTGAAAATGTTTCCCTTATGCCTTCTCTTTCTAAGGATTATTCAGGAGTTTGTCTATTTTCTAAATAACTGATAATTTTCCAGTTATCTTTTTATTTCTAATTTAATTCCACTGTAGTCAGAGAAGATATTCTGCATGATCAAATACTTTGATATTTACGAAGACTTGCTTTATGGCCCAGCATCTGGCCTATCTTGGTGAATGTTCCACATCCACCAGAAAAGAATGTGTATTCTACTTGGTTGTATGTGTTTGATGAAGTTGAATGATTGCTGTTCTTTAGTCTATAATTTGTGTCCAACTCTTTGAGACCCCATGGACTATAGCCCTCTAGGCTACTCTGTCCATGGGATTCTCCAGGCAAGAATACTGGAGTGGGTTGCCATTTCCTTCTCCAGGGGATCTTCCTGACCCAGGGGTGGAACCCTTGTCTCCTACATTGGCAGGTGGATTCTTTACCATTGAGCCACCAAGGAAGCCCAAGCTGAATGATAGTGTTGTTCAAATCTTCTGTATTCAATTCTTGTACCATCTACTTATTCTATCAATTATTGAAAGAATAATATATTAAATATTAAAATTGCCAGCTAAAATTGTGCATGTGTCTATTTCTCTCTTTAATTCTATCAGATTTTGTTTTTATCATTACGAAATTATCTCTGATAACTCTCCTTGTCTTGAAGCTTCTTTTTTCTTTTTGATTTCAAGATTTTTATTTTTTAAAATCTTCTTGTTTTGTATTGGGGTCTAGCCAGTGGTTAACAAACAATGTTATGACAGTTTCAGGTGAACAGTGAAGGGACTCAGCCATACATATAGATGAATCCATTTGAAGCTTATTTTTTCTGAGGCTGATAAAGTGACTCATGCTTTCTTACGATTACTGGTTGCATGGGTTATATTTTTTAAGATGCTTCCAGAAGGTTCCACTTTATTTATTTATTTTAATCTAACCCAATATTGTATATTTTATTTATTTTAATTTTGGCTACATTGGGGTTTAGTTAGGTGTGCAGGATCCTTTGTTGTGTCTCAAGGACTTCATTGCCCCCAGGCATGTGGGATCCCAGTTCCCTGACCAGGGATCCAACCCATGTCCCCCGCATTGGAAGATGGATTCTTAACCACTGGGCCACCAAGGAAGTTCCCCAAAGGTTATATGTAATGTGCATCCCTTATAAGCAGTATACAGTTGGCTCTGTAGCTATCCAATTTAGAGGCAATTGTATCTCATTGGTCCATTGACAAAGATAAATTTTCAGTTTAAAAATGCAACAAAGTTGGCCTTCTTTTCCTACTTAGGATCTCTCAGTGGAGAGCTGCTAAAAAGCTTTATCAGCACAAAGAAATGATGTAAGGTTGGATCCACATCGGACCAAAATAATAATCTGTTGTACTCATCAGTGTCCAGCATGAACTAAAAATAAACTATAGACTCTACTGTTCAGCTGAAATGATACACCATTTCATAAATAAAATTAGCCAAGAATTCAATGCAGGCTAGATGTATCAAAGCAAAATATTTAGCCATCATATGAAAACTCAGTCAGCAGCTCAGCTAGATGGTTAGACACCATTTAATGACTTTTCTGAATGAACTGATAGCTTTGGAAGAATCTCAGACTTATTCTTATTTGAACTGGAAATTTATCTCTAGACAGTGAACTACATCCAAGGGTGAACAGACCACTCAATTGTAAATTCTGTTTTAACTCTCACATAGACACCACTGACAGACTGTCTTATAATTATTTCAAAAATATAACTGGGGTGAAGGTCATGTACATGACAGAGAGCAGTGATTTATTTTTCCCCAATGGCCAGATTAGATTACTGCAGCTCTGGTCCCCTGGATCTTTGGGCTAACCCTCAAAGGAGTGCATTTGAAACAATGTTCCCATGAACTATGATCCACTTTAAATGGTCTTCCAGGGTAGAAAAAGTGGTGGGCAACCCCAAGCCAAGGAGACCTCCCTGAGGATTACACATCTACCTCTGAATTTAGGAGAACCTTCTTAACAATCTCAGTTCAACTGGATAGGAAACTAAAGAGCCCAAATCCTTGTAAAGCCTCTGGGGGAAATGATTGGTAAAAATCACTCTGAATCTTTGATATTCCCAAGGAGGGAATAAATCATGAACCCCTACATACAGTTTGAGGGTCAGATAGAAGGAACATAAGGAAACAGACTCTTCTGAGCAAAAGCTGATGTCAGTGGATATTTTAATCTCTATCTGAGATCTGTGGACGCCAATAGGAATCTACCTAGATAATCTAATGCAGTCTTTGATTTCCTATTCTGATGCTTCCTAAAACTGGCAGAAAACCCTTGGCTGGTGGCTGTTTAGGGCATCCATTCAGCTTCCAGCTTGGCCTAAAATCCTAGAGTGGATATAAAAGAAGAATGTTATCTGTCACAATTTTTGAAGACAACTAGAAGTAGGAAGACAATTTACAAGATATATAGAAACCTTCAGGGAGTGAATAGAATTTTTGTCCATTGGTCCTTCATTCCTCAGATTTTAAACTCAATCTCAAACAGATTCAGCTAAGCCATCTTCCATTGTTAGTTGCTCAGTTGTGTCCAACTCTTTGCAATCCCAAGGACGTAGCCCACCAAGCTCCTCTGTCCATGGGATTCTCTAGGCAAGAATACTAGAGTGGGTTGCCATGCCCTCCTCCATGGGATCTTCCTGAACCAGGGATTGAACCAGCATCTCTTGCGTATCTTTCACTGGTAGGTGGGTTCTTTACCACTAGCACCACCTGGAAAGCCCCTTTTCCCCAATAAATAGGAGTAATTTAGAGCAGGTTGTAATGCCTGTTAGGCTAAAGCTGATCTGATAAGGCAGGTGCACGAGATGATACAGAGAAAAAGCCCCGAGGTTGGAAATCAAGACCTAGATCAGCTTCCACTTTTAATTGCATTCAATCCATATTCTGCAGAGCAATGTGCCTGATCCCTTTTGATCACAAATCAGAGAGGACACCACCTGTCTGCCTGAGGGACTTCCAGCTGCTTTTATAATCCAGTCTTTCTCTTAATCTCTCTTTCTTGTCCTTGCCGCATCTGGTTCCATTTCCTTGGGATGCTCTACCTGGACTAACCGAAGGACTTTTTCTTTCTCATCACTCAAATGTCACCTTCTCAAAGAGAAAGTCCTTGAAATATACCTTGGCACTGTCACCATCATATCCTGTTGGTCTGACTCTGTGTCTGTCTGGGATTCCAGTGTATTTCTTTCTACATTGTCCTAAGCTCCAACAAGGCGAGAATGTTACTGTCCTGTTCTCCTAGGCCTAGAACAATACCATCATACAATGGGTGCTCAATTAACATGGGATGACTGAATGAACACAATAATATTTAGATCTCATTCCCAGCTAGGTCTCAAACTATCTGACTGTAATTGTGTAATTGTATCTGTTTTCTTCTCTGGAAATAAGAACAAATGTACCCTGTCTTGGGAATTACAATAAGTTTTCATTCCCTCTTCTTCACTACCCTCCCTACAAAAGGCCACCCCGCCTTCCCCCCTCCTTGGAAAAAACAAAAACAAAAACAAAAACAATCAGGAAGTGAAGGAAATAAGTTTCCTGTGAGGATCACATCTTAAGATTAACACACAATGGATTGATTCCCAGATGTAAAATCTTCTAGGGCAGAGAGAATAGCTTCTAGCAATTCATAATTTGTTTGAATATATCCCATGTGTAAATGGTGTCCAAGGTGCAGTGTTGTTGGTCAGCCTTAAAAATACAGCGAAAGGAGAGACCTGTAGGTGTATACTGGCCTTGCCCATGGCAGCACTGGATAATCAGATGCCTTTAAGATCTGACTCATCAGCTTCCCTGGTTTGGGCTCCACGCTGGGCAAGCAGCCTTCTGAGTACTTGTTGTTGTTCAGTCCCTCGGTTGTGTCTGACTCTTTGAGACCCAATGGACTGCAGCATGCAGGCTTCCCTGTTCTTCATCATCTTCCAGATTTTGCTCAAACTCATGCCCATTGAGTCAGTGATGCCATCCAACCATCTCATCCTCAGTCACCCCCTTCTTTTCCAGCCTCCAATCTTTCCCAGCATCAGGTCTTTTCCAATGAGTTGGTATTTTGAATCAAATGGCCAAAGTATTGGAGCTTCAGCTTCAGCACCAGTCCTTTCAATGAATATTCAGGGTTGATTTCCTCCAGGGTCGACTGGTTTCTTCTGATTGATCAGACAATTTGATCTGATTGCATTTGGGTTTTCTTACAAGGAGAAAAGGTGCTGATTAAACAAACTTTGAGGTTTTCAGCCTTTGTGACAACAGTCTGTCTCTGTAAATTACTAGATTTGCATTCTGGGGTGTGTTTCTGAGTCTTGTGTGCTTTTTAGTTCCAACAAGTCAGTCCCTCAGAGCCCATCACCTCCAGTCACCCAGTGAAGGAGGACTTCCCTGGGCTTTGGTTACTTGGTTTATGGATGGCTTGATTCCCTCCCATCCACCTGCTCAGGAAAGGGGGTAGTGTAGAATATGAGGTAAAGAATATTTAGTTGTATGATTAGAACAGAGTTGGGGAATATTTATTGCTGTTAAAAATGCATTAATAAAGAAAAAAGACTCTATCAGCTCTCAGAGATGTGGGTTTGATCCCTGGACTGGGAAGACCCCTGGAGAAGGGAATGTCTACCCACTCCAGTATTCTTGCCTGGAAAATCCCATGGACAGAGGAGCCTGACAGCCTACAGTCTTACAGGGTCACAAACAGTCAAGCACGACTGAAGTGACTTAGTGCACAGGCATGCATGCAGCTCTTCGATAACAAATCAGCTATGTATCTAAAAAATCAGTTGTCAATTAATGCTTTATGAAAACAGTTTACATGGGACAAAAAAGAATTAGCAGGGGGTTTCAGACTGACATTAACATTTTATATAGGAATTTCAATAATAAAGGATTTTAAAAAATAAAAAAAATTCTAGTATATCTATTGAGCAACCTTAGTATGTACTTGAAAGTGGTAGCTGTTCAGTCTTGTCTGACCCCACAGACTGTAGCCCACCAGGCTTTTCTGTCCTTGGAGGAGGAGGAGACAAGAGTATTGGGGTGTTTAGCCATTTCTTTCTCCAGGGAATCTTCCCGACCCAGGGATCAAACATGGGTCTCCTGCATTGCAGGCAAATTCTTTACCATCTGAGCCATTAGGTTCCCAGCAAAGGGACTCAGCAAAGTGAGGGATCACAAACAACAACAGTAACAATAATAGTGGAAGTAATTACATATTTTACAATGTGCTCCAAACATTCCTCATCAAAAAATTAAATTACTAACTGTTGAAATTTTCTGCAATTGTCTTACAGTTTAGAACACTTTGCATTTTGAGTGGGTTCAAGGTGCAGAAGGGCGGGGAAAAAGCGTGGCTCCATGATAATTTTCGTGTTTAAACCTTCCAAAGATTCTGTCCAGCCTCAGGAGCATCATTTCAGCGTGGTGCCTGTGAGCCCAGCAGCCTTTCTGGAGCAGAGGAGAGTGAGGCTTAGCTACTCACGGTCACACAAAACCAAAGGCAGAAACTCAATGTCTGCCCTTGGAGTTCAGGACTCTCAATCTACTGACCACATGTCTGACACATCCTAGGACCTAGTTGTCCCCTCCCTTGTCCCCTCCCTCCAACTTTCTTCAGGGGCCTCTTCTGGGGGAACTCTGAGGCAGCTTCCATGTCCTGCATTCAGTCACTCAGGGAAAAAGCAATGGAGAGCATCAAGTCTATCAAATCTGACTGTCAGAGGAGAAGGTAAGCTTCCATTTTCCCCTGCTCCTCTCTGGTCCTGGACTTCACTCTTCACTCGCCTGGGGACAGGGATGAATCAGGCTGGAAGGCATGAATACTTTGTAAATTTTCAGGAGGTGTTGCAGCTGCACAGTTGGGTGCTACTAAGCTGCTTTTAGAGCAACCTGAATCCCTACATTATTTAGGGCCCCTGCAGGGAAACTCCTAAAGGCAGAGTGATTAGTGATTGATCCGATTAGAGAAGAGACTCAATCGATGAAGATGCCTTTGGGGAGCCCCTTGTATGCCTGGAGTGCTGATGAAAATGATGGGAGTAGGAAAGGCAGGGAGAAAGGGGATGGGATCAAGCAAACAGAACTCCAGATGAACGCAGAGACCAGCATTCCTCTTGCTGCACCACCCAGGAGTTGGTCGAATGTGTTCACAGCTTAGCTCAGTGCAGGCACGTGTCAGGTACCTGAAGAACATTCATTAAAGGGCTAAATGCGAAAAGTGGGATTGAGCCAAGGAGTGAACCCATGGTTCCTTGTTAAGGACAACACCAGGGGTTTCTTTTTCTTTGTTTATTTTTGGCTGTACCACATGTGACATGTGGGATCTCAGCTCCCTAACTGGGGATTGAGCCTGCACCCCCTGCACTGGAGTGCAAAGTCATCACCACTGGACTGCCAGGGAAGTCCCTAGTGGTTTATTGACGAAAAAAGGCAAACAAAACTAAAAAACCCTCTCATAGCTGGATCCTTTTGCTGAGCTTTTCAGACAGTATCTCCTAAATGATTGACAAATGTGAAAGTCACAAACAAATAGAACTTGGATCTTTTCCACCACAATTGTGAGTCTGCGGGCCAGGCTGAGTGTGAGATAAAACTCCAGTGTCGCTGGAAACATGCACTTTGGGTCCCAGTCTCTTAAGAACACAGATGCTACCTGCAGAAAAAGGCACCTACCCACAGTCCTTCACACCAGATGATCAAAATACCCGGACAGACAGAACTTCTGAGGAAGAGAGGAGGACCACATTGACAGGCACCTTGCAAAATCAAGTTTCTTTATAAACTGCATGTGTGCTCAGTCGTGTTGCAATACCATGGACTATGGTCCTTCAGGCTCCTTTGTCCATAGGATTCCCCAGGCAAGAATACTGGAGTGGGTTGTCGTTCCCTTCTCCAGGGAGTCTTCCCGACCCAGGGATAGAACCTGTGTCTCCTGCTTGGCAGGCAGATTCTTTACCAGTAGGCCACCTGGAAAGGCCATGTATATGCTTAGAACTCATCAAAACTGCATTTTCCTTCTAAAGCCAAATGCTATGAGAGAGAAAAGCTGTGTGTGTAATGATGCTAAAATAATCACTTCATTCAATGGTCAAGAAAATTAAAATTTTCACCTTATATGGACACCTATGAGGGTCTCAGAGCAGGACTAATAAATCCAGGCTTCAAATCACTCACCACAACCCTCCATGAAACCCCTTGACCCACTAGGCTACAAGTCTTGGTTTCTATTTCTGTTTGCCTTTAGTGAGTGTCTTGGAAGAAAAGATCACATCTCATTCCTTTTTGCATCATTGGAAACAAATTTATTAATAGATCTGGATATGGAGAGGCAATCAACAAGTGTTTGTGACAGTAAGTGTCAGAAAATATGGAGGGGCATGGATGACTGGAGGAAGAAATGATGAGAGGAATGTGTGGGTAAGAGTGTGGATAAAGGAATGAGTCACCATGAACCAATGTGTTGCAACAGCTGACTGTGGCATGGAATCATTCTGAATCTGGAAAACATCTCCACTCATAGACCCCAGGGGAAGAGGCAGAAGAGTGGAGAAAGGGGATGCACTGATTTCATTTTTGCCTTTCAGACTCACTTGTCCCCCAAAGAAACCCACCCCACCTGGAACTAAATTCCATGTTTTGAGGTTAACGTTTCAGTAATATTCTGGGCTACCCTGCCAGCTCTCCTCCAACGAAGGGCTGTGGGGAAGTTGCCAGAAAGGCTGTTATAGTGAGATGTCGAGCTGTATTGTGCAAACAAGAGCCAGTGCTCCTCAGGGTGGGGGTGGAGGGGGAAGGGCTATTCTCAGGCTCTGTCCAGGTAGCACAAAGCAAAGACTTGGCAACTGGCCTATTGTCAACAATATACGCTGGAGGGTCCAACTGTTATTTCAGAGTGGCATTAAAATCTAATACATTGGGACTTCCCTGGTGGTCCAGTGGTTAAGAAGTCACCTTCTAGAAGTTCGATCAGGGAGCTAAGATTCCACATGCCTAGTGGCCAAAAAAAACAAAACATCAAACATCAGCAATATTGTATCTGATTCAATAAAGACTTTAAAAATGGTGCACACCAAAAAAAAAAAATCTTAAAGATAAATAATTTAAAATATTTAAAAAATCAAATCAATTTACATGTATTTACAGAGCTCCAATAGATGACTCATTGCATCTCATGTTGGATGGTGAGACCTGGATCCCATCTTTACTGATGTCCATCAGTGCTGGGAAAGACTGAAGGCAAAAGGAGAAGGGGGTGGTAGAGGATAAGATGGATAGATAGCATCATGACTCAGTAGACATGAATCTGAGCAAACTCCAGGAGACAGTGAAGGACAGGGGAGCCTGGTGCGCTGCAGTCCTTATGGGGTCACCAAGAGTCCGACATGATTTAGCAACTGAACAACAACAATCAGTGCTCCTTCCCATTGTCAGTGTGAAAACCAGCTCTGAGAACCACATGTCTGGCCAACTCATGTCCATTTTCGGAGGGTTTCCTTGACACACGAGGTGTCTGAGGTCTGTTCTGTTGTCACCTGGTTTGCTGGTTCATGAAAGAGCAGAAACACCGTGACAAGACCACTTGTTTTCACCATCCGTTTGCACTCCAGAATTCCTTGCCCTTTTAAAATGCTCTACTAAGATACTTCTCTTTGTTGGCATTTCCTCCTATTTTGCAATGAGGATATTATAAATGCCACTGTTTTTGGACAGAACTTCCCTTTTAAAGATTAAGTCAAACCAACAGATTAGAAATTCAGCCCAAGGGCAGCAAATGACAATCGCTTCTCCATTGTCCTCCGACTCATACCAAAGGCTGATTCGAGAAGGAAGCAGAATGATGTCCTGTGGTAATAGTGTACATCCCCGTCAAGTTTTAGGTGTTTTTTTTTTCTTTATCAAATTCCTTTCAGGTCTATTATTTCATTTAATCTTGTGCTATGCCTGTGAGTTAGCTAGAGTTCTCACCAGTTAAATATGATTTATGTTTGTCCTTGGGCACAGGAGAAACTAGAAAATTGGCTCTAGGATTTGTTTATAACCATTTATAAAGCATGAATCACGGCATTAGAGGAATGTTACAACTCAACAGGCCTTCGAGAGCCAGACATCATCCTTCATTCTCCACATGTGGCACCCGAGTCCCCGGAAGGTGAAATGATTTACCCAAAGTCACACAGCCAGCGAAGGTCAAAGCCTTTTCTAATTCCAGACAGGCAGTCTTTCTACCTGGAGATTCAATGACTCTCTGGACAAAGTTGGAAGACGGCTGCTAGGAATGACAGAGCAGATAAAAGCAAATCCGAGGGCCTCTCTGCTGCTGTATTGGGTTGGCTGTGGTATAGCCTCTGCTTCTTGGAGCCACAAGGGACCATGTTCACCGTGCATCCCGCCATCTTGCTTCCCATGAAGTTTCTCAATCTATTCCTGCTGCGGCTAAGTCGCTTCAGTCGTGTCCGACGCTATGCGACCCCACAGACGGCAGCCCACCAGGCTCCCCCGTCCCTGGGATTCTCCAGGCAAGAACACTAGAGTGGGTTGCCATGGCCTTCTCCAATGCATGATAGTGAAAAGTGAAAGTGAAGTCACTCAGTCGTGTCCGATTCTTCGCAACCCCATGGACTGCAGCCCACCAGGCTCCTCTGCCCATGGGATTTTCCAGGCAAGAGTACTGGAGTGGGTTGCCATTGCCTTCTCCGAATCTATTCCTAGTCAGCCCTTTAAAGAGTCTCTTGTCTTGGTTTCACACTAGACTTTATTTTTGGGGGTAGGGCTTTTAATGTTTTTGTTTTTGACTGCACCTCCAGGCATGCAGAATCTTAGTCCTCTGACCAGGGACTGAGTTTGTGTCCCCTGCAGTGGAAGTGTGGAGTCTTAACCACTGGACCACCAGGGAAGTCCCAAATTTTATTTTTTTTTAATCATTTTATTGGAAGTGTATGTTACCTATCATAAAATCCACCCATTTCAAGTGTACAAGTTTATGATTTCTTAGCAACATTTCTGATAGGTGTAACCATCACCATGGTCAGTTTTAGGGCATTTTCATCCCGAAGATCCTTCACGCGCCTCTCGAGTTAATCCCCATCCCGGATCTTGAGAAGGGCTTGGATTTTTCTAATCCAGCTAAAAAAAGATAAGTAAAACAGAAGCAGATATATATATATATATATATATATATATCTCAAGAGTTTTGACCTGCGACATTCTCTTCCTCCAAAGAACATTTGCGCCCGTGAAGGTAATTTGCTTGCCATGTTGGTTTATCTCCCATGGAGTGGGGCATGGGTCATTCACCCTGGGATAGTGACTCCACTTAACCTTTGAGATGCGAGTGAGTCTTCTTCCTGACTTCCCAGGGCCAGGTGGGCAAGACCACTAATGCTTCTGGCTGTGTCCCTTCTCTCATTCCATCTCCAGGACAACTCTATCTATCCTGCTAAGGAATTAAGATGTAACATGAAAAGTTGTTCCAAACCTCCTTCCCCACTCAAAGAGCTATTCCTTTTGCCCCCTCTGACTGGCTCCAGACCGAACAATCCCCATTTTTCTGGCGAGTAAGAACACAGAACGTGGGAAGTAAATTTCCATCAGATCTTCTCTAGATGGTTTCTGCAGGTCACCTTAGGCATCCTGTCCCTTATTCTGTTGTATTTTCATAACCACACATAGACTCAATTATAAGAAAATGGCTAAACACATCATCAAATATTTATTTCTATAAAACCATTTAAAGATACACTGCAGAAGATGATCTCAGACCTGGAAAAGTCTGTGTGCTAGCACGTTAAGGAAAAAAGAGGACACACAATTTTATTTATTTATTTTTTAAATTTAACTGTTCAATTAATTTTTTTATTGAAGTATAAAGCCAATGTAACATGTTGTATTCATTTCAGGTGTGTAGCAAAGGGATTCAGTCATGCCTATACATACTCCAGTACTTTGACCACCTCATGTGAAAAGTTGACTCATTGGAAAAGACTCTGATGCTGGGAGGGATTGGGGACAGGAGGAGAAGGGGACGACAGAGGATGAGATGGCTGGATGGCCTCACTGACTCGATGGACGTGAGTTTGAGTTAACTCCAGGAGTTGGTGATGGACAGGGAGGCCTGGTGTGCTGCAGTTCATGGGGTTGCAAAGAGTCAGACACGACTGAGCGACTGAACTGAACTGAACTGATACATATATTTATTCGTTTTCCGATTCTTTTCCCATATAGGTTATTACAGAATATTGAATAGAGTTCCCTGTGCTATACAATAGGTCCTTTTGGTTATCTCCTTTCTGGTTATCTATTTTTTATATAGCAGAGTGTGTATGTTTATCTCAATCTCTTAATTTATCCTTTCCCCCTCCCACATTTGACCTTTGGTGCCACACAATTTTATGCACAGCATGAAACCTGCCTCTAGCAACGTATTTACATGTGTGAACTTCAGAGTGTGTGTATCAAATATATCTGGACCAAAAACACCCACATATTAACAGCGGTTACCTCTTCGAGGCAGGAGTACGGGTAGCATATCTTGAATTATTTCTGTCTTCCTGGATTTTGCACACTTTGCACAGTGAACACAGATCACAGTTGGAATGAGAGGAAGAACCGGAAGTGTTACAATAAAGAGGATGAAGCTGGGCCCCTGGGGCTGAAAGAGCATCTTCCCCGTGTCTGCTGCAGCCCAGGTGCTCTGTCAGCACCAGGCTCTTGTTCTTATTAGCATTGCTGTTTGTTATTCTGCTCTAATCGCAGTGTACAGAGCTCCTTCCTCTGTGCTGATCACCCACCACACCTGGAGGCTGATCTCGGTCGAGGAGACGTGGAACCCTGAGGAGACAGACAGTTTGGACCGAGTTCAGAGGCAAGTTTGCCTGACGATCAAGGGAGCAGGGAGGGTTGTTGCTGGCGAAGAGATGAAAGGGTCTCTGCTTTTCTAGCTCTGCTGAACAGAGGCTGGGGGTTAGGGCCTTGAGAACAGCCCCCAAACACCTGAAAACCATGAGCAATGGAGAGGGGGGAGGGGCCTGGTCCACACTGGGGGTCGGATGCCTCGGTGACCAGGAACTCACAACCAGGACATCCATGGCCTTCCCTGGACACATCCCACCGGGTCTAAAGCAGATCCCCAGGGCAAAAGAAAATCTCCCATTCAGTAAGTAGCACACAAGACTGCCCTGTCCTGGGAAAGCCCCGGCCTCACGGAGCAGTGGGAACCTTTGATTCTACATTCCGCAAGGTGAGGAGCGGCCCTTCTGGTTAGAAGCCCAGATGCACACTATATCCATCAATCACAGACCAGGCACTTCATCAGCCAAGCTCCTGGCAGTGTCTGTAGCCCCAGAGACCCGCCCAGCTCTGCTGCATCAGCCTAGGGGCCTCTGCTGTTTACTTATCCTCCTCACACCAGTTCTTTGAGAAGGATTTCCTCAGAGGCCCCTGAGGCCCGATGTTGCAGTGAACACAGCTGAGAAGTAAACACAGCTCCACAAAGGAGTTGATCTTTGCCCTTCGTGAGCTTGCACAATAATCATGAGGTCAAGACGATGACCTCTCTCTCGTAGGCATGGCTGGCCAAGCTCTGGCACCTCCTGATAAACTTGGGGACCTGGGGCCTGAAGACTGTGATGACACAGGGCAATCCCTGAGAAGCTGAGCAGGGTCTGTCGAACACAGCAAATCAAGCTGAACAAACTGCAGCGTCACTCCACTTCCCAGGCTCCCAGTCAATATCCATTCCCATCCCGAAAGGAGGAGACCTTGAATGCAAGAGGAGGGGCTTTCAACCAAGAGAATCATGCCAATCAATCCTTCTCTCAAGACCATTCTGCAGAAAGATGGTTAGCTGAGCAGGAGACCGGAAGCGAGGAAGACCTGTCAGGACACCGCCATAAGGATGGGTGAAAGACCCCAAGATCTTGAGTGGAGCGATGGCAGAAATGCACGGAAAACAAGGGGTGAGAAACGCCACTCCAGCATGGACCCACACACGTGACATGGCCCAGGTCTCTAGAATTACTGGCCAATAGGTGCTGCTTCTAATTTGTGCTGGGGACATCAGAAAGCAAGAAGCAGGGGACCAGGGGAGGCAGAGGTGTCGTTTTAGACATATTGGCTTTCGAGTTTAAGCAAAGTTTCTATTTGCTGTGGTGGGAAGTTATATATATAGCTCTGAGATCAATAGAAGGATTGAGCCAAGGAAGGTAGAGTTATGAGATGACCCACACAAAAAGACCAAAACAATCCAACTGCAGTGTTTGAGGAGCCTGGAGTGAAAATAAGTAACAGGACAAACCTGAGAAGGGAACATAGCAAGAATAAAGGAAAGTGGAGAAGAAAATCCTGGAGAAATTCCACTTGGGGGAGTATATTTGGTACATGAGGGGTATTCAGAGGAAGAGTTGACAATAAAATATCCAGAATTCAAGACTTGGGCTCTAAAGAGAAGCAATAGAGTTGATACATGTCCTTTCATGATGCATTCCAAGCACTCCCTCTGTGTATGGACTACTGGGTGCATCTGGGGCTAGAGAAATGAATATGAGAGGGACCCTGACATTAGGTGCTCATGATCCAGGGCAGGAGACATGGAAGCTCTGACAAGGAGGAGAGGATGCAGGGAGAGGATGCCCTGTGATGATGCAGTCGGAGGCGGGAGTGATGGAGCTGCAGGCAAAGAGCGCCAAGTGACACAGGCTGGGACCCAGAACCCTGTACTGCAGTGCTGCCACGCCTGCACCTGGACACACCTCTCCTCCAGCAACAAAATACGGAGAAACCGTAAGGGACTACAAGGAACTGTGTGCATGCACATTTGGGGCAAATTCTGGAGCAGAGATGCAAAGAGACCAAAATACCCAAAGGCAATTTTGAAGAGCCTGGAGCAAAATCAGGGTGTGGGGAACAAAAGCAGGGTGCTGAGCATGTCCCCTGCACCCAGCATACCAGAAGGGTGGGCCAGCCATCTAAGCCACCTCCTTGGCCCAACCCCTGGACTCACCCCTACCTACCCTCACCCCATATAAGAAACAAGCTCACCCCTCCTGCCCCACCTCCACCTCCATCCAGGAGCAAGAAAGGAACCTGTTGTTTGTTCTCACACCCTCCTGCTGCAGTAGAGGCCCAGTAAAGCTTTGTCTGGCCTTTGTGAATTGAAAGGTTTTCAGTCATATCCAACTCTTTGTGATCCCATGAACTGTAGCCTGACAGGCTCCTCTGTCTGTGGAATTCTCCAGGCAAGAATACTGGATTGGGTAACCATTCCCTTCTCTAGGGTATCTTCCCAACTCAGGGATTGAACCCGGGTCTCCCACATGGCTGGTGGATTCTTTACCATCTGAGCCACCAGGGAAGCCCTGTGTGGTCTTTATTTTATTTCTATTGATTGGGGGAAAGTCAAGAGCCCTGGTCGGTGATGCAAGGAGCTGCAACCACCACTGGTTGCTGGGAAGAGGTGAGCAAGGAGCCTACTCGGGGTCCCAAGAGGAGCATGGCCCCAATGACACATTGATGGAGAACTTCTAGCCTTCAGAACTGAGAGAGATTAAATGTCCGTTGTTTGAAGCTAATTGGTGGCTCTTCGTGGGGCTTCCCAAGTGGCGTTAGTGGTAAAGAACCCTCCTGCCAATGCAGGAGACACATGTAAGAGACATAGGTTCAATCCCTGGGTTGGGAAGGTCCCCTGGAGAAGGAAATGGCACTCCACTCCAGTACTCTTGGCTGGAGAATCCCATGGACCAAAGAGCTTGGCAAGCTATAGTTCGTGGGCTCACAGAGAGTCAGACGTGACTGAAGAGACTTGGCACACACGCACGGTGGCTCTTTGTTACAGCCAGAGGAAAGCCACAAGCCCTGGTACAAGAACACAGTTTCTGGCTATAGGTTCCACGTGCCTTAAAGATACAAGCTTTACAGGAAGGAAGATGGTGGTTGTGCCCCACGTGGCAGGGACTTGGCAGGCATGTGGACACACAGAGTAGAACCGAACAGATGAGCAGTCATTTTGTCACAGCCCGGCTTGCAGGGCCACCTGACCCCACGCTCCTCCACTCTGAGCCTCATCCTGCTGGACCACGGGTGCTTTTCTTCTGAGAGTGAAAAAGGAAGAGGAATGTCAGGTATGAGAGAGAACTCAGGAGCAGCCTAGTCCAAACTCATCTTGGGCATGAACCTCTGTGCAGGAGACTGTTACAGGGCAAACAGCCTCTGATTAAACAGAAAGAGATGCTTTGTTCTTACCCAGCAACCTGTAATTTGTTTACTAGCCCAGCTGCTATTAGATTGAAAGGAACATTTTTTCTTTTTTTAATTAAAAAAAATTTTTTTAATAAAAAATTAAAGATAGTTGATTTATACTGTTGTGTTAATTTCTGCTGTACAGCAAAGTGATTCAGTTAGACATACATACTCTTTTTTTAATATTCTTTTCCATTATGGTTTACCATAGAAAACCAAATATAGTTCTCTGTGCTATACAGAAGGACCTTGTTGTTATATGTTGAAAATATTCAACATATGAGAGAAAACAAGGAGTTGCTATAATTATTATATAAAAATTAAATTAGCTAATTTTAAATTACATCTTACTGGGATGTAATATAATATGGATATAATGGCAGTATTTTATATAAAAACATTTAAGCTCATTAATAACCAAATAAAAATAATGAGCTATTATTTTGTAGCTATCAGGATTTTTAATTAAAATATCCAAAATTTATATGAGGAAACAGCTATACCTTGCTGGTGGGTGTGCAAAATGATTTAATCTTTCTGGAAGGCAGTTTGGCAATACGTACTCAAAGGCCTTACAATTTTGCTTCTTCTTTGACCCAGCAATTTCTCTTCCAGAAATGCCTCATAAGGAAAGACATGTTCTAGGCATAAAGATTTTGATCCAAGGATGTTTTTTATGGTAGAAAAAAAAAATTATGCAGACTAGAATATAACCCTACATCTTAATCAGAAAAAGATCCTATTTAGGGATAACTTCTAACATGGAAAAAGTAAGTTATAAAGCATAATGTCTCATATGATTTCAATTTTTAGTTTTTTCAAGAGAGAGAATATGAGAAAAAAACAGAGGTAAAATACTAGACAATTATACACGTGATTTATCATTAAATTACTAGATATTTATTCATTCCATTTCTCCATGTAATGAGGTTTGAGTGATTTTAAATTTTCTTCCTTTTGCTTCTTTTTTTAAAAAATGTTTCCAGAATGAACTTGTGTGACTTTTGTAATCGAAAGAATAACAGTTGTGTGGGGAAAAAAAAAAGTATAGACTAGTGTATGTTACAGGAAATACCTGATTTTCAGCACCTAAAATTAATAGTTTTCCAGCATAATATTCTGTTTAATAGAGTGAAGGAAATTTTCTTCTCTCTTATTCATGGAAGTTAGCGATAGGCAAGAAACCTTGGCCGCGTCCACATTCAGGTTTCATTTGATTTAAAACCTCCATTGCTTTATCCTGCCACCATTTTTTTAATAAGATCTAGGAGCTATAAAAAAGGTGCCAAATAAAAGGCAAGTTTCCCAGTTGCCTTATTTCTTTGGATTACACAGAATATTCCAGTTAAACTAAAATTCAACCTACTTTCAGATGTTTCAATTAATAAGAATGTCTTAGCAGAGTCTTACCAAGGATGGCTGAATGAAGGAAAGAGATTCAGGAATTCTCCCAAGCTGCAGAGAAAGGGTGGGCTCCATGAGTTACCTTGGGAAGTATTGCTCAGAAACCCCCTAAAGTTGAAACTCAGAGGGAAATCGGTGTTAGCGGATTAAATTTGCTTTCTATCGCAAAGGAAGCCCCTCAGGAAAGAAAACTAGAGGTTGCCGTTGTTCATCATTCTGTTATTCATTCCTGCACTACTCTTTGGAACCCACGGACTGCAGTACCCCACGCTCCTGAGTCCTTCACTATCTCCTGGAGTTTGCTCAAACTCATTTCCATTGAGTCAGTGATGCCATCCAACCATCTCATCCTCTGTCACCCTTTTCTCCTCCTGCCCTCAATTTTTCCCAGGATCAGGATCTTTTCCAATGAGTTGGCTGTTTGCATCAGGTGGCCAAAATATTGGAGTTTCAGCTTCAGCATCAGTCCTTCCAATGAATATTCAGAGTTGGTTTCCTTAGGATTGACTGGTTTGATCTCCTTGCAGTCCAAAGGAAGTTCAAGAGTCTTATCCAGCACTACAGTTCAAAAGCATCAGTTCTTGGGGGCTCGGCCTTCTCCATGTCCAGCTCTCACATCCATACGTGACTACTGGGAAAACCACAGCTTTGACTATATGGACCTTTGTGAGCAAATTGATGTCTCTTTTTAAATATACTCTCTAGGTTTGTCATAGCTTTCCTTCCAAGGAGCAATAGAGGAAACTGAAAAAAAAAAAGATGACAATGTTAGAAAATTATAACTGGGAGAAAGACAATTATGGTGACTTCAGCCCTTTAAAAGAGAAGACTTCAACATTTCAGATTTCAGATATTCAAAGAATTATGATGCAGAGGAAGAGCCAGTGGGATCTGAAGAGATTTCAAGAAAGAAGCAAACCTCCTGGCAACTTGAGGTTTATGGAACTCTAAAGCAGACTACCAATGGATGAATTACTCTTCATTCTTTTGAGAATACAAAGTGTAAGACAGAAAAGTATCTGTTCACCGTCATCCCTGATGGTGGAAAAAGATAAATAAGGGTATTTACAATTAATAGCTGTTCCCAGTACCCACCTGGGCTGTCCATTTTCCACCCTTAGGTTTCCTTGATTTGTTTACTTGTGTTGTGTGGCTGCGGGGATTGTTGGAGGATGGACAGGTGCATCCATGGAGCTCTGGAATAGCCAAGAGGTCACGAAAAGGTTGAGCCATTTTGCAAATGTCTTGGGGATTAGCAAGAAGTCTTTTGACTATTTTTCAAGTGTTTTCAAATCTGCTAAAATCCAACTGTGGTTTGCCCCTGAGAACTTTCTCGTCTAAATGCTTTATGTTTGTTTATTTTAAGAAAAACATAGGTTTGATGTTTCTGGGTCCGTGGACGCTTCACTCGTTCAGTGAGTTTGTAAGTCTGTTCAGTGTCCAGGATGCCTTGTGGGATTCAAAGGAAGTTGTCTCTCCACCGAGGGTTTGCCTTCAGTCGGCATGAAACAGAAGCCAGGCTGCAAAAGGCCTTGGTTCAGTCCTGTCCTCGACCCAGGAAATGAGACCAGAGACTGCACCCTGCAAGTGTTCTTAAGCAGCATTTGTATTAAAGCATCAGTGCTTCCTTCTCGTTGTCTGGGCTGAAACGCATAGGTTTGTTTGAACATAGGAAAGTATGTTAGAGCTGATGTCAGATAAATGATCTTTGCTAAAAAATATGCAGAAGTCTCAAGTTCAGAACATAAGCTTGGATAAGCCCTCATCGATAGGCTTCTGGTCTCATTTGCATCTAGTGCTAAATTGAACGGCCTAAATGTTTGTCTGGAAAATGTCAGTCATTCAACATTTATGCCTTTGTTCCTTCTGTGTGCACGGAATTGTGCTGGCTAGAAAGTTTATGAAACAGATACAGTCTATGGTCCAAGTAACTTTAGAAGGCAGGGTTTGTAGGTGTGAAGCCATAAATATCTAATCAATTTTTGATTGTGTGGCACAAATTTCAAGAGTAATAGGAATCCACTGGAAATAAAGATCTGATTAAAGGACTCATTAAATGTAGGCTACCTTCAAGATAGCCTTAAATATACTGGAACGGGGATGCGAGAGACATACACACAGACAGACAAAGAGGTATAAACAGAAAGAACATTAATTATAGGCTCATGGCAGGATGTGGCATGGCCTATGGTCAGAATGAAGTCTAGTTTGAGTGGAATGGAGGGTTCTTCTATTTGGGAGTTGTGGAAAATAAGATTAGAAAAGCTTATTGGAGGAAGGCCAGGCAAATGTGTTTATCCTTGACACAGAAAGCCCTAAAGCACCATTGTTGGTTTTGAAACGCAAGTGTGGAAAATGCAGTGTTGAAGCAAAATTAATACACAGTGTGCTGCTGTGCTGTGCTAAGTCGCCGGGCTAAGTGAAGGTCAAGGAACCTAGCTGTGTAGCTATTTGAAAGGTCAAGGTGCATAGTGAAGAGCTGATGTGGATACGAAAGGTTAGGAGTCTTATCTCGGAGAATTTCTTGGGATGTGCTTGCTGCCTTGTGTCTTAGGATGATAGGTACTGGCAATTTCATATGCTTCAACATAAAAAACCAAAAGCCTGGTGGTATGTGGACTTCAGGTACTGATTGATCCAGCAGCTGAGCAATGTCATCTAGATTCCAGCTGCTATTTATCTCTCACTTCTCTTTGCTTTTTACCAAGTCATCTTCCCTCAGAGATTGGCTCCCCTCTTATGGGGAAAACAGTGGATTGCAACTCCTTTGAGGAAAACAAAAGAACGTTCTTTCCCAGACAGTCCTAGCAATTGTTCCTTTCAGTTCCTTGGCCTAAAATGAGTTGTTCATCACTGAACCAAATACAGCAGCCAGAACTGGATGAGGGGATTGCATTAAGCTGATTAGGAGCCACCTGAGTGCTGAGAGTGGATCAAGCCCACCTGAAGTCATATGGCTTTGAAATTTGAGGTCCCAATAGGAAGGGGGTGAGAGGCAATGGAGGAAGTGATGTCCACTAGGGTATCACTTTACTGTTGTGTCTAACTTCTCCTGCTACAGTGTTGCTTCCGTAGGCACAGGGCAGGGAGGAACTGGTACCTGGAGACCTTCTAGCCAAGACCCAGACAATCCTTGGAAACAAAGAGGGGAAAAGGTCAGCTCTGTGTCCAGACTGTGGGGAGGGGAGCTGACTTCTACCCTCTGCTGACTGAGAAGGCTTGGTCACAATGTAATTCAGAAAGAGGCACAGATGTAAAGTTACTGCTTGCTGACTCAAGACAAGAGTTATTCACATCACTGGAGAGTGAGGTCTTCGTGGAAATGGTGCAAATACAGCCGCCCACAGCATTGTAGCTCTTAAGGGCAGAATAAGATTCTCCACCTTGCCGCCAATACTCATCTTGATGTCGGCCAATATTTTCACGATAGTCCCTACAGCACATTGTAGATCATTTCTAAAACCCCAGCCTGATACTGCCAGACCGCTTTCTCAGGCTGTAACCAATACCCGGAGTCCATCTGCCTGCCACGAGTGGATTCTTTCTGCCTTATTTCATTACCAGACACTTCACCTCATTGAAACTCATCCACCGCCTTCCCATCCATTAACGCAGACTCCAAAGCTTTGCCTGCACTATATCCCCCCATCAGCCTGACCAGGCACTTTCTGGGGAGCTTTGTGCCATCTGCCAGTGAAGAGATTTCATGGTGCCTGTTTGTCTGGATCATTTATTTGGTGGGTGGGAGGAATTAAAGACTGGTGCCCACAACCCACCCGTCTCTGGGAAGAATCTCTATTTTTCCACCCGCTGGGCATCGAAGTCAGTCTTCAGTAACTGATAGCTGTTCTGTCTCTGGTGCTGTATTCAGATCCTTTCAGTGCCTTTGCACCTGGAGGTGTGGCAAATGATGCTTTTGTTTTTAAGTGCAACAGTCGCAGGCAGCTAATACTAAACAAGACAGGTGTTTGCATCATAAAATGAATCAGTGGCCTCCAGAGGGGGCTTGGTAGCCTCCCTTATATTTTTTTTTCTGATTTCTTCAGATGTGTCCGCCCCACCAGGCACCACATGCTCCACCAGGGGGACAGCTGGCTGAACAGGACTAAAGGGAGCCTCAGCTGGACGCTGATTTTATGATGACTCCACAGCTCAGCAATAAATAATAAAAAGTCAACTTTAACCACTTTTTCCAAATGCACACTCCAGCCTGGGAGTGCCTCGCACTGTTTTCATATGAGTGTGTGGATCCCAAGGCAGGCTTTTCCTGCAAATGCCCCAAGAGCAATTAAAGCCTAAATAGGGTTGACAGATGCTGGTAATATGCAAGCCAGTCAGGGAAACACTCCTCTCACCAGATGTGTGGGTGGAAGGTGAGCGACCTTAGCATCTGTAAGATTGAATAGATTAACGTCTAAAACGGGGGTAGGGTGGCCAGGAAGTGGGAGGCGGGCAATGATGGGAGGAAGCTGAGTTCTGTAGGGTTCCAGCTCCATCACTGGGCATTTGGAGGTCCAGGAGGATGGAAGAGTACCCCACACTAAGGAAAATCAGCATCTTATTTGCAATGTCATTCCAAGTACTTCTGTCACTATAGAGGAGGTGGTTTTTCACCCCAAAGAATCTGCTATTAATTCTTGTAATGGACCACCTTAAGCTTACTTCCTGCTAACATCTGAGCTACAGCCTGACCCAAATTTGTTTATTTAATCTTTTCAAAAAAATTTCTTTTTAGCTGTGCTGGGTGTTTGATGTTTCGCAGGGTTCTCTATAAGTGCTGGTGTACAGGGACTGTTCTTTAATTGTGTCTCTCAGTTTTCTCATTACAGTGGCTCCTCTTGTGGAGAACGGGCTCTAGGGCATGTGAGCTTTAGTAGCTGCGGCAAGTGGCCTCAGTAGTGGTTCCCTGGCTCTAGAGCTTAGTTGCTCCAAGGCATGTGGGATCCTCCCAGACCAGGGATTGAACCCGTGTCTCCTGCATTGGCAGGTGGATTCTTTACCACTGAGCCACCAGAGAAGCCCTGTTTACTTATTCTTGATGGAAACTCTAATAAGAAAAGCATTCTTTCTTCCTAATAACAAAGAAATGCAAAATTACACAGTAACAGACCTTGTTTCACCTGCTAAAGAGGCTCCTTTTTTAATAGCATCATTCAATGCCAAGTGAAATTGCTCAGTCATGTCCGACTCTGCTACCCCATGGACTGTAGCCTATGAGGCTCCTCTGTCCATGGGATTTTCCAGGCAAGAGTACTGGAGTGGGCTGCCACTTCCTTCTCCACATTCAATGCCAGAAAGGAGATAAATTGAAACTGTCTCTGGGAGACAATTTGGCAAAACTTAGCAGGAGCTTAATTCCAGTAACAGGACACTGCTGAACAGAATAAAACCTTTATGTAGATTTCAGCTTGTGAACCTCCTCCAAAACCTGCATCAATGACATTTAACAAGTACTTCCTTACTGTGGACCAGACAATGCTGAAAGAAGGGAAAGATGCATGAGATGACCCTTGAAGAGCTGCTGAGAAAGTTATGGTGTCCGCCTTGTCAAAGGGATCAAAGAAGCCAAGAGCATCTCTTTCCCTTTTTCACTGTTTCCCTTGAAAACTGTTATAGTTCTTAGAAGAATGATGAGAAAAATCAAGGTGAAAAGAAGACCCCATTGCTCAGTCCTTACTAAGAGCCAGGCTCTGGACTGGGCACTTTATGTACGTTATTACTGCTACTGCTGCTACTGCTAAGTCACTTCAGTCGTGTCCGACTCTGTGTGACCCCACAGATGGCAGCCTGCCAGGCTCCCTTGTCCCTGGGATTCTCCAGGCTAGAGTCTGCTGTTCCCCAGGTTTGTCTGTCTGTAGGTGTGTGCATGAATGCTCACTCATGTTCGACTCTTTGTGACCTTCTGGACTCCAGCCAGCCAGGCTCTTCTGTCCATGGGATTCTCCAAGTAAGATCACTGGAGGGGGTTGCCATTCCCTCCTCCAGGGCATCTTCACCACCCAGGGATCAAACCCTCATCTCCTGCATCTCCTGCATTGGCAGGTGGATTCTCTACCACTGAGCCACCAGAGAAGCCATCTATAGGTGACTGGGGGCCCTTTATAGCCTAGTTACAGGCTTTAATGGCAGAAGAGGATGCTGACCTTTTCTCTATTCCCACAGTTCTTTCCTCTGCAAGGCTATCTTCTGAGCGTGGAACAAGGGAGGAAGAAAAGATGATGGCCACTGTTGCTGCTGCTGCTGCTGCAAAGTCGTGTCCGACTCTGTGTGACCCCATAAACAGCAGCCCACCAGACTTCCCTGCCCCTGGGATTCTCCAGGCAAGAACACTGGAGTGGGTTGCCATTTCCTTCTCCAATGCATGAAAGTGAAAAGTGAAAGTGAAGTCGTTCAGTTGTGCCCGACTCTTAGCGACCCCATGGGCTGCAGCCTACCAGGCTCCTCTGTCCATGGATTTTCCAGGCAAGAGTACTGGAGTGGGGTGCCATCGCCTTCTCCGTGATGGCCACTAAAAGTCTTTATTGCTGGACACCAGTTAACCCTCTGTTCCTCTCTTCTGGCGACCGCAGGGAGTGACACAGCCTCTTTGTCGTCTACTGTGTTTTGTCGGTTCATTGGGTAACCTCCCCCAGAGAACCTACAGACTTCCTGGTGCAGGTAAATGCACCTCCTTCAGCTGGTCCCTGGATGGATACTTGGTGACATGTCCAGCCAGCCTCCTTCTGAGACCTGCTGTCATCCACAAATGTCCCCCCTCGGGCAGAGCCCAGTAGTCAGCCCAGCAGAGACCTTATTTCAAATCATCTGCTCACAACACCTACAGGGCAGGTGGCAGTATTTCCATTGGAAGAAAGTTAGATGCTGCGGCTGAGCAGTGGAGCGCCACTTTTTGAGCACCTACTGTGAGCCAACTTTGGGCCAAGATGTTTACAGGCATCGGTTCGCTGATTTTACAGAGCACCTGACACGTGAAGCCAGAGCAATCCTTACACCCTCCTTAAAAATGAAGAAATGGAATCTTGGAGACTCTAAGTAAATTACTGGGTAGGTGGGGGGATCAACCCAAGTCTGATTCCTGAAGGTCCTGCTCCAGCCTCTCGATTTCCTGGTTTGGCAGGAAGGGAGGCTCATGACCTCCACCTTCCTAAAGTCAAAGGAGGCTTTAAATCAGAGACAGTACGACCATTAGGAGTATCCTGATTTATTGTTGGCAGGTTTCTGCTAGGAGAAACAAGTCAACAAAAACTCAGTTCTCAAGGATCTGGTATACATTTATCTCAACTGCAATTATTATCCGTTCAGATTTTTTAGGGGACTTTTTTCAGTTAATCATTCCAGCAGTCTTTTTAGAATAAAGCCTCTCTTAACACTAAATATCCTGTGCAAGCCAAATTTAAAATTTTCCTTAATTAGATGGCAATACCACCATCCAGGATGCTCAGACTGAGATCTTCATGTGCCACCAGAACTTGGGCGGGGTGCACCATGAGGGGAAGAAATCCTTTTTGCTTCTGTGTTCTCAGCACCCAGCATCGAGGCCTTTATGCAGTAGGTGCTTAATGCATACCTGTTGCATGCACTGGGAAAGAACTTGCCCCAGGACTTAGTTCCTCAGTTCTCTCTCCTACTTCTGGGATGGATGGAAGTGATCAGTCTCACTCAGAGATATTTAGTAAATTGTAGGCGGTCACGTGGGTGATGTAGCTGGCAGCCCCAGTTCCTACTCTGGCCCCCAGCTTGCACTAAAGACCCACCATAAATATCTCAGCAGAAAGAAGGCCTTGCCCCTCTGGGGCTGGCAGCTAAAACAGGCTGTCCTCCCCCTCAGCAAGACGCTGGCACAGCTATTGAGGAATTGTTCACTGTAATGGCCCAGCCCTTGCCAGATGCGCATTTAGGCTGCTTGTTATTTGGGAGACGGTAGTTTGATGGGGTGAACGTGCTGTGTGACTCCCTGCTGCCCTCAGGAAGAAAAGCAGGGACCGCGCTGCCTGCCACTCACACCACACACTCTGGGCTTGGGCATTGATGCGGAGCCGATACCGTACAGCTCGACTCTCAAAAATCTCAGAGAAGCTAAGTGAACAGCTGAGGGTCACCCAGTCCAGGGATCATAGCCCTCCCACGGGGACTTTGTGTAACCTTGGGGCTTGATGAGGGCCTCTCAGGGACTTGGGGGGATTTGGGGGATCCCCTGGTGGCTCAAACTTTGGTAAAGAATCCACCTGCAATGCAGGGCTGCAAGAGACAGGGGTTCAATCACTGGGTCAGGAAGATCCCATGAAGGAGGAAATGGCAACCCAATCCAGAATTCTTGCCTGGAGAATCCCATGGGCAGAGGAGCCTGGTGGGCAACAGTCCATGGGGTCGCAAACAACTGGACACAACTCAGCACACACACTACTTTGCATTCTTCACCAAGAAAAGAAGAAATAAGATTTTCCCCAAGGCTCAGAAATGTGACAAAAAGCATCTTGCAATTGTGTAAATTTTGAAGCAAATCATTGTGTTTAAATCTTTAACTTTTAATTTTGTGTTGGGGTATAGCCAATCAACAATGTTGTGATAGTTTCAAGTGGACAGTGAAAGCACTCAGCCATATTTGTACAAGTATCCATTCTCCCCCAAACTCCTCTCCCACCCAAGTCACCATATAACATAGGACAATTTATAGAAATGTAGCAAAAGGCACTATTCCCATTCCCAAACTGGGACCCGGGAAATTAGAAACAGTGAAGTGAGCGAATTATTAACACGAATATTCAGAAAACAGTAGAGCATCCACAAATGCCTTGGGGAACTGACCAGTGCTGACAGTCCTGCAGTCTGTTTTCTTTAAATAAAGGCTTTCTTTTTCTTAAATAAGTATGCTAACCCCAGAAAGGGGAAACAACACCAGACAGTAATGGTTTCCAAGGCTGAGTGCTGGGGAAAGGCCTAAAGAAAAAGCAGATGGCAGCCTCTTTCTCAGGAGCCATGTAATTTCATGGTGCATTTTCTGTTCATGGCTTCACTGAAATTCAAGCCCCGGGGGCCAGTTCTTTCTGGGAGAGGGGATAGGCTTAGGGGGGAAGGAGAAAGCAGTGAGGAGGCAGAAAGCTTCACAAAAGGTGGGCGGTTGGGTTGCTGCTTCTGGGTGAGTGTGTACTACTTCCTCAACCGGGAGCTTTCTGGATTTCAGCCCAGTCACACCAGCACCATCCCTGCCGGCCAACTGCCCTCCACGTCACCTCATTCAAACTCCCAAAAGGGCTGGTGGTCACCCATGTCAAAGGTCAGTGGCTAGATTACTGATGGATGACCTCTTAGGTCAACACCTGGTCCTTTAGGACCACAAGGACTGTGCATGGTTGGATTCCCCTTGAGAGTATGTGGGTGGGTAACGGGCCCTACAATACATGCTGAGTAGTGGTTGCAAAAGAAATGAACTGAATCTCCAGAAGAGTCGTTATCCAAAGTGTGGTCCCTGAACCAGCATTATCTGCACCAACTGAGAACCTGTTAGAAATGCAAATTCCCAGATGCCTCCACTACACACACCCCCCGCCCCTGCACCTAACTGAATCAGAAGCTCAATTAGTTTGAGTGGATGAGGCCCAGTAATCTGTGTTTTAATTAGCCCTTCTGGGGATACACAGTGATGTTTGAGAACCTCTGGTATAGAATCATCTCCAAGTGTCTTCAAGCTCCACGCTGTAAGGACTGAAGGAAAATGCAAGTTTTAGGCTCTTAAAAAGACTGTGGATCAAGTAAGAATGAAATGATGCCATCTACAGCAACATGGATGGACCTAGAGGTTATCATACTAAGTGAACTAAATAAGAAAAAGACAAATATATGCTATCACTTATATGTGGAATCTAAATTTTTAAAAAATGGTGCAAATGAACTTATTTGCCTATGCATGCTCAGTCGCTAAGTTGTGTCCAGCTGACTCTTTGAGACCCCTTGCACTGTGGCCCACCAGGCTCCTCTGTCCATGGAATTCTCCAGGCATGAACACTGGAGTGGGTGGCCATTCCTGACCCAGGGATCGAACCTGGGTCTCTTGCATTATGGGCAGATTCTTTACATCTGAGCCCCTGGGGAAGCCACAGTTTGAGTGGATGAAAATGTTCTGGAGATGAATGGTGGTAAAGATGGTGCAGAAATGTGAATGAAATTAATGCTACTAAAAATATATTTTAAATAGGAAATTTTATGCCATATATACACACACACACAACTCTAGACAAGGTGACTCTCCCAGTCTGTCCTTGGTGAGTGGTGAGGACGATGTGCAGAAATATGACCAGAGCAACTTCTAAGAAGGGAGGCTGTGCCCATCAGAGGATGAGGCAGTGACTCAGTAACCAGAGGGGACCACACTACATCCAGAAAGGAAGCGTTCATCACAGCCGGGCACCGCTCTCTCTGAGTGCGTCACTCCCCACTTCCTGCAGCCTGGGGAACTCACACACCTGAATGAAAGATTCTTACAGCTGCAGGTGATGGTCCAAGCCTGATGTTAAGAAAGTTGTGGGCAAGTGAGCCAGCACTGACCCACGGCAAAGCTGCCCACGTACTCAGCACCCAACTGAAGAAATGTGACCCAGACCACAGACACCCCCTGCCACAGACCACTTTCCAACACTCTGCCCTCCTCTCCCCAGGCTTAACCATCTGGTAATAATATTAAATTTTGATCGCCCAATCTTTAAACACTGAGGTGGCAGGAAATAGATCGTATACTCTTGGAACTCAAGAAATACTTGCAAAGAAAATAGATGGTGATTTGTTGTAGTATTTTCATACTTTATAGCCAAGTTTAACCCATTCCCGAAGATTTTAAAAGATGCTCCTCGTCCAAGTAAAATTTACTTCAGGAATGCAATTGATATCTTTTGTTAAAAACTCTATAAAATTCATAATGTTTATAGATCCAAGAAGCCAAAATATTCAGCATTGAAAGTGCCCCCAAGAAATATGATCAAATTTAACATCCATTTCTCACTAAAGGAATACCCATCATAAATCACCAGGCAGAGTATTCTTTTGTGCTGAAATATGGTTATAGGAAGATCTCTTGACAGAATTCTGAAGCACTAGTCGATGCAGTAAATGAAAAAATGTTATAAGAAATCTAATCTAATTTGTAGACAGTAAGAACCCAGAAAATCTAAGAGAACACAATAAAAATCATGAAAACTAGAAAAGAATTCAGTAAGATGAACAAAGATAAAAGAAATACACAAAATGTAATAATTTTACCACGTTATCAACCATGGTGAAGTAGAAAGTTTAGTTGAATATAGCTTAAAATATCAAGTGAGAATTAAAAGCTACAACTTCCTAAAAATAATTTTTTAAATGGCATGGCGTTATTGAAATACATTTTAAAAATAAGAATATAGAAACATAATAAGGACTTAAAATAAGTCTCACACTTTTAAAAACATCCAGTTCTTACTAAGTAATAGAAGATCTTGATAAAATCTCAATGGTCTAGCTATTTAGTAGGGCATGAAATATTCACCTTCTGATAAATATTCTTTTGAGGTCATGTGACCTCTTGTGTCTAAGCCTGGATGAGGACAAAGGCGAAAGAGGGTGACCTGGTGGGAGAAGAAAACGGCATCACTTATTGGGTGGTCAGTTCAGTTCAGTCGCTCAGTCGTGTCCGACTCTTTTCAACCCCCAGGCCTCCCTGTCCATCACCAACTCCCAGAGTTCACCCAAACTCATGTGCATTGAGTCCGTGATCCCATCCAACCATTTCATCCTCTATTGTTCGCGTCTCCTCCTGCCCCCAATCCCTCCCAGCTCAGGGTCATTTCCAATGAGTCAGCTCTTCACGTGAGGTGACGAAAATATTGGAGTTTCAGCCTCAGCATCAGTCCTTCCAATGAACACCCAGGACTGATCTCCTTCAGAATGGACTGGTTGGATCTCCTTGCAGTCCAAGGGACTCTCAAGAGTCCTCTCCAACACCACAGTTGAAAAGCATCAATTCTCCGGCGCTCAGCTTTCTTCACAGTCCAACTCTCACATCCATACATGCCCACTGGAAAAACCATAGCCTTGACTAGACAGACCTTTGTTGGCAAAGTAATGTCTCTGCTTTTTAATATGCTATCTAGGTTGGTCATAACTTTCCTTCCAAAGAGTAAGCGTCTTTTAATTTCATGGCTGCAATCACCATCTGCAGTGATTTTGGAGCCCAGAAAAATAAAGTCTGACTCTGTTTCCACTGTTTCCCCGTCTATTTCCCATGAAGTGATGGGACCAGATGCCATGATCTTCGTTTTCTGAATGTTGAGCTTTAAGCCAACTTTTTCACTCTCCTCTTTCACTTTCATCAAGAGGCTTTTTAGTTTCTCTTCACTTTCTGCCATAAGGGTGGTGTCATTTGCATATCTGAGGTTATTGATATTTCTCCCGGCAATCTTGATTCCAGCTTGTGCTTCTTCCAGCCTAGTGTTTCTCATGATGTACTCTGCATAGAAGTTAAATAAGCAGGGTGACAATATACAGCCTTCACGTACTCCTTTTCCTATTTGGAACCAGTCTGTTTTTCCATGTCCAGTTCTAAGTGTTTAACAGAAACTGTTTAACTGTTTAACTAACACCCTTCAGTTCAGTTCAGTTCATTTCAGTTGCTCAGTCGTGATCACAGTCAAGTGGGCCTTAGAAAGCATCACTACGAACAAAGCTAGTGGAGGTGATGGAATTCCAGTGGAGCTATTTCAAATCCTGAAAGATGATGCTCTGAAAGTGCTGCACTCAATATACTGGCAAATTTGGAAAACTCAGCAGTGGCCACAGGACTGGAAAATGTCAGTTTTCATTCCAATCCCAAAGAAAGGCAATGCCAAAGAATGCTCAAACTAATACCCTTAGTTCCTCAATAAATTGGTGGGACTGTCCTTATAGTTTATGTTCCTGCCATATATATCTATTGGGAATAGAGAAACAGAGAGGGTTCTGAGGGTTGGGCTCAAGGTCAAGGTGGCTACAGACTTTGTGTGCCCTAGATATACCTTCCGGAGAAGGCAATGGCACCCCACTCCAGTATTCTTGCCTGGAAAATCCCATGGATGGAGGAGCCTGGTAGGCTGCAGTCCATGGGGTCGCTAGGAGTCGGAAACGACTGAGCGACTTCACTTTCACTTTTCACTTTCCTGCATTGGAGAAGGAAATGGCAACCCACTCCACTGTTGTCTGGAGAATCCCAGGGACGGGGGAGCCTGGTGGGCTGCCGTCTCTGGGGTCTCACAGAGTTGGACACGACTGAAGCGACTTAGCAGCAGCAGCAGCAGCAGATATACCTTCAGACAATCTCTACCATTTTTAAGAGGCCCAGCAAGAAACTCTGGGCTGGGTGAGGAGAATGCCACACCACGCCCTGCAGGTGCCAGAGACACCAACCAAGATCACTCTCAGGAAGGTTTATGGAATCTTGCCCAGATACATCGCAAATATCACCCCCAGGAGAAAACTGCAGTCTACCTAGAACACCAAACTTGCCAGAGTCTGCAGAAGACTTGCAGATAAACCAAAGCTAAAATCTAATATCAAAAGCCACAAACCTTTTTCCTTCCCTCAAGCTAGATGACATGGTAATTTACCTTTTTGGACATTTCACTTGTAGCTGTCTATTCATCTCACTGTCTCTTATCAAAATATTTCATCAGAGTTTCCCATACAGTAATTTAAATAACCCTTATCTGAACATCGTTGTAAAGTACGTTATGCAGCACACCCTCTATAACATTCCAGGTTAAAAAAAGCTCCATCTGCTAAAAGCCTTCCTGGTGCTACTTAATCCAAAAGTACCAAATTCTTCCTTTCCTCGCTTTTAAAAGTCTTCCTCGGAGTCCTGCTCACTTTCCAAGGTTACTTCCAAACAAATAGCTTTGAGCCAGCACTTCTACCTTAAAATGCAATTTACCTCTTCTGCAAAACTGTGCCACAGTTGAATTCCTCGACTCAGTTATTTAATTTATTCTGGTATGTGTTTGGGCTTAACTCGCTCACTTTCCTAAGCTCTTAGGTTCTAGCAGGAATGTATTTTTCAAAGCAGGATGAGAGGCTCGTGGTAGTGAGTAAGCAGTAGTTTGAGGCTGTTCCAAACATGTGATTTGCCTGAGAAACAGTTTTGCTTTTTTTCTAGTTATAATGCTTTGCTCTTTGAGGGACCAAAAGGTGGTCTTTGGAGTTGAGGGCGGAGGGGAGGAGCCATGATCTCTTGAAGAAACAAAGGAAAGAGCCAAAAGGAAGGAGGAGGGAGAGAATGAAAGGAAGTGGAAGAAAGGAAGAGAGAGAGAGATGGGGGTAGGAAGGGAAGAAGAAGAAAAGAAAACAGAGCTGAAATTATTCTACTCGGTTTGCTCATTCTGGTTGGTATTCAGCCAAGAGGTAGATAAAAGGTGTCATCTCCTTATCAATTAAATATCAGTCTGGATATTTTCTATTGCATCACTGAGTCTAGGGTTCATGGTGCCAAAAAAATTCTCAGTCCAGCTTGGTTTCCCATTTTCTCTCTCCCTTCTCTGCTCCATCCCTTTTAATTGATGCTTTTAAACAATATGGCAGACATTGTGTTTAATTTCCCCAACATGCTTTCCGCTCTCCCTCCTTTTTGTAGCATCCATGGTGCTTTAGGAAGTAACTCCAGCTCCGGGAACGAGATGAGTATTGATTCCTCAAAGCCAAACATGTTAACCCCATCAGATTCTTTGAAGAGCCTGCCCTGAAACCAATCAGTGTATGGCAATCTCCTAGCAACAGTTATTGGTGCAGAGCCCACACATGACCATCAGAAGGAAGAGAGGAATTTTATTTCATAACTTGGGAGTAGGCTCTTTTTTTCTTCTACCACTTAATCCTACAATTATTGGGAGGGGTTGGGGGGTGGGGCTCTGGCTTCAGCCTGAGGCAGAATCCAGAACTATGGATGACAAACGAAAGGGTCTGAAAGATTCCTTGGAGTAGGAAATGGCAACCCATTCCAATATTCTTGCTAGAAAAATCCCATGGACAGAGGAGCCTCATGGGCTTCAGTCCACTGGGGTCACAGAATCGATTGTGACTTAGTAACTAAACCGTCAAGGAAAGGGACCATCAGAACCTGTGCTCCTGATGACATTGCTGAACTTCTGGATTTACCCGATCCTAAATGCCATTCCCTGCTGTGAGGTTTACAGTCATGTGACCTCTACATTTCTTGTCACGTAGGCCAAATCGAGTGGCATCTTGCATTACTACTAAAAGTCCCATAATTATATAAAACCAACATAAATGTTTACTTCTGATTATTCAGTGGGGGAAAAGATGTCCGTTGGAATGAAACAGTTCAGTGTCAGTTGCATAAATAGTTTGGCAACATATAGACAGAAACTGGGAGATGTATTTTGTCTATTGAGGAACTGAACCTCGAAAATGTCACTTTGTACATGGGTTAAATTAGTGTGTTTGTTTCTCTGGCCACTGGCCAACTCTAGGCTCTGTGGTCTGCTGGGACCACCAGGGGGAGTGACCAGCCATTGAGCTGTAGGCTGGAGTCCATCACTCACTGACCATGGTGTTTTGATGGTCTGTCTGGAATTTCCTTATTTTTACCAACAATAAAAAATAGAAATGAGACACTATGCAAGCCCCTCAGTAAGATGAGCAAGGATGACTTTATGGGGAATGAGACCGCTCACTCACTGCTCATCAGTTCTACCATAAGCACCTCCTCCCCGGGTTAAGCTTTTCCTTGTTAGAGGGTGAGTGTGAAAGCACAGCGTGGGTTCTGCCCTCTTTTAGTCATTTGCGTCCTGCTAAGTCAGCAGTGATTTAGAGTTAAGAGTATTTTACTATGAGAGATTTACAGGTAAACAGCTAAGTCACAGGGCTTAACCTACCCTCCCTCTGGCTTTGCACTCCCATCCTGCTTAATGCCAGCTAGCCTGCCTGGATCCTCATCCTTCAGCTAAACACAAGGCAGTACCACTCGAAAATGCTCTTCTCGGAGGCCACTTACAGTTTATGGCTCTGAGTCTGCCAAACCCCAGGCCGAGGAGCAGACCGTCTTCTTTGGCATCTCCCCTCAGCCAGCTTTCACGTGTTCCCTCTTCATCCCCACGTCTTCATCCACATGACCTCACACTCAATTTGACTCAGTAAATACATCTTGAGCACCTGCCAGCCTCACTCTGAGCTCCATGTTGGGATACTTGAGAGAAACACATGTCCCTTCCCTTTCAGAGGTTACATGTCAGTTACAAGGACATACACACAAAGGTTTAAGTGTAACAAATGTATGTGAATGAGCTGCGAGGCATCTTATCAAGTTTGATTTGTTGTTGTTCAGTTGCTAGTCATGTCCTAATCTTTGCAACCCCACGGACTGTAGCCCACCAGGCTCCTCTATTCATGGGATTCTCCAGGCAAGAATATTGGAATGGGTTGCCATTTCCTTCTCTACGAATGAACTTGATACTAGGTAAGTAAAAGAGGAAAGAAGCTGCAGGAAAGAAATAGCAAGGAAAGGTTTCTAGGGAGAGAAAGCATCTGAGATAAGTCTTGGGAAAAAGAAGAGTGAAGAAGCAGAAGAAAGAAAGGGTGTGCCAGGCAGAAAGACTGGAGTGAGTAGGAGTGATGGGAGGTGTAGTGAGCAGAGATTCTGTGATCCGAGTAGTAAGAGGCTAGGTCATGATTCCAAATAATTTTGAAGTTCTTTTTAAGGAAATGTTATGATTTGATTAAAATCACAGTCAAGGTTACACTAGCTGATGAACCAAATAATCCCTGAATTTTCAGTGGATTAACACAACCAAAGCAAAAGTGAAAGTTGTTCAGTCATGTCCGTCTCTTTGTGACCCCATGGAACAGTCCATGGAATTCTCCAGGCCAGAATACTGGAGTGGGTAGCCGTTCCCTTCTCCAGGGGTTCTTCCCAACCCAGGGATCGAACAGAGGTCTCCCAACTCTCTTTCTAATTTCTGGTCCAATCCATTGAGGGTGCTTTTGGTTGGATGGTTTCCTCCCAGATGATCCTGGAATCCAGACTCTGGAAACCTTGTGAACTCATCCTGAGAAGGATGCTGTCTGGGAAAATTTCCCAGCACTTAACACTTCAACCCAGAAAGACATACACACACCACTTCCCTGATTCTTCACTGCTGCTGCTGCTGCTGCTGCTAAGTTGCTTCGGTCGTGTCCAACTCTGTGAGACCCCAGAGACGGCAGCCCACCAGGCTCCCCCGTCCCTGGGATTCTCCAGGCAAGAACACTGGAGCGGGTTGCCATTTCCTTCTCCAAGGCATGATTCTTCACTGGCCAGTACTAATTTTAGGGCTCAACCTAAATGCAATGGAGGTGCTTGCCCTGTGGGCAGCTAGAGAGAGAGACCAGTGATGAGGCTGTGGTCCCCATCCAGGTGACGGATGATGGGGCTCACCTACTACAACCACGGATCTGTGGTGGTCAGGATGAAAGAGAGGGAGGGGGTCAAGAAAGGCAGGCGATGCATCACAGGGATTTGGCACCCAAACTCAGAGTCATAGAATGAGGAGCACAGAAGAGGGTGGGTTGACTTTCAAGCTTGGGATATGATCAACGGGCTGGCAGAGGCACCAAGTTAGGGGGTTTAGGAGGAAGAACAGTTTTGGAAGTGGTGAGAAGAGAAGGCAGAATACTGAATCAGCTTTCCTCCACTTCTGGGATTAAGGATAAAACTTTCTCAGTCCTAAAAGGAGATCCATAAATCTCTATCTACTGGCTCAGGATCTGGATCTGGACCTGGAAATGAGCCACACCCCACAGCATAGGTTGACACAGTTACCTGCAGGGAGCTGACTCTGGGCTATGCCACACAGAGACTGGAGTCTGAACTTTTTGCGCTGCGAAACAGCTTAAACATGGGTGTGGACCTAGTGACCTCCCCAAGGCTGAAGTAGACAACTTTGTAACACTTCCTGAAACCCCCTAACCCACCATATCTTGGTAATCTAGTTCACAGGTTGGACTTCTGCTGAAGATGAGCACATGATCAAAATCACACAAGGAAACACTCAGTCCTAAAGGATAGGCAATGGAGAAGAAAGCAAATCATATACTCTAGGAACTAGAAACAATCTAAACAAAATATTGAAGCAATATATTAAAATTGTTGAAAGCAATAAAGAAGTGAGTTTTCCATGCAATAGTAAGAAATGACTATTTGAGAAATAGTTTTAAATAAACAAAGCAGTAATCCTGCAAATAAAAAAGATAACCAATATAATTTAAAACTCGGTAGAATTTTACCTAGTAGAATATAACATACCTGAAGGCAGAGTTTCTGAGGTTTTGTTTGTTTATTGTTTAAGCCCTAGTACTTTGAATAGTATCTTGTACACATAGGAAAACGATAAATATTTGTACATGAATGAGTGAATAAACAAATAAGTGGGCAAAATAGAAATGGCAGAGGGAAATTAGTGAGTTAAAAGATCGAACTAAAAAAAAAAGTCATACAGAAGACATACGAAGAGAGAAGACACTGAAAAGAAAGTTGGGGGAACTGGACAAGAGAAAGCAATAATACAGTATACATTTACTCTAACAAACACATGAGAAATAATGAGACAGAAGCAATATTCAGAGAGATGCTCTCCGGGAAGTTCCCAGTACTTAAAATGTATAAAGAACTCCTAAAAATGAATAAAATATAAAGAAGCAAAAGGAAAAAAATTGGGCTAAGGCTACTGAGAGGCAGCTCACTGAAAAAAGAGATCCAAAGGATTAATTAACATATGGGAAGATACTGAAGCCCATTAGTAATCAAGAAAAATCAGTTGAAAACAGTAATTAGATATTATATCTTACTCATTAGATGGGGAATAATTAAATCCACTGATAACATCAAGTGTCAGAAAATGGCAACTTTCATACATTTCAGGTAAGAGTTTAATTTGGAACAATTAATTCTGACATTAACTGATCTAACTACTGATATGCACCCTGCAGTACACAAAAATTGCTTCTAGTTTCTATCCTAAATAAAGAAATGGTAGGGAGCTAACAGAAGCAGAAGATATTAAGAAGAGGTGGCAAGAATACACAGAAGAACTGTACAAAAAAGATCTTCATGACTGAGATAATCACGATGGTGTGATTACTCACCTAGAGCCAGATATCCTGGAATGTGAAGTCAAGTGAGTCTTAGGAAGCATCACTATGAAAAGCTAGTGGAAGTGATGGAATTCCAGTTGAGCTATTTCAAATCCTGAAAGATGATGCTCTGAAAGTGCTGCACTCAATATGCCAGCAAATTGGGAAAACTCAGCAGCAGCCACAGGACTGGAAAAGGTCAGTTTTCATTCCAATCCCAAAGAAAGGCAATGCCAAAGAATGCTCAAACTACCACACAATTGCACTCATCTCACATGCTAGCAAAGTAATGTTCAAAATTCTCCAAGCCAGGCTTCAGCAATACGTGAACCGTGAACTTCCAGATGTTCAAGCTGGTTTTAGAAAAGGCAGAGGAACCAGAGGTCAAATTGTCAACATCCACTGGATCATCAAAAAAGCAAGAGAGTTCCAGAAAAACATCTACTTTTGCTTTATTGACTATGCCAAAACCTTTGACTGTGTGGATCACAAGAAACTGTGGAAAATTCTGAAAGAGATGGGAATACCAGACCACCTGACCTGCCTCTTGAGAAATCTGTATGCAGATCAGGAAGCAACAGTTAGAACTGGACATGGAACAACAGACTGGTTCCAAATAGGAAAAGGAGTACGTCAAGACTGTATATTGTTACCCTGCTTACTTAACTCATATGCAGAATACATCATGAGAAACATTGGGCTGGAGAAAGCACAAGCTGGAATCAAGATTGCCAGGAGAAATATCAATACTCAGATATGCAGATGACACCACCCTTATGGCAGAAAGTGAAGAGGAACTAAAGAGCCTCTTGATGAAAGTGAGAGGAGAGTGAAAAAGTTGGCTTAAAGCTCAACATTCAGAAAACGAAGATCTGGTCCCATCACTTCATGAAAAAAAGATGGGGAAACAGTGGAAACAGTGCCAAACTTTATTTTTCTGTGCTCCAAAATCACTGCAAATGGTGACTTCAGCCATGAAATTAAAAGATGCTTACTCCTTGGAAGGAAAGTTATGACCAACCTAGAAAGCATATTCAAAAGCAGAGACATAACTTTGCCAACAAAGGTCCATCTAGTCAAGGCTATGGTTTTTCCAGTGGTCATGTATGGATGTGAGAGTTGGACTATAAAGAAAACTGAGTGCTGAAGAATTGATGCTTTTGAACTGTGGTATTAGAGAAGACTCTTGAGAGTCCCTTGGACTGCAAGGAGATCCAACCAGTTAATCCTAAAGGAGATCAGTCCTGGGTGTTCATTGGAAGGACTGATTTTGAAGCTGAAACTGCAATACTTTGGCCACCTCATGTGAAGAGTTAACTCACTGGAAAAGACCCTGATTCTGGGAAAGATTGAAGGCAGGAGGAGAAGGGGATGACAGAGGATGAGATGGTTGGATGGCATCACCGACTCAATGGACATGGGTTTGGGTGGACTCCGGGAGTTGGTGATGGACAAGGAGGCCTGGCGTGCTGCGATTCATGGGGTCACAAAGAGTCGGACATGATTGAGCCACTGAACTGATAATGATCTACCCTAAAGAAATTGTCAGTTACATGTCCAAGGAAACACAACAAAATGGGCTGCCGTGTTATTATAATAATGAAAAGTGCAAACAGGCAAGCTGCCTTTCATTGAAAAAAATCTATGATTAAATGGTGGTCTATTTATATCATGATTTTATTATACAGCAAGTAAAATAAATAAACTAGACCTGTGTGTGTCAACAGGGAAAATTTCAAAGACATGTGAATGAAAAAAATGCAACAAGGTTAGACATATTAGGACACAAAACAATACTATACAGTGTTTAAGGAAACACAGATATGTAGTAAATGTATAAAAATATGACATATGTTCATATTAAAATAGTGGTTATCCTTAGAGAGAAAAATGGAAAGTGAGATTTTCAATCTATTTTACAGACTTTTAAAATTTATGAAGCAAAAATGACAGAAAGTTAACTCTTAAATTCAGTTATATTATTGTTTGTACTTCTCTGCGTCTTTAATATTTTTCATAATCCAAAATTGCTTTGAAAAGAAAGAGAGCAGAATAAAGACATTTTTTCCAGTCTGCAAACATTGAGAATTTATAATCTAGAGACCGTCATTGACATACGTGGACTTATGCCCTTTAGTTTAAAAAAAAAACAGGGAAGGAGTAAAATATGAATTCAATGGTGAATAAAAAACACTACAAATCAAGTTAAAAATTTAAATTATCATGGACAGGAAAATGTACATAGAGATATATTATTACTATATGGATTATTACTGTTAATTATTTGTTATAAAACAAACTAGAAATAAAGTACTAGATAACAATTATATGAAAGATGGGAGGATGCAAGTTGGAAACAAATTGAAGCACGTTAACTTCTTAATGTGCTGGGGAAGGGAAGTGGTCTCTACGATTTCAAGTTTAGAGTTTGTTAGCCAAACATAAAGTTCAGTATAAGTGGAAATCAGTAGAAATTTTAGGGTGACGGCAAAAGGCATATAAATATAAGGTCTGATTTCCAAGTGAGAAGAAAGAACAAAAAAAAAGAGTTACAAAAGATTTATCAATTCAATAGAAGGCAGAAAGTATCAAAAACAAACCAAAGAAAAAGCATATTAAAAAATGCAAAATAAAAATGTAAATCGGCAAAAAAAAAAAAACCCACAATCAGATCTAATTCACTCATTAGCTAGAGATTCTCATATACAATAGAGGGAAAAATGGGTATTATGCTATTTATGAGAGACATTCAGTCAGTTCAACTCAGTCGCTCAGTCGTGTCCAACTCTTTGCGACCCCATGAATCGCAGCACGCCAGGCCTCCCTGTCCATCACCATCTCCTGGAGTTCACTCAGACTCACATCCATCGAGTCAGTGATGCCATCCAGCCATCTCATCCTCTGTCGTCCCCTTCTCCTCCTGCCCCCAATCCCTCCCAGCATCAGAGTCTTTTCCAATGAGTCACCTGTTCCCGTGAGGTGGCCAAAGTACTGGAGATTCAGCTTTAGCATCATTCCTTCCAAAGAAATCCCAGGGCTGATCTGCTTCAGAATGGACTGGTTGGATCTCCTTGCAGTCCAAGGGACTCTCAAGAGTCTTCTCCAACACCACAGTTCAAAAGTATCAATTCTTCGGCGCTCAGCCTTCTTCACAGTCCATTGCACCGCTATTAAAAAGCTCTATCTGAAGTTCTCAAGCAAGAGTGAAAGGATATACCACACAAAGAGAAATTAAATAAAGCAAACAAATGACAACGAAAACTCCACCATCAACAGCAACAATACAACAGAAAGATGCCAAAGAAAAGGAAACTATTGAGCAGCAGCAATATCAACAAACTGGAAAGCAAACAACGCTAAGAATTATAGAAAGGAAAATAAAGCTTGTGTATACTCCAAATACTGGCAATAAGCACTAATATCACTGACACACGTTTTTCCAAAATTGGAATTCTGTTCAATATGTTTTTATTATTTGTCTGAGACAAATAATAAAATTATTGGTATACTAGCATTTCATCCAGAGAAGGCAATGGCACCCCACTCCAGTCCTCTTGCCTGGAAAATCCCATGGATGGAGGAGCCTGGAAGGCTGCAGTCTATGCGGTCGCTGAGGGTCGGACACGACTGAGTGACTTCACTTTCACTTTTCACTGTCATGCATTGGAGAAGGAAATGGCAACCCACTCCAGTGTTCTTGCCTGGAGAATCCCAGGGATGGGAGAGGCCTGGTGGGCTGCCGTCTATGGGGTCACACAGAGTCAGACATGACTGAAGCGACTTAGCAGCAGCAGCAGCAGCAGCAGTATTTCATCATTCCTGAAGATTCTTCAGTATCATCATGTCTATTTTCCATCTCATGAATGGTCTATAATTTATTTATTATTTTTTATTGTTGGACATTAAGGACATTTCTAAATTTTTTCTGGTATAAATAACACTGCAATGAACTTGCCTACATCTGTAAGTTGTTTCCTGCATGGTTTTATGTCTGTCTTTTAAAAATATTTTTTATATATTTATTTATTTGGCTTCATCATATCTTAGTTGCTCTGGGCCATGTGGGAGCTCTGTTCCAAGACTGTAACTGAACCCTTGTGGCCTGCATTGGAAGGTGAATTCTTAACTACTGTACCACCAGAGAAGTCCCTATACTTGTTTTCAGCAGACAGAGTATAAGGAGCTAAATATATGAGGGTGGAAACTTACTTGTTCTTTGCCATCTTCAGGTTAGCAACTGTGATGGCTGGCATGAGAGAGTTTGACATGTTTAGATTATGTGGATAAACTGATTTAACAAATGTTCCCCTAAATTCATGGCAAGACCCAGAAGGAACAAGAAAAAAATCATATTGGCTCTTTCTCCTGGCACCTGGGTGAGTGTTTGCTTTGGTTTGGCTCTGAAGTCACGGAGAAGGCAATGGCACCCCATTCCAGTACTCTTGCCTGGAAAATCCCATGGATGGAGGAGCCTAGTAGGCTGCAGTCCATGGGGTCGCTGAGGGTCGGACATGACTGAGCGACTTCACTTTGACTTTTCACTTTCGGGCATTGGAGAAGGGAATGGCAACTCACTCCAGTGTTCTTGCCTGGAGAATCTCAGGGATGGGGGAGCCTGGTAGACTGCCATCTAGAGGGTCGCACAGAGTCAGACACGACTGAAGTGACTTAACAGCAGCAGTAGCAGCAGCTCTGAAGTCAAGATCTCTGCGGACACAGAGATGGAAAGACAGAAACCCTGTCCCCCTGGAGCCCATGCACTTCTCAGAAGACAACATGTAAACGTGTGGACAATTGCTGTAAGGGAGGAGCCAAACCAATATGACAAATCAATCTATTAGTACAATACAGGATTCTAAGTATCAGAAGTATATTTAAAATTCTTACTATGTACTTGCATTCTCTAGAAGCTTTGTTGATGTTCTCGGATGCTCACTTGTGTCTGACTCTTTGCAACTCCATGGATTGTAGCCCACCAGGCTCCTCTGTCTTTGGGATTCTCCAGGCAAGAATACTGGAGCGGGTTTCAATTTCCTCCTCCAGGGAATCTTTCTAACCCAGGGAACAAACCCACCTCTCCTGCGTTGGCAGCTGGATTCTTTATCACTTGAGCCACCTGGGAAGCCCAAAACCTTGCCCAGTGTGGGACTCAAACCCACAACCCTGAGATTCAGAATCTCATGCTCTACAGACTGAGCTAGCTTTATTTCCATTTAAATGTCTCTGGGATTAGCGTGGTTTCTCAGATGTCAATCTGACTCTAATCTCTGACTTCCTGAGTCTAATTCCTCTGCACAGAACATAAGGGGTCAAGGGCAGCATGGCCCTAGGATTTGGTATTTCACTAATGAACTAATTCCAGGAAGTGCTAAGACCAAAGCAGGACGGGAAGAAAAGATCAAACTTTTTTTTTTTTTACCCTAGTGAACTTTTACAGCAATCGCATGGCCTAAAAACAAAGCAGATCCTGGAAACAAGAAGCAGTGCCAACCAACAATGGCTTCACCATAAAACACCCCCTAAAATGTGGTCCCCACGCTCGTACACCTGCCAGCCAGAGGCAGCTCCAGCCACATGTCAGAGGAGACATCGACACACAAGCAGAGCTGAATTAACTGTAACTTAATCCCATCACTCGGGGCGTTTTTGACTCATGGAGCAGTGATTAAAACTGGCGAGCAGATGTCAGAGGATCTCAAGGAAGTGGTAATATTCAAATAATGTTCTGTAAATGAAAAGCAAGTCAGTGATCAACCAACAAGGATTTATGAGTTTTGGCTATGGTCAGCTGAGAAAAAAGCACATGTAGGGCAATACTGGGTTATCAGGTTTGTTGGGTAAGGTTAGGAAATTTTTGAAAATCAGTGTAGTTGAATAACAGAAGACCAAAAGATAACTTATATTGAGGCTGAATCCATTCACTTGCCAGGCAAGGAGAGCTACATCACTTGGGGGAAAATTCAGTAAATTTCCCTATATGTGTAGAGACGGGGGTGGAGAGGGGTGATGTAGATAAAGTGGATTCTTTTCTTTAATTTTTATTTTTATTGGAGTACAGTTGATTGGCATCATTAGTGTTAGTTTCAGTTATTCATGTACATTACTTATTCTTTTTCATGTGTAAAGAGGATTCTGGAAGGTCCTCTTTGGTGGGAGAGGGAATTGACAAGTATCCATTGGAACTGATGGTTCTGGCAGGTCCAGGTCACTGGGGCATCCAGGTCACAGGTGTGGCTCTCACGAGGTGTGGGGTGAGCTATGTAAGGTTCAGGCTGTCTTAGGGCCATACTATCTTCGATCCCCAGTGCTCTGTGCAGGGATGGAGCCAAGATTTCCCTTATCTCCAAGAGGCCATAGGGAGTTACTGAAGATTCTTGAGAAGGAGAGTAAATGATAGAGATGCTGCTTTAGAAATATGACTCATCTGATAATCCACTTTGTCGTAAAGATATGACCTGTATGATGCTAATATCAATGTCAGGAATGACTTGGGTTTGCTTTACCCCGTTTCCATCCTTTAGTTGTACTTTTGATCACTCGGTATTACATATCTGGGATGACATTTGAAAACGGATCCTATTCACTATACACAGTATTCTAGAGTTTCAATTTGGAAACAGAGGCATCTAGTCCGCCTTCAGCATCCATCCATTCCTGTCCTTGTCCAGGGGAGGGAGAGCCTGTGAGCTGGCTGGTCTGGCTGGGGCAGGGGCAAGTCTGTGCCTGGGAGAAATGGGGTGTTGCAGCCAGGAGGGCTGAGGCAGGTTGGGGGGTAGCGCCTGGGCTTTATGAACCCCCCGAGGGCTCCAGCTCCACCTAAGAGGCCTACAGCAGGGTTGAATCATGGTTACTGTACAGACTTCTCTTTAGACCAGACCCTGAACTTCCTCCAAGAAAACTTTCGCATCCCTGAGCATCTGGTGCATCGATTTACAAACCTGGATCCTTGGTGCATATCACTTACATTTTATTAAAGAGCCTCTTTCTTCCACAGTCAGAAACCAACAGAGATTCAAGGTCAAGGCAGTATTTGCAGCATCAAAAGGACCACAGTAACTGCCTTCTCGCTTCCCCTTGCCATTGCCTCAATCCCCAGTCTCAGGGAATTTCAGTCCTTATGGGGATCTCTCCACCTTCCTGAGATACACACCCCGAATTTGCCTGCTGTTGGGTCCACCCAGTCTCCTCTTGGAGCATATACTCCCTGAAGAGCTCGCTTCCTTTAAAATGAAATCTAAATCAGAATAGAACGTGGATTTATAAACACATCTTGGGTGAGCTGAACAAGGCTTTCCACATGAGATAAATGTGGCAAAGTGATTTTTCCACTTCCTCCCTGGCTTGGGGCCAGCTCTAGTCTAAGGGACCTGTGAAAGTGGTGGCCAGGCTGGGTCTGGAGGGCGGGGGGGCCTGTGAGGACAAGGAGAGCAGGACATGTCATCCAGTCTCCCTGTCGCCTGCCCTGTGACAATAGGAAATCATTGTTTTACTTTGACAACTTTATTGAGGTATAATTTACAAAGAATAAAATATCCCATGTTGGGACTTCCCTGATGGTCAGTGGCTAAAACTCCATGCTCCCAAAGCAGAGGGCCCAGGTTCCATCCCACAAGCTACAACTAAGACCCAGCACAGCCAAACAACTCAATAGTTTAAAATAAATAAAAAGAATATACCTATGCTCAGTATACTGACTCAATGGACATGAATCTGAGCAAACTTCAGGAGATGGTGGAGGACAGGGGAGCCTGCCATGTTGCAGTCCATGGGGTCACAGAGAGTCGGAAATGACTTAGTGACTGAACAGCAACAAGAACAAATGTTAAGAACGCAATGGGGTGAGTTTTGACAAATGTATGCCTGTGTTACCAGCCCCATAATCCAGGTAGAGGACATTTACAGGGCCCACGTGACGCCTCATGCCCTTTCCTGTCCTCCCAGCTCAGCTCCAGCCCTGAGCAATCGTGATATCTGCCTTTTCTAAAAATTCATGCAATGAGGATGCTCCAGTATGTACTGCTTAATGTCTAACTTTTTAAACTTATTATATTCATGACTATATTATTACTATATTACATTATTAATTACTATTATATTTACCTGTGTTCTTGCTTGTAACAGTATGTTTTCCATTTTATTTTTTAGTTTTTGGCTGTACAAGACAGCACGTGGAACTTTCCTGATCAGGGATGAAACCTGTATCCTCTGCAGTGGAGTCTTAACCACTGGACCACCAGGGAAGCACCTGTTTGCTTCCTGTTTTAATCCTAAGTAGTTTTCATGGGATGGGTGTACCAGAATTTTTGCCTGTTGATATCTATTTAGGATGTTTCCAGTCTGGACATCTTATTGAATATGTTTAGTCACTCAGTCATGTCTGACTCTTTGTGACCCCATGCACTGTAGCCCAGCAGGCTTCTCTTCTCCATGGGGATTCTCCAGGCAAGAATACTGGAGTGAGTTGCTACGCCCTCCTCCAGGGGATCTTCCCAACCCAGGGATCGAACCCAAGTTTCTCACATTGCAGGTGGATTCTTTACCGTCTGAGCCACCAGGGGAACCTGAGAATACTGGAATGGGTTGCCATGCCTTCCTCCAGGGGATCATCCCGTTCCAGGACTCAAACCAGGGTCTCCTGCATTGCAGGCGGGTTCTTTACCAGCTGAGCCACCAGGGAAGCCCAGCTGTTACTGAATACAGCCGCTCTGATCATTCACATGCAAGTCTCACTGCACACATTCTCACATTTCCTGGATAACCACCTAGACGGAATTGCTGGGTCATACACGAAGTGCACGTTTGACTTTGTAAGAACTGATGACTCTTCTCCACGATGGCTATACCAGGTACATCCCCACCAGCAACAGAGGAGCATTCCAGTTGCTCCCTCTGGTCATCAACATTTGGTATTGTCTTTTCTTTCTTTTAGCTGGTTTAAAGTTATGTTTTCTTGATGCCTAATGATGCTGAGCACTTAAAAAATGATTTTACTGATTATTCAGATAGCTTCTTTTGTGAAGTGTCAGTTTAAATCTTTTAGACAAGGCACTTTTAAAAAGCTTAGAATATAATGGGAAGATTCTGTGTTAAAGGCCAGAGGATGAGGGTGTGCATCTCAGGTCTATAAGTGGCTGTGACTTTAAGAAGAGATTCACAGATGCTGGGAATCATGTCTTACTGTTACAATAAGAACAAATGAATAGAATAGATTATGTTTGAAGTTCTTATTCTGCTCTGGAGACCAGGATCAGAATCTCCATTTCTTTATTATAAGACAGACACTTTGCTAGGGCCCAAAGAAACACATAGTCATAGAATGTGAAAACAAACAGGGAAATTGGCCATCTCACCCAGCTCCTGCCCACATTCAGACATCAAGAGTTAGCCAACATTGCACAATTACTTAATGGCACCTGTCTTGGTTGATCAGTCATGTCCAACTCTTTGTGACCCTATGGACTAGAGCCTGCCAGGCTCCTCTGTCCATGGGATTTCCCAGGCAAGAATACTAGAGTGGGTAGCTATTGCCTTCTCCAGGAGATCTTCCAGACCCAGGGGTTGAAAGCGGGTCTCCTGCATTGAGGGCAGATTCTTTACCATCTGGGCCACCAGGGAAGCCCATTTAATGGCGTAGATGTGACTCAACTGGAGTCATCTGACTCTGGTAAGTATAATACAAAAATTTGAGAAATAGGCATATATCTTGCCTCTGACTTCAGAGGAAATAAGAGTTGGGCAACGTGATTTTGCCTTCGGTTTTTTTTTCACCCAAAGTAGGATGTTTTTTATTTGCATCCCTGGCATTCATGTGAGCAACAGGGGAAAGATAATACAAAGGGTCTGGAGGGGTCCTGAGGCCCGGGGTCTGTCTGGGGAAGCTTCTTCACCCTGGTTCTGCAGGTGCATGCCCACTAAGACACAAACCCAGTGTCCTCGGCCCAAGCAGCCTGTTTACAGAACTGTGACTGCAGTAAACATTGCAACGAAAATTACATTTGCACTCCAGCCTGTAGAGTGCCTTCTGTAAACTGCCAAGTACTTAGGGGCCAGGGTAATCACGGCACGCCATTCCCATGGGTGTTAATGTTTATAGCAGGCTAGTTAACCTTGCACAGGATCTGGGATCACAAGGCTGTGTGCACTATTCAGCTGCAAATTTAAAGAACGCTAGTCCCTGCCGGCACGTATACTGGGGTTAGGTGGACAATCACAGCTTGTTCCCGGGCTGGACAAAGCCCCTGGACCTGGCTTGCATGGCCTTGAGTCCCTTGATTACTCAACCAAGGCCCGTGACGTCCCTTTTCCCTGAACAACTCAGACTTAATGGACTGTGATGATTGGCCTTACACGGTAACTCTGTTCTGTTACTTGAGCAAACCATGTAGTTACACATTCGTTTGTAACTTTTTGAGACCCCCTAGGAAAGAAGGGGCCATTGTAAACCTTTGAAACAGAACCCAGACATGCTGAGAGCCTCAAAGATTGTTTCCAGTAACACGAAACTCCTTTTCATCATGCTCTCGAGGGGCGACAAAGACGGGCAAGACATGGTGCTTTTGTTCCAAAAGTTTACAATCTATAGTTTTTGGATAGACAAGGCAGGCATACATGAAATAGTCAGTGAAACACAAGGGGCTATGTGCTGAAACTCAGCTGGAGGGTGTAGAGGTTAGCTCACGAAAGATTCTAATTGCTGTGGCCTGGCTAAATGGAGGAAAAAGTCAGGGAGGAGATGGGATTGGAAACAGCACCACACAGATGCTGGGCTTTGGGTAGAGAGTAGATTAAGGTGTGGAAATATACAGTGTCCAGGTTGGAGGGAAGAGAGAGGTCTGCTTAAAGCAGAGTATTAAAGCCAGGGATGGAACACATGGGTCATGGTGGTAGGTCACCTTCACATGGCGAAAGTCCTTGAAAACCAACAGATGCTGGTGCAGAAGAGAAACATACAGGTAACCATGTGTCGTTTGCCTGTAGTACCCTGCAATGTTTTCCCAGCTCACTCACAGTAACAACAACAGCAACAAAATCCTACCAATGATCCTAGCTTGTCTGCTGCAAATACCCTGTTACTTACTTATCTCAGCACCTACCGCTTTCTCCTTTGTTCATTCCACTCCATCTAGACGAGCTTTCTTGTCCCTCCAATACTGGAGGCAACATTTCATCAGGACAATTTTGCATTATCTGTTCCTTCCACCAAAAATGCTCTTCCTGGGCTTCCCTGGTGGTCCAGTGGTTTGAATCCATCCGCTTTGCAAGACAAGGTTTGATCCTTGGGCCAAGAAGATCCCACAAGTAGTGGAGCAACTAAACCCATGTGCCACAGCTGCTAAACCCCCACTCTAAAGCCTGAGAGTGGCAGCTACGGAAGCCGGCATGCCTAGAGTCTGTGTTCCCCAAGAGAACCCCACGCACCACAGCGGGAGACTGGATCTACCCGTTGCCACAACGAGAGAAAGCCTTTGTGCAGCAACAAAGACCCAGCACAACCAAAACTAAAATAAAGAGATAAATAAAAGATTTTAAAACACAGTGTGTGATACATCAAAACATACCTTAAAAAAGAAATGCTCTTCCTGCTGATATCCACTGGCTTTCTATCTCTCTACTATGTCTTTCACATAAACGTCCTCTGTCAGTCAGCCTTCCCTAATACCTTAAAATTGCAACTGCTCCTCATCTTGGCTTCTTTCTGTCCTCTTTCTCAAGTTCATTATTTTCCTGAGGCATTTCATTATCTGAGTATACATACATATATATACACACACACACATACGCACACGCACACGCACACGCGCACACACACACACACACACGCACACACACACACACACACACACACATTGTGTTTATTGTTACCGAATGCACATTTGTGTGCTCGACATACAGTGAGGCCAAATAAATTGAGTCATTGAAGTTTGGAGCAGAGAAGGGTTTATTGCAGGGCCATGCAAGGAGAACTGGAGTACCTTGTGCCACGCAAAAACTCCAAATTCCTCAAAGAGTTTCAGTAAAGCACTTTTAAAGGCCAGGTGAGGGAGGGTCGTGGTGAGTTGTTGCAAACTTCTCCATGTTGGAATCCTTTGTTCTTGTAGCTGTCCACACAGGTCAGATCCCAGTGATCCTGTAAACTTCCAGCAAGACAAATGCTATTCTCTGTTCTGAAATTTTTTATCTCTATATGAATGGACTCTTAGAGGTCAGAGCCCTGGGAATAGGCTATCCTGTACATTTCAGGATGCAGACTACATTCTTTTACAAAAGGTGCAGAGCAAACATGACTCAGCACGGGCGATAGGACCATTAGTAATATGGAGTCAGATTTGTTCTTCCTTATTCCTCCGTCTTCCCCTGTGAGGATGTAAACTCATGAGGGCACAGGATTTTGCCTAGTTTTTTCAGTGATGTATCTCCAGCACCCCAAACAATGCCTAGACATTCAGTTAATATTTGATGGAAGAATGAATAACCAATTTCTAAGATGCTGATCTAGTAAAGGAGCAGTTGTAAGAGCCACAGGGGCTCACGCGCACAGCAGAACACACAGGGCATGGAAGGGGCTGGAGAAAGATACGGTATTTTGGTGCACCCTTATAAGACAGGGTAGGGAAGGTATCAGTTAGAGCTCCTGTGTTGCAAGCAACAGAAATTAATCTGACTTAGGCTAAAAGTAATTTATTGGAAAGGATCAAGAGCTTCCCAAATAGACAAGAGGGCAGGAGAGCAGGCTGGGAGATGAAGAAGAGAGAGCAGTCCTAGAAGGATCAGGGTTCAGAGACCATGATGTCTGCCTGTAGCAGGGGCTCAGTGCTCAGGAGGCTGAAGTGGATGGAACGTGACTGTTTCCAATTTCCTTGTTCCTCTACCCGAGAATTAAATTCCACTGAAGGAGTCTCCAGTTTGGCCTAGTCTGGATCACATGCCTGCCCTCATCCCTCCTCATAAAGATTTACTGTGTTTTGTGGTCCGGCATCCACATCTCTTCCTAATATTATCACCATCAAGAATTTCTCTCTACTCTGCCAAGGAGCTGAGTCTACTTTTCTTTTCTATGTTTCTACTCAGAAGGTATAACCCAAGGAATTGAACAAACAAGTTTCATTACAGAGATCTTTTAAGAGCTTAGCATAATGAAAATAACCCTGAAGTACATAGGACATCACTGTTGATAAAACTCTTCTACACAACTAGTCTTACGGGAACCACGGCATTTCTGTAATGTAGATGCGTGCATTCTCAGTCATTTCGACTCTCTGTGACCCCATGAACTGCAGCCCACCAAGCTCCTCTGTCCATGGAATGTTCTAGACAAGAAGACTGGCGTGGGTTGCCATTTTCTACTCCAGAGGATCTTCCCGACCCAGAGACCAAACCAGTGTCTCTTGTGCCCCCTGCACTGACAGGCAGAGTCTTTACTACTGAGCCCCCTGGGAAGTCCCATAATGTTGGTAGGTATGTGTTATATTCTTATTCTATAGATGTGCAAATGGGTGTTTGGAAAGTTTAAGCAATTTATTAAAATTTGTGACACCAGGACTGTTTAGATAATAGATTTTGTTACAACGATGACTGACATTTATGAACACTTGCCATGTATTCAGCACTGTTATGCACATAACATGAGTTCACAGCACTAATTCTCACAACAAACCTAGGAGTTAAGCATGGATATTCTAGTTAGAAGTAGGAGACTGAAGTAGATCCATGTAACTTGCCCACGATGACATGTTTATAAGGTGCAGGAGCTCGGCTCCTACCCCTCAGTTTGTACCCTGAATGCTATGCTAGAATGCCTCTCAAGTTTTATTAAATGTCAATTGATATAGGTGGCATCAACAATATTTATGTTCAGAAAAATACACTTGGATCAAAGAGGAAAGCCGAACACAACACTATAAAGCAATTACGCTCCAGTAAAAAAAATTATAAGATAAAAAATACCTCCCCACCCCCTCAAAAAAAGAAGAAAGTTAAATGCAGGCAGTCACCAGCTCTAATCTGTCCTAATCCTTCTGAAGACTTGGAGAATGGATATTTCAGCAGGTGCTTGGAAGACAGGGTCCAGTCACTGAACTAAACTCAGATTGGGTACCAAATATCACTTTTAAAAAGGCAAATTCATATGTTCAGTGTGATTTACAGCTAAGATCAGCTCTCCTTTACTCATACATGGATATAAATCGGCTCAATCAGATGTTTGCTTTATGCTAAGGGAATGGGAGGAAGAACTAAGGAAAATAAAGAAAGCAGTTTTGGAGAAATGGGCCCTGCCCTAAAGGAGGTAAGAAAATGCCAACTCTAACTCATGGTTTCCTTGAATTGTTTAGTTTTATCTTTCATGAGTAAAATTGTTGACCATAAATCCAAGTCATCTGCAGAAGGAAGTTGAAGCTGAGAGATCCTTTGGGTTACCAAGTTGGTACAGAAAATAATCATCAGAACACAGGGTTTGGGTCATAATGCTCCAGGACCGTTTTACTCCAAGTATGTATGGCACTGAGTTTATTCTTAGAAAAACACATGTGTTTAACTTGGGGAAAGAACCCCCCCCGCCCCGCCATCCCGATAAGGGTCCCAGATTTTATGAGTGAACCATTCCATTCCCCAGTCCTACGGTTTCACACCTCCAACGGGCTCTCTCAACATCAACAAAAACTCCAAGGATTTGATGGGAAAATGGTGTTAAGTCTCATGTTGTTTCAGGAATTTCCCAATATGCACTAAATTAACTTTGGAGCCAGATGAGTCTGAGTGGTAGGAAATCGCTCCATTGGACACAGATGGCAGAGCCTAATGTTCCCAGCAGCTGTTGCACACACATGAAATCAGATTGGGATTAACACTTACCTTCAGAATGGTCACACCCGGATGCGATGGCTTCTCTGTAATACACACCGAGCTTAGCTTATGTCTCTGAAACCACATGACCTCACGGGCCTTGGGAACATTTGATCCAGGAAATCTGAACCTAGGCAGAAATCATAAAGCATCAGGTAGACGTTAAGCAGGAATTTATCTGCTTTTTGTCTGAAGTGGCTTCACATCTCTGCAGCTTTTGTCTGACGCGGAGTGAAATATTTATAGGCAAGCTGCTTTCTAAGGCAGAGTTACAGGCTAATTCAGGTTTGGTGTGAAATGTCTCTGCCCGTTGGCCACCTGCTGAATCCTCAATTCCAAGTGCAACCAGACCTAAGCTTGTTTGTAGCACCATAGCTTTTATCAATGATATCAGGTTGATAGGCAAAGTAGAATTTACAATGCGATCTAGCTGTGATGCCAATGTAACTGGTTATTGGCAAACAGATTAAAATTTACCAAACTTTTATGATCACTTAAGACCATTCCCAAAGCCCTTTGTCTTGTCTTGAAAAGATATATACTTCCTTTAGGGAGGCTGTGGCTCTACAACTTCTAAAATTCTCTTTGACGTTATTTTCAGAACTGTGGCTTGATCATTCAAATAGACTTACAACTGTATCCTTGGAGGATAGATCTGAATTTTAGAAAGAGCCAAGGGTTATCCAGGGCTAAACCTGATGATTTAGGAGGGGGATCAAGTTTGGCAATATCAATATATGTCAAAATGAGGTGTGACTTTTAATTAGTAAGGCGAATTTTATTGTATGGCTTATACATATGGTCTTAAGGCAATTTCAAAACTTTTCTTTTTAATAATGCCTGTGTTGTAGCAATATGAATGTTTGAATTCTGGAATGTTTGCTTTAAAATAATAATTTATTACTACTATTACAGTCTGTATGTGACCCTGATGAGAGCTAGCATATAGAAGGAGATCAGAAACCCTTTTCTTTGCGGTTAATCACAAAGAACTCAGAATTCCTAATGCTTAACTCTGATACTCTTCACTTACCAAGACTATTAGTAAAGGCCCCACATTTTCCTTACTTTTCCATCTTTAAAAGAAAAACTACTAACCAGCTTTAAATGTTCTTCTGTTATTCCTTTTCATTATCCCAATATTTATGGTTCATCTTTTTCAACAAAGGCCAAAAGACCCACATCTAAAACCCAGCTGAGATTTAGTTCTCTCTCATTGCTTTCAAATTTAAGCATCCAAGGCTTATATAGTGACCCCAGAATTTTGGAGAATTCAGTTTTCAGAACTCAGCTCATGTACAGATTCCAACTTGTTCTCCAAGATGGCGGCTCCAACAGCAGCCAACACATCCATACACCAGCAAACTGAGAAAGCAAAGAAGGAAGAGAAATCTTTCCTTTTCTTTCATGATCACAGCTTGGAAGTTGCATACACTACTCTATTACTTCTGCTTAAATTCTCCTGGCCAGAATGAAACCAAAAGCAAGGTTGGAAAATAAAGTTTAACTTCGGATCATGTGTCCAGTCAACACTTGTGATTTTGTAACTCCAGTGAGAAAAAAAGAATAAATATCTTGGAAAACAAGCAGTCTCTGACTCACATCTTTGACAAAGTTTTATTTAATGTGATTGACGATTTTAGCTATGCCTGCTTCCCAAGTGGAGCTAGTGGTAAAGAACCCACCTGTCAATGCAGGAGACATAAGAGACGCAGGTTCAATCCCTGGGTTGGGAAGATCCCCTGGACAAGGAAATGACAACCCACTCCAATATTCTTACCTGGAGAATTCCATGGACAATTCTATGGAATTGAATTCCACAGGAGACTGGTAGGCGACAGTCCATAGGGTTGCATAGACTTGGACAGGGCTGAAGCAACTTAGCACTCACGTAAAGAATTAGGAGACAGGAGATGGGGATAAGAAAGCAGCCAAAAGCCGAGTCATGATTTGACAAGAACAAAGCGCATGGGGCTCTGACTGAGGTCAGGCGGGAGAGGACAGCAAGGATGGATTTGTGAAATGGCTACTTTTGTCAGGAGATCCCACAGCTAGTTAGACGGAACTTCACACTGTCTGTTGGGACTGGCACTGTCTACTGGTGTTTAGATGCTAAAGGAAAAACAATGCTAAGAAGTGAGAGAACACAGGGATGTCAAGGCATAAGCCAGTCCCTTACTGAAGTGAAGTAAAGTGAAGGTTGCTCAGTCATGTCCGACTCTTTGCGACCCCAAGACTATGCAGTCCATGGAATTCTCCAGGCCAGAATACTGGAGTGGGTAGCTGTTCCCTTCTCCAGGGGATTTTCCCAATCCAGGGATCAAACCTAAGTCTCCCGAATTGCAGGCAGATTCTTTACCAGCTGGGCCACAAAGGAAGCCCTATTACCTGAGAATATTTGCAGTTCTGAAATACCCACCTTTCCTTCATCAGAGCAGAAGCCCATTCTGACATGCTTGCTTCCTAACAAATGGTACCAGCCCAGAAAGGGGGTGTATTAGGTGGAGACTAATTTAAGAGCATGTGCAGGGACTAGGAAACACTTTGGAAGAAATCGTTAAACTCCCTGTAGGACTTATTCGCCAAGTACTTTGGAGCTGGCCCTCTAATCACCCTACAAAGTGAAAAAAGCACTTGATAAACCTAAGATCAAGAGACTCCACGGCATCTGGCCCCATCACCACATCTGTGGATTGATGTCTCAACTCAGGAAATACCACTTGGCTGTAAGGCAAGATATTCTCCTCTGCCATCAATACCTCAGTGCCTGTGAGAATATCTCCCACATTGCTGTGGTTCTCCAAGCCCAAATGGACGCAGCAGCCTGAAAACTCTCCTCAGTGTGCACTTGTTGACAATCAGTGTTCTCTCTGCTTTAGAGCACCCTTACAAGAAGACGCCGACACTACAAAATTAAAATCAGGAGAGAGATTCCTCGATTGTACTATTGGCAAGTACAGCGGAAGCATGAGAGAAGAATCAGTCAAAGTTGGTGAAGAAATATGGAAGATCCACTTTTCTGCAAATACTGCTGAAAAATCAACTGATGGGAGGATTTTCTAGAAGTTTGCAATTAAAAACCTCAGTTTTGCAGAAAATCAACTGGTTGTGAACTGATGGCAAGGTGTCAAGACCATCCATGATTCCCCAACTCCTGGTGAGGGAGAAATTTCTTTCTTATTAATTTATTTACTCTATCTTCATTTCCGGCTGTGCTGGATCTGCGTTGCTGTTCAGGCTTTTCTCTAGCTGCAGTGAGCAGGGGCCGCTTTCTAGTTGCAGTGTTTGGGCTTCTCATTGCAGTGGCTTCTCTTGCTGTGGAGCACAGGCTCTAAGGCGCACCAGCTTCAGTAACTGCAGCTCCCAGGCTCTAGGGCACAGGCTCAATAGTTGTGGTGCACAGGATCCTCCCAGACCAGGGATCTAACCCACATCTCCTCTGCTGGCAGGCGGATTCTTTACCACTGAGCCACCAGGGAAGCCCCAAGGAGAAATTTCAAAAGAGGAGGAGAAAACAACAAAAAGACCATTTTAACAATGCTGGGGAAGATAGGGAGTCACCAGTGACTCAGAAGACCAGAGAGGTTTAGGAATTCTGAAACGACACAGAGCAGGTAGAATCAGATCTGACATACAGAAACAACAACCACCACCAAAGGAGAAAGCCACAGCACAGAATATACACAGAGGGAGCCTCATTCAGGAGACGAAGCAGTTCAGAAGGACTCTGAGCCAAGGGCCACGAGAAGCAGGAGATCCAGAGTTGTCTAAGGAGGCATGTGCTTTCACAGCTGCATTCGGGGCAATTTCTCCTCCAGCTTCCCCTTGTGTGCTCATCAGAAGGTAGCCGTGGTAACTGTGTCAGGGACAGAAATACAACACAAAGTCCCAAATGCAGTAGCCCCAGGAGACACTACCATCATCGCCCCTCCTGGCAACGCTGGGGGTGGAGGTTAAAGGATGCGGGGTTTCTTTTTGAGGGGTGATGAAAATGTTACACCTACAACTGTGGGCAAGAATCCCTTAGAAGAAATGGAGTAGCCATCATAGTCAACAAGAGTCCAAAATGCTGTACTTGGATGCAGTCTCATAAATGACAGAATGATCTCTGTTCATTTCCAAGACAAACCATTCAATACCACAGTAATCCAAGGCTATGCCCTGACCAGTAATGCGGAAGAAGTAGAAGTTGAACAGTTCTATGAAGACCTACAAGACCTTCTAGAACTAACACTCAAAAAGATGTCCTTTCCATTATAGGGGACTTGAATGCAAAAATAGGGAGTCAAGAAATACCTAGAGTAACAGGCAAATTTGGCCTTGGAATACAGAATGAAGCAGGGCCAAAGCTAACAGAGCTTTGCCAAGAGAATGCACTGGTCATAGCAAATATCCTCTTCCAACAACACAAGAGAAGACTCAACACATGGAAATCACCAGATGGTCAATACTGAAATCAGACTGATTATATTCTTTGCAGCCAAAGATGGAGAAGCTCTATACAGTTAGCAAAAACAAGACTGGGAGCTGACTGTGGCTCAGATTATAAACTCCTTATTGCCGAATTCAGACTTAAATTGCAGAAAGTAGGGAAAATCACTAGACCATTCAGGTATGACCTAAATCAAATCCTTTATGATTATACAATAGAAGTGACAAATAAATTCAAGGGATTAGATCTGATAGAGTGCCTGAAGAATTATGGGTGGAGGTTCATGACATTGTATAGGAGGCAGTGATCAAGACCATCCTCAAGAAAAAGAAATGCACAAAGGCAAAATGTTTGTCTAAGGAGGCCTTACAAATAGCTGAGAAAAGAAGAGAAGCAAAAGGGAAAGGAGAAAAGGAGAGATACATCCATTTGAATGCAGAATTCCAAAGAATAGCTTGGAGAGATAAGAAAGCTTTCCTTGGTGATCAATGCAAAGAAATAGAGGAAAACAATAGAATGGGAAAGACTAGAGATCTCTTCAAGAAAATTAGAGATACCAAGGGAACATTTCATGCAAAGATGGGCTCAAAAAAGAACAGAAATTGTATGGACCTAACAGAAGCAGACGATATTAAGAAGTGGCAAGAATACACAAAAGAACTATACAAAACAGATCTTCATGACCCAGATAATCACGATGGTGTGATCACTCATCTAGAGCCAGATATCCTGGAATGTGAAGTCAAGTGAGTCTTAGGAAGCATCACTATGAACAAAGCTAGTGGAGGTGATGGAATGCCAGTTGAGCTATTTCAAATCCTGAAAGATGGTGCTCTGAAAGTGCTGCACTCAATATGCCAGCAAATTGGGAAAACTCAGCAGTGGCCACAGGACTGGAAAAGGTCAGTTTTCATTCCAGTCCCAAAGAAAGGCAATGCCAAAGAATGCTCAGACTACCACACAATTGCACTCATCTCACACGCTGGCAAAATAATGCTCAAAATTCTCCAAGCCAGGTTTCGACAGTACGTGAACTGTGAACTCCCAGATGTTCAAGCTGGTTTTAGAAAAGGCAGAGGAACCAGAGATCAAATTGTCAACATCCGCTGGATCATCAAAAATGCGAGAGAGTTCCAGAAAAACATCTACTTCTGCTTTATTGACTATGCCGAAGCCTTTGACTGTGTGGATCACAATGAACTGTGGAAAAGTCTGAAAGAGAAGGAAATACCAGACCGCCTGACCTGCCTCCTGAGAAATCTGTATGCAGGTCAGGAAGCAACACTTAGAATGGCACAAGGAACAACAGACTGGTTCCAAACCAGGAAAGGAATAAGTCAAGGCTGTATATTGTGACCATGCTTATTAAACTTCTATGCAGAGTACATCATGAGAAATGCTGGACTGGATGAAGCATGAGCTGGCATCAAGATTGCCGGGAGAAATATCAATAAGCTCAGATATGCAGATGATACCACCCTAATGGCAGAAAGTAAAGAGGAACAAAAGAGCCTCTTGAAAGTGAAAAAGGAAAGTGACAAAGTTGGCTTAAAGTTCAACATTCAGAAAACTAAGACCATGGCATCTTGTCCCAATACTTCATGGTAAATAGATGGGGAAACAATGGAAACAGAGAGAGACTTTATTTGGTGCGGGGGGGGGGCGGGGGGGGGGCAGGCTCCAAAATCACTGCAGATGGTACTGCAGCCATGAAATTAAGAGATCCATGCTCCTTGGAAGAAAACTTATGACCAACCTAGATGGCATATGAAAAAGCAGAGACATTACTTTGCCAACAAAGGTCCATCTAGTCAAAGCTTTGGTTTTTCCAGGAGTCACATATGGATGAGAGAGCTGGACTATGAAGAAAGCTGAGCTCCAAAGAATTGATGCTTTTGAACTGTGGTGTTGGAGAAGACTCTTGAGAGTCCCTTGGACTGCAAGGAGATCCAACCAGTCCATCTTAAAGGAAATCAGTCCTGAATATTCACTGGAAGGACGGATGCTGAAGCTGAAACTCCAATACTTTGGCTACCTGATGTGAAGAACTGTCTCATTTGAAAAGACTCTGATGCTGGGAATGATTGAAGGTGGGAGGAGAAGGGGACAACAGAGGATGAGATGGTTGGATGGCATCACAAACTCAATGGATATGAGTTTGAGCAAGCTCTGGGAATTGGTGAGGGACAGGAAAGCCTGGCATGCTGCAGTCCATGGGGTTGCAAAGAGTCAGACATGAATGAGCGGGTGAACTGAACTGAACTGGAAATGTTCTGAAGTTGATGGTGATATGGCTGCAAAACTCCATGAATATACTAGAAGCCACTGGAGTGATCACTTTGAATCCGAGTATGGTGTGGTGTGTGAATTTGATCTTGTTAAAGCTGTGACCCCATAAACTGCAACCCGCCAAGCTCTTCTGTCCATGGGATTTTTCAGTTAAGAGTACTGGAGTGGGTTGTCATTTCCTCCTTCAGGGGATATTCCTGACCCAGGGAATGAACCTGCATCTCCTGCTTCTCCTGCACTGCAGGCAGATTCTTTCCCCAGTGAGCCATCGGGGCAGCACCTAAGACTGAGATATGCAGATGACACCACCCTAATGGCAGAAAGTAAAGAGGAACAAAAGGGCCTCTTGAAAGTGAAAGAGGAAAGTGACAAAGTTGGCTTAAAGTTCAACATTCAGAAAACTAAGACCACGGCATCTTCCTGATGCCATGACTAAGACTGAGATAAAGCTGTTACAGAGAAGGAAGGAAGGAAGAAATGGAGAAAAAAGGAAGAAAGGAAGGAGGGAGGGTGAGAGGGAGGAGATCCTGAGTAAACTAGTGAGGAAAAAAGCTTCCTAATCTAATAAAGAGTAACCGTCAGAAAACTATACAAAATATCAAATGAAGTTTCCTCTAAAATCACATTAAAATTAGAATATCTGCTCTCACGGCCACCAGCTGCAAATCAGTGTACTGTCACATCAACGCATTTGCAGAAGGAAAGACAGAGATTGAAATATTGGGGAAGAGAGGAAAAATAGCTTTCCCTAATTTCAAATGATAATATTATCTATTTAGCATATTTAGAAGAATCTGCCCCCAACTAGTAAGTCCATAAAAGGGCTCAGCAGAGCAGATGGATACACTGTCAACAGACAACAATTCTACACAGCAGTATCTACTTGCTAGAAAACCTTTTAGGGAAGAAACATTTTATTTACCACAACCACAGGGAACATAAAATACCTAAAAGTAAGGCCTAACACCCAGATGCATAAAGCTATAAAATAGCACCAAAAACATAAAAGATGAATTAAATAAATGGAGAAATAGGTCATTTATTGCACAAGAGCATTTTGTATTGGGAAGATTTAAGTGCTGCCCAAATTAATACACAAATTCAAATCATTCTTATGTAAACCACAGTGGAACTTGATGGAATGTAACAAGCAAAATCTAAAGTTCAGGAGGAAGAGAAAATGGTCAAGAATAGCCGAGGAAAGCAGAACAGCAGGGAGGCGTGCCCTGTGGTGGGTTAGCATCGGGGGATGCCGGTGCATTACTTTGCTTTAGTGTTTGGGTCTTTCAGAAAAAAGAATGTATTCATGTATTAATTGTAATAGATACTGGTACTTTTCTTTTCCAAAATATTTATCTGGAGTTATTTTATATTGATGCACACGTGCATGCTAAGTTGCTTCAGTTGTGTCGACTGTTTGTAACCCTATGGACTATAGCCTGTCAGACTCCTCTGTCCACCGGATTCTTTAGGCAAGAATACTGGAGTGGGCTTCTGAGCCCTTCTCCAGGGGATCTTCCTGACCCAGGGATCGAACCCGCATCTCTTATGTCTCTACATTGCAGGCGGGTTCTTTTACCACTAGTGCCACCTGGGAAATCTGTATTTGATATTGATAGTGACTTATTAACTTCTGAGCTGCATTTTATAGACAATGCATTACTAAATATTTGTGTTGGGGAAAAAAAGAAAAGGAAAAGCACCAGGTCATCTTTATGGAAGAAGACATGGGTAAAAGTCAAGATGAACTGCGGATTCCTTCAGGAAAGCCAATGTGTAGGGACTCCCCTGGTGATCTGGGGGTTAGGACTCTGAACTTCCATTGCAGGAGGCATAGGTTCAATCCTTAGTTGGGGAACTCAGATCACACATGCCACAAGGCCAAAAGAAAAAGAAAGAAAACCAATGTGTGACTTTTTCTGTTACCTCCACTGAAGTCCAAAGAAGTCACCCTGGCGTTGTTTGGAATGGTCTCTATCATCACCACCATGTGTGAAGCTCATTGCCCATTTGTTTCTTCATAATAGATTGAAGTCATACCTTTATAAAACTGGATGCTTCTGGCCAAAAGTCTTATCAAATTCCCCTGCCTCCACCCCCCAGATGCCAACAGGTGCCAACCACAGAGGTGACTTTCCCTAAGAAGGCTATTTTATTGGAAACAGATGCCCAGAAAGAACCAAAGAGAAAAATCGATCTTGGTTTCTGGAAAGACTACCTTTTGTTACACAGTCACAAGAAACTCAGTGTAAATAAGCGATAAATCCAAGTCTGCACTTCCCCGGGCAATATCTTCAGTCCTCTCACACTTGGCTGCAACGATTTTAATTATTTGTTTACATGGACCCAGGCTCATGCTTATCAAATTGTAGACACTCCATAAATATTCGTTGAAGAGACGAAGAAAAAAGAAATGAGGCAGAGTTCCCACCATTACAAGACAGCAGAGCTGAACTGTTATCTCATCACTCCATTTGTACTGCTTTTCAGCCTATCACTGGAAGATGGGGTTCTGTTTAAATTCATTCAGGACCCCTCAAACCGTGATGCCTGGCTGCCCTGCCCCGGTCACCATCCTGAGACTTGACAAAAGCCAGAGGGTCCGTTATCTCTGAACCTCTGTTTGCTTCCAGCTACATGGAGGTGTCTTCACTCGGGAGGCAGAGCACCCTCCACTCAGACACAAGACTCAGGGTCCTCTTTGCGAGCCTCAGTTAACGTGTGCCTGGTAACATTCCGATGTCTCATTAACTTAGTTGCAGTTTCCTTTCCTTAACTAGGCTCCAGATATCCCATTTCTGTTACAAGTAACCTCTGGTCCGGGGTGGTCCTCACTCTGAAACTGGGCTCCTTGGCTCCCAGACTTGTTTACATGGGTTCCCCTTCAACCGCTTCATCGCCACGCTTGTGAATCACCCTGGCCCTCGGGATGCTAACCAGGTTAACATGCCACGGACAAATTTCTTTAGAAGTAAGCCCCAGCCTTTCAGTCTAAAATTGTTTCCAGTTTCCCATTAAAATGCCTTTTAAAGCAGGGGAAAGCAGGAAAGCCAAGGTACTATAAACCCAAATTGACAAGCAACAGAATATAAGGCCTGAGGAGGCATCTATACTAAATAATGAGGCAAGTGGGTCTGGAAAATTCTATTCACACGATTCCTTTCATCAGATCTCTCCTCTCCAGCTTCTTATCATCTCTCCAGAAAATAGTACCTTCAAAGCTGCCACCTCCCTTAAAAGAGGGCCTCATTCGTTCCTTATCTAATAAACAACACAGATGACAAAATAAACTGGTTTGTTTAGAAGAGTGTGCACAGATATTATTGTTATTATGTTACAAATGACTGACTCTCAGCTATTTATTTCCATTCAGATGAATGGGCATCTGAGTTGTCATTTTCAAATGAAAAAGTACTTCCAGATGTCCGCAACCTCTTAGACCTTAAGAGCCCTCCGTGGGACAGAATAATTCCTGGCAGCCCTGAGGCACAGTCAGAGAAGGAGGGAAAGAGGAAACAGCAAAGCATAAGGAAGAGAAAACTGGACATCATCCTCCTACCCAAATCCCACCGGAGGACCCGAATGTGCTTGGAAATTCCAAAGCCTCTGTCTGGTGTAACAAGGTCTGCGAGCAATTAGACCCTGTGTTTCCCTAACCTGCCTTGGCCCAGGGACCTCTTTTCCTACGACCCCATGGACTACAGTGTGCCAGGCTTCCCTGTCCCTCACTGTCTCCCACCCCGGTCACATTAACCTCTCTTCTCACTGTTCCTACAGCAGGCCCCTGCTGCTCTTGCCCCAGGGCCTTTGCACCAGCCACTAACTGCCAGGAACACTTCCCTCCCCACCTGTCCAAGAGACATTTTGTCTGTTTGTTTTAATTTTTATTGGAGAATAGTTGATTTACAATGTTGTGTTAGCTTCAGGTATTGTTCAGTCGCTCAGTCATGTCCAACTCTTTGCAGCCCCATGGACTGCAGCACACCAGGCTTCCTTGTTCTTCACTATATCCTGGAACCTACTCAAATTCATGTTCATTGAGTTGATGATGCCATCCAACCACCTCATCCTCTACGTTTCCTTCTCCTCCTGCACTCAATCTTTCGCAGCATCAGGGTCTTTTCCAGTGAGTCAACTCTTTGCATCAGCTGGCCAAAAGTACTGGAGCTTCAGCTTCAGCAACAGTCCTTTCAATGAATATTCAGGATTGATTTACTTTAGGACTGATTGGTTTGATCTCCTTGTTGTCCAAGGGACTCTTAAGAGTCTTCTCCAACACCACAGTTTGAAAGCATCAATTCTTTGGCCCTCAGCCTTCTTTATGGTCCAACTTTCACATCCATACATGACTCCTGCAAAAAAAGTAGCTTTGACTAGTTGAACCTTTGTCTCCAAAGTGATACTTATACCCACTGTTTTTTTCAGACTCTTTCCCCACATAGGCGTTTTTTAAATTAAGTACTTTAGTTTTAAAAACTAGTCATAATATGATTTCAGCTGGTAGTCAGATCCATTTTTCCCTTGAAATATTGGAAGATCTGGCAATGGCAGTCACTTCTGACATGTCAGCTCAGGCCTGTGGCTGAGTAGCAGCCACTTGCTGCCCTACTGTGTGCTGTCCAGTCTCCCACGGTCCCCACCCCTCTCTCCAGCTTCCTCTCACGCTGCTTCACGTCACAGTTGTAACCAGCTAAGGATCATGCTCTGTGTTGAAGATCCGAGGTTGGTTGAGCTCACATACACAGAAACTGTGGATACAGAGGGCAGAGTATAGGACCTGAGTGTGTGCAGATTTGGTACCAGAGGCAGGCCCTGGAACCAGCCCCCTGAGGATACAGTGATGAGTGTGTTGCATAAATACAGTTGGTGTATATGTCATAAATGCACGGCTCAGTTTAGTTTCACAAACTGAAAACCCTCATGCTAATGCACCAGATCAAGAAGCAGAGTTCTCCAGAATCCCAGTGTTCTCATTTGAGACCCCTCCCAGTTATCACCCCCTCCCAGGGGACAAGCTCTATTTCTTTCATAAAAATTTTATTTATTTACCTACTGGAGTGGATTGCTATTTCCTTCTCCAGGGGATCTTCCCAACCCAGGGATCAAACCCAGGTGTCCCGCATTCCAGACAGACGCTTTAACCTCTGAGCCACCAGGGAAGCCCTCATTTATTTAGGGCTGCACTGGATCTTCACTGCTGCCAATGGGCTTCTCCCTCGTTGCAGTGAGCAGGGGCTACTCTGTAGTTGCGGAGCACAGGCTCCAGGCTCACAGGCTTCAGTAGTTTCAGTTCTCGGGCTCAAGAGCACAGGCTCCACAGTTGCGGAGCACAGGCTTAGCTGCTCCGAGTCATGTGGGATCGTTTCAGATCGAGCCCACATCTCTTGCATTGGCAGGCAGATTCTTTACCACTGAGCCACAAGGGAAGCCATATCCTGAGTTCTTGTGCCTGGATTCTTTCTGCCTCTTTTGTGCTTTATGTAGATGGAACACTCAGCATGTCTGCTTTTGAGTCTGGCTTATTTCACTAACATGATGTTTGCGAGATTTGGCCATTTGTCAATGGTCCAATCTCATTGCTCTATAGTATCCTGTTGTATAAATATCGCACAATTTCTAGATCCATTCCATGGTAGGCAGACTTTGCTATTGCTATTAATACATTTTGACTATTACCAATAACGTTGCTACAAACCTTTTAGCATGTATGTTTTGGTGACCCTGTGTCTGCATTCCTGTTGAGTGTGTTCTTCTGGATCCAATTACTAAGTTATAGACTCTGTGCTTCAGTTGAGACTATCAAACACTTTACAAAGCCATTGTATCAAATTACCCTTCAAGTAGCTGTGTTGCTGCCTGTTCTCACCAACACTTGGCATTGTCGGTCGTTTTGGTTTTAGCAACCCTGGAGGGGGTGCTATGACCATAACACATAATAATTTTTATTTGCATTTCCCTTTAGACTAATGAGGAGAAGCATCTTTTATATACTTCAGTTCGGTTCAGTCGCTCAGTCCTGTCCAACTCTTTGCGACCCCATGAATCGCAGCACACCAGGCCTCCCTGTCCATTACCAACTCCTGGAGTTCACTCAGACTCACGTCCATCGAGTCAGTGATGCCATCCAGCCATCTCATCCTCGGTCGTCCCCTTCTTCTCCTGCCCCCAATCCCTCCCAGCATCAAAGTCTTTTCCAATGAGTCAACTCTTCACATGAGGTGGCCAGAGTACTGGAGTTTCAGCTTTCCCATCATTCCTTCCAAAGAAATCCCAGGGTTGATCTCCTTCAGAATGGACTGGTTGGATCTCCTTGCAGTCCAAGGGACTCTCAAGAGTCTTCTCCAACATCACAGTTCAAAAGCATCAATTCTTTGGCGCTTAGCCTTCTTCACTATCCAACTCTCACATCCATACATGACCACAGGAAAAACCATAGCCTTGACTAGACAGACCTTAGTCAGCAAAATAATGTCTCTGCTTTTGAATATGCTACCTAGGCTGATCATAACTTTTCTTCCAAGGAGTAAGCGTCTTTTAATTTATATACTTAGTGGACATTTAAATATTCTCTCTTATCAACTGTCTGACCAAGTCTTTTGCCCATATTTAAACTGGGTTTTCTTTTCTTGATGATTTGTAGAACTTATTCTTTTAATGGCCAAAAGTCGTTCATTGGGTGGACAAATAGGGCCAGGGATGACAAATAGAGAGAATTTTCTCGCCCTCTGTTAGTTGCCTTCTCATTATTTTTTGGTTTCTTTTATTAAGTTCTAATTTTTAAAATAGTTCTATTTTTTTTCCTTCAGGGCTAGTACTTGTTGTATTCTGGTAAAATAAGTATGTTTTTCTATACCAGGGTCATGAAGGTGTTCTCTTGAGCTGCCCTTTCCTCAAAGCATTATTGGTTTACCTTTCACGCTATCTGCAGTCCATCTGGAACTGATTTTGTGTATGGTGTGAGTTAGGGGTCAGGATCGTTTTCTTTTTCCATACAGTTACTCAATTGACCCAGCACCATATTTTGAAAGACCGCCTTTCCTCACCATTATTTTTTAATTTTCCTTCTGCTGACTCATGTTGAATTTGTGGTCAGGCATACAGTACAGGTGCTTTTCATGTGGAGCACATTAAACCAGATCTCTGCCATCCTGTGTATATTGCACAGGTGTTTTATATTTGTGTTTGTTTGTTTTACCTAAACAGGGAGTTTGATGTTTATTCCTAACAAATCTCCATTTATTCCTTTCAACCTATTATTTTTGCTGACCAGAAAACATAAAATTTCATGTCACCATCCAATATATTTGCTATGCCCAACAGGTTTCATAAGCAGACTTTTTTTTTTTCAACCAAAATGCTTAAAATACTGAAGAGGACAAGGCCTTACCTTGTCCCCATATTAGCCACTAAGGAATGTTCTCTAGGTAAGCACTGACTAATTCAGTAATAGTTTGGCAATATAGATGATTAACCAATTGCATGCTCAGTCGTTCAGTTGCATCCAACTCTTTGTGACCTCATGGACTGAAACCCACAAGGCTCCTCTGTCCATGGCATTTTCCAGGCAAGAATACTGGGATGGATAGCCATTTTCTGCTCCAGGGAATCTTCCTGACCCTGGATCTAACCTGCATCTCTTGTCACCTGCGACGGCAGGCAGATTCTTTACCACTGTGCCACCTGGGGAGGCCCCGGTCAATTGCTTAGCTGCATATTTTCTGGCATGCTTACTTCTTGCCCTGTCTTCTACATCATCTCCATGGCCATCTGAGCCTAGACCTACTTTAGATCACCAATACACTTCCTCCTAGTAAGGGCTTAAAATTCAAAACAGCATCCAGCTAGCCATGTACAGTGCAGTAATATTAATATCTTTCTCATGATCCAGAAAGCAAATCTTCCCAAGGAGTTTAAACCATGCTGGCTTTTACAGAAATAGAGTCCAACAAACTCCTAGCCAATGATAGCACGCAGGATGCCTACCCTAATACACAGCAGACAGACCCTTGTCGGACAAGTGCTCACCAACCTCGTCCCCTTCCTGTGGTGAGTCAGCATTCTTTGGGAGACCCTTTTGGGGAACATTTACTTCCCTCAGCCCATGTGCTCTGGGTGGAGTTGACTCCAACTCTACTTTTCAAGTGCAGAATACATTATTTTGACCAGGGCCAGTTGGCAAATTTTTTTCTCCAGAGGGCCAGATAGTAAATATTTTAGGATTTTCAGGCCATAAAGTCTCCGATGCAACCATTTAAACCTTCCACCGCAGCACAGAACAGCCACAGCCTTGCCATAAACAAACGAGCACAGCTGGGTTCCAAAAAAACTTTATTTGCGAAAATGGCACTACTTGCCAACCCCAGACCTAGACCGAAATGCGCTAGTCAGCACATTTGATTCTATCTGACCACGGCAACTGTTTCAAGAGAGGCCAGTCGGAGCCTGTGGAGCTCTATTCTGGGCCTTTGAGGCGCCAGAGAAGCAGGCTTTTTTCCCTTAGGCTGGACACTGTGAAGAGGCAAGACTGGAGATGCTGGAAGATGCCTGGAAATGGAGCCTTCGCAGCAGAAGGAGAGGGAAGATGAGCTAGCGGGCCCGCGTCCTTCAGACCGCGGAGGGGGAGCTGCTCCGCCAGAGCTCTGGCTGCTCTGAGGTCCCTAAGCGAACATGGCAGCAACATGCTGTGCACACACGCAGCCTGCGGTCTTGGAAGGCTTTCAAAGGCAGCCATATGTGCGGCAGCCCTTGGTCCCCACCGGGGAGGCTCCCTCTCGTGCGCTGGGCTTTACTGTATTGCATATGTCAGAGGGGTCCTCCTCGTCAAAGCCAGGCCCCACCCTGGGCGAGCCCTGGACGAGTCTAGGCCGTTCCAGACTGCCCATCCTAGTGGAAGGGTCACCTGCCACCTGAAGCCCTCGCCTTCTGCCTACATGTGTGCTCCTGGAGAAGTTTAGAGCTGGAAAGGGTGACCAAATGGGGCCACACTCCCTTTCTCTCCAGGTCTTGTCCCCAGAACCAGTTCAGAGGCTACAAGCCTTGAAAATCCCTGATGGAAAATAAACGTGAGCAAAGAAAATAGGGAAGTGGGAGGCTGAGGGTCTCTATTATTGACAAGAAAATCAAGATTGCTTTAACCTGCAGATTTCACAGTTGAGAGCTTAAAAATTATTGCATCTTTTTGGAATAAAGAAAAGGTAAACTCCCGAATAGCAGAAACTGCACCTCATGGAGACATCATGAAACGCCTACTAGCTATCACGGTGGCTGGTGCACTGTTCAGTTCAGTTCAGTCACTCAGTCGTGTCTGACTCTTTGCGACTCCATGGACCGCAACATGCCAGGCTTCACTGTCCATCACCAACTCCTGGAGTTTACTCAAACTCATGTCCATAGGGTCCGGGATGCCATCCAACCATCTCATCCTCTGTCATCCCCTTCTCCTCCTGCCTTCAATCTTTCCCAGCATCAGGGTCTTTTCCAATGAGTCAGCTCTTCACAGCAGGTGGCCAAAGTATTGGAGCTTCAGCTTCACACTGCAGGTGCTCAATAAACGTCTCGAGTAATCTCAAGAAGAACATTAGAACTGAAGGCTTTAGTAGGTGGAGGCACATACAAAGCCCTCTTCCTCTCCTTCGCAACTCCTCACAAAGGGAGCGTATGTTTTACACTCACTTAATGTACATCTTTAGCTTGACCTGTTCAAATAGACTCAGCAAAGCTACCCTCAACCCCAAAAGCCAGTAGTCAGCCAGGGATTTAGCAGAACAGTTTTAGGAAGCAGAACTTCCAGAAAAGCCTCCTTCCAGGTTACAAAACAAAGGCACTGAGATTGCAAATCTTCATTTCAATAGAGCAGAGAGCAGACTTTAGGAGTTCCCTTTCCTTGTAGCTGGATTAATGATCTCAAGCTCAACATCTTTTTAAAAATACTACCTTGTACTGGGAAGGGAGAAGACTCTTGAGAGTCCCTTGGACTGCAAGGAGATCCAACCAGTCCATCCTAAAGGAAATCAGTCCTGAATATTCATTGGAAGGACTGATGCTGAAGCTGGAACTCCAATACTTAGGCCACCTGATATGAAGAACTGACTCACTTGAAAAGACCCTGATGCTGGGAAAGATTGAGGGCAGGAGGAGAAGGGGACAACAGAGGATGAGATGGTTGGATGGCATCACTGACTCGATGGACATGAGTTTGAGCAAGCTCCCAGAGTTGGCGATGGACAGAGAAGCCTGGCGTGCTGCAGTCCATAGGGTGGCAAAGAGTTGAACATGACTGAGTGATTGAACTGAACTGAAAAGGAAATTCCATTCCCCAACACCCAGCCCCTGGCCACCATCAGTGTCTTTCTGAATCTATGAGATCCTGTTCTAGATATTTCCTATCTGTGGAATCATACAACATGTTATCTTTGGCTTCTTCCCTTTAGCATAATGTTTTTGAAGTTCAGCCCTGTTGTCACATGGATCAGAACTTCACTCTTTTTATGAGGCTTTCATTATGGACTTCTGAATGAGGACAGGGCATTCTTTCCTTGTGTCTTGTGAGGCCACTGGTCTGAAAGCCCATGAATCTGAACCCCCACTAACATATCCCCTCTCTTCTGAAGTTGAGAAAATGCTAGAAAAAACAACTTCAGGACCTTTGACCTGAGAAATACCCGACACCAGAAATTCCAACTAGAAACAAACAAAAATGCCTACACACCTGTGAAGGAGCCAGGGTGGAGGAACACATGTTTCCATTCAGAGCAAAGCAGATCCGGTTAAGATTCTTGCTCTAAATTCTGACTTTCAACAGTTCCATGTAAGGTCTGAAAAATGGAAGTCTGGTCCAGCATCTGTGCCTATAACACCTCAGAAGCGGAAGACAGAGGCCTCAGAGCAGATGGATAGATCAGCTTGCATGCACGCATCCGTGCTCAGTCACATCCAGCTCTTTGCAACTCCATGGACTATAGCCCTCCAGGCTCCCCTGTCCATGGGATTTCCCAGGCAAGAACACTGGAACGGGTTGTCATTTCTTCCTCCAGGGGATTTTCCTGACCCAGGGATGGAACCTGAGTCTCCTGTGGCTGCTGCATTGCCAGTGCGTTCTTTACCACTGAGCTACTTGGTAAGATTGGCCTGCATCAGCCTTTAAATATCTCCTCATTGCATAGCACCTTAGCTCCTGTGAGAAAAGCAGGCACTGAAGTGGGAGGAATATTTGCAATACATACAATGAGCAAAACATTTATAGCATCCTTCTGTCTCACTCAGGAAAAGGGAGGTACCAGACTTGAAAAAGAAATGAGCAAAATATATGAACAGGCTACTCAAAAAAGAAAAAAACAAAAACAAAAACAAATGGCCCATGGGTGTGGAAAAGCATTCAATGTATTTATAAACAAAGAAGTTTAAATGAAGCACTATTTTTGTCTGTTAACTTGGCAAGATTAAAAAAATTTTAAAGAATAAAAATCCCTAATTGGCAAGTGTACAGATAAGTAGACCTATTTACACACTGCCAGTGGAAGTATAAACTGTGACAGCTTTTCTGGATTCACTTTGACAAGATGTTCCAGATGCCTTGAAAAAGGTATGTACCCTTTATCCCAATGTGCTCTGTGAAATTTATGCCAAGGAAAATATCATGAGGTTCCTCAAACACAGCTGACATCAGTGGAAAATTGCAAACAGCCTAAAGGTTAAAAACAGAAACAAAAACAGAGGACTATTGTAAAAATTATTGTCCTGACACACCCATGTGACAGAGTGCTATACAGTCTCTAAACACTGTGATATTGAAGCTTAGGTACTGACACGTGAAAATGCATGAAAGTGAAGTGAAAGTGTTGGTCGCTCAGTCGTGTCCAACTCTTTGCGACCCCATGGACTGAAGCCCACCAGGCTCCTTTGTCAATGGGATTCTGTAGGCAAGAGTACTGGAGTGGGGTGCCATCTCCTCCTCCAGGGGATCTTCTCAGAGACTGAACCTGTGTCTCCTGCATTGCAGGCAGATTCTTTACTGTCTGGAGCACCAGGAAAGCCCATGCATATAATATAGTAGTAACTCTGTAAGTGAGGTTATGCAAAAATAACTGCATTATGGTCCCATTTAATGCAGTTAAATATAAATATATAAATATTTATGGATATATATATTCTCCAGTGGCTCAGACAGTAATGAATCTGCCTGTAATGCAAGAAACCTGGGCTGGATCCCTGGGTTGAAAAGATCTCCTAGAGAAGGCAATGGCCACCCACTCCAGTATTCTAGCCTGGAGAGGCCCCACAGACAGAGAAGCCTGGTGGGCTACAATCCATGAAGTAGCAAAGAGTTGGAAAAGCCTGAGCAACTAACACTTTCACTTTCATATATCCTTTTGAGAATTATGGGAAGGAAAAAAATGCCTGGATGACCATCTGCTAAAATATCAGTAGTAGTTTTCTGTAGATTACTTTTTCTACGGTAATTATTTTGAATTCTTTTTTTTTTTTAAGTATTTCTGAAATGAATTTTTTATTTATTTTTTTTTACATTTGCATCAATCTTTTTTTTAATAGTTTTTTATTTTTTTAATTTTAAAATCTTTAATTCTTACCTGTGTTCCCAAACATGAATTTTTCTCACTTTCTCAAGAAATAAAGGTGCTTAATAAAAATAATGAAGAAAACAAATTTAAAAAGAGGCTAGATGGAGACCTAACTCTGGTTCAACGATGTCTATGGCCACTGTTTTGGACCTAGAAATATGAGTCCAATCTCAGATTGTGAGTGTCTAAAGACCAGTGCAAGCAGTATTCCCAGGCTGGAATGTGTTCATCTTCCCTGGTAACTCAGATGGTAAAGAATCTGCCTGCAAGTGCAGGAGACATAGGTTCAATTCCTGGGTCGGGAAGGAAGTTCCCCTGGAGAAGGGATAGACTACCCATTCCAGTATTCTTGGGCTTCCCTGGTAGCTCAATTGGTAAAGAATCTGCCTGTAATGCAGGAGACCTGGGTTTGATCCCTAGGTTGGGAAGACCCCCTGGAGGAGAACAACCCATTCAAGTATTCTTGCCTGGAGAATCTCCACGGACCGAGGAGCCTGGTGGGCTACAGTCCATGGAGTATCAAAGAGTCGGACATGACTGAGGGTCTAAGCACAAGCCCATGTCTTTTTCAGACAGAATTTCTCTGGTCCACCCGTTCTATCACCCTTTCTGCCTCCCACCGCAGACTCTTCTCTGAATAAATACTGACACTCACAGAGGGTCAAGGTCAGCACTGATGTGTCCTGCGGGGTCAGCTGTGGATCAGTTCAGCAAGCATCTGTGTGTCTCCAGGAGGCGGGAGGGAATGCACGGTAGGCAGAGGAATGAAAAGGGAAAATGCAGAATTGAACTTTGTGGACTGGGAAGGTTTATAGCGACAGCCCAAGTAATTTGCACACCTGGGAATGTGTTACCCCAGAAGGTAGAGGAGCCCGTGAGATGTGGGAAAGGAAACCTCAAAAGTGCCAGGTGCGTCAAGAGTGGTGCCAGTCTTTATGAAACAGGAAAGGATGGGTAAAGCAGTCGCAGAGGGATGGGAAGGGGTCCATTCATCTTAAGTGTGGACCATTTCCACGGCCAGGGTCAGAGTCTCTACCCGAGGCATCTCCCCACAGCCTGGGTGCCTCTGGAGAAAAGGAACTCGTGATCTTGGGGCACAAAGGGACAGTCATGCAGAGGAAATGCTTCCAGCCTGGCAGTGGGAAGCCTGGAGGAAACAGATGCTGTGATGTGGGCATTCCAGTCTGCATATCCACACACCCCAGCCCCTCAGCGGTACCCTTTGAAGCAAGTGTGCATGCTCAGTCGTGTCCGACTTTGAGACTCCATACCAGGCTCCTCTGTCCAGGGGATTCTCCAGGCAAGAATACTGGAGTGGGTTGCCATTTCCTTCTCCAAGGGATCTTCCCGATCCAGGGATGGAACCCTCATTTCTTGCCTTACTGGCAGGGGGATTTACACTCTTTACCACGAGTGCCACCTGGGACATTGGCAGCTGGTATTAAACCAGCCCAGGGTGCCTCTTCTTTTGGCCTTACTCCATTATTTTGTCCCAAGTATCTCTGAGAATCCCGTGTCCTGAGACTCATTCATGAAATTAGAAGTGTGTGATGTCAGAGTTGGGAAGATGTGACCTGGGGGAAACAGGAGCCACCTGTGGGTCCCCACTGAGTTAGTGGCTGAACTGGTTCTAGGCCCTGCACCTCCAGTTCCCCGCTGGTCCCTCCTTGGCCTTGCTACCCGCTGGGCAGTCCATCACGACCTCATGGACCAGATGCATTAAGAGCACCTGGCAGTTGGTGAGAGATGCAGAATCTTTTCAGTCTTGCGAAATGTGAATTTTCATAAAATTCTGAGTCACACTGAAGTTTGCCAAGTGCTTCTCTGAGGAGCAGTTCTTAACCTTTAGGGAGCACTAGAACCCCCTGGAATGCCTGTTAAAACACAGACAGCTGAGCCCACCCTCAGATTTTCTCTTTTACCTAGTATTTTGGTGGCTCCATGGTAAAGGATCCACCTTAATGCACAAGACACAAGAGTCACAGGTTCGATCCCTGGTTCAGGAAGTGACCCTGGAGTAGGATGTGGCAACCCACTCCAGTATTCTGGCCCGGGAGATCCCACGGACAGAGGAGCCTGGTGGGTCACAGTCCAAGGGGTCACAAGAGTCGGACATGACTGAGCCCACACACACAGAGTGAGGGTAAGGAAGATATTTCTGATTGTATTCTGGGTGGGGCACGTATAACGCTATTCCAGATGATCAGCAAAGAAGCATTCAACTCCTTTTATGCATTAGAAAACAGAGAACGAGAAACACACAAACACACATACACACAAAGCCATTAAATGATTTCCCCAAAGCTATAGCATGAAAAACACACTGAACTCAGCATCAGTGCCCAAAGGACCAAAGGCTTTCAGGGAGAAACCATCCTCAACAGACAAAATCTGGTACTAATTTAACTCCACGCTTGGCCCTTCACAAAATTATAGGCGGTGCCAAAACTTTAAAGCACTCTGACCCAAAAGTGCAGTTTTTAAGTCCATTTCTTCAAGTCCAAAATGCCTCCAAAACATTCAGGACTGATTGGGCATCTGAAAGTGAGTGCATTTCTTTGAAAAGTATCATGATGTGGGGCTCTTTGCCAGGCTGGTCGATAAAATCCAGTTTCACCCACAAGATACTTGAAATACCATTTACCTCTCTGAAAGTGTCTTTTAAGGGAGATTGCATTCAAACTTCTAATTCAAAGCAAGCATGTGACACCAGACTTCCTCATAATTGTTTCACACTGTTTTATTTCTTTTTTTTCATTTTGAGAATGTTTCTTTTTTTTTAAGATTTTTTTTTAAATGTGGACCATTTTTAAAGCCTTTGTTGAATTTGTTATAATATCGCTTCTATTCTATGCTTTGGTTTTTTGGTCGTGAGGCATGTGGGATCTTAGTTCCCCGATCAGGGATTGAACCGACCACCCCTGCACTGGAAGGCAGATTCTTAACCACTGGACCACCAGGGAGGTCCCTCCTCACACTGTCTTCATTGCTTGATTACTTGCCTGTCTTCCTCCCTCAAAGGTGAGAAAGTAGGAGCCATGGGTCTCCTTTTTCATCATTGTATCCCTAATGTGATGCCTGACACATAAAGATACGTAACAAGTGAACAAGTGGCTTCTGTTTCTTGGGCCTGGACTGCTCTTTGATGGGCTGAGTCTTCTGTCCAGTTGTAAAGCCATGCCTCCCTGGACGGTCACTACTATGCTGCTTTGCTCTCTCCTGGATTCCTTGCTCTGTGAGAAGCCAGCTGATGCGCTGGGAGACTGTTCGAGCAGCCCTGTGCAAAGATCCACATGGTGAGGAACTGAGACCCACCAGCCAACAGCCATGGCGCTGAGCCACTGTAGAAGCAACCCCAGCCCCAGTCAAACCTTCAGATAAATGCATCCCCAGCCGACGTTGAAACTACGGCTTCAAGAAAGACAGTGGGTCAGAAACACCCCACTAACACACTCCTTAATTCCTGAATTCTAGCAGACACTGTGTGAGATGATACACATTTATTCTTGTTCGAGTCCACTAAGTTTAGGTATATTTTATTGCATCAGTTTAGTTCAGTCATGTCCAACTCTTTGGGACACCATGGACTGCAGCACACCAGGCTTCCCTGTCCCTCACCTGGAGCCTGCCCAAACTCATGTCCATTGAGTTGGCGATGCCATTCTCTGTCATCCCCGTCTCCTCCTGCCTTCAATCTTTCCCAGCATCAGGGTCTTTTCCAATGAGTCAGCTCTTCACAGCAGATGGCCAAAGTATTGGAGCTTAAGCTTCAGTCCTTCCAATGAATATTCAGGACTGATTTCCTTTAGGAAATTGCATACTCTATTGCATAGCTGTAAATAACTAATATACTTCCTATAAACAAGAAAATGAAACAAACCAGTGCTATCAAATTGTTTGTAGGCTGCTCCTTGATGAAGGCTCTGTACCTAAGATTTGCTATTTCTACGTTACAGGAGATTAACAGGTGTTCAGGTCAAAGACTAGCCTCAGCATTGACTTTTTCTCTTTAAGACAGCTTTGCTAGGAGACTAGATCTTAAAAGTTCTCATTATAAGAAAAAAATTCTAACTCTGTGTCATGATGGATGTTTATTAGACTTGTGGTGAGCATATCTCAATGTATACAAATACTGAATCAGAAAACAATAAGAATTCCTTCCCATGGTGACTTGAAATAGATACTGGGGGTTTTGGGTTCTCATAGATGTTTTCCCTAGGACATATTTGCATTGAAAGAATGCTATGAGAATACTCATAATCGAATGAGACAGATAAAATACATGCAGGTGTGCACACATACACAATATACCACACACACATACACACACACACACAATCACAGCTTCAACTTCAGACTGATCTGTAGGAATAAGCTCTTCAGCAAGGATTTCATTTCAAGGAGGAGCTGTCGCTGACTCATGCTTGTGTTCTCAGAGTCTGAGACAATATTTGGAATACATTTGGCACAATCAAGACGAGAAATAGAGCTGGAATGGGTGTCTCCCTCTGTGGTTCTGTTGTTTAATCCAATCTCCTGCTCCATCTGAAATGGTTTCAGGAACCAGCCAGGAACAAAGTCATAAACTACAGAGTTTCTAGGTCCACTTTGGACAATCCTTAATGAGCGACTCTGGCTTCAGCCCATGGAACCTAATCTCCTCCACTGTCCAAAGAAGGTAGAACCAGATGACACCCGAGGAACCTTCTAGTTCTTATCATGATCATACCAGGTCAGACCCAACATATAAATAACTACGGTTCATCAGAACATCAGACGGCAAACACGACAACCCACACAAAGTGGTCTGCAAAACTGCTCCTTCTGCAAAGCTCCAGAGATTTTTAATGTGTTTTCTTAAGTGTCAGATTTGTTCACTAGAGAGTTGAAAAATATATTTAGTCACATGCCCCAATTAAAAAAAATAAACAGCATTCCTGATCTATTCTTCAGAGCTGTTCTAATCACTGCTAAAAATAAAGCCTTTACCCTGAGCTGCATCCAAGTCATAATAATTAAATACCAAGGAGCAGAAGCTTGAAAGGGCTGAGGTCTGATTTCATTCCAGATGTGCATTTTTCACTGAGTATCAAAGTCACAGAGTTTCTGCGGGGCAGCCAAGGCGGCTCGGTGCCAATCTGAGAATTTTCTTTGACCTACAGAAAGCTAACCTGCTGGACCTGAAATTCTGAGAGAGCTGAGCTCATCTTCCAGGGCTGCCTAATGTTTTAATGACCTCAAATTGACTTTAATCTACCTATGAACATATGTGTAATCACAGCAACATATCAGCCAGGAATAACTTTCATAATATGTCCATCTACTAGCCAGTCACATCAAAGACCAAGGCAATGAGGTATTTCCCGAAGACTAACCTTGTCCTCTGCCTCCTAACTCCCTCCGGTGTAGCATACCTTTCTGAGGTTAATAAGGCTACAAGGCCGTTTTCTGCACTGGCTAGTTTTAGTACAGGCCAATGTGAAAGTGAAAGTCGCTCAGTCGTGTCTGACTCTTTGCTACCTCATGGACTATACAGTCTATGGAATTCTTCCGGTCAGAATACTGGAGTGGGTAGCCTTTCCCTTCTTTAGAGGATCTTCCCAACCCAGGGATCGAACCCAGGTCCCCCGCATTGCAGGCGGATTCTTTACCAACTGAGCCATCAGTACAGGTCAAGGAGGGAAACATTTTCTCTCCCGAGGTGCTTGGAGAAAACCATCTTTGAGGATTATGTACCATTTTTTAAAAAATTCCAAATGTCGGTGAGACAGTGTGTTAAGACAGATGTGTGAAACATTCAACTTGGCTGCCTTGAAAGTCAATGCGTATAAAGCTTAATTCAATAAATATTGATCATTTTCAACATTAAGGGCATGCAAAAGAAGGAGAAAAAGATGAAGGAAACAACAAAGATGAATGGAAGAAGGAAGGGGTAAGAACAAGAGAGTAACAGAGAAACAGGAGTAATGGGCTCAAGTGGGAGAAAAAAGGAAAAAATGTTTTATCTGCCTTACCTCTTCTCCTTAACAAACAACGAGTTCCCTGTGACAATAGTTTAACAGATAGCAATGACAAGATGTACCTAGAAAAGTTCCCAATTCCAGCCCAACCTGATCTTCTCAGCGGAGTCTGCCCAAGGTCACATGAGGTCAATGACAAGAGCCATGCGCTGTGCTTCCTCCCTCCATCCACTCAAACTAAGGGAACTCAGTCATTGTTGAATTATTGAAGGAGCCCCAGATGACGCTTTAAACAATCACACAACAGTCCTGATCCATCTTAAGAAATTTAAAAAAAAATTGGTAAATTTGTTGGAGACAGGTGAAATTTCACCAAGGATGAGTGTTTTCTCAGCCTGCTAGCATAGCTGAGAATCACCAGCCAGTGTTCTTCAAAATCTGTGTAAGCCCAGAGCATCTCGGAAGGCCACCATCTGCTCAGATGTCTCGAGGACAAAGTGTCCCTCCATCACTGCTTCAGGGAAGTCGAGTGTGTGGGCTTGCCATAGCAGGACAGCACGCATGCATTTGTCTTTTCTCTCTATAGATTTTTCTTCCTTCCTACTTCTGACTGGTAGCCAGTGTCATGTTTTGCCTTCACAGGTTTTAGAAAGTGGAAAATCTAGAGCTATGTTTCTTATCGTTGATGAAGCCTAAATTAGTTGATGAGATTAAGCTAGGGGTCTGAAAAGAGTGACGGACACAGGGAGTGCCTTTAGGACAGCAAGAAGGGAGCAAGAGGTGCTGGGTCTTCCTTAGGAAGAGGTGTGTGGCTTCTGTCCGGACCTGGGGCTGGGTCTCTGTGGTTTTCCATAGAGGAGGCCAGAGCTCAGAGGGGACACCTGTGAGGTACAGAAGGACTCTGGCCATAGGACCCACAGGAAACTTGGGGCAGAGACAGTGGACATCTCAGGGGGACTGGTGGTCCCTGAGTCTAGGGGCTTCTCTACACTTTGATGCTATTTCCAACCAGGTATCCAGGGCCACCATGCATACCTGTGTGATCTGTGTCCTGCACAAAGTTGCCTGGCCATGGTGGCAAGAGGTAGCTGGATTCCAGCCTTCACTCATCTCACCAAGCTATGCCCCATGGCACAGGTGTATACCTCCTCCCAGAAGAGCTGCCCTTTCCCAGTATCCACAAAAGTGCCATATGGCCTGGCAGTGCCCCTGCTGGTACCTTAGCCCTGCCTGGGAGACAGCGCATCTCCAAAGACTATGCATCAATTTCCCATCGCTAGAGGACGATGGGGGGCTTCCCTGGTGGATCAGTGGTAAAGAACCCACCTGCCAGGGCAGGAGACACAAGAGATGTGGGTTTGATCCCTGGTTTGGAAAGATCCCCAGGAGAAGAAAATAGCAACCCACTGCAGTATTCTTGCCTGGAAGATTCCATGGACAGAGGAGCCTAGCGGCCACAGTTCATGGAGTCACAAAGAGTCTGACACAACTTAGTGACTGAAACAAAAGCCACAGAGTAGTATGGGAGGTGCTTGCAGCTGGACGTAGGTGCTTAAAGAAAGAAAGCAGTGGCGTACCAGTTGTAGACAGAAATTCATACCCTCTACACTGGACACAGCGGCCAGCCTGTTTCACATCCCAGTCCCAGGCCAGCAAGCCTGTCTGTGTCTCAGAAGTGCGTCATCCAGAGGCCGTGTCCCGGTAGACACACAACAGGAGATGCAGATGCCTCATTAGTTCTCGCTCCCAGGGAGGCAGCCATGGAGACTTATTAGATGTGACTCCACCTGGGTCAATTAGATGCCCTCAGACCCACACTGGAGGCCAGCAGCTGGGATGAGGGTGGAAGACCATCTCCCATGAAAGCAGCGCCGTGTCTGGGAGGCAGTTCTGTGTGTCCTGAGGCACACGGGCAGCCATTCACCCGGGGGATCCACAGCGGATACTGCCCCGCCTCCGCGGCCCAGGACCCCTGGTCTCTGACCCATGCAGATCTCAATCAGCCAGAGTTATTGCACTGTGTCCAGGCTCTGTCTTCCTTCAAAATCCCTAATTGTGTGAAAGCCAACATTCCCTTGAGCCACGGCCCCCACCTCCACGATCGGACCATCCCATCTCCCCCTGCCGACTCCCTCACCTCTCCCAAGTGTGTGTCGCATTTAGTTTCTCTTAATGAACTGTGCCAATCATTAAGGAAATGCTGCTGGAACCTTATTACTCTTGGCGATCTTCCACTCATTAGCCAGCAAGCCAAACAAACATCGCCATTTATCGCTGCTTCCAACCTCCAAGTCCAGCCAGGCACTTCGAGATCCCATCAACTTTCCCATCCACCCCGCTGAGAAAACACAGTCGGGCCAGTGCTCAAGAAACATAAAAAGATGTTAATATTGTACCAATAACCGTGAGCAGAGCTGCACGCCAATGATTATACATCCGTTTCCTGCCTCTGGTCTCTTCCCCAGACCCTCCGTGGAATAAGTAATTAGAAGAAGAAGAGTCAGGTGACCCATAGCCAACAATAGGGATGCATTTGAATTCCCCAGTGGTGAACTCTTTGAAATGTACACACACTGTGTTGTGGTTTTTTTTTTTTTTTTCCAAAGTTTAAGCTTTTTATTTTGCATTGTGGGGGCAGGGGCGGTGCTACCCTGGCAGTTCAGACAGTAAAAAAATCTGCCTGCAATGCAGAAGACCCAGGTTCAATCCCTGGGTCAAGAAGATTCCCTGGAGAAGGGAATGGCTACCCACTCCAGGATTCTTGCCTAGAGAATTCCATGGACAGAGGAACTTGGTGGGCTACAGTCCTTGGGGTCTCAAAGAGTTGGACATGAATGAGCAACTAACACACGTAGTCGATTAACAACACTGGTAATTTCAGGTGGACAGAGAAGGGACTCAGCCATACATATACGTGTATCCATTCTCCCCTAAACTCTGCACCCATCCAGGCTGGCACAAAACATTGAGCTGAGTTTCCTGTGCCCAATACAGTAGGTCCTTGATGGTTACCCATTTTGAAGATAGCAGTGTGTACCTGTCCATCCCAAACTCCTTAAATATTCCTCCCCACCACCCAGCAACCATAAGTTTGTTTTTCTGTGGGTCTTTTTCTGTTTTCTAAGTGAGTTCATTTGTATCATTTCTTTTTAGATTCCACAGAAAAGGAATGTCATAAGATATTTCTCCTTCTCTGTCTGACTTTACACACTGTTTTTGTTGATGTGATTAAATATCCTTTTTGAGTTGTATCTGAGTTTTGGCAGGAGGTTGGGCGTGATCTCAAACTAAGCTGAGATCTTATTACTATGATCCACTTGTACTAATAAAACTTCATCCTTGATGTTGCATGCGGTAACCCCTTGGTAATATCAAGGCAAAGATCCAGGGTGTCACAGGTGTCCCCCCAGGAAGCAGAAGCTAGAGACACCCTAACTGACTACAACACCCAGAAAGAATCCACTCTGATCTGACCCAGGGAAAATAACGTCCAAACTCTCCAATTCCTTTCAGCCTTTGAGGGGGGAAACGCATTTAAAAAGAAAACCTAATTACATTCATCGCCAACAAAGAAAATTTAGATATGAAGAACCAGCTAAGTTTTTCTTCTGCTCTTTCAGCCACTTCTGGTGCTTCTTACAAAACCACATCAGACAAGTGAAACCCCCACTGAATAAGCAGAAGTGAGTTTACATTAGGCCAATGAAAACAGCACACGCCAATTCTGGAAACTCACATGAGGTCACTTTGGCTTCATCCTCTGTCTCTTTATGTAAAGCAAACAAACGCCTTCTTTTGTTTGCTCTGTTCTGTGGCTAGATGCTGCTGGTTGACTGTGTCCAAAGAAAGCTGGTAGGATTAGGAAATGCCCACTCTGCTTCAAACTGCAACCTCAGTCCACTACTGCAGCCCCTACTTACAGAGAGTGTTCCTAGGGTGCAGAAGCCCTTGAGCATCCAAAACCAAGGAGTGTCCGAGAAGGGAAAACTAAGAGGGGCCACGTGCCCAAGACCACGAGTGGAAATAGACACCCAGATGAAAGGCCCTGATGTGGGTCTTCTTCATAAAGGATGCTGAAAACAAGACCAATTGCGCGTGAGGGCAGGGTGTCCCAGGTTTCAAAGCACGTTCTTATTTCATTTGCTCCTCACACAGGCTCTGAGAGGTTGTTTGGGCACGTGTTATGCCCATTTTACAGATGAGAAACTGAGGCTGAGAAAAAGCAGATGACTTGTGTGAAATCCTGGGGCCATTAAAGAAAAACAGAAGCTTTGAATCAAATCCCAGTGCCCTTCCTGCTGTTCCCATGAAGGATGATGGTGGTGGGAAAGACAGGATGCAGTTGTGGGTAAACTCAGCCCTGGGTTCTGATGGAGAAAGGACTGCTCGCTCCTCCCTGGCTTGGGGAGCCCCCCTTGTGACCAGGGCGCTGGAGGGAAGAACACTGTGCTGAGGGCACGTGGGCAGTGGTCCCTGGAGACACCTGGAGGCGGAAAGGCACCAGCCCCACTGGAGTGGCTCACCTTGGATCAAGCACCTCCGGCCGCATGGAACTCGTTATCCTGGGGGCCTGTTTCAGTGGAGAATTAAGAGGTCAGGGAAGGCTTTGAGTAATGATATGGTCAATTGATGCAAATTGGATTATTAAGAAGGGAGCCAGGACTCTGAGGGCTTTTCCCCTTGTGCTTGGGGGTGATGCCGGGAGGAGCGACTCAGACACTAATCCTCAGATGGGCTGATAGGGGCTGAACCAAAGGGGAGTTTTCCGTGCAGACCATTTTTGTGGTTTTGATAAATAATCCCCTGGGAACAATTGAAAACACTTTGGTGCTGGGACAGGGCTGACATCAGTGATAGAATCCTAACGCTTTTTTTTCTTCCATTCCTACTTTTGAGTCTTTGGAATACAGCCTTTGGAATAGATTCATTTACAGCCTTTTGGAATAGATTCATTTCTGACTAATTTAAAAAAGAGAAACAGAATAGTAAGACTTCCATGAGTTACATTTCCAATAGGCTATGCTAACCTCATAGCATGTATGGTTTGCTAAGTTGCTTCAGTCGTGTCTGGCTCGCTGTGATCCCATGGACTGTAGCCCGCCAGGCTCCTCTGTCCATGGGATTCTCCAGGCAAGAATACTGGAGTGGGTTGTCATGCCCTCCTCCAGGGGATCTCCTGAGCCAAGGATTGAATTAGCATCTCTTATGTCTCCTGCACAGGCAATGTGTGGTCTGGATCTTTCTCAAGGTCTTTACTTCAATGTCAGTTTCTTTCTTTCTTTATATATATACACATATATATATATACACATATACATACACAATCTAGTATAAATTTCTTTGTACCAGGGAGATTCTTATGCACTGATTTTTTTTTTAATCAAAGTGCCAATAGGGAAGAAAAAGGTGGAGAGGAGATGTGATAAAGTTGTAGGGACGGAGCAAATAGTTCTCCATACAAGGCAAACAAAACAGGGAAAACCCCAAGGAAAGGGCTCGCCCTGCATTATGTGCCTCGGGGATTAAAGCAAATGGCAAATTTCAATTAACTTGATGGAAAATCATTGTAAAGCAGTGATACTCCAATAAAAAATAATAAAAGAATAAAATGAATATCTACAAGGATATTTTGTATAGCCAATATTTTATAAAAACTATAAATGAAGTATAACCTTTAAAAATTGAACCACTATGTTGTACACTTGAAACTCATATAATACTGTAAATCAACTACAAGTCAATAAAAATAAATAAATAAAAGATATTAAAATCTTTAAAAAGTGAATGGAAAGAAGGACACTGAACAGAAATCTAGGAGAACAGGAATAAAGGGAAGTACTAAGTACCTTAGGGTTTCCCTGGTGGCTCAGCGGTAAAGAATCCGCCTGCAGTGCAGGGGACGTGGGTTCCATCCCTGACTTGGGAAGATCCTCTGGAGGAAATGTCAATCTCCTCCAGTATTCTTGCCTGGAGAATCCCATGCACAGAGGAGCCTGGCAGGCTACAGTCCATAGAGTTGCAAAGAGTCAGACATGACTGAGCAACTATACAACAATCAGAACCTTGGGGAAGAAAAGGATTGAAATCTGAATCATTCCAGTGGGGAACACCAAAACCCAAAGCCAGGCACTCTGTGTATAACTAAGGAAGAAAGTTCAAGAGCAGATTAAAGAAAGTCCTAAAGACTGGGGTCATCGGTCTCTCCCCCAGATGACCAAGCACTCAACCATCAGTAAGTGAATGAGTCCAGACCCTCCAGCCCACCATCTTCCCCATCACAACCTTGTACATTCTTCTTCCCAAATTATCTCCCTATTAAGTATGTCTGACACACACCACGCAGGCTCCCTGGACAGCCACAATCTAAAATAAACAATGGTGAGGAAGGCTCCCGTGATACCGTCCGGTTCTAATCACCATAGGATTTCATGGTCCTTGTTAACTTGCTATCAGCAGCCACTGAGCTGAGTACCGCTTAGTCCAGTTAATCCCTCCCTGGACAGTAGGAAGGTTTCTCAAGTAAAAGCTGTAAATCTTGGCTGCTCCCACGCTGGAAGTCTAGCTCATTAGAGCAGCTAGAGATGCATGGAGCTTATAATGACAGATCGTCCGCCACGCGTCTGACAGTGGGGTCCAGGCACCGTCTAAATACACCCCCAGTTGGGGGAGGAGCGTTTCCCTTCTTAGGATTCCAAGACCCAGAGACGGTCAGGAGAGGCTCCAGGTCAACTCTGCAAAATTTAGACATTCCTAAGGGTTCCGTGGTCCTCCCTCCTTCCCAGTGGAGAAGAACCAAGACACAAGACATGTTTCCCTGATGGGTAAGCAGGTGGAGGCCCAGAAAATGGTTCTGAATCCCCATGGTGGGAGAGGAAGGAATCTCTTGTGATCTGTTGATAGAAGACACAGCTGCTTTGTCACTACTCTCCTTCCCAGGATGTAAACATTGGAGCCGCCTCTCAGCTTCTCCCTCAGCTCTTTCTTCCTTGCTAATACCTGCATATACTTTCCCTATGATATCCAGTGCTCTCCCAACCCTAGCATCCCAGTCTCAGTTCAAATTCTTCACCTCTGATGGGAACTGGTGCCACTGCTTGTTTTTTTTTTTTTTAAGATTTTTTTTAATATGGGCCATTTGTTGTTGTTGATAAGCATTTTTAAAATTTGTTACAATATTGCTTCTGTTTTATGTTTTGGGGTTTTGGGGGGGCCATAAAGCATGTGGGGTCCTAGCTCCCTGACCAGGGCTGGAATGCACATCCCCTGTGTTAGAAGGTCAGGTCTTAAGCACTGGACAGTCAGGGATGTCCCACCATTGCCTTCCCTCTCCCTTCCGCTATCTCTCATCCCATCCTTCATGCTAACCTCTTCCTAAGGCAGAACTTTCTTCCCTTCTCGATTAACCTTGCAAACAGTGGCTCCTCTTCCCCTGCTTCTAAAATCTAATCACTTCGTTCCGGCATCAAAGGCTCTCCATCACCTGGCCCATGCAGATTTCCGCCGTGCAGCCCACAGCACTCCTGCCGATGAACTTTACCGCAGGAGTCCCCTGCACCCACACCAGATTTCCCTGCCTTGTGTCTCTGCCTGGCTTTGCTCTCTCTCTCTGGCTTGTCTGTAGCCCCAGGTCACACAGGATTACTGTGCCCCTGATATATAGTCTGAATTGAGATACACAGGTCCTGAAACATAGTAGGAAAGAAAGAAAACAAAATCTCACTTTTATAACCAAATCAACATGTGCTGTAAGATTTCCAAGACCAAACACACAAAATGCTTTCCCCAGTAGCTCAGCAGAAAAGAATCCACCTGCCAATGCGGGAGACATAGGTTCGATCCCTGGGTCAGGAAGATCCCCTGGAGAAGGAAATGGTAACCCACCAGTATTCTTGCCTGGAGAATCCCCATGGACAGAGGAGCCTGGTGGGCTACAGTCCATGGGGTCATAAAGAGTCAGACATGACTGAGTGACTAACTCACATGTTATATATTATTTTACTTATATATAAAATTGAGAGTGTGAAAGATTTATGTTAAGGAGTCAGCTCATACAACTGTGGGGTGGTCATGTGTGAAATTGGTAGGGCAAGCTGGCCAGCTGGAAATTCAGGTAAGAGTTCACATGGGAGTCGTAGGGAGAATATCTTCTTTGGCAAACCTCAGTCTTTGCTTTTGAGGCCTTCAACTTAGAAGGCCCACCCATATTATAGAGAGAAATGTGTTATACTCAAAGTCTAAAGAGAGGGAAGGAGTTTCCACTTAAAAGCCTCAAGCCCATGGGGGCAGGAGGAGAGATGTGACTTTCAGGACCCACAAGCACACATGACTGGTTGGCATGCATCCCCCCACAAAGCGCTTCCTCACCCCACTGGAGGGCTTCTGCCTCTCTCTCCTGGGGCAGTCCCTCAGAGATCTGGCCAGAGTCCACGTGTGGTCCCATGTTTCTCTGAAACAGCCTGAGGAGATGTGTGTCCATTGCTTGGAGCTATGACCAGCACTTCAACAGAAGCCCCCCCACCACTTCCGCTTCCTGATGCCCACTCGCTGCCTCACACCCGAGCATCCAGTCTTCATACCATCGCCTAGATTTGAGTGTCCTCGAATACAGTTTCCCAAGATTCCTAACATCTTGATCTCTGCTTTGCTGGTCTCAGTATTCTCTCTTCTGGGGAAAAAAAAAAAGCTGTGTGGAAAGGGAAATTAACAGTTGATGAGTTCTAACAACAGAATCAGCATTGGTGCATTTTCAGTTAATCCCAACAGCTTCTGAAACTCAGGGAGACAAAGTAACTCTATTAGTCTGAATTGTTTTCCATGGAAATGATAGAAACCTAACTTAAACTAGGGAAACCCGAAAATGATATGTTGTGTCCATTGCTGAAAAGTCCAAAGATGGAGCTGATAGATCAGGCCATGCTGACCCAGCATTTCAGAGGAAGCCCTGGGAATTTGTGACTTTCTGTTTCTCAACTCTATTTTCCTTTGTGTCGGCTACATTGATAAAAGTGGCAGAAAAGGCCACTGGAGCCCTAAGTTTGCATTGTCCAAACAGCTGGCAGTCCAAGCAAATGGTAATAATAACAATGATGTCTCCTTTCTTAAAAGTTCCTACAAAATCCCTACGGCTGGTTCTTGTTAGGCCAGAGTGGGTCCCATGACTATTTTGGAGAAAGGATAGGGTTAGCCTCCCCAAGACCACATGACTTAAAGATGGGGAAGGATGCTTTCCCCAAACAGAAAATATGTTTTCCCCAAACATATTTTTAAATGTGTTTATCATCCTCCTCTTGTAGGTCTTGTAGAAAAAACTGATGCTTTTTTGTTTGTTTGTTTTGTTTTGTTTTAGGGAGCTAAAATATTACCTTTTTTTTTTTTTTTTTGCTTTGGTTTTTTTTAATTTATTTTTTATTTTTTTACTTTATAATACTGTATTGGTTTTGCCATACATTGACATGAATCCATCACAGGTATACATGAGTTCCCAACGCTGAACCCCCCTCCCACCACCCTCCCCATATCATCTCTCTGGGTCATGTGGCTCCGCTGATAAAGAATGATGCTTTTGAACTGTGGTGCTGGAGAAGACTCTTGGGAGCCCCTTGGACAGCAAGGAGATCAAACCAGTCAATTCTAAAGGAAATCAACCCTGAATATTCATTGGAAGGACTGATGTTGAAGCTGAAGCTCCAATATTTTGCCCATCTGATGTGAAAAGCCGACTCACTGGAACAGACCCTGATGCCGGGAAAGATTGAGGGCAGGAGGAGAAGGGGGTGGCAGAGGATGAGATGGTTGGATGGCATCACTGACTCAATGACCTGAGTTTGAGCAGGCTCTGGGGATTGGTGATGGATAGGGAAGCCTGGCGTGCTGCAGTCCCTGGGGTTGGAAAGAGCTGGACACGACTTAGCAACTGAACAACAGCAAATCATCCTCCTCAAGGCAAAGAGGAAAATTGACTGGGGAGTGGCTCCCATACCAGGGGCCGCAGAAAGGACTGCAGCTAATATTTTAAGACTTTCCATTATACATATGTTTAAAGCACTCAGTTCTTCCATCTGGTCCTTCCATGGGACACATGTTCTTGTGGCTGGGTGGTCACATCTTGGTACCTGCCCATCTCTGTTCTGAAAATCACTACCAGCCATAAACAAAGGATTTTAAAGACTCGCTCTGGAGTGGGGCGAGGCAATGGGGCAAGAAGAATTAGTCTCGTTACAGGACTTAAACTAGAGCATCCAAACTCAAACTTCCTTTATCCCATTTCAAATATTTGCTCTGCAAAACGGCATTCTCTTGTGATGTGACAAGTAGAAAAGTTTTCATGATCAAATAAGGTTTGGAAATTAACACTTTATATCCTCCTTCTTGAAGACTCCCCCAAACTCTGGGAAGTTCTTCAAAGAGGAACCAGTTGAACTCTTTTGATGCAATGTTTACCAAATTGCTCTGTCTTCAAAACACTCTTTATAAGAGACAGATATTAACATCTTCAGAACAAAATGATACATAATGAGAAATACTGATCTGAGGGAGTACCAGTATACCAAGGCCATGGGTTTTTGGATAGTTCAGCAGGTAAAGAATCCACCTGCAATGCGAGAGACACGGGAGACTCGGGTTTGATCTCTGGGCTGGGAAGACCACTTGGAAGAGGAAATGGCAATCCACTGTGGTATTTTTGCCTTAAAAATCCCACGGACAGAGGACCCTGGTGGACCACAGTCTAAATGATTACGGAGTCGGGCACGACTGAGCAACTAAGCATGGCGTGGCATGGATCAAGTTGAGCATATAGAAGAAGCTCTCCAGTAGATTCAAGTCTTTGGGTAACACCTAAGGATTATTGTTTTTGTTCAGTTGCTAGGTTGTGTCTCACTCTTTGTGACTCAATGACCTGCAGCACCCCAGGCCCTCCTGTCCTTCAGCATCTCCCAGATTAATTTTTACCTGATGGTGATGCTGCAAAGGTGTGAGTGACGCAGGAGGAAGGAAAGCAAAGGGAGGGAGGTATTCTCCTGCCTGCTGAGTGTCTGAGAGGCAGCAAAGCAAGGGCGGGAGGAAGGGAATCCCCTTTTTCCCTCCTGGAAAGAGAAAACACAAACACCTGGGTTGTCACCTTGAGAACTACCTTGTCCAAATCTAGACTTCACCCACAACATCAATCACAAAGGCTTATATTTTCACTCATAAAGTCACTCTTCTCTCTATATGTCCATGGGCCCCTAATTAAAACCAGACCCCAAGCTGTATGTAAGCTGTGATGAAAACAGTCCTCACTTACATACAGGATTCTTGGGACCAAGAATAATTCAGGAAACCAAATATGTGTGTGAAGATGAATGAACAAGGATATTCATCGCCTCATTACTTGGAAGGAAGAAAACTGCTCAGCGATATGGAAATAGTTAAATTAATTATAGCATATTTGTATTATATATTGCAGCTCTTTAGAGTTACTGATCCTGCGAAATGTATAGTGGAATGGGAAACTGTCTATAGAAGTATATGCCTTGTAAAAAGCAGGATAAAATGTACACAATACAACTCCAATTTGACAAAAAAAGGGATAATGTTTTTAAATATATATGTCCGTGTGTGTGTGTGTGTGTGTGTGTGTGAGTGTGTACATCTGTATACACACATTTGCTCCTACACATGTCTGTTGGGAAATACTCTTAAAAGGTTAACTGTGTTTTTGTCTCTGTGGTGGGATTGTGGATATATTTATTATTTATACATTTCCTAATCTTCTAAATTTTCTGCAGAAAGTCTCTATCATTTTTATAAATGGAGAAAAAAACCTCATCATAAAAGATATGAAACCCCCGTTCTGCCAGGGATCAGATTCTCTTCTCTCAATATGCGCTGAAAATAACTGGTTTCACCCAAGGATCAAGTGTCTCTGAAATACTCCCACCAGGCTTCCTTCCTGCTCCCCATTCTGCTGCTTGTTTTTGTTCAGTCGCTCAGTCATGTCCAACTCTGCATGCCCATGTGCTGCAGCGTGCCAGGCTTCCCTGTCCTGCCCCATCTTCCAGAGTTTGCTCAAACTCACGTCCATTGAGTTGGTGATGCCACTTCACCATCTCATCCTATGCCACCCACTTCTCCTCCTGCCCTCAACCTTTCCCAGCATCAGGGTGAAAACCCAGATGAAGATAATGGGAGAAACATCACACAGAGCTGCCACGTCAGCTCCTGTTTTCCATCCAGATAATGCTTTGCGGGCCCAGAGGGGAACAGAAGCCATGGACGCCTTCCACTGGCCGTCTCAGTTTTGCACACTGGGCCCCTTTCTGCTCATGTGCCTGGATGGCCAAGATGCCATGTTCATGTTCTTCTCCCGCAGCGTCCACCTGGCACGAGCCACCTGGCTGATGTTACCCGCACGTAACGAGTGACCCCGAGCAGAGTGACCGTGCAGGAGCCCCCGGCAGTGCTGCAGATTTCACGAATATCCTTGGGAAGAAAGGGACTTGCTCTGCGTTCCCTGAGGCCTGTGGGCTTTCAGGAGCGCTGTCTTGAATCTCATCACTTGAAAAGCGTCCTGCAGCTCCCTTCTCCACCCCCAAATCACATGCCAGCTGCTGGCAAATACCCGCGTCCCGAGGAATGGTCTAGTGGTCACCCCCACAGACTTTTCTGGCCTCTTTGATTGATCCCAACTGGTTACTTGGGAGGAGAAAAGGGGGTGTCCCATAGTTGGGCCGTGGGTTCACATTCATTGCCCTGAAGCAGGGTTGGATACTACAGAGTGACAGCTGTGTGCGTGATCAGGAGAGTCTCCACTGGAAGCAACACATCGCCTGGAAGGGCGAGGAGGGGTTGGAGGCGCAGCTGGAACAGATGCAGAGCAGACAAGAAACACACCAACAAACAAAAAAGCCTTTCAGATTATACTGAAAGCAGCCAGTCTATTTTCATTCACAGACAGCACGATCATCTATATATAAAATTCAATGAAATGTACAAAAAGCGCCGGCTCAGTGGACATGAATTTGAGCAAACTCTGGGAGATAGTGAAGGACAGTGAAGCCCGGTATGCTGCAATCCATGGGGTCACAAAGAGTCACGACCTAGCAACTGAAAACGCACACAAAGCTACTAAGCTAGTACACGAAGGATACACGCTTGATAAACACAAATCAGTTGTGTTCTGTATATTAGCCGTGAGCAAGCAAAAGGGAAATTAAAAACATCCTTTAAAGCATCATCAAAAAATATGAAATATTTCAGGGTAAATCAGACATAGTAAGTGTGAGAAGTTTATACTGAAAACTTCTTGCTGAGGAAAATTAAAGAAGATCTAAGTAAATGGGGAGGTATATTGTTAAGAGGTCAGTTCTCCCCAAATTGATCTATAGATTTGACACAATTTCAAGAAAAGTCCCCGCAGATGTTTTTATAGAAATTGACAAATTCTAAAGCTCTATAGAAATGTGGAGGACCTAGAGTAGCCAGAACAACTTTAGAAAGAACAAAAACTTATTATAAAACTACATTTGTCGAGGCAGTATAGTACTGGCAACCAGAGAAACAAATAAACCAATGGAACAGAATTAAGAGTCCAGAAGTAAGCCCAGCAGTATTAGGAAAATTGACTTTCAGCAAAGGTGCAAAGGCAATTCAGTGGAAAAAGAACCATCTTTACAACACATGGTGCTGGAACAATTGGATATCCATATGCAAAACAACTTCAATCCATTCCTTAAGCCATGTGTAAAATTTTACTCAAAATGGATCACAGACCTAACTGTAATATCCACAACTATAGGATTTCCAGAAGACAATGTAAGAGAAAATTTTTGCAAACACGAGTTAATAATTCTACAGTGAATAATCTGTACACAGTATTTTGTTCTGTTGGATGTGTGTCTTCAGGGTAAATTCCTAGAAGTAGCATTGCTGGGTTGAAGGGTAACCAGGTTTGTAGTTTTGTTAGATATTGTTAAATTCCCCACCATTGAGGTTGGACTAGTTTGCATTCCCACCAGCAGCATGTCTGAATAACTCATTTGGGGTTTCTTTGTTAAAAGAGTTGGTTGGGATTTACCCTCAGAAATTTATTTTCAAATAGTTTGGGGCGAGGCCAAAGCATCAGGAGTTGTTAAAAACGTGTAGATGATCGTGTATAACCAAAATTGAATCTTATACACAGTATTGTGTTCTGTAGGAGAAATTGAACACAAAAGACTTAACTCCGAAATGTAGAAGAGAGAGAGAAGGAAAAGGAGAGCCTGAAAAATGAGACAGAGATGATGCGTACAGAGAGAAGGGATGGGGGAAAGAGAGCAGCATGCCAGAGAAGACCAAGGGCAAGAACAGACAAGAGCTGTCAGGAGCACCCAGTGTCCGCGACACACTGTGATTTATCATGAGAAATACATATTTGGTCTCCACCCCAGTTTCTGGGACAGAACACTTAAAACCCTTGGAATTTCCTAAGAGATGAGAGCTATAAAGGTGTCTTTCATTATGTTAATGAGGCGACTCTTGGAAAGTACCTAAGGGTGGGGGCTGCCAGGGGGACCAATCCAGTGATTAGAGAGTTGAAAGCTTTAGTCTCACCCCAACCTCCAGGGAGAGCAGAGGGTCTAAAGATTGAGTTCAAGCACTGGGGGGCAATGATGTAACCGATGATGCCTGCGTAATGTTGTCGTTCCGTTGCTCAGTCGTGTCCGACTCTTTGCAACCCCCTGGACTAGCCTAGCACACCAGGCTCCTCTGTCCATGGTATTGTCCAGGTAAGAATACTAGAGCGGATTGCCATTTCCTCCTCCAGGGGATCTTCCTGGACCAGGGATGGAACCTGCCTGCATTGTCAGGCTGATTCGTTACCACTGAGCCCCCTGGAAGCCATGCCTGTGTATTCAGCTTCCATTAAAGACCCAAAGGAGTTCAGAAAGACCCAGGGTTGGATCTGGGGAGAGCAGCATGATCAGAGAGGGCTCAGAAGCTCTGCATCCTTTCCCCACGCCCCGACCTCAGGCATCACTTCCACTGTCTGCTCCTGACTTACATCCTTTTAGAATAAAACAGCGATCTAGTGAGTCCGCAGGTTCTCTGAGTTCTTGGAGTTACTGGACCACTTATTTACTCCCAAAGAGGGAGTCATGGGAACTTCCTACCTGTGGCCTGTTGGTCAGATGTCCTAGGTGACAAACTGGATTTGCAATTGGTGTCTGAAGTGGGAGTGGGACTGAGCCCGTAACCATGGAATCTGATGCTGTCTCCAGGTACATAAAGCCGGAGTCTAGTTCAGCTGAAGGACACTTAGCTGGTGTCTAAGAATCACTGGGTGGTGTGGGGGGCAACCCCACACATTGAGATTGACTGCAGAATCTTAATGTCACTACGTTAAGTAGAATGGGTATAAAAAATTCCCATGGGAGGGACTCCCCTGGTGGTCCAGTGGCCAAGAGTCCACGCTCCCGAGGCAGGGGCGCCTGGGTTGCATTCCTGGTCAGGGAAATAGATCCTGCTTGCTGCAACTAAAGATCCTGCTAAGACCTAGCACAGCCAAATGAATAAATATTGAAGAAAAAAAAAACTGCCCATGGAATCTACTCTCATGCAGGCTGCAACAGGTCTTATAAGAGGTGTCTTAGTGTGGGGATGGGAACGGGAGCCAGGATGAAGCGAGTTGAGAAGGGGAAGGGAGGTAAGTTGATCTAGACAGTAAGTTCAGAAAACTCCTAATAGAGTCTAAAGGTGAGATCATTTTTTAAAGGATGAGAATGTAAAAAAAAATGTTTATAAATGAAGGCGATTGATGAGCTTGAGAAGAGATTGGCTGTTCAGGAGAAATAAAAGATAACTCATACTATAATGTTCCTAAGAAAGAGAAAGAGGATGAGGTCTGAAGCATGCTTAAAGAATTGGTTTCCCTCAGGAAAAGAAACAGCTCCCCAGTAGAACAGGAGAGAAGGACGACCAGAGGGTACAGATCAGATTGTCTGGTAGGACCAGGATTGTCGAGGCTTGGATAGCAGGATGGTTGAACTATTCCTACCTAATTGCGTCTGTTCTCTGTGAAGGACAAAATAGAGGGGTCTGCTCAGAGATTGTGAGGAGGTGGGGAAGCTGGGAGTTGGAGGAGACTGGAGAAGGCTTGGATCAGTCACTACAGAGAGTCAGAGTACCAAGGACATGTGAAAGATGGTCCAGCATTCAAGGTCAACAGTCATGAATATATGGTGGTAAATCCACCCTGTTGTGTTCTTCTCCAGCTGCTCACACACAGGAAGAGAGAAAGTGTAGAGGGAATTTCTCTAGGATTGGAGGTCAGCCAGAGGGAGCGTGACCAAAGTCCAAAGGGGTAGGAAGTTTAGGGAACTGGCAATAGAGCAGTTGAAATAATGGCCACGACATCTAAGTGGGGTAGATAGCGACAGGAAGGAAGAAGAGGGAAAACAGAAAAGAAAGGGACTGGAGGTCACAATGAGATAAAAAATGACTTAAGGGGTTTTCTTTAAAAAGCCAAGCCGGTTGAGACTTCCCTGGCGGTCCAGTGGCTTAGATTTCACCTTCCAATGCAGGGGGTGCAGGTTCCACTCCTGGTTGGGGAGTTAAGATTCCACATGCCTCGCAGCCAAACAACCACAATGTAAAACAGAAATAGTATTATAATAAATTCAGTAAAGACTTCTTTTAAAATGGTCCGCATCAAAATAAAAAATCTTAAGAAAAAAACAATGAATTAAAAAAAATATCTGAGCTGGAAAGGGTGAAAGGTGTGGTCAGTAGAGGGTCCCTGCATTAGTGACACTGGAAATGATGCTAAGACTCAGACAGACGGCAAGTCACAAAAGTCCCTGGAGAGAAAATTAAAGATGGAAAACGTCAGTGTGTTAGATGAGTATGTTTGATACGTGAACTTTGTTTTCTCCGCCCTTTAGTCATTTGGAAAGTATGCTTCCTGTTTTTATCTCAACCAGTTCTTATTTTGAGGTTTAAAAACTACATCCCGGAACATTTATTTCACCGGTTATCTCTATTAAGAATAAAATAACGTCCCCCTGGGAACAATGAGGAAATTGTATTTTCTCCTATCGTTCTCTCTCTTGGTTTTTGTTTTTGTATGACAGGACATTAGACTCGAATTATTATTATTAGAACAAGATCCTTTTTCAAATGTTGCTCTTTACACTTCCATTCTGTTTTGTGATCAAATTTATTAACATAAAACAACCATCTGAAGACTGAATTTTCCCTGTGCCTCTTTCATGGGGTCACTCCCATGACCGTCACTTTTCTGGAGTTCTGTGTTTTTATTTATTCCACCTTTAACCTAGTGGCTCAGATCGTAGAGAAACTGCCTGCAATGCGGGAGACCCAGGCTTGATCCCTGGGTCAGGAAGATTCCCTGGAGAAATGAATGGCTACCCACTCCAGTATTCTTGCCTGTAAAATTCCATGGAGACTATTGAATGATTAACACTTTTCCTTTCACCTTTAACTACATCAAGTCTTTGAGTAACTTTGTTCAGTTTCTAAGTGTGAGTTGTACATCTAAGGACCTTCAGTGATTCATATATATATATATATGTATATATATATATATTCAGATTCTTTTCCATTTTAGGTTATTACACGATATTGAATATGATTCCCTGTGCTATACAGTAGGTCTTGTTTATCTATTTTAGATACAGTCGAATGTATCAGTTAATCCCAAATTCCCAATTCATCCCTCCCCCCCCCCCTTCCCTTTTGGTAACAATATGTTTGTTTTCTATGCCCTTGAGTCTGTTTCTGATTTGTAAATAAGTTATTTTGTATTATTCTATTGATACTTTAATATATTGACTTTTTAAAATTCTCTATATAGAAACATCTTAAAAATACATCACACTTTGAATCATTCCTTTGTACAACTTACACAGTGCCCAGAGCCTGCGAAATGATCCATACATGGGTGTTAAACAGAGCTATTGTATTAACTGTGGAAAAATTAAAAAGCAGGAGTTGTCCCTCTTCATATCCTAGAAGGGCTTCCCTGGTGGCTCAGATGGTAAAGAGTCTGCCTGCAATGCAGGAAACCAGGGATCAACTCCTGAGTTGGGAAGATCCCCTGGAGAAGGAAATGGCAACTCACTCCTTATGCTTGCCTGGAGAATCCCATGAACAGAGGAGCCTGGCAGGCTTCAATCCATGGGGTCACAAAGAGTCAGACACAACTGAGTGACTAAGCACACGAGCAAATCTTAGTTCTGCATTTTTAGGAGGAATTGATGGAGTTTATAGGAGACATTGAATGGGAGGAAGAAAATTTTTTAAAGACAGAAGATTAAGGTTTATTGAAAGATAAGTATCCATGCCCCTACTTCTTTCTTACTTTCTTTCTTTCTTTTTTTTTTTTTTTAACTCCAGGTGAGACTAGAACCCATCATTCCCCTATTTCTTATCATACATTCAGAAATGTATTCATTTCTGAAGTTGAGAATATAGAGAAAGAAGAGAAAGAGTTTGAGGGGTTTTAAGGTCAGGAAACAGCTCAGTAGATGCACCACCCTGCCATCCCAGCCACACAGCTCAGAGCAAATTAACATTCCTGGGTCTTTATTTCTTGATCTGTAAGTGAGGAAGAACAATACCAGGATGGAAGACTTGGAATTTCCAGTGAGATCATGGATAACTGTAAGAAATGGCACACGTATCTGGGCATGCCCTGCACTGGCCCGGCGCCTCCGGGGACACCAGCCTCGGGGACCACCTCCATCTACATCCTGCGGGGCTTGCGACTCAGAGCATCGTCTCCTGGGCTCCGCTGCCTCCTTCTCCTCTACGACAGACCTGGCACACAGACCCTGAAGCTCTTCCTCGCAGATCTTTCAGTACACCCGTCCCCACTGGGAACTCCCGGTGGCCTCAGCCCTGCTGACCCGGGGGTGCGCTAGACCCATGGCATCTGCTCCAGTGCCCTGTCCCTGGCAGAGTGACCCCAAGACTCAGGCCGCGCTCTCCCGTGCTCACTCGTCTCACCCGACCTGTGAAAACACAGGCACGTCTGTTCTCCAACAAGCCGTCTCCGAGCAGAGGACCCGACAAGAAGGGGATGTCCTCTCTGGAGATGCAAAATGACTGTTCAGACATTGGGATAATATCTCCAGGTGTGTATTAATATCAGATCAAGTCCAAACTCAGCGCAACTGCTTTGTTACTTGACTGCTATCAAAACTGCAGTATTTTCTTGTCAATTACTAAAGTAATATCACATTACAAAACATTTGGACTAAAGAAAATAAAAATTACTCCAAATTTTAAAAAAAAAGTGGGCAGTTGTGAATGCGTGTATGCTTAGTCACTCAGTCGTGTCTGACTCTTTGTGACCCCATGGACTATAGCCTGCCAGGCTCCTCTGTCCATGGGATTTCCCAGGCAAGAATACTGAAGGGGGTTGCCATTCCCTTCTCCAGGGGATCTTCCTGATCTAGGGATCAAACCCAGGTCTCTTGCCTTTCAGGCAGACTGTTTACCATCTGAGCCACCAGGAAAGTCCTGGTAGTGGTCCTTTAAGAGATATTTCCAAAAATAGCTGAAATAAGCAAAGCATCCAGAAAAATGTGGTCTCTTTGCCCTCTGCCTTCCCGGGAGAACTTCTCAAATGCCTCTGTGTTGCCTCATGCCCCCAAGAGTGGGGCTATTTATTGCACCCCACACTCCCATAGAGGTTCAATTAAAAATCAGGATCTGGCAGCAAGCACCTGTTTTCTTGTCAGACACATTGTAAATTGCATAAGAACTATTTTGGTGCAATTTACAACATTGGAAATAAAAACACACTCGTGCGACGATTTGTCTGCTGTAGCACTGGGAAGTCTGGATGCCTGGGCTCCTGGTCAGAAGCTGGAAAGTGGCCAATGAAAGGGCCGTGCTTGAGGGTGGAACACATCCAGTGGTGACCACCAACAACTAGGAGAAATGCACTTCCCCTCCTCTGGGTGCTGTGTAGGAATTAAATGGAGATATATATATATAATTGATTTATTTGGCTGCTCTAGGTCTTAGTTGCAGCATGCAAAATCTTTGCTCTTTTAGTTGTGGCATGCAAACCCTTAGTGGCAGCGTGTGGAATTTAGTTCCCTGACCAGAGATCAAACCCGAGCCTCCTGCACTGGGAATGCAATCTTAGCCACTTGACCACCAGGGAAGTTCTGAATAGTATATTTAAAATATTAAGCACAGCATCTGACACATTGTATTTCACAATTTTTTAAAATTTTATATCAGAATATAGTTGATTTTTCTGGATGCTTTGCTTATTTTGGCCATTTTTGGAAATATCTCTTAAAGGACCACTGCCAGGGAGTCCCTGGTGGTTCAGATGGTAAAGGGTCTCTGCCTGCAATGCAGAAGACCTGGGTTTGATCCCTGGGTTGGGAAGATCCCCTGGAGAAGGAAATGGCAACCCACTCAGTATTCTTGCCTGAAGAGTCCCATGGACAGAGGAGCCTGGTGGGCTGCAGTCGATGGAGTCACAGTCAGACACGACTGAGTGACTGACACATATTATATAACATAGTTGATTAACACTGTTGTTAGTTTCAGATGTACAGCAGAGTGGTTTTATTATACATGCAAAGATCTATCCTTCTTCAAATTCTTTTTCCCTATAGTTCATTACAGGGTGTTGAGCAGAGTTCCCTGTGCTTTACAATAGGTCCTTCTTGATTGTTTATTTTATATACAATAGTGTGTATATATTAATCCCAACCTCCTAGTTTGTCCCTTCCCCTGAGCTCTCCCCTTTGGCAGCCAGAAGTTTGATTTTTATGTCTGTGAGCCTCTTGATGAAAGTGAAAGTGGAGAGTGAAAAAGTTGGCTTAAAGCTCAACATTCAGAAAACGAAGATCATGGCATCCAGTCCCATCACTTCATGGGAAATAGATGGGGAAACACTGGAAACAGTATCAGACTTTATTTTTGGGGGCTCCAAATTCACTGCAGATGGTGACTGCAGCCATGAAATTAAAAGACGCTTACTCCTTGGAAGAAAATTATGACCAACCTAGATAGCATATTCAAAAGCAGAGACATTACTTTGCCAACAAAGGTCCATCTAGTCAAGGCTATGGTTTTTCCAGTGATCTTGTGAGTTGGACTGTGAAGAAAGCTGAGCGCTGAAGAATTGATGCTTTTGAACTGTGGTGTTGGAGAAGACTCTTGAGAGTCCCTTGGACTGCGAGGAGATCCAACCAGTCCGTTCTGAAGGAGATCAGCCCTGGGATTTCTTTGGAAGGAATGATGCTGAAGCTGAAACTCCAGTACTTTGGCCACCTCATGAGAAGAGTTGACTCACTGGATAAGACTCTGATGCTGGGAGGGATTGGGGGCAGGAGGAGAAGGGGATGACAGAGGATGAGATGGCTGGATGGCATCACTGCCTCGATGGACGTGAGTCTGAGTGAACTCTGGGAGTTGGTGATGGACAGGGAGGCCTGGCGTGCTGCGATTCATTGGGTCACAAAGAGTCGGACACGACTGAGTGACTGAAGTGAATTGAACTGAGTCTATTTCTGTTTTGTAAATAAGTTCATTTGTATCAGTTTTCAGATTCCCCATATAAGTGATATGATATGATATTTGTCTCTCTGTCTGAGACAAATACTTACTTCACTTCATACTTACTTCGCTCAGTATGATAACTTCTAGGTTCATCCATATTGCTGGCACTTGTATTTTTGGAGGAGGCTGACTTTAATAATAATAACAGAAGTCATCCTGATGGTACTGATAGAAGTCATAAATCCTGAACTAGAGTCAGGAAGATGTAATCTGTCCAATCCGTCTTCCCAGAGTCCAGGAAGGCTTAGTAAAGATACAGAAAGGCAGATTTTAAAACTAGGATAGAGTACTCATGGGAGTACTTCCCAGGTGGGGCTAGTGGTAAAGAACCCACCTGCCAGTGCAGGAGACATAAGAGACACGGTTCAGTCCACAGAGACACAAAGAGCTGGACATGACTGAGTGATAATCAACAACTATATGTGTATATACACACATACAGCTGTTGTTCAGTCACTCAGTCGTGTCTGATTCTTAGAGGCCCCATGGACTGCAGCACACCAGGCTTCCCTGTCCATCACCAACTCCTGGAGCTTGCTCAAACTCATGTCCATCAAGTTGGTGATGTCATCCAACCATCTCATCCCCTATTGTCCCCTTCTCCTCCTGCCCTCAATCTTTCCCAGCATTAGAGTCTTTTCTAAAGAGTCAGTTCTTCCCATCAAGTGGCCAAAGTATTGGAGCTTCAGCTTCAGCATCAGTCCTTCCAGTGAATTGGAATATTAGTCCGGAAGTTAGTCTGCTATTTTCTGCCATCTTCCCCTTTATCACTGGGAAAAGTGAAAGTGAAGTCACTCAGGTGTGTCTGACTGTTTGCAGCCCCATGGACTGTAGCCTACCAGGCTCCTCTGTCCATGGGATTTTCCAGGCAAGGGTACTGGAATGGGTTGCCATTTCCTTCTCCAGGGGATCTTCCCGACCCAGGGATTGAACCCAGGTCTCCCACATTGCAGGCAGACTCTTTACCATCTGAGCCACCAGGGAAGCTGGTAGGAAAGAAGAGGAAATAAAAACAACATGTCTGGTTCTCCTCCTGCCCTTCATTAGATACAATATTCCTGGAATTCTTGGTTATAGGGATCTTCAGAATTTGTCTCCTGTGGGTTCTAAAGGCCAGGACTTTCCACCATCACAGCTAAATGGTATTTGGTAACTTAGAGAAAGTTTTTAATTCTGGGACCCCTCCCCCCCAAAAAAATTGTAAAATAGACTTCTAAGTCTGTCCACAAGGTAGTTAGAGTATAACTGTGATGCTTACAAGGTGAGTTGCTCAGACTCACCTGGACTTTTAACAAAAGGACAGAAAATCAAAGAGAATCTTGGCAAAGCTTTGTTGAGTCAGTGCTAAAAGATAGAAATGAATATATATATTCATATATATATATTTATATACCAGAGCTTACTAAAGTCACTTCCCTTGTTTTATATCTCAGAGCTTGCTAATTTATAAACCTTCAGTCACCCACAGCTTGAAAAATTTCACGCTGCTGGTGAGGGGAGTAGTCATTCATTTATACATTTGACAAATATATAACAAGCTCAGTCTTCAGGGAGCTCACAACTCAAGCACTTGCCCTCGACTGAACAACTCACTGGAATGTCCACTAATCTTTTCCTCCCCTCTCCAGCCCTGGTCACCTCTTAATTGGGAGCCCCTGTCTCTTTTCAGAGGTAGATAAAGACCGGGATGACAGTTTAGAGAGTCAGCAAATCACACTCTAGAGATTAAATTCTTATCAACTACAAAACTCAGCTCCAGCCTTTCCTTTCTTTAACAGCTCAATCTTTCTGCAATTAGCTCAATTCAAATGAGAAAAAAACCTTTCACTGTCCTTAAGGGACCGGGCTGGTTGTTTGATTCATGTAACTAGTATTGTTGCTATTGCCATTACTTTTCAGTTCAGTTCAGTTCAGTCGCTCAGTCCTGTCTGACTCTTTGCGACCCCATGATTCGCAGCACGCCAGGCCTCCCTGTCCATCACCAACTCCCAGAGTTCACCCAAATTCATGTCTATCGAGTTGGTAATGTCATCCAGCCATCTCATCCTCTGTCGTCCCCTTCTCTTCCTGCCCCCAATCCTTCCCAGCATCAGGGTCTTTTCCAATGAGTCAACTCTTCCCATGAGGTGGCCAGAGTACTGGAGTTCCAGCTTCAGCATCAGTCCTTCCAAAGAACACTCAGGACTGATCTCCTTTAGGATGGACTAGTTGGATCTCCTCGAAGTCCAAGGGACTCTCAAGAGTCTTCTCCAACACCACAGTTCAAAAGCATCAATTCTTCGGCTCTCAGCCTTCTTCACAGTCCAACTCTCACATCCATACATGATCACTGGAAAAACCATAGCCTTGACTAGACGGACCTTTGTTGGCAAAGTAATGTCTCTGCTTTTGAATATGCTACCTAGGTTGGTCATAACTTTTCTTCCAAGGAGTAAGCGTCTTTTAATTTCATGGCTGCAGTCACCATCTGCAGTGATTTTGGAGCCCCCAAAAATAAAGTCTGACACTGTTTCCACTGCTTCCCCATCTATTTCCCATGAAGTGATGGGACCAGATGCCATGATCTTCGTTTTCTGAATGTTGAGCTTTAAGCCAACTTTTTCGCTCTCCTCTTTCACTTTCATCAAGAGGCTTTTTAGTTCCTCTTCACTTTCTGCCATAAGGGTGGTGTCATCTGCATATCTGAGGTTATTAATATTTCTCCCAGCAATCTTGATTCCAGCTTGTGCTTCTTCCAGCCCAGCATTTCTCATGATGTACTCTGCATATAAGTTAAATAAGCAGGGTGACAATATACAGCCTTGACATACTCCTTTTCCTATTTGGAACCAGTCTGTTGTTCCATGTCCAGTTCTAACTGCTGCTTCCTGACCTGCATACAGATTTCTCAAGAGGCAGGTCAGGTGGTCTGGTATTCCCATCTCTTTCAGAATTTTCCACAGTTTCTTGTGATCCACACAATCAAAGGCTTTGGCACAGTCAATAAAGCAGAAATAGATGTTTTTCCAGAACTCTTTTGCTTTTTCCATGATTCAGCAGTTTTAGAAAAGGCAGAGAAACCAGAGATCAAATTGCTATTACTTTTTCTATGATTTTAAAATTTTATTTATTTATGGTTGCATTGGGCCTTCTCTGCTGCTCTCAGGCTTTCTCTAGTTGCAGCAAGTGAGGGCTACACTTTGTTGTGGTACATGGGCTTCTCTCGCTGTGGAGCTCAGACTCTACAGCACAGCCTCAGAAGTTGTGGCATACAGGCATAGTTGCTCCGAGGCTGTGGAATCTTCCCAGAGCAGGGGTCGAACCTGTGTTCCCCACATTGACAGGCAGATACTTGGCCATTGGGCTGCCAGGGAATTCTGTATTACTCTAAGTATTGTTGATACATATAGCGTGCCAATGATACATATAGTGCCATGTTCATATAGTTGATACATGTAGTGTAATATACATATAGTTGATACATATAGAGTGCCAATGATACATGTATCCAATGCCAGTGATACATTGGAGAAGGAAATGGCAACCCACTCCATTTGCGGGAAAATTCCAGGGATAGAGGAGTCTGGTGGGCTGCAGTCCAGGGGGTTGCAGTCAGACAGGACTTAGCAACTGAGCACACAGTACTTACTCTGTGTCATATGGATATCAAATAAATACACATACATTTAATGTGCCTGGTGGCTCAGTCATGTCCCACTCTTTGTGACTCCACAGACTGTAGCCTCCAGGCTCCTCTCTCCATGGGGATTCTCCAGGCAAGAATACTGGAGTGGGTTGTCATGCCCTCCTCCACACACTTAATAGTAGCAGGTTATTACAAATAATAATATTATCATCCCAATTTTACTATTCTTGATTAAAATATTATTTATTCTCAGTTAATATTAATAAGTGGGGAAACTGAGTCAAAAGAAATTAGGTAATCTACCTCAAATCACCCAGCCTGGTAAGTGGCAGAACTAGGATTTGAACCCAGGCAGCTGGGTAGCAGAATTCATGCTCTAAACCACAGCAACACAAAGCAGCTAGATTTTAAACATGTTTGTTCTGACCTGTGAGAAGATGAAGCATTTGTTTTGTTGTTGTTGTTGTTCGCTAGCTAAGCCGTGTCCAGCTCTTTGTGACCCAATGGACTGCAGCACACCAGGTTTCCTGGCCTTTCACCATTTCCCAGAGTTTCCTCAAATTAATGTCCATTGAGTCAGTCATGCTATCTAACCATCTCATCTTCTGCCTCCCCCTTCTCCTTTTGCCCTCAATCTTTCCCAGCATCAGGATCTTTTCCAATGAGTTGGCTCTTTGCATCAGGTGGCCTAAGTATTGGAGCATCAGCTTCAGCATCAGCCCTCCCAATGAATATTCAGTATTGACTGGTTTGATCTCCCTGTAGTTCAAGGGACTCTTGAGAGTCTGCTCCAGTACCTCAGTTCGAAAGCATCAGTTCTCTGGTGCTCATCCTTCTTTTTGTTTCAACTCTCACATCCATTGATGACGACTGGAAAAACCACAGCTTTGACTATATGGACCTTTGTTGGCAAAGTGTTCGTGCTAAATTGTACCTCTATGCAGTGCTTCCTTCACTGAGAAATTCTTGCTATGAAACCACATTGGCTGAGCTAAACAGTACGTGTAGTCTCCTAGCTGATTTACATTCTGGCTCGGAGTCTGAATCTCCTTAGCAAACAGTTCTCAACTATCACCTGTAGACAGGTCACTGATGAGTAGGGCCGTTGAACCACTATACTATGCTGCTGTTCTCCCTACCTCTCCTACAAGAACCAGCATCCACATTTCTTCTGTAAGACCAGGATTGTTAGCCAGAGATGTACGGAGAAGTCATACAGGTCAAACGCTATCAAACAGCACAAAGAAAAGCTTAAATGGATGAAAGGATTCCCAGGTCCCATCCCACCCCTCCAAGTAGCATTTGATGTCTCTACGATATAGATGCCTCTATGGGAACAAATTCTTTCCAGACGCATGTACAGAAAGGGTTCTTCCAGAGTGGCAGCAGGAGCCCTTTGTAATTTAGCTTAGCTTTGAACCCACTCTTGTAGGATGCAAAATAAGCCAAATTATGGCTACCCTCTCAGTAACAGATAAGACTTCAAGATTTGCCTTTTCTTTTATATGGATGACCCGAAGCTATAGCCAGAGAAGAGTGCTCAATTACAAAGCACACTTGAAATAGAATCCTGTTTCAGTCGGTCAATTAGTATGGAATTCGGACTGGAGAAGCGCAATTTCATGTGCCAAATGTGGAAAGGTAAAGAACTGCAAACACATGCAACTCTTTGATGCAACTGGAAATTGGGACCTGAAGTTCCCAAGGGCTTGTAAAGGCAGGAATGGCCACAATTTCCCTAGGGGAGCACCAGGAAAAAAAAAAACAACAAACCAGTAAGTCATCATGAAACCTTGCAAAGGATCCAGCTAATTTTGAAGATTTGATTCCCCACTGAACATATGCTGAGAGAGTACAATTTAGTGGCCATATGTGGGCTCTGGGTTAATCCCCGGCTCTGCTGCTTATAGGTTTGTGAGCAACACACTACTTACCTCCTGCGCTTCTGTTTCTTTATCTGCCATGAGGTCTGCCTAATAAAGACTTGATGAGGATTAGCTAAAATGCCATGCAGAGGACCTGAAGCAAAGTAAGCACTCCGTTGGGGCTGACCCTTATTAGAACGCATGGATCACTCCCATTTTGGCTTCTGCACTTTAAATTTGGGCAAATGTGCACCTTTTGGAAGCCTTCATTTCTTCATCAGTAAAATGTTGGTAAACGAACCTTCCCTCCTCCACCTCCCACTGGGTTGTTATAAAGATTAAAAGAGACAATACATGTAAGATCCATTATATTGCAATACCTGGTATTTAACAGGAGCTTGCTAAGTGGTTAACCGCTGTAGCCATTACGGTCCAGTCAATTAGAAGGGGAAAAGTAGAAGCAGTGACAGGTTTTATTTTCTTGGGCTTCAATATCACTGCAGATGGCGAAAGCAGCCGTGAAATTAAAACACACTCGTTCCGTGAAAGGAAAGCTATGACAAAGCTAGGCAGAATATTAAAAAGCAGAGACATCACTTTGCTATCAAAGATCTGTATAGTCAAAGCTATGGTTTTTCCAGTAGCCGTGCACAGATGTGAGAGCTAGAACATAAAGGAGGCTGAGCACCAAAAGAATCGATGCTTTAGAACTGTGGTGCTGGAGAAGACTCTTGAGAGTCCCTTGGACAACAAGGAGATCAAACCAGTCAATCCTAAAGGAAATCAACCCTGAATATTCGTTGGATGACTGATAACTAAAGCTGAAGCTCCAACAATTTGGCCACCTGATGCAAAGAGCTGACTCATTGGAAAAGGCCCTGATGCTGGGAAAGAATGAGGGCAGGAGGAGAAGGGGGCTACAGAGGATGAGGGGATTGGATAGCATCATGGACACAACAGACCTGAGTTTAAGCCAAATCTGGGAGATGGTGAAGGACAGGGAAGCCTGACGTGCTGCAGTCCATGGGGTCGCAGAGTCTGACATGACTGAGCGACTGAACAGCAACATCCTTAAAGGCCTGCTGTGAGAATCACGATTTAAAAAGAATCTGTAAGACTAGCTAGTGTACAGTCCCCAGGTGCTTGATAAGGTGCTCGATAAATGTTGTTCTCTTGTTCTGCCAGTTTTTCCACTCTCATATTTATGCACAGCTCTGCTTACACAGACCCAGGAAATACCAAGTAGCTTGGAATCCATGTCAAATGAAGTACAGTATTCAAAAATGAACAATTCACTGAAGTCTTATAGTAACAGTCAACCAATCAACCAACCAGTTGATGGGTTTGGGAAGCCCACCCACACACCTCCCCCAGCAGGTGGGAACCTCTCCTGGTTTTCTCAGACACGCAGCATCGTTTTCACGTACCGCTAAATCAAAGGCGAGGTGAAAATCACTGTCATTAAATGGGAGAAGAAAAAGGAAATTGGACTGAGATTTGTACAGGAGAAAACAATATTAAAATATCCCCTGAAATGTTTCCATGTCATTAATAAGAGGAAGAAAACCCCTTCCTATCTTTATTACCAAAACTAACTCCCTTTAAATCTATTCCTTTGTTCATTTCTGACTTTCAGCAGTTCACATCTCATCTCCCCAGTGAAATCTAATTTCCATAAATGCTTTACGGAATTCAAAGAGGACAGATTGCTGAATCTTCCTAATATGATTAATAACTGCTAAGTGGGTATAACACAGAATTAATGGGAACATCTAATAATTCTCCTATTGGAATTTCCTTTGCCTTGAGTTCCCGGCTGGGAGAAAGTTAGTGTGTACTTTCTGTAGATGGTACTGTTTAATGGAAACTTTGCAGAAATTAGAATTAGACCTTTGGTGAATGGGGATCTTTAATTTAATTTGTTTTTACTGCCAGAACACGGGGAGTGACTCATGGCGTATTACACCAGCAGGCAGCCCGTTTAGAATTCAGTTTTGTTGTGATCACCAGGGTAATGACTTCTCTAAGGCCTAGTGTTGGGAGAACAGCGTGGTTTAGTTATTCCAGGAATCGTAAATGTCATTAATAAAGTCCTAGAGGAGCAATCGCATTGCAGAGCAGCCTTATAAATGCGGGACTCCAGTCACTCTTCACATACTCGAGAGGGGAGGGGGATGCCTGTACTGTGCTGGGGGAGGGGAGGAGAGAGAAGAGGGGATGGGGCCCTGAAGTTTACTTGGATTTTTTTCCCCGTTAAATTCTGTCTCCAGTTTAAAACACAGAATAACTACCCTTTGTTGCTAAATCTTTTTTTTTTCAGTGTATTTATTTTATTAGTGGTCTTTATCATGGCTTATTCTTTTTAAAATTTATTTGCAGTTGGAGGATAATTGCTTTAAATGTTGCATTTCTGCCATACAACAAAGTGAATCAGCCCTTAGTATACATATGTCCCCTCCCTCTTGAACCTCCCGCCCACCCCTCAGCCCATCCCTCCCCTCTAGATTGTCACAGGGCATCCGGAAGAACTCCCTGTGTTATGCAGCAAATTCTCATGAGCTGTCTACTTTGCATATGGTTATACATATGTTTCAGTGTTACTCTCTCCTTTTGTCCCACCCTTTCCTTATTAACAGATGAATGGATAAAGGGTTATGGCATGTATATACCATAGAGTACTACTTAGCCATAAAAAGGAAAGCATTTGAATCAGTTCCAGTGAGGTGGATGAACCTAGAGCCCATTAGACAGAGTGAAGTAAGTCAGAAAGAGAAAAACAAATATCATATATTAATGCATATGTATGCAATCTAGAAGAATGGCACTGATGAAGCTGTTTGCAGGGCAGGAATAGAGATGCGGACGTAGAGAACCTTCTTGTTGCTAATTCTTGGTTTGCCGTCCGTATTCTGAGTCTGCGGTTCCCACCCCTGCCAGGGAGAACACATCTACCCAGAGAGAGCCCAGGAAGGTAGGGTTTGAAAGGCAAATGCTGCTCTGAGGTGCACATACACATCCAAGGAATCAAAAAACAGGGACTGGAACAGATTAAGCTTGTATGCCAGTGTTCATATCAGTATTTACAACAGAATAAAGATAGAAGCACCTCAAGTATCCATCAAGGGATGAATGGATCAACAAAATGGGGTGTTTTCATGCTGTGGAATATTACTCAGCTGTAAAAATGGATGAAGCTCTGACACCTGCTCCAAGATGGACGTACCTTGAGAACATTATACCATGTGAAATAAGCCAGACACACAGGGACAGACAACACATGAGTCCACTCACATGAGGTCCCCAGAAAGGTCAGGTTCATCAGACAATGAGCAAAATAGAGGTTACCAGGCCCTGGGATGGAGACAAAATGAAGAGTTAGCCCTTAATGGTCAGTTTGTGTTGGAAGAGTGAAAACATTTTTTGGTGATATGATGATAGTTGCATGACGTGAATAAAATTAATACCACTGAACTAGATTCCTAAAAATGGTTAAAATGGTCAATTTTATGTTATGTATTATGTATTTTATGACAATAAAAATACCCCCTAAAGTAAGGGAAAATGCACTTCAGGAATCTTTCTTCTGCTTTTTCCTCCCTCCTTCCTAAACCACCCTGTTTCTCTTCTCCTCTCCAACGGAACGCTCACCTTCCCATGTCATCCTTAAACATGGGAACGGGAGAGGAAGTGACTGCTCATAGCAGATGTTCAATTAAATGGTCTTCCCTCCCATCCACGACTCTGTGTATAAGTGAGACTAGGGTGCCACAAGTTTGCTACAGTTTCTCTATCTTGTTGATTTTATTTTTCCATTCAAATAAAAGCATTTAAAATTACTTTTACTGTTAGAGAGTCTGGTTCTTTCAGAACCTGTTCTTGTCCTACATTGAGATATGCTCACAGCACAGTCAGTGTTGGGAGCAGGCTTTTAAACTAGCCTATTAAGAGGATGATTTTATTTAGAATTCAACTCATAAGAGACAGCAGCAGAAAGCCAAGAGAAAAGCAACTCATATCATCCCCAATTCCAGAGGCACACCAGTTGTCTGATTGACAGTTTTTACCACAGGGATCCCGAGACTGAAATGGGGTCCCACCTGCCTTGTACACACACCTGTCACAGAGAAAAAAGTTTCAGCGGCTCTTAAGCTTGAGGAGTTAACGTAAATGCTAGCAACAAAAGCGAGGGTTTTTTCCTTGCTTTTGTAAAAAGGAATATTAAATAAACTCTTACACCTGAGAGAGTGAAATCCCAGATACGAAATATTTTGGTTAGCAGATTGAGAGTGGTGAAAAAGCCTTTCCCTAGGTTCAACTTTATAATAAAATATGTGCATTCAGTTGGGATTAGAAAGGCACCAATTTGTACGTAGATTGTCTCTTGTGGTTAGATTTTTTTTTCATGTGAGCCACTTTTAAAGCCTTTATTGAGTTTGTTACAATATTGCTTCTGTTTCATGTTTTGGTTTTTTGGCTGCGAGTCATGTAGGATCATAACTTCCTGACCAGGGACTGAACCTGCACCCCTGCATTTGAAGGTGAAATCTTAACCACTGAACCACCAGGGAAGACCCACCTACATGCTTTATTGATAGTTAACCCTCAATTTTCTTACAAGGAGAAATAATCCTAAAATACAGATTTGATAAGAGTTATTTTTACCCACCTCTTCCTCCTACCCCGTAAAATTCATAATTTGGCTGGACAGATAGACTCGAGAGGGCTTTTCTTTCTTTCTTTTCCTAATTTGGTGTGGCTATTTTCTTCCACAATCAAAAAGCTTTCCTATGATGTATAACATGTTATTGAATGTTGCCAAGATGAGTTGTTTTTAATAAAAAGCTCTACTTCCAATCGTAGGGTCCCACACAATGAAAAAGTCAACTCTGGACTGTTTGTAAGATCATCCTGAGATGCTTATTATTGACATCTAACCTCTGCAGGGGGCTCAGTGGTAAAGAATCCGCCTGCAGTGCAGAAGACCTGGGTTTGATCCCTGGGCTGGAAAGACCCCCTGAAGAAGGGCATGGCAACTCACTCCAGTGTTCCTGCCTGGAGAAACCCCGTGGCTGGAGGAGCCTGGCTGGCTACAGGCCATGGGGTTGCAAGGAGTCAGACATGACTGAGCAACTAAGCACAGCACAGCACAACCGTCCCAGGTGGCTCGGTGGCAAAGACTCCGCCTGCCAGTGTAGGAGACACCGGAGATGCAGTTTTGATCTCTGGATTGGGACGATCCCCTGGAGTAGGAAATGGCACTCCAGTATTCTTGCCTGGAAAATTCCAGTAGGACAGAAGGAACAGAAGGAACCTGGTGGGCTACATTCCATGGGGTTGCAAAGAGTCAGCCACTGAGCACGCACACACCACTACCCCTAACCCCTGACAAATGGCATGGTTTTGTGTTACTCCTGGTAATAGCTTGTGCCTACATTTTAAGGAAATGAACCAAGAGTTTCTTGGGCAATGAGCTTAGGAGCATACACCCATAAAATACAAACACACGCATACATCACTGTTTTTACAGGGCTGACTGAAGACCTCTAGAGAGCTTAGACTCTTTGAAAGATTTGCTCCCCCCATCTCTTTGTGATTCAAAATACAATAGAAAATAATAACAAACTGCACTTACTGCTATTATTATTGAGGCAGATTGTTTGCATTGCCTGGGTGTTCTTGGGATTAAATGGCACACTTCGGAAGCCCAAGTCATGCCTTTGGCCACCTAGGTGCTAAACCGAGGCCCCTCCAACACTGCATGTACACGGGGCTGTGGTTTCTACTGCCAAGAAGCCGCCCTTGAATGGAGCAATTGATCCAGTATTTCAATCTTCTCATGTGACTAATTGGATCGACCATTTTAATGGAATTGTCTCATCCATCCAAATAGTCAATTAAATCTAACATCAGTTTAACTGATCTCCCTACCTCCCCTGTCCCTTCTCCATGGAACAGACCCAATATCTGAACACAGGGAATTCACAGGTTGTTTTCACGGCATGTACACATGGCCTTAATGATGGAACTGGACCTGTGCCACTGCTGAGTTCATCGACTACACAACAATCACTTCCTGATACGTGGCCCCTCCCAGCCACCTTCTTTCAAACAAAATAACATCAGCTCAGTATCTATTGGTCCAGCGGTCAAAGAGCTCTTGGCTTGAGCCTCCCAGGTTCTGAAATGTCTTTGTACAAGTTCTGCCAAGATATATTTTAGAGGGTAGACACCTACCTACTCCGTGAATTATAGCTCCTACAAGCACTTACATGCATATCTGAGTTTGGCAATGTGACCATACCTTCCAGAAAATTCACAGCGCTCTCAACTAGAAATATGCCAGCCTGTTTTTCCCATAAACATATTTGCCCAAGTCCTAATTTTTTATTCCCAAACTGTGGTCACCTAGGTACAGACAACATCCAAGTCTTCGGTGCTTTAATTGTCCCCTCCTGGGCACATATAAGGTCCCAAATGCCCATTAAAGGGGATTATAGAGCTGTCATAAATGGTTAGAGTATGTAAACTGATACAACTTCTACAGTGGGCAGTAGAGCAAAATCTTTCAGAATCACAAACACATACATGCTTTGTTCACAAAGTTCACTTCTTAGAATTTGTCCTACAGATACACACACTCTCCAATTTATGACATCACCTAGTCACTGTAGCTTTGTTCAAACAGCAGAAGATTGGAAATTACCTAAGTGTCTAGTAAAATATGTTATTGTAAATGTGTACAATATTCAGTCAGTAGCAAACATGGAAACTTTTTATGCATAGATATGGAACTGTCTCCCAGATATAACATGAATTTTTCAAAAGTCAAAGTGAGGGACTTTCCTGACGTTCCAGTGAGTGAGATTCCATGCTTTCAATGAAAGAGGGCACAGGTTTGATCCCTGGTCAGGGGACTAGATCCCACATGTTTCAAGGTGCTACCCGCCCCCACCAAAATTTTTTTTTTCTGCACACACTTTCCCTCTTTCCTTGTTTTTAGGGTCAGTCTGTACACACTGTCAGATCATATAGCCATGGAAAGCGCCGTCCTGTGCGCTTTTTAACTCCCCTTTAATCTTAGTTCCACAGTGACTTGATGTTGAAAGCTCTGCACTAGCCCGGATGCCACTGCTTCTGACTGTTTCAGTTCTCAGTGCTCATCTTCTAGAACATTCCTCAGTAAGGGATTGTGTTAAAGATGCTCTGCCTTTCCCTCCAGCATAAAACCTCGTGGTCAAAAGCTGATAATAACTGAATTCTTTTCCTGAGTGCCTGGCTACTTTTACCTCTCATCCAAAAGCTTTATTTTTTTAATCCAAAGCCTTTGCTCGAATATGTGTCTGTGTTGGTCATTCCGGGCTGATACTCTCAAAGACATGGTGAATTTCAATGTGTAATTTCTAATCTTGTCGTATTTCAGGAATGTTCTCTTACTTTATAGTTCCTAGTTCTGAGCAAATCACATTGCTTGTTTCCTTGGAGACTCACGTTATCCTGAGGTCAGACGCCATGGCTGCACACCTTGGGTTTCACGCCTCCAAACACAGCCCCTTCTCTCTCTCTCCCTCTCTCTCTTTTTCTCTTTCTCTCTCTCTTCCAGGCTCTTGCTGACTACAACCCTCACTTTCCATTTTCCTCCCTCCCTGCTCTCTTTACTAGATGGCTTTTTTTTTTTCTTTTCCCTAAAAAGACCGTACACTCCTTAACAACTCAGCCATCATCTTTTCCATCTTCTCTGTAGCCCAAAACTGTCCTCAGCCACACTGCTCTGAGCTCCCTGTGGATAGCCATCAAATATTCTTGTAATCAAATCAAATAACCTCTTTGCCTGGAAGTCCCTCTGACTAGCTCTTGGTGGACAGTAATCATCTACTTCTTTCAGTGAAGGAGGGGTTGTGATAGAGATCTGAAAGCAGAAAATGCCTTCAAATTTTCAGTAGGTGTTTGGGAGTCATATGACCAGCTGCCCCCTCCTTATGGGTCTTGCCTAATCTGCTGTCAGAATCCTGGTTGAAAAGCATAGGCTTCTCCTGCTGGGTTTGATTGTTTGGTTGAAAAAGTAGTGCATAGCTTCATATATCATTATTAACAAGGAAGAAAGGCCATTAAAATTTTTACTTATGGTCGCTGGGTTTGTGGTCACTTTTCGCCTCTCTTATACACTTACTTTGTTTAATAACATTGTTCTCAGAACGGATTCTATTTTTCATAATGTGAGTCATTTTTGTGTACTATACCGAAAACGGTCCCTTATTTTGCCTTTGACTAATATTGTGTTAGTGTACCCCCAGATAATTAAAATAATATTCATAGTCTTGTTTTTCATCTATTAGATTTAAACAGTTTATCTTTTCTCATTCCTAATCAAATTAGATTACTTTTATCATCCTTTTCCAAAATCATTTATAAGCAAAACAGTTTTCAAATGCTTTTGCTGGCAGGCCCCCATCCAAAATATTTTGAAAAAAGCATTTATTAAAAAACCTTTTCTTGTACATTTACATAATCACAAAAATATCACTTCCAGCTCTTCATATTTTATGAACATTTGTAAATAAAATGGTTATGTCACTCAAAAAGTTTTTTCTTCAATAGGTCAATCTAATAAGTACTCGGCAGTCTAAGGATCTTGAGAGTCCCTTGAACTGTAAGAAGATCAAACCAGTCAATCCTAAAGGATATCAACCGTGAATATTCATTGGAAGGACTCATGCTGAAGCTGAAGCTCCAATGCTTTGGCCACCTGATGCAAAGAGCTGACTCATTGGAAAAGACCCTGATGCTGGGAAAGATTGAGGGCAAGAGGAAAAGGGGGCAGCAGAGGATGAGATGGTTAGATGGCATCACTGACTCAATGGACATGAATTTGAACAAACTCCTAGGAGATAGTGGAGGATGGAGGAGCCTGGTGTGCTGCAGTCCACAGGGTCACAAAGTGCTGGACACGACTTAGAGACGAAAAATCAACCACCACCGTTTGTTTAGATTCCACATATGCGCTATCATTCAATATCTGTCCGTATATGTCTGGCTGAGTCTCTTCAGTATGACAATCTCTAGGTCCGTCCCTGCTGCTGTAGACTGTGCTGATAGCTTGAATTGCCTTGAATGACGAAGTGAACGCCACTGACACAGGGCTTTGGTGCGAGAATCCTTGTACTTACTACACCTGAACTTCCATGAAGATAAGCCCAACTCTGCAACATTCCACTGTATGCTGCCTCAGAAAAAGAACAGTAGGTCCAGACTAGTCTTCAGAATGAGCCATCCTTCTGGTTTAGAGGAGGAATAAAGACAACTAGTTCCCAGTGATTCTGAAATCTTCCCGGTCCAGGATGGATGTGAGATCTTCCTTGTTTCAGAAATGCCAAGAGAATACGTGCCTGAAAAGCTAGTTTCGTTGCTTGAATCAATAGACATTTGGGGCTTCCCTGGTGGCTCAGTGGTAAAGAATCTGCCTGCCAGTGTGGGAGATGCAGGTTCGATTCCTGATCTGAGAGGGTCCCACATTCCATGGAGCAACTAAGTCACAACTATTAAGCCCACACTGACTGAGCCTGTACCCCAGAGCCCGGGAGCCACAGTTACTGAAGCTCATGTGCCCTGCGGCTGTTCTCTCCGCAAGAGGAGCCACCACAATGAGAAGCCTGTGCAACACAACTAGAGAGCAGCCCCTGCTCGCTGCAACTAGAAAAAGCCATGTGCAGCAGTGAAGACCCAGCACAGCCAAAAATAAATGCATAGACAAGTGAATTTCAAAATAAATCAATAGACATTCAAGGAAGCCCCATCAACAGTAATGCTGGGCCATTTCTTCTAAAAGTGCATTTAGAGAAATGATTCTTCTCAAGAGCAAGAACTCTGTTTATACTTCCTCTCTCCTGAGCAAATTTACTCAGGAACATGGAAATCCTGATGCTATCCACATGCAAACACTCCCAAATCCAATCATCCTGATGCTATCAGACAGAGGCTCATAAAAAGAGTTTATCAAAGTCAGGGGGTCAATTAAGGTGAGTGAAAGGAGCCCGGGGCCCAAAAGACAAATACTGATGATTCCATTTGTGTAAGGGACCTGGAGGAGTCAGATTCACAGACACAGAAGGTAGGATGGTGAGGGCTAGGGGCTGGCAGAAGGGAGTGAGGAATCATTATTTAATGGTAGAGATTCAGTTGAAGAAGATGGAAAGTTCTGGAGATGGATGGTGAAGGTTGTACAACAGTGTAGCTGCCTTTAATATCACTGAATTATATACTTTAAAATGGTTAAAATGGTTCATTCTATGTCCAACTCTTTGAGACTCTGTGGACTACAGCCCACCAGGCTCCTCCATCCATGGGATTTTCCAGGCAAGAGTACTGGAGTGGGGTGCCAGTGCCTTTCCAATATATATATATATTTTACCACAAAAACTCGAATTGTGGTGCGAAGATTCTTGAGAGTCCCTTGGACTGCAAGGAGATCAAACCAGTCAATCCTAAAGGAAATTAACCCTAAATATGGCCACCTGATGCAAAGAGCTGACTCATTGGAAAAGACCCTGATGCTGGGAAAGACTGAAGGCAAAAGGAGAAGGGGACAACAGAGGATGAGATGGTTAGATAGCATCACTGATTTCAATAGACATGAATTTCAGCAAACTCTGGGAGATATCGAAGGACAGAGGAGCCTGGCATGCTATAGTCCATGGGGTTGCAAAGAGCTGGACACAACAGCAATGGAACAACAAGGAACTTTAAAAAAAAAAAAACAGTGAACCACAATGAACTCGCAAAGAGTCAGACATGACTGAGCAGCTGAACAAGAATAGCACGATGAATTCCATTCTATCTCTGCAAACGCTGAATGCAACCCAATATTCAAGCCTGAAAATATAGAGGAAGGTGGTTTGGGCTTAATTTTCTTCCATGTGGCTGGACTCAGTTCCTCTGATCCAGAACCTTCCTCCTCAACCAGACCCCAGGTATCACGGTGAGTGGAGGCACAGGACTGCGGCCTGTGTGTGTGAGTGGGTGTGTGAAGGGACTGGGTGAGTTTACACAACTGAGCAGAGCAGAGATAAACACAGGGCCAAGGAGACTACACTGCAGGTCAGAGGTCATAGAACAGCATTGGGCAACAGAGATTTTTCCTACAGTAGAGAAAGCTTTTTGGAGGACAACTAGACAAAATGCATGTTTATTTTTAAAACTTGAAGATCTCATATCTACCAGCTCCACTTAGAAGAATTTATAGTCAGGAAGAAAACATAAGTATATATCCAACACTTCAGGCACAAGAACGGTTTGTTGTTCAGTCACTAAGTTGTGTGTGACTCTTTGCGACCCCATGGACTGCAGCATGCCAGGCTCCTCTGTCCTCCACTATTTCCCAGAATTTACTCAGACTCATGTCCGTTGAGTCAGTGATGCTCTCTATCTCATCTTCTGCCACCTACTTCTCCTCCTGCCCTCAATTTTTCTTAGCATCAGGGTCTTTTCCAATGAGTCAGCTCTTTGCATTAGGTAGCCAAAGCACTGGGGCTTCAGCTTCAGCATCAGTCCTTCCAATTAATATTTAGGGTTGATTTCCTTTAGGAAAGGAAAAAGTGAAAGTGAAAGTCGCTCAGTTGTGTCTGAGTCTTTGTGATCCCGTGGATGATACAGTCCATGGAATTCTCCAGGGCAGAATACTGGAGTGGATAGCCGTTTCCTTCTCCAGGAGATCTTCCCAACCCAGGGATTGAACCCAGGTCTCCCTCATTGCAGGCAGATTCTTTACCAACGGAGCCACCAGGGAAGCCTATCCTTTGACTGGTTTGACCTCCAATTTTCAAGAGTGCTTTTGAACCCCAACCTCAACAAATACTTGTTGGTGACCCTCGCCTCTCCACTCCTGGTTGAGAACCGAGTGAACAGCCAGGACTCCTAGGTCTCCACGCTGATGAGCACAGTACATCTGGTGGGACACCTGCAGGGTGGTTCTCGCAGCCTGGTCCCCTCCCCAGGCACCAGTCAGAAGCCTGTCCTACTGCCCATCAAACACACAGTTCCTTCGCTCATAACAACCATTTGCCAAAAGTCTCATCAAACAACTAACTGCACGTTAATTGAGCTTCCGAAAAGAATGTGCCCCGGGGTGCATTTAACGGAAACCTTACACGCTAAGGTAACAGATGATTCTGTAAAACACAAACCAACACTGTCAGAAGGCTGCTAGCCCACAGATGAACAGACTCGCCAAGCAGATACGTGTGATTCCATGGCTGTACACTGAGTCCTTCTCTGATTGCTTTATCCAGATTTTTGCTGCCTTAGTTGCCGTAACGCTTATTACACTGCCATATAATCCTGGATTTGTACAAAAGGGTGATTAATACTAAAATAATACCCTCATTACTTGAGACACATTTCTGAGGTTTACAAGAAAAACTATCCAGATAGATGGGCTGGAGTCGGGGCTGCCCCTGGAAGGGCCTTCTTGCCTCTTTGGATCAATGAAATTGATGGAATAATGATTAGGGGAGTAAGAGATGAGGATTTTCCTGGGTGGTTCTCGTCTGCCTCTGTGAGTGGGACGCTGAGTTTTCTCAATGGCTAAGCACACGCACTTGGATTTTGTAGCAGTCACCCTGGGAGCTCCTCCACGTCCCGCAGCATCCACCATGGCCATGAACACTGCCTGGAGCAACTCCCACCACCCTCACCCTGACTAGCCCCTGCCATCGGCCTCTGCCTGGCCCCTGGGAGCCCCCTCAGCCAGAATGAAGGAACCCCTCAACTCCTGGCTGGGAAGACTTAAAGGTAAATAGCTCTGTTCTCCTTCCTCTTGGGTGGGGCAACTCTGGAGTTTGCTCTGTAGTGTCTCCTGGGGATCCCCAGAGGCACTGAGCTCAGGTACTCCCTGTGAGAACTGCTCAATAATGAATGCATTTAAAAATTTTATTTTTAACTGGAGGATAATTGCTTTACAATGTAGTGGTAGTGTCTGCTGTACATCAAAGTGAATCAGTCATATTGTCTATTTATCTATCTATCTATACATCCCCTCCCTCCTGAGCTTCCCCCCGAATCCCCATCGCACCGCTCTAGGTCATCACAGAGCACCGAGCTGAGCTCCCTGTGATAGACAGCAGGTCCCCACTAGCCAGCTGTTTTGCACATGGCAGGGGATATATGCCAATGCTACTCTCTCAACTCTCCCCACCCTCTCCTTCCCCGGCTGTGTCCACAAGCCATTTGAGCACTGGTTTCCTTCCACGTCTCTGTCACCCTCCTCCCAGCTGATGTTTCCTAGGATCACCTCCCAAATAAACTACTTACACAAAATCTTCACCTGAGGACAGCTTCTGGGAAACCCAAACTAGGACTCGATTTAAAGAAACACATGTCATAGAGAACAAACTTATGGTTGCCAAGGGGAGAGGGGTTGTGTCGGAAGTTTGGGATTAGCAGATGCAAACTATTAAAAATAGAATGGATAAACAATAAGGGCCTACCGTATTGCACAGGGAACTATATTCAGCATCCTGTGATAAACCATCATGGAAAAGAATATGAAAAAGAATGTATATATATCTATTTAACTGAGTCACTTTGCTGTACAGCAGAAATTGACACAACATTGTAAATCAACTAAGTTGTTGTTGTTCAGCTGCTAGGTTGTGTCTGACTCTTTTGTGACCCCATGGACTATAGTCAGCCATGCTCCTCTGCCCATGGGATTCTCCAGGCAAGAATACTGGAGTGGGTTGCCATGCCCTCCTCCAGGGGGTCTTCCCGACCCAGGGATCGAACCTGCATCCTCTCCTGCGTTGCAGGTGAGTTCTTTACCAGCGCGCCACCTGGGAAGCCTGTAAATCAACCATACTTCAATAAGACAAACACATTTTAAAAAGAAGCGCATGTCAAAAGTAGAGTCTTAAGTTATTTTTTTTCTCTCCCTGGTTCCCCTTAGAACTGGTGGAACATAGCTGAGCATCTCTCCCACACTGAGACCCCAGCTCCAGGCATCCCGCATCATCTCTCAGGGAGAACCACAGTGGACAAGAAGAACAAAGCTCATCCTTTCCCCGACCCACCCCAGCACCCTGCTCTGCTCCACACTCCTCCCTGCCAGCTGCTTTCAGTTGTCTGCACCTACAGGGTCCCCAGGCACAAATGGGGGAGAATGGGTTCTCACCAGGGTGGAGCAGGACGAAGCACAGCTGGGCCCGCCCGCACGGCCTCTGCCAGGAGCCTCCCCCCTGGGGTGACTGTGTGCCTGCCCGCCAGGCTCAGCAGCCCTGCCTGTCTGCAGTGACCCCGGGTTTCCATGAGCCTCCCCTCCCAACCCACTGTGTATCCTTGATCTCAGTTTGCTTTTCTGGCCCCTGACCTCTCTGTCGGCCCAAACTTCAAGTGTTATCAAGCTCTTTTGTCCTCATCTCCGCTCTGTCCTGACCGCCTGAACCGGCCGTCATCACCACACAAACACAGAAGGAGGGGGCATTTCATGTGGTCAATTGAGTGGTTAAGAAGAAAAGAGGTTGCTTTTATTTCTTTTTTCAAAAGCAAGTAACTTGTTTAACTTGCATTGGTCAACCATTTGACCTAATCGACTCATCGGTTCTGACAGTCAACCCGATAGAATTGGGTAAACAAATGGGAAAAAGCAAAGAGTTCAAGGCCTCCCATCCTTCCCTCCTTCTGATCTGAGAGTGAGAAAAATTGCTACCAAAGAAGAGGAGATGCAAGCTCGTGCTGTCAATAGACCTTCTCTATTCCATGAAACAGTCGTGTTTGAAGAAACACAGCTTCAGCTGCTCTGGGGTTTCAAAAACATTCTGTAAATCTCTGCTAGAAAAATAAAAACAAATTTCTCCCAAAGGCATCCATGCTTTGGGTGGTATGTTAGGTCTTAAAATGATCTCACTGAGCAGATAAATAGGTCATCCTGAAACCACCTGGAAAGTCTTGGTTTTAAAAAAATCTTCAAAGGAAAACATAACAGTGGAGGGAACAAAGTGAGGGGAAAGTCCAGAATTCCATCAGCCACACCCATACATGCACATAGGTATGGACTTTCCCTGTAGACTCCCAAATAAGGCTTATGCATCAGTCACCTAAAAAAACTGGGACTTATTTCCCCAAAAAGAAAAATAGAAATACTTTAAAATATATTTAATATATTAAGAAAAACACACACCTTGGTGTTTTATCTGTTGGGGTACAGCTAAGGCAGTGTTTTTCATTCTTTCATTTCCCAGCATCATTTAATAAATTCATAAACTGCAACCTACTCACTTCAGTATACTTTCCTGGGAAATCCCATGGACAGAGGAGCCTGGTGGGCTACCATTCATGGGGTCGAAAATGAGTTGGATACGACTTAGTGTCTAAAACCAACAGTAACATCCAATTTACAATGAAACTAAAAGCATCTAAAAGCTCTGAATACATAAGCAAATTGATTATTTTGACAAAACAGATTCATCAATATAATTGCAGATGTGAGTAATTTAAAAAATGTATATCCATGTTTCAATTTTTCTGGAAAGTAATTTGACTTTAAAAATACTTATTCTGGGGAATTCTCTGGTGGTCCAGTGGTTAGGATTTCCTGCTTCCACCTCGGCAACGCACTCAAGTACTCTTGCCTGGCAAATTCCATGGACGGAGGACCCTGGTAGGCTGCAGTCCATGGGGTCGCTAGGAGTCGGACACGACTGAGCGTCTTCCCTTTCACTTTTCACCTTCATGCATTGGAGAAGGAAATGGCAACCCACTCCACTGTTGTCTGGAGAATCCCAGGGACAGGGAAGCCTGGTGGGCTGCCGTCTCTGGGGTCGCACAGAGTCGGACACGACTGAAGCAACTTAGCAGCAGCAGCAGCTTCCACCTCAGGGGGTAGTGTTGCAGTGTTGACTATAATAACACAAACCTGGAAGCAACTTACATTCCAACATTAGAATTAGACATAAGAGCAAATTATAATATATTTATGCTATAGAATATCATCAAAATTATCACACTGAAAAAACTGTAATCATGCTCAAAAGTAATGGTAAATAAAATAGGATGTAAAACTGCATAGTTGGTATAATTTCAACTAACTTATGAGCAATATACATACACACATGTGATGCTGTCATTCACGGCTGACACACTGATGATGTTCACAGGGACAGAAGCCTGGAAATTTTGTGTTTCCCCAACTTTACAGAGAACAGAACTTCTCTAATAAAATGAGCCTTACCCATGGGTTGGTTGGTGAGACCCATTCACTCAGTACATGATTCTGTTACACACTTCTGTGGTTTTAGAACTCACACCATTCAGTGAATTTTCAGGAATATCCGAGGATAAGGGAAACCAAATATTCAATCGATGACTCAATGACTTAGCAAATATGTATGAATGAAAAGGACCTGAGGGGAAAAAAAAAGGAGTGGAGGGAAATTACCCTTAAACAACACATTTTTCTTGGGAGTGATATTATGTACATATATTATGTACGTATATGTACAATATACATATATTATGTACATATGTGTATATATATATATATATGGAGAGAACATATATATAATCACTACTAGCAGAGGAATTAATGCTTTTGAAGTGTGTTGTTGGATAAGACTCTTGAGGGTCCCTTGGACTGTAAGGAGTCAATCCTAAAGGTAATCAGTCCTGAATATTCATTGAAAGGACTGATGCTGAAGCTGAAGCTTCAATATTTTGGCCACGTAATGGGAAGAACTAACTTACTGAAAAAGACTGATGCTGTGAAAGATTGAAGGCAGGAGGAGCAGGGGACGACAGAGGATGAAATGGTTGGATGGCATCACCAACTTGATGGACTTGAGTTTGAGCAAGCTCTGGGAGTTGGTGACGGACAGGGAAGGCTGGCGTCCTGCAGTCCATGGGGTTAAAAAGAGTCAGACCTGACTAAGCGACTGAACTGTTTATTATGATAATAAATAAAATATTATATAAAATCACTACTATTATTTTATGTTCTCCTGCATTGCAGGCAGATTCGTTACTGTCTGAGCCAACCAGGGAAGTCCCTTATAGTAAATATATGTACTATATATATATACACATACATATAAGCCCTATATATATATAGGCTCAGAGGGTAAACAATCTGCCTGCAATGCAGGAGACTGAGTTTTGATCCATGGGTCAAGAAGATCTCCTGGAGAAGGGAAGGGCTACCCACTCCAGTATTCTTGCCTGGAGAATTCCATGGACAGAGGAGTCTGGTGGGCTACAATCCATGGGATAGCAAAGAGTCAGACACATCTAAGGGACTTTCACTGTCCTCTTACCCTGGACATGGACAATTCTTTCCACAGGGCCCACAGTATGACTGAGTCCCCTTCACTGGCATACCCCTCCATCATCTCTCTCCTTCCCGGCCTCATGTACCCCTCCTCTTCTCCCACTTCCTGGGGTGACCTAGAATGGGAAACACCTGCACCCACATCCTTACCTCAGGCTCTGCTTTCAAGTGAGCCCAATGGGGACACTTGGCTCACAGTGGGTTTTCAGTAAATGTTTCTGGATTGGATAGACGAGTGAATAAATTCTCACTGTGCCTGGTTTGGGCTTAACAGTGTCTGGCAAATCGTTTTCTCAGAAAGGGTGAGAAATCATTACCATAAACCAGCCTGTGGTAAAAAGAATCAACACAAAGAAATTTCAGGATAAACCTGCATCTACTTCTTTTCATAGAACAATTTCATGCTATATAAGTTATTTGTACAACCCATGGACCGAAGAGCCTGGCGGGCTACAGTCCATGGGGTTGCAAAGAATCAAACATGACTGAGTAACTGAGAACACATATAAGTTACTTGTGTTAATAAATAAAGCATGTTTTCCCAAAACCCAGGCCACAGTATTGTAGCCATATTTTTCCAGGTAAGGGAAGCAATCATTCCAACCAGGAAGAGAGCCACCATTTTCAAAGGACCACCGTGGTCACAGTGTATTTTTGATCTCCCTCCTTTCCAAGCTAATAAAGGTCATGGGGTAGAAATCACATAGGTCACTTTTGACTAGTTACACATCATTAGGAAGATATTTCAGCTCCCCCATTCACGAGTCTCCTAATTTTCTTGGTGGCTGCTTTCAACATCTGTGAACAGCTGGACAAGCCCACGGAGCTGGGATTGGTTCTTATATGGCCGAATATAAACAATCATTGGGACACTGATTAATTTCTCAAGACTCAAAAATAATTAAGGTAACGGTAATCCCTCACCCACACACTCCTGAATTCTTACAACCATTTAGTGGGGAGGCGGTGGAGGTCAGCCATGAAATCCTGTTCCCATTACTGCCCTATAGGTTGTTACATGGTGCACCCTTGAGATTCATTAGGGAACAAGACCCTTTGGCTGCCTGGACCCACAAGCTGGGAGTCAAACACCCATGCAAACCCCCGGGGAGGGGAACACCTCCTTATGTGAACCTATACCAGAGAAGGGGCTGTGGTGTGTGTGCTAAGTCCCTTTAGTCTTTGCAACCTCATGCAACACAGCAACTCCTCTAGATATGAATGGGTTCCAGTTTGAAAGCACATCTGTAAGTCCAATTTGTGCATAAGTCCAACAAAGCCTGCTAGACTCCTCTGTCTATGGGATTCTCCAGGCAAGAATACTAGAGTGGGTTGCCAGGCCCTTCTCTAGACACAAAAGAATATTTAAAGGTAAATACCTGGAAAGAATTGAGAGCAGGGACTCAGATATTTTACTCATAGCAACCAAAAAGTAGAAGCTACCCCAGGTTCTAGCAACAGATGAATGCATCAAAAGCTGTGGTTCATACACACAACTAAATAATATTCTACCAATAAAAGAAGAGAGTTTTCACTTCCTTCAGCATGGATAAACTTGGAGGATATATGCTAAGAGAAGTAAGCCAGTCACACATACTGTATGACTCTACTTTATAAGATTCGTAGAGGGGTCAAATCCATAGAGACTAGAGGTAGAATGGAGTTTGCTAAGGGCTGGGGGAGGGGAATGGGTGATTCGTGTAAAAGAGGGACATAGTTTCAGTTTAGGAAGATGAAAAAAGTTCTAGAAATGGACAGTGGTGAAGGTTGTATGACAAAATGAATGAATTTAATACCCCTGAACGTATACTTTAAAATGATTAATGTGGTAAAGTTTATAACAACTTTTTAAAAATTAAGCACACACCTCCACATCTTTCAGTGCCTCCAGGGATCAGGTTAGTAGCTCAAACAATGAAACTGGCAGGTGGTCTTTGTCCATTCAGGCAGCTATAACAAAATATCACAGTTTTTGTTCGGTCTCTAAGACCTGTCTGTCTCTTTGTGACCCCATGGACTGCAGAATGCCAGGCCTCCCTAACCTTCACTCTATCCCGGAGTTTGCTCAAATTCGTGTCCATTGAGTCAGTGATGATATCTAACCATCTCATCCTCTGTTGTTCCCTTCTCCCTTTGCCTTCAATCTTTCCCAGCATCAGGGTCTTTTCCAGGGAGTTGGCTCATCGAATCAGATGGCCAAAATACTGGATCTTCAGCTTCAGCATCAGTCTTTCCAATAAATATTCAGAGTTGACTTTTAGTATTGATTGGTTTGATCTCCTTTCAGTCCAAGGTACTCTCAAGAGTCTTCTCCAGCACCACAATTTGAAAGCATCAATTCTCTGGCATTCAGCCTTCTCTGGGCAGCTTCAGAACAACAGACATTTATTTCTCACAGTTCTGGAGGCTGGAATTTTGAAATCAGGGAGCTAGCCTGGTCTGGAGAGGGTCCTCTTCCAAGTCATGGACTTCTTGCCGTGTCCTTAGCTGGGGGAAGGACCGAGGAGCTCTGTGCAGTCTCCTTTAAATGACACTAATCTCATCCATGCATCCTTTTCCTACTTTTTGCTTTGTGCCTCTCTTCCATCTGGTAGTTCCTTTGGGGAGTGATATCTTTTACAACACAGCAACTCCTCTAGATATGAATGGGTTCCAGTTTGAAAGCACATCTGTAAGTCCAATTTGTGCATAAGTCCAACAAAATTAGCCTAGCTACCAAATCAGCACAACAGGCTATAGAGTTCTGTACCATAATGCATGCGAAGTTGCTTCAGTCGTGTCTGACTCTGTGTGATCCTATGGACTGTGGCCCACCAGTCTCCTCTATCCATGGGATTCTTCAGGCAAGAATACTGGAGAGGGTTTTCCTTACTCCAGGGGATCTTCCCCACCCAGGGATCGAAACTGCATCTTTCGCAACTCCTGCATTGGCTGTGCTGTGCTTAGTCGCTTATTTGTGTCTGACTCTGCCACCCCAAGCACTGTAGCCTGCCAGGCCCCTCTGTCCATGGGGATTCTCCTGGCAAGAATACTGGAGTGGGTTGCCATGACCTCCTCCAGGGGATCTTCCCAACCCAGGGATGGAGCCCAGGTCTCCCACATTGCAGGCAGATGCTTTACCATCTGAGCCACCAGGGAAGCCCATGAATACTGGAGTGGGTAGTCTATCCCTTCTCCAGGGGGGACTTCCAGACCCAGGAATTGAACAGGGGTCTCCCTCATTGCAGGCAGGTTCATTTTGTTTTTGTTTTCAGGTGGATTCTTTACCAACTGAGCTACCAGGGAAATCACAGGTGGGTTCTTTACCACTAGAGCCACCTAGGAAACCCCACTGTACTGTAATAGGTTTATAAAACTTTCTACACATATAACACACTTTTTTAAAAAAGATATTTTTAATCTTACAGTATGGTACTTTGAAAAGTACAGTAGTCAAGTACAGCTGGCAAACAGGGGTTGGCACCCATGAACAGGCAGGAAGAGTTACTGACTGGAGGTGGGAGAGGAGGCGGGAGATGGTAGAGCTGAAGGATTGTCCACAATAGGAGACTTGGAGGACAAGCTCCAGGGTCACTCATGCCTGACATGGATGGAACACACGTTCTCACATTTGAACGTTCGCAACTTGAAGGTTCATATGTAGGGGACCTACTGAAGAGGCAATTTCAGTCAGTTCAGTTCAGTTCAGTTGCTCAGTCGTGTCTGGCTCTTTGTGACCCCATGGACTGCTGCACGCTAGGCTTTCCTGTCCCTCACCAACTTCTGGAGCTTGCTCAAACTCATGACCATCGAGTTAGTGATGCCATCCAACAATTTCATCCTCTGTTGTCCCCTTCTCCTCCCACCTTCAATCATTCCCAGCATCAGGGTCTTTTCCAATGAGTCAGTTCTTTGAATCAGGTGGCCAAAATATTGGAATTTCAGTTTCAGCATCAGTCCTTCCAATGAATATTCAGGACTGATTTCCTTTAGGATTGACTGGTTGGATCTCCTTGCAGTCCTAAGGACTCTCAAAAGTCTTCTCCAACACCACAGTTCAAAAGCATCAATTCTTTGACACTCAGCTTTCTTCATAGTCCAACTCTCACATCCATACATGACTACTGGAGAAACCATAGCTTTGACTAGACAGACTTTTGTTGGCAAAGTAAGGTCTCTGCTTTTTAATATGCTGTCTAGGTTGGTCATAGCTTTTCTTCCAAGGAGCAAGCTTGGACTTCATGGCTGCAGTCACCATCTGCAGTGATTTTGGAGCCCAAGAAAATAAAGTCTCTCCCTGTTTTCATTGTTTTCCCGTCTATTTGCCGTGAAATGATGGGACAGGATGCCATGATATTAGTTTTCTGAATTTTGAGTTTTAAGCCAACTTTTTCACTCTCCTCTTTCACTTTTATCAAGAGGTTTTTTAGTTCCTCTTCACTTTCTGCCATAAGGGTGGTGTCATCTACATATCTGAGGTTATTGATACTTCTCCCAGCAATCTTGATTCCAGCTTGTGCTTCATCCAGTCCAGCATTTCACATGAAGTACTCTACATATACATTAAATAAGCAGGGTGACAATATACAGCCTTGATGTACTCCTTTCCCTGTTTGGAACCAGTCTGTTGTCCCATGTCCAGTTCTAACTTTGCTTCCTGACCTGCACACAGATTTCTCAGGAGGCAGGTCAGGTGGTCTGGTTTTCCCATCTCTTTAGGAATTTTCCACAGGTTGTTGTGGCCTTTCCCTTCTCCAGGGGATCTTCCCTACCCAGGAATCGAACCCAGGTCTTCTGAATTGTGGGCAGATTATTTACTAGCTGAGCCACAAGGGAAGCCCAAGAGTACTGGAGTGGGTAGTTTATCCCTTCTGCAAGGGATCTTCTGACCTAGGGTCTCCCCGCTTTGAAGACAGATTCTTTACCAACTGAGCTATCAGGGAAGCCCAAACAGGCAATTTAGTAAGTAAAATTCTCTGCATTGTGTGAGCCACTCCAGCGAATTAATTGAACCCATGAAGGGGATTTGTAAGATCCTCCCACCTATAGCCAGGTGGTCAGGAGGCTGGGTGACAACCTGGACTTGTGATTGCCATCTGGAGCGGGAGGCAGGACAATCTGATCAGACTGAGAACTCACCAGTGGATCTGATGCCATCTCCTTGGTGGTGCTTGAACACCCATTCAGTACTAGAATTATTTTACCTCTCAACAGAGTCTTACCTGCATGAGGTCAAGGATCACACCCACTGTCAGAATATCATAGGTCATCATTAAATATATTCTGAATAAGTGTATTGTAATAACTAAGACCTTTTAAAAAGCAGTATGCTTTAAAACTCTTTAGTAATTACATGCAACTTAAGTAATTGTAATTGTACTTATAACTTAATACTTTTCTCTTTAAAATTAAATGGTTCTGAATCATGGATGGATCTAATCCTGGCCACGCACCAAGCTTGAGAAAAGCTCATTTTAATTTATCTTGAAACTTTATTTTGACATGAATTATGGGAAGAAAACTTTAAGGCTTCAGCACTAAGTGTGTGTCTACTAATAAAATGTGATTTTGGAGTAATCTGGCATCAGAAGGCTTTGAAGGAGACACAATGTAAAAAAATTCCCGAAACGAGTTGAACCTGAGTGCCTTCTGAGGCGTGGAAAGAGGCAGTGACTCAGGGAGATGTCATTTAGGTTGGAAGCCTTGAAGAATTCACTGGCATGCATAACTTTCATTTATAAAATCGAACATCTTGAAAAAAGAAAAGAAAAAGTGAATGGAGAATTTAAGGCAAACAAAAGCAGAGCATGATTAGAGGTGAACACAGCTTACTATGGTGGCCCATAAAAATGTGTCATGGGGGGCAGGGCAGAAAGACTGTCCACCAGAAACTTTAAAAGTCTAAAGAAGTGCGTAAAAGAATTCACTACTCAGAGGCAATCACTACAATATTCTTGTATAATACATATTTTAATGTGTTTTAAGTCATTGCAATAACAAGGAAGATACAATTTCATATCCTACTCTTTTTCATCTGATACTACAGAAAATTCATTTTTTCCCAGATAACTATGGCTAAAAAAGAGGGAAAGTGGGACTTCCCTGGTAGTGCAGTGGTTAAAAAATGTGCCTAGCAATGCAGAAGACACAGGTTCAATTCCTGGTCAGGGAACTAAGATGTCACATGGCATGGGGCAACTAAGCCCTCCTGCCTCAACAATAGAAAAAAAGATCCTAGTGCCACAATTAAGACTAATAAACAAATATTTTAGAAAAATTAAATTTAAAAAAATTTTTAAAGAGGGAAACATTTCCATGATGTCTTTATAAAGGTCATAGCCTTTGATTCTGTGTTTGTCTACTAATTCTGCTTATATCTAGACTGAGAAAATAATCCAAAATGGATAAGTATTTATGTCTAGAATTTTCACTGAAGCATTATTTGTAATAGTAAAAAAATTGGAAACAGGCAGATTTTCCAGTAACAGGAAAAAGGCTAAAGAAATTGTGATAAATGTGTAAGATGGACTACCTTGCAGTCATTAGAAATGATGTTTTCTAATAATGTGTATTGTCAAAAGCATGTTTAATGTGTAAACATGTTTCGTTAAATAAATAAAGCAGGATACAAAATTATATATTTTTATCTAGTCTATGTAATATACATGAATAAATTTATATACAACTATGAGCAGATAAAACTGAATATTTGACCTATGGGTGTTCAGCATGATTAATTGCAGGTGGTAGGAATCAAGTGATTTTTATGTTCCCATTATATTTTTCTCTAGTTTCTAAATTTTGCATAATAAGTAGGCACTAATTTCCTTATCCAGAAGGGGAAAGATAATATTTTAAGAAAGTTTCTTGATTGAGTTAATGCAGAAAAGTCATTAGAAATAATAAAAAAAAAAGACTTGGATAATTCTACACTATACATGAGTGATAACTGTAGATAAATCATACTTGTATGACAGTCCTTAATTAGGTGGAAATAGTAGTACTTAAAAAAACTTTCTTGGCTTCAGTTTTAAAGCTTTTGCTTCATAAATTCCAAGCTAAGTACTAGAGCTGTCAGACTCTCCAGATCAATCACGGCATTTCCAGACCACATTTTTTTTTCTTTATGACACTTTTGAAATGTTATTTCACCATCTTAGGGACTGAAGATGATCGAGACGATAGAGGATTGAATTTTACCAACTCTTCAAGTCAAAATTTATTTTTTCAGGGACATATTTATGTTTCTTGCCTCTGAAACAGGGCAGTCAGTGCACAGAACAGCCTGCCAAAGAGAAAGATGCTACTGTTCCATGAAGAGCTTAAATGGGTTTTCTTATCAGTAGTAAAGTTTTCAAGCAGGCCAACCCACAAGGCCATGGGCGAGAGCGGACCCCTGAACAGGGCCTGGTGAGCTGGCCGCAAGAAAGGGAGCAGCTCGCGGCCCCAGGGAGGCACTGTCTCTGTCCACATTCGCTTTAAAAGCTGAGGCTGATTATTCTACTGGAAAAGATACAGACTCAGGGTCAGACAGGAGAGTAAGTCCTGGATAGACCACCTGAAAGGTGAGTAACTATTTAGACACTTGCTTCACCTCTCTTGATAGACTTGAGTTTATCCCTGGTATGGCAATAAGGGAGCTTCCCTGGTGGCTCAGACAGTAAAGAATCTGCCTGCAGTGCAGGAGACCTAGATTTGATCCCTGGGTTGGGAAGATCCCCTGGAGAAAGGCATGGCAACCCACTCCAGTATTCTTGCCTGAAGAATTCTCTGGTAGGAGGAGCCTGTCAGGCTACAGTCCATGGGGTCACAAAGAGTCAGGCAGGATTGAGTGACTAAGTATACATCTGGTGATAAGGATTCTTCCAACAGTGGGAAAAAAAATCTCCAACTTCTGCAATTTTAGCTACTGATTTTTATTTTCATTAATTTTTTAATTGTATTTTTTGGCTGAGAGAGAGACATGTGGAATCTTAGTTCCCCGACCAGGGATCCAACCTGCACCCACTGAATGGGAAGTTCAGAATGGCAACCCACTCCAGTATTCTTGCCTGGGAAATCCCACGGAGAGAGGACCCTGGTAGGCTACAGTCCATGGGGTCTTGAAAGAGTCGGACATGACTTAGCAAATACACAAAAATCTTTAATGATATATTGCATTAAACCAAGTCATCAGTCAGCAATTTTAAACACTTGATGCCTCATGCAGTAGATTGTTTATGTATGTGTATGCATGTGCTGAGTCGTGGCCAACTCTTTGCAACTCCACGGACTGTAACCCACCAGGCTCCTCTTGTCTATGGAATTTCCCAGGCAACAAGACTGGAGTGGGTTGCCATTTCCTACTCCAGAGGATCTTCCCAACCCAGGGATCAAATCTGCATCTCTTGCACCTCCTGCATTAGCAGGCAGATTCTTTTCCACGAGCACCACTTGGAAAGCTCCAGTAGATTGTTTGATGCTATGCAGATGCCTGGATCCCTAAGAGGCCAAGAAGCCTTGAAGAACAGACATTCAAGGTGAGAATGTTCCACAGCTATTGACCAAGTTATTATTGGACACTTGGTCCCATTCATGCATCATTGAGGAAAAAGAGTTCAGTTGACATATCAATAGTATCAGAACAAAACTCTTTAAAAAAGAAACAATTAGTATTTAAAAACTCAGTGGGATAATACCATTTTCCCCCAGAGTCCCCAGTCTGGCTAAGATCTTCTCTGACTTCCAACAGTTCAACCTGCCCTTCCAGGCTCCCAGATACTTAAAGAGCTCATTCGAACTGGTGGTGCCCATAGTGTAACATCTGGGGAAGCAGGTCAACTGGAAAGGCAGGGGTTAGTCAGCAAGCCAGGACCTGCCCCAGCCACCACCCCAACCAGGCCCTCATTCTGATGCTCCCCAGGCGAAGCCTTCTTCACTTCCCATCTCCACCCGGGTTTCGTTCTATTGGTTAAAGTAGTCACATCAGCAAGTCAGCCTGATACCCAAGTATGTGAATGCCAGGAGGTGTGGCTCACAGGGGTCACCATCCACCACAGGCAGTTAGAAGAGACCCTCCCTGAGGAATTCAAGCAGATGGGGGTGGGGTGAGATCTGAAAGGTGAGTGTCTGGTTAGCAGGGCAAGGAGTTAGGAGAATAGTATCCACAGAGAGAAAGAAAACTACCGCAGCTGGAGCACAGGGACCAAGGAGGGAACCAGGAGGGATGTCCAAGACAAATGAGGGAGTCCGGGTTTATCTGAAATGTAACGGGAGGCTGTGTAAGTGCGTTTAGCCAGAGGAGTGCACTGTCCAATCTGAGTTGTGTTAAAAGATGCTGCCAACTTCTGTGAGCAGAAGAGCTTGCAGGGAGCAGCAGGAAACGCGTGGGCGGCCAGGTGCAGGGCGACTGCAGGGGTGCACGGACGCACTCCTGGCAGCTTGTACCAGGTGTCAGAGGAGAGAGGAAGGAGTGGATGGATATGGGAGACTTCTGGAAGTCGTCTTGACAGGACTCATGATGGATTGGACGCGAGGAATGTGCAGGGAAGAGATGCCAAGAAAGCCTCCAAGTTTTCCAGTTTGAGCGCTGCAAGCAGGCGAGACAAAGGGAGAAGATTTAGGAAGGAGAACCTATTGAATGGATTTCAACTGGGGGCATGCTTTTATTAGAGATGCTCAGGGACACGTCCAAATAGGTGTGTGTGGAGGGGCGCAACTGGCTGGAGGAGTTTGCAGCTCAAAAGTAGCTCGACTGCAGTGAACTTGCTTGCTTGAACTTGCCTGGAATACCATCTTCTGTTGGCCCCTCTAGAACCCTCTTGCCCCTCCCCCATACACTCCAAGCTCTGCCTACAGTTCCCAATTGGCTGGATTCCTGCACATCTACATCCTTGCAAGGATTGATTCTCTCCCTCTGCCTCCTGACCACCGTCCAGCCAATCACCTGGCAGCATCCTACCGGTGGGGAGGGTTTGGCTCTTCCCTTCCCCCACCCCACATCTGGCTGGAGCCCCGCTGTCCTGGCTTCCCACAGTACCTCCTCACGGCCCCTTATCACACTGTGTTGCATCTTTGCCTCCCCCAGGAATTCCTCGAGGCAGGAAATGTGTCTTGTTTAGGTTGTGTCCAGAGCAGCCATAAGCACTCAGTAAATATTTACTGAATGAATGAACTCATCTCTGCCCCAGCCTCTTCCTGCTCCAAGTCATAGGGAACAGCACACCCCAAACAGGCATCTCTGAACTTCTCTCCCATCAGACGACTCCCCTTCCTGAGGACTTCTGGAGCCTTCTGTTGTTGATGTTTCCGATGGAGACATGGTGGCCTCCGGTGCTCTTTTTCCTGCTAAAAATATCGAAAGAGAAAACTCACAAGATTGAAACGTTTTGAGGTCAAGATCTGTGGAGAATGGTCACAGCTTCATCTTTATAAAGATGAAAAAGAGCCTCTGACACCTGCACAGATATGTAGGCAGGAGGGACGAGCATCAGTGTGTTCTACTCACCTTTCTCAGGACTCTGTGCCCTGGGGTCCTTAAGCTCCTTTTAGTTCCCATAAGATAGACGATCCCAGGCTCTCAACTGGAGAACACAGGCTTGAGCCCACAGACATATGACTACAGCAAGTCTTGGGCAGTATCATGAGCACTTGATCAACTTTAACCCCCAGTAATAATAAACATGAGTGGGAATGAAAAAATAAATCTAGATGTTAGTGAAGGACATTGTCTGTTCAGATGAGCTTCTTGTAATTGAGAAGGTGACCCTGGGGGAATCTTCCACTTTGAATGGCCCCTGAGGAAGTCAACTGTGTATTCAGTTGTGAAGGATAAGCAGAAATAACAATAGATCCCATACAAAGTGCCAGAAATATATTGGTGAAAACTGAATTGAGACTGGAAGGTGACATTAGGGACTTCAAGGGTTTGAGCTCTCTTTTTTAAAAATCCCTGATGATAAATCTGTCATCCCACTTTGGGGCAGTTTCAGGGAGAGGTCAGGCTTTCCAGATGGCACTAGTAATAAAGAATCCACCTGCCAATGCAGGAGACATAAGAGACCAGGGTTCCATCCCTGGGTCAGGAAGATCCCCTGGAGGAGGGTACAGCAACCACACCGGTATTCTTACCTGAAGAATCCCATGGACAGAGGAGCCTGGAGGGCTACAGTCCATGGGGTCACAAAGAGTCGGACACAACTGAGCGCTTGTCAGCAGCAGCAAGAATAGGTTAGCGATGATAGCTTGAGGGCGGCCCCATCAAAGAGGACCCAGTGGAGTGAGGGACGCCAGGCAGGCATGCCCATTGTTTGAAATGGACTTTCCCTTAGAGAAGACCCGGAGTTCCAAGGGGTGATTGCTTAGTGCTGCTCTCGGTAAAGAACACGGGGCAGAGGACAAGGTACCTGAAGAGGAATGCAAGCTCTCCAGGGTTAAACTGAAGTGAAGTCTAGGCTCTCACACGCTGGTTTTCAGACGTTAGCAGGAATCAGAATCATCTGAAAAGTTTGTGAAACCCAGAGCTTCTGACTGAGTAGATCTGACACTGGCCCGAGGATTTGTGTGTCTATCAAGTTCCCAGGGAATGCTGATGTGGAAAACCAAGGCTCTCAGCCTCGGCTCCATATCAGAGTCAGGTGGGGAGATGTTCATATTATAAAAACTTTTTCAGCTTTACTGAGATATAACTGACACATAACATTGTGTAAGTTGAAGGTGTATGTCTTGATTGAATATGTTTATAAATTGCAACCTAAGGAATTCCCTGATGGTTCAGTGATTAGGACTCTGTGCTTTCACTGCAGGGGCATGGGGTTTGATCCCTGGTCAGGGAACTAAGATCCCACCTGCCAGGTTATGCAGCATGGCCAAATTAATTAATTAATTAATTAAATTGCAATTTGATGACCACCATTGTATCAGCTGGGCTTCCTTACTGGCTCAGAAGGTAAAGAATCCACCTGCCATGCAGGAGATCTGGGTTAGATCCCTGGGTGGGGAAGATCCCTTGGAGGAGGAAATGGCAACCCACTCCAGTATTCTTGCCTGGAAAACCCCATGGACAGAGGAGCCTGACTGGCTACAGTCTACGACCTCCTCTATCCTGTCCCATAACTGCCATTTCTTTTTTGTTTTGTGGAAAGAACCTTTAAGATCTGCTTTCTTAGCAACTTTCGGGTACAGAATACAGTATTATAAGCTATAATCCCCATACTATATGTTAAATACTCAAGCTTTTATAACTGGAATGTTGTACCCTTTGACCAATATCTCCCCATTTTCCTCCACTCCCAGCCCCTGGTAACCACCATTCTGCTCTGTTTCTCTAAGTTTGCCGTTTTTAGATTCCATACATAAGTGAGATGACACAGTATTTGTCTTTCTCTGTCTGACTTATTTCACTAAGCACAATACCCTCCAGGTCCAAGCTCGGGGAGCTTTTTAAATGTACCAATGTCAGGGCCTTGTCCCCTAGAGGTTCTAATGTAATTGTTCCGAGGTGTGTTAGAGCATCAGTAATTTTTAAGACCTCTCTAGGTCATCCGAGTATTTGCCCAAGCTTGAGAAATACTGCTCTAAACTGTGCCATCAGGTTAATGAGTAGATTTTAGGTCCCTTTTATTACCTTTCTGTAGAAAAAGCAAGAAATTGATGGGCTGGGGTGCGAGGTCAGGTCAGCACTCAAGACCCACGAATACATCAACCAGTGGCATACTCCTGGGTTTGAAGGAGCGAGCTCTGTAAAACGCAGGCTTTTCAACACCAAGTGTTAACCGGAGACCTGTTTCTTAGCTGAGCAGCAGACATCCCCCCATTTGCAGGGGTGCTCTTCTCCCTGCCTTTCCAAAATGGTAAGCTGGACTCAACCCCCAAAAGCAAATCATTCCTTCTTCAATTATCTTCCCTCCTTCATGGCAAGACGCACATCTCAGGTTAAGTGCGAGCCTTTAACAGGAGTGACCTTTGCCAGGAGCAGAGGTTAGCTTATGGCAAACATGGTTTGAGTTATACATAACTAGAAATTATTAGCATCAATTAGTTTTTGTTCTATTAATATTTATGCTTTTAATTAAGATCGCTTCTTTATGGCATGAGAGAATGGCTATTCACCTGAAACTGTTAAGATGTTTCCTTTTTAAACTGAATAAAATTTCAGTTCCACAAAATGAATTAAATCCAAGACACCGAAGATACACCATAGTGTCTACAGTTAACAATACTATACTGAATTCTTAAGAGTTTGCTAAGAGGGTGGGTCTTGTGTAAAATGTTCTTACCACAAAAATATAAATAAAAATGGTGGTGGGGGGAACTTTTGGAGGTGATGGCTATGCTTACAGCATTGGTTTCACGGGTGTGTACGTACACTAAACTCATCCAGTGGTATACGTTAGACATGTACACTTTTTGTATACCAATCTCGCCTCAATAAAGTGCCTTATAAAACAACAACAACAAAAAGAGGTCAGGATTCTTGAGCCTTAATTTATTAACTTAGTGTCGGCTACTTTAAAATGCAACCAGAGGGACTTCCCTGGTGGTTCAGTGGCTAAGACTCTGTCTCCCAATGTAGGCGGCCAGCTTTGATCCCTGGTCGGGAAACCAGATCCCACATGCTGCAACTAAGACCACATAAGACCACAGGCAAAGAAATAAATATTTTTAGAAAATAACAATAAAGTAAAATGCAACCAGAAAGTAAATCTCAATTGAAAATTCAAAAATAGCAAGTAGAAGAATGAACTGAATGTTTAAAGTAGTAAATAATAATCCATATAACCATGGAGATGGTGGCTTTGTTAACGGAAAACAGGTTGTTTGCTAAAGATATGGACCCTGATGCTGGGAAAGACTGAAGGAAAAAGGAAGAAGGTGCCAGAGGGTACGATGCTTAGATAGCATCACGGACTCAATGGGTGTGAATCTGAGCAAACTCCAGGAGAAAGTGGAGGACAGGGGAGCCTGGCACGCTGCAAGCTATGGGGTTGCAAAGATTTGGGCATGACTTAGTGACTGAACAACAACCGCCACCTCCCTGTCCATCCACAACACACAATAAAACACAGAAATATCCACGAGTTGGTAAAATATATTTTATTTGTTCATACAAAGAAATAGTATGAATTACCAGAATTTCATTTTCCTAGAAACATCTTTCTCTGTGTAAAATTAATTTGTGTTATACATAGGACAAAATACTTGATTTAATTTTTTTTTTCCTTTTTGTACATATTGGCTATTCTAACATCCAGGTTATAGCAGAAACAGCTAGGATTTGCACAGTATTTCAGATTACTGGGTTGAATGAAACTCAGTCATAAATTAATGTTACAAAAGTGAAAAAAAAAATCTAACCACACCTTGAAGTTTTACTGACCATCTTTCTTGATCAACTGAAAAGAAAAAGACATCGACTTCCACCTCGGCCTTTTTGACACTGAGTGTTTCTAGCTGAATGGACTCTTCCATTTTTCCTTTCTTATGAAAATATCCTGGTAGGATCTGGAACTCTGTTTCTCCAATGTCTATAATGTACCTGTCACTCAGAGTGAGTTTCTAGGAGGAAGGAGACAATTTCTCCTCCTTCATCTTCCAACTAGATGCTTATAGTGCAGTCTGTGTACCTAAACACCTTCCAGGTCCCACGTACCAAGTTCACAGACTCCTGGACAAACACCTCAAAGACAGCGTGGGCTAGATAGGAACAACAGAAACCTCCAACTTTTTTCTCAGCAGTTTTGTTTGTTTTTAAACACACTGAGTGCAGTGAAGAGTACCTCATGAATATCAGAGCTTTTCCTGTAACCTGGAAGAAACCCAAAACGTGCGTTAGGACAAAATTTGCCAAGAGGTGATATGGTGTTTGCCTTCTAGCAGCGAAAAAGTTAAGTTGGTGGTCTTACAGATGGCTGGGACAGGAAGAAAGTTAAGGCCTGATTTTATGTGTTGCCTGACTCCTCCAGGGGAAGACATGTGGGCCCTGTAATACGTATCACGCGATGGGGTGTAACCTTGGGAGCCGTCAGGAGCAGTCAGAAACCGCAAGCCCTCAGACCCCTCGGAAGAGATGCACAAGAAATCTGATTTATTTGTCTTCTACGGAAAAACTCACTCTAGTCCTTCAGTGCTAATTATCAACATCTGTTTGGATTCAAGGATTTGACCTAGAATGGAACCTTGACTCACTTCAGTGTTCATGACTAAATGACCCTCCTTCAAGCTGAGGATTTCCTGTTTCAGTTTTAAGGCAGAGAATAAACAACTTAATCAAAAATGGTCCAGCTTGAAAAGACAAGCAGGGACCTGGAGGGGAAGGGGAAGCTTGTGTGCATTTCCCCCACGGCTTTGTGGCAAGCCCTTCTCTGAACTTCTCTGCAACTGGACATCACGTGCCACGCAGGGCACCAGAGCAGCCAAAAAGCAGATGGGGCAGGAGCAGGTGGTGGTTGTGGACTGACTCGGACTTGAAGCCATGTTCTACTGTAACGGAAAAGAGGCGGTGTTCCGGTTTACTTCTAATTAGCTTTCTGACTGGAGAAATGTATGATCAGTCAGCACCCTTATGAGGATGTCTCTGACACCCAAGCAGCAAGAAGGGAGAACCACCCCGTGATTATGGGTGTTCCCCTAAGTGCAGGTTCACCTCGGCTTGGTAGAGGCAGTAACAAAGCTAGGGAATGATTACAGCATCTCAGGAATGCATAGCTCCCTGCCCCCACCCCATGTCCATCCTCCTACACCCAACCTACAGGATGACAGTTTTGCTGCTAAGCACAAACTAGCTATGTGGGCAAAGACAAACCAGCTTATCCACAAGACATCCCTTAAAGACCAGTATTTTGTTTCTCTAGCGAGCGAGTTATCGCATAGAACAGACAAAAGTGTCCTTTGTAACGACTGTAACCCAGCCAGGTTGACAACATCTTCCCATATATTCCTTGATGAAAGTATAATGCAAATGACAATTCCCATTCTGGGTTAGAAAACTGAGGATCAAGTGAAGACACTATTATTATGTCATATTGCTCTACGGTTACCCAAGAGCTGATCAGCATCAAATGACTCCCCCGGCCTTCCCACCCCACCGCTCCCTCCAGAGAGAAGTAGAGGAGAGCATTCCACATCAGCAGCTACAAGGCTGGTACCTCTCCTGCCAGGGCCTGGCTAGAAGAGACAGCCCAGGCTCAAGTGTCACAGGCAACACGGGGCCAGCGTTCCCAGTCTCTTTTTATAAGAGGGCCACTCCTGGTTCTGTCTGGCTGTTGGCTACAGACTGTGTTGTCTGAGATGAGCTAGAAAATCCAAGGAGAGGAATTCCAGACCCCAAACGCAGGCTGGTCCTGGCATCTTGGTGGAGTCAGGAGGGGAGGCACCTGACCCCTTCAGGTCTCAACACCCGGCACCCCTGGTTCGTGCTGGTCGTTCTGCTAGCGGGGGGGGGGGGGGGGGTGGTGGATGGGGGGCGGGATGGGGGAGTGGGGGGAGGGATGGGGGGCGGGGTTCTTTGGTGTGTCAAGGCAGAAACTGCCTGAGAACGGAGCATGATGCACTCGCATGCAAATTAGAAGGAAACATCTTTATTTCTAAAGCAGCAGCCAAGCACAGGACCTTGGAAAGGTGAGGGGGCTGACATTTGCATACACTTCAAGCTGGTTGATGAACTGGGGATGGGGCAGAAGAGGAGGCAAGGGGGCAGCCTTCAAAATCAAAAGCTAAAGTCCATGAACTTGACCCCTCACCAGCAGGCTCTAAGAGGACATGGATGTCCCTGCCAAAGTAGCGATTCTCCCGGGTGCTGAGTGGACTTGAGGGGATGTGTGTGTGGTGTGGGGGGGGCCAGACCTAGCACTGTGGTCTGGAGTCTGCGTCCTTGGACGTGTCAGAAAGTGGCAAAGGAAGCTGCCACGTGGCAGTCTGTCTCCTCAGAGCTCCCAGAGGTGGCCAGGCAGCCAGGGAAACCGGAGTTTCAGAACAAGGAGATGACAAACGCACCCAGACAGCGATCGAAGGCTGCATACCCGTAACAACAAAAATCTCAAGTTGTGCTTTTCTTTAAATACAATGGGTAGAAAGGAAACACAAAGGAGGGAAAAAAAAAATGGAAGCACCATCCATTTCGAGGACAAGAAAATATTAGAAAACACTTCGGAATGTTAACAGATTACATGGCTCTCTAAAAGAGTGTGGCTAGGCAGCTTAGTGAATTAATTGCTTATGAATTAAAAATAAATTATTATAAAATAGATTTCTGTACATTTTACATACATATAATCTCTCTTAATATTTCCTACGCCCAAGAGGGTGCCATCAGTCCCAGCCGAAGTCGTGGCCCGTCATCTGGTAGAACTTGCGGTTGAAGGGCCGGTAGAAATCCCGCAGCTGCCGCAGCACCTGCGCGTCGATCTCGGGGTGGGGTCTGCCCTTGGTCTTGCCCAGGCAGTGGGGGCGGCCGCTGCCCTCCGCCTTCTTGAGGCAGGGGAAGCCCTTGGTCTGGTTGAAGTAGAAGTGCTTGTCCGAGATGATGCGCTTGAGGCCCAGGAAGTCCTGCACGCGGCCCAGCTCGCCGGCCGGGTCGCGCACCAGGCGCTCGCCGCTCACGAAGAGCATCTGGCGGGCGGGGAAGTGGCGCAGCCAGCGCTCCAGGTGCTCGGCGTACAGGCCGATCTGGATGGCGCTCCACGAGCGGTCCACCAGGCCCGCCGAGCGGTTCCGGAAGGCCAGGCTCTCGAAGCTGGGGATGTCGGGCCGCTTGGAGAGCGTCTGCGTGTAGTCCGACACGGCCCGCGTCACCGGGTCCCGGACCACCACCAGGAGCCTGGTGTCCTTGGACATGGCCGAGATGCGCGCGGGCGCCTCGCGCGTCACGAAGTAGCTGGGGGTCTTCTCCATGGTGATCTGGCCCTCCAGGGTCCTCGGCATCAGGTCCCTGTGCGGAGCAAACAGACCAGGGCGGGTCAGAGGTCACAGCTTTTCGGCCACACGTCTCAATAGCAATACTTTTTTTTTCTCTATTCTTGCCTTTTTTTTTTTAATTGGAGGTTAACTGCTTTACAATACGTTAATATCTGCTGTACAACACCCGTGAATCAGCCATATGTATCCATATATTCCCTCCCTCTGAGACTCCTTCCCACTCTTCCCGCCATCCCACCCCTCTAGGTCATCACAGAGCACCGAGTGGCAATGTCAGCACTTTTAATCCCGGCTCCATCTAATTTCAGTTTGTAGAAACATTTAAAAAAAATGAAAGTTGAGTTTCAGAGCTAAGAGATATAGGTACGTCCCATCTGAAGGTTGGAGGCCAGCTGCTTTCCACCTAAGATGGGAAGGCACTTTAATTTAGGGTAGGAGTAAGATTCGACCTTCTCTGAGATCTCCCCAGTGTCACCTCTCCCTTATTTTGGGGGGTATCCAGCTTTTAGATCGCCCAGAATATCTGACTTCAGAACACAGAGACCTCTGGCCTCTGGATACATGCCTTTCAAAATAATATCACCTGGAGCCCCCAGAGATTTTGGTGTCCACGTGTCCTCACTTTCCTGCCTTGCTCTGCTTATCACGCTGGGACAAAAGCCCGGTAGACACAAGAAGGAAAATGTCCCCTGAGCCAGTCAGGGTGTACTAGCATCGCCACAGTGACCACCAACCAAACGCCTTCACTGTGAAAGACATCCCTGAAGGCCTCGAGGCACATAGCTGCCAAAAAATTGGGAGGAGTCAGTTGAAGTATAAACTGATGCGAAGAGAGAATTTGCTGAGACACAACTCTAGATGCCTCCAAAACTACTTCAGATTCCATTTTATAGCTAGCTGGTGGAAATCTGTTTTTTATAGATCCCTGGTGTATGATGCAGGGAGCTCAAACTCAGTGCTCTGTGACAACCTAGAGGGGTGGGATGGGGTGGGAGGTGGGAGGGAGGTTCAAGAGGGAAGGGACGTGTGAATGCCTATAGCTGATTCATGTTGATACATGGCAGAAACCAACACAATATTGTAAAGCAATTATCCTCCAAATAAAAATAAATAATTTTAAAAGAGACAGGGACTTCCCTAGTGGTCCAGTGGCTAAGACTCACTCCTCGCTGCCAATGCAGGGGTCCTGGGCTTGATCCCTGGTCAGGAAATGAAGGGTCCACATGCCACAACTAAGACCCGGTACAGCCAAAATAAATAAGTTAATAAATAAATATTTTTTAAGGGAGAGAGAGACTTGTATGATATTTATTTATTGCCACATGATTTAAATGTAACCACACAGGCAGAACTTGAGCAAACTCCAAGAGATAGTGGAGGACAGGAAAGTCTGGCAGGCTGCAGTCTATGGGGTCACAAAGGGTCAGACGTGACTGAGCAACTAACACTCCGGATATTCTAAACACCCAGCTTCAAGCCGTCCCTAAACTACTGAGACCAAAATTGCTTTACAGAGATGTTTATAGAAATGATGATATAAACTCTATCACACGAGCAAGAAAGGGCAACAGACTCCTCCTTCACAGCAAATTAGAAGAAGCAGGCTTCTCCCTGATGGGGGGTGGCCGCGCAACCCTGCAACCAGCCCCAGCTTAAGCTAAAGCTGGATTGACCCACTTTGCCCATTTACCACTTAGATGAAGGTAGCCCTGTCATCAGGCTAATTCGATGGAGGATTAAAGAGGGCCCGGCTCTCAACTTATTCTGCATTTCCCTCAAAAGCAGGTCGAGTCTGATTAAGTCCGAATTTTTTCCCTGTGTTCAGCCACATACATCTAAACCGAGTCTACAAGAAAGGGTTCAATAGTCAAAATCCAAGTGCTATCCCTATGACTGAAGAAAACCCCACCCGCCATGTTTTCCAGGGCCATGCACATGGGGCAGGTTTGGGGTCTGTCTGCAGAGGGTCTGAGTGACCAAGCACAGGCACTGAAGTCCAGCCCCTGGTCTGACTCTCAGCACCCCGTGGACTGATGTGTGTGCCCCTCACCTGTCCATGTCTCCATTTTCTCAACTGGTCCGTGAGATGAAGGATGATGTCCACCACCCAGGGTTTCTCCTTGGGACCAAGCCTGGGAGCTAATCGGTGCCAAAGAAAGGTTGTCAGTTCCCTGCTGTTGACAGCGTCAGGGAAGGGGTGCAAGGAGGCAAGGCTTGGACGCAGGGACTGGTCACTCCCTTGGTTCACCTGCAGAGGAGCCATGGGGATGCCCCTGGGACAAGCAAAGCTTCAGGAAGAGTGGACGTGGCTCTCTGCCCACCTGGGCTCCAGAACCACCTTTGAGCCTTTGCTGCACGCATCCCCTCGACATCCCTAAACAAGGGCCTGGTGATCACGGAGCAAAATGGCCAAGTGAGAGCGCCCATACCAGGATGAACAGAAAAGGAACAGGAAATGCTCACCATCTTACAGTCCAAAGGCACAGCCTACTCAGCCATGATGCATCCCTGGACTGGGGTCAGATTCTTGGGTGACCCCCTGCCACGCTGCAGTATAGGCTCCAAAGGACCCCGTCTCCCTAGGGCAGTCCAGAGGTTGCACACAGATGTCAACAAGCACTCAGGGTCTTAAGACTTTCTCTGTTTATCAATAACAGCTGGGGAACTGCTGACACCGAGTCTCAGTCCCTGTTCACTGCAGGCTCCACAGCCACCTTCCCCTGGGCGTGCGTGGTGTGGACACAGAGCAGCTAATGGGTGAATATGCTACGGGATTCTCCATCATTTCAGCAGGTGCTCCCTGAGTCCTCTCCATGGGTTTCCAGGTGCATTTCTGTGGCAGGGGGAGGGGAGTAGAATAAGCCACAAGAAATATGTCTCTTTGGGTTAAGGATTATTTTAGGCTGATTATTTTTAATAAACAATGGACACTGAAAAGCTCTGAAAACCAGTGAATGCTAACTTTTAGTAAGAGACATTTATATTTATAAGGGAAATGCTGGGAAAGATTGAAAGCAGGAGGAGAAGAGGGTAACAGAGGATAAGATGGTTGCATGGCATCATAGACTCAGTGGACATGAGTCTGAGCAAATTCCGAGAGACAGTGAAGGACAGGGATGCCTGGCATGCTGCAGTCCACGGGGTCACAGAGTCAGACACGACTGAGCAACTGAATAACAAGAGTGTCTTCCTGTCTGTACCAGGAGGAGAAGACTGGCTGTATCTCTAGAATCTCGTATCCATGGAGTTAAGTCTGCCCAACAGCTGTGCCCTTATCTACTGGACTTTTCCCCGCCACCTCCCAGAACTGGCCTCCCCCTTCTAAAAACCTTTTGTCTCCAGCTGGAGATGGCATTTACGATGGAGGCTTGGGCTGTTTCCAAGACTTGCTCAGGTTTCCTGGGCATCTCCCTTGTACACAGGAGGGACACATGTTATTAAACTTGTTTGTTTTTCTTCTGTTGACTATCTTTTATTACAGGGAACTGGGTTGGGGTGGGGGTGTCTCAGCTAAGAACCTGGAAGGGAGGAGGGAAAATTATTTTTCCTCCTCTGCCCTGGTCCCAAGGCCTGGGCTCAGACAGAGTGGGGCACCTCCCCAACATGGCCCAAGAAGTGTGCTGTTGACCCTTCGGGGCAGTTAGAGGCAAGACCCTGTTCTTGCCTCTGTCAGCTCTTCTGTCACCCTCCACCCCCTCTGCCTCCCAGCACCCCTGGTCCTGGAGTGAAGCCCTTTTCCATTCACTTCCTGGGCCCAGCTTCCTACCACTCCCATCCTTCACTGGTCAGGCTCTTCTGTCCGGACACTCAGAACCTCTCTGGGCACAGCAGTGGCTCCGAGAAGAAAAGATGGAGATATGGCCGAGGGTGACCCCCCTTACGTGGGCCCTGCAGCTCACCCCAGTGACCCCGCCAGTGGTGGCTCCAGCCACAGGCAGGCCTCACAAGCCAGCAGGTGGATTGCAGTTAAATTGAGCAGCTCATTAGGAAAGCCAGTTTCTCAAACAGATAGCCACAGCTAATAATCTAGGCGGCGCTTTGGGGCTCTCAGAGAAACTTTCACATACTGCGCCTCACCTAATCCCTCGTGCACAAGCCTTCGAGGGGGCACTGCCAGCCCCAACCTACTGAGGAGGGAGCTGGGGCTGACAGGGAGGGTCACCCGCTGCCAGTAGGCCGAGAGTCGGGCCCTCTGATACCCCCATCACCACACCTCTTCCACCCAGCCTTCTGAGTTTTTCCTACTATGATGAAATGTACAAAGAGCTACACACCTGTCCTTTCTTTAAAGAGATATCTGTATTTCTTCTTCTCATTTGGAGATTAGCATCTTAATAATAGGTATTCCAGGGCTAGAATCACATGACTATGATCATAATTGTTCAAAGATAGTCAGATTTCAAAACAAAAGATGTCTTAGGCTCACACACGCTTGCTATTAACTGCATAGGATGAGGCTGGGGGCTCAGGACAGGATGGAACAGTAGTTCCTCCTGCCAGAGGCCGCGCCCCCGCCCCCTGCCCCATCCTCCCCTCTCCACCTCGTGGGCAGGAAGGGACACTCTTCCACACCTGGCACACATTCCCCAGGCTGCTTATGAAGCCAGTGGACCTGGAGGTCTCTCTGGGGCAAGTCTCAGGAAGATGCATGCTCCCACCCACCCATCCTCAGGACAAGAAGAAGAGATGCTAAGCAGGGGTTTCAGGTGACACCCACGACATTCAGGCCTGGGGATGACCAGTCTGGGAGCATCAGGTCCCTCAAAGACCTGGACCACGGAGCAGGAACCTGGGAAACTGGAGGATTTGCAGCAGGTATTTCAGGCTTTCAACATGTTTCAGGAAACTCAAAAGAAAGCAATGGGCCCCTCTGCGGTGGCGGGATTCAGCCTTGATGCCGAGGGTGCTGGATGCCCGGGCCCCACCCTAGACCCATAGAATCAGGCCCCTGTGGGTGGGGCCCTGACAGGGGAATCTCTCTGATGATGCCAACCTGCAGCCAGGCTGGAAGTTGTCACCCTGGGGCATCCATGAGCCTGGCAGCTGCCCTGCACTTCAGCCCCTTATTCTGCGGATGCCCTGTGCACCTATGTGGGGGGGCATGGTGCTGGGTGGTGATGGAGGCCTCCCATGGTGGAAAAAAAAATCAAGAAAACAATATTTTTAACAGAACAAAAGCTGTTCAGCTAATCCAAGGCAGGATTTGAACCAAATTCCTGGAGTGAAGTCTAGAGAACTCGGGGTCATATCCTCCCCGCCAAAGCAGACCAGGCCCCAGAGGGAAGGTGCTGCCCCACCTGCCCATGCGTGAGACACAGGTTCGATCCCAAGGTCAGGAAGATCCCCTGGACAAAGGAGGCTGGCAGGCTACAGTCCATGGGGGTCACAAACAGTCAGACACGACTGAGCAACTAAACAACAACAAAGACATGCATGTGTGCAGATGCATAGAGATGCCCCCCCACACACACACACACATACACTACACCGAGCCAATCATCAAACACAAATCAGGCTCTCACTGAAACAAAATGAGGCACATTGAATGAACTAGAAGAAACCCGTGTGATGAGAGACTAAGGCTCATCCAACTCTTCCATCATCTGAAGTTAGATAATATCAACATAAACAGAGGAAAGGAAAAAACAAACAGGTGAAGAATAGTACAAGCCTCGAATCATCCGATTTATGCTTTTGCCAAATTCATGGCTTAAAATGAAACTAAGGTCTCTTCATTTTTGAAAAGCTCATGAAACTAAGATGAATTGAGGTCAAAACGACCACTGGGCCATTTCCTCTTTCACAGGCTTGTGGCAGGTGAACCAGGAGGATGTGTAGAGTCAGGTTTGAGGATGTAGAATCTCAGCCCCAGGTCTGGGCGCTCACCTGCACCTGTGTCTTCGCCAGACTCAGGAGTAGCTGAGAGCCGACCTGTGGACTCAGCCTCCTGAGGGGCATGGCAGTCACGGGCTTTGGAGAAGCCCAGTGTTTACAATGAACAGCCCACGTCTTGATGGGGCTCTTATGCGTCACCTCGGAAAGCAGACTCTTAAAAACAAACCTTCAAGCCAACAGGCGGGGGAAATTTGAATGAACCAGACAAGTTCTAAAAGCCTTGTAATTCTGACGTTCTTCAGCAGCCAATGTTGCCCTAATTTTCTTTTTCTGCTTCTTTTCTTTCTTTGGATGGCATGTCAGCTCCCAGAGTCCAGCAAGTGAACTTATTGTTGGAACTGGCAAGTTACGCAAGAAAAAAGAGGAAGATTATTGAGATGGGTGTAACCCACCGCACTACAGCCAAACAGATGCTGAGACACTGACACAAAACAGATGATGGAAGTGAATGAACTTGAACTTCAGAGAGCAGACAAAGCTGCAAGCCACAATGGGGTGGGGTGGGCCCAGCTCCCTCTGGGACTGACGAAAACTAGAAAGAGGGGAGGATGATCTCTTTGTTTGGTTCCAGAAACACCATATATATATATACACACACACACTAGTATAGATAAAATAGATAAACAAGTACCTGCTGGATAGCACAGAGAATGCTACTCAATATTCTATAATGATCTATATGAGAATCTGAAGAAAGATACAGTTAAATAGATAGAGACAGGTATATGTATAACTAAATCCCTTTGCTGCACACCTGAAATATAAATTAGTTGTAAATCAGCTATACTCCAATTAAAATTAATAAATAAAAGAAATAGTCTCATGTTTCCTGACCTCCAATAAAGATCTTTTTTCTTCCTTTTTAGAACCTACTTTTTAACCTACAGACACAAATCATCATTCTGTCCAGTTCTATGCCTTTGGACAAATGCACAGAATTGTCTAACAGCCAGCATCACAGTCATGATCCAGCTCAGTTCCATCACACCTCACTCTTTCTCTTGCACTGCTCCTTTCCATCAAAATCGAAAATCGAACTCTGTGCACAAGGCAAATCCCTTTACAAATGGCCCTAGGCTGCCCAAATCCTTGTGTTGATACCACTGGGACGGAAATATTGATTGAGAAGAGAAAATGGTCAATAGACTTAGACATTTTGACATCACAAATCTATTTACTGTTGCTCTAAGAGAAGAAGAAGCTACAAGTTGTTTCCAGGTCACTGTCTGTCTTCCAGTTCTGGCTCCTAACTAGCTTGTCCCCATCCCCCACCCCACCCCCCACATCCCTGCGTCCTTGGCTTCCTGGTCTGTAAATCAGTACCACGGAGGAGGTCAAATTCTGATAAACTGCCCTGAGGTCAAACTCAGGGTGGTGAGGACAGGCCAGGAAGCAACGATGCCACATCATCTTTAGCTGTTCCCAAAGCCCACATCCTGGTGGCTCAAATGGCAAAGAATCCGCCTGCATTGTGGGGGACGTGGGTTCAATCCCTGAATTCGGAAGATCCCTGGGAGAAGGAAATGGCTACCCACTCCAGTATTCTTGCCTCGAGAATTCATGGACAGAGGAACCTGGCAAGCTACAGTCCATAGGGTCACTGAAGAGTCAGAAATGACTGAGTGACTAACACTTTCACTTTCAAAGCCCACATCCAGCCTCTGAGAGCTCAAAAGCCCACAGTGCAGCCAGGAGAAACCTTTACAAACAGAATAATCAGCATCTCTAGGAAGGTTACATCTCTCCTTCCTGCAAACAGATAGTAAATAGTCAAACCTCCTCTCACAGTCCCAAATCGATGTGGGAAGTAGGGATATCCCCGCCTTAGAAGGGTTAAACAAATGAAGTGCCATTTTAAAAACATAGCTGTTAAGTTGCAAGTATCAGCTGCAAAACTCAAAAGCCCTGGGATCCCAGGGATGCAGAGAGTAGGACGCTGAACAGAGCACAGAGGGGTGAAAACACCCTGAACGATACCATCGTGATGGACACATGGCAACATGTCACACAGTCAAGTCCACAGAACACAGCTCACCAAGGGTGGAGCCTGCCGTGAACTGTGGACTTGGTGTGATGACGCCTGATGTGTCAGTATGAGCTCGTCGTGACCAGCGGACTGCTCTGACGGGGGGTGTTGATGGTAGGGGAGGCTGTGCTTGAGGGGGAGCAGGAAGCACATGGGAATTTTCTAGAACCCCAGTTTGAATGCCCATGCTTGGTTTCCAGAACTCTGCCCTTTCTGCTTGATTTTGCAATGTACCTAAAACTGCTTAAAAAAAGAAGAAAAAGAAGTAGAAGGTTGAGATCCTGTCTGTTCTCCTCCTGTCTGTGGCAGTGGCTTCCTCCTTGGGAAGGACGGGGTCACGCACCCTCGTGTCCTCAGCCTGGGCCACCAGCGCTGGTGCGCCACGCTCACGCGAGTCTTTTCCATACCCTCGCCTTCCCCTGCGACTCCGGGCCGAGGGCTCCTCCTGGGATGCTGGGGTCACGGCACCTTCGCATTCTCTATGCTGCCTCCTTCCTCCCCAACCACTCAGGAAGAATGAAAACCCTCTCCTCCTGGGGTTTGTCCCTGACATCTTGACCTGTGAACACAGGTAGAACATCTTAACCTGTAAGCAGCATAAGGGACTAAATCTCCAACTTCCTGCCTTGCAAATATATGACAAAATAAACTCAGAAAACAAACAAAAAATAACAAGCCTTCTTTTACGAAAGGATGCCCTTGGGTTCTTGGGATCTGACTGCTCCGGCTGCCCAGGCCCCTCCCTTTGCCTTTCCTCCTGGGCTCAGAGGCCCACTGCTGTGCCTGTTCTGCAGGGGAGGGAGTTAGGCTGAGGTGAGCTGAGTGCCTCAACTTCCCATCACTGAGGCCAGGGAAGCACTCAAGTGGCCAACTTGAAAAGGGCAGAAAGGGCTGCTGGGGGTGTGGAGGGGAAGGGATGCTGCCTGGAGGAAAAGTGCAAAGCTGCTGACAGTCCAGGAGGTGACAGATGCTGACAGGTTGTGGGGAGAGGCAGGGGGACATGTCCCCAGGCTTCAGCGGGCACTGGGTGCTCTGGAGTTAAATCATTTTCAAAAGAAAAACTGGGGAGAGGGGCTTCCTTGTTTGTCCAGTAATTACAAATCCACCTGCCGGTGTAGGGGACGTGGGTTCAATCCTTGGTCTGGAAACTAGGACCCCCTGTGCAACGGAGCAGCTGAGCCTGTGAGCCACAACTACTGAAGCCCATGCACCCTGCAGAGCCCGTGCTCCACAAGAGAAGCCACCGCAGTGAGAAGCCCCCGCACCGCAACTAGAGCGCAGCCCCCGCTCACCACACCTAGAGAAAGTCCACGCAGCAATGGAGACCCAGCAGAACCAAAGGTAAGCAAAAAAATAAATAAAGATTTTCAAAAATGAAAAACCAGGGGGAAGAAAAAGAGCAGTCTCCAGGGTCATTGCCATCCTAATCAGAGCGGTTTCTGCTGTGACAAGTGTGGGCAACTGGGGTCGTCTTTCCCGAAGGCCTGTCTACCAGCCCTGAACCTCCATCCCAGGTGAGTACCCCAAACTGTCCCCAGGGCAGCGTCCTTCTCCCTTGTGCGTTTGTAAGTTACAGTGGACTTCAGGTGGACGGGGGACAAAGACAAAGGTCTAGGCTTGTGGCTTCTGTTCCCTTCCAGAAGATGAGAGCTGCAGAGATGAGAAGGGAACTCTGCCTGCAACCTCGACTGTGGACGAGGAGACATGGTTGCTCCTGAGACTTGTAACTCGAGCTGTAAGTGGTAACCCTGGGAAGTTTCATCTTTAAAGCAGTTTTCTTCCCTGGGGAGGAGGGAGGAGGCAGGAGGGCTGGGAGGAAGGTGGGGATCAGCTCGGCCCCTTCTTATCTGGAACCCTCTTCCTTTGTAGGAAGTCTCTGAGCCCGAGGATTCGAGAGCTCCCTTTCAAAGGGCCACACATCTCCATAAATAATTATCTCCGTTTGGGCGAGATGTTTGCATATCAAAGAAGTCCTTCGGGAGTGTTTAAAATAATTTAAAATGAAATTATAAATAGTCTGTTGTTCTCCTAGTTTCTCTGGTCCCTGGAGCGGTTGGGCTCCCGGAAGTGATGTCGTTATTCATTATAAAGTTTACTGGGTCTTTTTACTTACTTTTTTTTTAAAAAGGTAATGGGTAGGAAAGAAGAGACATAACAAAGGATGGACTCCCCCAGACGCCCTCCTCTGCCAGCCCTCGCCCCTTTCGCCCCTCCCACCCCTCAACCCCCACCGCAAGGATTTGGCCTCCATTGTATGAGAATTTCAATACTGCTCAGAAAATGAAAAGCCTTTGAGTGCCATAAGGGGGTGGTGCTCAAAAGAGCATCTCGCAGCTCTGGGTCAACCCAAGATTCCTTTCATTTTGGCAGAATCCTCCACTATAGACCCTGCTTCACAAAGGCCTGAGTTCCTGTTCCTGGAAGGGACTGGGGGAGTTGGGGGACAGAGGGAGGGTTTCAATTAAAAGCTAATAGCCTTTTGTGTCTGGGCGCTCTGGGGCACTGCTCGTGTTTATTAGGCCTCACTGTGTGCGGGCACAAACCATGTGAAATCAGAGTAATCTGTGCCCCCCCGTTTCCTGGAAAAAAAAAATTGTTTTTGATCAATAGAAAGAGAGGGAAAAAAAGTTTTCTGGGAAGCGTAGTCTTTAGAAAGTAAAATCAGCCTGTCCGTGGGCAGGGGGGTGGGGGCAGAGCTCAGGACCCAGAGGGAGAGGAGACCTCGGCAGCACAGCCAGCTGTGGGAAGGCTGTCCCTCCCTGGACAGATTCTTCTCTGTGTAGACCCGACCCGCCCTCACCTCTGATCCGTGTGGGCTTCCCCTCTGGAATCCGCTTCTTCTCCCCAGGGTGCTGGGAGCCCAGCTCTGCCTGGGTGACTCTCCAGAAACAAAGGGCCAGCCCTCAGGCGGCTGGTATGTTTCAGAGGCTCCTGAAATCCTCTCCCAGCTCAGGCTTCACCCCAAGAAAGGCTCCCCCCCATCCCACCCCACCCCTGTGCTCTTGGCAACCAGGTACAAATGTTAGTAAACAGACCCTCACTCAAGACTGAACCACTTAGCACCGCCAGTCAACACAGAGTGCATGGAAATCACTTCCCCACCAAGGGAAGCGCAGGGGAGGGGGCTTCCCAACATAGTGAAGTCTACAGGGTGCTGGATGCCTGAAGGCCCGGCTCTGGTTCCTGCGCAGCCGCTGACAAGACCTGACACTCAAAGCTTCGGGCTCAGTGTAGAAAAACTAATGGGTGACTTACTTAACTCAGAAAGACAACCTCTAGGTCCATCCATGATGCTGCAAACGGCGTGATTTCATTCTTTCTGACAGCTGAGTGGTACTGCATCGTAAAAAGACGTGATACAAACGAACTTATTTCCAAAACAGAAACAGACTCACAGACTTAGAGAACGAACTTACAGTGGCCAGGAGGAAGGACAGCGAGAACGGGTAGTTGGGGAGTTTGGGATGGACATGTACATGCCGCTACATTTAAAATGGATAATCAGCAACGACCTACCGTGTAGCACAGGGAACTCTGCTCAGTGTTACCTGGAAGCCTGGACGGGAGGGGAGTTTGGGGGAGAATGGATACACGTCATATGTATGGCTGAGTCTCTGCCGTCTGAAACTACCTCAACATTATTGACTGGCTATATTCCAATGCAAAATAAAAAGTTTAGCCATTAAAAAAAGTTGATTTTGACACTAATAAAAAAAGTTAATGGGAATTTTCCTGGCGGTCCAGTGGTTAAGAGTCCATCTTCCAGTGCAGGGAGCGTAGGTTTGATCCCTGGTCAAGGAGCCAAGATCCCACATGCGTTGTGGCCAAAAACCTCAAACATAAAACAGAAGCACTGCTGTAAAAAAAAAAAAAAAAAAAGTCAAGACTTAAAATGGTCTACATCTAAAACTCTTTTAAAAAGTGAATGGACTGGTTTAAAAGGGTTGTTGGCTCTAAAATTCTGTAAGGGGACCCTTACAATCTCCATCTCTCCCACCACACCCTCATGCCACCTCCTTCCCCAGCCAGTTGTAGGTTGGCACAAGTCGGTACAGGAGAATCTATACAAATATTTAATGATTGAATAGGTACAAAGGGTACTTTAGGCACCTTGAGGATACAGGTCAACCCCAAGAATGTAATTCAGATGGAGGTTACTGCCAAGGGCTCCCCCAGACTAGGCAAGCTGGTGCCTGAGAAAACAGAAAGGAAAGTAGAACTCAAGGTCAGGCTGTGGGTCTTCAGGCAACTTGTCTAACATCTCTGAGCTGTCTCTCCTCATTTGTAAAATGGAGATACTTAAAAAAAAAAAAAAACAAGAATGAGACTCAGTCGTAGTTCATACGTGAACAAGCTCCTAACACAGCGAAACCCTACCTAAGGGTAAGGTGGGATGACCCCCATACATGTCCCCACTTTATCTCCTTTGACTTATGGCTCTAGGTACTAGGGAGATTTCTAGGGAAATACTGCTAAGGAAAAAGAAATTCCACAGCAGTTCTCACATTCAAAGTCTCTTGTAAAACAAGTATTTGAAAGAGTCTCCATTTCCTGAAATTCTCACTTGTGCCAGGAAGGATCCCGTGTGTGGACCTTCTTTCTTAGTCCCCTGGTAGAACCTTGGCAACCAAGAAAAACCAAGCTTCCCCTCTTGCACTGACATTACTGAACGGACGTGAGGATCCAAGCCAAAAAGGAGCAGCAAATGAGGCAGCCTTTCATATGAACACTTCCAGCCTTGGAAGGTTCTTTCTTTTTTTCCTTCCTTCCTTCTCTCTCTCTTTCCTCCCTCCCTCCCTTCTCTCTCTCCCTCTCTCTCTCTCATTCCTTCTTTCTCTTTTCTCCTTCCCCTCCCTCTTTTCCTTTCTTCCTTTCTTGCTCTCCTTCCTCACCTCTCTCTTTCTCCTTCTTTCTTTCCATGGCAGAGAATGAGGTTTACAGGAAGTAAAACAGTCTGTTTAGGGGCAGGAGCCATCTGAGGCTGATGAAAAGAAACAACCCAACTGCTGAAACCAGATCCACAGAGTGAGGACTTGACATAATCCGTTACCTTCCTGCCCCCTGACTGCGGGGCCAGCGGGAGTTGGGGATGAGAGAAACCCCAGTCAACTCTTAAGTCCAAGACGACGGCTCCATCCTGCTCCCCGCTCCCCTTCCACTTGACAAACAGAACCCCATTTTATGGTTATCAGCTGAAAACAGTATAAAGTAAATTAGGTCAATAAAAACTCCAGACATAAGTTTGAGTAAAGCTCAACAGATGGGAAATGAGAATAAATGAACTCCCCTTATCACAGGCTCTAAAATAGCTAAGAACATTTTAGAGAAGAAAAGAGGTGCTTTCTGCCCATAGAGAACATCCCTGGGAGTGTATTAAGCTGGAGACAGACGCGCAGACAAAGAAGACCCGCAGTTTCTTATCTCATACACCTATCAGCAGCAGCACTTGTTTCTTCCCAGTGGGTCTGACCTAGTGCTTGAAGCTGATCGGAAGGTGTCTTGAGACAGGAAGTGACACGCAAGGCTGACGGAAACTCTAAAGACACCCATCAAAGTCCACCCTCTCCTATGCTTATGGAGACTCTCAGTTTGGAAAGGATGGAGGCTTCTAAGAGCCGATTTTCAGGAGGAGAAAGGTAAGTGCAACCTCCTCAGAGTCTCATCCACTTATTGTCACAGTCACCATTTTTAATAAAACCTCAATACACCTGTAACAGATTGCTAAGCAGAGTCCAACTTGCCTGTATATTTTGTCCAAGGATAGGAGAAATGGAAAGTCTTGGAGGCTTGAAGTTTTGCTTAAGTGTTCTGGATTATTTGAGCACATTCCCTCATGACGGTTCATATTCTGTGAGAACCTTTTGGTAGATGGTGAGTCTTAAAACTTCCAGCCTTGCTTCTGTTCTTGACACAAAGCATTCCCTCCCCCTCCCCCACAACTCCCACAAGGGAACAAAACTGCAAGCACCAGGGGGATCAAATAACCAAATGGTTAGTGAGAGGGCTGCTAAGAATTACAAGTGAGATTAGCCTTTTACCCTGCATTAGCCCCAGTGAAAAACTAACCCTGTAACTACTTTTAAGCCTAATGATGATTTCTAAGAACAAGATGTTTGGTTCAATCTTATGGCCTGCCATGTTTTGTTTTGTATTTCTTTGGATGGTACCTCGTAAGACGGTACATCTTCAAAAGAAATACAAGAAAAATGGCAAAAAACCTGGGATAGGAAGCACTGGAAAATAATCTGCTGAATGAACACAGGAATGAATGAAAGGAAATTAACTTGCAGTGCTTAAAGCTAATGACTGGGGGTCACAGGGCAAATATGTAAAGAGAATTGGGGGCAACCTGGGATGATAAATTATCATTTGGGGAAGGTTTGAAAATGGTGACCATATCAGGATCTGAATGCCCAAAGTAATTAATCCTAGAGCAACATTTATGTACCATCACACCCATTACATTAAGTGACACTATTCCATCAGGAGGCCATCCACATAAAGAAGGTCTTGACTTTGCATGAGAAGCTATAACAAAGAACAAGTCCCTTATTTCACCTGAGGGACAGATGCCAGCCATGAGCTCTTCTCACTTTTGAACTTTGGATGTCACAGAGTTTTGGGGGAGGCCGGTAATAAACCACCAATGGATATGAATCTGAGCAAACTCTGGGAGATGGTGAAGGACAGGGGAGTGTGGCGTGCTGCAGGCCATGGGGTCGCAAAGAATCATACACGACTTAGCGGCTGAACAACAGCAATAATAAAAAGCCTTCTCTATTCAAAGAATAAATGGTTGCAGAGGTTAACAGGGGGGAAAAATGACTCTAATGAGCTGATTTCTATTCATTGTCATTTTACTTCTCATTTTGCTTGAATTATTAAAATCCATTTGCATTCTCTAAGAGATGGTGGAGTGAGAGACCCCAGATGTCTCTCCTCTGGTCGCAAGAGGAAAGACTAGGAATGTGGGCAGGATCTCTCATGAATGGTTAAACAATCACGGAAGGACTAAGAACGTGGGTGGGATGGCTGGTGGACAGTTAAGGAATCAGTGACACGGTGTGAAGGTATCATTCATGGAGACGTTTCTTGCCCTCCGGGGGCTCACTGTGTATTTGGAGAGAAATTCCACATCCAGAAGTTCCCCAATAGATACTGCATTGAAACGTGTAAAACAAGCATCCAAAAGTCATGTCCTTCGGGACGTCTGCAGCTTCCTTGAGCTGGTGCCAAGGCCAAGGGGAACAAAGCTGTCAAGAAGAAAAGATTCCCAAGCATAGGAACATAAGGCAGTGGTTGAGACACTGGGCTTGGACTGAAGTTTGTTTGTTTGAGGAATGGTGAGAAATAAGACTACAATGATTGGGAAGTGGCTGGAGTGGCCCCCTTTCCACTCTGCCCAGCCCTCCCCCTACTGCTTCCCCAACATCTTTTCCAGAAGCCAAACCTAGAAAACTTCACAGCTTCTCATGATGTTGAACAAGATGTTCAAGTTTCCTGGCCGGGAATCTCCCTACCTTTCCAAAAGGACATGCTTGTCCCATTCCTCCATTCTTACCCTTCACCCTAGCCACGGGCAAGCAGAGGCCCCCTCCTTCTCATACGTTCCTACAGCACTCATTGCCACCCTAGGCTGGGTTAGCAATTCTTGCTCCCTTCTTATGATCCTACCCTGCCAACAGCCTCCCTGCAAATATACACACATGCGTGCACACTCACACACACGTTAGCATGCCCTTGCTCTATCTGCTATTATCCACTTCCAGGGGGCTGAAGCGTGGACTCTGCCTTACGTGCACTGCGGCCAGTTTCAATGGCTCTTAGATGAATGAAGGGTGCACAAATGAACAAACAGTTGCTAGAAAGAACTTGGATTTGATCTCAGACAATGAGAAGCCATATCAAACATGGGAGTGAGCAACTTGAAGGTATATCAGGAGTGGAGGGGACAGATCCGGGCTGTTAGCTGATGATAAACTCCGTGAGGCTACTGAAGCTTGATACAAGAAGGTGTAAAGAACATTGGAATAAGCAGAAAAGATTACTGGGTGTCTCCAATGGAAAACTGAACAACACATTATCTGGAGATAGCTTTCTTATTGCTTTTGAGATATTTTGCAACTCTGTAAATTATAGGTAACAACATGGCAAGGCAATATGATTCTTGACCACAGGCATGCAAATAAGTGCTTTCTGGTAGAACTTCTGTGGGTTTCCCTCTCCACTACCCACTACATGGGAAAAGTCAATTTTGCCCGCTTGTAAAGTCATCTCAACGTTCCTTTATTCCAAGGAAACTTAGGTTCTTTTGACTTCTTTGGACCAATGGTAACAGCTGCCAAGTTCTCTCATTAATAGTAAGTAAAATAAAATCCTTAACATGGTCATTAAGGAAATATAATCCTTAACATTGTAAGTGGATGAATCATGATTTTACCTTTCGCCGTTAGAAAATTATCCTTTACCAAAAGCCTGGATTAGCCATGTGCTTTTCGTAAGAATGCTATCCAAACGAAGATGTGGTATGCATGTGTGCGTGTGTGTATACACACATGGATTTCCCTGGTGGCTCAGATGGTACAGAATCTGCCCGCAACACTGGAGACCAGAGTTCAATCCTTGCGTCAGAAAGATCTCCTGGAGAAGAGAATGGCTACCCACTCCAGTATTCTTGCCTGGAGAATTCCACGCACAGTGGAGCCTGGAAGGCTACAGTCTACGGGGTTATAAAGAGTCAGGCATGAGTGAGTGAATAACACTTTCAGTTTCATACATGTACATACATACATCCATACAACAGAATACTACTCAGCCATAAAAAAGAATGAAATAATGCCATTTGCAGCAACATGGATGGACCCAGAGATTATCATACTAAGTGAAGTAATTCAGAGAAAGCCAAATGCCATATGATATCAATTATATGTGGAATCTGAAATATGACAGAAATGACCTTATCTATGAAACGGAAATAGACTCACAGACATAGAGAACAAACCTGTGGTTGCTAGGGAGGAGGGGAGGGATGGAGTGGGAGGCTGGGGTTAGCAGATGCAAACTATTACATATGGAATGGATAAACAAGTTCTGACTATATAGCATAGGGAACTATATTCAATATCCTGTGATAAGCCATAATGGAAAGGAAAACAAAAAAAAAAATGTATATACATATACTTTTCTGTACAGCAGAAATTAACACAGCATTGTAAATCAACTATACTTCAATAAAATAAATATAAAAAAGGGGCTATCCACACCAGTGGTTTTTACCCCACAGCATCCTCTTGATACCAACCACCTTTCCGTCTTAGCACCAAGAACAGTCACGCTTTCTGTTGAGCAAACAGCTTGTTTGAATGACTTGTGTAACTGAGGCCTGTCTGTCTGTGAAGGCTGCCATGAAGCTGAAGGTCACATCCACTTTGTGGCCCCCACTATGGATTCTCCTTTCTTACTCTCGTATTTTACGTGTTTGTGGCCCTTTAAGTATCCTTCAAAAACCACCTGAAGTATGTGTTCAAGAAGGCGGACACAGAATAAATGCAATTCTGTAGATCTGAATGGGAAGGGGGTGTGGGGGCAAAAACAACAGGACAGCTGATTGAAAACCACATTGAAGGAAGGGAAAAAAAGGAAAGCAGGTTAGAGATGAGGAAAGACCTTCAGTTTTTTAAGCAAGATGGATCGAGGGCGGGACGCTTATGGGTTCTGAGTTCACCCACAGAAACTGTGGCTTCCAATCCATTTTTCAGGATGGAAGTCAGGACACAATGAAGGTGCTCAGCCCAGAAATGAAATAAATACAAGAGGGTTTAGGATTCAGTGTCTATGTAAAAAGCAGAAATGGAGATAAGGTGAACATGACCCCAGATTCTAAGCTAGCTTTGGGTCCAGACAGATTAGCCCAGGTGGTGTGCAAGGCTCCCTGGCAGGCCAGCCTGGAGGCCGGGGTCGTGAACAACGACTGCCTCTCCCTGCAACGCTCAGCACTGGCCTCCATTCACTGACAAAACCAAATAAAGACCTTTACGATGCTACTTTCCCAAATGAATCCACTTCCAAGTCTAGGGCTGGGAATACACAGCACTAAGCCCGTGAGCAAACACTCCTAAAGAGCAGAACAAGAGAGCCCTCTCTGCTGCCCCATTAGCACATTTGGGAAGTTAATATACCTCCCTTCCCCCCGCTACTCCCCCTAAGGACGCGTTTCCCTGGGTTGGCTGAATGCACATCAATTAACTTGTCACATGGAGGCAGGCAGGACCGCCAGGTACCAAAATGAGGCATGGAATCAACTGACTGTGTAAGGAGGCCAAGAACTGGAGTCCTGACCATCTTTTTTCTCTTCCCTTTTTTTTTTTAAACTGAAGTATTGGGCTTCCTGGATGGTGCTAGTGGTAAAGAACTTGCCTGCCAATGCAGGAGACAGAGAAATGGGGATTTGATCCCTGGGTTGGAAGATCCCCTGGAGAAGGTCATGGCAACCCACTCCAGTATTCTTACCTGGAGAATTGCTTGGACAGAGGAGCCTGGTGGCCTACAGTCCATGGGGTCGCAAAGAATCGGACATGACTGACGTGACTTAGCATGCATGCTGCTGCTGCTGCTGCTAAGTCAATTCAGTCGTGTCCAACTCTGTGTGACCCCATAGACGGCAGCCCACCAGGCCCCCCTGTCCCTGGGATTCCCCAGGCAAGAACAATGGAGTGGGTTGCCATTTCCTTCTCCAATGCAGGAAAGTGAAAAGTGAAAGTGAAGTCGCTCAGTCGTATCCTACTCTTAGTGACCGCATGGACTGCAGCCCGCCAGGCTCCTCCGTCCATGGGAGTTTCCAGGCAAGAGTACTGGAGTGGGGTGCCATAGCCTTCTCCGTTAGCATGCATAGTTGATACATATCATGTAAGTTATAGTTAAACAATATAGTGATTCTGTATTTTCATACATATACTCCATTTAAAGTAATAATAAACTATTGGCCAGATTTCCTGTGCATAGTAATTTGTACTTTTTAATCCCCTCCTCCTATCTTGCCCCTCCCCCCACCCTCTCCCCAATGGTAACCACTGGTTTGTTCTCTGTGAGTCTGTTTTGGTTTTATTAATTTCATTTGTTTATTTATTTTTTAGATTCCACATAAAAGTGATATCATACAGTATTTGTCTTTCTCTGATTGACTGATTTCACTCAGCATAATACCCTCTAGGGTCATCCAAGTTGTTGCAAATGGCAGAATTTCATTCTTCTTTACAGCTGAGTAATATTCTATTGTATATGTATATACCACATCTCCTTAAGCTGTTTCCATGAATGTGTAATTCTGAGAGATTTCTTTATGAGACAAATACAGTGTCTATCCAGGAAAGGACCCCTTTTCCTGGGGCCCCTCCTCCTCTGAAGAGAGAGGGTTCTCCTCTCACTCAGGTCAGAAATGGGGCTTATTAATTATCATTACAGAACGTTACCCTTGCTGCCTGCAAAACAGGCATGCAAATCTCAGAGTCGTGCCCTCAGAGCAGAGTGCTCCCACTTTTAGGGGTTGCAGAGAATTTGGGGAAAGGGCTATGTTCTCTGGAATCTCTAAGATCTCACATGCCGCACAGTGAGGCCAAGAAAGAAAAAAATCTCTCCAAATTCCAGCATTCTGCAGGAGAAAAAAACACTTGCCCCAAATCCTAAGACCAACCTCAAAGACCAAAATGGTTCTATACAGCTCGCCCAGAATGCTCTGCTCCCCACTCTGCTGGGGACAAAGAAAGAACCAGGATTGCGCACAAGGTGTTTTCAGGTACCACAGACAGAGGCTGCATCCACTCTGCTCTCCTTCTTCTCTTTAAACAAACCAGGTGCAGAAGGCAAAGCAAGCTGGTTCTAAATGTCCAGAGGCCAGCAGTCATGGCTCAATCCATCTTTAGAAGCGGGGAGATACACAAAGCTGTGCCAGGCTGAACAAGTCTCTTCAACCAAGAAAAACAGTCTGATAAATTAGTTCTGCGAAGCCACAGAGCAGAGCCCCCAAGAGTCAACTCAATAGGCTGCCTCCTCTTCTAGCTCATTAACTATTTGAGATTACCATCATGTGGGGAGTCGCCTCTCGGCTGGAAATTAAATTAGCCTGGCTATAAACCAGGAATGTCGAGTGGAAAGTATCTGATGAACCATCCTGGGGAAAAAAACTCCACCACCCAACACCACCCCCAAGCAGCTTACTCCCACCCTCCAAGCTGGGCCCCTTGGTGCAGCGTCTCTTCTGAACGATGAGGAAAACAACACAGCCAAAGGGGCAAGACTACTTTCTTGGTTCTGGTTTTCAGAGAAAAGCACAGTTCACCAGGGCCGCTCCTAGTGAAATAACCAAAGAGGTGGCTTCATGAGACGAAATGGTCAGGAATGTGGCATTCAGAAAGAGACAGAGTAACAAGTGTTCAGATGATTAGAAAGAAAGAAAGATTAGAAAGAGAGGGGAGGGTGAGGAGGGAGAGGATAAACACACACACAACTAGCATCCTTGGCGATGCTCCATGCACAGTCGTCTGCCCAGTGAGGGGGCAGCAGGTCCTGCCTGCACCTTCACAACAGGTGTGTGCTTGCAAAGCCACCTCATAATTATCAGGTTTGGCATTTTGGCTCTGGCAGCCGGGACCATGCAGATCCTAAGATTTCAGGAACCAGCCTTTGCAGGGCTGTTCCTGCCACAGGTCCGTGAGCCGAGAAGTAGAATTTCTAATTACACGGCTTTGGGCTTTACCCTAATGACAGGCTCCATCCAGGCAGGCAAAAAGCACGCAGCTAAGAGGATACAGGCCTTTGAGCTCATCCTGAGAGGCTCCTAATGCTTGCCTTTTTTTTTTTTTTTTTTCTGGATGGCATCTTCTCTGATCACCAGCAAAACAATTCCTGTTTCATACTATTCAGCAGCACCTTGTAAATACCTCTTCCAAGCTGAAATACTTGACAGAGAGGAAAAGAAAGATGCACAATAAACTGTACTAGTTGCCCCCTGATTGTTAAAGGCTTGCTCACCAAAGACCTCAGTCCCCTTGATGCTGTTTTCCTTACCTTCCTTTCTCCTCCTCTGATCCTTCCCTCATCCACGACACTTTTTCACACAAACCTCATTGCCTTTTCACGTGTGTTCCTTCTGCCAAGAAGACCTCCTTCCTTACTTGGTCTGCACATGAAATCCTATTCATCCGTCAACCCCCCCTCCATCAAAACCCTCTCTCTGAAGCCTTTCCAGGGAAGCTCCTTCCCACTTAGATTTAATCACTCCTTCTTCTGCAATATTTCTTTGCCTTGAGCATCCTTCTCTTTTTACCTGCATTACACATGACTGTATTTAGCCACCTCAACCCCTGCCTTTGCTCGCACATTCTATACCCAATATCCACATCATAGGCTAATCTCTGTCCCCTCCCTCATTTACAGAGACCCCAACGGGCACCACTTCACACTAAGAACAAGGCTAAGAACACAGAGAGCCTCCTCTCTGCCCCTAACCTGCCCTCTTTCTTTGATCTCCGACCACAGTGGCTGCTCACAGGGGCCTGCTCTTGTCGCCAGGGACCTCAGATATCCTTTTTCTTCCTTCAGGTCTCTGCCCAACATCACTCCTTTAAAAAGGCCTAAAATAGCCTTTGCTCCCATCATCCTCTCCCCCACAACTCTCCATCCCCTCTCTCTGTTTTATGTCTCTTCATGGCTTCTATCACCACAGGGGATCTTCTATTTCTGGTAGTTTGCTTGCGCATCGGTCTCTCACCCATCTCCCTAGTAGACTGTAAGTGACAGGAGGGCAGGATCAGAGCCGACAAAATAGGCAGTCAATAATATTTGTGAGATCAGTGAGTGGCTGCATCCACAGAGTCTGGCACAGAATAGCTGCTCAGTAAATTAATAAAATCAATATGCAACTATAAGGAAAAAAGCTGACATCTGTGGCCATTCTAACCCAGGGACACCACAAGCTAAGTGAAACCAACTGGATTTGTCCAGAATTCTCTGTCCCCATAGCTGGTTTCCAAACGACACAATCCACAGGGTTTGTGCTGTGGTTATTCTTCAGTTGCCGAGTCATATCCGACTCTCTGCAACCACATCGAATGCAGCACTCCTGGCTCCCCTGTCCTTCACTATCTCCTGAAGCTTGCTCAAATTCTTGTCCATCGAGTCAGTGATGCCATCCAACCATCTCATCCTCTGTTGCCCCCTTCTCTTCCTGTCCTCAATCTTCCCCAGCATCAGGGTCTTTTCCAGTGTGTCAGTTCTTCACATCAGGGGGCCAAAGTATTGGAGCTTCAGCTTCAGCATCAGGTTTGTGGGGATACCCCTAATGCCTGGTGGTCCCCAGGTGGGCCCACCCCCAGGTGGTCCTCTTGAGAGATTTCACTGAGGAGAGAGAAGCCAAAGGATTTTAGAGTCGAGACAAAACAGCCCCAAATCTCAATTAGAATGTAATCGACAAGCAACCAGCAGCCAGCAAATTCTTCAGGGAGGTCACGTGCTATTAACGAGTGAGGCTGAACCTGAATGGTGCTGTCACTGGAGAGTATCTTTACCTGCTGCCCAGACCACAGCTGCCCACTAGTGCCCGGTCCACAGCTCCAGCATCTGGGACCTGCCTCCCATCTGCCACAGCTAGGGGGTGAGCAACCATGGAGGATACACGCCCCTAGGTGCCAAGCCCTGGCACTTCCCATCCGCTAATGAAGAGTCCCCCGAAGATACCATCTGGGGTAGGTTCTCAAAACACATGCAAGCTTGAGTCTCGAGGAAACTGGCACTCATTCTCTCTCCCGCACAAATGCTCCTTTAACAGAACACACACACACAAAGCCACGGGCCTGTTCCCTACTTCTGTTTCCAGCTGGGACTGTAAGAAAACAACCCTAAAAATAACCATGAGTGACAGAACATCCCCCCGGAGGGGACGGATGGAGAGAGACGGGGCCGGCGCACAGGGTCCGACACTGGTCACGTTGGCAGCCCCCTTATACAGAGCCCCTGGCCAGACTCTCCTGGATCCACCCCTTGACCTCTGGCTCTGGTTTTCTAAACTGAAATAGCCTCTGGATCAGGGAAATGCAATTCTAAGCCAGGCTTGATCGATAACTCCCATCACTTTTATAAGCCAACATGGGCCACTCCCAAGCTTAACTGAGTTCCTTCACGGTAAGTGGTGGGAATAGGACTATATCACTTTGAAGACGCTGGAAACCAGGAGCCTAGAATGCTTCTCTCAGATCCGCCCAGGTTCTGAGACAATGGCCAGGGTTAGCCCTACCCAGTAGGGCCAGGGAGCAGGGGCCACATGGCGTCTTCCCCTGGCTTTCTCTGCTTGCTCAGAACCTCACTCCAGAGGGATGACAGGGCTGACCACGCTGCAGAACCAGGAACTAGAGGAGGGGGTGGGCGGTCCTGCCTGTAGGCTGCAGCCATCTGTTCCTTCCCCACATCTGCAATCCAGTTGGGACTTGGGAAGAAAGGCTGTCTTTCCCCCAAAGCCCTTTGGGACAGTCATCCAAGTCCCCAGAGACGAATGCTGGCTTCTGGTCCTCCTCCTGAGCACCACGGAGACACAGACTCATCATGGAATTCCAAGAGCCTCGCACAAACCATCCAGTGGGGCTGTGTGTTGTCCACCCCAGAAAAGCATCCATATACATTTCTTGCTTTCTCTGCTTTGGAAAGACCAAATCATTTCATTTTCCTTAAAAATACATTCATATGATTCATGCATAATTTGTATAAAGTCTGAATTTCTTCAGTATGGGAGGCTCTGCTCACTCCCAAATCTCCTAGTGAGTTGAAGGCCCAGCTTCAACATAACATTCTGCCTCTAAGCCAGCTTCCTGCACCCTCTCCCCATCCCCAATGTGTCCGTAGCACTCAACCAGGCCTTGCTCTGGGCCTCTGGGCCTTTTCCACAGAGCGGCTCTACCCTGAATGCTTTTTGGGATAATCAGCCAACAAACTCCTATGCATACATCAAAGCCCAGCTCAACAGTGACCTCTCCTTTGGGCCCTTTTCTCTCTGTTCCTCTGGCATTTCTCATTTTGTTCTATATTATCTATCACTACGGCCCATTGCATAAGACCATGAGCTCCCTGAAGTGACTAACAACAGTTTAACATCTAATTTTTCCAAGTACTTTCACACCACTTGGCCCATCCCAGGTGTTCCAAACGGTCTGGTGGATGCAATCAAATCACGAGGGAAGTCCCATTAGGATGGCCACCCAGACACTCCGGTCATGACTTGGCAGGAAGGCTGTGTCATTACTGCCTGATGCTCACAGCCCCATAGAAAGAGAAGGTGGGTATTAAGTGTCCCGGTAAAAGATATGTAACTTTATAGGAAAGGAAGTGTGATAAGAGTGAAAAGCTAGTCAAGAATACACCTTTGAGGACCCCACTATGGTGTGAAACTGTTCACCTCCAGACCATGGGAAATGCCCTAGCCAGACTCCTCTCCCACCTCCAGGCGGGGTGAAGGGGCCATGCACACAGGCACTCGGATTTCACCCAAGACGAGGAGGGGTCCTTGCTAAGTGCATCAGGAGATAACAAGGTCGTTGGAGCAAGCAGAGCGCACGGAGGGAAATGCAGATCCACCCTCCTGTAACTGAAGGTTTGTACCAACAGGGAACCTAATCCCCATCTCACTCTGTAAAAGGTCTCACTCATCTCCCTTGCCAGCGACACCCAATCTGAAAGTTTCCTTCGTTTCCAGCGCTGGGACACCAAAGAAGACTTCTAAGTGTCCCCTCCTTGGCCCTGACACAAAGAGGGGAAAATGCATGTTAAGAAAAAAGGCTATCGGCTTTGTTTGCGGCTCAAGGCTGCCAGTGTTTCCACATGGCCCTGCAGTTACTTCTCAGGCTTCTGTGCGGGGAGAGCAGTCAGCCTGGGGTGACGATAACACAGATGGAGACCATGGGGGCAACCCTGGACCAGGCAGGGTGCAAAACAGCCTCGCCCCTTCGCCCAGCATCATCAGACATCCTGCTCTGTATAAATAGCACAGAGACGAGCCCTTACCTTTGAAAATAGACATCATAAGCTTCTTGGAAAGCTGAACCGGCAATTAGCCTGCCGAGGGCACAGCGATGGAAGCTGGCGAAAGAAGCTAGTAGTCAGATCCGACTGTGAGACAATAAGGAACAGTGTGGACTGTGTTCAAGGGAGAGACAGACGCGTGCCCCACCCCAGTTCACAGACCCAGCTGTTCTCCAGCTCCAGCCAGCTGCTGCTGTGAGGAAGGCAAGCCCAGAACTGTCAGATCCCTCTTCAAAAACAGAAAACTGGGGGTGGGAGGACAGACTGGGAGTTTGGAATTGATATGCACACACTGCTCTATTTATTTTCCTAAAGGGAAGGGGTTTTGGCAGGGGTGTCGTTTTGGCTGTGCTGGATCTTCATTGCTGTGCCTGGGCTTTCTCCAGTTGTGGCGAGCGGGGGTTACTCTCTAGCTGGGGCGCGCGGGCTTCTCAACGCAGAGCCTTCTCTTGCTTAGCATCAGTTCTAAGCACGTGGGCTTAACCACCCTGCGGCATGTGGGATCTTCCTGGACCAGGGATTGAACCCAGGTTCCCTGCATTAGCAGGTGGATTCTTAACCACTGGACCACCAGGGAAGTCCCACATTGCTATATTTAAAATAGATAACCAAAAAGACCTAGTGTATATCACAGGGAACTCTGTTCAATACTGTGTAATAACCTACATGGCAAAAGAATTTGAAAAAGAATAGATACATGCATAACTGAATCACTGTGCATACCTGAAACTAACACAGCATTGCTAATCAACTATGCTCCAATATAAAGTCAAAGTTAAAAGAACAGAAAATCTGCATTCGTATGTGCCATCTCCAAATCTGTCAACATCGGCAATAAATTTGCATGTTTTTAAAACACTATAAATATTGCCGACAAAGGTCTGTATAGTCAAAGTTATGCTTTTTCTGGTAGTCATGTATGGATGTGAGAGTTGGACTATAAAGGCTGAGTGCTGAAGAATTGATGCTTTTGAACTGGGGTGTTAGAGAAGACTCTTGAGAGTCCCTTGGACAGCAAGGAGATCAAACCAGTCAATCCTAAAGGAAATCAATCCCGAATATTCATTGGAAGGACTGATGCTCAAGCTGAAACTCCAATACTTGGGCCACCTGATGTGAAGAACTGATTCATTGGAAAAGACCTGATGCTGTGAAAGATTGAAGACAAGAGGAGAAGGGGACGACAGAGGATGAGATGGTTGGATAGCATCACTGACTCAACAGGCATGAGTTTGAGTAAGTTCCAGGAGTTTGTGATGGACAGGGAAGACTGGCGTACTGCAGTCCATGGGGTCGCAAAGAGCTGGACACTGAGTGACTGAACTGAACTGATAAATATTCATTCAAAGATTTCATTTACTTTAAGTCCATCAACAGGTGAACCAATCAGTAGTGGTAAGAGGTGGGACAGTGGTCATCCCTGGTACAGGAACAGTGTCCAGAAGGGAGTATGGGTGTGGCCCTGGGGACTCCGGCACCACCATTACACAGGGATGTGGCCTGTGAAAATTCATCAGAGTGCACACTTAACGATCGGTACACTTTTTCACATGCATATGAATAAAAGTTACCAAAGAAATACATACAGATGTATATATGCATGTGCTAAGTTGCTTCAGTCATGTCTGACTCTTTGAGACCACAGAGACTATAGCCCCCCAGCCTCCTCTGTCCATGGGGATTCTCCAGACCAGAATACTTGAGGGGGTTGTCATGCCCTCCTCCAAGAGATCTTCCCGACCCAGGGATCGAATCCACATCTCTGTGCCTCCTGCATTGGCAGGTGGGTTCTTTACTACTAGAGCCACCTGGCAAGCCTAAGTATATATATGTAAATATACACACATATATAGATCAGATATACAGATAAAATTTATTTTCTTTACATATTATTTTCTTCAAATAATATGGAAAAGAGAGTACACTTCCTGGAAACAATGGAGGGATGTTTTGGATAAAGTATACAGGAATCAAGGCCATGCAGAGAGGTGGCTAAAACAGCAGAATTCCTTCAGGTGCTTCAATTTCTATACAGTTTCTCCCAGTGTTGGGGCTGGGGTGAGATGTGTTGACAGGTGCTTGCAGGCAGAGGATGTCATTCAGAAGGATCAATGCATGTGGTGGTTCTGGCATGGGTCAGGGGTGGTGACAGCAGGGCTAATGACCTGAAGAGTAAGGTCCTAGTTCTTGGTGGAGGGTAGGAACTCCATGGACCAGGGCTGCTCTGGGGGAAGACCTTCTCCTGCCAGCTACTGGGGATGATACACAGCAGGGAGCGTACAGAGCGCGGGCAAGGGCGGTCAGGTGTCAGATGATGACGTAGCAGAAGATCGCAGAGGGTTTCAGAGTCATCTTGAGAACTAAGAACCTGAGTGTTCTGCTCGTGGTGGGCACCTTCCAGAACAGGCGAAAGAAAGAGATGGGCTGGCGAATGGGGATATGGAGGGGGACTGAGGTCAGAAAAGGAGCATCAGAGATAAAGATCTTATCTCGGAAGGGCATGGGGATGACGCCAGAGGCTGGGGTCAGTGCAGGGGTGACATGCATGAAAACCACCAGCACCCATGCAAATGTCTTTGCAACAGAGACAAGGCTCAGGCTGAGCATAAACTGGGACAGAAAAAGGGAAAAAAATATAATCTTGGGGACCCTTTTATATAGAAAAGCCTGTGTTTGGGGTGGGGTGGGTAGAAAGAAACAACAAAGGACAGGGCTTAATCTGCTCCAGAAGGAATGTCCTGTTGCATTTCAGCCTGGGAGAGAAGCTCCTAGTTGTAGAGTTTGAAGGGCCCTCAAGGGAAGGCCTTGAGTTCAAGGGGCTGAGCCACCTACAGACACAGGTGGATGACAGTGGTCATCTCTGTGAGTGCCCCTTTCCTCCTCTGCAGACTAGGGGAAGTCACACAAGAAACAGGCTGCTAAGATGAAACAGGCTCCAGCCGCTGGCTGGCACACAGCATGCCTGGCTCACTAAGGAGGATCTGTTTTCTCTCCCTACTGCATCACCTAGTAACTGACATCCCCTCTCCTTCCTTCTTCTCAGCTTTCTCTGGAACATCCCCAGAAAAGTGAAATACAAAATCACATTTCTTAATTTTCACTATTTTATTACACACTCCTTTGTCTCCTTCCAATGATTTTTAGATGTATTAGTGGTTCAACAGGACTAATGGTTTTTGTCCTGAACTTGCTCTGACACCTCTTTGAACCTGTAGATTTTAGTTCACCGACGAACACAGGCCCCTCAAGGACAAGCTCATGTCTCTTGATCTTCCCTGGGACCTCAAGTGCTGCCTGGGAGAGCCCTTGATAAAAGGAAATGCTCAAACAGGGCATTTTAAGGGCACTGATACGGTTCTGCTGTCGTTCAGTCACTAAGTCCTGTCTTTGTGACCCCATGGATTGCACCACGCCAGGCTTCCCTGTCCTTCACTATCTCCCAGAGTTTGCTCAAACTCATGTCCATTGATGCTATTGTGTATGACACACTAAAGATGGATATGTGTCATTATATACTTGTCAAAAACCAGAAAATGTGTAACATCAGACGTGAATCCTGATGCAAACTAAGGATTTTGGACGATGGTGGTTCATCAGTGGGAACAAAAGTGCAGCTCTGGGGCTGCAGGTTGATGGTGGGTGGAGTGTGTGGTACTTGTGAGAGGCAGGGTGTATACAGTGTTTTCACTCAATTTCGCTGTGAATCTAAAACTGCTCTAAAAAATAAAGACTATGGATATATTTTTAAAAGGAAATACTCAACCAGGACTTCCCTGGTGGTCCAGCAGTTAAGTCCACACTTGCATAGCAGAGGGCAAGGGTTCAATCCCTAGTCAGGGAACTAAGATCTCACAGGCCATACAGTGTGGCAAATAAACAAATAAATAAATGCGCGCTCTCTCCCTCTATATATAAAGTAAGCACAGTGGCTCAGTGGTACACAATCCGTCTGCCAACGCAGGAAATGGGGCTGGAGCCACAGGTTCGATCTGGAATATCATCTGGAATAGGACACAGCAACCCACTCCAGGATTCCTGCCTAAGAAATGCCTTGGGCAGAGGAGCCTAGTTGGCTACAGTCCATGGGGTCAAAAGAGTCAGACACAGCTTAGCAACTAAACAACAACAACGAAGTCAGTGTTTGCTGGGTAAGGTTTTAAGGTGCACATGATTTATAAGAACGTGTTATTCATTGACTAAGTAGTAGTGTAGTGTATGCTCATTCATGTCCGACTCTTTTCGACCCTGTGGACTCCTGGCTTCTCTGTCCATGTAATTTTCCAGGCAAGAATACTGGAGTGGATTGCCGTTTCCTTTTCCAGGGGATCTTCCCAACCCAGGGATTGAACCTGCATTTCTTGTGTCTCCTGCATTGGCAGGCAGATTCTTTACCACAAGTGCCACCTGGGAAGCCCTCATTGACGATAGAAAAAGACTTAAAATGGTCACCTTTCCCTTCTTCCAATAAGCATTTCAAGTCCATGCCAATGTGAGCAGAGCGCCTTACCTTGCTCTCCTACCCCAGATCACACACACATACTTGGGCATCGATAAACACTCTTTGCTGGGACAGGATGTTTATTTCTTTGTCGATCTGTGTTAACTGCAGCACCAGCACACGCTAAGTGCCTGGAGAACGAAACAGTCAGAGCAAGGACCAGCATTCAACTGGAATGGCTGGGCATGCTGAACCAGGGTGCGTTTCCAGCGAGAAAGGGGGAGAAAGGGGAGGGTTTCCAGCCAGAAGGAGGAGGACTAGTAGGGAGAGACCTTTTAGCTGGGGATGAGGGAAAGGCACCAGGAGTGACCTGGAGGTTACCTTTCTCTGTCGGCTGGGTGTGTGGTCTCCCTCAGGGAGATTACTTTAATGGACATGTGGGCCAAGTCCTGTGTTCCTTCAGCATCTCCTGTGGCAGTAAGCAACAGCCTAAATGAGTTCCTGCACTTTTAAGACAGGCCATCTCCTGCACCTCCGAAAAATCTTTCAGGACAAAGCTGTGTGTGCTCAGTGTCTGTGTCTCTTTCCTACCTCATGGGGTGTAGCCCACTAGCTCCTCTGTCCATGAAACCTTCCAGGCAAGAACACTGGAGTAGGTTGCCATTTCCTTTTCCAAAGGACCTTCCTGACCCGTATCTCTTACATCTCCTGCATTGGCAGGCGGATTCTTTACCAATTGCGCGCCACCTGAGAAAGCCATGACTTCCCTCATCCAAACCCACAGCAGAATTCTCAGCGCCACCGTGTAAAGTTCATCAGGAGGGGAGCTCAGATTTTGCCTGAACAAGGTCAGCTTATTAGTGAGGGCCCCCCTCACCCCGCTCCCCAGATGCCCGCCGGTGTGGCTGGAGGAGCAGAAAGGCGGCTTCCAGGCTGCCGGTGAAGACATTCCTTCCCCTTAGAGGCAGAGGCAGCTGCAGGCTGCGGGCAAGGGGCAGAGAGACCGAGAGTGCCTGGGACAGCGTGTCCCCGAGGACCGCAAGGGCGCCGTGGGGATGGGCTGGGGAGGACCAGCCCTGACCTCAGTCCAGCAGAGACCCAGGATTCGTAAAGGGGCTGAGAATTACTGGCTTTTCCTTGCCCTCCTCTCTGTCCTTTGGAGTCTTCTCCATCTCTTCATCCTGTCACTTAAAGGGTCACATTATAGGAATGAACCTATTTTTGGTTTTCTACTTGCTGAATTGCATTTTAAATATCCCTTATAGAAGTCAATGAACTGAGAATTACGTATTTCTTCCCCAGCCCACCCCATCCCATCCCCAAAAGAGAAAGGTGAGGAGTGGTGGTGAGGAGAAGCAAGCAAAGAACCATGCAGGTTGAAAAAGGTCCCACTCTCTTCCTCACCCACAATAAGGCCCTAAAAAGACAAAGCTTCCACACCCAGATGTACAGAATTCATTCATTCAGACACACGTCCGACACCGAGGACAATGGAAAGGCAGACTCAGACTCCGGCGTCCTCACTGCTCCACCCAACAGAGGCAAATGTTCTAAGAGACCCAGATCAGCAGTAAAGCCCAGTTTGTAAAGCGGCTCACAGCATCTGCGACGATCGCGGGAAAGATGCGCAGCAGCTAGGAAGCCCGGCCCTGCCGCAGACGGGCCCGCCCCACTCTGGGCGGGGCCACCCCTAAGACGGGCTACCATTGGCCTCCCGGCTCCTGCTCGGGCCAATCAGCGTGGGTTCAGGCCCGCCGGCACCACCCGCTGCGAGCGCGGGATGCTTGACCCAGCTGCGCCCAACAGGTGAAGCCGGAGCGCGGCGTCTCGGCTGGTCACGTGGCCGCGGCCGGCGACCCGCTGGGCCGAGGGGCAGCCGGGCCGCGGGCCCCGCCCCCGACACGAGGCGGCGCCGCCATCTGCTTCCTCCGACCAGATGCGGGGGTCCCACGCGACCCAGGGGCCGTGCGCTCTAGTCCCCGAGGCCAGCCGGCCAAGGAGCCGCGTCTCGCGCCCTTGACTGCGGATCGCCCACCCCCTCTAGATCCGGGGGCTCCTCGCAAACACCGCTATGGCTGCCAGAGAGCAGACACGTGGCCTGTCGGGCCTGCTGGGACTTGTTGGCCACTTCTGTCACCAGACCCTCCCTCCCGCCCCCATTCATTAAGTCGAGTGTGCGTGAAAAATCTTACCTTCCCAATGTATATGTACCTTTTTTCCTTCCACTCTCCGTTTGTTGCCCCAAGCTTCATGTTTCCCAGAACTATCTTTCCAAATTTTGTGAGTTTCTAAGCAAGTATAATCCTGTTAAGTATTGTGTGGCAAAGATCTGGGGGAAAAAACAGGAATTCTGGATCATGTGCTCCCAAGTTGCGTGATGAGCGCATATGGCATCATTCACATCTACTCAAAGGGTAGTTTAAAAGACGTGACCCCTTGGCAGTCATCTAGCTTCGGCTCAAATGCAGTGTGCAAAAATTAGAGCCTTAACACATCTGCGATAGTTAGGACAAAAGTATTTTGTGCCAAGAGTTTATCTGTTCTGTAACAAATGTATCAACTTAAAGTCACAGCAAATTCTTGTCTACACACACACACACACACACTTTTAAAATGCAACAGAAAATATAAATGCCTTGCTGGTAGTACTCTTTATGCCAGCTCTCTCTCTCCAGACCTGGACTCATAATTTTTAAAACAGCTCTCTTTGGGAGGCAACAAACTGCACTTAAGCTTTGCAATTTAAAAATGCTTCATACTTGACACAGTGAAGCACAATTTTTTAATGCCCCAGTAAACTTAGGCTACTTTTAATATTTTTCAAGTCACAAAATGGGTATTTAGGGAAGAATTTCAGATATAATACAAAGGAAACCAATGTCACTCTTATCTCCATACTGAGAAAATTAATGGGGGATTTTATTAGCATTAAATGTATTTTCACAGTCTTTTGGCTGGAATGAAAATTATTCATTAATCTATCAGTAAGCTGGTAATTGCTCCTAACATCCTAAACTTTTCCCCAAATCTAAAATCCAAAAGAAAAAGCAACATACACTAATATCAGTTTTATTTGATGTTAGTTTTACTTTGGTATAGTTTGAGGAGAATGAGAGTTCTAACAATGTCATCTTTTAAATATATATTTTAAAGTTTCACATTCTATTCCCAAAGAGTTTTCAAAGATATCAGTATCTTATTTCTTTTTGGTCATGGTAAATGTTTTCATTTGAGGTAGGCAGCATATTGTATTCATTACCCTTGAAAATATGCCACATACTTGGGGAATTCATTTTGCTGAGATGTCTGACTATCCCAACAGCTTAGCACTGAAATTTCCCTTACTCTCTGGAATCACTGACTGTTAAAAGAGAGAAGTAGCACTCTATTTGGGAACTAAGTCTATTCACAGCAAAAGAAGTGCTCATTATGCTGTGCCTTGAGACTGGACATTTTGTGTTTCTGTCAATCAACTTAATTTCCATGTTCATAGAATTAAGAGTATAAAGTATTCAAAAACTACTGACATAGAAAGCCATGGGCAGGCAGCCCTGGTCATGTAGTTCAGTCTTGAAGCTTTAAATAAATGCTTTTTTCTTTTTTTTAATTCTTGGTGATTAATTTCTTTTAATTAATTCTTTTAATTCTAAATAATTTTGGTGATTCAAAGAGTCATCTCATATAATCAGAAAACCTTATGTCTTACAACATTTTCAACAAAACAGTATATCAGCATATATATCTGGAGTGAGTTTTTGTGACATATTGATTTTTCAAACTATCAAAAGTTTTTCTTCAGACAAAAAAATAATAACAGCAAAGCAGGAAAAAAAAAAACAGAAGCTTGTGATGGGTTATTTTAAAAACTATCTAGCAATAAACACAACTTTAGCTGGGAAAGAAAATATTAGTCTACATTAAGTTGAAAATTTTCAATAATCCGGCTCCATTAAAAAAGCAAAATCTAGTTTAGTAGCTTAGTCAAATTGTAGTATTCTATTTTGATACATATTTTTAATAACGTGGGTTGCAACCTGATTTTTAGAGATGAGTTCAATAATAGCATATCATTTGGAAAATAATAAGTGTAATTTAATTCATGAACTTCAGCATTTTATTTACCTAAAACAAATAGGTTGCTATTTAATATTGACTATTTTATTAACTCAGAGCATCTGGGAAAACACTTATGATTAGGTTAATTTATGTTATGTTTTCCCCTCAACTTGTAAAAGATTAATCAACCATTTTATGGTCTAATTTAGGTGCCTAATTGAAAACAGAATCCAACACATGCTACACTGTCTTGCTAATAAATCTTGACAGCTTTGTAACAAGATGGTTTGTATTTCAAATTGTTGCATAGAAATGTAGATTTTTGATCTTCACTCAGCAGCTTGAAGTGAGCTGCATATTTGATTTAACCTGGAATGAAAAAATGCAATTACTTCAAAAAAGATTATCCCCAATCAGGTCTTATCTTAAAGTTCCCTTAGGGAAGACAGAAACAGTCTGCCACCAAATTTCTGAAAACAGACTAGATAAAGAGGAGAGAAATTAGTTTTCTCAGCATTTGTTAAATTTAAAATGTAGGGAAAGTTGCTATTTTCAGGTATAAGCTTTCCAGACAGAGATTTCTGAAGTTACTGGGTTTTAGATTCTAATATTAAAGCACTCTACTCAAAATGTAAGTTCTGTAATGGTCTTCTGGCTAAGAAGCCCATGTTTTAAGTCTTAATTTGAAACACGGTACATTTTTAAATGAATAAATTCATTCCAGGAGTTTCCGGAACATCTCCTTTAAACCTGTGTTCTCCCACATCTCCCAGCCTTAAAAGAGGACAAATGGAGGAGAATAAATTTACTTTCAGTGGGGACACTTGTCATGTTTTCTCCGTCTTTATGCCTGGGGATATTTTTGTCATTTTAGTGACTCCATTGATTCTCACTGTCTGGTACAGGCAGAGAAAGGAAACTGCGCGGGTGATGTAATTACCCTCACTTTGGTTATAAACCAACTCTGGATGTCCTTACTATTACTATCCTGTTCTGGAGCTAGTCTTCTTTTTATGCTGAATGACAAAGTGAGCAACCCTCATTGAGGTCACTGGAGGTACAACAGAAAACTCAAACCCTTAAAAAAAAAAACAACTCAGCAACTCAGTTATGAATTCATCATGTATGACCAATATCACGTTTTGTCGCTTAAGCAAGGGAGAATGGCACAGAGTGGCCTCTGCAGCAGGACTCCTGGGTTGGTGTAAGCTTTGCCACTTTCTAGCTGTGAGACTTCAGGCCAGTGTCTTAACCTCTCTGTGCCTGTGTTTTCTCATCTGCAAAAGTACAGGCTTCCCAGGATCATGATGAGGATTAAATTTGCTAATCCTGTAAAACCTGAAACAGTTCCTGGCACATAGGGAAAACATTCAGTAAGTGTTAGCTGCCAACCGTACTAAACTACACACACTGCACTTTTTTTTTTTAATGTGGCCACAGCATTAAAATGTCAGTTTAGTTTTTATAGCCAAACATGGAAAGAAGAGTCAAGGTGGAAAGTCTAAGGAATATTTCCATATATTAAAAAAAAAAAAAAGTTACACTATATTTGGCTAACTTAAATCCCAAACTGAGGTCATTCAAATTTGTGACAATCTACGAAACCTAAACCAAATCAAAAAGAGAAATTTATTAAAGAATATATACTTAATTTTGAGCTTCTCTGGTGGCTCAGATGATAAAGAATCTGCCTGCAATACAGGAGACCTGGGTTCCATCTCTGGATGAGGAAGATTCCCTGGAGAAGGAAATGGCTACCGACTCCAGTATTCTTGCCTGGGAAAACCCATGGACAGAGGAACCTGAAGGGTTACAGTCCATGGGGGTTGCAAACAGCCAGACAGTACTGACTGACTGTTCACAGTTTAAATCAATGTTGAAAGCCTAAATGTTCCCGGTGGGTGTTTCTCCACCTTGGCAAGTGTGAGATTCTCTTGAACCACCTGTCTCTGTTTTTCAAACAATATCACCCCCTGCAACAGAAGGTAAGGGCCAGTTTCACCAGAAGTCCTGATAAGCCCCTCCGGTGGGATCCACATAAGTACCTGCTAAATTTGGGAGGCCAGATTCAAGAGTAAGCTGAGTGATGAACTGGAAAAGTAAACCCAGAAGAGTTTGCATCCCAGACTAAAACAAACTCTTAGGTTGAAGGGCAGCAGTGAAAAAAGCGGTGACTGAGCACGCACCCACGAAGGACGTGGCAAACTTCCCGACTTCTGGTGGATGGCAGGTCAGCTCCGCATCACCACCATTGTGGGCTCCATCCCACCACGATCCCGCCCGGTGTCTCGTTTTGCCATGGCAAAGGAACTACAATCAACTTGGGAGCCTTCAAGCAAATCTGCCCAGGCCTTGGGTTACCGGTTAGGCCCGCACCCGCGCTGTGTATCAGTCCCTGAAACTTACTAACCGCTCAGACACAGGCAGAATCTCCTTCTCCAACCCATGACCGATGCTGACCCTTGGATTCAAACATCCATCCTTGCGCTCGGAATGTCTCCCCTGTTTCCTATTTTCCAGCTTTGAGGATTTAACTACTTGCTTCTGAACTGCAACGCCGGCTAATTATTATTTATACTCTTCTCCAATCCAGTGTCTGATGGCACAGACCGAGCTGAGCAGAGCTCCTCTAGCGAGGAGACTGGGGCCCGCGGACAGAACTCCGCGGGGCGGGGGAAGAAGGGGGCTTGCTCCCTGGACACCGGATTTTAGGAAAAGCCTTCTGGGTTAGGCTGCTTCTCCCGGTGTGGTCTGCTTTTCAAGTTAAAACGGCCGCCTTCAAAATAATCAAGTCCACATATTTGCCCAGACATTCAGAATATTCCAAGTTAATTTAAAAGTTGTAAGTAAGCAGATGGCATTGAAAAGATTCCTTAATCCACTAACCCTGCGGCCACGCCCCGCGAGGATCGAGGCAGTCCCGGAACCCAGCTTTGGGGGTGAGCTGCGATGTTTATAGTTTTCTCCTCCCGCCGCGCTCCGCGGGGTCATCGCCGCGGGCGCTGGGCCTCCGGGCCGGACAGTCTGGCCCATCAGTGTAGCCAGGTGACTACCGGGGGAAAGGCCTTTCCGCCCGCCCCCTCTGCCCCCTCCCGCCCCGAGGCCCGGCCAAGCCCCCGCGTCCCCCAAGCCCAGCCACCTCGGGGGCCACGATGCGAGCGGCTGCAGGCGCGCGGCCAGCCTTTCCAGGGCGACTTCGTTCTTTATTAAGCATTTTGAGTCAATCAAAAGGAACGTGGCAGGTGGAGGGCGGCCGCCCAGGAGCCTGCGCGAGTCTTCCTGTGGGGATTTCCACTGCCTACCCAGGTGCTGCTGGAACCGCCCGACATTAAGGATTCAGTTCTTTTCCTGTCAGTTCTCCCAGCCCGCGCCCCGCCCCGCCTCGCCCCCCCGGCGCGTCTGATCTCCGAAAACGCCAGACTGCCTCCGGCCTCCGAAGGGTTCTACCTGGAGGGCGCTAGTAACAAGCCTGCCTGCCCAGCCCCCGGAATCGTTATCCCCCTAGGAGGAGGAGCGGTGGTGGCTAGAATAATGACAACAATACAGTCGGTGACAATAGCCGGCAATTAGCGCGGCCCCCATCTGCCAGCCAGACACCCGCACGCGCCGGCGCACTCGCTCCTCCGCGCGCCGCCCGGAGCGCAGGTGAGGGCGCCGAGGACCCCCGCTAGCTGCCAGGGTCGGGACGAGCATCCAGGCGCCGGGCTCCAGAGCCACCATTCTCAACAACCGGTGTCCAGGGCCTGGGGACGGTGGGAAGGGTGATGGTCACGGCTGGCTAAACCTCGAGTCTTGGGCAACTCCTGACAATAATAAAAACGTTAGGACAAAAGGGAGGGGAGGGCGAGGCTGGGGAGAGAGCGGTTTTAATCCGCTCGCCCAGCTCCCTTTTATCTTTCGAGCTCTCCCGGTCCCCAAAGAGGGGATGGGGGCGGGGATGGGGTTTGGTTCGACTCTCTTCTTTTGTTTTCCGAAATCCCCCGCCTCTTGCAGGCTGGTTGGGCCTGGAGGGGTGCCGGCGAGTCGAGGGAGTTATGTTTGTGGGGGTCGGAGGCAGTGACCGGGGAGAAGGGCCGGTCCCCTGGTTGGCGACGAGACTTCCCGACACCGGAGTCTGGATCCCTTGCTCACCCGCGCCTCACCAGAAGCTCAACCAACCCAACCGCTCACCCCCAAAGACTGCGGGAGGCCTTGGTAAGAGGTCGTGATTATGACCCCCCCCCCGGGGGGAGGGGCAATGTCCCTTTGTAACCGCACCCATAACCCGACCCGAGAACCGAGTTTACGGAAGCCCACGCAACCCGCATTTCTCAAATTCATGCACCCATAATATTCTTTGCACCCCGGCGCGTCAAGGGCCCGCGGAGACAGGCGACCCTGCCCCGGGTCTCTCAGCGTCCGGGCGGGGGAGGCGGAAACCCGTGGGCCGTGCCCCGGGCGCCTGGAAGCCTTCAAAGCTGCGCGCCTCCCGCCGGCTGCAGTGCGCGCCTTTGCCCGACAGGGACCAGCACCGCTCCACGCGCCGCGCGCCTGCCCGCTCGCCCTCCGGAGCCCAGGCTGCCGGGCCGCGAGCGGTCTGACCCCTTCGGAAAGTGAAGGGACTCCCCGCGGCCTTCGCAGCACGGCGTCGCTCCCACTCCATCCCCATCCGGACAGCAGAAGCTGCTCTAGAAGTTGGTCTGGGGCGGAGACCGTCCCGGACCCGAGAGGAAAAATAAAACACGAGACTCGTTTGGGAGGCAGCCGCAGTTAGAGGGTTGCGCGCTTTTCTGAGCACCTTCCCAGTTGCTGGCCTCCTTCCTTGAGGAAAGATCGCCGGATTAATCCCTAGGCACCGTGGGCCGCTGAGCCGCCAGATATTCTGGAGAAGTGTCTCCAGACTGGGGCGAGAGCGGAGCCCAGCGCACCCCGTACGGCGGTGCGGGCCAGCACCGCGCGGTCGTCGCTCGGCTCCCCTTCCCGCCCCGGTGGTCCGAAGTTGTACCCCTGCCAGCTCCCCGGTGTACATGCCACGCCCGCGTCCTCTCCTCGTCAGGATCGCGGCTGGAGCCCCTGGCCCTGCCCGGGACACTCACCGGTACCAGGCAAGGCCCTTGTCGTAGCTGCGGTCGAAGAAGTGGGGCTCTGCGCCCACGGCGCGCACGTCGGGGTGCACGCGCAGGAACTCCAGCAGCGCCCGCGTGCCGCCCTTCTTCACGCCGATGATGATGGCCTGCGGCAGCTGCTTGCTCCCAGACCCGCTGAAGAAGCTAGAGATGGGGCTGGGGGAGTCCGGCGTCTCGGGGCTCTGCTCCTCCTGGCTCGTGGCGCCTTCGGCCACCTCTCCGCCCGCAGCCGACTGGGTGGCTGGCGCCGCCGGGAACGGCAGCCTCGGGGGCGGCCCGTCCGCCGGCGGGGCTTGGGCGGCGCGGGACCCGGAGCCCAGCAGCAGCATCCCGGGCGCGGCGGCGCAGGAGCCGGCGCACGAGTAGACGAGCAAGTAGAGCCAGACGCAGAGCATGGCGAACAGCAGCGCGAGCCTCCTCCTCACCGGCGGCGGGGGCGGCGGCGGCTGCGGCAGGAGCCGGCCGGGGACATCGAGGCAGGACCGGCCGCCGCTCAGGCGCTGCCCCATGCGCTGCCCGCGCGCGCGGCGAGGGGCATGGCTCAGCACATGGCGCAGGGCCCGCCGGAGCAGGGAGCGCTGCGAGAGTTCCCTGGACGCCGGCGGGTTCGGCTTATTGGCCCCGCGCGCCCGCGGTCGCCGCTGTTGCTCTGCCCCAGGTGGCGGCGGCAGCTGCACGGCCGGCGGCTTTTGACATGTTGCCGGGAGGAGCCACAACTGGAACGAAGGTCGGGTGGTGGCAACTGCCGGCCTGGGGCTGCGACGCCGCGCTCGGGGCCGGCAGAGTTCTGCACTCCGGCGTTCCGACCCCTCCGGACTGTGCTCGCCGCACGGCCGCTCGCCGGGGCTGCCTCCTCGCGGTCCCGTGAACCGAGCTCTGAGCGCAGCCCCGGCGCTTCACCGGCGGAGGCTGCGAAGGAGGATTGCGCAGGAAGAGCGCCGGAGACCGAGGCAGAGTGGGCGGGCCCGGCCACCGGGAGTGATGGGTCACTCCACCTACCAGAAACCCGGGGCGCCATGCAAATCCCGCCGCTTAGCTGAGGGTTCGGCAGCCAACCAGCTCCCGGAACATGGGGGTGTGGAAAGGGTTCGGGGGCGGTGGAGAGCAATCGGGGGCTGCTATTGGCTGAGAGACAAGGGGCGGGCCTGGAGGGGCGGAACCAAGGGCTGGTGACAGGCGCAGCTGGGAGGAAGGATGCTGGAGAGACCGCGCGCGCAGGAAAGCGCCGACCCTCCGATCGCTGCACCCCGGCGCCCGCACACACTTCCGCACTCGTTCCCCAGGAGCCGGGCTCGGCTGCATTTGCCCCTGTGTGTGGACACGTGTCCCCATCCAGATGGTTCGCGGGCGGGATCGTGGTGTGTGCGCGCGTTAGAAGTAGGGAAGGGGTTGAAGCGCAAGTCTGGTCGGAGATGCCCGCCCATCCCACTCCGGGACTCGGAGGGGGGACCTTCCGGAACTGGCACGGGTTTAGCAAGTTTAAGTGGAAATCGCTGGCGAACTTTTTTCTTTAAGTCTCCTTCTTACTCTTTGCTGGGAGTTGATCTCTCTCGGGCAGCAGGTTAACGCGATCGGTGGATCGTTAGATAGTTTCTGAGGAACTATCCTTAGGAAAAATTCTTCCCTCGCTTCCCAAAGTGCTGGAGAAAGGTCAGGAGAAATTAACAGGGAGTTAAAGGCTGTGGGAATTTTTCCCAGCGCCGAAAAGTGTGTGTGAAAGTTGTGTCCGGATATGAGCTGTTGGGGACGTTGGAAAACGTTCTCTTCCCTTCCCATGAATAAATATCAAAGCCAACATTCGCCTGCATCAGGAGTCGGTTTGATTTGCTGACCTGTTACACGAAGTATTAGGTGTTTTCTCTATGTCGAAAGTCAACTCGGAGCAAATCGATCCTGGAGTTGCACTTAAAGTCCACTTCAAGTCTCTTTCCTAGAGTTTCCTCCATAGAGTGACCCGTCCCAGCTTGGCGGCGGCCTCGCTGCTACATTGATGCGCCATGTTCCGGTTGGAAGCTTCGGCTCACCCCGGCGGCACTCAGGAAGTTCTGCATGAGAAGACTCGACCCCAGAGGGGTCAGAGGGCCTCCCACGCTTGGCCCCGCGTGGTTCCGGGACAGAACCTTCCTTCCGATCCCAACCTCCACGCGGCCCCAGGCTGAGCGCGGCCCCCGGCTGAGCGCGGCCCCCGCTGCCTTCCCAGTGCGCGCGGGCGGGCGGCGGAACCGCCGAGAGCCCCGGTCCCCTTGCCGCGCTGTCCCCTCCCGAGGAAGTTCCCGCGGGACCTGTTCCCCTCCGCCCGGAACACACCGAGGACGCCCCTCGGTCATGAGCTTCTAAAGTTGGAAAGTCTGCGGGAGAGCGGGAGCGGCGACCCCGGAGGGTTCGGGTGACCCTGCGGCCCCCACCCGGCCCCCACGCCCAGCTGTGCTCCGAGCGATCTCCTGGTAACTCTGGAGCCCAAGACATTTTCTTATAGAGTGGCTGCGAGGGAAGTAATTTAGAAAGAGGATTCCTCCCCCTTTTATATTCACAGGGAAATTTTATTCCCAGGGTTCTTTTCCCCTCTCCTTCGGAAGTGACTTATCTCCCCTCAGTTTTTAATTACATTAATTTATTACTAATTTATTTTAAAGTTCTGAAACATGAGAATGTATTTCTGAGCATTAGCTTAGGCCAACTTTTTCTTTTTCTTTCTTTAAGCGAGAGGGAAAATGTGTCTCCGAAGCGTTTCCTCAAATTCATATTATTTCGGGAAATGAAGTCACTGTCTGCTATCTCTAGGCGGCTTTGAGTTTGTGGACGTCTGTGGATTTGGGGGTGGGTGATAGTGGTTTATGATTTGTGTGTGTTCACACGAATTGTAGCTACCACATGGCTAACTTTGGACGTGGTTGGGTGTGAATGTTATGGTTTGTTTTTGGTTTTCTAAATCGATAATTCTAATTTAAAATTGTCCCTGTCCTGAGGGTGTGCAAAGTCCAGTGTAAAAGAAGAAAAAAAAAGTCAGTTCGCCGGATATATTTAGGACTTTTTTTCCCGGGGGCGAAGGGAAAGAGCGGGTGGAAGCAAAGACTTGGGCATCGGCAATTGTCAGGAGAGCGCAGCGGAGCCGAGCGACCCCGGGCCAAGTCGCGGCCGAGGCCAGCCGAGCGCGTTCGATCCCCACCGCCGAGCGACGGGCTGCGCGCCGAGTTGATGTCCGCGGTGATCCTGGCCTGAACAGCGCCCGGCGGGCAGTTCAACCTGGCGGAGCAACCCTGCCCCGCGACCCTGCGCTTTGACCCTTCTTCCCACTCGGCTGGTCAGCCCCAAAGAGCTCCGCGAAAACCCCTGGCGCGGCGGGCGCTGCTGGCTCTGCCCTCGGTCAAAGCCGTCTCCCTGCATCGTTCCAATCAGCTGATGCATAACCCGAGGTCAGCCTGCAAGGATCTGTCGGCGCGGCCGACCGTGAACCCAACTGGAGCTTCTGCCCTTAACCTGTGCTCAGCAGTGCTGGGTCCCCACGCCACGCGACCACCCAGATACGAGAAAGGCCGCCTTTGGATACATTTATGCATAAGTTTCGCCACCCTGGGGAAACCGAGAGAGGAGTGAATGCGGTTTCAGCACACGTGGAAGGGCTGTTTTCTCTGGGTTGGTTTTTTGCGCTTACCTAACATGGGGTGCTCACCTAGGACCACGGACGGTCTAACTTGGCAGGCAGCCCCTTCCCCTTAGAAACGCACAGGCCGCCCCAGGAGCCACCTCCTGTCCCTCTTCACCTCCTGCTGCTTACCACCCTGTCGGCTCACTCTCTGGCGCTAAAATCCCCCATCTGTAAAGCAGGGGACTTGCGCCAAAGTTTTCCGCCTGAAGGTTCTCTGGTTCTGGGCTGCAGCCCCTGACGCTCATCCCGCCCACCCTCTGGCTCCCTCGGCCGGGCCCCCAGCTGCTCGCCGCAAAGGTCGCACTTCCTGGGCTGCCTGAGCTGGTGGCCCGGAGCCCGGTTCCTGTCACCTGAACCCGTGTCCTCTCCCTGCCCCCCAGCCGGGCGACCCCGGAGTTGGCAGCTGCAAGCTCCCTCCACCCTATGACCCGCTGCGCCCAGATGCCCGCCCGCAGGGGGGCGCTCCGACAGCTGCGGGGTGGGGGCGGGGGTCGCGGCGCCCCAACTCCCAGGGGGCTGTCCCTGGCGCGCCTCGGAGCCCCCTGTCCTCGCGAAAAGCGCCGATCAGAGCTGAGGGCTAGAGGCACGCTAGCAGACCAGCCATCAGAAACCCCTTGAAAGAGTGTCGAGAAGGAAACGGCCAAGTGGAAAGGGCTTCCCAGGCTGCGCTCCAGCTGCACTTGAGGGACAGTGTGTCTAGCGACCTCAGTTGGATCCATCACCCTGGCGCCGGGGCTCTGGCAGTTTGAGGTCCCAGGAGGACCCTCAGCACATCACAGAAGAGATGACTGCTCCTGTCCTAAGGATAAAAGAACTCACTCTGGTGGTTGATGTCCTGAGGAGTCAAGGTCTTATGCTGATTCCAGCTCCCTCACAGTGGCCTCTGTGCTCTGGGTTTGGAGCTTCCCTTGTCCTCAGGCTTCCCTTATCCGAAGGCTCCCTCTGGGCTGGGTCATCAAAGGCGGGAAGCTTCCCTCTTCTGCAAAACACAGCCCCTGGTGGGAAGTCCTTCTACACTGCCTTGCTGTCACCAGGTTCTGGAATGGCTGGCTGCTCGCCTCTGCAGATCTAGGCGGTGATGACACCTCCCCTTTCCAGCGACAAATACGTGCCCTCCCCAGGTTCTCCTTCCCCTCCGGCATCTTTGTAAGTGGTCCTTCTGTTACGCAACCTGTGCGTTACTCAGGTGATGTCCCACAGCTTTCCTGCCAGGACCCTGAGTTTGTCACTGTTACTGTTAGTTGCAGCCCCATGGACTGTAGCCCACTGGGCTCCTCCATCCATGGCATTCTCCAGGCAAGAATGCTGGAGTGGATTGCCCTGCCCTCCTCCAGGGAATCTTTCCAACGCAGGAATCAAACCCTGGTCTCCTGCACTGGGAAGTTTATCACTAGGGTTGCATTACTTTGCCTAATCTGGTTCCCAGCCACTTACCAGCTGTGTGACTTTGAGTAAGTCACACACCCCTTCTGAGCCTCAGTACCACTGGCTGTCATTGCGCTCTTCTGCTCCAGATGCCGTCAGCTCCCTCTTTCTCCTCTTTCTCCATCAAGGTCTCCTGGCCATGGAAATCCTCCAAGGCCTGTCCTGCCTTCAGTCTTCTGGGCCCGCGCTGGAGGAGGTCACGTCTTAGAGATGATGGGTCCAGCTTTAACTTTTCCTCCACAAACTTCCACGGACATGTAACGGTGCAACTCTCCTAAGTGTACCCAGGAGGCCCACTTCCCCAGCCCCTGAGACAGCATTTCTTATGATCCCTCTGGCATTTCTCAAAACCTCTTTGAGAACATAGATGTCCACACCTTTACACCACCAGACGAGCACCCACCTGACTCCTTCCGACTCCTCCTTCCTTCCTCTTGTCGCAGTGGAGGCAGCTGTGGGCTAGCCTGACACAGAGTGAGCCTCAGGCTACTCTGAACCTGCGCCCTTGTCACCTCCCATCTCCTCAGCCCTTCTGTGTGGACACAGGCCACCCAGTCCCGGTCAGTGAAGGGCGAGCTGTCTCAGCTGCTGTGTGCCACACAGCCTCCAGCTGTCAGTCCCTCCAGGCTGCAGAGGGCTCCTGCAGGGGGCTCCTGCAGGGGGCTCCTGCAGAGGCCGGAGGTCATGCCCTTTCCCAAGCAGGGATGGGGGTGGGGACATCCAGTGACCACACAGGAGGATAAGGCCTGGTCATCCTAGTCAGCTCCAGGCATCTCTGAGAGCCTCCTGCTGGTTGGGCAGAGGATGTGGGGCTCGAGTTGCAGCTGGAGTCTCCCTCTGCCCAAGCCTGCCTTGCCTCCTCCTCCTCCAGGTGTTGGTCCCAGGGCAACCTGCTTGGTTGTCCAGGAGCCCGACCTGACATATTTCCCTCCCTCTCTAGCTCTTCCCCAATGGCTCAAGAGGTAAGGAACCTGCCTGCCAATGCAGGAGGCGTAAGAGATACGGGTTCGATCTCTGGGTCAGGAAGATCCCCTAGAGGAGGAAATGGCAGCCCCACTCCAATATTCTTGCCTGGAGAATCCCATGGACAGAAGGAGCCTGGTGGGCTTTAGTCCATGGGGTCACAAAGAGTAGGACATGGCTGAGCACACGAGCAAGCAAGCCTCCCTCTCTCTCTTGTGCCATGTGTCAGAATGTCCTTCCTTTTTGAGAAGGGATAATATTCTATCCTTAAACCATGGATGGCATCATGGACTCAGTGGACATGAATTTGGGCAATCCCAGGGAGATAGTGAAGGAAAAGGAAGCCTGGCATGCTGCAGTCCAAGGGATTGCAAACGGTTAGACATGACTTAGGGATGGAACAATATTCCATCGTATAAGCCACACTTTGTTTATCCATTTATCCATCAATGGACAGTGGAGTTGCTTCCACTTTTGGCTATTATGAATAATATTGCTATAACCAGGAGTATAGCCATATTTCTTCAAGACCTTCCTTTCAATTATTCTGGATATCTACCTAGGAGTGGAAGTGCTAGATCCTGTGGTAATTCTGTTTCACTTTTCGAGCAACAGCCATACTGTTTTCCGTGGCATCTGCCCTGTTTTACATTCCTACCAACAGGGCAGGAATGTTTCACTCTCACCAAAGTGAAAACAAAGGTTTCACTTTCTCCACACCCTCACCAACAATTGTTATCTTATTTTTTCTCATAGCAGCCATCCTAATGGGTGAGACCTCACTGTGTTTTTTAATTTACACTTATTTAATAATTAGTGTACCTTGCCGTATTTTTACACATTCATAGGATAAACTTTTTATAGTTTATAAGCCCCACTTATAGAATGGATGGGGGGCATCTGATGTAACACAGATGGGGAATTTTCAGTCACATCATTTAATTTTAAAAATAGAACACGAATCCAGATTCCTTACCAATACCCTTAAAATCCCGACCTATTTGTATTTTTCAGCCCTCACAATGGGACCTTTTTAGATACCCATCTGGTCTGTACTGAAACCCACCTTCAGTGACAGCTTCTTACTGCACACACAGAGAGCACACCTAGAAAATGGTAGAAACCACACCCAGGAGTGTGAAGGCCCTACAGTCATCCACTCAGGGAATTTAAAGAGCTTTTCAAGTAGCAGGTGGCTACCTGAAAACCTTTGAGCAGATTCTCTTTGCTTATTGGCTAAACAGGAACCCTGATAATCCTCAGCGGTATCTGGGGGCACCAGTGCTTCCTATAACTTATCTCCCAAAGGTCTGTATATGGTTCTAGATATTTCCTGCTGATTCCTCTTAAAGTGGCAGGAAGTCACTGGACACAGTGTCATATGGAGCAACAGCCACAGACTTGCTGTATCACACACAGATTTTTCTCAGCCCAAAGCCGCAAAACATAATTTGCAGTCCCTTCTAAATTCTGAGACGTGTTCAGCCTGAAACTGTCCGCAGAGCCAGGTGCTTGTGACCCTGTTTTTGCGTATCATCACCAGTTTCCCCGGTGCGCCTTTAATAAATGCAGGCGCAGACCGCCTCTTGTTCTCTTTTGCGTCCCGAAGACCGCCGACTGCAGGGCCGTCCAGCTCTGCCTCGCAGTGCCTTCAGTCTCATGCCAGTGTCACACTCGCTTCACGATGGGCACTCTGTCCTCTTTCGATTCTGACCGTTCTTCTCTGCTTTCTACTGCTCCCTCTGGAAATCACCTTCGTAACCTATTCGTCATTTCCAGTTCCCAACAGTCACCAAACAGACAGACGTAACAGATGAGTGAGTTGCCCATCATCATAAATGCCGCTCCCTGCCCTGCCCTGTCTCCCTGGCTTTGCTAAGTGCATTATGGAAAAAAACTGGCTGTACAACCAACAAAGATGGATTTCCTGTTGACTTCCATTAGTGCTTGATGAATTTTGAACTTTTGGGAAACCTGCTTGAAATAGGAACGCCTGGTACTTTTTGTGAAGTAAGAGTGTGAACATAAAATAGTGATGCTGACTTCCATCATCCACGCCTGACAATTAGTTCTGAGGTGAAAGGTGGGCTTTGTCCCCATAGTGGTCTGCCCCCCTCTTAAACTCCCAGCAGCAGACTTTCAACCCCATTTCCATCTGGAAGGTATAAAAGTACAAAAGTGAGTCTACCTAAGAACCAGCTTAGTTTATAAAGCCCAGAGCAGCTTCTTACTTGGTTTCCCTAATTTTGTGTCCTGAGGAAGTTACTTTTGTGTTGAAAGTAACACACTGTCCAGGAGAAAAATTCTCTCCGAGGAAATCGCTTTTATCATTAATTCAATGGGCGTTTAGCCCACAGGCTCTGCTGTGCTCATCTTAATTAACTGTACTCATCATCACTCATTTCTGCCTGTCCCTCTCCTGCTCAGAGTGGTTCTTGGTTGTGTGCCCTTGTGGCTCTCAATTCTGATTTCATCTGGACGAGACTATCTGGTTCTGTCACCTGCTTTCCCAGAACTCTTTGGAAAGTTAGTGATCTCTCTGTGCCTCCATTTCCTTCTGTAAAGTGGGTGGTAATGCCATCAGGGCTTAGAGCAGTCCCAGCCCCATGGTTGCATCTAGGATATGCTGGCTGTTCACATCAGAAGTAAATGACTGTCACCTCACTCTCCCTTGCCACAATGCCCTCCTCTGTTCCGTAACTCATGATGGCCCATGATTCTCAGATGAGCAAGTAGAGAGGGGGTGTCTTCAGAACCTCTGGAGCTGAAAACACACTCAGATGTTCTGATCTAACTCCCCAGGGAGCACCCTCCCGCCCTCCACTCCCACGGACATTCCCCCACGAGCATCACTTGAATGCCTCCTGTTCAGATACGTGTCCTGAAGCTTGGCTGATGGTGTAGACCACGCCTGGCTGGGTAAGAGAGGAAGGCTGAGGAGGGGAGGCTGAGGAAGCAGAAAAGCAGCAGGCGCCCTCTGGGGTGGTAAGTCGGTGTTGCCAGATCTTCTAATTTTTCCAGCAAAGCTAAAATACAAAACTGGGTTTTTATGTGAAATTGCCTGCATTTTATATGGGAGGGGATTTAAAAAGTTATATGTTTGAAATAAAATTTTAAAAGAGCCTTGGGGATCATTAAGCCAAACACAAGTAGATCAGACTGAGAAACTCCAACTGGTAACCTCTGGCCTTTACAAACCTCTGTTTCTTCCAGAGAGTTCTTGAGCCCAAGCAGAAATGACACTGTTTGAGTCAAAAAGACTTCTGACTCTTGTTAACAGAAGTGAACACTGATGTCCAACCAAGTGGTCATCTAAGCTGCAGCGAAAGGGGCCAGACAGCGCTTCATCCCCCATGGCTCCCACTCCACCGCGCAAGAGACTCCCAGTCCAGCCTCCCTCGAGGAGAAGCCTGGGCCATTGTCGATGGTTCACTTTCTCCTGTTGGTACATTTCATCATTATCCACAGACCAACTCTCCCACTTTGTGAAAACCCTCCTCCACCCCTGCCCTGGCGCCTGGCACCATTCTAGACTGACAGTGGCCAACAAATTGTTGCTACTCAAAGTAATTAAAGTAATTAAGCACATTGGGTTATTGCATGAGAGTAATAACTTACTTAATGGCCCACTTAAACACTTTTTAATGTCAGTCTGTGGTCTGCTTTAGAGCTCCTGCATTTTAAAGTGAGTGAGACTCTGGGTCTTCCACTAGCTCCAAGTCTTGATTCACTCGTTTATTCACTCACGTATTTGTATTTTCTTGAGCTACCTCTTTGGCTAGTCCCTGTGTTAGTAGCAGAAATGCAGTCCACTGGACTTCTGGTGGCCTGTGGCTAAGACTCCATGCTCCCAATGCAGAGGGCATGGTTTTGATCCCTGATCAAGGAATTAAGATCCCACATCATGTGGCCAAAAAAATTTTTAAATAAAAATTTGTCATTTAGTTGATAAGTCGTGTTCGACTGTTTGTGACCCAGTGGACTGCAGCACACCAGGCTCACCTGGCCTCTCCACTATCTCCCAGGGTTTGCTCAGATTCATCTCCATTGAATCGGTGATGCCATCCAACCATCTCATCCTCTGTTGTCCCCTTCTCCTCCTGCCCTCAATCTTTCCCAGAACCAGGGTCTTTTCCAAAATTAAATAAATAAATCTTTTCCAAAAATAAATACATAGAAATCCAGTACATGCCTTCACACAACTCACAATCTGCAGAACCATCTTGATAGCTTTAAATATAGATATAATAAAGGTATCTATTGATTATACAAATGAAGAAGACAGATTAGCTCAATACATGGACTCTAAGGGTGAATTCTGCTGGAAACAGATAGCCATAGACACGGAATCTCTCCCTACTGCCTGGCCCTCCTAACTGGTGGCTCAGAGACAAACAGTTATTCCCTAAAGGAACTGAGGAAGCCTGAATGATTCCTGCACTGCGAGCTGGCATCGTAGGAACACAGATCTGAAAGAGGCTTTGGTGAGCGCTTGGCTCCATCCAGGAAGGAATTAATGACCTCTGAAAGCAGCATTTCATGACCTTCCATCTGTCTTTGGCCTCAAGGACTCCTGAGTATAAACACAGATACTACCTAGCAATGATTCAAGCAATTAGATCCCATTGGGGAAGTCCAGAGAAAGTTTGTTTTGGTGAATTCAGGCTTGCTCTATAAGAAATGATAAAGGGAGTCCCTCACGCTGAAATGAAAGGATGCTGGAGAGCCACTTAAAGTTGGATAAATAAAGATTTTCGATAAAAGTAAATACATGGGCCAATAGAAAAGCCAGTATTATTTTTATTTTCTATATGTTTTAAAAGACAGACACATAAAACTCAATATCATATGATGTTGAACACAGTGTACAGATGTAATCTTTTGCAACAATAGTAACATTAAAGAGGTGGATAAGGAATTGTATGAGAGCAGAGAATGTGCTGCTGAAGTTGATAGCAATTGCAATTAGGTTGTTATAACTTTAAGACTTTAAATGTGTCATAGTAACCATCAAGAAAAGATCTATAGGTACATGGAACTCTGCTCAATGTTATATGGCAGCCTGGATTGGAGGGGAATTTGGGGAAGGATGGATATATGTATATGTATGGCTGAGTCCTTTTGCTGTTCACCTGAAACTATAATATCATTGTTAATAGGCTATACCCCAATACAAAATAAAGTTTTCTTTTTAAAAAAGGAAAAGATCTCTAGAAGACACACAAATGGAAGTGAGAAGGAAATCGAAGTGTGTCACTACAAAAAAATCAACTAAACATAAAAGACGGTAACAATGGAGGAAATGAGGGACCAAAACAGTCTATAAGATGTGCAGAATCCGAATAGCAAACGCAGATGTCCTTCTTATAAGTGGCCACGGGATGTGAGACCAGGGAAGGACAGGAGAGCTAGTACTTTGTGGGCGGTGACTTAGAGGAGAGCTGAAAGAGATGGGCAGACTGGCTGATTAGACTTCTTTATTTTTAATTTATTTCCCACTAGCCCTCTTCAGAAGAGTGGAAACAGGTTCACGGGATGGGATGGAGGTTTATCTACCACTGGAGGGGGGTTTCTCTTTCTCTTGTCCCACACTGGTCTAGGCTCATCAGTTGGGAGGGACTCCCTCAGCCTTCCAGCCTGCACTACCTGGCCCTTCGTTGGCAGCAGCACGGCTGTGTGCTGTGTTTTTCAGATTTGAAGTTGGACAGGTGCAGAGGTCTGCATGGCAGCCTTCCAGAAGGGATGCCCACCCACAACTTGAGAATGCAGCTCTGTTTGGATAAAGGGTCTCTACGGATGTCATGAAGGGTAAGGATCCTGAGTTGAGATCATTCTGGATCAGGGTGAACCCTACATCTGATGACAGGTGTCTTCAGAGGAAAGAGGAGGACAGAGAAAAGTCCACATGAAGATGGAGGCAGAGCCTGGAGTGTGCAGCAGGAGCCGAGGGGCCCCCAGAAGCTAGAGGAGCCAGGGACCTGTCCTCCACCAGAGGCTCCGGAACCAGTGAGGCCACCCACGTCATGAGTGTCAGGATGCGAGTGAGTAAATTTCACTGCTTTAAGCCATCAAGTGTGTGGTCATTTGTGACAGCGGCTCTAAGAACCGAATATGAACGGATACACCCACGGGGCTGTCCACACAAAGACTGGGAGAGGAAGAGACAGCTGAGGAGACAGCAGGTAAGCAAGTGCGTGTCCCAGCTCCTCCTGTAGACCTGCGTGGAAGGGGCAGGACACCGAAGGAGCTGGTCTGTGTGCAAGCGCCCCATGGAAAGTGAGGTTGGAAGAAAAGTGGGTGGAGGCTGGGAGCTGTGAGATCAAAGGGAGTCACTGGCTCATTAAAAATGGAGCCTGTTGTCCATGCAGATGGTGGCAGGATGGGGAGAGAAAAAGAGACATAAACACAGGGTTGGGATGACCCAAGGAGGGTGGGAAGGGACTGTTGACGGGGATTATCTGGCAAGAACTGAGCAGATGAATGAATGGCTGGAGCTTTACGTGCTGATGATGACATTGAAAAACGTGCCCCAAAGATATCAGGCCCCAACTCCCAGAAACAGTGACTAATATCTTAGACAGCAAAAGATGTGATTAAGGTTAAGGGTGTTGAGATGGGGAGGCTGACCTGGGTTGTCTGGGTGGGTTCTGGCTTAGGATGTACATGTCCTTCTGTGAGAGAGGTTGGCATTGGGGAAGATTCACACACACACACACACGCACACGGGAGACGGCAATGTGTCAGAGGAGGCAGAGACTGGAGTGTGATGGTCATAAGCCATAAGCCAAGAAGAGGTAGAGGCTGGAGGAGGTAAGGACGGAGCCTCCCCTAGAGGCTGCGGAGGGTGGTTACTCCCGTCAACACCTCTATTTCAGCTCAGTGACTTCAGACTTTGGACCTTCAGAACTGTGAGAGAACACGTTTCTGTTATTTTTAAGCCCCTCCGTTTGCTGTCATTGGTTACAGTAGCCCTAAGAATCTCACACACATGGGGTAAGGGTTGGTTTCCCAGGTGGCGCTAGTGGTAAAGAATCCACCTGCAATGCAGGATAGGCAGCTTCGATCCCTGGGTCGGGAAGATTCCCAGAAGGAGGGCACGGCAACCCATTCCAGTCTTCTTTCCAGGAAAATCCCATGGACAGAAGAGCCTGGTGGGCTATGGCCATGGGGTCACAAAGAATGGGGCACGGCTGAAGTGACACCGCACAAGGACCGGTTTGGCCCTAAGTCGTGGCTCCTGCAGGAGGACTTGGGGGCTCGTGTAGAGGAAAGGGAAGCGGGGGGTGGAGGGATGAGGATTCCACCCCATAAACATGCTCTGTAGCGGATGCCGCTGGACCCTGTGAACTGCACGTGCTCAGCCTTGAAAGACAAGAACAGAAGTATGGAGCGCTAAACGCGCAGTAGAGATTAGGGGAGGAGGTGGGGCACGTGGAAGACTGAGGTCCCCTTTAGGAGGCACCGTTGTGTGAAGGCGAACTCAGCACCAAAATAGAAACAGAAAGGACCAGACGCCTGCAAGGAGGGGGCGGTGGGGACGAGGAGGAGACTCAGGTAGACGCCCTGTAGGGCAGACACACGCGCCCACACTTTAAGGGAGGTTTTGCGGCTCTGTTTCCAATCTCATTCTACTTCAGAGCCGCTGGCAGTGTCTGCCCGAGGCCAGAACAATTGGGCAATTCAGGGAAATCATTCGTCAAACAGTCCCATGGAGCAGCCCAGTACAGAGCAAAGCATAGGAATTCCTTACTCCCGTTCCCCCTCCCGCAACTTCTGAAATGGCAAGAATTGTGCCCACTTTGCAGATAGGAGCCCAGAAAGGTGGGAACCTCTGTCATCACAGCACCCAGGGTCAGACAGACCCGGATTTACGTTCAGATCTGTCTGCCTCCTAATCGTGTGGTTTCCCCATCAGTCTGTGGACGGAATGGATATATATATATGGTCCTGGAAGTCTCTGAGGCGCTCAGGCCGAGATGAAACACATGTCAGTGTAAGTAAGACACTTGGAAAGAGTGAAGGAAAATCTCTTAAGAGCCACCTCTGCATATTAGGGGGCTTCCCAGGTGGTTCAGTGAGAAAATATCTGCTTGCCAATGCAAAAGGCACAGGAGATGCAGGTTCCATCCCTGGGTTGGGAAGACCCCCTGGAGAAGGAAATGGCAACCCATGTCAATATTCTTGTCAGCAGACTTTCATGGGCAGAGGAGCCTGGTGGGCTACAGTCCATGGGCTCACAAAGAGTCAGACATAAGCAGGCACAAATTCACGTATGCCCTGTATTAGAGACTGGGGAGGCGGTGGTGCATGGACCCTCCTAAATTGCAGAACTGTAGCGGCATGGGTTCATTTTCTAGGTGGCAATGGTGTTACCTCTTATGGGAGCCTCAAAACACATTAGTCTTACTGCTCTAGACATAAGCCATTGTGCCAAGTGTTATGAGTAACCATCAGTCTTCCTAAATCTAGCTGGCTGCCCATAACTCACAAATAAAGACGGTGCTTTGGGAAGAATCTATAAAATTGACATATAAATATTTTTGTTTTATTTTCCAGCCTTGGCAGCCTCTGTCTGGGCAGTTTTGATCACATGTAAGTGTGATATAAAGATATAAAAGCCGCCCACTGAGAGGAAACCCAGAAGTTGCCAAGTCCTTGACAATTACATAGAGACTCTATTAAAACTCTTTACAGCCTTGTGTCTACAGCCCTGCTCATCTCACTGAAACTTTCTAAACTGCTAGGCTCCCTTCTTAGTGAGGGGACAAAGGTTAATAAACAGGGTGGGGACTTCTCTGGTGGTCCAGTGGCTGACACTCCGCATTCCCAGTGCGGTGGGCCAGGGTTCGATCCCTGGTCAGGGAACTAGATTCCACATGCCACAGCTAAGACCCAGCATAAGCAAATAAATAACTAAATAAATATTATTTTTAAAATAAAATAAACTGGCAGCCTCCTCTGTATCAGAGAAGTGCAGCTGAGTAAAGGAGAGAAAGCTTGAGTCAGCGTCAGGCAAGGATATCCTCCTTACACGTCTGTTCTGCTGAAACCCGCCTGGACTAGCCTAAGTTCTCCGGAGAAGCAGAAACAATAGGGCTGATGGACTGGCTGGCTGGTAAGGAACTGGCTCCCACAGTTATGGGGAATAAGTCCGAAGACCTGCAGAGCGGGCCGACGCAGGAGAGCCAACGACAGGGTCTAAAGTCAGGGGATGCTCCAGGTGAAGGACAGGACGCAGAGGGCCACTCTCCCTCTCCCACCTCTCTGTTCTATTCCCACCTCCCACGGACTGGACTGGACCACCCGCACTGGGAAGGGTAAGCTACGGAACTCAGTCCACTGATCCAAATGTCCATCTCATCCAGAAACATCTGCACAGATACACCCAGAATGACATCTAAGCAGGTAGATATCTGGCCCCCTGCAGCCCAGTCAAGTTGACATATAAAATTAACCGCCACATGGGGCAGGGGTCTCATGGGATGGGAGGATAAAGTAGGAGTTTGGGATTAGCAGACGTACACTACTACATACATCACAGGTAAACAACAGGCACCTCCTTTGTAGCACAGGGAGCTATGTGCAATACCTTGTATAATCTTTAAGGGAAAAGAATCTGAAAAAGAATATATACGTATAACTGAATCACTTTGCTGTACACCTGAAACTAAGACAACACTGTAAATCAGCTGTGTTTCAAGTAAACACACGCACACCCCAAGCTGATCATCACACCGTCTGCTTCTTTACCCACTGGTTCACCCCCTCCAGACCCAGAGGAAGAGGGTCCCACTTCCTCCACAGTGAATTCCCCTTCCAGTCCTCCTCCTCATCCTAACCATTCAAGCTGTAAACATCCTGAAGAATTGCCTAAAGGTGTAGAAACCAGAAACCTGGAGCTTTCCACGTGGTGCTAGTGGTTAAAAAAACAAAAAACAAAAAACACCTGGGTTCAATCCCTGGCTCTGGAAGATCCCTGAGGGAAGGAAATGGCAACCCACTCTAGTATTCTTGCCTGGAGAATCCCTTGGACAAAGGAGCCTGGCAGGCTAGTCTATGGGGTCACAAAGAGTGGGACATGACTGGGTGACTTAGCACACACACACGTCAGTCAAGCTAAGGACAAGTAGCTCCGTTCTAAGACTAGAATGCATCCATGGGAGCTGTCATCTGTGTCCTGCAAAGAAAGAAGATTTCTGTCCATGTCTGCTGAGCCTGCTCACAATCTAGCAGCTTAGGAACACCTGCGGGCACTTCAAGGCTGGCAAGAGGCCACAGGTCCCTCCTGCTTCCGTAAACTCTCCTGGAGCTGAAGCCAAGCTTCCAGCCCATTCATCTGTGAATCGGGGATTATAATAATCGAAGGGACCATTTTAGTTCCCAAGTAATGAGGTGGGAATATCCTAGTGGCCAGATCCTAAATCTAGATCTTGGGTGATAGTTGATATACCAGACGGTGGCCACAGGCCTGTGGGTCTTGGTGAAGCAAAGTGGCTTCTTGTTGAAGCAAAGAAGCACTTGGTGAGCCAAGTGGCTCAGCATTTCCCACCAATTCTAAGCTGCAGTGTTTGGAGGAAGTTATCCACCCGTCTGTACTTACTGTCCCTTTGTGCAGGTGGGCACCAGGTCAGAGCTGCTGGAGCTCATTCATTCTGTGGGGCTCCCAATAGTACCTTTGTGTCAAATAGAAGCTGGGGGGAACCAAAGGGGATGCAAGAGTAAGAAAAGGGACCGGGCTGTGGGGGAGGCACTAAACTGGAGGGGATGGGGGCCCGGGGTAGGGTGGGGCAAGTGTAGCCTGAGACCCAGGGAGCCCCGGGCTAGATGGGACCCTCCTTAGAGGGGGATGGCCACATGGCCTCCTGCTGTGCCCAGCAGCCAATATGTTTTCACCTTGTCGATGCTGGCGGCTTCGGGTCTATCCCTGGCCTCATTTATCTCACAGTGTAGTGGGCTCAGGGAGCAGAGGGACCATGGTTCCAACTGAGAGTCTGAAGGGGGAGGCCTTCCTCCTTTCCCGAGTCCTGGCTGATCACAGATCAGAACCGGCTAAGCCCTCCCTCCCCAGCTGCCCAGCCTCCGTGTTGGAGCTGCTGCCGGAGCTCCGGGTGCGCGAGTGCAGACGTCAGTGCCTTTGATCTCCGAGCACGATGACATAAATTTATCAAATGTTTGCCTCTTTCTGCCTGTTTGAAAGGCTGATTTATGGGATGCAGCCTTAGCCTCCCTTCCTTTCTTGAAATATGAAGTGCTTGTGAATAGCCAGGGTAATATTTAATATCCTGCCAAGGAGCCTCTCACACTGCCTAACAAACACACTACATCCCGCCCAGTGGACCACGTCTGTTGGGCTCCTCTTTTTGGACTCAATAAATTAGCATTAAAATGCCTCACAGAGAATGCCCAGTGTCCCTTTCTAGCTGAGGGATCGGGGACAATTCCAAGGGAGGGGCCCACAGCCCAGGGTTGGGGAGCCAAGCTCTCGGCAGATGCTTTCGTGTTCCAAGTGTCTGGGCAGGAGCTGAACAGAGGGGAACTTGATGCTCACAGATGCTCAGGGTCAGAGCGGCTGGAAGATGGACCCGCCTGGCTCGTTCCTGACTCTTCCATCCAAAGTGTTCCCTAAACAATTTCCTGAGAAAGTGGAAGTGTCTTCCAAGAAGCACTTTACTTGAAGAAGATAGCAGCTGAAGTTGAAAGGGGCTGATGCAAACGGTCTTGACGGGAACTGACTTAGCTTTAAGGACGGCTCCACCTCTGTGAAGAGGGTGCAGGCCTGGGAAGTCCCGTGGGTGTGGCTGACTTGCTGTAAAGAGCAGGTAGTGAGACACCCGGGGTTTTCACCCTGTTAATGGCCTTGGAATAAACAGACCTTTCTTACAATGAGTTGGAGACCACAGTGGTATATGATCAGGCTTGCCCTCATGGTGCTGGCCATCTGAGGATCTGCAGTCGCTGGGCACTGCCTTTGCTGGGCCTCTCCTGAGGTCCATTTCCTCACCGTCAGGACTCCAAGGCCTCTCTGAGGACCAGACTGCAAAGCAATTCCCCTTTGCCCAGCCCCTCTTAGCAGGCTCCTCAAAACTTCATGATGGGCGGGGACAGTTGTGTCCTGTACATGGGCTGATGGACGTGAACCAGGCTGATGGGATCAGGCATAAGCCCAAACCCTAAGTCAGGCTAATCGGAGCCAGCATCTCAATGTCAAGACTTCCTTTCTCTCCTGTCTTGAACAAGAAGCTGTCGCTAGTCACCCAGCCGCCCACTGCAGAGGGGAGCACAGTTACCAGGGCTTCTTGTTTCTTCTAGAGCTGTGGCAGGCAGAAGGTAGGGAGGTTTGCTTTGTTCACCGTGGCACCCCCAGCACTTGGCCCAAGGTACGTAGTAGACAGATATTTGTGAATAAAGGAATGAATGAGTGTCCAGGGGGTGTCTGCTTCTTAAGGGGAGAGAGCCTGCTATGAGTGGGGCCAACAACAAGCAGAGAGAACATTCTGTCGCCTAGATCGAGCCACGCCTGAAGGCAGACGTTTCTGGATCTTTCAGCTACAGGAACCAATACATTACTTCTCGTAAGCCAGGTTCAGTCGAGTTTCCTGTCCCTGGTAATTATGAGTCTAAATTGGTACAGGAAGGCAGGTTAAAGGCACACACTCTGCTATGACATCAGCTGTAAAGTCCTCTCCCATTTCTGTATAGATTATCTACACCTGGATGTGAACAAATGCCAAATTCACTCTGAGAGGCCTGAATGGGTCTCTGCCATGATTTCGGTAGGTTTTAGGGCAAACAGTTCCATCCTTATTTGCAAAGTGAGATCAGGTCCTCTGGGTGGATAGATCACTGGATCATTCAGATTGGAGGGACTCAGCAGGTGGGGAGAGGGAGGGAGGGGAGGAGTGTAGGGAAGCAGTTCCTGCTCTGGAAACTTTTGGGCAGAGGCTTAGGACCCTAGGCCATCCTATCATGCTTGGGAGATCAGTGAAAAGCGAGTGTTCGTTGCTAAGTCGTGTCCAACTCTTTGCGACTCCATTGACTGTAGCCCGCCAGGCTCCTCTGTCCATGGGATTCTCCAGGCAAGAATACTGGAGTGGGTTGCCATCCCCACCTCCAGGGCGTCTTCCTGACCCAAGGTCTCCTGCATTGCAGGCAGGTTCTTTACCATCTGAGCCACCAGGGAAGGACTGTTTCAGGGAGGCTGGATTAGGTGTGGATCGGAGCTGGAGGACAGGGTGAGGTGGGGGGTGGTTCCCGCAGACGGTAGGCCCAGCAGTCTGAGTCAACAGTGACTACAGACAGGAAGAGGACATGAGCTGGGGAAGGGGGCCCCCTCTTAGGGAGTGGCACCACCCTGCCTCCCTGGCCTGGGAGCAACCCGGGATCTTCCCTCTGCAGTCACCTCTCCCCGCAAAGTGTGGACCTCTTTCTGTGACCCGCACACTCTGTCCAGACCCCCTTGGTGTCTCTCCCCTCCTCCATCCTCCCAACTACCTGTCACTCCAAGGCCTGAGTCTTTTTTCTAAAGCACAAAGCATCACAGAAACCTGAGTTGAAACTCGCTGCCCTGGAGGGGAGAGAGGCTGAGAGTCTTGAAGGTGCGGAGCCGGACCCTGGTTTCCTGTAGGAACGTCTCTCCAGAGGCCACCCGACCCTGTGTCTGGGGCACTGAGCAGGAGAGGGGCTCACAGCATGAGATGGAGCTTGGCACAAACTCAGGCCTGGAAACTGACATGTCTCTTACTGCAAAGAGAAATTTTAGTGAAAAATAAGCAGCATGATGCCAAATGAGGAGATGAAACCACAAATAATATAAGAAAAAAAAAAAAGGCTAATACTATGAATGAAAGACTTGGAAGATTAGCACTGAGGTCCAGTCCACAAAGGAAATTAAGTTATTTGCACAGCATTGCCATGAATCTATATGTCTTTGACTTTTTTTAATTTAAAATTTTTTATTTATTTTAAAAAATTTTAGCCATGCCACACAGCTTTTGGGATCTTAGTTCCCCAACCAGGGATTGAACCCAGGCCCTTGGGCTGTGAAAATGCCAAGAACTAACCACTGGGCTGCCAGGGAATTCCCTATACATCTTTTTAATGTATTCAGGTATTTTGATTTTGCAATAGTCTAATTTTGTTATTCATTTCTCATTGTGTCCTTTTTAAAGTCCCTCTTTTATTTTTCTAGCAGAGTTGCCTTATGGCCAATTAGTTATTTGGCTAAAGAACCTAGAACCTGAGGACTCCAGGGCAGAAGCAGGAATGGCCTGTCTACTTCCCGCTTCTGCTGCAATCCCCAACCCCCCTTGCTCCAGAATTCTCCAGACCGTAAGCTCCTGAGGTCAGGACTGAGGCTGGGTTTGCCCTTTTGTCCCACACCAGGCCCAACTCATGGCACCTGGACGGTCACTTGCTCAGTGGACGAGAGGGGCAGGCTTCTTCCCTCGAGGATGCCTTGTTTGATTTGTATTTGTCTGTTTGTTGAAGCTGGGGTGGGGGCTTGTTTGTGTTCACCTGGCTAATGCTCTGGGGGTTGTTTGTCTTGTCACCTGGCTCCTCTTTAGATGTTTGGGATGGAGTTACTCTGCCAGGCACTCCTCTCTGCCTCCTTCAGAGTTTCCTGTCTCAACCCCTGCTTCCCCACCCCCATCCTGAGCAGCCTCGGCAGCTCTGTTCTGGACTTCACTTTAGAGAGAGGAGCTGTGGGTAGAGCCGGCTGTCTGCTGAGGACAGACGGGCTTCTACCCTGAGACCCTGATGCACCATCTTCACCCCTCAGTCTAGCCGACCTGCTGTCTTGCACTTGGGGTCCTCCTTCTTTCGGTTTCCACTTCCTAGGCAGCACCTCCAACCCATAAGCCGGGTTGGGAGTCCCATTTCTTTAAACTGACCTGGATGCACGTGTTGGCTCTTACCTGCCGGAAGTGAGTGATGATTAAGGGAGAAGATGGAACCAGACACTAGATTCTGTGCGAATGTGTTTGAAAAAGCAAAGCGAGAGAGAAAGAGAGAGAGAAATTGTGGCCAAGAAGCCAACTTGACTAAGAACACCTTGCTGCTAAGTTGTTGGGCGTTGGGCCAAGACAGCCCTGAGGATACAGGAAAGAGTGACCAGATACTGCACTTTGGAAAACAAAGGCTGAGTAACTTAAGAAGGAATGGTAGTCACTCATCTTGGCTGGACGCTGGCCATTTTCTTCCCGAAACAGTGAGAGCTGTATCCGCCCTGGACTTAGTCCAACAGGGCCTGTGCCCCACACCCCCACTCACGTTGGTCCCAGTGGGGCAGAGACAAGTATTCCTCCAGCTCCAGCCCCTTCCCTAAAGCCACCCATTGGCTCCTTTGCTCACTGAAGAGGCGCCACCATGTGGTCACTACTGAGTCCCTTCCATGCCAGGTGCTGGTGGACCCAGCAATGAAAAGCTGATGTGTTTTCCTCACTGAGCTTGGGATCTGATGGTCGTGGGGAGGGGAGGCAGGGAACCTGTGAACGGATAGGTGAGTGACACCCGCCGCTGCACACCGGCAGGCGCTCCAGAAGACGCCGCAGGAACGGCGGTGGGTGGGGGGTGGTCTGCAGTTAGAGAAGGCAGACCCCAGAAGCGAGAGAAGCTGTGGGTGGTGGCCTGGAAGCGGGTGAAGGGCCTCTGGTTAGTGCAGCCCCAGACTGTCCCATGCGGGGTGGGGGTGGGAACAGGGACTGCCCCCGCAGTGGGGTGAGGGCGGTGTACAAGCCATCTTCTCTCACTTGTTATAAACGGCTTTCCTAGTCAGTTCTGTCTTGATCCTGGGCTAAGAGACTGACTACAGGGGCCTCTTGTAGCCAAGAAGGGGTTATTCACTCAAAAAGCACTTTGAATAAAGAAGATGTGTTCATAGACATATTGGAGTATTACTCAGCCATTAAAGAGAATGAAATAATGCCATCTGCAGCAACATGGATGGACCCAGAGATGATCATAGTGAGGGAAATAAGTTGGACAGAGAAGAAGTATCATTATGGCATCCTTCACATGTGGAATCGAAAAAGAAATTACACAAGTGAATTTACAAAACAGAAAGAGACTCACAGACTTGGAGAACGAGCTTACGGTGGCCAGCGAGGGGAAGGATGGGGGGAAAGGATAGTTAGGGGCTTTGGGATGGACACGTACACTCTGCTATATTTAAAATAAAGAACCAACAGGGACCTACTGTAGAGCACAGGGAACTCTGCTTAATGTTATGTGGCAGCCTGGATGGGAGGGGAGTTTGGAGGAGAATGGATATATGTATATGTATGGCTGAGTCCTTTGATATCCACCTGAAACTATCACAATATTGTTAATCAGCTATACCCCAATACAAAATAAAACATTTAAGAGAAAACAAATAATGTGCTTATAACAAGAAAAAGAGCACTTCCTGAGCACGTAGTCTGGACCGAGAATCACTCGAGATCCTGGATAAAGTGCTGTGGAGATGATGGCCTGAAGAATCTAAGCTACTCCATTTTGTTAACAGAAAAACTCCATTTTGTAAGGTTCCGGGAAAAGAGCCTTTGGAAATCCAAGAGTCTTTGGAAATCCCCTGACCTCACCCCACCACCCACGAGCCAATCGGACCCCAGACTAAAATCTCACAGGAGGGCCTAGAGGAGATATCCCATGTTGAAGGTCAGGAACGGTGGCGGTAAGGAGATACCCCTCGTCCAAGGTAAGGAACAGAGGCTGTGCTTTGCTGGAGCAGCTGTGAAGAGATACCCCACACCAAGGTAAGAGAACCCAAGTAAGATGGTAAGTGTTGCAAGAGGGCATCAGAGGGCAGACACACTGAAACCATACTCACAGAAAACTAGTCAATCTAATCATACTAGGACCACAGCCTTGTCTAACTCAATGAAACCAAGCCATGCCTGCGGGGCAACCCAAGATGGGCGGGTCATGGTGGAGAGGCCTGACAGAATGTGGTCCACTGGAGAAGGGAATGGCAAGCCACTTCAGTATTCTTGCCTTGAGAACCCCATGAACAGGAGGAAAAGGCAAAATGATAGGATACCAAAAGAGGAACTCCCCAGGTCATTAGGCGCCCAATATGCTATTGGGGATCAGTGGAGAAATAACTCCAGAAAGAATGAAGGGATGGAGCCAAAGCAAAAACAATACCCAGTAGTGGATGTGACTGGTGATAGAAGCAAGATTCGACGCTGTAAAGAGCAATACTGCATAGGAACCTGGAATGTCAGGTCCATGAATCAAGGCAAATTGGAAGTGGTCAAACAAGAGATGGCAAGGGTGAATGTTGACATTCTAGGAATCAGCGAACTAAAATGGACTGGAATGGGTGAGTTTAACTCAGATGACCATTATATCTACTACTGCAGGCAGGAATCCCTCAGAAGAAATGGAGCAGCCATCATGGTCAACAAAAGAGTCCAAAATGCAGTTCTTGGATGCAATCTCAAAAACGACAGAATGGTCTCCGTTCGTCTCCAAGGCAAACCATTCAATATCACAGTTATCCAAGTCTATGCCCCAACCAGTAACGCTGAAGAAGCTGAAGTTGAACGGTTCTATGAAGACCTACAAGACCTTCTAGAACTAACACCCAAAAAAGATGTCCTTTTCATTCTAGGGGACTGGAATGCAAAAGTAGGAAGTCAAGAAACACCTGGAGTAACAGGCAAATTTGGCCTTGGAATGCGGAATGAAGCAGGGCAAAGACTAATAGAGTTTTGCCAAGAAAATGCAATGGTCATAGCAAACACCCTCTTCCAACAACACAAGAGAAGACTCTACACATGGACATCACCAGATGGTCAACACCGAAATCAGATTGATTATATTCTTTGCAGCCAAAGATGGAGAAGCTCTATATAGTCAACAAAAACAAGACTGGGAGCTGACTGTGGCTCAGATCATGAACTCCTTATTGCCAAATTCAGACTTAAATTGAAGAAAGTAGGGAAAATGCTAGACCATTCAGGTATGACCTAAATCAAATCCCTTATGATTATACAGTGGAAGTGAGAAATAGATTTAAGGGTCTAGATCTGATAGATAGAGTGCCTGATGAACTATGGAATGAGGTTCGTGACATTGTACAGGAGACAGGGATCAAGACCATCCCCATGGAAAAGAAATGCAAAAAAGCAAAATGGCTGTCTGGGGAGGCCTTACAAATAGCTGTGAAAAGAAGAGATGCGAAAAGCAAAGGAGAAAAGGAAAGATAGAAGCATCTGAATGCAGAGTTCCAAAGAATAGCAAGAAGAGAGAAGAAAGCCTTCTTCAGCGATCAATGCAAAGAAATAGAGGAAAAGAACAGAATGGGAAAGACTAGAGATCTCTTCAAGAAAATTAGAGATACCAAGGGAACATTTCATGCAAAGATGGGCTCGACAAAGGACAAAAATGGTATGGACCTAACAGAAGCAGAAGATATTAAGAAGAGGTGGCAAGAATACACAGAAGAACTGTACAAAAAAGATCTTCTCAACCCAGATAATCATGATGATGTGATCACTTACCTAGAGCCAGACATCTTGGAATGTGAAGTCAAGTGGGCCTTAGAAAGCATCACTACAAACACAGCTAGTGGAGGTGATAGAATTCCAGTTGAGCTGTTTCAAATCCTGAAAGATGATGCTGTGAACGTGCTGCACTCAATATGCCAGCAAGTTTGGAAAACTCAGCAGTGGCCACAGGACTGGAAAAGGTCAGTTTTCATTCCAGTTCCAAAGAAAGGCAATGCCAAAGAATGCTCAAACTACCGCACAATTGCACTCATCTCACACGCTAGTAAAGTAATGCTCAAAATTCTCCAAGCCAGACTTCAGTAATACGTGAACCGTGAACTCCCTGATGTTCAAGCTGGTTTTAGAAAAGGCAGAGGAACCAGAGATCAAATTGCCAACATCTGCTGGATCATGGAAAAAGCAAGAGAGTTCCAGAAAAACATCTATTTCTGCTTTATTGACTATGCCAAAGCCTTTGATTGTGTGGATCACAATAAACTGTGGAAAATTTTGAAAGAGATAGGAATACCAGACCACCTAACCTGCCTCTTGAGGAATCTGTATGCAGGTCAGGAAGCAACAGTTAGAACTGGACATGGAACAACAGACTGGTTCCAAATAGGAAAAGGAGTACGTGAAGGCTGTATATTGTCACCCTGCTTATTTAACTTATATGCATCATGAGAAACACTGGACTGGAAGAAACACAAGCTGGAATCAAGATTGCCAGGAGAAATATCAATAACCTCAGATATGCAGATGACACCACCCTTATGGCAGAAAGTGAAGAGGAACTAAAAAGCCTCTTGATGAAAGTGAAAGAGGAGAGTGAAAAAGTTGGCTTAAAGCTCAACATTCAGAAAACGAAGATCATGGCATCTGGTTCCATCACTTCATGGGAAATAGATGGGGAAACAGTAGAAACAGTGCCAAACTTTATTTTTCTGGGCTCCAAAATCACTGCAGATGGTGATTGCAGCCATGAAATTAAAAGACACTTACTCCTTGGAAGAAAAGTTATGACCAACCTAGATAGTATATTCAAAAGCAGAGACATTATTTACCGACTAAGGTCCGTCTAGTCAAGGCTATGGTTTTTCCTGTGGTCATGTATGGATGTGAGGGTTGGACTGTGAAGAAGGCTGAGCACTGAAGAATTGATATGTTTGAACTGTGGTGCTGGAGAAGACTTTTGAGGGTCCCTTGGACTGCAAGGAGATCCAACCAGTCCATTCTGAAGGAGATCAACCCTGGGATTTCTTTGGAAGGAATGATGCTAAAGCTGAAGCTCCAGTACTTTGGCCACCTCATGCGAAGAGTTGACTCATTGGAAAAGACTCTGATGCTGGGAGGGATTGGGGGCAGGAGGAGAAGGGGATGACGGAAGATGAGATGGCTGGATGGCATCACTGACTCGATGGACGCGAGTCTGAGTGAACTCCGGGAGATGGTGATAGACAGGGAGGCCTGGCATGCTGCGATTCATGGGGTCGCAAAGAGTCAGACACGACTGAGCGACTGAACTGAACTGAACTGAACGCTCAGGAACTTGTGGTCTACGTAGACAATAGGGACCAATCAAGAACCAACACACAACCCTTCGAAAGAAAGTGACCAATCAGACGTTCCCCTACCTAGAAATCCTTTCTTCCATGTATACTCCCTATATAAGCAATGTAATCCAAGACCCGGGGCTCCTCCGTATAGCCGCTGCGTCGGAATCGGTAGGAGCCCCAGCCTGAGCTTGGTAATAAAAACTCTCTTGCTTTTGCATCAGATATCGGCTCCCTGGTGGTCATTGGGAGATTTCGCGACTTGGGCATAACAGGCCCTGCCTCCACGGGGCTTATGCTCTACAGAGACAGATAATGAATTAGTCATGAGATAAATGCAGAGATGGACACAGAGTGTCTTACAGCCATTTCAGCGAGGCCAGGGGGTGATCCAGGGGGAGGGGTGGGAGAGGAGCCCAGGAAGAGGGAACGAGATGCTTCCGGAATTTGAGAATTGTGGAGAAATGGGCAGGATGGTACAGGGGGCAGGGGGGTGGCGGCAATGGGGAGGTGGTTCTAAGATCAGAGCGGGGAGCAGGGCCAGATCATGGAGGGCCTCACAGGCCTTGTAGAGTTTCTGCATTTTATTCATGGAGTGAAGAGAAGCCCTCTGGGGATGGAGAACAGGGGTGTGTTGTGATCTGCCTGGAATCTTGGCAGGATCTCAATGGCTGCTACGTGGACCACTCAGTGGTGGGGTCAAGGGAGAGAGAACTTATGAGGCCAAGAGGGTGGCAGTGGAGGAAGTGAGGGGAGGTCAGACACGAAGAATGTTTACAGGGGGCTCAACCTGCGGCCAGACGCTGGGCCTCCTAGACGTCCTGTGATGTGCACGGGGGGACCAGCAACAGAGTGACGGAGCCTGAGTTAGGAAGCGAGTGTCGGAGGTTCTTTGATCCTGAACACCTCTTTACCTCTTACATTTGGTTGGAAATTGTAATCTGTCCAGCATGAGGTCAATTATGCATGGGTTTTCAACAAAAAAGAAGTGAGTAGGGCCTTTCCTCATGGTCCAATGGTTAGGACCCTGCACTTCCACTGCCCAGGGGTGTGTGTCAGATCCCTGGTTGGGTAACAAAGATCCTGCCAGGAGCGAGGCCAAAAAAAGGAAGCAAAAGTATACTGCTCCCACTTAGCTTTTCCTCTCGGCAGTTTATAAACTTATTTAAAATGTTTGACAGCTGATGGGAGAAGACCAAAAGCATGCGTGGCAAAGCTGAAGGCAATCGCTGGACCCTGTTTGTCTTCCACTTGCTTTGAATTTAGCTGCCTGTTGGTTGTCACCATCGATCCTACAAGACGGATGGAGAAAGTGTGCCCTTGACAGAGGAAGTGCATTGTGGGGGATCGCTAGCTGGCCGATCATGGCAGAGGAAACACCAAGGCAGCAGCACTCTGACCTACTTCTTAAGTCAAGTGCGTTCTCTTGGGCTCTGAGCATGTTGTTAGAAAGGTCAAGTGGGCATTTCCCCAAAACTTTTCTCCCCTGAGTTCCTCCTGCGGTCAGTTACAAGGGTCCTACTGTTTACAGTATGTCCAGAGGGGTGGGTGGGTGTCAGAGGACAGAGTCTCCAGCTCTAACTAAATTCAGAGGTGTGAGTCTCCCATCACACTGGAGTCAGCAAGCAGAACAAGCTCTGCTCAGGTCCTGGCATTGCATGGGGTACAGGAATGCTGTGTGTGCGTGTGTGCTGTTATGCCTGACCATTTGTGACCCCATGGACTGCAGCCCGCCAGTTCCTCATCCATGGGATTTCCCAGGCAAGAATACTGAGTGGGCTGACATTTCCTACCTCCAGGGGATTTTCCCAACCCAGGGATAGAACCTGTATCTCTTATGTCTCCTGCATTACAGACAGATTTCTTACCACTGTGCTACCTGGGAAGCCCTGAGTCCCAAGCTATTTTCTTAGCAAAACAAACAGCAGATGAGGATGGACTGACAGAAAAATAAACTGTCAGAGGGAAATTCAACTCCATACATCCTCAGGGCAAAGCAATCTCCAACAGCCTTGTATTTCTCCTCCAGCATCAGGGCCTGGGGAACTCAAAATGTATTTACAGTGCAGTGAAGATACTTGTATCGGGCAAGACGCATCCCATTTTTCTGTTTGAAGACAAACCAACTGTGGCAACGAGCAAAAGCGTCCCCCTCACTGTGGGCCCACGGAGAGGGACCCTGGGTGAAATTAGGTTTCATCCATAATGGATACAGTGTTTTTACTGAAAGGAAGCTGGTACAATTTTCCCAGTCAGAAGGAATATTGTGTTGAGTCGTGTTTTTTTAAAAAGCTAAATAGGGAATTGGAACGACCCTTTTCCTTGTCATTAGTTTGCTGTATTATGAAATAACCCAAGTTCAGGTGCAATCTTGTGTTGAAGCTCAGGCTCCTGATCCTGCCTGCGTAGCCCCTCTACCCTTGCAGCCTGGGGGCCTGATGGCCTTATGGCTGAGTGACACTCACGTCCAGACAGTGCGTCCCAGGCTGGGCTCCCGACATGGGCAGGGAAACGCTGAGGTGAGCAAACTCAGACCTGTCTTTCGCCTTGAGTCTTAGGAGGCCCTCTGCGCGTGCTCGTGCTGCCCCAGCACGGACGGCAGACTTACCCAGAGACCTGCCGACAGGATGCTCGGGCGCCCAGGCTTCATCCGCCTGGCAAGTGCTGGCGGTCAACGGTCAGGGCCAGAGCCCCCGGCTCTACAGGTGAAGCCTCAGGATGTCCAGAGGCCTGGATGAGCGAGTAGCGGTCTGGGCTCTTGGGAGTGTGAATTCCACATTCCCGTGAGGACCAGGGGACAGGGTTTGGGAAGGTGGTCCTCGGAGGGTGGCCCCTGGGAGGTGTGAGAGCGACGAGGGCGGGACAGTGAGGGGTTCGCGCGGAAGGTTCTCAATGGTCCTGGCGTCTGAGCGCCGAGGAGCAGGGGCGCTGTTCATCGTGCAGACCGTGCAGCGGGCACTGTATATTCCGAGCAGGAGAACAACGGGTCAGGAGGTGGGGAGGCCCCCAGGCCCACTTCCAGGGCGATGGAAGGGAAACTGGGTGACTGAGCAGAGGGTGGGGAGCGGGGCGGAATCCTTCAGGCGCGCCTGCTGGTCCCATGGCCGCTCGTGACAGCCAGCCCAGTGTCACCAGTTCTGCCAGGAGCCACAGACGGAGTGGAATGACGCCACACACACTGCGGCTCGCGGTGCAGGTTTATTGCAGCAGAGAGAACCCACGCGCCTTACAGATCTTTGGGCTGGGGACCGCCCGCCAGATGCGACTTTGTCAGTTCCCACAGCGCGACCTGAACACAGCCAAGTAAGTGCGGTAGAAAATCAGATGCTACCTGCAATCGCTTTGGGCACAGAAGGACATATTGCCAGGGTTGTTTGAATGTGGCTGAAACTCCCAAATAAATTCCTCCCGGGGCAGCAGTGCCCCGGAGACAGAGTAACTAAAACACCCTGTTAAGCTTCAAGGCCTTGGGGCAAATGGGACATCCGGTAACTGGATGATGAGGCGGACTTGGGAGGCTGGGGGAATCGCTGGTGTTGGAGGCCACCCCTGCCTGCGGGGACCCATGCACCGCCCTCCCCCCACCCCGGGGCGGGGGCCGACCAGAAGCATCCCCACCAGGGGTCTGGCTCTTGCTTCTGGCTCTCCAAGCCGCTGGCTGTGTGGAGGCTAATTTCTGAGTCCTGAAGATAGCAGGGTGGAAATGTGTTTTTCACCAAAGGAGCAAGGATGTGAGCAGTGAGGGCTGGCCGGCCAGCTCAGCGCTTCTGACTTCCCTTCTCACTGGACCCTGAGCCCAGCTGACGACTGCAGCAGTGGTTGAAGAGGGAGAGGTGGGTCAGAGCCGGAGGGGCTTCTGGCTTTAAGTCTAGCATGCCCCTTCTAGAAGGAACCGTTCTGACACCACCTGTGTGGTACAGTGGACTTCAAAGATGCCCTCGGTTCCTGGGGTTTCTGAAATGCTGCTACCTACCAGGATGAGGACAAGGGCGGGTCTGAGATTCCCAGGTAACCGTTTGAATCCTCCCTGAGAAGGTGGGTGGCAGCCAGTACTTGGTGTTCTATTAGCCTTTGAGGGGGTATGAGGCTGAAAACGTGGGGCAGAGGGAGCTGGGCCCGGCTCATTCAGAAGAGGGGCTGCGGCCGGCAGCTGCATCTACTCTGAAGCAGCCTGTGAGGGACCATAGGCCACGGAACCACAGATACCAGCGTGCGAGTGAGCACCTTGTCTGGCCTCCCTGGCCGGCAGGTGGGGAGGGCCGAGAAGCAAGGTGAACCTGCACTTCGACCTGAGGGAGAAGACGAACCAAGTGGTGGGGTCGGAGGAAGGCCTCTGTAACAACCCTCAAAGGAAAACAAGCAAACAAAAAACCCATCTTCTCCTTGTGTCAATCTACAGAGCCACCCCGATTCTCATTTGGGGAACATTTTGGATATCACCATGAAAAAAGTTGTCCAGTGGTCACTGAGCACCGAATTATTTTACAGCCTCGTTTCAAACGCAGCGAGTTTGCTCCTGGTGCTTTGGAATAACCGAAATATTTCTTCCCTAACAGCAGAGTGGAAAAAAAAAAAAGACCGAAACCCTGCGCATCTCCCTGGACGTCTTCTGCTTTTCCCAGAGTGGGCGGCCGTCAGCTCTGCGGCGCCCCCGCGCCCTCCTCCCCCGCCCGCCGCTTGCAGGTGAGCATCAGCAGCAGGAGCAGAGGCAGGTGCCAGAGGCTGCAGAAGAACAGCTTCCGGGAGCTCTTCCGGTCCGCGTCCCGGTAGAACCGGAAGCCGAGGTAGGAGATGTACAGGTTGATGGGCAGGGCGATGACCGGGAAGGTCCAGGTGGTGACGTCCAGGGCGGGCGCAGCGGCGCACATGGCGAGCAATGCCAGGCAGTGGCGCAGGGCGACGCGCCGGCACAGGGCCGGGTGGGTGACGGACATCATGCAGTAGCCGCCCCGGGAGTAGTCCTCGCGGAGGCCCCAGCTCAGCGCGTTGAAGTGAGGGAACTGCCAGGAGTAGAGGATTCCTCCCAGAAGACAGGCCCCTGCATGGAAGGGGAGGCGGGGGAGGTGGGGAAGCAAGACAGGCTGTCGTCAGAGGTTTACACAGGTATCCCTTCCGCCCCCCACGGCTGCGGCCCAGCCTGAGCGCTGCGCCCCCTCCCACCGCACTCCCAGCCTCGCCGGGGTCCTCTGCTCAGAGGCCGAGATGGAGATGGAGGAGGAGACGGGCTGGGGCGCTGAATCCTCTCCCGCACCCCACATCCTCGCGGCGGGGGCGGGAGGCCAGGCACCTGGGTTCCCATGGGGCTGAGCACCTGCGGCTCCTGCCCGCCTGCGTCCGACACCCCCCCTCCCCTATGTGCCCACACCACGACAAGGGAGGACACGTTCAAGGGCAGCACTGTCCCGGTGAGAACGCTGGGCTGAGCTTTTCTCTCTGCTTCCCCCAGCTGGCTTGCGAGTGAGGGGCTTGGGTGAGAGGTGGAAGGACCCTCCTGGAAGCTCCCTACTGGGCACCACAGACAGAACCAGAGTGCGGTGGGCAGCCCGGGAGATGCGGGGGTGGGTGCCACGGACGGGGCACATGGGTACACTGGCCTGCACCACCGGGAGGCCGGAGTACTCCACAGCGGGAGTGGAGAACCCAGAGTGGCACAGAGGCACTGTGCCCAAGGCAGGGCAGACACCTGCCTGTCATCTGCAGTTTTTTAGGACAGATGAACAGCTGAGCATCTCTTCTCTGGAGCTGGGTCTTCCCTAAAACACCTTGGGGTGAAGGCTACCAGTTACTGAGCACCTCCTACTAACGGACACTCTGTCACCTGACTTAATGTGACTGCAGGACTTTAGGCAGATTTTATAATCCTCATGAGGGCTCCCCAGTGGCTCAGAATCTGCCTGCGATGTGGGAGACCCAGGTTCAATCCCTGGGTTGGGACGATCTCCTGGAGAAGGAAATGGCAACCCATTCCAGATTCTTGACTTGGGAAATTCCATGGACAGAAGTGCCTGGTGGGCTACAGTGCACAGAGTCACAAAGAGTTGGACACGAGCGACTAAAATAACACATAATCCTCATGAAGCAAACAGATCAGACAATGCTAAGTTCTCTGACAAGAGGTGAAGGAGGAACTCGGCAGGAGCATGTCTGATTTTCACCCTGGTTCCCCCGCTGCACTGGGGCCGTGTCTCCCCAGGGGGCTGCAGCCACTCCTGGGAAGACAGTTGAGGTTCATTCCTCCTCTCCGCACACAGGACGTGTTCCCTGAGTGCCTACTAAGAGGCCAGCATGGTCTGGGCAGGCTGTCAAGTCCCCCCGTCCATTCTGACCCTATCTGTAACTAGCACATATACATCTTAGTTCATGAGAACACTCTCCAATCTGAACAGTAAAAGAAGCAGCTTCTATTTGTTGAATCTGCTGGCAAAGAAGGGATGGTGCCTGCCACCCACTGGGGATGACCCTGGATGCCAGAGAGGCAGCGGCCAGCAAGGAGTCCAGCGGGTGGGGAGCGCGCAATGCAGTGACACTGACAGCTGTGACTCAGAGACTCAAATAGGGCGGCAGGATGCATGACCTGGGAGTGACTGCTCAGGGAAGACCTTCCCAAAGGTGACAGAGAGCCACGACCAACTCCACCATCCTGCGCAGGGTGGCTCAGTGTGTCTGGGGCGACATGAAGGCTGCGGTCAGGCTGGGTGTGTGTGTGTGTAGACAGGCTGGTGAGGGTGGGGCTGGGTCACGGGGCACCTGCATCCCCAGATAGGGGGGCATCTCCCCCAGTGCAGGGGTCACCAAGGAGGGGTGACGGGGGCAGACACTGATGCCTTTCCTCCAGGTGCGGGACATGCACAGTTCTTGGTGGAGACGTGGAGGTTCTCTCAGAGGCTGTCTTAAGTTTGCCCATCAGACATCTGCCCCGTGAAGACCTGGCGGCTCGTCCACAGGCCCTGTGGAGAGGAAACACGTCCGGGCTCTCACGCTCCCAGCACCTTCCTACAGGCAGGGCTGCCCTCACTTCACAGATGAAAAAGATTAATCAACTTGCCTGAGGCTCTTCTGCACCCCTGGCACCTTCTCCTACAAAGTTGTTGCCAAACAGAGACTGACACTGGTAGCAGGGGACTGTGCCTGGTGGTTGGGCTTCCCAGGTGGCACTGGTGGTAAAGAACCCGCCTGCCAATGCAGGAGACATGAGAGGTGTGGGTTCAATCGCCGAGTCGGGAAGATCCCCTGGAGGAGGGCAGGCCAACCCACTCCAGTATTCTTGCCTGGAGAATCTCATGGACAGAGGAGCCTGGTGGGCTACAGTCCATGGGGTAGCAAAGAGTCAGACATGACTAAAGAGACTTGGCACACACGCATGCCTGGTGGTCATCAGAATGTTGGCCACATTTGGGAGGAGAGGAAGGCTTGTTGGACGGAGAAAGTCGGTTCATTAAGATAAGAGTGCTGGCACCTTAAAAAAAAAAGTTTGTTCTACAAACACACAGACGATATTCTTTTTGACAGTGAGCACCCTCAGGGAATTAGCCGAGACAGAAGGCAAGGGTGGACCACCCAGGTACAAGTGAAGTGGAAATCAGAGCGACAGAAGGCCAGCTTCTCCCTCATGGTGTGATGGCAAAGTAGAGCCGTCCCCGGATGTTGGAGGGACCAGCATGGAGGAGGCAGTGTGACTGGTCCTTGGGGCACCGGCCACTGGGAGGCTCTGAGCACAGCGCCAGCCAAAGGGGCACCAACAGGACCAAGTTGTGTCCCCTGGGGACCGGCATCGCGATCATGTAGAGGCGGGGGAGGGGACAGGTAAGCCAGGGCTCAGGAGCTGTGCTGCTCTTGAAATGGGAAGCGCAGCTGGGAAACCAGCCTGGAAACGGTAGAAACATCAGGCTTCCACGTGGAGTCTTGCTTGTCTTTCTCGAAAGCCCTCTTTTTTCATGTGCCAGCTGGAGTGTTCTGTTTTGCTCAATACACATTTTCAGTTATGCTTCTCCTTAAAATAACATAATTTTTAAAAAAATCATTTTCCTAAGAGTAGCATGCTGCTTCCTCCAGGGGGGAGGAAACTGGGGTAGGGGTTTGGCTCCTGTCACAAATGAAAAGAGCTTTAGAAATCACAGCTTAGCCTTAATGGATTGTAATCACACGTCCCCAGCCCCGCACAGTTCTCCTCCACCGGCTGCAGCGGCCTCAGCTCCTATGAAAGATGTGAAACAAATGACTGTCTCCATCGAGATAAGGCGAGCAAGCACAGGAAGCCTGGAATTAGTCCGGGGGCCTTGGGGGAACCCACCTTCCGTGTGGGGGAAACATAAAGCCCTCAGTTTCCTGACTCGAAGGCCTCTGCTCACCCTCACCCCCACAGGGCAGTCAGCTTGTATTGGGCTTGTGTTCTGTGACGACAGATATTGACTGCACACCCACTGTAGGGCAGGCTTGGTCTGCCCTCGAGGCCCTCTTTCTGCTAGAGTCGGCCCAAGGACAGAGACAACACAGGAGGCTCAGGCCGGGGGAAATCACCTTCAGTGCAGGGCTTGAGAGGAGCTCACAGGAGCAAGACCTCAGTCGGCCCTGGGGAGATCAGGGAGGGCTTCCTGGAAGAGGTGATATGTGACCTGAGATCTGAAGATGGTCTCTGCGTTTCAGTCAGTTCACACAAGCCATGTGTGTTCTTTTCAATTTATTTCCTAACTTTCCTGCCTAGCTGCAGAATCTTTGTATCTACTGGGTTTAATCATATCCAGAAGGCATGTCTGCTTCCTTTCTTTTAAGCAAATATCTGTGGGTCGATGAATACGCAGAATACGGCAGTCTGTGATGGTTGCCGCAACTGTGCCTACGACTCTCCAGAGGATGGGTGAGGATGGACGACTCTACGATCCTGTTTGCAGGCAATTCCAGAGACGGTCCGGGGCCTGCCTTCCTTCCCTCCGCACACACAGAGAACACGGGAGCTCGCCGACTGTGATGTGTGTGTGGACGTGAGGAGAACCCATATATCCCGGCCCCTCCCCGATTAGGAGGGCACCTAGGTGAACAAGGCCAGCCAGAGTCTTCCCAGCTCAAAGCCTCGCTTAGCCACCTGCACACTGCCCTAATGTGCGGAGAGCCCCACCCTGTGCTGGGGCCCACAGCGTGAGGCACTTCTGTGCTTTGTGGCAAACCAAGTCAAGGTGGTCCCAGCCGAGCGAGTTCCCAACACAGCGGCGACGAGATGCTCCAAGCCAGAGCTCCAGCTCTGTCGGAACTCTTCCAGAAACTAGTCCCTTCCGAACGGACTGCAGTGGTTGCAGCTCGCTCGCTCTCTCTGCTGCCCTGTGGGCTCTCATTCAGCCCTTTCCACTCTGACCCCGGCCGTTGTCCATGCACGGCCTTGAAAGGAAGAAGAGACGCGGCCCCAGAGAAGCCTGTGCTGGGCTCTGGGGCCCTCCCTCCCCAACAAGGGGCTCCCTCTCCACGCGGCCCCCACCCCTTGGGAGCTTCGGGGTGACGGCTCATGTAAACCGGGGGCTGCCTGGGGGGTGGGCTTGGCCAAGCCTGAAGCTTCACGGCCAGCGATTTTGAAGCCTTGTTTCCGAGGGTGAACACGAAGGCGCCCATGAGACCGATCAGCCTCTCCCGTGTGACGAGCCTCCAGGATGCCGCAGAAGGCGCATGGCGACACAGGGGAGGTGAAAAGTCCCCTGAAAATAAGAAACGGGGTCGGCAGTGGCTGCCTGCCCTTGAAGGTTCTCCGGAAGGGACAGAGAGGGATGGAGAGGTGAGGCAGAAGGGGGAGATGCTCCCCCTTTCCCCCTCCCCTGGCGGTTCCCACCCGCCATCCATGAGCAGCCCCTCAGTTTTTGTTTGAAGTGAAGCCGAGAGCAGAGGCAGCACAGAACCCTAACTCCCAGGAAGTCAGGGCTTCCCTCACCTTCCTCCCAGTCCCTGGGGGTTTCCTCACCTGCTCCCTACACCTCAACTCACACTCAAAGGTCTGGCCCTTTATCCACAAACACCAATCTGTTTGCTGCACAGAACTGACTCTGTACTCCGGGCCGGGCGGCGTCTGCCGAGGCCCAGCTCCTGTGATCCTGACCAGCTATGTGACCCAGGGGTGACAAGGCCGGACGCTGTGTACCCACCGGTCACCAGTTATACTGCTGACCTCTGGCTCGCGGTGTGTTTCTCATCCCTCCCTGCTTAGGAGTTTGTTTTTTCGGCTTTGAAGACAATAGAGCTCTAAGTATTGTTTGGTTTGCTAATATTCCTGTAATGTTCCCTGTTCACCCTGTCTTTAGAAATTTCATTTATCTTAATCAATCTAAGGCTAGATATGGAAATATCTCACACGAAAGGAGCTTACTTGTTTTCTAGTCTGATTTTGCAGCGAGGCAGCATTTTAAAGAGAATCTTCAAAAGTGCTTGGGTTAAACGGCAGCTGGTACTGTAAGCCCTCAATAAATATTTGCGGAATGAACGAGTGAATGAATTCTGTCCTACCTTCTTATCCTAGAAAAAAGGCGGTAAATAAGGTAAGACAGTATCTCACATTTTGTAGTTTACCAGCAGGGGCTAAGAATCCTCATTCTCTTTTTGTTACTAGAACCATCCATCTGTCGAGTGTCACTTCCTGATAAGAGCTTGTTCCCCAGTCCTCATCTGTATCTGAAAGTTGGCTGACATAATTAATGTCAACCACACAACGACATCGGAATTACAGACCAAAGGCAAGTCACAAACCTCTACGAGCCAGTCACCAGACCCATCCCATGAACTCCCAAGACCTGGGACTTACTCAAACTTAGGGAAATGACAAAACAGAATCTGAGCCTTTTTAAGAAATGGGGGGTGGGGGTGGGGTGGGCAATGGGAAGAGAGGTGGCTTTGGCGTGGAGGAGGAGGGGAGGGCAGGGACTTCAGCCTGAAGCCTCTGAGATAAACTAGACAGTCTCTGGAGGTAAACACTGTCGAGAGGCTAATGCGTGTGGCTCCAGAGCCAGAGTGTCTGCTGTCGGGCCCTCACCCACGGTCCCCTCCCCCCTCGACCTTCCCTACGGCCCTCAGGTCAGCACTCTCCTCACTGGCCACTGCTTGCAGAGTCAAACCAAGCACTTCCACGCGCAGACCGCGAGCTGGCTGTGCTAGGCACTAGCCCTCTTACTCAGTCTTCCTGAGTTTTAGGTGGTAAGCATTTTTAATATTTTCTCCTAACAGCAATGGAGCCAAAAAAAAAAAAAAAAAAAGGCAGTAAAGTCATTGGGCAGGTGGGAGGAAGAGTCTCGGAGGATAATGGACACAGGTAAAACCCCTTGCCATGGTCTCCTTTAATGGCACAAAAGAGTGTTTTCAGGCTGAACCCTGGCTGGGCCTGGCCCCTCTGAAACCAAACTTCCCCTGGGAGAGAAGAGCCACCTGTTTACCGTTCTTTGTGCAGCTGCAAAACAGCAGACACCAAGAACACCTAGTGTTTGTTTAGCTTTTACAATTTCCACCCATTAATCTGTTTGTCTTCACCTTCCACCTGGCCCCCCAGTCCTGCCTCACAATCACCCCTCCCACCCTGGGCTGGATTCCCAAGGGGCAGGTCAGCACAGGCTTTGTACCCTCACCACTGGGGCACTGAGACCACCACCGGGAGAAGTTCTCTCTCACGTGTGATGAAAACAAAGCAAACAGCAATGATGCCATCGTGGGGAAAAGAAACTAGAGCCCAGGGCTGTCTTCACGCTTATCTTACATCTTCGCTGGAGGCCGGACAGCAGGCCCTTCAGTGCTCAGGGCTCTGAGGTCTTGATAGCCCCGTGGCCACCACAAAACCACAGAAAGATCCAGGTGCTAAGAAGTGAAGTGAAGTTGCTCAGTCGTGTCCAACTCTTTGCGACCCCATGGACTGTAGCCTACCAGGCTCCTCAGTCCATGGAATTTTCCTGGCAAGAGTACTGGGGTGGGTTGCCATTTCCTTCTCCAGGGGATCTTCCCAACCGAGGGATGGAACCCAGGTCTCCCGCATTGCAGGCAGACACTTTACCGTCTGAACCACCAGGGGAAAGGATTAGATGCTAAGAAGGGGGAAGGGTGATTCCAAACATGGGATTTCTTTACTCCGTCAGCCATCTGAGAAGCACTGTTTTCTGCAGCTATTTAATCTGGTATCTTTCCTCCCAACGGGGTGGCCAGTTCCTTCAAGGCAGGACCTTCAAGGTGAGGCTCGGGGATCCCCATTGCACATGGCCCCCAGCTGCAGCCCCTCACTTGTGATCACTGTCCACTGAGCCCCAGGAAAGGGCTTTAGCACAGGTCTGCCTGGTCAGGGGCAGTGTCTATAGAGTGCTGGGGCTGGAGTGTGAAGTCCTAGCTGGCCAGCTGGGGAAAGTGAGCTGGAGTGGGGAGGGCATGGATGACATTCCCATGTAGGCAACTCATGCCTCCCGGCCCCTGTGCACACGCTGTCTTCTTCTTGGAAAGCACTTCCCCTCTTCAAGTAAATGGGCCATGACTTATCTCAGAAGTCACTTGGCTCCAAAGTCTTCGTGCACAGACTCAGGGCACCAATTTACGAGAGCCCAGAGGCCCCACTAAAGCTCTCTGCTCAGTGATCACCTGCCTGCCTCCCCCTGAAGATGCTGAGACAGTAGGAGTCTGTGGGAACTGGACTGGGTTTTGGTGACTGCATCTCTCAGGGCCCTGCATGGAGTCGGCTGTGGGGATGGTTCAGTAGGGCGGTGAGACCAGCAGCCTGGCCTCTATCACCACCTTGCCCATCTCCGCAAACGCCACCCCACCGTGCCCCCCAGCAGCAAGTTCAGCAGAGATTTCCAAACACCTCCGTCCTCACGGCTGCTCACGGTGATCAGTCTTTGGAGGTTTAAAGACAAGAAGGGTTGGAGATACCACAGAAGAAAGGAAAGATTTCTGGCTGCTTTTTTTTCCCCCTCAGAAGGGGTCCTTCAAACAAACACGACCCCTAAGATAAGAACCCAGAAGAGAGATGGCCACCTTGGTGGATAACAGAAACGTCCCCGATACCGCATCAGTGACAGGAGCATCTGCCACGCCCTCGGTCCAAATCCCTCGGTGTTTCCAGAGCATTCTAGCAGTGAGAACGCTCTCGGGTTCTGTCTGTTCAGACTGGCGGTTCTCAAATGTGGTCCCTGGATCAGGGGCATGAATATCACGTGGGAACTTGTTAGAAATGCAGGTTCCCAGGCCCCATCCCAGATCTACTGAATCAAAGCTCTGGGGGCAGGGCCCAGGAACCTGAGTTTTAACAAGCCCTTCATCCAGGGACAATGATGTATACTGAAGTTTGAGAACCATTGTTTTGGACTCTGGCTGGTGCCTTTCATATTGGAAAATGCAGTTCTAGAAGGTGACAAAACTATATCAAATATAAAACTTAGTCCCTAAAGTCCCAGCAATACAAATCATTCAACTATATTCTCTCAGATTCTGCCTTATTTTTGTATGTGTCATTTTCTCCTGTACTCATAGCTGATGCTCAAGAAATACTTGTCGATTGATACCTGGTGACTGACTTCGGAATATGTTAATTTTTCCACCTCTAAAATGGAAGGTACTTATTCACTGATTCGTTATTTCATTTATCCAGTTCATTCAAAGATTTATGGCTTAGCTTGAGTTGGCTCTGCCTATCAAATCAATGTTTTGAGACTTTTGAAGCAATCTGCAGCATCACATTAAGTAGTATCACTCTTTTTGTATAAACCTGACAAGGCTTTTTGTTGTTTTAGTCACCAAGTTGTCTGACTCTTTGTGACCCCACTGTAGCCCTCCAGGCTCCTCTGTCCATTGGCTTTCCCAGGCAAGAATACGGGAGTCGGTTCCCATTTCCTTCTCCAGGGGATCGTCCTGACCCAGGGATCAAACTCATGTCTCTTGCATTGGCAGGTGGATTCTTTACCACTGAGCCATCTGGGAAAGCCCAGTGAGGCTTTAGGTGTATGATCTGATCTGTGGTGGATTAGGATTCTGGGGGCAGTGAACCATGCCATTACTGTGTGCCCCTCAGTGCATCTTAGAGATCTGTAGCGAAGGGATGTAACAGAAGTCAGTTTCAAAGGCCACAGAAGGACTCTGTGTGTGTGGTTACACAGCCTGTCAGGCTGCTCTGTGCTACACCGGGGTCAGTCCAGGCAGTCGCAGGCTTGTTGCTTAGGGCTGAATGTGCATTCTCAGGCTGCGGTCTAAACAAAGCACAGCCTAGCCTGAGCTGCTCTGTGTGAATGAGTTTGTACACAAATGATGAGATCTGGATTGCAGAAATACTATAACTCAAATTCAAGGAAAAAAAATTTACTTTAAATATGACTGCTAGCCGTTTAGCCAGATCCAGACTGTGGCTGAACAAGGGCTCTGCCTGGACATGTGTCCTAAGTGGGAGGACCTGAGGAGCGCTTGCTCTCTGGCCTCCGGGGTCGCGGCTCGAGCCAACATGTCCCGAGGCCCAAGCTCCTCGCGGGAAACTGCTGGGAGGATGATGGGGCCTCCAGCCTTCAGCGGGAACCTGGGTCCTTGGACCCTGCACGAAGAGCTGGCTGAGTTCTCCACGGCCACAGACTGACTGCCCTCGCATCCCTCCAGAGGTACCTGCCCCTGGGGCTGTCACACTTGGCCCTGACCCTGGCCCTGGGGCTAGGGTTCCCTAGACAGAAAAGGAAGTTTGTGGTGCCTTGTTCCTTGTGCCAGGTTTGAGGAAACTGAATAGGACCCAGGGCTGCGTCCAACAGGGCAGGTGGCCTGGCGCAGGCGTCCACGTGTTGGGGCAGCAGGACCCAGGCAGGAACGGAGCACATGGGGGAGGCAGAGCCGGGGAGCCACTTGCTTGCTTTCGAATGTCTGGGCATCACTGGAAAGGCTTGGAGTGGAGAGGTGGGAGAGGCTAGTTGGGTCAAGGTTGGGGCTCCAGGCAGAGCTAAGCAGCAGGAATCTGAGCAGGAGGTGCCCAGATGTACACTTAAAAGTTTACAATTGAAAACCGGGGGAGAAACTCACATGTCATCCAGTCCAGGGATGCCAGATCTGTGCCCTCCCCTCCCTCTTCCCTCACCCAAGACAGAGGTCACTATCGGACCCTGTTAGTGACTTGGTTTTTCCAGTAGTCATGTACAGATGTGAGAGTTGGACCATAAAGAAGGCTGAGGGCTAAAGAACTGATGCTTTCAAACTGTGGTGCTGGAGAAAACTCTTGAGACAGCAAGGAGATCAAACCAGTCAATCCTAAAGGAAATCAACCCTGGATATCCAATGGAAGGACTGATACTGAAGCTGAAGCTTCTAATACTTTGGCCACTTGATGTGAAAAGACAACTCATTGGAAGAGACCCTGATGCTGGGAAAGACTGAGGGCAGAAGAAGAAGGGGGTAACAGGATGAGATAGCGTGGGGTTGCAAAGAGTTGGATATGACTTAGCGACTCAACAACGATGGACCCCAGTGCTCTTCCCTGCTAAGCCAGTAGACATCTCCCTGTCTGCAAAGCCACAGCCAAGTCACAGTTAGGAATTGCTCAGAGCCTGCAGAGGAATGAAATCTCATGACCGTCCTTCATCTGCACTAATACGCCATCTCTGTGAATGAGGAAGACTTAACAACAACTCCCTGAGTCTTCACAACAGCTCCGGGAGAGACGGGCCGTGACAGCCTCATGTGGGAGGCGAGGAGATGGCCACCTGAGGAGGTGAGGTTCTGTTCTGAAGGGCAAAAGCTAAGCGGGGAAGGGGGCGCCAGGGTTCCAAACCCAGGCCCCCTCCCTCAGGGCCACTGCTGCCTCCCACTCGCAAGAGACTCTGGCTTCAGGTTCGTCACAGAAGAGACCGCCAAGTACGCGTTAGGATATTACATTTGCAGATTCGTGAGACTCCGCCATTACAGGATATTAAAGCCTCTCTAAGAGGCCATCCAGTGAAGGTGTCCTTGCCTTTGTGAGCTCGCCAGGATGGAGTGTAAGGGCTTTTATGAAAGTCTCAGGGATGTGGCTTCTGGGGCAACGGTTTATGGTCACCAGCCTTCTGATCGCTCATTTGAAAAATATGTACTTACACAGACTGCAAGAAACCTCACCACTTCCTTCCTAAGTGTCGGTCAGGAACACTAATTACTTGACTAATTAGACTGTGAAACTTCCCTTACAGATGGTAAGAAGGACCTATTTTCACCCCACAAATTTAGCCGTGACATCCCAGCCAAAAACCTGGAGGAACGTTTCAATGGTTTTATTGTAGACAGCATGAACAATTTAAGCAAATCATATAAAAATAAATTAGAAACTAATGAAAATAGTCTGTCCTCTCTGAAGAGAGGGAAATGACCTGGTTCTGGGGGAGGGAGAAACCTGCTGACGGGGCTGCGTCTGCCGAGCCAGGCAGGCGGGGGCCCAGCCCCGACACCTCCTCAGGATGTGGGCCGACCCTCCGCAGACAGGCCTCACTTGGCTCCTGACTTTCAGGCACTTTCTTCTCATTCTACGTGTCATCCTGTTTCTTCCCAGCCGTTCCCTATGCAGAGAGCGTCTGCTCACTCAGAGGCCAGGCTGCACGGTCGCCCTGAAGCTCTGCACTCAGTGCTTCCCCTGGCCACATTCGTGCTCTTGCCAAAGGACTGCTATTGCTGTTTAGCTGCTAAGTCCTGTCTGACTCCTTGTGACCCCATGGACTGTAGCCCACCAGGCTCCTCTGTCCATGGGATTCTCCAGGCAAAAATACTGGAGTGGGCTGCCATTTCCTCCTCCAGATTCAGGGATCAAACCTGTGTCTCCTGCATTGGCAGGTGGATTCTTTACCACTGAGCCACCGGGGAAGTCCCTGGCAAGGCACTAGCACAGAATAAAACGTCTACCACCAAGTACCGCAGCCCAGGGAAGGAAGCGGGCTCTGACTCACGCTGGCCATCCATGGGAGCTGGTGTGGGGGGACCCATGCCTTGGGCCTGCGGAGAAAGAGGCTGCAACACTCACCAGCATCCAGGCTGCCTGTGGCTGCGGTCCAGCCCATGACGGGGGGGATGGCCCCCACGACTGCCCCCACCCATGTGTTGGCGATGCTGACCCTCTTGAGTGGGGTGTAGCAGCAGGTGTACAGGAAAATGTTGAAGAGGCCCAGGGCACCCGTGAGCGGGTTCACGCCCCAGGTCAGCAGAGCGACTCCAGGAACCGCACAGCATGTGGCGAAGGACACGGCGAGCAGCGGGCTGGAAGAGAGAGCAGGGAACACGGGTCAGTGTGTGGGGTCAGAGCCGAGCAGGGGCGACTGGGCCTGGGGCGGGGAGTGAGCTGGAGGCAGCGCTGGCCTGGCCTCCTCCTGGGCCCAGGACATCCTCTGGATGTCATTTAACACGAGGAAGGACTTGCCTGCCGGAGCACAGCTGCTCCTTCTGTGTTTGCCAACCGAGGTTCACAAAGCGAGGAGGGCGGAGGCCTCTGGGTTTGAAGGGAGGCCCTGCCCCACCCCTCCCTGGCCCGGGGTTGTCTCGACCTCCCCATGCTCATCTGGGCAGGAGCGATGACGACCCCCTCCTCCCCAGGCTGAGGGGAGGGCTGCCTGATTTGTGCCTGTTCTGCACATGGTTCGCTGCACAGCTGGTGGGAAGCAAGTGGTTGTGACGGATGAACCCCTCGGAACCCAGTATTTAAGATATGGGCACAACCAGCATCTTACTTCTGGCAGAGTTCTCCCCATTTATTTATCCTTATTTAAAAACATGGCCCAGTTAGCAATAATGGCTAAGACTAGCATGTCTGAGTACACCTACGTATAATAAATAACAGGCTCAGCATGGCACCAGCTCCACACAACGAGGAGACTGTCTGTAGTGATGGCACTTCCTGGGCTGGAGCACGGTTTATGGACACATGACTTTCGAAAGAGGTGGCACAAAGCTGTATGTCAAATAAACGTCTACAGCGTAAAGATGACTGCAAGCCTGGCCCTCAACAGAGCCCGCTTTCTGAAGTGGACTTTGTGTGGCATCTTGTGAAAGGCTTTGTGGGAGCCTGGATGAACTGGGTCCACCAGACCCTGCCTGTCCTCATTCTTCCGGAAGCAATCTAAGCAGGTGCTCGAGCCTGCTTCCCCGAGGAGAGGTCACGGTTCACTCCCAGGCCACAGCATGTGCCCACAGGGACCTGGGAGTCGCCAGTGCGCAGCTCCGAGGGTCTCTGGTTTTGGCGAGGCCATCAGGGCGAGGGTGGTTGTCTGTCCCCTGCAGGCATGGCCTGTGTCTGGGACACTGCCCGCCTGCCCCTCAAGGAATAAGATGAGCTGGGGGTGGGGCAGGAGGGCAGCAGAGCCCACCTGCTGGAGACCAGAGGGTGTCGAGGTGCTGGCATGTGAAGGGGGTAGGACCCTCGCAGAATCCTGGCTCCCATGCTGACCTGGGGACCAGCACTGACCCCTCTCTCCCCAGCTATGACTGCTTGGGCCTGCAGGTGGAACTCAATGAAATGGGAGTCTTGATGGAAAGAGAGACCACCTGAGGGGTATGTTGTCCTGGCAACGGTGATGGAGACCCTCTAACCATACCCGAGACTTGGTGTGTGTTCAATCTGAGAGTGAGTTGCCATCCCCTTCCCCCAACCTCCTTTGCATCTCGCATCTGTGACGCCCCCTAGAGGCTGCTCAAGCCGCCCTGTCCCCCCTCCATCCCTCCCACCTGAAGACCCATAGCTGGGGCTCCTCCAGGGCTCATCTCCCTTCCCGATCTTCAGAGTGATGGTGGTAGCCCCTCTCCTGCCTTCTCAGACTCCGGCCCTGCAAGAGGCAGCTTTCGCTCTTCTGTAAGAGTGACGGATGCCCTCATCTTGACTTCTTCCCCCCATTTTCGCTCTCATTTTTCAAGGTAGACTCTCCAGTTTTGCTCTCGTGTAACCACCTCCCTGGTCCGGCTTTTTCCTTCTGAGTGCCTGCATCCTCACCTCCACGGCCTTGTTCACCCTTCCCCCAAGGTTCCAGCCATCCTCTCTGAGGCCAAGCCTGCCTGCAGAGCGACTGTGCCCGCGGTCCCACCTCCTGGTCCCTCCCTCTCCTGCTGCACACCATGGAGCTGGACTCCCTAGTGTTCCTGTTGGGCAGAAAACATAATCTTCCAGAGGCAGGGGGAGGGGGCTGCCTGGGGTCACTTCTCACACTGCCCGAGAAAGAAGACCCAAAATGGTTGAAAAGCAGGGCAAGCGTTATATCTGCTCTTCTTTCGATCAAGTAGTTTATAGCTTATAAGAAAGATATTTTTTTCCCTATGGCACTCTAAAAAGCTAGTTTTACTTTGGGTGGGAGAAAAATGTGGCTCATAAACATTTTTATTTTTCCTGAATTGGACCTTGTGTTAAAAAAAAAAAAAAAACTGTTCACTCCTTCTCCAAGTGCTCTGGAAGCCCATCAATTCAAAGGTATCAGTGTTATGAAAAGACCTTGCACAAAAGCACATTTGAATGTAATTGATTGAGATAGGTGATTTTACCCAGAAGTTTAGTTTCTGACCCTTGTCAGAATCACAGAGAATCATGAGGTTCAAGTTTGGTGTTTAAATCTGCGCTCAGGGGCACAAATGAAAACTGGGGAGGCTGACAGGGCACGTAAACAAGAACGAGGATATTTACCCCGGAAGCCACGACCGTCCTCAGCACCTGGATCCTTGAGGGACCCACTTCCTGCTGGTCCAAGGAGCTGGGGTCGGCTCATGTTGTGGGCAAAGGTGCTCCAGTGGCTAATTCTGTGAAGTTTATTTTCCTGTGGTTTACTTTTCATAAGCATATATGTTTATCAACAGAGGGGTGGATAAAGAAGATGCTTTATACACAGACACACAGACACACAGACACACACACACAGGAATATCACCCAGCCATAAAGGAGAATAAAAGAATGCCACTTGCAGCAACATAGATGGCCCCAGAGATTATTATACTAAGTGAGGCAGGTCAGACAGAGAAAGACAAACACCATACGATACAACTTATACACGGAATCTAAAAAAAAAGATATAGACAAACTTATCTACAAAACAGAAGTAGAGTACAGAGGTAGAAAACAAACTTATGGTTACCAGGGGATGGAGCGGGAGGGATAAACTGGGAGATAGGGACTGACATATTCACACTACTGTATGTAAGGCAGATGACCGATAAGAACTTACTGAATAGCATAGGGAATTCTACTCAGTGCTCTGTAATGGCCTATACGGGAAAAGAACCTTAAAAAAGAGTGAATATATGTATATGTATAACTGATTCACTTTGCTGTATACCTGACACTAACACATTATAAACCAATGCTCCAATTAAAACTTTTTAAAAATAAAATAAAAAGTATGTATTCTCACCCTACATTTGAGAAAGGGGGGGGGGGTAAAAAATCATGTTATAAAAGTAACATACATTCACTTCAGAAGATTTAGAAAATCACACAAAATATTCTAAATTAGCTATTCAAAGAAACATGTTGGTTTATATCTTTCTAGCTTTTTTTCCAATGATATGTCTACTTTAAAAACAACTGAGAACACAATGAACTGTGGCTTTGTTATTCTATTTTCAATATATCTTGATAATTTCCCTATGCCATTAAGAATAACTACATCGTTATCATTAATGGGGCTTCCCTGATAGCTCAGGTGGTAAAGAATCCGCTGGCAATGTAGGAGGACCTGCAACATAGGGTCAGGAAGATCCACTGGAGAAGAGATGGGCTAACCACTTTAGTATTCTTGGGCTTCCCCTGTGGCTCAGCTGGTGAAGAATCCTGCAATTATCATTAACAGGTACATGGCCTGTTTGGTGGGCAGACCATGATAATTTCAATCAGTATGTCCACTTACTATTTTTCCATTGTTTTAATTAGAAATAATGTTGGGATGAGTATGTTACAGACAGGTCAGTGCTTACAGCTCTGATTTACGATAAATTCTGAGACTAGGTTCCCAGGTTACCGGGGCAGATGACGTGCACATTTTTAGGAGTTTTGACTTCCCTAGCCTGTACTCGAGAGTTTATACTCTTTACCTCCCTCCCAGCGGTGTATGAGAAAGTCTATTCCCAGGATCTGTATCAATACTGGGCATGAAATTCAAAACAAAACAAAACTGAACAAACTCAAACACGTTCGCTGAGACAGTCTTATCCCCATTTTACAGATGAGAAACTGAGATTCGGAACCAGGACCTGTACTCAGGTTTCCTTCTGGGCTCATTCATGTACCCTGGGCGTTCCCCTCTAACCAGTATGTGGGGGACACTGGTCTAATGCCACTTACTGACCATTTCTGGGGTCTGCTGGGGTCTTTAGGCTGGTGGCCTTTGGCTCAGAGCAGCTTCCTGTGGACTCACAGTGCCTTTAGTTCACACCACTGCACATGTAGCCTAACTTCCTACTGCATCCCCTGAGATGGAAATGACTGGCAGGCACAAATTATTTTCATAAAAAGGGACAGACTTGGGATGTAACACACTGTGCAAGACAGACATGGTCTTCATCCTGGGAGCGATTATCCTGGGGTGGGAGACGGTAAGATAGGACAGTCAGGTGGGGAGCAAGCTGCCAGGGAGCAGGAACCCAGTTCTGGGGTAGCAGGGGTTTGGGGTGGACACAGGAGGTTCAGGGACTTTTAAGCCAAGCCTGGATGGACAGATGGGGGAGGGGGCAAGCAAAGGGTGGGGAAGCGTGTTTCAGGGGTGGAAGGGGTCAGAGAGCATAGGTTGAGGAGGGCATGGGGAGGCCTCTGGGCAGAAGTCCTTTCTGCTTCTTAAATTGAGGAAGAAAAGGGTCTGACCTGCTTCTGAGAAGGAGCCCTCTGCCTGCCAGGGGGGACACCATTTACTTCCCTCTCAGAAGTCCACGTTAGGTGATTTTTTTGAGGAAAGTGACTTGCCATCACCCCACTATACAATTTTTATCACATGCTTACTTGAGAGAGGACTTCCCATGGCTCAGATGGTAAAGAATCTGCCAAAAATGCAGGAGACTCGGATTCGATTACTGGGTCAGGAAGATCCCCTGGAGGAGGGCACGGTAATCCACTCCAGTATTCTTGCCTGGAGAATCCCATGGACAGAGAGCCTGGCACGCTACAGCCCATGGGGCTGCAGAGTCCGACACAACTGATTGACTAAACAACAACAAACAACAACCCACGTGGAGAGAAGTAGGGTGGCAGGGAGCAGGGCCCCCTTCTGCCCAGTGGCCTTGGGTAGACTGACATCAGGGCTGTCTCTTTCAAGGCTTCTTTTTTTTGATTTTTTTTTTTCCTGGACAATTTTGTTACATTTTACATACCTTACAAGTTAAAGGAAGCCTTGTTTGAAATAAGGCAGAATAAAAGAGTTAAATAAAAGAAAAGTGAGGGTTTTGCTTAGAATCTTTGTTTACAGTGAAAATACATCAGTGAAAGAAGCAAAGGGCTCTTTTTGAGACTGGAAACAGGAAGAAGAGGAGCAAGAATAAAGAGAAAATAAATCAAGTGGGGTATCTGGTTATTTTTTTAAAATTCTGATTTACCATGAAATTTTTAAATATGGTGATACTAAAGTTGCTTAAGTTTAGCTGTTTTAATAAAGACATCTGTTTTTGATATAGAGAAAGATTAGAAATGTATGATCATGTCTCATCTTGGTTACATACAACTATGGTTTTCTGCCTTATTCTCATAAAATATGCTCAGAGCTAAATCTCAAAGACTTGAAGGGCAATTTTGTCAAACACCGACTTATTATTTTAGGTCAATTATTTATCATACTCTTTCTCCTAATCATACTGCTCAGCCCTTGATCAAAAGACCCACCTCCTCTCCCTCTTCCTATGGGTTCTGGTAAGTACCCTGAACCTGGAGAAGGACACCCTTTGCCCCATTATTTCTCCTTTTATCAGTTATTCTCCATTTAAAATCTTTGTTTACATTTTTATCAGTCTTTTTTGCTCCATTCATCATTTAATTTCCTTAGCAGTTCATCTCCACTTCAAGTGCCACTCTGAGGCCTGATTTCTAGACCTAAGATTGGAAGGAAGGTTAATAAGGAAGCTTCCTTGGGTTTCCCGGGGCTGGGGGTGACCCCAGAGAAAGAGGACCTCCAGAATGTCAATTCTTAACTATAAATTATAAAGGTAAGATGGCGTGAAACATGTTTCTAAAGATAACAATTATAAAGGAAGAATATTTCTATCTTCAATTATAACTTTAAATCAAGAATTTGATTATGGCAAATCACAAAAATATAAATCAGAGCCAGAAAAAAACTAGGCTGATCAAATGCAAAACATTTTTTTAACATGTGCTGTTACAAATCTACCACAGTAGCTGTGATGGCTTTCATTGAGAACCGAGGAATTAATATGTGTGTGAGTGGATACTGCTGAAACGAATTTATGAAGGAGAGATGATAAAAGCAGGTGAATGGGCATGACAACGTTGTGAACATTTCTAATTATCAATAAAACAGAAAAAAAAAAGTACAAATAAGGAAAACTGCATTACTTGATGGATGGGGAACGGAGATGGGAAAAGGTCCAGTAATTTTCTTGAACTAAAAAAAAAAAAATCTTTCATATCCGTTTACTCATTCATGCAAATAGATTCACGGCTCATGCTGAGGGTGGAATGATGGTTCATTTTCAAACTCACATCCAAAACTGAATTACATTTTAAATGGAGAGACCTTTCTACTGAGCACCAGTGTGAGGGAGGTCTTTCTACTCGGGCGTTTCCTGCCCAAGGCTACCACGGAAAAGAAACTAATAGATTTGAGTGGGGGGAAATTTGCTAACATGTTTCTATGAATTATTTATTCTTCTCATAAAATCTAGTACTTCTTTGTTTACTAAACACCAACCTTTAGAAGCTCTATCAAAGTGTAATTTTCTATAGAAATTAGGAACAAATGAGAATATACAAGCTTTAATTTGATACCTACTTATTCCACTTAAACACAATTTAAGTTGCCTGACTTTTAAATGAGTTACTGGAGAAATGTGGCCTTTCTGTTCAAGTAATGTGTCAGAGAGGTCTATGAAATGTTATATGAAATCAAGAAGGCATTATATTCTAAGCAGCTCTGCAGGTAATCGGTTTACACAAAAACTAATCTCATACTGATTGTCATTTTTCCAGAATAAATGATTTTTAAATTATAAAATAAAATTCCCTTTCTTCAAAAACAAAACAAAAAAAAACCTCAAAAGCGTAATCAAACCAAGCCAATTTAACTTTAATTTCCTGAATAAATCCCACATTTGAGCTTTGACCTGAGTTTTTTGGGGGAAGTCTCCACAAATAACTGTTTTGAAAAGGGGTGCTCTTACAAATCTACTACATTAGCGGTGATGGGTTTTATTGAGAACCAAGGAATTAATATCTCTGCAAGTGGATATTGCTGAAACGAATTTATGAAGGAAAGATCATAAAAGCAGGTGAACGGGTGAGACAGGGATCCCGGATCTTCCAGGGACCTGGGGGTGATAGAGGAATTCAGTAGGTGGTCCCTGCCCTCACGGGTGTGAGAAAACACTGAGATTGGACCACTACCCTGGAAACTTGGTTTTCATGGACAGAAATGAACAATAGGAATCTTCTCCTTAAGAATTCCGGAACCTTGGTGCAAACTGCACATTCTTTTTTAATTGGAGTATATACTTGCTTTACAATGCTGTGTTAATTTCTGCTGTACAACAATGTGAATCGGCTGTATGTATACATATATCCCTTCTCTCCTGAGCCTCCTTCCCATCCCACCTCCTATCCCACCCCTCTAGGTCGTCACAGAGCACCGAGCTCAGCTCCCTGTGCTATGCAGTAGCTTCCGGCCAGCTATCTATTTCACACATGGTAATGTATATATGTCAATGCTATGATCTCACTCCGTACCCGCCTCTGCTTCCCCCACGGGATCCACAGCCCCTCCTCTATGCCTGTGTCTCTATTCCGGCCCTGCAAATAGGTTCATTAGCACCATTTCCCTAGATTCTGTATAAATATATAGGTTAATATATGACATTTGTTTTTCTCTTTCTGACTTACTTTATTCTGTATGACAGACTCTAGGTCCACCCATGTCTCTACACATGACCCAGTTCCACTCCTTTCTATGGCTGAGCAGTATTCCATCGTATATATGTGCCACACATTTATCCACTCATCCGTTGATGGACACTGTACCGTTCATCTTCATATGCCCTGTACCTAAGGCTGGGGCCCAAAATGTGGACTGAAACAAACTTTTACAGATCAGGCAAGACAGAGAATGTGATCTTAAGACGACTGCTCCTGCAACATCAATCAACGGGAGTAGCATTTGATGATGGCAAATCTTTTCACATCATCTCATTTGAAAGGAAATGGCAACCCACTCCAGTATTCTTGCCTGGAGAATCCCATGGACAGAGGAGCCTGGCAGCTACAGTGCATGGGGTTGCAGAGAGTTAGACACAACTGAAGCGACTTAGCATAGCACATTTGAAAAGAGAGGACGTGAAGTGACAGGAGGTTAGACCAAATGATTCCAGGTATTAATAAAGGGGTTTGCTCCTATGATTTATTTCTCACGTGACTGCAAGGGATTGGCTGTGTAACTGTGATGTGATAATTAACTCTTCATATTCATGGTTCTTAGAATATTGTGGGCATTTTCTGGTTGTAAACAGGGGCCTGGGGCCCAAAGGATCTCCCATCCCAGGATTGCTGTCAACAAATATTGACAACTCACGATGCTTCCAAAAAGTCATGAATGCACTCTTCCTTCTTATGACAATGAGAGAAAGAGAGAGAGATTAGGAGACACCCTTGGCCCTCTCATCCACCCACTGTGATGATTCTGAGTGATGATATGAAAACAGACTTTCTTCTGCCTGTTCTTCCTACTATGGCTCAGCAAGATGGAATGATTTTATTTTAAGGAAATGTTATTTTATTTTATTTTCTGGACATTAGCACCACTGTTCTTTAAGTTGAGACCAAATCCGTTCTTTCTTTTAATGACTGGTGAACACTAAAGGAAAAGAAATTTCTACACTTATAAAATGTCTATGCTCTTATTACATTTGCAGTGTATACACACCGAGAGACTAATCATAACCACCCGGATCCTGCAGAGCTTCACCCGGGCCGTATGTGTCTACTAGACCAGCGTGACAGGGGGATGAATAACATTCCCAGGTCCCCTGCAGCCCGCTAAATGTTTACATTTGCTTAAGTGCTTACTGGTAAAACCTTCAGTAAATGTGAAAAATGTCTCCTGTAAATCCCTATAATACTTTGGCTAAACCTCGTTCTTGAAGTTAATAATGCCAACTAAACAATCCATTCATTTCACTTCGAAAACTCAATCTTCATCACTCATTTCACAACCAGGTATGGGCTGCCCCGAATTCCGAGTGTTTTAATTTATCCCCTCGAAGAATAACCTTCCTCTCTGCTCTTATCGCTCCATCTCTCCGCTCACAGCCCACACCTAAAGCTTACAGGTTCTGGATCACTCTCGTTGGATCCATTAAGTTGGGAAAAGTAACGCTGACATGTATTCTTTCCCTGTCAACGTGAGGGAGCTGGAAAATGGGTAATTCAAAGGAGACGGAATGAAAATAACTGAGAAGGCCCAGCCCATGTCTGATTTCTTCAGGGAGCTTTCACTGCCCAGCTGGTCTTTATCTGAGACTTCCCTTTCTGACCTCCCAGAGAACTTCTCGTTTGTACCAATTCATTCCATTTCTCTTGATCCATGTTTATGGGCTGCCCCATCTCATCTGCTAAGCACTTTATGCATGTGGCATAATTTTTCCACCCAGATTCAAGGCCTTTTGAGCATGATTTAACAATAAAACTGACAGCACTGGTTCCACACTAGGTAATCAATACAGTCTTAATGAATTGAATTAAACAAGGGAATTATTTAATTCTAAAACACAGAGAAACATTTGGTCTTGACATCCTTATGATTAATTTTAGTTAGAAGAGACCAGGAAAAAAGGTTATTACTTAGAAAAAAAAATACACAAGCTATATGTATATATCTTAGAAATATGAGTCTGTAGGACTTCAAGTTAGAGAAAGACGTATATCTCTGTTCTGTCTGAAAACTAACAGGAGAGTGAAGAGAAGACAGAAAACTCCAACTAGAACCAGGAAATGCTCCTACAGAAGAGCGGCCAGGTCCAGGAGGACAATGAGAGGATGCGCAGGTCCGTGACCTGACATCACCGCTCAGAAAGCCTCCCCGAGGCTCTGACTCTGAATCAGAGGACTGGGGCATACAGAGGGTGCTCTGGGTGGGGGAGCGGACCCCAGTTAGAAGGAGACCAAGTAGAATCAGGGCCAAGGGAAGCGCAGGCTGCTGGATAAAGCAGCCGTGTAGGAGTGCCTGGGTACTGCCCCTCCGTGAGACTCCGACCCATGCTTAACTGTCCTCCACGCCTTGCCCTTGGGCACTGGAGCGGGGCTCAGCCAGCAAACCTTCTCTCACCGGGTCTTGGACCTGACACAGAGGACTCGGCCAGCAGGCCTGGGGGTCAAGGGTGAGGTTCCTAGTTTGATGATGAGTCAGTTTAAGTGGAAGCAGGGTTTGAAGGGGCTTCCCAGATGGCACTAGTGGTAAGGAACCTGCCTGCCAATGCAGGAGACATAAAAGAAAAGGGTTCGATCCCTGGTTCAGAAAGATCCCCTGGAGGAGGGCATGGCAACCCACTCCAGTATTCTTGCCGGGAGAATCCCATGGACAGAGGAGCCCAGTGGGCTACGTCTATAGGGTTGCACAGAGTTGGACACAACTGAAGTGACTTAGCACGCACACTCGGGGCTTGAAGACTCAACATGCAGAGGAATGAGGTGGAAGCAAACAGTAGCCTGGACACAAGGGTGGAAGGGATGAGGGGACCACGCCTTCTAGAAGACTGGTGGTAAAAAGAGGAGAAGAAAAGAAAAATCAGATGGAGCAGCTTACTGAACAGGCTCCTCTCTGGGACAGAAGGACTGCTCATCCAGATCTGAAGTCAGAGCGGAAGGACCCAGTGGAGTGGTAGGGCTGGCAGAAGCGCTTGAACGCCCAGGGAGGCTGAGCCGAGGACCCGCCCTCTGCAAGCTGCTCTCCAGGCCCTGAGCTTGGGGATCAGAAGGCAGAAATGGGGTCCCCAGCTGCCAAAAACAGGTGTCAGATTCTGGCGGCGGCAACCTGCGGTGGACGACACCTGGTCCCATCCTCCCGGAAGAAACAAGGGCTATCTGAGGAGGAGTTTCTGAGGACATTCACTCTGGACCACTCCTCATCCTCTGACCCCTCCCCTCTGCCACTTAAAAACCACAGAGTCCTCTTTATCCAGTTAGGATCAGTGCTGCAAGCAAAACTCAGAGCTTCATCACACGGACATTGGACGCGTGCGTGATAGGTAAGTGACAAGAAGGAAGGACGATACTTGTGAGGGTGTAAAACAACAGAAGAACGGGCGGCTCCGGGCGTCAAACTCCATCTTGATTTTGCTCGCTCCCCCTACAGTGCCCCCCTTCCCCTGGCGTCATCCAGGCTCCAGAGCCCTGGTCCCCTGGGCACAGCCTTGGCCATGCTGATGCTCAGCCTCAGAGGCACAGATGAGGGGGTGTGGCCCCCAGTTAAGAGAGGTCAAGTCTGCAGGGAGGAACTGATCCTGGGGGTATGAGCGCCGTCCTGACCCCGGAGCTCCTCTCTCCAGATGTCCTCAGACGCAGACGCCAAGCTCTCTACCAAATGCTCCGAGACTCCGGTCCAGCCTCGGGCCTCAGGAATGCTTCCTCAGTGATGTGGAGGACACTCTACTCAAGTTCATCAAGTGGCCCCCGAGCCATTAAAGACTCTGATAGATAATCCTGCCACAGAGGCCCGGAGCCAGAGTAAAAGGCAGAGGGCCTCGGGGTCCAGTGTTTCCACAGGAAGTTGAACCAGTCACCTGCAATTACTGCTCTCTGGACGAGACCTCCAGAGAGGCTGACAACTGGCCCTGCGAGAGTGAGGAGGGATTCACACACGTCATCTTAATATAGAAACACTTCTCCTTTCTGCTAAAGACGTAAGACGCAGTCTTCTCCCAAACAGTTAACGCTTTTTTTTTTAACCTTAAAAACGTTAGACACGCAGAATTGGCATTTTATGTAGGTAACTGACAGATAGTTAAAAGTGCTGTCCTCTGTATTCTCCTTGGGAAAACGAAGCAAAGGATAAGGCAATGTCATGGATGTTTATGGCCATGAAATGGCATTTTAGCTGTGAAGATTTTTTTCCCTTTGATTCTCAAAAATGTTAGAGACATTTTTTTGTGGCCTAAGATGTAAAGGGTGTGCTTTTACTGTAACTACTTCAAAACTAGCCCGTTATCTCAATATGCCTTGTTTATCAAGTATGTATTCAGGGTCAGTTTTTCCAATATCTGAAGCGTCAGAGACAAACAGTAGCTCAGTAAAAAGCAAGGCCTGAGCACGAAGTCTGGCGAACGAAACCCCGGGAGGACTTTCTCAAGACGCTGCAAGCCGCACCCACTCAGCCCATGTAGGTCAGCCCTAAGGCGGAAGTAGATTCCACTCAGAGTCATCCTTCGTGATTGCCTGAAGTCACCATAAAGGACACACGGGCTTATGTGTGTACAGTTTTGGGAACCACTGAAGTTTGAGGATGGCTGAGTTAAATTAAGAGGGAAACAAAGAAAAAAGTCTGTATTTACAGGGCTGGGCCCTCAGAGGACCTGCCTCCAAGACAACTTTGCAGAGGCGAGAGGTGGAGAGCCGAGAGGGTTCTATGTCCGGGGGGGTGGATGCCCTTCTGTCTTCATGCTGATGACACAGGCGTGGACTTTGGCTGTGGTCCTGAGGTCAGGGATGGGGGTGAGGGGTGGGGGTGGGGCACGGCGGTATTCTTCTCACTTTACTGCTCAAGGCAAAATACAGGGAAAAGGGGACTTCCCTGGTGGTCCAGGGGTGAAGAATCTGCCTTGCAATGCAGGGGACCAGGGTTCCATCCCTGATCAGGGACCTAAGGTCCCACATGCTGTGCAGCCACTAAGCCCACGTGCCACCGTGACAGAGTCAGACCACCACAAGGAAAGATCCCACAGGACACAATCAAGACCTGATGCAGCCAAATAAATACATAAATATTTTTTAAAAATACAGGGAAATGATTTGGGACAGATGCGCAATGGAACATTTTGTAACATGGAAGAGACAGACATTCATGACTTTACCTGATCTGTCCACGAACCAGAGGTCTGTTCTTTGTCCTATTCATGTTTGAATCAAACGGAACCTCAAAAAACTGCAAAAAGATTGAAAAAAGAATTAAATACAGCATGAAATAGTTATTTTCCTTCTGCTTTAGTTCTACAGTTTTTTCCACAGCAAATTTCATTTTAATTTTGATACTGCAAATACTCCTGGTACTCTTGAGAGAAAAGTTCTCTGTCTGGAACATGCAGTAACTGAAAAACACAGGTTAAATACATGGTTGTGTTCTTCAAAGCCACTGTTTCAGGTTTACAGCAAGAATCAGCTGACCTCGGAAAACGGGCTGCTGGAGTCAAAGGCCAGGTCTGAAGGAAATATTAATAAAAAGTCAGATGGGGCTGTACAAAAGCATTTAATTGTCTCCCATTCTCCTACCACTGAATAAATGTCAACAGCATTTACTCTCACGTTTCAGTATTGAAGTTATAAAGGACAGAGGGAGACCATGATTCAGCTGTACATCCATTCATGCGCTGAATACTGGGGTTGTTTCTCAGTTTTGCCTATCAGTACTGGAGTGGGTTGCCATTCCTTTCCCCAGGGGATCTTCCCGACCCAGGGATCGAACCGGTGTCTCCTGCGTGGCGGGTCGATTCTTTACCACTGAGCCACCAGGGAAGCCTCCCATTTCTTATCACTGAATATATGTTAATAGTCTTCACTCTTGTGCTACAGGATTACAGCGACTCAGCTGGGAGAGACATGAACATGCCCTAGAGATGAATAAAGGGGCTTTGCCTCCTCTTTCAAGGAGTCTATCAGTGACTTGTTGGTTGTAAAGGGGAGAATTTAATCCTGTTTATTAATACAATTATTTTGCCATCACCTTATCTGGAAGTATGACTGAAGGGTGTGTTGAGCGCCAGGCTGACCAGGGCGAGCCCTGAGGGGTCAGTGCCGTGTCCATTCAGCTCACCGGGAATGAGGCCGCCCAGATGCCCCGTCCTCCCAGCTCTAGTCTGGGGCACCTGCAGAAGCACCTGGAAGGTGGGAATGCAGGAGCGGCCATGTTTACACCTGCAAAGCTGGTGTGAGGTCAGGCATGACTGTGGCTACACACAGCAGCTGGGGCCCGTCGGCTCGCACTGCTGGCCCTGAGGGACACTGGGCCTGCAGCTGCCCTGGCTCCTGCTGGACCTCCCCGGGCTGCACCCCACGCCCGAGCTCATATGTCTCGTGACCTTGGGCCACGTCTGTGTGCTGCTCCATGGCCAAGTACACCGCTCTCCTGCAGGTCACCTGCACCATCAAAGGTGCAGGTGTGAAAGCAGCGGGAAACGGACACCGTGGTCCAGTTTGCTCTCCTACATTTGGGATCCTCCTGCGGATTCTGGGTCACTCCTGTCTGCTTTCTTCTGCCTTCCCCAGGCCCAGCACCAGATACAAGGCCTGCATCCCACCCAGGGTTGCACCAGCCCACAGCATCCTTACCAGGATCTGCACCAGGCCTAACCCCTATGGTAGACCCTCGTATCGCTCACAGTACCGCATCCTGATCAAACCTTAACTGATACAGACCTCTTCTCTACTACTTTCAACAGGGCCACTGTTTAAAAAAGTAGTTAATGGTGGCTCAGTGGCAAAGAATCTACCTGCCACGCAGGAGTTGTGGGTTTGATCCCTGGGTTGGGAAGATTCCCTTGGAGAAGGGAATGGCTACCCATTCCAGTATTCTTGCCGGGGGAATCCCACGGACAGAGGAGCCTGGCGGGCTACAGCCCATGGGGTTGCAGAGAGTCGGACACAACTGACTGACTAAACGACAACACAATGAAACTGTTCAATTTGTCCACCTTATCTATGATCTCAGTGACAGGCTTCCTAAGACTTGCGAATTTATCATCCTTAAAGTCAAAGAGAGCTATACAAATAGGTGCTCAATAAATGACAGAGTAAATAAACCATCCCTGAAGGTAAATCTATTTGTAGAGTGAGTTACACTTTGAAATGATTTACAAGTGTTAAAAAATTCTTTGCCTGTGAGAGGCTATATTCCCTATTGAAGGAGTTCAAGTTACACACATGCCGTCTGCTCACCTTCCTTCCCTCCCTCAGTTTCAAACACATTCTCTAAGTATTTCTAATAATCTTTCCTTCATGACTTATTAATTTGATTTCACAGGACTAATGAGGATTCCAATTACAAATCATGTTATTTAAATGTGGGTAAGGTGTTATCCAATATAACACAGAAACTCCTGTGAAAATAACTTTCTTGGCAGTTCTCGAGTGTCAGTGCACACGCACCTACACACACACTCAGTTCAGGAATTCTACTGAAAAATTTCATCTGGATGAAAAAGAGATGTTATTGTTTCTATGTTCCTGGCAAGTCAGCCATCCAGAGATGGGAACTGAGGTCTAGGACGCAGCAACTGAACCCCAGGGTGCCACAACTTGGCACCAGCTTCTGACTCTCATGGATGCTGAAATGTATCAGGACAAGCAACATCTGGGTAGAAACAGCAGCTAACCAAGACCTTCGGGTCCTTCCAGGGAGGGATCGACAAGTCCTCCCAGCACCATGGATCAGAGCTCATTATGCTGCTTTTCATGCATTTTCTGTAATGCTTTTCAGTTGGGGTCACGGCTTTGGTCTGGCTATTGAAGCCATGTTTCCAGAACATAAAGCAGTGTATCTTCAGGTGTCATTTAAGCATTTTAGAACATAGACCTAGCTTCATCCACTCACATTCCATGCCCCCCTCCACACCGCCCCCCACGCTTTATCACCCTTTCATAATGTTATTATCGTTTAAGTTGGCTCCAACTACTTGGAGCCAGAGAAGTAAAACTCCTACAACTGATGGTGAAACTAAAATACCAATGCAGTCTTACCAGCCCTTAAAACATACTGTTCACCGACTTTTTCATGCATCCTCCCTGCTTTGAATAATGCCCGCAGTGGTTCGCTACTTCGGGAAATGCACATGGACAACCGCTCAGCCCAGGCCCCTCCTCTGAAGGCTCCGGTCATTAGGTCACAAATGGCCGTGTCACCCCGTGCTTTACCCCACATCTGGACACAGTAGCTGGTTTACTGAGAGGGTATCTGATTCAAACAGTCTCTGCATCGGGATTTAACAAACCAAAAGCCCAGGAAAGTATGTCCTCTCCACTCCTGGGTTGCCTGTAGCCACAGAGCAGGATAAATGGAAATGGAGGAGAGGTCCCACACTGACGCCTTGGATCCATTACCTCCAAGGCTCCATCTCCACCTTTTCTAGCCTTGCACACATGCGTGCTAAGTCACTCAGTTGCGTCCGACTCTTTGTGACCCTATGGACTGTAGCCCGCCAGGCTCCTCTGTCCATGGGATTCTCCAGGCAAGAATACTGGAGTGGGTTGCCATGCCCTCCTCCAGGGGATCTCCAGCTTAAGCCAACCCAATATGGGTCTATCCCTTTAATTTCAACGTCCCAACAGAGGAAGACTGTAAGGACATCAAACATGAGAGCAGTTGCATTGTCCAGGAGGGAATGATATGTGCTTTTCCCTCAGCAAACAACTTCTTTTCTGCTTATTATGTTCATTTCCAATATAAGTTTTTGTCCCAGTCTCTCCCTTATAAAAACCCATCGACCTTTTGGAACTCCTTTCATCAAAAATCTCCCCTCTTACTCAGGGTCCTGACCCCACCATCCACTTTCCCATCTCTCAGATGCTCCTCCCCATATCCTGCCCTCCACAATCCCAGGAGCTGTTCTACGAGGCAGACTCTTGGGGTTGCAAATGGCAGAAACACAACCGAAACCAGCTCAGAGAAAAACGGGCCTTTATGTCCTATAATGGGGCTGTGCCTGCTTTAGGAATTTCTGAGTCTGGCACCACGGGTACCGCTGTGATTCTGGCTCTTTCCATCTCTCAAGTCTCCTCTGGGTGCTCCCCCATGCAGAGGTCTTCCAGGAAGCAAAATGGCCCTGGCAACCCTAGACACTCAAGCTCCTAGTTGACCCCAGCAGAAAAGCTGATTTCCTGACAGCTCCAAAACAGAAGTCCAGAACCACCATGGCCATGAATTCCAGGGACAAGGGGGTGATGTGACCACAGGGAGGGAGCAGGTGGAGAGACACAAAGACACAGTCCCCCACTCAAATGACGAGGACTGCCTTCTCCAAGACAAATGCTATCACCAGAAGAAAACAGGAAGATGGTAGACAGATGCAGTGAAATTATCTCTAACTCATTGCAAAGCTAACAGCCCCAAATCATTTCATTTCACATGACATAACTATAAAATAACTTGCCCACATTTGTCCTAGTTTAAGACTGAGAAGCATTAATCAATAGAAATGTAATAAACAATTTATATTAATCTTGTCTCAGAATCAGTTTGGGAATCAATAGTTCTGTTTATTTAATAGAGTGGTAAATGGATCATTTTTTCCTCGTCATAGCCACATGTAGATACAAGTCACTATTATACCAATAGATAAATATTTATCAGATGTCTAACATGGGCTTCCCTGGTTAGCTCAGTGGTAAAGAATCTGCCTGCAGTTCAGGAGATGCGGGTTTGACCTCTGGGTCAGGAAGATCCCCTGGAGAAGGAGATGGCAGCTAGCTCCAGTAATCTTGCTTGGGAAATCCCATGGACAAAGGAGCCTGGCTGGCGGTCTGTGAGGTCGCAAAGAGCTGGACACGACTGAGTGATTAAACAGCAACAATAAACATGAGATCCTCACTTTTCTATTATACCATGCTTTTGACATTAGTAGATGATTATTATTACTCCAAAGAGATGTTGCTCTGATATAAAACATACCTATTAGCCCTTCTAACAGATAATTACATACATAAGATACTACTGAATTTTTGTGAGCTAAAATGAAATAGGCACCAAGAGTGGGGAGAAATATAACTCGGCCCATGTGATGAATTTCCTATTCCCACTCTGATTAATTAAACGTTATGCAAAAAGTAGACATATTCTAGAGCTGTCCTTAAGTCGGGCTCAGGAAATATTGACTTCGATAATGAGGTGCAACTTTTTTCTTTCTCTATGCTAAATAACGGGGGCGACGTTCTTCTAAAGACTCAAAAGAAAGACAAATGCCTGAACCTTGTTGGAGTTTGTTTTTCCATCCATCTTCTCAAAGCTGTCAACAAGTGTTTGTCATTCCAAGACGGCCCAAAGCCTCCCAGGTTCAAGATAACGTCTCAGACCTAGTTAAAAGGGATGTTAAATAAATAAGCTAAAGTCCTCAGAGGGGCACCTTATCCAGCAGAGTCTCACATACTACTGCTCGCAGCTCGCAAGTCAGTTAAGACATGCGCTCAGCCTGGCTCGCTGGTTGGTGCCAGTGTCCCACTGCCGCACCAAGAAGCAACAAACTAAGTGGGACTCACTGTTGCCATTGATTCTTCCCCATGAGGTATCTGAAATAAGGTGTGTGTGTTCACACATGCTGACTGGGGCAAAGTTCTCCTCCAAATCTGCTACTCAAGCCATCATTCATTAAGCTGTGTTTTAAGGCTTCACCCCAAAAGGTCACATAACACTTATTAGAGCCCTAAACAACCACATCCCGTGAGTAAAAGAAAACTCAAAAAGTCACACTGGTTTTCAGGAGCTTCAGAAATGGTGTTCTAGGTCAACCCTTTCTCCTACCAGAGGGCTCTCAATTTATAACACTGTTTTCTGAAAAAAGATGGAAGGAAAGTACACAGAAATATTTACAACTGGGTAGAGAGGATGGAGAGGTGACTACTCTTTTTGTATCTTACAACTGTCTATAAAGAATATGTATTTTCTACTTAGGGGGAAAAATTAATAAAAAATTTTACCTACATGAGACAAATACAAAACTTGAACAGACTCTCTTTAGATTAACCAATAAAGAATTACCAAACGTATCCAGTATCCAGGGCTTCCCTGGTGGCTCAGAGGGTAAAGCGTCTGCCTACAATAGGGGAGACCTGGGTTCGATCCCTGGGTTGGGAAGATCCCCTAGAGAAGGCAATAGCAACCCACTCCAGTACTCTTGCCTGGAAAATCCCATGGACTGAGAAGCCTGGTAGGCTACAGTCCATGGGGTCGCAAAGAGTCAGACATGACTGAGCGACTTCACTTTCATCCAGTATAAAGCCCATAATAGTGAAGCCTTAGCCAACAAAGTGAACCTTCTTCCCCCCAGAAAGAACCACAGGGTGAAAAGTGGATCCTAAATATTTCCAGGGACACCCATTTCCCCATCCTCTGTGCCACTTCTTTCATTCAGGCAACTATTTTATCATCTGGCCTAGATTACAACACCTCCCAACACTTCCTGTCTGCAATATTGACCACTCCCCGCCCCCCATCAATTTCAAACACAATAGTCAACACCATCTTTTCAGGTACAGACCTGATTATTCTAGTTCCCAGCACAAAACTCTCCATGGCTCCCTCCCGCCCACGAGTCAAGTCCAGCGCTCACACATGGCATGGAAAGCCCTTCACAGAAGCTCTGGCCCCTTCACCTCCCCCAACCTTCTCTTTTCTTCCCCTGACATGCTCTGCTCTCAGGGTCTGAACTGCTTGTTGGGTCCTTAGTTTGCTGTCAGTTCTTCCACAATCTCCCACGTTTCTCTGCAGGGACCCATCGTTGTTGCCAGGCCACATCCGTCATCAGTGCAGGACTTGGGGCAGGGGTCTGCCCTTCATTCTGGTGTTCTGTATGACCTCAGCTGTGGAGCTCTGCCCAACAACCACCCACAGGACCATAAGGATTCACTACAAGTTCACAGTCACCAGCGTCAAAGGGGCTTGTACCACTCACTCCCGGGCCATCCCCTTTGACCTCTCTAGCACCCTGGCTCTGCTCCTCTCCAGAGTTGGTTTTTAGCCTGGTTCACTCTCAACCCTCCCCATGGACAGAGGAGACTTGCTGGCTGCAGTCCAGAGGGTTGAATAGAGTCGGACACGACTGAAGCAACTTGGCAGGATGCATTCTCAACCCACATGCAACCTCTGGCTTCCCCTCACCTGGGCTGGTGACCCCATTCCCTCCCACCTCCCAGGACACCTATCCCACGTGTCAGCCCTCTCCCTACCGCACACCCGGTCTGCATCTTCTGGCTGCATCGTTCCTATCCACAGCTAAACGTGCTTCATTTCCTCCAACCCCGCCCATCTCCTGACACCATCAGCTGATGTGAGGACAAGGTGAGCATTTGGAAACGAAAGGAGATGGTCTCTAACATGACGTGAAGTCTGGGGCCCTCGTCTTAGCCAGCACGATTAGTAGCAGGAGGTGTCCATGGCAAGGTTAAGAACCCTCCAGAAATCTCCCAATAAGCTCCAAGGAATTTCTATTCTAACAGCTGCCAAGGACTATAATCCTATCTTTGCAGAAACCATTTTTAAAATAGTTAATTCTGATGGCCAGTTTTGGAGAACAATAAACAAATAAATGCATGAATGTCCACTAAAGGAGACTTATGTGAACAGACTAAATTGCACGTATTTTCTTTAAGCCCACCTCTGAACTCAGATTTCACAGATTAAAAATAAAACTTTTCCTCAACTAGTGATACTTCATTCTAATCTAATGAGGACATAAGACTAGCAAGTTAATAAATTCTTGCGGATTCCTCCACAACTATTAAAAAAACAGGCATGTTCACGGAAACCATTAATGGTGATAATATGACAACATTCTGACCTCTGAAATAGTCCCCTAAAATACTATACAGAGTTTAAATGCCACCTAGAGCATAGAAGATGAACATTTTAAGAGGCAAGAAATAAGTAAGATCACCTTTGTCTATAGAGGAAGAAGCAGATGATGATACTCAACAAGAAAAGGTGGTATCACAAGTTGAGCAATAAGACTGGCCAATCTGCAAAGGCTCAGATGCCGCCATAATAACATCTGGTCCCAGCGGGGTCGGGGGGTGGGAGCCAGAGAAATCATTAAGCCATCTGAGACGCTCCAAACAAAGAAACTGTAAAATTCTGAACTATAAAGCGAAGGAAATACACTTAATCCCTGAGGGGTTGCAGTATGTATTTCAACTGGGTGATCCCTTCTCCAGTGAGGACACGGCGATACGCCGAAACCTGGAGTGACACAGAATCTCAACCGACTGGATGTGGCCCAGAGCCAGCCCGCGCCAGCACCCGGGCACCTGTTGGTTTAATCATCGCATTACTCCAGACACCCAAGGCGGGTGGGGGTCCGGAGAGGAGGAGGCCAGGGGAATGGGGAAAAATACATCTCATTCATTTTGCCTATCAGAGAATGTATACCTTAAAAAAAAAAGGTTACATGTGCTTTCTGTAAATGTTCAATAATGTGTTAGAAGAGTAACACATTTCTTCTGAGATTACGGTTTATTGTTTGAACTTCAGATCCTAGAGGGTGCAAAGGGAAATGTCTGTGAGTAAGCAACTACTTCACTTACTATATTATCTTAAGCAAAGTGACTCGGAACTCTCTTGAATGACCCTGTTTCCTTCTGTCACTGAGATTCTGCGATGGGGGTACCATTACAGTTGCATTTCAACTTCAATAAAGCTTCTCTGCTGTCCATTTTTCCAGATCATTCGCAAATAATCTCCTGCCAATTAGCTGAAGTTATTTTTAAATAAGCTTCTGCAAGTCTTTGTTGAAAGCTGGTGTATTACAAAATGTGCTCCTTTAGGAACTTAAGTGAAAGAGAAAAAAAAACTGGAATGGTGAATAAAAACAATGACTATTACATCAAAATAGTAACAGAGATAAAATACTTGTATCAAAAAATAAAACAGCACATAAAATACACTGGGGCATTTTCAAAGCCTTAAGAAGGGAACACAGGTGTTATATGTATAAGTCATCACTAAGTGGAACACTTTAGACAGCTTTTCACAATCTTTTCTGTTCCTCTATTTGCACTGCTTTTCTTTCAGTCTGATGACTGGACATGCCTCAATTCTGTGTCTGATATATTCAGAATATATATCTCAGCACAGACTTGGGCCTATGGTTCCTCTGCTGAAAGACAGGAAACGGCTGAAAATCCTTTTGGTAGGGCAAGACAGCTGTCATGCACAAGGATGGGATATTGGGTAACTTCCCAGGGCCCTCAAAAATTGAAGTATATATAACTTCTTTCCTGAGGAGCTAAACAAAAACTAGTGATGCAACATGGTTTCCATTTTCTGAGAGCAGAACACGTGCACTGACCACCTTACAGAATGACCCAGAAATAACACAGTGGTGGATCCACAGAAGAAAAGCTTTCCATCTGTAACAGAATACCTTCAGCCCTCCTGTTAAAAGCAGACTAGGAATACATGCTTCCTTTTCTAAGATATGTGGATAAAAATTCCAGATTACTCAGAGTTTCTAGGAAGAAAAGGTAGAATAGAGTTCTGAGGTTCATTTTGTGTTTTTCAATGAAAACTTTTTAAAAGTTTTAACTTAATTAAACACAGCGTATAGAGAACTTAAATATGCCTAACCTTTCTGTTAAATACTAATGTAATCCCAGAAAGTGGGCAAACATTTAAAAATGCCCATGAATTACAGTAGTTGACTAGTGTCCGTGAATTTATTAGTATGATTATGCAGCTTAGATGAATGGCGAAACCACTTATCAGCCATCAAATCCCAATCCTTAAAGAACTGTAACTGATGACATGTCCATGTATTTTCTGTCTGTATCACTGCCTCAGAGGCAATTCTTAGAATATCAGGAATATACATGCTTCTCTATGTTTGCACAACTATCTGTGTGAAGTGGCAATCTAGTTTTCTAAGAGTATTAATGTCTTAATGAAACACTTATTAAGAAAAGGTTTTGATTTTAATGACCACCTTTCTTTCCAGTTTCTTTTTAAATACACTCTTGTGGGAGGGCTTCCTAGGGGGCCTAGTGGTAAAGAACCTGCCTGCCATTGCAGGAGATGTAAGAGACACAGGTTCGACCCCTGGGTCTGGAAGATCCCCTGGAGGAGGGCATGGCAACCCACTCCAGTATTCTTGCGGAAATCCCATGGATAGAGGAGCCTGGTGGGCTACCATCCACAGAGGTGTAAAGAGTCAGATATGACTGAAGGGACTTGGCATGGCACACGGGAGGGCAGGTTTTCTAAGAGATGTGTGTCCTTCCCTCTTTACTGCTGGTGATGCGGGACAGTAGCAGAAGGAAGCCTCCATGTGGCGATGGGCACAACAGCAAATGACGAGGCGCTGGCACCAGGCAAATGCTAACCAGTACCCAGGGTCACACTTTACACATAAAACATGTAAGAACTTCTTTGAATGCACATTCAACCAGAGATTTTACTTTAGAAATACCAAATGGACCACAGTTCTCCTATATTTTAAAAAATCTTCCATATCAGGTAGTGCTTCTCTCCTGTGAGGTACTGAAAGCCTACATTTATGTGCCAGGATAAAATATTAATAGTAAGTAACAACAGCCACGGCCACCCCCTCAAAATCCACAACAAATGGAAAGGCAAACAGACCTTTTATCATTAAGTCTATAATGATAAAAAATCAATGTTAGATAATAAATGTCTTTATAAAAAACAGCCTGCCAAATTACCTAACCATTAAGACATTTATTTTAGTTTATCAGTTGACAGTGACTTTTATTCCTCAATGAGACGTGACTAACATACTTCTCATTCTTTAAAAGGCAGTCTTTACAGGGATAATACAAATTAACAAGACAAGTCATTCTTGGAAGAAAGGGTTGAGATTTTGTCAACTGATCCTTAACTGATAAATCAGCACTATGACTTACAATTAGGGTTAAAGATCCTAGGCAATATCTGCATATCAATTCTTCGAAGAATGTATGAGGAACAGAAATAAAGCAGAATCTAGTTTATACTAACATATTTTTCAAAATGATAGCTCTTATAATCAAATATATTTGAGACATCATTTTATTTATCATACTGACAAACATTTTTAATTTTTAAAAATTAAAATAAATTCTATTAGAAGTTTTTTTTTTTAAGAAAATTACCATCATAAATCAAGATTTTGAAAGCTATCCAACCAAGAGATCAGATGTAATATTGCAATTAAATGAACAGGCTGGCTGAAGGTTACTGGTCACACATATTACATAATATTGAATAATCTAAATCTTGTATTGCTTCATAAGATGTCAATGAAATTACTATTAAGAATATAAAATGCTTGAAATTAAAACAAAAACAAACAGGAACATGAAAATAAGAATATATTATTTCAATATCACTTACAAAAGAAAAAACATTCTTATGAAGGGCAGTAAAGGAACTCAAAACTTAATGACTTTAGTTCGTTTTTAATAATTTCCACTTCTGAAACAACATATTAAGGAAATGATCTAGAAGTAGAGGAGAAAACTACATGATGAAATTTTAAATGGGGACTTTCCTAGTGGTCCAGTGGTTAAGAATCCACCTCCCAATGCAGGGGGGACACTGGCTCGATCCCTGTTCAGAGAACTAAGATCCCAGATGCCGCAGGGTAACTAAGCCCGAGAGCTGCAACAAAAGATGCCACGACTAGGACCCGATGCAGCCAAAATAAGTAAATAATGAATAAATATTTTTTAAGTGTCTGCTGCAGTTGCTTCTAACAGACAAACACTGGAGGAGAACTAAAGAAATGGTTAAAATGTGGTAAGACAGCTTTATGGACTATCGGGCGGTCATTAAAAATGATAATTAAGACTCTTAACAGTCCGGAAAAATGCTTCAAACACTAACAGTGCTGGGTCTATGGGTTTTTGCTATTTTCCAAATTTTGTTTTTATTATAATAATGAGAAAAATAATAAGCACAGAGAATAAACTATACAGATACATGTGGCTACGTTTAAAAAGATTTGCAGATGGTCTGGGAATATTTTTTAAAAATTAAATGTTATGTTACATTTTCCCAACCACATTAAATCTTTTAGGTTTTCCAAAACACATTAGATTCGTAGAAGTTTCATCACAAATGCTTTTGAAGGTCAGTTTGAGGGAGAAAGTCTTTATAAACATGGCAGGTCAAACAGACTTAGAGAAGAAGCTCCTTTTAGAAAAGGTTTCTTCACTTTTAAGAATTCTTCTTTATATTTTCCATAGCTTTGTTTATTCATGGCTGTAACTTGCTAAGGCCATATTTCTCAGAATTTTTAGTTTTTACTTTTACAGCATGCTCTAATTTGCTCAAGAATTTACAGACACTGAGACCAGCAAGCCAAGACTACAAGCCGAAACGCTTTCCAATATTAAATATTAGAGGCGACAGAGGGATTCCTCTAGGTGTCAACAGAAAGCCTCATGTGTGCACACCTGCAGTTTCCCACTTTGAGCTGTGATGCTGAGGAACAAAATATCTAAGCCTGTAATCACTATGTAATTTATTTTACTTTCAAAAAAACCACTGTCTTGTTTAGACACTACAAAGATAGATAGGTAATTCCATTTGAAACATTCTTTAAATTTGTTATGAAAGAAATAATTGACAGATCCTGGCTAATCTTGAGAGGGTTCATTCAAATGTTAGCTTCTCATAATAACCAGTCACAACCCGAGGCAGGTGAAGACCTATAGTAGGTTTCATAACCAAATGTATGTAACAGACAAGCAAACACAGAACAGCAATGGGATAGTGCCTTCTTAACACTGATAAGGCTAAAGCAATGCACTGACTTATTCTGAATGAATCAGGAATAATGTCCCATTAGTGGCTGTCACTCACAGGGGGTTTACTATTTCCACGCCTGGGCTCAGTGTTTTGTGCATTGTCTTATCCCATCCCCCACCCTCCCCATCTTCTTCTTAAAATATATTTTTTAAAATTATGGATTGTTTTTGAAGTCTTGATTAATCAAACACATACCCCCTGCATTGGAAGGTGAAGTCTTAACCACTGAACCGCCAGGGAAAGCCCAAACCTTATCTCTGTTAGGTAAGTATTACCACTGTGTTCCTTCGAAAGATGAGGTAACTGAGGCCCAGACAAGGAATTAACCGAGGTTGTAAGGCTTGGATTTGAAACCGGGCAGGCTGAGTCCCTGTGCTCAGTCATGGTCCTATATGCCATTCAGCACCGGAGAACTGAGCAGGACACACCCCAGGGATGAGGAAGTTCTAAGGTGCTGAGACAGAGACCCTGGCTCCAGATCAAACGCCAAGTCATGTCTGACTCTTTGTGACCCCGTGGACTGAAGCATGCCAGGCTTCCCTGTTCTTCACCATCTCCTGGAGTTTGCTCAAACTCATGTCCATTGAGTTGGTGATACCATCCAACCCTAAGATCCTTAATTTATAATTTTATAAGAGGCAGCGTGGTAAGATTCACAGAAATGCAGATGATCATTGCTGAAAGTCAGGTTCAGGGGGAGGAAAGACTCTGAGCCTCAGGACCGGTACGTCCAAAATTTGGCCCACCAGGACTGGGGTACAAGATTCCTGAGAACTTTTAGCAAAGGTTTACGTTTAAAATATTGTATAATATCACTTATAAGTGCAATCAAGAAAAATAGAATGGATGAACTTATTTGCAAAGCAGAAACAGAGACCCAGACATAGAGAACAAATGTATGGATACCAAGGGGGAAGGAGGGAGATGGGCTGGATTGAGAGATTGGGATTGATACTATCCATATCTATGTATTAAATATTTATACTATCGATACTATGTATTAAATAGATAACTAATGAGAACATACTGTATAGCCCAGGGAACTCTACCGAATATTCTGCAGTGATCTAAGTGGGAAGGAAATCCCAAAAGAGGAAATATATTTATGTGTATAGCTGATTCACAAAGCTGTACAGCAGAAACTAACACAACATTGTAAAGCAACTATATTCTAATAAAATATTTTTTTAAAAAGCCTATGTTCACTTGCCCAGCTACTGCTTAAGAATGGTTGGGCTAACCCTTCACAAGTAAGAAATAAGAACCTAAAGTAACATTTCTTGCCACCAATATGGCGGTTGTCATTAGGGGTATAACAATAATCTGGAGACTACATTTCAAATGATCTTATTCTTTACAAAAAGAACCAAAGATATGCTCACTTGCAGTGGAATCAGTTATAAATTATTGGATACAATTCCAATATCCAACAATGTGGGCTTAGTTAATGCAAATTTTGCTTTATTTATAAAACAGCATTAACATACAAAATTGATAAAAAAAAAACCTTTTAAAAGCAAATAATATTTAGTAACATGGGAAGTTCATGATTTGGTATTAAGAGAAAAAATAAAATTATGACATGCCATATATAGTATAATGCCTATGTATGTGTATTGAAAAAGATTAGACAAGAGCTATAAACCAATAAATATGCCTTTCTAAAGTAATGCTCAAAATTCTCTAAGCTAGGCTTCAAGAGTATGTGAATTGTGAACGTCCAGATGTTCAAGCTGGTTTTAGAAAAGGCAGAGGAACCAGAGATCAAACTGCCAACATCCACTGGATCATTGAAAAAGCAAGAGAGTTCCAGAAAAACATCGATTTCTGCTTTATTGAGTATGCCAAAGCCTTTGACTGTGTGGATCACCACAAACTATGGAAAATTCTTAAAGAGATGGGAATACCAGACCACCTGATCTGCCTCTTGAGAAATCTGTATGCAGGTCAGGAAGCAACAGTTACAGCTGGACATGGAACAACAGACTGGTTCCAAATAGGGAAAGGAGTACATACATCAAGGCTGTATATTGTTACCCTGCTTATTTAACTTATATGCAGAGTACATCATGAGAAACACTAGGCTGGAAGAAGCACAAGCTAGAATCAAGATTACCAGGAGAAATATCAATAACTTCAGATGTGCAGATGACACCACCCTTATGGCAGAAAGTGAAGAAGAACTAAAGAGCCTCTTGATGAAAGTGAAAGAGGAGAGTGAAAAAGTTGGCTTAAAGCTCAACATTCAGAAAACGAAGATCATGGCATCTGGTCCCATCACTTCATGGCAAATAGATGGGGAAACAGTGAAAACAGTGAGAGAGTTTATTTTCTTGGGCTCCAAAATCACTGTAGATGGTGACTGCAGCCATGAAATTAAGACACTTACTCCTTGGAAAAAAAGTTATGACCAACCTAGACAGCATATTCAAAAGCAGAGACGTTACTTTGCCAACGTCCATCTAGTCAAAGCTATGCTTTTTCTAGTAGTCAGGTATGGATGTGAAAGTTGGGCTATAAAGAAAGCTGAGCACCGAAGAATTGATGCTTTTGAACTGTGGTGTTGGAGAAGACTCTTGAGAGTCCCTTGAACTGCAAGGAGATCCAACCAGTCCATCCTAAAGGAGATCAGTCCTGAATATTCATAGGAAGGACTGATGTTGAAGCTGAAACTTCAATACTTTGGCCACCTGATGCAAAGAACTGACTCATCTGAAAAGACCCTAATGCTGGGAAAGATTGAAGTCGGGAGGAGAAGCGGATGACAGAGGATGAGATGGTTGGATGGCATCACTGACTCAATGGACATGAGTTTGAGTAAATTCCAGGAGTTAGTGATGGACAGGGAGGCCTGGCATGCTGCAGTCCATGGGGTTGCAAAGAGCTGGACACAACTGAGCGACTGAACTGAACTGAAAGGAAATTTTATTCATGTGCGTCCCTTTGATGGTCATCACTGTATGAAATACTTGAAAGAACTGAAATAAGAGAATTGTGATTTAGTTTATTTTAATGTAGTAAAGGGCTTCCCTGGTGGCTCAAGAGTAAAGAACCTGCCTATGATGTAGATTTGGCAGGAGCCATGGGTTTGATTCCTGGGTCGGGAAGATCCCCTGGAGAAGGAAATGGCAACTCACTCCAGTATTCTTGCCTGGAAAATCCCATGGACAGCTCACAGGGTCACAAAAGAGTGGGACATGACTTAGCGGCTAAACAATAACGTAGTAAAATTGCTAGGTTGAAGAAATATGTTAAAGAAATGTTTTGAATGTCTCTGTTATTCAAGAAGGGCTTGGAATTAAAGAGCTCTGTCTGATAAAAATCACAAAACTCTAGGTTTTGCATGGAGTGAAAAAAAAACCCAGAAATATAAGTAATTTATTTAAGAACATGCTGATGAATCTAGACATAAACTGTACTTGACAGCTGAAAATAGCGGTGATTTCCCAATATTGGACTGAAAAATCCCCACTCCGCCCCACTGCCCGGAATGTCAGGACTCAAATCCCCCTGTCCTCAGACATCCAGAGCATGGCCTTTTCAGTCTACCTCAATGCTATTTAGTTTTTCCTACATTCACTCATTTATTTTAAAGTGATTTGCTTTAGAAAGCTCTCATAGTCTATAGATAAACGTGCATCAGACTCCTAATCACACTCTTAATGCTATCCTTAAGATTTTCTGTATTAAAACATTAAATATATGGTAACTCTTGCAGGGAGAATTATTTTTATTCTCCTTATCTTTGCTCAATAATTTAAAAGAAGTGTTAATTGTTTACTTCTGCTTTGCATATATTCATTTCCAAGAGGAAAATTACTAGGTTAAAGGCTATAAATACTTTTGGATCTACCAGTCAGACATACATGTATTGTGTTCACTCTAATAATCTAATATTTGTTGTATAATACTCACAAACTTCACATGTTATTAAGCGTTATTTGGAAATGCTACTGCTGCTGCTGCTAAGTCGCTTCAGTCATGTCCGACTCTATGTGACCCCATAGATGGCAGCCCACCAGGCTCCCCCGCCCCTGGGCTTCTCCAGGCAAGAACACTGGAGTGGGTTGCCATTTCCTTCTCCAGTGCATGAAGGTGAAAAGAGAAAGTGAAGTCGCTCAGTCGTGTCTGACTCTTAGCGACCCCATGGACTGCAGCCTACCAGGCTCCTCTGCCCATGGGGTTTTCCAGGCAAGAGTACTGGAGTGGGGTGCCATTGCCTTCTCCGTTGGAAATGCTGACTTTTACAATATTCACAGTATGCCATTATATGGATAAAACATAATTTAACTGAGTCCATTTTGTATGTTGAAATCATGTCCAACAGATTTTAATACATATCATATTTGCAGGTATCTTGATAATTTACTTTAAAACATTTCTAGAAATGGACTTTCTTGGTTGAAGAGAATATACATTTTTAACAATTTTAAACTACCAAAATTTCCTTCCAGAGAGATTGTCCCAATTTACATTCTCCATAGCACTAAGAGGGCCTGCCTTCCAGTGTTCTCACTAACATTATGTAAAACAATTAAAAAAAGAGAGAAAAACAAAAGAAAACAAAAGCATATTTACCTATTTAGTTGTTAATCACCACATGTGTCTTTTCACTGATTTAAAAAAAATTTCAACATAGGATATAAACTAAACTTTACAACTTTATAAAAAGGCTTAAGTTAATTAAGCACTGATTGTGAAAATGAAGCCATCAGCACCTGCAGGCTACAGTCATGCATGTTTTTCTGTCTTCTTTCACTATAATTAATTCCTAAATTAATTCCTAACATTGTGAGTCAAGGTAGACATCTTGTTCTGCTAACCTCATAAATAAGATAATTACAAAAAAAGAGAACACCCTGGCAAAAACTGTGTTTTGAAGGAGGAGATTCACTCTAAGTTTTGACATGCACATATCAAGAAAACAAGTAAGTACAGCAGTCAAACAACCAAAGACTCAACTGGGCTGTAGGGTGAGAAATTTTCTGAAAATATCAGTATACAGTTGCAGCCAAGACAACTGCAAAAAAGAGGGTGAAGCAGACTGGTAATGGATGAAAGCAAATCTAGACGTTCGGGTTAACAGCGAGAGAAACGTCTAGAAAGATGTCTAAGTAATTACCCAGTCTTTCCTTGAAAGGACGCTTATTACTCAAAGGTCAAGTGCGTAAGTCACACCTCATTTTTCTGTCGTATCTGAAAAAGAAACTGCTGCACACAAATTAATTTTCTACAGAGTAATTTTCCATTTTGAATAACCAAATGTTTGTAAAATTAAAGTCAAATTTTGATAGAAATGTTTCTAAAATTTCTATTTCTGAGCTTTCAAAACTATTTACTTCTGAGCCTCGTCTGACATTGTTTGCAGTAACTGAGGGTGCCTGTCTTCACAGATTGCTCTAATTCCTCAGCTTTTAAAAATATATCACCTTTGTTTTCCTTTTTTGTTTAATGCCAGCGTTTTCTTCTTATCTTCATCTCTAGCCCTTCACTTACTATTTTTAATTTTCTGTCCTTACTTAAACACAAAAAAGGCTAGAAGGGAAAGAAAAAAAAAACCAACCAACCAAACTACTTGATTAAATATTATATTTTACATACTTGATTAAATGCAATTATCAAAGGCAGAGCTTTTAGGGTAGTTCTCAATCTCTATTCCAACCTCTTTTGTTTACTATGCAAATGCCAAACATTTCTAGGTTTGAAAAAGATTTCAGTCAGAGGTGTGACTGACTTGCAGTCCTGAAATCTAAAAGTTTCAATATGGCTGAAATGGGTGAACGTGGTCAAAAGGTACAAAAGTCCAGTGAAGAAATATATCCTGGGCATCTGAGGTACAACATAGTGAATATAATAAGACCGTGTTGTATATTTAAATGTTGCTAAGAGAATACATCTTAAAAATTCTCTTCACAAGGAAAACAAATCTGAAACTGTAGAATGTTCATTTTGTGATATATATAAATATCAAATCCTTATATTATACACATGAAACTAATAGAATGTTACATGTCAATTATATCTCAGCTTAAAAAGAAATCTAAAAATTCCAAGAGGTTAAGTAGTAAGATGATGAGAAACAGTAGTTCCAAATTGGGACAAAACTCTGAAAAATGAAGATGATGTTCTTTATATACATTTAGAGAAAAGTATAAATATTTTATTGCTTCTACAATATAATGCTAGAGAGTTTCCATGTCTAATACAGCATTTTTTCAAAGTACAGTTCAGGGGCCATGTGCATGGGAATCCTCTGTGATGCTTAATTACAAACGCAGAGTCCTAGGCCCCACTCTGACCTTCTAAAACAGAAGAACATCAAGGAGTGCGGACAGGAGTCTGCCTTCTCCATCAGCTCTGTAGGTGATTCTTTATGTCCATAAAACCTGAAAATTACTAACCTAGCATCTAAAACCAGTCGTGTGCTTGCCACATGCCAATACGCTTTTGTTCCCAACGAAATAGCTGCATGAGCTCCAAAGAAACTTTTTTTTATTACGGTAACGGTTAATTGCCAAAATTATTCAAAGATTTAACTTAATATAATCTGCATGTTCCTCTGATTTAAAAACAACAACAACAAAATAAAATGTGTCAACAGAACCAATGAACTAAACTGTGCAGGAAAAAAAAAGGAGCATTTCACGTAAATTTATCTTTAAGAGTCAACTCTTCACAAATGAACAGCTTTACAGTATGGATCTTTGTGCCCACAACGTAGGAACAGAGATCTCATCATATATATATTTTAAAGATAATTTTTATATGCATAGTTACACGTACAGTTGCTCTTTATTCAGAATGAAAGGAAAAAATAGTGCTATAATTTGGCTGTGTGGACCAAAAGGCATTCTGAAAACAAAGGCGAGTGGGTATCCTGACTCTGATGTTGCGATGGTTTTACAAGACACCACTATGGAGGGAACCCCGGTGGAGGGTATATGAGATCTCTTTGTATCATTTCTCACAACTGCATGTGAGTCTATGATGACTTCAAGTTAAACAGTTTAATTTAAAAACAAACAAACAAACCTCCAAGGGCATTTAGTTTAGGCAAGAACTATCACTTTGAAAGCTGTACTTTCTGCTACTGAAGTTAAATGGCACTGCTGGCCTTTTCAGCCCTTATTAAGCCAGTTGATTTCAAAATTCTCTCTGAAACTGTGCCACACCACATATTCCTTGGGAGCAGGTTTAATTTCCTTTTTATGTGCTTGCAATCCCTTTTTAAAGGTGAAAACATCTGTGTCCCACATACAAAGCAAAATTAGGCTTCGTACAGAGTCATTCTGTGCTCTGAAACCCTATCTGACAAACGCGATGCTTTTCATCTCCCAATATGAGCGACCACTAAGGTAATTCTAAGACCCAGTTAATTTTTTCCAGAAAATAGACAGTTTCTAACACACAAGTTGTTTACTAAAGCAAACAGAGACTGTAACTTTGTATTTTTATCTCGATTTTCTTTAAGAATTTGTTAACAAGCATGTAAGCGTATCATCAATAATATTCCAGAAGGTCACAAGTGTCAGCGACGACTGGATGAAATGTGAAAAACTATACTCTTTAAAGATCTAGATGAAATGGATTGTGAATAATCATTGCTTTTCCCTTCAGACATTAACATCTGTTGAATCTGAAGACATTATGCAGTCTATATCATGAAATCTTTTAATTACAAGTAAATGAAAAATTATTATTAATATTTACAATTTAACACTGACTCAAAGAACTGTGGTGAACACCAAGTTCCTCTCTGTGTTAAGTCATTCAGCATCTATGTCATGTTTTACAAAAAGAAAAGATTTCTATATGGTAACACAGAGCCTCACTTACGCCCCCCAAAGTCAACGCAGACCAAAATTTCATGAATTAACATTTTATTAGAGTTAATGAAAAATCTGAATTACAGACAAATTTCTTTAAAAAAGGATGTTTCCCTTCCTTGATTTCAACTATGATAAAAGTTTCATAAATTTAAACTTTATTTAATTAGCCATTCCCATCACCCATATTGGAATCAGGGTGAAACTGACATTCACATAGAAAACTCTTTCATTCTATAGAACACCATTTTAAATAATATTTGGTGTTGCTAGTGACAGTAGGCATTTAAAATACTTGATACCAACTGTCTAAGTGTCTTCAAATATATTAATATTTTGTCAAGTTCTCTGTATTACACATTGAGTAAAATTACAGACCATTTTTGTTAATTCAATGAATCACACCAATAGCTATGATAAGGACAAACAAACAAAGATATAGTATCCATACTCAAAGATGACTCCTAATTAAAGAAGCTCTTCAAGCATTTAACTATTCTGATTTAATTTGAAAAGTAATATTGGATTTCTTCAGAAATATTCCATAAATTGAAGCTTTCACAAATCTAGTTAGTATAAATTAGTACAATTTAACTGTAGCTGCAATAATATAGATTAATGGATAACCAGAGGTTCCCTCAAAACTGCCTTTAATGTATGTCACCGAAGTAATTTATTAACAATTTACTTATTTAGTCCTAAATAGGCATTTTTAAAATACTTCCAGTTATTTTAAAAAATATATTCAACAAACTACAGTTATGACATCTTTGATTCTTTATTTTCATGGAAAGTACAAAAGTAACCGGTAGCCCAATCCAACTAGATGGATACAAAGTCTAGTTACTAAATATAAAGTTTTATTCTATCATTGCTAATCAAGAACCTAGTGAATAAATGGCTTATTTTTAATAAGTTGCTGGGAAATTCTAGGAGAGTTTTTCAAATTCACATTCACACAAGCTTCACCTGGTTCCTCTGGAAAGAATGTTACAAGCACTACACATGCCCTCAACAGAGGGGGAAGCTACAGGAGTTACCACACTACACATTTTTAACTTAAAAAGTACACAATATTGTAAAGTTATTATCCTCCAATTAAAAATAAATAAATTGAAAAAAAGAAAACTGGCTTTTCCCATGGTTGGCACTGCAGTCCAATCAACTAACCTGCCAGAGGCTGAGAGGAAATTACATAAAAGGAAAAAGAAAACAAGAGAAATTATTAGTCTTTGTGCTTGTCCTTTGTATTGTATTTGCTTCATTGCTATTTCTTTTTTTTTTTTCCACTTTGCCTGCTTATCTTCACAACACAAAAAAATTTTGTTACATTTTTTAAATTATCAAAATCAAGGATAAGATGGAATTTCTTGACTTCTCTTTATCTAAAACAAGGGATATGCTAGGTTAACTCCACAGTCCTCTCTCCTTCTATTTCTTGCTGCTGCTAAGTCGCTTCAGTCGTGTCTGACTCTGTGCAACCCCATAGATGGCAGCCCACCAGGCTCCCCCGTCCCTGGGATTCTCCAGGCAAGAACACTGGAGCGGGTTGCCATTTCCTTCTCCATTTCTTAGTCTCTGTTTAATATAAGATGGCTAAAAGTACAAATAAAACTATATTTGAGGATTATTTTTAATATATCTTTTCTTCCCATACTAATTTATTCATTGTAATCATATTTACAAAATTATTTAGACATTCTTTTTTAGTTTTCTGATTGAGAATATTATGAAGATATATAGAAATAATATTATGAAGAATTAAGTAAATTTATATTTATTTCCAGCTTAAAAAAAAAGTTCAACAAAATCTCCAGTTGACTGAATTGTACTTTTTTCTTTAGGAACAAATCTAAAATGAACTAAGCTCAAAATAAGAACAATTAAAAAGTTCTAATGACACAATTCTTTCAACATTAGGTTATTAAATGTCTATAGTAACAGTGCATAATTTTTACCTATTATCTAAAGATTTCTTATGCTATGATTTAGCATCAACACAAGCAGAGAATAAGTAAAACTAACCAGGATTATTCTTTGATATAGTTTCTTAAGGAAACAAACAATTTTTTTCTTCTCAAATGACTTAATAGGTTAGAGGTTAAACTAAGTGAAAATGCAACACTTTATCAAAAAACTACCCTACAATAGGCCAAAATAATTGTAAGATGGAAAATAATACATAAAATTTAATTTTTAAGATCAGGAGAACATCATGGATGGAAAATTAAAAAAACAAAAAAACTATTATGCTCATACACCATGATGACCATTCATTAAATTGCTTATAAACCGAAAGTAAGAGAAAGCAGAGAATCAAGTTAAGGTATAAAGGATCATACCTCCATGTTGTTTAAAACTGATACATCAGTTGTTCAACTTCAGATAAAACTTTCTCAGGTGAATAGTTTGACCATCTACATTCATCCTCCCTCGGAATTTAAAATAACAAAAGCACAGAACCTGGTTTCATGTAAGTATCTTAGGCACAAGTGATCGCACAGCTGTGGAAATCTACGTCTCAAATATCAAAAATTCCTGATATAATAAAATGGTGTAAACTTAAACCACCCATTTCTAATCCAATTACTTTATCTCCTCGTCTCATCTGCAATGATTTCATGATGTTTGAATAAAGAATGATGTGGCATTTTGTTCGTGATTAAATTCTAACGCAGGATGGAGGAATATTATGGAAAAGGAAACCCAGACAAAAGCAGGCTTAAGCATTTTTAAATATATACAATGGATGAAAATGTACAGATCCTTAAGGAAACGTCTAGTTAGAAGGAAGTCGTAAACGACTCCTTGGTTCTTCATTTTATCATTTAATCCCCCAATTTTTTTTTAGCTGGAAAAGCTCTGAATGAAAGGGACTCTGTCAACAAGCTACTGGCTTTGGTTTCAGAATCTCCTTTGCATCACTCTCCCCGCTGAGGACCATCAGCACTGCTGCTCACAAGGCAGCATTCTTCACTGCACTGAGTCCGTCCGAGCACTCTGCACTTACTGCTGTCACATGCTGACCGTGTCGCATGATAATTTTCAGGGAAAAACCGGTCTCATAATTTTTAAAGTATCACTGCTTTCTGAATTGCCGCCATTCGAGTATTTGAAATGGAATGCCATCTGTGCCCTTGGCTCCATCCAGCATTTGATGGTACAATGTGATCACCTGGTCACATTCAGCGACCTTAACTCCCTGGGAAAAGCTGGGCCCAGAAGAGAGCCCCTTCCCAGGGGTGAAGACTTAAGTTTCCCTGAGGAAAATGAGCTGTGAATTGGAGCTTCCCTCTCCTGCTCCCTTGATTTTTGGCTAAGGGGTCCTGCCAGACAAGGAGGCAGTTTTAATGTCTCCCTAGGTTCTCAAGGGGGCTTCCCAGGTGGCTCAGCGGTAAAGAACCCGGCTGCCAATGCGGGAGACGCGGGTTCGATTCCTGTGTCGGGAAGATCCCCTGGAGAAGGAAATGGCAACTCACTCCAGGATTCTTGCCTGGAGAATCCCATGGACAAAGGAGCCTGGTGGGCTACAGTCCATTGGGTCACAAAGAGTCAGGCTCGACTGAACGACTAAACCACAACAAAGGGGCCCAAGAAAGGAGAAAAGTCAGAGGCAGAGAAGTTCCTCTGGGTGTAAGAAATCAGCCGGGGAACAGAGAGGAAACAAGCTAAGACAGGGCTTTCTGTGTCTCCTCAAATTGTTTCCTGGGCTCTGTAACAGGACGACCATACCTGGCACTCCAAGCTGCTGCAGGGGTTAATTAAGGAAGCATGTAGTTATAGCATCTTTGCCTGGCATATGCTATATGCTTATTTATCCTCACCCTAAACTCGGCATTCAACAGTTTTTTAGTTTGAATCAACCTATTCTCACGGAATGTTTGAAATTTTCCAGCTTCAAAGATTTATTAATAAATTACCTTTAAATGGCATTTCACAGCTTACATAATATTTTCACGTACATTATTTCGCTTGGAAGTGTTTTTGCATACACACGTCTTTATAAACCTTAGGCAAAATGAAGACGGGTAGGTCTGTGCCATTTTTTGTCTCTGTGTCATATCCTGCTTGGTTGCTTCTAGATTTTCTCTTGAGCTAAGATTTAACTGCATAAAACGCAGGTCCTTTTTGCTATAAAGACTTGTTGATGCCAAGTTTTGAACCACAACATGTCAGTGATACATCGTGGGGGCAATTCAAAATATCTAACCACCAATATAGCATGGGCCTGGGGCCAATCCAAAGGGATGCTGCCCTCCCACCCCCACTCTCAGGTTTCAGGTCCAGGAAGTCCTGGGTTGGTGGGGATGGGGTGGGGAGAGACTGCCTTATTTACCAACCCATAGGTTAACAGGCAGTGTCTGCCAATTAGTGGCCTTGCATACAAGGTTTTTACCCCTATGTTTAAAGTGGACCGTTTGGCTCTATGGGAACCAGTGGGTTCTGAGAACTCCTTCTTCTAATCTCACACACGGTCTCCGATGCCTTGATGTCCCTTCTTGTACATTATACAGTTTTTTCTATTGGCTGCACCAAGAGGCATGCGGGATCAGAGTTCCCTGACCAGGGATTGAACCTGTGCCCCCTGCACTGGGAGCTCAGAGTCTTAACCACTGGACCACCAAGGAAGTCTGTGCACATGTCTGATGCCCTCAAAATGGCCTTGTGATATAAACTCTAACTTTTGTACATCAGCTGACAAATAAAATATCTGAGCTGTTACCAAGTGTGGTTTTCTATCTTCTCGCATTTGACTTTGGTGTACTGCTGTTTTTGTTTCAACAGTAGTATTAGGTTTTTTTTACTACTAAAGGTATTTAAATATTTTATTGAGTCTTCTCGCATATTTACCAAGTGAGTGAGTGAGTGTGTGTGTTAGGAAAGCGTAGCTACTTTACTCACGATCAGAGAAACTCTTTTTTTTTTCGGCCGCAGTGTGTGGCATGCAGATCTTAGTTCCCCAAGCCCAGAGTCCGCCAGCCCACCCAGGGAAATCCCCAGAGAAACTTTAAAGGAAAATCTGTGCCTAAAACTTGCACCCTTTGGCTTCTATTTATTGGATTAAGCTGAGAGACGGTGTATTTAACTGTGAGGAAGATGTTGAAAATTTTAAGAGGGAGACGGCTGAGACAGTGAGGACCACAGGGACGACGGCCAAGAAAACAAGTGCGATGAGGACGATGACCAAGGAGGAAGTTCTAAAATCAACAGACCTCACTGAATTCTTAGAGGAAAATTCTACAGCGTAGACGTTAAAGGCCTCAGTTTCTATGTGAGAAAACTGGGGTTTCGTGGGTAGTGACATATAAACACTCTTATTAAGTGGAGCTGGCATTTGATTCTAGGCCTGTTCTGCTCCCAAACTTGTGACCTTCACCAGTATATGATTACATGGGCTTTTGTCTATTAAAAACAAGGTGCTCATTACAGAGGTAGTGATTGGGCCTCAAATCTTCCAATCTCTGATGAGCATTACTGAGATTTCATCTTAAAAGAGGCAAGATTACTCAATAACAAGAATATAATAGTGCCTTGACTTGTAATAACATTTTACAATGATCAGAGCGATGTTTTCCCAGAAAAGTAAAAGTGAAAGTGTTAGTTGCTCAGTCGTGTCCGACTCTCTGTGACTCCACGGACTGCAGCCCACCACTCTCCTCTGTTCATGGGATTCTCCAGGCAAGAATACTTGGGTTGCCATTTCCTTCTCCAGGGGCTCTTCCCAACCCAGGGATTGAACCCAAGTCGCCTAGCATTGGCAGGTGGGCTCTTTACCACTGAGCTACCTGGGGGGCCTGTTTTCCAAGGAGGGAGGAATTACTCTGAGGGAGGTGCAACACTTTCATTCACAGGATACTTATTTCTTCAGTGCAATTTAACTGGGGAGTAAAACCTCTCCACTTTTGTCCAGAGGATTTTACTTCCTTGACTTCTGTTGGAATGCCTGAGTGGCAGGGGCTGACCTCAGCATGTCCACTCCATTCCCCCGGGAGAAGAGGAGATGAGAGAAGATGCCAGGCTCACAGGTGTGCACACCTGGGACTAAGGAGTATCACAAGCTAACTTATGTGGCCTTCTCAATATGCGACTACAGGGTTTCCTATACAAGTCGATCCTCAGGCTGAAAAAGGAGGAGGAGGCTTACAATCTTTATTTTTTAATAAATAAAAACAAAGCCACTGATCCTATTTGGCTCTATTTCACCCAGTCATCCTGACCTCTTGCTAAAACAGTTCTACAAAAGTGGACTTTCCTGCAGACGTGCTTTTCATGTAAGGAAGTTTGTTTCTGTTGAGCACCAATAGCCTGCATCTTCACCTCTTTTGCTGAAGGGGCACGTGGCTTACAGCACAATGAAGAAAATGATTGAGGCGATTACGAGTGGTTTTCTCGAAGGGGCTTGAAGAAACAGGATAAAGGCAAACAAAAATATAGGAGGCTGAAAGAAGCTGGTTTACCCAGATAGGCCTAAAATAAAAATAGCTCTCCTACATAACCACAAAGAGTAAGATCCTGGCCAAGATTATAAAGGATGCAAATACCACAGGAAGTTTTAAGCTGATTCAGACAGTATGTGTATAACTAGAAATCAAACAACAGGATTCAGGTAGGAGAAACTGGGAACTTGAATAAATAGTTCTTCATGGCAAGGGGTTCATCGGCTGAGGAAAGGTTACATTATTTATACAGTGATGCAGAAAAACAAAGTACTATTTCATCAAAGGGAAGAAATTTCATTTGTGCAAACTAAAACTGAAGCCTGATGTGCCTGGCTGTATCTTAAATCTACAGAAAAAGATTTATTTTTACTAATGCAAAACGGGTGCTTAAAAGAAAATAAATGTAGAAATACAGATTTTAGAAATGCACCTTGAGATACACTCTTCTTAAAGCTGAACACTTTTGTTTGGGTTCTGTACTCCTGCCATAACTCAGTCCAGCTGTACAATCATAAATCCATCCGTAATGTACTTAACTGACCCCTCTCAAAGCACCCTGCCCGCCTCCTCCAAGAACCTTTTTATTTAATTATCTAAATATTTGAGGTGAAAGCATTTTTACAAGAATTCACGCATGCAAAAAAAAAAAAAAAAAAATTAGAGAATCCCCAAATAGGCACACCCTATTTGGATAATTCATAATTTGTATCATAAGTCACTCAATTTTGATGGTTTATTCTCACCAAAAGAATATTTGTGAAATTATTTCTGTTCAGAAATATATATAATAAGCATGAATTATAATCAAGTCACAGCTGAAACAAAGATATCTGACACTTAGTGTTTTTTATTAATGACTGCAGGAAAAGCTTTTTGTCAAATGAGCATGTTCAGAGTTCACATTTTATCTTGTAAGTATATGACAAACTAAAGGAAAAAAAGATTACAGCTGAAAATGCAAATGCTCAAAACTATAGCATTAAAATGTAGACGAAACAACATTAATCTATAACCCTTTTGTGTTTTAAAATCTACTCATAAGCATATGGTAATTTTTCATATCTTTTTTTAGTTAAAAATTCAGTTAAATGAAATTGCTTATTAAACTATGAGAGGTATCAAAAAGAGTAAAATTAAACAGAAAATGTTTACACTGTAAAAAAAAACAGATAAATCAGATTTATATACAGCATCTGCAACAAATTTGAGGTACTGGCTAGGGCTTTAAGGTTCCATGCTGTAATTTAAAAACCACACACTCATACAAAGATTCGGATTACTATTAAAAATGCAACTTTTGAACAAATTAAAAATACTTCTGAAGGTGGTGCTAACTTTGATGTGGCCCTGTTACCAGACTGCTTTGGTGCCTGAAGGCAAAAGAGTAACTTCTCAGTAGCATCTAATTAATAGAACAATACCTAAGTGTGCAAGACAAAATTAAAAAAAAATTACTTTTTATTTTTAAGTACAGGATATTAATAATTTAAACATAGGGCAAAATGCATAAATTCTCAGTGAAGCACACTCACATACATAACCTTTTAATTTAATAGAACTCACTAGCTCAAATAACTAGTTCTTAGTCTTGACCTATCTGAATATAAGAAGTAGAATGTATTTACTGCGTTTGAACTTTTCTTCAATAATCTTAAAACTTTCTCTAGGGAGAGAGTATTTAAAGTGAGTCTGGCTTATTTTCATTTATAAATGTTAAGGCTTTACATTAGAATATATCTTATCTCTCCCTCTTCACCATCAGTATGTAAAAACATCAGAAAACTGAGGGAAGAATAATAAATAGCTGAAATATGCTTATTATGGCAGAGTTGTGGCCGATCCCATTCGAATGTCTCAATGGTATAACTTTACTACCAGGAAAGCAGGTACAGGAAGAACAGTCTTCAGAAAATAAGTTACTCAAAACATTAGACTCACAAAAACATATACCTACAGTAGAGAAGTTGATTTAGTAGCAGAAAGCAAATAGCTCAAATTCGTACATTGCTCCATAATCTACTTTAAAATGAACCCTCTTTAAAAGAGCTGAAGTTAATTCAAAACTTATACCATAGTCTTGGTCAAATTAAACTATTTTCTTTCAAGATTATATTTCAAAGATTTAAATACAAAGCCTGGGACTTTCAGTCCTTTGTACCAGACATAGGATTCTATCATTTAAGGAAAGATGAATTACAGTTATTAACAATCTAGTTCTTCTAAAGTTAAAAACAAGTCAGAAACCAAACCAATATGATTTAACATATTTCAGTAATGCCCATACTGAATAATAGTTAGATATTTCCTTGCAATTTTAAACATTAACTAATCAAACATCACAGGGAGCAAAAAATATATAGATTTTAATACTGCAAGAGCTTGAGAGAATTAAACACTAAGTTACCAAAGGAATATTATCAAGTTCACCCCATTGAATTATATCCTACTGCATGTCCCATCCAACAACCCTCAGTCCTCTACAAACACTCTCATAATAGTGAGCTCAATAAAGATGATTTTCATTAAAAAAAAAAAAAAACAGAACTGTAACCACTGTCACCATTAAACACACTTGGTTCAGTTAAATGGCTTAAAAAATGTATACCAATAAAAGTATAGAATGCACTATTAGCATTTAAACACATCTGTATAAAGTCTGAAAGTTGCAAAGCGAAAAAGATTTACTTTCAGTTAATTAGTTGTGGTAACAGGATGTTTATTAAAGCTGGATTTATATTTTTAAAAATATACACTACACATCTTCAAAACGGGAAAGAGGATTATAGAAATCAAAAACTTCTAAAAGTGTGTTTGAATGCCGTAATTCAAGAGTTTATACACTGAACCTTTTATTCAATGGGCCCACTAAAGGAATTTAAATTAGTGAGACCCAAATGGCTTAAGTTTAAATGGATATTGATGGAGAAGTAAACATTTGGCTACATTTTAAAAGAAAGATAAAATGGTAAAGTGCCTTCAAGCTAAACATATTTAAAATAATAAATAGAAAGTAATGAAAGATGCATCCTTATTGGGAATGAGGGGCGGGAAAAAAAAAAAAACCCGGCGATGAATCAACACAAGTACCCCCTTATTAACCGCGGTGTTTTGTTGGAAGCATTTTTCTAATTGACACTGAATTAGCATTTACTATCCCAGAGAGGGCTCTCCGTGGCAAACACTTTAATGGAGGTTGTCTGATGGCTTTGGCTCGTATTAGAGGTGTAACAAAATAGATTCAGCGCCCAGCGTTGGCCGTGGCGGTAGGGGTGGCCCCGGGAACGGCCCCCTCCTCACCCGCAGGACTGTGAGTGGAGGCCTGCCCTTGACTCATACATACATCGGGTCTCCTAAAACAATGTGTTAATTATGCATTCGCTGTGAGTTCAGACACTGTGCTTAATATGATTAGTGCTGCTGTCTACCCGACTTAAGGGCTGACGTGTATTTTCAAGGCTGAGAGTGAACTGGATGCCTTCGACTACCCAGAACATTCGCTGTGAAGTCTTCTCAGGGGCTGGACAAAGGATGTGGAGACACACAGGCCTCCGCTGCCGAAGCCTGGCTCAGCTCTTCCAAGTCTAGGCATTTCCCTTTGTAATCCCTGCACCAGTTTGTTTTCCTCCCCAAAGAGCTGCGTTTCATCGTCTGGCTCTGGATGCTGGCCTCTGAACATGTTTTAAATTTTACAATGTGGTTTTTGGTATGGAAGTAAAACTTTATTTTTCAATAGCCCAAATGTTTTTCTTTCAATGAACCTCCTTGGTCCAAGGCTAATTTGGCAAAGAATGGCTTGAACGCTGTGAGAATCACCAATAAGCACCTAAAACCTCACTCTTGATGGTTTCAGGAACCTTATTACATTTTTATTAATAAGATGACAATGTGGTATCAGAAGCGCACGCTGTCACCTTCTATCAGCCGCAGGAGCAGAGCCTGCTATTTTCAGTGTGTGTTGAAAACTATGGCCCCCGTGAAACGTTTCAACTGGAGGTGACAGGATAAAAACATTCCTGGAGCTATTTTACCAAGGTGCATTCATCAGTGACAACCTGTGTAAATACATTTAAAGATGAAGTTCACGTTTCATTGTTCACATTTCAGGGGGGGAAGAAACCCAACCAGCGTCTCATAAATCAATTTGTCACCTGCTTTTACTAGCCATTTTCTATTGGGTTTCAAACCAAAGTGAAAACTGATAACGCAGTAGGAGAAAGAATGAGACTGAAATAATTCTACATGGAAAGGAACATTTCTAAAGCTGGGGAACACTTGTTTCACGTATAACTTATACACTGGTTCTGATTCAACATTAAACAACAACAAAAAAAACCCCTGGTGTTTGCCACATTTGCAGACTGAAAACATCCAACCCTCACATGGCTGCTAAGAGTGAGAATGGAGATTCCACTCTTGACAGTGCAGGGAGGGGCGGGCAGAGGAGCCAAGGGGCACCTGGAGCATGCAGGGTGCCGGGCACTGGACCCCTGACAGGCAAGACCCTGATGGACACATCCCCTCTGTACGTAATTCCCACAAGTAATCATCTAACAACGGGTGCCATGAGATGAATCACCACCCTAAGTATCAAGAGGCCCATTAACAAATTACACATGTGACATGGACCACAGGGACCAACAGCTACCAACAAAGACCGGTGGGCCAGGCGGCAACACCTCCAAGCTAATCAACTCTAGATCAATTAATGGCAAGCCTCCATTCATGGAAATCAGGGGGGAAAACTACTGGTGGATTCTTAGAAGAAGGTGCACGTCACTGAAACTATCCCCCACTGCTCCATCCTTGATACTGATGTGTAATAAACATTAAATGCCAGTCTCCCTAAAGGGGCTGCCCCCAATTCACAAAGTCTACACCAAGTTCAAGAGATGAAGCAGCTCTTTCTACAGCTAGGATGGAGCTGTCTGAGTCTAACAGAGTAGTCACTCTGCAGTATTTGACGCAACAACTGACCTATTTATAGCAGAAAACCAGAGTCAGGTACCTGATTTATTCTTTAGAGACCCACCGTGGCAGCAGCATGAGAGAGAGAGACGTGAAACCAGCCCCATGCAATCAACTGTAACCGCTGTAAACACTAGACCTGCTTTTCAGTAACGAAGGGCAAGTCGGGTTTCACAGCTGGCTACCACTGATGTGGGCACTGAGAAAAGAGAAGAGGGAAAAGCACTTGACAGTGAAGGGCCAATGGTCCACGTCTGCACATCATATGATTTGACTTAAAAACAGACCGATGGGAGATCCTTAAAGGGCTCTGCACGTACACTGCAGGCACCTGCTGTTCGCAGGCTGGCGCCCCTCCTTGGCCCCATGAGCATGAGAACTCTGCTCTCTGCATAGAACACCCTGCTCCCACCGTCTCACGTTGCCTAACATGGAGGAGAGCGGATTTCTTCCTCAACTTCACAGTTTCTTTGGGATACACGATTTGCATTAGCATGTCATACCAAATAGACCACAGAAATAACATTCACATTCCCTATTGAATGCCTTTCCTTATAAACTGACTTCCTAGCTTTATGATTGGTATAAAACTTTTCTTTTTAATCAGACAAATTAGTTTCGTATGTCTCCATCCTTTTCCGGGCTACTTTATCCGCTCCGGGAAAAAAAGCCCTGAGTTCTGAGAAAAGCTTTCATTTTCACAGCTTGTGCATCAATAATATGACCTACATGAGTCCATTTCTAGACTCCAACAGTCTTAAGAAAATTACTACGTTGAGGCTGCTGAGAAGAGAGTTACGATTGGGGAAATTCAGATTCATGATGAAGGATTTTGAGTCTGCAACTTAAGAGAAAGGCTCTGAAACCGTCTCCTCCCCAGACCAAACGTTCACTGCACGCACTGTGAACAGGGGGACAGGTGCTGTGACGGGAGAAACGAAGGCCAAGTTTGGGCTCTGGTGCCCCCGGCACAATGAGTTCAATTCTGAGTCTCAAATCCCGAGCTGTGCTCCTGCTCAGCCCCTTTCCCTGCATCTCAGAGAGCTGGGGAGGTGGGGGGAGACCAAAGATGGGCTCAGGAGACAGCTCTGTGCACTGAGAGGGGCCCCCGAAAAGCCAGGCAGTGCTCGCCCACAGCCCTCTCTCCATCCACATCCTCTCCAGAAGCTGGACGGGCTTGGCTTCTGCGCTTAAGACTTTCTTGCAGCAGGAAGGCCCCATGTAGGGGCAGCTCCCCCAAAGGCAAGCGCCAGAAACATTAGCTAAACTTCTTAGGGTTCAGGGAGGATTTAGCTGGTTTCTGGCAGATGCATACTTTATTCAACATGGTTTATTGAATGAATGGTATGCTGGTCAGTGGACCATCCAGCACTTGGCTTTCGTGATGACCGAGAGGCTGAGTCTCAGCCACCCCAGTCACTTGGCAGGACTTCCCTCAGTTGGCCAAGGGCATCTTTCTTCCTCAGAGCATCCCAACAGTCACTGCCACCAACCAAGATTGCAGTTAGCCCTGAGCCTAGAAGACCTCCGACTACAGGGAGAGAGTGGAAAGCGACAGATGGGGCAAGGCTTCCGCTCCTCATGTAGAAACCCCAGAGGAGCAGGGCAGATCCAGAGACCACTCACTGCTGATGAAGGGGTGGCAAGACTCTGGGAGCAGGTATCCCCAGTGTTGAGGTTTGGTCAAAGCAAGGCTGGAAATCTGGTGGGTGAGTCAGGGTCAAGAGAGGGCTCTGAACTCATGCAAACTTCCAGTTCTGTCATTTGGCCAAGCGACCTGGGGCAAATCACTTAACTTCTCCAAGCATCTGCTCTCTTTTTAAATTTTCTACTTTAAGTTGGGATTGAACCCGAGTCCTCTGCACTGAAGGACAGATTCTTAACTACCAGACCACCAGGGAAGTTCCTGTGTATCCATTTTCTCATCTGTCTAGTGGTGAAAACAAGACTTGGCTTACAGGGTTGCTATGAAGATAAAATCAGATGAAGAACATAAAGTGCTTGGCGACCTAAAGTGATGCTATTATTAGCATCATTATGATCATGGTTATTTGTGGAGCAACAAGCTGAAGTCGGAGGAAGCAGTGAGTCACCTGGAGGCCTGGCAGGCCACAAGCAGAACAAAAATATATATATAAATTATATATCTGAATATATATTTATTTAAAGCATAACCTACTTGACAAGGAAGAAGGAGTCACAAGAATTTAGGGGTGGAGGTACCCCTGGGCAGGCACAGGGGCAGAATCAGGGTGACCCCTGGCCTGAGGCATACGGCATTCATACTGCTCCAGGGGGGACAGGAACCAACTCTCAAAATCAATCTAGTAACAGATTAGATAGGGGCTTCCCAGGTGGCTCAGTGGTAAAGTGTCCTCCTGCAATGCAGGAGACACAGGTTCAATCCATGAAGTCAAGAAGATCTCCTGGAGAAGGAAATGGCAGCCCTCTCCAGAATTCATGCCTGTGAAATCCCATGGACAGAGGAGTTTGGCGGCTACGGTCCATAGGGTCGCAACGAGCTGGACAGGACTGAGCGACTAAACAACATCAAAAGCATATTAGATGGAAGATGAAAGCAGATTACTGGGAACACACCCGAACAGACAGAATCGTGTGGAATGAGAAAAGGGGCAGCATCCAGCAGTTAAATGTTAGCCCCATATTTACAGCTCTGATAACGGCGAGGTTCTCAGTGGGAGGTGAGCTTTCATAATAGTTCATGGACACCCACAGGCACAGCTCCCCTCAGAGAACCAGGCCTCCTACCATCTCCCTCACTGCTCCCTTGTCAAATTGGACACATGCCAATAAAAATCATCCAAAATGAAGGATGCCAGTCGACCAGGTTCATTTCCCACTGATGTGGCCAACTCTCATCAGATCAGCAACTAACAAGTTTGTGGTCCCCCAACCACCACACTAGAGCATCAAATGGGAGTAAGAATGTGTAAGAAATGATCTTCAGGCAACCAAATGTGCCTAAAATTAGCACAGCCTAATTTTAACATTTTTGAAATTTCCATGAAAGCAGAAGTTAGGGAATTAACTACTTAAAGAGATTTAAAGAGAAAGTTTGGTGTCTCTTAGAAAAAAAAAATTTTTTTTCCCCCAATTTTATGGAAAAGCATTGTTGATCATTTCCTCACCATAAAAAAGTCCAGGAAAAATGCTTCCTCTCATCATAGTCTTATTTATAACTGTATTAAACATCTCTTGAGTTTCACTATTTTTAAAACATTAAGCAAAGAAACTATGATAAAACTATGACAAACTATGAAAAGTGGGTGAGCAAGGACTTGGAGACATCACGGATGGCAGCCACCGACGGGCTCTGCGGGGTGACGGGGACTTCACACTGGAGGCTGCCAGAGCTCGTTGAAGGTTCTCAGCCCCGTGTGTTCCTGGAGGAAGGGGACTCTGGTCCCAGCACAGTGGCTGCCACCCAGGCTGGCAGATGCATTTGCATGCTGGTAGTCAAAGCTCCGCGTGAACTACTTCTCAGAATGAAGGCCTCTTTCCCCCGAAATCCACTTCCCTGTTCTTATTATCACCATCACCTCTGAGGTTCCTGTTTCCTAAGTCACTGGGGCTGAGGTGACAATACGCAATTGGCCACTCGCCTCAAGGCTCTTCCTAGGCAGTGACTCTGCTACTGAAGCAGACCCGACTGAAGACTCTGACACTTGATGGCCTGGCTCCAGTCTGTGACCAGCGACTTCCCCTCCGTCTCCTGCCGTCAGAGGCCCCCTCTCCTTATGGCCCAGTCACGTCCGTGCAACGCCTGGGCTCAGGTTACTTCTTCCAACTGGATCCATCCTCTCCTCTACCAGGCTAAACCTCTAGAAGCCTGACACCATCTTTCTTCTGAGACATCCTACGCAACTTTATTTCTCTTATTTATTTCCTACCTTCAACCCAAGTTACCTGTGTGTGTATCTACTTCTTGGGCTTCTAAGGTGGCGCTAGTGGTAAAGAATCCACCCGCCAGTGCAGGAGATGTGGGTCCGATCCCTGGGTCAGGAAAATCCCCTGGAGGAGGGCATAGCAACCCACTCCGATATTCTTGCCTGGAGAATCCCTGGACAGAGGAGCCTGGCAGGCTACAGTCCATGGGGTCACAAGGAATCAGACACGACTGAAGCAACTTAGCATGCACGCACAGGTGTATCTATGTCCCACTAGGCTGCAAGAACAGACATAATGTTCCATTTGCCCGTCTCCAATGCCAGCACATGATGCAGGCAGATGCCATTATTACCATCTGCATTTTACCAGCGACCGACATCAACATATACAAGACAAAATAGCTGAAAACAAGTCGAACACATGAACCAGTTGCTTCCATAAAGGTATGAACTACAAACTTACATAAAATATGGAAAGTGGGACCAGGAGATACCACCCGGGGGCAGATGAAGAGCCCCAAACAGCAGAGTTGGTGGGAAGGGGAGACAACCCACGGTGGCAAATCACTGTACCTGCAGTTTCAAGTGAAATCCTGCACAGCCCGCACCAGGGCAGATCTGGGCTGCAGAGACCTCTGTTAGCTGACTGGGGAATAAACGGGGGAAATATCGGTGGGGCCGCTGAAACCTGCCCACACGAACAGTGGAAACAGTACCGAGAGGTAGTAGAATGTACGTTCAAAAAAAATCCTACCAGTAATAACAAAAGTAATCTTTGGAAAGCATTTACTTTTTACTCTCAATACATAAAAGAAGTAAAAGAAGACACGACAACACACTTGTATGGGGGGAAAAAGCTTCTTGAGTACAGGTAGATGTAGACAGAAAAACAGGGGAAAAATGGGACTTGATTTTTTTATTCATTTGACTGCACTGGGTCTTAGCTGTGGCATGTGGGATTTAGTTCCCTAAGCTGGGACTGAACCTGGTCCTCCTGCATTGGGAGCATGGAGTCTTAGCCACTGGACCACCAGGGAAGTTCTGGGACTTGATTTTAAAGAAACTGAAAATCTAAGAGCTGACTGAGAAAACTTAGGAATGAACATTAAAAAAAGGGAAAAGGTCTAAAGTTTAGAAATTACATTTACTAAGAAAAGTGTGAGCAAACAGGAAAAAAAAAAAACCAACCCTGTGTATTCTTTTGATTCTTCTATGTGCTTTTCTCCCCTGTATCTTAAACTTTCTAGAGCTGGGATCCATCTGCACATTGGCTGGTCTAGCTAATGCTGTTTCATGTTATATCTGTACCTTCCTGCCCTTAGTTGCTAAGCTGTATCTGACTCTTTGTGATCTCATGCACTGCAGCCCACCAGGCTCCTCAGTCCATAGAATTCTCCAAACAAGAATACTGGAATGGGTTGCCATGCCCTCCTCCAGGGAATCTTCCAGAACCCAAGATCAAACCTGGGTTTCCTGCATTGTAGGCAGATTAGCAAATAGTCTTAGGAGCTGGGATACGCTTTGGGGTAAGAAGACTGAATAGTGCAAAGATGCCTTTTCCACAAATAAATTCACACATATAATGCAGTTCTAATGAAAACCCCATTTCTTAAAAATACTTCAAAACAATGATTCTCAATTTCATCTGAAATAATAAACCGATGAGAAGCACCCAAAGAAAGTCTTGAAAAAAGAATTGCTCTGCAAAAGAGTTGCCTCTGACCCCACGGATATCAAACTACATTACAAAGATAAGCTTCTTTAAAGGGTGTGGTTTTAGAAACAACAGAAGGAACAGATTAGTGAAACAGAAATAAATAAAAATAAAATAGAATGGTAGCTATTTTAAGACTGGCAGTTCAAAATGATCCCTGGAAGGACAAGCTAACAATTTAAAACCATATTAAGTTAAATCACCACCTCATAACCTATTTTTTTTTTTAAGGTAGAAGGCCTTTCTAGGTGGCCTTCCCAAGGGAGATACCATCACAAAATGACAGATTTGAATATTTGAAAATGTAAGGCTTCCCTATACTCCAAAATAACAAATAAATGTAAATAAAGGGCAATATTGGAAAAATATCTGTAACAAATTTTACACACACCAAAGGCCTTTACATGTCATTTGAAAAGAAAATGTCTTCATGCTGAACTAGACAAAAGACACGCCAGGACAACCTTGGCCGCTGACAAACAAGAAAGTACAATGACTGATAGATACTTGTACTTAACACACTTCAAACGTAAGACTGGTCTCCTTCTCTTAAGACCTAAGATGCTTCCCTGATAGCTCAGTTGGTAAAGAATCTGCCTGCAGTGCAGGAGACCCCGGTTTGATTCTTGGGTCAGGAAGAGCCGCTGGAGAAGAGACACGCTACCCACTCCAGTATTCTTGGGCTTCCCTTGTGGTTCAGTTGGTAAAGAATCCGCCTGCAATGAGGGAGACCTGGGTTCAATCCCTGGGTTGGGAAGATCCCCTGGAGAAAGGAAAGGCTGCCCATTCCAGTATTCTGGCCTGGAGAATTCCATGGACTGTATAGCCCATGGGGTCGCAAAGAGTCAGACACGACTGAGGGACTTTCACTTTCATTTTTTTCAAGATAAGTAAGATGAGAAAAGTGTGTTGGTTGATGTGAAGAAACTGAACTTGGGGGTAGGAGGTGGGATGCTCACCAGGGCCTGGGGGGGTCCCTGAGAGGCTTGGAGCAGAGGACGGCTGATCTCACTCGGGTTTTAGGTCACCCTGGGACGTCAGGGGCTTCCCAGGCGGCTCAGCAGTAAAGAATCTGACTGCAATGCAGGAACCACAGGAGCCATGGGTTCGATTCCTGGGTGGGGAAGACCCCCTGGAGTAGGAAATGGCCGCCCATTCCAGTATTCTTGCCTGGAGAATCCCATGGACAGAGGAGCCTGGTGGGCTACAGTCCATGGGGTCACAGAGTCAGAAAGGACTGAGCACCGGAATGCTGTGCTGACAACAGGCCGGACAAGCAGCAAACCCCAGTGAGAAGTTATGCATAACCCAGGCAAGTCATACCAACCATCCTCCAGCCACTCTGCAACCTCTACCGCTGTGTGTGTGTTTGTGCACGTACACAATCAGCATAATGTCCCGGTGGACTGAACATGGGGTCTGAGAGAAAACCGGGGACTGTGGATGACTCCCGTCTCTGGCCCGAGCAACCATCAGTTGGACTGACAGCAGCTGAGACAGGCAGTCAGAGCAGGTTTCTGGGGGAAAACCAGACGCTGGGTTTTAGACATTGCCTTTCTGTTGGCATCTCACAGAAATCCAAGCGGAACTGCTGAGTGGGCAGCAGGATATGTGGAGAGTCTGGGCTTCTTTATTTTTTATCTAATTTTTCCCTCCAGTAAAGTTGTTTTTTTCTCTCTTTCTCTTTTGGCTGCACTGGGTCTCTGTTGCAATGCACGGGTTTCTCTAGTTGTGGCGTGTGTGCTGAGCTGCCCCACAGCATGTGAGGACTTGGTCCCCCAGGCCAGGATAGAACCCGCGTGCGTATTAAAGGCTGAGAGTGAACTGGATGCCTTGAACTACCCAGAACATTTGCTGTGAAGTCTTCTGCATTGCAAGGCGGATTCTTCACCACTGGACAGCCAGGGAAGTCCCCACGAAGTTTCTATGAGGAAATGAATCAGTGGACTAGGTTTTCACTAAATAGCTACTTGCTGTAAGCACAGAGAACACAGAATTCACGACCTCCAAATCATCTTGTAATACCAACTGGTGAAGGATAATTTTTAAAAGTCTTCGAATGACAAAGATGAAAGGAATAAACACTCTTTAGTGCTGTGTGAGAAAACCTACTGTGGTATTAGAAATAACTTTTACATCATCATTAACTTAAGCTTGATTCTATCTGCCCCTGCAGTATTACTCAATTTTAATATAACTTGTTTTATCACAATCTTAATGCTAACCCTTTCAAAGATGACTAATAAGTTTCCGAGACAATCTGTACAAACAATAGGATTATCCTCTTCTCTACTTTGTAAAATGTGACTTTTTTAACTAACAGCTGCCATGAGGTTAAAATAACAAATGCCCAGGGCAACAATGTTGACTTAGGCCCCTTTGACCACTGAGCTACCTGATCATTTGCCAGCTCATTTTCCCATTCAACAGCCTGCCGTGAGTGCCGGGCGCCAGGGATTAAGATAAGTAAAAAACGCCCTTACAGCCAAAAAGGGGCTCAAAGGCTAGGGAACATTCAGATGTGTAAAACGTAACATGCAACCTAAAAAATGGTGTCACAGAAAGCAAAGAGGAATTATGAGATGACAGTAGAAGGCATAAAAACCCAGAAGAGGTTAAATGAGTCCTAACACAAAAGTCTATGGAAAACATGGACTCAACAAATACTGATTTAAATGATCTTACCGGTGGGAATTTGCTGTGACTCAGGGAACACAAACGGGGCTCTGTGACAATCTAGAGGGGCAGGATGGGGTGGGAGGTGGGAGGGAGGTTCAAGAGGGAGGGGTCATATGTGTACCTATGGCTGATTCACGTTGATGTATGGCAGAAACCAACACAAAATTGTAAAGCAATTATCTTCAATTAAAAATAAAATGACTGAAAAGAAAACAAACAAGAGATTGGAAAAAAGTGATCTCAGTGTAAAAGGTTAATTATATTGATAATATGGGAATATTTTTGTGCTACCACATACTAACCTCTAATGGCTGTACTTAAAAACCATTTAAGGTGTTTTCTATCAAGTCACTAAGAATTACATGTGTTTATGACTGCGATTCTTCCATCAAACTACTTAATTCTGACGTATTCCTCAAATACCTAGTGTGGACCTCTTCTGAATTCAATAAACAAGGAGCCCATTAGACTGAGGTATCTCTAATATCTCAGCAGCATGCATAGCCAAAACAGAACCTAAGCCTGTAAATGTCTCAAGGTGAAGGATTCAGTACGTAAGAACAGCCAACCACAAACAGCCAGCCAGGTTCCCAAATTAGGTGATCCCTGCAGCCACAGCCAATCAGACCATTTCCTGGTTTTACTGGCCTCTGTCTGTGCAAAGTCTTTCCTTGGTTCTGCTTAGTGGTTAGCACCCCTAACCACTTCTGGTTTGGTGTTGCCCAGCTTGCATGGATTTTTGCTCAAATAAACTCTTAAAATATTGAGGACACCTCACTTTACCTTTTAACATCTCTTTCACAGAGGATTACAATGTCATTGTCATTTGCTGGCAGCCTCAGACACTTTGTAGTAAAAAACATCAATGGTACACCCAGAAATAAGTCTTTGATCAATGAACTATTAATGAATGCTGAGTTCTTTACTCTTACACTCTCCTCTGCAGATATTTAGAAAGCAAATCCAGAATTCTACGTTCGATGACTGTTTAGATTTCAATTTGATTGAAGTGATAAAAGTAAGGAGGCAAACAGGCATGACAAAAAAAGTAAGAATCACATGTTTATATTGATATGATTTTCTCTTCTTGTGAAAGGAACAGTGTACTTTACTGGCTAATTCAAGTGATTTTGTTAAAAGTTCATGCAAATTGTTTAAAACTACACTTAGAAAAGAATAAAGATACTTAGAGTATCATACTTCATCTGCAGGTGGACATTTGTAGGGAAAAAAATGGGCTAATCATGGAAAGGCTGATTAAGACATGTGGATCACTATTTAAATACTTAAGCCAAGAAATGTACTAATATGGAACGGCACGAAATGTAAATTAACACAGGATCTGGTCTTTTAATTTGACAGCTGTTTGACAACTGCAAAATGGAAAACTGACCTCAGACAACTGCAAATAAATGAGAGACGATTAAGGTAAAGAATTTCACATGGAATGATACAATATCCATTGTAGTAACTTCTCACAGGGGGATAGATAAATGCAGGCTGGAATTTTTATTGTCTTTGAAGGTGCTGGTGCTCAACGGACTTAAATTTCATAGAATACTGTGTGGTACTCTCTTACAATTAATGGCACTTTCTGAAACATAATGCCACCACCACCACTGGTGGAGAAATAATTGTAAACACATTTGAAATTTCCAATTTGAAAAATTTCAAATTGTTTCTTGAAGCAATTTTCAGCTGACCTTCCTCCACTCTACCTTTTGGATGCTAAAGCAATACCACAAGCCCTTTTTTAAAACTGAAAATAATGAGCTCTTCTATGGTACAGTTTGAGAAGACACAGGTGTTCAAGAAAGCCAGGCACTTCATCTCCAAGCTAAGATTCAGTGGTGGCTCAGCGGTAAAGAATCTGCCTGCCAATGGGTTTGATCCCTGGGTCAAGAAGATCTCCTGGAGAAGGAAATGGCAACCCACTGCAGTACTCCTGCCTGGGAAATCCCATAGGCAGAGGAGCCTGGCAGGATACAGTCCATAGGGTCTCGAAAGAATCGGACATGACTTAGTGACTAGACAACAACAGCAAAAGATTCAGTGGCTTGATTCCATCTAATCTACCGAGATACTCTGTGCTTCGCTTTTCATGGCGTGATGAAAATAAGGGGAGAAAAGTACATGCCACCATTCAGCTGTGAAGAATTCTATTTTCAGAAGGCAGATTTTTTCTTCTTCTTAAACAAAGTGTTGATAAATGATAATATATAAATTGTTATGCCTATTTCAAAGGCCAGACTTGGGGGTAACCAAAGAGTTTCCTTGAATGTTCACGGAAAATTCAATCCACTGGCAGGTTTTGTCTGGTCTACATGGGATTAAAAAAAAAAAAATTGAGCCAACATTTCACATGGAAAGCTCAGGAAATTGCCCAGGAAAACCTAAGTGTCTACTGAAAAAAAGACGGAGGTTCTAGCTGCACAGGTCCTGCTCTGATTCAGGCCAAATGTAGCAGCTGCTCCCGGGCACTCGCCTTCCAGCTCATCAAGGCCACCACGCAGCCTGACGAGAAGTAAAATGTGGGAGAAGGAGAGAAAGCATCTGCCTCTGAAAATGGAAAAAATTGCTGAGGGTAACTGAGATGGGTTCCCTGCAATCACGGAACAGCTTTAAGAAGAAATCCCTCACCTCTGAGGCATGTCTATACTCACTTTCCAGCAAGACTGCTTCCTACAAACACTGTTAAGAGTCCCAGGAACTAGGCAGCCTATCGGGAAGGGGGTTGCCCAGCCAGATCTGTGCCCAGGGAAGTCCCTCCTCAGGCCCAGATGCCATCCACAAGAAGACACAGGTGAGTGCTGAGGTCAAGCACAGGCTTCCAGCATCACCCCCTGATCACCTTCCTCTGTGTGTCCTGAACACCTTAACTGCTCACCACAGTTGTGAGTTTACGTTTATCCGTGTCATTAAATTTTTTTTTTTTTTTTTAATTTAGCTGCTCTGGGTCTTAGCTGCAGCACATAGGGTCTTTGATCTTGTTGCAGTATGCAGGATCTTAGTTCCCTGAGCAGCGAGCGATGGAACCTGGGACCCTGCACTGGGAGCATGGAGTCTTAGCCACTGGACCACCAGGAAAGTCTCTGTGTCATTTTCTGACATCAGTTCTCTCGCCAAACAGTAAGCAACATTCATCACCAACTTATTCAATGCCGAGCTCCTACGATGTGTCGGCCAATTTTTAAGGATAAAACCAAGGCTCTGTTCTTGTGGTGCCGACATTACAAGTGGGTGAAACAGACAAGAAACCAAAGGACTCATCACAGGAGAGGAGAGGAGTGCAGAGGGTGGGCGTGCCCTTTCCAGAAGCGGAAGGTGGGATGAAGCCTGGACACCTGTGAGGAGGTGATGGGCGCGGGAACCTGTGGGACTCCTGGGCAGGAGACTTCCTGAGGGGTAGGGGATGGTGGCAAAAAGCTGCGTGGCTGGAGCGGGGTGAGCAAGGTTGCCAGGGGGAGGAGGGCAACCCTTAGAGGGCACCTGGGGTTTTACTGAGTTGATCCATCACCCATCTCTGACATAACTTCCTTCTGTTTGTCCAAGATCTTTATCTTTCCATCACAGGAAACACTCTGGATGTTCACGCCACTCCCAGCTCACAGCAGTCCCTCCACTGTTCTCAGGTCCAGGCTGCTCTCCCCTACCCCGACTCCTTCACTCTCGTCTGATGACAACCACCAGCTTCCGGTTTCAGCTCCATGTTCTCCTTCTGTCTCCTGCTGCCTCTACCCATCTCTACCCAAAATATGCAGCGTCCCCCCACCACCAAAAAAAACGCCCAAACTGAACGATCATTTATTTGCCAAGACCTGCTCCTTCTTCTGTGTTCCCCACCTCACTAGACGACACTCTATCCACCACTCCACATCTACCCAGTATTTGTTTTTTCCAGTGGTCATGTACAGATGTGAGAGTTGGACCATAAAGGCTGAGCGCTGAAAATTTGATGCTTTTGAACTGTGATGCTGGAGAAGACTCTTCAGAGTCCCTTGGACAGCAACAAGATCAAATCAGTCAATCCTAAAGGACATCAACCCTGAATATCCATTGGACGGAAAGGACTGATGCTGAAGCTGAAACTCCAATACTTTGGTCACCTGATGAGAAGAGTCGGCTCGCTGGAAAAGACCCTGATTTGGGGAAAAGATGAGGGCAAGAGGAAAAGGGGGAGACAGGGGATGAGATGGTTGGATGGCATCATCGACTCAACGGACATGAGTTTGAGCAAGCTCCAGGAGACAGTGAAGGACAGACAGTGCTGCAGTCCATAGGGCTGCAAAAAGTTGGACACAGCTGAGCGACTACATTTTTACTTTTTTCTTTTCGGCACTAGGACGTTGAATTAAGGATCAAGTCCTCTAAATTGATACCTCTCCTAATGGCGCCCTTTCAGGCTCTCATGATCTCTGCTTCCTGTCTGAACAGGTCTGTCCTCAAGCTTTGCTTCACAGAACAGCTAAATCAATTTTTTATAGAAAGAAAATCTGCCTACCTCCTTTCCTCATTCAATAAATTCCTATTAATAAGAATAGTAGAGTGGGTAACCATTCCCTTCTCCGGGGGGGTCTTCCCAACCCAGGGATCGAACCCAGGTCTCCTGCACTGTAGGTGGCTTCTTAACCATCTGAGCCACCAGGGAAGCCCAATACAAAGTAATAATAATTAACATCAATTGCCTACTTTCTAAGTACCAGGCCCTCTGTAAGAACCAAATATGTCATTTAACTTTCTCAGTAACCTCCTCTGTTGGGAAAGTTAGGTGCCCAGGTCACAGGTAGACACAGAGCTAGTACACCAGCCTGGTCAGCGAGCCTGGGCTCAGCCCTCAGGCTCCTGACCTCTCTGAGCACCTCTCTTGCGCAGATAAACAGACGGGGGTGATCAGACACATCCTTACAAATTGTGAAGAGCGCTGTGAAGGGACAGCGTGGGTGTGATGCAGGGCAGCAGTCAGGGGGCGGGGGGGGCATGCTGCCACTGCACTGCCGGGGCCTCTGCTCACCACAGTCCTCCCCTCTGCCTGGTGGTGTCTCCTTGTTAAAATATCTATTGCCCATCTTTTGCTTTTCCATGTAGACTCAGAGAGACTCAACCTTCCTGTCAGCCCAGCACACGACACAGGTGCCCAGGGAGTGTCTGCTGTGTGGCTAGCACCTGAGCTGTGATCCCTGCGGTGGAAGGAGTTGGGGGCTGGAAAGGGACCAGACCACACAGCCTCCATGGGTCAAAGCTAGCATTTTCTTCTCTACCCTCTCAAGAGCTTCAGACCCAACACGGGTGTGACGGCTTTACGACCACCCACCAGCGGTTGCCCAGCACCTACAGGGGAGTCTGGGTGCTTGACCCCTCAAAGCCGCTGTGGACCCTCACAGCACCCTCCCCACCCCATGCCTCAGGCTTCTGCTGTGCTGTGAGGGGCACGCACCCTCTGGGTGATGTTTCACGCCTCTGGGTCTCTACTCATGACCTTCTCGCTGCCGGGAAAGATCCCCCCTCATAGCATCTACCTGGTAAGTGCCCACCTCACCTTCAGAGGCTCTGGCCCCTTCTCCAGGAGGCTCTCCTGACCTCCAGAGGCTGAAATGACCCCTCTTGACCCCTCCCTTGCACACCTACAGCATGGCCCGAATTCTGCCCCTGTGTAGAGCTGGTGTGCTGTATTGCTTTACTGCACTTATTTATACAACTGCCTTCCTCTGCCACACTGGAGGCTGCTCTTTTTGATCACTCATGAAAGGAGTCAATAATTGTGTGAGGATCCTTCCTGAAAATAACTTTGAAGAAGACATGGCCACACTGGATGAGCATTTCCTACTACTTAAAGAACTTCTTTCCACCAGGCAGGGGAACATCAAGGGGATTTCAACAGCCTACCCACCCCCCCCCCCCTTGATAATTCTGACTTGAACTAAGCAGAATAAACAAAATTCTGTGCAAGTGAAAACTAGTTCAGTCGCATATTCCTGACTTTCAAAGGCATTAAAGCAAAGTCCTGAAGCCTAAATAAATGTTCACTGAGCACTTAGGGAAAGGGTCATTTTTTAATACAAGCTGACTGTACTTAAGCCAGGATGGCTAAATATGTCTCTGCTAAAAAACTTAGGAACTGTTTTCCTTCTTCTGTGAAAACATGTCAGACTTTGAATTGAAGGCCTGTCTAATTGTTCCAGGTTAACCACATGCTTATTTAAATAAGCTATGTTGCCATTCGGTCATTTATTCAAGAGTAAGTGAAAATCAAGGGGGTAGGGGTAGAATCCATGCTCAGTCCCTTACTAATACCCTAATTTACCAAATCCCTGAATATTTTTATAAGAACTGATAATCTGGACTTAAGATAGTTTTATATTCTTAACACCCGATGTTTTAGTTAATCCCCATTATTTTAAATTAGGAGTTGACAGCATTAACTTTGGAAGAGAAATCTTTATTCACATATCTTCAGAAAGCTGTTTAAGGTAATTATACACAGCACTGTTTAATCCTTCTTATTAGTTCACCTAATAACAGTAATATGAACAACTGCAATTTTCTAGATCATCAGCCATAGTTTTGCTAAACGCAACACCAGACTAACATAATTTTTACTCAGGTACGCTAATGAAAATATTAGGATGTCACACTAGACTTTCATTTCAGCGTTAGTTTCCTTTTTTATGAGCTAGCAGGTAAACATCATCCAGGATTAACGGAATCTCATTGGAATAAAAGCATATTAGCTTAGCATTGTAAGGTTACACAGTATATTTTAAGGTACAAAGATACTCTATGTTAAAGTATACATAAATCTTATTAACTACTAAATTTTCTCTTTTGTTTCATCCTATCTTTATGTTCCATCACTCAGATCCTTCAGAATGTCTTTGTTCCCCCTTGTGATTGCTGCTTCCGGGAGAAATCTGGCATAGCATCTAAAGGAAACGCCAGCGCGAGGTTTTCCTTAAGATTAATCACACAGGTAAGCAATTTCCCCTTCTTGCCAAACAGTATTTTCTAAAACTTCTTAGAAAATCAATAAGACAGGGCTGGGTGGTCGTGGCAATGTGAATTTTAGGATTTACTTTAATCCCTTACACACACATTTTAAAGGTCTGATAGCTTGCCTAAAGCAGTATGGAGTTCCTTTCCTGGTTAAAAAGAGCAGGAGACAAAGGATTCTCAGAAGTCAGTCTGTTTTCAAGAGCACAGGTCTCACAGACCTGTTCCACTGTCCACTGCCGACACCCTGATTCCTCTTCAAGAGTCTGGGAGTTTGGTGTGGAATTCAGAACCATCAAATGACTCCAATTCTAAAGTATAAATACTAAAGCATCCACTTTTTTTCCTGTGTTAAACTTTAAAAGCAGGGACTAAGGCAAAGAGAGTATGAGATGGTCTCCCAAGGTCAGTCTACATGGTCAGGTTTGACATCAGTGTCATCAATGAAGAGTCCATCTAACCTAGAAAACAGCAGGGTCAGGAGGACTGTCTGTGGTTCAGAGCAGTGAACAGACAAGCTGGCGGGATTCAGAACAAGCTACTGGGAAAGGCAAAACATAACTGAAGATTTTGGGGAAAGAAAGATAATTTGGGAAGAAACTCAACTTGACCACTGCTGGCTGGTGAGATGGAGCCAGCCAGGGAGGAAGCAGGTTTCTATCTCCCAAATCACAGTCAAGCACAACCCACTACTTAGAGATGCAGCCACGAAGCCCAGCTCCAGAAACGCAGATAAGCCTCACTTCTGTTATCTCCATGAGAGTCTCAATTAAATATCTGCTTTTTTGATTTATCAACCTTTTTTCACCAATAGTACAAGTGTTAGTCGCTCCGTCATGTCTGACTCTTTGTAACCTCATGGACTATCGCCTGCCAGATTGCTCTGTCCATGGAATTTTCCAGGTAAGAATACTGGAGTGGGTTGCCATTCCATTCTCCAGGGGATCTTCCTGACCCAGGGATCGAAGGTGGGTCTCCTGAATTGCAGGCAGATTCTTTATCATCTGAGCCACCAGGGAAACCCAATATTTTTCACCGATATTTCTTAGATTTACTGGAACTGATGACACAACTCCACAGGCCTCTGAAATGGCAGAGCACAAATGACACCTGCTGAGCCTAAGTCACCACATGTTCAAACACCGTGGGCAGGTATTACACACTAGGAATAAATAAACACGCATATTCACACACACACACACACACAAGGAATAAATAAACACGCATATTCACACACACACACTCACAAGGAATAAATAAACACGCATATTCACACACACACACTAGGAATAAATAAACACGCATATTCACACACACACACAAGGAATAAATAAACACGCATATTCACACACACACACAAGGAATAAACACGCATATTCACACACACACACTAGGAATAAATAAACACGCATAATCACACACACACATGGAATAAATAAACACGCATATTCACACACACACACAGAATAAACACGCATATTCTCACACACACACACACACAAGGAATAAACACGCATATTCACACACACACACACTAGGAATAAATAAATACGCATATTCACTCACACACACACACACACACACACACACACACACACACACACTATAGTTTGCAAGGCTAACCCAGGGCTCTGGGTTAACACTGAGGAAAACAAACATGTCTCCTTGCCATTCTCTGTATTACGACCGTAACTGGAGACAAACAATGGTGACCAGATTCTCAAAGTGGGCCCAAAACAGGCCAAACTTTTATATTAACAACAATCACAACAGCTAACATTAATGGAGCACTTGGCTTTCACAGAGATAAGTGCCTCAAATCCTCCCATCTCACTAGAGGTGGAGATGTCACCAGCCCATGAAGGTCCCCTTGCCTCGGGGCTCCACAGCGAGAATGCCAGCAGTCACCTGAGCAAAAGTGACTTGTTCAGTGGTAACGGCCCGCATCTGAGTGGTGCTGAGACTAAAACATTCTGAGTGAGAGGAAGCAGCAGCGAGCTAGGGGTCACATCCACAAATTCTGCTCTCAACCCCACCAGGTTCAGGCGTGTGATCAACGACACAGCTAAGCGTCACTTCATTCTTCTACAACATGTGGGATGGTGCCACTGCACAGCCGGTTAATGCGGCACGTAAATCATAAACACTGTCTATGAACGCACATTCAGACTACTGTCATCTCTACATCTGCAGGCAGAGCTTCACCTGGAGGTATTTAGGTTATGAATTCCAGTGCCAAACTCACTCAACTCAGCTGGATCATTCTGGAGCAGAGAATCAAATGTAATTTAGGAACTATTTGGGGTTTTATCTATATAAATGCAGGAAAAGAGACTCGGCATTGAACGTGCGTTTTCTTTCTGATGTTGCTCAGAAATGCTCATCATTTGCCTTCTATGAAAAACACATTTAGCTGGAGACTCCCATGTGCTACTCAGAGACCCTGCAGATCCAACCTAGTGCAGTAGCTAATCCAGGTTGTCTGAATGAGCCACAAGTTGTGGATTTCAGAGGTCTTGGAGGGAATGTGAGTCGCCTACCAGTTAAAACATCAAAGTCCAATGAGTCACAACATTCGGGAAAAAAAATACATTTCTCGTATATTGATTTTTCTTATACACACGATGTTCTATAAATCATATCACCAGCGCTCGCTGACATCAGTTGGACTCGCCCAGGATACAACACCGGGTTCCCTAACCACTTCTGTCCACCATGGAAGATGAAAGTCAGTTCCTATTGCTTAAGGCGGACTGCAGAGTCAAAACAAAAGAAACATCAGAGAAAGCGAAAATGGAGAGAGACGCTTTAGATATTAATCTCGTATTCGCTGGGAAAACAGGAAAATCTTTATCTGTCTCCCCTCTTGCAGTTTAAAAGCCTGTGGATTTTCTTCTGCCCTGCCCACCCTATAATTCAGAGCTCTTTATCCAAAGCTCTTCCTTTTTACCTTATTTCAGCCGTGAAAAGTCTCTCAAGCATTGTCAGTATCAAACAAAAAACACGTCTCTTCTTGACCCCATTTCATTCACACCTCTTGATCTCTTTCATTTCCTTTCATAAAAATTCTTCAACATCCACAGATACACCAGACCCCAAAGATAACAGAGCCTTATCGCCTTTACCTTTCTAATTATAACCTACCCCTCAGATCTGAAACTTGACTTACGTTTTGGGCCTTTCTTGTAATTTTCTCCAAAATAACGTCTCAGAGAACATCAATAGTTCTTAGAGCTAAGTCTAAGTTATGAATTCATTTGTCATCCATTTGATCTTTCAAAAGAGTCAGTTTCTGAAATCCTATAAACCTAGATTTAAACAAGCCCTAGCTAATACATGTGAAATGCTTAGAACATGACTTGGCATCTGACAGGTGTGAAATAAGTATCAGCTATGATTGTTGTTATGATGGAAACTTCCTGCTACTTCCCTTCACTTCCCCCGTAAATATTCCTTTTTTCCAGTATGACTTCCTGGGCAATTTCACCCTGCTGGCCCACTCTCTGCCATGGGAAGAAGGGATGGTTGCTCGACATCAGGGAATCCTACTTACTGGTATCAAGGAGTTAAGCGTTCCCCTGCAACAACACAAGTGCCTGTAACCACAGTTGGAAAGTCACTGGGAGCACCGGTCATGTGGACGAAGGGACTGCGCTTTCACAGACAGGAGAAGATGACCCGCAGGTTGAAGGCAGGAGGCCAACCTCCACTCATAGAAGGAAGACATTTCTAGTCACCAGGTTGCCCATTGATAGAGCCAGGTACTCTGGGTTTGATCCCTGGGTCGGGAAGATCCCCTGGAGAAGGGAATGGCTACCCACTACAGTATTCTTGCCTGGGAAATCTGATGGACAGAGGGGCCGGGTGGGCTACGGTCCATGGGGTCACAAAGAATCAGACACGATTGAGCAACTAATGCACCCTGCAAGCAAGTGACAACTGTAGTAATCGATCTCTGCCAGGGATATTGCAAGAACTAAAGAATTCATCAAACTTCTTGAACAGTTTACTGATGGCAGAGTAGTAACAGAGGGAAATACTCTGTCTAATTTGTAGGTGCTCACACCCAGAACAACTGTCATGACAGTAGGTCCAACAGGTGCCTTACAGAGAGGGTGAAAGTGAGGCAAGCCAGGTGGCCTGGGTTCAGTCGGTGCACTTGAGAAGAGAAAAGCCAGCGCCTGAGCCCTGATATTTTGATACGAAGATGCTTTTAGCACAGCTCGTTTATAGTGAAGGGCTTCCCTTGGGGCTCAGCTCGTAAAAATCTGCCTGAAATGCAGGAGACCCCGGTTTGATTCCTGGGTCAGGAAGATCCGCTGGAGAAGGGATAGGCTACCCACTCCAGTATTCATGAGCCTTTCTTGTGGCTCAGACGGTAAAGAATCCGCCCGCAATGTGGGAGACCTGGGTTCAATCCCTGGGTTGGGAAGATCCCCTGAAGAAGGGAAACGCTACGCACTCCAGTGATCTGGCCTGGAGAGTTCCACGGACTCTACAGTCCATGGGGTCGCAAAGAGTCAGCCATGACTGAGCGACTTTCACTTTCATTTACAGTGAAAGAGGTGAAGCGTGGGTGGACTATGAATAGAGAGACTGGTGATTTCCTGTCTGAACTGGAACACTTGAGAGTCAAAAGGGGCATGAAGAGTTATTACATGAGGAACAGCAGCATGAACCAGGCCGTGGGGTCAACCTGGCCATCAGTGGGCAGAAGAGATGTGAGCCAGGCTGCCCAAGGCAGAAACCATAGCTGGGATCCCAAGTGAAATCAGGAGACATCATCAAAGCAGCAGTTCTCATCGGAGGGACTGTGGTTCCCAAGGAACACTTGGCAAAGTCTGAAGATATTTTCATTTGTCACACTAGGGGGTCGGTGCCAATAGCACCCCGCTGGCAAAGACGGGGGCACTAGGAAACACCCCCGGTACTGAGGACCGTTTTCCAGCCCAACTGTCAGGAGTGCTGAGACTCAGAATTCCTCTATTAAAAATTATAAGATCTGACTGAGTTAACACATGAAACATCGGCATTTCGAAAAAACCCCCCAAACCCCGCAGAACATATTCAAACCCTACAGGACAAAAGTTAATCCAGTCTACAGACAGCAAGATCTCTTGAACAAAGGCAAAATGGGCACACACTGACAAACAGAAACAGCAAAAAAGCATTTAAAAAGTCTCCCGACAAAAAAAACCCAACTCTACCTCCTGAGTAATCAGAACACCTTGAATTAAAAGGGCAGCATCTAAGGACACCTATAAACCCAGCATAGATTTCAGTGTCAGTGATGAGCAAGCAATCCCATGGCACCAAATGGAAGTATAGGCAGATTAAAGCAAACAAAAAAAAGACCTTCAGGAAGAAATTTAGCTGCACTTAAAACACACATCGTTTTAAATTTTAACTTTCTTTTAGTGAAATCACACAGTTTCAGCAATCTATCTAAAGAAATAGTGAAGGATGGGGTTCAAAGATTCAGCTATAAGAATTTCAGTTCAGGATTATTTATCTGGGCAAAAACTGAAAATCCCTAAAATGTCAAACAAGGAGAAACTGATTAAACAAATCATGGTACATCTACAGAAGATTCTTAAAATCATGCTATAAGGCAAATATTGACATGGAAAGACATTCGTGATATACTACTTAAAGGAAAAAATATAGAGAAACTATGCATATTACATAAACCATTTCTGTGAGATATTAATATATGCCTGAAAGTATGTGTGTGAAAAAGGCCTATACAGCAATAACATAAATCAAAATGTTAAGCAGTGGATATATTTGGTGCTGGGCTACAGGCCATGAGGGCAGGGCTTGTTGCTTTTTCTCTACTGTGACTCTAACACACAGAACAGTGCCAGGCACAAGCGAAACACAAAACTTTAAATGTCATTTTTACTTACTTATAGTTTCTTGCAGATTTTACAATAAACACTTAATTTGCATAATAGTTTCTTCCTTCCTGTGGCTTTTTTTCACATTCATAAAGCAATGGTATTTATTTAATATTTTTACTTACAATGATTCATCTTTTTTATTGGGATTTAATGGCACAATAATTTTTTCAATGTTGCTTGTGAAAAAAGAATAATTCAATGGTAAAACAAAATGTTTAACAATAGAAATGGAAATAACGCCACCTATCCCACAGGGTTGTAAGGTTTAAATAATAATTTGTGTAAATACAGTCTGTAAATGCTAAAGCACTACATGAATGTTAGAAATTAATTATTCTGCTAAAATCATATATTCCAGAGTTAAACCATTTTCACGCATGCTTTGGCTGGTGGCCTTCCTCCCAGCAATTTTACTTCCCGTATTTTGTCCTCTAACAACAAAGGTGTGTGTGGCATCACTTGTAGGAGCAAAGAGCTAAAAGGGTGGAGGACTGGCTCAGCGGCTGCGGCACAGCCATGAAATGAAGCAGTGCATCATTATTAAAATTCAACCTGTATATATGCACTTATGGACATACACTCTTGATCTTTATTAAAAAACTCATGTATGTGTAACATAAGTAAAATAATCCCACTTCAGTTCAGTTCAGCCGCTTAGTCATGTCCGACTCTTTGCAATCCCATGGACCGCTGCACACCAGGCCTCCCTGTCCATCCAAGAACTCTCGGCGTCCACCCAAACTCTTGTCCATTGAGTCGGTGATGCCATCCAGCCATCTCATCCTCTGTCTTCCCCTTCTCCTCCTGCCCTCAATCTTTCCTAGCATCAGGGTCTTTTCAGATGAGTCAGCTCCTTGCATCAGGTGGCCAAAGACTGAAGTTTCAGCTTCAACATCAGTCGTTTCAATGAACACTCAGGACTGATCTCCTTTAGGATGGACTAGTTGGATCTCCTTGCAGTCCAAGAGACTCTCAAGGGTCTTCTCCAACACCACAGTTCAAAAGCATCAATTTTTTGGTACTCAGCTTTCTTTATAGTCCAACTCTCACATCCATACATGACTACTGGAAAAACCATAGCCTTGACTAGATGGACCTTTGTTGGCAAAGTAATGTCTCTGCTTTTTAACATGCTGTCTAGGTTGGTCATAACTTTCCTTCCAAGGAGTAAGCATCTTTTAATTTCGTGGCTGCAGTCACCATCTGTAATGATTTTGGAGCCCCCCAAAATAAAGTCAGCCACTGTTTCCACTGTTTCCCCATCTATTTGCCGTGAAGTGGTGGGACCAGATGCCATGATCTTCGTTTTCTGAATGTTGAGCTTTAAGCCAACTTTTTCACTCTCCTCTTTCACTTTCATCAAGAGGCTCTTTAGTTCTTCTTCACTTTCTGCCATAAGGGTGGTGTCATCTGCATATCTGAGGTTATTGATATTTCTGCCGGCAATCTTGATTCCAGCCTGTGCTTCCTCCAGCCCAGAGTTTCTCATGATGTACTCTGCATATAAGTTAAATAAGCAGGGTGACAATATACAGCCTTGATGTACTCCTTTCCCTATTTGGAACCAGTCTGTTGTTCCATGTCCAGCTGTAACTGTTGCTTCCTGACCTGCATACAGATTTCTCAAGAGGCAGGTCAGATGTTCTGGTATTCCCACCTTTTTAAGAATTTTCCATAGTTTGTGGTGATCCACACAGTCAAAGGCTTTGGCATACTCAATAAAGCAGAAATCAATGTTTTTCTGGAACTCTCTTGCTTTCTCGATGATCCAGCAGATGTTGGCAGTTTGATCTCTGGTTCCTCTGCCTTTTCTAAAACCAGCTTGAACATCTGAAGTTCACAGTTCACGTATTGCTGAAGCCTGGCTTGGAGTATTTTGAGCATTACTTTACTAGCATGTGAGATGAGTGCAATTATAATCCCACTTACAGCTTATTAAAACAGTATCTGTCATGTCAAACAATCAAAATGGTTGTGATGATAATTTTCTGATAATTTTTATCTTTCAATTTGTTAATCTATTCTACTTGAGCTCACTCAGCTTTTTCTTTGTGGCCTATCTGTTTTCAAGATTAGATCAGTCAAGGCCATCTATAACATTTTATTTTCCAGTCGCTGAATTTTATGGATTGTTTTCATCCCTGGAAGGCACTCCCACTCTCAGGCTGCCCTATAGCTTTAAATGAACCATGTGTATGGTTTACAAAACATGGGTGTAATTGCTTTTTACATTTTCATGTTAGTGGTTTCTTACATACACATGTATCTCTTTATGCATTAGTCAGGACTTCATATATCAGAAGCTAAATCTCATTTTCCCTCCTTAAAAAAAAGGTTAAGAACTGCTTTACAAAGCTTTATGTTTCCTACTTTTACACAGAGAGATCACAGAAGTAGGGTATAAAGAAGAAACACTCAGAACTAAATGAATAACAGCAATGAGAGATATTTTAAAAAAATGAAATGTTACTTGAATCCTTCTATAAATGTGACAGGGGACATTTTCTCCCCACAGAACTCTATCAGAAGCTGGAGATCGGTCCTGCACACCAACCACACTTCTGCACTCTTAGTGGGAAGCCAGCTCCTTTAAAAAAGCAGGAAGCTCTTCCTTTTCGACTGTTTCTTTTTCTGCCTGCTTGCAAAAGCTCATGCAAATCCTTGTGGCCTTGTGCTCTTTGATGCTAAAGAAAAGCATTGATGAAAATGGCCTCACGTTCCTTTATTTTATGAGACTGCTTAACAACACTAGAATTAAAATATTCCCAACGTTATTTAGAAAACACTGTCATTTGAGAAGCTAACTGACACTATAATAACGATGAAATCCGACGAAGGAAATCAGTGAGTTTTTTTTAAGTATTACAATGCTTCTGAATGAAATCAGAGCCCAAGACAAGTGGAGGGAAGCAATACGGATACACAGGAGAGGATGAGGAAAGTATCTGTGCACCCAATAGCCCTGACTGAGGGTGGACGCCATGCTCAACACTGCTGAGGCCTGTGGGGGGCATGAGAAAGCTCTAGAAGAAGAGCGGGACAGTTGTGTGCGTGAGAGGCAGGCAGGGCTAGGACACTAGCCTGAGGAGGAGGCAGGACAAGACTCTTGGCATTTGTCATCACAGAAAGAATCCCCCTGTGGAGGCTGCAGCTTCCCCAGCAGTTTAAAACCTACAGAACCCAACTCAGCCCCTGGAGCAAACTGAAATAACATGGCCATCTAAACACATTTCAACTTAAAACATTTCTAAAACCTTGGTTTGTGTTCAGCTTCCATAATAAACTTCTGCCTAATATAAATCATTCCACTTTATTTCCTCCAGATATTTCTTTGCTACAATTGGTTTTACTCCATCATGAATCCTTGACCACCTTTTTATTTCTTTTGGTGGTGATGGTTGGGGGAGGGGCGTCAGACAGCTCCAACTCAAGGCCAGTCTATTTTTTTAAAAGACTTTTTGATGTAGCTCATTTTATTTTTTTTTAGTGATGTAGATCATTTTTTAAAGTGTTTATTGACTCTGTTACATCTGTTTTATGTTTTGGGTTTTTGGCCTCAAGGCATGTGGGATGTTAGCTCCCTGACTAGGGATGGAACTTATACCTCCTGCCTTGGAAAGCAAAGTCCTAACCACTGGACTGCCAGGGAAGTCCCCCACTCTGTGTCATCTTTTATAATATCTAGGGACCATTTGATGTTTATGAGCTTGTATTGCTATTTTCTGAGTCTCCACACTTTTGCCCAAAGCCTCTATTAAAATCTATGTAACTGGAACAGAAGACAGCAACTGATATTATTAATCTTAGGACCCGGATTTATAACTACTAAATACATATAAGTGATATTTTAAAAATATTTTGAAAAATAGACCCACAAATAGTCACATAAACCCACTTTGCTTATACTGCTTTTTATTCATATCGTCATTAAAAACGTGTTCATTGTGAAACCGTCATCAATCTCTTCGCTGGGGAACAAGGGAGGGTGCAACAGGAAGAGATGGCTTGTGGTTTACAGGAGGGGCGTGGAGAGGGGCAGTGGGTAGAGCTGCTTGAACCTCCTGTAGCGCTGTTTTGATGTAAAATCGGAACAGAAAATTAACTTTATTTGAAATGCACTGACCTTTCTCCAAGCAGCTGATAACATGGTAAAAGCACACTGATTCTAGATGTTCCCGAATGGAAAGGCTCATGCTCTGCAGACTACCAGCGCATGCATCCACTTGGCCAAGCTGTTTGCCTGCTGGTAACTTCAATTCCTGTTTTAAAACTATGCCAACTCCTCTTGGGTGTTCTGGTGAGAATGACTTTCTTTACGTTTTAGCCAAGACTTTTCCACCACAATATCTTATGAGAAAGCCACAAGGATGGGGCACATACTGCAGTGATCAGGCTGGGGAGGGGGTGGGGCGGGGCGGGGATTGTGGGGAAGGCATTTTAGAGAATTATTTTGACATTTAAAATAATAGGGAGGGGAAGAAGCATTAAAAAATAATGTGCTAATTAATTTTTTTGATATATTCTGATTCCACGGGCCAAGTTTACTGAGGACTGAATTAAAGAATTTTTTTTTAAAGGTGGATGTGCTTGTTTAAAATACACTGTTTTGCATAGTGGTGGTTTTAAAATGCAAACAAGTCAAACCAAAGGAAGAACAACACATAATAATGTAAGCTTGGGGGAATGTGCCTGAAGTGGGAAAGAGGAGAGAGTCTGATAGCTTTAAAGCGCTTTTAAAAAAATAAACTATTTTAATTGAATTGAATTAATTAGCTTATTTTTTTGGCTGTGTCATGTGGCATGCAGGATCTTAGTTCCCCAACCAGGGATCAAACCTGCACCCTGTGAATTGGAAGCACAGAGTCCTAACCACTGGACTGTCAAGGAAGTTACTCTAAAACACTTTTCAACCTCAAACCCTGGTCATTTGAGAAAGATACTCTATTGCTCTTACTTCTGAATATACCTGAAAACTTTTCACCTGAAAAGAAAAAGACAGACTGGTTCTGGGCCCCAGACCTTGCAGGACACACAGTGTTCCAGGCTCACAGGACCTTCCCAGCGATGGGTGTGATTTGGGAGGGTTCTTTTTCTTTTTAAATGCCACAATATGACAATCTCAGAAGAAGCGACGATAGCCTGACCCGGCTGAAAGGTGCTGCACTGACCTGATTGATGGAGTTGGCAGCGCAAGAAGCCAGGCCTGTTCCAACAAAGGTAAGCAGGAAGCAGGACCAGTCAAAAGGTGCTGGAGCCAGGGCGAAGCCGGCCGAGGTGGTGCTGACGACCAGGGCTGCAACACAGAAACAAACCAGGGGCTGTCACCAGGCAGGGCGGAGGGTCCCAGCCATGCAAGCCTGCCTTCAGGCAGGCCAATCCCCACCGCAACAGCACGGACTGCAGGCTGACCTTTCAGGGGAAAATTAAGCTTTACAGAACATCATTCTGATAGTAAAAACTCTATGTTTATTATTGAAAAATGCCATTACACTCAAGAGTAAAAACTAAGATGGGTGTTTCAGATCCAGTCGTTCACTTATTCATTCAACAAACACTCACTGTGTACCTAATCCACAATCGGTATTGTGCTGGACATGGGGCATTGTGCTGAGCAGGTTAGGCTCTATTCTGCCTTGAGGTCCTTGTACTTTTTAATTCCCTCTGCCTCTTCCCATGGCTGGATCCTCCTCATCTTCCAGGTCCTGCCTTAGAGATCATATCTTAGGGAGACCTGCCCCATCATCTCACGTGCAGGAGGCCCTCCAGGGTGACAGCACCCTTGCGCTTCCTTTCTGGTGCTTGTCACTCTCTGGCTTCTGCCTGGAATATAAGCTCCATGGAGGCAGGTGCCCTGACTGTCTGGCTAGCTGCTACTTTCAGGGATTCCACTGTGCCAGGCAACCTATCTATCTCCATATGTCAGTCGTGTCCGAGTCTCTGCGACCCCATGGACTGTAGCCTACCAAGCTCCTCTGTCCATGGGATTTTCCAGGCAATAGTACTGGAGTGGATTGCCATTTCCTTCTCCAGAGGATCTTCCCGACCCAGGGATCGAACCCAGGTCTCCCGCATTGTAGACAGCCGCTTTACCATCTGAGCCACCACTGTGCCAGGCAAGGAAGAGTATTTACTGGGGGCTGAGGAGGCAGGGTGGCGGCTGTCACACTGCAGAACGGCAAGCTGAGGACTCTGCACTCGTCTGGTCGAGGAGCCGTCTATCACTGGCTGTTTAACCGGGAGCAGTGGGCACCCTGACTTAGAACATACAGAGGGACCATCTGAGAGGCTCGACTATCAATCCACAGGGAACAAGAGCAGTGCCATGGGGAACCAGATACATAAAAGGGATGACTTTCTCAGTATATCGTCAGCAAAATCTAGAGTTACCAATATAAAGAACAAACTTGGATCAAAAAAACCAGGTCAACATTTTGTATTGTGCTTTGTAAATAGGTTTAAAAAATCAATTACCATCATGGTGGAAAAGACAGTATCATTATCAGTGAAATGTCAAACTAAAAATACTGTAAGAAGAAAATTCACTTTGTTTGAAATCAAAAAGGGTATATAGTTGCACAAAACCAATGGTTTTTCTTTTTATTTGCCCCCAGAGCTTGACTGGGTGATGAGCAATAAACACAGAACATCGAATTTTTGACTAATGGGTCAACTCTTGAACTGAGAAGAGATAGCAAGTAGTTTGCAAAAAAACTGACAGAGAGAAAAGGACAATGCTTTAGTAAGACTTAGCAATGATTAAATCTACAAAATGGAAATACTGCCTCATTTAAAAATATACAAATTGTAAATGGTAACACAGATTAAAAAATGACAGGGACCATTATTACTAGAGAGGAAAAATCTGAATTTTTGTAACACATTTCCAAAAAAAGATCAAAAGCTAACGAAGAATGTATTTTTACTTCATCAAAGCAATTAAAGAAAGAGAAAGGGAGAGAAAATTGATAAATTGTAAAATTGACCAAAGCAATATTCTCGCACAGCACTGCCATGATGGTAATTAAACTTTTCATTGATTTCCAGGGGATTCATTACATGGAATCATTTTGCAACACCAGGATCTCATTAAAAGTGAATGTAATATAGTCTTTCATTAATAACACTGGAAATTATATTTTATTTGGTAATCTCGTATTCTGTCCCTTCACAAATAAACAGAAAATCAATGTGGCCGATGAAGCTTGACCCATCCAGTAGAGGCCCAGGAGCGCTGTCCTGTAGTCCCAGGGGGGGGACTCCAGAGACCCAAGGAAGAGGGACAGCCCCACTCCATGAACTCCCCACAGCAACCCTGCCAGTGGGTGGGTGTCTACCCCACACAGACTCCGCAGGCACCTGGGGAGATGCGGGGTGAGCAGGCAGCCCCAACACCCAGCACAGCTGCAGCCCTGCCCTCTACTCTGCTCGGAACCAACACCAGGTCTGACATTAAGACTGGCGGCATCACCTCCTCCCACTGGCCAACATCACTGACGAGGAGCCACCAGATATGGTCTCTGGTCTGCCTGCCTCCTCTGGGAGAAGCTCTTATGTTCTCTATAATTTAAAAAAATTTTTTTTAATTTCACACAGTCACAAGCAGGCATGCCCTGGCTGGCCCAGAAGAAAGCAAACCTCCTTGAAGTGGGCTCCCTGGGGGCCATGTGGTAGAGAAGCCGAGGCGGCCTCCAGGAGCACAGCAGTCCAGGGACCTCAGTCCCAGAGACACAGAGAGATGGACTCTGCCAACCACCGTGGGCCGGAAGTGGCCCTGCGCCCCAGGTGAGAAGCAAGGCCCCGACCCACACAGTGACTTCAGCCTGGAGGACCCTGAGCAGGAACCGGCCAGGTCAGTCCTGGACTTCTGACCTTTAGAAACTATGAAATAATAGCTTTGTGCTATATTAACCTGCAAAGCTTGTGCTCATCTGTTCTGCAGTAAGAGAAAACAGCAATACTGTAAAGAGGGTGGCATTTGAGGAAGACGAGACTGGACACAGGGGACGGACTCGAGTGGAGGGAAGATGGCTTAGGGACCAGGGAGAGGCCTGCAGGGCCTCAGGGACGGGACAAGGGCCTGGGAAGGGCAGCAGTGGTGCCGACGGAGGCAGAGCAAATCACCTGCAGGCACAGGCCTTCAATAGGGAATGAGCCTAAGTGATCACAGCAAAGGAGCCAAACAATTCAGCAACTCAGAGAACAAAAGGACCGCGAAAGGTCAAAGGAAGCCTGCGGTCAGCCAGCCCAATCTCTGTCCCGATGGAGGGGTGGCTTCACCAGGGGCAGCCTCCTGTGGGATGGGTCTCAGTTTCCCGGTCCCTCTGTTCCAGACCAAGTCAAGACAACTCCCTTGAAATACCTAGCTCTGGGTGTAACTCCTGTCTCCGGAGTAACACTGCACAACCTATAGTCATGCAAATGCCACCACCCCCAGCCCCAGCCTCTCCAGGCACAGCATCCGCAGGGACCAGCCACACGGGACCTCCACGCTCCTGTCCACACCGAGTGACACCTTTCAGAGATGCACTAGTTTCTACCATAACAAGAGCACTCAGGCCAGTGCCTGGCAAGTCCTAAGGGCCTAAAAAGTGGTGCTCTTGGTAACTGTCAAAGTGTGGTTCAAGATGATCTATTTTTCCAGCCACTATGCTTAGACTTAGTGTTTCAAAGCAGTGCCTTAAGGAACGCTGACAAACAACAAAACACTCCACACAAGCTCCATGCTCCCCAGTTTTATAACATCCAGGGGAGGGACCACAGCGCAGTCCTTAATAACTGTGGACTAACTATGATGATGACAAAAACAAAACATACACTTGGGAAGCACTCTGCAATGGCAAAGTACTTTTACATTTATTTAAACCCCGGAGACACTGCACTTCAAAGCAGTGTGTGGATACTTCAGGGTTATGGGAAAAAAACATGAGAACTTTCATTCATATTCACTTTTTAACTCTTTCTTCTAAAACACATATTTTGCATATCATAAAATGAATATAATACACTGGGATGAGAGCACATAAATTTTATTTACAAGTAATAACTATACATTTTTGTTACATATGGCATTTATATACAATAGCATAAATATTTTATAAATATACACACGTGCGCTTCAAATTTTTTTACTGATAAAATACACAACCAACAAACTTTGGAGAGGCCTGCTCTAAAGTAAGCAGCAAGCCAAGCACTGGTGGGTAGCATGTTCAATTTTATACGTGGAGATCCATGAGCCAGCCAAGGGCGGTGAACTCAACCCGCAGCCTGACCAAGGGTCATGTGAGTTACACATGACATATGGCTCTCTGCTATACGGGTTATACTGTAACAAGTCCTGGAAAGAAAGACATTTTCAGAATAAAATTCCATTGAAGGAAGGGAAGACCAGCTGTGCTCAGCTGGTTGGTTGTGCCCAACACTTTGTGACCCCATGGACTGTAGCCCACCAGGCTCCTCTGTCCATGGGATTCTCCAGGCAATACTGGAGTGGGTTGCTATTCTCTTCTCCAGGGGATCTTCCCGACCCAGGGATCGAACCTGCTTCTCCTGCACTAGCAGGCAGGTTCTTTACCACTGAGCCACCGGAGCAAAAACATACACATACACACCACCCAGCTGATCACATCACCACCAGCAGGCCAGCTGTGCTTTCAGGACATCCTTGCACACGAGCCATGATGCTCCTGCAGCAGAGATCCTAAGGGGAACAGACACAAGTCCCCGAGCAGGGAGCCCACACCGAGGGGAGAAGTTCCCCTCGCCCCACCCACTGGCCACATGCCCCTGCTTCTGCACCTAGGGGGCTCCATCCCTGCAGAGGGTGGCTCCGCGGGTCCTGGCGCCCCAGCTCCAGCTCATGGTCTGCTTCCAGAGCAGCAAGCAACTGCTGAAAGGTTTTCCCTTTTCCAGTACACAAGAGGTTTTCTTGAAGCAGTGGCTTAATCAAGAATGATTTTTTTTTTTTTTTTGGATAAAGGCTCAATACTTTGAGAACTGCTGGTCTCTGAGTACAAGCATAATGAAAGTGCTCATGCTCCTTCTGAGATCATCCATTAAAAAGAACTTTATCTCTTTTCTGAGATCATCCGTTAAAAATTACTCTAAAGATGATATTAAAAAACTGGTCATCTACATCCTGCTTGATCTCTCTCTTTTACTGCCTCGCTGTTTTTCAGCCCTGGCCCCAAAAAGAATTAGAGTGAAAAACAAAACTCCAATAAATCAATTCAGATAATTATCAACTCTGATAAAAGATTTGCTTGAAAGATGGAAACCGCTGACTAAATGAGAGTTTGAGATTCTCTATAGATTTCAAATTATCCTTGTGATCTATTATATCTCATTATCCTTGAGAGCAGGGACTATACAATATTATAAACCAAATCCTATAGACCTGAGGTGTATTTTCTTTAAATCTCTTTTATGTACAAAGCAGCCAGAGAACAGACAGTTAATGAATTTGTGTGTGGCTTTGTTCACCGGTGGCTCCAAGCAATGGAATGTTTTCGTTAACGGATCTCAGAGTTCAAAACTATACAACTTAATTAAAAGGCGGGAATTAGGTATTTTCTGATTTTCAAACGAACCTGTATTTTTTACCTGATAGCTGTACTTATGACTTCTTCCTCTCTTTTCGTTTCTATTAACACCATAAGCTTCAAATGGCTCAATTTCTAATTTAAGTGAGTCTCGTAGGCTTCACAGCTTGGCTGCGTTCTGTGAACCTTCTGACAATTCTGTTACCCACACATGTATGGAGGAAGGTGGTAATTCTTATGCTTATTGTTTCGTTCAGATGAAAAGTCAATTGATGAGAGACAGGGTACTTTTTTCCTCAGCTACATTAAACACAATCAATCAGAGAGTAACTGACTACAAACTGTGACCACATCAGGTTAAAAGATAAAGACTTCTAATGGAGATTTTTAATAACACAGCTGCAAAACTAGGAACTTGCAGGGCCTTCCAGTTTTCCTCTTTATTTTTTTCATACTCGGTGACCAGAGGTGGTGGTCTTAAAAATCCAGGACCAAATTGAAACTCCTAACTTCAAATTTACTGAGCATCACTATTACAAAAATGAAGCACTCAGTTCAGTCCCCAGGAAATTCCCCAGGAAGCACTTGGTTTGCATCCACGGCATTCAAAGAAGGAAATGAAATAGCCATCAGGTCTGTAGAAAAAAACACATCCAGAAAAGCTGTTTGCATCCAAGTTAATTAGGCAACACTGAGTGAGACCCTAAGACTGTTCTTTCAATCACAGTTTTTCCTTGAACTATCGAAGCTTTTCTACTTTTTCATCCTATTTTTAGTTTTCCTTTTCAACAAAAAAACATTTCTTCTCAGTATACTCAATAACCAACACTTTATGATCTTTGTAATTAACTAAAAAAAGTTTCCATAAAACTGATGCTTATTAAGCATTTAAGAAGTAAAAACAGTCCTTTTGAAAAATCAGTTTGGCAAGAAGAAGCTATTAGTTGAGCAGTTTTTACCAAAATAATGAAGATTTTTCTCAGTTTCATATCAATGGCAACAGGTGAGGGTGACATGGTGAAAAGCAGACAGAAATATGAAACACAGTGGCCCAAGGTCACCTGTTGCAGGTACAATACTTTACAGCTGCCACTGAATATTCATCGGAAGGACTGATGCTGAAGCTGAAGCTCCAATACTTTGGCCACCTGAAGCGAAGAGCCGACTCATTGGAAAAGACCCGGATGCTGGGAAAGATTGAAGGCAGGAGGAGAAGGGGGCGACAAGAGGATGAGATGGTTAGATGGCATCACCAACTCAGTGGACATGAATTTGAGCTACCTCTGGGAGATGGTGGAGGACACAGGAGCCTGGTATGCCACGGTCCATGGGGTCACAGAGAATTGGACACAACTTAGTGACTGAACAACAACAAAATATTCAGCTATTACATCACAGGAAAATGATTGTTTGTACTTAAAAGCTAAGCTGTTTTAAATTCTACAAATTTTTGCAAGAGAGTTCATTACAGCTTTTTTCCCCCATAAGCTTCTATTTTTTGAGTATCTATTATGTACAGGGCAGGAGTGAGGCCCTGGGAATGCCACAAGCCAAGGAGATGGATGTGGTCCCTGCCTCGTGGTGCCCACAGGCTGGTGGAGGTTCAGACAAGCCAACAGGCACAACACAGCGTGAAAGCAGGTCAGAGGGTGAAGTCACGGACGCTGCAGCAGGTAAGGGCTCCCGACCTAGACACCTGCTCAAACTGAGGTCAAACGTGAAGATGAAGGATGAGGAGGAGCTGGCCTGGGAATGGGGAGGAGGGGCAGGTATGAGTGCTAGAGGCAGAAGAAACAGTGACAGGGCCACGGCGTAAGGGAGCATCAGATGGCCTGCCCACCTCCTCTGAAGAGAGCACCACCCATGTTAATACAGATAAAAAAACATGCCTTGTGTTTTAACAGAACACTGCTCTGTTAGCCCTCCTCTTTTCATTCTTAACCTCCAAATTTACCATCCCCTGCTTAAGATATAAAAAGAATAATGCTACTGTGCAAAAACTTTTTAGCACTTAAAGAGATAGCCCGGTAGCAGCCTTTTAAATTCACTTCGCTAAGTTTCTCATTCCTTAACCTTAGCAAGTGAGATGCTATCGTACTTCACTCTGAACTAGAAACTAGGCCCTCGAGGACACCCCAGAATGATAATCAGGCATCTGCAGGGATGGGGAGCCATCTATCAGGCCCCTCCAGAGATGTGGCTAATACAGCCGCCAGGGAGCGGGGAGGCCTGACTGTGTGCAGAACCTGAGAGAACGCCCCGGGTGCACAGTGATGCGGCTGGTTGCTCATAGGAAATGGGGCAGGGAGAAGAGACAGGCAGAGAGAAGAAAAGGCGTGACCTGTGAGAATCCAGATAAACCAAGAGTTCCCACTTGATGAAAACCAAAGCTCGATTTTTGTTTGAAATGGGGAGCAAGGTGGTTTGCTGAGCATGAAGCCGAGGTGGTGGAGAGGGTGTTGAGTGAGTTCTTCGGATAACAGTTTCTCAGAGTAGGTTCTGGGGACCCTGCCAACCAGGGCCCTTCGTTAGAATACAGATTCCTACGCCCCCACCCCAGACCTAGTGTGAAAGAGTTTATGGAGACGAGGCACAGGAATCTGCATTTTAACAAGCACTCCAAGTTACTCGGACCACACCTGGTGATTCAGAACCATTAAAGGGAGTGGAGTTCTCCAGGTGGATAATGGAATCTGGGGCAAAGAAGACAACTTAACAGGATGACAGGCCCTCAGTGACTTCTAAGTATAAGAAAGGAGCGAAAGAGGGGCCGCCTGGCTCGCTTCTTTGTTCTGCTGAAGTTTCGCCAGCAACCTGAACTATTCAGTGCAGCCTTGGGCCAGCTGGTCTTCCTCCACGGCACAGTCCAGCAGGGACAATTCCCCAGCACACAGGAGAAGTCTCAGACATGTACCTGATGATCAAGACGGCAGGGGAAGACTGCCGACAGACGGCCGCACACCCACAACCACCCCTGGGAAAGTATATGTCGCGGCGGCAAAGCAGCTTTATTTAAACACACTGCACAGGAAGCGCAGGTGTCGTGTGGTCCCACAGCAGATCCAGAGGTGCGGTTCTACTGTCTTTGAAAACCGGGGGGTGGAAAGCAGGGCAGCCTGCATCCTCTTCCTGGGAGGGGACGTGCTGCATAAAAAGACAGCCTTGTGGGCACTGTGAGGACACTGGGAAGCTGGCTACACACAGCACTGACCAGGCTGGATTTAGATGCTCTGGTTTTTTTTTAAATGATAGAGGTATTCTTTACCCCGTCCCTTTTAGCTGGAGAAGCCATGCTTGCTGTACAGCCCTGGCCAATGAAATGTAAGGAGATATTCCTATCAAGACCTTCCCCTTCCAAGTAAAAAGCCTGTCCCGGCTTGCTCGATCTTAATTCCTGGACCAGGGACTGAACCCGCACCCTTGGCAATGAAAGCACAGAATCCAAGCCATTGGGCCACCAGCGAATTCCCTAAAAAGGCCAAGTCTTGTTAAGGAGGTTTCTGCCTTTCCACATCATCCCCTTTCTTCATTCTTTCTGCTGGAATACAACATGATGATGGGGGAGTGGCAGCCACCTTGTGGTCTTGAGGACAAAAGCCAGAAGCTAATGAGAACAGAGCAATGAGCATGGGCCAACTATGTTAACAAAATCCCTGAGCACTAGCTCTCGACTCCTAATCTCAGACTCCTTGATACGAGAGAGTTTATAAACCCTTCATCTGCTTAAGTTACTGTTCTTCAAGTTTTCAGTTACATGCAGCTGAGCCCATTCTCAACTCATAGCTTTTTCTCCTTCTCTTCATAAAAGTTGTCAATGCATTTTTGAGAATGATTATCATCATGAAATTTAGCTCGACATTCCTCTAGCATCTACCACCCATCTCATACTTAAAATCAATCCAATTAATCTTGGGTTCTTTCTCTGGTAGCTCAGCTGGGAAAGAATTAATCTCAAACTGTATTTAAAGCAGTGACATCATCAGAAGACAGAATAGCCCAGATAAAAATAGTTTTCATCTAACTTGGAACACTGGCTGAAGCATCTACATGGCCCACTCCCACCAGAAACCAACTGAAATGATGGAATAAACATGAAAATTAGAGAAAAACCTACATCAGCAATAAATTAGGTAGAGTGGATACTAAAACCCTCAAGAAATGTTTGTTAAATACAGTGCAGATGAGATGAAACTGAAGACAGATGCTGAGGGATGACTTGTGCCTTTCACTATTTGAGTAGCAGAAAATTACCAAGTGGTGAGAAAATGGATGTGTGTGTGCTGAGTTGCTTCAGGTGTGTCCGACTCCTTGTGACCCTATGGCTGTAGGCCGGCGGGCTCCTCTGTCCATGGGATTCCCCAAGCAAGGACACTGGAGTGGGTTGCTGCGCCCTTTGCCAGGGGATCTTCCCAACCCAAGGGTTGAACCCGAGCCTCTTATGCCTCCTGCATTGACAGGGGGGGTTCTCTACCACTAATGCTGCCTGGGAGGGGAATAAAGGCTATCTGAGGGGACGCTGTCTTTCTGGCTGCTGTGGAGGGTGAGGAGTGAGGAGCAGAGGCCAGGGTGAACCGTGCTGTCCTGGACCCACGTTATGCAACAGCAGGACTGTGCTGGGGCAGCTGCGCCGCCTGGAAAGGAGAGAGAAGGGGCCGGGGCAGAGAGGATGCAGAGCCTTCCTTGACGTCATTCTCACCAAGTCGAGGTGGAGATGATGTGGAGGACCTCAACCCGACGGGCAGGCCCCCACCCACATGGCCCTTCACAGCACGTATGCCTGGCAGGGGCGCTGGAGAAGACACTGAGCACAGACACCCTGTGTACTGAGAGTGGAGGCAGACCATGAGAGAAACCAGACTTGGCGAGCAGGGCGCTGGCACAGTGGTTTCAAAACCACACTGGAAAAACCTCTTTAGAGTAGAAGTTCCCTTGCTGGTAGCTCCCTCTGCATCTCCTTCAGGCCACAGGAATGTTTTACCAGTAACAGACTGGGAGTCTCCGTCCTCGAGCTGAAAACGCAAAAGAGGCACCCAGGGATGCCACGTCACACAGGGAGGGGTGTTCTCGTGTGCTTTTGTATCTTCACAAAACACCACTTGTTAAAAGAAATGGCCACCAAAAACAGTGGCACAAAAAAATATTCACAGAATTAGGTTTTTTTTTTTAACTGTAGAAAATATTTACATCATGATCCTATTTTTGTTTAAAAAGCAAAAGTATTTGAATGGCATGTATGGAAAAACATTCTGTGTGTGCGTGTTAGTTGTTCAATTGTATCCGACTCTTTGCGACCCCATGGACTGTAGCCCGCCAGGTTCCTCTGTCCATGGGATTGATTCTCCAGGCAAGAATACTGGAGTGGGTAGCCATTCCCTTCTCCAGGAGATCTTTCTGACCGAGGGATCAAACCCAGGTCTCCTGAGCCACCAGGGAAGTCTCAGAAAAACATTCTAGAATACCCCAAAATCATCAAAACAGGTATCACTTGGATGATTATATTTAGAATTATAAGAAGAGTCCCATCCTTCCCATTTTGGCTTCTCTGTATTTTCTATTTGTTCTAAAAGTAAAACTCAGTAATGAAAATACTGCTTTAACATTTATCAAGCATACAAATATTAAGGTAATTATTTCAAAATATATATTAAAATTTAAGAAACTATAACAATATTTTTAGGTAAATGTGAAAAATGTTTTATGCGGTATCTGAGAGCTGATAATTATAGTACGTTGACCTTTTTAAGCAACATAAAATAAAACTGCATCCTCTATTCTTGGGTTTGTTTTTTTTTTTTCCTTTTAATAAAAAGCAGCATTCTAGGTTCTGGAGAAAGAAGTCCAGAAACTGGCAGGCTGCAGTTCACATCAGTTCTGTCAACAGCCTAATCTATTGGCTTCAATAAACAAACTATTTTAGTGTTCTGGTCTCAGGAAAAAAACGTGCTGCAGCTTTTCAGCACAGACATTATTCAGGAAAAAATTTCTGCTTTTTATTGACCCATATTAAGTGTTAACTTGGTTGAGTCACCAAAGTGTCTTATGATCCTAATCCAAATAAAATTTCTTCACCCCAGTGTGGTCCTTGCAACAAACTCCAAAAACATATTGTAAATAGCTCGGCTGGCAAGAGAAACTCAAGGGAGACACACTATAACTTCTTTATAAACTCAGTCTTACTTCCTTTCATAGAAAAAAAAACAAATCTTTAAACGGCATTAGCTCCTGCAGACTTTGGCCCAGATCCTGGTATAAATGAAAGAGCCCCATCCTGCTGCAACTCTGCTGTCCTACAAATGAATGGGACACATGGTCACTATGTGGCTCTTCCTTAGTCTACAGCTTATTATCCTTGGTGTGTTACAGCTATACACGAAGGAGGCGAAGGAAGAAAGACAAGTTCTATCAAAGTGATCACTGCCCCGAAGGTATTTCTGCCTTGGCTATCATGAGCTATAAATGAATTGCCCAAGATGTAAAGAGTCCAAAAGAAACCAATTGATAAACACCAGGGATTTTCTTAAAAAAAAAAAAATCCTGCAGACTCCAAGACATGTATGAATTCAAGTCATAAAATAAATAGGGAGGCAAGAGGTCAAATAAGAGAGTTGGGGTCACTCGAAGGGTGTTGCCTCTTTAAATGGAATAAGCAGAAGGAAATGACTTGAATTCAATTAGCTCATCCAGAAACCGGGGGCAGGGAATATATAAAATGATACGAGAGATGTTCACTGCCGGGACTTTTCCATCTGTGGCTGCAGGGGAGGCTGCTCCCCGACCCACGTGTGCATCTCGCCCGTGCACACCTCTCCTGTGTGGTCCAGACCTCCCCCCCCACCCCCTGCCCACAGCTGCTCCCATGCCAGTCGTGGCCAGGGTTGCTCAGGCTCTCACGGGAAGGAGGGGGCGAGCCACCCACGCCTGCCAGACCACGAGGGTCCGGGCCGGCCCTCTGCCAGCGTGGCGCCTCCCTCGCTCTCTCGAAGGGTGGCCCAGGAACACCTGCATGCGATCATCTGCACCCGTGCCAAGGTGCAGAGCTCTGGGTCCCATCCTGGGGCTCCAGGATCTGATCCCTGGGGCTGGTGTCCAGGAAGCGCCATGGGAATACACACATGTGCCATGCGTGCGTCTCAGCAGACTGATGAGTCAACGCACACTCTACATACAGCACAACCGCCGCTAAAAGAGCGATTTAGTCATGGCTGGAGATTTCAGACCATGTTTTAAGGATGAAGCCCTGCTTGGATACACAACACTCTAAAGGTACCGAACAGAAAAAGCAATACAACAGCTTACACGAAAGGAAGGAAGATGCTCCCCGCTGACCCCCCAACCTGATCCTAAACCAACTATTACCCTTTCCCATAAACCCTTAAAGAACTAAGCATTATGAAAACAAACTTTAAGACATCATTCTAAATTAAATATTTAAAAGTACCTCATTTGAGACTCTAAGAAGAAGAAACACTGATAATTAGTTCCTGATTTAGCAGCCTCAATGCTGACTTCCTAACTGCCAGATAAAACAACTCCATGGCCAGGCTTCTTAGGAGACCTCTAGCATTTAGGTGTTGATCACTTCCTTTATGGGCCCTTTCCGTGATGAAGCCCTCTCCTGTTTCCCTTCCTCTGACCACATATTCCCTTGCAGGCCCCATTACACGTTCTGCCCCGTCCTTAAAAGCGGACTGGCCCCAAAGTCTTGTCCTTGGCTTTCTGCTCTGGCCACTTTACACCTGGCCTGCTCACCACCATGGCTGCAAGTCAACCCCACGCTCTCCCAGCCCGGGGGTCCCGTCCTTCACAGCTAGCGCTGCCTGGGCAACTCCAATTCTGCGTGTCCAGTACTGCCTCCCCTCACACCTGGTTCTCCTCCCTTCAGTACTGCCATTCTTAAGTCTCAACACAATCATTCATCCAGTCTTCCAAGCAGAGGGCTGGAAGTTCTCCAAAGGCAGGGCAGCAAACTCAAGGGCCTGCAAGTTACATCACCCAGGTGATGAATTTATTTTTTATTTAAGAAACGAGTGTATAGGTTTTAACATGGTCGCTTCTATGCAGTTTCCAGACGTCATTCTATTTAACACTCAGTACACCCCTAGGAAGTAAGTTATCATTACTAATCCCACTTTACAGATGGGTAAACTGAGGCACGGACGTATGGAACTTGCTCAAGGTCACTGAACTAGTAAGAGCAATGACTTGAGAGCAGGGACTCTGGCCCAGAGGTCACTACACTCACTTTCCAGGCCATGACTATTCTGAGGCAATGACTCAAGTCTGCCGAGGTAGTGTGCCATGAGCACAGAACCAACAGCTGTGGCTATGTTCCAATAAAACTTTATTTACAAAAAGAGGCAAGCCTCGCTCAACAGTGCTATCACCAGTTTTCTAATCACCTCTACACCTTACAGTGAAATACCTTCAACATGGTCCCCAAACCTTAAAGAACACAGTAAAAATATAGAAGTGCCTGAAAAAAACATAAGTGAAGGCTTCTATAACCTCAGGGTGGTGAAAATATTTCTAAGCATTAAAAGAACTAGTAAGACTTAATACATGAAAGTTAAAAATTCCAATGGGGCAAAATAAAATGGAACAAAACATCACCAAGTAAACATCACAAACAGAAAAAGCAAAATGTGACAGAAATATTTTCATGCATATGATGGATGAAATGCTGATGCTCTTTATTGACTGTCAAGAGCAGGCCAGAGCAGGACTAAGGGAAAACCCTTGAAAGGATCTGACTGGATATGGGGGCAGACCTGTCTCCAAGGAGGCGGGAGGACTGAGCACGGTGGGGAGGACAGACACACCCAGCTGCTAGGACAGGGGTGGGAATGGGGGACAGGGGAAAGGGAAAAAGTCTGTTTCTGGGGAGGAGCTTAATCATTCCAGGTTACCATGTTCCTTTAAACTCAGGCAGAGTCCAGGCAGGAGGCACCATGAAGGGAAGGTACTCTTGAGTGGGTTATGAGTAGATGAGAAAAGGAAAGTCAGTATGGCAGGAAGATGGGACAGAGAGGGTAGTTAGGACCAAATGCCTCAGGAGTTCTGGACCTCAGCTTGCAGAGAGGGGGTGCAGAACCTTGCAGGGCTAACAAAGGAGGTGAGACTGGAGATGATGCTCTCAACAGAGAGCAAAGAATTAAGACTGACTCCAGGGTTTCCTGTCTGGGGGAAGTGAAGAATGCTGGTATTACTGACAGAAGCGGGGCGATAAGAGAAGTAACGTGCCCGGCGGGATGGAGATACTGCAGTGCACACAGAGAGAGATGTCCCGCTGCTGGGGGAACTCGCTTCCGACGCCTGCAGACAGAGCAGTCTCATCTTGGAGGTGACATCCTTACGATCGTATCTGGGGTCATTCTTAACATGTCAACACATGATTCGCACACTGCTTGTGCAAGTGACACAAGATAACTTCTGCAGGAATGTGATGACTGCTCAGCCATCGTGAGACACACAGATAGCACCTGTGATCAGGCTCATTGTTAGTTACCCTGTGCAAGTCTTACTGTGATTCCTCAGCTCGTTTGTCAAATTCCTGTGTCTGTCTGTCATCCCCTCAAAAGATTTAAAGTGAGTTTGGTGGCTGAGGAAAGAACTCATCTCCTTACCTCCTTCTACCCTGAATTTCAAGCTCAACTTTTGAAAAACAACCAACCAACCACTACTTTTTCCCTGATTTTCTCTACTCTGAAAATGCTCTGTCTCATCTGTTCCTTTCCCAATTCTGCCTCAGTAATATTACTGACCACTTTCTGTCTTCGAAGAATACGTAGTGTTACTATATCATCCACCCATTCCCCATCTGTATTCTTCACCTTATTCTCATCCAAGGGCTTCTCTGGTGGCTCTGGCGGTGAAGAATCACCTGCAATGCAGGAGACGCAGGTTTGATCCCTGGATCAGGAAGATCCTCTGGAGAAGGGAAATGGCAACCCACTCCAGTATTCCTGCCTGGGAAACCCTATGGACAGAGGAGCCTGGTGAGCTGTAGTCCTGCCTGGGAAACCCTATGGACAGAGGAGCCTGGTGAGCTGTAGTCCATGGGGTCGCAAAGAGTCAGAGACAACAGCGACTGAACCACCACCATTCTTATCCAAGAAGGAAAGGGGAGACCAGGCCTTCTGTCTGCAGGGTGGGCCAGAACATGCCTTCTAATAGGATTAGCACAGAATAAGCCATTTTGAGGCTAAGCTATGAGACGAGGTGACAATAAAGCTCGGCCAGACTCCCAGGGGGGCTGTAACAACTGAACGACATGACTCATGGGTTAATACCCAAGCAGATACAATAAAATGTGGTGCAGTCTGCTAGACTTCAGCAAAAACATCTGGTACCAAACCTCTTTGCAGAGAAGCAATCTACATCCCTGGGTACGTGGGACAATCCCAGAGGCCCTATGAGAAGCAACCACAGCAGTGAGCTGGGGGCCCCGGCGCCTGTGGGTTCACGGCCCATCAAGCCCAGCAATGTGGCCCTTCTTGGTTTCAGAACTGAATCAGGATGCATTCTCTTACCGCGTCTTTACAGGACAGAAGGTGTAAACACACAAAAGACAAGGAAACAAGCAGGACAGACATTCCGTTTAACTGCAAGTGAGAGAGACTCTTTCTAGTACAATGTTTTGTTGTTGTTTAGTCTCTCAGTTGTGCCTGACCTTTTTGCGACCCCATGAACTGTAGCCCACCAGGCTCTTCTGTCCACAGGAATTCTCCAGGCAAGAATGCTGGGAGTGGGTTGCCATTCCCTTCTCCAGGGGATCCACTGCATCCAGGGACTGAACCCAGGTTTCCTGCACTGACAGGCATATTCTCTACCACTGAGCCACCAAGGAAGCCCACAACATGTTCAGGGTAATACTATTTACAATTCTGCATAAACAAAACCAAAAATTTTATTTCAAATCCCAGTTAAGTTGAAGAAGGAAAAATACTAAAAGAGGACCTGCAGTTTAAAATATTCCTTTGGGGCAGTAATAAATTTAGTAGTTTGTTTAACTAAAAGAATAGTTTCAAGTAAGACTGACGAGACCAAAAAAAAATTCCAAAGTACCTGTGAGTTTGATTTTGGACAGCCGGGCCAGAATTCCTGGCAAATCATCTGCACGGAGCTTCATCTCTTTCCACTGCTTCTCTTCTTTCGTCTCTTTCCCCAGAGCTATGGAGCCCTCAGTTACTGAGGTGGGTTCTAGTTCTATCAATGCTTTTTCACTTGGCTTTCCGGACAGAGACAGGCTGGAGGGTACAAGAGGTCTCATCTCGCATATTTCGGCTTTGGCCTCATCCAAAGAAGTTTTTGCAAGGAAAGGAGATTCTGCTGGTTCTGGCTTTGGTTTTATTTGCTGCTTGAGGCTTCTGTTTAGTTGTGTGACATACTGAATTGAAAAAAAAAAAAAAAGGTACACATAACTTAGGAAACTGCGGCCCAAAATGCTCTTAAGTGGTTGTTCAGAAACACTTTACATCAGTCCGACTTCTACAGTACTTAAAAGATTTTCCTGCACCTCTATAAATATTCGCTGAAATAACTCCTATTAGTGTGTGTTACATGGAGGTCACTCGACTAAGATATGGAGAAGACAATTAACTGGTTTTCAGATTCTATGACTTAGAAAAAATCCTATGGGTTTAAGTTCCCAGAAAGAAAGATAAATTGATTTCTTATTCATCTCCCCCAGGATTTCCCCTGACATAAGACTCAGAAGTTGCAGGTTTAACATTCCAAATACAGTGCAAAAGTTTTCTAGACTCAAGAGCCCAAGTCAACCTGCTGACTTTCCTTGTTGCCCAGCCAGCAGTGCAGAGAGGCTCCAAGGGGACCACAACCCAGGGCTCAGTACCATCAGGGCAGTGGGTGTGTGGACAGAATTGGGCTGAAGACTCAGACAACCTCTGTTACTTACTAGCCAAAAGGAGTAACTGTGGCTAACATCCATGAGGCACTTTACAGTTTTAAACAACATATATCCTTAGAGTTTATAGGAGACATATCTCATTCAGTCTTCTCAAAAATTGTGAAAGAAGACAGATCGTTACTAGTATCTCTTAACTTTCAAATGAGGAAACCAAGGCTTGGAAAACAATCTGACAGAGCCAAGAATATAAAACTAGTTAGTTACAGATGCTCCTAGAACTGAAGCCCTTTCCTGATAACTACCTAAGTGACTTTTTCCAATTACATCACGAAGGCTTGAAATTACATACACTTGTCTAAGGAAGGAGTTACAAACTCAGGAATGAATTCAGAGTTCTGTTTACATATAAAAAGCATCCTATGTATTTGAGTTTCTCTTCTAAATATCCATTATCCTCCATCCTCAACTTTACAAGTCTGATTATTATTGGAAACTAAAATCTCTCATCAAAATGAGTTTTATTAAAAGATTTTAAAAGCTAAAATGGACTTTGTAAGGTTAAAAAAAAAAGATTAGAGAAATGTCAAATAGGACTTCAGATTATGAATTTGCTATTCTTTCATGCTTGCACAGAAATTATGAGTTTTTAGCTGTGGCTTCTTCATTCTACGATACTTCATGATTTGAGAAAGTGGCAAATATTAAGTTACCATGCTGACGACAACACAGAGTCAACCTGGTCCAAGGTCTACAAACAGACTGAGCTATACTATGAACGCCCACTGTAAAATGCCCAGAAAATCACAAGAACTCAATTTGTTTGAATCTGTTCAGAAGTGCATGTTTGAATCTCACTGCTGATGTAAAATAACAGGGAGGACCTACTTTTGAGGCAATTATTTCTGTATTACTGATGTATTCATAGAACTTTAAAGAATTTAAAAAGATGAATTATAACAGTTCAGCTTTTCCTAACTGTGGCCTACTCAAAACATGCAAGCAGCTTTCCATCTTTCTCCAGACTTAATCAATAAGGTCGAGATCATACTTTAAAACTTAAGACATCAGAGTTATTCTGGTTTCAGTTAAGCATAATCAAAACAAGGGATTAACGTTGTGGAAAAACTTAAGAGGGCAGGAAATAAAAGTCTTTTTCAAAGAGTACTTGTTGCAGCTCTTCTGACAACAGGAATTTCTAAAATCCCCTTGAACAGGGAAAGTAAAGGCAGAGAGCCCAGTGAGCATGGTCTTCTGAACCTACCATGCGCCGGAGGAAGTTAACGTGTTGAAATGTGACCCACTGCTGATTGACGTTCCTGAGAAGATGCAGGAATCTACGAGGTGACTCTCGCATGGCTCTTCTTTCTAGATACCAGATGCATCCTCCTCCCCAGCCTATCAAAGAAAGAGGAAAAAAATTAAAATGGCCATTATATCTCACCAAGCGATGACTGGACCTACCCAGAAGCAGAGCCAGCACCACGGTGGGCAGTGCATGTGTGATGGGTCTGAACTCTGAAATGATCTGATCCAGACTCGTGAATGAATGGTTATTGATCGGCCCTGCTCACTGTCCGAGTATAATTCTCCAGCAGAGTTAGGGAACTTGTTCATCTCAGGATCATTAAAAGTGAAAGTGTTAGTCACTCAGTCGTGTCCAACTCTTTGCAACCCCATGAACTGTAGCCTGCCAAGCTCCTCTGTCCAAGGGATTCTCCAGGTAAGAATACTGGGGTGGGTAGCCATTCTCCTCTCTAGGGGATCTTTCTGACCCAGGGATTAAACCTGGCTCTCCTGCATTGCAGGCAGATTCTTCACTGTGAGCCAGCAGGGAAGCCCTCAGGATAATTATGCTTTTATTACATCAAAGGTTGAAATGACCAAACCATCAATCTCTTAGAGAATCAAATGTAAAACAATCAGCTTGGTCACTTTCTAAAGAGGATAAAATGAGAAGCCCAATTTTTCTCAATAAATAACCATAAAGTAAGTGAAGTCGCTCAGTCGTGTCTGACTCTTTGCGACCCCATGGACTGTAACCCACCAGGCTTCTCTGTCCATGGGATTCTCCAAGCAAGAATACTGGAGCGGGTTGCCATTTCCTCCTCCAAGAAATAAGAGTAAACCGGAAAATAAATTTCAGATTAATATTTTGGCCGTTATCGGGTAAGCCAACTAAAAGACAGAGGAAATTGCTCTCACTAAAGTATGACTCTATCAAGCTAGTTAGGAAGAAGCTATTTTCGGTGTATCCAAATGTGGCTTTTAGTCATTCATCTCTAAACCTTCTCTCAAATGGCAACAAACCCAATGCTTCTGTGTAAAGTCTCATCCTGGGAAAGCTTCCAACAGGAGCACAGCAGAGACATTCCCCCCACCATCCCCTTCTTTTAAGTCTTTTCTCCTGTGGCTTCCATGACCCTAACGACTCCCGGTTCTCATCCACCCATCAATTCTCCATTCCTGAAACCCTAAGGTAATTTTTAATCTCCAAGCCATTTCTAGAGTTGCTATGCCTGTTTCCACCTGCTGAGGATCTCCACGTGGATGGCTTGTAATGTCTCTCAGAAAACTTTAGTCTCACCCTTATCTCTACTCTGTCCTCTACTGCAGATAAAACCATCGCCTATGTGAGATTCCAAGACCACCTTGAACTCTTCCTTCATCACCTAATAACCATCAGCTCCAGTCAACTCGGAAACACTGGTCAAATCTGTCCACTTCTTTCCCTGCTGCTGAGAGACACAGACCCTTATTATCGCACACCTGGATACCGTAGAGTTGTGGGATGCAAACCACTTGTCCTGACTTTGGTTAAAGCCTTTCCTCTCCAATCCCAGTCCCACAGAGCCAGATGGTTTCCTTCTGAAGCCTAGAATACACATCATCTGCCCAATCACATACATGTGACTCACTGTCCTGCCCCACGATTTCAGTTTGCCCATCTTTGTTTATGCGTCTCCTTGCTTGCAGCGTCCTGTTTCCACTCTGCCTGTCAAATGTCGAAGTTTCTTTCAAGCAGTCTAGCATTTCATACTCGTTTTTGTAGCACTTCTTAATGCAGATTGTTTCTACATCATTTTTTTTTGTTTTAGTTCATTGAAAGCGGGGACTCCGTCCTGACCTCTGCTACAACAGCTAGCAGACTGTCTCCTCCATATAAGAATGAGATGAGGGCTGATGACTCGGTTGCCCACATCGCTCACCTGGACAGGGGGAAGGAGAGCTATCACCACCCCATGGTAACCAAGGCAATTATTTTAGACTGGAGATAAGTCCCCTCTTCACTGAAATCATATCCTCGGCCCTCGGGTAAATACGACATGCTTATTTTCCACATCCATGAATATGTGGTGTCTGTATATGTATATAGAAAGGAATGGTAGTGTTGAAATCAGTCCACTGATTGAAATTTCCTTTGAATTTAGTCCTCTGATAGTCTATCTTTTTTTTTAATGGTATGTATTTTTCCTTTCTTGCCTTGACATTGTTCTCTGGGATAACAGGATTTCAATATTAACAGGTTATGTCAAGAAGACACCAAGTTTTATCATTCTACACCTTAATTTCAAAACCAGTTGTGAGATCCACTGGTCCAGTGAGAAATGTATGTTCCTGGGAGGAAAAGAACCATCTTGGAAAATATCTCTCAAGATTATGTGGATTACAAATGAGACTTTATGGAAACAAAACCAGCTTGGAAACAGCACTTTTAAATGACGAAAATACTTCATTTAGTCAAAACAATCAGTGTCCAGAAATTTAAAGACATTTTGGCCCTGTGTAAAGAAATATAGGTTTGAAGGTACACATGGCTTATAACAAATGCATTAAAAATCAGGACACAAATGATCACATCCATTATTCACCATCAACACTGAGTCAAGATTGTAGGGCTTTAAAAATGAAGCGCATGGATATGAAATGGAAAGGTTCTGAAAGTTTTCAACGGCTATAAAACACTGTTAAGCTTTTGAAGAACAGTCGGGCATGACCAAACCCAGGAGGGCATGGAGACACCTGATACAGTCCCCGTGTACCTTTCGGCCCGCTTCCCACTGTGCTGCTTCCATACCAAGCGCCAGCAGTAGATCTTCCCAGTGTACCACAGCAGGCTGCACAGGCCACTTAAGAGCAGATCTTTTGGTTCATACCTTCAGGAAGCCAAGCTGTCTTGGCTATTCCTCCCATACCAGCATCAAAAAGACAGATCCAGCAACAAACCATTTGAACCATAAGCAGCCCACTTCCTGAACTGGGGAATTCTGAGTAGTGAGGTAGATCTGTCCTATAGGAAGCTGAAAATACAGAAATGAAAGCAGAAAAGAACCCCATCTTGAGCAATGCATGCTGGAAAAAACCTCCCTACAGAGGAGATAATTCCAGCATTCAGAAAGGATGAGCTCTCTGAGAATGAGCGTCTCAGGTCAGAATCCAACACTCACAGTCAGGGATGGGAGAAGGTAACAAATTCAAAAAGAACCACAGACCCTTCAAATAAAATGTTTCATCGTGGAAAATTCCAATCATATGCAACAGCAGACGAATCCAATGAGCCCCCATTACTGATCCCCCAGGTTCAACAATGCTCAAATCTCGGCCAATCGTGTTTTCATCATCTATACACACTCCCACTTCTCACCCTCCTCGCGCCCTTTGAACCAGAAGAGACCTTTGAGATCATCTAGCTGAACAGCCTCAGTTTATAGAGGAGTAAACTCAATTCCAGAAAATAAAGTTGATATGCCCTGAGATCACACAGCCAAAAGAGACACACAGAATAACAATATTAGGAGAAAAGAAGAGAAAGGAATTTCAGAGTAATTGTGATCAATATTGCCAGATGGGAAGTCCACTGAAGGTCCAGTGTTTAGGACTCCAATCTTTTACTGCCATGGGCCTGAGTTTGATCCCTGGTTGGGCAACTAAGACTTCACAAGTCCCGTGGCTGAGCCAATAAAAAAAGTTTCTGGGATTTCCAAAGGGAGTCCATCTTGAATATGGACAACCAGTGACACATTTCTCACACATCAGTTATCACCCTAAACTACTGAGACAAAACAATGCCCAACCTCCACCTTAATGTCTCCATCAGGACAAATTTCATTCATTCATAAATAATTACTCAGCACCAACAGTGCACACCAGGTATTGTTTCCGGCACTGGGGACACAGAGATGAACCAGAGAGAAACCATCCCAGCCTTTACAAGATTCAATCTTGCAGTTGGGAGAAACACATAGTAAATCGGTTATAAGTAAGCAATCAAAGGCTGTTCTAACCATAATGAAGGAAAGAGGGTGATGAGATAACAGAGGGCCAGGGGTTCTACCTAGATAGTGTGCTCAAGCCTCTCTTAACAGGAAACATTGGAGCTGAGACCCAGCCAAAGGGCAAGAAAGCACATCTACACTAAACATGTAATTGTGACAGGTGGGCCTGGTGGGATTATATCAGGGACCACGATAATGGTAGAAAGACAAAAGCCTGGGGGGCGGGAGATGGTTATGGCCCGCAGTCCGAGGTGGTCACCGTCTTTATTATTGTCATCATGACACTTTATATTGGAACAAGGCTTCCGGGTTGGGGGCGGGGGGGGGGGGGGCGGCGGGGAAGCTAAGCACTTGCCAGGTTCTTACAAGTGCAACGTATGAGTAACTTACACATCGCTAGAACCTAAGGCCCTGAGAAGCCAAGAGGCTCGGGGAGCCCCCAGGTTCCTCTCTCCTGAGCCTCCAGCCTCTGAAAACTGAAAGAAGCACCAGACATCGCGTCCCCTACCCACCTCCGGGGGCTAGGAGATGGACGCGGTGTGCGGACCACCGGAACCCCAATGCAAGACTAGGCCCTACCTCCGAGGCCCCTTCACTTCAGGCAGCCCCGTAGGTCACTTCCCTCACCGATGCCCCAGCCGACCTCGCCAAGGGCTCCCAAGGTTGCAGACAGGCGGAACCACGGTGTAGCACGTGGCAACGAAAAGAGAATTCCCCCAAATCCGTGCCCGAGGTGGTGTGCAGTACCTGTCAGGAGGCGTGAGGAGAGAGTGTGCGGGGATGCGGCCATCACGCAAGAGTCCAGCCGCCCCCGGGAGCCCCGTGTCCTCTCTCCTCACCGGTTGCTGGGCGCCGCCATCTTCCTTCCCCGCCCCCCCGTGGGAAGAGCGACGCGTCCGGTTCGTCACTTCCGGCAGGCGCGAGGCGGAAGCGAAGAGCTGCGGCTGTGGTTAGGAAGACCGCAGGGCAGCGTGGCCCCGGGGCAGAGGGGCCGGGGTCTGAGGTGCTTTCTCGGGGACGCGAGGTACCCGGGGGTGGCAGAGGCTTCCGAGGAAAGGCTGCCCGAGACGGCGAGCCCCCGCTTCCTGCCCCGAGGCCGGCATCCCTGGCGGGATCCGAGGGCCCTGGTGCTAGGCTGGGCTGGGCCGGCCAGGGGCTGCTCGCGGGCCGCTTGCAGTTACCTCCTGGTCCTTCTGGACTGCCAGGAGGAAATGGTTCTGGGGACGGTGCCTCCATCTTCCCGCATCCTCAGTTACAGCGTTACCATAGTCGCCGTTAAGGCGGGAAACGATGAACTCGGGCTCCTGGACCCCGAGCCACCCTGAGGAATCGTCTGAGCATCCCGGGATGAGGAAGGTGCGTGCAGAGTTTTAAGATTTCGGGCTCTGGAGTGACCTCTGTATCCCTGGCTGCACCTTCTGGCCTTCTGACTTGTTAAACAAATGGCCCAAGTCCCCTGAACCTCGGCTTTGTCGCTGCACGACGCAGATCCTAATAGTATATATTCTTTAAGATGGTTGAGAGAATTAAAAGATGTCTCTGCAGTAGGTAGCCAGCCAGAAGCCTGCCACGGCTAAGAACTAAGTTAACATCTGTGCCCTGGTTAGGAGGGCAGTGGTCAGCAGCTCTCTCTTCGTCTGGTTTTGGTGTTGGATTTCTGCAAGTAACAGTGCACTGAAGGAGAGAGATTCCGTTTCTGAAAGAGGAGGGAGAAATAGGTAACTTGGTTCTAGGAGGGTAGTTTCTCTATCTTCAGTGATAAGGTTGTAGGTGGGTCATCTGAGTAGATGCTAACTCTTTCAAAGCCTTGATGAATTTACTGCAGTAGATAAAGACCTAGCTTTCTGTAGACAAAATCCTAACCTAAAATGCAGGATACGCTCAGTTGACACAGAGCTATCTCTCTAAAAGCAAAATAGATTTCAAAGCCTAAGGATAGGCAAAGGATATGAATAGAGTTTTTCCAAAGAAAATATACAAGAAGAGTGCAAAGAGAAGAGGTGTACGTCATTAGCCATAAGAGAAATATAACTTAAAATCTCCTTTAGATATCACTTCATGCTCCTTGAGGTGGCCCGAGTCAAAAATACAGATAAGAGATAACACCGAAATGAGAGTGTGGGGAAACTGGAAGCCTAGTATGCCACGGATGGGAATGGAAAATGGTGGAGCTGTCTTTGAAAACAGTCTGGCAGGTTTTCAGAAAGTTAAGGGGCTGTCACATGACTCAGCCATTCCACTCCTAAATGGAGAAATGAAGACATACTAACTCACCAATAGAATAGGTGGTGACAAGACAGGCCTTGTTTGCTTCTTGCTTGAGGGACGCCTCCTGCTTAGAAAGGGGCTCCCGGAAAAGGTGGATGCTCAGGTACTTCAGGAGCTGGGCTCCTGGGAGGACGGGGGAGGTTCTGCTCATGCCTCAGGGCTTCTGGGTGGGTGTGTGGGTGTGGGTGTGTGTGTTCAGGGCCACAATGTAATGATAAGCAGTGGCTTCACCTGCCGTCTCTGGAGGCTTAGTAAAGTTGACTGTTGTCACAGTAGGCAGCTCTGGTGTTGGGAACCAAGGATATTTCTGGAAGTTAAGCCCCTTTCCTTTGCCTGTGGCTTCATGGCAGTGCCACTGAGTCAAATCAGGTCAGAGACGGAAATTGCACCAGTAGAATTTAGCATAGAGATGAACACATACAGAGTTGTTACCCAGGTCATAGAAAAGGCAAAAACAGAACTCTTAAGGTGTCACCCAGGCAGCAGCTTCCGGAAGCGCTCCTGTGTCTGTGCCTGGGGGACAGGGACGAGTTCTGGATTATCACAGTGTAGAAACCAGGAGGAACTGCCCTTCTACCAGTGCTCTGGTCTCAATGCCCACCCGACCAAGCGAGAACGTCAGTTGTTAGGAAAGCTGCATGCGGCCTCTGCCGCTGCTAATGGGGTGAAGAAGCAGTGGAGGGAGGCGCCCTGAAGCCGCAGGTGGGAGGAAGGAAGGAAGGAAGGAGCCTGGGAGCCCCTCCCCTCCACCCTCAGGCATCGCTGTCCCTTCTTGGCAGAGCAGAGCAGTGGGCATGGGGAGCCTGCTAATGTGGTTTGCAGACTCCTGACCATAGCATCGCAGGCCCAGGATCAGGGTAAGTTTGGAGCCAGGACAGAGAAGCTCTGCGAGTTCTCAGGTGAACAGCTGTTCTGCTGTAAGTGTACAGGTTGTTATTTAGTCGCTAAGTCGTGTCCGACTCGTTGTGACTCCAAGCAGGCTCCTGTGTCCATGATATTTCCCAGGCGAGGATTCTGGAGTGGGTTGCCATTTCCTTCTCCAGGACATCTTCCCTACTTAGGGATAACCCTTGTCTCCTGCATTGGCAGGCAGGTTCTCTACTGCTGAGCCATCTGGGAAGTCTATAAGTGTACAAGTCCACCTCCTCCAAGTTCAAATAATTGGCTCCTCGTTTCACTTAATTCCTCCAAGGTGACCAGTAGGGATCCTGGTGCAGGGTCACTCCAGTCAGACATTACCCCTCAGCTGTGACCTTTTCTAGCTCTCCACCCCAGGGCTGATTCCATCCGGGAGCCTGGAGATATCACAAGTGGAAAAGAGAAGTTCAGGAATGCAAGAAAAGGAAGCGCAGCAGGGGAATGCACGAGAGTTAACTCTTCCCTGCTGCGGCCTTCCACCTCTTGAATCAGCAGACTCTGACATTCGGGGAAGCAGTACAGGCAGCCCAGGAGATGAGTCACGAGTGCCTCCCTCCAGTCCGTCAGAGAATCTCAGTCACACTTGCCTTGAGTTTCTGACAGCCAGGGAGGCCCTGCGACCCAGTTCTGGTCCCAGAGAGAAAGAGAAGCTCTCGCTCGGGCAAGGTGGCTGGGAATAATCTCCTTTACCACTGAAGCTGGGCATGCATGGGCAGGGCTCTGGGCCTTTCCCCTACTTTTCCTCCCCAGGAAGCAGCGCTGAGCCATCTCACAACTGTGAAATGATGAAATAAGCTGCTGAGGGAGGCAGGGTGTGAAAAGAGAGCCCAGGTTCTGGATGAAATTGCTGGGGCACCACTGGAGCTTGGCTGCAAGTGGACTGTTCTGCTCAAGCCGCTTCCTGGGTTTCCCACTCATTGCATCCCAGATAATACAGTCACAAGTGGGAACTGGAAGCTGAGGGTCCTGCCCCAGAGCTTGCTGAGGAAGACAACGTGGAGAAACAGCCCAGATTGTTCCAGATGGCCAAGACGCGTATTGCATCTCACAAAAGTAGCACAGACTCAGTAGGGTAGCTGTTTCCCCTAGGATGTCAGTCCACAGTGGTTTAAATGACATGCAAATAAAAGAGGCAATTTTGTGCAGACTAGCTTCCTGTCTTGTTTCTTGGCTGTTGAATGTGTACCCAGTTCCTTTGCTGATGTCAGAATGTCCGCATCAGGAAAGCATTCCTTTCCGGGTTTCCTTCTCAGAATCTTGAAGCCTGATGAAGAATACGGTAAGATGTTCCAAGTGTCGCAGGAAACAAATCCTATTAGGCACTACCGGTTGGGAAAATCATTATGTATAAAGAGCATCCATAAACACGTAGGTTTCTGTTGGCTACCAGGAACTCCTAAAAACTGTTCTTACATGTTCTGGCAAGTGACCTGTTGACGTTAAACTGGAGAATCCCGGGGTACAAGGAGATTCACTAAAATTAATAAGAAGGATCCCAGAAAGGTTATTCTCAGAAAAAAAAAAAAAAATTAGCAAAGTACTAGGAAAGCATAAACATCACATCTTTTCTAAATTTAGTTAGTTGTTCTCATCAATGGAGGCATGATACCTCCCTGCATTTGTACCTGTAAAACAACAGTAGAAAATTAAGATTCTCAGAACAAAAGTGATTAGCAAGCTACTAGGAAAATATAAACAATTACATCTTTTCTTAAGTTACTAGTTCTCATCTATAGACCTTCTTTCCCCCTACATTTGTACCTTTAAAACAATATCAGAAGATGAAGATATTGATTTTTTTGAAGTAAGTATCAATGCATGTTTGCAAAAGCATGCCATTTCTTTAGCACTTACTGTGTGTTAAGTTCCTTAGCATGACATTTACCTTTCACAGGAACCCAGATGAGTGTCATTCTCATTTTCAGAAAATGAGCTTGAGATCTTAAAAGATTTTAAAAGAAATAATTTTTCCGAGTTCACATAGCTGGAAAGCATGTACCACAACTAGAATTTAAACCTGCCTGATTTCCAAGGCATGTGTTCTTAATCCTAATTCTGGGCCGTCTCCCATATTTTACGTATTATAGAGTCCCCATTATCTGGCCTTTCCCCTACTAGTCAAGTTTCACATTTCATCAAACAAGTGAAGTTATTGAAGTCCAGCCCCCCGAAATTATTCGATTTTGCATTTTCTGACTTGGGTTCAATTTCCTCTGGCCTCAGTTTCTGTGTTTATAGAACAGGAATACCAATACCAGTTCCACCACATCAGTTCTGTTGCGCTTTCCAAACTTACTGACAGTTCATGTCTGGACACCTTCAAATAAAGCTCCTTCCAGAGACCTGCTGAATCAAAAACCTTAGAGGGTGGGCCTGGGCATCCACAGTTAAGCAAAATGACTTTATTGTTATTTTAAAAATCACATAAGCTTTGTATAAAAATGTCAAGAGTACAGAAAAAGAAAGCAAGACTTCCCAGGAGAAAGGAACCTCGAGGAAGGTGGTGGTGAGGGTGGTGGTTGTAGTGATGATGAAGATGGTAACACCGCAGACAACCCCTCTTAGGTTCTTCCCATGTCCCAGAATTTACATACCTTGTCTCATCTAATAACATTTTACCTTTTTTGCAACAATCTTGCAGCTAACACAGGATTATGCACATTTATAGATCAAGTCATTGGAGCTCACAGTCTTAGAGAAATCTGTTTGTACTAGGACTACTGTGACAAAGTACCACAAACTGGGTGGCTTAATACAGCAGTTGTGTACCATCCCCCAGCTATGGAAGCTGAAAGTCTGAAATCAAGGTGTCAGCAGGGCCATGCTCCGTCTGAAGCCTCTCTGGAGCATCCTTCCTGCCTCTGTCTTCACCTGGTGATCTGCTTTCTGTGTGTCTGTCTTCACAAGGCATTCTTGGCTCTGTATGTGTCTCCATCCACGTTTCCCCCTTATAAGGACATGAATCTAATTGGATGAGGGCCCACCCTAATGACCTCATCCTAATTTGATTATATTTGCAAAGATCCTGTTTCCAAAGAAGGTGACACTCTTAGGTCGTGGGGTACAGGACTTTAGCATATCTTTCTGGGAGACACAGTTCAACCCATAACACTAAGGATACAATGGGTGCAAGGCTGGATTTGAACTTGGGTGATGCTAGAATCTAGCCCTGTGGCCACCAGCCACCACATATCCCGCCTCAAGAAGACACTTGGAACATTTTGCCTCAAGCAGGAGGAGAGGTGATAAGTGGGGAGAAAATTCTTGCAACCATTCAGTAACTATTTATTTACAAGAGCACAAAACTTCAGGGGAGTCTCAGACACTTCCTCTGTAACAATCAGATGCCAAGTGACTCCACACAGCATTTTGAGGGGGGAAAGTTATGAGCTAAGACCCTTATACCCAGCAATTTGTCTTCCAGTGGGCCAGGCAGGCATTCTCAAGAAATTCTAGGGCTCAGAAAATATTCCACGTGTTGAAAAACTATTTGAAGATACATTCCAGTGGTTCAGAGGGTTTGGGATTATATAGACTAGGAAAAAAAAATCTCAAAAATAATTTAGAAACCAACATAGGGATTGCCAGTTTTTAACTTCATAAAGGCATTTATAACAAATCAAACTACCATCTTGTGTCCACATAATGGCTTCATAAAAGATCGACCATTTTAATGCCAAAAATATTAAAAAGGATATAATCTGATAGCTACTTCATGGAATAGTTTACTTTATGAAAAAATATTTGTATTTAATATATTTTACCCCAGAGGAGTGAAGAACTTATTTCTGAAGATAAGATCTCACCCACCAACGGGTGTTTGAGAACCAGGACGTCACAGGAGCGAACATAAAGAAGGACAAGTGAAAGTGGGTTCTGGCTAGCGCTCAGGATTCTTGCCACTGGGGGGAAAATATGGTTTGAAACTGACCATAATCATTTCCATCTCCTAAGGAAAATTGCACTGGGAAAGTAAATCTTCACAGTGCTACTCCCTTCCACATACAGACAGCAGAGAGGAGGAGATAGCTGGTTCCCTCAGCTGACATCTGGATTTCCACTCAATCCTTTTCAAGCTCTTGTGAAAACAGCCGTGAAAGGATCATTGGTTTAAAATAATGATCTGCATTCGCCCATTTAATGACTTCTCCCTCCCCAATCTTCTGTAAAAGAACACATCTGCCTTTCAAATTGAGGGTCTGCCCATTTGGCTATCATTTCTGCAAATTCGAGTCCAGGTGAGAAAAGAGCCCATCAATCTGCGATTCATAGCAAGTAAAGGGCAAAACTCACGTATGGAGAAAGAGGAGGAGCCACCAAGCAAAATTCAGCCAAGACCTCCCTCCCCAAGCTAAGCGCCAAGAGGGGCCGGGAGCCAGGACAAACAGAACCTGGAAACCAGCGTATCAGGTACAGACAGACAGGCTGCTTCAAGGGTTCAGTCGCATTTACACTTGGAATGAGTTCCTGCTCTAAGGAAAGAAGGCCAGCCGTGAAGCGGGCTTCATACTGAGGAAATGGGTCTGAATCGGGAAATACTGCCCTGGAGTGTTGCCCGAGACCCTCGCTGAGTGTGAGCTGGAATGACAGTCAGATATGGAGGTTTCCAGGCACCGCGGTGAAGTTCCCACCCCGTCTGTGTTCCCTTCCTCACCTGCAGGCAAATGGACCTCCTAGCTGGTACAAAGTAATACGATGATAAATCAAAGCAAGATTTCCCGGAACTTCCCTGGTGGTCCAGTGGCTAAGACTCCATACTCGCTATGCAGGGTGGGGGTGGGGGTGGGCCTGGGTTAGATCCCGGGTCAGGGAACTAAATCCCATTCGTACACTGCAACTGAAGGTCCTGCATGCCACAATGAAGATGGAAGATCCTGTGTGCCACAACTAGGACCTGGGGGCAGCCAAGTAAGAAGTGTTGGCCGCTCAGTCGTGTCTGATTCTTTGTGGCCCCATGGACTGTAGCCTGCCAGGCTACTCTGTGGAATTCTCCAGGCAAGAATACTGGAGTGGGCTGCCATTCCCTTCTCCAGGGGACCTTCCCAACCCAGGAATCGAACCTAGGTCTCCTGCATTGCAGGCAGGTTCTTTACCACTGAGCCACCAGGGGAGCATATAATTTTTTAATAAAGCATGTTTTCCCATATCACAATAACTACAGAGGTGTCAACCTGAAGACATACTGAATAAGAAAATTATATGAATGGAAAGACACTTTTTTGATAAACATAAAATTTCAGTATCATTAGGATCAAAGAAGTAGAAATTCAGAAAACCTGATAGTCTCTACCTACTGAATTGGCGGAGATTAAAGAAAGTGATGAGGGTGTAGGGACATGCAGAGTATAAATTTATTTATGGTCGGCCCTCAATATCCACAGGTTCCACATCTTTGGATCCAACTAAGCTGTATGGCACCCCTCTCCAGTACTGTTGCCTGGAAAATCCCATGGACGGAGGAGCCTGGTAGGCCACAGTCCATGGGGCTGTGAAGAGTCGGACATGACCGAGCAACTTCACTTTCACTTTTCACTTTCATGCATTGGAGAAGGCAATGGCAACCCACTCCAGTATTGACTGGAGAACCCCATGGACAGGCGAGCCTGGCAGGCTACAGGCCACGAGGTCTCAGAGTTGGACGTGACTGAGTGACTATACTCCCACTTTCAGCAGCTTTTACCTTGTATTGTGCGTGCATGCATGCTCAGTCATTTCAGTCATGTCTGACTCTTTGTGACTCTGTGGACTGACTGTAGCCCTCCAGGCTCCTCTGTCCATGGAATTTCCCAGGCAAGAATACTGGAGAGGGTTGCCATGCCCTTCTCCAGAGGATCTTCCTAACCCAGAGATTGAACCTGGGTCTCTTATGTCTCCTGCATTGGCAGGAGGGCTCTTTACTCATGGAGCCATCTGAAAAGCCCTTGCCTTGTATTGTGAATTTTAGGTAATCTAGAAATGATTTAAAGTGTACAGGAGGATGTGCATAGGTCCTATGGAAATACTACACCATTTTATATAAGGGACTTGAGCATCCATGGACTTTAGAAAAGATAGAGGTTCTGGAATCAATCTCCATGAATGCTGACGACTGCACTCTCTCTGGAGGGCAGTTTGTTAAATGTCTCAATAAGTTCCTACTGGGTAGTCTACTTCTAGGAATTTATCCTGAGGAAATAATAATACATTTGTAGAAATAATTATTTATTAAAATCATCATCCAATCACAGGTTTAGAAGCAAAAGTTTGAAAAGTTTCAGTAATAATTCTTGCTAAAAACCGATATGTCTTGACTGAATAAGTTGTTTTATGTCCATATGCACAGAGATTGTAAATATGGTTGTAAAGGTTGTTTATAGGCATTAAAATATTCATAGGCTATATCTGAATGAATAAAGCAAGCTACCTACAGTATGTTCCTGTTTTAATTTCAGGGAGTTTATATATGCCCTAAAATTTCTAGAAACATTTCTTCAAAATGAGCAGCGATCATCTCTGGCTCATAGAATTAAGGCAATCTAAAATCTTTTTAATTATCTGTCTTTAAAAAATACATATACTCTGCAACAAGGGTTTGTTTTGTTGTTTTCGTTCAGTTGCTCAATCGTGTCCGACTCTTAGAGGCCCCTGGACTGCAGCATGACAGGCTCCCCTGTCCTTCACTATCTCCCAGACTTTGCTCAAATTCGTGTCCGTTAAGTATGTATCACTGAAAAAATGGAGAAAGTGGAGGGGAAAAAAAATAAAATAGAGACTCCCGGAGTGGCCACTGCCAGACTCTGACGTGTGGATCAAAAATGAATGCCTGTTCTGCCCTTGTGGCTGCCTGAAAACACACACATATTTCAGAGCTGGCCACATACTTTGTGGTAGCTTTTTATTCCAAGGGCTGAAGTCTGCAGACAAGCTCAGCCAAGTACAGCGTGTGCCCCCTCAGGTGGTTTTTGGAGCTCAGCAGGGCTGAGGAACACTCTCTCTTTTAAGGAGTCCGTCCAGGGCGCTGAGGTGTTGACAGAATCTGCGCTGGGAACAATGTTTATTTATATCTGGGCACCATCATTCACAGCTAAATCGAGGGCTTTCTCCTAATTTGCTCACAGTTCGCAAACATTTGCAGTTCTCCCCGTTGGCGATCCCTGTTTGGGTTTGGCTGGGCTTGAGCAAACGGAGAGGACCTGAGACGCTGAGTGGGGCTGAGCGCTGTGCTTACATGATACGTGTTGGAGACACGAAGGTCTCCAGACTCCTGCTTTGTACCTTGAGGACTTATTCACATCTGTCCTGCTCCTGCTTTTGTTGTTGTCTAGTTGCTCAGTCATGTCCGACTCTTGCGACCCCATAGACGGAAGCCCGCCAAGGTCCTCTGTGCATGGAATTCTCCAGGCAAGAATACTGGAGTGGGTTGCCATTTCCTCCTCCAGGGGATCTTCCCTACCCAGGGGTCGAACCCACATCACCTGAGTTGACAGGCAGATTCTTTACCACTGAGCAATGAGGGGAAGCACTGCTCTTGCTAGAAGAAGTTTCTAACTACGTGACTTTGTGTGTGTATGTGTGTGTGTGTGTGTGGCCAGTTGGGGTGTTGGGGTGAGGGGACCCTTTGTAATGTCCCAGTTAGGGATGAGCCATTTATATCCATTGAGTGTCTTTATAGAGCATGAACATTCCTATACACCTCAGTTTATTATGAAAATTTTCAAATGTATGAAAATCAGAGCGATCTGACCCTACCCAAACAGGGGCAGGTGTAACTCTTCAGCAACCATCAACGCCCAGCCAGTCTTGCTCTGTTTCTAATCCCACCACTCTCCCATCTCAACTACTAGACACCGCAATGCCTGCAGCCATAGAGTTCAAGTTAGAAGCTACGTAACTGTGAATTGTGAGGTGAGAGAGAATAAAGCGAAAGATGAGGGAGCTGGACAGACCTGACCTGAAGCAGGCTTGACCATGGCAGTTTCCTGCCTGGTCGGTCTTAGGCCACTTAACTTTTCTGATCTTCGTCTGTGAAATGGGAGCAGTACACAACTTACAGAGCAACTAAATACATTAAATTGTGGTCCAGTTAAAGTACCAAGCACCATTCTCTGTGTCTAGCAGGTCCTCAGTTATCTTTTTATTACTGTTTCTATTCCTCTATCTAGAGTAGAGAAAGAGAAAACCTAAAGCAGAGATAGTCCTCCATAGCATCAGAATTTTTCAAACAGGCTGATAAATAACCATTGCCCATTTGCTGAGGTCGTTACTCATGTTTCTGAGCTCAGGGTGTGAGAACTAAGAATGCAAAAACAAAACATCTGATTTAAAATAGATTATGCTATTATCTGAGTTGGGTACTTTAGATTCCAGGGTATATGTTTGAACCTGTGCACTTATGAGATGTACATCTTTGTGAAAGAGAAATTTAAATGATGTGTATTTTTTCTTGTTTTTTACTTGTAAATCAGAAAGGTTTTTTTGCATACCAGAGGCTTTTGAGAAGTATTTACTTTTATTTATGTGTGTATTTATTTGGCTGCACTGGGTCTTCACTGTGGCATGTAGTATCTTTTAGTTGGCACACGTGGGCTCTGATTCCCTGACCAGGAATTGAACCCGGGCCCCCTGCACTGGGAGAACAGAGTCTTAGCCACTGGACCACCAGCGATGTCCCAAGAGGTTTTTAAGCACAGAAAACAGAAGGAGAAAATCCAAAAAATGAAAATGTGTCTCAATTAGGAAATAAACTTGACAAGACTTCTCAGGACTTTTCCATGACTGTCCCCTTCAAATTATAGCTAGGGCAAATTCGGTGCAAATGGTGGAGCTGAAGAGAGTTTAGAAAAAGAGCCAAATAGGAAAACTACTGTATTAAACAAATTTTTTGATTCATTGCTTCCAACCATTGCTTTATAGAGAAGGTAGCTGGATACCTTTATTTACGATGTCTGCATTTATTTGCTGGGCTGTTGCTTTTAAAATGGGTCAAATGTCCTATTTTGTTTTAATTTTGTCCTATTTCATTTGAACTGAAACTAATTTGTTCCTTAAAAACAAGAAGATGAACACACTGAACTTAGGTACCTTAGGTGTTTTAAAAATTCACAAAAAATAGTATTTAATACTGATTATTATTTTATCAAGAAATTATGAAATATTTATATTGTTAGAAAACTTTGTCCAAAATATATGACTTCAGAATATATCCATTATTGAGTGTCAGAAAAGCTTGAATTTGTTTAAGAGCTTCTTCAAGGTTGTTGTTGAAAATTCTGCCATTAAAAAAAAGAAAAAACAAGACAAACCCAAACCCCCACCTTTCATTTTTAATAAACCACTTCATTTGCCAAGTTAAGAAATAAAGAAATATGCACTTACTGCTGACTTAAAGGACTTCCCAGGTGGCTCAGTGGTAAAGAATCTACCTACCAGTGCAGGAGATGCGGGTTGGATCCCTGAGTCAGGAAGATTCCCTGAAGAAGGAAATGGCAACCCACTCCAATATTCCTTCCTATGGACAGAGGAAACTGGTGGGCTACAGTCCACAGTGTCACAAGAGTCAGACATGACTGAGCGACTAAATAACAATAACAAGCTGATTTAAAACACGATGTTTCATGGTGTTAGAATGTCAGTCTCAAAAGTAAGTAACGGTACACAGCTGGGCAGAAAGTATAGCAGGTGTGATTCTTAAGCCACAGAGACAGGCAACCAAGAAATGTTATCTTCTTTGGTGTATTTTATTCCTTTTTTTTTTTTCATAACCACTTATCTCCTAATCCAAGTTTCTATTCTACCAAGATTGGGATAGCTTAGCCAATTGTGGGTTCACTGCCCTTTTTTCACTGTGACTTCAAGAAAAACTTTAACAAGTTCTAGAACTCCCAGGACAAGAACTCACAGTGCACACTGAAGGCCTCTGACCTCACTAGATGGACTTCCTTGTAACCTCCATGCCCTGCCCCTTGGTGATGGTGTTTAGTCACTAGTTGTGTCTGACTCTTTGCGACTCCATGGACTGTAGCCTGCCAGGCTCCTCTGTCCGTGGGATTTCCCAGGCAAGAATACCAGAGTGAGTTGCCATTTCCTCCTCCAGGGGAGCTTCCCGACCCAGGGATGGAACCTGCGTCTCTTTTCTCTCCTGCATTGACAGGTGGGTTCTTTACCACTAGCTCCACATGGGAAACCCACCCTGGCTTCCCCAGAACTCTAGTTCTTGCTCAAAACACTGCGGGCAAATAGACTGCCATGCAGGAAGTAGGTTATGAGTAACAGTGTCTCCAGTGATATACTTGAATTTTCTCCTCACACCCTGAAGAGACGAGGAGCAGATAGCCCAGCAATGGACATCATATTTATCTTCAACTAGCCAAGTGAGTTCCCTGAATTTCTTCAACATAGCTGGTATCAGATTCCACAGGCAATAAACATTCTGCAACCATCATTTCTGAGCTTCCCTGGTGGCTCTGTCAGTAAACAATCTGCCTGCAGTGCAGGAGACCTGGGTTTGATCCCTGGATTGGGAAGATCACCCGGAGAAGGGAATGGCTACCCACTCCAGTATTCTTGCCTGGATAATTTCATGGATAAAGGAGCCTGGTGGGCTACAGTCCATGGGGTTGCAGAGAGTCAGACACAACTGAGCAACTAACGCTAACCATTTTTATTGGAGAAAAACACACTGCACGTCTGCCACACAGCAACCAATTTCTTGAACGTTTTACTTTTAATTTTAGCCTTATTTAGTGTCTTTTAATGTCTAGAAAAAATAAAAATGTGTTGTAAAGTGACAAAGATTGCTTTTCTATAGCTCTGCTGCTGCTGCTGCTAAGTCACTTCAGTCATGTCCGACTCTGTGCAACCCCTAGACGGCAGCCCACCAGGCTCCGCCATCCCTGGGATTCTCCAGACAAGAACACTGGAGTGGGTTGCCATTTCCTTCTCCAATTTCTATAGCTCACGCACTACCAATTGCATCTTAAATAACCGTGATACATTCATCAAAACTAAGAATGTAACAGTGTACAAAATCCCTTACTGAACTACAGGCTTCACCTGGACTTCCTATTTTTTGTTTTTTTACTGTTGCCCTTTCTCTGCTCTAGGATTCGACCCAGGATCCCACACGGCCTCTAGATAGCACATCTTGTCTGTCTCCTCCAGAATGTGATGGTTCTCCATTGTTCCTCTTTCATGACCCTGACAGTCAATGTGCTCATTTAGAAAATTAATGCAGTCATACCCTCCTCTAGGACTTCAGGATTCCATGAAAAGTGGGGAGGAGGAGCGGACAGTCTTACAGACAGTAACTGGTAATAGGGATGGTGAAGAAGTTTTAGAAGCGGAAACACCCTCTTTCTCCTTAAAGCTTCTTTCATCCTCCACCTGCCTTCCCCTTTTTTCCCAATCTAATGAAACTCTTCCACTTGGGATTCAGCTGAAATGACCATCCTCCAAGAAGGAAGAGATTCTATTTACAGGTCAAGTTGGTCCTTGCTTGTTTCTGAAGAGGGAAGTGCAACACAGCCATAATGAGAAGCTCGCGAATGGTTTTATGGAGAAGGCAACAACTTGGCTGCTCTGCTACAACCAATCATGGCGTGGGTCCTTGAGAGATTCCTTTTAAAACCAGGGCTGCTCAACCATTCACAGTTTCATTTAAAAAAAAAAAGTATTGCAACAAAGTACAAAACAAACTTGACTTAGTGGGAGCTGCTGCTTCACTGGTGCGTGTGCCTTATGGTCTAAAATAGGATTTTAATAAATTTCTGCTCCAGTGGACACATTCAGAGCTGAGGTATTTTATGTCTGGGTTGCTGCCTTCCTGCCAAGGCTTACCACTCTTCCTTTCCCTCTGGGTCCTCAGGAAGGCAAAATGCACACTCACCAGGACTTAGAATCCTACTTGCCTTGGGCGCTCTGTCCACAAATCCCAAAATGTGTTACATCAAGTGTGAACAGGTCAGCTTGCTATCCATCATCTCCAAGGTAACTCTATTTTCATCAGTAAATTTAAAGATAAACCATCAAATCAGAAATCACCATGCCCAAAGGCAAATGCAATGAAGATTCCCTGAACTAGACTCCACTAACTCCAAGTCTATCGTAATTAGTCATAATCACGATAAAATACTTTAAGTAAAAAATATATATATATATTGGATGTTCTGTCTTTCTCTGCGTATTGTCAGTTTGCTCAGAGGTAAAGTAGATCTATTCATATGTGAGTGGCTATTTCAAAAGAAGGATTGCTCTTATGAAATTAAAGATTTTTTTCTAACATACTTTAGGATCTAGAGATTTTTCTGTGGTAAGGGATTCTGGTGTGTGTGTGTGCTAAGTCACTCAGTCGTGTCTGAAATGTCGTGTCAGTCCAAAAATATGATCCTACAATATCTTCCTCTCACAGTCACAAGGCAATTTAAACATATTTCTCCATAATATTCCATGGGTCATTTGTCTTTCCACTGTTGGGCATACACACTGAGGAAACCAGAATTGAAAGAGACACTTGTACCCCAATGTTCATCACAGCACTGTTTATAATAGCCAGGACATGGAAGCAACCTAGATGTCCATCAGCAGACAAATGGATAAGAAAGCTGTGGTACATATACACAATGGAGTATTACTCAGCCATGAAAAAGAATACATTTGAATCAGTTCTAATGAGGGGGATGAAACTGGAGCCAATTATACAGAGTGAAGTAAGCCAGAAAGAAAAACACCAGTACAGTATACTAACGCATATATATGGAATTTAGAAAGATGGTAACGATAACCATCTCTACATCTGTGTCTCTTTTGCGAGACAGCAAAAGAGACACAGATGTATAGAACAGTCTTTTGGACTCTGTGGGAGAGGGTGAGGTTAGGATGATTTGGGAGAATGGTATTGAAACGTGTATATTATTATATGTGAAACAAATCGCCAGTCCAGGTTTCATGCATGATACAGGATGCTCAGGGCTGGTGCACTGGAGTGATCCAGAGGGATGGGATGGGGAGGGATATGGGAGAGAGGTTCAGGATGGGGAACACATGTACACCCGTGGCGGATTCATGTCAATGTATGGCAAAACCAATACAGTATTGTAAAGTAATTAACCTCCAATTAAAATAAATAAATTATAAAATGGTTACAGTGGTAAAAAAAAAAAAACAAACTTTTAATATATGATCTATTTGAAACACACAGCGAAGTCTAGAAAGTTCTGTGACAAGTAATCATGTACACGGTACCCTCAGCCACAAACGCACATTAAACTCAGGGTGAATGTGTGTTCACGTGTAGCCAGATTTCCTTGCAGATAAAGCTATAGGTTTGTCCGCGTCCCTCCCTGCCCTCGCCAGAAGCAACTATTGCCTTGATGAGGAGAATAATGATGATTATGATAATGACAGCCATCAGTTCAGCTCAGTTCAGTCACTCAGTCATGTCCGACTCTTTGCGACCCCATGAATCGCAGCACGCCAGGCCTCCCTGTCCATCACCATCTCCCGGAGTTCATTCAGACTCACGTACATCGAGTCCGTGATGCCATCCAGCCATCTCATCCTCTGTCATCCCCTTCTCCTCCTGCCCCCAATCCCTCCCAGCATCAGAGTCTTTTCCAATGAGTCAACTCTTCCCATGAGGTGGCCAGAGTACTGGAGTTTCAGCTTTAGCATCATTCCTTCCAAAGAAATCCCAGGGTTGATCTCCTTCAGAATGGACTGGTTGGATCTCCTTGCAGTCCAAGGGACTCTCAAGAGTCTTCTCCAACACCACAGTTCAAAAGCATCAATTCTTTGGCGCTCAGCCTTCTTCACAGTCCAACTCTCACATCCATACATGACCATAGGAAAAACCATAGCCTTGACTAGACGGACCTTAATCAGCAAAGTAATGTCTCTGCTTTTGAATATGCTACCTAGGTTGGTCATAACTTTTCTTCCAAGGAGTAAGCATCTTTTAATTTCATGGCTGCAGTCACCATCTGCAGTGATTTTGGAGCCCCCAAAAATAAAGACTGACACTGTTTCTACTGTTTCCCCATCTATTTCCCATGAAGTGGGATCAGATGCCATGATCTTCATTTTCCAAATGTTGAGCTTTAAGCCAACTTTTTTGCTCTCCTCTTTCACTTTCATCAAGAGGCTTTTTAGCTCCTCTTCACTTTCTGCCATAAGGGTGGTGTCATCTGCATATCTGAGGTGATTGATATTTCTCCTGGCAATCTTGATTCCAGCTTGTGTTTCTTCCAGTCCAGCGTTTCTCATGATGTACTCTGCCCAGAAGTTAAATAAGCAGGGTGACAATATACAGCCTTGACGTACTCCTTTTCCTATTTGGAACCAGTCTGTTGTTTCATGTCCAGTTCTAACTGTTGCCTCCTGACCTGCATACAGATTCCTCAAGAGGCACGTTAGGTGGTCTGGTATTCCCATCTCTTTCAGAATTTTCCACAGTTTATTGTGATCCACACAGTCAAAGGTTTGGCATAGTCAATAAAGCAGAAATAGATGTTTTTCTGGAACTCTCTTGCTTTTTCCATGATCCAGCGGATGTTGGCAATTTGATCTCTGCAAATCTACTATATGCTGGCCATTATCTGAGCACTTTGCATACATTAGCCCCGTTAAAGCCTTCCACAGACATGGGAGGTCGCCCATACTATTTGTATCCGCCATTTTCTAGACGAGGGGCTCAGGAAAGATTGGTTAAGTCACTGGCCAGGATTCTGGCCCAGGCAATCTGGGTGCCCATATACTACCACGGTCCCCATGTTGTGGGGATCAGTATATACGTCCTCTGAATATACAGGCATCTACGATAAATATACATGAGGTTTATTTGTATACTTTTTTATAGTATATGATTTAATAACATTTGTGGCTTTTCCCTAGATTTTTCCTACTGTGAACCATGTTGCAATGAACAGTCTCACGTTTTTCCTTGTGTGTGTGTTGCTATGTGGGAAACATGTGTATGCATGCTCATCATGTCCGACTCTTTGCGACCCCATGGACTGTAGCCCACCAGCATCTCTGTCCATGGGATTCTCCAGGGAAGAACACTGGAGTGGGTCACCATTTCCTTCCTCAGGGCATCATCCCGACCCAGGGAATGAATCCACGTCTCCTGAGTCTCCTGCATTGGCAGGTGGGTTCTTTGACCCCTGGAATGCCCCGAAGTAGTAGAATCAGTTTGTAGCCATGCCAACACTGTATGAGCTATTCCCAGTAGTCCCACCTGTTCTTATTAGTTTTGGAATTATTGACTGATTGTTGGTTATTGATTATTGAGTTTTGTCAGTTTATAGGTGTGGGATGGTATTTTATTGTTCTAGTGTGGATTTTGCTTTGTTTACCAGAGAGATTGAAACCTCTTTCCATTTGTTTATTTGTGCTTCTTTGCTAGTATTGTTTGCTTGGCTGTTTGGAATTCTATTATATTTCAGTTATATCAAACTAGTAAACATGGGTTGTATACACCTCATAGGGACTATTGACTTTCTTTTCCTTCTTGATTTTCTTTTCATTGTTGTCCTGATACACAGCAGTTCTTAGTTTGATACAGTCGTATTCTCAGTATTTTCTTTTCTCAATATGATTTATACTTTTGGCACCTTAGATAGAAATGACAGTATTGAGATGTCATAAGGATAGCCTCCTATATTTTCTTTCTAAATTTTGCTTTAACATTTAGATGATTTGGGGGATATAACAAAGAAGTAGATAGTCATTTTTACCCTATTTCAAGTGAAAGTTAGACCTGTCTTTTCCTGTATGGTGATGTCCCAGCATAATTTATTGAAATCGCTCATCTTTTGCCTAGAAACATGAAATGCTATCTCAGCCATATTTCAGACTTCCATATCTAAGCGATTTTTGCTCTAAGGCCCTTGTTCTCTGTGGCAATAGCACATTGTTCAAGCTATTACTGGGGCTTTTTAATGAGCACCAATATACAAAAAGATCCCCCCTCTCCCTTCTCCTCCTCTTTTTTCTTTGCAATTCTTTAGCATATTCTTGTCAAGTTCTTTGCAAAACTCAACAGAGATTTTTATTGAAATCATACTGAATTCATAGGTAAATTTGGGGAAAATTGTGTGCTTTGTAACATTGACCCCTCCCATCCATGATTATAGTAAATCCTATTTTTCTTTCCCCTTTCCATAAGGTTTTGTTGCTTTCTCCATAAAAATCTGACACATCATTTGTCAGGTTTATTTCTGGGCACCTTAAAAGCTTTTATCGTTGTGGTTAATAATGTCCTTTAACAATAACCATTGATTTTTGTATATTGATTTCTAGCAAACTTACTGAACTTTCCTATTAGTACTAATATTTATTTGCAGATTCTCCTGGATATTCTATGTAAATGTGTATTCTTTGTACTATTTAGGTTATACCTTTTCCTCAGACTTTAGCTTTTTGTGTCTACTGTGTTTTTTAAATTTGAAATTAATTATCAACTGATGAATTAATCATTAGTTAATTACCTGATCAACCAAAATCACTGCAAATGGTGACTGCAGCCATGCAATTAAAAGACACTTGTTCCTTGGCAGAAAAGCTATGACCAACCTAGACAGCATATTCAAAAGCAGAGACATTACTTTGCCTGCAAAGGTCTGTCTAGTCAAAGCTATGGCTTTTCCAGTGGTCATGTAAGGACGTGAGAGTTAGACTATAAAGAAAGCTGACAAATAATTCTAAGTTGTATTGTTGGAGAAGACTCTAAACAGTCCCTCTGGATGGCAAGGAGATCAAACCAGTCAATCCTAAAGGAAATCAGTCCTAAGTATTCATTGGAAGGACTGATGCTGAAACTGAAACTTCAATACTTTGGCCACCTGATACAAAGAACTGCCTCATTGGTAAAGACCCTGATGCTAGGAAAGATTGAAGGCAGGAGGAGAAGGGGATAACGGAGGACGAGATGGCTGGATGGCATCACTGACTCGATGGACATGAGTTTGAGTAAGCTCTGGGAGTTGGTGATGGAGAGGGAAGCTTGGCATGCTGTAGTCCGCAGGGTCGCAGAGAGTCAAGCGCAACTGAGCGACTGAACTGAACTGATCAACTGATAAAATGCACTGGTCCTACCTATTTGGTTCAATTATCACCAACAACTATACACACTTGTCCAGTAAACACCCCAGTCAAGATACAGAGCATTTTCAACACTCCTAGAAGTTCCATTGCAGTCAATTATCTCCTCCCAACCTTCGTGAACCAACAGTCTGCTTTTTTGTGACTATCAGTTTTCCCAGTTTCTAAATATTGTATTGAAGGAATCACATAGGATATTTTCTCTGGGGACTGCCTGCTTTTGCACAGCACAATGTTGCCTTCAGTTTCATTTATGTCATTGCCTGCATCAGGAATCCACCCTTGTATGACTGAATAATCTTCCATCGTTTGGATCACCCGCAACTTGTTATCCCATCTCCTCGTAGATAGAATTGGGTTGTTTTGAATTTGGGGCCATTAGGAATAAGGCTGCTATAAATGTTTCCGTTTTTAGCTTTTCTTTTATTTTCTCATTATGTTAGCTAGGACCTATAGCCTGACATTTAAAGTGGGATAAAGGGGTATCACGTTGTTTTCAACACTTTTGTTGTTGTGTTCAGTCACTCAGTTGTGCCTGACTCTTTGCAACCCCATGGACTCCAGCATGCCAGGCTTGTCTCTCCTCCACTGTCTCCCAGAGTTTACTCAAATTCATGTCCATTGAGTCAGTGATGCCATCCAACCATCTTATCTTCTGCTGGCCCCTTCTCCTTTTGCCTTCAATCTTTCCCAGCATCAGGATCTTTTCCAGTTAGTTGGCTCTTTGCATCAGGTGGCCAAAGTGTTGGAGCTTCAGCTTCAGCATCAATCTTTCCAATGAATATTCAGGGTTGATTTCTTTTTGGACTGATGGGTTTGATCTTCTTGTAGTCCAAGGGAATCTCAAGAATCTTCTCTAATACCACAATACAAAAGCATCAATTCAGTTCTCAATCTTTTTTATGGTCTAACTCTTACATCTATATATGACTCTTGGAAAAACCACGGTTAATGTCAATATTTGCAGTGGGCTTTTGAAGACATACTTTATCAAATTGAGAGCGTTCACACCTATTCCTAGTTTCCTTGAGAAGATTTATTTATTTACCTGGAGCAGGTATCTTTGTTTAATCAAGAATGATTGTTGGATTGTATTAAATATCTTTTCTGTGTCTTTTGAAATGATCTTTATGCTTTCATCTATTAATGTAACGATAATACTAATCTACCTTCTAAGTTATCTTTACATTCTTGGATAAATCTTAATTAGCAGGAAGTTAAGAAATTACTTTTCAGATTTTAAAAATAATATGTGATGTCTTACATTTGTCTCTTTGTGCATGCATGAAAGGAGACTGAATTTTCAGTTTTGTCTCAAGGCTTAATAGCCCCATAAAATGAGCCAAATGGATTTTTTTCCTGTTTTTCTGAAGCAATTTTATGATATTATGATAACAGTAAAATTATTCCTCTCTTGAAGGCAGGAGTTACCTGTAAAACCAACCAGGCTCGGTGACCTTGTCTGCATGCATTTTAAGAGAGAGAGAAGCAGCAGGAGGCATGTGGCTGATTCAGTTTCTGTGATAGTAACACACACGCTCACATTTTGCATCTCCTCTTGAGTCAGTTTCATCAGTGTGTTTTTCCAGAAAGTTGTCCTTTCAATCTGTACTTTCAGGTTTATTGGCATTGTTCGTAACATTTATCTTTTATTTTTCTACCGTGACTGTATTATGTTCTCTCAAATCAGACTGTTGTTTATTTTTACTTTAATTTCTTTTCTTTTGATCCTGTTAGCCAGATGTTTGCCTATTTAATTTGTCTTCCAAAAAAGCCATTTTTTCCCTCTTGTTACTCCTTTTGACTGTGTCTTTGTTTGTAATGTTATTAATTTCTGCTCTTATCTTTATTATTTCCTTCCTTCTAATTCCTTTGGGTTTACTCTGTTGCCCTGTTCTTTTTCTAAGAACAGTTTAATCTTTTCCAATCCTTCTTCTTTGTTACATCTGTGCATTTAAAGCTACATTTCAGTTGCTTACAATGGTGTCCTGGAACTAACAGTAGTCAGCTCATTTTGGGTTGTTCATTTTGTGTATCTCTTCCCAATGCCACACTTGATGTTGACAATCTGAAATAGACCTGGTGGGACACTCATACTACGGATGGGCAAATGCTACAAGTGTACTCCCCTGCCCTCGCCATCGCCCCTCCCCGCCTCCACACACACACATATACACTAGCACACACCAACCCTGGGAGCCTCCTGGAAAATATTTAGCCACACAACACTTCTTGTTTTCCAGATTTGGTATTTAACATTTGTATTATGGTTTGGTTCTAAAATTCCATTTTTCTTCTCTACTCATTGGTTGCCTAAAGATACATTAAAAAAAATTTCCAATCATATTAAATCATTTTTATTGTTGCTGTTGACTTTTAATGTTATTGTGACATTAGTGGTAAAGAACCTACCTGTCAATGCCAGAGAAGGAAGAGACACAACTTCGATCCCTGGGTTGGAAAGATCCCCTGGAGAAGGAAGTGGCAGCCCACTCCAGTATTCTTGCCTGGAAAATCTCATGGACAGAGGAGCCTGGGGAACTATGGTCCATGGGATTGCAAAGATTTGGACACGACTGAAGCGTAGCAGTAATGTAACCTGTAGGATATCAATTCTTACACATTTGTTCAGACTTCATTGGTAGCATACCATATGGTCAATTTATTTAAAATATTCTTTGTATGCCTAAAAACATTCTTTAATTATCAGGGTTCCACATACGTCTCTTTAATCATCTTGTTAATTGTGTTTGTGCAAACAGTCTCTATCGTTACTAACTTTTTGCCTGCTATTTTGTCAGTTCTGGGAAAGGAATATTAACATCTTACACTATACTGGTTTGTAATTTCCTTTTTTTCCCATAAATTTTCACTTTATATATTTTGAAGCTAAATTCTCAGGTGCGTATGTGATTAATACAGCATTCTGATAAATTCTCCCTTTTATTAATATGTAGTGTCCTTTTATCTTTAATGGCATATTTTGCCTTAATTATTCTTTTATCTGTTACTTAAGTCAACACAGTGGCTTTTTTCAGTTAATAGTTGTCTGCTATAGCTTTCAGACCTTTATCACTCACCTTTTCAGTATATTTCATAAAAAGCATATAGCTAATTTTCCCCCCATCATCTTTACTCTTCTGGTAACAGAATTCTATGTTGGCAATTATTTTCTGTCAGTTCTTTGACACTGTTGCTCTGAATCTTCCAGCCTCTGATATTACTGTAAGAAATTCTGTTGCCCTTTAAGTTGCTCTGTTATTGATAATTTATCTTTTCTTCCTGGGTATTCTGGCTTCCTCTTTTCACTGTTAAGAGCCTACCTATGAATGTATTTCTATCTATTATGCTTAGCCTTCCCCTGCTTCTTTAATTTGAAGAATTTATTTATTTTTATCAAGTCTGGAAAACTATCAACTATTGTCATTATGAACACTATTTCTATTCCATTGTCTTTATTCCCTCTTTTTGGAATTCTTATTAGAGATACAGTTGACCCTTACGCAAGTAGGGGTTGTGGGTGCTGACCCTCCATGCTGTTGAAAATTCATGTCTGACTTTACTCGAGATCCCTGGTTCTGCATCCAAGGATTCAAGGAGTTTTAGACTGTGTAGTAACTGTAGTATCTATTTATGGGAAAAAATCCATATATAAGCCAACTGCTAAGTTCAAGTCTGTGTCGTTCCAGGATTGAACAGATGTTGACTTTTTTCAATCTCTGTTCCATGTCTTCTAACTTGTCTTTTAAATCTCCTGTCTTCTAATATAGTCCCATCTGTGTTCTGGGCAGTTCACCTAGATTTGGCTTCCAGTTCATCAATTCTCTTTCCACTTTATTATTTCTGTACTGTTTAAAACCTTTCTTTCTTCCTGTCACGCTGTGTTCTCCTTCAGATTATTTTTCACTTACATGTTTGGACTCTAGTTTTCATGTTTCCTTTCTCTGTTGACTTTCATTCACAATGAATCATTTCCCTGTGCATTTTGTAATTTGGGATCACAAGAGGGACTTTATTTTCCTTTGGGACTCCTGGCAACCTGAGCAGTGTGCTGTTTGCTTCTTGTGAACACCCCAGAGCCAGCCCAGCCCAAGAGCAATTTCACATCGCCTTTCAGCTCAGGGATTTCCCACACCATGAATGCAGGGCACAGCAAACGCTAAACACACTGGCCTGAGATGCGGAGTTTTCATGGGAGAATTACTTATTGATTCAGTTTCCTGATTTTCCAGTGAGAGTCATGGCTGAGACAACTTCCATATTTTGCCTCTGGACCATTGGGCAGGGTTTAAGTCCCAGTTTTCACTGAGTTAGCAATCTATCAAGGGTCGAATTCCTAACTAGCCAGATAAGATAAGTCCCTACCCATGCCCACCCGCACCACCGTGGCTAGGGGTGGGGTCATACCGCTACCTCTGGGGCCTGCACCCCCCTGCCATCATCTGACCTGTATGCTTTCCCTTCTTGTTCTTGAGCACAGTCATAGTTTTTTTTTATTATTACGATAATTTTCCATAACATATAATTTACGACTTAAACCACTTTAAGTGCACAGGTCATTGGCACTTAGTACTTTCACGCTGCTGTGCAACCATTACTAATTTCTACCACCAGAACTTTTTCCTCTTCCCAAACTTGGACCCCACAGCTGCCTAACACTAACTGCCCCGTCACGCCCCTCCCCACACATTAACCACCGTCCTGTTTCCTGTCTCTGTGAATTTGATGACTCTACATCACTCCATGGGAAATAGATGGAGAAACAGGGGAAACAGTGTCAGACTTTATTTTGGGGGGCTCCAAAATCACTGCAGATGGTAATTGCAGCCATGAAATTAAAAGACGCTTACTTCTTGGAAGAAAAGTGATGACCAACCTAGATAGCATATTCAAAAGCAGAGACATTACTTTGCCGACTAAGGTCCTTCTAGTCAAGGCTACGGTTTTTCCAGTAGTCATGTATGGATGTGAGAGTTGGACTGTGAGGAAGGCTGAGCGCCGAAGAATTGATGCTTTTGAACTGTGGTGTTGGAGAAGACTCTTGAGAGTCCCTTGGACTGCAAGGAGATCCAACCAGTCCATTCTGAAGGAGATCAGCCCTGGGATTTCTTTGGAAGGAATGATGCTAAAGCTGAAACTCCAGTACTTTGGCTACCTCATTCGAAGAGTTGACTCACTGGAAAAGACTTTGATGCTGGGAAGGATTGAGGGCAGGAGGAGAAGGGGACGACAGAGGATGAGATGGCTGGATGGCCTCACTGAATCGATGGACGCGAGTCTGAGTGAACTCCGGGAGTTGGTGATGGACAGGGAGGCCTGGCGTGCTGCGATTCATGGGGTCGCAAAGAGTGGGACACAACTGAGCGGCTGAACTGAACTGAGGTACCTCACATGCTAAGTTGCTTCAGTCATCTGCTATCTCATGCGATCCCATGGACTGTAGCCTGCCAGGCTCCTCTGTCCATGGAATTCTCCAGGCAAGAATACTGGAATGGGGTGCCATTTCCTTCTTCAAGATACCTCTCATAGGGGAATCATATAGTCCTTTTTTTTTTTTTTAACCTGGATCATTAAAAAAGTCTGTATTGAATTTGTTACAATATTGCTTCTGTTTTATGTTTAGGGGGTGGTTTGACCCCAAGGCATGTGGGATCTTAGTTCCCTGGCCAAGGATCGAACCCACAACCCTTGCATTGGAAGGTGAAATCTCTAACACTGGACCCCCAGGGAAGTCCTTATACAGTCCTTTTGAGCCTCAGTTATTTTACTTAGCATACAATCCTCAAGCTCCATCCATGCTGGAGCAGGTGTCAGAATCTCCTTTCTTTCTAAGGTTGAATAATATTCCATTGTATGTATAAACCATGGTTTGCCTTTCCATTCATCCACGGATGGACCCTTGGACTTTTGTTACTTTGGGCTATCGTGGATAATACTTCTATGCACACGGATGTGCAAATATCAGTTCAAGTCCTCGTTTTCAGTTCTTCTGGGCACAGATATATTCTAGAAGTGGAGTTCCTGGATCAGACGGTAATTTTTATGTTTAATTTTTTTGGGAACTATCGTGCCATTTTCTACTGTGAAAGTCATAAATATTTAAATACCTGTAATATTTTATCCTGCATATCTATATGCTATTAGTGGAAGGCTATGCATGGGATCCAAGGCTGCTACTTCCCGGAGCCAAAAATCCTGCCTCCTTTAGTTGGTATAATTCTTTCCCCCCCCCCACATTACTCCTCCCTTTTCTTACCCAAGTTATGGGTCTTTCTGTGACTGTTCCTGGTCCTAGATACTCATTCCAGAATGGCCAAATGAGTTAAATGGCGAAACTGAAACAGGTCTGTGCAGGCATGTCTGTGTGTGTGTGTGTGTATTCCCTGATGGCTCAGTTAGTAAAGAACCTGCCTGCCAATGCAGGAGACCCAGAATACTCAGGTTCAATCCCAAGGTAGAAAATATCCCCTGGAGGAGGAAATGGCCACCCGCTCCAGTCTTCTTGCCTGGAGAACTCCATGGACAGAGGAGCCCATTGGTTGCAAAGAGTCGGACACAACTGAGCACCACCACCACCACGTGCCATGTAATTGGTTTATTTGTGGCACTTGCAGCTGAATAAGCAGAGAATACGTCTCTTCCAAGTTTGGAAACACAGTGTTCATCCGAGGGAATGTCTGCTTGGACTGGATCTGTGTTCAAGTGAAGATATGGGGATTCTTCCTACATAAGAGAATATTTGATCACAAAACTCTGGGGTGTTTTTTCCACTTAAAGTATGTCCATTACAAGTGGATTTACTAACCAAGAGTTTGCTAAACCTCCTTTATTAAAAAAAATAGTCAGGGTTTAATATAAGGTGCTATCTAATGGCTGAGGTAGAATGAAATTCTAGTTCTCTTTTTTCTGGAGGTTTATAAGTCATGAAGCTTCTCTGAGCGTGCTAAATTCTTTCCTCCAGATTTTGCCTTGAATGTACTGCCACCTTCCCTTAAATTGTTTTTTTCTCTTCCTGAAAGTAGAGTAAGTTGCAGCAAAAGTCATTTTTGGGTAAAGAAAAAACTGAGAATGTGACTCATTCAATTTTCAGTAATCAAAGAAAATAAAAGTGTATCCCTTTGATTTTGTTGTTGTTATTGTTTAGTTGCTCAGTTGTGTCCTACTCTTCGAGACCCCATGGACTGTAGCCTGCCAGGCTCCTCTGTCCATGGGATTTCCCAGGCAAGAATACTAGAATGGGTTGCCATTTCCTCCTCCAGGGGATCTCCCTAATTCAGGGATCAAACTCGTGTCTCTGGCATTGGCAGGCAGATTCTTTACCGCTGAGCCACCTGGGAAGCCTGTATCCCTTTGAAGGAGGGCTTTAATCAAAATTGTATTCACTCCTAAATTTAATCAGCAAACCCTTACTGAACGCCTCACACAAAGATGGTGATGCATAAACAGGTCATGCTCCCTTATTTACACATAGTTCAATATCAGGAGAGGCCATTAGCAAAGCAAATATTTCAGATAGTTATTTTCAACAGGGTGGCACACTTGCGGCTCTGCCCCACTGTCCCTCTAAAAACGAAAGTCTGGTGAAAATGCAATCAAAATTTTAAAAGCCTGTATTGCTAAGCTGTTACACAAATAAGGATTTTTTAGAGGCCAAAATTAAGTGAAAGTATAAATGTGCAGGGATGAGCAGAGAACTAAAGAATATTTGCTGGATCTTGGTGATCTAAGCTTTTGTTTTTTAAGCTTCAAGGGGCAGAAGACATGGCCTGGGAGCTGCCCAAGGTGTGGTGTTTAATAGCAGGCTCCATCACTAAAGCTGGGACTACTCTTTGGTCCAAAGGCTTCCTGTGTGAAATTGAATTCGAAATTCTTTTGACACCCAATGGACATCAAAGAAAATTTCCTGATTGACACTGTATGCCAAGTAAAATAAAAGGCCCCCTTTGAAATTGTGTTTATGCTCATCTATTCCTCATATGATTTTACAGGCAAATTTTAGACTAACTAAAATCTCTGAGAAATTCTCAAGCCTTGAATTTGATTTAAAGTGATCTTGGGCTGGGACTTCCCTGGGGGTCCAGTGGTTGAGACTTCGCCTTCCACTGCAGGAAGTGAAGTTTTGATCCCTGGTTGGGGGCTAAGGTCCCACATGCCTCATGGCCAAAAAAAACCAAAACATAAAACAGAAGCAATGTTGTAACAAATTCAATAAAAAACTTAAAAAAGAAAAAGCGATCTGGGTTAGCCACGCCAGCTGGCCTCTGGTAGACACAAACATGAACGCTCTTTGAGGGTTTCTCTGAAGGAACCCATATTTAAGCCTCAAAACACTCCTTTGCAAAAACTTCCAAAAGATACTAGTTTGTACAAGAAATGCCAAAATAATAATGAAGCAAGGGACCATGATGGAGGGGCCACAGAAACTAAGAACATCAATATGAAACACAAAAAGATTTCAGATATTGGAATTGTCAAAGACAGGCTGTAAAAGGGTCATAGCCAAAGAAATGAGGGAGAGATTAAACTTATGAGCAGGGGACAAGGAGCCATAAAAATGATGACGGAGACTTGGAACAGTCGCATAAACCTTCCTCCGGAAATAAAAAATGACGTAGATGAAACTTTAAGACTCATTTTCTGAACTTAACAACAGATAAGACCCAGGAGAAGAGAGAATTAACGAGCTAGAAAATAGATACAAATAAGTGTTAAAGGCTGAAAAGAGATGGACAGAGTTTAATCAGAAACGCAAAAGGAGGAGAGACAAAGTCAATGTTTGAAGGAACAGATGGTGGATAAGAAAATGGCCAGAATGGATGAGAGACACCAGTGCTGAGATTCAGGAAGTCAAAGTTCTAACAGGGATGTGTAAGAGGATAGCCTACCAGGACGTACCATGGTGAAACTGAAACACTGGACGTCAAAGGCAAGATCTTAAATGAAGCTGAAGAGAGGAGAGATCATCTAGAAAGTAGCCTAACTTCTCACCAGCAGAAGTCAGGGTGAAATCATATCTTCCATATGTTAGAAATATCTGTTAATTTGGTTGATGAAGTGGGTCTTGGAAGAGGAGTAAGAAGCTTGCATGCTAAGTCACTTCAGTCATGTCCGACTCTTTGTGACCTTATGGAGTGCAGCCTGCCAGGCTCCTCTGTCCATGGGATTCTCCAGGCAAAAATACTGGAGTGGATTGCCACGCCCTCTTCCAGGGAATCCTGACCCAGGGATCAAGGCTGCGTCTCTGACGTCTCCTGCATTGGGAGGCAGGTTCTTTACCACTTGTGCTACCTGGGAAGCCCAAAGAGAGCGCTACCTGGTATATAAGTGTTAAACAAAGGCCTTTGCCCAAAACTTGCTTGGTTTTCCTTTCCTCAGTATTCCCTCATTTTGGTTTATCTCCTTGCCTAGTTTGTTGCTATGTTCCCTTTCCAAACATTGTTTACAGTTGCGTTCACCTTTCAATCCTTCATGACTCCCAGTGTCTTCAAACCAAACTGTAAATCTCTAATTTGGGCATTCACGATACCTCGTCAATTTACTTCTAACCACCTTTCCAGCCTTATTTCTCTTCCCACCCCTGCATTATGGGTCAGAGACTACAGATAATGTCTTCGAATGAGCTGACAGCCTTTTAGATGGTGTCAATTGTGCTGTAATCTAGTATCTTACCACTTCCTGCTTTATGCAGTTCTGACGTGTCCTACTCTTTGTGACTCCAAGGACTATAGCCCGCCAGGCTCCACTGTTCATGGGGTTTCCTAGGCAAGAATACTGGAGCAGGTTGCCATTTGCCTCTCCAGGGGATCTTCCCCACCCAGGGATCAAAACCTCATTTCCTGCATTGGCAGGTGAATTCTTTACCATTGAGCTCCTGGGAAGCCAGCAGTCCTGACACATGAACTATTTAAGATTATAAACCTTCCCTTTCCTAATAATTGAACAATGCACTCTGATGGAACCTGTTATCTTTTTTTGTGTGTGTGTGTGTGTCCCCATGAGAGGGAGCAGAATATCTTGTACACATGAGGTGCTTAATACATAATAACTCACTTTATTAATTTGCTCCTTGGCTGCACTCAATGTTGCTTGCTCTGCTTAGAACAGTCATCAAGTTTTCTCTGCTTCCCCACATAATAACCATCTTCCAGCACCAACTCAGATGTCAACATCTTCAAAAGCTTCCTGTCCAACTCATCACGGGGAAGATGGATCTCAAAGTGTGACCTTCTCCAGACCCATTTCACACTGCACTTCTCAAAAGTTGCCACAGTTAATACCACTTGTGTGGGTGTCTTATGGCCCTGCATGCAGTCCTGAGAGACAATGAATGTTCTCTCAAGTTCTACATCTTGGCTCTGTTCACCTAGCACCTTGCACACAGAGCGCACTCAATAGGGTAAAAGAAATCTTTTGACTAGATGGAAAGGCTGGTGAAGTCGCGGGCAGAAATGGGCCGGGGGCGGGGGGGGGGGGGGGTGGTTTGTTTAAGGTCTGAGTGGCTAGGGATGGTCTGCGTATGGCCCCTTCGAGGCTTTTCTCTAGGCAGCCCCCTGCCGTCCTCCGCCTCTCAGCCTGCACAAAGCGAAGTCTGTGTTTAGAGCAATGTGATTTAAAGGTCACATTTATGAGCAAATAGCTGTGTTTATAAACTTAGTTTGACAAATAAGGGGGCCTTTGAAATGAATACTGTTTGCTGAAACTAGAACCAAGTTCCACCAACAGCGCACACTGAGTCTGGTTAAGGAAATGTGCAGCCAATGTGCCTCTCACAGCCTTAACTCCCCACCCATTCCTTTTATTTTTTTGAAATGTAGTTATTTAAAAGTTCACTGGAATTTTTAGGCTGGGATTTGTCTATTTTGTGCCAGCCTGCCATCGGCATGATATTCAGCTCTGAATGGGGGAGACAGAGCCTTGGGACTTGGCTTGATGTTACTCTTTTCAGGTCAGCCACACTCCCAGACACTGGGTTACTTTCTCATCAGGAGAGTCCAGACACAGAAAGACAGATATCATATGATAGTGCTTATATGAGGAATCTAAAAAAGAAAAAAAAGGTAGAAATGAACTTCTTTACAAAACAGAAGTAGGATCACAGATGTAGAAAACAAACTTATGGCTACAAGGGGATAAGTGGGGGAGGGATAAATAGGCAGATTGGGTTGGACACATATACACTATTGTACATAAAATAGATGACTAATAAGGACCTACTGTATAGCACAGCAAACTCTACTCAATACTCTGTAATGACCTATACAGGAAAAGAATCTAAAATAGAGTGGATACACGTGTATGGGTCACTGATTCACTGCTGTACAACAGAAACTAACACAGCATAGTAAATCAACTATACTCCAATAAAAGTCAAGAAAAGAGGGATTCCAGAAGATTGTGGGACCAGGGCTATTGGTCCCCCTGCAGACTCAGAGTGTCCCATTGGAAAAGTTACCCTGAGATGGGGGTGGCCTGGGTTTGTGATAGAGAAGAACCTGTGTGCGCTCAGTTGCTTCAGTTATGTCCAACTCTTTGCAACCCTGTGGACTGTAGCCGGCCAGGCTTCTCTGTCCATGGGATTCTCCAGGCAAGAATACTGGATCTTGCTGACCCAGGGGCTGAACCTGGGTCTCATCTCCTGCATTGACAGGCTGGTTCTTTACCACCAGCCCCACCTGGAAAGTCCACAGAAGAAACTACTCAGCATTTAAAACTGGAAAAGGCACATTCGGATGTCAACTGTGCTGGTTCCTCTGGTTTCCAGTCTCCAGCCGCACAAAGAGAAGACTGGAGGTGGCAAATGACCCCAGGAGCAAACAGTCATCCTAAGGCAGAGAGGAACCCAACCCAGAGACTGCGACAAGGCCTTCCCTGTGTTTTAGCGAACCAGAGACAATTGTTCCTTACTTGCCAAGACAGAGTTTCAGAGGATGGAAGGTGGAATGATCAGCTAGAGATTCTGTCCAGAGACATTAGGATGCCCACCCTCAAATTTTAAATTTAACAAAGTGTGGAAAATTATGGATGATTGCACTCGGCTCTGTGAGGCAAGAACTGAATTTCAAACCACTTTCTAGAATGGGAGAGGGCACACTGTTACGGCAAGTGAGGGGTCCTGCTGGGGGAGTTTGGTGATGGGGTCAGGGAATCTGGGGGCTGAGATTGTTACATCCTCATTTGGTGAGAATAATGGACAAAAGATGATGATGACAAATGACTATTCTTTCATAATACTTGCTTGAGAAGGCTCTACCTTTTTACCTCTCACAAAATTGCCTCAAAACACTTAAGGAATTCCACTTTGGAATTACTTCTGAGCTAGTTTATATTTTCTATCTCATCACTCCACAATTGCACCTCATTTTTAACAACAACAAAAAAAGAAGTAGTTTCCTGCTTGATCAACCACCTTATTCATCAGAGTTGGCTCTGGGTGATTTTTGGTTGTTTCCAGAAATGAAATCCACCCTCCAAGCTGAAAGATTTATGTAAGTGAGGCTCCTTAAGAAATGTGACTTTAACTCTGAAGAACTCAAGAGGAGTTCCAGATACATTTGGGTATTGAAAAAAAAAAGATCCAAATCTCATTATTTTGCCATCCAACCTCATACATTTTCATATCTTCTTCTCTTCCATTGTTTTAGAAATGAAACTGACCTGAAAAAAGCATTCCAAGTGCATCAAAGAGTTGTGCTCCGTCTGTAACTAAATTTCCGCTTCTACAACATCTCTTGACGAATAAAGAAGGAAAAAGTGGAAAGATTCTATGCAAGAAAAAATAGAGGGGCAAACAGTTCTATCATGAAACTGATGGATCTTCGCCATGCTGCTCTGTGCAGACTCTGCTGGCCTTGTGCATGGTACGTGCAGTATCTTCTGGCTTTGTGCCCTTCGTGTTATTAGAGCCCTGCATATTTATTGCAGAAAATAAGGAAAAAAAGAAAGGTAAAAGGAAAAGAATTTGGGACTTCTCTGGCAGTCCAGTGGGTAAGACTTTGCCTTCCAAAGCAGGGGATGCAGTTTCCATCCTCAATTGGGGTGCCAAGATCCCACCTGCCTTGTGACCAATAAAGCAAAACAAACCCCCAAACTCCCACGAAACAGAAGCAACATTGTAACAAATTCAATAAAGGCTTTAGAAATGGTCCATGTCAAAAAAAATTTAGAAAAAGGAAGAGAATATAAAGATCATCTATAATTCCATATGTAATTAATTTTGATCTTTCATCTTTCTGACCTTTATTCAATGGGTCATATTTTGTGACAGGCTTTCCTGGTGACTCAGATAGTAAAGAATCCACCTGACAATGCAGGAGACACAGGATCAACCCCTGGGTCGGGAAGATCCCCAGAGAAGAAAATGGCAAACCACTCCAGGATTCTTGCCTGGAAAATCCCACTCACAGAGGAGCTTGGCAGGCTACAGTCCATGGGATCTCAAAGAGTCAGACATGATTGAATGACTAACACACACACATATATTGCAACAGATTTAAGTCATTGGTTTTTTGTGTGTTTATTTAAAAAAAATAAGATGCATGCAGAAATATCCACAAAACATGTAAATAAAGTGAACTGTGTTAATCACTAATCAACTCCTTCCCCCTTCCCTATAGACAACCAGTACCCTGATATTTGGAAAATTATTTTCCTTAAAGTTTTTCATCATATTTGCATCATCTAAACCAAAAGTAATTGTTCCTTTCCTCTCTATTGTCATCAGTGTGGAATAATGGATTTTTACTTATTTAAGTGCAGTCATTATTTTTTTCCAGGTTGCAGTCATCCTACATGTGGCTGGTGGCACCCCAATTAAAGACAAGCACTTCCTGTGACCGTCCCATGCCAGTTCATCAACTAGAATCCATCTTTCCCTTCATCACAGCAGAATTTCTCAGGCCCACCTTCTAGGCTGCCCACCCCGACCAATTCTCTAAGGATTTCTGGCTTCTGTTAGTGAACACGTAATGATTTTTAGAAATCAAGACCTGAGCAGTCCATGCATTTTGCTTTTGAAGTGTCAATGCTTCAAGCTTCTCTCAGAGGACAGAGCTAGGGAAAAACACACATGTAACATATTATGGGCTTCTTGGGGAAAAAACACACGCCTGTATTTCTCCTTGACTCACACACTCACAATGCTTCTGACACCAGCTGTGTGGGTTTTTCACACAGCAAGTAATTCTCTGACACCAGCTGGGTGTCCCATAACTCACTCTAGTTTTGGCAATACTTACACTGTACTAGCAAAAGACCCCACAAGCGAAAGGCTCAGCCACACAAGTTGGGACTTCCTTCAAAACTCAGTTGGTAAAGAATCCGCCTGCAATGCAGGAGACCCTGGTTCAATTCCTGGGTTGGAAAGATCTGCTGGAGAAGGGATAGGGTACCCACTCCAGTATTCTTGGGCTTCCTTTGTGGCTCAGCTGGTAAAGAATCCGCCTGCAATGCAGGAGACCTGGGTTCAATCCCTAGGTTGGGAAGATCCCCTGGAGAAGGGAAAGGCTACCCACTCCAGTGTTCTGGCCTGGAGAATTCCATGGACTGTATAGTCCATGGAGTTGCAAAGAGTCACACACAACTGAGCAACTTTCACTTCACTTCACACAAGTTGTTCAGTCTCTCAGTTGCGTCCAACTCTTTTTGACCCTCTGAACCATGGCCCACCAGGCTGCTCTGTCCATGGGATTTCCCAGGCAAGAATACTGGAATGGGTTACCATTTCCTCCTTATTTTAGGAGATCTTCCCCACCCAGGTATTGAACCCATGTCTCCTGCATTGTCAGACAGATTCTTTACCACTGAGCCACGAGGAAGGTCCACAAGACTGCCCCCCCAATTTGACACCAATTAAGTCCAAGGCTTCCATCTGTAGTCTAACATCCAGGTATAAACTGGGGTTCCCACACCCCCACTCCTGGTATTTTATAATTTTCTAGGATGGCTCATAGAACTCAGGGAAGCACTTGTATTTACTGGCTCCTTATAAAGGGTACAAATGAGCAGCCAGACAGGGGCCGGTGGGGAGGAGGGTGTGAAAGCCTCCATGTCCCCTCTGCGCACACCGCCCTCCCACCTCCACATGCCCACCAATCCCAAAGCTGGAATAGAAGTTCTGTTAAAGAGTCATCTTGGAGCAAATCTTCGGATGCTAGTAATTAAGTCTATCTCCAGCCCCTGTCCCTCCCCTGGAGGCTGGGGAGTTGGGCTGGGAGTCCCAAACCTTTAATCACGTGGCTGGTTCCTCCGGCAACCAGCTGCCATTCTGAGGCTGGTTGAGGGGAGCCACTAAGAGTCACCTCACTAGAATAAACTTGGGTTGAAAGGGGCTCATTCTGTAACACAAAAGTTGCTCCTCTCACCTTGATCACTCAGGAAGTCCTAAGGACTTAAAGTAAAAGTCTTGTGCCAGAAGCTGGGAACAAAGACCAAATATATATTTCCTGTTAGGTGGCTCAGTGGAGACATGAGTTTGATCCCTGGGTGGGAAAGAGCCCCTGGAGAAGGAGATGGCAACCCACTCCAGTACTCTTGCCTGGAGAATCCCGTGAACAGAGGAGCCTGGTGGGCTACGGTCCATGGGGTTGCAATGAGTTGGACACGACTTACTGCACCCATATCACAATGTCACAGCTTAACAGAAGACCACAGTATTCTATCCATTCCTGTACTCAGCTAACTGTGAAAACACATGCTGCGTACTCTCCGGAGAACTCTACCATGCACTCAGGAGAGAATGAGGATGAAAGAAGGTGAATCATGCCTTTCTATTATTACAAGATAGTTTTTATCTCACAGACACCCCCCAAGGGTCTCAGGGTCCCCCAGGAGTGACCAGACCACACTCCCTGGAGAACTGGGAATCAAGAATTACAAGCTGGTTTTGAGATCCTTTGTCTTGATCTTTATGGTATTTCAGCTAGAAATTCACCCTCCAATAAACAGTTTAAATATCAGCTAACTTTCTAAAAGTTTTCAAAAGTTAAAATCTTAATTTACCTTTGAGACTCCAAGGTAAATATAACTATTAAGACCCTTTCGAGTCAGACCTCCATGAAGTTCCGCCTGCTCAGTTTCTTTGGAGCCAGTAGAAAGAGATCGATTTGGGTTCAGAAGCAAAGGCAAGCGTTGTTCTTTGCACAGAGTATGGGGAGGTGGGAGCTCCGTCTTGAGCACGTGCTTCCCTGAAGGTGGTGGGTGGGGCTGCTTCTTCAGGGGTCCCCAACCTTTTTAGCACCAGGGACCAATTTCGTGGAAGACAGTGTTTCCAGGAGTGTGGGTGAAAGGAGTGGAGATACAGTTTCAGGGTGATTCAAGTGCATTACATTTATTGTGCACTGTGCTTCTAATGTGATGCAGCTAGTAAAGAACCCACCTGCGTTGTGGAAGACCTGGGTTTGATCCCTAGGTTTGGAAGATCCCCTGGAGAGGGGAAGGGCTACCCACTCCAGTATTCTTTGGATTCCCTTGTGGTTCAGCTGGTAAAGAATCTGCCTGCAATGTAGGAGACCTGAGTTCCTTCCCTGGATTGGGAAGATCCCCTGGAGAAGGGAACAGCTACTCACTCCAGTATTCTTGCCTAGAGAATTCCATGGACCATATAGTCCATGGGGTTGCAAAGAGTTGGACATGACTGAGTGACTTTCACTTTCACTCTGCTTCTGATCTGATGCTGCCACTGATCTGATAGTTGGTACCAGTCCCCAGCCTAGAGGTTGGGGATCCCTGTGTAGGATCTTGTGGGCCATAGCAGTATTCTCTCCAGGTGGCCCAAGGTCACAGAGTTGGGCCCCGTCTCCACACACAGCTCACTGCTGCCATCTTGAATCAGGTGTCCCACGAGGCCACTTCTGAATGCTGGCCCTGGAGCTGAGGTGCTGGCTACAGCCATTTCACACCAAGATCTCTGGACTGAAGACCCAGGTATGCACATGGCCCTCTTTGAGCAAGAGAGACTAGACTCCGCACAGAGGAAAAGAAAGGTTAGGCTCAAATTTCTTACCCAGATTCTATGTTTATTTCCTGGGAATTGTTCGTGTGGTTTGCCAGTGATGTAACAGCTGCTCAGCTTCTCCAGATAGCATCATAGACTCAATGAACATGAGTTTGAGCAAACTCCAGGAGATAGTGGAAGATAGGGAGGCCTGATGTGGTGCAGTCCCTGGGGTAGCAGAGTCGGACAAGACTTAGCAACTGAATAGCCTCTCCAGAACCGATCTGCTCCTCCATTCCTGGCCTCTCCTACCCGGGCATTGCCTTTCGAGGTCATAAACGGGAACCTTTCTCCATACCAGAGCTTCTCAGCACATGATCTGGTCACCCCGAGGACCCTGAGACCCTTGGAGGGCATCTGTGAGATGAAGTCATTTTCATGGCAGTGAGAAGACCTTGCCACCTTTCCTCTTGGTCTTGAGATGATGGTTGCTTAGGCACAGAATCCTCCACTTGTGTCCCACTTGTCCCTGGAAGGGCCCTGGCTGAGCCCCTAGCATCTCTCACATGGTGCTCCCACCTGTTCTCTTGGCTTCCCCCAACCCCTGCCCTGCCTCCAAGTCCATTCTCAAGGGAACAGCCAGAGTGATCCTTTCAACGCCTAACACCACCAATTTTCTGCTGAAAATGACCTGGTGCTGACTCCTTTCAGAGGAGAGTCAAAGCAGAGTCAAAGCCAATACCTTAAGATGCCCTTAAGGTCTTACCTGGCCCGCCCTGACTTTTCCCTCTGTGATCCCCTGGCTCCCAACTCTCTCCCCAACACAGATACTTCACTCTGTTTCTGGAACACTCAGACCCGCTTGTGCCTCAAGTCCTCTGTCCTGGAGGTTTCTTCTTCTCCCTGACCATCGCATCCCTGCTTTTCCCAGGCTTTGCTGAGATGTCACCTCTGGCTGCGACCTACACTGACCACCCTGTTTAAAATAGTGCATGCTATTTCCTATCCTGGAATACCTGTTACCCTCTTCATCTGCCCTACATTATATACATATAATATAGGCTTCCCTTAGGCTTCCCAGGTGGTGCTAGTGGCAAAGAACCTGCCTGTCAATGCAAGAGGCATAAAAGACGCTGGTTTGACCCCTGGGTTGGGAAGATCATGTAGAGGAGGAAATGGCAACCCACTCCAGTATCCTTGCCTGGAGAATCCCACGGACAGAGGAGCCTGGTAGGCTACAGTCCATAAGCTCACAGAGTCAGACATGACTGAAGCAGCTTCGCACACATGCATGCGTGTATATATATATGTATATATGCTGGGAGGGATTGAGGGCAGGAGGAGAAGGGGACGACAGAGGATGAGATGGCTGGATGGCATCACCAACTCGATGGACATGAGTTTGGGTGAACTCCAGGTGTTGGTGATGGACAGGGAGGCCTGGCGTGCTGCAATTCATGGGGTTGCAATGAGTCAGACACGACTGAGCGACTGAACTGAACTGATATGTATAATTAATTTTTTATTTGGCTGCATGGAGTATTAGTTGCAGCACATAGAATCTTTAGTTGCAACACATGAGATCTAGTTTCCTGACCAGGAGTTGAACCTGGGCCCCCCATGTTGGGAGCGCAGAGTCTTAGCCACTGGACCACCAGAGAAGTCCCGGTGGTCTACATTTTCTTTTCCACCCCCCTCACTCCAGCACTTACACACTTCTCTCTCTTTAGCTATTGTGTGTTGATTATTGTCTCTCTCACTCCATTAGCACATCAGTGTCACAGGTCAGAGATTTCTGGCAGCTTTCTTTCATTGCTGTATCCTAAAAACCTAGAATGGCATGTAGTGGACACCAAATAAACATTTACTAAATAAATGACTGCAGGTAGATGCAAATGCCTTAAAAAAAAAAAAACTAGGATGCTTGGAATATTTGAGGTTGTGATCTAACTAAGACCAATCATCAGGAATTTGTTGAGTGAATTAGTAATCAGAATGCTTTCCTCTGCAAGCAACAACAACTCAAGTGAAAGCTTAAATAAGAAAGGAAGGAAGAAATGTGTTCTCTTATAGTGTAAGCTTCAGGCATGGCTGGATCCAGGAGTTCAAATGAAGTCATTGGGATTCTGTCTCTTTACTTTCCTCCTTTGGTATCCACTTCATTCTCAGGCAGCTTTTTCCTTTATGCTGATAATGATGCCACAGGCATCTTTAAGCTTTTGTTACCAGTCATCCCATGAGAAAAAAGGTGCGATTATTTCTATTTGGTTCTTCTGCTCCCAAGCTCTCTTATCGATGCAGCGAGGGAATATGTATATACATCTGTATTTATTTCTGTGTCTGGTTCAATAATTGAAAACTACCAGTTTGTTCTGCTCCATCTAATTCCAACCCAACAGCATAGGATTTATTTTATTTTTATGCTTTTATTTTTTTTTAATTTTTGGCTGTACAATATATGGGATCTTAGCTCCCCAGTCAGGGATCAAATCCCCTGCAGTGGAAGCCTGGAGCCTTAGCCACTGGACCACCAGGGAAGTCCCAGCACAGGGTTTATTTTAGCTTTTTCCTTTTCCCCTTCTCCAACGGTGAAGCTGGGCCCCCATTTCCGTTATTGATTTACTTATCTGATCCCTGCTCCTGTGTGTGACCGATTCCCCTTCTCCCTCCATGGCTGAGCCTCCCCTCATGGGATCCCCTCCTCACCTGCTCGGAAGGACTCTGGCCACTGAGCTTCCCTCCCATTCCTGCACAGATATTGGCCTTTGCTCTGACCTCGTCGACGGCTTTAAGGCTGAATTGTTCAGGATGGGAAGAGGAGAGGAGGGAAAAGGAAGCAGGGTGTCATCATCCTAATTTATGTCAAGTTACCCCAAGACTCCCAGGGACCCCGGGGCCCTTTGAGGGCCCCCAGGCTGTTCCTGATTTCCAGGGCATGAATGCCCATGAGGCTCCAAGGTCACTGTGGCGACTTGCAGCTGCTCTTCACCAGCCATGGCCAGGGCTCCTTCCCCTTCCCTGGTGTGTTTTCCTCCTGGGCTTGTCCAGCCCCTTGTGTTGGATAGATGGAGTCTTAGCCCTCCAAAGCGGGCTCAGTGCTATCCCATCCACGTGACTAGAAGGGCTCCGAGTTCACCTCCTAGAGTGGGAATCATGAGTGAATGGCATCCCCCTCCTGGGTGGCCATCCTGAGGCCAACCAAGGCTCACATGGCCCTCATCTCTGCACCCTGGCAGGAGGCACCTCCTCTGGCCCGTGCAGCACCGGTGACTTAAGGGAGCAGCTGAGATGAGGAAGTACAGTTAGCATCCCTCATGGCTTATGTTGTACAGGCTGTCAGAACTAATGAAATTTTATGTCAGACGGGCAGCAACCAGCTTCCTGGTGTTATTTATCTTTCTCGCTTCTGGCTTGGAGCGCTGGGTGATTTTTCATTTACAGTTAAGGACGCCAAGATGACTAAGCGCAACTTGCCTACTCAGAAAACTAGCAAATTGTATCAGTGCACAAACGTAATTAATAATCATCTAGTGTGAGAAACAGGGAGCAGTTAAGCAGGATAGTCTAGCTGCTCTGTTCCCCTCCCTCTCTCCTGTTTTTAAAATGCCAGGGACATCAGGGGTTTATCCGCTGCTAGTATCTGATATTCACAATATGGACAGTGACAAAAGGTTCTTACGAGCAGTGACGTGGGCCCCCTTGGCTCAATAGATTTATTTGTAGCAGCCTTAGAGTGATGATGCAAATAGATGTAATACAAAGGGGTATGTGTGCAGTTGCTAAGTTGTGTCCAACTCTTTGCTACCCCGTGGACGGTAGCCTATAAGACTCCTCTGTCCATGGAATTTTCCAGGCAAGAATACTGGAGTGGGTTGCCATTTCCTTCTCCAGGGGATCCTCCTGACCCAGAGATTGAATCTGGGTCTCCTGTATACGCAGTCAGATTCTTTACCACTGTGCCACCTGGGAAGCTATAAGTGGAGGTGGGGGAGGATTAAAAAATAGAAAATTTGACATAAGAAGGGATGGAGGTCCCAGAAGACAGGTTAATCCTAGAGCGAAAAGACTCAAGATTGTGAGGCTGTGTTTATACAAGCAAGAGAAACCCACAGAACCAATTAATCACAGTGACCTGAACCTGGGAGATGTATATACTCTGAAAAATTCTTTCGTAAACATACCGGTTCCCTTATCTCCTTATTCCTGCCGTGTTATCTGAGTTTCCGTCCACATCTGTCTGTCCCCACCTGCTGTTGTCCCATCCCCAGCCTCTGCAGTTCCTTGCTCCCCACAAATGACTTCCAGGGCAGTCTCTGGTGATACCTTGAATGTGCTCCCTAATAAACGGTTAGGTCTCATGTAACATTTGCATAACTTTTTTCTCTTCTGCCACTCCCATGAGGTTCTGGTGAGCTGTATCCTTAAGGCAGCTCAAATCAGTCAGTCCTAAAGGAAATCAACCCTGAATATTCATGGGAAGGACTGATGCTGAAGCTGAAGCTCCAATACTTTAGCCATCTGATGCGCAGAACTGACTCATTGGGAAAGACCCTGATGCTGGGAAAGACTGAGGGAAGGAGGAGAAGGGGGCTGTTAGAGGATGAGATGGTTGGATGGCATCATCAACTCAATGGACATGAATTTGAGCAGACTCTGGGAGATAGTGAAGGACAGGGAAGCCTGTCATGCTGCAGTCCATGGGGTCACAAAGAGTCGAACTCGGCTTAGCGACTGAACAAGAACAACGATCCTCAAGGCACCACAGCATCAGCCGCATGTTTCTCCTTCAGAGGCTGGAGAATACTTTCTCTTCACCCACAGTGTTTTCCCAGGGATTTTTAAATTGTGCTGTTTGTGTTCCAGCACCCTCTAGATTTTTTTTTTAGTAAACAGCTCTGGAGTGGGCAAGAAGGAAACCCTGAAAGACCGACATTGTGCTCTTCTTGAAACCTGAGCCCCAGCGCTGTGACTGAGGCTTTGTGAAGGGCCACTCACCTCCTCTCTCAGGGCAGGCTCCTTCCAGAGGGCTCTTCGGGGCTTTGTGCACCTTGGCCGAGGGAGGCCGGACATGCCCAGACCTGCCTGGCTCACTGAAATGGGGAGTGTACTCCAGGTGGCACACCTTGATTGGAAGGGATGCAGTGGGGCCAGAAAGCAAGTCAGACACCAGACTTGCCCTCAAGGACTTTATTATGAGAATAGGGAATGTAGTTAAAACACAGTACATGTAGTCATGCACGAATGTGAGAGTTGGACCATAAAGAAGGCTGATGCTTTCCAACTGTGGTGGTGGAGAAGACTCTTGAGAGTCCCTTGAACAGCAAGGAGATCAAACCAGTCAATTCTAAAGGAAATCAGTCCTGAATAGTCATTGGAAGGACTGATGCTGAAGCTCCAATACTTTAGCCACCTGATGCAAAGAGATGCCTCATTGGAAAAGACCCTGATGCTGAGAAAGATTGAAGGCTGGAGAAGGGATGACAGAGGACAAGAAGGCTGGATGGCATCACTGACTCCATGCACATGAATTTGAGCAAACTCTGGGAGACAGTGGAAGACAGAAGAGCCTGGCATGCTGCAGTCCATGGGGTCGCAGACATAACTTAGTGATTGAACAACAACACTCCAACCCAGTGAGAAATTTCCTGTGAAAGTGGATCCATAATCCCACTAAGTCCTCTAAAAAGAGAGACTAATGAGAAATCAACTCTAGAGGAAAACAAACTGAGAGGTAATGATCATGCAGGAACACTGGGTATTCCCCCAGGATCCCATGCTGCTGAATAATAAAAGTCACAAAGTCCGTACTAGAAACTGCTTCATCCAGAAGCTTCTGGAAGGTGCATGCATCCATAACTGGGATGTCAGTAACGGCCTTGTTGCTCTTGATTGTCCTCACTGATAACAGCTGCTTATGAAGTGTCTGTTTTCTGAGAACTTGGACTCTGTCCTGGTCTGTTTTACATCTGGGAATGAGGGTGGTGGTATGTTGTTTTTCTCTTGGGTTGCTGAGGAAGAGAGGTGGGGAGGCGCTGGCTTGCCAGTGCCCTATTCGTCTTTCTGTTTGTTGTTGCAACTGGCCTTATTAGACTGGGCGAGAGCTGCCAACATTTATAACTTTGGCTTTTCTAATTAAAGTTCCAGTGAAAAGGCAACCCCTCTCCTCTGACTCTCGGCAGGAATGCGCTCTCGTAACGCAGGCATCTGCCCCCTGGGCTAACCTTTCCTGAAACCAGATAAACAAAGTAATACTAATAAAAATATCCATCTGTGCTTAAAGATAAATAGAGCATTAATATACCAATCTGAGATCTGGATTCTTTTGGAGCCAGTTTTAATGATATTAGACATCTGTTACAGCTCGCTTTCCACTCATTTTCCATTTGCACATTCTTACCTGAAAACAATAGGAAAGCAGTTTGTCTGGAGAAGATGGGGTGCCACCAGACCACTGCCCCCTTAGTGTGTGCTCACGTGCTCAGTTGCGTCTGACACTTTGCAACCCCAAGGACTGTAGCCCACCAGGCTCCTCTGTCCATGGGATTCCCCAGGTAAAACTACTGGAGTGGGTTGGCATTTCCTTCTCCAGGGGATCTTCCCAACCCAGGAATTGAACCTGTGTCTCTTGCGTCTCCTGTATTGGCAGGCAGGCTCTTTATTATTAGGGCCACCTTCCCCCGTAGAGGGTAAAACAAATGTATAAGCTAAAGATGTGCCTTAACATTTGCCCCTCTGCTTGGACTTCACCGAGGATTTTAAGCATGGTGGTCTTTTTTCAGTTTTATTTTTGGATACCAGAACACCAATTTATCCATTGTCGACAGTCTGTAGAGTTGTGGGTACGCCAGATGTACAGATGTTGGCACGCTCGTGACAGTCATTTTCTTTCTGGAGTCAAGTTGTGAAAGTATCTGAAGCCATTTGTTTACTAGGAGACCAGCACTGTCTCAGCCTGGAAAGTCGGGAGGACAATGTTTTCACCTAAGGAGAACAGTACCTGGATGGTAGAAACAAGCCTCTCAGGGTTTCTTTAGCATTTTTCACACTCAAGAAGAATTGTAGGCAAGTTGCTACTTACTGTAAGACAGCTTTCTCCTCCGAAGGGCAGACCTATTGACCTGAGCTTCTTAGATGTAGTAGTGCTAGTTACTGGGCGTAGGGGAAAAGGGATGTGAGCAAGTCAGTGTGGGTGGGGGCCAAGATGACTGGGGGAATTAACAATTGCTACAACGGGGCTTTTCCTGGTGGCTCAGTGGTAAAGAATATGCCTGCCAGTGCAGGAGACATGGGTTCAATCCCTGATTTGGGAAAATCCCACATGCTTCAGAACAACTAAGCCCACAGCTATCGAGGCTGTACTCTAGGGCCTGGGAGGGACAACTACTGAAGCCCTCATGCCGCAGAGATGCTCCGCAACAGGAGAAGCCACGGGAGGAAGTCTGCACACTGCGACTAGAAAGCGGCTGCTGCTCACCACAGCTAGAGAAAGCTGAAGCCACAGTGAAGACCCAGCACAGCCGAAAACAAATAAGTAAAAAAAATTTTTTTACTTGCTACAGTGATAGGGCTGGGCTGCCTCTGACTTTCAGTGCCTGAAGATGAAGGATGCTCAATCACATTGGCATGAGGGGAACCCATCGGCAAGACTGGCCAGTTCCAAGTGCTGATGACACAGAGAGGCAGCTACATTTTCAAGTAGTGGAAGCATTTTTTCAAACAAAAATCTTACACAGAACCCCAATATGTAAAATGTATTTAAGGAGAGCTATTTTTTTTTTCCTTGAAAAGCAGGAGGTCCATGAAACATTTTTATGGGGGAACAGTTTAACAATCATTATTCTAGGGATTTCACTGGCAGTTCTGTGGTTAAGAATCCTTGCTTTCATTGCAGAGAGTATGGGATCCATCCCTGGCCAGGGGGCTAAGATCCTGTATGCCATGAGGTGCAGCCAAAAAAATAAAAAATGAAAAACAGAGAGAGAAAGAAAAAGAAGAACCATAATTCTAGACGTTATCAGATGGGCATGAAGTTCTAACATTCTCTGATCCTATACTGTGCTAAGAACTGAGTGTTTCAAGGTTTCTTAACTAGAATTTTATTCCCCTTCACATTTTATATGCAAGTTTATAACTCTAGATAAAAGTTGAAGGAATTATAAACACCCATACACCTGCCACCTAGACTCAGCTGCCAGTGTTTTGCTCTTGCTGTCTCACCACTGCCCATATATTAACATACCAATTCATCTTATTTTTAAATTCATTTCAAACTAAGTTGTAGACATCAATACTGCTGCATACATAACAGGTATTTACTAGAGTTCCATGTCTTGTGCGGTTCTTTCTTTTCTTTTTTAAACTTTTATATCAGACTAAAGCCGATTAATAATGTTGTGGTAGTTTCAGGTGAACAATGAAGGGACTCAACCATACATATACGTGTATCCATTCTCCCCCAAACTCCCCTCCCATCCAGACTGCTACATAACCTTGAGGAGAGTTCTATGTGTTATACAGTAGGTCCTTGTTGGTTATCCATTTTAAATATGGCAGTGTGGACATGTCCAAACTTCCCTGGTGACTCAGAGGGTAAAGAATCCACCTGCAATGAGGGAAACCTGGGTTCGATCCCTGAGTTGGGAAGATCCCCTGGAGCGGGGCATGGCAACCCACTCCAGTATTCGTGCCTGGAAATTCCCCATGGAGAGAGGAGCCTGGTGGGCTACAGTCCATGGGGTCACAGACTCAGACATGACAGTGAACTAAGCACAGCATAGTGTACATGTCCATCCCAAGTGCATTCTTTTTAAGAAGCCACATTTACATACAATGAAATGAATAGATCCAGCGCATAGTTTGAGTGTTAACCATAGAATTATTCAGTGCAAACCCTTATTAAGATAGAAAACATGTCCCTTATCTCTGAAAGTTTCCTGGTGGCCCTTCCCAGCTAGCCACACACCCCAGGCTCCATCTCCTCACTCTGATGACCACTGTTCCAATCTTTGTCATCAAAGAGTCATTTTACCCAGAGCTTCATTTGAAAAGGATCACCACTTCAGTAATCCTGACTTCTTTCATGTAGCAGATTGCTTCTGAGACTCATCCATTCTGTTGCTTTCATCAGCACCTCCTTCCTTTTAATCCAGGGGGTGGCATTTTTGGCTACGGACTGGAGAGAACTCTGACTTCCATGATTCATGATCTGACGCTTCCACACCAGGCCACTCTCATTATTTCTGGCAGAATTAGCTTTGTCCAAACAGCAGCAAGCAATCTGTCTGTAGAGTTCATTTAGTCCAAGCAGCTGACAGCTTGCTGAGAGAATCATTCGAGCCAGTGTCTGAGTGGACTGGGCAGGCTGGTTGACACGGCCATAGCAGTGACAGTGAGGGGGCTTGTGGCCACCAAGAACACTGCTCTCTTTTTTTCTTAAGCTATAGCATGTTGCTGTCCTCTATTGCTCCAAAGCCAGAAGCTTGGCCTGAATCCTCAACTCTCTTCAGTTCTTTTTTTTTTTTTTTTTGGTTTTTATTTGTAATAAAACATATACAACAAAAGTTTGTTATTTAAATCATTTTTTAAAAATATTAATTTATTTGGCTGCATTGGGTCTTCGTTGCAGCTTTCAGAGTCTCTGATCTTCATTGTGGCATACATGTTCTTTTGATGGTAGCTTGCAAAATCTTTGGGTGTGGCATGTGGGATCTAGTTCTCTGACCAGGGAATGAACCCATGCCCCCTGCACTGGGCGCAAGGAGTCTTGGCCACTGGACCACTGGGGAAGTCCCTATTCTAACCAGTTTAAAGTGTACAATTCACTGGCATTAAGGACCTTCACACTGCTGTTCTGTCATCACCACCATCCATTTCTAGAAACTTTTCATCATCCCAAACTGAAACTCTACACTCATTAAACAGTAACTCCCCATCCCACTCCGTCAACCCCTGATACCCCCATCCTACTTTCTGTCTCTAGGAATTTGACACCTCTAGGGATATAATTGCAGTCATACAGCATCTGTCCTTTCATGACTGGTTATTTCACTAAACGTCTTGCCTTCAAGGTTCATACGGTAGCACGTGTCAGAACTCCCTCCCTTTTTAAGGCTCAGTGGACATGAGTTTGAGCAAACTCCGGGAGGTAGTGAACGACGGAAGAGCCTGGCCTGCTGCAGTCATGGGGTTGCAGACAGCTGGACAAGAAATGACTGAACAACAACAAAGAGTCCACTGCATGTACAGACCACATTTTCTTTACCAGTCACGTACTGGTGGACACTTAGGCTGCTCCCACATCCTGCTTCTCGTCAGTAATGCTGCAGTGAGGGCAGGGATCTGTTCGAGTCACTGTTTCCACTGCTTCTGGGTATCTATCCACAAGCAGAATTGTTGGATCATGTAGAAATTCTCAGATGGTAAAGAATCCACCGGCAATGCAGGAGACATGGCTTTGATTCCTGGGTCAGGAAAATTCCCCTCGAGAAGGGAAGGGCAACCCACTCCAGTATTCTTGCCTGGAGAATTTCATGGACAGACGAGCCTGGCAGGCTGCAGTCCATGGGATTGCAAAGAGTCAGACACGACTGAGTGACTAATACTTTCACTTCATGGAAATTCTATTTTTTATTTATTTATTTATTTATTTTTTTGAGGAGCCTCCAGTACTGTTTTCCATAGTGGCTGTATCAATTTACATTCACACCAACCATGCACAGATTCTCCGCATCTTTGCCAACACCTGCTGTTTGACGTGTGTGATGTGGCACCTTGTGGTGGCTTTCACTTGCATCTCTTTAATGACTAGTGATGTCAAGCACCTTTTCGTGTGTGCCTTATATAGATTTCACCTGAGGGAGGTTCTAAGAGCGACCCATGCTCGAGGTCCCGCAGGAAGGTCGTGGGTCACAGTAAGGAGATTGAGTCTGCCTTTGAGAGAGGCAGGGGTTGGAGTGTAGCATGATCTGACGTTTTTAAAGTATTTCACCCTGGTTTTCTGACCACCCAGATTTTTCCTTCCCCCCTTCCCTTTTTTCTCCCCCAATGGGACATCGTCTGAGACTAATTATCCACTGAACACACTTAATAGCAGTATTTATCATCATCATCAAAACACACAATGTGGATAAAGAGTTCTATGTTCTACAAGATGCCTCCTTGCGTGTGTGTTAGTTGCTCCATTATGTCTGACTCTTTGGGACCCCACTGACTGTAGCCCGCCAGACTCCTCTGTTCATGGGGATTCTTCAGGCAAGAATACTGGAGTGGGTTGCCATTTCCTCCTCCAGGGGATCTTCCCCACCCAGGATCATCTCGTTTAATTCTTAGGGTGGTTTCTGCAGGACTTCTTTCTGGGCCAAGCACCTCTTCCAAGCTGTCTCCCCAATCTCACCACCACTTCATCACTTGGCCTTTTAAGAGAGGAGCCTGGATGTGCCCCTACATGGTCAGAACAGGCATTTAGATCTCTTTGGCAGAAAACCCAGCTCTGGCAGTAAGGTCCTAATTCCGGAGTCTTCTTGAGAAGAGCCCATCTGTTTAAGGCTAACTCATGGTTGCCTGTGCGGAAGTCACAGGAAATCCCATGTTTCTCCTTAAATGCCATGTGTCTTCTGTCCTTGGACCCTGTGACTTTCTCTGGGTGGGCTAGTCCTTGTCACTGCTGCTTCCACAGGGGCTTCTGAGATCCTGCTCTGGTCAATGGGTTCTTCTGATGGGTTTTAGTGGTTCTACCTCTGGGAAGAGAGATTTGTGCATTTATCCATTCATTCATTCAACTGCTGTGTGGTTTTGACTGTCCACTGTGCATAGTAACTACCGTGAACACTGGAAACACAAGGTGAACAAACAGAGAGAGATTTTGGTGCCCTGTATCCAGGGAAATTTAGATAAATGGGTCAGGCAAGACCAGCTAACCAGAGAGAAAACCCCACCGGGCAAAGAACGGCCACTAGGGACAAGCATGCTTTTCATCTGCCAGAAATAAACAAGCTCAGTTTGAGGCAAGAGTCCAGAGTTCCAATAGTTACTTTGTCCCAAGAATTCAAGCACTGATATAATTTTTATCATACAGTCTGTCTGACTGCCCTTTAAGTTCAGTCTTACCTGCAGGACTGGACACTGGGCTTCTTGGCCATTGGAGTGTGATTTCTAAGGCACTGGGAAGAATTTTCCAGTTTCTTTAAATTCCTTTAGCAGGGGTGTCAGATGTGTAGAAGGGCTTTGTAGAAAAGCTCGAGCCTTAAGAGGAAAATTCCATCAAAAGACAAAGAACAACTTGGAATCATGGTGAGCTGTAAATGAATTCATTCATTTCTCAACAAACATTTATGGAGGAGATCAAACCAGTCAATCCTAAAGGAAATCAACTCTGAATATTCATTGGAAGGACTGATATGGAAGCTGAAGCTCCAGCACTTTGGCCACCTGATGCAAAGAGTACATTCTAGAAAAGACCCTGATGCTGGGAAAGATTGAAGGCAGAAGGAGAAGAGGGCAGCAGAGGATGAGATGGTTGGATAGTATCATCCACTCAATGGTCATGGATCTGAGCAAACTCTGGGAAATAGTGAAGGATGGGAAAGCCTGGTGTGTTGCAGTCCATGAGGTTGTAAAGACTCAGACACAACTAAACAACGAACAACAACAGCAACTGTGCTCAGTGTGGTGTAGGCAGACACACTCCCTTCGTGGAGCTTTCTCTCTCATTGTAGAGAAATCTGTCCATACAAAAGAGTAAGCAATTAAATCCACAGAAAAAATATTTAGGGATCAAGAGCCATGAAGAAAATAGGAAAAGCTGGATCAGGAGTGCGACGTACCTATAGAAATTTGAGAACCAGGCTCTGCGATGAGGATGTGCAGGTAAGCAGTCTAGCCGGGAGGTCGTGGCAGGAAGGACCAGCACAGAAAGGGGAGGTGGGTCAGGGAAGGATGCAACTGGCAAAGGTGTGAGGCCAAAGGAAGGACCACACAGGTCCTGGGGAGCCAGTGTTATGTGAGCTGCGGGGTGGGGATGCTGTGTGGGCACTGAGGCTGCTCCTAGGGCGACAAGTTCACTGGCGCGTCCAGCCGGCCCTGCATCTGGGCACACTGGGCTCTGGTGCTCAGAGACGCTCAGTGGGTCTGAGCATCCCACCTGTCTGAGACACTGGTATCAGCGCCTGGAATCACTGATGCCATGTGCCTGGCCAGCACTGACCAGGGCAGCATCTGCTATTTCAGGGGTGAGTGACCTCATTGGGCTCATTCCCCAGACGACAAAGGAAGGAGGTAGCCATGGAGAGATCTAGTGGGAGAGCATTCAGGCCAAAGGGACCGTGTGTGCAAAAGTCCTTTTCTTGAGAAAGGACGTGATGGCCAGGCTGGGTGGACGGCACTGCCCCTCCCGGGCCTGCTGGGGGTGAAGAAAGAGAGGCAGGCTGGGCTCATGGACCATGCCAGCGACCAGATGACCATCTAGTGCAGTGGAAGCCAGCAGAGGATTCTCTTGGGCATGCCTGCTTTACTTTCTTTTTACCACACCTTCCTCAAAGGATCAAGTTTGAATAGTATGGGAACAGCCTGGAGTAATGGGAAAACAGCATCTCAGGCAGCCCAGGGCCCAGGACAATGGGCACCACCCCAGCCCTCTCTTGGGTGCGAGCACCCTGCTTTCAGATGCAAGGAGCCCAGGCGGGGACCCCTGGGACCCCCTCAGCCTATTCTGAGGATGGCCAAGCCTCAGAGAAAAAGAACAATCAGAGGGTAAAAGGATTGGAAAACAGGGAGTTTCCAGCAGCCATTTCTTTGCATTGCATGTGATGCATTTTGACAAAGTGTGAAGCAGGGAAAAAGTTGCAGGATTGCAGGACCGCCTGGCCGGGCCCGTGGAGTGGCTGACAGAGCTCGCCCACTTCAGACAGTGGGCTCTCGCCTCCGGTTTTGAATTTGGAACGGAGGCATGCAAAAAGAGATTACGGTTTAGCATTCACTGCATGCATTCAGTGAAAAAATAAGACTGTCATGAAGCTGGGACTCAATCTACCAGAGGACGTGTGGATGAGGGAGCCCTGGCTTCTGAGTGGACGGTGGGCAGAAAATGCCCAGGCCGGAGGCGCAGGGTTTCCATAGCTTTGAGTCAGAATTTCTTCTTTCTGGCTATTAATGCCATCCTTCCTTGTGGCTACCCCACGATATTTCTTCTCCTTTTTCTCCCCTCAGTTTTTTTCATCCTTTGAAAAAATCTATAACCTGGGTGATAAATTAGGTAACCGAAATGAAGGAGGCCCTTGCAGGTCCAGGGCAGGGGGAGGAGAAAGACATCGAATAAATTCAAACCAAGACAGTACCTTAAAATAATGTTTTGTTTTGGAGACTTCAAGACTGCTTCAGAAATAGAGACATAGAGAACACACATATGGACACCACAGGGGAAGGGATTAAGGGATGAAATGACATTGGGATTGACACGTAAACACTACTATGTGCGCAGTAGATAACTAACGAGAACCTGCTCTTTAGCACGGGGAACTCTACTCAGTGCTCTGTGGTGACCTGAATGGGAAGGAAATCCAAAAAAAGAGGGGATATACGTGTACATATGGGCTTCCCTGGTGGCTCGGACAGTAAAGAATTGCCGGCAATGCAGGACACCTGGGTTCAGTCCCTGGGCTGGGAAGATCCCCTGGAGGAGGAAGCGGCAACCTGCTTCAGTATTCTTACCTGGAGAATCCCATGGACAGAGGAGCCTGCCGGCTACTGCCTATGGGGTCACAAAGAGTCAGGTAGAACTGAATGACTGTCACCCATGCGTACATAGAGCTGATTCACTTTGCGGTACAGCAGGAATTAACGCAGCATCGTTAAGCAACTATACTACCCCCCCCCCCCAAAAAAAAAGAAAGAAAGAAAACAAAAATAATAAATAACCCAAAAGACTGCCCCATTCCAGACCATCCTTCTAGAGACTAGAGAGTGGAGCCTGGAAGAGTCGAGTGACTCCCTCCAGTTCCCACGGCATCCCGGTTGGCAGAACCACGATCAGAGCCTCAGTCTGTGAACTTCTGTGCCAAGATTCTTTCTGTGACCCCCACAGACTTATTGTCCTGCTTTATTTGTGGGGACGCTCAAGTTACTGGCAGAGTTTATTCAGAGCACAGACTGCTGGAGCCTTTGGTGTGCTACCAAGGTTTGCTCCTTCCCAGATGCCCCTGCTGGTGGGGGGAATGGGCTGGGGGGTAACATGGCTCATTACCCCTGCTCTGCCCTCTCCTGGGTGCTGGCACAAATGCCATACTTAAGCCTTGGCACCGAGGCTGTGAGGGATTGAGTTTGGTGCTCTAACGAGGCCTATGGCTTCAAGACAGGGGTTCCCACCCTTGGGAGAGAGAGTGAGACAAGTGGGCTAGTTGATGTTAGCAGAGGCAGTGACCTGTGGTGGTCAAGCCTGATCTTCCAGAACCAGACTTTCTGATTTTTCATCTTGCCTCTTATTCGCTATGTGAACATTTATTTGACTTTCCTCCTGTTGAATAGGATGCAGATATCCACATCACTGGCTTCCCAGGTGGCACTAGTGGTAAAGAACCCACCTGCCAATGCAGGAGGCGTAAAAGACACAGGTTCGATCCCTGGGTCAGGAACATCCCCTGGAGAAGGGTACAGCAACCCACTCTAGTATTCTTGCCTGGAGAATCCCATGGGCAGAGGAGCCCGGCATGCTACAATGCATAGGGTCACAAAGAGTCAGACACAACTGAAAGGACTTAGCATGCAAGCACTTCCACACCACTGGTATTGTTATCTATTGCCAAGAAGAGAATCAATGGTCCTACACACACAGCAGCCTCAAACTACACATATTTCTTGGCCACAGTTTCTGTGGGTCAAGAGTCCGGGGATAGCTTAGCTGGATCCTTGGCAAGACTGAAGTCAAACTGTGTGGCAGTGTTGAGGTCTCATCTGAAATTTGACTGGGGGAGGATCCCCTTTCACGCTTACCGAGGACGTTAGCAAAATGGATGTCCTTGTGGTTGTAGGACTAAGGACCTCGTTTTCTTGTTGGCCATTTGCCAACTAAAGGCCACTTGCTTTCTCAAAACCAGCCAGGGAGAAAGAGGCTTCAGGAAATCAAGTTATTGTGTAATGTGATCACACACATGTTATCACATCATCACTGCCGTATTCCATTGAGCAGAAGCAAGTCCCAGGTCCTACCCACTGCTCAAAGGTGCGGGGGGCGAGGGTGATTACATAAAGGTATGAACACCAGGAGGTGGGGGTCCTAGGGTCACCTTTAGAGTCTGTGCACCGCTATGCCTTGTGGGGTTATTGTGTGGAGTAAATAAGCAAGTGAGTTCATACACATCAAGCCCTTAGCAGAGGACCCTTTCTCAAGAAGCACAGTGAGATAGTTGTGGTGGAGGTGGTGTTGTTATCACCATCAGAAGTAGATGTCTCTACCTTGTACTTGCTATTGGAAAGTCTCTAAACAGCATTTAGAGGGTCTGGGATGACAGAATTCAATGAAAAAAAAACACTTTTAATAATTCATAAGTAAAATAATTCCCATAACCACTCTCAATTTCATTTTCTTAGACTGAGTGGCGAGTGGGAAATATGCAAGGTTTGGAGTTTGAAAACCTATGAATTCATAGGCAGCTTTCTCTGGACCACACCAATATTGGCTATCGTCCTCAGTTTCTTCTTAAACTGGACTTTCCAACTCTCAGATATGCAACAAAGTATTATTAATGATAGTCACCATGCTGTACTTCACATCTCCAAGACTTACTTATTTCATAACTGGAACTGTGTAGCTGTTGACTCCGTTCATCCATTTCGCCACCCCTGTCCTGCCTCTGCAGTCACCAGGCTCTTCTTTGCATCTAAGAACTTGGTTTTGTTTTGAGTTTAGATTCCACATATCAGTGAGATCATATGGTATCTGTCTTTCTCTGTCTGACTTATTGCACTTGGTACAATGCCCTCTAGGTCCATCCATGTGGCCTCCGTCCAAATTCTTTCTGACTGTGTACCCCATTGGTTAAAAATGTTTTACCATGCATTCCCACATATGCATCTTTATTTATATTATGTGATATGCACAAAATAGAAATTAGAAGAGGCTGAGATAAATTAGAAATAAACAATCAACTGTCTCTCTAATCCTGAAGGCTTCCACCGCTCATTAGCTCATGCCTCATGGTACTTTGCACAAAGGCTGTCATCGACAATAGTGCATGTACACTCCTATTTCAAAGTTTTGTCAAATCTAATTAGCCCCATTCATTTATTCTTTTAAATTTTCCCTCATGGTGTAGGTGACAGAGAGATCAAACAGCCATTGGAAAACTGGCTGCTTGGCCACTGTTGCTGTTAATTCTACATTATTGGTAGTATCTTCAATTCTAGAATCAGTATTATCTTCAATTCTAGTATCTTTGCAAGAATCTTTTTAGGCCACTGATCTATTTTGCAAGTGTGGAAATAAATCACATACCCTATGTCTGCATCTCCCCTGCTGCCCTACAAACATGTTCATGGGTATTATCTTTCTAGATTTCATATATATGTGTTGATGTATGATATTTATTTTTCTCTTTCTGACTTACTTGACTCTGTATAACAGGCTCTAGGTTCATCCACCTCATTAAGACTGACTCAGATGGATTCTTTTTATGGCTAAATAATATTCTATTCTATATATGTACTGAAGGAGACGGTGGGACAAATTGAGAGGTAGCGTGGAAACATATACATAACCATACATAAAACAGAGAGCCAGTGGGAATCTGGCGTTTGATGTAGGGAGCTCAAATCAAGTGCTCGGTGGCAATCTAGAGGCAGGATGTGGTAGGAGGTGGGAGGAGATGGGAGGGAGGTTCAGGAGGGAGAGAACATGCAGGTACTTATGACTGATTCATGCTGATGTATGGCAGTGACCAACACAATATTGTAAAGCAATTATCCTCCAATTAAAAATAAATTAATTAAAAATATTAAAAAATAAATCACATAGTCATTATGTTAATTTTACCCGTCTCATGTAAATGGTGAAATGTGAAAATCTGCTTAAAGCATAGATGAGGGAGGGGATGTCTTCTTGTTGTGGACACCAATAGCCTAGGAGACTTGTCCCATTTCACATAGCAGGTTCATGAGAGTGCCAGAGGCAATTTGTATCTTAGAAACTAGAAAACCTTAATCTCTTTTCAAGCAGTATTATTTATTTGGCTGCTCCAGGTCTTAGTTGCTGCATGCAGGATCTTTAATTCAGGCATGAGAACTCTTGGTTGCAGTATGTGTGATCTAGTTCCCTGACTAGGTATTGAACCCAAGCCCCCTGCCTTGGGAATGCAGTCTTAGCTACTGAACCACCAGGGAAGTCTTTTTTTTCTTTTTAAAACAAAAATAAATAATTCTAATGTATTATTTCTACACACCAATGTATTGTCTTCTACCCCCTCCAGAGATGTGCACACAATTCGGAGACCCTGCTTGTATTTCACACCATGTACGTCTGTCTGTCTCCAGAGTAGTTTATGGCTTTATACAGATGTGTCTAGGCACTTCTGTCCCTTGGCAGTTGGTTGAGCTTTCTGATGTTCTCATCATACCCAGCAACTCTGAGCTCCCACCTTGGAAGTGTTTTAGCGTGTGTGAGTATGTTAGTGGCTCAGTCACGTCTGACTCTTTATGAACCCAGGACTATGGCCCGCCAGGCTCCTCTGTCCATGGAATTTTCCAAGCAAGAATACTGGAGTGGGTTGCCATTTCCTTCTCCAGGAGATCTTCCCAGAACAGGGATCAAACCCAGGTCTCCCACACTGCTGGCAGGTTCTTTGCTTTCTGAGCCATCAAAGAAGCCCAGAAGTGTTTTAGAAGAGTCTGCAAAGTTTGTAGCTGAGTCTGGGCCGTGAGCCGTGGGGGTCCACCCCGTGCAGCCTTTCTGACAGAGAAAAAGTGCTGACAGCCCAGCAGCCTGCAGGGGCTCTTCTGCCATCTCTGTAAACAGGGTCGAACGGGCCTGCTTTATCTCTCTGTGCAAAATGCAGATTTAATAGGAAAGTGCCCTCAGAGTCATCACTGCTAGGTTGAGTCTCCAGAGGAATTAGGGATAACAGTTTAATAACTGTAGAAAGAGCTTAAGCGCTTCGCTGCATCGGGTGTATCTGAGTTAGTTACTGAGAAATGAACCTGGGACATGAAACCCTTTTATCACTCAGATAGCGGAGTATGAGGAAAATCCATTCCTTGCCAGGGGATGCGTTTACCAGCTTCTGAAGGGGGTGTGTGTTTGAATGTGATAGGGAAGGGAGCATTTGTCAGAGTGGAAGGTGGATCAAAAGACAAATGAATTCTTTGAGTTGCATAAGGGCTTTAATTTATCCCACTTTGAACTGCCTCACCATCAGCAGAATGTGCTTCGCGGAAAGCCAGCCTGTCTTTCCAAGGTCTGTGCGTGGCACAGGGGTCTCTGTCTGCTAACGCTGCATTTTAAAGGAGCAAGCAGCATCAGGGCAGATGGCCAAGTCTGGTGAGGCCAGATAAATGTCTATATCGCCAGGCCACAGCATCCGTCTGCTAACCTGTTCACCTAGCAGCCTTCAGAAAGTAGTAAGAGATTCAAACATAGTTGTCTCCCATCATATTACTCAGGTGGAGGAGTCAGCCAGCTGGACAGAGAGTGGGCACATCAGGGTAGCTTAGTCCGTGATTTCCAAGGTTGGGTCCATGGAATATCAGCAGAAGTTACCTTCCGGGGAAGACTGAAAAATGGCCGTTGTTGCTGTCCTTTAGTCGCTTCAGTCTTGTCTGACTCGTTGCAAACCCATGGACTGTAGCCCACCAGGCTCCTCTGCTCATGGGATTCTCCAGGCAAGAATACTGGAGTGGGCTGCCATTTCCTTCTCCAGGGGATCTTCCTGACCCAGGAATTGAACTTGGGTCTCCTGTATTGCAGGCAGATTCTTTACCACTGAGCAGCCAGGGAAGCTTAAAAGATGGCCATAGATTTTTTAAATCTTTTCCTTTCTCCATATCTTTGCAATTTACCACCTCAGTTCCTTGTACCAAGAAGTGGAGACTGTCTCTCTCCTTTCTAAACCTGTTGACTGTGTGGCTTGTCTCACAGTGGAACACTATCAATTGTGACACAAACAAAGGCTTGAAAAGCATTTGTGCATTAAGGCTTGTTCTCCTGAGACTCTTTGAAACCACAAGTCCAGGAACATCCATAGGATGATAAGGGACCAAGTGGTTGTCCTCTCAGCTGGCCAGACCCTGTGGGCAGAGCTGCCTAGCTGATGGGCATCAGACTACAGATGTCAGAATGACCCCAGCAGAAGAACTGGCTAGCTCTTCAGTTCAGTTCAGTCACTGTTGTGTTTAATTCTTTGTGATCCTGTGGACTGCAGCACACCAGGCTTCCCTGTCCTTCACTACCTCCCAGAGCTTGCTCAAACTCATTCATGTCCATTGAGCTGACGATGCCATCCAACCATCTTATCCTCTATCATCCGCCTTCTCCTGCCTTCAGTCTTTCCCAGCATCAGGGTCTTTTCCAATGAGTCAGTTCTTCGCATCAGGTGGCCAAAGTATTGGAGCTTTGGCATTAGACCTTCCAATGAATATTCGGAGTTGATTTCCTCTAGAATTGACTGATTTGATCTCCGGAAGTCCAAGAGAGTCTCAAGAGTCTTCCCCAGCACCACAGTCCGAAAGTATCTCTTTCATTTAAGCTCTTGTTGGAGCAGAGTATTTGAGGGGTAATGGTTGGAGGTGGAGAGTCTTTGTTTTCATCTATAGCATTCCAGAATATTCCTATTTCTGGCTGAGCCTTGAGTTGTCAGTCCTGGAGCTACTTCTTCTGGTCCTATCATTTGGAAATCTGAAAAGAGTTTCTTGGGATGGCTGATCTGTCACCTGTTAAACCATTCCCTGGTCATACAGAGGGCTGCACATCCCATCATCTGTGCTCAGACTCAGTTCCTACCAGACAAGACAGGAGTAAATCAGCCATGGATTCACTGAAAGCTTTTCAGATCAGCCACATGACTTTGCTCAGTTAAACTTATGCCTTTTGATTGCAACCAGGAATTATCCCCACAATCATATTATGCTGTTGTTAATGTCCTAAGGTAGGATTCACACTTGAGGAGGAAAGTGGGAGTTAGATTTCATTTTGGAAGAAGTGAACCTGGAGGAAGTTATGATCTTAGGGGTGTCTGGATAAGGGATACAGATATTCACTCCTTGTGTGATGTCTTGCTGTATAGGCATGACAGACGTCCACCAGCCTTTAAATTATTGTACAACTGTCTGTGCATAATGGACACGAGTAACTTTTTCTTGTCTTCCTTTATTCCTCCTTCTTCTCACAGTGCCCTATTTCTCTTTTGACTGCTTCCCTTTCTTTCACCGCACACAGTCTTAGTGGGACTCTTGTTCCAGGTACTTACTCATCCCTGATCAAGGTTGGCACATGGTCCAAGCTCAGCCCATGAGATCCTCTCATCTAAGAATTTGACAGTTAAACTAATGACACAAAGATACTGTTGTAGCTGGGTCTTATTATTGGAGGTTCTCTAAAGAGCCTGTCAATCTGGTTATTCAGCTGTATGCTCAGAAGTGGCCATGATCTTGTTCTCTTCTAGGTACATTTCCTTTAATTCTGTGGGCTATCCCTCCCCTCCCCATAGATTTATTCTTTGCTCAAGTTAACCAGAGGCAGCTTTTGTTGGCTGCAGCTAAAGAACACTGGTTGATATACTTTCAGGCAAGGTTAACACCTGTGTTGGTCACAAGTAATCTGGTTCTCCTTTACCTGGTCATATGGTTGACTGGCACTATCCTGCCTTCTTTCAAGTTATGTGTGGCTGTATGATTTTCTCTGGTTGTGAAAGCTGACTGCCATCCAGATAGAAGTTTCAAGAACAAATGTAAGGTTTTCAATTATCTTTCTTTGGCTATGGTGATTATGGGTGAATGTAGCAAGACAGAGCCTCTGCCTGGCTCAGTCCCAAGTGATTCTGATGAACAAAAACTCTGTTTCTCCTCTCTTTACTTGTATTGTAACCTTTGTTTTTACAAGGCACTGGGATTGTGGAAATGTATGTTACCATAGTGTAGCCTGTCCCATCTAGGCTTGGAAAGCACCCTACTTAGACAAGTCCACAACCCATATCAATAACTCATCATGCAAACTACCCTTGTATTTCACTACTCATTTGCCAAATCTCCATTCTCTATCCAGCCAGGGATGGATAGGTTTATACTTTTTAACGTCTCATGACAAAGCAAGAATGTTGCAAACACAACAATGTTCAGTAATTCCATAAGTACATATTGAGTTCAGTTCAGTTCAGTTGCTCAGTTGTGTCTGACCTTTTGCAACCCCATGCATGGCAGCACTCTAGGCTTCCCTGTCCATCACCAACTCCTGGAGTTTGCTCAAACTCATGCCCATCAAGTCGGTGATGCTATCCAACCATCTCATCCTCTGTCGTCCCCTTCTCCTCCTGCCTTCAGTCTTTCCCAGCATCAGGGTCTTTTCCAGTGAGTCAATTCTTCACCTCAGGTGGCCAAAGGATTGGAGTTTCAGCTTCAGCATCAGTCCTTCCAATAAATATTAAGGACTGATTTTCTTTAGGATGGATTGACTGGTTTGATCTTCTTGCAGTCCAAGGGACTCTCAAGAGTCTTCTCCAACACCACAGTTCAAAAGCATCAATTCTTCAGGGCTCGGCTTTCTTTATAGTCCAACTCTCATATCCATACATGACTACTGGAAAAACCATAGCTTTGACTAGATGGACCTTTGTTGGCAAAGCAATGTCTCTGCTTTTAAATGTGCTGTCTAGGTTGGTCATACCTTTTCTTCCAAGGAGCAAGCATCTTTTAATTTCATGGCTGTAGTCACCATCTGCAGTGATTTTGGATGCTATCAGAGATACAAAGAAATAGAACATGCAAACTGAATGGACTAATAACCTAATTGGAGAGACAATCAATACTCATATGGATTAATATCAAAGAAAGGCAATAACATAAGAAATACTGTACGGACTCTGCAAATGCCTGTTTAAGTTGTCGGGTCAGAAAGGCTATGAGACTCCAGGTGGAAGAGGTGATTTTGTTAAAGGGCAGCTTTTCCAATGAGGCAGAGATTTGGCCGGATCTGAAAATTGGGGTTAAAATGGTTAGGGATCTTTCAGCAGAGAGGAGACAAAAATAACCAAAGTAACTCAGACTTGAGAAGAACAAGTTTTGAAAGTCAATTTGATTCAAATGGAAGGAAATTGTAAGAGAGAAAACTGGAAAAGCAATTTAGAGCTAGATTAGAGACAATTTCGAGTTAGTTTAGTAATGTCCCGCAAATTCAGGAACCACATTCAGAATCCACAAGTTGGGCAGGAAGATGGGAAAAGAGGAGGTTTCACTAGTCATATTTGTCTCCATTATTGGGAAAAGCAAATGTCTTTCTGGCTTCCCAGGTGGTGATCTCTAGTAAAGAATCCACCTGCCAATGCAGGAGACTTGAGTTTGAACCCTGGGTTGGGAAGATCCCCTAAAGGAGGAAATGGCAACCCACTCCAGTATTCTTGCCTGGAGAATCCCATGGACAGGGAAGCCTGACAGTCTACAGTCTATAAGGTTGCAAAGAGTCAGACATGACTGAGCGACTAAGCATGCCCACACGAAAGCCTTTCCAGAAGTCCCCAGCAAGCTGCTTCCATCTCATTGACCAAGCTGGTGTCTCCTGGTCATTCCTGGCAGCCAGGAAAGGCACAAAGATGCCATAGAAGAGCTTTTCTCATATCCAGAATGAAGGTGGGCAACGATGAAGGGGTCTTAGATCAAGAAGAACCTTAGAGAAATGAAAGTATCTGTTCCTTTCCTTCATGGCATCTCACAGGAGTTGTTATTGCTCCGTAATTTCATTAACATAGAAACTCTGTCATAATGAAAGGTCAAATAGGTATAGAAAGAGAACCAAGGGACTTCCCTGGTGGTCCAGGGATTAGGACTCCACACTTCCAGTGCAGGGGGCACAGGTTTGATCCCTGGTTGGGGAACTAAGATTCCACACGCTACGAGGTGTGGCCAAAAAATAAAAGAAGGAAGCTGACTGCCAAGAATATCCCAACATGTTTACTGTAATACAGAGGTTAAAAACATTAGACACAAGAGTGGTAGATGCTGTAGTCATTAGAGATGATCACCCAGTAAAGATGGGTGTTGAGCTGAGCTGGGGGAAGCCTCTAAAAGGGGACCACATAATTCCAGCTCCAGAAGGATTTACAGTCTATGGTGAGGTAAGTCGCACACACAGGAGACACAAGTGACTAAAGCAACTCATAAATAAGCCCTAAAACCAGAGGGCATAGATGAAGTATTACAGACATTAAGAGAGAGAATTAAGGATTGATGCCACATTAGAATCTTTAGGGAAAGGTTCGTGGAGGAGGTGATTTTTAGGCAGAGGCTTCAGAATTCAGTAGCACAATGATGGGAAAGGATGGTTCTGGGACAGGCTCATAGCAGGTATTGATCTTCGTTTATATATTTCAGCTGTGTGATGAATGCAGCTTGACTTTTCTATAGTTCAGTTAATTTCAGTTTCTATTGCCTGCGTATTGGGGATGCGATGCCGGTGGGGAGGAGGAAGCAGGCATTGCAAAGAGGTTCTGGGGAATGATGCTCTTGATGTGATCTGTTTACACAACATTTGCTGAGATGGTCCTTATTTCCTTTGCACAGCTCCAGTTGGTCCAGCAGGTGTTTCCATCATATCTATGCCACTCCGGGATGTAGGGGACCCATTCTGCATCTCTGACTAAGGCAGGCTCTGGGAAACTCTGTGTGACTGTATAAAACCAATCTACCCTGACAGGGGGCTTCCCAGGTGGTGCTAGTGGTAAGGAACCCACCTGTAAATCCAGTGATACATAAGAGATGCAGATTTGATCCCTGGGTCAGCAAGATGCCCTGGAGGAGGGCATGACAACCCACTCCAGTGTTCTTGCCTGGAGAATCCCATGGGCAGAGGGGCCTGGAGGGCTACAGTCCATGGGGTTGCAAAGAGTTGGATACAACTGAAGTGACTTAGCACACATGCGTGCACCTTGACATAACACACAGCCTTCTCTTTCCTGGGATTTACTGCCTCCCTGGGACTCTTCCCCCAAAAGATGCCTCTGCCCTTTCCTCTTGCCACATTTTAGAGATGTTTGCTTCTCTCTGGGATCTCCTAGGGGGTGTGTATTTTCCCCTATACAGTCTGGAGTTTAACAGTATAGTCAGGAGCCTGGAGGGCTGCAGTCCATGGAGTTGCAAAGAGCCAGACACAACTGAGCAACTAAACAGTGGCAGCATTCTCTTCGGTGGCTCAGTGGTAGAGAATCTGCCTGCCAAACAGTAGTCATGGGTCCAACCCCTGGGTCGGAAAGATCCCCTGGAGAAGGAAATGGCTACTCACTCCAGTATCCTTGCCTGGAGACTCCCATGAACAGGGAGCCTGGCAGGCCACAGTCCATGGGGTCGCAAAGACTCAGACACGACTTCGTGACTGAAGAGTAGCAGCAGAAGTTTTAATAATACATCCAAACTGAAGCATCACATGTCTCACTTTTTAAAAATGTTAATAGGAAGCATTGCAAATAGAGAAGTAGTGAGAACAGCAATGGACGTCTGTGTACCTGCGTCACCCAATATTCACTGCTCCTAATCTCTTTCCATTCTTAGCACAATAATGTAAATCAATTGTATTTCAACTTCATATACATAGAGTGGTTTCCCTGGTGCCTCAGTAGTAAAGAATCCACCTTCCAATGCGAGAGACATGGGTTCAATCCCTGGTCCGGGAAGATCCGATATGCTGTGGAGCAACTAAGCCCAAGCACCACAACTACTGAGCCTGTGCTCTAGAGCTTGGGAGCTGCAACCACGGAGCCCACATGCTGCAACTGCTGAAGCCTGCACGCTCTAAAGCCTCTGCTCCACAGCAAGAGAAGCCTGTGTGCCACAACTAGAGACTAGCCCGCTGCTGCCGCAACCTGGGAAAAGCCAATGCAACAGCAAACACTCAGCACAGTCCAAAATAAACATAAATTATTATTTTAAAATACATAGACTTGGAAAGCAAAAAAAGAAAGCCCAAACATCTTTTCATTCCTAAGAACGGTTACATCTTTATCTTTAGAGACAGAGAGAAATTGTCTTGAAGCAAAACTTGACTTTTTCCCCCTCCTACCTGGTGAAATTTTAGTGAAATTTGGCTTCTGCATCTAGGTTCAGAAGTCAGTTGTACTGAGATGGTTTTCAAGAAGGTTGATTTTAGACAAGTCTACTGTTTCATTTTCCGGGCACTAACTCACTGCCTCAAGCTGAGATTTTCCTCCTTGTAGACACAGGGACCCAGTGTAGAAGGAGAGATTTTCCCCCTCGGGGTCCTTCTCTATGAAATGGCAGTAATGGAACTTGGCTGTGAGGCTAGCCAGGTAGCGTTGCCCTGCCTTGGGACTCCATGGAGACCATTATATATAATCACAGAGTGTCACCGGCATGACATGAATGATTATGCAAAACTCTACGCCCAATTTCCAAGTGGCTCCACAATTTGACAAAATGATGTGGCCATTTGTGAAATGCAAGCCAGCGAGGGGAAATGAGGGGTATAGGATTTCTGCAGAAGCGACAAGCTCATCCGAAAGCAAGACCCCTTCCAGCCGACAAATTGTGCAGAGCACGGATTTCTCCCTAGAGCAAACCAGCCGTATGAAGGATGAGTTTGTGCCCAGCTGTCACTGGGAGGCATTTTGGATGAATTTTTAACCAGTGGTGGCACAACCAACCTGGGCTCCTTTGGGGGTGGGATGAAACTCTGCCTGTCCCCCAGTCTCATGAGAAGACGTTCAGGATGGGGGTAAGTCTGCTCCAAGCTCCCAGCAGCTGGATATTGGTGGTCACACCTGCCTGCTCACCACACGCATAGCGTCCCGCTCCCTGGCTGGCGTCTCTGGGGCTTGTCCGCACTGGAAAGGGTGAGATTTTATTCCTGCTCCCAGTGCATGCTCAGTCACTTCAGTCATGTCCAACTCTTTGCGACCCTATGGACTGCAGCCCACCAGGCTCCTCTGTCCGTGGGCTTTCCCAGGCAAGAATACTGGAGTGGGTTGCCATTTCCTTCTCCAAGGGATTGTCTCGACCCAGGGATCAAACGCATGCCTGCTTGGTCTTTTTCATTGCAGGCAGATTCTTCTCTGCTGAGCTAGAGGGGAAACCCCTCCCTCATCCAGACCTGAGAGTAATTCTAAGGGAAGAGTAGAAAAAGAAGTCAGGGCATTCAGATTTAGCAGCATTTACTGGGTCCACTGGGACCCCCGGGTGGTTCAGTGGTATATGACCCTGCCTGCCAATGCAGGAGACATGGGTTCGATCCCAGGGTGGGAAGATTCCTTGAAGTAAGAAAGGGCAACCCACTCCAGTATTCTTGCCTGGGAAATCTCAAGTTCAGAGGAGCCTTGTAAACTACAGTCCATGGATCCCAAAGAGTGAGACACGACTTAGCGACTAAACACCAATGACTGGGTCCCCTGTCCTGAGCCACTTCATCTAACGTGCTCAGGAAGGTGCCTGCTCTGGATTGTGTAGGGCAAAGTCAAGGGAATGTCATTCCCCAGTGGTGCCCAGCAAGCCATTCATCAAGTGCTCCAAGGACAGATGGACTTCGGTGGGACAGATTCGCGATTGGTCCCTGGGAGGCTGGCTGTGAAACATTTCTGGAACTCTGACCCGTGACTGAGCATTTCTGGACCTCTGTTTTCTTATCTGTAAAACAGGAACACAAAGCAGATCACCCTGCTCTTGTCTTTCTGAGATAGAAACTGTTAACATTCTGTGGTTCTAGGTTGTTTAGTACATTCTTTCTCAACACGGCTAGCGGGGAATTCCTAGGCAAGGCTGGTCCTTCTCTAGGTTGTGACATGGTTTTAAACAAGAGAAGACAAGAAAATACCCAGCATCATCGGAAGGGAATTCTCCTGGTGCTGACACATGGCCCCTTTCCTTTCTTATGCATCCAGAGTTTGATGTGACAGTGGAGAGTCGAAGTTTTGAATTACTGTCATTGGTTCTTTAGCAGACCTTCAGGGAGCAGAGGTTTTTATGAAGGTCCAGGGTCTTGCACAAGGTCACAGTGGCAGAGTTGCTTGCACACAGCTGATGCATGGGAAGATTTCTGTGGACACAGCCTGGAGTTGAGTCTTGCTCTGAGCAGTATGCAAACCCTTGGTCTACCAACAAAATGTTTGATCTTGATAAAACTCGTGCGTCAACATGCAGACCAGGTCTCTTCATCTCCCATCCATGTCCACCCTCCAAATTTGGGATCTCTGTTTCCAGATTTTTCTTCCATGGCATCAGGGACCAAAAAAAAGGGCCATGGCAGGGGGATGAAATTAACCCCTGCTTCTTGCTTGTTTTGAGGTCCAAGGTGCAACCATGCTCTCTAATTCACACACCACCCACCCACGTGGAAGACTGGGCTGTCGGGTCACCTTCTGAGTCCTTTAAACGTTCCTGTAAAGCTCTAACTATAGGGAACAAAATGTGGTTTCTTTTCAGTTGTGACCGGGAGGCTGGTCGTTGTGCTCAGTGGCGTGTGGTTTTAATTAATCTTCAGCATTTTGAACTCTAGCCAGGCTGATGGCAATTCCTCAGCCAGAGCTGGGGTATCAGCAGACTCTGGGCCCTTCCTGGATGTTCCACGTGAGTGGAGATTTTCAAGTTGGACCTCTTTTGTCCTCTACCGGTGAGGGTGGGAGGGGTAGGAAGAGCAAGTGACTTGATAACATCTTTAGAAACCAAGTAACGAGCCATTAGGAGGACTAATAATAAATAAATGCATTTTCCATTCAGTGTCTCTGTGGCAATCCAGACGAGCATATGACTAGGAAAATGTAATGAAAGCAATTGTAACTCTTTTGGTGGAGAGGTAATTACAGTCTAGGGCTGCCTGACTGATGAAAATTACACTGCTTATAATAAATTGCCACACAACTAAGTCTTTTCTGAAGTCCTTAGTATGATTTGTGTTTGTGCACTTACTTAAAACATCAGGGAACAATTTATAAACATGAGCCTCTTTGGACACTGCCAGGACCAGCATTTACGATTAGAGAGCCTGTTTAAGGTTTCCTGATTTATAGAGGATAGATCATATTTTCCCGACACTCTCATGGTCAATTACAGACCTGCATGGTGCATTGGGTAACTTAAAAGTAAATTTAATCTTTTTTGTGTGTGTGTAGTATTTGTGAGCATGCCAAGTCAGGAAAACATTTTCTTTCAGAATGAAGGGAAAGATGTTTCCAAGAGAGCTTACTATTGATGCCGCAGATGGGGGTGGGGAGCAAACTCCTGCCCTGTCTGTCTTCCCGTGACATAAACATTAGGGACTTCCTTATGGAAATAAAGGAGGCTGAACCCGGCACGCGAGTCCCCAAGCCCTTGTCATAGGAAAGTTCAAGAGGGCCAATAGTTGTATTGACACTGCCTTTGAGATCACAAGAACCAATGTGATGGATCAGAAGGATCCTTGGGCTAGAAGTCACAGGACACAGATTCTAAGCCCAGTTGTGCTTTGGCAAATCACTGTCCTTCAGTTTTTTTTTAAAATATGTATATATAATTTTATTTATTTACTTGGCTGTGCTGGGTCTTTGCTACTGTATGGGTTTTCTCTAGTTGCAGAGAGCAAAGGTTACTCTCTAGTTGTGGTGTGCAGGTTTCTCTTAGTCAAAGTTTTGTTTTTTCCAGTAGTCATGTACAGATATGAGAACTGGACCATAAGGAAGGCTGAGCGCCAAAGAATTGATCTGTTCAAACTGTGGTGCTCGAGAAGACTCTTGAGAGTCCCTTGGACTGCAAGGAGATCAAACCAGTCCATCCTAAAGGAAATCAACCTTGAATATTCATCGGAAAGACTTGATGCTGAAGCTGAAGCTCCAATACTTTGACTACCTGATGTGAACAGCTGACTCACTGGAAAAGGCCCTGACGTTGGGAAAGATTGAAGGCAGGAGAAGGGGATGACAGAGGATGAGATGGTTGGATGGCATCACTGACTCAATGGACATGAGTTTGAGCAAATTCTGGGAGATGGTGAAGGAGAGGGAAGCTTGGTGTGCTGTAGTCCAAGAGGTCGCAAACAGTCAGACACAATGAAGTGACTGAACAACAAGGACAATAATTCAGCACACTTTCTGGCAAGCTGGTGGTTTAACATTTGTCTTCACACCATTGGATTGAAGAATTTGGATGATTCCCTTCTGCTTTGGCAGCTGGAAACTTCTTGCATATTCCTGGGAAGAAAAACACTCAAAGCAAATGCTTGTATATCAATTTTACCTCTTGTTGGCAGGTTGTTATACACGGGGGGCGGGGGCAGTGGCCTCTTGTTTTTTGCATCTTGAGCTGTGTAGAGTTGCCTGAGAGAGTGAGGTGATCCTGAAGAGAAATTGCAACTGCGTTCTCTTCCATGGGCCCATTCAGTTTAGTGGGAAGATCTAATATCTGCAGTGATGCCCGGAGCACTGCTTGTCCAGACATGCACCAACACCATCATTGTCGCTTAAGAATGTATTAGAAATGCAGATTCTCAGGTTCCAACTTAAACCTACCCAGAAACTCTGGGGTTGGGCTCAGCAACTATTTCAACAAGCCCTCCAGCTGATCGTTACGCAAGCTAATGTTTCTAGAACCCCCGTTCCAAAGACCATGAAATAATGTGTTGTAAAAATTCTACAATGGCAGAGTTGGATAGTTGTGACACAGATCATAGGGTCTACCAAAAATATTTATTATTTGGTTCTCTACAGAAAAATTTTGCCAACTCTTTCCCTTGGCCATTACGTGCACACACATTTACATATACATGCACACATACACACATGGATGAGTGAACTTGAGCATGAACACTCTCCTCCATATTTATAAATTATTATTACATCTTGGAGAGGTCACCTTTACTTGTCATCACCTCTTTCTCACATCCCACTCCCCGCTCAAAGCTCTGACATCTTTCATTCCCCCAAAGCTACTCTTTTCCCAGGTCGTGAAAAACCTAGTTATTGGTAAATTCAATGGACACTTTTGAAAATCCTAACACCCACTCCTTTTCTGCGTTCTTTGTTTCAGTTGATCATCACCCCCAATTTGCAGCTTTCTCTTTTGTCTGTGTCTCTGACTCTTTGCTACGTTTTCCTGGTTGTCGTTTTCCTTTATGGACCCCCCTTTCATTCTGCAGGAAGGGAAATCAAAAGACAGCTTCGTTGTATTTCTTCGATCACTGTTCCAGCTGAACACCTGTCTCAAGGAAGATGCCCTGGATGTAGACCTGAAATGGGTTGGCTGCCATGTGTCAGTTGGGAAGGCACCTTGGGGGTGTCACCTGAAAGCTGGAGAGCAGAGGAGGACTGGGCAGAGGAAGAGGCAGAGTCACCTTCAGAGTTGTCCTGACTCAAGGCCAGGGGGCCTATGAGTTGTAACCCCTCCTTTGACCCGTCACTGTGTGCATCTGTCGCAGGGGAAGGATACCACCTTGGAACTGACTGCTACCTTTGCTGGAGGAAGCTCCACCGAGGGACTCAGGCAGCCAATACTCCCAGGGGCTGGGCTCTGCTGGCGGACAGAGCAGAGCATTTTCACCCTCAGCCTGCACGCCTTTTGCCTACTGACGAATGCAGCATTCTGCATGGAGCAGACACAAATCTCTGTTGAATAAATCACTGAAATTCTCTTTCTTTTTCAGTCCATGCCCTGTACCCACCTTTTTTTTTTCTTTCTGTAGCCGCATTTATCTTTTTTTTCTCTTTCCTTTGCAAAGTCCTGCTTACATTTTAAAAACATGAACTCTTCATCAAATAACAACATATCTTCTCCTATTTGCCGCTTGCCTTTCAGTTTCATTGGTTTTGTTTTTGCGATATACAAAAGGCCTTTCTAATTTTTATATGATCCAAACTACCTGTCTTTTCTAGGTGGCACGTTTAGTAAATCTTTACAATCCCTAGATCAGAGAACACGTACTTCTCCCTATTTTTTTTTTACCTGGTTCTTTTTTAGGTTTTGTTTCTTATATTTTTACTCTTCAACCCATCTGGAAATTATTTTGCTTTAAAGCATGAGGTAGAAATCTAACATTTTTTTTTCCCAAGGAAGATCTCTTTATATCACTCCAAGGCGTGTGGATTCTATTTGGAAGTTAATGTGGGCAGGGGAGTTCCCTGAAGAGAGCTGAACCAGGGCAGTGATGCGATCAGGTCCACTCTCAGGAAGGACACTTGGTCTTTACGGCACCTGGATGCATGCAGATGTTTTTAGGGGTGTGGGCCTTCCGACGTCTCCCATCACCTGGTTTTCTCCACCTTCCTGGAAGGCCTTGCTTTCCAATGATTAAAGCTGGACCCACTGACACTTCAGGGATGCCTCAGAGAACCCATCATTAATTTGCTCCAATTCGGTACTTGCCAGAAGCTGGCTGGAGACATTTGACGTGTGTTCGAGAGCACCTAGGGCTCATGTTAAACATCCATTCATCCACATTCTTTGAGCTCAAGGCCGGTATTGAGTTAGCTTTTCAGAGAGCCCTGTGTCTGGTCCATATTATCTCAGTCCCCTTCAGAAATGCTTCCACTCCGTTAAGATTTAATGCCATTTCCCCGACTTTTATCTAAGGGCCATGTGAGAAACATCCATTTTGAGAAACTTTCTGTATCTTTCAGAGAAACACATGGCCGCTGGGGTTTCCTTTGTTTGAAGAAAATATTTTACATGTGTTTACAGATTAAAATTTATCTCAAGTTCTCCTTGGAATTTATAATCGAGGAACATGCAAATGAACAATGAGAGGGTTTCTCCGGGAACTTCTGAGAGGTGCTTTGAATACTCAGCAGGTTCTGGTCAGTTTGGGCTGCTCGAACAGAACACCACAGGCTGGGAGGCTTCAGCAAGAATCATTTAATTCTCACAGTTCTGGAGCCTGGGAAGTCCAAGGTCAAGGTACCGGCAGACATGGTGTTTGGTGAGAGCCCAGTTCCTGGCTCACAGATGCCAACTTCTCCTTGTATCTCCTTGTGGTGAGAGAAGAATATTCTTCTCCTGCCTCTTCTAATAAAGGGTATCCGTGCAGGCTCTGCCCTCATGAGTTACCCACCTCCCAAAGACCCTACCTCTAAACACCATCACATTAGAGGTTAGTATTCTAACATAGGTGTTTTGGCAGATATCAAACATTCAGTCCATAAAAAACCCTGTGGGCTCAACCCCATCGAGGATTCCAGAATTTACTTTTTTACATAAGCTGGATCTGATTAGAAGGCAAGGGACTGGTCCTGTCTTGATGGAGCTGCAGAGTCCACTTGCTTCATCTTATTCAACTTTCCTTGCTTGTACTGAAGCCTGATTCCACCTCGACTGGTAACAGCCCCTGTGATACCAGAGCCCTCGACTGTCTCATAGGCATTCACATGTAATATAATTCCTTGTCCATGTCTTAGAGCCCCTTCTGGAGCTTGAGTCCCATGGGGCCTTTCTCATCCTTTGGTCTGTCCTCAGTGGCTGCCAAGCCTGGTTGTACCACAGCAGGTGTTCAGAAGGCCTTTGTGGGATGAGTGAGCGATAGGGGGATTTATGAAGTTAAAAACAGGATGCAGGGTAGTCCTGGGGTGGAACTTCAGGCTGGAATTAAAAAGAGAAGTGATCAAAGACATTTTCAGAGTCCCTTGGGATTGGTTAGATATTTTTAATACCCATTTCTTCATTGCTTCACTCAGTCCTTCACTCCATCATTCATTCCTCATCCTTTGTGTTTTTAATTACACTTTATAAAACACTTCATGCATTTTTGGCTGTGCTGGGTCTGCGATGCTTCTTGGGCTTTTCTCCAGCTGTGGTGTGAGGGTTAGGGTGAGTTAGCATTGCAGCGGCTTCTCTTGTGGAGCATGGGCTTTAGGGTCCTTAGGCTCAGCAGAGGTGGTGCATGGGCTTGGTCGCCCTGCTGCATATGGGATCTTCCCAGACCAGGGATGAAACCCACATCCTCTGCGTTGGCAGGTGGATTCTTACCACTGAGTCTCCAGAGAAGCCTCATTTCTAGTTCTGTCTAAATTCACTCACAAATTAATATTTTGCTGTTGGTCTGAGCACTTTCTCCCCACTGGTGACTATAGGAGATGCTTACCTGAAATTTCTAACATAGGGCTCAGAAAACAGAGTCTTACAGGCCAAACTGGCCCCCTGCATGTTTCCATACAGACCTCTGAGATAGGAATGGCTTTTATATTTTAAAACTATTTTGAAAAGTCAAAAGGGAAGGGACGTGTTGTGACTCATGAAATTCAGGGGAGATAAAAGTTTTGGTTGTGTGTGCGGTTTTGCTGGCGCATCACCTGGCTCAGGTGTTTACACACTTTGCCTAGGGCTGCTTCCATGGGATGTGATAGTCAATTTTATGTGCCAACCAGACTGGATGGATGAGGCCCAGAGAGTTGGTGAAATGCTCTTTCCGAGTGTGTCTGTGAGGTGTCCTGGAGGGGGTTAGCATTTGATTCAGAAGGTCACCTTCAGCAATGGAGTGAACATCATCCAGCTCATTGGAGCCCAAAAGGGACAAAAAGGAGAAGGAAAGGCAACTTCTCTCTGTCTTCTTGAGCTGGGACGTCTGTCTTTTCTTGGCTTTGGATATGAGATCTCCTGGTTCTCAGGCCTTCTAACTTGGACAGAATGACAAAATTTCTGGTTCTCCAGTCTGCAGATGGTGGATTGTGGGACTTCTCTACCTCCATAAACATGCAAGCCAGTTCTCACAATAAACTTCATTACCTGTATCTATCTCTAGCTAGCTATCTCTGCCCATCCTTCTGCCCATCCATCCATCCCTCCCTCCATCCATCCACCCATCCATCTACCTACCCATCTATCATCTATCTATATGTCTCTCTGTCTATCTGTATCTATCTATCTATCTCCCTCCATCCGTCCACCCATCCATCCGCCTACCCATCTATATATGTATCATCTATCTCTATCTATCTATATGTTATCTCTCTCTACCTATATCTCCATCCATCCATCCCTCCTTCCCTCGCTCCACCCATCCACCCATCCATCTATATATCTATCATCCATCTCTCTCTATATCTGTATCTATCTATATATGATCTCTTTCTCTCTCTCTCTCTGTCTATATCTATCTACCAATCTCCATCCCTCCATCCACCCATCTATCCATCTATCTATCTAATCTATCTCTATCTATCTGTGGAGGAACACAGATAGGTATTTACTCTAAGATATTTACTCTCTGGCCCTTTGTAGGAAATGCTTGCTGCCTCCTGTTCTGACACAAAAAGCACACACTCAAACCCCAGAGCACATGCCCCAGAGGCCCTGGCTCTGAGCAGTGAGGGTGAAAGGCAAGGAGGGATGGAGCAGGGCTGGCCGTGTCTCCAGGCGAGGCTGGGGTCTGCAGATCCTGTGAACCAGACAGATGACGGGGCGGGAGTGGGAGAGTGAAGCAAGTACAAGCTCAAGTCCAAGAAGGCAGCTGAAGCAGGAATGGCCCTGGAGGCCAGGAAGGGTCCAAGAAAACAAGGCTTCTGCTGGGAAAAGCAGAGGATCAGCCTTGCCAATGAAGCCGAGGAACCAGCACCTCACTCATTCCAACAGCGGAACCTGCAATTTGGTAAAGCCGGGCCAGAGTCAGGGCTGGGGGTGGGCCTCCTGGCAAGATCATTCACTGCTGAGATCGAGGGAGGAACTTCTTGGAAAGATATGAAAGCTGGAATTTACAACATGAGGAAATGTACTGAAGCTATTATTAATATTAACAAGCGCCTCCGCAGACTTCTGCCTCAGGGTTGTGAAAGCGCTTATCTTTTTGGCATCTGAACACACTAATGCAAACATAAAATATATGCTGCAAGGAAGGAAAAAGAAATATAATGAGGGGGCACCTGTTTCAACTCTGGATTTCATACGACATCGGTTTATGTGGCGACAACCCGCAATTTGTTTGGGGAAGTCTCTCTGTAAAAGGACCTGACATTCCTTTGTGATTTGAAAGGAGATAAAAATCTCATCAATGCTTTTGGTGGGATATTGATTTTTCATTCCACTTCTCCCTGGCAGATCGAGAAAACTGAGTTTGGTGTGCTAATGGAATCGAAGTGGGAATGTTAAATACAAGTAGTTCTGCACCATTACCCCCGAGGAGCTGTCAAGATGCTTCATTTCCATGTTGGCGTAGCCCGAATATTCCTTCAGATAAAGGGGAGTTGGAATTGACAACCTCAATTTCATAAGGCAGGAATTTTAAGCCCATTGTGTGTTTTTATTTCTAAATAGTTTTATATTCTGCTTCAATATGCAGAAAAAGGAAGGCATGACCCGGGTTGGAATATAGATTCTACCAGAGACGGCTGTGCTGTACAACGTTAAGCAAAACTTAATATTTAGGAAGTTATGTGAAAACTGGAAATGGGGTAGAGACCTTTCTACTTGAGTGGGGAAAACCAGACAGGACTAGAGAGACCATAGAGAAATATATTTTAAGTAGCTTTGTCTGTGTTTTGTCTCTTTACTGTTGTAATGAGGGAAGGAAGAAGTAGGAGAAGACCACACTGAAGAAGCCAGGACACGTCCATCCCACACCCCTGTGCTTTCCTCCCTCTGTCACGAGGGAGAAGGATAAAGCGAGACTGCTCTCTGGATGTCTGGTAGATTCCCAGCATCCACGAGACGAAGCCTGCATCCTAGAAATGCGACTCTGTTCCTGTGACTCCTCTGATCTCCGCTTTGGTCCAACGCTCACAACCTGCACATGATTTGATCCAGTCTGTTCTGTGCCTCTGATCTCATGATCCCTAACTGGGTCCCTTCCAAGTTCTTTGTCTAAGTTCCCCTCAACTCCCCTGCTGACAATGACAGCCTCAGCTAGGTGTTGGGTCTGGGAGGAGAGGTGTACTGTTTGAAGGTGTCTTAAATCTTCCTCGATCACCAACAATGGTGTCTCTTTTTCTCTTTTCCTTTTTAAAGATATATATATATTTGACTTGGACCATTTTTAAAGTCTTTATTGAACTTGTTACAATATTGCTTCTGTTGTTTATGATGTGGTGTTTTGGCCATGAGGCGTGTGAAATCTTAGCTCCCCGACCAGGGATCAAACCCTTACCTCCTGCATTGGAAGATGAAGTCTTCACTGCTGGACCACCAGGGAAGCCCCTCCTTTTGAATCTTTCTGTTAGACCCCTCCCTCCCTGCACGCAATGAGCTAACAAGTCCACGAGATGACCAGGCAGGGCCACTGCAGATGACTTGCTCTCTGCGTGCATACTGCTCTGTCTTTTCAGGCAAAGGAAGGGCGCTATGAGTTTGCTTGAGTGCATACTAAGGTGCTTCAGTTGTGTCAGAATCTTTGTGACCCTATGGGCCCTAGCTCACCAGGCTCCAGTAGGTTGCCATGCCTTCCTCCAGGAGATCTTCCCAACCCAGGGATTGAACCAGGGTCTCTTAGGTCTCCTGTGTTGGGAGGTGGGTTCTTTACCACTAGTGCCCCCTGGAAAGCCCGCTCTGAGTGTACCTTTTTATAAAGCTCTCAGCTCTTTCCTTCATTCTATTCTGCAGACACTTCCTAGCTTTCCACTAAGCAGGAGTCCCAGAGGACATGAGAAAACAGTTTGCCACATTCAAGGCTACTTGATGTCATCCTCAGACAGGTATAAGAGCACCCACACATTCTCGAACACACAGACACATGCCTCTCCACATTCTTGGGTAAATTTTCTCTTATGAAAAGTAGCTGAAACCCCCCAGGGAAATTAATTGTTGCTATAAAGAAAAAGCGATGCTGTTGGCCTTGGCCCCGAGATAAGCATCAGCCACAGGAGATTTGAGTCATGCTTGGAGGAATGCATTTCCCCATGGGAACAGTAAAACCTTGGCAGCTCTGGCCTCCTGCCCAGAGGCACTGTCTCCCAATGCCGTGTACGGGGATTCTGTTCCGAGATTCTCAGCGTCCGTTCTCTACAGTGGACATGCTGTTTTGATTAAGTCCAACCAAGAAGAGTGAATGGTTACCTAAGGAATGTGGGACTGTCTCCCTCACTGGTGCTAGGGGTAAAGAACCCATTCGCCAATGCAGGGGATGTAAGAAACAAGGGTTTGATCTTTGGGTCTGGAAGATCCCCTGGAGTAGGGCATGGCAGCCCACTCCAGTACTCTTTCCTGATGCTGGGAAACACTGAGGGCAGGAGAGAAAGGGGGCGACAGAGGACGAGATGGTGGGATGGCACCATTGACTCAATGGACATGAGTTTGAGCAGATTCTGGGGGATGGTGAAGGACAGGGAAGCCTGGCGTGCTGCAGTCCATGGGGCTGCAAACAGTTGGACATGACTGAGCAACTGAACAACAACAACCGATTTTTAAAAGCCAGCTTAGATTACCCAAAAGCATTGTGCTCACAAGTCAAAGCTTATCTTTCTTCCTTTCTCCCTTCTTTCTTTCTCTCTAGGTTTTGGCTGCATCGTACAGCATGCGGTATCTTAGTCCCCTAACCAGGGACTGAAACCATGCCTCTTGCGATGGAAGCTCAGCGCCTTCACCACTGGACATCCAGGGAATACCTCCCCCCATCCCCAACCTGTCTTTAGATTATACCTAATTTTTGGACCTCAACTTTACAATCTTTGAACTGAATGATATTTTTGAAGTGTCTTCGTTTAAAGTAGATGCTAATAAATGGAACTGACCCTCCCAAAATGGTATTGTGGTCAAATAAATTTTGGAAACACTGGATTAAACAAATTTAAAGACACTTCTTTACTGTAGGGCTTCTTGGAGCCCTAAATATTCTAAGGCTGCACTGTCTGATACAGCAGCCTCTTGATACACATGGCTATTAAGGACTTGAAACATGGCTTGTCTGTGTTGAGATGACGTGCTGTACCTTAAAATACACAGTTGATTTCAAAAGGTTAGCATTATGAGAAAGAACGTAAAAATATCTCATTAATAATTGTTATATATATTACATGTTGGATTGCTAATATTTTAAATATATTGGGTTACATAAAAATATTATTAAACTTAAATTTATTTTCCAAAATGTGACTCCTCTAAAAAAATCTTAAATTACAAATGTAACCGATATCGTAGTCCTGTTGGCTGGTGCTGGTCTCACGTATCTTGTGCTCATGCGAGAGATGAGTGCAATATAAGCGTCTCCAGAATTTATTTGACTTCAGATTCTTTTTATTCAGGGAGGAGCTCATGGAGTCAGTGCTCTGTGGGATATACTTGAGGAAAGTGATCCAGCTCTAACACATGATTTTGTGATATTGTGAGGGGGGAAGGAGCAGCAATCTGTGTTTCTTCTCTGCCTTCAACTTTGGCCAGAGGCCCTCACGGCTCCTGGAGAGGTGGCCCTCAGGGTAGCTCATCTCAGTTCTTGGCCAGAATTCTGGCCTTCTCACTTTTTCAAGGGTTTCCCTGGTGACTCAGGTGGTAAAGAATCTGCCTGTGATGTGAGAGACCCCGGTTCGATCCCTGGGTCAGGAAGATCCCCTGGAGACGGGAATGGCAACCCACTCCAGTATTCTTACCTGGAGAATCTCATGGACAGTGGAGCCTGGTGGGCTAGTCTATGGGGTCACAAAGAGTCGGTCACACAACTGAGAGATTAACACACCTATTCAAAGCTTCCTCACTGGGGACTTCCCTGGTGGTCCTGTGGTTAAGACTTTGCATTCCAATGCAGAGGGTGTGGGTTCGATCCCTGGTCAGGGAATTAAGATCCCACATGCCTCCTGGTCAGAAAACCAACACATAAAACAGAAGCAATATTGTAACAAATTCAATAAAGGCTTTAAAAATAGTACACATCAAAAGAATCTTAAAAAGAACAAAACTTCCTCACCTATTCCTCTCCCTTAGTTTTTAAGACTTTTTTTTCCTTCAGTTTATTAATTGACAGTAATTGACATAATCCAATTCAATGAGTTTTGAGAAATAAATACACAAGTATGGCCATCATCATAATCAAGACAGACAATACTTCCATCATCCTACATTATACGGGCTGACACAGGAGATGCAGTTTCAGTCCCTGTGTGGGGAAGATCCCCTGGAGGAGGGCAGGGCAACCCACTCCAGTGTTCTTGCCTGGAGAATCCCACGGAGCACAGTCCATGGGGTCACAAAGAGTCCAACACGACTGAGCAACTAACACTTTGAATCACATACCAAGTTCAGATGATGCTTTTGAATTTTCTTTGGTATATCATAAAAGTGATATGTCTTCATTATAGGGAAATTTCCCCTTTCCACAACCCTGAGAACTGGCCTAGGCCCTGACCCGATTCACCTTTCTTGGCTCCAACTGTCTGTCGCCTGGTAACCGACTTCACATCCCACTCAAAGCCTTCATTTCTGCCTCAGGCTCTGGGGATTCTACCGAAGGGGTATTTTCAACGCTCGCTTCGTTAAGTTCTGGAACATTTGGTTAAAATCTACTCCCTTCCTTATAGTAGCACCTCATAAAATCGCCCTGGAATCCAGATCTGGCTCCTGAGAAGTGGGCGAAAATGGTTTCTCCAAGCAAGCCGAGGCTGCTGCACAGACCCCTGGCTCTTCCTGGAGCAGGCTGTGTCTGTCAGGGAGCCAACTCCTGCACGGCAGCGTCTCCAGCTCACAGAGCTGGCCCAGGGCTGGCAAGGACCACAGCCACCTTCACTATCCCCCTGCTGTGGACAGGAAGTTTTTATGACATGCAAGGAATCTCCCCATGTCTTTGAAAGCAGCCATCTTTTCCTAAATGAATCATGCATGGAGGCAAGACTACAAACGTCGTTTCACCCTTGATAACGCTACTCATCTTCTTTTTTATTTTTAATGGAAGGATAATTGCTTTACAATATTGGTTTGATTTCCACCATGCATCAGCATGAATTGGCCATAGGTGTACATATGTCCCCTCCCTCTGGCACCTCCCTCCCACTTCCCACCCTTTCCCACCCTTCTAGGGCTTCCCTGATGGCTCAGTTGGCAAAGAATCCGCCTGCAATGCAGGAGACCCTGGTTCGATTCCTGGGTTGGGAAGATCTGCTGGAGCAGGGATAGGCTACTCACTCCAGTATTCCTGGGCTCCCCTGATGGCTTAGCTGGTAAAGAATCCGCCTGCAATGTGGGACACCTGGGTTCGATCCCTGGGTTGGGAAGATCCCCTAGAGAAGGGAAAGGCTACTTACGCCAGTATTCTGGCCTGGAGAGTTCCGTGGACTGCATAGTCCATGGGGTCACTAAGAGTTGGACACGACCGAGCGACTTTCCCTTTCAGGTTGTTATAGTACTTCTTCTTTTTTTTTAGTTTTGTTCTCTGTAAGATGCATCTTATTTTTTAACTATTTACTTATTTATTTGCTGCATACGGTCTTAGTTACTGCATGCAGGATCTTTGCTGCGTCATGCGGGACCTTTTGTTGTGTCGTGGGCTCTGGCAAGCACAAGCTCAGTCATTGTGGCTCACAGGCTTAGTTGCTCCACAGCATGTGGGCTCTTAGTTCCCTGATTGGGATGGAACCTGCGTCCCCTGCTTTGTAAGTCGGACTCTTAACCACTGGACCACCAGGGAAGTCCCTCTACTCTACTTCCAAAAGGTAGCTGACTAGTTATTATTCCGATTTCCATGAACGCAGAAAGGTCTTTGCCCTTAAACCCACATGGGATCCATGGATGCTCAGGTCTAGGATGGGCTGGCAGCTTTTCCACAGGCTCAGAAAGCTGCTCCAGGGGGAATACAGGGAGACACTAGGCCCACCCCCTTGCTTTAGAGGTGAGGATGTAAGACTTAGAGCAGGGCAAACACCAGCTTCAGGCGTCCCTCTGTGCTCTTCCTCAGCTCAGTGGGGCTCTGGTGAGGGTCACGCAGAAATTCTTAAGGGCAGCCTAGGTATGTCATGGACACAAATACATACCTCCAAGGCCTTCCCTTGTGGCTCAGTTGGTGAAGAATCTGCCTGAAATGCAAGAGACCCGGGGTTGATCCCTGGGTCTGAAAGCTCCCCTGGAGGAGGGCAAGGCAACCCACTCCAGTATTCTTGCCTGGAGAATCCCATGGACAGAGCAGGTTGGTGGGCTGTGTCCATGGGGTTGAAAAGAGTCAGGCATGACTGAGCAAATATCACAACAGCACAGACCTTCAGAGGGGCCCGGCGGGACCCTAATGTTGTCTTTTCAGCTCTGTCTGAGCAGCTCATTAAAGGCTTCCAAAATGCTCCGAACTTGCTGCTTGGCTAAAACCTTTGGGCGTTGACCCTAAGGGCTATAAAATAACTCTTGGTCCCCCACTTAGACTTCGTCAGGTGTCTGTGAGCACCATGTGCTGATTCTGCTGGCCTCCGTGTCTGCTTGGCTTTACTCTTCTAAAGGTTTGGTAGTTTCTCCTCATTTCTACCCCATCTCACACTGAATTCTCCTGCTGGGTGCTTCAGAGCAGTTAGCATCCCTTGTCTTTTAAGCAGGGCTTCCCTGGTAGCTCAGTGGTAAAGAATCTGCCTGCAGTGGAGGAGATGCAGGTTCAATCCTGGGTTGAGAAGATTCCCTGGAGAAAGAAATGGCTATCCACTCCAGTACTCTTGCCTGGAGAATCCGATGGATAGAGGAGCCTGGCGGGCTACTGTCCATAGGGGTCACCAAGAGTGACATGACTGAGTAACTAACACCTTCCTTTAAGCAGTCCTTATGCAAAATAAAATTTATGCAGAAGCTCAACAGGTAAACCAGTGTAGATAGAAAAACCTGCTTGATCTCGATGTGCATCAGAATCACAAACGAATTACTCCTTAATAACATATTAAAAATGCCCCAGGATACTCCTTAGAGTATTCTGTGTATGATCCAGATTCAGAATTAGAAGATTTGAGATCCAGTCCTGGTATCTGCCTTTGGAGCATCCCTGGAGATTCTTATGGAGGATTTTAAATGAATTTTTTAAAAATTCCAGGGATCTAATTCAGTCAGTCCAAGACCATATTTTGAGAGACATTCTCATGTGATTTTAAAATGCCAGTTTTTAAAATACTGCTCAAGAGGTTGGCTGGTTGAGGATCATGTGATTCTTGTTCTGAGGGAAGTTAGGAGCTAATAAAAGACATTGTGAGGTAGATGTGTGGATAGATAGAGAGATGGTAAATAGATATAACCACTTTCTTACTGAAATACTCTTTACACATTTTTTCCATTACAGTTTATCCAAAGACATTGAATAGAGTTCCCTGTGCTATACAGTAGGACCTTGTTGTTTATCCATCCTATATATAATAGTTTGTATCTGCTCATCCCAAACTCCTGTTCCATCCCTTCCCCACCCCTCCTCCCACTTGGCAACCACTAGTCTGTTCTCTGTGTCTGTGAGTCTGTTTCTGTTTCATAAATAAGTTCATTTGTGTTATATTTTAGATTCCACATATAAGTGATATTGTATGGTATTTGTCTTTTTCTGACTGACTTCACTAAGTACAATGACCCCTAGGTCCATTCATCTTGTTGCAAATGGTATTATTTCATTCTTTTTTATGGCTGAGTAATATTCCATTGCATGTACGTACACCTTCTTTATGCATTCCTCTGTCGATGGATAGTTAGGCTGCTTCCTGTCTCGGCTATTGTAAATAGTGCTGCTATGAACATAGGGATGCATGTATTTGAGATACGCTTTAAGAAACTAGAATGTCTGAGTTTATTCTGCTTTGAGTCTCTTGAAAAGTGTAGTTGTTAATCTTTCAGTCTTGTCTGATTTTTTGCAACCCCATGGACAGAGGAGCCCAGCAGGCTACAGTCCATAGAAGGGAATAACCATTCCCTTCTCCAGGGTCTCTTCAGTTCAGTTCAGTTCAGTTCAGTTCAGTCACTCAGTTGTGTCCGACTCTTTGTAACCCCATGAATTGCAGCACGCCAGGCCTCCCTGTCCATCACCAACTCCTGGAGTTCACCCAGACTCACTTCCGTCGAGTCCGTGATGCCATCCAGCCATCTCATCCTCTGTCGTCCCCTTCTCCTCCTGCCCCCAATCCCTCCCAGCATCAGAGTCTTTTCCAATGAGTCAACACTTCGCATGAGGTGGCCAAAGTACTGGAGTTTCAGCTTTAGCATCATTCCTTCCAAAGAACACCCAGGACTGATCTCCTTCAGAATGGACTGGTTGGATCTCCTTGCAGTCCAAGGGACTCTCAAGAGTCTTCTCCAAAACCGCAGTTCAAAAGCATCAGGGTCTCTTAGGTGGGATCTAAAAGTAGATTGTGGTTTTTGGGTTATAAGATCCACATCGGGCCATAGTCTCTCTTATCTCTAATTCACTTTGGTCTTGGTAGTTCTGATAGCAGTTGCTTATCTCTGTGCTGTCTGGGAGGACTTGCTCCCGAGTAAGAGGAAGCAGACCCCAGGCCTATTGACTCCTTTACTCTCTAATGTGGAAGTAGGCTCTGAGAGATGGAAAGAGAGTTTGTTCCAGTAAGTCTAACACAGGCTTATTTCCTTTCTTCCCACAGCAAATCTGGGAGAGGCGTCTTTGAGTGACACAGAGCAGGGCTTGAGGATCCCCCACAAACACTAGTTATCACCTAGATCCGTTTGCCTCATTCCTGTTCATGGTGCCTCCACACTATGTGACTTTCAACTCAACTAGGCGCTTAACACAATCAATAAATTCTTCCACAGTTCCCAACCTGGGTCTTTCTCCCAGGACTTCCTGAGACTGTGTCAATGTTTCTCTATTTTCTGATACCTGCAACCTCCACTTTCCTACTTACTTTCAGCAAAAGACTCCGCCACGGTACTTCTTAGAGGAGCTAGAGTCCAAGTTCCATGACTTCATTTCATCAGGTCAACAAAAGAGGGTTTACCCACATTCATCCCCAGATATCCTAGCCTCCTGCCTTATAACACAGGACAATATGATTCCCTCCTAAATGAGTCCGTTACTGCCTCTGTGCTCTGCATTACTTTCCCCCTGTTTATCTCCCACCTAACTCTTTACTGGCTGCTTCCTGTCAACATTTAAATGCGCTTGAGCCTTTTTACATCTTTATAAAAATGCCTCTCCACCCTAACCCTAATTTCTTCCATGTCCCATCCCTGCTCTCCTTAAGCACTCAGCCAGAGGTCTTTTAAGTTATCTGAGACTATTATCTGCACTTCCTCACTTTCTTCTTACTCTTTTACCCACTGAAATCTGACTTCTTTCCTTGTCAGTCTGTAAAACCATAAAACTGCTTTTGCAAGCACCATCTGCAACCTACTTGCAGGCATTAGAAATGGACCTGTCTAAGTCCTCTGGCAAGAGATCCCCCCCGGGCAACATTTGGAACTGTTGACAATGTTCTCCGTTGTGAAGCACTTTTATCTTGGTTTCTGTGACCTTGTGTTCTCTGGTGTCTGGTTTTTCTCCCACTTATCAGATTGAGTCATTGAAATCTTCGTGCTTTTTTTCTGTTCAGCTCTTAAGATATTGGTGTTCTTAAGAGGGCTTCACCATTCTCACTCAACACATATTCTCCCCAGTGGTCTTCAACCCACCTATTTGTTGATAACTGGCATTTATGTGTTCAACAAATAAATAATGAGTTAGAAACAAATAGCATGAAAGATAAACACATTCAAAAGCTGGATCTTTGTAAAGGCCAACAAAATAAGTCAACTCTTTTTGAGCTTGATTGTAAAAAAAGAGGGAGAGTAAAGACACCCAAGATTAGAAAGAAGAAAGGAAATGTCACTGATACAGAAGAAATGAAAACCTTTCTAAAATTGTCTACATCCAACTCCTATGGTAATAGATTTAAAACCCTAGGAGGAGGGGGTGATTTCCTGTTATATAATAATATAGTTCACCAAATTTGACTCCAGAGGTAGAAAATTTGAATAGGAAAATTTCCAATAAATGAGATTAGAAAAGCAGTTAAAGAGGCACCATTGGAAAAGGCATTGAGAGAAGAATGTAACATAGCTGAAATCTCCCTCATGTCTAAAAAAGAGGTAGTTACACTAGAAGTTAAATAATTTCAGATCCCGGAAAATAGTAGAAACCACCTCAACTCATTGCATGCAGCCAAATGAATACAAAATAAAAACCTGGAAAGATAGCACAAGAAAAAGAAACATAAGCTTAATCCCACTAGTGAATATAGACGCAAACATGGTAACTATACACTAGAAAGAAAAGCTTGCGATCAAAAGAATGATCAAGTAAAGCTTATTCTAGAATATATTAGGAAGCTAATCCATATACTATAGTAAATGAACAAATTAAACAGTCATATTGGACAATATAAATCCACTGTGATAAGACTGACATGAAATTGGCTTGAATGTATTGATATTGATCCCTTCAAAATGAATCAATGAATCAAAAGAGAAAATATAGTAAAGGATCTCAGTGTATAAAATAATTTAATGTTGACTGTTCTGTGAAGATTTTTGTTGCAGACAACAGGATTCCCTCTAGGTAGTTTAAACGAAAATGTTTATTGAGATGGTTCAGTGAAGTATGCAAGGGTTCATCAGTCCGTCATGTCCAACTCTTTGTGAGCCCATGGACTCTAGCCCACGAGGCTCCTCTGTCCATGGAATTCTCCAGGCAAGAATACTGGAATGGGTGGCTATTCCCATCATTAGGGGATCTTCATAACTCAGGGGTTGAACTCGGGTCTCCTGCATGACAGGCCGATTCTTTACCGTCTGTGCCACCAGGGAAGGCCAAGAAGCTTCTAAAAACCATCTGGGAAGATAAAAGGCTGGGTGTTACGCAGCCAGGCAGAAGGTCAAATCATACTCAAGACTTTTCAAGCAGAAGTGCCATTGCTGCTGCTCTTTCTGATTGTCATTTACAATATAAGACCTCGAGAAACCTTTCACAGCCATCCTGAGATAACAAAATACCTGCTCTACTGTGTTTACCAGGGAAATGAGGACCCCTGTGAGCAGTTCAAGTTTGGGCTGCTCTCTCAGCTCCAAGACTGGCTTGGGTGTGTTTGCTCAGTGCAATGCACATGATAGATGAAGCCACAGGGCAACTGATCTAAGAATGTAGGATTTTAGCCTTCCAGACTCAGTATCTACAAGAAGGTAAAGCCAGATCATAATATCTCCCACAATGACAAAGGCAATGGGATAGCTCATTGGGAGGAAAATATAGCTTGAATCCCTATCCTGCAATACTAAAAAATCCAGACAAAAAAGGGAGGGCATAATAAAACCTGAAAAAAATCTACAAGGACCAGAGATTAAAATGGAATAAGCTTAGCAATGGAATTCTTATAAATAAATAAATAAATAAATAAGTGTATCTGTTCAAAGATGTTTATAGCAGTCTCTTTTGTAGTGGCAAAAATCTAGAAACAAAGTGTATATCAGTAATAGGGGAATGGGTGAAGAAATTATAGCCCATCCGCCCCAGGGAATCTTCTGTGGCTATTAAAAAGACAAGTTAGAATTATACAAATTACCTTGGCAGGATTTTTATGAGGTATCCTTGAGTGAGAAAAATAAGATGCAGAATATTTTTAATATGATCTCATTTTTATGAAATAATAAATGGAAAAATGCTCTATGTGTTTTTACGTTTGTATGTATATTGAAACATACTTATGAAAAATGGAGAAAAATTTAAAAAATGTACAAACTAGGTTGTTAAGATGGGTTATTATGGGAAGGGCTGGTGAAGATGTGGAGGGTACAGGCAAGAGTCAGAGAGGCAAGAAAAAGCAAAGACAGCATTATGTTAATAAATCCCATCAGTGCATGGGAGGATTCAATTTATGGAAAAGTGTCCATTTTGTGTATATGCATAAAACACTTTTAACACAATCTTTACAAAGGGTGAGTTAGCTTTGTAAGTACTGCCTTGTAGAGATGATCATGATACAATGACAAGAAAATAAGTCAATAAGGAAATCCATCAGGAAATCAATAAGGAAAAGGTTAATATCTTGATAGAAAATTGTTCAAAGGACCTCTACAGCAATTCAGTAAAAGATAAGTACAAATTACCAGCTACCATGTGAAAAATGTGCAATAATCAAATAAATAATCAAATAAATGCAAGGGAAAATCCTATGAGATGATTTTGTCCCATGTCAGCACTTGAAGTGTTATTGAAACTGGTAAACCTTGGGGTGAGGATAGCACGCTCAAGCATACTTCCAGACAGAATAAAAATTAAAGTTTGGAGGGAAATATTGTATCTGTAATATGCTTCGAAACCTGTAGATAGCAGTGATGTTGATTTTCCTTCTAAAATTTCATCCAGTTAAAAAAACACATAAGAGGAAGACGACTCTTTGTCTACGAAAGGATGCCTTTCAAAGCATATTGCTAAATGAATGAAATGGCAGAATTCAAGTTTTATTGGATTTTTGTTGTTGTTGTTTAGTCACTAAGTCGAGTCTGACTCTTTTGCAACCCCATGGACTGTAGCCCACCAGGCTCCTCTGTCCACGGGATTCTCCAGGCAAGAATACTGGAGTGGGGTGCCATTTCTTACTCCAGGGGATCTTCCTGACCCAGAGAGTGAACCCCTGCCTCCTCCATTGGCAGGTGATTTCTTTGCCACTGAGCCACCAGGGAAGTGAATGAAACATTCAGAATGGCCTAAATGTCCAAGAGAAAGGAATTAGTTAAATAAAGTATATGCAACCGTGTAAAAACATCTATTGTTATGGAAACATGCTTATGTCTTCTTGTGATTCAAGAAGACCGGTGAAACAATGGTGTTAATATTTTGCTGATATTCAAGTAAAATTTTATACTTTGATAGGTAGAAAAATGGAAGAGACAAACCCAGAAATGTTATAAATTAATCTAGGGATGGATGGTGGGATTGTGAATAACATCTTGTCTTTGTGCCTTCCTGTGTAGTTTCCAAGTTTTCTGCTTTGAGCAATAGTTGTAATGAAAATGAAAAAAGATGTTACAAACATGTTAAAAGGCTATAAAGATTACCATCTTCTGGAAGTGCAGGCACAGGCGGATAAGCAGGTAGGCGTCAAGGGCCCTGCTCAGGAAGGGAGTTGGCTGCCAGGCTGCGTCGTTCTCTCAACATGAGTTTGGCATATGAACTCTAACCTTTAGCTTTCAGAACCGGAGATATTATCAAAGGCAGGTCATTAGTTAATGGCTTTGAGGTTATTTCCGAAGTCCCCTGTGGGCTGTTGTAAATGATTAGTAATATCATTATTGCTTATACATTTGTGGGCCAACCTACTATTGCTTTATCAGCACTGACTCAGGGTTTTAATAGGCAAATGGCTCTCAACTTGGGGTTCCCTAACCTCAAGAGGAGCACAAAGGTGGTAAGCTCTCTGAACTACTTTATGTGCATGAAAATGTCAGGAAAATTATGCATTCACCCTTACATTTGTACAGGCTGACAAAGCCTTATTTTAATTGCCTTGGCTTTTTTTTTTCTTTTTTTGCTTTTAATAGAAAATACACTTTTCAGTCGAAATATTGTAATGGTTTGCAATAAATATATACATTGGGATAGTTGACTTTTTACTAAATTAGTACAAATTTGGGTTTTAGAAAAGCCTTTCAAATGTGAAATCAATTTTTTTCCCCTGGCTCTAAGATGATTCTAATAACTGTGTTTAATATTCAGGCTCACTACACTACTTAAAGTGAAAGAAAGTGAAGTCGCTCAGTCGTGTCTGACTCTTTGCGACCCTATGGACTGTAGCCTACCAGGCTCCTCAGTCCATGGAATTTTCTAGGCAAGAATACTGGAGTGGGTTGCCATTTCCTTCTCCAGGGGATCTTCCCAACCCAGGGATTGAACCCGGGTCTCTCGCACTGCAGGCAGACGCTTTACCGTCTGAGCCACCAGGGAAGCCCCCCTATACTACTTAAGACTGTATTTTAACCTTCCTTATAAATATGAACTTCAACAACAACTTGCCATGATATTTCTGTAGGAGAAGACATCATAGGAAAGATCTTTGCAACCATTTTCTATTTTCCAAGTGGGCAAAAAAGGCACAGAAAGATACACAAGGTCCTGATGACTGAGGGAAACATATTATCTGATCGGCATTTTCTGTTTCCCACTTTTTCATTTCTCCTCAGGGTCCAGTGTTATTCCCTAGAAATAACCCGGTCATGAAGAAGCAACAAACAGTCACACACACACCTGCATGTAAAGGTTGTGGGGAGGGAGAGAGAGATTTCTTGTATACAGCATGATCTCATGTAATTCTTCCTAGACTTTTGTGAGGTTGTGGCTGTAATTTATTTTTTTTAAACAGGAGAAGGGCTGAAGCACAGAGAAGTTGAGCAATTTGCCTAGAATTACACAGCTAGAATCAAAGCCAGGATTTGAAATTAGGCAGTCTGAATCCAGAGCCTGGCTCTTAACCCCTCTCATAACAACATCACATTCCTATACCCTGAACAAACAGAGGAGTCAACCAGAAGCACTATGAAAATAGCTTTTTAATAAAATGACTAATTCTGACAACAGGCCCAGAGAGGAGATGAGAAATCTGTTTAGTTTTACTTGCATGACTGATACATATCTTAAAAGGGAGTTTCTAGCTAGACAATTTTAAGAAATTAATTATAAATGCTGAGGAATTAAAAAAATCAACCAGCTGAAAATTCTGGCTATTGTTCATCTCAGACATATCATATTTTATAGAAAGGAATTTTAGCACACAATTTAGCACACAAATTACATTGATATATCCTTAATCCAGACAATTGATGCTTCTTAAAAAAATTGTTTGCTCTTGGTCTACTCTGTAAGTGGCCACAACAAAGAAGAGAAGGTTTTCAATGTGCTTCCTTCACTATTTTCTGATTGTTTTTGAGTTACGTGCACAGTGCTATGAAGTTTCACCTGGAGGAAGTTGAGCACTGGAAATAGAATTCTGACAGTCCTGAAGAACTCGTCTGTGCTGTGCTTCGTCGTTCAGGCATGTCCGACTCTTTGTGACCCCATGGACTGTAGCCCACCAGGCTCCACTGTCCATGGGAATTCTCCAGGCAAGAATACTAGAGTGGGTTGCCATGCCCTCCTCCAGGGGATCTTCCGAACCCAGGAATCAAAACATAGGTCTCCTGCATTACAGGTGGATTCTTTACTGTCTGAGCCACTAGGGAAGCCCAAGAATACTGGAGTAGGTAACCTTTCCTCTAGCAAATCTTCCTGACCCAGGAATTGAACTGGGGTCTCCCGTATTGCAGGCGGATTCTTTACCAGCTGAGTTACTAGGGAAGCCCCTTCTAGGTGGAAGAATAGATTTGTTTCTTGGACTCCCAAGCAGAACTTTCAATAGGTGAAAAGAAAAAAATCAAACAAACAGCTTTACAAGAGACGATGGGATGACTACTGGCTGGTTAGGGTATGTTTGTGTGCTGGAGGTTGGAGTGGGTAAGGAGGTCAGGTGAGCAGAGCCTGCTCTCTTGACGTCTCTAAGTCTTCAGCTGGGACCGTCACATACATCAGTATTATACAGCATTAACAATTGTACTGAAGGAGAGTTGAGTTAAAGTGTTGTGCTAATGTCTGCTGTACAACAGGGACTCAGTTATACATGCAACTTTTCCATTCTGGCTTATCACAGGATATCGAACATAGTCCCCTGTGCTGTACGGAAGGACCTTGTTTATCCATCTTGTATATAATAGTTTGCTACAGTATTTTCTTTTAATTTAAGAAATGAAAGAGTTCCAAGTATAGCCAGCAAGAAACCTTCATCAGCTCAGTATAACTTTTCACTCAAAATGACATCAGCCTCTGGTCTGTCACCTCTAATGAGGTGAATGAACTTAGAACCTATTATACAGAGTAAAGTAAGTTAGATGGAGAAAAAGAAATATTGTATATTAACACATATATATGTAATCTAGAGAGATGGTATGGATGAACCTATTTGCAGGGCAGCAAAGAAGACCCAGACATAAAGAACAGCCTTTTGGACACAATGGGGGGAAGGAGAGGGTGGGGCTACTTGAAGGAGCAGCAGTGAAACATATTCATTACCATAGGTGAAATAGACAGCCAGCGGGAATTTGCTGTGTGATGCGCAGAACCCAAAGCCTGTGACACCCTAGAGGGGAGGGATGGAGAGGGAAGGAGGAGGGAGGGGGGAGGGAGGGACAGATGTATACCTAAGGCCGATTCACACTGATGTATGGCAGAAACCAACACAATATTGTAAAGCAATTATTCTCCAATTAAAAATAAAATTTAAAAGATAAAAACAAAGAAAATGCGTAGGAGGGGCTCATCCTCTGGGCACTGATCAGAGTCCAGGATCTTATGATAATTTTGTAAAAATCAAAACTCTACACATTTCCATGGTAAACATGGCCTCTCCAGCATCCTTCATAGATGGTGCTTGACTCTTGTTGAGGGTGTCCTTGTCATCAAGCTCTAATCCTGTGAATGTCCTCCCGGACAACATCTGTGAAAAGCTCTATGAACAAGGTCTGGAAGGCAAACATGAGGACCAACCCTTTCCTGTGCTGTCTTCTCCACAAGCCCTCCCATCCTTAACCTGTTCCCTTCCCCATCCCGCCTCTGCGAGCCTAGTATAAGCGTGGTGATAAGGCCGAGCTCCACTGTCTCTCATCGTCCTCTTTGTCAAGGCCGTCAGTGTTCTCCAAGTTCACCAGCCCTTTCTCATCCCTCATCTTAACTTAAACCATCGTCAGCATTTTTCCTCTTGCTTTCAAAACAAACACCACCCTCTCTTCATTTTCCTCCTGACTCACTGGATGCTGCTTTCTCCACCGACTTAGTCCCTGTCATTTTTCCATCTCATGTGCTGAAGTGTTTCAGAACTCACACTTAGATCTCTTCTGGTCTTTTTTATTTTTTAGTATTTATTTGTTTTTTTGGCCGTGACGGGTCTTAGTTGCAGCTTTTGAACACTTAGTTGTTACGTGTGGGATCTAGTTCCCTCACCAGGGATTGAACCTGAGCCCTCTGCATTCGGAGTGCAGAGTCTTAGCCAGTGGACCACCAAGGAAGTCCCTCAGTTTCTTTTAGACAGGTATCCTGATATCCTGAGAGACTCTGTTTCTGGATTAATATCTTGCTGTCCTTCAAGTCTCTCTTTCAGGACATAGTATTTAGATCTCTCCAGGCTCTGCTATTTATTCAACAACCATCTGTGCAACCTATTAAGTGCTGAATAGAATAGGAATCAAATTATGTCAAATTACTAAGCAAATATCTGATTATAGCTGTTGTAAAGACATCCCAGGGACACTCTACTCTGGCAGTAAGAAGAAACACTGACAAACTGGTGGATGTCAGGGGCTGGACTACATGATGAAGGACACTTAGAATAGGGCTTTCTTTCATTAAACCAACAAAAATTTAGTATCTACTAATATAGGACACTGCATGTCAATTGAGCATTTTATAAGGCTAACAGGCAGAAGGATCTAGAAACTCAAAGCATAAGTTGTATTTGTAAGAGCATCCATTTCATGGAGGAACACGTCTTTGGTGAATTACTGTAAAGAAACTATTTACTGGCAACATGTCACTGCATTTCTCCAGGAGACATCAGCAGTAACTAGAGAAGAAGTAGACAGAGATAGCAGAGAGACATTTCTTCTTTATTTGTCATGACAAATGGGAGAAATAAACCAAACTGACAAAAAGTAGATTCAGTGCAGTGATGAGCAGTTTGGAGAAGATATGCATTCAGATATATAACTCTGAGCCTTCCAAGCTCATATGAAAACTACAATTTGTTATCAGTTAATATTTCCTGTTTAAAATTTTAGGTAGGGGAGGAAGCAAATTGCATCCTTTGTTCATAAAACTGAATGACCACTTTCAACCCCCCAAAGGGGAATGTTTGACAGATGATGTTTAAAGTAATTTCCTGGAGTGCTATGGAGTCAATGCTGACATAAGAGGGAGCTTTGCAAGATCCCTCTTTGAGGGAAGGTGGCCGCTATGGGGAGGAAGAGAGTTGCCTTCCTCTCTTGGGATGCGGGGATGGAGAGAAGAGACAGGATAAGAAAGACAAACAGGCTAACCCAGATAACAGGCAGAAAATTAGGATAATCAACAGTGCTATAAGATCGCACAGAGCATGGTGGGGATGGACCCGCTGAACTGAGATGACATCTCAACTAGCACTGATGTAACATCTTCAGTGCATGAAAAAGCATCCTGGAATACTCGAGAGATGCCAAGGTGGGTGAGACACTGTCCCAGCCCCTGAGATGCTGATGATAAATAGGGAAGGGAAGGACATTCATGGATCATTTTATTTTTTAAAGTTATTTCATGAATCATTTTAATACAAAGCCAACTCTGGTCCGTGCTAATAAAAATACATAAGATATGTTATTATGTACAATAAAAATAAGACATATATGTATATGATTATATACAGTAAGTCCCTACATACAAATGAGTTCCATTCTGAGAGCATGTTTGTGAGTCCAACAAAGTTAGTCTAGGTACCCAACTAATACAATTAGTTATATAGTACTCTACTATAGTAGGTTGATAATACTTTTCACACAAATAATACGTAAAAACAAACACAAAAAATAAACAGTTTAAATCTTACAGTACAGCACCTTGAAAAGTACAGTAATACAGTACAACAGCCTGCATACAGCGGCTGCATTGAATGAACAGGCAGGAAGAGTTACTGATGGAGGAGGAAGACGAGGTGGGAGATGGTAGAGCTGAAGGACTGTCAGCAACAGGAGACGGAGGGCAAGCTGCAATGTCGCTACGCCTGACGCTGATAGAATGCACATCCGCATCTTTGAAAGTTCGCAACTTGAAGGTTCATAGGTAGGAGACTTAGTGCATGTATATAAATTTAAAATAGTGTTAAATATCCCTGTGGGAACTTTGCATTCATTTTCCTCCTTCTCTGGAAACCGTGAGATTGTTCGAAGCTGGTGTGCTGCACAGAAAAGACACACTGTGAGGAAATCGATGACGTCTTCAAGAAGCAGTGGGCATCACTCGCCTTGGCTGAATCCACCAGGTCGTACTGTGTCCGGGCCCACTTCTCACAAGGATACTGTGTGTCACAGACTCCCCGACTGTCCAGGCTTCCGTTTGGTCGAACCACAGGACGGCTGACTTTGGTGCTGCACGGAGACCAGGCTGGGGTCCGGCAGTCCTGATGCTCTGTGTTGCTGATGGCAGCCCCTCGCCTGTCAGCCTCAGGAACCTGAGTGCTGGGGGTCGAGCCTCTTAACTACTGATGTGGTCAGGACAGCCCAGCCTTGTGCCGAGGTTCTTGCTTCTCTGGCTCTTGTTCCCGAAACATCTGTCTCCTGCAAGGACACTGGCAGGTTAAATGAACTGTCCTCGGTGTCCTTACCCTCTCTGCTCTGTCAAAACAACAAACAGCTCGCTGTGTCACCTATGCTAGTGGCTCTGGCTTTAGCGTGACCGACCTGGGGCTCCAGGCAAATGGACAGATTATTCCTGTTTGTCTTCCAGTGTCAATATTGGCAAAGGAGGGGGTGGGGAATCAACAGAAGTCTAGCTGGTCGGATCAGTCTGTGGAGTGAACAAAGTCAAAGCCCACGTCAGCAGCGGTTTGACTGACTTTTAACCTCTTGGACAAGTCAACTCGGTTTCAAAGCATTGGACCCCTGGGACATGGACATCCAGGCAGTGGGTGCCTCTGGAGGTAGGTCATGGGCATGAAAAGACAGGTGGACATTTAAGACCCATGGAGAGCATCGTTTGTGCTGTTACACAATGCAAGAAGAGAAAGCTGCAGGTGAGCCTTCCTCCCTGGAAGTCCCCGTGCCTCGGGAGTTCCTCAGAAATGGTAGAATTCCCAAGAACAGCCAGCAGCGCCCAGCAGGGTGCCAGGTAGCTTCCGTTTCCCAGCAGCTATTCTCTAATTGGTATGAGTTTGCTGACTGAATGGGCAATTTCTATTGGCATGAATGAAGAAATGACCAAGCACTCTGTGAGATGTTGTTTGCTCTTTCTTTTAACTTCCCCACCACTTGCCCTTCTTCCTTTTTTTTTTTTTTTAATTTATTTTTTATTGGAGTACAACTGCTTTACAATGTTGTGTTAGTTTCTGCTGTACAACGTGAATCAGCTTTAAGTATACATATGTCCCTTTCCTCCTGGACCTCTCTCCCACCCCTTCAGGTCATCACCGAACTCCGAGCTGAGCTCCGGGTGCGGTGCCGCAGCTTCACACTAGCTGTCTGTTTTATACGTGGTGGTGGATACTTGTCACTGCCTCTCTCTCAGTTTTATCCCACCCTCTCCTTCTCCTGCTTTGTCCATAAGTTTGTTCTCTACATTTGTGTCTTTATTCTTGCCCTGAAAATAGGTTCCTGGTACCATTTGTTTAGATTGCATATATATGTGTTAATACATGATATTTATTTTCCTATTTCTGACTTATTTCACTCTGTATGACAGACTCCAGGTTCATCCACATCTCTCCAAACGACCCAGTATCCTTCCTTTTAATGGCTGAGTATATTTATGCCATTGCATATTTATGCCATATTTTCTTTATCTGTTCATCTGTCAGTGGACGTCTACATTGCTTCCACGTCCTGGTTATTGTAAATAGTGCTGCTGTGAACACTGTCACCCTTCCCCTATTTCTTGGAGTTTATTGGAGAAGGAGCCAAGCTGGTCACCATCCTCTATAATAACGGGGCTTCCCAGGTGACTCACTGATAAAGAATTCGCCTGCCAGTGCAGGAGACACAAGAGAAACAAGTTCAATCCCCTGATCAGGAAGACCCCCTGGAGGAGAGAATGGCAACCCACTCTAGTATTCTTGCCTGGAAAGGCACATGGAGAGAGGAGCCTCGTCCATGGGGTTGCAAAGAGCCAGGCATGACTGAGCATGCACGCATGCCTGCACTTTATAATAACAAAACCTGTGCACAGCGAACAAGACTTGGACAATGCTTGCAAAGCCCCTGAGGACGCATGGCTGAAAACAGCACTCCTCTCGGGGTTGAGAAGGAGACAGATGCTTGCCCTAGTCTTCTCAGGGGAAGTAACCCTGATGAAGAACAGTTTGGAGGGTGACTCCTGTAAGGAACCATTGTTGGTGCTGAGGCTGTTTATCCCAGGGACTGATAGTACGGCATCCATCTCTGGTTGAAGGATGACTTTACCTGATTTTGGAACCAACGTGTGAATGCCACAAGGAAACAGGCTTTATTCAGCCTCCCGTAGAGAACTTTTGAGCAAATGGAGCCATTCAAAAAAGATCACGCTCCCTTAGAGCACACACAGCTCGTCATCACTGAAAATACTCTAGTGAAAGTGAGAGCAAGTGACAAGGATGTTGGGCTGGGGAGAAGTTGGTGCAGTGTGGCCTTGAATGCACTTCTGGTGCTGAAGACCGTGATTCTGTGAAGAAGAGGGAGGTCCACAGACCATGCCCTGGACCACCAGGCTTTCAGCCTCCCTGGAACCATGCGGAGTTTACGGAATTGTGGCAATCAGACAGGGCCGCCTCCCAGGGATTTATCTTATCCCGGTAACTCCATTAGACCAGGAGATGGACACTAAATAAACTCACGCAGGGAATTAAATTCGTCCTCTTTGAATCTGTTTGAAGTCAGACCTTTGAAGCAAGCTTTCTTCTCCCTGTTTCCTCTCTTTTTTTATTTAAAAACATTGTGTCAGGAGTGCCTTTTTGCTGTAATTATCCCTGTCACTGCTGCTTGGGATAGTTTTACTAACTGGTGAGCAAACCTTGCCAGGAGAGTGGATGATGGGCAGTTCTCAAGAGGATGAGGAAGCTCTTTATCTGGGAGCTGCAGTGGCAGCTGGATCCTCCAATGACAGCCCTGACGTCCCCTGAAAGGTCTTCCTGAGATGGGAGGTTACCCGTTCAAACAGAAGCCTCTGAATGCCAGCTCCTGGCAACCCTGTGCCGCTTCAAAGCACAGGTTTGTGTGATGGAGAGAGACGCCTGCCAGAGTCAGGCTTCCGTCGTTGTTAATTGAGGACTCGCAGAGCGACCAGCCCGTTTTGCTGGATGAGCATCCGGGCTGATTATTAGAAGTCGCTTTCATGGGAGCGAATGGTAGTGCACCCTTAACACCAAGGGTGAGGCCCCCTGTAGAGTGTGTGGGGCTTTAGTCAGCTTAATTTGACTTTCATCATAGTTAAATGAGGCACGGGGGAGTTCAAAGGAAATTTCGGTGCAGTCTATAAAGATGCTCACCCAGACAGTCAGATGTCATGCTTTTCAGAGACGTGTCTTCGTGGCATCACATCTGAATGGGATGGTAAGAATCATATCCTTCAGAACTCCTCTGCATGACCAGTTTTTGCCTTTTATCCTGGCCACTGTGGACACAGCCGTAAAATGGACTCAGGATGCTCCCGTTAGGTGATGGGTGATCCAGGTCTGCTTGATTCTTCACGCGAGCAGAACTTCATATTCCGAACGATGTTTTATCCCTTTAGGGTTGTCGTGGTTTTCAACCCATTCAATACCAGATACCGCCCTATCATTAGCATCTGTACATAAATCTCTTTGTGGTTCTTCATAAGGTTGAGCTCAACAACTGAGCATCATCTCCATGGGGGAAGAAAAGCACCCATTACATCCTTTCTTCCATTTCTGAGAATCACAGGAAGGAAAAGCAAGGGAGCAACCTGGAAACGGCTCTTGTTTCTGAACTCTAGAATGGAAGTATAAATTGAATAGTTTATGTGACGCCTGTTAACTTGGCCTTACAGAATCTGATGACTTCAGGGGTCAGATTAAACACAAAGCTGGAAGCATAATCCCTACTCCTCATGTGTGGGACCGGTGGGTGGAAGCCGTGGTCCATGAAGCCAGGTCGGCTCTCTCCTCTACAGCCTCCGCTTCCTTCTGGCAAAGGCCATCATCATCGTCATCATCACTGTCACTGCGGCCTGTAAAAAATACCAGATATACACATTTCTTCTTGTAATCCAAGACAGTGTTTCTTGTAACTTCACACCTGAGCTCCTCCAGTGCCTCAGTTCCCTCTGAGATGATGAAGTTTCTTACTGATAATTCACAGGCCCAAATAAAGAACAAGTTAAGATGAGACAATAAACAAGACCCTTCTGCAAGGGGAAGACTTTGATTTGGCAACCAGGCTTTCCATGTCCTTTCATATAAACACCAGTTAAGCCTCAAGTTTCAGACTCCTGAAAGTCCTTTGGACAGCAAGGAGATCAAACCACTCAATCCTAAGAGAGATCAACCCTGAGTATTCACTGGAAGGACCAGTGCTGAAGCTGAAGCTCCAGTTGCGAACTGGAAGCTCTGATGCAAACAAACGACTCCTTGGAAAAGTCCCTGATGCTGGGAAAGATGAAGGGCAGAAGGAGAAGAGGGCATCAGAGGATGAGATGGCTGGATGGCATCACTGATGCAATGAACATGAACTTGGGCAAACTCCTGGGGATGGAGAGGGATAGGGAGGCCTGGAGTACTTTAGTTTATGGGGTCACAGAGAGTCAGACAACAACAACAGGCCCCAAGACGCTTAGTAAACAGAATGGTGTGAGGTTAGGATATTTCCAGAGTGGCCAAAAAAAAAAAAAAAATTATTCTGAAATCTCCAAAGGGTTCATGGTTTTTGCATCTGGGGCATTCTGCTCTATTCCCACAGCTCTGTTTCAATACTGCAATAGTTTTATAATGTGCTTCCAGCTGCTTGCTACCCCAGATGGCTGGTTATTCGAAACAAATCTTTGGTAAATATGATATTTTTTCTTACATTCTTCATTTCTTCCTGCTGATGGCTCATGCTAAGAGGCCACGGGGGCGCTGCTCTCCTCCCCTCTTGCATTCCTGAGCTGAACAAAGAGACACGAGTGCATAGGACAGAGCTGGGTTGCAGAGATGTTCTCGGGAAGCCAACAGCAGAGGCATCTGTGGGTGCTGAGGATGCAGAGGTGCCGGGGTCGAGGATCAGCCCTTCGGCTATTAACACCGAGGTCACTGTTTCCGATTCCGCCTCTGGCCGTGGTCACCCGGAAGCCAGTCCCTCTCATCAGCAGACAGTGAGAATGATTTATTGGTGTCCTTGAACTTCCCAGGGGGCCCATTCTCATGGCTCAGTGGGCTGTCAAGATTTATTGTCTACTTAGTCTCTGGGCCGAGTCGACCAGTGGAAACGCAACTAATTCTTCTGCCCATCACATCACTGCCGCTTCGAGGGCTCCGATGGTTTATTCCACCCTGGGGTTCTGGTGCTGGGTTTCAGGGGGCTCTTGGGTCAGCAGAAGTTTCCAACACAAAGCAACGGTCGGAGGGGAAGTGATGATTCCTTTTGAGGAATCGCCCCTCCCACACTATGTCTAGTCTTGGTGGGACTGGACATCCAGATGTCTACTCTGCACACGTGCTGCCACTTCAGTCGTGTCCGACTCTCTGAGACCCCATGTCCTGTAGCCTGCCAGGCTGCTGTCCATGGGATTCTCCAGGCAAGAATACTGGAGTGGGTTGCCCTGCCCTTCCCCAGGGGAGCTTCCTGACCCAGGGACTGAACACAAGTCTCATTCTGTCTCCTGCATTAGCAGGCAGATTCTTTACCACTAGAGCCACTCTGCAGTGGGAGATAAGAGGGGTCTCAGGGGCTCCTTCTCCCAGACATGCCTGCTTTCTGGCTTCTGCAACTGGTGAAAAGGCCACTGACTCCAGGCACGGCCAATCACCCGCCAGACCCGCGCGTAATGAACAGGGGGCAAAGGCCCGTGCAAGGCCGGGGACTGCATCCAGGCTTGCAGTGTTGCGTGGTTTGCTCTACTGGACTTCTATTTCTGCGGCCAAGTGCCTTCCAGTGTATTGGTTCTTCATTATTTCTTGAACTTGGGTCTTCAGCTTTCAACTCAATTCCATGACATCTGATATTCTAATTAATTACTTCTTCTCTTATAACACTTGAATTTTCAGAAAAAAAAACAGTTAAAAAAATTTATTTGGCTGTGTCGAGTCTTAGTTGTGGGATCTTTCGTTGTGGAGCACGGACTCTCTAGTTGTGGCGAGTGGGCTCAGTTGCTCTGTGGCACATGATCTTAGTCCCCTGACCAGGCTTGAACCTGCGTCCCCTGCACTGCAAGGCAGATTCGTAACCACTAGGCGACCAGGGAAATCCCTATATGAAAGCTTTCAATTTATAGGGAAAAAAACTGAGGCCAAGACCAGGTCTGTCCCTCCTTCAGAAATCCCTTGATACTAAATTTGGACTAAGACTAGCACCTGAATTCAGCTTCCTGACTAAGCTCTTTCTCCTGCACCAGGGAAAAGTTCAAACACCTACAGCAAACAGACAGCAACAGAGATGTGTTCTTGATGTCATTTTTCTTAAATTGCATGGCCTTCACAATCCTTTATCTTCTTGCCTTTGATGAGAATGGGTCACAGAAATATATTTCTTTATTATAAAAAAGTGTGAAGACAATAATAATTGACAGCTGACACTTTACTCCAATATTTAGCACAATAGGGATTAGTGGAGATTGTGGAAAACTAGTGAATACTGTCTACATAAAAGTAATCAGCCTCTGTTCAGCTTAGTTTGTTATTGCCCTGGAATAATTTGGTCCCCAAATTGCCCCAAATAACTATTTGAAAGATAATGTGGAGGGACTTCCCTGGTGGTTCAGTGGTTAAGATTTCATTTTTCAATGCAGGGGAGTAGGTTCATCCCTGGTTAGGGAACTAGATCCTACATGTTGCAACTAAAAGTTTGAATGCTGCAACTAAAGATCCCACATGCCTCAGGGCCAGGAAACCAAAGTATAAAGCAAGCAATATTATAACAAAATGGATAAAGAGTTTAAAAATGGTCTAATCAAAAAAAAGTTTTTTTTTTTAAAGATAAGGTGGAAATCTCAATTTTTAATGTAAAATGTTCTGGTCTTTTTAGACCACACTGTTTATTTATTTATTTATTTATTTTTAGTATTAAGTTTTTTTTTTTTTTTTTAATTTTAAAATCTGTAATTCTTACATGTGTTCCCAAACATGAACCCACCTCCCTCCCCATAACATCTCTGTGGGTCATCCCTGTCTCTGGGCAGGATTTAGCCTATGAACCATTCAGCTATACTGTCCGCCTTATCGCAAGCTCCTCCCTCCTTTCCCCATGAATGGGTATGCCATACCTGCTGTGTGGAAGGGTGGATGACTTCTTTCCATCCTGGAGAACTTTTAGAAACAAACTGCATGGGTGTATCCTTATTTGTTCTCAAGCGGAAAGAAAAATTCAAGCTTGATTCATCTTCATCTTGCCTGTCCTTATATTTTTAGCTACAGTTCAGGGTGAAGGAAAAGGTTTAATTAGAGGATTCATTAATTAGAGTGTTGAGTTTTCCTACAAGGATAAAATGAGTGTCTGTGGAGCAATTCTGTCACATGGATGATTATCTAGAAAGGTCAGACATGAAGAAATATTGATTTCAGGTGTTTAGGATAATTCCATTGCAGCCCTGGGTAGAAAGTTTCTCTGTTGCACGTTTACAAATCCTTGGTCAAGTGAAAGAGCACATATGACCATATTTTTTAAATGGTGTAAATAAAATACAAGACAGAAAAAGATGGTATATAATATCATGTAAAATAATGACCTAAAAACGTGGTTTGGCTTATAATGAGTAAAGATGAAGATTGAAAATTATGTTTTAGGAGAACTTCCCTGGACTCCAGGGAAGACTCCACATTTCCAATGAAGGGGCCTGGGTTCAGTCCCTGGTCAGGGAACTCGATCCCACACGCTGCCACTAAAGATCCCATATGCCTCAATGAGGACACAGCACAAATAGAAAATTATGCTTTAGAATTTCCCACATTAGGATTCTAGACCAGGACTGGCAAACTACAGCCTGGGGGACAAATCTGGCCCACAACTGGCTCTCATAAATAAAGTTTTATTGGCAGTTTTATTTGTTTACATATTGTCTGTGATTACTTTTGTGTTACAACAGAGCTGAGTAATTGCCACAGGGACTGTATGGTTTGCAAAGTCTAAAATTTTTTACTATCTAGCCCTTTAGAGAAAATATTGCTAATCTTTGGTCTAGAAACTGTTGAGTTCTGTTTGACAGATAAAAAATAACGATGTATGAAGAGTCAGGATAGTGTGGACTGCTGTCTAGAGTCAAGGCAGCAAGAAGTGATAGAAATCAGGGTTTATTTTGAAGTTTCAGTGTAAAGGAAGATCTGATGATAGTTTCTTTTCTTTTTCAGTGTGCACATTTAATTCTATAAAATTTTCCTCTAAATACTGTTGGGTTACACCTATAACTTTCAACTTTTTCATGTTCTTATCATTTCAGAATATTTTATAATTTCTCTTGAGGCTTTTTCTTTGACACTTTGATTATTTAGATGTGTGGTTAATTTCCAAGTATTAAGAGATTTCCTTTTTCTGTTTCTGTTATTGATTTCTAGATTAATTCTATTATGAACAGACAGCATACTTAGTGTGATTTTAATTCTGTTAAATTTGTTCAGGTTTGTTGTATAAATCTAGATATGCTCTGTCCTGGAGACTGTGGCATGTGTACTTGAAAAGAATGTATATTCAGCTGTTGTTGGGTGGAGGGTTTTATAAATGTCAATTAGACACAGTTAGCTGATGCTGTTATTCATTCCTTCCATATCCTTGCTGGTTTCTTCTTTTTTTTTTCCTTAATCTATTAGGTTGATCAATTACTTATGAGGGTCTCCAGCTACATTATGAATCTGTCCACTTTTCCTTTTAGCTCTGTCAGTTTTTGCTTCATGTATTTTTAATCTGTTGTTCTGTGTATTTATATTCAAGATTGTTATGTCTTACAACGAACTGACCCTTTTGTCATTATGTAATCTCATTCTTTGTCCTTGGTAATTTTCTTTGTTCTGAGGTTTACATAGCCTGACATATCCATTATTGATTTCTTTTGTTTCCTGTTTACGTGGTTTACCTTTTTCTAGATGTTTGCTTTTTTCGGGGGGTGGGGGGCGTGTGCTGGGTCTTCACTGCAGTGTACAGGCTTCACTAGCTGTGTCGTTCGGGCTTAGTCATCCTGTAGCATGTGGGATCTTAGTTCCCCAACCAGGGCTCGCACCCAAATCTAGCTTTAGACCTGCACCCGAGAGCTGTGGCTCTCTGTGCTCCCGAGGTGTCAAAGAAACAGGCCGCAAGTCACGAAGAAGGAACCTCCCACATCCTGCCGCACCATGTAGCCCTCCCTGGCACTGTATCCCTGTTAGCACTCCTGGCACAATCTACTTGCTTCTGTCTTTCTGTTTCCTTCAAACCCTTCTGGAATCCCCTTTCTGAGATGGAAGTGGGATTCAGGGGTAATCACCTGGAAGGAGTTAATCGCCTTTACTTCTAATCACCTTCTTTTTCAAGGGCAATGGGTTAATTATCGAGACACTAACTGCATGTTAGATTCCCTGGGTGAAAGACTCTCTCGTTTTAACACAGTCACACCGTGTTAATGATACTCATCACTCCCAGAACACCGCTAGAGGAACTGTCTCTGAGCGGGTTGCTCTACAGATATATTCTCGGAGCACAGAGCATTAAAATCCCCAATTGCATATTAAGGGATTTTTTTTCAAATTGTAAAATTACTTAGCAAGAAAAAAATACATTAATTAAAAAAATCTATTCTTAGCTAGCACAGAACTACACTTGAAATGCTCCAGAAGTGGCAGGTTTAAAGAGTTAGGAAATGCTGCATGTTTCTAGGTGCCTCTTATACCAAATGAAACTATTTGTCTTTACTCTGCGGGGTGGACCACTAGTTTTTAAAGTTTGGTTTCTTCACAGCAGTTAAGGGCATCCTTTAATCAGCCCCAAATCGACTCAAGGTCAACACACATAGGATGCAGTTTGCCTCAAGTGCTTCTCCTGGATTTGAATCTTAAATATACCACTTACTGAACGTGAACTCTTGATTCACCTCTTTGAGCTTCAGCTATTTGATCTTCAGAAAGAGGATAATGCATAGTATTTAGTGCTGTCAGGACTGGAAAAAGTGGGTGCAGAGGAACTGCTATAAAGCAGGGGTTGATCAACTGAAACATATAATAACTGAATCAATTGCAGACAGGCCATCTGAGATTATGATCTGATTGACATTGGTGATTATCTTTCTCTGGTCCCTTGCTCTTTACCTCTTTCTCCTTTACTGTTTTAAATTAATTAGCCCCATTTTTGGACTAATTCATTCTCATATATGCCTTTCTCAGTAAGTGGGACGTGGGTGGGTGTGTATGTGTGTGTGTATTGAGAACTAGACCAGCAATCAGTAAAGTTCAGATGATCGCAATTTAGGGGAATAGAAAAGACACAGGACAGTCTAAAATGTTCATGTTGATATAGCTCCTGAGCAAAATTCTGCATCTGACTATTAAACATACTTGCTCTTCTGTGGTCCTTCTGATATCACAGTCCACCTACCAGGGCTCCTGGGCAGACTCTCTTCTATCTGTCAGCTCACCTATGCCCTTAACTTCCCAAGTGCACCTTCCTGAGTCCTCTCCCTGCCATGTCCTCCCCTTCAGCCCCAAGTCCCTTAAACAATCACCCCGCTCGACCTCGACTCCCACATCAGTCTCTCCCATTTATTCTCTCCAGTTGCTGAGCAACTGTTCCGTCTTCTCCATCTTCTCAGTGCCCCCATGTCATCCTCAAAGTATCTTCTCTGATCTGTATAATATTCTCATATCTTACCCCAGGATTGCTTGCTCCTTTCTTTCCGGACTGATTGTCCTTCAGGCTAACACACTCTCCTCTCTTAACTGATCCCCTAAACCTCTTCAGGTGATGAACACCAGACCCAGCTCTCTCTCCATATTCTGGCCATTCCAGGCTTTGTCCTCTAACTCAGAGTAAATATATTTTCTCTGGGGTCATACATGTGAGATCTAGTTCCCCAATCAGGGATTGAACCCATGCCCCTGCATTGGAAGTGCAGTCTTAACCACTGGACCACCAGGGAAGTCTTTGTTTCCTTTCTTTTTAAAACAGACTTTCTTTTTTGGAGCAGTTTCAGTTCAGTTCAGTCTCTCCGTCATGTCCGGCTCTTTGCGACCCCATGGACTGCAGCACTCCAAGCTTCCCTGAGAAGTTTCAGGCCACAGCAAACCTGAGCAGAAGGCATGGAGATTTCCCATATAGTTCCTGCATCCACACATGCACAGGTTTCTGCTTTATCAAGACCCTACACCAGAATGATCCATTTGTTAAAACTGATGAACCTACACTGACGCATCGTTATGACCTAGAGTCCATCATTTGCATCACAGCTCACTCTTGGTGCTATACATCCTATGGGTTTGGATGAATGTCTAATGACATATATCCATCATTATGAGTAATTTCACTGCTCTAAAAATCCTCTGTGCTCCATCTATCAATCCTTCTTCCCTCTCTCCCCTCACGAACTCCTAGGAATCATTGATCTTTTTATTGTCTCCATAATTTTATCTTTTCAAGAATGTCATATAGATGGAATCATACAGTATGTAATCTTTTCAGACTGGCTACTTTCACTCGGTGATATGCATTTAAGGTTCCTTCGTGTCTTTTCATGGCTTGATAGCTCATTTCTTTTTAGTGCTGAATAATATTCCATCATCTGGATGGGCCACAGTTTATCCTTTCACCTGCTGAAGGGCATCTTGGTTGCTTCCAAGTTCCAGTAATTATGAATAAAGCTGCTGTATATATCTCTGTGCAGTTTTTTATGTGGATATAAGTTTTCAACACCTTTGAGTAAATAACCAAGGAACACAGTTGCTGAATCATATGGTAAGAACATTTTTAGTTTTGTAAGAAATAGCCAAACTGTCTCCCAGATTGGTGCCACCTTGTACTCCCACCAGCAAAGTGTGAGTTCCTGTTGCTCTACATGCTCACCAGCACTTGGTGTTATCAGTGTTTTGGCCGTGCTAATACGAGTGTAGTGGTATCTCACTATCATTTTAATGTTTGCATTTCCCTAATTACACATGATGTTGAGCACCTTTTAAAAAGCTTCTTTGCCGTTTGAGTATCTTCTTTGGTGAGGTTAAAGTCATTGACCCATTTTTAATTGGGTTGTTTGCTTTTTTATCATTAAGTTTTAAGAATTCTTTGTTGATTCCGGTGAACAATCCTGTATCAGATACGTCCTTTGAAATTTGTTTTCTCCCAGACTGTGGCTTGTCTTTTCATTCCCCTGACAGTTTCTTTCTCTAGGAAAGACAATGATCATATCTGATTCATAAAACTGCTAGATGGATTAAACAACAAAACAAGAACACAATGTCTTATACATAATGGTTTCCTCTATCTTATTAAAGAAAGCACTCAGGGGTAATTTGGGACATTAGCAGGCTGTGGAGACATTTTGTATGACCTGGCAAACATCAGTCAAACTGTACTTATCATTAAAAAGAGATCAAGCAAAATAGCTTCTTCTAAAGTTTGATGTGTTCGACACTGAGAGGGAGAAGCACAGAAAACCAACTCTAAAAGCCAGGGATTTCTGTCTTCACAGGAGTCAAAAGCCAGAGTACACACACACCTCCTTCGTTACTCCTCCTGATTGTGTCCCAGACTTCTGATCCCCCGCCGAGCGCGGTCTGTGCGCCACAGATCGGATCTCTAAGCTGGCTGGCATCCCAGGATGCACTTTGCAGCCTGAGTCATGGATACACAGCCTCTGGCACCCATGAGGGGTAATCATCCTCCTATCCAGGTTGTTCTGCCTCTTTTCCTAGGGAGAGACTGCTCTCCCAGAGGAGATGGGGTACTCTGGCAGTCTAAGAATGAAGCTATGTAGACCTGGTTGGCATCCAAGTTAAGTTCTGAAGTAAGAGAACTTGCCGTCAAAATGATCCTGAACCACTGTCAGCAGTCCAAAGCCAGAGAAAGTCGCTCTGCTAGTAAAGTGTTGGGGAAAGTGTTGTAATGGATAAAGAGGCTGTGGTACCTATATACAATGTAATACTACTCAGCCATAAAAAGGAACGAAATTGGGTCTTTGTAGAGTCATGGATGGACCTAGAGTCTGTCTTACAGAGTGAAGCAAGCCAGAAAGAAAAAAATTATATTTATATAAAAATGTCATATATATATGCAGAGCAGGAATCGAGACACAGATATAAAGAATGGATGTGTAGACATGGAGAGGGGGATGAATCAAGAGTTTGGGACTGACATATACACACTACCATGTATAAGACAGATAGCTAGTGGGCAGCTGCTGTCTAGCATAGGGAGCTCAGCTTGGTGCTCTGTGATGACCTAGGCGGGGGGATGGGGGTTTGGGATGGGAGGGAGGCTCACGAGGGAGGGGATATATGTATACATTTGGCTGAGTCGTGTTGTTGTGCAGCAGAAACCAACACCACATATAGAGCAATTATCCTCCAATTAAAAAAGAAAGAAAGAAACTGGGATCCACTCAGATTCAACAGCCCAGTGATGGCAAGATCTCATCTGAGAATGGTTTCATGGTAAAGTGGAAAATTGGGTACAGGTGAAAAACAGGGATGCAAGCCAGGAGATACAAAGATCACTGATAGTGAAGTGAAGGAATATAGACCCTCAGGAGTTTCGGATAGCAGAATACTCTAGGGACCAGACTTCCCCTCCCCCATTTTTACAGACCCAGGTAAGTCCAGTGGAAGAGAGAGGAGAAAGCCTCTATTATAACTGATCTTGAACTCAAAGTTGACTTTGGTGTGTCGAGGCTATAAGCCAGATTTTAATATAATTTATGAAAATTAAGGAATACTGCATTTTTTCACTTTGAGAGTTGAGGGAAAATTCATGACTATCATATTTCAGAATCTGCAATGGTACATTAGAATCCCATATCTAATTTCCAAGCTATTCTGCTGAAAGCACCTTCAGATTTTATATCCATCTTGTAGTCATTAAGAATTGTGTCTTTCGAATCAGAATGACCTAGTTTGAATAATGACTGTCCTTCTTATAAGATATACAAACAAAAGTTACTTAATATATTTGAGTTTCAGATGTCTCCTTTGGAAATGGAGACACCTACCTCCTAGGGTTATCATGGGGTTGGTTGGATAATATATCTCTAAAAAGCACTAAGCTCATTACCTGGCACTTAAAATGCATTCAGCAACTGGTAATTCATTATTTCTTTTTTGGTGCTTGGCTTGGGGTCATGAGTGTGGTCCCTTGGGCTCAGCCAACGATGGGACAGGAGTTTGGGAAAAGTCCCTCCTTATAAACGTCCCCCTTCACCTCCACTTTTCTACCTGCAACAGTTTAAAATGACAAATGACTGCACTTCATGCTCAGGAGGCAAGGGGCAATCTTGTTGATGAGTATAGATGGTTGTGGAAGAAGGTAATGAAATAAGAATTCTCCTTTATTGGTCAGTTTGTATAAATTAAATGTGGCATATTATATGTAATCTCATAAGCTCTCCTTTGACAGAGAATATGAGATAAATATGAGACATAAATTGGAGATAGGAGAGTGGCTGGAAGAAAAACCGTTCTATAAAGCTATTTTAGAACCACTGAAATAGAATTTCTTCAAAGAGGAAAAATGGGGAAGGAGGCTCCACAGAAAGGTGGGGAGAATGGAGTCCCCAAATTGGTCAAGAAGTCCAGGTGCTGAGATAGACAGAATTCAGGTGTCTAGCAATAATTTCCTATGTCATCACTAACCAATTGAGTGGGGAAAACCTGGAGCAATTCATTCCAAGATGGAGCACTCTCAGAAGCCACATCCACTTTGGGATTCCTTGGAGGGGATGCCTCATCTGTGCTCCATCTCTATGAATCCAGAAAGCTGCTTGAACCTGACCTGCCATTGGCGGGGTTGGAGGTGGGGTCATGGATGGGGGTGGTACAGGCGTGGTCTTGCTGCTACCACATTGAAATTCAGAGTCTGGTCTTGAGTCAAAGATAATTCCTTCTGTGGTAGGATTCATCTGTTCTGGAGTCAACTGTGTCTGGGTAGCTTTTCTTTTTTTTTGGCAAAAGATAGGGGAGCATTCCTAAAGCACTGGCTGTCAAAATCAATGCGCATGCGTATCTCCCGATATTTAAAATTCTGGGCACTAATTAAAAATTTGGGGTATGGTAAGGCCAGCGGATCAAGAAATGACTGCCATTGAAAAAATAGTTTGTTGCACATGTAGAGAATGGGCTTGTGGACCCAGTGAGGGAAGGAGAGGGTGAGACCAACTGAGAGAATAGCATGGACATGTATACACTACGGTGTCTAAAATAGGTAGCTAATGGGAAGCTGCTGCACAGCACAGGGAATTCAGCCCGGGGCTCCGTGATGGTCTGGACGGGTGGAGATCCAAGAGGGAGAGAGTGCATATATGCATACAGCCGATTCACTTCATTGTACAGCAGAAACGAACACAACACTGTAAAGCAATTATACTCCAATTAAAAAATAAGTAAATCAATTAAAATAATAATAATACAAGTTTTAAAAAGGAAGAGTTTGTTATGCACAGTTTCCAAGAGGAGGGAGATGCCATGCTATTGTGGGTCAGCCAGAGAAGCGCCAGGGTCAGTCTCAGGGCAGATGGAGAAGGGGGCGCTGTGGAGGAATGGGCAAGGCAGGGTAAGAAGTCTTGAGGCCACGAGTTTGAATAATTTCAGTGGACTCTGGGGCACAGAGGCTGTCCTAATGGTCTATTTCCTCCTCCTACCCCCTATAGAGTTATTAGGAGAGGTGGGAAATAGCCTGGAACTTGAGAGCCTTTAAAGGAGGTGATTGGGGTGTGGCTCTGGATGGGCTGGTTTGTCACTGAAAAGCTTTCTTGGGAATGAGCTTCTTACTATCTGTGCATGTGTGTGTGTGTGTGTTTGTGTTTAGCTGCTCAGTTGTGTCCAACTCTTGTGACCCCATAGACTGCAGCCCACCCCCATCAGGCTTCTCTGTCCATGGAATTATTCAGGTAAGGATATGGGAAGGGGTTGCCATTTCCTTCCCCAGGGAATCTTTCTGACCCAAGAATCAAACCAGCATCTCCTGCATTGGCACGTGGATTCTTTACCATCTTAGTCACCAGAGAAGCTGAGTGGATGAGAGAATCCCAGAAAACACAGTCTGAGCAGAAGTCTGTTCTCAAACAGCTCCCATCATAACTGGGCTCAGCAGAGAGAAGCAGATCCTCCAGCTGCCCAGCTGCCCACAGAGTCCTGGTTAAACAGTCTGGGCTCCACAGATCTTACTTCCAGTTCTTTAAATGGAGAAACACTGAGGACAAGCTGAACAGGTCGACAGCCTCGGTGTATCCCCAGATCACTGAGCCCACCCTCTCAGAGGTGTATGGGCACCTAAACGACAGTCCAACTCCATCAATTAACTGATCATCTATCATCTAAGAGGACTGCCTCAATGTGAAGCAACAGTCCAAGTACCATGGACATTTTACATTTAATTTTGTTCAAGCATAACACAACCACGGGGCTTCCCAGGTGGCACAGGAATAAAACTGCCTGCCAATGCAGGAGACGCAAGAGGTGAGGTTGCAATCCCTGGGTCAGGCCTGGAGAATTCCATGGACTGAATAGTTCATGGGGTCACAAAGAGTCGGACATGACTGAGCGACTTTCACTTATCTAGTCTCCTTGAGATGCACACTTGGAGTGTTTCTAATTTGGAGCACTGCTGTAAATATTCTTTTTTTTTTATTAAAAAAATTATTTGGCTATGCTGGGTCTTAGTTGCACTACATGGGATCCTCAATCTTTATTGTGCCATGAAGGATCTATTTTCCTGACCAGGGATCAAACCCTGCCCCCTGCACTGGGAGCTTGGAGTCTTAGCTCCTGGACCTGTGAGCATTCTTATACATGGCCCGTATGTATTGTTGGATTTATACCCAGGATAGACTCGGTGGGTCATGAGCAATTGTATTTAGCCAAATAGATATCTGAAGTGGTCATGCCAGTTTACATGTGCACCAGCTCTGTGTCCTTGTCAACATGTAGAACCAAGCTGTCCTTTTCACTTTATCCATTCTGGATATTGTGTAGCCATATTACATCATGATTTTAATGTGTCCAGGTGGAAAATAGTTGTCAAGGAAAATAGAATAAACTTGAATCTGAAAGTGCAGAAGAATAAGCCACATTTAGGGCAGCTTACCTAGGGAGAAGTGTTTCTGTCAATGAGAAATGCAACTGAATGTTTCAGCAGGAGGTTAAGTGTGTCAAGCCATAAGTGTTATCTCCAGGTGTGAGTGGGATACAGGCAATGTCTGAAGCAAGAGACTAAGTATAGAAGAGTATGGAAGAATGTGAGGGTTGAACTAGACATTCAGGAGCTGCAAACAGAATCTATGTATTCATTAAAAATGTAATTCTTGGGCTTTCAAAATGTGCTGGAAACAGACCTCGGCATGTGGTTATAAGGGGAGTAGTCAGTTCCTTCTCTTCCAGAGACCACAAATATCGAGGAGAGAGGAATAAGATAGATAATAAGGCATTGTGATGAATGTCTCTACGGTAGAGACTTGTATGAGCTGCATCTATGCTCTGGAAGCAAGAAGAGGGTATCCATCATTCTGATCTGGTAGGGTTGCGGAATCCTTCACTTGGAGGTGACACTGGATCCTGGTCTTGGTTAATTAGTGGATGGTCGTTAAGAAGGTAAGGGGGAGGGAAGCATGAGTGACAGTTTGGAGACGTATCAGTAGAAGACTATGGTGATGTGGTCCAGTAGCTCTGCTTAGATGCTGGGGGATAGGTGAGAGCACACAGAAAGGGTATTTTGAAAGCCAGATGGTGAAGGACCTTAGAAATACGACTGGCCATGTACTTTATGCTACGGGCAGGGATCCGTCATCACAGCTCAACAGAGAGAGGATACTGTGATAACACTGGCATAGTGGGGTTTCCCAGGTGGCACAGTGGTAAAGAATCCACCTGCCAATGCAGGAGATGCAGAAGACATGGGTTTGATCCCTGGGTTGGGAAGATCTTCTGGAGGAGGAACTAGCAACCCACTCCAGTATTCTTGCTGGGAAAATCCCATGGACAGAGGAGCCTCCATGGCATCGCCAAGAGTCAGACACAGCTGAGCCCAGGAACTGTGATCTCAGGTAGGCAGTGGAGGACATAAAAAGAAAGCGACAGATGTGATTTCAAATAAAATATGGCTCGGTTCTCCTCTTGCAGGGCGAGAATCCCCGTTTATTGGGAACTGGAAAAGTACTTACGGTGATGCTTTTGTTCTGCTAGGGTGGGCCTGGTCTGAAGGTAATTTTTCAAAAGCAGCTGCTCTAAGTGTTAGTTAAATGGTGCCAGGGGATTCACTGGACACAGGTGCCACGTTCAATCTTATTCATCTATCAATAAAGCCAGACTCCAAGTGCCGGTTGGATGGCAGCACGGCACCGTTGAGACAGGAATTCTATTAACAGATGCAACTCGCTGCTTCAGTCTGGGGGTCGGCTACAGACTTCAGCATGTGTGTGCATTCTCGTCACTTAGTTGTGTCCGACTCTTTGTGACCCCATGGACTGTAGCCCACCAGGCTCCTCTGTCCATGGGGTTCTCCAGGCAAGAATACTGGAGTGGGGTGCCATTTCCTCCTCCAGAAGATCTTCCCAACCCAGGGATCGAACCCACATCTCCCGCGGCTCCTGCATAGGCAGGCAGATTCTTTACCACTGAACCACCTAGGAAGCCCTGCAGACTTCAGTTGTTGTTGTTTAGTTACTGAGTCGTGTCCAACTCTGTGTGATCCCACGGACTCGAGACACCCCCAGATCCTTGGCCTCTATCTTTCTTCCCCATCCTTTCTGCTGTGGCTCCTGTTGGGGCGACTCAGATGCACCTGTCACATACTTTTCCTATTATTTGCGTTTGCTCCTGCAAAATACTCTTTATCTGCCCTTTTAATCCAGGGAAGGAATGTTTCAGTGCTCAATCAATTTTTTGAATAATTAATAGATGCTGTTGGTACAACGTTTTAAAGGTTACACAAAGGGTAGTGGTGAGGAAAAAATTCTCGTCTGTCCCTGGCCCCAGACACCCATTTTCTCTTGCCAGTGGCAAATACTATGACCAAATTCCTCGAGCATCATTTCAAAGGCATTCTATGCAACTGCAAACTTTTGCCAGTTTTCCTTTTCTTTTTAAAAAAATCGTGAATAGTAGCACATGGTGCATACACCTTGTTCTCTACCTTATGTGTCATCTTGGATACGGTCTCCTATCATCCATGCTTGTTCTTTTTAAAGGTATCCCATTGTGAACATGCTTTTGTTTATTTAGTCCGGCCACTATTGACAGACATTTAACTAGCTCCTAATTTTTCGTTGTTACAACGAATGCTTCAGTGAATATCCTCCTTTCTCACTTAGACATATTTATAGGACGGGTTCCTAGAAATAGAACTGTGGGGCCACCAGGAATTAATATCCATAATTTTTAGACATTTAAAATTTTCCCGTGCAGTAGTCGTTTCAATTTTCACTCCTCATGAAAGTCTGTTTTCCCAGGTGGTCCCTAACATACGATGAATTATAAGATTTCGACCTCTGTCAATTTTTTATTGAAAACGTTATTTGGAATTTTACTTTTCGTTTCTCTTCTTCTTAGTGAGGCTGAGCATCTTTACATGGTTTTAAGGGTTGTTTGTAATTCTTTTAAAAAGTTGAACTCTCTGGCCGTCCATGTTGACCATTTTCCCACAGGACTGTTTCCGTTTTGCAAATGTAAGAGCTTGTTGCGTGTTAAGAAGAGCATTCCTTTGTGCATCACGTGCAAACACTTTCCCTCATTCGTTGTTTGAGTCCGGATTTTATTCTTATTTATCTATTGAAATAACAAATTTGAAAGTATTTATGTGGTAGACCTTCCTTGGTTTCTTTCCAGTTTTGCATCATATTTTCCAACTGTGAGATGATTTTAAAAGTTTCCATGCCTCCTACACTGTTGGTGGGAATGCAAACTAGTACAGCCACTATGGAGAAGAGTGTGGAGATTCCTTAAAAAATTCCAAATAGAACTACCTTATGACCCAGCAATCCCACTGCTGGGCATACACACCGAGGAAACCAGAATTGAAAGAGACACATGTACCCCAATGTTCATCGCAGCACTGTTTATAATAGCCAGGACATGGAAACAACCTAGATGTCCATCAGCAGATGAATGGATAAGAAAGCTGTGGTACATATACACAATGGAGTATTACTCAGCCGTTAAAAAGAATTCATTTGATTCAGTTCTGATGAGATGGATGAAACTGGAGCCGATTATACAGAGTGAAGTAAGCCAGAAAGAAAAACACCAATACAGTATACTAACACATATATATGGAATTTAGAAAGATGGCAATGACGACCCTGTATGCAAGACAGGAAAAAAGACACAGCTGTGTATAATGGACTTTTGGACTCAGAGGGAGAGGGAGAGGGTGGGATGATTTGGGAGAATGGCATTCTATCATGTATACTATCATGTAAGAATTGAATCGCCAGTCTATGTCTGATGCAGGATGCAGCATGCTTGGGGCTGGTGCATGCGGATGACCCACAGAGATGTTATGGGGAGGGAGGTGGGAGGGGGGTTCATGTTTGGGAACGCATGTAAGAATTAAAGATTTTAAAATAAAAAAAAAAAAAAAAAGTTTCCATGGTCTCTTTTAGTGCTATTAGTGTTATTTAAAGAAATGTTTATTTTGAAATGATTTTAAACTTACAAAAGATTTGCAAAGATAGAAAAGTGACTTTCAATGCTGCCTTCATCCAGCTTTGCTCAATGTTAACATTTTATAGAACTGTGGTACCATTAGCAAAGCTCTAAATTTAACATTGGTACAATACTGTTAATTAAACTACAGGCTTTCGTAGAATTTCCAGTGTTCCAAGTAACGTCCTTTTTCCATTTCAGGTACCAGTTCAGGATTCCACATTTTCTTTATTTGCTCTATGTCCTAAATCTTCTCTCTTCTTGACAACTTCTCCATCTTTGTATTTTGTGACCTTGACATTTCTGAAGCTTTGTTGTTTTCAGTCGGTAAGTCATGCCTGACTCTTTGTGACCCCACGAACTATAGCCCGCCAGGCCCCTCTCCATGGGATTTCCCAGGCAAGAATACTGGGGTGGGTTACCATTCCCTTCTCCAGGGGATCTTCCCAACCCAGGAACGGAACCCAAGTCTCCGGCATCTCCTGCATTGGCAGACAGCTTCTCTACCACTGAGCCACCAGGCAAGTTTCTTTCTGAAGTTTATTGATCAAATATTTTGTAGAATGTCCACCTATTTAGGAGATACATATATTGGCATGTCCTATAACTGGCAATGTTAACTTTGATCGCTTGGTTAAACACTGCCTGTTATGCGGTCCACTGTAAAGGTACTGTTTTCCCCTGTCTTATTTATAAATATTTGGTGGGAAATACTTTGAGGAAATATATATTATGTATGTACACTATTTTTGTTTATTTACTTGAATATATATTCAAACATATTTATATTATTATGTATACTCATATATTATGTCTTCTTTATTTTCCCTGAAAAAAGTTTTGTGGTTTTTAACAAATTTTTCACATTTTTGTCAGGTTTATCCCTAAGCACTCTCTATTTTTTTTTTTTTAAATTCTAGTGTAAATTGCAATTTGGGTTAAATTTCTATTTCTGATTGTTTGCTGCTAGTTTATGGAAATACAGTTGATTTTAATGTTGATCTTACATCCTATAATCTTGCTAAACTCACTTATTAGTTCTAGTGGATTTTTTTGTGATTCCATTGAATTGTCTACAGAAGAGATTATGTTATATGTAAGTAAAGACAGATTTATGTATTCTTTTCAAAACTGAGTGACTTTAATTTCTTGTGCTTGCCTTATTGCAAGTTAGACTCTCATTGCATGGTTAGACTCTCCAGTATGGTGTTGAATAGAAGTGTTGAGAATGGATATCTTGTATGTTCCTCATTTCAAAGAAAGTAACCATTTAGTTTTTCACCATTAAATAAGTTAGCTGCAGCGTTCTTTTGTTAACTTCTTTTACTAGGTACATTTCCCTTCTGTTTCTATCTTGCTGAAAGTTTTTCTTTGTTTGTTTCTTTTTTAAACCATAAGAGAATTTTGTCAAATACTTTTATTGTGTCTACTGAGATTATTCTTTTTTAGTTTATTAGTATGCAAGCAAAAAGACAATGGAACAGAAAACTATCCATGTAGAATTCTACACCTAGCAAAAATGTCTTTGAAAAATAATAACGAAATAAAAATGTTTTCAAACATTTGAAAACTAGAATAATTCATTGACAGCCAATCTGCATTGTGAGTAAAATGAAAGAAAGTCCTCCAGGCAGAAGAAAAATGCTACCAGATGGAAATATGACTCTACACAAAGGAATGAAGAACACAGGAAATGATAACTGCACTAAATATGTAAGGTCAATTCTTATTATTTAAATAAATTATAAGGTAATTATTTAAGCAACAAGAAAACTTAGTGGCTGAGGTTTATACCATATATGGAAGTAAAATGAATGTAAACAATAGCACAAAGGGTGGGGGAAAGAGAAGATTCTGATCTATACATAAAATAGTGCAATATTACTTAAAGCTAGACTGTGACAGATTAAAACAATATATAGCATAAGCTTTAAAGCAAGTGCTAAAATAAAACCACAAAGGGTTATAGCTAATAAGCCTCCAAAGTTACAGACATATTGATATTGCCGTTAATAAATATATTCAACTCATCCAAAGCAAGGTACAAAATGAGGAAAAAGAAAAGATGAACAAAGAGAAAGCTAATAGCAAGATGATAGATTCAAACCTAAAATGGCATCATCGACTCACTGGACATGAGTTTAAGCAAATTCCAAGAGATAGTGGAGGACAGGAAAGCCTGGTGAGCTGGAGTTCAGGGGGTTGAAGAGTAGGACATGACTTAGCGATGGAACAACAAAGGTATCAAAGGCAGAAGAAGTGTAAATGGTCCTGCATGAGCGCAGCACTGTTCTTTGTGATCCTTGCTGGTGGTTCTTTCTCCAGGTGGTTCCTTAAGGTAGCCTCTTCACAAGTGTTCTCTGAGCAGCACTCACCTGAATACTAGGTGAGACTGCTCTCTGGGTCTCTGCAGTTCTCTCTCTCTGTAGCTCTCTTTCCCTCCCCAGTTTGCTTTGGTAACTCTCGCTGTGTTGGTTTCCCTGAATTCTCAGCTCCGTCTCTTCAGCTGAGGGAACCCGCCGGGCTCCACCAGTTTCCCTGTGTGGTGTCCTGGAAACTCTGTCAAGCTGCTCCTTGAGACAACCTTAGGCCTCACCTCATCCATATCCTGCCTTTCTGGGGGTGTGGTTCTTTACCTCTTAACGTTCGATTTTTTATAAACTGTTGTTTTGTATATTTTATTGATTTCTTTCTTTTCTTTTTTTTAAATTTGCTTCAGGTAAGAGGGCAAATTCAATTTCAGTTACTACTACACCCTGGTCAGAAGCAGAAATCAGTTTATTCCTTTTTATTGCTGACAGTATTCCATTGTACAGCTGTACTACAGTTTATCTATTTATGTATTGAAGGTCTAGGTTGTTTCCAGTTTGGGGAAATTACAAACAAAGCTTCTATAAGCATTTATGTATGATTTTTTTGTGGGAACAAGAATTCTCAATACGCTTGAATAAATACCAAGAAGTGGTATTACTTGGCCATTTGGTAAGGGTATTTTATCATTTTATAAGAAATGTCAGATTATTTCTCAGAGCGGCTGCACAATTTACATCCCCAACAGAAATCAATGAGGGTTCTGGTTGTTCTACATTCTTGCCAGCACTTGGTATTGTAAGTTGTTTGATTATTGGTTTATTTTTAGCCATTCTAAGTGCATGAATAGTGGCATCTCATTGTGGTTTTAATTAGCTCTTCCCCAATGACTAATGACTAATTCAGGTATGACCTAAATCAAATCCCTTATAATTATACAGTGGAAGTGAAAATAGATTTAAGGGACTAGATATGATAGATAGAGTGCCTGATAAACTATGGACGGAGGTTCGTGACATTGTACAGGACACAGGGATCAAGACCATCCCCATGGAAAAGAAATGCAAAAAAGCAAAATGGCTGTCTGAGGAGGCCTTACAAATAGCTGTGAAAAGAAGAGAAGTGGAAAGCAAAGGAGAAAAGGAAAGATATAAGCATCTGAATGCAGAGTTCCAAAGAATAGCAAGCGGAGATGAGAAAGCCTTCCTCAGCGATCAATGCAAAGAAATAGAAGAAAACAACAGAATGGGAAACACTAGAGATTTCTTCAAGAAAATTAGAGATACCAAGGGAACATTTCATGCAAAGATGGCCTCAATAAAGGACAGAAATGGTATGGACCTAACAGAAGCAGAAGATATTAAGAAGAGGTGGCAAGAATACACAGAAGAAGTGTACAAAAAAGATCTTCATGACCAAGATAATCACGATGGTATGATCACTCATTTAGAACCACACATCCTGGAATGTGAAGTCAAGTGGACCTTAGAAAGCATCACTATGAACAAAGCTAGTGGAGGTGATGGAATTCCAGTTGAGCTGTTTCAAATCCTGAAAGATGATGCTGTGCAAGTGCTGCACTCGATATGCCAGCAAATTTGGAAAACTCAGCAGTTGGCCACAGGACTGGAAAAGGTCAGGTTTCATTCCAATCCCAAAGAAAGGCAATGCCAAAGAGTGCTCAAACTACCACACAATTGAACTCATCTCACATGCTAGTAAAGTAATCCTCAAAATTCTCCAAGCCAGGCTTCAGCAGTACATGAACCATGAACTTCCAGATGTTCAAGCTGGTTTTAGAAAAGGCAGAGGAACCAGAGATCAAATTGCCAACATCCGCTGGATCATGGAAAAAGCAAGAGAGTTCCAGAAAAACATCTATTTCTGCTTTATTAACTATGCCAAAGCCTTTGACTGTGTGGATCACAATAAATGGTGGAAAATTCTGAAAGAGACCACCTGACCTGCCTCTTGAGAAACCTATATGCAGGGCAGGAAGCAACAGTTAGAACTGGACATGGAACAACAGACTGGTTCCAAATAGGAAAAGGAGTATGTCAAGGCTGTATATTGTCACCCTGCTTATTTAACTTCTATGCAGAGTACATCATGAGAAACACTAGGCTGGAAGAAGCACAAGCTGGAATCAAGATTGCCAGGAGAAATATCAATAACCTCAGATATGCAGATGACACCACCCTTATGGCAGAAAGTGAAGAGAAACTAAAAAGCCTCTTGATGAAAGTGAAAGAGGAGAGTGAAAAAGTTGTCTTAAAGCTCAACATTCAGAAAACGAGGATTATGGCATCTGCTCCCATCACTTCATGGGAAATAGATGGGGAAACAGTGGAAACAGTGTCAGACTTTATTTTTCTGGGCTCCAAAATCACTGCACATGGTGACTGCAGCCATGAAATTAAGACGCTTACTGCTTGGAAGAAAAGTTATGACCAACCTAGATAGTATATTCAAAAGCAGAGACATTACTTTGCCAACAAAGTCCATCTAGTCAAGGCTATGGCTTTTCCAGTGGTCATGTATGGATGTGAGAGTTGGACTGTGAAGAAGGCTGAGTGCCGAAGAATTGATGCTTTTGAACTGTGGTGTTGGAGAAGACTCTTGAGAGTCCCTTGCACTGCAAGGAGATCCAACCAGTCCATTCTGAAGGAGATCAGCCCTGGGATTTCTTTGGAAGGAATGATGCTAAAGCTGAAACTCCAGTACTTTGGCCACCTCATGTGAAGAGGTGACTCATTGGAAAAGACTCTGATGCTGGAGGGATTGGGGGCAGGAGGAAAAGGGGACGACAGAAGATGAGATGGCTAGATGGCATCACTGACTTGATGGACGTGAGTTTGAGTGAACTCCGGGAGATGGTGATGGACAGGGAGGCCTGGCGTGCTGCAGTTCATGGTGTCGGAAAGAGTCTGACATGACTGAGCGACTGAACTGAACTGAACTGAATGACTAATGATGTTGAACATCTTTCTGTTTGCTTATTTGTCATCTGTGCATCTTTTTTTTGGTGAAATGTCTGTTGGGCTTCTGTTTTCATATTTGATTTTTGAGTGTTTTTTATATATTATAGATACACATCTTTTATCGGATGTTACTTGCAAATATTTTCTTGCATTCTATGTCTTACGTTTCATTTTAATCTTTTTAAAGATTTTTTGATGTGGACCATTAAAATTTTTTTTTATATTGGATTATAGCCAATAAACAGTGTTGTGATAGTTTCAGGTGAACAGTGAAGGGACTCAGCCATACATGTATCCATTCTCACCCAAACTCGCCTCCCATCCAGGCTGCCACATAACATTAAGCAGAGTTCCCTGTGCTGTATAGGAGGTTCTTGTTCGTTATTAATTTTAAATATAGCAGTGTGAAGATGTCCATCCCAAACTCCCTAACTGTCCATTCCCTTCATTCTCCATCCCCCAACCACAGTCAGTCAGTTCAGTCAGTTCAGTCGCTCAGTCATATCTGACTCTTTGCAACCCCATGAACTGCAGCACGCCAGGCCTCCCTGTCCATCACCAACTCCCAGAGTCCACTCAAACCCATGTCCATTGAGTCCGTGATGCCATCCAGCCATCTCATCCTCTGTCATCCCCTTCTCCTCCTGCCCTCAAACTTTCCCAACATCAGGGTCTTTTCAAATGAGTCAGCTCTTCATATCAGGTGGCCAAAGTATTGGAGTTTGAGCTTTAACATCAGTCCTTCCAATGAACACTCAGGACTGATCTCCTTTAGGATGGACTGGTTGGATCTCCCTGCAGTCCAAGGGACTCTCAAGAGTCTTCTCCAACACCACAGTTCAAAAGCATCAATTCTTTGGCCCTCAGCTTTCTTAACAGTCCAACTCTCACATCCATACATGACCACTGGAAAAACCATAGTCTTGACTAAACAGACCTTTGTTGGCAAAGTAATGTCTCTGCTTTTCAATATGCTATCTAGGTTGGTCATAACTTTCCTTCCAAAGAGCAGGCATCTTTTAATTTCATGGCTGCAACCACCATGTGCAGTGATTTTTGGAGCCCAGAAAAATAAAGTCAGCCACTGTTTCCACTGTTTCCCCATCTATTTGGCATGAATCAAGATTGCCAGGAGAAATATCAGTAACCTCAGATATGCAGATGATACCACCCTTACGGCAGAAAGTGAAGAAGAACTAAAGAGCTTCTTGGTGAAAGTGAAAGAGGAGAGTGAAAAAGTTGGCTTAAAGCTCAACATTCAGAAAACTAAGATCATGGCACCTGGTTCCATCACTTCAAGGCAAATAGATGGGGGAAAAATTTTATCACATCCAAGATAAGGGAAAAACCAAGTAAGACGGTAGGCACTGAGAGAGGGGATCAGAGGGCAGACAGACTGAAACCACAATCACAGACAACTAGCCAATCTGATCACATGGACCACAGCCTTGTCTAACTCAATGAAACTAAGCCATGCCATGTGGGGCCACCCCGCCATAGGTTCATCCTCTAAATTTGTGAGTCTCTATCTGTTTTGTAAGTAAGATCATTTGTATCATTTTTTTGTTAGATTCCACATGTAAGGGATGTCATATGACAGATCTCCTTTTCTATCAAACATATTTCACTCAGTATGACACTTTCTAGGAGACATGGATCATTTTTAAAGTCTTTATTGAATTTGTTGCAACACTGCGTCTGTTTTACATTTTGGTTATTTGGCCTCAAGGCATGTGATACCAGGTAGGAGATGGAAATTTCCAAGGAAGGCGGTAGTGATGCTCAGAGGGGACTGAGATGCCTTAGAACATCATTGAAGCCCAAGTATTAGAGGAGGAAAATAGTGGCCAACATCCAGTTGCACAGCCAGAATTAACATTATTCTCCTGGAGCATCCTGAAATAACTGATGGTGAGGATGATTTTCAGGGGATGAGTGCCTTCCATGAGTGGCAAAGTTTGGACTAGAGTCAGCGAAATATGACTCCTCTAGGGTGTTGAGTTTAAATTCCATTTGCTTGTTGGCAAAAGGCAAGAACTTGTAAAGAAGGTCTAAAGAAAGGCCTGGAGAAATTAATGAGGCAGCATATTAAACAGGGAAAGAACAGATGCTTTGTAAACTCATGTTTGTCCAAATAGATATGGCTTGATTTATCTACCCTAATTAAAAGTTACTTTGTTAATTTTTAACTTAATAGGAAATTGTTATTCGAACAACAGGCATAAATGTCTTCCTGATGCCCACAATATGCTGTGTTTCTGAGTCTTTTCTCTGGCTTTGATCTTTTTTGTATTGATTCCTCTTCTATAGCCTTCCCTGGGTCTTTCTCCTCTGATTCCTTAAAAAACGAATTTCACTCTTTCTCTCCCTCACACAAAAGAAGTGAGACTTCAGGGCTGAGTCAGTGCAGGTGTTTGCCTTTCTACCCAGCCATCAACCAGAGCTGTGCTTGGAAGCCCACCCTGTAGGTGGCTACTTGTCCGTCTGGATCGAGATGGAGCTGATACGGAGAATAACATTCTTTCCAACAAAGGCCTTCACCCCTGACGCTGACAAGTTGCGTGATGGATAGCTCTTGCGAAGTGCCTGATGTGCTTTCATTTTCCTCCCGGAAAGCTGAACATTGATTTTAGATTATTGAAGAGCAAACTAATTCTAGAATGCTGGGATGCTCGTATGTATTTGGAATTCAGTAAAATTGGAACTTGGTTGAATGCAGTTGAGTTCCTGATGTGTGTTTTCGGGCTCACACAAGTCGTGAGAAGAGATCTGTATCTGGGTCTTGTTTTAGTCCAACAGGTGATCTTGCCGGAGAGGCTATGTGGTCCTGATAAAGGTGTGTAAGGTAAACACCATCTAGAGATGTATTGGAGGCTCAAATCAAGGCTTAATGTAGGGAGAGTTCTCGAAACATCAGAATGTAAATAATTTACTTTACTCACTCATTCAGCACTGAGAGGGGAGGGAAGATTAATGGGTGGTTTTAAAGAAAGTCCAGTTAAAACCTTTGCCGCCCTCATGTCATGGAAGCAAGAGCCAGTTTAATCTAAACAAAAGGGGTGGCTCACCCATTTGGGCTGGGCCAAGAGACCACACGGTGGCTGAGAATTGCCCATCAGCAGGGTCCCTCTCTTTACAGCCCATTTGTTTCCATTTGCAGTGAAAAAGGAGATGCTCTTGTAGAGGTTAAGTCACTAGGTTATTTGTTATAAACTTTCAGAGAGGAATGGGTTTGAAACAAGCCTTAAGTGTTTCAGTGACAAATATTTAATGTCGCCTCTGAGATTTATAGCACTTCTGTTCACCCTTGGAAAGCTTTTAGTTCAGTGGCAAAGGTTACTGGGGGCTTGTTCGGCTGAGGGAAGGTTCCTTCTGCTGTGGTTTCATCGTTTTCTCACTGGCTGGAGAGTATTCCAAAATTTCCTTGATGAATAATCACTCATTCCACTCACATCATCATTGGTCCTGCAGCCGTGATTGTCCTCAGAGACCAGTTGAAGGCGTTTAAATGCTGCTGGCATCTGGTCTGTTGGTGTCTCGCACCTCCGCAGCTGGGAGGCAGGGAGAAGGTGGGCAGAGCTGATCACCGCATCCCAGCAGCTGCAGGACCACTGAGCAGGCATGCCCAGCTGTTTGATCTCTGCTGCTTCCCTGTCTGGAGTACCTAGGCTGTTGCCATACCTGCACGAGAATGATCCAAATGTTGAAGCCCTCTACTTTATGTCCAAGGTCTGGTTTCCTTCTAATATCTAACTTTGGATGAAAAGATCACCCCTCATGGACTTGATCCCAGGAAATTGTTGCTGTTTTTCAGTCGCTATGTTGCGTCTGATTTTGAGACCCCACGGGCCGCAGCATGCCAGGCTTCCCTGTCCTTCACCACCTCCTGGAGTTTGCTCAGACTCATGTCCATCGAATTGATGATGCCATCCAACCATCTCCTGGGCCTCCTGAAAGTGTGCCCCAGACACTTTGACAAGATGCAGGGTATCACATGGCGATGCAGCGGGGCACCTCAAGGTCAAGGGTACCTGCTGCTGGTGACCACACTGCCACCATCTGGCCTTGGGGTGGCAAATGATGATACAGAAAGGTCTTTCCTCCAAAGACAGGACTTAGATGGAGGTATGATTCACTGATGGCTATTTACTAAGATCACTTTCAGCTTGCCCTGTTTGTTCCATGCTGCACAAGCAACAGCTGACAGTTATAGGGTGTTTCTCAGGGGCCAGGCTCTATTCTAAGCATTTCGTGTGTGTTAGTCCACTCATCTCCACAGCAACTCTGAGAAGTATGCTATTATCCCCACTTTATGGATGGGGAAACTAAGATACTAAACTAAGGCAGGATTCAGTAACTTCCCCAAGGGCACACAGCAAACACAGTGGGATCTGAATCCAGGCTGCCAGAGTCCAGAGCCCCTTAGTCACGCACCTTCTAATCTTCTCCTTGTTGAGAAGCTCCTGGCAATTCTGTGCCTTCGACTCAGGCCCCCAAATGGACAAGGAAGTTCCCTGTTAGTCTCCTTTAGAAGATGATGAACAGCCCGTGTCTTCTGGAAGAGACTCGACTTCTGTGCAGAGTGGAGCCTTGCCCTTTCATTCTCCCAAAGAAATTCTCTCATTCTCCTGCCCATTGGTCCATTTCTGGTACTCTAACCACTATTCGTGTTTCTCCGGTGGCTCAGAAGGTGAAGAATATGCCTGCAATGCAGAAGCCGTGAGTTGGATCATCCCTGGGTCAGGAAGACTCCTTGAAGAGGGAAATGGCAACCCACTCCAGTATTCTTGCCTGTAGAACCCCATGTACAGAGGACCTGGCAGGCTACAGTCCAAGGAGTCGCAAAAAACTGGACATGACTGAGTGACGGAGTGCATGCACACACACACGCGCAAACACACACACATATTCACGCCACTATTCAAATTGTTGTAGCTTATATAAATATGTTAATGTTAGTTGCATATAAAATACAATGCAACATTCAGTGCAATGTAAGATTATAGAGGCCCCATCACTTCATGGGAAATAGATGGGGAAACAGTGGAAATAGTGTCAGCCTTTATTTTTTGGGGCTTCAAAATCACTGCAGATGGTGACTGCACCCATGAAATTAAAAGACGCTTACTCCTTGGAAGGAAAGTTATGACCAACCTAGATAGCATATTGAAAAGCAGAGACATTACTTTGCCAACAAAGGTCCGTCTAGTCAAGGCTATGGTTTTTCCAGTGGTCATGTATGGATGCGAGTTGGACTGTGAAGAAAGCTGAGGGCCAAAGAATTGATGCTTCTGAACTGTGGTGTTGGAGAAGACTCTTGAGAGTCCCTTGGACTTCGAGGAGATCCAACCAGTCCATTCTGAAGGAGATCAGCCCTGGGTGTTCTTTGGAAGGAATGATGCTAAAGCTGAAACTCCAGTACTTTGACCACCTCATGTGAAGTGTTGACTCATTGGAAAAGACTCTGATGCTGGAGGGATTGGGGGCAGGAGGAAAAGGGGATGACAGAGGATGAGATGGCTAGATGGCATCACTGACTTGATGGACGTGAGTTTGAGTGAACTCCGGGAGATGGTGATGGACAGGGAGGCCTGGCGTGCTGCGATTCATGGGGTCACAAAGAGTCGGACACAACTGAGCGACTGAACTGAATCTGATGTGTCATAAGTATACAAATCTGAAACTAATGTGTCATAAGTATACAAATTAATTCCTACTATGGAAATCTCCTTCTCATGCTAAATTTTTTTTGGTTTGACTTGTGTTCTATTTTTAGAATACATTCTGGATTCATGTTGATGTATGGGAAAACAAATACAATATTGTAAAGTAATTAACCTCCAATTAAAATAAATAATTTATATCAAATTAAAACAAAAAAATGAAATAATTAATTTGTTAAAAAATCTTCTGCTGCTTTGATTGGAATTGCATTGTTTGTGCTCAGTTGCTTCAGTCATGTCCAACTCTCTGTGACCCCATGGACTGTAGCCCACCAGGTCCTCTGTCTATGGGATTTTCCAGGCAAGAATACTGGGGTGGGTTGTCATCCCTCTAGGGGATCTTCACGACCCAGGGATCAAACCTGCATCTTCTGTATTGCCAGAGGATTCTTTACGGCTGAACCACCAGGGAAGCCGAGAATTACCTTATCTTACAGTATAATTTGAAAATAGTGTCCATGCTGAGTATTCCAATCAAGGCCACAGCATACCCCTTCATTTATTCAATTAAACCCATATATATTATGCACTAATCTTGAAATTCCTAAGTATTTTATTGAGTTGACTAAAAAAAAGTTCGTTTAGAGTTTTCAGTAAGATATTAACCAAAAACCCCAAGTGAACTTTTTGCCAACCCAATATATTTATATATTAATGTTTCTTCTATTATATTCTAATTGCTTCATTGCTTGTACATATAAACATTAATATATTTTAAATTAATATTCTGTCTCGCTTTTCTAATAACTATTCATATGCATCTCTTGAGTTTTCCAGGGGATAATCTTATTATATCTAATAGTTTTCTTTCTTCCTTTCCAATATGTGCAGTTCTTACTGTTTTTTTTAAATCTGGTTACATTGCCAGTTTCTCAAGGACAATGTTAAGTCAGTCCATCAGCTAGCTTTACATGCCAAACTCACCATCACCCAGCAAGACTCAAGCTCTGAGTAGCACTGCAGATGAGCCAGGGGTGAGGTGCCCAAATCTGGACTCTTCAGGCATGGCTCCACACTGCAGGTTGAATCCAGGTGCTGAATTTTATTTATTCTTGGTTTACTCTGTGTTTATATTCACAAGTGTGCCTCTTGGCTTTTCAGTGTGACAACTAACATTTAGGCCAATGTGAGTCTTATGCTATTTGGAGCCCAAAACTTCCATTTGACCCATGTTTTGTCCAAGTATTCTTTGTGGACCTCCAGCAGCCCACGGCTGTCACTTCTGCGGTCTTTCTCAAGTTCTCTCTGCGGACATGAAGCCATCACCAGTGCCTCTCTCTCCCAATACGGGGAAGGATGGAGATCAGAACGAGATTCGAGTGGAGCATACAAGGGGGAGAGATGGTCTACGGGCACTTACCAGTGCAGACAGAGTTTTAAATGTGAAGGGAGCTGATGAAATGTCCAATGCAAACACCTTTGAATTTTCCACCGAGGACAGGAGTCCTTTTCTATTGCAGCCATCTAAAATATTGTTTCACCCTCTGCTTAAATTTTTAATGACAGGGAGCTTAATTATTTTGAGAATATTTGACCTCTCCTTCCTCTTTTTGGTCTATATCCAGAGCCTTAACCAGCAGTGGAAGAAGGCTTTCACATCAAGAGTTCCAAGCCCTTGTAAAGAGGTGACACTCAGCTCTTGAAGGGGGATGACCCCTGGGCTTGTGCGAGGTTTGGCTGGAGTGAGCCATTCTCAAATGCCCAGCTGTCCTCACCTCTCTGTCTCCTTGTCTGACCCCCTTGTCTGTGATTCAAGCTTGCTGCCCTCCCCGCCCTCCCCCACACATTCTTGCCCCATGATGTCTTATCTTACACTCTTAGACATGCCACCTCAAAGTTGTTGAAAATGGACCACCTTGTTCCCCACTCTGCTTCTCACTGCCATCAGCAAACACCCCCTAGACCATCAACCCATCAAACGCCACTGTTCCCAACTCTTCCTGACGAAGAGGAAAACTCCCAGGTCTTGCAAGACTGCTAAGAATATGTGAGCATTGGACCACAAAGAAGGCTGAGTACCAAAGAATTGGTGCTTTTGAACTGTGGTGCTGGAGAAGATTCTTAAGAGTCCCTTGAAATGTGAGGAGATCAAACAAGTCAATCCTAAAGGAAATTGGTCCTGAATATTCATTGGAGGGACTGATGCTGAAGCTGAAACTCCAGTACTTCGGCTACTTCTTGCAAAGAGCCAACTCATTGGAAAAGACTCTGATGCTGGGAGAGATTGAAGGCAGGAAGAGAAAGGGATGACAGAGGATGAGATGGTAGGATGGCATCACTGACTCAATGGATATGAGTTTGAGTAAACTCCAGGAGATGCTGGAGGATCCTAGTGTGCTGCAGTCCATGGGGTCACAAAGAGCCAGACACAACTTAGCAACTGAACAACTACAACAAAATATATGACCCATTTCCTCTGAACTCTGAGTGAATCAACTGAGCCTCATAGATACTAACACTTAGGCATGTACACATCTAGAGTGATTTAAGCCCTGACCTTCTACTTGCTTCCAGACTCACTCACCTTTGTCCAGCACCCTTGGAAAATACACATTACATTTATTTCTTGCTGTAACAACCTTCTTGGCAACTTCAGAGGCAGTCAATTTTCTATTTCAAGATGGAGGAGGAATAACAACAGTATTAACCTCACCACTGTGCAATCTCACCTTTGAAAGTGGAAATTTTTCAAAAGGGCAGCTTTAAAAGCTCAGCCTCCCCGTAAAAGGTAGATTTTCCCATAATCAAGTCTGCCATTAACCAAAAAAAAAAAAAAAAGGCAGAAGAATTTTATCATTTCAAGAAACCTCTACATAAGTGTTGTCTTTTTATGCTTTCGGGTGTTTCCTGGCTTTGCTCTTTGGTATTAGTGCCTCTCCATAAAGATCACAGCCCAGAGAAGATTGAGAAAGGATGGCATGTCTCTGCTTTGCAGTGACCTTGACTGACAGCGCTTTACAGACATGACAAAATTCAACCTGTTCAGATTCAAGCTCATGCTGGGAAGCTGGCCCCTGAAAACACTGAGCCACGGAGCAGACCTGTGTGCTTTGTGGGATCTTCTAAAGCATGGTTGACATTTATTTCTTCTGTGAGAGGCCAGATAGTAAATATTTTAGATAGCCTCTGTCACATCCACTCAACTCTGCCATTGTAACACCAGAGTAGCCACAGACTGCTGCTGCCGCTGCTAAGGCGCTTCAGTCATGTCTGACTCTGTGCGACCCCAGAGACGGCAGCCCGCCAGCCTCCCCCGTCCCTGGGGTTCTCCAGGCAAGAACATTGGAGTGGGTTGCCATTTCCTTTTCCAATGCATGAAAGTGAAAAGTGAAAGTGAGGTCACTCAGTCGTACCCGACTCTTAGCTACCTCAAGGACTGCAGCCCACCAGGCTCCTCCATCCATGGGATTTTCCAGGCAAGAGTACTGGAGTGGGTTGCCACAGACTACTCATTCATAAATAAATGAATATAGCTATGTTTCAATAAAACTTTATTAATTTAAAAAAAAAAAGGACAGGATCTGGTCCTGGTCCATGGGCTGGAGTTTGCCAATCCTTGGTCTAAAGTATATGGCCCAGAATAGGGGATCCTTTGTCCAAGTCTAAGGGTGGATCCCCCTCAGCCCAGGTAAATCCCTTGACCATACGTCTAAGCATCTAATTTCAGGACTAAGGGATGGTTCCGGTCCCAGGGATTTGCTTCTGTCCATCCCTTCATCTGTGAATCTGTCATTGTTTAATCGCTAAGTCATGTCGGACTCTTTTGTGACCCCGTGGACTGTAGCCTGCCAGTCTCCTCTGTCCATGGGATTTTCCAGGAAGAATACTGTAGCGGGTTGTCATTTTCTTCTCCAGGGGATCTTCCCGACCCAGGGATTGAACCCATGTCTCCTGCATTGGCAGGCAGATTGTTTACCACTGAGCCACTAGCAAAGCCCTCATCTGTAAGTGGAAGCGTTTGAATGTCACAGAGGCTCCTGATTTTTGCTGTTGCCAACACTGCTTCCCAGGGCAGGGAGGATTTGAGCAAAGTAAAAGACAAGATTATTAACTTGTCAGCATCTTTGTCTGATCTATAGCATGAATGAAATGATTTCTTCATAATGAATGCATTTCTCAATAGTACTCAGCACCCATCTTGTTCTGCTTTGTTCTGGGAGGTTCATAAACAAGTGTGGTCTTTGTGGTAGTTGTACATGTTGCCTGAGGTGTAATTTGCCGTCATAAACAACTCCTGTTATTCTGCTCTAGATCAAACATGAACAAAGTGCAATCCTGATTCTTCACATAAACACCGAAATGATACATAAATATGAAAGGGAAAGGGAAAGTCGCTCAGTCATGTCTGACTCTTGGCGACCCCATGGACTATATAGTCCATGGAATTCTCCAGGCTGGAATGCTGGAGTGGGCAGCCATTTTCTTCTCCAGGGGATCTTCCCAACCCAGGGATTGAACCCAGGTCTCCTGCATTGCAGGCAGATTCTTTACCAGCTAAGCCACGAGGGAAGCCCAATACATACGCATATGAGCTCCATTTTAACCTTTATTCTAGGCTGTTGTGACATTGTGAATTTAACATTTGTTAAGTAGCACACACCATCACCCTCCCGTCTTGGGTAACCCCACAGGGCATGGCTTAGTTTCATTGAGTTAGACAAGGCTGTGGTCCGTGTGATCAGACTGGCTAGTTTTCTGTGATTATGGTTTCAGTGTGTCTGCCCTCTGATGCTCTCTCACAACACTTACCGTCTTACTTGGGTTTCTCTTACCTTGTACTTGGGGTATCTCTTCACAGCTGCTTCACCAAAGCGCAGCCGCTGCTCCTTACCTTGGATGAGGGGTATTACCTCATGGCTGCCCCTCTTGACCTTGAACGTGGAGTAGCTCCTCTCAGCCCTCCTGCGCCTGCGCAGCCATCTCTCCTTGGACGTGGGGTAACTCCTCCTCGTGACACAGTACAGAAGACAGGGATTAAGACATCCCCATGGAAAAGAAATGCAAAAAAAGCAAAATGGCTGTCTGAGGAGGCCTTACAAATAGCTGTGAAAAGAAGAGAAGTGGAAGGCAAAGGAGAAAAGGAAAGATATAAGCATCTGAATGCAGAGTTCCAAAGAATAGCAAGCAGAGATAAGAAAGCCTTCCTCCATGATCAATGCAAAGAAATAGAGGAAAACAACAGAAAGGGAAACACTAGAGATCTCTTCAAGAAAACTAGAGATACCAAGAGAACATTTCGTGCAAAGGTGGGCTCGATAAAGGACAGAAATGGTGTGGACCTAACAGAAGCAGAAGATATTAAGAAGAGGTGGCAAGAATACACAGAAAAACTGTACAAAAAAGATCTTCATGACCAAGATAATCACGATGGTGTGATCACTCACCTAGAGCCAGACATGCTGGAAAGTGAAGTCAAGTGGACCTTAGAAAGCATCACTACGAACAAAGCTAGTGGAGGTGATGGAATTCCAGTGGAGCTATTTCAAATCCTGAAAGATGATGCTCTGAAAGTGCTGCACTCGATCTGCCAGCAAATTTGGAAAACTCAGCAGTGGCCACAGGACTGGAAAAGGTCAGGTTTCATTCCAATCCCAAAGAAAGGCAATGCCAAAGAATGCTCAAACTACCGCACAATTGCACTCATCTCACATGCTAGTTAAGTAATGCTCAAAATTCTCCAAGCCAGGCTTCAGCAATACATGAACCGTGAACTTCCAGATGTTCAAGTTGGTTTTAGAAAAGGCAGAGGAACCAGAGATCAAACTGCCAACATCCGCTGGATCATGGGAAAAGCAAGAGAGTTACAGAAAAACATCTATTTCTGCTTTATTGACTATGCCAAAACCTTTGACTGTGTGGATCACAATAAACTGTGGAAAATTCTGAAAGAGATGGGAATACCAGACCACCTGACCTGCCTCTTGAGAAACCTATATGCAGGGCAGGAAGCAACAGTTAGAACTGGACATGGAACAGACTGGTTCCAAATAGGAAAAGGAGTACGTCAAGGCTGTATATTGTCACCCTGCTTATTTAACTTCTATGCAGAGTTTCATGAGAAATGCTGGGCTGGAAGAAGCGCAAGCTGGAATCAAGATTGCCAGGAGAAATATCAATAACCTCAGATATGCAGATGACACCACCCTTTTGGCAGAAAGTGAAGAGGAGTTAAAAAGCCTCTTGATGAAAGTGAAAGAGGAGAGTGAAAAAGTTGTCTTAAAGCTCAACATTCAGAAAACGGAGATCATGGCATCCGGTCCCATCACTTCATGGGAAATAGATGGGGAAACAGTGGAAACAGGGTCAGTCTTTATCTTTTTGTGTTCCAAAATCACTGCAGATGGTGATTGCAGCCATGAAATTAAAAGACACTTACTCCTTGGAAGAAAAGTTATGACCAACCTAGATAGCATATTCAAAAACAGAGACATTACTTTGCCAACAAAGGTTCATCTAGTCAAGGGTATGGTTTTTCCAATAGTCATGTATGGATGTGAGAGTTGGGCTATAAAGAAAGCTGAGCACCGAAGAATTGATGCTTTTGAACTGTGGTGTTGGAGAAGACTCTTGAGAGTCCCTTGGACTGCAGGGAGGTCCAACTAGTCCATCCTAAAGGAAATCAGTCCTGGGTGTTCATTGGAAGAACTGATGCTGAAGCTGAAACTCCAATACTTTGGCCATGTCATGCAAAGAGTTGACTCATTGGAAAGACCCTAATGCTGGGAGAGACTGGGGGCAGGAGGAGAAGGGGACGACAGAGGATGAGATGGCTGGATGGCATCACTGACTCGATGGACGCAAGTCTGAGTGAACTCCGGGAGTTGGTGATGGATGGGAGGCCTGGCGTGCTGCAATTCATGGGGTCGCAAAGAGTTGGACATGACTGAACGACTGAACGACTGAACTGAAGTAGCACATAGGGTGCCAGATGGTGAGTTCCAACAAGACCAAGGAGAAGTTTACATAGAGGAGCTGATGACTCACGGGTCCTGGAGGAAGCACAAGGAAGCTGATGACTCACAGGTCCTGGGCCTAGAGGGCTGCCTGGGGAAGCCATGGCAGATGCAGAGAGGCAGAGGCACGAGCCTTTATTAGGGCTTGGGGGCAGAGTACTTTGGGCTTCTTGGGATAAAGCTGGATGGGTCAATGCAAACCAAAAATAGTGGAGTTTTGGTAAGCCTCGTGGGAGTCGCATCTAAAGGGTGCGTAACTGGGAGGCCCTGGAAAATGAAAGAGACTCGATCCCAGGGGCTGTTGGAGATTTGTATCAGGAGCTTACCTTTACCTGTGACTCTGCAGACACCTGTCCAGGGCGTGTATTTGCCTGAACGGCTGATGTTGGTCTGTGGTAGCTGTAGGCTGCTTGGCCACATAATGGAGGCTGGAGCAGCAAGACTATGGAGGAGCTTAGCTAAGGCTCATGTGCTCTGTGAATGTCAGGGTGGACCAGGGCTAGGGGACATCTCATGGTTTCTGATGTGATCACTTAGGTGGCAGAGGTGACAGAGAGTTTGGAATACATTGGCTTTTGAAGAGCTTTTGAAAATCCAGTAGAGGATGCTAGTAAACATTTGGATACTCAGAGGGGAAGTCCAGATGGATGAAGACACGTGGTCAGCAGCCCTCAGTGGCTGAGCCTGTGGCTCTGCTGGAGATCTCCTGGGCAGAGGGATAAAGAGAGAACCTAGAGCCTGAGACCCAGCCTAGGGGCACAACCCCCTTTAGTGGCTGGGCCAGGAGGACATGCCTGCTAGAAAGGATGCAGAGAAGGTGAGGTCAAGGTGGTAGAGGAAGGCTCAGAGAAGGAGAAGTCAGAAAAGCTGAGAAAGGAGTGACCTGAGACTGTGGCTTTGATTAATTGTGTCCCACAAGCTGAGGAATGGATTTCGGTCCCTGGAAGTCAACAATGACCTTCAGGTCATCTCCATGAAGTTGGAGGATGAGGATTGGGAAGCCTCAATGGGATGGAATGAGGCATGCGTGAGGCCTGAGATGTGTGGATGGGGAATTTCAATGCTGTTGAAGGGCAGGAGGAAATAGAATGGGATCTGGAGAAGGAAGTGATATCAAGGGAGGTCTTTTATTTTTGAGGATAAGAGGGCCTTGAGTTATTCATGCTGATGGAAAGCTTCCCCCTAGCAGAGAGAGGTTGATGATAAAGGAGAGAAAAGAAATCACGCATACATTCTAAGCTCACATGGAATCGCTCTTTTTTTAAGTCTCTGATTCTTCAAGTGGGCTTAAAAAACAGCATGGCTATCTTGCCTGGAGGGACGGCAGACAGAAAGACCTTGAAGAAGCTGCAGGGTGAGCCCCCACCCTCGCTTACAAAGGTAATGGTGTCCACCCAGCATTCGGTGTTCCGACTCAGTTGCACACAAAAGAGGCTTTTGTTATTTATCCTTCAGAAAATGAATTACATTTAAAATAGATCTCATTTTTGATCTGGAGGGGCTGATACTCTCAGCCAGCTAGAGAGAAATAGCTTGTTGCTCTCTTGGTTCACTGGCGTCTTAACAGCAGGATTTCAAGTTTCACAAATATTTCTCTCCCGCACGGGTATCTGACATGCTCTTCATCACTGCTTTACTTGATTAAAAAATGTCGTATTCCACAAAAAAGCTGCATTTAGGACACAGGGGTCTCTGAGTGGCAGAGTTTTCAGAACAGCTGTCATTGCAAAATGAAATTTAGAATCTTAGCGAAGGCACCAAGCTGGGAAATTTACATACTATCACGAAGCAGGACTAGCTGTCTGGAATAATTGAAAACCATGGTAATAACATCAGTTGTCCCAGGGAGTAATGTTAGCAAATGTAATAAACATTTTCCAAATCTAAGAGCTTCTATTTTCGATTTGCTGCACAGAGATGCTGTTGACTTCACAACGAAATATCTTTCTTGATGTGCTTTACTCTCCCAAATGCTGATCACCATCATCGTCAACAACCTTTGGAGCAATTATCATGCTCAGTGTTGATATGCACTTTCTCATTTTACCTTCACAACAGTCTTGAGAGGTCATGTTGCTGTTTCCATTCAGTGGAGAAGGAAACTGATGCACAAATAGGTAAATTGCTTCCCTAAATGTCACATACACCACGAGTAAGTGGCAAAGTTTGCACTGGGCTCCAAAATCACTGTGAAGGGTAACTGCAGTCATTAATGAAAAGACGCTTGCTTCTGAATCAGTTCTAATGAGATGGATGAAACTGGAGCCTATTATACAGAGTGAAGTAAGCCAGAAAGAGAAACACCAATACAGTATATTAACACATATATATGGAATTTAGAAAGATGGTAATGATGACCCTGTATGCGAGACAGCAAAAGAGACACAGATGTGTAGAGCGAACTTTTGGACTCTGAGGGAGAGGGAAAGGGTGGGATGATTTGGGAGAATGGCATTGAAACATGTATACTATTATGTAAGAAATGAATCGCCAGTCTATGTTCAGTGCAGGATACAGGATGCTTGGGGCTGGTGCATGGGGATGATCCAGAGAGATGATATGGGGTGGGAGACGGGAGGGGGGTTCATGTTTGGGAAATCATGTACACCTGTGGCGGATTCATGTCAATGTATGACAAAACTAATACAGTATTGTAAAGTAAAATAAAGTAAAAATAAAAATTAAAAAAAAAAAACGACGCTTGCTTCCTGGAAGAAAAGCTTTGACAAACCTAGACAGTGTATTAAAAACCAGAGATATCACTTTCCGAACGAAGGTCCATCTAGCCAAAGCTTTGTTTTTTCCAGTAGTCATATACAGATGTGAGAGCCGGACCATAAAGAAGTCTGAGTGCCAAAGAATTGATGCTTTCAAACTGTGGTGCTGGAGAAGACTCCTGAGAGTCCCTTGGACAGCAAGGAGATCAAATCAGTCAACGTTAAAGGAAATCAACTGTGAATATTCATTGGAAGGACTGATGCTGAAGCTCTAATACTTTGGCCACCTGATACAAAAAGGTGATTCATTGGAAAAGCTCCTGATGCTGGGAAAGATTGAGGGCAGGAGGAGAAGGGGGCAGCAGAGGATGAGATGGTTAGATAGCATCACAGACTCAATGGACATGAGTTTGAGAAAACTCTGGGAGATAGTGAAGGACAGGGCAGTCTGGCATGCTGCAGTCGTGGAGTTGCAAAGAGTCAGACACGACTTAATGATAGAACACCAACAATTTATGTGACCTCAGTTTTTATAGAAGAGAAATCATGGACAGCTGTTGAAAAAAGAGAATACGTAGTTCAGTTTGGGCCTTGGGAGACAGAAACAAAACAAACAAACAAAAAACCTCAGCTCACCAGAGTGAGCCCAGTTAAAAAAAAGGATTGCTGAGGGTGAGCTGGTCTACAGCATCTTTGTCTTCATCCCTGGGTGACATATAAATCACGGTTTCCATCTCCAAGGAGTTTGTCATCTAGCTGGAGAGAAAATTCAGACACGAAAGGATGAATAACCACCCACGAAACACAAGCTAAATTCCACTTTCTGGTCCAGGCAGCATCTACTACAATTCAAGTCAAGGACCTCAGTGAGCTAGAGGAGCTGAGATGGATTCACAGAGGAGGGCAGACTTTGTGGGACCTTGACTGGGACTCACATGATGCTGCAAAGTGGGACATCCATTCCAGTCAGGAGCATTGGCTTTAGAAGATTGGCAGGTTGGCTGGAGAGTCATAAGTCCTGTTTGTCACAAGGATGAGTTCTGATGGTTACATGGAGTCCTGGATCTTTCACTTGGCAAGGCTGCAAGAGCCCTGGGTCAGCTTGGGATCCTTGGTTGCATTTTTACGAATCACTAGGTTTTAATCTAATCACTCGAGTGAGCGTTAACAGGCTTGGGTTCCTTTATACCCAAAAGAATGGATGATATTTTAATGGTTCCAGAAAAGAGGACAATGAGGCTTGCACTATATGTGGGCTGTTGGCTAAGAGTGCTCATTTCCTGAAACAAGGAAAAGATGTGAAAAGAAGTCTTCAAGAGGTCCCTGGGCTGCTCGGAGCCGCCCTGCACCACAGGACCAGTTTGGGCATCTGTGAACGGTCGATCAGAGCAAAGAGGTAATTTAACTTAATGAACCGAGAACGCCTCGCGAGAATCTTTGAGTTCCTCCCAGCCTGTGACTTACCTTAACTGCCTACTAAAAGTAGAAAAAATTTAATGATTTTTTCCCCTCTCTATCTTTTTCTTTAAATTTAACTCATTACTGATTTTACCTCTGTTTCCATATAAGTGTCTTAAGATAGATCTTTCCCTAATACTGCCAGACTAATCTTCCTTAATTACAACTTTTATTGCATTGTTTTCCTGCTTAAAACCTGCAATGGCTCCCTACTTCCTACTATAAAGTCTTCTTGATTTACAAAATTGTTATCATCTCTCCGGTTCTGCCTCACACACCAACTGTATTCCATTCTAAGCTCTAAAACACACTCAGTTCACTTGACAAGCTGCCCTAAATGAGCCACAGAAGCGTCCTCAGGGCATGGGGGTTTAACTATTATTTTGTCACATTTTCACAAGGGGCAACCTGATAACTTGGTCAGATTTTACCCCAGTGGCATCACCGCAGCTCTATTTTCACCATCTTGAAAACCTCTTCTTACATTCTCCAGTATTTTGATCTCCCTGCCTATTAGCTTGGAGAAGGCAATGGCAACCCACTCCAGTACTCTTGGCCTGGAAAATCCCATGGACGGCGGAGCCTGGTAGGCTGCAGTCCATGGGGTCGCTAGGAGTCAGACACGACTCAATGACTTCACTTTCACTTTTCACTTTCATGTGTTGGAGAAGGAAATGGCAACCCACTCCAGTGTTCTTGCCTGGAGAATCCCAGGGACGGGGGAGCCTGGTGGCCTGCCATCTATGGGGTCGCACAGAGTCGGACACGACTGAAGTGACTTAGCAGCAGCAGCAGCAGTAGCCTATTAGCTGGAATTTTCCCCAATCAATGGAGCTTTGATTTTGGATTTTCACCAAAGCCTCTTTTTCCCCATAGCAGATTTGATCAGCCTTTGCAAAAACTAAACAGCTTGTGTTTTGTCAACATCAATTCCCAGTTTAGATTAGCATCATTAGTGGCGAAGGAAGTGCTGTTTGGCTGAGCACTGATAATTAAAACGGCGAACAGGGACCTGTGTAATTCTGTCCACATTTTGCATGGCTATTGGGATAAAGATGGTCACAAGGACTTTTGAAATAGATGGTGACTTGAGGTCAGTCATCATCCACACCCTACACTTAGGCACCAAGTGAAATTACTGATAAAGTGTTAGTCACTCAGTCGTGACTGACTCTTTGTGATCCCATGGATTATAGCCCACCAGGCTCCTCTGTCCATGGGATTTCCCAGACAAGAATCCTGGAATGGGTTACCATTCCCTCATCTAGGCGATCTTTCTGACCCAGGGATTGAACCCAGGTCTCCTGAGTTGCAGGTAGATTCTTAACCCCTGAGCTACCAGGGAAGCCCCTACTGTATAGCATAGGGAATTATATTCAATATTTTGTAATAACCTATAATGGAAAATAATCTGGAGAAGAATATATGCATATATACGTATATGCGGGCTTCCTTGGTGGCTCAAAATGGTAAAGCATCTACCTGCAATGCAGAGTTCGATCCCTGGGTAGGGATGATGCCCCAGAGAAAGGAAATGGCTGCTACTCCAGTATTCTTACCCAGAGAATCCCATGGACAGAGGAACCTGGCAGACTGTAGGGTCCATGGGGTCACAGGGAGTCAGGCACGACTGAGTGACTCACACACACACACACACACACACACACACACACACACACACGTGCATAGCTGAGTCACTTTGCTGTACGCCAGAAACTAACACAACATTGTAAATCAGCTATATGCCAATTGAAAACCAAAAAGGACATAAACTTCAGGGGGAAACTCTCAGGGTCTTTCAGAGGAAAACTGTTTGTTCAGGTGACGGAGGAGCAGAAGCCTCCTGAAGCAAGTGAGGGCCTGAGGCGTAAAAATGGGAGAGAAAGAGAGTTCTAGGCAGAGAATATAGAACGAATACAGGTTCCTTATTTGTGTCTCTTTTGCCTCAACTTTTCTTAAATTTCTTGAGTTAGTAATTTATTGTCAGTATTGCTCATTTTTGAATGAACTTAAGGCCATGCTTTTTGGTCTGTGTATTGTCTTGGTCATGTCCTTTATATGATGCTTAATTTCTAAATAATTTATAATTGCCACTTTTATGTACTTTTTGGCCTAACACTAATTTACAAAAAACTATTTAAAATGTCCCTATGTGGTTAGATTTTTTTGGACCATCCTCTTATTATGTTTTAATTTCTTTTTGTTTTAAGCCCAAAGAATGTAGCCCAAATTTCTCCTTCTTAAAATCCATGTTAGTTTTATTATGGTCTAGTGGTGATGAAATTCAGTGACTCCACGTTGCCCAACTTCCCGGGCTCCAGTGCATGTCTTTACATGCATTAGCCCCACTGAACTTCTTTCTTTTGCTCGAAACCACATTTTTCATCTAATTTTGGGGGCTGTGAGTCATGCTGCTCTGGGAGGCTCTTTCCTCTCCTACTCATTGTGTTTGTCCAGGTTCTTCAGAGGAAAAGAACCAACAGAATGCATGTGTGTGTGTATATATAGAGAGTTAAAGAATGGGCTCATGTGATTACAGAGGTGGGGCCACCCCAAGATCTGAAATCAGCAGGATGGGGACCAAGCAAAGCCAGCGTGTAGCTCCAGTCTGAGTCTGAAGGCCTGAGAACCAGGACAGCCAAAGGCATGAGTTCCAATTAGATGACCAGCAGGCTTGAGAATCAAGAAAAGCCCATGCTTCATTTTGAGTCTAGGGGTTGGAAAAGACTGGTGTTCCAGTTCAAAGCAGCCAGGAGGAACAAGAAGAGTAGTCCCCTCTTGTTCAGCCTGTTCGCTCTGTTCAGGTCTACAGCTGATAGGGTGAGGCCCATACTCCCTGGGGAGGGTCATCTGCTTTATTCGATCTACATACTCAGCAGTTAATCTCATCCAGAAACACCCACAGAGACACACCACAAGAGTGGTGACCCAGTGTCTTGGCACCCTGTGGCCTAGGCAAAGCGACACCAAAAACTCACCGTTGCTTAGGTAGCTTTCCTTAGAGATCTCAAATGACATATTGCTTCCTGCAGGATTCCTTGCTGGCCCCTCCCAAGATGATGCTAAGGGCTCCTGCTATGTGCCCCACAGCATCCTGTTCATCTTCTGCCCTGACCCTTGGGTACCACCTCCGTTGGGTTAGTTAGTTGACTGGACTGTGCCTTCACTTCCTTTAGTTCTCTGCTTGAGTGACAGCTGATCAGAGAGGCTTTCCCTGGATACCATTTCTGAAAGAGCATCTTACCCTCTCACCTTCCATCTCTAATTATCATCCTTCATGGACATATCTATGTGTCTTTATTATTATCAGTGTCCTTCTTCTAGAATCTAAGCTCCATGTAAGCCAGAATTTGGTCTGTTTTGTTCACTGGAGCATCCACTGTGCACTCATTCTGAAAGAGCGTCTGGTACATTGGAGGTATTCAATTAATATGTAATTAATAAAATCCAGGGCTTCTCTGGTGGCTCAGTGGTAAAGAATATGCCTACTAATGTCAGAGATGCAGGAGATATGGGTTTGATCTGTTGGTTGGGAAGATCCCCTGGAGAAGGAAATGGCAACCCACACCAGTATTCTTGCCTGGGAAATCCCATGGACAGAGGAGCCTAGAGGGTTGTAGTCCATGGGGTCACAAAAATGTCAGACACAACTTAGTGACTAAAACAACCGTAAAACCCAGAAGTAAATAAAAGTAATTTATTATGACTAAGATTTTTACAGAGATGTAACAATGGCTCAACTTTAGAGAATATGTAGATATTCCGGATGCAATTCATAGATGAAAGATTTTTAAAATGTGATGATATTTGGAGATGTCAAAAAGAAAGGAATTGCAAAACACACAAAAACCCAAACTTTGGCAACGTACAATTGAAGGATATATTCCATAAATGACAAAGAAACCAAAAACCTAAATCATAGTTATGGCAAAAATTAAAGCCTTATTATTAAGCCTTATTATTAAAATAGCACAGGGTTCAGTAAACCAAGGTTCATGAGTCAAATCGAGCAGTGTTCATTGTTTGTTTATCACCCATGGCTGTTTTCATGCTAGAATGACAGAGCTGAGTAGTTGTGACAGAGATGGTGTGGTCCCCAAAGCTGAAAATATTTAACATTTGACTCTACAGAAAAAGAATGCTGACCTCTGACAAAGAACAAAACAAAAATCCACATGCATAGATATTATCAACCTTATTCTGGAATTTCCACCCAACGCAGTAAACACGAAATGTAAATAAGAGATATTAATTAGCAGGGGAAAAAATAGAGGATCTGTACATTCAGTGCAATCCCAATCAAAAGACCAGAAGGTGTCTTTGTGGAAATTGGGAACCTGATCTCTATTCTTTTGAAAATTTATCAGGCCCCAGATAAGTAAGTCATCCTTAGAGAAAAACAACCTAGTAAGATGTATCCTACTGGATATCAAGATTTATTATAAAAGTACGGTAATGAGGCAAAGAAGGCAATGGCACCCCACTCCAGTACTCTTGCCTGGGAAATCCCATGGACGGAGGAGCCTCGTAGGCTACAGTCAATGGGGTCGCTGAGTTGGACACGACTGAGAGACTTCACTTTCACTTTTCACTTTCATGCATTGGAGAAGGAAATGGCAACCCACTCCAGTGTTCTTGCCTGGAGAATCCCAGGGACAGAGGAGCCTGGTGGGCTGCCGTCTATGGAGTCCCACAGAGTTGGACACGACTGACGTGACTTAGCAGCAGCAGCAGCAGCATGGTAATGAAAACCAGGCAGTATGGACCAAAGGCAGGCAAATAGACCAGTGGAATTAAAAAAAAAGTTCAGAAGTAGACACACAAGGACTTCCCTGGTGGTCTACTTGCTAAGACTCTATGTTCCCAATGCAGAGGGCCAGGGTTCAATCCCTGGTCAAGGAACTATATCCCATATGCTGCAACTAAAGATCTCGCATGTCACAACAAAGATGGAAGATCCCATGTACCTCAACTAAGACTTGAAGCAGTCAAATAAATAAATAAATATTTTAAAAAGAAAGAAATAGACACACGTACATGGTCATTCAATTTATGAGGAAGGTGAATTGCAGACCAGTAGTGAAGGGACAGTCTTTACAAATACCTTAATTTTGGTGAAGTGTAAGAATTGAAATTAGAAGTGCAATAAATTATTCTTGGATAATTTAGATATGTGTCATTTTAATGTATGATATCCTCTGATGCTTTGTGGTTTTAATAGCAATACAGGTAAGGGAAAGACCTGAGATTTCGAGGTTCAGGCAAACGTAGTCGATGTTTATATGTAAGGTTGAGGGATCTGCCACCTCTGTAGAAGCTCAGACAAACTGTACAAGTCCAGCTGAGCAAATACTTGAAAACTCCCTTCGAGACTCACACTGTTTAAATATTGGGGTGGGGGGTGGGGCTACTAAAGATACGAAATGTGGTTCACGTTTCCAGGGATTTTAGCATTTACATGTGATGATCAAATCAGTGCACACAAAAAGAGAAGGAAAAACATGGGTGCCAGGAAAAGATTGATTCAATATGTGGTCAAGAACACTGAAGAGAAGAGGCTTTGGGTTGGACTCCTGTGTTAGCCCACCACCTCCCAAAGAAGGGGGTTTGTACGGACCCTTGCAAGCTCTGTAGGATTTAGAGAAGTGAATGGGAGGAGGGCAGAGTTATTGCTAGTGTAGACAGACATGAGAAAATCAAGAGATGTGGAGATGAGCATTGTATTCGTTTGCATGCTGATGGGGATGTGTGTATATGTGTGCAGACAAATAGCAGAGCAGGATGGAACATTGGCACTGGGTAAATCCTGGTCATTAATCTCCGGTTTAAAAAGCCCAAGAGGAGTGGGAGGGAGAGGGTGGGACGACTGAGGAAGTAGCACTGACATATATCCACTACTATGTGTAAGACAGATAGCTAGTGGGAAGCTGCTGCATAACACAGGGAGCTCAGCTCTCTGCTCTGTGATGACCTAGAGGGGGCTGGGGGTGGGGCAGTGGGAGCGAGGCTCAAGAGGGAGGGGTTATATGTATACCTATGACTGATTCGTGTTGTTGTATAGCAGAAACTAACACGACATCATACAGCAATTATCCTCCAGTGAAAAAGTAAGTAAACTTTTTAAAAAGCCTGAGGGGAAAAGCTCGCTCTCTGAATCCTATTCTCCAGCTCTAGTTGCACGTTTTAAGAGACTATGGGGATTATCAACAAAGGAAAATAATGTGGAATTTACCTCTTTTTTTTTTTAAATGCAGAGAATCAATAATAAATGATGCTTGTGGTTACAGGGGTTAGGCTTCTGCCTCTCTGCACATTCAAGGTTAAGTGAATAGTGTTTGTGGAAGTCTCGGGCTCCATCTGTTCATTCTCCTGCTCCAAAGAAGGATGAGGTGAATACCTTCCCCCACAGGTGCCACCTGATCACACTGTACTAATCATCTCTCCCCTCCAGCTGCCACCTGCCCTGGCTCCCACCCAAAGACCCCAGTGGAAACCTTTAGGGAAGGTGAAACCCTTCATTAGTACCTCTGTGAGCCTCACTCCCTGGTCCTTCACTGCTTTCATGAGATTTCTTTCTCGGCAAGAGTGCGATGTCTCAAGCCCAGTAACTGGGCCAAATGATACTGCTCTCTTGTCCCCTGCTCACAGCCATCAGTGAGGCCCCGTGACTACTCACGGAATCTCCAAGCTGAGACCCAGGAGACTGTGGTCCAACCAGCATCTTGCAGATGAGGAGATGAGTCCCGCAGAATGAGTCGCCCAAGGACACACACTGGATGGTGTCAGAGATGGGAGGAGAACAGAGACAGGCTCCAGTCTGCTGTTCGTGCACTTTGCCGTCCTGTCTTAAGCCTGTCTTACTGGGCATCACTCTGTAGCTGTGGTTTCTGCATTTGTTTCAAATCAAAGCCACGCATTTGCTGCAAGTTTACAAGGCTGATTACATTGTGTTACACTTGGTACAATCCCTTGCAGGGTGGGTCCACGGAATCTGGTGCTCAGGGGAGCCACCCAAAGTGAATAAAAGCTGGAAAGACTTGTCACTCGAGGAACTCTGTCAGAATCATCTTCACTCTGGGACATGTGGTCCCCAGACGAAGTTTATGGTGAGGGTTGATTCTGAAACACGAAGAATGTTTCTTTTCTCCAAAACTCATCACCAGTTTAGATGAATTTACAGGAAGAGTGATCAAGTTGGCAGAGTATCAAAGCGCTGAGCTGCATTCAGAGCATCTGGGAAACTGAAAACAACCGTGAAATGCAAATGAATGACGTTCAGCACCTTGATCAGTGTGAAAACATTTGTCTCACCCTGGCCGGTATTTGATGGGCCATGGAAACTAGAAAGGATGTGATGCCCAGCTCCTCTTTCTTTGTAGAGAAACCAGCAACAGCCCAGAGAGGGCGGGTGATGTCCAGGGACTGAGTGGGGTGACATCTTTTCTAAGACCCCTGGTCTAGTGTTGTTTTTAGTGTGCTTGTGTTAAAAATAAAAGCTTACATAAAGTGGCATCAAGTTGTCCAAACTTTAAGAAAATAATATTCTTAAAAACCTTGGAAATCACTGCTTTAAACTCCCAGATTTTTCTAAACAGAGAGTGACTCTGACATTGCTCAATTCTCTGAACATAGGCATATACTAGGATGCTCTGATGTTTTTAAGAATTTTCATTTGCCTTTAAGTATCAAAAAGAAAAAAGAAAGAAAATGGATTCCTGTTCAAACGCATTCCTGGGAAACAAAGAACTATGTCACTCGGCACCATCATTATTTCTCCGCCTTAAGAAAAACAGGAGAAAAATGACATCATACCTAGACAGCATATTAAAAAGCAGAGACATTACTTTGCCAACAAAGGTTGGTCTAGTCAAGGCTATGGTTTTTCCAGTAGTCATGTATTGGATGTGAGAGTTGGACTATAAAGAAAGCTGAGCACAGAAGAATTGATGCTTTTGAACTGTGGTGTTGAAGAAGACTCTTAAGAGTCCCTTGGACTGCAAGGAGATCCAACCAGTCCATCCTAAAGGAGATCAGTCCTGAGTGTTCATTGGATGGGCTGATGTTGAAGCTGAAACTCCAATACTTTGGCCACTTGATGTGAAGAGCTGACTCATTTGAAAAGACCCTGATGCTGGGAAAGATTGAGGGCAGGAGAAGAAGGGGATGACAGAGGATGAGATGGTTGGATGGCATCACCAACTCAATGGACATGAGTTTGAGTAAACTCCAGGAGTTGGTGCTGGACAGGGAGGCCTGATGTGCTGCAGTTCATGGGGTCAAACAGTCGGACATGACTGAGCGACAGAACTGAACTGAAGAGGACTTTCTCACCAGAAGAAAGTAACCACAATTCCTAAAGAGTGGATGGGTTAATATATTGTACTGATGTTTTTCTTTCTGACTTGCTTCACTCTGTTTAATAGGCTCCAGTTTCATCCACCTCATTAGAACTGACTCAAATGTGTCCTTTTTTGTAGCTGAGTAATATTCCATTGTGTATACGTGGGAGAAGGAGAGGGTGGACCATATGAGAGAATAACATTAAAACATGTATATTACCTTATGTGAATTAGATGACCAGTGCAAATTTGATGAATGAAGCAGGGCGTCCAAAGCTGGTGCTCTGGGACAACCCAGAGGGATGGGGTGGGGAGGGAGGTGGGAGGGGGGTTCAGGATGGGGGGACACATGTATACCCGTGGCTGATTCATGTCGATATATAGCAAAAACCACCACAATATTGTAAAGTAATTAACCTCCAATTAAAATAAATAAAATTTAAAAAGAAGGGTGGATGGGTTGCTAGAAGGGAACTGATCCACTTCTTTTCTCCCAAAGAGCCTTACTTGTCACCATTCCAGGTAAATTAGTACTTTCTTTGTTCTTAGAACTCTTCAGGGAGGGGGATATTCTATTCAACAATACAGGGTCCTAGAATCTCAGATCCGCCTCCCTCGTTGTGAAACCAAAGCAAACACCATGAGCTCCAGGTCTCCTTGTTTTTCTCCATCTTGATAAATGGAATCATTGTTTCTGGTTGTTCAAGACAAAAGCCTAGGACTCATCTTCGATGCCTCCCTTTGTCCTACCACCTACCCTTCCCCAGGGCTCACCCTGTCGCTTCCATCTTTCCTCCCATCCGTCCCAGCCCGCACCACCCTCCACCATTTCTCAGCTTCTCCACTAGTTCCCTCGCTGGTCTCGCTGTCTTCACTCCTGTCCCTCTGAAACCCATTCTCTGTACAGAAACCAGAAGAATCTTTATCTTTTTTCTCCAATTCAGTAGTTTAATTTTTTTCATGAAGATTTTGTGCTTTCAGGGCAGTTTTAATCTCACAGCAAAATTGAAAGTACAGCAATTTCCCAAAGACCCCCTGCCCCCGAAATGCACAGTCACAGATGGTGCATTTATTATCAACCCCCACCCCCCCTCCACTAGATGGTACATTTACTGTAATTGGTAAGCCTTTGTGTGTTAGTTGCTCAGTTGTGTCTGACTCTTCGTGACTGCATGGACTATAGCACACCAGGCTCCTCTGTCCATGGGATTCCCCAGGCAAGAATACTGGAGTGGGTTGCCATTTCCTCCTCCAGGGGATCTTCCCAACCCAGGAATTGAACCCCGGTCTCCTTCATTGCAGGCAGATTCTTCACCGGCTGAGCCACCAGGGAATCCCCGATACGTAGACATCTCATTGCCACCGGGAGTCCATAGTTTACAGCATTTGGTCCACTCTCTGTGTTGTGCATTCTATGGGTTTGGACTGTGGGATCTTTAAAACCACAGCTCGTATCCTGTCTCACTTTGCTGAAAATCTTCCACAGGTTTCTCACTGTACTGGAAATAAAGACATTCCCACCTCAAGGCCTGGCCCTTTGTGTTTCTGAAATTTCCTGGGCGAGAATACTCTTCTCTGCTCTTCACATGGCTGGATCCTTTGGTTCAAACATCAGGTCCTCCCAGAAGTTCCTGTAACAAAGCCCATCTAAGGCAGCCAACTCCGCATTCTTGTTGCAGTTCTCCTTTAAAAAATTTTTCAGAGCTGAGCCTTATCTGTATATTTCCTTTCTCTTAAACGTGTCTTTTTTCCCCATGATAAGTCCTTGCCCCATAACTTTATTCCATATGAGCATATAGTAAGCACTCAACACACATCTGTTGAATGTTGAAATGATACCAGGTCATACCAAGAGTTTCCTGTGCGTCATCACAGGTACCTTATAAGTCATACTGCACTTCATCCTCACAGCAACCCTAAAAGTTGGGTTCCATTATTCCTTTTGCATGGGCTTCCCAGGCAGCTCCAGTGGTAAAGAACCCACTTGCCAATGGAGGAGACATAAGAGATGCAGGTTTGATCCCTGGGTCAGGAAAATCCCCTAGAGGAGGGCGTGGCCACCCACTCCAGTATTCTTGCCTGGAGAATCCCATGGACAGAGGAGCTCGGTGAGCTAAAGTTCATGGGGTCTCAAAGAGTCGGACATGACTGAAGCTACTTGGCAAGCATTCCCATTTCATAGATGAGAAAACCGAGATGCAGAAAGATTAAGGAACTTGACTAAAGTCACACAATCAATGGGATTTATACTCAGGAACCTTGTCCAGAACCCACACCCTAAGCCACTTGGCTATGCTGAAAGGATGAGTGATGTTTGAGTAGCTTCTTCCTGGACTCCTTTGTGTTTAGAGTTTAGGGGATAAGATTTAGAGATTACAGAAAAGAAGTAATTGTTCCTTTGGGGACTTCCTAGCAAAGCTCCCTATGTTGGATGTTGGAAGCGAGCAGAGAAATTCAATTCTTGCTCTAACCATTGCCTGGAGACCCAATGGTTTTTGTATGATTTCATCACTGTTCCTCTTCTACAGTTTTCCCAGCTCAAGGCTTCAGCTCCTGTTGAGTCCTGTCCAGTCCAATGTGTCCTCAGTCATGTCCAAGTCTTTGCAACCCTTTGGACTGTAGCCCACCAGGCTCCTCTGTCCATAGGACTTCCCAGGCAAGAATACTGGAGTGGGTTGCCATTTCTTCTTCCAGGGGATCTTCCCGACCCAGGGATCGAGCCCGAATCTCTTGCATTGTAGGCAAATTCTTGACCCACTGAGCCATTGGGGAAGCCCTATTGAGTTTTGCCCTTTATTTAATTTTTAAAAATGCCTGTTAAGGGCTGTCTCCTTGTGGAAGCAGTGGACCAGGAACAGATGAGGAGTTAGAAGGGGTGGGTCTGCCAGTAACTACAGTGGAAGCTTTTCTTCATCTGTAAAATCCCAGAAACAATCTCCAAGGTCCATTTCTAGGTTTACAGTATTATGGCTCTGGAGGTGTTTTATGTAGGACTTAGCTGAGGGTGTTTTATTCCAGGTCCTCTTCTGGACTGCTTCCTCTCTGTCCACCTTCTCATTTCATAGGTCTCACACATCAAGGTTAGCACAACACCATAAAACAAACCAGACAAATTCTTCCCATGCCAAGGCATTTAACAGCACTGGCTTAGACTCTGTGACTCCTCCCACCCCCTGAAAATTTCTTTAGTGAATTCATTCATTCATCCATGTATCTCACAAATAATTACTGAGCACCTACGTGTGTGAAGGCCTAGGCCAGACATTGAAAGTGTACATGGTCTGATCATGGAGCCGGTAGGGATTAAGTTACTAATAAACATCACAGAAGAGAATGTAAGAAGGCAGCCGTGATAGGTACCACCAAGGGCAAGTATATGGTGGTGTGAGGACAGACACTGGTGTGGGGTTGACTTAATTAGCCAAGTTAGTGTGGTTGTCCCTGAAAAAGTGACAAGCTAAGACCTAAATAGTGGATAGAAGTTCACTAGGAGAAGAGAAATGGTGAGAGTGTTCCAGGCAAAGAGAATGATATGTGCAAAGGTCCTGCGGCAGGATATGGGATTGCATATTCTAGGACTCAAAGAGCAGCATTGTGCAGAGAGTATAGGGACCTACTAGAGGAGGTAGGGACAACTTCCTTGAAAAGGAGGGAGCTGAGATCAGCTGCATGAAAGAAGTCAATGGGCCAGACCATCTCAGACTATTGCAGAAGATACCACTTTGCCAACAAAGGTCCATACAATCAAAGTTACTGTTTTTCCAGTAGTCGTGTATGGATGTGAGAGTTGGATCATAAAGAAGGCCAAGCACCAAAGAACTGACGCTTTTGAATTGTGATGCTGGAGATGACTCTTGAGAGTTCCCTGGACTACAGGAAGATCAAACCCACCAATTCTAAAGGAAATCAACCCTGAATACTCATTGGAAGGACTGATACTGAAGCTGAAGCTCCAAAACTTTGGCCACCTGATGTGAAGAGCGGATCCATCTGAAAAGTCTCTGATGCCGGGAAAGATTGAAGGCAAAAGAAGAAGGGGGTGGCAGAAGATGAGATGATTGGATGACATCACCAACTCACCAGACATGAGTTGGAGCAAACTCTGGGAGATAGTGAAGGACAGGGAAGCCTGGCATGCTGCAGTCCATGGGGTCACAAAAAGTTGGACATAAGTTAGAAATTCAACAACAACAACAACATTCTCACCCATCAGAGTCCTCCAATGTGGTTCCTCCTTAAGCAACATGTGAAAAGCGTTAGCTTGGAGAAGGGGCAACTAAAATCCATCAGGGATTTTTAAAACATCATGTCTATATAACTGCTGAGAGACCTTGGAATCAAGAAGAACATCTCCATCAGTTGGCAGTTGGCAGCAAGTCTTAGACATGAGGAATCCAGTAAAGAATTCTTTCGTGTCCTGCCCTTGGCTGGCTGTATCCCAGAGGATGGCAGTGTGTGTCTTGGCAGGCTTCCTGCTCCCAATCAACCAGGTGAAGATATACAGAGGGGATACAAACTATTTAGTAGGGAAAGAAAACCAACAGATCAGAGCCATGACCCTAACCCAGGAGACTTTGCCTTCCAATTGTTCTGAGAGAGAAATCAGAGGGTTTTTTTCCCTATAGAAATAATACAATCAAAGGCTGCATGTTCCAAAATAAAGTTTAGAAACAGTAAATGAAGGGCATTCAAAATAGTGGTAATTGCCCATTCTTCCCCATTCTGTATAACTCACAGTGGATCAATAATCCAAATGACTTTTCTTCTCATTAGTCCCAAAATGGAAAACTTTGCCAAACTCACAAGGAGGGGAGATGGTGTGTATTAACTGAATTCAGCTTCATATATGTTAAGTGGCCTCACAAGTTTAAAACAAAATAACCTGCTTTACAGACTATCTATAATTCCCCATGGCAAAGGAGATAATTAAAAGACTTACTGGGGATTTCTAAGCAAAAAAGCACCTCTGCCTCCATCATCTGGAAATTATGAGGCAGGCAGGTTAGTGCTCTTGTGAAGTGTGAATGTTAGTGTGTTAAATAAATATTTAAAAAAGGAACCTGCTTGACAGGTATTTTTAAGAGTCTGGCATATATATTTTTCCTTCATTCAAAGAGCTCAAAATTGGCTTAAGTGGAGTTTAATTGAAAAAGTTCACCTCAAGAGTGTGATTAAGCTTGGAAAATTTGAGCCAATAGGGGAATTTTTCATTAAACCATGACTGAGTGGAAATAGTGTTATAATGGAAGCCTGTGTGTAATGGGCACTGTTAAAATTATATATATATATATATATATATATATATATATATATATATATACATACATACATACATACATTTGGCCATCAACAGGTAACTGACTTACAAGGTTATGGTTCTATGAAGCGTTTCTGGTGATATTACAAGCTACAGGCACAAAGCTCGAGTCATCAACATTTCTAAATAGAATTACAGTTAGATTAAAAGATATTTCTGCTATAATTATATACCAGGCATGGTTTAGGATCTTATAATTAACTTCTCTATATACAGATTTTGGCTAAGTAGTAATGGGTGATCAGATTCACATGTAATGGAATCATGGGATGTTCAAACAGGAAGAAGCCTCTGATTTTCTAGTTTGTCTTCGTCTCTAAATTCATAAGGAAAACAAGTCAGTATGAAAAGCAGCAATCTTGCCAACAGAGACTGCTGGCAGTTCAGGTGATTTGTGAACACAAAGGTTCAGGGAAGAGAACAAAACTCCAGTGTCTTTGCCCAGTACTTTTCCTGGTTTGTAATTTTGATGCTCTTTTGGTTGGCTTCAAGCCTGCAGCCCATAGGGAATTCTAGAATTTTAATGTAAGAGGAGTGTAGGGGTGTCTATTTGGTTTGGAAAGGAGTATGCAATCAGCCAGAGACATGCTCTTCAAACTTAAATGTGAATCTGAGGTATATCAAGTCTAGGACGGGGCTCTAGGAAGCTCCCAGGTGATGCTGACATACTTGCTGGGCCTCCAGTCTCACTTTGAGGACTGAGCTGCAGGACCTATCTTAGAGATGGGTTTGCATGCAGACACCAAGTGTAACTCAGACTGTCTGTTTATGAAGAATGTCCTTGGGGTGATTGATGAAGATTAGAGGTAACCCCTTCCAGTGGCTCTTGGATTGACTGTTGAGTGAGTTCAGCTACAGGGGCTTATTAAATGCAATGGTAAGTAAGACCCATCAGTAATCTCCAGACTCTTACTGTCTGGAAAGGTCATCCGCCTATCTTTAGAAAGGAGTTTGTTCAACAACCTGAATTGTGAGTTTTTATATCTCTTGCCAAGTTTGAGAAGTTTCCCACCATTATTTTTCAAATACTTTTTCTACTATCCTCCTGGAATGCCAATAGATGGGGGATATTTTGTTATAGTCCCACAGGTCTCTGAGGCTCTGTTCATTTTTTAAAAAAATTGTATTCTCTTTCTGCTGCTCAGATTAATTTCTGTCTTTCTATCTCCCAGTTCACTGAGTTGCTCCTCTCTCATTTCTATTCTGCTGTTGAGCCCATGGACTGAGGTTTTTATTTCAGTATTTTTCTGTATTTTCTCTCTTTACTTCTTATATTAGTTGTATTTTCCAGGTTTAAAATGTCCATTCGGTTCTGTTTCTTTGCCAAGGCTTTCTGTTTTCACACATAAGTTATAGATAGGTTAAAATGGTCCTAAATTACCAGCTAATTTGATGAAAGTGTCTGTGTTTTGATGGCTGATAAGTGGAGATGAAGTAATAAATGAAACAACCAAATACAATCATAAATGATTATGTGGTAGAAATGGAGTATATTCATAATACATTTGATTTAGAGTAATGGTCATAATGTAGCTACAGTCCATTGGATCACAAAGAGTCAGACACGACTGAGCGACTAACAATGGTATATATGATCTAATGGTCATACTGAGATAGGAAATACAAAGAGTCAATTAGGAGAATTTTAAGGTTAGATGAGGAAGCACCAGGAGAAACTCTTGGTTTTCCTGTAAGTGATTAGAGATGCCTTCATGGAAAACCGAAGATGCTTGAGATTCATCGTTACCTAGCAGAGGATCTCTGTGTTTATTTTCTATCTCTGTGTAATATGTTGCTACACACTCAATGACTTAAATAACACACATTTATTATCTCGGACACAACTGAGCGACTTCACTTTCACTTTCCGCATTGGAGAAGAAAATGGCAACCCACTCCAGTGTTCTTGCCTGGAGAATCCCAGGGACGGGGGAGCCTGGTGGGCTGCCGTCTGTGGGGTCACACAGAGTCAGACACGACTGAAGCAACTTGGCAGCAGAAGCAGTTTCTGTAGGGAGGATTCCAGGCACAACTTAGCTGGTTCCTCTGCTTAGGGTCTCACAAACTTGTAATGAAGGTATCAGTCACCATGTAATCTCATCTGAAAGCCCAGCTGGGAAAGACTCCATTTCTGAGCTCGCTCAGGTTGTTGGTGGAATTCACTGTCTTGTGGTGGGCAGACTGAAGGTTCCGTCTTCTTTCTTGACTGGAGACTACCCACAGGTCCTAGTGCTGCTTGTAACTCCTAGAGACCACACCTGATTCTCAGGGACAACGCACTATTATATGCCATGTCTCCCAGCCTGGCCACTTCCTTTATCAAGCCATCAAGAATGGCCTACAGAGTGAACCTGCTAATTAGATGGATGTTACACAATATTTCATAACCATGGGAGGGATATTCCCTCACTTTGGCTACGCTTTATTGACTAGAAGCAAGACATAGGACCTACTTCTAAGCCAAGGAGAAGGGTTTATACAAAAAAGTGAACACCAGGAGGCAGAAATCACTGCAAGGGTAGTGTGGGTTGTGGTGGTTGACCTTAATTCTGCCTGCTGCAGCCTCCAAAGAGAGGATAAACACACAAGATAAGCCTTCTTTGCACCTTATTGAGAGTCTCTTGGACTGCAACGAGATCAAACCAGTCAATCCTAAAGGAAATCAGTCCTGAATATTCATTGGAAGGACTGACGCTGAAGCTGAAATTCCAATACTTTGGCCACCTGATGCAAAGAACTGACTCATTGGAAAATACCCTGATTCTGGGAAAGGTTGAAGGCAAGAGGAAAAGAGGATGACAGACAAAGGATGAGATGGTCGGATGGCATCACCAACTCGATGCACGTGAGTTTGAATAAGCTCCAGGAGTTGGTGATGGACAGGGAAGCCTGATGTGCTGCAATCCCAAAGAGTTGGACACGACCGACTGACTGAACTGAACTGCACCTTAATGTGTATAACATGAGCTTTAGCAAGTCACTTCTCTTTTTCAAAGCTTTTTCTCCAGAAAGACTCTAGGACAGCTGTCTGTTTTCAGGTTATTTGGAGCCAAAGGAGAATTATCTTGGCTATTTCTAAAAATGATACTGAGTTCAATGAGGATAATGTAAGCCACATTTTCCATCATTCCACTTCATTAGAAGGTGTAAATCTTGGCTTTTGTCTCAACATCTCAGACTGAGGCTTGTCCAGGGCTTCTCACAGAAGCTGAGAGATGTGTTGAATGAAAGTCAAGCAGGTACAAAGAAAATTGTCATTGGTACAAAGAAATGGGGTAAGAACTTAAACGGCCCTTGCTTGGCAAGTTTTACCTAACTGAGCAAACTAAAAATTTACTTGGAAAAGTTGACCAAATGCCAGCTAGAAAGCAAGTTGCATAAACAAGCCCTATAAAGAACCAAGTTATGAGTTTTCAATTTTGATTACAGGTTTTTGAAGCAGAGAATTAAATGTAAAACATTTTTTTTTTCCTCTCATACAGCCCCTCCACCATGAGACTCTTTTGGAGTCAATACATATATATATTTTTTTGTTCTTCAAATTGTGTTCACAATGGGAGCATCTGTGTGTCCAAACAAACAAACAAGCGAGGAGATTAATGAACTCACCTTTAACCTTCTAAGTGTTTATTCTGGGGCCCAGGGGGGATGCATGTCTGTGCCAGTGAAAATCCCAAACCTGTCTCTGATAATTCGGTGTTGCAGATAGCTCTGTCAGCTGCCTCCTGCAGCCCAGAGAGCATTGCCCTTGCCCTGACTCCAAGTCTCCTGGCTCTTTCATTCCTCTCTTCATTCAAATGGACTGTGTCTTATCCCTTTAGGTTCCTCTCCTAAAAGAGCTTCTTTTATCAATGATATTAGCTGCCATTTATTAAGCACCTACTACACCACTGACTGTGTTTGGCCATTTTACCCATCGTCATCATTATCTGTGATGACCTAGATGGGCGGGATGGGGGTGAAGGAAACGGCAACCCACTCCAGTATTCTTGCCTGGGAAATCCCATGGACAGAGGAGCCTGGTGGCTACAGTTCATGGGGTCACAAAGAGTCAGATACGACAAATGACTAAGCATGCACAGAATATAGAAAATTGAAACCAAGGTAAAAGAAAGCCCTTCCCCCTAGGAAAGACAACTTGGGCCATTGGCAGGGGGCAGGCAGCTGGAGTGGGCTGCCATTTTCTCCTCCAGGGGACTTTCCTGCTCCAGGGATGGCACCCAAGTCTCCTGTGTCTCCTACATCACAAGTGGATTCTTTACTCACTGTGCCGCCTGGGAAGCCCTTTAGTTCTGTTGATTAGAAGTGGACTCGTTGGAAAGCCTCTAAAGGTGCTGCTTTAGCAAGTCCATCCTTTTTTTTTTTCATTTTATTTGTAATGCTCCTCACAGTGACTGCTACTGGCTTCCAGGATGCAGTGTTAGCAAGGCTTCTGAGGCTAAACTGGAAGCCACCAAGGCAGAGTTCCCTGTTTACCAGCAACAAGCCCGCCCCACACTTGTCCTCAGTCTTCACAGCTCCGGGGACTACGATGCACCAGAAACTCAGCCACACTTGTACACAATCTTTAGGGCTCCAGGAGCTACAATGCACCAGAAATTCAGCTACCTGTCATTTGTTTTCATGCCGTTTAATCTTATCGTACTACCCTCTTATTTACTTGTGGACTCTAGATTACATTTTCATGGTCTGGCTTGCATCCTCTCCCCCACTCCCTGTATCTATTTTCCTGGTTGATAACATTTTAAAAGGACATCTGTTGTGCTAAAGATGGCTTTTTTACTTAGGATTTAAAGTCGTTGGGATGTGTGGTAGCAATTTTTCTTAAGTAATAACCTCCCCTATCTTATCAAACCAGGTTTTGGTTGCAGGAAGACTTTGTTAATCCAGTTGTTGTTAACATTGCCATTTGTTGGCTGGCTGAATGGGTAATGCCCTCTCACACCTCGTTCTGACTTCTCACACGTTTGTCTTCAGCTCTGAAGAAGGGGTCTGGAGTCTGTGGGCTTCCACTATGACCAGTACGCATGATCTGGCTTTCAAATCCCCAGCTCCAACTGGTTAACCTAATATGACTGGTCTCCTTATAAGAAGAGAAGAGACACAGGCACACCCAGAGAAAAGACAGCCTCCTGAGAACAGAGGCAGAGACCTGGGTGATGCATCTGCCAAGCACGGAGCAATGCCGAGCATCCATGGCCATGCCAGCAGCTCAAAGAGGGAAGGGAATGATCTTCCTTACAGTTGTCAGGGCCGAGTTGAAACCTCAGTGTCTTGACTTCTAGCCTCCAGAATTGTAGATGATAAACTTCTGTCATTTTAAGCCCTCTCCTCTCTGCCGTACTTCACGACTCCAACTCTAGAAAACTCAGACGGACTCACCATTCTCACCTCCTCTCTCTGACTCTCCCCCAGCCACACTGGTCATCTTTTTTTTCCTCAAGATACCAAGTTCACTGTTCCCTTTCTTTGGAGGAATGTGTTTTCTGTTCATGTTACAATCTGACTCCTTCCTGGCATGTAGACGACAGCTTAAATCTCACCTCCTTGCAAGAACTGCTTGGACCGCTACCTGTAATGTCCTCATCAACTACTATTTTTTCCCATGCCACTTTACACTCTGTTTTGATTCCCTGCTTAGAACATAACAGTACAAGTAATTTTTCTTGTTTGTTTGTTTGTTACCAGGGTTCATGTCTAGATGTGAAAGTCTCTCAGTCATGTCAGACTCTTTGCGACCACATGGACTATACAGTCCATGGAATTCTCCAGGCCAGAATACTGGAGTGGGTAGCCTTTCCCTTCTCCAGGGGATCTTCCCAAACCATGGACCGAACCCAGGTCTCCCACAGTGCAGGCAGATTCTTTACCAGCTGGGACACAAGGGAAGCCCTACATATAAACATCTACATATAAACTCCATAAATCAAAAGCCTTTTCTCTCCTGTGAACTCCTATATCTCCTTTTCACCTGGAATTTTGCCCAAACTTTGTAAATACTCCATGAATATTTTTGTTTTTTCAAATTAATTTTTATTGGAGTATAGCTCGTTTACAGTGTTATGTTACTTTCTGTTGTATAGCAAAATAACTAGGTTATACATACATACATATTTGGGCTTTCCAGGTGGTGCTAGTGGTAAAGAACCTTCTTGTCAACGACCCAGGTTTGATCCCTGGGTTGGGAAGATCCCCTGCAGGAGGGCATGGTAATCTACTCCAGGGTATTCTTGCTTGGAAAATTCCATGGACAGAGGAGCCTGGAGGGCTACAATCCATAGAGTCACAAAGAATTGGACATAACTTAAGCGACTTAGCACATATACACATCTTTACTCTTTTTAAGATTCTTTTCCCAAAGTCATTACAGAGTATTGAGTAGAGTTCCCTGTACTATACAGTTAAGTCCTTATCAGTTGTCTAATTTGTATACAGTGGTGTGTATATACATACTACCATGAATAGTTTTTGAATGAATGGGCCAGTTAAAAAAAATTTTTTTTAAGTCTTTACCAAAATGAAGCTGGTTCAAGAGGTTGTATGATAAGAAGAACTTCAGCAATTCAATACATCTTTGAGATGGACACTAGAAGCTTCGGATGAAAGGAGAAGGGGTTCTCAGAAGAAGATGCCCTCCCGTGGGTGAGAGGAACCTCAGCCCATGCTTAATGCTTAACCTCTGATGAAAGGGACACGGTTGGTTGTGCTCCATCAAGCCCACCCTTTCCCTGTGCAAATATTTACACTCTGAGCTCCTCCTCTTCCAGGGCTAACAGGAGCCCGGGAGGGGCTGTTGCTACCACGGGATCTAATGGAGACATCGCAGTGCTGTTAGCACAGATGGTTGTCATATGTATGCAAATGAGGCACAAATTGAATTTGGTGTCCCCTCTCACCAGCTGTCCTGTCCAGGGAGGCTCCCACAGCAGCGGAGGTGCTGCTAAGACACCACTCATCTGTCACCACAGATTAATTACAACGAGCACATTAATCACCATTTGTTTCTAACACAAAGGAAAATATCTTGTTTTTCAAGTACGTCCTGTTAAAAGGTGTCCAGCCTTGTAGAAACAAGGCTCAACAAGGGCACGAGACTTCACCAGTTAGGAACAAGAGGCCAACGGAGGGATGAAAGTCCCAGACTGCACGCTCTCTGCCGGTGAGTATTGACAGGGAGGAGGGAGGCTGATGGCCAGTTTTCACCTTACCAGATGCTTGGGCAGCCCAGAGTTTTGAAGAGTTAATTTTGCTTAATGGAGCCTCAGAGAATCAGGAGTCCATAGAAACAGATGTTTTAGATGATGGTGATGACGATAGTGGTAATGATAGTGATGAGGTTTATGGGGGAGATGGTGATGATGATGGTGGGGATGGTGGTGATGGTGGTGATGATGGTGATGGTGGTGATGGTGGTGATTGTTAGGTAAAAGACGACCAGGTACACCAAAAATGTTTAACGGGCTTTAATGGCGAAGCGCTCCTGGGCGGGGTTCCCAGACCTGGGCAGGTCGAGGAAATTCGCACGCTCGGACTGCGTTGGAAGTTTGTTTATATATGCATGTTGCGAGGGATGGCTGGGCTGACGGAGTGTGCTGTCATTGGTCTCTGGCATCTCGGAGGCTCCCTCCCTTAGGGACTTCCGCCGGCAGGGGAGAGGAGGGGGCGGCTCATCATGGCAACCGGCGAAGTGTGCTGTCATTGGTCCCTGGGATCTGGGAGGATCCTCCCTTAGGGACTTTCTCGCTGGGGGAGGGAGAGGAGGGGCGGCCCATCATGGCCCCCGGGGTCCGACCTTACAGTGATGATGGTGGTGATGATGGTGATGGTGGAGGTGATGATGATGGTGATGGTGATGGTGGTGATGGTGGTGATATGGTGATGGTGATGATGGTGGTGACATGGTGATGGTGGTGGTGATGATGGTGGTGATGATGGTGATGGTGATGATGGTGATGATGACAGTGGTGATGATGATGATGGTGATGGTGGTGATGATGATGATGGTGATGATGATGATGGTGGTGGTGATGATGATGATGGTGGTGATGGTGATGGTGGTGGTGATGGTGGTGATGATGGTGATGGTGATGATGGTGATGATGACAGTGGTGATGATGATGATGGTGATGATGGTGATGATGATGGTGGTGATGATGATGATGGTGGTGGTGATGATGATGATGGTGGTGATGGTGATGGTGGTGGTGATGGTGGTGATGATGGTGATGGTGGTGATGGTGATGATGGTGATGATGACAGTGGTGATGATGATGATGGTGATGGTGGTGATGATGGTGATGTGGTGATGGTGATGGTGGTGATGATGGTGATGGTGATGATGGTGATGATGACAGTGGTGATGATGATGATGGTGATGGTGGTGATGATGATGATGGTGATGATGGTGATGATGGTGGTGATGATGATAATGGTGATGATGGTGATGGTGGTAATAATGATGATGATGGTGATGGTGACTATTTTTTAGTCAAAAGGCAATGGATAGGGCACTAGTTGAGAATTCAAGGGACCCAATTTCAGCTTTGGACATATATCTAATTCTTATTTAAAAACTGGATTAGACTAATGACTTTTCATCTCTTTTTGGAGAGTCAGAACCCACTTGAATATTTAATGAGTGCAATGGACTCTGACACCATAAAAATCTGTATGAATAAAATTTTATATACAGTTACAGTGTAACTGAAAATGGGGTCCAGCTGCTCACTGCTCAAAAGCCAATAAAGAGGCAAGATTGGTAGAAAGGAAAGTTTGCTTTATTTTGGATGCTGGCAATGAGTGGGGAGGGTGGATGCCTGTCCAAAGACTGAGCTATGTCCTGTCCCCCCACTATAATCAGGGGGCAAGAGCTTTTATAGACAGAGGGAGGGCCTACATGCAAAAACAGCACAGTCAGCTCTGACAATCATCTTGAAATTGGTCATCGGTGGTCTGACCAGCATCATCTTGCATGCTTTAAGCACAGTTAGTCTGCAGGTCCAGGATCTATTTGTCCCCATTTTCTTGAGGCCAGTTCTCTGAATTGTGGAAGTTTATCTCATGGCTACAGTCTGATCATCAGGTAGTTAACTTCCCCACCTGTGGAGACTTCAGTATCTGCAAAACAGCTCACAGGACATAGCTCAGGATATTATCTACACCCCTCAAGAGGGAACTAGACATCCTTGACTTTGCTTAATGACCGAAGTATTATTATTTGGTCTCCTTTGATTGTTTTCCTTTGTTTCTGCATATTCTCAAAAGATGGGGAAAAATCAGCTCACCCCTAGAAGAGTACTGATTACATAAATTATCTTCAGCTATGCAAGGGAATGCTGTGTTCTATGCTCAATCACTAAAAGTTGTATCCAACTCTTTTGCAATCCTATGGACTGTAGCCTGCCAAGGGCTTCTGTCCATGGGATTTTCCAAGCAAGAATTCTGGAGTGGGTTGCCATTTCCTTCTGCAGGGGATCTTCCCGACCCAGAGATTGAACCTATGTCTCATTGGCAGAGGGATTCTTTATTACTGAGTCACCTGAGAAGCCCTTGTATGGTCACCTGTACAAAGGAACACTTTGCAGTAATTTTAAAAAGATGGTTGAGATGCCCATGTATTGACATGAAAATACGTCCATGGTATAGTCAATGGGGTGTCCAAAAAGACTTCAAAATACTATCTCTTTACTGTAAGAAACTTATTGATGCAGATATTTATAGAAGCCATCCAGTGGAGAAGGAAATGGCAACCCGCTCCAGTATTCTGGCCTGGAGAATTCCGTGGACAGAGGGCCTGGCGGGCTACACACCATGGGGGTTGCAAAGAGACACGACTGAGTGACAAATACTTTCACTTTTCGGATATTTATAGAAGCCATCAGATGGGGATATCCTCACATTCCCACCCCCATATTTACATACCACCCTTGATTCGTCAGCCTACCCTGCATCTACCACGATGGTCGAAGGCTCGCATCAAGGATGGTCATTCCACATCTGGCCTGCATCTCCTCCTGCCCTCTAGGGGGCATCACTCTTGCAGCTACCACCCTCTTCTCCTTCACTGTGGAATCCTTCTTTTCCACCAGGCCATTCCCATCAGTGTGGTCAGAAGCTCTCCCTTTCCCTGATCCCTTCAGCAGCCGCTGCATCACTTACGCTCGTCTATTCAGAGCAGAACTCAAAAACGTCACAGCGGGGCTGTTTCCACTTCAGCTGACTCCAATCTGGCTCCTGTCCCTGTCACTCTCATCAAGGTTGCAAACTGCCTCCTGTTGCCAAATCCTTTGGTGCTTCTCTAAGTTCAGCAGCTCATCTCAGCGGCATGTTGTACCATCAACCTGCCTCGGCTCACAGCCCTTCATCCCAGCCTTTCCTTTTCTTCAGTGGCCTTTACTTCTTGAACTGAGGTCTGCTGTTGCCTACCTCCGAGCTTGGTTGATTCTTCTTTTCTTCCCTGGGTTGGTTGTTCTTAACTCTGCTTGCCCATCAGCACCATCCAGAAAGGTTTCTACATGTGTTGATGCGGGGACCCCAGACAAGGGGGATTAGACTCTCCAGGTGACCCTTCTGTGCACTCAGTTCCATAGATTTGCATATTATCCTCAGGAGACCAAACTGCCACTGTGTGTGTGTGTGTGTGTGTGTGTGTGTGTGTGTGTGTGTTAGTCGCTCAGTTGTGTCCAATTCTTTGCAACCCCATGGACTGTAGTCCTCCAGTTTCCTCTGTCCGTGGAATTCTCCAGGCAAGCATACTGGAGTCGGTTGTCATTCCCTTCTCCAGGGGATCTTCCCGACTCAGGGATTGAACCTGGGTCTCCTGCATTGCAGGCAGATTCTTTACCATCTGAGTCATCAGGGAAACCCATTGAAAGATTATGTGCATTAGTCACTTCCCATTCATTCAGGAAGAAAGTGTATTTGGGGAAGCTCGTCTGCCTGTGTTACTGATTTCTCTCAGAATCAGTTTATGATCTGTGCCCAGAAAAATCCATCTCGAAGGCACACTTGTTTATTACCCAAAAAGCATCGCCTGCTTGATCACCCTTCTTTTACCAGGCTTGGCAATGAATAGCTCTCAGCTAGTTTCCAAAATAAAATCCACCCTAAGCAAATGAGGACTCCCCCCCAGTAACACTTTTGCAAGGGACGTGTTGCAGCTTTGGGGGCATAAAGGATTGAACCCCGGATGACATCACTGGTGGTATACTGCGTTGCATGGCTCCTGCTTTAAAGCAGGAAGCACACATCAGGATGCTGAGGTTCTGGCATGTTTATTCTTTAAAAACCAGCCTGGTCACCTTTGCATTACACCTGGCAGGTCTCAGCTGGTGTGACACATCCAATTAGCTCAGGAAGCTTCCTGCGAGGGTGAGAAAACCAGCAAGAAAGCAGGGGGTGCTTCTGACTGGGGACCCACCACTGTCTGCTCACCTTGCTGAAGGGCAGGCTGATGAATCCTCCACAGCCCACATTCCTTTGGACCTGACAAGGGGGACCGAATCACAGAGGGCTTTCTCCAGAGGTAACTCCATTGCTCCCAGACTGGGAAGACTTTGGTTACCCTGTGCTCTGAGCAAGAATTGGAGTCACTGAGTGTAATGAATAAAGGCCTGGGTTCAGAAGTATAATAATGATAAGTAAGGGCTGGGGTCCTTCACTTGCCTCTCCAAGCAGTAGAATTTGGTGTAGTTGGGAGCAGGGAGTGGGCATGGAAAAAGCTCAGGTCAACCCTCTGGCCTCATGACCCAACACACACAACTGTAAACAGTGTGTGTTTCTTTTACTTTTAATTGTGTATGTGCAATATTACTTAGCCATAAAAAGGAATGGCTTTGAGTCAGTTCTAGTTTTGTGTGTGTTTCTGTTTTTTTTTTTCTTTTGGCTGTGCCACATGGCAGATGGGACCTTAGTTTCTTAGTCAGGGATTGAACCCATGCCCTCTGCAGGGAAAGCACAGGTTCTTAACCACTGCACACCAGGGAAGCACCAGTTCTGTTTTCTGCATAACTTCTTATACTCTTGTTGGCCTCTTCTTCCATCCTTCCTAATAATGATGATTATTCTACTTCTGTATCTTTCAAAAATGCTCCAGAAATAACACAGGGGTGCTTTCCACAGCTTATCAACGAGCAGGATTACAAGTCTGTGAAGACCCGCTGGTGGGACTCTGCCCCAGGTTCAGAAACCTGGGTAGGGGTGGCAACATGTGATTTAACAAGCCCCACCCCCCTCACCCCCCCCCCCCAACCGGGGATGCTGGTGTTGGATCAAGGTTGAGATTCCTTCCATGAACCACATTTCTCTATCTCCTGTATGACAGAAAACAGCCGAGGACATCACCTGTCTCTTGCACGCCGTGGATGCAGCCATGATGAGAAGTCTGAATTTACTGTCATTTGTTCTCGAATTAGAATTTACTCAGAAGGGACCCATTGGGCTAACCCAGTGGTTAATAATCTGCCTGCTGTGCAGGGAACACGGGTTCCATCTCTGGTCCAGGAAGATCGCACATGCCACAGAGCAACTAAGCCTGTGTACCACAACTACTGAGCCCGCAGGCCCTGGAACCTGTCCTCTGCAATAAGAGAGGCCCCTGCAGTGAGAAGCCTGTGCACCACAGGTAGAGAGTAGCCTCTACTCTGCCACTAGAGGACACAGGGACGCAGCCACAAGGACCCAGCATAGCCAATAAATAAATACGTTAAAAACAGAAAAGGGACCCTTTTAATGGAGCTTGGATTAGCACACGACTTCTGGGACATACACTGTAAGTGGAAGGTGAACGTGGCCACAGAAGGCAAGGAGCATTGTATAAACATGTTTACTCCAATGCACAATCAGATAAATGATCGAAAAGGGGCAATGCCTAGGGAGATGACGCTTGGGAAAGCAGTCTAATAATAAGCATGTGTGCTTACGTGCTAAGTCACTTCAGTCGTGTCCGACTGCGACTTTATGGACTGTAGCCTGCCAGGCTTTTCTGTCCATGGGATTCTTCAGGCAAGAATCCTGGCCTGGATGGCCATGCCCTCCCCCAGGAGATCTTCCCGAACCAGAGGCTGAACCCGTGTCTCACGTCTCCTACATTGGCAGGCAGATTCTTTACCACTAGTGCCGTCTGGGAAGCTCTAATAATGGAAACAGATGTGGTTAGAAGAAGCATTTGTAGCAGTAACGGTAACAAGTACTAGCAGCAGTGGTCACATCTACCAATCATTCAATATTTACTCTGTCAGGCTTAGAGCTTACCGTGTTTTTCATGGATTATTCCATCTAATTCTCACCACACCTCTAGAAAGTAGGTACTGTCAATATTCATATTTCACAGAGGAGGAACTGTTTAGAGAAACTACTTGAGTTGACAAAGCCTGTAAGGAGGGGAAAAACTGTCAACAACCTGAGGCTTAGCTCCTGCCATGTTCCAACTCGATGACTTGTCTGCTGCTAATGGCCACATACCTTAATCCATCAGGTTGTTTGAGACTGGACAAGGTGAAGTTGAAATCCCATCCGTCTCCCAGTCTGACAGACAGTCTGCGGCCATTTGGTGTTTTAAAAATTTGGCCCGATGCATCCTGCATCGCAGAGCAAAACAAGGAAGGTGCTGGAGATGTGGGATTCTCGAGGGCAAGTTTGTTTTGGAGACTCTGGAAGTATTTGAAATTTACTTTGTCTAAGCTCCAGCTGGACACTGAGAATTAAAACCAGTTTGTGTGTGTGTGTGTGTGTGTGTGTGTGTGTGTGTGTGCTAAGTCGCTTCAGACATGTACGACTCTTGGCAACTCATGGACAGTAGCCTGCCAGGCTTCTCTGTCCATGAGATTCTCCAGGCAAGAATTCTGGTGTGGAGTGCTGTGCCCTCCTACACTAACTGCCCCTAACGTGGGAGACCAAAAGTGGAGAGCAAAGGTGGATTGGAGAGAGAGTTCCAGCAACCAAAGCAGTGGGACACTGCCTGGAGGCCTGATTGGAATCTCAGAGCTTTCTCCTCCGGTTTCCCGACTCATGTGCTTCCACAGCTTTAAATCTGTTAGCCGCAGTCTGAGATCACTGTCCTGAATGCATCAGCTCTTACATGTTACAGTAGGAAGGAAAGCTGTTCCAGGAGAAACTATGGGCTTGAGTTTTGGATTATCCTGCTTGGCTGGCAAATTTGAACAATCTTATACTTCTCTCTCTCTTTTTAATTGAAGTATAGTGGATTTACAATATTATGCTAACTTCTGTGGTACATCAAAGTAGTTCAGTTATACATATATATATTCTATTTAAAATATTCTTTTATAGTTTATTATAGGATATATAATTCTGAATATAGTTCTCAGTGCTATACAGGAGGACCTTGTTTATTCATTCAATATGTAATAGTTTGCATCTGCTAATCCCAAACTCCCACCCTATCCCTCCCCACTTCCCTCCCGCTTGGCAACCATGAGTCTATTCGGTATGTCTGTGAGTCTATTTCATTTTGTAGATAAGTTCTTTTGTGTCCTCTTTTAGAGTGACATCATATGGTATTTGTCTTTCTCTTTCTGACTTAACTTCACTTAGTATGATAATCTCTAAGTCTATCCATGTTGCTGCAAATGGCTTTATGTCATTCTTTTTTATTGCTCATAGTCAAGGCTATGGTTTTTCCTGTGGTCATGTATGGATGTGAGAGTTGGACTGTGAAAAAGGCTGAGCGCCGAAGAATTGATGCTTTTGAACTGTGGTGTTGGAGAAGACTCTTGAGAGTCCCTTGCACTGCAAGGAGATCCAACCAGTCCATTCTGAAGGAGATCAGCCCTGGGTGTTCTTTGGAAGGAATGATGCTAAAGCTGAAACTCCAGTACTTTGGCCACCTCATGCGAAGAGTTGACTCATTGGAAAAGACTGTGATGCTGGGAGGGATTGGGGGCAGGAGGAGAAGGGGAAGACAGGATGAGATGGCTGGATGGCATCACTGACTCGATGCACATGAGTTTGAGTGAACTCTGGGAGTTGGTGATGGACAGGGAGGCCCGATGTGCTGCAATTCATGGGGTTGCAAAGAGTCGGACATGCCTGAGCAACTGAACTGAACTGAATATTCCACTGTGGGGCTTCCCAGGTGGCTCAGTAGTAAAGAATCTACCTGCCAATGCAGGAGACTCAGGTTCAATCCCTGGGTCAGGAAGATCCCCTGGAGAAGGAAATGGCAACCCGTCCACTCTTGCCTGGGAAATTCCATGGAGAGAGGAGCTTGGCAGGCCACAGTCTATGAGGTCGCAAAGAGTAGGAAGCAACTTAGCAACTCAACAGCAACAACAGCAGCAATATTCAGTTGTGTATACATGTGCCACACCTTCTTTATCCAGTCCTCTGCTGATGGACATTCACGTTGCTTCCACTTCTTGGCTACTGTGGACACAGGGCTGCGTACAACCTTATACTTTTCATTCATTGAGTCCTTTTGTTTATTCCCCCCAAGCTCTTCACAGCCTCAGCCTCTCTCCTGATGCTCCATGCATTTCTGATTTATCTTCCTGGAACTTCACAGCACAATCCCTCTCTCCTGCACCCCATCACCTGTGATCCTCTCAACCTTCCACCTCCTGTCCGGCAGCTTCTCCAGCACCCGCCTTCCCACACTCTTGCTTTCAGGTCCCCTTTCCCACTTTTCAGCTAGTGCCCCTGTTCAAAGTGAACAGGATCCCAAGCCTGTCTGTCTCTCTCCCCTTCTCCCCTTCTCTCTTCCTCTCCTTCTCTCTCATCCAAGAAGCAACTATCCAGAGAACTCCAATTTCCTTCTTTCATAGCACCAGTAAAAATACCCAAAGGCATTTTGTTTACTAGGACCCATGCAGGCTCATGTCTTGTCTAGAACAGCCAGGAGCCACAGATACAATGGGGAGCTTTTCATCACGGTCCCCACAGGGTACCTTGTGATGTTTTAATGGTCAGGACCAAACTTAATTCAAATCCAGCAGGCATTATTAGAAGTCATGTTGGCTAGCATGGCTTTATTGCTCTCATTTTTAATTATGAAGTGTAATAAGGTCACATTTCTGGAAATAGAACTCAGTAAGATACATGGGTTTAATTTGTAAAAGTAATCTCCCTTCATAGATGATATGTTTCATTCCACTTCAGCTAAAACCCACATCAATAGCAGAAAAATGTAACAGGCTTCAATTAGGCTTGGTAATCCTCCTCCACAATGATGAATGGGGAAAGAAACAGAAATTCACATCTTCATCATGTAAAGACTTTCATGATACAAAATAGATTGGCTCTATTTATTTCTCTGCTGCAGTCCACATCTTCTTGAAAGGTTGTAATATGATAAAACAATTTTAATAAAAAGGAGGTGAGCAGGATCCCTTGGAACTGAGTCAAGAAGCTTTCAACTAGTCAGCACAGAGGATCCACGAGATCTTTTGCAAACTGGAGGCTGGGGTTGCTCCGTGCTTGGATGGGCTTGGCTGGAAGGCATGGCATCTGGAAGAAACTTTAGCTTAAAGGAGCTGAGGAAGAGCTATTTCTGTGAGGAAAATGTTACTTATAAGCTGCTCAGGGTCAAATAGCTCTCAGTCAGGTATACAAATGGTATAGCTTTTTTTAAAGCCCTACTTTAAGAAGTAGTCATGCATGGTTGTGAGAGTTGGACCATAAAGAAGACTGAGCACCAAAGAATTGATGCTTTCAAACTGTGGTGTTGGAGAAGACGATTGAGAGTCCCTTGGACCTTAAGGAGAGCAAACCAGTCAATCTTTGAGGAAATCAACCCTAAATATTCATTGGAAGGACTGATGCTGAAGCTGAAGCTGAAGCTCCAGTACTTTGGCCACCTAATGAGAAGTCGACTCATTGTAAACTCCCGAGATGCGAGGAAAGATTGGAGGTAAAAGGAAGAAGGGGGAGACAGAAGATAAGATGGTTGGATGGCATCACTGACTCAGTGGACATGAATCTGAGCAAGGTCTGGGAAATGGCGAAGGACAGGGACGCCTGGCATGCTGCAGCTCCATATGGGCTCCAGCATGCCAGGCGTCCTTGTCCTTCACAATTGACTGAACAACGATAAAACAGTAGAGTGGGGTTCATAGCTCAGTGGGTCTGATTGATTCAGGAAGGGAAAGGGTATGAACAGAAAATCCAGGTTTTAAACTCAGGTATGTAGCCTGTACTATGCACCTGCGCCTTCTCAGTCTCTTTTTACTTCTCTGTAAAGCAGGAAAACACAGCTTGATCATGCTGGTGGTTTTTTCTCATTTCCATGTCAGTTCATCAGTATCTATAATGAGTGAATCCTGGCTATAACTTATATAAAGACTCATAGCTATTTTAAAAAAGACGATAATTTTATATCTTTAAATTTAATTTTTATTTTATATTGGAGTATTGTTGATTTCCCATGTTGTGTTAGTTTCCAGTGTACAGTAAAGTATCTCAGTTATGCATATATCCATTCTTTCTCAGATTCTTTTCCCATATAGGTTATTATAGAACAATAAGTAAAGTGCCCAGTGCTATACAGTAGGTCCTTGTTGATTATCTATTTTATATATAGTAGTCAGTTCAGTTCAGTTCAGTTCAGTCGCTCAGTCGTGTCCAACTCTTTGCGACGCCATGAATCGCAGCACACCAGGCCTCCCTGTCCATCACCATCTCCCAGAGTTCACTCAGACTCACGTTCATTGAGTCCGTGATGCCATCCAGCCATCTCATCCTCTGTCGTCCCGTTCTTCTCCGGCCCCCAATCCCTCCCAGCATCAGAGTCTTTTCCAATGAGTCAACTCTTCGCATGAGGTGGCCAAAGTAGTGGAGCATCAGCTTTAGCATCATCCCTTCCAAAGAAATCCCAGGGCTGATCTCCCTCAGAATGGACTGGTTGGATCTCCTTGCAGTCCAAGGGACTCTCAAGAGTCTTCTCCAACACCACAGTTCAAAAGCATCAATTCTTCGGCACTCAGCCTGCTTCACAGTCCAACTCTCACATCCATACATGACCACAGGAAAAACCATAGCCTTGACTAGATGAACCTTTGTTGGCAAAGTAATGTCTCTGCTTTTGAATATGCTATCTAGGTTGGTCATCACTTTTCTTCCAAGGAGTAAGCGTCTTTTAATTTCATGGCTGCAGTCACCATCTGCAGTGATTTTGGAGCCCCCAAAAATAAAGTCTGACACTGTTTCTACTGTTTCCCCATCTATTTCCCATGAAGTGATGGGACCAGATGTCATGACCTTCGTTTTCTGAATGTTGAGTTTTAAGCCAACTTTTTCGCTTTCCTCTTTCACTTTCATCAAGAAGCTTTTTAGTTCCTCTTCACTTTCTGCCATAAGGGTGGTGTCATCTGCATATCTGAGGTTATTGATATTTCTCCCGGCAATCTTGATTCCAGCTTGTGTTTCTTCCAGTCCAGCGTTTCTCATGATGTACTCTGCATAGAAGTTAAATAAGCAGGGTGACAATATACAGCCTTGACGTACTCCTTTTCCTATTTGGAACCAGTCTGTTGTTCCACGTCCAGTTCTAACTGTTGTGTGTGTGTTAATCCCAAACTTCTGATTTATCCCTCCCCACCTTTCCCCTTTGGTAACCATAAATTTGATTTTGAAGTCTGTGTGCATGCTTGTGTGCACATGTGTGTGTGTGCATGCACACATGTGTGGAGGGCTGTGGGAATTCTTTCTGTGCCTTTCAGTGTGCTGCCCATTCTGGTTGCTTTAATTTGGCTTTCCTCAGGTTACCACTCCTAGCCCTTCATGCCTCTTATGTCTCTTGTGCTGAGTCACTCAGCTTTGTCTGAGCTCCCAGACATTAAGGTATGTCCCTAAATGACATACCCACACTCAGCAACACCAAAGGCCAGGCCCTATGGATAGAATCCATTGGTGTAAGAAGGACAGGGTCATCAGACTTCATCAAAATATGTCTTTTAAGCTTGCGAAGCAACCTGTCACATGAGAACATGTTGGATGAAAAACGTGTTATCCATTGCCTTAACATTTAAAGACATTCAGGTAGAATGTCAACATATTTAATTTACACATGTATGCACAAGACATTTTTAAAAGATTTTTTTTGATGTGGACCATTTTTAAAGTCTTTAAAGAATTTGTTACAGTATTGCCTCTGTTTTATGTTTTGTTTTTTTTTCACCCTGAGACGTGGGATCTTAGCTCGCTGACCAGGGATCAAACCCGAACTGCCTGCATTGGAAGGCAGAGTTTTAACCATGGGATCACCAGGGAAGGCCCCGTACAAGACATTCTGGGGACTCTGGGTGCCAAGGATCTCTGGTTTATTAGAGATTTGCTATTCCTCCATCACCTACCAGCTCATTTGGAAAAGACCGTGATGCTGGGAAAGATTGAAGACAAAAGGAGAAGAGGGTGGCAGAGGATAAGGTGGTTAGATAGCATCACGGACTCAATGGACATGAGTTTGAGCAAACTCTGGGAGACAGTGGAGTACAGAGGAGTCAGGCATGCTGCAGTGCGTGGGGTCACAGTCAGATACGACTTAGTGGCTGAATAACGACAACGCTACCCTCCAGTTGAAGCTACCTAAGGCTCAGCCCTCAGACCCTTTTGCTGTGCTGTCTTGCCTTAAACTGCTGTCTCCCAAACTACTGATATACAGAAATTCTGGCATTTCTACTGTGGCAGAATGTGTGAAAATGGTAATGTGGTAAAATTAGTGAAAATGGTCCCTGCTCTCAAAGAAATCATAGTCCTGTGGAAAGACAGGCTTTTATACACTGCAGATAATAGAAGACAGTCTAAAATCAGCCCTCAAATTGATATCCAAACAAAGTACTCAGAGCAAACACGGGGGCGGAGTGATTAATCGTGACAGATGTTTACCAAGAGTAATGATTTTAAGAGTCATCACGCTTTCTCCATCACACGGGCGATGCTAATCCCAATTCATTCATCATCAAACCTCACCTTGCTCGGCCATTTATCTTGAAGGCAAACCCAGCTTTATTCTGGGAAATCAGTCAACTCCATTTACCCTGTGACTGCAGATGCTCAGAGAGGATAACTGCCCTGAGCCATATTTCATGCTCATCTACTCACGTGGGGACCAGCATCTTGCCTGGTGATCTTTTAAACTGGGAAGGTTTTTAATTTCATCTGAATCGGAGGCTTGGTGATAAAGCAGCCCCATACCCCTGACTTATATTCCAGGACAGCCACGCTTCCTTGTGTCTGGTCTCACCTTTTAGAGAAATGAATATTGGGTACCTTCCTTTAGGAGTCTGGCTCAGATGGTAAAGAATCCGCCTGCAATGCAGTGGCCACAGGAGATGAGGGTTCAGTCCCTGGGTTGGGAAGATCCCCTGGAGGAGGACATGGCAACCCACTCCAGTATTCTTGCCTGGAGAATCCCATGGACAGAGGAGCCTGGCGGGCTACATTCCATGGGGTCGCAAAGAGTCGGACACAAGTGAATCACCTTAGCACTCATGCACCTAAGGAGTAAAGATGAAGGTGGTAAGATAATTGAAGTGGATCCCTCCTTCTCAAGAAGGAAAGGCCAGTGTTCCAGTAAGCTGAGATGATGCAAGTGTGGAGATGATGTAAGAGGGAGGGGGTCCAGATTATGGATCACGAAAACACGGAAAATGGAGAAACAGATTCTAACTGAGAGACTGGGACCAGCTCAATTCTCATTCCTTTATTAAAATAAGAAGGGCTTCTTCTTCTTGTCCAGGCAGACCTTTTTAGCTCTTCATGCTAACGAGTATTCTTGTTTCCCAAATGACATAATGATTCCTCTCAATTAACCGCTTTTCACAAAGAGGTGTAGCTCTTTTTCATTGTGGAGAAAACCTCCAGGAATCTTATAGGCTTCCTCTGGTTACTTCTTTCCTTTCTCAACCCAGCCTCTCAACTTAAGCCCTCACGAGACCAGGGCTGACACCACGCTGAAAACAATGCTTCTTGAAAATCTAGGCATCTTCTCACCACCTTGCTTTAGCCTGCATTCCTTTCCCCCATAGTCCTTGAATGGCTATTGCTTATGGATTATGCTGCTCATTGTTAATCTGTATTTCCTCTTCCTATTTAAATTTTGTTGGCTCTTTGCAATTTGGATGTGGTTTCAACTAGAAATCTTATTCCAAGGGTTGGCAAGCTACAATTCAGTTCAGTTCAGTTGCTTAGTCGTGTCTGATTCTTTGCGACCCCATGGACTGCAGCACACCAGGCCTCCCTGTCCATCACCAATTCCCAGAGTTTACTCAGACTCATGTCCATTGAGTTGGTGATGCCATCCAACCATCTCATCCTCTGTTGTTCCCTTCTCCTTCCACCTTCAATCTTTCCCAGCATCAGGGTCTTTTCCAGTGAGTCAGCTCTTCACATCAGGTGGCCAAAGTATCGGAGTTTCAGCTTCAGCATCAGTCCTCCCGATGAATATTCAGGACCGATTTCCTTTAGGACAGACTGGTTGGATCTCCTTGCTGTCCAAAGGACTCTCAAGAGTCTTCTCCAACAACACAGTTCAAAAGCATCAATTCTTTGGCACTCAGCTTTCTTTATAATCTAACTGTCACATCCATACATGACTACTGGAAAAACTATAGCTTTCGAAGCTACAACCATTTGGCGAAATTGGCCCACTGCCTGCTTTTGTAAATAAAGTTTTATTGAAACACAGCCATCCTCATCCATTTATGTATTGTTTACTACTGCCTTTGTGCAACCACAGGCAGAGGTGATTAATTGCAATATAGTCCCCAAAGCCTAAAATACTTAGCATCTGGTCCTTTACCAAAAAAAACTTGCCAGGCTAGGAGTTAATCTTTCTCATAATATCATAGGCTCAATGTAATCCTCAGTTCTTTTAAATTTTGATAAATTGATGGAAGACTTTGGGAAGACTACATTCTCTCCTAAGAATCCCTGGTTCAAAAAGTTGAGAGAATCCCGATACAAGAAGAGATGCTCATATTTCCATTAACCTGTGCTGCAAACCAGGGCAGCCACATACTCACAAAAGACCCGGAAGATATGACTGACATCAGACACCCCCTGCTTCCTCAGGACTTACTCTTCTCTTTCCCTGGAAAGAACCCTAAGTTCTTGGTACTAGTACAGATAGTGCTTAGGTCGTTGAGTGCCTCTAAGGGTTGCTTCCTCTGCTATGGACTCTGTGTTGTTCTGCTGAAGGCAGCGTGATGCACCGGGAAGCACCGCATTTGTCTCTGTGAAGGGATGGAAGACCACTGCCTTTTACTATGAAGTCTTATGTTCTGTTTGAATTATTTCTCCTTCCTCATGGGTACATGTTATATTGAGAAAGTCCCTGGAAGATAAGTGAGTAGTGAGAAAACCTGCACAACTATTGCTACTAACAAGCAGTTACTCATAATGGAATGTTTATGGAAAATGTTATAGACACGCACCCACACAACTTGTTACAATGATTGCCTCTGAAGAAGGCATGTGAAGGCTTTCGGCATACACTCCTTTATGCTGCTTGTTTTCATTTCATTTGCATTGTGTTGTTTTCATTTCATCTTATTTTGCATTTATTATCTACTTCGTAAGTAAGTTCAAAGCAAAGTGAAATGAAGGTCATTCCATTGAACACGAAAGCTCCTAGAACTGAAAGGACTCTCAGAAATGAGTGGATTTAAACTTCCTCCTTAATTCAGAGGTATTTAAATGTTGAGAAGGCACCCAAGTGAGGTCTGATATCTCTATTAGAAGCCAGACTGCATGACTGCATAAAATCTGCCATCCGGGCTGTTGACGTGGCCGCAGCTGCCGGCGGCAGGCCAGGGAATCCGGGGAGGTAATCGCTGGCTGCAGTCACAACAGTGACAGGGGAGGGAATGAGAGGTTTCCTGTCTGTGGCAGGTTTCTGCTTTTGTTTCAAAAGCCCTTATCTCTGTCAGGTTGGGTCTGCCTCCGCTCACCTCACAGCTCGCCCGTCTCTGGTTTTTTGCTTCTGTATCGGCTCCAGCCCCAGACAGTGCCCCTGTCTGCCCTGCCTTTGACCTGCAACATCTCTTTATTTCCCAAGCACTGCACCTCTGTCCTCAAGTTCAGCCACTTTACTGCTTCTCCCACCAGGGAACAAGAGGTCTCGTTGTAAATGCGGGTCGTAAATAACCACGGGGTCACAGATGGGCAGTGAGAGTTGGGCAGCGTGAGTGATGGAGCGGTGGAGGCAAGTAGTGAACATTTATCCGGGTGGAGCGGAAGAGCACATTTGTGCGGGAAGGGGGATGAGAGAGGAAGTAGGACTGAGGGTCCGTTTGGAAAAGGGAAGCACCAAATTCAAGACCTCCAAGGGCAGAGCTAAGAAAGAAAAGGAGGGAGGAGGTAAATGTCCATTTGCTGACTTCCCTCTGTGGACCGGAGGCTCTTTGGATGGGATCTCATTTAATTTTCTCAACCCTCCCATTTTGCAGCTAAGGGCTCTGAAGCTTACAGGAACTAAATATCTTGACAAAGACTCACAGCTGGCAGGTGGAGATACAAGGATTAGAAGAAGAGGATGTATGTCAATCCAATTCTCCCAATGCACCCCACCCCCTTTCCCCTCTAGATATCCATACGTTTGTTCTCTACATCTGTGTCTCTTTTCCTGCTTTGCAAATAAGTTCCCTGTACCATTTTTTCTCGATTCCATATATATATACATTAATATACAATATCCGTTTTTCTCTTTCTGACTTATTTCACTCTCATGACAGCCTCTGGGTCCATCCTCGTCTCTTCAGATTGCACAAGCTTGCTCTGCTTCATGGCTGAGTAATATTTCATTGTATACACGTACCAAAGAGTCTTCCCTGGTGGCTCAGATGGTAAAGCATCTGCCTGCAACGCGAAAGACCCGGGTTTGATCCCTGGGTTGGGAAGATCTCCTGGAGAAGGAAATGGCAACCCACCCCAGTACTCTTGCCTGGAGAATCCCATGGACGGAGGAGTCTGGTAGTCTACAGTCCATGGGGTCGCAAAGAGTCGGACACGACTGAGCGACTTCACTTTCACTTTATGTACCACAGCTTCTTTATCCATTCCTCTGTTTGTAGACATTTAGGTTCCATGTCCCAGCTATTGTAAATAGTGCTGCAATGAACACTGAGGTGCATATGTCTTTTGGAATGATGATTTTCTCCAGGTATATGCCCAGAAATGGGATTGCTGGGATTGATTATGTGTACACTACCATGTATTGTTGTTGTTTAGTCACTCGGTCGTGTCCAACTCTTTGCGACACCATACACTGCAGCGTGCCAGGCCTCCCTGTCCTTCACAATCTCCTTTAGAGTTTGTCCAAAACTCTGTGACTGTTTTATTGCTTGCTTAGCTTGTAGTTGATGATCATTTTGAATGAATGAAATAGTACATTTAAAAAATGCATCATTAAAGCAAATCACAAGTGTGGCCTTGCACAACTGGGAAGGATAAGACACTCCCTTGCACAGACTCCTTCCCTTGCACATGAGCTCAGTTACTCACTGTAACTGAGGTTGTGGCTTATCTGGGTATATCATCCATGTGCCACCCTGATGAGGTTTGACTATGACCTTCCCCTTCTAATCAGAGATCAGATCTAACTTGCTGTCTTGGTTTTTCCTTTCTGATTTGTGCCTCTGTCCCTTCAATTTCTTTGCTCCAGCTTACAATTTTAGGTGCTGCTGGCAAGCTATTCCCTTTCTCCTATGTACTAAATAACATGCTCGATAGAGGTCTTTGCTTGGAAAAATAAAAAAGGAAACAAGGAAATATATGCAAGGAGAACACAATCCCTGTGCTCTTTGGACTCCCCATAAAGCCACTCTGGGGCGGCATCCTCATTCCTCCCTGCACGGCTGGCTCTGGTGCTCCCACCCATGTTGTCCCACCCATGTCGCAGACCTGACTGTGATGTTGCCAGGCTCAGCTCTGGGCACTGGGCTCTGCTGGGAGGATCTGAGTTCTTCCATGTAGTGAGTCAATCTGGGCAGATAAATCCTGCTGAAAGGAGTTATAAATTGGGGATTGTGAACCTCTCCTGCTGAGAGGCACTAACCGTTTATAAGGGAGAAAAATTGATAAACCCCCGGGTATCATTTTTTGTTTTCATTTCACTCTGGGGCCAGCTGTGAACAGGAAACGACTGTAAACAGCCTATTAGTAAAACTGCTTCAGTCAAAAGACCGCAAGGAAAAGTCGTGAGCAATTGTTACGTCAGCCAGGGCTTCCCACGTTGTTCTGAAAGGCAAGAACGGTGGAATGAAGCTCTGAGGTACACCCATGCTGCCAAACACAAAACAAAATAACATCCGCAGATGCTTTGTGAGCGAGAATGGAAGCTCACGACGCCATGATGAGCCCACCTCTGTTCCCCCCTTTGTTCTCGGAGAGGAGACTGCTCTCCACCCCTGGGCCCTCACACCCTCCCGTGGGACATTTATTATGGGCCAAGCGTGCAAGGAAAGGAAAATGGTACCCAGAGATGCACAAGATGAGAAAGCGTTAGTCATTCAGCTATGCCCGTCTCTGCGATTCCGTGGACTGCAGCCCACCAGGCTCCTCTGTCCATGGGATTTTTCCAGGCAAGGATACTGGAGGGAGTTGCCATTTCTTTCTCCAGGGGATTTTCCTGACCCAGGGATCGAACCTGAGTCTCCTGCCTTGCAGGCAGATTCTTTATTACCTGAGCCACCAGGGAAGCCCAAGGTGAGAAAGCACATTGCAGTGGCAAGCCATGAGTCCACCCAAGTCCCCGGTGGGGAGGCAGGAGAGATAAAGTTCACTCTTCCCTGAGCTGTTCAGAGGAGAAAACACGAAGGACGCGTCTTGTGAACCAAGGCATGAAATATGGGGTGAGGGGAAGAGAGGAGACAGAAGGTGAATCTGCACAGAAGGGGCAGCAGAAAAAGAGGCTTTGGGGAGAAAATTCTCTGATGGGGCTGGGAGTCATTTTAAGGGCAGGTTGCCACTGTGTGTGTGTGTGTGTGTGTGTGTGTGTGTGTGCGCGCGTGCACGTTCAGTTGTGTCTGACTCTTTGCGACCCCATGGACTATAGCCGGCCAGGCTCCTTTGTCCTTGGGATTCTCCAGACAAGCACGTTGATATCTGAACATAAATTAAGTGGAAAGATTTCAAAAATTCAAATGTGAGTGAGGCTGGGCTGTGTCTGAAGTCTTATTATTTTTCAGCTGGATTCCACAGAGGATACAGCGGCCTTGGACAGATCTGCGGTTTCAGCAAAGCAGCTTGGTGCCTCGGTGCTGGAGGTGGGGGGCGCGGTGCCGGCTTCCTTGGGGCCAGTGTCCCTTGGCCGTCCCTCCTTCTAGGGTGGATGGAATAAAGCTCCCTTTACTGCCGCTGCCCCCTGGCACGAATTCTCGGAAGGTATTCCAAACCCGAGGCCCCAGGGGGACCTTAGACCACTGGAGATCTCTGTGAGGCCAATGTGAGCCTTCGTCTCTTTGGCTGGATTTCAGACCCAGCACCTCGGGTCCCAGGGAGCCTGGCCTGACCTTGTGGAGGGTTGTTTATTAGCTGTTCTGCTAAAGTTCCATTCATTGGTTTAAATAAACAACTTGCATCTAACTCAAGGCTTTCCCCTGGCAGCCTTAAATCAAAGGAAGCTTCTGTTATACTTTATTACTTTAACTTTGTGAATTTGAATTAAAAGGAGGGGCAGCCAAGACCAAATTGTTTTATGACTCAGCTGCAGCCCCGTTACAAGTTCAGCTAAAAGCCAGTGTTTGCACCCCAAACCCCTTACCCCCTGCCAGTGTTTTCATTCTGCAAACCCCTTTAGCATCAGGGCTGCAGAAGAGCAGAAGAGGAGGTTTGGCATCAACTAAGCACAATCATTTTGAATGGATGTTTTGAGGTTGAAGGTGGTGAGAAGTGCAGAGAGGCGCAAGGGCTCAGGACCAGGCTCCGGTCACCACCTTTCCGTGACATAGCTCTGTGACACTGGGCAGTCACTTTATAGCTCTAACCCTCAGTTTCTTCTTTTGGTGAAATAAGAACAGGCAAAATAATTTTCATGTTCCTTTTAGCTTTAAAATCCCATGGCTCTGTGATTTCACAGGCTGCAATGATGTAATCAGAGTGAGAGGCCAGATGTAAAAGGCCAGATGAAGTTGCAGTGGCAACTTCAGTCTGTAAATAGAGGGCATCTTCTAAGAAGTTGTAGCAAGAGAACACATCACGTAAGAGTTATTTCCAACCCCAAATCAGTTCATTTTGCAATAAGGGATGGAGAGAAGGGTGTCAGATTTGGGAGAAGGTAAAACAGACTTAATGTGTGCTGCAGGAGATTCGCAGCTGCAAGGGTAAGGGTGTTGCTTAGGGCGATTCCAAGCTTTTTGGCTTGTTGATGCCAAGATAGGAAAAATGAAAGAAGGGAGATGTTTAGGCGACTATAATCGTTAATTCATTTTGGAATATGTAGAAAATCTTTATGTTGATTTGAAAAGCAGATAAAATCTTCAAGAATCTTTAAAGTCCTTATTAATTTAATACTTAAAGCAGCATATATTCCTGTTACAAAAATTAGAAGCACAGAAAAATCAAAATATACAGAAAAGCCTACTGCCCATAATTTCACTGTACACACAGAAATAATCACTATACTTTAGTGGGAAAAATATAATTCTTTTCCCTCTTAGAGAAATATGGTCAAGAGCCAAGAATGGTGATTTGTGGCAAGCTAATATATACAAAGTATATGGACACACACACACATATATTTTTCTCAATATTTTAAAACATTTTCCGATGACGCTATAGCTTTTAATTGTACACATTATTCATTTCAAAGTTTTGAGTTGTTTCCATTTTTTCTATATTAAGTACTGTATGGATATCCTTATACCTAAATTCTTAGTCCAATTATTTCAAAAATATAAATTATTAGAAGCAAAGTTCTGGATAAAAATATGTAAACATTTTTAAAGGTCTGATCCATACTGCCAAAATGCCTTTCAAAAGTTGGACCAATTTACGGCCCTAGAAATGTTATATTGAAACATGTTACTCATATCCTTGTGGACTTAGGGAAATGTATTTCTTTTTAATGATTATCAATCAAAGTTGCTCTTATATTTTGAATGATATCATACTTTAAAATATATTTATCCGTCATGACTATTTCTTCTTTGGTAAACTATCTTTCCAAGCTTTTTTTCCTCTTTTTATTTTAGGTGGTTGTTTATCTGTTATTGATTTTTAGAACTTTTTGTATATTATGGATTTAATCTTTTTTTCCTGCATGAACATTATGATTTTTTTACTCAGATTTATCTCATTTGTTTAAGGTGTTTTGTGACTTATGTATGTATATTTTAATAGTGTTATTTTAATAATTTGTTATTTAATACAAAGAGTATATTTGTATACACTTTGAATGTGTATCTTTTCATGTATGCTTTTGCTTTTACTGTTAACTATATATAAAGGCTATCTTTTTATAAATTATATAAAGATATTTTCTGATTTTTAAGTTGCTTTTAAATATTTTCACCTATAATTCATTTCAACTTCAGTTTGACGAAGGATAACAACTCTGTCAGGGATGAGCCATCACCTGGTGAATTACGCCATATATCTATTGTCTTAAAATATCTCTTTCAGCATGTTGTTGTTGTTCAGTTGCTAAGTCATGTCCGACTCTTTGCAAACCCATGAACTGCAGCACACCAGACTGTTCTGTCCTTCACTATCTCCTGGAATTTGCTCAGCTTCATGTCCCTGAGTTGGTGATGCTATCTAACCGTCTCATTCTCTGCCACCCCCTTCCTCTTTAGCCTTTGCTCTTTCCTAGCATCAGGGTCTTTTCTAATGAATCAGCTCTTCGCATCAGGTGGCCAAAGTATTGGAGTTTCAGCTTCAACATCAGTCCTTCCTATGAAAATTCAGGATTGATTTCCTTTAGGATTGACTGGTTAATTGACAAATTAATAATGATGACCTCAAAATTTTAAACACCAAACTTCAGTGATAATTTGGGGTAACTTGACCATCCTACCAGCCTGGGACATGTTATTGGTAGAGAACGTTAGTGGAAAATATTTCAAAAGGGATCTGAGGCCAGAGTTTTAACACTTGCTAAGTCCAGGGCTTTGAGTCACTGCTTAAAAGGATTTTGTTTTAAAGTTCAGGAGAAATTGTGGTTTTTTTTCTCCCCTAGCTCTACAAGGCTGCATTTTATCAAACTCTCAGTCAACTTAGAGTGAAGATCACAGGCAGAAAATGTTTCTCCTAGAGAAGCTGTGATTCCTTCTATCTGGCTTGCAGCCTGGCTACCGTGGAATGAAGATCCTTCCTCTTTTGTGGGATGTTGCTGAGAAAAGTAGGAGGTGACCAACGTATGCTAACATTCCGACTGTCTCCTACCATTTCCTCTAATTATTCCTTTACCTTTGCAGTACAATAATCCCTGTATCTCATTTTCATCTTGTTTGAATAACGCTCAGGTCTCATAGTTTCCCCCTTGCTTTTCGTCATAGCATCTTCCTCGCCTATCTTAAGCTGGGTGTTTGATATCAGTTCAGAATAGCCAGAATAGCTCTTCTGAATAGCCAGACGGGGGTTGGTGATGCTTTAAGACACTGCAACATGGCAAGGTGACTTCTCGGCAGCTCTTCTCTGCATCTGGGCATCTGCTGCCCGTGAGTGGTGGCCACTCCCTGACACAGCAAGGAAGCACCCTATCCTGTCTCCATTGCCTCTGCTGGCTCCAGATTCCTGCCCACGTGTTCCAGGCCAGCTACAAATCCCACAGAACTTCTTCCCAGATCCCATCACTCTTCCTGTGCGGGGCAGGGGGCGGTGGGGGGTGGTGGAGAGGACGAGATGAACTGCACAGAAGCCCTGCCATTTCACCCATTTAGAGCAGCCAAGAAGAATCCCCTAAAGCCACCAGGGACGACTGTGTGGAAGGCAGTTTTTCCATGGACGGGGAGTGGGGATGGTTTCAGGATGATTCAAGCACATTCCATTTTATTCAAGCACATTTCACTTTGTTTCTACTGTGATTACATCAGCCCCACCTGTGATCATCAGGCATTAGGTCCCAGAGGTCGGGGACCCCTGGGCTAAAGGAAGCAGCCCCCTTTGAGCCTCTCAAGCCTGCCTCCACTTCCAGCATCCCCCAATGCAGAAACAACAGAAGCGATAAGGGGGCGACAAAGCGTTCCCTCCACGTGTCTCCAAACTGCTTGCCAAGGAATAAGCAACAGCCTCCCGTGATGGTGATGCTTGGAAAGATGTCTCCTGTTTTTAGGTTTCCTTAAAACAGTCAGGACCACAGTGGGGTAAGGGAGAGGAAGCCAGCCCTCCAGACACATCCTTATTGGGTGCTCCCACTCTAAACCTTCCCCACTCCGGGGAAGACAGGCAGGGGAACCTCATGGGGGCTGGGGGGGCGTCATTTTCCATGTGAAGCAAGAAATCTGGGCTATACAGAAAGGAACCCACAACTAACCTGGGTTTGGCCTCACTTGCTTTCCAAGAACTCATTGTGGACAGGGCAAGAACTAGACCTAGGAGCTAGTGGATGGGTGGGGAAGGGATTTAAAATGGGCAGCGTGTGACTTGTATGCAGACTGGGCTGCAGATTCCCTTCCAAACTCTGGGGACACCAAGCCATCCATGTCACACAGCCTGCCACCTTTCTGCAACAGAAGACACTGAATCGTGTGTTGCCATCGAGGCAGGATGTTTTCTCCTTTATGAGTCAGCTTGGGATGCAAAATTACACAAACATTGCGATGGAAAAATCCCCCACGTCTCATTCAACTCTTACCTTACTCCAACCTCTCCTTTCACAGTTTCAATTAGTGTCTTTGCCCATTTGGAGAATATTTTATGATCAGGTTTTAAGAAGAATCCATCCATGACTGACTGCCCAAAACTAAACGGAAGTAAAATAAAGACATGAAGAACAATGTTTAGAGAAGGCCATTAAAGTAACTTTTATTTATTTATTTTTTGGTTAATATGATTCTTTTTTTAATATAAATTTATTTAATTGGAGGCTAATTACTTTACAATATTGTATTGGTTTTGCCATACATCAACATGAATCCGCCACGGGTGTACACGTGTTCCCCATCCTGAACCCCACTCCCACCTCCCTCCCCATCCCATCCCTCTGGGTCATCCCAGTGCATCAGCCCCGAGCATCCTGTATCATGCATCGAACCTGGACTGGCGATTCATTTCACATATGATATTATACATGTTTCAATGCCATTCTCCCAAATCTTCCCACCCTCGCTCTCTCCCGCAGAGTCCAAAAGACTGTTCTATACATCTGTGTCTCTTTTGCTATCTCACATGCAGGGTTATCATTACCATCTTTCTAAATTCCATATATATGTGTCAGTATACTGTATTGGTGTTTTTCTTTCTGGCTTACTTCACTCTGTATAATAGGCTCCAGTTTCATTCACCTCATTAGAACTGATTCAAATGTATTCCTTTTAATGGCTGAGTAATATTCCATTGTGTATATGTACCACAGCTTTCTTATCCATTCATCTGCTGATGGACATCTAGGTTGCTTCCCTGTCCTGGCTATTATAAACAGTGCTGCAATGGACATTGGGGTACACGTGTCTCTTTCAATTCTGGTTTCCTCGATGTGTATGCCCAGCAGTGGGATAGCTGGGTCATATGGCAATTCTATTTCCAGGTTTGTAAGGAGTCTCCACACTGTTCTCCATAGTAGCTGTACTAGTTTGCATTCCCACCAACAGTGTAAGAGGGTTCCCTTTTCTCCACACCCTTTCCAGCATTTATTGTTTGTAGACTTTTGGATAGAAGCCGTTCTGATTGGCGTGAAATGGTCCTCATTGTGGTTTTGATTTCCATTTCTCTGATAATGAGTGATGTTGAGCATCTTTTCATGTGTTTGTTAGCCATCTGTATGTCTTCTTTGGAGAAATGTCTGTTTAGTTCTTTGGCCCATTTTTTGATTGGGTTGTTTATTTTTCTGGAGTTGAGGTGCAGGAGTTGCTTGTATATTTTTGAGATTAATTGTTTGTCAGTTGCTTCATTTGCTATTATTTTCTCCCATTCTGAGGGCTGTCTTTTCACCTTGCTTATAGTTTCCTTTGTTGTGCAGAAGCTTTTAATTTTAATTATGTCCCATTTGTTTATTTTTGCTTAAAACTCGTGTCTATTTGGGGCTGTGCTGGGCTCTTGTGTGGGCTTCCCTGGTGGCTCAGCTGGTAAAGAATCTGCCTGCAATGCAGGAGACCTGGGTTCAATTGCTGGGTTGGGAAGATCCCCTGGAGAAGGGAAAGGCTACGCCCTCCAGTATTCTGGCCTGGAGAATTCTGTGGACTATCCATAGGGTGGCAAAGAGTCGGACACGACTGAGTGACTTTTACACGCTTTTTCCACTCTTCTGGAAGGTCGAGGAACTCGAGGGGCAGCTGGCTTTGCCAGTTGCAGATGCAGAGTGGGCCCAGGCTGACAGTTGTCTGCGATTCCCTGATGGGCCTCCGCTCTCGAAAGGAGCTCGATATGAGTCAGCAAAGCCCTCATTCAGTGAGTCACACCATTAATAAAAGGTGCAGATTGTAAAGCAGTGTTTATTTCAGTGTTGATAGAAACCAGGGCACAGAGGCCTTGAATCGAAAATAACCCTGGGACAGACACACTGAACCTGGGTGGGATCTGGAGTCCCAGGCTCACATTCCTTCCCAAATGTGAGCATTCAGATAGGTGGCTTTCTTTGTCCTGCAGATGGTTACCCTACCCCCACCTCTAGGGTTTGTCCCTGCTTGACAGCTTACAAAGCCCATCCACTTACTCGTCCCTTGTCCCAACTTGAATAAGCCTTGGAACACTGATTAGGTGGTGTCCTCAACGAACAAGTGACAGTCCTGGGTCAAGAATCGCTGCTCTGCTGTTCGCCCTGTGTGAACGTAGGTCACTTACATAGCCTCTCTGTGTTTTAAACTGAGTGCTCAGCCCCCAGCACTCTTAACTATCTTGAGGACCCTCCAATATCCTCAGGGCTTCCCAGGAGGCTCAGTGCTAAAGAATCTGCCTGCCAATGCAGGAAACGCAAGCGACGTGGGTTTAGTTCCTGAGTCGGGAAGATCTCCTGGAGGAGGAAATGGCAACCCACTGCAGTATTCTTACCTGGGGAATCCCATGGGCAGAGGAGCCTGGTGAGCTCCAGTCGACCGGGTCACAAGAGTCGGACACGAATTTGCAACTAAAATGCCACCACCCCTGGAAGAAGTGGCAGTGCAGCTGAGATCCGGGAGAGGAATAGAAGTCAGCCAACTGAATGTGGGGAAGAAACTCCTTTCCCATGGGGGTGAATGATGCCATGGGCAATGGGAGAGGACGTGTCATTTCCAGGGAGCGGCGGCTCAGATGGGACAGGGCCAGCAAGCCTGGTAGGAATTTTGGACCCTATTTTAAAGGCAGTAAGAAATGAGGCTTCCTTGGTGGCTCAGATGGTAAAGAATCTGCCTGCAATGCAGGAGACCTGGGTTCAGTCCCTGGGTCAGGAAGATCCCCTGAAGAAGGACATGGCAACTCACCCCAGTATTTTTGCCTGGAGAATTCCATGGACAGAGGAGCCTGGCGGGCTAGAGTCCATGGGGTCGCAAAAGAGTCAGCCGCGACTGAGCGACTGAGACTTAAAGTCAGTAACTCTGTTTCCAAGATCATTTAGACTTAGGTGATTTGATGTGGTTCTGGTGTTGACATCACCACATTTCAACACATGGCGAGTCTGACGCAGGAGTGACACACACCTCTTAGTAGGGAAAAGCACTCTTTCATAACCAAGCAGTGTATCCAACATTAGGTCCACGTGATTCTCAGGTCAGGCCCAGCCCCTGAATAGATCTGCTTTGTATGTGATTTGGTATGTTTTCAAGTTAAAAGCTTCATCGTTATAAAAGTATGAGGGGAAAATGTGGATGACTATTTCTATAATCCTAGGGTAAGTATGTAGAAAAATATAGGGTCACGTTGAAAGAGGTGCCTACACAAAATTAAAACTTTTCTTAGCTGCAAGAAAAGAACTACAAACGCTAAAATATAAACAGAAATGAAAAGGTTTTGTGATTATGGAAATAAATAATAACATAACTGTATAATTAAAAACCCAGGGCTTCCCTGGTGGCTCAGTGGTAAAGAATTCGCCTGCCAATGCAGGAGGCACAGGTTCCATCCCTGGTCCAGGAAGATCCCACGTGCCACAGAGCAACTAAGCCTGTGTGCCGCGATTATTAAGCCTGTATTCCAGGGCCCGGACCACAGCTACTGAGGCCGGTGCACCCTAGAGCCCATGTTCTTCAATAAGAGAAGCCACCGCAACGAGAGGACCACGCACTGCGTGAAAAGTAGGCCCGGTTCTCTGCAATTAGAACAAAGCCACGAAAACCCAGCACAGCCAGAAAACAAAAACAAAAACAAAAACACTCTGAATGCACAGGTAGTTTTAAAAGCATCGGGAACGGGAAGAAGTACTTGTCAGATTAATAAGTGACTCACGAAAGAAGAAATACTAGGAATACACGAGGGCAGTGGACTGTGTGTTTGGTTGAGTGACATGTGTATGCTGAGAGCACAGAATGGTCTGGTGGATTGTAGGTGCTCTTTGTTGAATGAATAAAACAGGAAGATCTTTTGCTTCACTCCACTTCATCCCCCAGAGGATGGGGATGGGGGTGCTGGGGAACTAACGCCTGTAGAAGCAGTCCTCATCCAGTCATGGACTGGAAATGAATTGTTGTTGCTGCTGAACTGCTAAGTCATGTCTGACTCTTTGTGACCCCATGGACTGTGGCCCACCCAGTTCCTCGGCCCATGGGATTTCCCAGGCAAGAACACTGGAGTGGGGTGCCATTTCCTCCTCCAGGGGATCTTCCCAACTCAGGGATCGAACCTGTGTCTCCTTCATTGGCAGGCAGATTCTTTACCACTGAGCCACCAGGGAAGCCTTGGAAATGGAATCCAAATGCACTAATATGCTTGTCGCTCAGGTGGGACCACTGAGAGGGGTGTTTTACTTGGTCTGACTGATACCTCCAGCAGGACTGAGCCCCAGCTGCTCACGGTGGTGACCTTGCTCTTTTTTGCAGAGTATATCAACTTATTTCTGTACACTCTTACTTCCCCTCTCTCTTAGAGCTGCTTCTTAGATTACTTCCAAAATAAAGGACTTACAAGGACTTCCCTAGCGGTCCAGTGGTAGGTATGTGACTTGATCCCTGGTCAGGAAGCTAAGATTCCACATTCCTCATGGCCAAGACAATTAAAAAAATATTAAAACAAAAAAACCAGAAATGGTGTTGTAACAAGTCAATAAAGACTTAAAAATGGTCCAGATCAAAGTAAAGGACTTACATCCTAATCCTACTTCAGCACTGCCTTTAGAGGAATTCAGCTTAAGAAAAAATGTACATTTTAGGAAGAAAAGGTAATGCGTGCATCACATCCTTCTTTATACTCTTCAGAATTGTCTAAATGTACAATGAACATGAGATTAAGAAAAAATAAAACCAAGTCACCACCACCAACACGAGAAATCCCCATCATATCAAATTTCCATGAACTTCCCATGCTTTTTCTTAGGAGTTAGAAAAAATGCACAAGTCAGATAAATTAATATACTTCTTTCCCACTAGAAACAAGGAAATCATCTTGGTGTCTATGGTGCAAATGATAATTTGGAAGATGCATTAAAACAAATAGAAAAATAAGCGAGAGTCTCAAAATGTGGTAGCATTTTCCAAGTTTGATCATGAAAGGAGACCATGAAGAGAGCAGCTCTCTCTTATTTCCTCCAAGTATGCTTATTTGACAGGGCAAGGTTATGTTCGTTTCAAGGGGACTAGCAGGTATGAAGCAGGAATCATCATAGATTCCACATTTATCTCCCTCCCACCCCTCCATCTGTGGCTCCAAGGAAAAGATGGAGAAGCTGTTCATGCGTGCCTTCCACAAAGGCATCACTATTCTTTGCCAATCCCTGGGCCAGGCTGGAAAAAGAAGGCCTCAAAAGGCATACAGGTCTCTGGTGTCAAGGTGCTGGTGGAGAAAGAAATGGAAAACAAGCAACTACCTGAACACAGGTATTTTATCAGGACATGTCCTTTGAGGGCAATAAGTGGAGAAATAGGGTGAACGCTCAGGTCAGAGTGAACTTGGTTTTTCTTCTAAATCAGTGGAGAGGGAAATTCTGCCAGGAGAAGTGCCATTCAATCTAAGACTCAAGAAGGTTACATCTGAGCGCTGGCTGAGAACTTGCTGTTTGAAAGGACCAGAAAGGAGACTGGAGTGGGTCTGGAGAATGGCAAGTGAGCCCACTTCATAAAACAAACAAAAAACCAACCCCAAACCCATACTCAATACCCTGATGTTTAGCATCAGACAAAATAAATGGTTAGACCAACTCTTGGAAAAGATAAGAGAAAGAAAGGATCCTCTCCTGTACTGTTGGTGTGAGTACATATTGGTACAGAATTTGTGGAAGGCAACTGGGTAATGCTCATCTAAATTTGAAATATTCTTTTCCTTTTTTACTTCATTTATTTCCAAAGGGTTGAGAAGATCCCCTGGAGAAGGGAATGGCAACTCACTCCAGTGTTTTTGCCTAGAGAATTCCTATGAGAGAGGAGCCTGGTAGGCTACAGTCCATGGGGTCACAAAGAGTTGGCCATGAATTAGCAACTAACACTTTCACTTTTCCCTGGTGGCTCATAGGCAAATAGTTCACCCACCAACACAGGAGATGTGGATTGAATCCCTGGATGGAGAAGGAAATGACACTCCACTTCAGTATTCTTGCCTAGGAAATCCCACGGACAAAGGAGCCTGGAGGACTACAGTCCATGGCGTCACAAAGAGTCAGGCATGACTTAGCGACTAAACAACAACAACTTCCACAGGGCTTGAAATTTTACACTCATGGATTACTTCTACATTTTAAAAAAGGTATGAAAACTTTAGACCCACTCTTTGTGCATGTATCCCATCGGGACACATACACCAACTACATGCCTACGGAGCGATGGAAGGAGATGCAGAAGAGACAGCAGAGGGTCTAAAACCAAAGGAAGAAGAGATATTTAAAAGCAGAACTGAACTCAACTCCTTATTGTGGCCATGAAAATACTGGATCTAATGGAAGGCCAGAATCTAGAAGGAACCAGCTTGTGACCAACTTCTTGGTTTAATTAAAAGTGTGTTGCTTGAGCAGTGTTCAAGTCAGGTCTTTCTGGCATTTTTAGGTCTTACCTCTGGTTCCCAAACTTCTTACCATTTGTCATGCTTTACAGCCACGCCACTGGGAAGAGACACAAGGTTGGTCTGTGTGAGTTAAACACATGAGCATGTGCCAGTGCTTCTGTGGCATCATTTCCCCTAGGTGATCCAAGAAGGAGCTTTGAGCCCCAGAGTGGCCTGTCACGGAGGCCAGTTTATTGCAATCAATTTTTCAGTAACTCCCAACTGGGCCAGAGTCAATCCAATAACAAAGGATGAAAGTGTCTAAACCTATTAAACTTCCAGGTGCCTGAATTTGCTTAAATCACATATTCATTTCCTTCCCTGATCTCACTGCTAAGCTGTCAAAGCTCCATCCATGTGTCACTGAATCAACTCTTCTGGGGTCAATTACAATGAATTGCTTTGCTATTAATTGGATCACAGCCCGGCAGACTTAATTCGGTCTTCAACTGAAACAGTCCATGATCCCATCACCCCCATGTCCTTTCTCTGAAAGCAACACAAAGGCATGTGTTGTTGAATTGTCCTCCTGGAGGCCAACCTTAAAATTCAGGCATGTTCTTTAACAACCCAGCTAGAGGAATGCTGAGCATAACCACTTGTGAGTGGATAACTGGTGCAGGTTCCCGGATCAACTCTTTCGCTTGAGTCATAATGACATAGTGCTGCCTTTTTCCCTCCTCTTTGCAGCCCAGAGCTATCAATGTAATGGTTTATTACTTCTTGAGTCCTCCTTCCAATCCCATTCTTTATCACTCTCCATCTTCCAGGATGGAATTTTCTACCACCTACCCCAGACTTCTTTCTTTACAGAGTTAAATCCTGTTCATCTTTAGCACCTTCGCAAATGCCCACATTCTCTCCCTCCAGTTTCCTGCTTTTAATGTTCTCGAAAGCCGGCTTTCCATCCTAACTGATTGGAATGATTCCAAGATCCCTTTCAGAACCACGGTGCGTGGTATCTGTTTTCACTAAGGAAGGAGTGTGGCATCTTGAAGGAACAATGAAAGATTCTACTTCACAGCAGTATTTTTGCAGGTTTTAAAAAAACCTGGATGTATTCTATGATATTCTTGATGCTAAGAATTTCTCCTTCCAAATATGGATCTAACCCACAGCTGGAAATAACATGCACTCCAAATCCCCTTGCCAAAGAGTTAAATATCTTCCCAGCATTTTAAATCATTTAAAGGCACTTAACCATTCGAAATGGTATGAACGTTCCTTCCACTCACATGGAAAGCATTGCACAATTGACAAAGAGCATTACAAGGGCTTCAAAACCAAAGGTAGGAAAAAAAAAATCAGGAAAGGCAAATAAATGCTGCAGAGATTTATGAATGAAAATCTTGAACAAAACCAGAGGAAAAGGCTTATCAGGAATGAGTGGACAGTTCTTTGGTCTCACACTCAAATGGGCGAGAATTCATTTCTTCCGGCTGTATATGCAAAGACAAAAACAGGCTTCTACAAAACGAATAAAACATAAACACCACAGGAACAAATCAGTTTTTTTTTTTTAATGGGAAGTACATCAAATCATAAAAATGTTACAGTGGAGCATACCTGGGGGAGTGCAGGAAGGAATGCACTTTTTTCTCTGCTCAAGGCTGAGTGCCGAAGAACTGATCCTTTTGAGTGTGCTGCTGGAGAAGACTCTAGAGAGTCCCTTGGACTGCGAAGAGATCAAACCAGTCCATTCTAAAGGAAATCAACCCTGAATATTCTTTGAAAGGACTGATACTGAAGTTGAAGCACCAATACTTTGGCCACCTGATGTGAAGAGCTGACTCATTGGAAAACACCCTGATTCTGAGAAAGACTGAAGGCAGTAGGAGAAGCGGAATGACAGAGGATGAGATTGTTGGACGGCGTCACCAACTCAATGGACGTGAGTCTGAGCAAACTCTGGGAGATAGTGAAGGACAGGGAAGCCTTGCATGCTGCAGTCCATGGGGTCACAAAGAGTCCCACGACTCAACTTAGTGACAGAACAATAACACACAGCCTCTGCAGCCCAGGGCAGCACCATCTCTCACCTTGCCAGCTACAAAGACTGCCTAATTAGACTTCCAGCTCCCACTTTTGCCATGACAATCTTTTCTTCAAATCACATCACCTCCCTACGAAAACCTTGCAGTGACTTTCCCTTGCTCTTAGAGCAAAACCTCACTTCTCTTTGATCTGGCTCCATGAGTGTGTCTGCACTCTCACCTTGAACTATCATTTTATTGACTACGATGCAGACACATTGACCTGTTCGTGGTTCAGCTCAGGCCTATTTCCTCTGTCTAGAGCATGCTTTTCTTGGCTATTTTTTTGAGGTTCTCATCTTTTAAATCTCAACTTGAACCTCATGGAATCCCTTCCCACTAACCTACCTAAAACCGATGCTTTTCATCCTCAGTCACTTTCTATTAATATTACATTCATGCATTTTATTTTGTCATGGCTCTTCTCACTGAAGATTTTCTGTTTCCTATTTTTCATTATTTGTTTCCTCATCAGAACAAAAACGTCATGGGAGTAAGGGCTTTGTTTTGTTCCGCAGTTACATCCTCAGTGTTTCAAACTTTGTCTAATAAATATAGCCTTTCATAAATATTATTTGAATGAATAGATAATGGATTTAAAGTCCTGCTCTAAAGTATAGAAGCACATAGTCAAAACTATCCATTAGTGAACCAAACACAATAAATTCATAATTGTACGTTATCAATGGCTGTCTAATGAGGACCATAAAAGTAATGCTTTGCCTGAGAAGAGTCCAGAAGCATGTTGTTTTGAAGGATATTACTTCTTTCTTGTGCTGTATGCACTCAAACTATTCTAAATTGTTTGCCAAAGTTTTCTGAGGATCAGAATCATGTGAGCCACCTGTAAACATACAGCCTTCAAGACTTGGTCATCAGAGGTATAGAAATGGTGAATCCAAGGTGAAGCTTGAGGGTCTAAATTCTTAATAAGTATTAGGTTCATTTTTTTTTTTAATCAAGGAGGCTTGAGAGACACTGCCTTAGAGCAGAGATTAAAGACAGGGCTACAGTTTAGAACCCCAAAGTCCAGGCTGCAGCCTCATCACAATTAAATTGAAATTCTTGGGAATGGGAATCAGGCGTCTGTCTTTTCTAAAACTCTCCGTGATTCCAACAATTGTTCAAGCTGAGCAGAACTCTTCTAAACTCCCCATTCTCAGACTTCAACTTGCCTGTGAATCATCTGCAGAGCTTGTTAAAATGTAAGTGCTAATTCTGTTGATCTTGGTTGAAGTTCAAGATTCTGCTTTTTTGTTTTGTTTTGTAAGCTCCCAACAGTGTTGATGCTGGATATCCTCAGACCTCTCTTAGAGCAACAAAGTTCTAGTGGATCCACTAAGGTACCAAGCCTGGTGTCTTAGTCCGTTACAGCTACAATGAAACAATGCAACCTAGCAGCTTAGGAACGTCAGGAACTTGTGTCTAGCAGCTCTGGAAACTGGAAGGCCAAGATCAGGCTGCCAGTATGGTCAGAGGAGAGGACTTTTGCGTGTCACAGACTTATTGTACCTTCACTTGGCAGAAGCAGCTAGTGAACTCTGTGGGGTTTCTTTTATTAGAGCATGAAACCCATTCAAAGGGGCTCCACCCTCAAGATCTAATCACATCCCCAAAGCCCCATCTCCTCACACCATCACTTTGGGGGTTATGTTTCAACCTATGAACTTTGGGGGGACACAAGCATTCTGTTCATAACAGTGTATCCGTGTATACAGAGTAGAGACCTTTAGGAGTTCATGGTGAGGTAGGTGATGGTGCTGGTGGGTGTGGCAACTGTCCCCTCTCTCTTGTTACAATTAATGATTTTTGTTACAGACACATTTTCCTCCTGGGGTTTGGGGCTGAGAAATACAATGCACTTGAATTTCCTTGATGTTTTCATTCACAAATACAGAAAGGTCCACTTCATAGGAGGTGCTTCTTACTCTTCTCTGGATAGGAGAGAAAGTTTTAGTCACTCAGTCGTGTCTGACTCTTTGCGACCCCGTGGACTGTAGCCCACCAGGCTCCTCTGTCCTTGGGATTCTCTAGGCAAGAATAGGTTGGAGTGGGTTGCCATTTCCTTCTCCAGATGCAGATGTGAAAATCACTCTAAAGCCAGAATAGAAACATTGTGTGAAAAAGTAATGTTTCAGTGTAGGATATCAACTCCTCTATCTCCTAAAACAAACCAAACTACTCGAAACTGTTCAACCTTTTAAATGGGTAAGTTTCTGAGATGGGAGAAAATCTTTTAGGCAGTCTTGGTACATCATTGTTTGTGAAGGAGTTCAGGACACACTGCACTTTGATACATTGTAAAGCTTAAGCTGAAGGAATTTGAGAAAAGCAGGAAGGTCACACTGACCTTCTTCCCATACCCTTGTCCCTGAATCAGATCAGGAAGCTCCCATGTGGAAGGTACCCTCCCCGTATTGGGAGGAAAGAAGACGTTCTCATGAGCAGAGATGAGGAACCTGGGGCTGAGAAGAATGACAAACAAACCTTGTTAAACTCACCCTTATCCTCCTTGTTAATTCTTCACCATCCCTGGTCCACTCATTCTTCACAGAATTTTTTTTTTTTAAAGTCCAAAAGCTATAAAAAGCTTCCTGCCCTGGATACTTTTCTGGGTCTTCATTTTCTTGTGAAGGCTGCCATGGACATGTGAAAATTCCAGACAACATTTATGCTTTTCTCTGTTCCTCTGTCTTTCTCAGTTTAATTTTCAGATCCATCCAAGGACCCTAAGAGGATAGAGAAAATTATTTTCCTCCCATTCCACTTGCAATCTTGCATAAATCGTTTTAAGTCCAAGTCTTGATTCTAGAGACACGTACATATTGGTAAAGGTGATGGTCAGTGTCTAGGTCTTACAAATCTGTCATTGCAAGGTTGGTTATAAGCAGAAGCTGTGATTGTGAAAAGGAAGTTTCCCTTGACTGACTGGTCAAAGGCCATGACTTCATAGTCAATTAGTTAGACCTTTGGCAGTTTCATCACGGAGCAATAGATCTGATTATCTTCTTAATGACCTACATAATCAGACCCTTTATTGATAAAGTCCCTGCTTTCCGTTTGACCATAATGAGAGGAGAAGGGGAAAAAAGATTGATTTCTTTGGTGAAGACTAATCTGTGCCCTTAAAATATGAACTCTCTGGGGAAGTGGGGAGGTGACATGATTCCATTTCAATAGTCCACTGACTCCAGAGCCTTGAACAGTCCTGTTCCTGGAGCTTGAATAATAGGTGCAAAATGATTCAATATAAATAAACTATACTCCAAAAAAAAAAAAGTATTCAATGTGAGAAGCATTGTCATGACTGGACATTTTGTTTGTTTTTTCAGTCATTACAGAGAACCAGATAAATTCAAGTAAGCTGTCACAAGTTCCACTAGTGGTAAGAGAATCTCAGTCTAGAGAGGTGGCATGTTTGACAGAGGTATTTTCAGAGTGGAAATAAAACCAATCTTTGCACTTGCTAACGGTTCGGCATTAATCAGACTTCCTCAGTAATTTAGGGGTCAATTCCCCCATGTCTAAAATTGAACCTCAAAGTCCTTTCTGTTTTCAGAATTCTACAAAGCTGTGTGTGTCCGTGTGCTCCAATAATGGATCGGATCAGAAACCGGAGGCTTGCAGCTTTTGGTGAGTAGAGCTTCGTTATTGGATGGTCCCTGATGGACGGCCAACTAAGTGCAGATATTACCAAGTGTACTCTAACCTGTCAGACTGAGAGTTCCTGCTTTGCTCTGGAATAAGGAGGGGCTGTTTGCACTCTGAACTGGGCTCTGCGGGTACTTCTCACTGGGTACAAATTGACTCCATGAAATAAGAGGACTCACAGTCCCATAGATGTTTATTCAGACCCTTGCAACCAACCCCCCTTTCAGCACCCCTTTCAACACTGTTGTGAAAACAGCGAGGTAATTGCCAAGTTCAATCAGCTTCCATGATGTCATAAATGGAAAGACCTATGAATTGCTCCATTGCTAGACATTAAGGCAGGGGATGATGTCATTCCTTAAAAATAAATAAGCATAACCTAATGTCTTTTTATTAATAGTCAGCTAATTGCTGCATCAGAAGAAGGAAAGCTTTGTAGACGAGAATGAGAAACTGACCCTGACATCATGCCCACAGCACAAGAGGAACCTTATTCTCTGGGTGTGCACACACACACGCACACACGCACGCAAACCCACACACACAGGGGTAAAATGGCTTCTTAAGTAATGAATCTCTAGATAACACTCCAGTACATGTGGGTGGGGTGTCAGCAATCTGATTGGCTCACAGCTGGAAAAAATGAGACAGACACGACAGATGTAATATATAGAGAAAGCGCTGGCTTGAGAGGCTCCTCTGCTCTGAGAATCACCCCACTTGCTGTCATGGGGAGCCCTTCATTTCAGACCCCACAGCCAAGTACATCTTACCTGTGCTCTCTCGTGTGTTTCTTCAGCTCTGACGTCGCAAACACAAAGTCTTGGTAAAATGAATTTTGTTGAAGAAAGAAAGAACCAATGGGGGAAAAAAAACATCGTTAAAGGAAAGAGATCAAACCAAGGAGATCCAACCAGTCCATCCTAAAGGAAATCGACCCTGAATATTCATTGGAAGGACTGATGCTGAAGCTGAAGCTCCAACAGTTTGGCCACCTGATGCGAAGAGTCAACTCATTGGAAAAGACCCTGATGATGGGAAAGATTGAGGGCAGGAGAAGTGGGAGACAGAGGAGGAGATGGTTGGATGGCATCACTGACTCAATGGATACGAATTTGCACAAACTCAAGGATGGTGAAGGACAGGGAGGCCTGGTGTGTGGCAGTACATGGGGTCACAAAGAGTCAGACAGAACTTAGTGACGGAACAGCAGCAAGAACAAAAGGAAAGTCTGGAAGTCCAGGTGATGCAGAAAAATCAGAGTATCTGGCTAGTATTACCCTTAAGTATTTATGGCTTAGTGACCAACGTTCTTCTTATCAATGGGTTTGAATGCAGCATAGTTTCTTCTCAGGTTGATTCTGTCCCTTTCTCATCTACTCTGAATGTGTTTTGCAAAGATTTTTGTAGCACCGGGAAAGAAAAAGGAAAGAAAAGGTCTTTTCACAACTTCTGGACTGTGTCCATCATATTGCCTTGGACACATGTCATAAAATGCTTGCTCAAATTGAAATACAAGACTCACTGTTAATGGAAACACAATCCCACATGCAGTACTATATACAGTGTTGAGGGAAAGGAGCTTCTGCTTTCCAACCTGGAATTTCTGATGCTACATAAAACGGGCAAGACATATCAGTTAGGATGGCCTCTCCACCTAGGTCATTGCTATGTGAAATAGAGGAGTTGGGTGCTGTCATCAAGGGAAGATAGTCTTGCAGTGTACCAGCAACTGTGGGCAAGCCAGGCTTCTAGGTAACCTTTCACCTTCAGTTGAGTTCAGTCCAGTCACTCAGTCGCGTCTGACTCTTTGCAACCCCATGGACTGCAGCATGCCAGGCTTCCCTCTCCATCACCAACTCCCAGAGTTTGCTCAAACTCATATCCATCGAGCTGGTGATGCCATCCAGCCATCTCATCCTCTGTCATCCCCTTCTCCTCCTGCCTTCATTTTTACCCAGCATCAAGGTCTTTTCCAATGAGTCAGTTCTTCTCATCAGGTGGCCAAAGTATTGGAGTTTCAGCTTCAGCATCAGTCCTTCCAATGAATACTCAGGACAGATTTCCTTTAGAATGGACTGGTTTGATCTCCTCACAGCCCAAGGGACTCTCAAGAGTCTTCTCCAACACCACAGTTCAAAAGCATAATTCTTCGGCACTCAGCTTTCTTTATAGTCCAACTCTCACATCCATACATGACTACTGGAAAAGCCATAGCTTTCACCTTGGATGGCTTTTAATCTTTACAACTGGAGGACTGGTGGGTTAAACAGAATAAAAAACTTATCAAAAGAGCATGAAACTGTTCTTATGGCCCCTCTTGCCGGGTGATTGTAAATACAGACAATGGCTGAGCTCTCCCACCACTGCAGAGCTGAAATGGACCCATTGAGATTCCCACCACCCAGGGACTGAACCTACATCTCCTGTGTTTTCTGCATTGCAAGCGGATTATTTACCCACTGAGCCACCTGGGAAGCCTATTATATATGATTATATATAATCTCCGAATCTCTTTTCTGTACACCTAGAACTAACACAACATTGTAAATCAACTCCACTTCAATAAAAAATAAATAAAAAATTTAAAGTATTGACATCAGTAATAGTTGGAGTCAGGGAAATGAGTTCAAAGTGCTCACCCACTTTGATAACCTCATAACCTCTGGTTATCAAAGTGTGTCCCTATTGTTAAAAATGCAAATTCTGATACAGGTTCCATCAGTTTCAGAGTCAGAAACACTGGGGAAAGGGCCGGGGGGTCCGAGCTTTAACAAGCCCTCCAGGTAACTCTGCCACACGCTGACATTTGAGAACCAGTGGTCTAGGACATCTTTTGAAACTCAGCCAGTCAGCACTCACACTTCATGAAAGCAATTCTCTGAGCGTCCGGTGATCCTCGGGCCTTTGTCCCTCCCGCCCTGGTTACACCCTCCTTGACCGTGGTTCAAGACTACTAGGTATGTGTGTGCCTGGTTGCTCAGTCGTTTCTGACTCTGTGATTCTGCAGACTGTAACCCACCAGGCTCCTCTGTCCATGGGATCCTCCGGGCAAGAACTCTGGGGTGGGTTACCATTTCCTTCCCCAGGGAATCTCCCCAAGCCAAGGATCGAACCCATGTCACTAAGTCTCCTGCATTACAGGTAGATTCTTTACCCTGGAGCCACCAGGGAAGCCCTCAAGACTACTAGAGGCCCCTGCAAGTAGGAAAGAGAAGGTTCTCACTGCCGAACAGCTGTGGGACTTTGGGCAAACAGCCACTTCCTGCTCTTCTGTTTCCACATCTGCACAAGGAGATGCTGACCTAGAGGACCTCCAGTGCCCCTTAGGGCTAATGTTATGCGACTCTGTGAGCTGTCAGTGCTGCTGCTCTGGACCCTAAATATGGACCACTGCTCTCAGGCAGCATGTTACCGGCCTTCAGAAGGATAAGGGGGTCTGAAAATACTCCTCCAGATAGCAGCACAATGAACCATTGAAGCCTTGTAGATAACAAGACCCTTAGCCCAAACTGCCAGTGATGTCCATATCTGAGTATCAGGGATAGTGATAGATCTCAAAAAGTACATATCCAAGCTTATCCGTCTGCATTCTTGGGGCACAAACTCAAGACAGCATACTCACGCTACTAAAGGTAACAAGTTCCCTGCATGGATTATTTGCTAGTCACTATTGAATGATTAAATGTAAACCCGGGAGAATTAGTATTATAATGAGGGTGTGTAATAAGTTTGTTCAATAGGAATAAACATGAGACCCAAACCACTGGAAATATATGTATTAGATAGGACAGATGGCTTCAGGCTCCTTTTATTACTTTATCTTAAAAATTTTAGTGCTTTTTATGGAAAATTTTAAACAGATGAAAAGTAAATATGATAGAATACTGAACTGGTGGCTCAGTGGTGAAGAACTCACCTACCAACGCAACAGACCCAGGAGATGCAGGTTTGATCCCTGGCTTGGGAAGATCCCCTGGAGGAGGAAAATGGCAACCCACTCCAGTCTTCTAGTCTGGAGAATCCCATGGACAGAAGAGCCTAGAGGGCTATGGTACATAGGGTCACAACGAGTCAGATAGGACTGAGTGACTAAGCAGGCATGAAGCAACTTTAGGCCAAAAATTGTCCTCAGGAAACGTGCAAACAGTGAGAGTTGGAGAATCAGGAGAGGAGAGTAAAACCCAAAGCTTCGAGGACAGTGGCTGTCAGGACCTAACTCTCCTTCTTGCCGAAGATTTGGAGAAAACGCTGGGCTGGGCTCGGCAGTTGGCCTTGGCCTGAGTTCTGTTCAGGTGGGGTCAAGCCCTGATAATTGCATGGACGTAAATGAGCACTGACCACCCTTCTGAACTCTTCCCTCCCTTCTAACCTTGGTGCAACTGTCCACCAGGCACCCATGTATTCTGTTGTGTAGACCAGTAACGAAGACCCTGAGGGCTGTTGCCGGGCGGTGGGGGAGGGTTTGAGGGGGCGTGCGTCGGAGGGGATTTGAATCCTGGCAGGAGCTTCCAGACCCTGGGCTCTTTTCCACAGAAACATGTCTTCACCTTCGCAAGATTCCAGGCCAACCCCCATGTCTTACAGATCAAAGAGGAGAGAGAAGAGGAGGCTTCCTGCTGACAGATAATTCTCTCAACTTGTACTGGGCAACCCATAAAATAAAATAAAAAGACTGGTGCCCCACCCAGGACAAATTAAACACAGATCTCAAAGGAATAGGGGCTATGCATGCTTTGAAGCTCTCCAGACGATTCTAAGGTGCAGACAGAATTGAGCATCCCCTAAGAGTGGAAGGGGCCTCGGGTGAAGTCTGTCATCTGCTTTGAAATCCCAGCTCTGTCACTGGCACCTCCTCACCTGTTCTATGGGGAGATATCTTTTTATTCAGGTGATTATAGTGCAGATAATCTTTTGAATGCTTCTGCCACCTTGCAGGTATTCTGCAAACTGTAGTTATGCTTCCTGCTATTAGCTGTTGACGTTTCCAAAGTTAGAATAATGGATTTTGTTTTCCTTTGTTTTCCAATAACCATAGTCTATGATAGCCAGCATTCGAAGCTTCAGCAGCACTTGGGAGTAAAGCTAACGTATTAAAGGGAGAGGCTGTAGTGATCAAACCAGTCAATCCTGGAAAGGAAATCAACTCTGAATATTCACTGGGAGGACTGATGCTGAAGCTGAAGCACCAATACTTTGGCCACCTGATGTGAAGAACTGACTCACTGGAAAAGGCTCTGATGCTGGGAAAGATTGAAGGCAGGAGGAGAAGGGGACAACAGAGGATGAGGTGGTTGGATGGCATCACTGATTCAGTGGACAAGAATTTGAGCAAACTCTAGGAGGTGGTGAAGGACAGGGAAGCCTGTTGTGCTGCAGTCCATGGGGTCACAAAGAGTCGGATACAGCTTAGTGGCTCAGCAGGCGTAGTAGTGATCTAGTCTTGTGATCTAGAAAATTCAGCCACATTGACAAGGATAGTGAACCTCATTGTCCTCCAGATGTCTCACACCTGTGCTCAGTAAAACCCAAATACCTCCATCCTGACCATCAGAGAAGCTTGTGTTTTTTGTTTGTTTGGTTGGTTTTCATCATTTTCATACAGTTTATCTATGTGAATTGGCCTTTTTTGAAGAGGCTAGCTAACCATGGGAAGACTCAAGATAATGTGTTCTCAGAACTTATGGTTGCTGGAGGGAAGGAAGAGGGGAAGGGGTAATTAGGGAGTCTGGGATGGACATGTACATCCACCATATTTAAAATGGATAGCCACCATGGACCTGTATATCACAGGGAACTCTTCTCAGTGTTATATGGCAACCTGGATGGGAGGAGAGTTACTGGGAGAACGGATACATGTATATGTGTGCCTAGGTCTCTTTGCTGTTTCCACCTGAAACCATCACCACATTGTTAATTGCTATACTCCAATATGAAATAAAAAGTTATAAAAAAGACAATGTGTTCTCTGCTTTCCATAATTTGAAGGGCTTTTGACAGTTATGAAGCTGACATATTTTTCATTCCTTGAATGAAAAAATGGAACCCTCCACAGAGGACTCCACAAAGACATGGCCTGATGTGGATAGGAAAGCTTTCAGCGTTTAGTGTATTGGACATTCTCCAAGTTTGGAGTGGCCATCACCTGCCTGACTCACTTCACTTGGTCTCTTCCCAGCCTGATTTAATATTTCTCTGAACTCCCTGATTCCAAAGGACCCTGTGTCCAGAGTGACTTTGTATTACCTCACCTGGGCAGGGCATAGGCTGAAACTCTAAGGCCTTCTAGGTCTTTAACACTCCCTGGTTGTGGGAGAGAACATTTTCTTGCCAGATCACCACTCTCAAAACAAACTCTGAACGGGAAGCCCTTCCCTTGATGATCCTCCGTCCTCCCTTGGCTGTGATGCCCTCCTGGGGGATGAACTTTCTCCCGCTTCTGCCCCGTTGAGTCTGTGTGTTTTATTTCATTTCACGCCCAAGGGTGGGGGTGGGGTTCTGCTTCACTGATGTTAAAGTGATCACTCCAGATAGTTTATATATTCTTCCACTTTTCAGAAATCCACCTTGGATTCTGAAGTACCTACACTCACCACGTTCAGAGCTGGAAGAGGCTGCGGCCACAGTGTATACTTTTTGCTCTGTCTTGAGAGGCTGGGTAGACGTGTCAGTCAGGCTACAGGACTTACCAAAGATGGACAGGCTGTTCCACCCTGAGAACAGTATCCACTTCTGGTGCTGCCCCAGTGTCGTTGTTGAGTTGCTTAGTTGCGTCCGACTCTTTGTGATCCCAGGGATTTTAGCCCGTCAGGCTCCTCTGCCCATGGGATTTCCCAGGCAAGAATATTTTGGACTGGGTTACCATTTCCTTTTCCAGGGTATCTTCCCGGCCCAGGGATGGAACCCGCGTCTCCTGCATTGGATTCTTTACCACTTCGCCACCAGGGAAACCCAAGAGGCATATAGAGGTTTACATGTATGAAACTCATCAGACAGCAGAGTCCACACAGAACACTGTGCCTGAGAAGAAAGATGGCAGGGGTAATTTGCACAGGGCCCTGGAAATTAGGATTCAAAGAAGTAAAATTTTAAAGGGCAGATACACAGATGGGGTGTGCCTAAATTCTCAGAGGCAAAACACATGAGGCCTATTGATGCGATGGCCAACAGAAGATTTGCCACGGTAGAAGTTTTGTATCTTTACAGCAAAATGCTGTAAAATAATAATAAATGTTTAGGTTGGATCTGATTCGGCAAATGCTCAAACATCAAACTCAGCGTTTGGAGTTTTGCATGCATTGGGGAGCCCTCAAAGGCGTCTGAGCTATTATAAAAGCAATTTGGCTTCATGGATAGTAGGAAAGCAGGAATGTAACATTTTGTCATTATTACACAAAATAAATTGAAGCGGAAGTAAGCCCCATATATCTCTATACCAGCATCAGAAAATATAATTAGAGGGAAAAAGCATCATTTAAATGATAGCCAGCAACACACTGTAGATATATTCTAACATCATTTGTCAATGGACATCAAATTAAATGGGGGAAAAAAGAACATGACTAGCTTATGTCTCCAGTAAAGATATTTGAAGTTGTTTATTGAACTGGAATTCAATCTCCATAATTTTGTGGCTCCCTCTTTTCATCCATAATAATTCATCTCTATAATTAAAGCCTAATGAAGCAAACAATTTCTTCTCTTCATAATCAACTTCATCTGTGTGAGTGGCCAACATTAAAATAGAATCTTTCCAGTAAATGGATTCAGGGCTCCTACTTAAAAAAAAAAAAAAAAGAAGGAAGGAAAAAGAAATCCTCGTTCTTTTGAAATTTTGCATTTTACCCCATTAACTAGCTTTATTTCCTTAAGAATGCTAGGATGTCATAAAGAGGATCAAGAAGGATTCTGATAACCTCCAGGACTAGAACAAAGCTAGATATTATTAATTTAATTAACTCATCTGCTTGAAATCCAAGACTGTATGGTGTCACCCATGATCTATTGAGGACCTTCTTTCCCTTGCATGCTTTGTCACTAAGCAATGCTGAAGATGGTAAAGATAGAATGCAAAATTTCCATCTTTGTATCCTCATTTAAAATTTAAATATCTCTTGGAAATGCAAGGCATGAAGCCATTATTAGCTAATGTCTTTGGACATGATTAGTAGACATCCAGCTGGGACCACAAAGAAGATTCAGGTCAGGCTCCTGTCAAGGTGAAGGCCCAGCCAAGAGAAGATTTTGCAGAGATGACTTAAAGGACAACCTTTTTAGTCTCTACAGTATCAACCAGTCAAGTTACTTCAAAGCGTATCATTCCTTTCGCCTGGGCGTACACACCAGAGACTGTCAAGTCCAAGCGGTCAGAATTTTTGCTAGAGAAGTTCGTATTATTGAAATCATTGAAATCATTGTAAATAATATTCTAAATACACTGCTTTGCATATGATAGTATCCTTTCTGATGAAGCTTCAACAACCAAGGTCTTAAATGGTGCTTGTGATCCCAGTGTAGCCACAGTTATGATCTTTTTGCCCAACATTATGATTCTTCTTAAAAAACTCAAACCAGTGTTTTTTTGTTTTCTTAAAGATATTTCATACGTTGACTAAAAAAGATGCACAACATGAGAGAGGGCAATGCCGAGGTTCATTATTGAAGAAAAAGCAGACTTTAGCACCTGTGTAAGCGTTTCTGCTCTGTCCTCTCTGCTGATCTGCAGTCAGGAACTCGGTCTGTGCTGTTCACTGCGGTTTCCCCAGGGCCAGGCACATAGGTGGATGCTCAAAAAATACCTGCTGCCTGACATTTGGAAACTAGGCCTAAAAGTGAAGGAGAAGATTTTACCAGATAGATTAAAAATATATATTTTGAGGAACTTCCCCAGTGATGTCGTGGATAAGAATCCGCTTGCCAGTGGAGGGGACACAGTTTCAATCCCTGGACCAGGAAGATTCCACATGCTTCAGAGCGACTAAGCTCGTGTGCCACCACTGCTGAACCCACTGAAGCCCGTGGCACCCAGAGCCCGTCTCCACAACAAGACAAGCAGTCACAGTGAGAGCACCAAGCACTGCAACAAAGAACAGGCCCTGCTCACTGAAACCAGATCAGACTCCGCACAGCCACAGACCCAGCGCAACCAAACATGAACAAGCAAATACATTATAACAGCAAGGATCTTGAAATCACCCCCATCAGCTTCCACAATCTGCTTCATGTGTGTTTCGGGAATCCAAGGGTGACAAGGGGTAGCAGGCCTCCAGTTTCATGCATTCTACAGAAATCATGTCTGTGTTTATGTGGGTCCTTTGCCAGTTTTATGAAAGGGGTGAATAGCTCTTTGAGTGCAGACATGAAGACAATCCTTCACCCCTCCCTGAATCCACAGCCGATACAACTTGATTTTACAGCTCCTCCAGTATAGAGGAAGGATTTGTTCTTCACCCTTGACTTTGACTTGGCCTTGTGACTTTGGCCAGGAGCTTACAGCAGAAGTTATGGTGTGCCAGGTCCCAGCCTAAGCCTCTGGAGGCCTTGTGGGCTTCTACCCACTTAGGAACCTGCAGCACCAATGTATAAAGCCCTGTTCCCTGCTGGATAATTGAAGATACATGGCTTGGTCAACCCGCTATTCCAAGCAACCAAAAACCAACCATAGGCACGTGAGTAGGGCCATCAAAACCTGCCCTTTGATGACCTGCCGGACCAGCCTGCTGTGAATCGCAAATGAGCAGATCCACCTGAATGACTGAGTAGTGAGCAGTATTAAATGCTTGTTATTTTAACACATTATTGACCAGAGATGTATTAATACATCTTCTGTTACCCAAGTGTTATTGACCAGAGATGTATTAATACACTTTTAGAGAGAAACACAGTTGACATCCCTGTACTTGGTAGCTCAGAGAGTAAAGAATTGGCCTGTGATGCAGGAGACCCGAGTTCAATCCCTAGGTCAGGAAAATCCTCTGGAGGATGGAATGGCTACCCACTCCAGTATTCTTGCCTGGAGAATTCCATGAACAGAGGAGCATGGTGGGCTACCATGGGGTTTGTAAGTCCAAAGAGTGAGACACGACTGAGCAACTAACAATTTTTCATCAAGTTGTTACAGCTTACAATTGATCAAGCATTCATTATACAACTCAGGATTGTCATTATCATTCACATTTTGCTCTGTGAGGCTTTTGTTCCAATCTTGTGTATATTCTAAAGGTAAATTTTTCTAAAATGATGCCCGGCAAAATGTGGATTGAGTAAGAATTTTTCAGTGAATTTTATGCAAATAGTGTCTTGATTGTCCTTGTGACATATATACTACTGTCTCAAAGGAAGATAGTTCTTCAGAATATAGTTCTGATTCAGACGATGTGAATATTAGAACAACCAAAAGACAATAAAAACCTTAGTGATTGATTCTGATACATAAAGTGAAAATGAAACCACGGTGCTGGGGAATGCTTCTACAGAAGAGTGGGTTGGAGACAACATTTCATGGAAATGAGAAGACTTTACAGGTGTGTCAGGTATAACTATTGAATGTAGTAACCCTCAGAGTGTAGTAAAATAACAGAATTAATTTTGGCCAGGCAAAATAAAGATCACCAGCCACAGGTATTAGTTGCTGCAAAAATTCCCTGATCAGTAACGAGGAGGGAGATGGTTGGATGGCATCAATGGACATGAGTTTGAGCAAACTCGGAGAGACAGTGAAGGACAAGGGAAGCCTGGCGTGATGCAGTCTATGGAGTCTCAAAGAGTCGGACACGACTGAGCAACTGAACAACAACAAAGTCACTGGGTCATGAGGTGGCTTGTTATTCAGCAGCAGCTAACAGATAGATACAGCATGGAAAAGTGGCTCCTCATCTCTGCTTTTCCTCATAATCCATCACTTTTTCTCCCCAAAGATTCTCCCCCATTGTTCCGCTTGGAGCTTCTCTCCCCAGCCATTTTTCTGACAACCTTTCTCTTTCTATTATTCATCCTTTAAAGCCTGCAGTCATATTGCATGTGAACTTGCAGATCACCACTGAGAATTGAAAATGGAATCTGAATACATATGAAAGGGCTTTTTTTTTTTCAGTGAGAAGCATATCATGCAGGGGCTAATTGTGTGTGCACGGTCGGATGGCTGAACATGCCCTGGAGAAGTGTCTCCACCTTCCATCACAGCATGCTCATAAATAGGAAATTCAGGAATGGTGTGTGCAGCCCACTGGGAACAGAGCAACCTCGGGCCGGGGGCTTTCCAGTGAGCTGCTCAAAGGCAGAAAGGAGGCGGAAAGCCGCCCGCCTTTCCTAGTGCACACAGATTGCAGGTAGGACGTGTCTCCTGCCTCCATCCAGATGAATAAGCTCATGAGGAGGTCACAGAAATGGGAGTGTTGCCATCAGAAGGAAGGCTGCTTTAGTCTACAGAATTGCATCTCTCCCTCAGACTGCCATTTCTCACTGAGCTGTGGGACCCAGCACAAGGTGCCATTGTCAAGGCCAGCTTTAGCCCAGGTGAAAGAATTAATCCATTTCTGCATAAAAACAAAACAAAGCAAAAACCCCCCACTAATTATATTTGCAATACAATGTTTTCAACATATTTTCTTTCCTTTTTTTGTTTTTTAATCTTTTGGCCACACCACAGAGCATATGGGACCTTTTTTCCCTGACACGGGATCAAACCCATACCCCTATATTGGAAGTGTGGAGTCTTAACCACTGGATGGCCAGGGAAGTCCTCTCAATGCATTTGCCGATTATTTACAACTCTTGATCTTTACATTGTGAGAGAAACAAGTGATGTTCCAAGAAATTAAATGACTGACTCCAAATCATGAAGCATTCCAGCAGCTGGGTGGCTAACTACCCTATGCTTTAATTTCCTTCATTTTATTAGTTTAACAAATATTTCTTGCTCGTTTACCAAGGGCCTTGTATAAAGTACCATGTATAAAGGGTGGTTGCTCAGACCCTGGCTCAGACAGTAAAGAATCCGCCTGCAATGCTGAAGACCTGGTCGATCCCTGAGTCAGGAAGATCCCCTGGAAAAAGGAATGGATACCCACTCTAGTATTCTTGCCTGGAGAATCCCAGGGACAGAGAAGTCTGGTGGGCTACAGTCCACAGGGTTGCAAAGAGTCAGACACGACTGAGGGACGATGCACATGTATAAAGTGAGGACTGTCTCTTCAGATAATTTGGAATTTTTCCCTGCAATTTTCTTTAATTGTTCACTGTATAACACATATGAAATCTGAACTGCTGATTGAAAAGGAAAACTTGTTTTAGGAAGTTACTCGCTTAATCTAGTACCAGCATAACAAAGTGATGATACCTATCACAAGAAACAATTTTAAATATTAAGCATAAAATGTGACTGTTGATTTTAGCTATGTAGAATATATCACAAAAGGTAAATATAGGGTTCCAAAAGGCAGCTCATATAAAACCTGCTGGATTCTTCAGACACTGAAATTGTAACCTTTTGAAACAATGTGTAGTTTTCCTACCTGGGGGGAAAATTCTATTCTCAAGAGCATTGTTAAATCTTGTTTGTAAACATGTTGACTTTCTCCTAATATTTGTCCTGGCTCAGAGAAAACATTTTTGTGTTCAGGGTGAGATAACATCCCTTAGATTGTGCTTTTATTATTGTACATGCAATCATATCTTCTACTTTCAAATACTTGGAATGGGATTCAGAAACGCATCCTTCACTGTTGACAGTGGAGCCAGCTGCTAACAGAGAAATCTAGGATGAGATTAAAGGGACATTGGTATTTTCTGAATTTAAATATCTTTTGAGGAAAAATGACAGCTGCTGCAAAAATGACTATAGAGCTGGTATGAATCCTTCCTGATGAGCAGCAAAGCACTTATTAATAAAAGCATGATTTGAAACTTTAAAAGAAATAAATGGTCCAGGTTTGTGTGTTGACAGGAGTCAATGGACCAAATTTGCATTTACTGGGGAACTACCATGCTCGCCTGCAGTTTTAGGAACAGTATTCCCACCAGGTGAGCCTAAACAGAACTGAGTCTCTCTTTGTCCCTCTTGAACTCAGGAGTCTGGTTGGAAACAAAAGAACTGTCTAGAAGGTGGTCCGTGTCAAGATGCCAGATGTGTGGGGGCAAACAGACCTGAGACAGGAGGGAAGCTGACGGAAGGTGTAAAGCACAGACGTTACATGAAATCCAGGGAAATCGACAAAGCCGTGTTGGTGTGTGGGAGAGAGAGGGCTCAGGTCTTACTCAAATGAGATGACACGGAATCCTGCCACTCAGCAGGCAAGACGCTGATTCAGGATAACGAACGGAAGCGGATGATACAGACCTCCTGGTGTGGAGTGAGGCAGGCCAGAGCATTGGAGTCTGGAAATGTCTCTGTCCCTCTCAGCTCTCTCTTGTCCACCCACAGCCCCTGGCTCCCTGGCTCCCTGCTGCCCCCTCAAGCTTCTAGCATGCCCAAGCTGAGGTCTCTAGGAGCTGTGCTCGGGGTCTGCTGTCAGAGACTGCCCATCCCCTGACCTGTCATGGCCCTTACAGTGGGCACTGGCCCCTGTAGCTCACCCCACAGGGCAGGGCCCACCCACCTCTTCCAGGTCCTTCTGTGGCTCTTCCCACTCAAGACCCAAGCTGGAGTCCAGGGTGGGGAAGTTCAGAAGAGTGACAGCAGAAGCCCAGGGAAGTCCAGGGTGGCGTTTTTGACCAGTGAGTAGTTTGAATAACAAGCTCTGGGCAAAAAACAACAATTACAAGGCTTGAATGAGTCAAAGGTTTTGTAACTCAAGAATCACCCAGTTTCCCCATCACACACAAACACACACCAAATCCATAAGACTCTTATCTTGGCCAACTGGCCTTGGACCTGATTCTAACATTAGATTTCTCCGTATCTTGTTTTTGCTTATATATATATATGTATGTATGTATATATATGTATATATTTGGCTTTACTGGATCTTAACTGCAACACTTGAATGCTTAGTTGCTGATGTGGAATCTTAGTTCCCTGACCAGGATAGAACCTGGGCCCCCTGCATTGGGAGCATGGAGTCTTAGCCACTGGGCCACCAGGGAAGTCCTATGTCTTGTCTCTGCATCAGGATCAGCAGAGGTGCTGGTTAAATATGCAGATTTCTACACCCGGTTGGTTGATCTTTGTCTAATTGCATCAGAGATCTGAGGGTAGGACCCAGGAACCCCAACTATTAGCAAGAAGCTGGATGGATGAGAACCTTCAAGTATTTCACAGCATGGTGACCTGGAGTTGGAGGAGCTCTGGATTTGTCTACAGGTACCTGAGGTTTACTCTTCTTATGAAGTCTGTTGGCAGCACCACCCTAGAGAGTCAGGTTCCCCTACCTACCTCTTAGCTGTGAACATTAGACCAATACTTACCGAGCACCTTTTGTGCAACAGGGACATTCTGGGCCTGCAGATAAAGTAGGAAAAAGTCCAAGTAAAAATCCTTGCTCCTGTGGAGCTAGTCTTCAAGTGTGTGTTAGTCACTCAGTCATGTCCAACTCTTTGCAATCCCACTGTAGCTCACCAGGCTCTTCTACCCATGGGATTCTCTAGGCAAGCTGCCAGGGAAGTCCTGTGGGAGGAGACAAATAATAAACAAGTAAAATGGATAATAGAAAGTGGTAACTGGGGAGAAAATGAAGGGTGGGGTGAGGGGTGGGAGACAGACCCGGGCGCAGGGGGAGTGGGAAGGCTGGAGCTGAGCACACAAGTTGTGGTTTTCAGAAAGGCTTCCTGAAGTCATCTCTGAGAAGGTTAAGGCTGAGTCATGATCTAATGAGGGAAAAAGTAAGGATGCTCTTATGGACTGAATATTGGTAGGAGGAGCAAGCTCCTGTGTTGAAGTCCTGGAGAAGAACCTTACCTCAGAGTGAATGGTACCTGAAGTCTCACTCATACAAGACTTAGCTGATATTTAAATGTGACTTTGGGGTTAGGGTTGCTGCTGGAATGGGTTAAGACTTTGGGGTTATCAGGATGGGGGTGAGTGTCTATTGCATGTGAGAACTACATGAATTTAGGGGATCCCTATTTTTGCAGTTGTTTAGTCACTAAGTTAGGCTTCTCTGGTAGCTCAGACAGTAAAGAATAGCCAGCAATGAAGGAAACCTGGGTTCAAAAGATCCCCTGGAGAAGGGCATGGCTACCCGCTCCAGTATTCTTGCCTGAAGAATTCCAAGGATAGAGGAGCCTGATGGGCTACAGTCCATGGAGTCGCAAAAAGTCAGACACGACAGAGTGCCACGTTGGAATGAGTTGCCATTTCCTTGTCCAGGGGATCTTCCCCACCCAGGGATCGAAGCTGCATCTCCTGCACTGGCAGGTGGATTCTTTACCCCTGAGCCACCAGGTACACTAAGGTCCCTTAAAGAGGCAATTGAGGTTAAATGAGCTCCCAAGAGAGGGCTCCAATCCAATAGGAGTGGGTGTCTTTATAAAGAGGGGAAGAGACCAGGGATATGTGTTCCCAGAACGTGATGTGACACGGTGAGAAAGTGCCATCTGCAAGCCAGCGAGAGAGGCCTCGGGAGACACCAGACCGGTCAGCTCCCTGATCTTGGACTTCTGGCCTCCAGAAAGTGCGAAAGTTAATTTGTGTTGTTTGAGACGTGCAGTCAGTTATATTCTATTTGGTGGTGCTAGCAAATACAGATGTCTAATTACATTTGAGTATCAGATACATGACAAGAAGTTTTTATTATGCACATATTTGTTCATCTGAAATTCAGATATGCCTGGGCATCCTGTATTTTCTTTTGCTAAATCTGGCAGCCCTTGCCTATGCAAATAACTGGAGAGGAGAAGAATTCTAGGCAGAATGAGGAACAGTAGTGCCTGGTGTGTTGGGGGCAAACAGAAACACACCTGAGCTGGAGTAAGCAAAGGAGAGGATGAGAAGAAAGAGAGGAGGGCAGCCAGGAAAAAACATCCTTGTGCAGTTTATTACAGTGACATGTTATCTGCTATTTATCCCCAATTCTACCTTTAACAGGGTGTGTTGTACAGCTATTTGCCAAGTCTGGCAATTCAGTGTGGGAGCAGATCCAAGGGGTCTTAGACACATTGTGCGACATGGACATGACTCTTCCTGAGATAGTCAGCAGTCAGGCAATTTTTTTCCTCCAGGAGCTGTTTATACATTTTTTGTTTTTATTTATTAACTTTCTTATTTGGAGTATAGCTGATTTACAATGTTGGATTAATTTCAGGTGTACAGCAAAGAGATTCCTTTTTTAGATTCTTTTCCATTATATGTTATTACAAGTTACTGAATATATTCTGCTCTACAGTTGAACTTTATCATTTATTTCTTTTATATACAGTAGTGTGTATGTGCTGGGCTTCCCAGATGGCACAGTGGTAAAGAATTCACCCTCCAATGCAGGAGACACAGGAGATGCAGGTTTGACCCCTGGGTCAGGAAGATCCCCTGGAGAAAGAAATGGCAACCCATTCCAGTATTCTTGCCTGGGAAATCCCAGGGACAGACAAGCCTGGTGGGCTACAGTCCATGGAGTCACAAGAGTCGAACACAACTGAGGGACTGAATACACATCCAGAGTGTGTATGTTAATCCCGAACTACTTTACCCCACCCCCAACTCTAAAATTTTCAAAGTAGCTCCAAATTCCTAAAGTTCTTTTCTCTGAAGGCTTCTGTAGACAATGTTTTCCTTCAGATCTTTCACTTATAGCAAAGGTTGTTTTCTTTTGTAACTTTCAGATACAGTGATGTTGCTCGCCTAAGTCCCATTGGACCAGATCGTAAAGGAATATGGAACTCATAGAAGTTCATGCTACACGCATGCCACCCCATTCACACCATCGCATATGTCAAAGTGTGAAATCTCCGAATTTTCTGAACCCTCGCAGTCCCCATGTGTACAAAATGGAAAGGGAAGTTGGGAAACCAGAGCCAAGTTGTTTAATTAAGTCTTCCTAATTGGAAACTTTTTGTAAATCAAAACTTGATTCTCCTGGTTAATTCTGCTTATAAAACTTTGTAAATTAAAACCTAATGGAAAAGAACTGAAAAAAAAAAAAAAAATGAAAGCGTTGAAAAATTCTCAAACACCACAATGAAAAGCTATTCTATTTGTTCAGAAAGTTTACAGCTAGGAAAATCTCATAACTTATTTAATCCCCTGCAGCTGGGAAAAGCAGTTTAGGTGGATAGAGGAGACCATTAGAAGGCTTTCTCAAAGGGCAGGGGGATAGAATTGTATTTCACTGTGCAACATAGCTGTTCAAAGCTTAAGGAAGACCCAAAGATTTGATTACAGGTTTGGTAAAATATTGATGAGGACTCAGTTCCTCCTCTGAATTCGAAGATGGTGTAGGTTTTACTTCTCTTACAGGCCCTGAAGAATAATAAATGCTAGTCACTCAGCTGTGTCTGACTCTTTGTGACTCTATGGACTATAGCCCTCCGGCTCCTCTGTCCACGGAATTCTCCAGGCGAGAATACTGGAGTGGATTGCCATTCCCTTCTCCAGGGGGTCCTCCTGACCCAGGGACTGACCCCCAGTCTCTCGCATTGCAGGCAGATTCTTTACCATCTGAACTACCAGGGAAGTCCAGAGGAAAATAGGCAGGAGAAAAGGTAAACAAAATTCCCACATGATGAGAGCAAAATGGCTAAACAGGAGCAGAGCAGACGGACCCATCCTGATCTTTCCTTCTATGCAGGCTCAGACACAGACGTACAGTGTGATCAATCATATTTCTAAATCGGTTCTCGACAATAGTTTGGACATTTAGTCAACACAATGATAATGCAAACTCACAGCAAGAAATGTGCATCGTCATTTATCAGTTAGTAAAAAACAACCCCATGCAGTGGGTACCTGACATAATCTATTTTTAAAAATGAAGGCAAAGAAATTTAAAGACATCCAGAATTGTAAGGGTATCAGATTTTTTAAAAAAAATCAAACTATTTAAATATTATTTTTAGGAAGTCAAAGAATAAGTGTATATGTGGCAGAAATCACACATAACCCCCTCAGGGGATGAAAGGGAAAAAAAAAAAATCCCCAAAACTGTGCTTAGGTTATGAAAGTGGAACTTGTGGCCTGGAACATAAATTTCAGGGTCATCATTACAATGAGCTTCCAAGAGTACTTGATCTGAGAAAGGAAGCAGGGTTGCTGGTTTGGGAAACTATGTTTGATGACTCAAGGAAAGTGGTTTAATGAAGAGGAAGATGCTAATTTTAAAGCTGCATGGGAAAAATCTGAGCAGTATCCTTCATCATATGTGAATGTGAAAGTAATATTTCTAAGTTAAAAGATTATCTTATAGAGTACGTATCTTTAAATACCCATATGTCCCTTGTTAATTAATTATTGAGCATAGAGGCTTTATTTCTTCATCTACATCACTAACAGTTGTTTTTTTAGGTGGACAATTTTGGAAGTCTTCATTGGATTTGTTAAAAATATTGCTTCTATTTTATGTTTTGGTTGTTTGTCTGGGAGGCATAGGGGATCATAGTTCCCCAACCAGGGATGGAACCCACACTCCCTGTATTGGAAGGCAGAGTCTTAACCACTAGATTGCAAGGGAAGTCTTCTATACCACTAAAATTTTAATTGACTGATATTTTCTTTTCTTCTATGATTTGACTGGGAAAATGGAGCATCACCTTACATACACAATGTGTGTGTGTGGCATATTTATTCAGTTCGGTTCAGGTCAGTCACTCAGTTGTGTCTGACTCTTTGTGATCCCGTGAACTGCAGCACACCAGGCCTCCCTGTTCATCACCAACTCCTGGAGCCTACCCAAACTCATGTTCATGGAGTTGGCTCTTGGAATCAGGTGGCCAAAGTACTGGAGCTTCAGCTTCAGCATCAATCCCTCCAATGAACATTGAGGGTTTATTTTCTTTAGGATTGACTGGTTTGATCTCCTTGCTCCCCAAGGGACTCTAAGAGTCTTCTCCAGCATGTTAAGCATATACATAATAAATCTGCAAGGAGATCCAACCAGTGCATCCTAAAGGAGATCAGTCCTGGGTGTTCATTGGAAGGACTGATGTCGAAGCTGAAACTCCAATACTTTGGTCCCCTGATGTGAAGAGCTGACTCATTTGAAAAGACTCTGATGCTGGGAAAGATTGAGCGCAGGAGGAGAAGGGGATGACAAAGGATGAGATGATTGGATGGCATCACTGACTCAATGGACGTGAATTTGAGCCAAGTCTGGGAGACAGTGAAGGTCAGTGAAGCCTGGCATGCTGCTGTCCATGGGACTGCAAAGAGTTGGACACGACTGAACTACTGAAAAGCAACAAATAACATGCTTAACAGGGGGTGGGGGAGACAATTCAAGGACTCAGAAGTACAGGTAGAACGTGACTAATAGTTTTGGCGAGGGGCAGCGCAGCGGGCAAGCTGGCCAGGTAATCCACAGTTTGTGAGCCTGAACTCCACCTGAAACGGTTATTCAGGGTGAGGTTTTTCTGGTTTCACACGAAGTAAATTTAAAGGTAACTACTGAGCATCAGGGCCAAGAAAAATATTATAAAGTTCTCTGCACATATTTAAGTAAAATTCTGCCAGAATCCCTCCCGCCCTCACCCCAGGCCTGTGTTTGTCCAGGGACAGAGCCGGACGCTAGGACCTCACCCAGGCATTCGAGTGGCATGGCAGGGAAGATCAGGGAAGTGCAAAATCCATGACTCCAGTGTAATAAATGATGGAAAAGAGAAGGCGTGTAGAGTGAGGTAACGTTCCCCGTCAGGGGCCGGGAATACCGTTCCACCACAAGCAAACAGTGTGTCTGTGTCTCTCGCTGCCTGGTCCCTCGACTGTTTGTGCAGCTGAATCCTATTTTCCCAGCTGTGTCTGTCACTGCTGTCCCTGACGGTCATCAACAGCACGCACGTCTGACCCGCCGAGGGGACAGGCCCCCCTGAGCCACGCCTGGCACTGAGCGCTCCAGCTGCCCCCTCTCACCTCCTGGGTCAGCTCGACTCACTGTTTAGTGGGCAGCACTGTGTTCATTGTTAGGGCTACCAAAAAAAAAACAAACAAAAAACCCATGCTCCTTCCTTAAAGAGCACAATATGGATAAAAGGTGAGTGAACCGTTAGAGAACGAACTCAATGATTGTTAAAGGGGAAGGGATAGTTAAGGGGTTTGGGATGGACATGTCCACTCTGCTCTATTTAAAATGGATAACCAACAAGGACCTACTGTGTAGCACAGAATGTTACGTGGCAGCCTGGATGGGAGGGGAGTTTGCGGGAGAATGGATACATGTATATGTATGGCTGAGTCCTTTCACTGCTCACCTGAAACTATCACAACATTGTTAATCAGCTATATTCCAAAACAAAATAGTTTTTTAAAAAGTGAGTGAACCCTGAAGGTGGAACCGGATCATACCAAATGAGAACAAGTAGCAGGTAACAGGTAATTATTTCATGCTCAATGAACCTATTAATTTTAGGTATGTTGTCCAATTACAGTTTACCTGCACCCTCTGAGAAAGTTATGAAATGGATACCAAAACCCATCAAATGTATACAGTTTAATGGGAGGAGGGGAAAACCCACTTTGAGTACGACCGACTTCCAGGGATGGGGGAGCCTGGTGGGCTGCCGTCTATGGGGTCGCACAGAGTCGGACACGACTGAAGCGACTTAGCAGCAGCAGCAGCAAGGAGAAATTAAGATTTTCAAGTTAAATATCATAGAAATAAATGAAGGTGTTCATCCTCTGATATTTCATATTCTGCTCATTCTCAGGACACTGTCTTTTAGAAATGTCTGGGTGACATCAACTTTCCTTTTCAAGTTGCAGAACTTCCCATCTTCTACCTACTTGAGTAAAAAAAGTAAGTAATCTAAAGCAAAATAACCCAAACCCTTTGATATCTTCTACACCTTTACAGTGTTCGAGGGCTGGTAGAGTTTGTGAGGTATCCCAGAATCTGGCCCACCCACGATATACTGGGAAATAAACAAGAATTCTCCTTGCCCTCTAGCAACTATTCATAATAAAAACATGTTTCCAAAACTCAGTACATGGTTCCTGCAGAGTTTTAACGATATATTGGAAAAACAGTATAGAGGGAGAACATGTGAAAGGATAAAAAAAATTGTCAACACCTCAGGACTCGGGATGCCAGGCTGATTCTTGATGATGTTTACCATCCAAAACCTGGGAACATAGAATAGTTTCTGAGAAATCTCCCATCAAGTAACTCTGGCAACATTGATACTATATTTTGAAGGGAGAAATGTTAGAGATATTTCTTTCTTCCAAAATTTGCAATGGTGTCAGTGTTCAAGTCACAGTATCTTTTTTTTTTTAACTTTTTATTTTATGTTGGAGTAGAGTTGATTTAAAATGTTGTGTTACTTTCAGATGTGCAGCAAAGTAATTCAATTATATATATACACATGTATCTCTTTTTCAAATTCTTTTCCCATTTAGGATGTTACATAATACTGAGCAGAATTCTTGTGCTACACAGTAGGTCTGTTGTAGGTTATCCATTTTGAATATAACCTTGTGTACATATTCATCCCAAACTCTCTAACTGTCTCTTCCCAACCCTGTAGCCAGAAGTCCACTCTCTAGGTCTCCAGTCACGGTGTCTTATTTGAGCCATTCTTTTCCCCAGAAGAGGGCTTCCCTGGTGGAAAGTATGATGACACTTTGTAAACTTTGTGATTTCTATTTCCCTTTGAGTATCTTCCTCAATGTCTTAATCTTGAACTGAATTCAGCTCTAGATGGTTACATCCAAACCCCTTGAGGAGAAAAAGTAATAGATTATGAGGCTAAGAGTTTGAGATCAACATATACATACTACCGCTGCTGCTAAGTCACTTCAGTCGTGTCCAACTCTGTGCGACCCCATAGACTGCAGCCCACCAGGCTCCCCTGTCCCTGGGATTCTCCAGGCAAGAACACTGGAGTGGGTTGCCATTTTCTGCTCCAATGCATGAAAGTGAAAAGTGAAAGTGAAGTCGCTCAGTCGTGTCCGACTCTTAGCTATATATTAAATAGATAAATAACAAGGATCTACTGAATAGCACAGATAACTCTACTTAATAGTCTTTAAAAACCTATAAGGGAATAGAACTGAAAAAAAATATATATATATATAGTAACAATGAGCAATACTTGCTCTTGTAATTCAAGTTTACACACAGATAAAACTGTACAAAGTCAAAACCAGGGGGATTAGAGAGTGGCTCCTTTTTGCCCTCTTTCCCATCTAGAAGACATTTCCTGATTTCAGTTTACTCGGCAAACATCCACTAGGCAAGTAACAGTCAACTTGATATCATTAGATTCCACTTCGTCACCCCCAGAGAAGCCACATTTTCTCCTGTAACTTCAGACTCAGACTTGAGAAACGACCTTCAGCACTTTGAGTTAATAATCGTGGAATGCTGCCGGGATATAACTCAATGGGGGTGGAAACAGCTGTAATTGTCCTTGTTAGCGACACACACCAGAGGTGAGTCCTTCTGAACACACTCCCACTCCTGTTAAGGGATTCTGGGTCCTGGCAGCAAACTGAGATGGCAGCTAGAGCTCTGATGTTCATTTCGCTTTCTAACGTGGCTGCACATCTCTTTCACCTTCCTGTCTCTCCTAGTCTGCTCTTTAGAAAACAATTTCTTTCATTCTCTGAAAGCTCTTATTAAACAAAACAAACAAAAAAGTAGAGTCAGAGCAGTTTGAGCAAACTCCGTAAGTGATAAGGGTTTGGGGTGTTTGAGACCCAAAGGTGGGGACGCAGTCTGCCAAAATCGCAAGTCCCAAGGTATTGCTCAGGCCATTAAATTAACCCTGGGCAGTACACTAAAAATTGTTGTTGTTGCTCTCTGGTCCAGGAAACATCTAAATAGCTTTTAGATGTGTCCTCACGTGGCTGACGACGAAAGAGAGAGATATACTTAAGGAACGCTCCCAGCAGTGCCAGTGGTTGTTGCCAATGATCAGAAAGAGAGCCCTGAATGTGTTAAGGTCTTAAAGGTTTCGGTGAATGCTTTGGGCTTCCATGGTGGCCCAGAGGGTAAAGCGTCTGCCTACAATGCAGGAGACCTGGGTTCAATCCCTGGGTCGGGAAGATCCCCTGGAGAAGGAAATGGTAACCCACTCCAGTAGTCTTGCCTGGAAAATCCCATGGACTGAGAAGCCTGGTAGGCTACAGTTCATGGGGTCGCAAAGAGTCGGACACGACTGAGCGACTTCACTTCACTGGTAAGCAACAGGAGGGCTTCCCAGGTGGCTCAGCTGTAAAGAATCTGCCTGTGATACAGGAGACGCAGTTTTGATCCTTGAGTTAGGAAGATCCCCTGGTGGAGGAAATGGCAACTCACCCCAGTATTCTTGCCTGGGAAATCCCATGGACAGAGGAGCCTGGCGGACTACAGTCTACAGTCCGTGGGCTTGCACAGAGTCGGACATGACTGAGAACAACTGAGCACTGAAAGAAACATTCTTGAAGGAAGGCTCTGTCTGGAGTTAATTTACATAACAAAGTGACCTGGCCTTTAATGCAGCTATTGATAAACCAATTTTCAAAGCCCCAAGTAATGCATAGCAAGTATTAGTATTTACTGGATAAACGATAAATAGATTTTCCTGATTGTCTTAGAATAAAGCAAATACCACGTCTCTGGCCCAATTTCACCCTTCAGTAACATCAACCAACATCCTTCTGCAAATGTTATCGTGGGGCTAATGCTACCCAGTCTCCTATGTTTTAGTATCTTAAGAGCTAATCCTTTTGCAAGTTGCTTATGACTCATTTGGGAGGCTGAGTTTACACATGTTGGAATAATAAAGATAAATTAGAACCTGCTTTAGAAAAGCAGAGGATAAAAATAGGAGTCAGGTTTTTCAGGAAAAGTTATTGAAAGAGGTTGAAATGCACCAAGGTCTTAAGTATCTGGGAAAGCCAGCCAAGACCAGTAACTAGAAGGTGGTGGATGGGATTGTATTCTGATTCTGTCTCCTTCTGGTGGTGCTGAATGAGCATATGACCTAAGGATGTAAGTATAGTCATCCCTTAGTATCTGTGGGGTACTGGTTATAGGACCACCACAGAAACCAAAGTCCACTGATGCTCGAGTCCTTCAGAAATCAAGTTCTGATTTCACTGATTCAACCAACTGCAGATGGTAAACATAGTATCCAGCTGCAGTTGGTTGAATCAGCAGATGTGGCATTTGAGGATATGAGAAGATCAACTGTAATCAGTGTGACTATCTCTTCCAATAGCCCCCTTCTGAGGGACTCCCAGCCTGGAGCACCCACAGGACCACACTGTGGGATGTTTTGCCCCAAACAGCTTTTCTCTTGGGGATGGGCAAGATTCCTTTCCTCTCTTCCTAGAGTTCTCTCCTCAAATGCCACCCAATCAATGAGGTCATCTCAAACCCATTTATAGAAAAAGAGCAAGCCCCTCCCTCATTCCAAATTAGCCACTCAGCAGGTTCTGTTCCCTTGCCCTGGTTCATTTTTCTCCATTGAACTTTCCACTTCTGCCAAGGTATATATTTCACCGTTTGTTTTGTTTATCACCCTTATAGAATATATGTTCCTTGAGTTCAAGCACTGCCCTGTCACCAGCACTTATTTACTGAGGACACCCCATAAAAATTTTTGAATAAAAAAACAAATTATAATAGATAACAGATTATAATAGATTTAAATATCAATTTTTTTCCCTTGAGCATTTCAGTGCAACTTATAAATATTATTATCCCTTTCATAAAATCTAGTACATTTTAACAAGCATCTTGAAATATGCCTTTGATTAGCATGTGATGAATGTAGTTTGTTAAATTTCATTAAGTATTTTAAACTGCATTTATAAATTAAATATATTTGACTTTCTAATTTAATATATGCCTCTAATAAGCAAAACTTCCCCAATACAGTAAATCCAATAAATTAAACATAACTACAGAAAATCTTTTCTGAAACCTTCTAGTTTTGTATGCAAATATAGTAAACATTTTTTTATAATCTTTCAACCAAATATTCCATGTCTAAAATAAATTACTCAGCTGTGGGATTTAAATTGGTATCACAAGAATCTTTGTCAGATTAATAAATATGCCAATCTCTCTTAGACATACTTTAAGTATCACATATGCACAGATTATTCCTAAATAAATCAAATGCATATCGTGGAACTGATTTATCCCTTCCTTCTAACTTTCCAGACTATTAAGACACACCCACTAAGGAAAAAATATGGCAATAGTTGGGGTTATCGTAGCAATGGGCTGAGTTTGTATACAAATCAGAGAGTTTAAACCAAGATATGAAATTTGGTGGTTCCCCGAACACTCATCATTATTTAGCCTTTTTGAAAGTTCATTCCCTGAGTGTCAGGGAAATCTCACAACCCATGTCCTTGGGTTCAACATACACGGTTATCTAGCAGATATTCTCGTAGATGCAGGGGTGATCAGGTTCACCTCACAAGATACACTGTTACCTAATTCTCTTTTTGATTTCAGAGTGTCGTCTGCCCTTACCACCTCCCTCCTGTCCATCATCCTTCACAAACCTAGTTTGCTTTATCACTTGATGGGACGATTCAAGTAATTTTTTCTAGCTTGATTCTTTTAAAAAGCATTTATTTATTTGACTGCACCAGGTCTTAGTTGCAGCATACAAGATCTTCAGTTGCAGCATGTGAACTCTTAGTTGCAGTATGTGGGATCTAATTCCCTGACCAGGGGTCGAACCTGGGCATTCTGCATTGGGGGTATGGAGTCTTAGCCACTGGACTACCAGAGAAGTTCCTTCTTGCTTGATTTCTTAAAAAACTTGATTGTTGGGTAGCATTGTCACTTGGTGAGCATGGGGATGCAAGGAGGGTCTCTGGAGCCTGGTGAGAATGTAGGAAGAGGGCCAAGAGATGTCAGGTGATGACGGTATCCTATGAGCAGTATTCTGGTGGGAGCTCCATGGCCCGTCAGAGCAATGGGAACAGAGCTTCTCTCTGAGATCCCTTGAGACATCAGACAAACATGGAGGGCACTATTTTCTAGAAACCTGAAGGTCTGATTCTGAAGGCGGGGCCAAGAAACAGGGCAGTCATTTGCACTAGTCACTGCTACTCTGATTCCGTCTTTATCCTGGGTGTGAAAAGATTAGGGGAAATCAGAGCTGATTTATTTTTAGAAAAATTTGTTGTGTGTCTGCTCTGTTTCTGGTACTGAGATATACATAGTGATACAAAGATTGTCAGTCATTAACTCAAAAAACTCCATTGTATGGGATTTCCCTGGAAGTCCAGAGGTGAAGACTGCTTGCCAGTGCAGGGGACACAGGGTCCATCCCTGGCTGGGAAAGATCCCAAGATCTTAAAGATCCCAAAGATACCAAGGAGCAACTAAGCCCATGCACTGCAGCTGCTGAGTCCATGCTCTAGAACCCGTGCTCTGCAACAAGAGACGCTGCTGCAGAAGCCTCCACACCTCAAGGAAGAGTAGCCGCCACTCACCAGGACTAGAGAAAGCCCACAGGTAGCAACAAAGACCCAGTGCAACCAAAAATAAACAAATTAATTAAAAGTTTATTAAAATATTAATTAAAGAAAACACTACAGCAGGAAGTCTGAGATGTGTAGGTGCTGCCTGTTAACACAAAGGACGATATTATGATTGAAACATGGAGTGTAATAACTGTGCCAAGCCTGGTGCACTTGCTCAGGAAAGATCTGCAAAATGAACGGATGGTGGAAGGACAGTTGAATGAATAAATGTCAGGTGCATGTTAGAACTAATAAATGCTTCAAGAATCCAGAAGGTGGAAGAAATAGACTGACCCGTCTGCAAGCTCTAATCTTACCGAAATAACTGTGAAATACTCTTTTGTGAGTGCTATCTGTATGTTTCAAGCAGTAGAGAATGGGCTCAGCCACTAAATGATGTAGAAAGTGTGCTCGTAAATATCAAATGGAACAGAGGGAATGGTAACAAATCCCCAGTGGCTGAGATAAGAAGTTCAATGTTAAAGAAAGGAGAGGAATAAATATTGCATGGAGACTGTGAATCCAAACCATCTGAGGACAGAGAACGGTGGGACAGTGGTTCAGTGACATGGGAAGCAAGGGTGTAAATGATGCCAACAGGCAGAGGGTGAGCTGGGGAAAGTCTATCTGCCCGTTGAGCTCAGCAGGCTCTTTACACCTTCAGTAAGAAAGAAACTCTTTGAATATCTAAGAGCAGCCTAATGCTTTCCGGAGAACTAGCTTCTCTGTCAGCAGCCTTCCAGGAACGGCTCCTAAAGAGATGCCAACTTGAGTTGAGAGCTTCTTTTGTGTGGGCTTCTGAACTCCTGGCAGGTAATTCAATCAAATTCCACTCTCCACCTGTCCCATTTTCCTCTCACCCTTGCCCCACCTGCCAAGAAAGAAAGATAAATGGGAGCCAGAACTAACCGAAAGCTATTCGGTGAATTACAGTCCCGTCGCAGATCATTGCAGCTGGAGCCTATGGGATTCGGGTTGTTTTGGGTCATCGCCAGTCCAGGGTTTCTGTGAGGAAGCCACAAACTCCAGCTGTCTCACGGTGTCTTGTCTCAAAGACTCTGAAGTAGAGGTAGTGTGGCTGCTGCTCCTGACACAGCGTGGAGAGGAGAAAGGCGTCAGGTGGACTCGTCTCAGCCTCATCGAGTCCTTGCTGAGACCACCTTCAGCTCTGTGCCTGCTGTTGCCAAACACCGCAGAGTATTAACGACCATGCCAAGTAGACTGTTTCTAGAAAGGATGAGTCTGGGCACGTATCAGCTGTCCTAACAGAGATGAGCAAATTGGAGAAAATAAAATAAAAACATAATGCCAGTAAAAAGCAGCTTTCTACAAGGTCAATGTGTATGCATGCTCAGTCGCTCGGTCGTGTCTGACTCCTTGAGACCCCATGAACTTTAGCCCACCGGGCTCCTCTGTCCATGGGATTCTCCAGGCAAGAATACTGGAGTGGGTTACCATGCCCTCCTCCAGGGGATCTTCCCGACCCAGGAATTGAAAGTTTCTCTTATGTCTCCTGCATTGGCAGATTACCACCAGTACCACTTGGGAAGCCCACAAAGTCAATACCAGACTTTTAATAAAGGGGCTTCCCTGGTGACTCGGATGGTAAAGAATCTGCCTGCAATGCAGGAAACCTGGGTTTGATTCCTGGGTTGGGAAGATCACCTGGAGAAGATCATGGTAACCCACTCTAGTGTTCTTACCTGGAAAATTCCATGGACAGAGGAGCCTGGTGAGGTACAGTCCATGGAGTAACAAAGAGTCGGACACCACTGAGGACCTAACACACACACACACACACACACACACACACACACACACACACACAATAAAGTGCTCCTTGAATCACTCATGTAAACACTGAACATGTATTTATGGAGTACTTACGTACTGAGTATGCCAGAGACTGCAATAAGTCATGAGGTCATAATGATGAAAACTCTTGGCCTCTAATTTATGGAGTTTGTGATCTACAATTCCAACAACGTGCAGTTATTACAGAACGATGCCACGAGAATTCACAGGAGGCAGCAACTAACTCTTCCTGTGAGTCAGGGAAGTCTTCTCTTTTGGGATTCTGGACCCAGTTTCAATGTGTGTGTGTGTGTGTGTGTGTGTGTGTGTGGTGGGTCTCTCACACCAGTAAGTGATTCTCCAGACACCAACTGTGCTTCCTACAATTCAACTCCATTCTGACACTATCTAACCAGAGGTAGAACCAGATCCCACAAGCTAAGGGTTCAGCTGGACAAGACTGCTCTGTGCCCGCAGTTCAGATACCAGCCTCAAGCCCAGCTTACCACCTGTGCTTCTGGCTGACCAGCTGTGGATTCTATCTGGAAAATGTAGGCATGGGTTCTAATTCTGCCACTATACAGGTCTACGGCTTTGGCAATGTTAGTTTCTTTTTTTCTTAAATTCTCACTTTCTGTAAAATGTGGAGAAAAGACTTGCTTTAAGGGATTATTGTATTAAGCAAGTGAGGTAAGGCATTTGGCATGAGGTCTGATATATGACAAGCACCTTAAGAATTATATTCATTGTTGTTTTGTTGTTCTTATTACTGCTATATTTATTATTCTAAGGGAAAGAACACCTATCAAAGGGGAGAGATCCCAGATTCAACTTAACAACAATAGTGTGACAGAGTTTCTGAAGCACGAGATCCCAATATACCATGAATAAATTTGTTTCTAAGTGTAGGAAACCATTTTATCCTCTCTCAATTTCAGTAAAGTTTCTTCTTTCAACCTCCATCTCCTTTTCATTGTCTCCATTTCTACTGATGCTCCTGAATTCCATCTCTGGGTCGGGAAGATCTCCTGGAGAAGGAAATGGCAACCCACTCCAGCATTCTTGCCTGGAGAATCCCATGGACAGAGGAGCCTGACGGGCTACAGTGCATGGGGTCGCAAAGAGTTGGACCCAACTGAGCAGCACTCACATTACTTCCTCTTTAATTCTCTTAAAAGAAACATCAGCTCATATTCATTATTATTGGTAGCATTCTGACTCTGGGTTTTAAAACCATAAAGCCTTCTATGCAGAAAGTTCTCTGTTGAAAATTCCAAGCTGTTTTAAAAAGACGACAATTAAAGTTAGTTTCTTCAGAGGAAGAAGATAAAAAGCGTGGACACTACTTCACTGAGCCAATTATTCTCTTGACACAATTATTCTCTTGACACAATTTAATTATCTAGTGCAACAAACCAGACACCTTTTCTGCCTGGCCGTTTTAATGGAGCTTTGACACCAGGAATTTAATTAAGTTAGAAGATCCCCCCCAAAAAATACCTTTAGAAGTCAGACAATCTCTTTCGGGAGCACTGAGCATAAAAAAATTCATCACTTACGAGCAACATTATTAAATGAAGTTTATTACTCTATCAGTGGACCAAACCTTATTTCTGATGGGAATGCAGCTATTTTAGTTATCATTTTAACTATTTAAAGGGTTGGTTTTTTTTTTTTTTAAGATTCTAAAGGTTATCAGGAAGAGTACTTGAGGATTAAAAACAAAACAAATAACAAGCAATTATTTATCCACATACAAGAGGCGAAGTTTAAAAGCTAGAAATAATCTTAAACAAGTTGGAGACTTTTATTACACACACATATTCAATATATATTACGTAAAATGAAAATTTCCAAATACATACATACATACCTGGAAGGGTGCAGAACAATTTAGAGGCAGAAATGAGATTAGAGTCCAAGTCTTCTATTGTAAAATGTAACACTAATTATTATCATAAGAGTCACATTCCTGGTTACCTTTATGATTATCTTCAAGAAGGAAAGGGATCTTATGAGGAAGAGGACGTGTGGGAGCTCCTAGGGGCTGGCTCTGTTCTATTTCCCCATCTGGATAATGGGTAGTCGTTTTATGATAATTCATTAAAGTAGACACTTATGTTTCATATACTTTTGTATTATGTTATTAATATATATTTAACAATCTCAGAAAGTTAAATAAATATATACACATCACATAGACGTATAGTATATGGGCATTTATCTATATTATATGCAAAGCTATATATAGCTATTTCATGAACATATGATATAGATAGAAATAAATATTATGTGTATATAGACATACAAAGATATGTATACACACACAATGTTCACTGATGCTGAAGCTGAAGCTCCAAACCTTTGGCCACCTGATGTGAAGAGCTGACTCACTGGAAAAAGACCCTGATGCTGGGAAAGATTGAAGGCAAAAAGAAGAAGGGGATGACAGAGGATGAAATGGTTGGATGGCATCACTGACTCAATGGACATGCTGCTGCTGCTGCTGCTAAGTTGCTTCAGTTGTGTCCAACTGTGTGCGACCCCAGAGACGGCAGCCCACCAGGCTCCCCTGTCCCTGGGATTCTCCAGGCAAGAACACTGGAGTGGGTTGCCATTTCCTTCTCCAATGCATGAAAGTGAAAAGTGAAAGTGAAGTCGCTCAGTCGTGTCCGACTCTTAGCGACCCCATGGACTGCAGCCCACCAGGCTCCTCCGTCCATGGGATTTTCCAGGCAAGAGAACTGGAGTGGGGTGCCATTGCCTTCTCCAATGGACATGAGTTTGAGCGAACTCCAGGAGATGCTGGAGGAGCCTGGTGTGCTGCAGTCCATGGGATCTCAAAGAGTTGGACACGACTGAGTGACTGAACAACAATGTTCACACTCTAGCTGCACAGTCTAGTCCTTATATCTTGTTCCCCAATACACAGGTAATTAGGCAATATCTAAGACAGAGACAGATGTTGAGACCAGCTGAGAGCTGAGCAGCTCCTCTGGGATCAGTTTTGAGGATTCAAGCCACAGATCCCTAGTTCCTTAGGGAAGCAGACTCACAGGGGTGGGACCAGGTTTTGAGGTGGAATGTACCAGAGGCAGTGTGCTCACCTCCAACATCTGTTTTTCTCTTTTTTTCCCGTAACGATACAATTTCTAGCCAAGCCAATGACTACCCAGAACAGAGTATATTTCTCTGTTGGCTTGCAGCTGTGTTCATGTGGCCAAATTCTAGGCAATAGGATGATACTTGAAGAGTCTTGTGGTTGTTCAGTTGCTCAGTTGTGTCCAACTCTTTGTGACCCCATGAACCCCTGCAGCATGTCAAGTTCCCTGTCCTTCACCATCTCCATGAGTTTGCTCAAACTCATGCCCACTGAGTCGATGATGCCATCCAACCATCTCATTCCTTTTTAGGAAACAACAAGTTGGCACCTTTGTCTTTTAATTTTCTCCTCCATCTATCTGTCACCTGAAAAGCAATCTGGGCCCCAGAAGGTTTTGTGAAACAGAGCTGCCCTCCCTGGATTACATGCCTCTGGAATTTTATGTGAAAAAGAACAACATTGCTGTCTTGTTTAAGCTGCTGTTGTATTAAGTTTATACATTACAGTCGTCTCTAATCCTAATTAACTCACGTGTGCTTCTGCTGTTGGGTAAGAAGTGGTCTGGTGTGTGATGTATGTGAAAAGCTTTACTGGATGTTTACAGCTGTAAAGGGTGGAAGACTCCACTTACGATATTATAAAGCAGGCATTTATTAGCAGAGACAGTAATAATTAAGAAACCATAAAACCAAACTATCATGGTAGTTTCATATAATAACGAGAAATGTGGCATTAGATGAATTTTATTTTCTTTCAGGAAAGATACTTAATATAAGTTTCTTAGATTATGTAGACAATTTGTATTTGTGCCATATATATTAATAATGAAGAAGCTAAAGTGTGCAATCAGTCAGTCAGTTCAGTCCCTCAGTCATGTCCGACTCTTTCCGACTCCGTGAATCACAGCACACCAGGCCTCCTTGTCCAACACCAACTCCCGGAGTTCACTCAAACTCACTTCCATCGCGTCGGTGATGCCATCCAGCCATCTCATCCTCTGTCATCCCCTTCTCCTCCTGCCCCCAATCCCTCCCAGCATCAGAGTCTCTTCCAATGGGTCAGCTCTTCACATGAGGTGGCCAAAGTACTGGAGTTTCAGCCTCAGCATCATTCCTTCCAAAGAACACCCAGGACTGATCTCTTTTAGAATGGACAGGTTGGACCTCCTTGCAGTCCAAGGGACTCTCAAAAGTCTTCTCCAACACCACAGTTCAAAAGCATCAATTCTTCAGCGCTTAGCTTTCTTCACAGTCCAACTCTCACATCCATACATGACTAATGGAAAAACCATAGCCTTGACTAGATGGACCTTAGTCGGCAAAGCAATATCTCTTCTTTTAAATATGCTATCTAGGTTAGTCATAACTTTCCTTCCAAGGAGTAAGCGTCTTTTAATTTCATAGCTGTAATCACCATCTGCAGTGATTTTGGAGCCCAAAAAAATAAAGTCTGACACTGTTTCCACTGTTTCCCCATCTATTTCCCATGAAGTGATGGGACCAGATGTCATGACCTTAGTTTTCTGAATGTTGAGCTTTAGGCCAACTTTTTCACTCTCCTCTTTCACTTTCATCAAGAGGCTTTTTAGTTCCTCTTCACTTTCTGCCATAAGGGTGGTGTCATCTGCATATCTGAGGTTATTGATATTTCTCCCAGCAATCTTGATTCCAGCTTGTGCTTCTTCCAGCTCAGTGTTTCTCATGATGTACTCTGCATATAAGTTAAATAAGAATAAGACCTAACAGAAGCAGAAGATATTCAGAAGAGGTGGCAAGAATACACAGGAGAACTGTACAAGAAAGAGCTTCACGACCCAGATAATCATGATGGTGTGATCACTCACCTAGAGCCAGACAGCCTGGGAATGTGAAGTTAAGTGGGCCTTAGAAAGCATCACTATGAACAATGCTAGTGGAGGTGATGGAATTCCAGTTGAGCTATTTCAAATCCTGGAAGATGATGCTGTGAAAGTGCTGCATTCAATATGCCAGCAAATTTGGAAAGCTCAGCAGTGGCCACAGGACTGGAAAAGGTCAGTTTTCATTCCAATCCCAAAGAAAGGCAATGCCAAAGAATGTTCAAACTACCACACAATTGCACTCGTCTCACACGCTAGTAAAGTAATGCTCAAAATTCTCCAAGCCAGGTCTCAGCAGTACATGAACCATGAACTTCCAGATGTTCAAGCTGGTTTTAGAAACAGCAGAGGAACCAGAGATCAAATTGCCAACATCCTCTGGATCATGAAAAAAGCAAGAGAGTTCCAGAAAAAACATCTATTTCTGCTTTATTGACTATGCCAAATCCTTTGACTGTATGGATCACAAGAAACTGTGGAAAATTCTGAAAGAGATGGGAATACCAGACCACCTGACCTGCCTCTTGAGAAACCTATATGCACGTCAGGAAGCAAAAGTTTGAATTGGATATGGAACAACAGACTGATTCCAAATAGGAAAAGGAGTATGTCAAGGCTGTATATTGTCACCCTACTTATTTAAAGTGTGCAATAATACATCCCATATAGTTAAAGATCAAAAGTCAAATATCTAAGGCACTGCTAATTACTTCAAGAGTATTGTCTCCGAATGCAGGTTTGGACTCAAATCCTGTCTCCATTGCTGCATATATTTCAATAAATCATTTAATTTCTCTAAGTTGCAGTTTCCTTTTCTATAAAATAGAGATCACAATACAGCACCTTTTTTTCCACTTTTTAAAATGAGGATTAAATGAGTTAAATGATTAATTGATATTGAAGGAAGGAGGAAAAGGGGACGACAGAGGATGAGATGGTTGAATGGTACCACCGACTCGATGGACATGATTTTGAGCAAGCTCCAGGAGTTGGTGATAGACAGGGAAGCCTGGCGTGCTGCAATCCCTGGGGCTGCAAAAACTTGGACATGACTGAGTAACTGAACTGAACTGAACTGAACTGAACTGAGTTAAAGTTTGCAGTCTTGGCACCATGGCTCCCTGACAGATTAGCAGCTCCTGGGCCGGACCCCTTCAACAGATGCCTGGAGCACACCTGTCCCTGGTCCTTCACCTCCTCTGGCATCTCCGTGCAGGTTGGGGGTGAGTAGACACACTCTGATCCCAGGTGTACACTGAGGTCTAAGGTCACCAGGAACCTCCTTAAGGATAGCTGCTTTCATGCTCCCCTGAGACCCCAGTGCCTCCCTGTGGCTCCCCTGCTTGGGCCCTGCATCCCACACACCTATTTGATGTTCTGCTTCCTCCCTTGAGATTGGTCAATTTTAACTTGGACTTCCCTATGACCTTGTGGGTAGACGCTCCCAGTGTCCTTTCTTCATGCCTCACCTCACAATCCAAGGCATCATTTTCTAATTTGAAAGCAACAAACAAACAAAGTAGGAAAGGGTATAAGTAGGAAAGGGTATAATCTCTCCTAAAGATTTTGTCTATCACAAATCCTTTATATTCCTTTAGGAACATGAGTGGGTTTTTTTTATTTCTTTGCTTTAATGTTTAGCTGCACTGGAATGGGTGAATTTAACTCAGATTACCATTATATCTACTACTGTGGGCAGGAATCCCTTAGAAGAAAGGGAGTAGCCATCATGGTCAACAAAAGAGTCCAAAATGCAGTGCTTGGATGCAATCCCAAAAACAACAGAATGATCTCTGTTTGTTTCCAAGGCAAACCATTCAATATCACAGTAATCCAAGTCTATGCCCCAACCAATAACGCTGAAGAAGCTGAAGTTGAACGGTTCTATGAAGACCTACAAGACCTTTTAGAACTAACACCCCCAAAAGATGTCCTTTTCATTATAGGGGACTGGAATGTAAAAGTAGGAAGTCAAGAAACACCTGGAGTAACAGGCAAATTTGGCGTTGGAATACGGAATGAAGCAGGGCAAAGACTAATAGAGTTTTGCCAAGAGAACACACTGCACTGGTCATAGCAAACACCCCCTTCCAACAACACAAGAGAAGACTTTACACATGGACATCACCAGATGGTCAACACCGAAGTCAGATTGTTTATACTCTTTGTAGCCAAAGATGGAGAAGCTCTATACAGTCAGCAAAAATAAGACTGGGAGCTGACTGTGGCTCAGATCATGAACTCCTTATTGCCAAATTCAGACTTAAATTGAAGAAAGTAGGAAAACCACTAGACCATTCAGGTATGACCTAAATCAAATCCCTTATGATTATACTGTGGAAGTGAGAAATAGATTTAAGGGACTAGATCTGATAGACAGAGTGCCTATGAACTATGGATGGAGGTTTGTGACATTGTACAGGAGACAGGGATCAAGACTATCCCCATGGAAAAGAAATGCAAAAAAGCAAAATGGCTGTCTGGGGAGGCCTTACAAATAGCTGTGAAAAGAAGAGGAGTGAAAAACAAAGGAGAAAAGGAAAGATATAAGCATCTGAATGCAGAGTTCCAAAGAATAGCAAGAAGAGATAAGAAAGCCTTCTTCAGCAATCAGTGCAAAGAAATAGAGGAAAAAACAGAATGGGAAAGACTAGAGATCTCTTTAAGAAAATTAGAGATACCAAGGGAACATTTCATGCAAAGATGGGCTCAATAAAGGACAAAAATGGTATGGACCTAACAAAACCAGAAGATATTAAGAAGAGGTGGCAAGAATATACAGAAGAACTGTACAAAAAAAGATCTTCATGACCAAGATAATCATGATGGTGTGATCACTCACCTAGAGCCAGACAGCCTGGAATGTGAAGTCAAGTGGGCCTTAGAAAGCATCACTACAAACAAAGCTAGTGGAGGTGATGGAATTCCAGTTGAGCTATTTCAAATCCTGGAAGATGATGCTGTGAAAGTGCTGCATTCAATATGCCAGCAAATTTGGAAAGCTCAGCAGTGGCCACAGGACTGGAAAAGGTCAGTTTTCATTCCAATCCCAAAGAAAGGCAATGCCAAAGAATGTTCAAACTACCACACAATTGCACTCGTCTCACACACTAGTAAAGTAATGCTCAAAATTCTCCAAGCCAGGCTTCAGCAATACGTGAACCGTGAACTTCCAGATGTTCAAGCTGGTTTTAGAAACAGCAGAGGAACCAGAGATCAAATTGCCAACATCCGCTGGATCATGGAAAAAGCAAGAGAGTTCCAGAAAAACATCTACTTCTGCTTTATTGACTATGCCAAATCCTTTGACTGTATGGATCACCACAAACTGTGGAAAATTCTGAAAGAGATGGGAATACCAGACCACCTGACCTGCCTCTTGAGAAATCTGTATGCAGGTCAGGAAGCAACAGTTAGAACTGGACGTGGAACAACAGACTGGTTCCAAATAGGAAAAGGAGTACATCAAGGCTGTATACTGTCAGCCTGCTTATTTAACTTATATGTAGAGTACATCATTAGAAACGCTGGGCTGGAAGAAGCACAAGCTGGAATCAAGATTGCCGGGAGAAATATCAATAACCTCAAATATGCAGATGACACAACCCTTATGGCAGAAAGTGAAGAGGAACTAAAAAGCCTCTTGATGAAAGTGAAAGAGAAGAGTTTAAAAGTCGGCTTAAAGCTCAACATTCAGAAAACGAAGATCATGGCATCTGGTCCCATCACTTCACGGGAAGTAGATGGGAAAACAGCAGAAGCAGTGTCAGACTTTATTTCTTTTGGGCTCCAAAATAACTGCAGATGGTGATTGCTACCATGAAATTAAAAGACGCTTACTCCTTGGAAGGAAAGTTATGACTAACCTAGATAGCATATTCAAAAGCAGAGACATTACTTTGCCAACAAAGGTCTGTCTAGTCAAGGCTATGGTTTTTCCTGTGGTCGTGTATGGATGTGAGAGACTGTGAAGAAAGCTGAGCGATGAACAATTGGTGCTTTTGACCTGTGGTGTTGGAGAAGGCTCTTGAAAGTCCCTTGGACTGCAAGGAGATCTAACCAGTCCATTCTAAAGGAGATCAACCCTGGGATTTCTTTGGAAGGACTGATGCTAAAGCTGAAACTTCAGTACTTTGGCCACCTGATACAAAGAGTTTACTCATTGGAAAAGACTGTGATGCTGGGAGGGATTGGGCGCAGGAGGAGAAGGGCACGACAGAGGATGAGATGGCTGATGGCGTCACTGACTCAGTGGAGGTGAGTTTGAGTGAACTCTGGGAGTTGGTGATGGACAGGGAGGCCTGGTGTGCTGCAATTCATGGGGTTGCAAAGAGTTGGACACGACTAAGTGACTGAACTGAACTGAACTGAACTAAGGCTTGCAAGATCTTAGTTCCCTGACCAGAGGATAGAACCCATGCACTTGGCAGCAAAAGGGTAGAGTTCTAACCACTGGACCTCCAGGGAATTCCCAGAACATGTGTGTTCTGAAACACTATTAGTGTGGGAAATTCCTCTTTGTCCACTTGCTTCTCTTATATTCCTTCTCTGAGAAAAAGCATATAATGGCAGATTTACTTGAAATAGGAGAGAGTAAAAGATGGAAATACCAGGGCAAACATCTGCCAACGTTTCAAAATGTTACCAACATTTTAAAGCACAAGCCAGCTGTATGACGGAGGGGAAAGGATGTGTCCAGAGTAACTGGTGGAACTGAAATGGCAGTGATAGATTCTGCTTGTAGATCCTGTTCTACGGAAATTCAGTTCAACTAGTTTAATCCCACATGAGCCAATTAACACATGCATTTTAGCTATAGTCATTATTCCGTAATGTGTCCATTCATCTTGGAAGCAGAATGACAACTCACTATTGAGATGACGAACGTCCAGCAGCCTCAACTGGCTGGCGTGTGATGGGTCAGCAAAGCTTCAGTGTATCCAAAATAGCTGTCAGAGCATCTGGAGGGAAAGCTCTCAGTCTTTCTTCAGAGCACTTAGGAAGCCTGATCTTAGACCTCTCTTACGCCCCTTTGCATATCACTGAATTGCCTTTCTACTTTAATCACCTCATTTTCCAGACCTGAAATGGAAGCTAGAAATTAGAAAAGCACCATTCCTAGATCTCTAGGCTACCTCCGCAATTAATGTTCCACCTTCCTGCTCTTTCTTGATTCATGGACTATTTTTGAAGGTACTGGGATGGATATGGGATGAAAATAAGAAGATGCAGTTTTGACCAGTTCAAAGCAAAAAAGATATTATAATTTTTAAAAACAATCCAGAAACTGGAATTAAAAAACAACAGCAGCCTGTATTAATTTAACTGAAGAATAAACAGGTTTATACTTTCCAGTTTCCCCTGAGAGCAAACCTGATTTACAGCAGAGAACAATTATTGTAATTCATAAGAGTGACATGAATCATCAATAAAAGGTCAAATGAAGTTTAATATAGTCTGTCAAGGGCATTTGAAAATTATGTAGTGCATTAAAATATTTTATAAAATTGTAATTAAAAAAGAAAACCTTTTGTACAAGGCAGCATGCCTTAATTGTCTGGAAAGCTGACTAATGCACAATGCTTTCTTGCCCAATGATATCGGATAAACGAGATAACAATTTTTATCATCAGTTACAAACGATATGACTTATGAAGACAAGACTTGGACTTGCTTATCTCCCTTCAACTCTGTGGTGGAAAAAGATGTTCTCCCTGGTAGTCCAGTGGTAGGACTGAGCACTTTCACTGCTGGGACCTGGGTTCAATTCTGGGTCGGGGAAATAAGATCTCCGCAGCTGCATGGGCAAAAAACAAAAACAAACGAACAAGAAAGTATGTGCCTTGATAAGTGACTGTGAGCTCATGGTCTTAATTTCTAGTGGTCAATACTATTGTATTTCCCATGGCTTTGCCCAGAAGTGTTCATTGGAAATTTGCTTCTAAATTATAAAATGAGGGCAAAAGTATAGGAAAAAATTATTTCATATGGAAGAGAAAACAAAAAGTCCTGATTACATGTATACATGTACTTTTATACCTGTATGTATGTACTTTTATACATGTACTTTTATATGTATACATGTATACATACATACCTTTTCAGATTCTTTTCATTTATAGGTTATTACAAGATATTTTGCTACAGCAGGTCCTTGTTTATACATTTTATAAATAGTTATGTGTATCTGCTAAGCCCAAACTCCTAATTCATCCCTCTCCCATCCCTTTCTCCCTTTGGAAATGATACTTTTTTTTTTTTTAATGTCTGTGAGTCTATTTCTGTTTTGTAAATAAGTTCATTTGTATCATTTTTTAGATCCACATATAAGTAATATTATATGGTATTTGTCTCTTTCTGACTTACCTCACTTAGTATGATAATCTCCTGGTCCTGCCATATTGTTGCAAATGGTATTATTTTGTTCTTTTTATGGCTGAATAGTATTCCATACCTGTTTATACCACATCTTCTCTTTTCATTCATTCTTTGATGGACATTTAGGTTGTTTCCATGTCCTGACTATTGTAAATAGTGCTGAAATGAACGTTGGGGTGCAGGCATCTTTTCAAATTAGAGTTTTCGCTTTTTTCCAGGAGTAGAATTGCTGGGTCATATGGAAACTCTTTTTAGTTCTTAAGGAGGCTCCATACTGTTTTCCACAGTGGCTGCACCAATTTACATTTCCGCTGGTAGTGTAGGAGGGCTCCGATTTCTCCACACCGTCACTAGTATTTCTTATCTGCAGACGTCTTGAGTTGGGCTTTTTTGGAGACAAGCTCTGAGTGCCAGAAGAATAAGGCCCTGACTGAGTGCTCACAGCAGAAGTGGGTGAGAACACAGAAGTATGAGCTAAGTCATCCTTAGTAGCGATGATCTAAGCCTAGAGTTTTCAACCCAAAGACATCAAGTTTGACCAGCTGATGTGAGCAGAAGCGCCGAGAACAAGACTAGAGTTCAGATTCCCGCGGGTCCTGGTATTGCACACTCTGCTCCTTCTGGTGCCTCTTGGAGCTCCTGGTTGGTGAGGCCAGTGGTGCAAAGGAATATGTGGGATTCACAAAACAGAAGGCTATTATGTTTCAGTTTGGGGTGCAGTTCAACAAGGCAGCAAGTTAGAAGAGAAATCTTCTACATCGGGGTGTCTCCAGGGCTGAAAAATCAATAGTAGAATAAACTATGATACAACTGTCTTGGAAAACAGTTGAGCAGCTCTTCAGAAAGTCAAACATAGAGTTACCATGCTGTGCTGTGCTCAGTTGCATCCTATTCTTTGCGACCTTGTGGACTGCAACCCACCAGGCTCCTCTGTCCATGGGATTTCCCAGGCAAGAACACTGGGTAGGTTGCCATTTCCTTCTCCGGGGGATCTTCCCAGCCCAGGGATCGAACCCTCATTCCCTGTATCTTCTGCATTAGCAGATGGATTCTTTACCACTGTGCCATCCTAGAAGCCCCAGAGTTACCATATGACCCAGCAATTCCCACTCTCATGGGTATACACCCCAGAGATTTGAAAACTGGTGCTCAAACAAATGCATACATATGGGGCTAAAAGGCAGAAACAACCCAAATGTCAATCAAACGAAATACTGAATTGACCTCGGTTCATTCATATAGTGACCTCTCTTAGGTCCAGAAATATAATATATCTGTACAATTGCATGGTGTTCATCCATTAACAAGGAATAAATTACTGGTAACCTGCTACAATGCAGATGAACTTCTAATATGCTACGCTGAGTGAACAACCCAGACACAAAGCATCACATGTATGATTCCATTTATAGGAAACATCCAGGGAAGGTTAATTCACAGAGACAGATTGAAGAGCAGGGGTTACAAGGGAATTGGGAGGGGGAATGGGGAGTGACTGTCTCATAGGTACTGGGATTCCTTTTGGGAGCGAGGAAAATGTCTTAAACCTAGACAAATGTGATGGCTGCACAAACTCATACATGGCATAAATGTCACCGAATTGCACTGATTGAAATGGTTAATGGCTAAATTTATGTTATGTAAATTGTACCTCAATTTTATTTTTTTTTTACTTTTTTTTTTAATTTTAAAATCTTTAATTCTTACATGTATTCCCAAACATGAACCCCCCTCCCACCTCAATTTAAAAAAAAAAACAAAAAAGATAATGATGATCAGATGTCTCCAGGCAGAGTGGACCTGAGACACTCCTGTGAGAGACCCAGGAGGACGTTAGACAGTTTTGTGTCCTTAATATGTCTCAAAACTGGCTGAGGGTAGGCCTGTGTGGTTAGGAAAAGGGTAAGCTTCCTGGACTGGGTTTCAGAATGTAGTGGAGGATGTACAGGAATAGAAAGAAATAACCAAAGTTTAGCGAGGGTTGTATGTGTCGGCAGAGGCTGGCCCACGAATGCTGATGACCGCCAGCTTGCCTCCTTTCTCACACTTCTTCAGAACTTAGATCATCTCCCCCAGGAAGCGTGGAGGCGGAGGAATCTCAATCGAGCATGTTAAATACCAAGCTGACCACGGTTAATTCATACAGTGACCTCACGTAGGTCCAGAAGGGCCTCAGCTTACTTGGAAATGGCTACCGCAAACTGGCAGACTGGGCCGGCATCACATACCCAGTTGAATTGTAGGAAAAAGTCTCATTTTCTTGAACACTGAAGTCAGCCGCAGTGCAACATGAACTTGCAATCAATCTTCCAAGTGTGTTTCCCTTCTCAGTATTTCCAACAGCAACTCATGACCACAAGACTCATCTGGCCGATGGCAAACAATGCAGCGGGGACGCCTTTGTCCACAGAAGTAGGTTTTATCGGAACTCTGTGTGTGGTGAGGGCAGGGAGGTTAAAAAGGAGAGGTTCCTGCGTTCCCAGGAGGAGAGCTGAGGTTTTGAGGCTGAGAGGTGGTGGGAAATGAAGCCCACGGGAAAGCAGGGCTTTGGCAGGACTGCAGCCGGAGTGATGGCTGAGCACCTGGAGAACACACCTGCTGCAGGTGGGTGAGACCAGTGCCTCTGCACTCTGCTCAAATCCTCCTCTAGGTCAGCTTTTATTCTGCCTTTTTTGTTCTCCCTTGATTGCTACCAGTCTGCGAGAGAGTTGGCTTAAGCCCCCAAAGAATTGTCTGGACTTACAGGGGAAACAACCTGGGCCTGGGAAGGAGGGCGACCCCCATCTACACCTGAGTAACCAGCCTTATCTCTCACAACTCACTGTCCACCTAAGTTTCTACAACATAGCTTCTCTCCATTCCTACACCATCCTGCTCCTTCTGCTTTGAATGTTCAATCGCTACTCCACTGTCTTTGTTTATCCAGTTTCTAGCCATTCTATAGGGTACTAGTGGTAAAGAACCAACCTGCCAATGCAGGAGACACAGGTTCGATCCCAGAGTCAGAAGATCCCCTGGAGGAGGGCGTGGAAACCCAGTCTAGTAGTCTTGCCTGAAAAATTCCATGGACAGAGAAGCCTGGGTGGGCTACAGTCCATGGGGTCATAAAGAGTTGGACACAACTGAGCTACTGAACACAACACACACAAATACCAGGGAAGCTGCCACTTCTTTCAAGAAGTCTGACTGACTTCTCCAACCTGGGTGACACACCTCTCTGCTGGATTCGGCAAATGGCATGTTTACTCCCACTCTAGCCCTTGTCATTTTGATTGTAATTCAAAGTTTCCCCGTGAAGACTTTCTCTGTAAAAGGCCGTATAGTAAATATCTTAGTTTGTGGGCCACAGGTGGTTTGGTATGCTCTTTTTCATTTTAACTCTTGTATTTTATTTTCCTTATTTTTTTTTTCAAACTTTTAAAATAGTAAAGCCCAGTTCCAGTTCAGTGTGTGTGTGTGTTAGATACTCAGTTATGTCCCACTCTTTGTGACCCAGTGGACTGTAACCCACAAGGCTCCTCTGTCCATGGGTTTCTTTAGGCAAGAATACAGGAGTGGGTTGCCATTTCCTCCTCCAGGAACTCTTCCCACCCAGGGACGGAACCCAGATCTCCTGCATTGAGGGAAGATTCTTTACCTTCTGAAGAGGCCGTTTGCTCCCACTGGCCATAGTTTGCTGGTGTCTGCTCTGGAGGTAAACTTCTTAAGGATAGGGGATCATATCTTCTTTTGCTTTGCATCTCCAGGGTAGGCACCACCCCTGCAGAGTGCTCAGAATGTAGACCTGAGTTCAACTGAGAGCTGTGTGTTAAGGCTGACTTTTCTTAAACTATTCTGCTTCCTTGAGTCTTTCTCATCTCCAACCACCCTACAACTTTTTGCCACTTTGTATGTTTCAGTTTATTAAACTAATTCCTTCAAGTTCAGCTGCTCCTCTGTCAACATGATGCCTTCAGTGCAAGGCTCTGCCATGAAGTCCGTGAGGTTTTTTGTTTTCTTTTTCTTTTTTTCGAGAGAGATTATAGAAGCATGCACATGGCTGCCTATTTTCAACATGGAAAAGGTTATTTTGGCATGGCCAGTCCCTGAGAACTAACGAGTGCCGAGAAAGTTTTCTTTGTGGAAGCTCTCCCAACCCCAAGTTATAAAACCCAGTTTCAGCCAGGAATCTGGTTCTTAAACGGATTATGCATTTCACTTCCTTCTCTGTTTTAAAAGCATATTTCAGTAGATTTTTTAAAATGGAGATATACTGAGTTTGCCTCAGGAATACAATCCCTCTAGGACCCAAACAGGACTATGATCTGGGGGGTTAAAGGCAATCACCCCTCTCTCCTATTATCACTGCATCACCTGACATCTCTGGACATGTTCCCAACACCTGAGAAGTAGCCACCTGTCACCTTGACATGTGAGAAGAGATAAACAGGAACACAGTAGTCATGGAACTGTGGTCTCATAAAAAAAAATATATATATATCCATTTTTACAAACAGTCTATATCAGTGACTGAAACAAAGCAAGAAGCAACAACAAAATGTACACCTATAAAAGCAGGCTCCGGGTGATGAGAGATTCATCATAGGTAAACCCTCAGCACAGCCAAAAACACTTGCTGCCTTTCTCTGTAGCCGGTTGGAGACTCTTTCTTTCCGGCCCATCTGTACTGTTTTTATAGCAGCCTTGCATACTTACAGAGTGACAGCATGCCGCTTTGTTGCTACAAACAGCTCCCATAAATGTTGGAGCCAAGCGTGTCTAAACATTACAGCATATTAAACACCTTTAAGCATGATCCATAACCTTGTAATTGGTACCAAAATAACAAGACTTGTGTTTTCAATGGGAATTTGACTCTGTGATTGCTGCTGTCGATCTGTTCCCCAAGCACGCAGCTGGGAAAGTGGGTCACGGGAAAAGAATGGCTGTGATTGAGGCAAGGCACTTTGAACTCTTAGACCCTAAAAGTCATCTGGGCCAATGCCCATCTTTGATTGATGAGGAAACCAAGGCCAATGGGTTCTCTGACTGAGTCAAGGATTCCTGACTGTCTTTCGCTTTCTTTCTCTTTCTTTTAATATTCATTTACCGCTTTGGGGGGCAGTGCTGAGTCCTCACGGCTGCGTGGGCTTTTCTCTAGCTGCAGCGAGTGGGGGCTACTCTCCAGTTGTGGGGCACGGGCTTCTCATTGCAGTGGCTTCTCTTGTTGCAAACACGGACTCTAGGGTGTATGGGCTTCAGCAGTTGCAATGCATGGGCTCAGCTGCCCCAAGGCATATGGGATCTTCCTGGACCAGGGATCAAACTGTGTCAGATGGATTGGCCCCTGATAATCCATCCATTGGCATATGGATTCTGAATCACTGGACTACCAGGGAAGTCCCGTGCTCTTTCCATTTAACAAAATGCTTTTCTAGAAAAAGAAAAAAAATCACTTTTCTTGGTGTAAATAATAATTGCATCAGCTTGGAAATGACACAAGTTCAGTTTGAAATTCATCTCTGTTGGTCCAAGAATACGATGAATGAGATTTGGCTTTTGTTTTTGATTGGCAGCCTCCCAAAACATTTGCCTTTCTGAAAACATCTTTCTGAAGCTGCTCCAGGTCCCCAAATCCTAATCTTTTCTTTAATTGTGATCTCCACAAGTCTTGACTGAGAGGAGATATGTTACTAAGAGGAACTGTGAGGTGTTACAAAGGATGCAGGTGGACATACAAATTTGAACAAGTTCCTAAAGCCCACTTACCCACATTCATTCAAACGTTTATGTACAGTCCACTTTGTAGCAGTCTCATCTGGAAATGAGAGCGAACACTAGCTATTAGGGTCATGAGAATCACATGAAATTACATTTAGAGATATCACCTGATTGTTTTCCACATAGCAGGCAGTTAATTCTTATGGTAAATATCAAGAGGTGTAAAAAGAGATGTGTTATCATGTATATCATTATTGTACATTTAATTTACATGTGTTGCTGGTGGGAATGACAGCCCCTTTTTTTTCAGACTAAATTCAACAAACATATAAGTAGGCCTCAATGAACAGGTTTTGAGAGATCAAAAAATAAATTCAAAAATTACAATATAGTCCTAATTCATGACTCCGGAGCATGGAGACTGGTACATAATTGGTTCTCAGCCAGTATTAGGGAAATTATAACACAAGATGTTACCACTACACTATCTGGAGTATATTCTTAATTAAAGATGGGTTGACAGCTTCCCAATGAATCTTTAAACGTAGTTACTGAATATGCTTGTTAATTGACCTCACATCCTATTAAAACCATTTTCACTGTATGTTGTAAGTTCTTTTGAGAACAATGCTTCTGTTGAGTTGCTCAAAATAAGCGATCAGTTTTCTGAAACTTCTAAATCTTCCCCACATACTTTCTCCATCCTTCACCCCCTATTCCTGTATCGTTTTGTTAAAAAATGTTAAAAAATTTTTTTGTTTTACACAGAAAATCGGCAGCCCAGTTTCTGAATTCGCCACCAAGATAAAGCCCAAGATCCTTGGCTTGGAACCCCTTGTGACGGATGGAAGGCAGAACGCATGATGTCCTAATGCTGATGTTAATTTGGGGGAGTCAGGTTCTGATTTACCAGGGTCTTGTGAACGAGAATCGGTCATTGAAAGTCTTAATGTTTTTGTTTTGTTTTGTCTTTTAATCTCCATCCAGGCTTGTGATTGAAAAATGCTTTCAGGACCCTTGCTTTCCTGGCCAGCAAAAAAACTTACGAAAACGATTCTCATGTGGGGAATACACAAGGAAAAAATGGATGTGTTTTCTTCAACACCTGTTTTCATTAAGCAAGGGGAAGGAAATGAAAGAACTTTTTAATGCTTATCAAGTAAGTGCCAGAAGCTTACATATGTTATCCCACTTTATCTTTCAACTCAGAGAGGTGTAGATACCGTGGTCCTTGTTTGGGACATCCTCGCTAAGATTTTAACGAAATAAGATTTATCTTTTAGAATTAAACTTTTAATGAATTTTACAGGACTCAAGTAGAAATGAAAAGTCTCAAGAAAAAGATAGAATAGTGTTTGAAAGTGAAAGTGAAGTTGCTCAGTCGTGTCGACTCTTTGTGACCCCATGGACTGTAGCCTACCAGGTTCCACCATCCATGGGATTTTGCAGGCAAGAATACTGGAGTGGGGTGCCATTTCCTTCTCCAGGAGATCTTCCCTCCCCAGAGATTGAACCCAGGCCTCCTGCATTGTAGGCAGACGCTTTACCATCTGAGCCACCAGGGAAGGGAAGAATGGTGTTTAGCTAAGCATAATATGCAATCATGTTCATGTTAATTGATGTTCTTACTAAAGAACAGTGTCTTTGGATAAAGGTACAGATCAGCCACAGAAGTTCAGACAAAAGAGGGACCCAGAGATAAACAAGAGCTGTCAGGGGAAAAGAAGAAACTCGACCAATGAATTTGGAGGAATTTTGGTCCGTTGCCAGGTTCTCCGTTTTGTGGAAATGTACACCTGAGGCTATATTAACTCGATTCCATCAAACATCCAACCAGCTTCTCTTTTTCTGATTTCATGCTCAACAAACAAACCCCTGGTTGTAATTTGACTTCCACGTGGGTTTGCCTACAGGAAAAGAAAGTTGCTGACCAAGCAGCTTCAAGGACTCTGGTCCAAGTCTTATTTATCTTGGGAGATTAATAAAATGGCGTTCTGATTTTATATGTTAGTCTTGTGATCGGTTACTATAAATAGATCCTCCTGGCATAATCAGGTTTCTGAATCTACCAAGGAGAGACCCACATCATGGATGGGAGAGTATTTATCAGGCAGTTCATGCCAACTTGTAAGATCTCACTGGAATTAACCACTCTACCTGACACATATTACTTCAGCCAGGTGATAAGAGTTGGCATCAATATTGATGACATATTGATACTATGTAGGCTTTTGACAGTGTGATGGAATTGCACTTTATCTCTGTGGTCTTCCTTCCAAATAGCTAAAATCTCTGCCTAATCCTGAGGAAAAGTTCAAGCATTCTGCAGAATACTTAACCCAAACTCACTGAACTGTCAGGGTTGTCAAAAACAATTAATATCTTGAGAAGCTGTCACAGCCAAGAGGACCTAAGACAACACACAACTAAATGCAATGTGATATTTTGGGTGCCTAGATGAAGTCATGGAACAGAAAAAGAATGTTAACTAAAAACCAAAGAAATTTGCATAAAATATGTGTTTTATATATGTTTCGAAACATCAAAGATTGATATTGGTTCACTAATTGTAACAAATGTACCACATCTTTATGGTGGCCCAAGAAATCTGTTTAGATTATGCTGCATTTAGGAAAAAAAGTACTTCCTATAGACCATATGTCCTATTAAAAAAATTGTTTGTGTTGGAAGTTGTGTGTAAATCTTCAGCCTTATTATAGTTAAGAAAACCATATGAAGAGTGAAGAAAGCTTACCTAGACCTCACAAGAGAGGAGAGGCTTTGAACAGAAAGGAACCTGAAAGGTCAAAGCTCACCCTGAATTTGTCTGATATGTTTCGGAGACTTATAACTGAATTGCTTGGATGAAACCATCTGTGATGTGATTCTCTGCTTAGTAACTCAGACATTTGGGAAAGACATCGCCGTGGGTTAGTGTGACATGTTGTTTGCCTGGAGGAGGAAGGTGATGAAATCTAAGCTAAGATCAATGCTTGTGGACTGCAGATGTGGTTTTCTGAAAGGCAAGTAGAGACTATTTGAAATAAGAATAAAAGAATATACTTCTCTCAGAGAGAAAGAAAGGAGGCTCTCAAGATAAGAGAACAAGATTATGAACTGAAATATACTTCCTAAAGGATACGGCAAAGACCTCCCCTTCATCACCCATCTACCCACCCATCCCTCTACCCATCCACCCATCCACCCGCCCATCCATTCACCCCCCACCCTTCCATCCACCCATACACCCATTCACTTATCCATACACCCATCCATCCATCCACCCATCCATCTGTCTTCTCTTCATTCGTTGTCTTGTCTGGGGCTCTGGGCACAATCCTATTTCATATCCCACTCTAAGTTATTGTTTCCTCTGTTGGATAAGAATAGTTATTCCCAAGGCTGTCATTATATCTGCTATAAGATTTGTATGGTTGGGCTGGAGGAATTAAGAAATACAAGAGGAAAGGGAAGTACCACTCCACATTTTCCAATCCCCTGATGTCAGCATAGCAGCAGCAGAACCACCTGAAGAAGGACGACAGTCTCAGAGTTTCCAGTACCAGCTGGCAGTGCAGTGAGAGTTGTCCAAGAGGCAGCAGAGAGCAGCCAAGAGGAATATGCAACCCAGAGAAGCAGCTGCCTGTTGGAGTAAGAAACCATTTTAAGACAAATTCCCCTCTCCCAAAATATGGAGGAAGGTAAGCCCAGTACTTGGGTTACACATGGATTATGTCAGATAATATATATTCTGCACATAGTAAGCACTGGATATATGGTAGCTATTAAAATAATAATAATAAATCTAAACGAATTCCACCTGGGACTATTTATCTGCGCGGGAACCTGGAGAGAGGTATGGCAGATCTGGGGGCCTCTGGGAATGGAGTAACATTATTTAAAACATCAACAAATACTGGAAACATAGAAACATTGAATGCCAGAGCTGGGAAGCCTGAAGAAGCATTTTAGGTCAACACTCTCATTTTGCAAATGTATAAACTGAGTCCCCGAGAAGTCAAGTGACTGGCTTGAAACCATTCAACATCTGTAGCAACTGAGCTGAACATGCTGACTTCCAATTGACTGGGACTTTTTAAAAATTATTTTTCAAAAAAATCCTCCAAATCTAAGGTCCATAAATAAATTCAAGAAAATTCTGGATAATGGCTCTCCTAGATTTAGCTTAATGGGGAAGTTATTGGCAGATATCATCCCAGAAAAGTGGAACCATTCAGTGGGAAAGAAAGTGCATTAGGGTTTCAGTGATAGACATGAATTCTTAAAGGAATGATAATTCTTCCCCAGAAAATGCTGTAAAGATGCCCATTTTGTGGGTGTCTTGAAAACTTGATATTCTGTTTTCCATGTTCATACAGTCAGGAAATCTTGCTGAGATGCTAACAAGGGTCTGTAGACCTTCTCCAGCCTACAGAGGTGGGAGCATGTGCAAGGAAAATGGACAGAAGCCCAGCGTCATCAGGCTCGTGGTCCATGGGATAAGGAGGGAGCCCCAGGCCAGCAGGTCCTGAGATCAGCTACGGGGAGAGTCTAGTCTTGTGTGTCCATCAAAATCCTCTATCTCCACTTGGAACCTTTCAGCTAGGACCATCTTTTGTCAATAAACATTCATCCTGGGAAGCAACCTTACAAATAGAGAAACACCCTCACTGTTGGGAAGTCTTTGACCTCAAGTTTCAGAACCAAGACGAGAACATAATTTTTAAATTTCTAGGTCTTCCTGGAAAGTCATGATGTTATAGCATCATTGTCAATCCCAGATGAAGGGATTGTTGTTGTCAATCCCAATTCAAGGGACCAAATTGAAGATCAAGATATTATAGCATCACTGTCAATCCCAATCCCATCACACAAAGGTCATTGTTACGTCTGTGGTCCATTGGTTTATTTGCCCTTTAGGTCTGGTTCATGAAATCAACTATCTCTGAAGTAGTGGAACTGAGTAGTTTAACATGTTCTTTCATTACTCTAAATCCTGGTCAACCTCTTAATGACCCAAACTAGCCTATCTCCTAAAGTTTATTATCCTAACCTACAAGTTCCCTTGGATATCATGTAGGTCAGAGCTCATACAGCCTACCTGAGCTTCTAACCATGCAAGCCTTGTCTTCCCTTGTCTCCTAACTTTTTGTTTTTTTTTCCTGTTGTACCACAGGGATGTTAGTTCCCTGACCAGGGATCAAACCTGGGCCTTTTGCTTTGGAAGTGTGGAGTCTTAACCACTAGACTGCCAGTGAAGTCCTTAGGTTTTCTTTCTAGTAAATATCTTTCCAGGTCAGGGCCCCTTAACAGGGATCCTTACTTCAAGTGCTGCCTGGAAACTACTAATTGATGCCAAAGTTTTTTATTATTGCTGTTGTTGGTTTTATTTTGTTTTTTAAGGAAAACTTCCTCCTACAATAGGTGCTAAACAGATTATTCAACCTTGGGAGGGATGTGTGTGGCATCCTCGGGCATTTTTACAACTATAACAGCTATTCGTGACATCCCCTGATGGACATCTAAGTTTGGTATGAGATCTGGTGCTAGCCAGAAATTCCCAACTTGGCAGATTTTAATGCTGCTTTAAGTTGCCAAGGATTTTGAGGCTGCTGAGTGTGGAGGGGAGTGTAAGTGATGCATGTCTTCTCATCCCATTTCTGTTGTTTATTCAAAAAATGCATACTGAACTTATAGCATGTGTACGAGGCCATACAACATGGGGTCAGATAGTCTGGAATTCCCCCCCACAATGACACTCATGAAAGTCTGCAAGAGCATTTGAGGCAGGCCACAGAGCCTTAGAAAAAATAAAGTGATTCCTCATCAAAGACCATGTGGAATTTCGAATGCAACTCATTCAGCCATTAGGCATGCTGACATATTTACTGAGGAATCAAAATTTTAGTTGTAAATAACATGACTCTCGCCCTCTTGGAAAGTCTTATGAAGCCCATCGAATGAATGTTTGGTGAGTATCTGGATCAAAGGAAGCCATCTTAGGATATAAGAAGAACCTTATAGTGGACCCAGACAGGAAAGAGGCCTTGCATGCGAAGGCAAGGTTCAGAGGGCTGCCCCATGGGATCTGTGCAGGCTCAGGGAAGCTTCCTGAAAGACTTATCTGGGATGGCCTTGGGAATCAAGTGAGATATGAGGTGGGAATGAGCTAGTGATGAGACAGTTCTGAGCAGAGAAATCAGTGAAGAGCAATGGAGACCAGTTTTGGTCATAGAGTGAAGAAACCCTGAGCATATTTGCTTTGTACAAAAGGAGACCATACGGTCTAACGTTCTGCTTCGAACACCGTGATGGGCTTTTCTATATCTAAGATCAGTTTTGGCTACACTATTGCAAGCTAGTCCTCTCAGGTGGCACGATGGTAAAGAATCTGCCTGCCAACGCAGGAGACGCACCTTCGATCCTTGAGTTGGGAAGATCCCCTGGAGAAAGAAATGGCAACCGACTCTAGTATTCTTGCCTGGGACATCCTATGGACAGAGTAGCTTATAGTCCATGGGGTTGCAAAGAGTTGGACACAACTGGATGTACACTCTGTTTAAAAAAAGTTCACTTTTATTACATTTCTCTAGGGACCAGCAGAAGCATTTATTACATGAATGACTATCTTGTGCTTTGTTCTGAACAAAGTATAACTTACAAAATCTTTAAAGTTTATTTACCATCAATTTGGAACAACACCCTGAATAGCCATTCCCTTAATATGCAAAAGCTTATACAGTTCAGTTCAGTTCAGTCACTCAGTCGTGCTCGACTTTTTGTGACCCCATTGACTGCCAGACCTCTCTTTCCATCACCAACTCCTGGAGTTTACACAAACTCATGTCCATTGAGTTGGTGATGCCATCCAACCATCTTGTCCTCTATCATCCCCTTCTCCTCCCACCTTCAATCTTTCCCAACATCAGGGTCTTTCCGAATGAGTCAGTTCTCCACATCCAGTGGCCAAAGTATTGGAGTTTCAGCTTCAGCATCAGTCCTTCCAATGAATATTCAGGACTGATTTCCTTTAGGACTGACTAATTTGACCTCCTTGCCATCCAAGGGACTCTCCAGAGTCTTCTCCAACACCACAGTTCAAAAGCATCAATTCTTCAGCACTCAGCTTTCTTTAGAGTCCAACTGTCACAACCATATGTGACTACTGGAAAAACCATAGCTTTGACTAGATGGACCTTAATTGGCAAAGTAATGTCTCTGCTTTTTAATATGCTGTCTAGGTTGGTCATAACTTTTCTTCCAAGGAACAAACATCTTTTAATTTCATGGCTGCAGTCACCATCTGCAGTAATTTGAGTCCCCCCACCAAAAAAATATCTCTCACTGTTTCCACTGTTTTCCCATCTATTTGCCATGAAGTCATGTGCAAAGTTTACACATGAAAACACAATTTAAATAACTTGAAATGTATTGCTTTCCATATGTCGTAGTGTATTTTTTTGGTCATGTTCAATTTGACTTTTGTTGTTGTTGTTCAGTTGCTAAGTCCTGTCTGACTCTTTTCAACCTCATTGACTGCAGCACGGCAGGCTTCCCTGTCCTTCACTGTCTCCCAGAGATCTGGCTTTAGAATGACATTTTTCACTTGATGAGAGTAGTGTGGGAATTACTTTATTTATGCAATAGAGATTTAAGGGGGAAAAATGTCTTTGTATTTTTTACAGCAGAATCGTACAAACATCCATCATGGAAAAGAGGTTTCCATAGATAGCCTGCATATCAGTACTTTGCCAACAAAGATTCGTCTAGTCAAAGCTATGGTTTATCCAGTAGTCGTGTACAGATGTGAGAGTTGGACTATAAAGAAAGCCGACTGCTGAAGAATGGATGCTTTTGTATTGCTGGAGAAGACTTGAGAGTCCCTTGGAAAGCAAGGAGATCCAACCAGTCAATCCTAAAGGAAATCAGTCCTGAATATTCATTGGAAAGACTGATGCTGAAGCTGAAACTCTAATACTTTGGCCACCTCATGCGAAGAACTGGCTCATTTGAAAAGACCCTGATGCTGGGAAAGACTGAGGGCAGGAGGAGAAGGGGGATGACAGAGGATGAGATGGTTGGATGGCATCACTGACTCAATGGACATGAGTTTGGGCAAGCTCTGGGAGTTGGTGATGGACAGGGTAATGGCAAGCTGCAGTCCATGGGGTCCCAAAGAGTCGGACACGACTGAGCGACTGAGCTGAACTGATACTCAGACCTTGTGTCAGCAGAAGGTGTTATGGACTCCACTGTGTCCTCCCACCAAATTCATATGCTGCTGCTACTAAGTTGCTTCAGTCATGTCCGACTCTGTGCGACCCCATAAACCGCAGCCCACCAGGCTCCCTTGTCCCTGAGATTCTCCAGGCAAGAACACTGGAGTGGGGTGCCATTTCCTTCTCCAGTGCATGAAAGTGAAAAGTGAAAGTGAAGTCATTCAGTTGTGTCTGACTCTTAGTGACCCCATGGACTGCAGCCTACCAGGCTCCTCTGTCCATGGGATTTTCCAGGCAAGAATACTGGAGTGGGGTGCCATTGCCTTCTCCGCCAAATTCATATACTAAAGCTTTAACTCCCAAGGTGACCATATTTGGAGCCAGGGCCATTTTGAAATTAATTAAATTTAAATAAGCCTCTTGAGAAACCTATATGCAGGTCAGGAAGCAACAGTTAGAACTGGACATGGAACAACAGACTGGTTCCAAATAGGAAAAGGAGTACATCAAGGCTGTATACTGTCAGCCTGCTTATTTAACTTATATGCAGAGTACAACATGAAAAACGCTGGGCTAGAAGAAGCACAAGCTGGAATCAAGACTGCTGGGAGAAATATCAATAACTTCAGATATACAGATGACACCACCCTTATGGCAGAAAGTGAAGAGGAACTAAAAAGCCTCTTGATGAAAGTGAAAGAGGAGAGTGAAAAAGTTGGCTTAAAGCTCAACATTCAGAAAACAAAGATCATGGCATCTGGTCCCATCACTTCATGGGAAATAGATGGGGAAGCAGTGGAAACAGTGTCAGACTTTATTTTTGGGGGCTCCAAAATCACTGCAGATGGTGATTGCAGCCATGAAATTAAAAGATGCTTACTCCTTGGAAGGAAAGTTATGACCAACCTATATAGCATATTCAAAAACAGAGATATTACTTTGCCAACAAAGGTCTGTCTAGACAAGGCTGTGGTTTTTCCAGCGGTCATGTATGAATGTGAGAGTTGGACTGTGAAGAAAGCTGAGCGCCGAAAAATTGATGTTTTTGAACTGTAGTGTTGGAGAAGACTCTTGAGAGTCTCTTGGACTGCAAGGAGATCCAACCAGTTCATCCTAAAGGAGATCAGTCCTGGGTGTTCATTGGAAGGACTGATGCTGAGGCTGAAACTCCGGTACTTTGGCCACCTGATGCAAAGAGTTGACTCATTGGAAAAGACCCTGATGCTGGGAGGGATTGGGGGCAGGAGGAGAAGGGGATGACAGAGGATGAGATGGCTGGATGGCATCACCCACTTGATGGACATGAGTTTGAGTGAACTCTGGGAGTTGGTGGTAGACAGGGAGGGCTGGTGTGCTGCAATTCATGGGGTCTCAAAGAGTCAGACACGACTGAGCGACTGAACTGAACTGAACTGAACTGAAGGTCATAAGTATAGGACACTGTCCTGATAGGGTTAATGTCTTTATAAGAAGAGGAAGCCAAGACTAGAGCTCTCTCACTCTCCACACACCTGCACAGGTGAAGGAAGGACTATTTGAAGACACAGCAGGAAGGTGGTTATGTTCAAGCCAAGAAGAGAAATTTCATCAGGAACTGAATCGTGACTGCACCTTGATCCCAGACTTCTCGCCTGCAGAACTCTAAACAATTAATTCTGTTACTTAAGCCACCCAGGAGAAGGTGTTTTGTTATGGCAGCCCAAGCTAAGACAGAAGGCATTTCAATAAATAAAAATTTCCAGTTTAAGGATAGTCAATAACTGATAACAGTGATTCAGAAACCTGTGCCTGTTCATAAGGGCTGTAAGTGCAATTATACAATGTGATATTGCTAATATATTTATTTGTAACATATAGTAATATTAATGTATATTCCTATTTACATCTTTATAAACATAAAATAGGAAATAGCCTTTCAGACATAGAATATATGGAATCTTTTTGTAAAAAGAAGGAATCATTTGTGTAACCGAATGATGAGGTTCCAGTGGCTGATCTTGGAAGCATGGTTCTTTGGGGAAAATTCTTTCATTTTGTGATTTCTGCATCACTTATCTAGACCAGATCTCTTGAGTGTCATCTTAAGAGCTCTCCATAACATCAATCATGCCAAATGGGTAGTAAAACATGGTAGAAGGTAATAGGCTGATTTGAACCATTCTTCTTTCTGACAGTTCATGATGATACCTGCTCTGTGATGGTTGTAAGTCACAGAGCTGCAGTCTGCTCATCAATGTTCTCTGCACACACTCCCATGTAAACTAAAGGGCTGGTCAAGACTCCCACAGAGCAGCAGAGCTGTAGCCAAAACTCAGCCTCTATACACGCGTACCCAGAGGAATCTCGGAGACAGAGTTTTGGGTGAAGTAGAAGGCAATGGCACCCCACTCCAGTACTCTTGCCTGGAAAAATCCCATGGACGGAGGAGCCTGGAAGGCTGCAGTCCATGGGGTCGCTAAGAGTCAGACACAACTGAGTGACTTCACTTTCACTGTTCACTTTCATGCATTAGAGAAGGAAATGGCACCCCACTCCAGTGTTCTTGCCTGGAGAATCCCAGGGACGGGGAGCCTGGTGGGCTGTCGTCTGTGGGGTCGCACAGAGTCGGACACGACTGAAGTGACTTAGCAGCTTAGCAGAAAAGAATAGCTTTATCCATAGTGTCTTAATGTCCTCATAATTGAGCATCCCAACCTGGAGAGGGTACTGAGGAGATTTACATCAATAGTAATGGCTCAAAGAGGAGCGTGTGATCAGCTCGTGGACATTCTTCTGATCGGTTGATATGTGGTCAGCATCATCAACCTTCTTGTTCCAGACAGTCTGTGTTTGTGGGCTGCACAGAGTTAACTTCCCCCTCCTGGAGAGGGTTTATCTGCGAAAGGGCTCTGTGCATATCTTGAGGTGGAACCAGGACCTGCCTCGAGGCTTCACTATGGTTTCTTGACCACTCCTCCCTTGTCTCCACTTCCCCTCCCTTCTCTGATTTGCTAAACAGTTGCTACTGTTTGGACCTGCTCTTTGGAAATCAGGGGAGGTGGAGGCTATAATCAAGATGAGACTCACCTGGGTCACACATCTAGTTAGTGGCAGGGCCAGAACTGGACCCCAGGACTCCTTGTTGTTTGGTTGCTCAGTGGTATCTGATTCTTTGCAACCCCATGGACTGCACCATGCCAGGCTTTTCAGTCCTTCATTATTTCCCAGAGTTTGCCCAAACTCATGTCCATTGAGTTGGTGATGCCATCCAATCATCTCACCCTCTGTCATCCCCTTCTCCTCCTGCTCTCAGTCTTTCCCAGCATCAGGATCTTTTCCAATGAGTTGGCTCTTTGCATCAGGCGGCCAAAGGATTGGAGCTTCAGCTTCAGCATTAGTCCTTCCAATGAATATTCAGGGTTGATTTCCTTTAGGCTTGACTGGTTTGATCTCCTTGTTGTCCAAGGGACTCTCAAGACTCCTACCCTCCTGTTTACAGATCCTTCCCACATCTCACAGCCTCCTGGAAAATGCAGAGGAGGGTTTTAAAGACCCCACCTTAGTTTCAGCCATGAGACTCAACATGTAAGCAGAAAAGTTATGTGGCTCTTATTTTCCTCTCTTGAATTATTAATACAAAGAGCTGATCGGCATGATGTTGAAACAACATAAACTTGGTATCAGAGTGGGTGGGGCAGGTGCAGAGAACAGAGAGGAAGAGAAAAATCACTGACTTTAGGCAACACTGCCTTGGCTTCAGGGCTTTCAGGCTTAGGACCAATTTTGGAAAGGGCTTTTGATTCCTCCCACGTTAGCTCTTGAGATTCTTAGAGAAGATGCTGAAGCTGAAGCTCCAATACTTTGGCCACCTGATGCAAAGATTCATCTCATTAGAAAAGACCCTGATGCTGGGAAAGACTGAAGGCAGGAGGAGAAGGGGATGACAAGAGGATGAGATGGTTGGATGGCATCACTGACTCAATGGATGTGAGTTTGAACAAGCTCCAGGAGATGGTGAAGGACAGGGAACCCTGCCATGTTGTAGTCCATGGGGTCACAAAGAGTCAGACACGACTAAGTGACTGAAAACAACAGCGTTAGCTCACCCGTGTGCCCACTGCTCCCATTGCCTCCAGGCATAAGTAAGAAGACTCCATGAATATCAACAAAACACTTGCTTTATCACTTCTTCAAGCAGAAGCATTGTTTCAGATGAGAGGTCAAATTGTAAATGGGATGAGGGCTTTCCTGGTAGCTCAGAGGGTAAAGCCTGCAATGCAGGAGACCTGGGTTTGATCCTCGGGTCGGGAAGATCCCATGGAGAAGGAAATGGCCACCCACTCCAGTACTCTTGCCTGGAAAATGCCATGGATGGAGGAGCCTGGCAGGCTACAGTTTATGGGATCTCAAAGAGTTGTACATGACTGAGCAACTTCACTTTGAGGCCTATAGATGGGATGAGAAGAAGTTTCACATTGCAAAAAAAAAAATAGGGCGTCCAGGTTTTTCTGAGAAGTGAATATACACAGCGATACAGGCCTTGCATTGTGACTTGGTGACAGCTGAATTAACTCAGTTTCTCTCCTCCACTGCTTCACTCACTCACATTACTTGTCTCCTCGGTGGACAATTGACCTGGTGGCCCTTGCTTAAAAAAATGACATGAATTACATAATATTATTTTCTGCTTACAACTACAGCATGCCCTGAAATTTAAAAAACAACAACAACAACAACTTTAAAATTAGATTTCTTTATTGCCAGTTGATGGCAATATTTGCTCCCACTAGACCTGGTCATAGCAGAACTCACATATATATACACACACATACACACACATGCACACATACACACACCCTCACACAGGCACTAATGGTTAGATCTTTTCAGCCCTTCTTTTCTGCACTTGAGCATCACTGATTCTATAGTATTTCAGCTTTTTGTCCATTGCCAGTTGGAATATAGGCGTTAAATACCTCACTAACATCTTCCTGGTACTCATTCTGAACCCTAAATATCTTCAAGGGGATTTAAAATTCTGTGGGCATCACTCTTTCCCTAGCAGAGCCAGTGGCTTCATGAGTGTAACTCTCATCCTCTACTGGACCCAGCTTTCAGCTCTGACATTAACACCAATTTCCAAAAATGACTGAAAAGACTCCTGAAGCACAGTGTTGACCTCAGTTGTCTCCAGTTCCCTCTCTCTGTGCAGCGAGAGTCACCAAGAATGAAATGCACCTTGGGTTAAAGCAAACTGCCGCAGAAATAAAGATCAGACTCTTTTACTACGATTTGAAACTGAAACATTCCTCTACCGTAAAATCTGAAAGGTCCCGAAGTTTCATCATTTGCAAACAGACAAACATGTTTTTCTTTTAAGAGAAGGCAGCGGTGACCTAAGTGTTTTATATTCATTCTCACCCTGGGGAAAAATATATTCTTGGAAAGTTTTTACTTTTTTGAGCTCATTCCAAGGATGCGATGAACACGGCTCGATTCTGCGGCTGTATTTCATGAAGTGTCATTATCCTTCTGCCAGAGCAACTAATGGATGGCTGGGAGGAAAGACACAATTTGGAGGCAATTAATTCTGCTTCAAGTCCCAATTCACTGATGCTAAATAGCATTTGAAACGCGATTCAAGATTTAGAGGCCAGTGGAAGTCTGCCTGAGCTGCTCCTCTTCTGGGCTCGTTCTGCAAGGAGCCTCCTTTTGTTCCACTTCCTCTTGGTCCTGGGCTTGGGGCATTTAGATGGGTGATGGGGCCCCGGGCTTCTTTCTGTCCTGGTTTGCAGTGGGGAGGGAGCCCCAGGTGAGCAGGTGCTAAAGATCACTCCACTGGACCCATCCACGTCAGGACACATGCTGCCATCTGCTTGCAACACTGCAACAAAAACCCAACATTTTGTTTCCCTCAGTGAGGCTGCTGGGTCCACTCTGCCCTGGAGATGCACCCAGCAAGCCAGAGAGGCTTCACACCAGCTGGCCAGCATTATCCTGAACCCAGGCAGAGCCAGAGGCCAGCCCGAAGATATCACTGCTGGGAATACAAAGGCATCAACTTCCGTTCATGATTTATGAACAAGAGGAAATAATCATAAAGCAACCTCTGCTGAGAGAGCAGCCATCAGCCCACCTCTTTCCTTCTTCCTCTTCCAGGACAAAGGTACTATTTGCAGCTCTGGGGAGCAGGAAGTCTGCTAGGAAACCAGCTCAAGTCAAGTGGCCTCCCTTCCCACCAATGCCTTCTAGAAAAGCCACTGGGTAACCCCTCACTTGCCTGCCTCTAGGGTCTCACATTAGACTCGGCCACTTCCTTGTCACCATGGACTCCTCACTCACCATCCTGTGCCTCTGTTTCCTCATCTTTGTGCTGCACCTGTTGTGGCTGTGCCCAGAATGATGGACTGCATTAAACGGTGCACACGTAGCAGAAGCAGGAGATGTTAGTTATCATCTCCAGGTGGGGTTCCACTCTGACCACAGTGAGCGAGCCAGATTGGAACAGGAGGGTCAAGCAAATCCAGGGCACAAAGTCCCAGCAGTGGGCTTAAGGCCAGTGCTTGTGTGCCAGCCCCCACTGAAATCAGTGTGAGGTGGACCCACGCCCTGACAAGGGGGCCCCGGCTAACACATGGTGGCCCTCGGTGCCTGGCGCGGCTCCATGCAGGTCACATATATTAACTGCTTGCCAATTTCATCACAGCCCTGGGAGGTTGTAACTATGTGTATCATTTTCCTCATTTCTCTAATGGGGAGGCTGATGCCTTGTGGACATTAAGGAAACTCCTCAGGTCACCTTGGATCCTATGCCTGCCCTACTGGCTTGCAGTATGTGATCTCAACCACACCACCCTCCACCACTCAGAGTCATGGAGGTGGACAGTCCTGGGGCCAGACGGTCTGAGCTGGGCTCAACCTTCTACAGCCTAGTTGCATTGAACTCCTTCATTTTGCAGAGGCAGGAACTAGGGGTGAAGAGACAGTTTTGGTTGGTGCCATGTAGTAGGGCAGCCTGAATCAGAGAGGTTGCTGAGAGTTCTAATTGTGCCACAAAACAGCCCCTGACTTCAGAGGGCTCAGTAATCACACCTAGGTTTAGATTCCCACACCTAGGGTCCTACCTCCTGCCTGCCTCACAAAGTGCAGGGAAGACCCCCTGGGTGATGTGCTGGGCATGGTGAGTGCTTCCTGGGCAGAGGTGGGGCAGCTGTTCTTACCCAGTTTCATACAGCTGAAGCGGTGGAGTCCAGAAGTCTGACCTGAAGACTAACTCCAGCTCCACGAGGCCTTCCCCTGCTGTCTGCTGTCTGGAGAACAGAAATGAAAAATAAAGGCAGAGGTCTAGTGAAGCCCCCTGCCTGGACTTCACCCAACATGTTTTCCAAACCCTGAGAGCCAGGGTGGGTCACAGGAATGGGGGCAACAAGAAAAGGGGCTGCCAATGTAACTTGGGGCTGCCACTATGGTAAACGGCATGAAAGTTCCTCAAAAAACTAAAAATAGAACTATCATGTGATCCAGGAATCCCACTTCTGGGTATGTATCCAGACAAAACTATAATTCAAAAAGATCCATGAACCCCAATGTTCATACCAATACTATTCACAATAGCCAAGACATGGAGCAATCTAAATGTCTGTTGACAGAGGAATGGATAAAGATGTGGTGCATGTATACAACTGAATACTATTCAGCCATAAAAAAAGAACAAAATAATGCCATTTTCAGCAACATGGATGCAACTAAAGATGATAATGCTAAGTGAAGTAAGTCAGACAGAGAAAGAGAAATACCATATATCACTTATCTGTGGATAGAGGGACCTGAGGAAGTGGCAACCCACTCCAGTATTCTCGCTTGGGAAATCTCACAGAGGAGCTAAGTAGTCCATGGGGTCACTCAGAGTTGGACATGACTGAGGCAGCTTAGCATCTGTACACTTGGAACAGAAATGGACTCCCAGACAGAGATCAGGCTTGTGGTTGCCAAGGGGATGAGGGTGGGAGAAGGATGGACAGGGAGTTTGGGATTCGCAGATACAAACTAGTATATATAGGATGGGTAAATAATAAGGTCATACTGTATAGCACAAGGAACCGTATTCAATGTCCTGTGATAAATCAGAAAGAAAAGGAATATGAAATGAATACACACACACACACACACACACACACACACATATATATGTATAACTGAATCACCTCGAAATTATCACAGCATTATAAATCAACTATACTTCAATTAAAAAAAGAAAAAAGAGGGCCTGCCTATAGAAGGAGCATTGACAGGGCGAGGAGTCCTGAGTCCAAGCCCCGCCCCTCACCCATTGGCCTGGCTCTGCGCCAGAGAAGCCAGTGACCCTCTAAGCGTGCCCTGACCTCCCCTTCCCAGATCCAGGGCTCAGGTTAAATTGGTCCTCTTCCTAGTTACTAGATGTCCATTCTCTAAGTCTCAGTTCATTTCAGAGTTCATCGCTGGGTGCCTCGCTGGAGATACATAGAAGTACACGGGGAACTTAGAAATGGGAAACCTGGAGAGTACCTGGTTACCGTGCATGGTTGGGGGTGCCGTTTAAGCACACAGTGTGGGAATTCTAAGAAGGATGTGGTTAATGCGGTTTGGGGAAGTGAAACATTGAGCGCTTTGTGTATGTAAATGTCATTCTCAGAGATGAACTTAGTTTTGCAGATGGAGCTTCAATGACAAAAGTCACGTACTCAAAAGGTCAGAGTTAGATGTTGGGATCTAACTATGGAAGCAAAAATCCACGTCCTTGCTACTATCTCACATTGTTTCTCAGCGTTTATGGAGTATCTACTGTGTACCAGGTACTCTGCCAAACATGTTGCACATATTAGCTTATTTAATCCTCACAGAACCCTTGGGAGACAGATAATATTAATCCCAATTGCTAGCAAAAGGAAGCTCTAGTAACTTGCCCACGGTCACATCAGCAAGACAAAGAGCAAGATTTGAACAAGATTTGTGGAGCTCCAAAACTATGCTCCTTCAACTACACCCTCATTTCCCCCTTTCTCTCTCTCTCTTTTTCCCTGTAAGTTTTAAACAAAACATTCCCAAATTCCATCAGGAGCTTGACAATAGGCTGCCATTGCTGTAAGTGAGCATAATCCTCACCATCCCTACCCAGACCTTCTCTCCTTATTTCAGGGACCAAATATTACCTCTCAAGCCCTACATACCTGCCAGGTCCAATCACTTCCTGTGATGGAAGACATCTGGGTCAAGCAGCTGTGTTGTGATCTTTGCGTACTTAACCCATAAGCATGCCACCCACCCCCCGCAATCCAAAGTGACCACCTGTAACCCTTCCTTCTACCTGTGTCCTGCATCCCATCAGTTATCAGATCCCTGATGTTCAAAGCCAGGCTCCACCTTGCCACAGACGTCCTCAAATTCAGGGAACCCCTCAAACTACACATCTCTTTCAAATCTCTCCATTGACCTCAGGTGCCAGATACATAATTTCTAAAGAGCAGCAGAGGAGATATCAGGACAAACTAGCAGAGCATCCTAACTGAAACAGATAGTATGCAGAATGGGGAGCATAGAGAACCAACTGGTTTAATGATTTTCCAAGATTATGGAAAGGTGACAAAAATATCCCTTCTCATTCTGAGTCCAGGAAGAAGCTTCTGAGCCTTTTCTCTGTAAAGGCAGCAAAACCCTATTTCTCAAAGAAGCCTTTTTTTTTTCTGATATAAAATCCACAGCCTCTGCATGATTGTCACCTTCATATGTGTGTGTGTGTATACTTTTATTTATATGTTCATTTTTGGCTATGCTGGATCTTCACTGCCGTGTGTAAGCTTTTCTCGAGTTGTGACCCTCTGTTGCGTCTGCATTATTAAAACTCTCTCCTTTGATGGTTTTCTTCTAGTATCTTCTCCAGCCCAAAAGGTGATGGAACAGCAGTGCAGCAGCAGGCAGGTGGAAAGGCAGGCAGGTCAGTCCAGGAATGGTCAGCCAGACTCTGTTCCTCAGGCGGGGAGACTGACTGTTCCAGTTTGCCTGGGGACTTTCTTAGCCTTAGAACTGAAAGTCCTACATAATGAGAAACCCCACAGTCATGGACAAATCAGGAGGGTCAGTCACTCTATCTTTCTAAGATGAGAATAGAGAGGGGTAAAGCTGTAAAATTAGTGTGAAAAAGCTTTTCCTAGAGTTTCTTCTCCTTGGAGCTAAGGAGACTTTCTAGAGATGGCAATCCCCTGGAAGATGTGCTAAAAACACGGATTGATGCTTTCACATTGTGATGTTGGAGAAGACTCTTGAGAGTCCACTGGACTGCAAGGAGATCCAAACAGTCAATCCTAAGGGAAATCAACCCTGAATATTCTTTGGAAGGACTGATGCTAAAACCGAGGCTTTGGCCCCCTGATGCGAAGAGCTGATTCACTGGAAAAGACCCTGATGCTGGGAAAGATTGAGGGTAGGAGAAGAAGGGGACGGCAGAGGACGAGATTGTTGGATGGCATCACTGACTCCATGGACATGAGTTTGAGCAAGCTTGGAGAGATGTTGAAGGACAGGGAAGCCTGGCATGCTGCAGTCCATGGGGTTGCAAAGAGTCGGACAGAAGTTAGTGCCTGAACAACAACCACGCCCACCCCAGTTTCTGCTGTGGATGTCAGGGTAGAGTGGAGAATCTGCATTCCTGGCAAGGTCCCATGTGATGCTGCTCCTCCTGGTCCCTCCAGGGACCACACTTTGAAAACCACCGCTCTCCGGTTTACAGATCTCCCCTCCAGAAAGTACAGGATTCCTCTGACTGTGATTACACTGGAACCATCTTGCCACTAGGTCTGACCTTCTACGTGCCCACTGAGCCATTTTATTCTTGCTAAATTCTTTATTGTTCAGAGAGAGCAAGTGAGTGCCAGGCCAGTGACGTGGCCACCACTGATTAATGAGCCTCCTGCAGCCCTTGCATCTTCGGGAGACCCTGGCATGCGGCTTTTGCCCTCAGAGTCCTGCATTCGAGGGGGAAAGAAATGAGAGGTCTCTTTAGAAAGGCCAGAGGGTGAAAGCTGGAGGGGCCGGGCGAGGCTGCAGATCACTGGAGAAAGACCAGCCTGACCCTCTCCAAACCCACAACAAAACCTTTTCTTGAGTGATTAGCCCCAGAGAAAGGTGATTTGTTAAAGCCCTGGGTTCACCGCCTTTGTGTCCTGGGCCTTGGACATCTGGCAGGAGCCAGCGAGTCCTCTGATAGCGGGCTTGAGCCCCCATTCTCACCCAGTGGACTGTGCATCATTGAAACACTGGCTACTTATTCTCATGCTAATCCGTGAACTCGAGAGCAGATGCGAGGCGTTTGGTTCTGTTCTTGCGCGCTTGTAAAGAACTAATGCAACTTTTTGAAAAGGGAAGGGCAGGGTTGGGCTAAGAGAAGGGTGAAGGTGAAGGGGGAGAGGGAAAAGGAGGGGACCGGCGTGAATTCCAGAAAGAAAGAGTTTACTTGAACGACTTTCTCTCTTGGTGGGCAAAGCACTGCATGCAGTTCATGCAAACTCTAACCAAAGAAGTATAGGACAGGAAATGTGATTATTAAACCTGTGGGACACCTCCAACTTGCAAAGTGGACAATATTCATAGAATGCAAAGGCAGAAAGGCATAGAAGTTTCTCTCCCAGTAAGCTCTCATGAGTCTTTTTCTCTCTGTCTTGTGCAAAAACTTTATCTTCTGGGGCATGGAAACTTTATTCCAGCCACTAACAATTACAGGTGGCGCAGTGGTAAAGAATCCACCAACCAGTGCCTGCCAACACAGGAAAATCCCCTGGAGGAAGGCATGGCAACCCACTCCAGTATTATTGCCTGGGAAATACTATGGACGGAGAAGCCTGGTGGGCTACAGTCCATAGGGTCACAAAAGCGTCAGACATGACTGAGTGTACACACGCACACACAGATTGCTTGACAAACTTACGGCACCCTTCATTTTATAGTTAGAATGCCATTTGAAAATTGAGATAAGTTAAAGGGGAAGCTGGTAGTTGTTCAAAGGACTATGTCTCTATTTTTATATGCATTTCCTTTTTTCTATCAATAAAAAGATATGTATAGATTTATAGAGAGAAGGACAGATAAATAACTTTCAAAGCTGTCAGGCATTTAATACTGTTATTCCTGTGTGGTTCATTTGACTAAAGTGCCTATATTATTGATTACATTGTAAATCTGTTAATGACAACATCGCTTCTGTGAAATATCTAGATTTGTTTCCTACACTGTCATCAGGAAAATTCTTAAGGAGAAAGACTTACGATGCATTTGCTGATGGTGGACTGTCCCTCTTGCCCAGAATTTGTGACCTATTTAATGCACGCCACGGACACAGGCTGACGTCTGCAAAGTATGCCAACTCAAAATTGTTTACAACTCTCCCCCAGATGTCCTCTCCAGGCCACCAGCTAGCATCACTCACTTTAACGGCTCTGCCATGTCAATAGCCTCTTCATGCTAAGTGACCAGACTGCCGCCTTCCACACTTGAATCTTTCAAGAAGTCTCTGAAGTCAGAGTTGTCTAGACTTCCCTAGGGGTGAGAAGAACCTGGAATGCTTGTTACACAAAGACCTCTCTAGAGGGCCCTCCACTACAGACCCTTATTCAGTAGATGAGAGCAGGCAGGGGTCCTAGCACACCTGCCAAGAGTCCCAGGCGACTCTGATCAGCAGACATCTCTGGATCACACTGTCCAAAAGAGCATGTTTGCGACAATCGTGGGGTGAGCAGGGGTCTCGCATGCAACCTGAGCTGCATGCCCTCTGCCCCTTCTCTGTGAATGCTGTCCTCTTTTGTTGGGCAGGTGTTTGGGTGTATAGTATTTAGTTGTAATTTTTAAAATAGCACACCTGTTTCTTTCATGATCTAATTCTTCTTCAGTACACTTGTGTTTAGCTACCTGTGACTTCTGATACCTGGCACGCCTGTTTTCACTGTACTGCCATTACCTGGGGCTTTTGTCTCCTGGTACCTGGTCCTCGGTCTCTGTCTTGTAGAACGATGGGCACGGGGACATTTGGTGATGAAATATACAGTCCAGCAAGTGTATGGGCTTCCCCGGTGGCTCGGACAGTAGAGAATCTGCCCACAATGCAGGAGACCCAGGTTCAATCCTTGGGTCGGAAAGATCCCCTGGAGAAGGGAAGGGCAACCCACTCCAGCATCTTTGCCTGGCAAATCCCATGGACAGAGGAACCTGGTGGGTTACAGTCCATGGGGTGACAAAGAGCCCGACACAACTGAGTGACTAACACACACACAGACAGTAAGTGTATAGTATTTAATTGTAATTTTTAAGATAGTGCACCTGTTTCTTACATGATCTAATTCTTCTTTAGTGCACTTGTGTTTAGCCTCCCTTTAGGCGATACAGTGGTCAAGAATCTGCTTGCCAAGGCAGGAGACACAAGTGGCACAGTTTTGACCCCTGGATCAGGAAGATGCCCTGGAGAAGGAATGGCAACCCACTCCAGTATTCTTGCCTGGAGAATCCCATGGACTGAGGAGCCTGGCGGGCACAGTCCATGGGGTTGCAAAGAGCTGGATACGACTGTGAACGCAAGAGCATTTTCTTTGAGTCAGTCACTCTATAAAACCTTTTATCTGTATTAACTCGTTTACTGTTCATGTCAACTCAGTCATCATAGATAATCATATTACTGTTATCCTCTTGACATAGATAAGGAAACTGAAGCCAGAAGAGATTAGGTTAACTTGCCCAAGATCAGGCAGCAGACAGGAGGTGGACTCAGGGTTAAACCCAGGTAGTTCAACTCCAGAACTCAGCATAATACACACATCAGTTACCCTTTCATATAATCCCTCAGTTCCTCATCTGTAAAATGGGAGTGTTAGATTTGATCTGATGTAACCAAGTTTATTTCTATAATGGGTATATGATCAGAAATTCATCTCTGTATAAATTCCAAGGATTTTACAATAACTTTTACTGAATGAAGAATGTCTACATTTAGTGATTTTAAGATGTGACTCCACTGTGATTCAAATGGACAGGGGGTATATTGTAGACCTATGGAACAACAGACTGGTTCCAAATAGGAAAAGGAGTACGTCAATACTGTATATTGTCACCCTGCTTATTTAACTTACATGCAGAGTACATCATGAGAAATGCTGGACTGGAAGAAACACAAGCTGGAATCAAGATTGCCAGGAGAAATATCAATAACCTCAGATATGCAGATGACACCACCCTTATGGCAGAAAGTGAAGAGGAGCTAAAAAGCCTCTTGATGAAAGTGAAAGAGGAGAGTGAAAAAGTTGGCTTAAAGCTCAACATTCAGAAAACGAAGATCATGGCATCCGGTCCCATCACTTCATGGGAAATAGATGGGGAAACAGTGGAAACAGTGTCTGACTTTATTTTTTGGGTCTCCAAAATCACCGCAGATGGTGACTGCAGCCATGAAATTAAAAGACACTTACTCCTTGGAAGGAAAGTTATGACCAACCTATATAGCATATTCAAAAGCAGGGACATTACTTTGCTGACTAAGGTCCGTCTAGTCAAGGCTATGGTTTTTCCTGTGGTCATGTATGGATGTGAGAGTTGGACTGTGAAGAAGGCTGAGCGCCGAAGAATTGATGCTTTTGAACTGTGGTGTTGGAGAAGACTCTTGAGAGTCCATTGGACTGCCAGGAGATCCAACCAGTCCATTCTGAAGGAGATCACCCTGGGATTTCTTTGGAGGGAATGATGCTGAAGCCGAAACTCCAGTACTTTGGCCACCTCATGTGAAGAGTTGACTCATTGGAAAAGACTCTGATGCTGGGAGGGATTGGGGGCAGGAGGAGAAGGGGACAACCGAGGATGGGATGGCTGGATGGCATCATGGACTCGATGGACATGAGTCTGAGTGAACTCTGGGAGATGGTGATGGACAGGGAGGCCTGGCGTGCAGTGATTCATGGGGTTGCAAAGAGTCGGACACGACTGAGTGACTGAACTGAACTGAACTGAACTGATTTTCTTTTTGTCAGCGGTCCTTCATTATGTCAGTTTGGTGATGTCAGTTTAATGAAGTGAAAGTTCAGCAGTTCAAATCTGTGTGACTAACGACATTGCACTTCAGTTATAACTGGCACTCGATCCAAGGATGCTAGAGGTATACCTGGCAAGGTTACTTCTGCAAAAGAACCAGTGAGACTGGTGGCAAATACTTGCTGCCCTGTGAGGTCACGTGTGTTGGCTCAAGTGATAGAGAACTTTTGGTAACAAGCCTCTGGGACACACTGTTGGCCCCCAGGTCACACAAGAGCCGTGGGGTAGAGGAGTGCACAGCCAGGCTGATCAGCAGGGCATCCTTACTGATACCTGCTCAGCGTACAAAGCGTGGTCCGGCATCGAAGATGCTAAAGGAGACCTGTAAGGTTTAGAGTGGATACAGGTAAAGCATCTTGCTAGTATTTGGTGGGGGGTTGTTTGTTTGTTTTTAAAATATCTATTTATTTACTAGGCTGCACTGGGTCTCAGTTGTGGCACGTGGGATCTTTAGCTGTGGCATATGAGCTCTTAGTTGCAGAATGTAGGATCTGGCTCCCTGACCAGGGGTCTGTCCTGGGCCCCCCGCATTGGAAGGGTGGAGTCTTAGCCACTGGACCACCAGGGAAGTCTCATATAGCTAGTATTTTAGACTTGCCAATTGGTAAAGAGTCTGCCTGCAATGCAGGAGACCCAGATTCAATCCCTGGGTCAGGAAGATCTCCTGGAGAAGGAAATGGCAACCCACTCCAGTATTCCTGCCTGGAGAATCCCACGGACAGAGGAGCCTGGTGGCCTACAGACCATGGAGTCACAAAGAGTCAGACTCGACTGACTAACACAAACAGTTCCAAAAAAGCAGCCTCTATACTCACAAAAGCCAATTCCTTTAAATAAACAAATGAATGAATAAATAAAATATATGGAGAGAAAAATGGATGTAAAGATGCATATACACATATGTGTATGGGGTTGTGACTTTTAAAAATGTACCTTTTACTCTAGGCCAAGGTCAAAACCTGGTGGTACAGAGGTTGAAGCATCTGCCTGCAGTGTGGGAGACCTGGGTTCAATCGCTGGGTCAGGAAGATCCCCTGGAGAAGGAAATAGCAACCCACTCCAGTATTCTCGCCTGGAGAATCCCATGGACAGAGGAGCTTGGTGGGCTACAGTCCACAGGTCGCAAAGAGTCGGACACGACTGAGCGACTTCACTTTCACTTTCAAGGTCAAAACCAGTTTTAAAAGTACTCCCTTAGGTCGTCTCGTGACCAACAATCGCACCATCTCCAAAAGCCCTGCATCGGCACATGTTATGTTTCTAGTCGCTCTCCTCAAATGCATTGGGTCCACTATTTCTCACTGTTTGACGCCCACTCATACCTTCCCCTTTCTCCCCCTCAGCTTAGATTCTACAGTTTTCCATGGGATGGTTTTCCTACAGTCCCTCCCTTAACTCCCCTTTCTTCTTGGACTTCGGAGTATTTGACAACCTCTACTTCGGAGTCCCTAATCTTGACGCATTTCAGCTGCACCCAGGCAACTGACTGAACACAACTCAAGAAAACACAACTGTGCTGATCTGTTGTTCATGACAAGTGCCAAGCGGGCTGCTGTGCTTGCTGCATTTCCCGATAAACTCACTCTCCTACTCTTAGACAATACCATTTCACACCTTTGTGTTTGTTTTCACTCTCAGGCAACTTCTATCCACAAGGAGGCTAAGGTACCTGTCTTCATTTTGTTATATAGCCAAAGACTCCAGCTAAAGACTGATAAACAGTATATATTTTCTGACACTTAGTAAAGGTCTCATGAAAGGTTTTAATTAACTGGGTTTGGGTCCTTTGCCTGTTCATGAGCCAATTACTATGGCCAAGTTCTGGCTTTTGTGCTCTCCCCTCTAAATCATGCTGGATCCAGGCTTTCCAGGCCACGAGGACCAAGAATGAGGGGGTGCTCTTTTCCCAAAGAGATATTTTGGGTACCTGCAATGTAAAATGAGACAGACTGTTCTTGCTTTGCATATGAGGCTCATAACACAATGCCCAGCACGCAGCAAAGGAACATTAGCTCGATGCAAACAGCACATAGAAAAGCTTTGGGATGTAGACAAAGTTCTACTTAGATAAAAAGCTAAAAACTAAAAACTTGCATCACTGAACGACAAAAGAAAATGAAAATAAATAAAATATGATCTCTATTCTTGCTCAAGATTCTAGAACAGACAACAAAATACATCTAAGGAAAGAAGAAGAAAGGAAACAATAGAGTTACAAGCAAAAATCAATGAATCAGAAAATAGAAAACAGTAGTTTACTCCTCAGTTGTTTTCTCTTTTTTTTATATATAAAGTACATGAACATATATAACTCTGGCAAGCTTAGTTAAAAGTGATGTGTGTGTGTTGAGTCATGTCCAGCTCTTTGGGATCCCCTGGACTGTGGCCACCAGACTCCTCTGTCCATGGAACTTTCCAGGCAGGAATACTGGAACGGGTTGGCATTTCCTACTCCAGGGGATCTTCCTCACCCAGACATCAAACCCAGGGATCCAACCTGCATCACCTGCACCTCCTGCACTGGTAGGCAGATCCTTTACCAATGAGCCACCTGAAGGGAGGCTAAACACAAGTGTACTAGATAAGAATTAGAATCATGAAATAAACAGGTACAATATTTTAAAAATTATTATTGAATATTATCCACCATTTGAATATTTTGATGAAGAGAATGATTTTAGCATGTTTTTAACGTTCATTGAGCAAATATTATACAAAGGAAACATAAGCATATTGTCGTAGAAAAAAATCAATTACGTACAGCAAAAAACAAGAACACTCCCTTTTCTGTCTCTCTAGCACTCTTCTTAAAAATAACCACCATCAAGAGTCAAGAGTTCATTTTTTCTTCCACTGGTACTTTTACATATGTATGCATTTATGTCTTCGGTGTCATATGGGAAAATCTACCTGTGAGATAATATTATCCACACTGCTCTGGGACTTACTTTTTCACTTAAGCAAATGAGTTGATGATAAATCTAGTGTTGACATGTAGATCTATCTCATCTGATTTTACAGCTTCAGCATGTTCCTTAGGAAGGTAGCCTTTTATATGACTTAAACCACTTCTCTGTTGATGGACATTTAGGATGTTAGCAACTTTCCTCTTATAAACATGAAAAATGAGCGTCTCTGCATCTTTGGGCTCAGAGCAAGTATTTCTTTGGAATAAATTTCTGGAAGGTTTTTATTTTGATGGAGGGTGGCAACTTGTCTTCCTAAAGGTCAACAACTAACTCTTTTGAATTTTCTTTTTGTTTATTCTTGAAAATATTCTTTGTCATCGATGTTTTTACTCTGCCAATGGGATGAGGACACTCAGTAATTTATCTCAGGCTTTCACTGCTCCCCAGCGGTAACTTCTATTACATATTGATCAGAAGAGTCAAAAGATAAAACTGCTTCCTCAGTTTTCATCTCTCCAGACTTGGGAATATTAGTAAAATTTCTCAGGCTTATGTCCCTTCACCAGAATGGTCTCTAAGGATTGAAACAAACATAGGCGCAGAATCAAACATTACTGCCCAGCTCTATTCCAATTCGTTTTCCTCTTTTTCTTTCCTTTCTTTCCCTCTGGTAAATTTTGTAATGGGAGAAAAGTAGCTTGTTTCTCAATTTTTACCCTTTTCTTTAGGTAATGAGTAAAAGAAATTACTGTGAAGATTTTCTGGGAAAGAGATTTTCTGTGAAGAATTTTCCATCTCAAGGGAGAGATGGAGTTGAATCTTTCTTAGGAATACAATATTCTCTTGATCCTCACTGATGAATTAAATTTGTTATTGAAAAGTGCTTTTGTTGTTGTTTTTCTCTTTTCTACAATTTACCTACAGATATTGTTTCTTCTTTTAATGCAATTGAGTATCGATCTTTCCTGGTGGTTCAAAGGTTAACCAAATGTCATCACTGATGTTTGGCTATTTTGTAGCCTATGAACACAGTGAATTCATATCTTTCAAGTCTTGTAAGATCCTCTGTTTCTCTGCCTATGCTTTTCTATGTGGTTTGGGCACAGATAGGGTTACTAGGTGAGGTGGGCTGGCGCCTTGAGACCCAGAGCCTCTGAGAGCTTCCCCTTGCTGGACCAGACTGCAAGCAGTGTGGGTGGGAGGGGCAGAGGAAGAAGGCTGAGCATCTCTTCCTGTCTCGTCACCCTGAGGAATTACTCCTCCACTTCAAACCCACCTGTGACTGTGGCCTTGGGACCACACCGCAGCATACTCATCGTACAGCATGTTGGGTAGCACTTGGATCCCTGTGTCTACTCCATTCTCCTGGCTTCCTTTCACACACTCAGCAACAATTCTGGTCTACTCATTACACTTTTTCCTTTCCTCTCAAAGGTAATGAGTGCTCAGATTACCACATTGATCTAAATTTTCATGAATAATTTTAAGGAATAATTACTGAATCAAGAAATGGTGGAAAATCTGAATATAGCAACCATGATTTTTTTAAATTGTCAATGCATACCCTTTCCCATTAGGGCTCCAGATCCAAACTGCTTTGTGAATAATTTTTATATTGCTCTCATATAAATTATTTCTATTCTTGCAGAGTGTGGAGAAAAATATAGACTATTTGGAAAAATATAGAATTGGGGGATCATTTTAGACATCTAGATTAGTCATAATTAAAAAATGATAAAATTGAATACAATAGAAGTTTAGCCTTTTGAATGAATATTGACATAAGCATGCCAAATAAAATTTTAGCTAAACACATACAATAGCAAAATAAAATAATAATAATAACAATACTACATTACTAAGAAGGTGAATGTGCACACACTTCCACTTCGACACACATTGATGTAACATGAAACATTACAGAAAACAAATAAAAAAGAACAGGTATCTCAGTATCTGTAAAACATATTAAACAAAATCCCAGTTAATCTGTACTTCTACATTTGAAATGAAGTTATCTAGTTCTTTAATAAGATTAAAAAAATCCATAATGGAAAAAGAACAAATATTACATTTTAACGGTCAAAATACAGAAGTATTCCATAAATAACACAAACAGCAGGACATCTGATATTTATTATTATTTTGCCTTATTATTACAGTTCTAACCAATTCAATGTGGCAAGGAAGATGAATGAGGTGGACAATTTGGAAAGCAGATTTAAAATTTTTGTCTACTAGACATTAAATGACTGTCAACTGAAAAACCATGAAGCTAGTAGGAGTGCCCACTAAGGGTGCTAGTTACTGAACATACGCGGAAAAGGCACTAGCTTGCTTACATATCAGGGGGAAATCCTGAAAATACCTTGAAGAAAGATTTATTTACAGAACGATCATACATCTAACTCACATAGGAATAACCGTAACAAAAGACGCAGGAATGTTATGAAGACAATGAAAAATTCATCCTGTGGCCATGCAATATAATTCAATAGAACAGAATAATTGTGGTGCTACAGTGTTCTTGGAAGGGATTACATTTATATATATGTATATACATATATATGTGTGTTTGTGTGTGTGAATTTCCTCTCAAGTTCAGTAAACTGAATTAAAGTCCAATAAAAATGTAAACAGCATATGCTAAGTCACTTCAGTCGTGTCCGACTCTGTGCGACCCCATAGATGGCAGCCCACCAGGCTCCCCCGTCCCTGGGATTCTCCAAGCAAGAACACTGCAGTGGGCTGCCATTTCCTTCTCCAACGTATGAAAGTGAAAAGTGAAAGTGAAGTTGCTCAGTCGTGTCCGACTCTTGGCGACCCTGTGGACTGCAGCCTACCAGGCTCCTCCGTCCATGGGATTTTCCAGGCAAGAGTACTGGAGTGGGGTGCCATTGCCTTTTCCAAAACAGCATATAGGGGGGTGGTAATTGATACAACAAACTTCAAATTTCTAGGAAAATAAAGATGTGAGAATAGTCAACACATTCTGAAATGCTAGTCCAGGGTTTAGAGTCTCAAAGTGATAGTACAGAAGTAACACTGTAGCCCTGCCTGTAGCCCAGGCTCCTTTGTCCGTGGGACTCTCTAGGCAAGAATGCTGAAGTAGGGTGCCATGACTTCCTCCAGGGGATCTTCCCAACCCAGGAACTGAACCAGCATCTCCTGTGTTGCCTGCATTGCAAGTGGATTTTTTGCCCACTGAGCCATCATAGAACAATGTAAAATGTTCCAGGACAGATATGAATATGGATCAAGTTAAATGTGGGCTTTCCAGGTGGCTCAGATGGTAAAGAATCTGCCAGCAATGCAGGAGACCTGGGTTCGATCCCAGGGTTGGGAAGATCCCCTGAAGAAGGAAATGGCAATCCACTCCATTATCCTTGCCTGGAGAATTCCATGGACAGAGGAGCCTGGTGGGCTATCGTCCATGGGGTCACAAAGAGTTGGACAGGACTGAGAGACTAACACTTTTCAAGTTGAATGTAGGAGAAGCATGTCATTTCAAGTCAGCAAGGAAAGAATAGTTATTAGGAAAACTAGTTCATCTTTTAAGAAGGTAAAGTTTGAAGGTTAACTTGCAGTAAGTAGAGAAATTGCTTAGGTAAGAAACATACTCAGAACACCCCTTTCCAGGTAATTTTTCTGTCTTGTTCATGATCTCTTAGGATATTTAGTATACTAGATTGAATTTCCCTGTTTATAAAGGGAAAAAAGAGATCTAATGATATACAAAGAAGAAACTACTTTTTAAAATCACTATAGAGCCATGTCTAGAATGTTATTTCTTTTTCTGGGCAAATGGGTCTATAAAAACCACATTCTTATACAGTCCAGGATTTGAAATTATCCCACATTCTTTAAAAGGGTGAGAGCTGTGTCAGAGGCTAAGCTGTAAAAAGCTCAGACATGAGCTTGGGCTTTTAGTGTTTAATTAGTAAAGATAAGCTTTATCTTTGCAGCCCCAGCTAATATTATGCCAGAAGTTGAAAGGCAGAATGCTAAAGAGATGGGGTGTGATCAGATGGATAAAATGACCAAGTCCATGTGCAGAAACTATCAGCAGGAATGAATCTTGCACCCAGTTGCTTAATAATATGTCTGGAAAAGGTATACTATTGTGTAGAAACAATAATTGGAACTAAGAAGTAAAATAAAAACCATTTGTTGAAAGAAGTACTTTGCCTCAGTATGTCAAGGCATGTTCTAATGAGCTAACTAAGCCTAGTGGTCCATACCTACTTCAGAGAGTGTTGTTTAGTCGCTCAGTTGTGTCCAACTCTTTGTGACCCCGTGGACCATAGTCCACCAGGCTCCTCTGTCCATGGGATTTCCCAGGCAAGAATACTGGAGTGGTTTGCCATTTTCTCTTCCAAGGGCTCTTCCAGACCCAGGGATTGAACCTGAAACTCCTGCATTGGGGGGTGGATTCTTCACCACTGCCCCACCGGGGAAGCCCTCAGTGTTCAGTTCAGTTCAGTTCAGTCACTCAGTTTTGTTCGACTCTTTGTGACCCCATGGACTGCAGCATGCCAGGCTTCCATCTCCATCACCAACTCCCAGAGCTTGCTCAAACTCATGTCCATCACCTAATAGGTGATGCCATCAAACCATTTTATCCTCTGTCATCCCCTTCTCCTCCTGCCTTCAATCTTTCCCAGCATCAGTGTCTTTTCCAATGAGTCAGTTCTTCCATCAGGTGGCCAAAGTATTAGAGTTTCAGCTTCAGCATCAGTCCTTCCAATGAATATTCAGGACTGATTTCCTTTAGGATTGACTGGTTTGTAGTAGTTAAGAGAATGTAGTGGGCACAAAAAAATCTCAAGTTGGAAATCAAGTATTCACAAAGTAAATTTTTTATACTTTTGAAAGCTGAACTGAATTTCCATTTTTAGTGCCTATTTTAACAAGTGGCAAAAATGTAATCATAGTCCATTCTGGGTACCCTTGGACTATGATTACATTTTTGCCATTTGTTAAAATACACACTAAAAATGGAAATTCAGTTCAGCTTTCTAAAGTATTAAAAAAAAATTGGCTCAGACTGTAAAGCTTGAGGCAGCCTGTAAAGTCTGCCTACAATGTGGGAGACCTGGGTTCGATCCCTGGGTTGGGAAGATCCCCTGGAGAAGGAAATGGCAACCCACTCCAGTATTCTTGCCTGGAAAATCCCATGGACAGAGGAGCCTGGTTGGCTACTGTCCATGGGGTCGCAAAGAGTCAGACACAACTGAGTGACTTCACTTTAACAAGTGGCAAAAATGTAATCATAGTCCATTCTGGGTAACTTTGGGGTCTCCTTCTGTCTCCCCTGCTCCCATCCTCTTATCAATCCCTCTGCTCCCACTCTGTTATCTCTTGTTTGGTCTTAGAGATGCTAAGACATCACAGACAATCTGAGCTTGGGCCATTGTTACTGTCCACTGGGCATCTGACGAGCTGTACTTTGTCCTCCCTGTCCTTTGTCCTCCCTGTCCTTGGTCACAGCGCATGCCTATTACAGTTGCATCATGCCTTGTTCCTGACCTCTAGGCTTCTCCAGACCCTGCATCCTTATCTGGACCCCACTGCCTCCTGGTTGTTGCTTCTTCCATGACTCTGGCGTTTTGAGGGGGGGGAGTTGTTGCTGGTGCTTCCTGCTAAGGAATCCCACAGCCCTTCTCCTTTGCTCTGAGGTGGGGGATATCGTTGAGGCTTGCCCTTTCTCTGGGTTTCCCTGGAGGCCGTTGCACAAGTCTCCTTTGCTCTCAGATTCCCTCGGCTCATCTAGAGAGTCTAGCTCCTGCCAGACATAATCTCTGGAGGAGGGCGGACAGGAAGCATCAGCCTGTTCCTCTTCTACTTTTTTTCTGACTCATATCTTCTCCTGCAACACAGGAAAGGTTAAAAATCTTCTCTAGAAGTGGAGAACTAAGCAAACTCACTCAGAATCACCTTATCATTCACGTTTATTGTTTATGCCTCACATCCTTCTAAAGTTCACCTAAAAGATTAACTCAGTTTGGATCTTCTACCATAAAAACTATTTTTTTTTTTAAGGTTGACCAATTTTAAAATATTTATTGAGCTTGTTACGGTATTGCTTCGGTTGTTTTATGTTTTGTTTTGTTTTGTTTTTTTTTGGCTGAGAGGGACCTAAGCTCCCTGATCAGGGATCGAACACACACTCCCTGCAGTGGAAAGAAAAGTTTTAACCACTGGACCACCAGGGAAGTCCCTATGATATCTTTTAAATAAAAGAAACACCAATATTATAGTGAAACAAAGAAAATTATGTACTGAGCCTAAAGGAGATCAGTCCTGGGTGTTCATTGGAAGGACTGATGTTGAAGCTGAAACTCCAATACTTTGGCCACCTGATGCAAAGAGCTGACTCATTTGAAAAGACCCTGATGCTGGGAAAGATTGAGGGCAGGAGGAGAAGGGGACGACAGAGGATAAAATGGTTTGATGGCATCACTGACTCAATGGACATGAATTTGGGTGGACTATGGAGTTGGTGATAGACAGGGAGGCCTGATGTGCTGCGGTTCACGGGGTTGCAAAGAGTCGGACACGACTGAGCAACTGAACTCAGTTGCTGAACTGAACTGGGCATCCTCTACTTTCAGAAAAGAAACAGAGAAGACATTACAAACAAAAAACTCACATAACCCACCTTGATTCAACTTTTAGCTCCCTGTAATTTATGTAAATAGGTACCATTTTTCAATTAACTGTTCTTAATTCTTCTGATGCTTAGCTTTTATTGTACCCAGGAGATTTTGAGAACCTGAGCAATCAGTCTACTGAAAATGTCTCTTGATCCTTTTGCATGTTAATTCACCTCTTGATAAGGTGTATTTCCAAACCTGCACCCATTTCTTTCATATGTCACAGAATCAGAAAGAATTGACACAGAACAGAAGCAAGATACAGGAGTAATTATCAACCTTTCCAGTTACGTTTTTTTTTTTTTGCCAAATCAGTAATTCATGAAAATGACCATTTGTCAAGACCTTAGTTAAAGTCCTATCCCTCAGGGGAGGTGGGTCCCTGGAGAAATAATAGAACAAAGAAAATTCCAGATACATGGGTGGAATGTCCCCCACCTGGTCTCAAAGTAAAGCCAGCCCTCACTATCTGCAGCTGAGGCCCCTGTCTGTTCGGAAAACATTTGTCCTCTGAGGTTCCTGACAACAGCGAGCCTTTATAAAGTTTAGGATTACATTTCTTGAGGCATGTTCTGAGAACAATGAATGTTATGGGATAGGACATGGGTAAGAGGAGTCCATGGTCCAAGAGGCTTGGAAAACATTGGATGAAGCAAATTTAACTGGTATCTTTACTAAAACGTCATCTCAGAGACTGTAACATGTTAATGTCTATTGGGAATACCCAAGAGGGTACAGTCTTTCGAATTTATTCTATTGCAGAATACTTTGCTATGGAATACCCACCAGGATTCGAGATGTAGCTGGGGAAACTCTGGCCTCTTTCAACACTGGAAATGTCAAGAAAAGGCTTGCGCATCCACTCAGAGTAAGACCTGCTAGGAGCAAGCCCCAGCTCCTACCTGGCCTTTAGTAAATATCATTAGTCTCTCTCCCTCATCATCCTTTCTTTTCCAAACTTCAGAGACTAATACTGGCCACTAACGGCAGTAAGACAGCTTCCCTGGTGGCTCAGCAGGGAAGAATTCGTCTGGCAATGCAGGAGACACAGGTTCAGTTCATGGGTCAGGAAGATCCCCTGGAGAAGGAAACAGCAATCCACTCCAGTATTCTTGCCTGGGAAATCCCATGGATAGAAAAGCACGGTAGTCTACAGACCACAGGGTCGCGAACAAGTCAGGCACGACTTAGTGACTAAGCAACAACAAAAACAGTGGTAAAAACACTTCTTAATATGGTCTTATAATAATTTTGCTCATTTCTCAATCTGGAAATACCACTATGCTCATCTCCACCTGCAACAATCTTACTCGATCTTCAACAAGGTCCTTCTTCAATTCCACTTACTTTGGGAAATCTTGGCCATCTTTCAGGGCACATCCAGGAGCTGGATATGAATCTGGTGAGTGGGCAGCACTCAGTCATTCGCTGGAACAGTGTACTGTTGCATTCTAAAGAGTGTGTGCATGTTTTGTCTCGTGGAGATTACAAGCCCCTAAGACCTGTGTTAGAGAAGGCAATGGCAACCCGCTCCAGTACTCTTGCCTGGAAAATCCCATGGACGGAGAAGCTTGGTGGGCTGCAGTCCATGGGGTCACTAGGAGTCGGACACGACTGAGCGACTTCACATTCACTTTCCACTTTCATGCACTGGAGAAGGAAATGGCAACCCACTCCAGCGTTCTGGGGTCACACAGAGTCGGACACGACTGAAGCGACTCAGCAGCAAGACCTGTGTTTCCCCACATGCAGGACATCGGCTGCTTGCTCATCCAGATCCATGTCACCCCCTGCTTCTGCTCCAGGAGGCTTACCTGGAGAGCTGACATCAACAGGCTTCCAAGCTCTCTGGCTTCCATGATGGTTTGGCCACTGTGGTGCCAAACACATGCTGGATTTTGAAGACTTTGTATGAAAAGAAAGAACATAAATGACTTCAGTCATTTTTATATTGACATGTTAAAATCTCATTTCTAGGTATGTAGGAGAAGGCAACGGCACCCCACTCCAGTACTCTTGCCTGGAAAATCCCATGGACAGAGGAGCCTGGTGGGCTGCAGTCCATGGGGTTGTGGAGAGTCAGACACAACTGAGCGACTTCACTTTCACTTTTCACTTTCATGCATTGGAGAAGGAAATGGCAACCCACTCCAGTACTCTTGCCTGGAGAATCCCAGGGACGGGGAGCCTGGTGGGCTGCCGTCTATGGGGTCGCACAGAGTCAGACATGACTGAAGCGACTTAGCAGCAGCAGCAGCAGGATATATTACTAAAATTAACTTCAGCTGTTTCTTTTTGCCGTGTTTAAGGTGGCTACTAGACATTTAAAACGACCTGTGGGGCTTGTATTCACGGCTTATGTTTTATTTCTAAGGTACAGGGCTGCCCTAGAGCTAGATATGGTGTGAGTGGTTCTGAGAACCCCAGTCTCCTACACAGGGTGTGTGTTTAATACCCATGTAAAGGAAATACCTGTACTTGGAATGTGAAAGCCATGTTGGAGCTGAAGCTAGAAGGGAACTTGGCCACCACCATTTCCAGATGGGAAAACCCAACCATGTTTGTAAACATTTATGGGATTGCACATGTTTTCAGAATAAGTTTAAAATTATGTTCTTCTTTTTTTTTTTTTTTTCTGGTCTTACTTCTGCAAGTCAGACTGAAACACCTAGAGATAAACTAAAATATATTAAAGCTCAACTAGATTGTTGACATCCAGTATTAGGACACAATGAGGCATTAAAGCTTGGCAGGACTTATTGCTCATCCTTGTAAAAGCTCATTGCTTTATGGCAGCAGAACCTAACAAACTCTTCACCAGTGGACAGAAAAGGCTGGGATTGGCACTTCATAAACAGAAAACCACCTTCAGCCCTGAGTATTTATCCAGCTGGCACACATACAGCAATTCCACCCAGGCACCCAGAGTCAGAAACCGCCAGATCGCCCTGGAAAGGTTATAAAGACTTCACTTCCACGTCAGATGGAACGCGGGAAGGCAAGCGGGCCAAGTTCCCACACTGGGTAGCAGGAGCCCCCCCGCACCCCAGCTCGGCGGCCGCGGCCAGCCCTGGGCAGCACCCACCGGACGCCCTGAAAGCCGCCCGCATGGCCTGCAAGGGTGAGGGTGAGGTGGCCAGGCTATCGCCCACATTGCGGGGCATCCTGCTGAGACCAGGAAACCAAGAAATCAGGAACAAATCGGATTGGAATTAAAAACCACCTCATGCAGGTTCCACGGGCCACCTCCCTCCATTAAACAGCAAGGCGATTTGTAGGCCTTTCTGACCCGCTCTCTGAGGAGCGCGGGGAGAGGATGTAGGGTCAGGGGGGGCAAGCGAACCAGGAAACCGCTGCGGGAGAAGACATTTAACTCCTCACTGGGGCGCGCGCACGCTCGCGCACGAAGTCTCACACACACACACACACACACACACACACACACACACACGTACAAACAACACTAAAAGAATTCCTTCATCAAAAACTGGGCCTATGGATTTGGAATCGGAGTTGATTTCTTTTAAAAAAATTCTGAATTTCTCCATTTGATTCAGTTATTGGCTCATTTCCTAAGAGGTTGGTCCTTTCCAGGTCCAGGGAAACTTTGATCATCCTAAACTAACATTCGGGAAACAATGAAATGAAAAAAACTACAAAGCACCAAAAGCTGCTGCGGGCAGAAGGCTTCGCCCAGGAGTCCGCAGTGGACGGCAGGGTAGGTAGGAGGCGAAGCCGCAGCGAAGGAATCCAGTTCGCCCCGGACAGCCGGGGGCGCGGCGCGCGGCACGGTCCCGGGAACAGCCGCCAATGAAACTTCCGAAGGTTCGCGGAGGTGGGGAGCTGGCGGCTCCGGGATCAGGACGGAGCGACCCTGGAGGGAGGGACCCCGAGGACAGGCATCGGAGGGGTCGGGGCTGCGCTGGGCTGAGTGGCGTCGGAGTTGTTTGGGAGCCCCTGATGGAGCGCGGGCCTCGCGGGGTGGAAGTCAGGTCCCGGGGATCCGGCCCCCGCGCCTGCCGGTCAGAGGTCCCAGGAGCCGCCGCAGACGCGGCCTGGCTCCGAGGGGGCGAGGCAGCCGGCTGGGGTGGGGGGGGGGGGGGGGCGGAGTAGGGAAGGGGCGTCGCCTCGGTCGCCCCCGCCCTCTCCGCGGTCATTGGGCGGCCGCCGCGGGGTCCGCGCCACCTTCTCTCCGGCGCACCCGTCCGCCCCCCCGCGCTCCTCCGGGGGCTGGTCCGGCCCCGGCCGCTGACGTCAGCGACAAGTTTGCTGCCCTCGGAGCTCCACGTGTGGCGGCGGCGACTGCCCGGGAGGCGGCGGGGAGGCGGGGAGCGCGGTGGCCGCGGCTGCAGACGGGTCCCGCGCATCCCGGTTCAGCCGCGCCGCTCCCAGGTGGGGCCGAGAGCCGCCGGAGCGGCCGGGCGCGCACGGGGAGGAGCGGACGACTGGGCGCGGCCCCTCTGGCTCCCGCTCCGGCAGAGGGACGCGGGGGACCTCGCCCCAGGGCCGGGAGCGCGCACCCAGGCGGGCCGGGGACCGAGCAAGCGGCGGCTTGGAGGCGCTGTCCCCACCGCGGTCTGGAGCGCGCGAAGCCCAGTGGCCCGGGAGCCGCGCGTCCGCTCTCCGGGACCGAGCGAGGGATGCACGATCGCTGAGCTGGGACGCGCGCTGAGAGGCTGCTCCGGCCCGGGGCTGAGACGCACTCCTTCGCCACCCGCCGCCGAGATCCCCGTTCCGGCAACTCTCGGGGACCTGGGGCGCCGAGCGCGGCCCCGGGCTGAGGACTTGGGCGAGTCTAAGACGATGGTTTCTTAAGCACGGCATCACGTCCCCCTTCCCGCCCCCTCGACCGCCCGGAGGCTGGGATCCCGCGCGCGGCTCCGGGGCCTCCACCTCCCGGAGGAGCCCCGGCTGCTGCCGCCGGGGCAGCTCGCACGGGCGCACGGGCGCAGGGCGATGTGGCCTCGGTCCAGCGCGCAGGAGCCCCCGGCGGATGTCCCGGCACCTGGCGGAGCCCCGGCCTAGCATGGCCCGCGCGCTGCGCGACGTTGCCTCCGGCTAGGATGGCCCCTCCGGGCCCGGCCGGCGCCCGCCCCACCTCGGCCGAGCCGCTGTCCCGCAGCGTCTCCCGCAAGCTCTTGCTGGCGCTTTGCTCCCTGCTCACGTCCCTCTACGTCTTCTACTGCCTGGCCGAGCGCTGCCAGACCCTATCGGGCCCCGTCGGGGGGCGGTCGGGCAGCGGCGAGGAGGCAGGGACCCCGGGCCGCGGCGTCCTGGCCGGAGGCCCGGGGGAGCTGGCCGCGTGGCCCGCGGCCGCGCGAAGGAAGCGCCTCCTGCAAGTGCGGCCGCGGCCGAGGCGCCGGCCGCCCTCCCAACGAGACGACCGCGAGGAGGCGGCCGGGGAAGAGGAGCCCCCCGGGCTGGCGGGGAGTCTCGGCGGCTCCGGGGCCGGGAGCAGCGTGGCCGAGACTCCGCCGGGGACCTTGGCCCTGCTGCTGGACGAGGGGAGCAAACAGCTGCCGCAGGCCATCATCATCGGCGTGAAGAAGGGCGGCACGCGGGCGCTGCTGGAGTTCCTGCGCGTGCACCCCGACGTGCGCGCGGTGGGCGCAGAGCCCCACTTCTTCGACCGCAGCTACGACAAGGGCCTCGCCTGGTACCGGTGAGCGGACGTGGGGCAGGGAGGGGGCGGCCGGGGCTCGCGGAGGGGGCCCCAGGAGCCCGTGGCGACCCTCACCGAGTGCATCTCCCTCCCAGAGTTCTTCAGTGGGCAGAGGGTCACCAGTAGCTGTCCTTAAGACGAGAGGTCTTTCCCCCACCCTACCTCTGTCTAAATATGGCGAAATATTTAGTACTAAAGCCCTGTATTTTCGATTTGCCATATAGACATTATTTCCACAGTAAAGTGGAAGAGGGCGGGGGGGGGGGCGGTGGATATTTTGGCCTTAGAGATATTTTTCTTCAGTTTGTCGGATTCCTTTCTCCCCAAATAGCCCATCTTTTGATTTTCTCCTACTCTGTGAGAAGGAGAGAGAGAGAGAGAAAATGTCCCTGCCAAGTTAGAAACCTGCTCACCAATTACTAGATAAGTAACCTAGTGAGTGGATCCTTTCCCCAAAGAAACCTGTTTCTGTTTCTCCTTTATCTTCTGGGCGGTTCCCTGGGGTTAATGCAGTCTTTGCCATCGCCTATTTATTTACTTACGTTAACTCTTTGCCAGAGAATTGTCCTGGGTGGTAAGTAATATAGATAATTGTTCCGAGTGGTAAGTAATACAGACACTTAAAGTGTCGGAAACTAGACTCTAGGTTTGGGGGTATGTATGTGAGTGTGTTTTAAAAAAGGCTTTGTTGGCAATAACTTTTGTTTAGGGCAAGGAAATTGTACAAAATGCCTTCTGTATTTGTGGAAAAGAGTACCTTTTGTCTCTGGTCTGGTAGAAACTTTATTCTAAAGATCTTCGAACAATTCCCTTTATAAATGAGGTAGCCGAAATTTTTGTTAAAGGAAGAAAAGTGGAGGAAAAATAGGAATTTTGGTAACGCTGTGAAAAAACCCTCCTAATGCAGTGTAGGAAACAAGGGTGATTTAGATCTTAATCTTAAATTTGCCAGTCTTCTCAAATTCAGACCACCTTTAATAACAGAATAAGCCAAACTCGAATAAATCTTAGTGTCACCTGGGTTTTGTTTGCCATAAAATATTGGTGCTTTTTTTCTCTCCTCAGAGCATAAGGAAAAATATGCTGGAATTTCCCATTTTCTAAAGTTTTATCTTGTTCATTAAATGTGCCTTCTCCTTATTATTTTAACTGAAATGATACTACAAAAGTTACAACACCATTTAAGTATATTTCAAAAGCCCACTCAATTAGCCATTCATCCCCCAAAGAGAAATGGACATGATGTGACAAGTTTATTTACTTGAGAGTCAAGCACAGGAAGCAAATTTACAGTAACCCAACTCAGGAGAAAACGGTTTTGTCCTAAAAGTCAAACTTGAACATTAAACATGTTTCAAACAGTAACTTTCCATTTGTTGGAAAGAAAAACAAACAGCCTTCCCGTGCTATGGGATATATATCATTTAAAATCATCAGCCACTTAAAAAAATCCCCTTGTGTTTCTGTCATTTCTGTTGTATCCTCTGGGAAGTTCTTATAAAAATGACCTGTTGAATCTGGAAACAACAGGTCCTTCTTCTTAGCACAAAGGCAGCTCTGTTTTTTCCATCAAGGACACAAGAAAGAAGTGATTAAAGACCCCCTAAAACTCTTATCTAAAGCAGTTTGCATTGAATGCGGCCCAGTACATGGCTGTAAGTGAACACGTTTCAAGCCGACTGCCCCAAAACATCTAAGACAATGTTGGACTCTGAGGTGCTTAATGTATAGTGAAATATTTAGTACTAACCCCCTGTATTTTCGTTTCGCCACATAGACTTTTTTTTCCACAAAGTAGGATTGTTTCTTCCTGTTTCAGAGATGAATATCTGAGGGTACAGTATATCCAGAGAGCTGGATCTTATTTTCCGTGGACCTTTCTGAGCTTGTGTAAGAGAAGGAAGGTTTCAAGGTAACTAGAAACACAAGTTGGTTTTTTTTTTTTTTAGAAGGGAGGGGCAATTTAAAAAAAGAAGAAAAAGTCATAAACTTTTAGGCTGCTTTCTTGCTTGGAAACTGGATGCATGCTGTAGAGTAAATATCTCCTTGGATTGTTTACTTGGGTAGAGGAGTTTTAGAAAGCAATTTATGGTGGTTACAAACATAACTGCACAGTAGACTTCATGGTTTGGTGAATTTAATTTTCTAAGTGTTGGAGCAATGTCTTTGTTTTACCATTTGCAATGGTCTTTTATTGGATGCATAAATTTAAGTTTAACTCAATTACATGGAAAACTCTTATTAAAAAAGTCCAACCTATCTATGGAGGCTGGATTATGCGATTATTTAATGAAATTTTGCCACAGTTCTCTTTCATCTTGGTTCTGAATTTGAATTTAGATGTTTGTGGAAAAGACTGAAGACTTAAACATGAAAAAGAAAATCACCTACAACACCATCTATTAGGCACGTTTTAGCTCTTGTGTTTAGCCAGTATTTTAGGTAAAGGGATTCCTTTTAGACCTTCCTGATTCAGTCCCAAAATTGTAATATAGGATTTCTAACACACACTTATGAAATGCCACCCCCCTCCCCACACACACAGGAACAGAAAGAAAACCCTATTATTTGAGCCCTGAAGTGAGTTATTCCAAGCAAAAAAAAAATAGTAATCTGTACAATATTTTTTAGATGCTCATTGACATGGGAGAATCATCTAAATCTTGCCTTGTTTTTTCACCCAGTGAAGTTTCTCTCCATTTGCCAGAATAGTTTGTTGTGGCAGCGCCCCCTACCGTCCTGATGATGGCACAAATGTGTTGCTGATGGGAAGTTGGGAGAAAAATCTCTTGGAAATTGAGTTGATAGTTTAAAACGTTTGTTGCTGGGACGTGTCAATACATTATTTCTCTCTCTATGGAAGAAAATTAATTGTACTTTTTTAAACTACATCCCAGAAATAGTGTAATCAATGGTTTCTTCGTTTGGACAAGTGTGTAGCAAAGCTTAAGAAAACAAGTTTATTCAAAATCTCTAAAAAGGGAATTATTCATATTGATTTAAAATGTCCGAATAGTACTCTCAAATCAGTGAAACGTAGGGACATTTTAGTATGTCAGGGAATTTGTTAATGATAATTTAGGAAGCTTCAGTGGAGTTTTCTGGGTATGAAACTCCGCCCTGATGGGGTTTAGAAAACATTCCGCATGACTTAATTTAGCCGACATGCTATCAAGGACGACGACAAATGTCTGGCTCACGCATCACGGGAAAGCAGTCTTCACCATACTGTGTCTCCTCGTCCATCGGATGTGTGGCGGGTTCCTCGAGAAAAGTGGGGAATTATTTCATTAATTTCAAAACTTTAAGATTTCTTCTGAAAGCTAAGACCAGACACCTCTGCTGTAGTTCAAGACCAGGTGAACTTGGAGTTCAATAAGAACCCCCCTCGCCCACTCTGCTTGTATATTTGCACCAATTATAATGTATGGTTATTTTTCTCCTAAAAAGATACCTTAGCTTTTATCTTACCTCCTAAGATAAAAAATACCTATTTATAAAGTATTTAAAGATACGTGTGTGTTTATACATACTATGTATTTATATATGTATGTATATATAAATAGTATGTATATACTATGTATTTATATATGTATGTATATGTTTGCATTCTGTAATCAGTCTTTTATTTTGGGACAAGATAGTTAAGTGTTCGTTGTCTAATTTCTTATGCTAGCATATCTCATTCCTATATTTTGATTCAGTTTTTTTTTTCAGTGAGACTGGATGATTTTCACAGAGAAAAATGTTGCCAATATTATTTTACTCTATAGCAGTGGTCCCCAGCCTTTTTGGCACCAGGCACAGGTTTCATAAAAGACAATTTTTCCACGGACTTGGGGTGGGGGGGTGGTTCCAGAATTATTCAAGCATATTACATTTATTGTGCACTTTATTTCTGTTATGGTTAGGTCGGTTCCACCTCTGATCATCAGACTTTAGGTCCCGGAGTTTGGGGACCCCCGTGTAGTATCCAGGAAGATCAGAGGTGACTCAGCTTGGAGTTCAGGAGATGATTCTTTCCACGGCTTCAGAATGTGAAGCTCTCTGGCCCTTCCCTATCACGGCCTTGTTTATCATCCCCGGGAGAGGCAGGCTGAGCAGAGGCACTTTCGGTTCGTATCGGGGGTGATGGGCGTCTCAGAGCAGCTGGGAGCAGCTGTAGAGCACCCCCGTGTTCGCTTTCCCACCCTTGTGAGCCACCAGCCCTTCTGCAGGAAGGGTGGGGGATGAAATTTGAGCCACAGAAGTCTGGCCACCCATGCAAGGTCCTGGGGGCTGCCGTCCAAAGAGGCCCTGTGTCCTCAGAGGGGAGTGAAGGACCTTGGAAGGGATGAAAGGTTGAGGGGGGAAGAGGGGAGAAGCAGCTTTGGGCACTGAGTCCTGTGTCTTTGGAGGGGGAAAGGGCATCATGTCTTTCATTCATTTGCTCCCAGGAGTCCTCAGTGACGGGACTCGTTCCGTTGAGTGGGAGATTGCAAACAGTGCCTTCGAGACGCCTCATGCTGCCATTTTGTTTTGGGTTCATGCCCTGGTAGACCTCCCCAGCAAGAAAAGTTCAACAGTCTCGTCTGTGTGTGTGTGTGTGTGTGTGTGTGTGTGTGTGTGTGTGTGTGTGTGTGCACGCGCACTCAGGTTTGTGCATGAACCCACATTCAAGAGGAGGCACCCAGTAGGTGGAGAAAGTGATAGAACTGATAACAGGAATGTTACTTAGTGGTTAGGGAACTTCTGAGCAGTATCAGACTCAAGTGAAACAGGGTCTAGGATATTCAGTCCAGCCATTAAAACAACAACAGCAAAGCCATGCTTGGTACAGCCTAGAGTGGGAATGCCTGGTGTGAGTGATTATTCACTTCGAGCGATGAGCTTCATCACATGCTGATAGAGCGTCTGTGAAGCGCACGGCCATCTAGGAGCGAAAATCCTTTTGTCATCTCCTGCCTTCCCTAAAAAAAAAAACCTAAAAACGCTCTGGCCTAAATATTTGTCTCATGGAAATGTCTGTGGATGGGCCCAGAAAGAGGACATGCCAAATCTGTGTTCTGGAAGGGTCATGAGAACAAAATAAGCTTTTGCAGTTAATGACAAGAGGGAGTGACCTTACACAGGCCAGAAGCTCCCGTCTTAGGAGGAGAGTGTCACAGAGCAAACAAACCCACTTGATATAAACAATGAAGGCTTGCCTGTCTCTATGGGATGCATTTGAACAACTGTACATCACACTTACCATCCGGTTGCTGGGTCGGAAACTTCATAGAGGTAGCGCTTTTCCTTAGGGAAAAGCTTTCCCTTTCTTCACCAAGGAACAGGAACTTAGCTGATAAAGAGCTTCATTTTTCTGTGTGCTTCCTAGTAATACTGGCCTTGAAGCTTTGAGAAAGTTTGTTTCTCCTTAAGTGATGAATCCTTATTGTGGAAATGAGGTTTCTTATTAAGGCATATGCCTTTAATATTATAACCAGAGTAAATTGCACTTCAGTAATATTCTGGCTCCCTAGTCTTTGCGTTTGTAAGAATGTCTTTAAAATGTTTGCCAGCACTTTAAAATCTTTGCTAATTTGATACAGTTAAAAAGTCTCTATGGGCATAGGGATATTGATACAGTTAATAAATAAGCCTATATGAAATAAACTTACATGAAACCAGAACCTAGAAATTGAGGAAATGCTGAGTTCAGAGACCTGAAGCATACTCCCAGCTGCTTGCCTCCAGTGGTACAACTTCTGATTTTTTTACATCACTCATGTGGTCTTGACTGTCACATTTAATCTGTGACCCTTTGAAAGCTGTATTCCAGAAGTTCAGATTTGCTATCGGGTGGCTATAAACGTGGGCTTCCCAGGTGGCTCAGTGGTAAAGAATCCACATGTCAGTGCAGGAGACCCAGGTTCCATCCCTGGGTTGGGAAGATCCCCCGGAGAAGGGAATGGGAACCCACTCCAGTATTATTGCCTGAAAAATCCCATGGACAGAAGAGCCCTGGCTGTTTACAGTCAATGAAGTCCTAAAGAGTGGGACACGGCTTAATGAGCAAACACGCGCATAAGGCGGTAAATGTTTAAAAAAAGAAAAGAGGAAATGTTTAGTAAGAAGGAAACTTAATACTTGACGCTAGGCTTGTGATATTCTTGCAAAATTTAAAAAAAGAAAAAAAAATCCTGTTCAGGGACTCTTGAGAGCAGCCCACTTTGAATGTGACATTTAGCGCCACCTAGTGGGAGGGAGAGTCAGCAAGGAACCCAAAGGGCTGAACCTGGAAAACTTCATCATGATCAGAGTATATTTGGTCTCCCTGTCTTTAAAAAACAAAAAACAAGGAGGGAAAATCATGTTGGGTAGCACTTACAGCCTCTCTGCCTGAGCCCACTTTTTCAGGCAGGGAGGTTATCCTTTAGAGAGAAATAAAAAAGACCTGCCTTGACAATAAACCTAAAAAACAAGGTAGAAGTGATTAGGAGATTTGTATTAGAAATGTGCATGCCTGAAAGAAATACCATATGCCCCAGATTAGTTTTGTTAGTGTGTTTTGCCTCTGTTTCTGAAAACCAGCTTCACATGAAAATACTTCCAGATGATTTTTATTTCAACATCAGTCATGCAGTCTTATTTCTTCCACCCTGTTGGACAGGGTCTTGAGGAGGGTCCCAGGATTCTTATGGGGTGGCACCCAGAAGCCTGTTTAACCCTTGACATGCCTGAGATACACTTTGGAAGATCTATCCGTGTGAGACAGTCTTATAGGAAGGTCATTTCAGAGTTTCCAGCAGGAGACAGCTTCCTGTGAAGCTGTCCAGGGCCTGGGGAGCGGGGTGGGCAGGTACACAATACTATATATAAAGTAGATAACCAGCCATGGACCTACTGTATAGCACAGAGAACTCTACTCAGTATTTTGTAATAACCTATATGGGGAAAATACCTGGAAAAACAGATACGTATGTGTATCTGAATCACTTTGTTCTAGATTTGAAATTAATGCTACATTGTAAATCAATTCAACTCCAGTTTTTTTTCTTTTTTTTTTTTTTTAAGTAAGCATGGGTGGTAAGGGGCTTATAGGAATGTTACAGTGGAGGAACCTGGCAGACCCCACCCAATCCAGGTGATGTGAGTGACATCCCCTTGTTTTCCTATTGAGATCTATGTGTGTGTGTGTGTGTGTGTGTGTGTGTGTGTGTGTGAGTCAGTCAGTCAGTCAGTCATGTCCAACTCTTTGCAACCGCATAGACTGTAGCCCACCAGGCTCCTCTGTCCATGGGATTCTCCAGGCAAAAATACTGGAGTGGGTTGCAATTTTCTTCTCCAGGGAATCTTCCCAACCCAGGGAATCAAACCTGAGTCTCCCACATTGCAGGCAGATTCTTTACCATCTGAACTATCAAGGAGGCCCCTGAGATCCTGTATCCCCTGGTGCAGTGCAGGAAGAAAGGCTTCATGTGCAGGGTTGTCTGCCCCCGCCAAATGCTCAACCCCCGTCTGGTCATGAGAAAACTTGAACGTATGGGGCAGCCACAAAATACCTGAGCAGCATTCTTCACAAACGTCCCGATCGAGACTAGCAAAGTAAGGGAGCGGACAAAAGAGACTAATTACTAATGAGCACGTAGAATCTGGTACCGTCCACTGGGTCCCGGGAGTAGAAAAAGGGCGTTGATGAAAAACTGAGGATATGTGACTGGCGTGTGTGGTTTAAGTTCATGGTGTCATAGCAAGGTTAGTTTCCTGGTTTGATCCTTTACCAGGGAAGCTGATAACCTCGGGGGAAGCTGTCTGGGTGAAGGGGTTTCTGAGAAGTTTCTGTACTGTTTTGTTTACAATTTTCTTGTCTAGAATGATCCCAAAACCAAGGGGGAAAAAGCATCATTAACAAAGAAGGCAGAGGGGTGGGATGAGGGTTCAGGAAAGGTTCGAGAGGGAGGGACTATATATGTACTTACAGCTGATTCAGTGTGTTCTATAGCAGAAACTAACCTAACATTGTAAAGCAGTTATACTCCAATTAAAAAAAAGGAACAGAAAAACAAAAAGAAGGCAGAGGGCACGAGGGTTCATTCTGAAACCCTCTACCAAGCGAGCCCTTTGCTCCTCTCCTCCCAGCTCCCTCCACCCCCCATCACGCCCCCCAGCATGGGCTAGCCAGCTCCCCTCCACGCCAGCACCTGTTGCTCTAGACATGCTGATCTTTCCCTCAGCTTATTTCATAATAAAGTTGGCTCAGGGCTCCCCTTCCTTCTCTCTTGTCTCTGAAGCATGGGCAGAGATGGTTTTGTATTCTTTTTCTGTTCTTTGTGGCTGGCAAGTGTCACGCCACAAAGGTGTAAAGTCACCCAGCCCTGACTGAAGCCCTCTCAGGCTGGAGAGCAAAAGCTTTGATGTTGGTGATGGGTTTTTGAGGACACAAAGGGCTGAAGTGGGAGTCAGAGGAAAATCTGACGTGGGCATCTGGCTTTGTCTGTTGTTGCTTCCAATCAAGGAGGAGGAGTTGTCAGGGGTGGGGAAGCTGGTGATGTTGGTTAGAGGGATGGGCAGACCTGTGCCTGTTGGATGTGCCTTAAGCTAGGATGACAACACAGTCTAGATTTTAGGGGTGAGCTTAAATATTCTTTTTTTAAAATACTTATTTATTTGGCTGCACCAGGTCTTAGTTGGGGCAAATGGGCTCTTTAATTGCAGTATGTGGGATCTAGTTCCCTGACCAGGGATCAACCCCGGCCCCCTGCATTGGGAGCATGGCGTCTTAGCCACTGGAGCGCCAGGGAAGTCCCCTCAGTTTAAATAGTCTATCTCCTTACTTGACCTTGTGCTCTAACCTTTGGTTTAGACCCTGGCTTGTGAGACCCACTGCAGCAGCGATGCAGATCTGGAACAGCTGCAGGTGTGAAGGCGAGGGAGGAAAGGAGAAAGTCCAGTTTCCATAGTGCTGGAGGGCTGGACCTGGGCAATCTGGGTGGTTCTTCCTGCTGGAACAACTAAGCCTGGGATGCCAGTGTTGTCAGACTCCAAGTTGCCGTCTGGGCAGCATGCTGGCGTTTTCTGCTTCTGTTTTTAAGCACACAGTTGTGCATTGGAGGCTCTGACTTAATAAAATTATGAAAATCTGCCTCAGAACACTCCTTTGATAGTTTTAACAAAATATCAAATAAAAATTACATTTTTACTAAAGCAAAACAAGAAAACAACTCTGGCTACATCTCGAGAGTCAAAGAAGATAACAGTATTGCCTCTTAATCCTTGACTCACTTACCTTGATTGAACCTGTTTTATGAACCTGTGTCGTGCCAAGGACAAGTTATTAAATGCTTGTGTAGATAAAAATAATTTCTATGCTTTAATGCTATTCTGGGCTTGTTTGGCATTTTTCCACCTTAGGTGGCATACACTTTTCTTCATGCAGTTTGGAACCTTATAAATATACCAAAATATTTGAGCCTGCAATGTACATTTGATGAAATGTCATTTGAGTTTCTATTTCATTTATCTTCACTCTGATTTTTGTTATTTTCTTCCTTCTAATAACTGTGGTGGTTCTTCTTTTTCTGCTTCCTTGCAGGGTAAAGTTAGGTTGTTCATTTGACTTTCTTGAATGCAGGCATTTGTCACTATGAACCTCCCTCTTAGAATTGCTTTTACTGTATCCCCTAAGGTTTTGGTGTGTTTCCTTTCCATTTTTATTTGTCTCAAGTTATTTTCAAAATTTACTTTTTGATGTCTTCTCTGACTCATCGTGTTGTTCAGTCTCTACATATTTGTGGATTTTCTATTTTTCTTCTTGTCACTTATTTCTAGCTTCATACCACTGTGGTCCGAAAAGACACATATCATGATCTCAAGCTTCTTAAATGTGTTAAGACTAGATTCGTGGTCCAGCCTATGACCCACCCAGGAGAATGTTCTGTGATGTTCACAGAGTTCATCTGTAGGCATATCAGAAATCCTGAGCCATCCAATTGATTTATCACCCATCCATTATAATATAACAATCAGCATGGAGGAAAACAAAATCCTCTTTATTTAGTGGTCCAGATGAGCAAATTTCCTCCTTCTAAATGGCTGCATGGGGATGCCAAAATATTGTCAGAAATATAATGAGAAGGCGGCTGGCTGCTCCTAGAAGTAGGGGGCAGGGTGAGTTGGTGGCTGTACTCATTCCTTAAGATCTTCAACCCTGTTCTCTCTTTTGACTGTGGGAAACCCGCAACCATCCTGCCCTGAACATGGCTGAGTCATCGCCAAAGTCCACCTTACTCTTTTCTGAAGTATTTCAGATTGACACTTTTATTCTTTAGAAGTGTTAATACTCCCAGTCAGGCCATAGCCCAGTTTTTACCCCCCAGCACTCTTCTGTTGATCTTCATTATTGTTGTTATTAATAACTTTTATCTAATTATTCTGCCAATTGGTCATTAGTAGTGCCAGGCTCTATACTATAGTGGTCAGGTCATTGCCAAATAAGACATGACTGTCGATTTGCATTTCTTTGGTTCTAACAATCAGAAACTGTAAAGAAAATTGGAATTAGAAGGTATCTTAGAGATTGTTTTCTGCCTATGAAAAAACAGGGTGCCTTGCCTAAGATTAAACCAAAGACAAGCACTCAGAACTTCTATTTTTCATCGTAAAATTCTGAAGACTACAACTGGGAAACCATTGCTTGCTCTGAATTACGTAAATTTTATTTTGGAGGATTTATATCAATGGCAAAAATATTCCAGAGAATGGAACAATTGATAGCATTATTTTCTCTCCTTCCAAGACTGGTGATTAAAACAGTGAATCAAGTTGAGTCAGTGATCAATTCATCTTTGCATTTCTGGCTTTCATGTCAGATGTTTTCACCAATATTTTGATGCTTACAGATTTTGGAACCCAGCTAGCACCATTGGCCTATGGATCCTAGTAAGTAATTTGTTTTATGGTTGTTACCTGTTTGTAAAAGATTAGTGGGAGAAATCCAAGTACAGACAGGAGAATGTTTTCTTTTTCTCTCTTGAGCATTTGGAGTAGGAAGTGATCAATCAAATTACAGGAATAAAATTCCTTTCCCTTTTTCAGAGTTCTCATTTGGATTAGAGCTCTCCTTTCAATAGGAAATATCAAAGTTGCCAGGCTGGTTTGAGTGACAAAGTCAAAAATGGTATGTTTGTTACGGTCATAAATCTTTGCAGATACTCATTACGCTCAGGTATTTTTAAAAGGGAGCTGGATTAAGCTGCAGTGAAAGTTACATTCCCAGAGCTAACTGCTCCCCTCCCCTCATCACCTTCTTAACTGAAGCCATGTTTGCTCCCAGTGGATGCTTTGAAAATTTCTGGCCCTACAAACAGGCTGCAGTGATGAAGCGATTTCGTTTTACAAACAAAGCTGTCGAGTAAACATCTGGCATCTGGTTCTTTTTCTTAATTTTCTGCTGGACTTTAATTATTCTTGTAGTTTTCTTTCATCAAATGTTGTAGGATATTTTTTCTTTTTTAAGAAATAAAGGCTGCTTGTTTTTCTTTCTAATGAGGTCTTTCTCTTTCTTCTTGCTATAGGAGGACTTGAGATTACAACAGTATCTGTTAAAAAGGCTTTCCCCAAAGCCAGAGGGTCTGCTGAAATGCCCTGCTAAGGTTTAATGATGGAAAGAAAATACATTTAATCTGTTTCATATTTATACCGGGTGAGGTCATGGGGAGCTAATGCTTGTGATGAAAATTCTTGGGGTTTTCAGGTGCTCTTGCTCTGTGGCAAAGGGTGGCAAGTTGGAAGCAAATATTGGAGAAACCACTTCTTGGCTCCAGTTGACAGTTAACAGGAAGGTAGACTTCTAATTTAGAGAAGGCAATGGCAACCCACTCTAGTACTCTTGCCTGGAAACTCCCATGGACGGAGGAGCCTGGTAGGCTGCACTCCATGGGGTCGCTAAGAGTCGGGCACGACTGAAGTGACTTAGTAGCAGCAGCAGCAGACTTCTAATTGACATACCCTCTGATTTCTCTAAAGAATCTTGGGATATTGATTTTTTAGAAACCAGAGTGAGAAATAATCAACATATTCAAAACAAAAACTCAGAAAGCCCAAAATTCTGCAAAGAATGGAGTAAATCAACCTCATCTGACCCAGAGCGGCTGCTAGTTTTTAACCTTTGGCTTGAAGTGAAGATCCGCGTCACCAGCAAAAATCTGGTGTGTACTAAGAGTTTTTCAAACTCTGAATTGCAAGACATTGGTGTATAATAAAGCCAATTATTATTTTTTAATGGAAAGGGTTATAATAGCATAAAATAGGAGAGTGAATCCCAGGTAGTAACCCAGGCAAATGTTACCTTGACAAACTTGCTTCAGGTATGAACACAGACAAGTAGATCAGGTGTGTGCAGGAAGGTTGGAGATCAAATGTACTTGTCAGTAGTGGATCTCGTTAGGAAAAACTTTGAAAAACACTGGCCAGTGTGAGCAGAGGTCCTGCGTGAAAAGACTGCAGTGAACATGCTGGGGGTGTCCCTCCAGAAACTCACCTCACTCTTTGTCCACCTTCTGACTCTGGGCCCTGGAACTTTACCTGTCACAGGAGAGATTCACTATTTGTTTCGTGAAACAAAAATGATGCCTTAGGTCATGGGTCAGCAGTTTTTTTCTGGAAAGGACCGATAGTAAATGTTTTAGATTTTGTTAGTCAGACGGTCTCCATCACAAGTATTCAACTCGGTTTCTTAGCAGGAGAGCAGCCTTGTTGTTTTTCAGTCACTCAGTCGTGTCTGACTCTCTGCAACCCCATGGACTGCAGCACGCCAGGCTTCCCTGTCCTCCACTGTCTCCTGGACTTTGCTCAAATTCATGTCCATTGAGTTGGTGATGCTAGCCATCTCACCCTCTGCCACTTTCCTTTTGCCTTCAGTCTTTCTCAGCATCACGGTCTTTCCCAATGAGTGGGCTCTTTGCATCAGGTGGCCAAAGTATTGGAGCTTCCTTATGTAAATGATGGATGTGGCTACCTCCCAATATGTAAATGAATGGGCTTGGCTATGTCCCAGTCAAACTGTATTGACCAAAACAAGCCTTTGGTGCACTGGACATGCTTTTAAGACTTCTAGGACAGGCTAAAAGCTTCATGTATGTCCCTGGACCTTCCCTTACTTTACTTATGTAACTCTCAGGTGAGTATCCATCATGAACACTCATGGGAGGTGTTGAGGATGCGTGATGTAGCTGATGGACTCCCCACAAGGTATCACTCAGAAATTACAGCTCCTCTTGGCCAGATGAGGCTAGAAGAGTCCATCCTGGGAGTGACCTTTGGGAACTTTTTGACATATGCAGACTTGTGCAGGACGATGGCATTTCATGTAAAGATGATTCATGTGCTCAATGACAAATATTTTACTTTAGAAAAGCCATCATATAAACACATCCAAGCTTTGGTCTTTTTTTAAAATATAAAAACAGTTTAATAATGCATTTTGCTGTTTCCTTGACTTTGTACTTGAGTATGTGTTTAATTTACGTCTTCCTCCACGTCTCCATTTGGATGGCTGGGCATCCTGTGATGGGGTCACTTGACTTCTGTCCTGAAATGCATTCCCACCCTGTGGTCTCAGCCAACAGTTTGAGTTTGCAGGTGAGGAGTGAGACGTCAAACTGGGATCAAAGTGTCGGGAAGGATTTTTGAGACTATTTCATGGCATGTGTAGGGAGACTAATAATATTTTGGTAGAAGCCAATATGCCTGAAATATTACAATTTCAATGCATAATCAACAGTAAAACATTATCAATGAGATATTTTGCATTTTTCATGCAAAATCTTCCAACTCTCAGATGCATTTTATTTTTTAACACTTTATTTTTTAATTTTAAGTTTTACATTTTTTAGTTGTGCCACATGGCACGTGGATTTTAGTTCCCTGACCAGGGATTGAACCCATGCACCCTGCATTGGAAGGCAAATTTCTAACCACTGCACCACCAGAGAAATCCCTTTTTTTTCTTTTAATTGCAGATTGTGCTCTTTGGATGGATACTTAAGGCTTCCTGCGTTAGTTTTTGCACACAAGTAGCATCTGATTGATATTCCTATTTAATTTTCTTCAACATTCTGGGAAAAGTGCAGTGGCTAATTTCCAAGGCAGTGTTGCACGAGCCTATTCTAAACTCCGTTCAAGGGCAGAAAGCAAAATAAACTTGCTTTAAGAATCCCTGTATTTTTGAAAACTCACTCAAAAATTCCCTGAAAGAATGAAGATCTTTGAATACTTTGTGTTTCCTCTTACCAACACTGAAATTCAAAGTTGCAGCCATGGATATTCTTTCATTGTTGACATCTTCTTTCTTCTCGATGAATGCCTAATAGTGGACATTGTAATGCTTCTGATATTTTCATTTTCGCTGGGAATTTTGGTGATGATGAGAAAGCATTAAAAAAAAGGGAGGGGAAGAAAAAACTGAGAAAAGCAAACCAACGTATTCCTACTGTTTGACTCACAAATTTGTTGCTTGTGGGAAAAAATTATTTCTGTAGTGTTCATTTCTCATGTAAGTTGATGGCAGTCGTTTCTGTCTGATTTAGAGGCTCATGGAGAAAGGACTTGGAGGACATTGCAAGTTGAAAATGGCTTAAAATAAGGATACTCGAGTATCTAAAGTTCAGAAGCTATTTTCATGGCATCTCTCTAGGTTTAGTCTTGGAATGTTGTAACTAATTAATCTGTTTCACTGTGGTGGTCCTTTCCAGGTCACTCAGAAATTGAGGTGGGGGGCCTTTAAAAAGCATGGTGATGGATCCAGGGGATCAATTTGGAGAAGAGGAGGGGAGGGGAGTGTGTGAGACTTGCAGAAAACTGTGGCAGCCCCCTGCAACGTTCTCACCCGGGAAATCCTGGGGACAGAGGAGTCTGGCGGGCTACAGTCCCTGGGGTCCCCAAGAGTCAGACACAACTTAGCAACTAAACAAAAACAATAAGAACAAACAAATTCCGTTCCTAGAGAGTTGAGATTTAGTACAAAGTCTGTGAAACTCAAACAGGAACTGAATATCACGAAACCGAATCCAGTCACACCATTCTGAGCCTACGGTGCCCTCGAGGGCTTCAGTTCAGTTCAGTTCAGTCGCTCAGTTGTGTCCGACTCTTTGTGACCCCATGAACTGCAGCACGCCAGGCCTCCCTGTCCATCACCAACTCCCGGAGTTCACTCAGACTCACGTCCATCGAGTCCGTGATGCCATCCAGCCATCTCATCCTCTGTCATCCCCTTCTCCTCCTGCCCCCAATCCCTCCCAGCATCACAGTCTTTTCCAATGAGTCAGCTCTTCGCATGAGGTGGCCAAAGTACTGGAGTTTCAGCTTTAGCATCATTCCTTCCAAAGAACACCCAGGGCTGATCTCCTTCAGAATGGACTGGTTGGATCTCCTTGCAGTCCAAGGGACTCTCAAGAGTCTTCTCCAACACCACAGTTCAAAAGCATCAATTCTTCGGCGCTCAGCCTTCTTCACAGTCCACCTCTCACATCCATACATGACCACTGGAAAAACCATAGCCTTGACTAGACGGACCTTAGTCAGCAAAGTAATGTCTCTGCTTTTGAATATGCTATCTAGGTTGGTCATAACTTTTCTTCCAAGGAGTAAGGGTATGCAAATGACTGCATGGAATCTTCACTCAGCTAATATCCTGATTAAAATGAAACCAGTCACCCCATAGCCATCTGCATTAGTGCAACAGAACTGGAGAGCGTTTCAGTGTGTGGCCAGATTACTACGTGATTGCAGCAGTGGAGAAAGTAGAACGCTTGAGGGAAAGAGAAAGAGAAACACTTTAGAACGAATGCCTCAGAGGCCACCCATAAAGGGGCCTGGAGACCCACGTGGAGGGGCGTGAGCTGGGAAAGGTGGTTCAGGTCTGGCTGGTGGGCACCCTTGTTCTCGGCAGATTCCTCTGGGGATTTTTGTGTGTCACGGCACGATTCATGTCCGACAGATTTGTAAGTGAAGTGAAAGTCACACTCTGTCAGCGTGCTTGCTGGGATGACTGTCCGAGACAGCAGAGCTGAAAAAGCGGGTTTGGGGAAAATATGACAGAATGTCAAATGTGATTTCTTGTAACAGATTATTGATTTCTTGGGGGGAGGGAACAGGAAAATCATGAGTGGCATGATATGATGTGTGAACAGAGATATACAGATGTCATAGGTGATTATTATGAAGTCCTTGCAAATCCTGAGAGCTCAGTTGGTAAAGAATCCACCTTCAATGTAGGAGACCCCAGTTCGATTCCTGGGTCAGGAAGATCCACTGGAGAAGGGATAAGCTACCCACTCCAGTATTCTTGGGCTTCCCTTGTGGCTCAGTTGGTAAAGAATCTGCCTACAATGTGAGAGACCTGGGTTGGAAAGATCCCCTGGAAAAGGGAAAGGCTACCCACTCCAGTATTCTGGCCTGGAGAATTCCATGCACTGTATAGTCCTTGGGGGTTACAAAGAGTGGGACACCACTGAGTGACTTTCACTTCACTTACGAATCTGTTGTACATGAATCATGCCATGACCAATCCCCTGATTGTTATCAAACTACATCAATGGAGATACACACACACATATATATATATATATATATATATATATATATGCACACATATATATATATATATGCACACATATATATATATATAATATATACTTGTGCATCCTGGAACTCCCAGATGTAGAGATGTTTGTACCAGCCCCTATAATATATATATATAGGGCTTTCAGTTGGCGCTAGTGGTGAAGAACCTGCCTGCTAATGTAGGAGACAGAAGAGATGTGAGTTTGATCCCTGGGTTGGGCAGATCCCCTGGAGGAGGGCATGGCAGCCCACTCCAGTATTCTTGCCTGGAGAATCCCATGGACAGAAGAGCCTGGTGGGCTACAGTCCAGAGGGTCCCAAAGAGTTGGACACAACTGAAGCAAGTTAGTATGCTTCAGGGCTAAGATATACAGATGCATCTGCATATATCTAAAAGTCTGTATTGACATATAGTTGATTCACAATGTTGTACTAATTTCTGCGATACAGCAGAGCAACTCAGTTATGCAAACGTATTCTTTTCCATTATGGTTTATCATAGGTACTGAATACAGTCTCTGTGCTATACAGCAGGACCTTGCTGTCCATCTATTTGGATAGATTGTATTTTGACTGTCTTCTTGCAGGCATGTTTCTCCTTTGTTTATACAAAAAAAAAAAAGCAAATAAAAGTTCATTTTAACAGCTCTGTTAGTACATAGACTTGAACATGGGACTTCCATGCAACTAGTCTTATAGTCTTAGCACAGTTTTAAAGGTTCAAGTGAAATGGTTCAAAACAGGAAGTTCTTAAAAATTGCATTCTCATTAGATATGTAAACAATTTCAACACAGTGATGTGGGTGTCTGACTTCTGATTGCCTCTTATCAGAACTTAGTAGGATATGCTAGCTCAGTTTTTGAAAGCGTGGGCAAAATCATTTTCCGTAAAGAAAGTACTTTTCATTCCTCCCCAAGGCCTTACAGATCTGAACTGTTGAACTCAGACTTGAGTAATGATGTCCTATACTTTGCCAAACAAGTCGTTTCCCCGTTTATCACATCCATCAGAAGGGGAAGTGTCCTGCAGGACAAACTGTTTCCCAGGAAAGGCCTTTTCATGTGTATGTGTCTGTTTTCTTAAGTCAAGGTAAGTTGAAAATCAGAGGAAAATTTCAAGTTGGCTTCCATATCGTTCGCAGGCGATGTTCACGAATCTGAGTCTATGGGTTGTATTCTGTCTGCACCGAAATGCTGAGACATTAATTAAAGAGGAATCTATAATCACAGAAAAATAATGCAGACTGTTTAACAGCACCCGATCATGTAAAAAGGATGGAAATAAGGCATAGTTGCAGCTTTATTCGACACAGCTGCAACTAAATAAAAAATATGTTGTAAATATTTTTTTGAAAACTTGAAAAATTTAGGCTCAGAACAGTGTGACTGAATTTACTTTTATTGTATTTAATTCCTGTTTGAATTTCACAGAGTTTGTACTAAAGCTGTCTCTAGAAACTGACCTTGTTTGTACTTATCCCAAGATCAATTATTAAGAAATAAGTACATGATGGTAAAATCTCATATTAGCATTGGAAATGACCTCTGAGTCATTTGGCCCAATACTTATCTGATAGACTGAAGTTTATTAATATTAAAACGGCCCCATAGCTACTCTGGTCAACAAATCATCTCCTGATACATCTTAAAACACTGATAACGTTTATGTGTGCTGTCTCTCAGTGGTGTCAGACTCTGCGACCCCCTGAACTGGAGCCCGTTGGCTCCTCTGTCCATGGAGTTTTCTAGGCAAAGAATACCAACTCCAGTGGATTGTCCTGACTCAGGGATCGAAGCTGTGTCCTGCCAAGGCAAGTTCTTTACCACCAAGCCACATGGATTGCCCTTTCCTTCTCCAGAGGATCTTCCCAGACCAGGGATTAAACCCTCATCTCCTGCATTGTGGGCGGGTTCTTTTCCACTGAGCCACCGTGGAAGCCTTAAAGAAATACTGCTGCTGCTAAGTCGCTTCAGTCGTGTCCGACTCTGTGCGACCCCATAAACGGCAGCCCGCCAGGCTCCCCCGTCCCTGGGATTCTCCAGGCAAGAACATTGGAGTGGGTTGCCGTTTCCTTCTCCAGTGATGAAATTGAAAAGTGAAATCAAAGCCGCTCAGTCGTGTCCAACTCGCAGCGACCCCAGGGACTGCAGAACCAGGCTCCTCCGTCCATGGGATTTTCCAGGCAAGAGTGCTGGAGTGGGGTGCCATTGCCTTCTCCGGAAAGAAACACTAGATGAATGCAGAAAAGTGCCCTCAGCTGAACTGAGTCGTGTACGTCTACGTGAGTCTACGTACACATGCAGATACGTGCCTCTCCTACCCACCAGCCACCTCGGCTCAGCTCCAGTTCTGACCCACATTCATCCGTGTCTGGTCAGCAACTTTCTGTCGCGTTTTTGACAACCTTCCTTCAACACTTCACAATAACTCCCAAGCTGCAATCTTCCCAATGCCTACTTCCATGGAAAATACCAGGGCTTTTTCAAGGTTGAGTGTCATATTTATTGTTGTATCTATGAATTTCTTAACCAGTTCAGGTGTGAAAACTCTGCTACCCTTATTGTTAGGTTCCTACCTTTCCAAAAAGCGTGCCCCGATAACGTTCGAGAGTGTTGTACCCTTGTTCCGTTTTCCACATAAGCTCTGTGGTTTTTATGATGTGATTTTCTATAGTGGAGGATCTGGGAATGTGTACCGTGAGTTACAGCACAGCTGATTATATACCATCACAGAAAATGTTAGCAGATGTGCTGCAGACGAGCTTTGTACCAATCTGATGTATTTTTTCCTCAGGCATTTTACTGTGTATCATATATTTTAAAAATTTTGTTGGTCTAATTAGACTCAGGGCATATGTACAATTTGTTAGGAGTTTTATCATTTAGAAGTTTAATATACACACTTTCTAACTACCTTGTTAGACCTTTGATAAATATTGTAATGACTTCTAAGTCCTCTTTTAAGAATTCGTCATAATTTACTTATCATTTAGCCTTTAATCACTTTTTGCTCCTGTTCTGCTGCTCCTTCGTGTCCAGCTTTTTTGCGACACCCCTGGACTGTAGCCTGCCGGGCTCCTCTGTCCATGGGATTTCGCAGGCAAGAATACTGGAGTGAGTTGCCAATTCCTCTTCCGGGGAATCCTCCCCACCCAGGGGTCAAACCCATGTCTCCTGTGTTGCAGATGGGTTCTTTACCCACTGAGTCTTTAGGGAAGCCCAGTTAATCACTTTTTAATTTGGGGCTATTTTACACAGTGCTTTGATGGATATCTTTGTGGAGCTTTTTGTTATATTGAATCCAGCTTGTTTGGCATGAACTCTGAGAAGTAGAATCACAAGGTCAAAGGCTATTAATATTTGATACATATTGCTGAATTGATTTCCAAAATGATGGTGTGAATTTATACTCCTGGCAGTGTTGTACAGGTAGAAATGTGATCAAGTTTCACTGTTTCCAGGATTCTCAAACACAGAGAGAAAATTCCATTTGAACAAGAAGACATGATCCCTGCACCTGCAGGATCAGATGCTCAAAACTGCTCTCTCGTTGCCTCTGCTGGCTCCTACCTTGTTCTTAGCGTCCTGGCTTCTTTTAAATCTCATTCTAAAGTGTCCAGGAGTGTTGTCGAGTCCTTTCAAATCACCTCCTGGAGACTGAGGTCCAGCTGTCCATCCCCTGGGAAGCCTGCTCCTGAACCCTTCAGGTGATGACCTGGGACAAGTCCATTCCCCTTATTTTCTTAAAAAAGGGGATTTGACTCAGTGTTTTCTGAACATATTTGGCCATCTTTAGAGACATGTTCTCAAGGAATTCACAGAGGTAAGAAAGAAATGGTGAAGGATGAGGAGAAGGGAGATGAAGGCAGATGGAAAACATCTATCCCTCCATGACTTAGGGGAAGATTGATTTGCAGAACAGCATTTTGTTATGAAACATTTCAGTATAAAGTTAAAAGGATTTTATAGTAAGTGTCCATCTACTCACTATCTAGAGTCTATTTTTAACATTTTTTAAAATATTTCTAGTAATTAAAAAAAATTTTTTTTGACCACACCATGTGGCATCCTGGATCTTAGTTCCCCAACCAAGGATCAAATGTGTGGCCCCTGCAGTAGAAGGTGAAGTCTTAACCACTGCACTGCCAGGAAAGTCCCACTGTGCTTGTTTTATCCCATATTTTTCCGACGACTGTGGATTCTCTTTTGTTTTCACAATGCCTCAGGGCACAGCGACTCTCCTCAGACACCACGGGGCTCTGGGAAAGTTGGAGTAGTTTTAGCAGTCACTGAAACCATTGGAGTTGGCATACTGGTACCCAGCGCCGTCTTGGATGCCCTCTGAGGGAGATTTTCTCCCTGCAGTTTCATAGAGAAGTGCTTATGCTAAAATAATGCATCAGCTGCAGAGTGTAAAATGTAAAACTGAGGAGACTGGATTAGAAACAACATAGGATCTGTAGATCCACATGAGCCAAGGTCATCAAGGCCATCTCACTATAGACATTCCGAAGTTGCCACCACACAGAGTATGCGGGTGGGATTTTTTTCTTTTGGAATTCCCCTGAGGACCATACAACTCACAAGAACACTGGCTTTATTGCTCTGGGAGGCACACGCTAGTTAGACTAGTGACGCTCGTCCTCCAAGCCACTCCCAGGCTCCACTTTCTCCCGTTAACTCCAGCTGTGGCTCTTGTTCTCATGACCCATGAGCTTGTGTGGGCTGAAGTCACGAACCCTAGCTCCCTGGGTTTGCAGACATCTGGGAGAGAGCTTTGATGACAATGAGCTTCTCTTGGCTCTTTGTGCTGCTGAGCAACTCACCATCAAATGCCCATGTCAGCCTTTCCTTCTCTGTAAAACATGGCCAAGAATTTTTACCTGGCTCAAGTTAGAGGGTTGTTGTGATTTTTTTTTTTTTAAAAATGAGATACTTGGGAATCCCAAACTCCTGTAAATATATGAAAAGTACATGGGGTAAAATGATTTTAAATAACAGCTTGTGATACCGACGGAGGAGGGCTTGGCAACCCACTTCAGTATTCTTGCCTAGAGAATCCCATGGACAAAGGGCTACAGCTCATGGGATCACAAAGAGTCAGACATGCCTGAAGCAACTTAGCACAGCACACATGATACTGAAATAAAGTAAGGCAAAAAGAAAAAAAAAAAGATTAAAAGAAGATACATTAAATGCTAGCATGCTGAAATTAAGTACCAGTGATGATTTCTCTTCCTGTTTCCAAAATTGTTTAGACAGTAAGTCCCCTACAGGGGAAGCTTCAAGCTGTGGGCTTTCAAAGATGGGGACGTGCGTTTCCACGTCCAGTCCCATCAGCTGGTTGATGTGTCCGGAGCACGTTGTCACGTGCGTGCATCCTCTGCAAGTGGCTGTGCTTTTGTGGCCTTCACTGTGCAGCGCTGTGTGAAGTACAGTAGCGCAGTATCTTCATTGCTGTCCCAAACTTCCCAACAGAAGCAAGCGTAACAGCAGTGGTGATGTAGCTGCTACTGCTGTCCTTTTCAAAGTATGGTAAAAATAAAAATGTCTTAGTTTTCGTTTGTTTGCTTCTAATGTATTATTTGTGTGAGAAGTATTATAAACCAGAGCTTCCCTGGTGACTCAGACAGTAAAGAATGTGCCTGCAAGGCAGGAGACTTGGGTTTGATTCCTGGGTCAGGAAAATCCTCTGAAGGAGGAAATGGCAACCCACTCCAGTGTGCTTGCCTGGAGAATTCCATGGACAGAGGGGCCTGGTGGGTTATAGTCCATGGGGCCACAAAGAGTTGGACACAACTGAGTGATTAACACACACACATGTTGTAAACCTAATAGAGTATAGTATTATGTAGCCAGTTGTGTTAGTTTGGTTCATAGGCTGGCTTGTTTGGACTTACAAACAAATTGGACTTCAAAACATATTCTCAGAATGGAACTCATTCATACATGTAGGGGACTTCCTACCTTTATCATGAAAAAGTGTATTAGGACTATGCATCTGTTGTTCTCATCATCTTAGGACAAAATGCAAGAAGTGACTTTTGTAGTAGCCAGTGGAAGAGGGAAGCCATCAGTCTTCTTGGGGAGAGACTGGAACATCCCAGAAATGAACCTCCTTTGCCGGCTAGTAGCCCTGACTGCTGATTTATACCTTCTGCAGCCTACGAGCGTTTGTTTACTTTGCATCCCTGGGTAACAGCTGGAGTCTCACAAATGTGTTGAGAATATTTGACTGTCAATTCTGGAAGGTTTTATCAGGTTGGAGCTGTTGAGAGACTTTGAGAGGTTAGATGAACCATTAGGTTAACCCACTAGCTCCTGTCTTCTGTGCTGTGCCACTTTCAAGGGGGGATTAGCAGTGCCTGGAATAGAATTCCCACGTCCCAGCTTCTGTGAGCAGGAAGGTGGGAGGAGTGGGAGATGGCCAAGACCCGTTTTAGAATTTTAGAGCAGAGACTGTGGATACCAGCCAGGTGGCAAGGGCAGGCATCCTTGAGAGTCTTGAGTATGCTCTCTGGAAGTTCTGTTTTGCCTTCTTTACCCCAGGGGATTGGATGTACATCAGAATTTTACTTCCAGTCTAGTTTCCTGCATTAAAATTTCAGAAGTTGCTAGTTGTGTGAAATGAACATCTTAAAAATCTTGACTGGTCAAGTAAGTCAGATGGAGAAGGAGAGATATCGTACGACATCCCCTATATGTGCAATCTAAAAAGGAATGATACAAGTAAACTTACTTATAAAGCAGAAATAAGCTCACGGACTTAGAGAATGAACTTATGATTGCTGGGGGGAAGGGATAGTTAGGGAGTTTGTGATGCACATGTACACACTGCTGTATTTAAAATGGAAAACCAGCAAGGACCTACTGTATTGCACAGGGAACTCTGCTCAGTGTTAGCTGGCAGCCTGGATGGGAGGGGAGTTTGGGGGAGAAAGGGTACATGTATATGTAGTGGCTGAGTTCCTTTGCTGTCCACTTGCAACTACCTCAACATTGTTAATCAGTTATACTCCCATACAAAATCAAAAATTAAAAAAAATTGAGCTGGAATATAAAGTATAGATCATGGCTGGTTATACAGAAAGAGGGGAGTGGGATGAGCTGGCAGGAACAGGAGTGGTGACTCACCAGATTCAGTCTAGAGTCAAAGCGAGCATCAGGCTTTGTGCACACAGTGGCATTTCAAGGAGTCTGCTTTGGGGGACTTCTGTGCTGTGTGCGTCTGCCGTGTGTTCCCACAACATATGCTGACTTCACTCACGAGATGTGGGACCAATATAGTCTCATAAAAACAGCCTGTAATTATTTCAGAAACACTTGCAAGGGACAAGCCAAAATGGGAAAAGACATGCTTTCCTTTCGGCCTACCCTCCACCCTTCAACAATAAACACACAGGAATGTTGCCTAAAATACAACCACCACCACAATGGCTCAGATGGTAAAGAATCTGCCTACAGTGTGGGAGGCCTGGGTTTGATCCCTGGGTTGAGAAGACCCCCTGGAGGAGGGCATAGCAACCCACTCCAGTGTTCTTGCCTGGAGAAGCCCCGTGGATCGAGGAGCCTAGCCGGCTGCAGTCCATGGGGGTCGAAAAGCATCAGACACGAGTGAGCGACTAAGCACACAACAACAACACGTGCACCCAGCCAGAGTCCAGAGACTGGGAATTCCCGCCTGCCGGAGCAGTGCACACTGAGGCTGTGGTACCGTGGTGATTGCCCAGGACGGGGGACCTGCAGCCAGAAGGTGGGGTTCTGGGATGCGGCCTGTGTTTGCCAGGAGAGACAGTACAGTGACCCCTCCTTCTGCCCAATGCCTTGACAAACCCCCTGCTCTTTGACCTCATGGCTCACCTCCCAGGCTCAGAAAAATGTGGCAGAGAACCTTGCCTTCTCAACAGGGGTTTGGGCAAAAGAAAAAAAAACCACCCACAAAAAACTCAAACCGCAGTTCTGTATGTTGGCATGTGGTCTGAGCTTATACTTCCTGTGAATGTGAGAAGTACACACTGAGAAGCCGACACAAGAGCTGGTCTCAGGACTGTTGAAACCCCTGCTGTCTTGAGCAGGGTGGGATGGGGGCAGAAACTGCTCTGGATTTTCTACAGCTTGGTTCCCAAGAGAATTCCCCAGCATGAACAACCACAGTAGAGGGTGTGGACACCATTAGCAATTTCAGTCACTTGAGAAAAGTAATCAACCGTGAATGAAAGACAGGAAATCTGGCAAACCCCAGGCAGACCTCAAAGATATAACACTCTGAAAGGTGCTTACAGCTTGTTTTAAATTATTAAAGACGTTTTAAAATATGTAAAAATTACAATGAAAAAGTGTGATAGCAGAAAAAGATTTGGGAAAGGACCAAAGAGAGTGTGGGAAGAACACTGGAGTTGAAAGGAAAGACTCAGTGGCTAGGCTAAGCTGCAGATTGAAACAGAAGAAACAAGCAGTAATAACCAAGAGATCAATCTGATAGGTTTACCAAACACAAGAGCCAAACAGCCAGAACGTAGAGATAACTAAAAGATTCGATGAAATTACCAAAGAGATAACAGGATGGGGGACTGGAAGAGGATGGTTTATAGCCACAGATAATAGACTTGCTAGGTCCAAGGTACATTTAATAAGATGTCCAGAGAACAGAACGTGAAGAACTTTCAGATAGAGTTAACTACGCACAGATTTTTGCTGAAACAGCTATTAAATGACATATTTTATCAAGAAAGACTGAATCCATAAGGAAAGCATGATGTATTAAAAATAAAAGCCACATGGAGCCAAGAATTGGGTAAACATGCTAGTGCATTTAAAAGAAACTTAATGAAAGTAATAAGTGGGTTGGATTATTAGTGAGACTAAGAGGTGAAGTGGGGGCCATGTTGACAGGGATGTTCACTTTTGATTTTCTTAAGTTAATCATCAGGCAAACGATTTACATGTAACCACTGAAAGAATCACTTCAAACTGGAGGACAGTAAAATAAAATACGTAATAAACTCAGTCAACCCGAAAGAAGGCAAAAAAAATGAGCCAACCCTGCCCGCCCCCCCCCCCATAGTATAGGAACAGTAGAACATACAAATAGACATAGAATCTAGAAAGCAGCAGATAAGATGGGATAAAATAAGTCCAAATTTATAAGTAATCAAGCTAAATGCAAATGGATTAAACTCAGACGTTGAAAGATTCTCAGATTGGATACGTTTCTCAGAAAGGGAAGCCTCCATCACAAAGAACCTGGATCTTTGGAGAAAATTTCTACTCCTTTCAAACTTCCTCCATACTTCTGTTTTCTACACCAAGGCATTAAAAATACATGTTGCTGTGCACAGACTGAATAAAGATCAGAGTGTAGAAAAATTATCATTAACACATGTCCTGAGGTGCTGCTGATGGAAGAATGGGTTTTCTTGGATTAACATGAAAAGCTTCCTAAAATCAATCCTGAACTTTTTAGTTTTCTACAGAGCAGTGGTGATGCTGATTTTGGTCAGGGGGACAAGTCCAAATGTTTCATTGTATAAGAGTATCTTGGGCCATTCATTAATAATTAATTAACAAAAACTCTGTGCCCAGCGTCAGTGCTAATAGTTAGGATTTTGTGACTTTTTAAAATGGGTTTACTGTTTTATTAACATTTAATTTTCACTAAGAGGGAGCTCAAGTATCTGCCTGCCACACATTCACATTTTTAAAAGGAAGATAAAATGGACAGCTTTCAGGGTGCAATGTATTTGTCACTACTGCACAATATATTTAGCAATTAGACAATCTAGGGGATGGTATAATTGGACAGCAAGAAGATCAAACCAGTCCATCCTAAAGGAAATCATCCCTGAATATTCATTGAAAGGACTGATGCTGAAGCTGAAGCTCCAATACTTTGGCCACCTGATACGAAGAGCCGACTCATTGGAAAAGCCCCTGATGCTGGCAAAGATTGAAGGCAGGAGGAGAAGGGGACGACACGTTGAGATGGTTGGATGGCATCCCTGACTCAATGGATGTGAGTCTGAGCAAGCTCTGGGAGGTGGTGAAGGACAGGGAAGCCTGGCGTGCTTCAGTCTGTGGGGTCACAAAGAGTCAGACACGACCTAGTGACTAAACAGCAACAAGTAACTATACACCACAAGTACAGTGAAAAGCTCTGAAATTGGAGGGAAAAAAAGCCTACCATTTAGGACTGCACAGAGGCCGTTGGCTGCTGACACAATCTCCCCTTGACTTCAGACTTGAGACAAACTGAGGGAGTCTGTCGGTACACAGAAACTCTAAATTCAGAACAAACAGTAACAGGATATATTGGCCAGAGCCAGTTCAGATTGTGGGGCCCGGTCCAAAGCCAGCAGGGTTGGCTGGAGGCTGAAATGTTGCAGCCGAGGTCCAAGAGAGCAGACATCTTCTAAAAATTGCTTATTTCCCGAGAAGTCCCTAAGAATTCATTTTCTCAAACAGAGAGTTTTGTGCTTTTTAAATTGCCCTCTCATAGTTGATGAAAAGCATCGAAAGAGCTCAGAAACATTTAGTCAAGACATGAAGGCACTCCAGCCATGCTCTTTGAGGTCACATTTCCACAGCCAGAAAGCGAGGGAACTCGAGCATGGGGGACCCGTGTCTCAAGAAAAGGTCATTTCATGATGCTTTGCCGGACTACATGTCTTTGTATCAGTCGTTCCTAGAGGCAAAGCTGGGAAGAACCTTTTGAATTTCCAACCTATCCAGCTACTGTAGACCTGAAGGAAGCTAAATGCCCCCAGCATCCCTCCCCCTACCAGCCTGTGGTAGAACCGCAGAATGGCTGGACATCTGTGACCTTTACTTAGTTTGTCCAGATTCCGACTCCTAGATTACCTACACAGATCCTCCTCCTGTTGCCCTGATTTCAGCTGATGTAACATCCTTGTGCATCTCAATCTGAACAGGACGTGGGTACCGGCCAGCACACGGACCCTTCAGGTGCCTCCAAGAGCCGAGAATTCGCCATCCTCTTCTGTAGCATACGGCCCTTCTAAGCCCTCCACTTCCCCGGGCTCCAACTTTTGTTTCTTTCGAAACGGTTATCCCCCTGAACGGATGACCTGTGATCTAACCGTCCTCAAGGTTCGAGTGGCGTATCTGAAGGGCTCATCATTTCCTTTCCAAGTGGGGTCCATCCATCCCCAGAAAAGACTCTGATGCTGGGAAAGATTGAGGGCAGGAGGAGAAGGGAGTGACAGAGAATGTGATGGTTGGGTGGCATCACCAAATCAATGGACATGAGTTTAAGCAAACTCCAGGAGATGGTAAAGGACAGGGAAGCCTGGCGTGCTGCAGTCCATGGGGTCGCCAAGAGTCGGACTCGGCTTAGTGACTGAACAACGATGACAGCAATATCCCCAGAGGGAGGAGGGTTGGAACTAGTTTGGGAACAGCGGGTTCTCTCCCCACTGCCTTCCGTCTGCAGTGTGCATCACAGACATAGGTATGTTACCCACCTTCAGTGCAGCCCTGAGAACCTGAGGAACCTGGTTGAGAGCCCCTGTTGGGTTGACTCGACTGTGTTATCCCAGCAAAGTGAGCAAACAACAGCTGGCCGATTCAGCTCCTCAGGCTCTGTATCCACTCCTGATACACAATCCCCTTGTAAAAGAAGCTCGGGCCTTCCAGGGACCCGAAGTTAGAGAAAACTCATCTTTTTTATGAACTCGAATACGCTCCTGTCATAGTAAATATAAGATGGTTTACAGTCACAGGGCACGTCGGCTGGCTTCATAAACCCTGCCTCCTGGAGCTCAGCTGGGTGCCTTGATATTTGACTCTACGGATGGAGCTGGGCCCTGGTGGAAATGTTTGCCAGCGATTTCCATCAACGTAGAAAAACAGGACTTACAGCCCATAAATTCTCTGCCCGGCCGGGGGTGGGGGCTAGGGTTAGGTACGGAGGGGCCTGGGGGGAGGGTGTTAAAGGACCTCCATCCGGATAGTGTTTCTCCAGTTTTTGAATCTGTCTTTCACGCTGGACATTTTTATAGGGCCATTCAATCCCAGGATGTAAGGAGATCAGAGGGGGCGGGAGGGGGCGGCAATGTCAGGAATAGGATAGGGTTACTGGCCTCGCCCGCTGTTTGTCCGTGAGTGCCCGGCCGCTGCGCTGGTGACAGGATGTAACAGTGCTCACAGAAGGGGCTGGGGCCTGTCCATCTGTCTGTCGGAGGCAGATGGATCTGTCAGAGCGAGTCACCCTGGACTCCTCTGGGCCAAATGTGTGTCTGACTCATCTTCTGGCACCTGTGGCAGGCTGCAGGCTGCAGCCCCCCTCCCCTGGACACAGAGCCAAAGACACTGCTGGTCCGGTCCACGCAGGACAGTGCGGGAAGGCCCTGGTAGAGGAGATGGGGCAGGGGCCAGTCCATCACTGGGCCCCATTTCTAGGGTGTTTGACAGGCTGGGCTTTGCTGGAGGAGTTAGCTGTCTGTAGGGTTGAATTTGCAGCGGGCTTTGGCAGCTGTGGGTGTGTTTCTCCTGCCGGCTCCCAGTGCAATGTGAACCCTGTCAACGCAAAGAGCTTGTCCTCCAAGGAAGCTGCTGGCGGCTGAGAGCAGCAGCGAGAGCCTCTCCTGGTCACTCCTAATTGGGACCTCTGTGCTGGCAAAATACATAACGTCGTGGCTGCTTCAGTGCACAAAAGGGCTGCTGTTTGCGGTTGGGCCCATCTCCCGCTAGAATTCCCCAGTGCCTCCAGCCCTGGGGGGTCTGTGGCCAGTGCCTTTAGGGATGCTCCTGGTCTGGCAACTCCTTGTGAAGAAGGCTTGGGAGAACATCAGCAGCAGGGAGAGAGAAGTCCAGACCAGCATCACCTCCTGAGACAAGAAACTCCTTGGCTCTTGGCAGTAGACCAGAATACTCAGCTGCAGCCTGAGTCTGGGCTGCCTTCCACCCAGGGCACTGGCTCCCCATGTTGGCTGCTTCCTGGAGCCACCTGGGGAGCTGGTAATACTGATGCCCTGGGTCTCCTGCAGAGACTCCTGTCTGAGTGGTTCCAGGTGGAGGCCAAAGCTGCTGGGACCGTGTGCATGAAGGGTGGGGGCCGGCCCTGCTTAGATGTGCTAGGACCAGAAATGAGGGTGATGCAGACATTGCTTCTGGTCTTTGGTGCCTCTTCTACACCCACACCCCCTTGGGCTAGGAGCATTTCGGGTTTTGTGCTCTGTTGCACGATCTGCTGGAATTTGTTCGAATTTCACCAACCTGTTCTCAGCCCACAAACGTGAGGAAGGCCACTTGAATTCCCCTAACTTTGGTGTCTCTTTCAGTTAAAAGGAGAAAACATTGGAAAGAGTTTTCCTGCAGTTGTTTTATTGTTGTTTAGTCACTCAGTCGTGTCCTAACCCCTTTGTGATCCTATGGACTGTAGCCCGCCAGGCCCCTCTGTTCACGGAATTCTCTAAGCAAGAATCCTGGGATGGGTTACCATTTCCACCCCCAGGGGATCTTCCCGGACCAGGGATTGAACCCCCATCTCCTGTGTCTCCTACATTGCAGGCGGATTCTTTACCTGCCGAGGCATTGGGGAAGCCCTAATTACTTTTCAGTAACCTTGCCATTTTTTTCAAGTGCTATTTTTGATCTTGGCATTTTGTAAATATTTTTATGACAGTTACCAGACTTCAGTATTTAGCTTGTCTGATGTTGAAGACTTTTATTCTCTGGTGTCTCCTTTATCCAGCTATTTTTAAAAGATACGATACATCAAGCATAAAAATAATACTGATAATTTCTCATGTACCAGACCTGACATTTTGCCATATTTGCGGCAGACATAGGTACAGAAGGATATAGATGTTTTCAAAGACATAAGCTGGTCATGTAAGTTAATGCAAGTCGCCTGCGTCCCTGTTGGATTCCAGCCTCTCCCACCCTTCCCTTGAGGCAACCACCATCCTGAATTGCTTTTTTAAATCATTCACTTGCATATTTTTATTTTTATTACCTCTTTATACTATAAATAACTGCCCAGTTTTTTTTTAATTTCTATAAGGTATTTGAACATGTTATTCCCATTTATGCATATAGTCATTATAGTCCTTTAATATTTTCAGCATTTTATTATGAGTCTTTCCAATTTTTTTAAAAACCTTCTCTAAAATGAGATTTGTCTTTGACCTACTTCACTTAGTATGATAATTTCTAGATAGATCCATGTTGCTGCAAATGGCATTATTTCATTCTTTTTATGGCTGAGTAATATTCCATTATTCATTTACTCCTTGGAAGAAAAGCTATGACAAAGCTAGACAGCATATTAAAAAGCAGAGACATTACTTGGCCAACAAAGGTCTGTCTAGTCAAAGCTATGGTTTTTCCAGTAGTCATGTATGGATGTGAGAGTTGGACTAGAAAGAAAGCTGAGCACCGGAGAATTGATGCTTTTGAACTGTGGTATTGGAGAAGACCCTTGAGAGAGTCCCTTGGACTGCAAGGAGATCAAACTAGTCAGTCCTAAAGGAAATCAGTCCCGAATACTCATTGGACAGACTGTTGCTGAAGCTGTAACTGCAGTACTTGGGCCACCTGATGTGAAGAACTGACTCATTGGTAAAGACTCTGATGCTGGGAAAGATTGAAGGCAGGAGGAGAAGGGGATGACAGAGGATGAGATGGTTGGATGGCATCACTGACTCGATGGACATGAGTTTGAGCAAGGTCCAGGAGTTGATGATGGACAGGGAAGCCTGGCGTGCTGCAGTCCATGGGGTCGCAAAGAGTCAGACACAACTGAGCAACTGAACTGAACTGAATATTCCATTGTATATATATCACATCTTCTCTCACCCGTCAGTGGACACTTAGGTTGCTTCCATGTCTTGGCTATTGTGAATAGTGATGCTGTGAACACTGGGTGTGTGTATCTTATTGAATTAGGGTTTAGTCTGGACATATGCCCAGGAATGGGATTGTTGAATCATATGGCAACTCTTGCTCTTTCTTAGCCTGTCTTTATCCTTAGTATTTCACAATTTATCCATTTCTGTAAAGTCTACATTTAAGTTTGGTGAACTTAGGCGGCAGATATCACTTAAAACTTTCTTCAAGTTTTGTTTATTTACTGTAAATCTTTTTTTCCTCTTCAAAATGTACCTCTGCTCTTCCTTTCTATTTAAGGCTTTGTTCCTTTAATTTTGTGGCTTCTCTTTCTAGAACTGATGTCTGTTCTTATCTGTTGACTCATACTTGAACATTCAAGGTTTTATTCAGGCCTTTAATTTGCTCGAAAAATAGGGGGTGTGATTCACCCCAGATAAACAGGAGGTTCAGTTAATGAAAATCCAGTCTAATTAAGTGATTCAGCAGCTGGGAGGTGGAGGGAAGAGGTGGCATCTCAGAGGACCTACCAGAAAAACATTTCCAGCCTGTCCTCTGACCCCCTGTTTGTTTCTGTGAACCTGCTGGTCTCCATGGCTGCCTTCTGCATGGGCTTTAGCTACTTGGGAGCTTGCTGATTTTGTCTGTTTTCATTCAGTTTGGCCTAGTCGTCTCTAAAGTAGGTGACGTGACTGTGTCTGACATACTTCCTCTGCCTCTACGTGCTCTTTCAGGGAAATTTCTGCTGTCCTGAGGGTTCTGCGGAGTGCAAACCCTGTTGCCATTGAGTGTCTGAGCAAGTCTGTGCTTTTTCTGTGATTTCTTCTTGCTGTCTCACCCTCTCTCCTTCTAGGGAGAGTTGAGGATTTCCTCCAAGGAAGCCACTACCCACTGCTCATACCTGCACTTCACTTAGGAAAGGTGCCCAAGGGTCACGGCCTTCAGTACCCACCCTTCACATGATTCCACTTGCACCCTGGCTGCAGAAGTACCCTGAAGCTGAAGGCGGAGGCCGCCCTTCACTGTTTTTCAGTGCTGAACAAGGTTCCCAGATCTTTATCCTCCTTCTGTCACTTGTCTAAGCCTGGATGAAGGATGTGAGAGGGAGCGATTTTAATGATGTCAGAGGTATCTTTTACCTTCACGATGGGTTCCTTTGCTTTTATATTTAGAGAATCCTGCTCCAGGAGTTATTGCAGGTGCAGCTCTGTTTTCAGGTTCTTATAGAAAACAGAGTATCTTCCTGTGCACACTTAGGTCTTTTCCCGTCTGGAATTTGCTTTGTGTGTGGTTTAAGGTACAGAAGGCACTTTATCTCAAATAGTTAAGATTGTCCTGGCATCTTCTGCTGAGTATCTTTCTAATTGTCATGATTTCACTCAAAAGGGCCACCTTTGTATCATAAGTGGGTTGTGTCTTGTTTGAATGTGAGATCCATTTTTTACAATGTATTCATTTATTTATTTGGCTGCGTTGGCTGTTAGTTGATGGGACACCCTGGCTCAGTGGTTGTGGTGTATGGGCTTAGTTGCCCCAGAGCATATGGGACCTTCCCAGACCAGGGAGCAAAACTGTGTCCCCTGCATTGCAAGGCAGATTCTCAACCACTGGGCTACCAGGAAGTCCCCTGAATATGAGGTCTTAAACTCCACATGTAAGGCAAGTTCTTAGAGACTCAAACATTCCCCTGGGAAACCCTTTGATTGGGTCTGGACTGCTGCAGGGTGACGAGCTTCCACCCCGAGGGTCCCCCAGGGGAGGGGGAGATTGCAGAGGTATAGCATCCCTCCTTACTTTCTCAGGAAGCCCCCCTCCCGAATATCAGGACAAATCGCCTGTAGGATTTCAGGGCATCCTCTCTCTCTGTTGCCAAGCTGAATCTGTGTATGTGAAACGGGTGTTTAATGTTGAATACGTCAGCCCTCTAAACAAGGGTGGACCGTGCATCTCCATCGGGAATTCTTAGTCTAACACTGTAGGAACCCTGGGGTCGGTTTACAAGAGCAGGGGTTTGGGGAAGGCCCCTGGGACAAAGTGGCTGGGGAGGGGGGAGCTGCATGCAGACAGCGGGCTCCACAGAGAGGTGTTTAGGCTTCTACCTGCGCTCAGAGTGCCAGGTGTTTCGGATCAGCAGGAATGTGGGTGGCAAGCTGGGGAGGAGTGGGTGATGGCCCAGGAGAGGTAGGTAGGCTGGGAGTCCATGGGGGACAGCTGTCACTTCTGGACTGAAGGGTTGGTTTATTATTTGCTAAGAAGCCAGGTACCTGGAATGGTTTTAAGGCGAATTCAGGAAGAACTATTCAGCAAGGTGAGGGTGCAGGATAGGTTAGAATGATGGCGGTTTGCCTACAAGGAGTTCACTTACGAACAGATCACATAGTTTAATCCATATAAGAAGCCAGAGAGGAGCTGAGGGTGGACAGATGCTGGTGGGAGGTGACATCTGTTCCAGGGATAGTGTCTTTCCCGCCACCTACCCCGGCAGATGAGAGAAACCTCGATGAACTTCTTATCTTCCTGCTTAAGAAACGAAATCTTTGCCTTTTCTCTCTTTTGGAGGAAGGCTAAGCATGCTTCTAACGAATTTGCTTCTAATGAGGGCTTGGACATGACAATTCCTGAGTCACCAGCACTGGGTGAAGAAGGCCACGCACTGGTCAGGGCCGTGCAGTGACCCGAGTGCCCCGCGGGTGACCGCAGCCCGGGAACGCCAGCACATGTGAACCTTGAGTGCTCAGACGGCCGCTCTGGTCATGACTGAGTCTGGGAAAACTTGGCGGGTTTGCCGTTCCCCTTGGAGCACTTTTATTTCTCATTTTTATTTTTTAATAAGCCTGATACATTATACATTGCTCATTTACTACTAAAATTGGAACCAGTAGAGCAATAACTGGCAATTACCTCTTTGAGCACTGTGAATTTCCCTGCTACTTTCCTGCAGTCAGCGAAGGCTCCAAGCTGCTCAGACTGCTGGACTCAGGCTATGGGCTTTGCAGCTGGACCCGTGAAACTCCAAGCCTCTGTCCTGCCTGGTGCACAGGCTGGCCACTCAATAGACGACACATGGACTTCTTGTTCACAGGGCTGGCCTTTGGGCCACAGTGATGCTTGCTCATGAGTTGACTCTGCCCCATGGGAAGGGAAAAAAAAGGGATTTTAAATTTACTTGATCATGAAAAACCAGGAAGTGGAAGTCCCAGGGGAACCAAAAGTCCAAATGACACCAAAAGTCCACATCTCGAAGCAATCAAGAAGCACTCCTTGCTTCAAAAAAGAAGATTTTTCTTGTCTGAGGTGCCTCTGGTCAGCTGATACACTCTTTTCTGAATGCTCCAGAGTTTTTTTTCCCAGGCACAATATGAAATAGTGTTGATTTCTCAGAAAAAATATCTCTTTTTACATTCATCATTTCTAACCTCATTCCCTTACCCTTTCAAGTTGTTATTGTTGTTCAGTTGCTAAGTTGGGTATGATTCTTTGCCACCCAAGGACCACAGCAGGCCAGGCATCCCTGTCCTTCACCATCTCCAGGAGTTTGCTCAAACTCCTGTCCGTTGAGTTGGTGATGACATCCAACTATCTCATCCTCCGTCTTCCCTCTTTTCCCTTTGCCTTCAGTATTTCCCAGATCAGGGTCTTTTCTGATGAGTCAGCTTTTTGCACCAGGTGGCCAAAGTACTGGAGCTTCAGTCCTTCCAATGAATATTCAGGATTGATTTCCTTTAGGATTGACTGGTTTGATCTCTTTGCCATTCAAGGGACTCTCAAGAGTTTTCTCCAGCACCACAGTTCAAAATCATCAATTCTTCAATGCTTAGCCTTCTTTATGGTCCAACTCTCGCATCCATACATGACTACTGGAAAAACCATAGGTTTGACTAGACGGACCTTGGTCACCAAAGTGGTGTCTGCTTTTTAATATGCACCCTTTCAGGTACTTCCTTTTTTAAAATTGTCACCGTCTTGGCCTAACCACCCTCATTGTTATCAGATTTTCCTTAAAATGATACCTAGGAGGAATCTTATTCCTTTGGAAACCCTTACAGATAGGAACCTCAGAGCAAGGGATGATTTAATAATTTCCCTATAAAAATTCCCGACAGAATTCCACAGGAAAATTAGACACAAGACAAGGGTACGGAAATATGGGAGCTGGAGACCCCAAGGAAAATCAAAGATTCAAAGGAAAAAGAACCTTCTCTATAAAGTAACCTGAGTTGGGGCCTTTCTGTCTCATAGATGAGACATCTTATCCATTCGACAGATCATAGGCTTATTCTTGGGGGTTTTCTTGTTTGTTTATTTTGCTTTGCTTTGTTTCTAAGACTTTCTGTTGAGTGGTGAATCTGCTCCGGGCAGGACCGAGGCTCGGGCCTTCGCATGTTACTCGTTTCTGATTTTTAGCTTGTTGCAGAAAGATTAGATGTGGGAAGCTGTTTAGCCCAATCTGCAGCTTCCATTTCCCCTTCTCAAGTTCAAGGGCTCAGACATGGCAGGAAGAGAGAAGGTTTTAGCCATACCTTTCTTTATCTGATGGCTCAAATGGTAAAGAATCAGCCTTCATTGCAGGAGAGGCGAGTTCGACCACCGGATCAGGAAGGTCCCCTGGAAAAGGCAATGGCTACCCACTGTTGCCTAGGGAATCCCATGGACAGAGAAGCCTGACAGGTTACATTTAATGTGGTTGCAAAGAGTTGGGTAGGACTGAGCAACTAACACTTTCACTTTTTTCTTTGCTTTAATTTGCATTTGAGAAGTCCCTCCCCTACCCCGTCCCCCAGACCACTGTGAAAAGTTAGTAACAAATGCAGTACTGAATGGTCCTGATCCTGGAGTTGGTTGGATCACTCTCTCCCCAGCCAGTAGGCAGAGTTCTGGAGACAAACACATTTCAGTACAGATGGGGACTCTTTTTTTATAAATCAGTTTACAAATGAGCTGACACAGCCAAAGCCAGCCACCTAAGAAGAGGTAGAAAGAACACCCCTTCCACCCTCCTCACGTCTACTTTTCCAGGCCTTGAGGATTCATACCTTCACAGGGAAGTTGTGTTGATCAGTGTCACAATCATATTTTGCCCTGACATACCTTGGCACTTAGATGATAAGTACCGCGGTCAGCCAAGGGAAAATTAAAGTGTTTGAAACTAAAACCAGGGATTGCCAGCCAGATAGCCATCAACGCAGGTCTAAATCAAACCAGTAAGTGCCTGTCAGCTGGACAAAAAGAGGATGAGATGGAAGACCCCCTGGAGAAGGGAATGGCTTCCCACGCCAGTATTCTTGCTAGAGACTTCCATGGACAGAGGAGCCTGGGGGGGCTACAGTCCACTGGGTCACAAAGAGTTGGATGCAGCTGAAGAGACTGAACGCACAGGCATGTGGTCCTTAGAACAGGGCAGAGGTGAGATCCAAGCTGGGTTTTAGGACCGTTCAGTGCTGTATGCTCGGTAGAAGGTGGAAGCCTGTCAGGGGAACCTGAACACGCTGCCTGAGCAAATAAATGGTGACCCTGCCTTTATTTAAAAGATTGCTCCTTCGTGATTGATATTTTTGCATCAATTCTTATTTCTGAAAATACTGCATGAACATCTTATTTATTCTGATGACTGAATTTTTGGTGCCCTTGGAATTTTACACCAGAGGAAAGTATCTCAGTCATCTTTCCCTGGTCCTGAATAAATCCCTCAGTTTGAATTTCTCCCTAAACCAAAACCAACCTTTCACTTAGGATTGACTCTCTTAACAGCTTTCATATATAATATTTGTTGTTTGTTGTTTTAGTTGCTGAGTCACGTCTGACTCTTTTGCAACCGTATGGACTGTAGCCTGCCAGGCTCCTCTGTCCATGAGATTCTCCAGGAAAGAATACTGGAGTGGGTTGCCATGCTCTTCTCCAGGGGATCTTCCCAACCCAGGGATTGAACCCGAGTCTCCCACACTGCAGGCAGATTCTTTACAGTCTGGGCCACTAAGGAAGCCCCTGAGATCTTGTATCCCCTGGTGTAATGCAGGGAGGGGTCTTCATGGGCGGGCTTTTCTTCCCCCAAATCCTTGACTCCCATCTAGTCATGAGAAAACGTGAATGGATGGGGAAGCCACAAAATACCTGAACAGCATTATTCACAAATATCGAGATGGAGAATAGCAAAATAAGACTGATGCACTGTCACAGCTGGGAGGGGACGAAAGAGCGGGAAGTGAGAAGGGGGCCATCTGCAAACCAGGAAGAGAGCTCTCAGCAGACGCCATATCTGCTACTGCCTTGATTTTAGACCTCACGGCCTCCAGACTGTGAGAAAAGAACGTTTGTTGTTCAAGCCACTCAATCTGTGTTATTGAGTTACAGGAGCCTGAACTGATTGTGACAGTATATAAGAGCAATACAGTGACAGAGTCAGTGAAGACAGTGAGACTTGGACTTGTTAGTATCATTAAATAGCGAGGTGTTAAAAGGTGAGGCATAGGGTCAGATGCTGAGGAAAGGGCTTGAGATGAAGGCTCCTTCTCTTCCCTGACATGGATGGGAGTGGAGGGCAGGTTTCTGTGTAAAAGACAAGGTCGTATGATTTACTAGGTCGTAGAATAATGGTGGGAAGTTTGGTCATCTTGGAGTCTGGTGTATGTTCCGTGAGGTTCCTAGGCAACCTGGAAAACACAAGTTCCACAGCGGGATGTTCACTAAAAGTTGCATACCATGGGGTCTTGGAGCTTCATAGTACTTTTTAGAACATCACAGGGTCTGAAAGTCCTTAACATTAAACACATGTATCTCAGCTCTCTTTGAACTTATCTGTCTATGAAATCCATGTTTTCATGCACATATATTTTCATTTATTCAACACTTATTTATTGCACATCCTTACATGGCCCTGTGCTAGAAAGGTTAATTGTTCAGAGAATGCAGTTTGAAAAATGATGGTCTCATCCAGACTCTTTATTTTTCGGAGGAAAGTGAGCCTCTGAATGCTCAGTAAAGGGAGGAGTTAAAGAGAGGGGCTGAAGAGGAGGTCCAGTTTCCATGGGGAGGTCAGTGGGGATATTCTCTGCAGAATGATGAAAGCTGAGAAGAGTGACATGGAGCTGGCAGGAAGAAAGTAGGGAGGCAGATCCGTTTCCCCCCCGCCCTGTCCCTGTGATGATAAAGGAATGAGACAAGATGGGAGTACCTATATCCTAGCTTCAAGGAGAGAGTCTGTATAGTTGTTGTTCAGATGCAAAGTTGTGTCCAACTCTTTGCAAACCCATGGACTGCAGCACACCCGGCTTCTCTGTCCTCCACTACCTCCCAGAGTTTGCTCAGATTCATGTCCATTGAGTTAGTGATGCTATCTAGTCATCTCATTTGATGACACAAGAAAGAGTGGAAGGAGTGGTGGAAACGAAGCAGAGAAATACACATAGGGGATCCCATACAAAAGCACCCCCTAAAATTGATAAGAGGCTGGAAATAACAAGTCATCTGATACTTTTAAAGTTACTGGGTTGGATGCCCTGGGTGATGCAGACCAAGCAGGAGGCAGTCCCTTTCAGGACGGAGGTCTCTTCCACGACCTCATGGACAAGGTGATGTCACCCCAGATCCAGAATCCACATTCATCCGTGTCCTGAGCACAGGTTGGCATATTTCAGAGGCCACTCAGCCACAGAAATGGGGCCCACTGGAGTGGGACAGAAAATATGAAAACCTCTTCTGTTAAGAGAGATGCTTAGCCCTCAAGTCTAGAGAAGGAAGAAAAGCTTTCTCAGGTCATGATGGCAAACCAAGGGGAAAGAAAAATCCAGAAATGAAAGCTCCGCCCTGATGATAAGCAAACCATGGGGTGGGTTACCGGGGAAAGTGCTCCCTGGAGCCGGCACAGGGTCCATGTTTCCATTCACTCATTGTCCCCTGGTCTCATTACCTGGATACTCTCTGGTGTCATTAAGATATCAGCGTGATGTAGGCATATCTGCATGGGCAGTTTAATGATGTCTGGGGAAGGCACGGTGTTAATTCATGGGTGATCTTGGGCAGTTGTCAGACTCCAGCCTGGAGATAAAGACGCCGGGTCTCTGGGACGTTAATCCTCCCACTGGCACTTGACAAACACGGGAGCCGGCTATTACCAAACTGATTATTTCCGTCATTAACAACCCATCCATCAGTCTCCTTCGCCCGACGTGGCCACATGCATTCATCTCATCATAAACAATTATCTGACAAGAGTGCTGAGAATTGGTGCTCAGAGGGGAATTGCCCAACCTGGTCTGCCACGAGATGTAGCAAGCTGACCCCCTTGCTAGCACCCTCATTTCATTAATCAGATTAAGACAACAACCCGCGGAGGGAGCGTCTTGTTAAACAACAATATCCAATCAGGGTTCCTTTGTGTTGCCTGCCTCTGCGGCTGCGTTTCCTTTCAGAAGATGAGGCTTTGCAGGTCCCCTTGGAAAACCTGCATCTTTGCTCCTTCGATCACCCACCCATTTATAATAATTACTCGTGTTCCGAGGAGCAGGGTGTCCTGAAGGGCTGGAGTGATGGAGGCACCATCTGCTCCTTATCGCTCACCTGAGTCAGAGTCTCCTGACATCTCTTCTCCACGGCAACGTGAGCCAAGCGGAGCCAGTGAAGAGGCTGGGGCTGCGCCAGAGAAATGATGGATGGAAGCAGGGGAGACAGCAGCTCTGCTTCCGGGCAGACAGCCCTTTCCTCCAAAGGGTGACTCATGGCAAAGGCAGTTTTGCCTCAGTTACAAAGGTCGTCCTGGACCTAATCACGAAGGACTGATGTTTGTTTCCGTGCGCCTCCAGCTTAGACAGATCCCGCTACACCTAGGGGAAATAGAACCCTCTGTCCTACTTCCCCTCTGCTTTTTCTTTTGGCGTCATGCGAAGTTTCAGGGTTTGGTCTGTCAAGGAGTTTAGATGATCCCCTTTTCAATAAACACTTGTTTATGTTTTTAAAGCAAACCTAGAACAAGAAATAAAAACATTCATCCATTAATATCCATGAGGGATTGATTCCAGGAGCCTCCGTGGGTACCAAATCTGAAGATGCCCAAGCCCCATCTCAGCCTTCCATATCCTCGTTTCCACATCCGTGGATTCAACCAGCTGAGTATTGCATAATATTAATTGAAAAAAAACTCCCTGTGAATCCACACAATTGAAGCCCATGTTGTTCAGGGTCAGCTGTATATACATGCAGGCAGGACATGAAGATTCATCTGATACTCTTTAGGATTTATCTTTTAAGAGATCTTAAAGGTACTCTTTAAGATTCATCTGATACTTTTTGTGCTGGATGTTCTGGGTGATGCTGACATGAGTATACTTCAGAGATACTGCAGGTTTGGTTCCAGATCACCAAGATAAAGAATATTGCAATTAAGCAAGTCATGTGGGTTTTTTGGTATATAAAAATTATGCTTACACTGTGGTCTATTAACTGCGCAATAACATTAAGTCTAAAAATCAGTGTACATGCTTTAATTAAAAAATACTTTGTTGCTAAAAGTGCTCATCATTCTCTGAGCCTTCAGCAAATGATCATCTTTTTGTAATTCTAACATCAAAGATCACTGATCACAGATCACCCTAAAAATATAATAATAATCAAAAAGTTGGAAATAGCATGGAGATTACCAACATGTAGCACAGAAACACGAAGCAAGCAAATGCTGTTGGAAAAAGGATGCCAATAGGCTTGCTCAAGGAAGAGTGGCCACAAACCTTCAATTTGTAAAAAATGCAAGGGCGATGAAGCCTCCCAGGTGTAATAAAATGCATGCCTATTCAGTCATGTCCAACTCTATGATCCCATGGACTGTATAGCCCACCAGGCTCCTCTCTCCATGGAATTTTCCAGGCAACAATACTAAGAGTGAGTTGCTATTTCCTACTCCAGGGGATTTTCCTGACCCAGGGATCGAACCCGTGTTTCTTGTATCCCCTATAATGAGGTATGCCTATGTTTATATATGGGTTAGTTAGGGTTAGGGTTTAGGGTTAGGATGGCATTTCATTTGACGACACAACATGTTGATGGTGATGATTTGTTTCCGTTCATCTAATGCTTCCATAATAGTCTTGATTTTCACAACAATTGTACTTGCTTTAAAAAGAGATTTTGGGGGACTTCCCTGGTTTTCCAGTGACTAAGACGCTGTGGTGCCGATGCAGGGGGCCGGTGTGCAATCCCTGCTCAGGGAACTAGATCCACAGGCCACAGCCAAGACCTGATGCAGCCAAATAAATAAACATTTTTTAAAAAGAAAGACTACATTTAAATTTTTTTTGGAAGCTGAGATTAAGAGATGCCATGCAACTTGCCAAGATTATGATCTGGTTAACAGTCATCTTTGATAAGAGGTCTGCTGAGTCCTACTCTTATCACTTAAAATCATCTTAGACTCATAGTAGTCCAGCATTCTACATGATGCTTCAAAATCCCGACAAACGGTTATTTTTGTGAAGGGATCTCATTTCCCTTTGTGTAGAGTTCATTCTTCTTTTGAATGACTTTAACCATTAAAACTTCTTTTTTTATAATTGAGCCCAAATCTTTATCTTTATAGTTCTAGCAGATTCTAGATTTCCTCCTAGGAGCACAGAGAAAAAAAATTAGATTTTCCGTGTCCTAGCCCCTCAGATAAAGACCTAATGACTCCTGGAAAAAATCTCTTTTATGATGATTGCAGATCTTAAGGTTTGATGGTGCTGTATTAGTTGGCTGGGGCTTCTCAGGTGGCTCTGTGTGTGCTAACTTGCTTCAGTCATATCCGACTCTACGATGCCGTGGACTGTAGCTCGACAGGCTCCTCTGTCCATGGAGATTCTCCAGGCAAGAATACTGGAGTGGGTTGCTGTGCCCTCCTCCAGGGGATCTTCCCAACACAGAGATTGAACCTGCACCTCTGGGAGCACCCCCGCCTCGCTGCCCCCCAGCTGAGTGGCTCAGCGGTAAAGAATCCACCTGCCTATGCAAGAGACATGGGTTCGATCCCTGGGTCAGGAAGATCCCCTGGAGGAGGAAATGGCCACCCACTCCAGTATTCTTGCCTGGGAAATCCCGTGGACAGAGGAGCCTGGTGGGCTGCAGTCCATGGGGTTGCAAAGAGTCGGGCATGACTTATCAACTAAATGACAACAACAAACAGTTTGTTTGCTAGGGCTGCTGCAATAGAAGACCACAGACTGGGCGGCCTAAACAGCAGGAAGGAGTTCGTTTGCTCACAGTTCTGAAGGCTGCAAGTCCAACATCAAGATCGCGGCAGGACCTCACTGCCTGGCTTACAGATGGCCTCCATCTCATTGTGTCCTCATGTGGCCTCTCCGCTGTGCAGGAGCATCCCAGGGGTCTCGGTCTTGTCTTATAAGGACATGAGTCCTGTTAGATTAAGGTTCACTCTTGTGACTTCATTTAACCTTCTCTGGATACAGTCACTTTGGGGTTTAAAGCTTCAACACATGGACTTTAAAGAGACACTGATCCCATAACAAGTACTATTAGATCAAAGCTTTCATTTCTTCAGCCATGCTTTATTATACATACAAAAAAAAACAGAGAAAACCAGCACTTTGCACAGATGCAAAAAGACCTGACATGCATCTTCCTTATTGGAATAACCTTCAGAACTTGTGTCCACCCAATGAGAACTATGTCAACAGCCAACAGATGGCCACCCGGCCGTGATGCTTGAAGACTCAACCTAAATCAACAGTGAAACTAATCAAGCTCCTCCACTAAAGGAGGAGAGTTCTCAAGGAGCATGAGTCTCTTGGAACTGGTGCTGTTCTGTAGCACAGAATGTAAAATTGGAAGAGTTGGCCCCTCAAGTCTCGAAGAAACTGGACTCAGGCCTGAATTTCTTAGAATATGTTTGGGAAGGTGGAGAGGGTAATTATACAAACTGGCTCTTCCATTCCCAACATGTACACCAAGAGTGAGTTGAGACAGTGATGAATTACAGAGGATGAGGTTAGAATAATTTAATAAGAAGAGGTGGAAATGTGGTCTTTAATTCCTAACCTTTCGAGCTGTGGCTAAAATCCATTAATAGAACACGGATTAAGAAGTCTAAAGTACGATTACTCAGCAGCTCTCACCAGTGAATCACTCTGGCACTCGGGCCAGAATTAACATCTGAGGATTCTTTCAAACTTTATGGCTGGGTCTTTTTTCTTTTTTCCCGGGCTTGACTTCTTTTGTAGTGTTGGGCTCTTTAGCACAGAGATAGGAAATGTCTGGCATCCATTCAACACTCATTCAAACCACAGGGTAGAAGTATAAAGGAGGCCTTCGGGGATATTCAGGGTCAGTCTGAATAGTTCATATCATAGATTTCAGTAAAAAAAAAAAAATCTTTTACACCATCAGTAAGGAGAATTGTATCACAATATACAAGTAGATTTAGCAAGATTTACAAATCCACATATGTTTCTTTAAGCAGTAGATTTCAAATATTTGGTGACCTTAGAACTCTCGGTTCAACTGAAATTTTACACTGAGGCAAAATGGAACAAAGCTGGTAAAAGGAAAGTTGCTGTGCTCAAAGAAGGATGTGAGTCTCAGAGACCCACCCCCCTTTCCATTTCCCTCTTTTGGGTAGCCCCCAGTGGAAATAAATGCCAAGATCTTCTAAGAAGATAAATTGAATGCATTTTCTCTGGGAGGTTCTTATTCTACAGTCATTTTCTCCTGATGAACCACAGAGCATGTGTGAGTGGAAGCTGATCATTAAATAGTAAATCACACCTCTCCTTAAGTTTTGAAAAATATTTTGAAAATGATATGTGGTCGTCCAACACAAATGTAGAGATGAAAGAAATCAGATTTTCCCCACTGCAGGAGCTTTTAAAACTCTTTGGCTGTTTAAAGCAAACTGCTAAAACAAGGTATATTTTATCAATTGACCATGCATTTTTTAATCCATCACATCTACAGTGTTGAAGATGGAAAGGACCCTAGAAATCGAAATCAAATGAAATTGTTGCATAATAGTGCTTTGTAACCTGTAAGGCCTTTTATAAGAATAAGTGCTGATGACAATGATGTTTACTTCTTTACTTTAACTGGACATAAAACATTCCTTTGATGAGCACTGCTGAATCGGTTAATTGGAGCTCAGAGAATGGAAAAACATCTTGCCCAGTGTCAAGAAGCTAGTGACACCAGTAACACCAGAACAGTATAGATTGTTGCTTGAGAATATTTTGATCAATTAGAAAAGCTTTGTAATCAGAGTCCATCAGAAATTAAAAAGAACATTTACTTTCTTTGTATAAAACTGCATGTCATCTATACTAGAGATGTATCTCGAGGAACTAATTTTTGCTGGAACTCAAAAGTCTATCAACCTGGACCTGCAAGTCTAAAATGTTTCCATGGAGGGAATTAGGGCTTACTCACCTAAGCCTGGGGGGCAGGGCAGGTACCCTTTCTTTGTAGTTCTGTGGTGACTTTGTTTTGAAACATATAAGATGGAATCTCATCTTTCATGGTTTATGGTGAGCTTTTAATATCACTGAACTACAGGCAAAATGATATCTAAGAATCTTTTAGACCCATGGAAGCCCATATATTATTTTTGTTCCTGGAAATTTGGCCAAGAGATTCTTTTTTTTTAATTTTAATTTTTTTAACACCAAAAATATTTTGTATTGGCGTATGGTAAAAATCAAAACAAAACAAAGAGAGATTCCTTTTTCTGCATTGTTGGAAGCTGGGGTTTCTTTTGAACCAAACAGGGCAGCATAAAAACATTATATGTTTCATTCTCTTTGAGCGTGATCACTGAGTAGTTGAGGAATTGCCCATGATCTGATTCCACTGTACAAATTTCCTGCTTTATCCACAACTTGACTTCTGGTGATAGGACTGATCTGCAACTCAAACAAATTTGAAATGACTCAGTGATAGCAAACTTGCAGTGTTGTTTAAGGAAAAAGATGCTCCTCAGCAACAGGTCTAACCTTTGAAGTGGAATGATGGAGATGACTGACCACAAATCCCCCCACTGATCTTTAGTACCTTCCTCTGAGCTAGGACCTTGGTTTAGAGGAGCACTGGGTGATAATCTGGGATTGTGTCCAACAATGCCCATCAACAGTTCCTCCCATCCATATATGTGCATTCCTTTCTCCCATTGAAAGGTGGTTCTTCTCCCTTGGATCTGAGCTGGCTGTGTGACTTGCAGGAGCCAGTAGACAAAGGCAGAGGTGCCAGTTCCAGACTTAGTTATCCATGTGGACACCTGACAGCTTCTGCTTTTGCTCCCTTGGCACTCTGACCCACAGTGCAAGGAGGCCCACCCTCTGGAGAAGGAGGTCAGCCAGTCCAGCTCCAGTCCCCCTCGGCTGAGGACCCGTACTTATGATGGAAGCTATGTTGTTACTCTAGCCCCAGCTGAGATCCAAGATGAATGAAGCTACATGAGTCCGATTGACATCACATGGAGCAGAAGAACCGCTTAGCCAAGCTCTTCCTAAAATACAAAATGCTTTGTATTGCTTTCAGCTTACGTTGTGAGCACTTCGTTACACAGCAGTAGATAACTGAGACAATAGGCCAAGAGGTTACTGATGGATTTGGTTTTGTAGGATTTTCCCTGGCACTTTTCCTTCCTCTTGAGAGACTCTTCTGCTTTTGTATCTTTGGATGCTGCCTAGACTCTTGGTGAAGAAAAGTGAAGGAAAAACAAAACATCAGGGACCTCTCAGTGGTAGACCCTGCAGGACTTCCCTTCCCCCAGAATGGGGCTGGATTGGGAGCTGGAGGACCTGGGCTACTCAGTGGATAATCTGAATGACTGGGAGTGAACCACTGAGCCATTTCAGGGAATGGTAAAAAATTTTTGGAAAAAATGGTGGGATTGCCCTTGTAAACACAAAAGGTGACTGAGCTGTGCAGTACCACAGTGAGCTTTGTTTCAGAAAACAGCTGCTGGATGTCTGACAATTAAGGGGTAAGACATGTCATTTCTGTTGGGTAGAAAATACTATAAAATTGATGTGTCACTTAAAATACACAAATATGGCACTTAACAAAAAAATAGATATTTCTTGATAGAAAACACTTTTTAAAAGAGTGGTAGGGGAAAGCAATCTGCTAAAGAATGTTTATTGCATTCATTGAAAACTCAGTTAAATTCAGTGAGATTGTTACCTAAGAAAACACTGAAGTCCGGATTTTCATGTTTTTGAAATATTGATGGTATAAAGTGGAGGCTGATGAAATAAAAGATCCTAACTTTCAGTACCTTGGAATAACCTTCTACATGTGAACCCCAGGGCGTGCTTTCCCAGTCTCTTCTCCCCACTCCCCTCATCCCTGTCCTGTAAAAGAGGCATCTCTACCCTCAGTTGACAAGTATCTGGTGGAAATTTTATAAGGTTTTTTCAGCGAGGCATCAGTTGTCTTTAATACTTGAAAGGAAATTGAAGGGAAGGATTCAATTACTCGTGTGAAAAATGAACCTTCTCCCCAAGGTTTGGCCACTGCTGTTGTGCTTGTTTTAAAGCTGAATTATAGGTGCAATACGTTTGCCAGAGACATGGGCATTAATTTTCTCAAAGCATTCAAGATGGGGAGGACACAACTGGGGGGAGTAGAGAAAAAATAAGATAGTAAGAGTTTTACGTTGATTTATTCACCTTTGTGCAAAGTAGCAGGGACAGGCAGGGGACTGTTTCAGGAGCTGTGGAGGGAAGGACTACAGGGCAGCCGGCCAAACAGAAAGTCAGATTGTTGTTCTTAGATGATATAGGGTCACTTTATTTCTCTAGCTACTTTATAAAAATACATATGCATAAAATATGCCACTGATGCAGCCGTATGGGCCAAGGCCATGCTGTTTATCCAGGAAATGATTATGTCCCTAACCTGCCTGTCTGTTAGCTCATTCCTGTCATAAAGTTAAACCAGATCTGTGCAGAGCAGAGCCTGTGATTCCAGTGTGTTCGAGTCGAGGAGTGCAGAGAGATCAACTTACAGCCCACCCACCCTCTGCGGATAGATGTGTGGATGGGTGGATGGATGTGTGGATGGGTAGATAAATGGATGGATGGGTGGGAAGAGAGGCAGATGCATGGATGGGTGGATGGATAGTTGGGTGGATAGGCAGATGAATGATTAGATGCATGGATGGATGGGTGGGTGGTGGATGGGTGGATGAGTGGATGGGTGGATGCATGGATGGAAGGGTGGATGCATGGATGGAAGGGCAGATGGATGAAAGGGTGAATGCATGGATGGAAGGGTGGATAAATGGATGGAGGGGTGGATGGATGGAGGGGTGGATGAGTGGATGGATGGATGGGTGGGTGAGTGGATGGATGGATGGGTGGGTGGGTGGATAGGTGAATGGATGGATGGATGTGTGGGTGGATAGGTGAATGGATGGATGGGTGGGTGGGTGGGTGGATGGGTGGATGGATGGATGGGTGGGTGGGTGGGTGGATGGATGGATGGGTGGGTGGGTGGGTGGATGGATGGGTGGGTGGGTGGGTGGATGGATGGATGGATGGATTCTTGGGGCACAAAGTTGATGTGCCACAGGGCTGCATAAGTGAGCTGTCCCTCAGAGGTGGGGTCACTATATGCAGATGTGAGAAGCACTGGACCAGGGATCTGAGGGTGGGTCCTCCCTCAGTCATTAATTATCTCCATGCAGGACCAGGTGTGTCCTTTATGGGGCATGACACAGAGTGAAAATGGAGGAGTCCTTGTTAAGAAATTATTATGAAATTTTAGTTGTAACAGCAGAGCACTGAAAGGAGGGTGGAGCCCTTCTGATCATGGACCCTGAGAGACTGCGGATCTGATGTCCACAAAGCCCATCGTGACTCTGTGACTTTTAGACAAGAAGCTGCTTCTCCTGTGGAGGGTTCTGTTTTCATGCCTTGAACTAACTGATTGGTTTAATGATATGGTTTAACCAACTGATATGTTTGGCAGCTTTAGCCATAGTTGGGAAGGGGGCAGTGGGGAAGGGACTGAAGTGCTATTTGATATTTCTGAGCATGGGAAGGCTGTGATATGCTCTTATGGAGAAAATCAGTGTGTTAGATAAGCTTTGTTCAGGCCTGAGTTAGTGTGCGATTAGCTGCAAGTTCAGTGTTAATGAATCAACAAGATATATTAAATGAGATGTATTTAAACAGAAACACACATAAGACAAGATGATATGCTGATTAACTGAAGGGAATTTTGTGATCAGAGACTCATGGGAACCCAGTATCACAGCATGGTTCAGTATTCGCTAATTCAGTGGTTGAAGGAGGTTGTAAAGTGCCTGGAATAACAAAAATAGACTGCATGTTTGAGAGTCCACCTGTTCAGGTGAAGGGTCGGAAGGGCAATGGAATGCATCCCATCGTTAAGGAGTGTTTAATGACAGAACTGATCATTCATGACTCCTGCTCATTCCAAGTATCTTAAATACATCATCCTTGCATTCTGAAAATCAGGCGTTTACAGGAACGAAGGCGCAGGTTGACATAGCTACGAAGTGGCCCTTGCAGATGTCATGAAAATAGCCTGTTATGTTTTCTTCCTTTACATCCTGAGTCAAAACCAGTATGTCACTGTATGGTTTACTAACTGCATATATTTCTTAGAAATAGTCGAGGCCACCAAGATTGTAAAACCACCAGAATCTGATTCCAGCATGCCGCTTTTAGATGTTCTTATCATCTTCTGCCTAGATGTCCCAAATCCCACCCTTTCATCTGAGGACAATGGAGGGTGGTGGCCTTTCTCCATCTTAAGTGTCCTGTGAGCAGAGAGAATTCCTTAATTCTCTCCTAAACCCTGCATCTCCAGATTCCTTTTCTGCTTTGATCTCCACTCTGTTCGTCTTGCATTCTGAGTCGTCAGGTTCTGGATCCTCCTGGAAGCCTCCCTCCCACCAGGATTTCTGTTTGCTCCTGAAATGTAGCCTGCTTGTCCTGATTTTGAGAACAGTGGCTTCTTCTGGAACTTGTTTCTGACCCTCAACAGCCTCAGGACCACACTTTTGCCAATTTGAAGTCCGAACTTTCATTGGTCCCTCTCAGTCTTCATCTCGCTCCTCTGGGAGCTAGGAGAGTCCATCTGGATCCCTGTCTCCTGTTATAGGACAGCCAGGTCTTTCGCAAATGCGATTGTAAGTAAACACGTGTACAGAGAATACTTGTGCGTGCAAGGAGATTCCCTCTGCATGCAGGAGCCCACCTTCAGCTGCCCCACCCTGGTCTTGAGAGCAATGGCCAGAGGAGTTGCTAACTGGTGGACTGGGGTACTCTGGCAAAGAGTGGCCATCTCAACTCATCTGGCTGATTGTGTTTGCAAAGAAGCTTGAATTTCAACTCTAATTACAGCCGCTAATTCAGCCCTGGCCTTCTGATCATTCATCTTTTAAGTGTTCAGCTTCTGAATCCCATTTGGTTCCCTGTCCTTCCCCCACCCCCTCCCCTTGATGTGGCCAGAATAGTTAACTCAGACAATTAGTAAATGCTGAATCATTGAGTCAGTGAATGAAGCGAGTGTCTGTGTGAGGTATACAACTTCCTGAGTGGGTTTAATGGAAGCCTAAAGAGATTTTTCACAGATTCATGGGTTTTCAAAGGAGAAATTTGCATATTAATAAGAAGCTGTTCAGACTGATTCGCTTAATGTGTTTGGAGTAAGTATAATTAAATGTCAAGGGAGATATATCATGAAGTAATGGAGCTGAAGCCAATTTATCAAAAATAAGGTCTAGGGAGAGACATTTCAAATAATAAACAGTTCTCCAACCTTCCTTTTTAAGGTGATTTGCTTAGTCTGGGCCAAGATTTACACGTTTTTTGAGACTCGTTCAGACAAAGATGCTGGGAACAGAGTTGGGGGGTGGGATAGAAGAAATGAACTTTTTTTTTTTTCTATTCAAGTTTATAACATTCAAGGCAGTCTTTCCTGCCTGAAACATTTTAAGGGAATCAAACCTTTTCAATGTTTTCTCTCGCAGATATTGGGATGTGGTAAGATCAGCACCTCTGAGCCACCCCCCATGCATGCAGCTGCCATTTGCAAATTCCTTGTTCTGATGAGAGGGTATGTCATGTTTAGGAGCAGCTGCTCACCCAAGAATTGCAACGATGACAAAAATTGGTTGAACATTGAAAAGGGTTCTAGATATTGAAGGAGAGCATTTACTAATAAGCATGTCTAAGGAGTTGACTGTTCTTTGAACAAACTCAATCCATGGGTCTTCACCTTGAATGTACTCTGGAGAGAAGCCATGGTAAAAGGTACACAGATACCTTTTTATGCTTTTCTCTCTAAGTGTTTGAATGGACCAAGACATTCAGGGAAGTAGATGGATTCTCTTGAATTCTGGATATCACTAAGGTGACCTTGGGAATAGATGCTTGAGCAGATCAAATGGAAACAGGTCTTGATTATGTTTATCAAACTGTGAAGCCACTGGGATCATTCCTGGGCAAGTAGAGTGAGCACACACTCACCACCCCTCTTCAAAGAGGTTTTGGGTGGGAGAGAAGGACTTGACTTAATGCTGTAAAATCACCGGATGGAAGAGAGGTCATGCCCCCTCATCCTTGCGTGTGACACCAACAAAATGAAAAGTCACATTTGCAAACCTTTAAACATGTTTCCACATGCAGTGACTTTGCATGATGCTGACTGTAGCCATTGGGAAGATTATGTAGAGAAAGCCATTTGAGGATATAAGCTTTTTGAAGTACCGTTTAAATTTTGGTTGGTAGCAGTTTCCTCCAAGTTTTGCAAAGCAAACTCACCTTGAGTTTCATTGGGATTGATCTGCTTTGTCCTGTATCTATCTCAACACGTGTTACCTAGGGTTGTTTGTTTGTTTTTTTTTTTTCCTGTTTTTTCAATTTATTTTCAGTTGGAGGATAATTGCTAGATGTCCGTCAATAGATGAATGGATAAAGAAGTTGTGGTACATATACACAATGAAATATTACTCAGCCACAAAAAGGAGTGAATTTGAGTCAGTTCTAGTGAGGTGGATGAACCTAGGGCCTTTTATACAAAGTGAAGTAAATCAGAAAGAGAAACACAAATATCGAATATTAACACACATATATGGAATCTAGAAAAATTGTATTGATGAACCTATTTGCAGGGCAAAATAGAGACGCGGATGTAGAGAACAGGTTTGTGGACCCCGAGAACGAAGAAGAGGATGAATTGAGAGGCTAACATTGAAATATATACATTACCATATGTAAAACAGATTGCTAATGGGAAGTTACTGCACTTAGAGGTTTTAGAATTACTTAATATGACTTTGTAATAGCAATGCCCATCTTGGGTTTAAGTCCCAACACTCCCTCTTACCCTCTGGGTAACTTGGGACAAGTTGTTGAGTCTCTCAACACTTCAGTTCACCATCCAGAAAGGTGGAAGCCTTAGAGATAGTGTATGTGAATTATCTTACTATTATTGTGATTTTTGGCATTTGACCCGTGACCTCATGAAGCCATCGTTTTTGGACCACTCATTTGTAAACATCCTGTACATTTAAAATGACTGGAGACATCGGACTTAACCAGGAGAATCCCCTGGGAACTTCATGTTGCATCTACTTAGAGCAATGAGAAGGAGGACATTTCTTCCCCTGGTCATGTCCCTTTTCCTAATGACAGATAGATTACAGCTCTGTTTTCAAATGTTTGTACAAAACTATGGCTCCTCTTACTCTGTGATAGAATCTGTGCTGACTAATGAGGGAGGGTGGGTGTCCAGAGCCCACCTGCTTAACCTCCTTTTTCACTTAGCTGCTGTTCAGTTGCTCAGTCTTTGCAACCCCATGGACTGCAGCATGCCAGGCTCCCCTGTCCTTCACCATCTCCTGGAGTTTGCTCAGATTCGTGCCAGTGATGGTATCTAACCATCTCATCCTCTGTCGTCCCCTTCTCCTCCTGCCTTCAATCTTTCCCAGCATCAGTCTTTTCCAAGGAGGCAGCTCTTCGAATCAGGTGGCCAAAGTGTTGGAGCTTCAGCTTCAGTGTCAGTCTTTCCAGTGAATATTCAGTGTTTATTGCCTTTAGGATTAACTGGTTTGACCTCCTTGCAGTCCAGGGGACTCTCAAGAGTCTTCTCCAACACCACAATTTGAAAGCATCAAATTAGTAAGCATATCACTTAGTAGGACATCCCTAACACATTTCCAAAGAGCTTTTAGCACTGTATTCAGCCAAATTTGAAAGTATGACTCACTGGCTTACATTTTCTCTAGCTGTGTGGGATGGATTTGCATCATTTTTTTTTAGTAATGTGCCACTTTGTTCATATCCCTAAAACTTCAGATGGACACAGGAATACTGCCATGGGGTCACGGACACCAAGACAGCTCTATACAAACATTCTTTAGTTTTGCAAAATAGAAAGTTCATTCAATAGATGATTGCTTGGCAACTCAACAAACCATAGGCCTGACATTTATTATACCTGCAATGTGTGCTTCCAGCTTGGAGCTTTTCTTTCGACCCTAGAAATACTAAATATAATATTTCCTGGTTCTACCATTCCCTGGACTTTCCACACCATGACCAGTTGGAAGGACCCTCCACATACCTAGCTGAGAATGAAGCCTATTTAACTTTATCCTTGAATCCAAAGGCATCAAATTCAAAAATAAAAGATGGAATTTTGTGAAAGCAATGGTTTTGTTTGCTACTATGACATTTCGATAGGAAATGCTTTTGAAATCCTTGAAGTCTGCCAGCAAAATATATTCCCTATAATGTTACTTCTCTAGTGTTTGTGGGTGTTATGAGGGCAGGAGGATCTTGTGGTCAAATATGAGTGGGAAATGGATTCAACCAACTTAAGTGGACTTTAATGGTGGACTTTTACGGGTTATGTTTCTAGGATTTGCTGTGAAAAGTAAGTGAAATTTGTCATGCACAGTGCTTCCCCTGCGACAATGAAAACCCAAAGGACTGTGTGTTTCTTGGGTTTTCGCAAATGAAGTTTGGCAAATGCTGTTTCGTGGGTTGTTTTTTTTTAAATTATTTATTTTTGGTTGCATTGGATCTTCATTGCTGCATGAGCTTTGTCTAGTTGCGGCGAGTAGGGGCTACTCTTTGCTGCAGAGCTCGGCCTTCTCATTGCTGTGGCTTCTCTTGTTGCAGAGCATAGGCTCAAGGCATGTGGGCTCAGTACTTGCAGCTCATGGGCTTTAGTTGCCCATGGCACGTGGGATCTTCCTGTGTCCCCTGCACTGGCAGGTGGGTTCTTATCCACTATGCCACCAGGGACGTCTGCTGTTCTGTGTTTTATTGGAACAAATTTTAATTTATAAAATGAAAACTTTGTCAGGATGGATGAACTTCATTGTTAGAATTTGATAGCAGTCTTAAGGAAGTTATTTTGGATCTCAATGGGCAGATCTTTTTTTTTTTTTCTTCTGAATAAGTAAATGGGGATGAGAGTATTAAGTGCCAGTTTCTTTCCTGAAAACATGAGCCTGGAGGCTAAATTTTACATGATAGATTGGCGTTACGATATGATTGATTTTGCAGTAACATGGGACAAGTAATTCATTTTCTCCCTGACAAATAGCAGGTGGTATTCGTCCAAGGAAACCACCTACATAGAAGTAAAATACCTTTTTTTAGGGCTGTCAGGAGTACCGTGCTATGGAACTTTCCATATTTTATTGCTTTGGGTAGCTTATTCTCCCAGAGTTACCGTTTCCATAGTCTAGAAACCAATAGTGTTACTGAAAGTGTTACCAGCTGCTCACCACTGAAAACAAATAAAGAGGCCAGGCTGGTGGAAAGGAGTGTATGTGTGCATGCTCAGTAGTGTCCAATTCTTTGTGACCCCATGGCTTGTAGCCCCTCAAGCTCCTCTGTCCATGGGATTCTCCAGGCAAGAATGCTGGAGTGGGTTCCCATTCCCTTCTCCAGGGGATCTTCCCGACCCAGGGATCAAACCCACATCTCTTGTGTCTCCTGCATTGGCAGGTGAATTCTTTACCACTGGTGCCACCTGGGAAGCCCCTGGTGGAAAGTAAAGTTTGCTTTATTTTGGATGCTGGCAACCTGTTGGGGAAGGGCATACACTGGTCCAAAGGCCAATTCCCCACCCTACCCCAAACTGGTGGGCAAGAGCTTTTATAGGCTGAGGGAGGGGGCTACATGCAGAAACAGCACAGTCAGCTCTGACAGTCATCTTGAAATTGGTCATCAGTGGTCTCACCAGTGTCACCTTGATTGTTTTAAATACAGTTAGTCTTCAGTTTCAGGATCGGTTTGTTTCCACTTCTTTGAGGTCAGTTCTTGGAATTGTGGCAGCTTATGTCGTGGCTACAGTTTGGTCATCATGTAGGTGACTTTTCCCACCTGGTGGAGGCTTCAGTATCTATAAGACAGCTCACAGGATATGGCTCAGAATACTGTCTGCAACCCTTGAGGGGAAACTAAAGGTCCCTCGCTTGGTTTAATGACTGAACTATTATTATTTGGTCTCCTTTGACTGTTTTCCTTTGATTCTATATGTTCTCACCTCTCTGATTAAACTTATTCTTTGGCTAAAGTATTTTCACAGACTAAAGGCAGGCTGAGGACATTGGGGGCAAGGATGATAGAGTCCTGCTTCATTTTAACAGGACCGTACCTATAGGGTTTCTGTGACGGTGGTATATCTCGGATCCTGTATTTTCCAGCTTTACGTTTCCAGTGCCCCCTGCTGCCTCCACCGCTGCAGTTGTGGAATACTCTGTACCCACACACCGCGCTTAGTCCCACATCTGCATCTTTATATCGTGTGCCTTTTCATCCATTTCTCTGCTGGAAATGCTGAGTTTCTTCTTTGTCTACCCACTAAACCCCCTACTCATTCTTCAGATGTGCTAAGTCACTTCGGTCATGTCCGACTCTTTACGACCCTATGGACCATAGCCCGCCAGGCTCCTCTGTCTATGGGATTCTCCTGGCAAGAATACTGAAGTAGGTTGTCATACCCTCCTCCAGGGGATCTTCCCAACCCAGGGATTGAACCCTCGTCTCTTAAGTCTCTTGCATTGGCAGGCGGGAAGCGCCTGGGAAGACTCTTCTAGTGCCACCTGGAAAGCTCATTCTTCAGAGGAAACCTCAGATGCCACTTCCTTCCTGACCATGTTTTCCCACATGGTTGGATTCACCACATCCTTTCCTGAGTTTTATGCCATATTGTTACATCTCATTCCCCATCATTCTTTGGGTTTTCCCATAGGTAGATCCTGAAGAGGGGTTACATGTATAAAAGATGACTTGGAAAGAGGCTGCCTGTGGAGGAAAAGGGAAAGAACCTGGATTGGGCAGACCCAGTGTGGACCAGACAGTCTCTGCCAGCCCCAGTGGTCCACCCATAGCCAAGATCGCTCATCAGAGGCTTACCGATTTGGGCTGAGCTTCTGTGTCACCACTTTGTCCAGTCACTGAGCAAGAGCTGCCCGGAGCAAAGTCTGTGCTTCCCACTGGGATGCACCCTGTGGGCTCCAACAGCTGGGACCTTTCTGCTGGTCACACAGCAGCCTGCAGGTCCTTTCGTGAAGGGGGATCAGTGTTAACTCATCTCTGAGCCTTCCATGCTATTTGCTGCTGATCAGAGTTTTTTTTAACATAATTTTATTTCTTTGTTTATGGCTGTGCTGGGTCTTCACTGCTGCGTGGTCTTTTCTCTCGTTGCAGCGAGTGAGGGCTACCCTCTGGGTGCGGTACCCAGGCTCCTCTCTGCAGTGCCTTCTCTTGTCGGGGAGCACCAGGCTCTAGGGTGCATGGGCTTCAGCAGGTGCGGCTCCCTGGCTCGAGAGCACAGGCTCAGTAATCGTAGCACACAGACTTACTTGCTCCACAGCATGTGGGATCTTCCTGGATCAGGGAGCAAACCTGGCAGGTGGATTCTTCACCACTGAGCCAGCAGGGCAGCCCTAGTCAGTTTTTTTATTCTTTGCCCTGAATACCCGCAGGAATTTCAATGCGAATGCAGTGGAACCTCTACATTTTACAGACAAAGAGGCAGAGAAACTGCCTTCCTTCATTTTAGGATCCATTCTGAATTGACTCTCAAATCAGAATCTGCTGGATCCATCCAACCATTCCCATTCTTGTTCCATTTCAGTGACATTCAAGTATCCGTTTTTCCAGCCATCTCACCACCCCTCCCACCCCACCAGGAGGCACTACCCTTTCCCTGGAGCCAAGAGAATGAATGCTGATGGATGTCAGGGAAGAAAATGAGGGAATTATTTGTGATATCAGCACTTGGCCCAGTGGTTCAATGACACCTTTACAGAAAACTGCATTGACACTTTAAATATTCGGCTTTTGTGACTTGAGGTCCCCAAACAGTTGCAGACAATAAGGGGAGATGAACCCACAAAGGCAGATGAGCTGCGGCAAGGGTTGGGAGTCTGAGCACAAATTTTTGTTTGTTGAAGAAGGAAGATCGGTGGCAGAATGAGAGTTCATTGCAGGAATGTCTGCCCGCCATCCTGCTATCACTCACTCTTCCTAGGAGCTGCTGGGCTCTGGGGTCTTAGACACACTTGCAGAGAGCTCTACACGCTGGCCGTGGGCACCAGCCCTTCCTCCCCTCCTGTGAGGTCCGCTCTGCTCTGGGGTGACGGTCTTGCCCTGACTGCCAACCCCATAGCAGGTGATGTCTGTCTCCTTGGTCCTGAGGGCCCTTGATGACTCAGTTCTCTCAAAGCAAACACTTTCCACATCAATAATTAAACAGATCAATTAGGGGGAATTTACCAAGTATAATCAGGCAAAATCAACTCTGTGCCCCTCGAGCATTCTATTTTATCATGCCCCGTTCCCTCCCTCCCCTTCCCTTGAAGCATTGTTTTGTGGACACAGAAAGTCTCTGTTTTGTGTTTTTATAAAGCCCAGGCAGAAAGGGGAGGTGGGGGAAACAAGCATTTGGAAAGGATGGACGTGAGCAGTGTAGGTGAGTGCAGACCCAGGCGGTCCAGTCTCCGCTCTCTCCTTACAGCTCCTAGGGTTTGAGGAGTGGAACTGGGGCAGGTTGTTTTGGGGGCAGCACATGCTATGGGGAGGGAAACCCATGGGGAGGGGGCCCCGGTCCCCAGAACGGTGACGCTTTCAGCCAGAAGCAGAGTGTGTTAGGCATTAGAAGGCTACGTATCCCACAAACAGAAAATAGGCCATCTTTTCAAAAGGCTACGAAACATTGATAAAATGTTTATCTGCTTAGGCACAAGAAGGATAATAGGTTTCCTGAAATGTTTAATGTTAAACTCACAGTTTGACCACAAGGGGAAAGTAAGAGTAAAAGGACAAATAAAATGAGTGAAACCACTGCAAGATTCAAAACCATTTTCCTGAATCCCTGAATAAAAGAGGAAGTCAAATCAGCAGGAAAAGGCTTTTAGGAAAGGGACAAACAGTAAACTAGATACCTGTCGCACTTGTCCAGTCAGTGATACACAAAGGGTGAATTCAAGCCCTCACATGTTTTAATATCAGATTACCAAAGAATGAAATCAATCTTCAGATTCAAAAACCAGAAAATGAGAAAAATGCAAATAAAACAATGAGAATAAATACGGTAAAATATATCAGCGAAATAAGAAAACATACAAAGAAAGTGGAAATCAGGAAGGTTGTGTGGCTCCGAGATGGCTGTAAGTGTATGGATTGTTCAGCCTTGTGATTGTGGGGCTGTCAGGCAACTGTTGCCACCTTGCCCAGCATCACAAGAGGTGGGGAAAGGTGTCCACACCTTTCCTGAAAAGCACTGTCCTTTGTAATCATTATCCAAGACACTGAAAGAGCCTGCCTCACCTTGGGAAATTGGCAGGGGATTTGGGGCAGGCATTCTCTACTTGGGCAGCAAGGGCCCACCGTGTTGTCAGAACCACCAGCCTTCACCATCCTTACATCTTTGCAGCATTTGATTTTTGATATTGTTGGTCAGGACCACTTTTTAAAAGGTGGTTTTTTCCATCCCCTGTTTTGTCTTTCATCAACAACAGCCTTCTCCTTCCCTGCTTTGTTTTATCAATTGTTAGCATCCTAGACTCAACCACCTGATCCTGTTTCCTTCTCAAGAAACTAACCAGGTTCTTTGTCTTTTCTTTATTTCACCCATTTTCTGCACAACTACATGGCCAGATCTTAACATCACTTTTTTCCTAGAAAGGATCAAGTATTGGAGGAAAATGGATAAAACTTGATCTTTTGCCTTATTCTAGAGTCTTCAGTGCTGAACCCTTGAGACCTAGCTCCTGCTTTCTCCCTATGAACCTCCTCACTTGTGTAACAGCTCACTTTTGACTTTACCTCTTGCCTCCAGTTCCTGTCTTGACCTACTTCTGATCCATTTTCAAACACTCAGCATTGCTAGCTCATTTCAGATGTCTATTTCAGTTTGGGCTTTCCTGGTGGCTCAGTGGTAAAGAATCTGTCTGCCAATGCAGGAGACACGGGTTTGGTCCCTGCGTCAGGAAGATCCCCTGGAGATGGAAATGGCAACCCAATCCAGTATTCTTGCCTGGAGAATTCCATGGACAGAGGAGCCTGGAGGGCTACAGTCCTTGGGGTCACAAAGAGCTGGACATGACTTAGCATCTGAGCACACGTGCACACAGGGAGCTAAGACCCGCCCCCCCCCCCCCCATGCCATGCAGCATGGCCAAAAAATAAATAAATTAAAAGTAAAAAGTAAAATAAGTGCTTTTCAAAAAAACAAGAATGCTTTCTTTTATGTGATGCTGTCTAATAAATTCTTACCTGGTATTTTATTGTAGTCTATTCTTTTCAGTGCAGGCGGCAGTTTTCTAAAGCAGTGCTTCCCAGCCATGGATGAATTTGCTTCCCAGAGGACACTTGTCTGGAGACGTGTTTGGTTGTTGTCATGCCCCAGGGGCCTGGTGAGATGGTTCTGGTATCTAGTAGGTAGAGGCTTATTGGCTGCAATTGTTTGGGGACTTCAAGTCATCTGCTCACATCCTACAAAACACAGGGTCGCCCACCACAAAGGATTATCCATCCTGAAATGCCCACAGTGTCAAGATTGAGGAACCCCTCTCTGAAGGGTGTGTCCACAGACCTAAAAACACTTCTCTGCCAGGGTTACCAAGAAGGGGGAACACTGCCCCTAATAACACACCACGTTTCTTCCAAGAGGAATAACAAGGACAAGTTGTGTCTTTCTGGCTAGTCTCATTTTTCCTTCCTTTATTGCGTGGCATCCCCTTTCTTCAAGTGTGTGTCAACTAGTGAGACTTAGGTCTCCAAGGCCACTTGGAGGTTAAAGCACTAATGAATGCTCCTCCAAGTGTCCACAGAGGCTGATTCAGCACGCGGGGCGATTAGCAGGGTCGGGTTAGAACTAATGAGCTCCGGGTGCCAGTTGTAGCCATTGGAGCTTAGTGGGGCTTTGAGACCCAAAAGCCCTCGACTTCATTCTGACCGGCTTGGACTTCTATTACTTGAAAACCCAGGAGGGAAAAAACTGCTGAAATGGTAGTTTCCTCCCCATCAGGCTAATTACTTCTTTTCCCAAGATCAAGACTGTATTTGGAAGGGCTGAGACATCTGAAAGCAGAGAATATCCTGCCTACTGGGGCAAGGAAGCAAGGGCTGTTGTGTGCCCCTCAAAAGAGACAAGCGATTAGCAAAGACTCTGAAAGCAGAACACGAAGTGGAGAGACTTGGAATAGAATCTGCAGACCCACTCGGCCAAGAAGGAGGTGGTTGTGACTGGAAACACCAAAGCCCAGGCCTGGGAGGTGTGCCCTCTGCTCCTGAGTAGGAAGAAAAGATTCCAGTGGGACTGGAATGGTTCAGCAGAATGCATGAAAGTGGTGGAGAATTTGGAAGGGAGCAGATGATGTTGCTTTTGGATGGCAGGTGTGAGAGGGCCTCACCAAGCTGTCAGCAAACTCAGCCTAGAGGAATGTGGTTCTAGTTTTCCTATGAATAAGTGATGCATTTTATTTATCTAAATGGAAATATGTTGCCTATTCTTGAGCATTCTTGTTTATTTATTTTGGCTTTTCCAGGCCTTAGTGGTGGCACTTAGGATTTTAGATCTTCACTGTGGCATGTGGGATCTAGTTCCCTGACCCAGGGATTAAACCCAGGCCCCCTGCCTTGGGAGCTTTGAGTCTTAGCCACTGAACCACCAGCGAAGTACCCAGCGTTGTTAGCTGTAATCACTATGGATTGGTTCTACAGATGTGCACTGGTTAGGAAGTATTTTAGAGGCTGCTCTGGCTCAGAGCGTAGGGCCCTGGATTTCTTTATCCTATTTGATTAGTAATGTTCAGTCACTTCAGCTGTGTCCGACTTTTTGGGACCATACGGACATAGCCCTCCAGGCTCCTCCATCCATGGGGATTTTCTAGGCAAGAATACAGGAGTGGGTTGCCATGCCCTCCTCTGGAGGATCTTCCCAACCCAGGGGTCGAACCTGCATCTCTTATGTCTCCTGCATTGGCAAACATGTTCTTTACCACTGGCGCCACCAGTGTTGGGCAAATTATTGTGTGTCTCCCAGCCAGGCTTTTGTAATATTTAAATGCATGGTTGGACTGGTATCTTATGTAAAGCTTTGTTTCTCCTTGAACTTACTATGGCTTGAAGAGAACTGGTTGATAACAGAACTGTCCTGTTAGAATAATTTCTTTACATCTTCACCCAAGCTGAATTAGAAATTAAAGGCATATTAGCAAAAGGGGACTTAATAACAAGTCAAAACTTTCGATTATAAGAACTATGGAGAGTGCCAACAGCAATGGTATGTTAGTCAGTTCTTCATAGGTCTTTTGCCGGCTTCTTAGCGTTTTGAAGGCAAAAGTAGGGAGATGACAGTAAGTAACTGAATTTGATTTTTATAATGGAGTTATTTCATTATTTCCATTCAATGAAAGAGGAAGCTGAGACACCAAGAAATTAAGACACTTATGGGTCACATAATTGTTAGGAAATGGAACCAGATGCTTCTAGTCCCAAACTTGACCCATTTTCACAGTATTTTTCCATCCAACCACCTCTAAGTTCTGTGCTTCATACCAGGGGATGGCCTTCTGATACTTTGAATTTTATGGTTATTTTAAATGCCTTGAAGGCAGTTAACAGTATTTGTTGAAGCTTAATAGGAAGAACAGTCCAGCCCAATCAATGAGTGTCTAGTGACTTGCTCTTTTTCTAGACTTGATGAAGGTTAAATAATAATAATATCTTCTCCCAGACGGTCAGCATGAAGGGAATGAAATAACTATATACATCAGTATCTAGGTGTTTACAAAAGATCTCTCTTATTTTCATCATCTGAAAGTCCAAACTAAATCAAGCTCAAGGAGTCTGAGATATCATATTATTGTTGTTGTTCAATCGCTAAGTCATTTCTGACTCTTTGTGACCCCATGGACTGCAGCACGCCAGGCTCCTCTGTCCTTCACTATATCCTGGAGTTTGCCCAAATTCCTATCCATTGAGTTGATGATGCTATCTAACCATCTCATCCTCTGTCATCCCCTTCTTCTTTTGCTTCAATCTTTCCCAGCATCAGGGTCTTTTTCCAATGAGTCGGGTCTTCGCATCCGGTGGCAAACGTATTGGAGCTTCAGCTTTAGCGTCAGTCCTTCCAATGAATATTCAGGATTGATTTCCTTTAGCATGGACTGAGGGATCATATAGCAGTTGGCCATTTCTGTGGCTAAAAGTAACCTCATCGCATCAGCATCACATCATCAGCTTCCCCATACCGAGCGCCTTCAGCTTGTTTGCTCGTGCGTGCAGCGTCTTAGGCAGCTCTAACAGTTTCTCATCATGGCTTTTCCCATTCCTAGGAGACACAAGCATTATCTTGATGGCCTTACCCACCCCCAACAGGAGCCACACACATCCTTACCAAAAAATAGGCTAAAATAAAGGTTAAATGGCTCCTTCACTCATGTCCAGACCATCAGTGTTGCAGACAGGCACCAATGCTGGCCATTCAAAACATTTTGCAAACCAAACCAGTGCTGTCACCATGTAGACTTCATTTTAAGACATCTGGGATTGGGGTCTATTTTCTTATTTACTCTGCTTTTGGCATTTTAGGACTGAGTTAGGGCTTCTCTGGTGGCTCAGTGATAAAGAATCCATCTGCTAATGCAGGAGACATGGGTTCGATCCTTGGGCTGGGAAGATCCCACATGCTGGGGAGCAACCATGCCCGTGCGTCACAACTACTGAGTCTGTGCTCTAGAGCCTGGGAGCCACAGCTACTGAAGCTCATACGCCTTAGAGCTCGAGCTTCACAACAAGGGAAGTCACCCCAATGAGAAGCCCTTGCGCTGGAACTAGAGTGTAGCCCCTCGTCTGGAGGAAAGCCCTTGCAGCAATGAAGACACAGCACAGCCATAAATAAATGAAAGTATTTTAAGAATGAATGAGTTAAGGAAGATGAGTCAAAACAGAAGGAGCAATTGTATTTCTTAGAGGGAACAGTAATATTTTTCGTGTTGGGAGATGTGTGTTGATCAGTAATTCCACTCACTAACCTGTTAATAGTTTGGTGAGCATCTGTCCAGATTTTTGGTAAGCCCATATTATATACCAGTACATCATGTCAGTTATTATGGCTAAAATCATGTTTCATAACATTACCACAAGACCTCAGAGACATATGGATGCTTATTTGACAAGGCTGCAGGGTTCTTCTGGTCTGGGCTGGCCTGAGATTGCAGCTGGCCTTGTTCACATGTCCACGTGTCTGTGGTCAGCTGTGAGTTGACCAGATGACTGTCTTGATCTTGCCAGGGTCTACCCACATGACTCGGGAATCAGCTGGCTGAAGGCTGGTCTTGGGTAGACTTAGCTAGGATAATTGGGTGACTGAACTTTGTTCTGTTTATTGTCCACCCTCCAGAAGGCTCTCATCCAGACATGACCTCACAGTGGTGGCCAGACAAATGAGTGGCATATGCAGGAGGTTTTTCAAACCTCTTCTTGAAATAACTATACCATGTTACACATTGTATAACTATAACATTGTATAATGTTATAACTATACAACGTTAATGCTCATTGACCAAAGCAAGTCACCTGGCTGAACTCAGCATCCAGTCATGGGAAAATAGATTCCATGTTCATGACGAAAAAGCTGTAAAAGTCATGGCAATTGGCGAGGAAAGTGCGAGGGACCAAGAATCGGGGCCATCAACACACTCAGACCAATAATCACTGAAACATCCTTTAACACACGAGTGTTTTTTTATCATCTGTTTTTACACATATGAGATAATATCTTCATTTTATGGCTTATGCGACACTGGAGATCTTTCTTCATTTGAAACATACAGTTATATCTTTTTAACCTTGCACAGTGTTTTTTGGATAGCATATGCAGTTTTTACCTAGTCCCCTAATGATGGACATGTAAATTGTTTCTTGTTTTGGGTATTTTGAGATGGTGCTGCTGTAGACACACATTTGCATAAAGTTTTCTCTACTGACACTGCTGTTTCAGTAAATTGAACCTATGGAATCCCTCCTGTTTTATCCTCCAGCAAGACTGAGCCACTTCTAATTCCCTGAATCACCACCTTCTACGCCTCCATGCTTCAAACCCTGTTTCTTCTAAAATTCTGCTCCTTGGTCCACTTGACTGATAAGCTTTAGGGAAACCCATGAAAAAGTGAATCTGCATGTAACATCTGGAGAAGGCAATGGCACCCCACTCCAGCACTCTTGCCTGGAAAATCCCATGGACGGAGGAGCCTGGTGGGCTGCAGTCCATGGGGTCGCGAAGAGTCAGACACGACTGAGTGACTTCCCTTTCAATTTTCACTTTCATGCATTGGAGAAGGAAATGGCAACCCACTCCAGTGTTCTTGCCTGGAGAATCCCAGGGACGGAGGAGCCTGATGGGCTGCCGTCTATGGGGTCGCACAGAATCGGACACGACTGAAGCGACTTAGCTGCAGCAGCAGCAGCAGCATGTAACATCACTGATGACTGCCTTCACCCCCACCCTGCAGGGTCTCAGGTTCATACTGTGTGCAACTGTGCTGTTACTCCAGTCTTCACTGAGGCACCACTGTGTTTGTGAAGCCTTCTCTAAATCCCTTAGGCAGATCAGGTCCTTCGCTGAACATCTAAGCACTCCTATTATAGTCATTGTCCCAAACCCCTTTGCTATTCTGTCTTTCTGTCAAGAGGGCAAGCTCTTTGAGAGTAGGGCTGCTGTCTTTCTGATTCTCATTGTTCCGTTTTCTGGTGGGGTGCTTGACCCAAGTGGACACTTGACAAAGGTTTGCGAAATAAAAATCTTACACTTGGGGTCAAAACTAAAGGTAACCATACAATAATAATTCAACGGATACTTACTTGTTCATTCACTTAACAAACAGTTATTGAACATGTGCTGTGAATTACATGTGTTTGAAATGGGAAGATGGCAAGAATGTCAGTGTGATTTCTTGACATCAGATGGTGTTTTGAAAGACTCCTTATATCAATATAAAGGAAATAAAATCTAAGAAAAAGGCATCTCAGTAGAAAATAATAGGCCAAAATACATAACCAGGAAATGTCTTTAGAAATAGCATTCTTAATAAATGTCTGGGAAGATGTTCACTGGCTTAAAACATAAGTATTAAATATTTAAAAATTATTTCCATATATTTATTGGCATTAATTATGCAATATTCATAATACACAGTATAAATGAATGCATTAGAAGACATACTTTAATATATTGAAGTAGAACTAAGATATCTAAAATAATATATTAAAATTCAGAGATAAAGTTTAAATGCTTTCATAGAAGGCCAGTTTGCTGTATGATTCAAAAATCTTTAAAATATATACACCTTCCCTTCTACTTCAAAGGAATAATTAAACATGAATGAAATGTTTATCTTTGGAAACAACCTAAGTAGCCAACAGTAAGGAATTCTCTGAATGCTTCGTCGCAGTTCATATCATAGCCTACTACATGGTCATTTAAAATTAAGTCAGTATGTATTTAAGGTCAGGAATTTCCTATTTCTAAGTGCGTAAAAGCAGTTCAGAATGGTTTACATACATAATGATCTCACTTCACAAGTGTTATAAAGAATTGCATTTAAAAAAAAGAGAATTGCATAGAATAGCCTTGGATGGATAGACTTGAAGATACTACATCTGAATGTAGAAGAATTTGGGGCTTCTCTAAACCAAGTTTTCCACAATGAACCTTTTCAATGTGTACATTAATTTTTTTTTTAATTTAATTTTTAAACAAGGCCGTGGGGACTTCCCTGGCAGTCCAGTTGCTGAGACTCCGTGCTCCCACGGCAGGAGGCCCAGATTTGATCTCTAGTCAGGGAAGTAGCTCCCACATGCCAGAACTAAAGAAACCTGAATGCTGCAACTAAGACCCCAGTGCAGTTCAACAACAACAAAAAAGGTCTTTTGAAAAGCTGCTGTTTTCCTCTGGGATCGCACCCTGCAACCTGCGGTGGTTTGTGTCCCTGAACTGATAGGAGGGAGATTCCTTCCTGCTCCATCACACGAAGGTGCTGGCGACACGCCTGAAGCATCTCTGCCGTGGAAAGCCTCCCTGTGAGTTGCTTTATTTCGAAAGTCCAGTTCCTGGGGACCCTCAGGCTTGTTTGGAGTCAAAGCTTTGTCTGTCTGCCTTTTTTCTCTGTGATGACCTCTCTGAGGCCTGGTACATCTTCTTTGTGTGCTTAACAGGTCCCTAGACAGAACTATTCACGCATCTAAACATCCTATGCGTCTAAACATTTCCAAAGTGATAAACCAAGCTAATAAACGGTTAAACAAAATATATTCTGTTCTTCTATTTTGATAGAAGAAATATTTGAATTTGAAATACTGCTTAATAACAACAAAACAAAAAACAATGATGCTTAAATCTATTGTTTTTATGTGTCTGAAAGTTTAGGCAAAATACCAGAGGTAACTCGATTTAATTGTTATTGCTCAGTTGGATCTATGGATGGACCAGCGATGTGTGGGTGAGTAATGAATGGAAACACACACACATCATGAGCAATTACATCTTCTGCAGTACAATTCATTTCTCATGCTTCATTCCAGCAAAATACTAATTACATTACCGTCAAGATTTTTATGATAATTTTGTTCTGGTGGCAATAATGACCTAAAGCAGGGGTCGGCAGACATTTTCTGAAAAGGTCAAGATCATAAATAGTTTAGACTTTGCAGGCCATCTGGTCTCTGTCACAAGTACTCAACCTGCCGTCCAAGTTCAGAATCAGCCACAGACTCTTCGTAAGCAAAGGACCTGGCTCTGTGTTCACTATTCGCTACTGAGACAAATAGCTGGATTTGACCCGCAGGCTGCCTGGTCCCTGTTGGAGCCATGATTTTCTCCTGGGCCGCACAGGTGGCAACCTCGTCGATGGAGTGGATCTGTGAACCCTCACTGATCGCTCTCCCGAACTTGGTTTTGTCCGTTTGCCTCACTTGACAATGATACCGTGATTTTGGAGATTGGTCTCATGTCACCAGAGTGAGATTATTTTGGAAGTTCTCTTAGTGAGACAGAACGTAGGTCATTTTTTGCAGCTCAAACCCAGGGAAGCTGATGGCAGGTCCTGATGGCACACTTCAGAAAGAACATCCAGGGAGGCCAGGGCCCCAGACCCTGAAAAATTACAGCTTCACATTGATTTTCCTGCTTTGAACTTTAAAGGCAGGGACTTCTATAGTGTGGGCTTCCCTCGTGGCTTAGAGGGTAAAGCGTCCGCCTGCAATGCGGGAGACCTGGGTTCAATCCCTGAGTAAGGAAGATCCCCTGGAGAAGGAAGTGGCAACCCACTCCAGTACTCTTGCCTGGAAAATCCCATGGACAGAGGCGCCTGGGAGGCTGCAGTCCATGGGGTCGCAAAGAGTCGGACACGACTGAGCGACTTTACTTTTCACTTTCACTTTCTATGGTGTGGCTCAGTGGTAAAGAATCCGCCTGCCCATGGAGGAAACACAGGTTTGATTCCTGGTCTGGGAAGATCCCACATGCCAAGGAGTAACTGAGCCCATGTGTCGTGACCACTGAACCTGTGCTCGAGAGCCCGCATGCCACAACTACTGGGCCCATGTGCTGCAACTCCTGAAGTCCGAGTGCCCTCGTGCTCCGCAACAAGAGAAGTCATTGCAGTGAGAAGCCTGCTCGCCACAACTAGAGAAAGCCCATGCACAGCAGTGGAGACCCCGAGCAGCCAAAAATACATACAGATAAATAAACTTGGCAGGCATATTGCGGAGCACCCTCTCTGTGTCCAGAACCTAACAAACAGAAATCAAGGAAACCAAAACCAACAACAACAAAAAAATGCATCCTTATCCAAATGTAACAAAGAGGCTTTCTAAAATGTCAAGGTTTTTCTCATCCTGCCCTCACGTGTCTCTGCTGCTCTACTGTCCTTAGATTGTCAATTTCAAGCCACGAAAGCACATTTCTTGCCTTATCTGTAGTGGCACGTATGTGAAGGGCTGATAATTCCAGGCTGATGAGAGGATCTGTCTGCAGCCGCACAGAAGCTGACAGCCCTCAGACCAGTCGTTTATAAAAGCCTGTCTGGAGCCAAAATGAGCTGAACTGGGGGTGTGCGTGCCTCTGGCCATGGCTGCAGCCCTGGCTGTGGCTACAGAGTTAGGAGAGCTGCCCCCACCCTCAGCCCCGGCCCTGCCCGCCCCACGAGGAATTCCACATCTCCTCTGGATGGCTGATCTTGGAACATGGTTAAAAGTACCAGATAGGATGAAGAACAGCCCTTCCTTTGATCGAGGCTCATATTTAATGCATCATTCCCGCCTCAAAAGGACCACAAGGGACTTTCCCCTGCAGGGATGAACTTTATTGTTTAGGGAGTTGAAACCCTAGCATGGTCAAACCCAGAGCTCGTTGTATTTCTAGAATTTGAGAAGAATTTTGAATCGTGGAGACAACAGTGAACCAGGGCTCAGGTGAGCAGGGTCTAAGCCAAGTCTTGGGTCTATCTAGCTTTGGGTTTTTTCAGAGGTTCCTGCCTCTGTGAAACCACGAGGCTGGCTCGGGGGGTTGCTTTGAGACTCCCTCTAGTTATCCCTCAGTGATGCTGCCCCCACAAGAGCACAGTCTATCTACTTCCTTTTCTCCAGCTCATATTTTTGGGGGGGGGGGCGGTTTACTGTATATTGGAATATGGTTGGGGGCTTCCCTGGTGATTCAAGAGGTAAAGAATCCGCCTACAATGCAGGAGATGCAGGAGACCTGAGTTCAATCCCTGGGTGAGGAAGATCCCCTGGAGGAGGGCATGGAAACCCACTCCAGTATTTTTACCTGGAGAATCCAGTGAACAGAGGAGCCTGGTGGGCTATAGTCCAGAGGGTCCCAAAGAGACGGACACAACTGACGCAAGTTTGTATGCTTCAGGGCTAAGATATACAGATGCATCTGCATATATCTAAAAGTCTGTATTGACATATAGTTGATTCACAATGTTGTGCTAATTTCTGCGATACAGCAGAGCGACTCAGTTATACAAACGTGTATTCTTTTCCATTATGGTTTATCATGGGTACTGAATACAGTCCCTGTGCTATGCAGCAGGACCTTGCTGTCCATCCACTTGGAGAGATTGTATTTTGACTCTCTTCTTGCAGGCATGTTTCCCCTGGGTTACAGTCCAAAGGGTAGCAAAGAGCTGGACATGACTGACACAACTGAGCACTCAGAGAGTATCGCTGATTTACAATACTGTGTTCATTTCAGGTGTACAGCAAAATGAGTCATATACATATATCTCTTCATTTTCAAATTCTTTTCCCATGTAGGTTATTACAGAATATTGAGTATAGTTCCCCTGTGCTCTACAGTAGGTCCTTGCTGATTATCTATTTTATATATAGTAGGCGTTGGATGTTACTCCCAAACACCTAATTTATCCCTCTTCTCCCAGCCTTTCCCCTTTGGTAGCCGTAAGTTTGTTTTCTATGTCTGTGAGTATGCTTCTGTTTGTAAATAAGTTCATCTGTGTCCTTTTTTTTAGAGTCCACCTATAAGTGATAGCAAATTGTCATTGTCTTTGTCTTTTTCTGACTTTCTTCAGCTTATTCTTGATCTCTCTGTCTTTCTGTAATCTCTCTCTCTCTCTCACACACACACTTCTAAGAGTTTATAAATCTTATTTAGGCTCTAGATCCTAATATAATTTCAGTTTATCTCTGTTTTCTGTCAGTTCAGTTTAGTTCAGTGGCTCAGTCGTGTCCAACTCTTTGCGACCGCATGGACCGCAGCACGCCAGGCTTCCCTGTCCATCACCAACTCCCAGAGCTTGCTCAAACTCACGTCCATCAAGTCAGTGATGCCATCCAACCATCTCATCCTCTGCCGTCCCTTTCTCCTCTTGCCTTCGATCTTTCCCAGCATCAGGTTCTTTTCCAGTGAGTCAGTTCTTTGCAATAACTCCAGCTCCAATACTGTTTTCTATGGTCAGTTTTTTATAACTAGATTTAGAAACGTTAAGACATTTCTGTTGTTCAGTCACTAAATCGTGTCCAACTCCTTGTGACCCCATGGACTGCAGCATGCCAGGCTTCCCTTCGTTTACTGTCTCCCTTAGTGTTGAAACCTGTGCACCTGGACAGAATAATGATCATCCCTTCCTAGCCTGATTCATAAAGAACACCAGATGTCCAGAGATAGACCCACTGTGGACAGGCGGAAAGTCCCTGTCTTTCTCCAGGTCCTCTCTTAGACTCTGGTTGTCTTTATAGATTCTGCCACTATTATTAGGTGGTCTGTTAAGTCTAGCTTTTAATGGGGTTAGGGCTTTCTTTCTGGGTATTCTTTGATATTTTGAGAGGACTTTGGAAGAGGTACATCAGTTCCCAAGAGCCAGACACCGTTTTAAAACAGTTTTGGAGACTTCCCTGGTGTCCAGTGGTTAAGACTTCGTCTTCCAATGCAGGAGTGTGAGTTCAATCCCTGGTCCCGCAGCTGAGATCCTACATGCCTCGCAGCCAAAAAACCAAAACGTAAAACAGGAGCAACGTTGTAACACTCAGTAAAGACTTTGGAAATGGATCACATTAAAAAAAAAACTTTAAAAAGAAATAAAACAGAGTTTAGGATGCTGTAAATGAGGTTAGAAAGGATATTTTCAATCTTATGAACACATGAGTTTCCCAATGAAGTAAACTTAGAAGGAGAAAATAAGAGGGTGGAGCAATGAGCCTTGTAAGATCTGGTCTATTTTTGTATTTCCTGAGTCCATAGATGAGAAAAATTATAGAATTGCTTGGGAAACTCTGAGATCCCACACAGACATCAAGGATTATGGATTGAATGTATGATCCCAGATAACCCTTGCCTCTTCCCCTTCAGGACTGCCCTTCTCCATGACCTGGATCCAGATGTATTTTCTGCCCTTTCATGAGGCTCCCCCACATTATCAACCAAGAATCCTTGACTTCGCTCTCCTCCCCTGCAGTGCCAAGGAACATTGTGTTGCTTTCTTGAAATAAGCTGGTTTCCTTTGTCCATAAGCCCGTGGAGGATGAGAACCATCTCTTTCTGTCTCTCTACTTGATTGTTCAGATGTTTAGAAGGAACACTGGCTTTCAGGGCACTGGGAAATGTATCTGCCTTTAAGTCTGATGCTTGGATATCTCGACGACAGTTTGCTTATCAGATTTGCACATCGAGATTCGATCATTGTGGGAGCCGGTTCCAAAACCATACATCTTCCTTTTCTACAGAAGCCAACTCAAAAAAATCAGCAAGAGGGAGTTTTCTTTCCAGCCTCAGAAGGCACGTTTGGAGTGGAGGTCCCACATAATGCCAGCAGGAAAAGAAATATTGCCATAGCTGCCCTTGGCCCGGGGGACGCGGGCCCAGCGGCACGGGGGTTACTCTGCTTCCTCTGCTCCTGGCTCACGCCATCGGGGGTCCCCTGGGAACCACCTTCACTCCATTGCCATGAAAAGAGCATGTTTTCCCTAGAATTTCCTGCTGCCGGAGGTTTCCAGAAACAGACACACAGTTCTGTTTGGTTGCAGAGACTAAAAGGGGAAAAAAATGTATGTGTACATGGGCCAGATTTATTTATTTCTCAAGGTAAATTACCTTTGCCTTACAACTCAGGTCCTTCTCCTACAGAAGAAAGCCTTTGAAAAACAGGCAGTGTCTGCAACCTGTTCACAAGATTCCAGGCAGAATGATTCACGCTCTTGAGATGGATAGGGAAGTAGTGCCTGTAATATTCCCTCATTGTGACTTAAGGTCAGCAATGGATCTGCCATCTGCCAACAGACCCCTGCCCAGGTTGGCTGCCCAGGTCCAGGAAGGTGGAAGGAGTGTGTGCTTCGGGGCAGAATGGACCTGGATTTTCATTCTGTCCCTTTCACTCATTACTGTCTGTCTTTGGACAACTCCTGTTACCTCTCTGATCCCATTTCCTCCTCTGAGAAATTACACCAGTAATTCTAGCTTTTCACTGTTGTGAGTTGCAAGAAAGAATATATTTTGGTCTACAGTAAATGCTAAGTATGGGTTCCTTTGCTTCTGTCTTTATCATATTCTTCCTAAGACACTTGGAATTGAATTCTTGACTGTTCTGTGCCTGTTATTGGTCTGTTATTGGTAATTCCTGACTGTCCTTTTCTGTGGATCTGACTTTCTAGCGGTGACATCTTGTTTTGCTGTTTTGGCCACAGAGGATGAGAGGTGCAGAGATGGGTTTCCCTTGGTTCCCAGGGTTTGGTCCCTGGTCAGGGAACTAAGATTTCACATGCTTCATGGTACGGCCAAAAAAAGAGAAAAGCAGGTAGAGAGGTGGGTCTCCTTTGTCCCTGTCTTCCTGAAGGCAGCAAGATTACTCAGCTGGTGGATGGACTGGTTGGTCTTTCTGCTGCCTCCAGGCACCAGGGAGATGCGAGGACAGCCTCCATCTGAACCAGCCTCGGCACTTTGCCTTGGTGTCTGTTACTGGAGCTGCATTCTCTTCAACCTCATTGATTCTGAAATCAATTCTGTTGATGCCAAGTTGCCCTGCTTAATGATTTGCAAAAATCTTTTTATTTGATTGGTAGTCACACTTCAGAAGAGATCAGCAAGTGCGAGGCTGGGCGGAACTTTCAATCTGACAGGTTACTAATGAGTTGAAGCCCTGAACATACATGGAACCTTAGAGCTGGGATGGCCTCTGAGACATGGGAGACGGTGGTCTTATTTTGCTGATGAAGAAACCAAGGCCCAGAGAAGTTAAGTGATCCACTTAAGGTCACATAGCTTTTAACATCAGAATCCACACTTCTACTCCCAGTTTTGAGTTTCCTATGAAACTCCATTTTCTTCATGGAGATGTATGATCCATCTGAGCCATGTTTTAGGATAAAAGCAATCATGTGTTGTCTTTTGACTCCATTAGAATTCTTAGGCAGAAATCTTTTTTTTTCTCATATGAAAGATTCTTTAGTATCTTCTATCTATTCATTATATAAATTAAGTGATGTATTTCTTCCATTAGTTATTTTTTAAATAAAAATGAGTGTAGCAATGGTCTCATTTTTTAAAGTTTTTTTTAGTATAGCCAATTAACAAACAATATTGTGACAGTTTCAGGTGACCCTCAAAGGGACTCAGCCATCCATACACATGCATTCTCCCCTAAACCCTCCCATCCAGGAGGCCACATAACATTGAGCAGAGTTCCTTTTGCTATGCAGCACAACTGCTTTTTTTTTTTTTTTTTGCTATCTGTTTGGGGGGCTTTTTAAAAGTAAAGTTTCTATCATTTTCCACCTGTAAAACTTTGGGATCTTCCTTGAAAACATCGCCTCTGTTCGTTCCATAAGTCAGTTGTGTGGCCCCCTACGTCCCCCCATCAGTATTCCTCCCTTTCTCACCACCTTTTCCTTCCTCATTATCAGACCCTAACCCAGGTCCTCAGCTCCTCAAGCTGGGATCACACTGGAAGAGCCTCCCCAGATATATCTAACTACCTGCAGGGCTTTCCTGATCCATCCTGACTTGTACGCTGACTCAGATTTAATCTCTCACTGACGTTAATCACACCCTCCCCTTTTCAGTCTAATTTCACGCAGCTCCCCTGTTTCAAACAGACAAATTCCTTCATCTGTGTTCAATTTGGGCCTTTCAGCCTCTTCACAGCCACCCTATGGGGTAACTTTCTCACGTTTTCTGGGTCTGCATCCATCGAACTGGCTCCATCCAAGTCACCTTCTGCATGTCCTTTTCCTATCGCTCTTGTCTGCTGACTTTTCTCTCATCCTGTGCGACAGGGATAACCTGGCCACGGGCACTGGGAGGACCATCCATCCTCTCCCATAGACAACCATGGTAGCTTGGACCTGCTGCTTCTCCTGCCTAAATCTCAGTTTCTTCCTCCGAAAAACTGGAGCATAATGTCTAGCTTATCTTACGGGAGAAAACCATTGATAAATGTTTTGCAAGCATACCACATTCTTCAGCTATCTCTGTGCTTGCGTCCACACTGTAGAGACACATCCTCCGTGACACTGTGAACTCCGAGGTGCTTATAAGTGCTGGGAGAATCTCATCTGGGACAGAGGCAAGGCAGCTCCTGTTCTGATAACTTACCCGGGGTGAGGGGCAAGGGGTCCCTGGGAGGACCACTGGTTCCTAGAGATGGGAGCTCAAACCTTGTCCCTTTATTTACTGAACTTCCACAAATTGGAGATGTAGTTGGTTTAGCAAATGCCCTTCTTTGTAAATTATTTACTTATTTTTGGCTGTGCTGGGTCTTCACTGCTGACGGGCTTTTCTCTAGTTGCAGCGAGCGGGGGCTACTCTCTAGTTGCAATGCATGGACTTCTCATTACAGTGGCTTCTCTTATTGTGGAGCACGGGCTCCAGGGTACAGGCCGCAGTAGTTGGATGAGGGATCTTCCCAGACCAGGGACTGAAGCCCTGTCATCTGCATTGGCAGGCAGATTCTTTACCACTGAGCCACCAAGGAAGTCTCGCAAATGCCCTTCTTGAAATCCATGTGTTCCTTGGAGAATTGTAGAAAATTGGTCCATTTATTTTTATATGTGCTGTAAGTTTTTAACCATTCAGTGAAGGACTCAGATCCTAGGATCTGACTCGGTGATGTTTCACAGGGTGGGTACACTCATGTCGCCAGCACCCAGATCCTGCACTGGGGTATTCCTGATGTTCCAGAAGCCCCTGTGGCCTCTTTCAGTCACTAATCCTGCCCCTGCCCCCCTACCAAAGGCAAACAGCTGAGCTGACATCTAACACTAGAGGTGGGTTTTGCCTGTTTTTGAGCTTTTTGTAGGAGAACTCATCTAGTGTATACGTTTTTGTAACTGGCCGTCTGATTCATCTCTATCGATACAATGTGATATCTTTGTCTTCTGGGTGAGTTCTTTTTTTTAAAAGAAATAAGGCTAAAATAGACATAATATTTGCCATCTTAGCTATTTTTAACTGACCATTTTAACTGACCGTTTCCCAGGTCAGTAGCAGTAAGTACATTTACATTGCTAAGTGATCACTCTCCTGAACTCTTTTCATCTTGCAAAACTAAAATCCCCATCAAATACAAACTCCCCCTCCCCCTGCCCCCAGCCCTGGCAATCACTATTGTACTTTGTCTCTGTGAATTCAGCTCCTCTAGGAACCTCACACAAGTGGGATCACTCAGTCTGTATCCTTCTGAGCCTGGCTTATTTCAGTCAGCATAAAGGCCTCAAGGCCCATCCATATTGCAGCAGGTGTCAGAATTTTGTTCCCTTTTTAAGGCTGCATAATATTCCACAGTATGGCTAGATCATGTTTTGTCTGCCCATTCAGCCTTCTGTGGACACTTGTGTTGCTTCTACTCTTTGGCTATGGTGAATTCTTCTTTTTTTCTTTGGGGACAAAGAACAAAAGTGTGCCACGCACCTGGTAATAATTCTTCATTTGCTTGTGAAACTCCTTCTTGTGAAACTCCTTCTTCTCCTTGACATCTTCAGGAGAAAACAAATAAGCATCTCTAATTTTTCTTTATAATTCTAGTTTCTACCCCTTTATCCTACCCATTTCTACTATAAAATGCCTCCAAATTATTTTCACTCCTGCAAAGTGAATGGAATAGCCAATCCTGTTTGCCTGGACATTAAGGCATCCTAGGACCCACCCTGTATGCAGAGTACATCATGAGAAATGCTGGGCTGGAAGAAACACAAGCTGGAATCAAGATTGCTGGGAGAAATATCAATAACCTCAGATATGCAGATGATACCACCCTTATGGCAGAAAGTGAAGAGGAACTAAAAAGCTCTTGATGAAAGTGAAAGAGGAGAGTGAAAAAGTTGGCTTAAAGCTCAACCTTCAGAAAACGAAGATCATGGCATCTGGTCCATCACTTCATGGGAAATAGATGGGGAAACAGCATCAAACTTTATTTTTTTGGGCTCCAAAATCACTGCAGATGGTGACTGCAGCCATGAAATTAAAAGACGCTTACTCCTTGGAAGAAAAGTTATGACCAACCTAGATAGCATATTCAAAAGCAGAGACATTACTTTGCCAACTAAGGTCCGTCTAGTCAAGGCTATGGTTTTTCCAGTGGTCGTGTATGGATGTGAGAGTTGGACTGTAAAGAAAGCTGAGCACCGACGAATTGCTGCTTTTGAACTGTGATGTTGGAGAAGACTCTTGAGAGTCCCTTGGACTGCAAGGAGATCCAATCAATCCATTCTGAAGGAGGTCAACCCTGGGATTTCTTTGGAAGGAATGATGCTAAAGCTGAAACTCCAGTACTTTGGCCACCTCATGCGAAGAGTTGACTCATTGGAAAAGACTTAGATGCCGAGAGGGATTGGGGGCAGGAGGAAAAGGGGACGACAGAGGATGAGATGGCTGGATGGCATCACTGACTCGATGGACATGAATCTGAGTGAACTCCAGGAGTTGGTGATGAACAGGGAGGCCTGGCATGCTGCGATTCATGGGGTCGCAAAGAGTCGGACATGACTGAGTGACTGAACTGAACTGAACTGAACTGAGGACCCACCCTGTCCATTATTCACTGGAATTTCTTACCCTGTACCCCAGCTTGTCTGGTCTTTAGACAAACCCACATGTCTTCTCATTGCACTCACCTCTCTGCTCCCCTCACTTGCCCAGTGTTTCTGAGAAGCTCTCATCATGCTTGAGTGGCTCTTGTATTGTGTGTCCCAGGCTGAGCCCTGATCCAGAACAGTCATAGTACATGCTTCACTTGGGTAAGGAAGGAAGATGTCTAAATTCACTTAAACACTTTGAAATACTATATTCCAACATATATGTGCATTTTGCTTTGTGTGATAAAGGAGCTCTTTTCTGAGCATTAAAATTCAAGTTGCAATATGAAAACAAATCTAAGAATTTAAAAGGGAGATGGCTATTTAAAGAATTCTGAAATGAGTCCTTTTACAAAGCAACAATTCTCTGCAATATAAGCCTCATCAAGGATTTACTTGCACTTGCATTTCTTCCTTTATGAAGAAAGTAGGTGGCCGGCAGCCCCTGGTTCCCTCGGACTCCCCATCCCGTCCGCCTTCCTCATCTTGAAGATGACAGTAATTAATGTGTTTTTCCTCTGAAATTCTATTTTAGCTGTTTCCTCTTCAAACTCCTCCTACTTTGGATAGCTCTTTTTCCTACCCTATCAAGATAATTTAAAATAGCATTTCTGTTTTTCAGGGATATGGATAATATTTCCTCTGGGCTGGCACAATCTATGACTGTAATCTCTGCTGACAGGCCGCTGGGGAGTCTCCTTCTCCCCGGGGCCGGAGGGCAGGAAGGCTGAGATTGCCCACCAGCAGCTCCCATCTGAAGGGTGTTATCTCTATTCTACTGGCAAAATATGAGGTCGAGTGGTTAAAAGTCAGAGATGATAGGAAAGGAGGCGAGAATGCTGACTCTTAAAAAAAATCATGGACTACTCCTCCTTATCATTTCAGTGGTGTCTGATGTGTGCTTTTTTACAGTCCAGAACTTTTTCACACATTTGATCCAATTTTCTTCCCTGAGATAGTCCAACAGTTTCTGTATAGATCTCCTGGCTCATCTTATAAAAGTGTAACTTAGCTTCCAAAGCAGGTTGGTCTAGCCGACTTCTCAGCTCCATGAAGGGGAATATATGTGTGTGTATGTGTGTGTGTGTTGTTGTTGTTGTTGTTGTCGTCATTGTTTAGTTGTTGAGTCTTGTCCAACTCTTTTGTGACCCTATGGGCTGTAGCCCTCCAGTCTTTTCTGTCCATGGGCTTTCCCAGGCGAGAATACTGGAGTGGGCTGCCCTTCCCCTCTCCAGGGGATCTTCCTGACCCAGGGATTGAACCCAAATCTCCTGCATTACAGGCAGATTCTTTACTGCTGAGCCTTGACGGAAGCCCATATGTGTGTGTATATATGTGACGAATCCACAGATTTTGTCACTGTGAATATGTATACATACACACGTACACAGTGACAAAATCTGGATTTTGTGTGGCCCCAGCATTACACAGGCAGTTGACCGTCTGTGTCTCCCTTGTGTCAACACAGACCTCCCTGGTCTTTGCTTTTTCTTACCCAGACCTTCGGCTGTGCCTAAGAAATGGGGGATGGGGGCACAGTTAAAAGTTCTGAAAAAGGAATTGCAGATTTCTTAAATCAACAAGGAAAAAAGCAACGGGAATCAGATATCTAATTATCATTTCTCCTCCAAAAGAAAAGTAAAGATAAGCTGACTAGAATATCAAAGAAAGCAAATGGTGAGGAGATCTGTATCACTAAACTAAGCCAGCATCAGTGGCTTATTGCCACGAATGTTGAAGAATTTGTGCCAGGTATAAATGCACATGGCAACAGATTGTTTGTGAAGCAATTGACATGATGTCTGAGATAAACGTCAAAGTAATTCATTTGGGGTGATGGGGGAGTTGACACAGAGGGTTAGGAAGGAAATGAAATTGGCAGTCAGTTGCTTTTTGAAGTTGGATGTAAGTTATGTGAGATGTATGTTATAGTACTGTCTACTTTGGGGTATATTTGAAATTTTTCATAATATACAATTAGCAAGTATACAAGAGGAATAAAATTACAGGAAATCGAACAAAAGCAGACTCATGTAACACAGTGCATTTTTTATTACAAAGGTAACATAGAAATTAATAATAAAATTATGAATGAAACCAGCAAGTCAACCATCAGAATTTAATAAAAGTAAAAGCAATTCTAATGCCTGGACCAAAAGGGAAAAGTATCAAGTGCAATTACTAAATATTTGTGAAGTTATGCAAATGGCCAACAGTACATGTTGAAGTTTGGGGAATCTGATCAAGTCTGTGCTTAAAGGGAAAATAGTAGCTTCAAAATGTTTTTACTACTTGAGATGACTAAACATTCAGTTAATTAAATTGGAAGAGCAAAGCATGAATAGAAAAATAATAAATGTCATTAAAAAAGTAAAATGCAAATAAGTAAATTTGAAAAGTCATCTACCAAACTAGAAAGAAAGAAGGAAAAAACTCCACAAAATTATAGTTGAGACAGGGCATAAAACTGCAACTACTCAACTGGGTGATTTTTAGAAAAATATTAATTGACAAAATTCACCGAAGATGAAGCAGATCATTACAAAAAAACAGTAACCACAGAAGAAACTGTAAATGTATTTGAAGATTCTAGTCCCTTTCTTATCCTCAACCCCCAAAAGCACCAGTATTAGATGACTTGGGGCTTCCCAGGTGGCGCTAGTGGTAAAGAACCTGCCTGCCAGTGCATGAGACACAAGATTTGATCCCTGGATCAGGAAGATCCCAGGGATCCAGGATTCTCGCCTGGAAAATCCCCTGGACAGAGCAGCCTGGTGGGCTACAGTCCATGGGGTCACAAAAGAGTTGGACATGACTTAGCCACTAAACAACAACATACAGATACATATTTCAAATCTATGATAAATAGTGGATTTAATGGCAGTACACTTTTCAAAAAATACATAGATTTTATTTCACCTGCTTGTACTTTTGGACTGGCTCTGAAACCCATCCTTTCTTATGCTTGAACTAGGTAGCAATCTCTCCAACAGGACTCCAACAAGAATTTTTTTTTCCCCCACATGACAAGTGATTCTAACATTTGTCAGGAAGAATAAACAGACAAGAATCATCAAGAATGTTTTGAACAACAGAGTCAGAATTTACTTTGATGTACATTAAAATATATTACTATAACATGATAGTAACAACATGACAATAGAGAGACCATGATATTTAAACTATTGTAACAGTGGCATTTCAAATTATTAGATGATAAAAGATGGATTATTTAATAAGTCTTGTTTGTTATAGGAAAGTTCAGAAATTATAAAGAGAAATATTTTGTGTACTACACAGTGATATTATGTTGATTATAATTTATTTGTTTATAAGAAAACCACAAAAAGGGCTCAGGGTATTTTAACACCATCTCACTGCTGTATAATTGTGTTTATTACAATATTCTAATTCACCTAAAAGAGTTTGAGTAAGATTATTTTCTTACAGCCTTGTGGATTGATGATTATAAAAAAAATTACATTGCACTTATTTTGTGCCAGGCACTTTTCTAACCTATCGAGGTATATTAATACCTTTAATATTATACAACACCACAACAGCCGTAGGAGGTCAAAATAGTATTATTATTTCCCGTAAAGTACATCCACGAGGATCTAGGGGCGCAGAGTATCTGTGCAGCTTCTCCGAGGCCACAGTCACATACCTAGTAAGGGGAGCGATTGGTACCTCAACTCAGGCCGCCTGGCTCTGGGTGCCTAAGACTCTTGCTCTCCTAGAAAGAAGCTCACAGAGCCCATTTGGGGAAGGCACTCAGGCTCCAGGCTCTAATGTGCCTTTCTGCTCCACCCAGGGACCTGAGGTTCTCACGTCAGATGTTCAGGACCCTCTAAAAGCTGGATGCGGCAGAAAGTAAGGGAGAGGTGACACCAGGAGAGGATCTCAGAGAAGGTCGATTCCTACTCCTTGTACTCTGAACTAAGGTGCCTTCACATCTTAGGTGGAAAGAGAATATCTGACCTCCAAGCTTCAGAGGGACCTTCCTGTATCTCTCAGCTCTGAAATTCGGCTTGCTTTTTTTCATGTTTCTACAACTGTCATTAGATGGAGCCAGGATTAAAAGTGTTGACATTGCAGCTTGATGCTCTGTGATGACCTAGAGGGGTAGGATGGGGCCGATGGGTGCGATAAAGGGGTGGGTGGAGGGAGTGGGTATGTGTATATCTATAGCTGATTCACGTTGTTGTACACTAGGAATTTACACAACATTGTATAGCAATTAACCTCCCATTAACAATCAATTTTTAAATAAGTGTTGACTTGGAGACGTGTGGCCGAAAAGCTGTGACCTCTGACCCGCCCTGGTCTGTTTGCTCCGCACAGGGACCTGATGCCGAGGACCCTGGAGGGCCAGATCACCATGGAGAAGACCCCCAGCTACTTCGTGACGCGCGAGGCGCCCGCGCGCATCTCGGCCATGTCCAAGGACACCAGGCTCCTGGTGGTGGTCCGGGACCCGGTGACGCGGGCCGTGTCGGACTACACGCAGACGCTCTCCAAGCGGCCCGACATCCCCAGCTTCGAGAGCCTGGCCTTCCGGAACCGCTCGGCGGGCCTGGTGGACCGCTCGTGGAGCGCCATCCAGATCGGCCTGTACGCCGAGCACCTGGAGCGCTGGCTGAGCCACTTCCCCGCCCGCCAGATGCTCTTCGTGAGCGGCGAGCGCCTGGTGCGCGACCCGGCCGGCGAGCTGGGCCGCGTGCAGGACTTCCTGGGCCTCAAGCGCATCATCTCGGACAAGCACTTCTACTTCAACCAGACCAAGGGCTTCCCCTGCCTCAAGAAGGCGGAGGGCAGCGGCCGCCCCCACTGCCTGGGCAAGACCAAGGGCAGACCCCACCCCGAGATCGACGCGCAGGTGCTGCGGCAGCTGCGGGATTTCTACCGGCCCTTCAACCGCAAGTTCTACCAGATGACGGGCCACGACTTCGGCTGGGACGGGTGAACTTATAATTTAAAAAGAAAAAGAAAATATCAGAAGATAATATATTTTTTTACCAATCGGTAGAGAAAAAGCAGTTTAATATTTGCCCTGCCGATATTTTGTTTCAGTATTTTTTTTTTCCATGAATGTTAAAGAGATTGTTCTCCTCTCCACCCTCATTGGCATGAACAACCAACCGCAAAGGTTTCGATAAAAAAGGAAACCTGCACGAATCTCCATTTTCCATCTTTATTTTATGTTTTAGGTGCACAGTTATGAAGTATGAGTGTCAGTTACCATTAAAACTTTCAAGAAATTCCTGAGAGTATAGCTCACTCTCTTTTTTAACACAGCCCAGATAAAACTGATATCTCTCCTGATGTTTTTCTCCCTTTAATTTTGTTCCTCTGCCACTTTTTCTTAAACCTTTTCCTGATTAATAATTCTGTATGGTTACCCATCACTTCTCGGATATCACAGTGTTTTCAACTACATCTTTCTTGATCCTTATACTCAGCTGTGATTTAACAACATAGATCAGGAAGGCTATTTGCCCCATTTTACAGATAAAGAAACTGAGTATCAGGGAGGTAAAGTGATGTATCTTACTGCCAGATGGTGGACCCTTGACAAAACTGCATCTTCCACTTATTCCCTGTTTTGTGCCGCTCTTCCCAGGGAGAATGGAAAAGGCACAGACATCCTTTAGAAATGCTTGGCTAGTTTGGGGAGGGTTTCCTGTTGCTTTGAATTCTAGGCAAGCCTATGGCTTTCAGACATCTTACACAGCTGTGGTCAAGGAAACTACTCTGTCCTGGACACAACTTCTTTTAAGAGGCAGTCTTGGCTTGCTAAAGCACCCCAAGAGGTGGAAATCCCGACTGAATTGAAGTGAGGGGAATTACTGGATTGTTGCATGTAGAACAAGGTGGCTACTCACACTAGGAGCAGGACAAGCTGTGGTAGGGGCAGAATTTACCTATTCTTGTTTTGATTACCTTATTTTTTTTCTTAAAGAAAAACCCACTTCAGTAAGAGTTTGCAAATATCAACCTCAGTTTTTAACCTCTTTTTTAACAAAGAAAGTCTGCCTCTGTTTATAACATCTTATTTCTAACCTTGGAGCTAGAACTAAAAAAAAAATCATCTTATTTACAAGGCCCTCAGTTTTTTATGGGTGGAGGGAGGGCTGTCACTTTGTCACTTTATTTTTCCCCATTTCCTCTTTATACCAATTATAATATAATATTCATTAATATTTGGAAAATACTCTTAAGAAATGCAGATATGGGTAAAACAGTGATTTTTTTTCTATTCTCCCATCTGTTTCTGCCTGTTCCCCATTTAAATAGCTCAAATAAATCAATAGTTTATTAAGAGTGTTCCTTTCCTCTGTGAGTGGGCATTAACCAGATTAGCATTAATGGGAATTAAATTGGTTTAGAGAAGAGCACATATGCACAAACTATATAAAACATTTATAATTAGTCTGTCAGCAACATTTTATTACAGGTTTAAACCCAAGAGGAAAATGTCTCCAATCTCATGGAAGTTTTCCATGTCTGCCAAAACATAAAGGACCAGACACTCCAGTACTCTAAAACAGTATTCTTTTTTCTTCTCAGTTTTGTCAATCAAAAGAACGCAATGTTGTTTTGAAATATGAAGTTTTATTGTGCATTTGACAGAGATGCTATTATTGAGTGAACTATGTATTTCTTGAGAAGTCTAACACAGGATTAAAATGAAAGAAAAAAAAAGTTTCTAGGTATCCTATTCTTGCTTTAAATCTCTGGATTTATTTATTAATTCTCTTTTATGGGGGTTAAGTAGACCCCAAATCCAGGTCCCCTTTCCCAGCTGATCTCCTTCCCTTCTGTGCCCTCAACTTCCTGACGCTACAGCCTGTTTTTTGTTCTACTTGAATCATCACTACCAGCAACAAGAAATGCATTTTACACTCTTTTCATCTTTTCTCTTATGTCTGTGCTTCTGATTCTCTCATAAGCATTTGCTTGGCCTCACCCAGAGGTGGCTTGCACAAGGAAACAAGCACATCTAACCATTGTATTCAGCAGCCTTCATCTATTTGTGTTAAGAAATAATAAAAGAACAGATTTGAGTGCAAAGAACTTCTTCTCGAATGTAGATTTTTGTTTTGTTTTGTTTTCTCATACAACTTTTTAAATGGATGACTACAGAGCATTCCAGGAAAACCTTCTAAGATTTCATAAGAATGGTAGAAGTTCTTTATCCTAACCAAGTGTATGAATATCTCAGGTCAGTGTACCCCAGACCAGGAATTTTCCATTTCTGCCTTTATGTGATATTTCCCCTTGCTGTGTGTGGACTTGGACTCAGATTTCTTATGTCCATTTGGCTACGTCACCTAAGACATAGGCTGTGCTCTTGATTTGAGCCTCTTAGTCACCCCTCCTCCAAGCTGTCTGCTCCACAGTCATGTCCACTGACCTGCTGCTCTCCTCTCAGATGTAGAAAACAACCAGAGGTCTGCAGCTTCATTCTGAATTGTTTGCTTTTGGGGCCATGTCTACAGTGTATAAATTCTTCTGATTAGTAAATACTAAGAGAAAATTTAGTCTATTGACTAGAGATCAGTAAGCTTCTAGAGAATGGATATTTATTATTCCTGGAGTATTAATCCCACTCCAATTATCTTATTTTCAAAGATCCTCAAAGTTAGAGTAAACCTTGACAGTGATCAGGATTAAATCCCCATTTGACACTTGAATCCTTTCTTCTGCTGATTGTGCAGGGGTTTAAAACACTGATGTGTCTATCAATTAACTCTTGATTTTTGCAGTTGTAAAGAGGATAAGTGAAAGTGAAGCTGCTCAATCGTGTCCAACTCTTTGCGACCCCATGGACTGTAGCCTACCAAGCTCCTCAGTCCCTGGAATTTTCCAGGCAAGAGTACTGGAGTGGGTTGCCATTTCCTTCTCCAGGGGATCTTCCCAACCCAGGGATTGAACCCAGGTCTTCTGTGTTGAAGGCAGATACTTTACCGTCTGAGCCACCAGGGAAGCTGGCTGGTAAAGAGGATAAGTTTCTTCCAAACACTTTTATCCTGGCAGCTGAGATCTGCCAAATCTGATACCTATGAAGATAAACAGCATTTAATATGTGAATAAATAAAATCTGCCTGTAAATCAATAATATAATAGTTTATATGAATGTAGCAGATTACCCATAAAGGCATCTTTTCTCCTTAAATCAACACCTATTTCCACTCACATTCCGTCACTGTACAGATAAGAAAACTAAGGTTGAAGACAGTGGTTCTCAAAACAATTTTTCATCCCAAGTGATGTCTGGAGATATTTCGGGGTTCTAAATAAGCATGGTAGGGTATAGGGTACTCCTAGTGAATCAGTGCCAGGGACGCTGCCAAATATCTAATAATGTACATGAGAGCCTTCATCACAAAGAATCATCACACCCAAAATGTCCAATGATGTTCCAATGATGGTTCCCAGCTGAAGAAGTAAACCAGTTACAGCTAGTGTGTGTCCAAACCAGATCTAAAAAGACAGATTCTAATTAGTGCTTGACTGGTAATTCTTTCACTCAGCACTCTAGGTTTTCTCTTGAAAACATTTCTCTCTCTCACTCTATAAATGACTCCATTATAGTAAGCAGATCAGAGTTTAAGGGTGTGCCTTGTCAAGAGAAGTACTAAAGAGAAACTTTACTGAGCTGGGTTTTTACAACTGAGACACAGAAGCAGCTTGTAACAAACGGATGGCTGCATTTCTGAGAAGTGGAAACAGCTTCACATGAAAAAATATCATTAAACATTTCTAGAGTATTTCTCAAGTTCAAGGCTTACAGCTTCAGTCCTCCTCCACGAGAGTGCCTTGACAGTATTTCTTGTCACCTGATGCAACCAAGTGTCAGGAAATAGAGGTCAATGCCTAGGCTTCTGTCAATCTGCTAAATTCAGATGGACCTGTGGTGGTTTATAATTGACCCCTAGTGGATGAGTAATAGCAGAGGAAGATGAATTCTTACTGCTACATTTTCTACCAGGTCTTTGATGTGTTCACCATAGAATCAAAGAGAAGGTACGGTTCCCCAAATTAGGAGAATATGGAGTTTTTCACCCCAGTGAAAGTCTTAGTGTAGGAACTTTCCGGCAGTCCATTGGTTAAGAATTCACCTTCTGGGACTTCCGTGGTGGTCCAATAGTTAAGGATCCACCTTCCAATGCAGGGGACATGATTCAGTACCTGGTGGGGAGAAGTAAGATTGCACATGCCACAGGGCAACTAAGCCTGAGCACCACAGCTAACAAACAATGCAGCCAAATAAAAAATAAAAAAAAATTTTTTTTAAAGAATTCATCTTCCAATGTTGGGGATTTGGGTTCAATCCCTAACCGGGGAGCTAAGATCCCACATGCCTCGTGGCCAAAAACCCAAAACATAAAACAAGCAATATTGTAGCAAATTCAATAAAGACTTTAAAGAATGGTCCACATCAGAAAAAAATCTTAAAAAATGTGTCTTAGCATAGAAATAAAACCCCCACCTATGCTTGTGTGGAAGAATGGGACTTTGAAAACCCAAACATCAAGAAGCATCAGTGTTACGTGGAGTTTATGGTCCTTGAAATATCTTCATCAATGTGAAAACAGATTTGCATTCAGAGTCTCAGCTACACAGGTAAGAACAGTGGAGAGGAAAAGCACACACCTGTTTGTCACATCATGAAATTTTGGAACCTTTAAAACTTAAAAAAAAAAATGAATTGGGGAAAATTATAAAGCAGTGCAACCTCAAATACAGAGTAATAAAATAATGGATTTGTATTAAGTCAGGAGGAAATAAAGCTGAAAATAGAAATAGCTTCTAATATAGGAATCCATTGTGGGACATTTAAGATATTTAGTGAGTCTATTTCAGGCTATAACCCTAATTTTCCAGTTAAATTTCCAACTGTTGGCTGTGTTCTCTTAATAGCTATATGCTCAACATCTTAACTCTCCTCTAATTCCACTGTCCAAAGGTAATAAGAAAGAGGGATCATACATTCTGCTCTGAGCCCTTTTCATTCCCATCATCCTGGGTCTGATCTTTTAGGTACAAAGGGTCAGACAGGATGAAACGGTCTAGCTCTGGCTGGCTGGTATGTGAGGAGGCTAGATTTCTAGCTTCCTAATTTCTCAGAGGCGTCAAGGTTGCTGTCTAGTCCACACATTGTTAAACTATGGTCCACATGTTTCTTGTAGTAAACATCGAGTATTTATCATCCTCGGGGGCTTCTTTTCATTGCAAAGAGAAGTGATGTAGGTTTTCCCCTCTTACCTCCAAGCTCCCTGCTCCCGTCCACTTTCCAAGTACCTTCTCTCCGCCTTCACCTACCTGTGTCCACGGATCCCTGGTGTCCTCATGGGCTTCACCTACTGGTCTAAGTTCTACCCGCTCTTCAAAGGCGCCGTGCTACGTGCTGTCCACCCCACACTTCAGATACTTGCAGTCCCCCTAAGGCGGCTGCTCTCAGCTTCAGCTCTAGGGAAAGCGGTCTGTTTATCTGACATAGACACCAGCAGAGATGAAGGTCAGATGGATTTCCATTTCCCCAGTGGTATTTACATTAGGAAAACCAGGGCCCACAGGAAGATGGATGAAACAGAGGTGAAAGTTGGGGGCACGCCTTTGACGGGAGCTGGAGATGTTCTCGGAAGGACACTTCCCAGGCCTCCAGGGCCCCACCCTTCATCCTTGACCTCAAGGGCCAGGGTCAGCGACTTGGCATTCCACTCCTGAAAGGTCATCTGCCTCTGGTCTGGGCAGAGGCATGTTTCTCCCACCTGTTTTCCCACAAATCCTTATCTAAGCTCGGATTTCTTTATTTCAAGCCTGCAACAGCTGGTCAACCGAGGAACAGTAGGAAGTGAGAAAACTTGACGGTCGTTTCCCTGCAGTTTTTCAGAGGGAACAAGAGTTCTTGATGAGTTACCTCAACTGATATCTCTAGAGCCAAACCTAGTTCTTATTTCAGACCACTTGATTTTACCCTTTAAAGCTCAGATCAATTGTTCTTTGTCACAAAGACTCCCAGTAAATATTCTAGAATAATAATAACTTACCTTTATATAGAATGATTCAAAGCATATTTATACTGTAGTTAGGTCTGAATAGTTTCTTTCATTTCTAAATTAAAAAAAAAAAAAAGTTTAGTCTGTTATAGCTCTTCAGCATTTCCAACAAACTCCACATGTCCCATCAACTGAATAACTTACAAATATCTTTGCACCCTTTTCTCCCCCCGCCCTTCTTGCTTCCATATCATTTCTCTTCTAGGTGACCTCTTACCCCTCAACATTTTATTATATCTAAATCCTATACCAAAAGTTATCTTTCATCCTTATTTTTTTTAGATTCATTCCTTTGTTTTCACTGAGACTCTTTACTGTTACTTTTTGCTTTTGGTAACCACCTGGCCCCAAAATCATGTTATTTTTTATTTCTAAACTTGGCCTTTATTCTGCCTTCTCTGATACTCTTCAACTTTTATTAGAATGTGTCTTTTCATTTTGGGCTTCCATGGTGGCTAAGACAGTAAAGAATCTGCTTGCAATGCAGGAGTCATGGGTTCGATACCTGGGTCGGGAAGATCTCCTGCAGGAGGGCATGGCAACCCACTCCAGTATTCTTGCCTGGGGAATCCCATGGACTGAGGAGCCTGGCAGGGTTGCAAAGAGTCAGACACGACTGAGTAACTAACACTTTTCATTTTAGGAAAAGTTCTTTTTAGAGAAAAACACCCTTCCCTCCAGTATCCAAGCATCTGGCATCGAAACCTTTCTTGAGGATGCAGCTTTCTTATCCCTTCTTATCCACAAAGATGCAAAAGCACCAAGCAGCCTCGGCTTTCAACTGTAAAATTATTCTGTACTCAACACATCCAGCTCTTCCTCCACCCAGCTGTAAATAATGAGCTCCTCTTCAGACTGTTTGGCCCCTGCTATTTGATGAGGCCATTAATAAAAAGTTCTGTATCAACAGAACGGAAAACTCGACTAGCCTGAGCCATATATAATGAATACACAGAAAAATTGGAAGCAGATCTCTTTTGACCAGCCTCATCCTGTCTCCTAACTCAAGTTGCAAATCTCGCAAGTGATCAAAATGTCCAGAGTCCGTCTCCCTCATCAGTCGTTCAGCGTGTGTCCTTAGCTCTCTCAGCAGTCTCTTCCCTGCTTTTTCAGGCCAGTTTGTTCCAATGACACCTTCATTATTTAACTGACTCTCACTCTAGTTTCTCCAGCTTTATCATCATCATTTTAATTGTTCTCTGGGCTTCCCTGGTGGATTGATAAAGAATCTGCCTGCAATGCAGGAGACTCAGGGTTCAATCCCTAGGTTGGGAAGATCCCCTGGAGAAGGAGATAGCAACCCACTTCAGTATTCCTGCCTGGAAAATTCCATGGAAAGAGGAGCCTGCTGGGCTACAGTCCATGGGGTCGCAAAGAGTCAGACATGACTGCATGACTAAACCACTACCACCAGCTTTTTTTCTAGTATTGTTACCATGATGTCTGCTGTGTGTCTAAAACTGTGCTGCCCACCTTTGTCTGACTCTTTATCACCTTTCTAACCAGTCTTTCTCATTTCCTACATTATTTAAATTTTCCCCCATTCATTGCTTCAGGTCATAGATATAGCCATACTGATAAATAATAGGATTATACATTCATTAGATTTAACTAACACTTCATTAGATTCATTAGATTTACTTAAGCCACCAGGCTCCTCTGTCCACGGGGTTTCCCAGCCAAGAATACTGGAGTGGGTTGCCATTTCCTTCTCTAGGGAACACTTCCTTCTTAAATAGACCATGAAAGGAATCGATGGTTTGTCCAATCCATCCATTTTCTTAACCCTATCTTCTTCCTCTCTCTCTATTTTTTTTAATGATGTTCCAATTCATCAGCTCTTTCTGTGCCTTCATGATGAAACCCCAGGACTTGTGGATAATTTTGTGAATAGTTTTGATTTGACCAGAAAGGATGAAATCTTGCATGAATCATTCAGTACCACTAAACCTCAATTTTTCTCATTTTCTCTTTAAATGCACAGGATAAACTGTACTGTCAAGTTTATTCCAACTGAAATGTCTGGAAGCATTTTATGGCTGGGGCTGTCACAACGATTTTTCTTCTGTCTCTTAAAATGATTATCATTTCCATCACTTTAACTATTTGCCATAGTCCACTGAAGACTGTCACCAATTGGACTTCTTGAAAGTCCAGGGGTTAAAACTCTGGGCTACCACTGCAAGGGGCATGGGTTCAATCCCTGGCTAGGGAACTTAGATCCCACATGCTGTGCAGCACTGTCAAAAAATAATAAAAAATAAAATACAGTTTCTATATCTGTTCAATCATTTGTCCAACTCACCAAACATTTTTTAAAAATTGTGGCTGAAATTTGCTTTTATTAATAAGAATCAGTGCTAGCTTGGCCACCAGACATTTCCTTCCTCTCTTGCTTGGCCACATGTGTCAGTGTCAGAGGAGCCACGACTACCCTTGAACTGTGAGTTACTTCCCATTTTTTCCTGCTGCCCTGGTGTTCTCAATCCTTGACTCTATGGCCATATCTTTTCTGGATTCTGGGGAAAAAAAAAATCTGTTTAAATAAAGTCCTTAATAACAGTTTCTAAACTGAGACTTTCTTAATCCATCCATTTTTGGCCCTTTAATTTACAGACTACCTCCCACCTTGAACAGTAAAATATAGCTATGAAGAAACTTATTCATTCTTGTGTTAATCATTGCCTCCATCATCACTTTGATCTGGTCCAGACAGACCATGTTTTTCCACTGACATATGCTATTTTCTGTGGATTTTTTACTCTGACTTTTTCTACCAACTGCACCATCCATTCCCTGCTTGAGAAAGAGATAGAACCTCATTCTGTGAATCCTTTACTGCTGAGAGAATCACCACTGATAACCTTTTAGAAATGAGGACTCTGCTTCGTGCCTCTTGCTTGCCCAAGGATCACTATCGAGTGACCCAAAAAGACAATATCTATTATTTCATGTCCTGACATCTAAGGTCTTAATAGTTGAATCCACTTGGCTTAAATTTCTTCGGAATTTACTTAGTTTCCAAGGGATCTTTGGAACTCTCTTTTTAAAAAGGGATCTTTAAAAAATTCTTTGATAAAATACACTTAAAATCTACCATCTTAAGCCATGAAGTGTATAATCTGGTGTCATTAAACATATTCATAATGTTGTTGGGCAAGCATCACCACCATCCATCTCCAGAAAGTCATCCTCCCAGACAGAAACTCTAAACCTAAAACTCTACACAATAACTCCCCGTCTCCCCTCCCTCACCCCAGGTAGCCTCTGTTCTACTCTCTGTCTCTGTAAATTTGGCTCCTCATGGCACCTCATAGTGCGTGTGTGCCCAGTCACTCAGTCGTGTCCGACTCTTTGCAACCCCATGGACTGTAGCCCACCAGGCTCCTCAGCCCATGGAATTCTTCAGGCAAGAATGCTGGAGTGGGTTGCCATCCCTTCTCCAGGGGATCTTCCTAAACCAGGGATTGATCTCAGGTCTCTCACATTGCATGTGGATTCTTTACTATCTGAGCCACCAGGGAAGCCCAGTGCCTGGCACATAGCAAATACTATGTAAGTTTCAGCGTTTCTAGTAGCTATTGTTTAGAAGCCTTACAGACTCCCTCTCTATCTTTTAGGACATGACTGTTTGTATGAATAATTTTACACAGGTATATCCCTATCTCCCTATGCGTTTCCTGGCCTCTCCACACAGATTATGCAACTTGGGATAACTGCTCTCCATTTTAAGATTATTTCACCCTGAAATTAGAAGGCTGCTCAAACACACACTGGAAACTTCTGAATCCTGAAGTTCTCGAAGCAGAGATGGAGGGAGAGAGGAGTAGCATAAACCCACTGACGGAGTTCGTGTTTGAGAGTCCACAGTCACAACCCCCTATTTTGCAGAAACAAATCGTGGGCAGCGGGGAGTCCACCTAGGCTTGCTGACTCTAAATCATCCAGCAGGAAGCAAACCCTCAGAGTTACGTGGTGGAGGGACCATGGGTCTCGCCAGAGAAGGGCTGTCAGAAGCCACAAGGAGCAGCCCCCATGGCCTCATGTCCCCATTCTCTCTTGTGACTTTCCATAAATCCTTAAAGTTCTTAGAGGCTCACCTGGCTCCTCAGAGAGTAGGTGAGATGGTCTTAAATGTTCCCATAAGCTCTCAGTAAGGATAAACACTTGTTTTTGTCAAACTTGAAAATAGGATGGCTTGGTGAACCCTAATGATGACACATTTTAATTGTGTCCATGTTAAAGTTTGCTCAAGCCTTTTGATGCCAAATATTAACTTTTTTTTCATCAGCACCCCTGAAGGTGGATCTTTCCATGTTCATCACAGACTATTCCTTGGAGCCCCTAAGTTCAGTGGCACATCCTTTCTAAGACCTTTGCAACCACATGGCAGAATATTGTCTTTATTTTAAGAATTCTTGTCACTGGCACAGGGATTGAGCAGACTTAATACCAGTGTATACCACATCCCACTTCTGTAATCATCAGGTATGGAGACAACATAAGTTCACATTTCCTGTTTTTATTAGAAGCGGAAGGGACTTACTTAGGGGTCCAGTGGTTAAGACTTTGCGCTTTTAATGCAGGGGTCTCTGGTTTGATCCCTGGTCAGGGAGGTAAGATCCTACTTACTGCACACTGTGGTCAAAAGGGAAAAAAAGGAGAGGAAGAAAGATGATGGTTTGCAAGTTTAGAATATATTGATTTTTCAAGTGATAACTTTAGGGAAAAAAAGCCTGATGAGAGAAGATAACTCATATACTGGCAAGGGTATTGTTCAACTTCTCCAAATATAAACTAGGTTAATCAAACTGAGAAGTTGTATTTATCAGACTGTTTTGAGGTCATGGAATTAATTCATGATTACAATTGCAAAACCTCAACATGACGCAAGTGCTCTTTAGTAGCACTTCTATAAAATGAAGATATTTACCATGAAATAGGACTTATGTGCTATGAAATAAAACTTTACAAGGCTCCCGGCTTTACAGACTAGAACTATTAGCATTTTATATATCTATCAAATTGGTTAAAGAGTTTTAGCTTCTCTGCCTTTTCTGAAATAAAAAGTTGTAATTTTTCAAGGGTACGTCTAGGCTTCCTAGGGATTTTTGTAAATGTATCAAGGTTCATAAAAAACAAGCAAATTAATCGTTTGCCTTGATGGTTGGGTTTTATTAAAGCCGATGGCACATGTTTATTTACTTTATTCCCCCTGGATTGCAAAGGCAACTGAAAGGAGACCATTGGTGGTAGTGGATGTTGATTCAATGTAATTTATTTTCTCATATTTGTTGGAGTAGAAATTATATTTACATATATGCTATTAAGAGGGCACTCTATTTGAAGTTCCAAGTTGTTTGGTTGTATTTGATGACCATTAACAAAGAAAAAAAAACCTTTCAAAGATCCTTAAAAATATTTTTCTATAACTAAATCATCGAAAAGGTAGCTTTTATGTGCTTTGAATTTTCTTTTCAGTATTGCAAATTTTGCTTCATCTGAGACAATTGACCTTTTCTTTTTCTCTGAGCAAATACAATTTTTCTTCTGTTTTCAGTCCATAATTTTTGATTAGTTCTTACAAAGCTGCTGAGGTCTTTTATTCAAAATGTTTCTCTGAGAATTTTCTTAATTCTTTAACTTATCTACTCTGGTAATTTAAACTAGACACTAATGTTTAATGTGTTAATTACATTTAATGTATTAAGTGTACATTTGATGTGATAAAGTTAAAAAAAGAATATTATAGGCAATAATAATAAATTGAAATTTTAAGCTTAAGGGACTTCCTTGATGGTCCAGTGGTTAGGAATCCATCTTTCCACTACAAGGGGCACGAGTTTGATCCCTGGTCAGGGAACTAAGATCCTGAATGCTTCTGGGAATGGCAAAAAAATGAATAAATAAAATTAAGCTTAAAACTGGAAAATCCCATTTTAAATATATTTATTAAGTTGCATCACTATACCAGGTTTCCTGTCTCTTTCTGGTAACATGAAATGTGTATGTCTTCTGTGATAGAGATTTAAAGAGTTTAAAACCATCTGTTTGTATGTACTTTGTTGGCCGCTTTCTGTTCCATGTTATTCCTGTTAAAAAATAAAATAGATTTTGTTTGTGTTTTATATTGTATGTAACAAACGGCACCCATTTCATACAATACAGGATCTGTTGCTGGCATTCACTGGCGCTTACTTATGGGACAGTCTGTCTTATTTTACGTGGAGATTCAAGTAAATTACTTCTGACCAAGGGCCAGTATTTGGCAAAACTCCTCTCTGAGTCTCCAGCCTCATCACCGTGGACCATCTTTCAGGGGAGTATGTCTGACCTGAGCCTCCCAGGATGGATGGGATTGTTGCTGGCGATGTGAAGGTGCGAGACAGCACAGTGCTGCCACAGAGCAGCGTCTCAGAGCGCCGGAGTTAATGAGCCGGTTTATTGTTCCAGGTCTCTACTGAGGGTCAGTGGAGGCCCAATGGCACCACTGTGGGGGAATGGATGTTACCTGGCTCCCTTGTGTTGTCCACTGCCTCCCACACTCACAGAAGATGCCATTCTCTGTTCATAGTGCAATGATGTATCGAACCCTGGATCCCTGGAAAATCCTCCCCAGGCACATGCTTAGAGAACCTGCTACCAATTGGCCAAAGCTGCTGCACACGATGACTCTGTCTGCATCCCTGTTGTAGACCTCAGGGCATGAGCTCAAGGGGTCAAATGGAGAAATGGGGCTTAGAAAGAAAGCTGGACAAGATCCCTGGGGTCTCAAAGAGTATGAGACCTCTTTGATAGTATGTTCAGCTTCATCACATTTCAGCTCCCCAGACCTACATCTGGAATACCAGAGCCCAGAGGGTATTCCATCTGGGTTTCCAAAGAGCACAGAGTCAGATGATGGTGCTTTTAATTTGCTTCTCTTTCCTATGTTAATGGAGATATCAATGACATCAGATCCTTAGAATCCTTGTAAAGATTCTGTAAAGTTGTGTGCATCAGGTTCTGAGAGCAGGGCTTGGCGAGTGATGGGTACTTGATAAATGGCAGCTGTCGCTGATATTCACATCACTCAGGACGAAACAGTTCCCCTCTTAGTGAGGTCTGGGGGGCCTCTCTTGTGTGGGCTCGGGGGAACATCACCCCTGCTATAGGGACAAGGCATGTGAAAGAAGTGAAAAACTCCCTCTAAGTTTACCACGTCATGTCAGAATAGCTACATCAGCCGGGTCTATAGTCTTGAGTGAATTTGAATATATTTTCCCGAGGCAACCTGATCCTGGCCCCTCACTGTGCTTTCCGTTAACTTACTTCTCCTCTAAGAGACTTTCACAGGAAATGTGGTTTTAAAAGTGTTGGAGGAACTTGTCAGCCAGGACCTCCTTCATTACAGAACCCAGGTGAGTAACCAGGGCAGGAAGACATCTGTTCCTTGGCACCCAACTGCCCCGTTGGGCATGCAGCGCCCCGACTCCAGGGGAACAGTTCATAGCTGAGTCCCTTCTCACCACCATATGCCCCCATAAATCCTGCACATACTGCTCATTAATACCCATGGAATCCTGGGATGCCATGCTTGATTCATTAGCCACTGGTGAAGCTAGGAATCCAAAGGCCTGCTTTTTTCTTCTCTGCTTCATTATGTTCGAGAGCAACCAAGAAAAGCCATGTTGTCATCACAGGCTTGGCCATGAATGCCCTTTCAGCGGGTAAAGCTGTAGCCTTGAGGCAAAAAAAAATAATAATAAAAAGGGGGTCAGGGGTTTCTATCACATTTTCTGGATGAAGATAATGAAGGCCATTGTCAAAGCCTTTTGGTCTATATCTCTCAGAGCAGCCTAGTAGGCTACAGTCAAGCTTCCCTGGTGGCTCAGTGGTAAAGAACCCAGCTGCCAATGCAGGAGATGATGGTTCTGTCCCTGGTCTGGGAAGATCCCCTGGAGGAGGAAATGGCAACTCACTCCAGTATTCTTGTCTGGAGAATCCCATGGGTAGAGGAGCCTGGCAGGCCACAGTCCATGGGGTCATAAAGAGTAGGACATGACTGAGCATGCATGCTTTGATATGGACCATTTTAAAAGAACTTAAAAAAAATGTTTTTAATGTATACCATTTTAAAAGGCTTCATTGAATTTGTTACAACAACATTGCTTCTGTTTTATGTTTTGGTTTTTTGGCCAAGAGGCATGTAGGATCTTAGCTCCCTGACCAGGGATCGAACCTACACTTCCTGCATTAGAAGTCTTAATCATTGGACCTCCTGGGAAGTCCCCTAGAGACCACACTTTTGTAAAGAAAACCACGAAGAAAGTTTCATGAGTGAATCCTATTGTCTCCTCTTTCTCTGGTTGTTCATCCCTCATTCATACAGCTATGGGGACCACCTTTCTCTGTGGCAAGTACTGGGGCGCTGGCAGGCTGTCTGGGCCAAGTCAACTGACCTCCAGAGCTAGTCAACTCCTAGCTCTGTACGACTCCTGTATCCTTTTCATCCATGCCAGATGTTACATCCACTGTCATCTTTTAATGCACACAGCATCCTGGTCAGAAGTTTCAATGTCAGATTGTTTCTGGAGAGTTGTTCAGTTGCTCACTCATGTTCAACTCTTTGTGACCCCATGGACTTTAGCATGCCAGGCTTCCCTGTCCTTTACTATCTCCTGGAATTTGCTCAAGCTCATGCCCATTGAGTCAATGGTGCCATCCAACCATCTCATCCTGTCGCCCCCTTCTCCTCCTGCCCTCAGTCTTTCCCAGCATCAAGGTCTTTTATATATGTGTTGGCTGTTGGCATCAGGTGGCCAAAGTATTGGAGCTTCAGCTTCAACATCAGTTTTTCCAGTGAATATTCAGGGTTTATTTCTTTTAGGATTGGCTGGTTTGATCTCCTTGATGTCCAAGGACAGATCAATGAAAAGGATCCTGTTTCTTTTATGTCCCTGACTTCACCCGACCACTACAGTAATATTCTAGAAACTTCTTGTTCAAAAAATTTTATTAATCCACTATTAATCTTCCCATAATTGGTTTGGATTTTTTTTTTCAGATGCTATTTTTTGTGATTCCTTTCTTCCTCTCCTGCTACCCATCTGACAATCCACGTGTCTGGCTCATGCCTTCTGGAATATTCTACTCTTGTTCTCCTTCCTCCTAATTTCTCTGCAGGTCGTCACACTCTGACCCTTTCATGACCCTGTTGCAATGCTTTTTTTTCATAATTCTTCCTCCAATCACTCCATGACTTCAGCTACTACCCTTCTCTGAGCCCTTCAGTGAGCCTCTTCTGACTGACACCTGACAATCTCTCTCTCTGTTTTTTAATATATTCTTTTGATGTTGATCTTGCCCTCTGATTGTTAGGGATGGGGGAGATGATCTTTGCACAGGAGTCCACCCTCCCCCCACATCCCCTCCTGTTGCCAGCATCCAAAATAAAGCAAACTCTCTTTTCCATCCACCTGGTCTTTTTTACTGGCTTTTGAGAGGCAAGCAGTCAGACCCCACATTCGGTTACAATGTTGGTACCTTAAACTCAACCATGATAAGAGTATTTACACTGTGGGAATTAGCAAACACTACAAATATGGCCTTTCTTTTCTTTTTTTCCTAAGAGAGCTAGTTTACCAAGTTCCACTGAAGGAAGTCCATCTCTGCTCCTAAAGACATATATAAGACAGGAAACCTGCCCACAGGGATGTTATCCCCATTTCTCCTGAAACAGAAACTGTATCCTATCTCTTCAAGGCCAAATCCATATGAGGAAGCTGAGGCTTGCAGCTGACTTCTCCAAGGGAAAGAACACTGAATGGAGCCCCCATCCATATCAGCATCTTAGTTCCACCCGGGTCTGGCCTTAAGGTACTATATTTTTTCTGCCCCAGAGTCAGATGAGGCTAAGCAAGATGAGGGGGGAAAGTCAAATGGACTGTTTAACTTTTAAAAATGATTCTGTTGTTGTTTTTCTGTTTCTAAATCCTGTCTGACTTTTTGTGACCCTATGGATTGCACCACGTCAGGCTTCTCCGTCCTCTACTGTCTCCTGGAGTTTGTTCAGATTCATGTCCATTTAGTTGGTGATACCATCTTATACTCTGCTGCCCCCTTCTTTTGCCTTCAATCTTCTCCCAGCATCGGGGTCTTTTCCAGTGAGTAGACTCTTCACATCAGGTGGCCAACGTTTTAGAGCTTCAGCTTCAGCCTTAGTATTCAGCTTCCAATGAATATTCAGGGTTGATTTCCTTTAGGATTGACTGATTTGATCTCCTTGCAGTCCAAGGGAATCTCAAGAGTCTTCTCCAGCACCACAGTTCAAATGAAGTCAATGAATGCTTAGGATAGAAGGAGCTGCTTCCACCCCAGCCTCTTGTACATTTCCACGTCATGCCGGCCCTAATGGGGAGTGACAGCTGATGAAAGCTGCTATTCATGGTCATCTGAAACAGCTTTTCCTCCCAGATGAAATTCAGTGTGGCATGAGTCTAAACATGCAGACCAAAGGCCGGGCGAGTGTATTCCCCAGGTCTCCAAGGGCTGGCAGAGGCAACTCAGTTTGTGAAGGGGGCTTCCTGACAGGGCATCACACAGCCCCAGTGTAAACAATAGGAGTCTTTGTGCCCCACCCCCCGGCCTTGAGCTTAGGCCCGAGAGGGTGGTCCTGGCCCTGGACTCTGCCCATCTCAGGCTCTCCTCTTGGTTTGTAATCAGCAGCAGGCACTAGTGTGACTTTCGAGTTCAGTGACTCATATTTTCCACCACCCTGTGCAACAAAGCTGGGATTTGTCCTCACTGCCTCCTAGGTGAACCACGTCTCTGCAGGGACACATGTCAGGTGGGCAACACGATGCTTCAAATCCAAGATGGCTATTCTGACTCCTCATCTGGAAGAACCAAGAGAGAATGCATGTCCAGCCAAAGGGGTTTTTGTGTGGAGTTTGGGGACACTGGGTTATTCCAGCAAACTGTAGACAGATCTTTACCAGCCTAAGGCAAGCAGCCACCCCTTGGAACAAGAAGCCAGAGCTTCTACTCTGAGTCTTGCCATCTGACACTGACGTGAAGTTACAAACATATGGTTTCCATCAAAACAGAGTTGGCTCTATTCCATCAGCCTCTGGGATCCAGGGACTTAGAAACTAGGTGGGGGTATGGGCTCTCATAGTGAGAGGTTGGGCACTTGGAAGGTGTCTGGGCCCCGGGGCCAGGAGTTGAGTCCTTTTGGAAGAACCAATGCACAAGCTCCAAGAGAGTGAGCATGGGCCAAAGTGGCAAGATCAAGAGAATATAAAAGAATGAAATACTGCCATTTGTAGCAACACTGACCAACCTAGAGATTGTCATACTGGCTGAAGTAAGTCAGACACAGAAAGACAAAATATGATGTCACTTATATGTGGAATCTAAAAAAAAAAAAGAATGGTACAAATGAACTGATTTACAACACAGAGAGTCACAAATGTAGAAAACAAATTTATTGTTACCAGGGGGTAAGGTAGGAGTAAGGATAAATTGGGAGATTCTGATTGACATATACATACTACTATATATAAGACGTGTGTGGGTTAGTTGCTGTTGTGTCTGACTCTTTGCGACCCCCTGGACTGTAGCCCACCAGGCTCCCCTGTCCATGGAATGCTCCAAGCAAGAATACTAGAGTCGGTTGTCATTTCCTTCCCAAGGGGATCTTCCTGACCCAGGGATTGAACCTGCATCCCCTGCATCACTGCAGGTAGATTCCTTACTGAGCCTCCAGGGACGCTCCATATATAAAATAGGTAACTAACAAGGACCTACTGTATAGCAGAGGACACTCTGCTTAATGTTCTGTAATGGCCTCTATGGAATAAGAAGCTGAAAAAAGAGGATATATGTATATGTATAACTGATTCACTTTGCTGTGAACCTGAAATTAACACAATGTTGCAAATCAACTATACTCCAATAATTTTTTTTTTAATTCCCCAAAAGGAGAGTCTAGGGCTGAGAGAAAGCTGATTTAGTCCCCCCTGAGTCACCTATCAAAATGCTTCTTCCTTGCCCTGAGGTTCAGTTCAGTTCAGTTGCTCAGTCGTGTCCAACGCTTTGTGACCCCAAGGACTGCAGCATGCCAGGCTTCCCTGTCCATCACAAACTCCTGGAGCTTGCTCAAACTCACGACCATCAAGTCGGTGATGCTATCTGTCCTCTGACCTGTTTAAACTACCAGAAATTTGGTTGTGGATGCCCAGCCAGGAGAGGTAAACATACTCTACGTCACATTGGCAAAGGCAGGCCACTGGGCTAAGAAACCAGAGCAAAACATCAACGTTTCTCTCTTTGTGTCTCCCGACTCCTGCCCTACCCTTGAGATCCCTGAGGAATGGTTACTCTTCTCAGGCCACAAACTCACCTTCTCAGACATCTTGTTTTCTCCAGCTAATCTTCTTTTCTCTTTTAAGATCCTATGCCACTGTTTTCTTTTTTTCTATCCCCAGGAACTTAAAATTATGTATAGAAACTCAAGAAATAAGTTCTTGAGTGTGTAAATTTTAGGATCTTTCAGTTCACATAGCGCTGTGTTTCAGTGTCTTGCCAAGTGCCCAGGCAGGGTGCGCGCGCGCGCATGTGTGTTGGGGGATGGAGTGTCTGGTCCTCAGTAGAGCCAGCATTCGTTGGGTTTTGCTTCCTTGTCCCGCCGTTTTCTACAGTTACTTGCCCATCCAGTGTGTTGCTCGTCCTTCCTGCTGCAGACAAAGGTCTCTTCATACACACCCGTTTAGCTCCCAGTTAGCCTTTTCTGTGTTTCTCTGGGCAGGGGGCAGTGTGTAAGGCAACCCTCTGGTGCCCTTCTTGAGCCTAAGGACTCTGAGTCCTCGAGACACCCATCATGGGCATTTCTCCCCTACAGCATCAGGGAAAAGGGTTTTAACCTCCCCAAGCTCCACAGGGAAGACAGACACAAATGTCACCGCCGTACTTCTCCAGCCCCACTGGAGTGGTCATCCTGCTGACCTGCCTAAGGACCAGGTGGGGAGAGCTGGGCCACTCCTAACCTGGCTCTTACCTCCTTTCTCTCCTCTAATGGGAGAAGGAAATGGCAACCCCTCCAGGATTCTTGCCTGGAGAATCCCCATGGACAGAGGAGGCTGGCGGGCTACAGTCCATGGGGTCGCAAAGAGTCAGACACAGCTAAACATGAGCGTGAGATGGTTGTCTGAACTCATTTCTCCGAAAATACCTTGAATGTAAAGTAGACATTACAAACCAGGTAATCTGGGTGAGAAAACTGAAGCCAAGGAAAAGGGAATTACTCATCCAAAATGTTCTGCTAGGGAAAAACAGCAGACTGACTTCTGTGGAGATTCCGTTTTCCACTTAATGAGTTTAATCAGATTTCTGGTAGCTGGAATCATGGGTGCTAATAGAATAAGCATTTTAATATGGCTTTTACATGAGAACCAGGAATGAATTTGAGTGGTGAGAATTCTAATTTGGGTGTAAATGTTAAGGTTGTAGAAAATACCAGAAGGAAGCTTCAAGTCCCCGGCTACTAGGAGGTGCTAGAGTATGAGTGGGGAAATAGCAGAGAGAAATTCTGTGGGTTTTTTACTCAACAGTTATTACAACTATGTGAGCACTGCTCTAGGCATAGGTGACAAGAATATAAAGATGAATAAAACACCATCAAGTAAAATTCAGATGTAGTGGAATACGAGTGTTTCAGCTATCTTTTACGGAGCTCAACTTGATTTTTACTGTTTCCTTTGCTTTATTAGGTTTCATAACACATCTGCCAGAACACATCTACATGGAATCTAGAAAAATGGTAAACATGATATTATTTGCAAAGAAGAAATAGAGACAAAGACATAGGAAACAAATACGCAGAAGCCAAGGGAGAGAGGGTGGTGGTGGAGTGAACTGGGGGACTGGAGTCGACACCTATACAGTGTTGATACTACGTATACAAGAGATAACTAATGAGAGCCTGCTATATAGCACAGGCAACTCTGCTCTGGGCTCTGCGGTGACCCGGATGGGAAGGAAATCCAAAAAATAAGCATATTTGTGTATGTATATGTGTAGCTTGGAGTAGGAAAAGGCAGCTCACTCCAGTATTCTTGCCTGGAAAATTCCATGGGCAGAGGAGCCTGGCAGGCTACAGTCTCTGGGGTTGCAAAGAGTCAGACACAACTGAGCACACACACGAAAACAAATAATACAATTCCAAGGAATTGTTTTTTAAATGCCTTTGAGAAATGATGTCACTTTAATCACGCCCTCACTAGGGTTAGGGTAAGTAGTGATGCATGGGAAGATATTTGACCCCAGAGTTTAATGAATGATTTAGTGATGCGGTAGGTCTGTCTCAGGGTGAGGGAGAAGAAACAAGGTTGCTAGTGAATGAATGAATGAACTCTTTGCATCTGTTCAGGACTCCTGGGTGTCTGAGGGCAATGGGGGGAATCAGATAAAAAGGGTATGACCAGCTAGAAATCCTTTATCAAATGCACAAGTCGCCACAATGCCACGTGCTTTCTGAGAGTACCACCCAGTACTGTCAGAAAGAAAATTGCATGTTTTAGAGGAATAAAAGCAGTCATGCCTCATGAACACAAAAAGTTGTTCTTGGAGACAGGAGTTCTGAATAAATAATTGATGCTTCTTTTCGCTGAATGCACAATGGATTTTTTGCATCATAAATAAATGAGCAACCTTTTATTTATCCGGTGAGACTTCCTTGGGTGCACACGAAACATCATTCTTACACCATCATGTTCATTTAAGGGCTAACCAGCTGTTTGCTCTCTGCTCTGTGGGATGGGAGAAATGGTTCAAACAAATGATAACAGCAAGTATGTGTCAGCCACAGGTACCGCAGGGGCCTCAATCAGATGATGTTTTATGGCATTTTCTTAAACTTCACACAAAGAAAAGTGGAACATTGTTTTCTGGGAGATGGGTTTTATATACTTGTATTGGGAGTCATCTTGTTTTGTGAAATTCTCACTTTGTATTATGTGGGTTGCAAATGCAGGACTCAAGAAGGTCATCATTGGCTCCCCGGCGTTCTGCTCATTGCTGAGTGCACAGTTTTGCTTTAGCTCATGTCTCTATGTCTCCTGCATTGGCAGGTGGGTTCTTTACCACTAACGCCACCTGGGAAGCTTACTAGTTGGATAAAGTGAAGCAAATGGAAGTGATGAAATTTTTTCCTTGCCAACACATCCTCTCTAAGATGCAGAGACTGAAATTAAAACACCCTCTGGTGACAACCTAGAGGGGTGGGATGGGGAGGGAGGTGGGAGGGAAGTTTAAGAGGGAAGGAACGTATGTATACCTGAGGCTGATTCATGTTGATGTATGGCAGAAACCATTACAATATTGTAAAGTAATCATCCTCCAGTTAAAAATAAAATAAGACTCTCTGCGAAACTTGAGGCTATCAAATAGGTTCTCCCAAGGCCTTTGAAAGACAAATAACAAGCCGGGGTTATTGTGGTCTAAAAGAAAGAGCATGTTGGAAATAAGACGAAAAGCCCTTGGAATGGCTGGAGTCTCTCATATGAGGTGATATAAATAGCTGAATCAAAGGATGTCTGTTCTAAGTTGTCCTTTCTGCTGGGTATTCTTGAGGGGAGAAGAGCATGGGGCGGGTCCACTGGATCTGAGGGAGAGAACCAGTGTGGACCAAGAAGCACTGCATTCCTGAAATAAGTCCCACTTGGTGATGGTGGATAATCCTTCTGATATACTCCTGGAAAAGGAGGGATTATTTCTTAAGTAATTAATCTAGTACATAATATGTGTTGTTGTTCAGTTGCTAAGCTATGTCCAACTCTTTGCCACCTGGGTCAGGCAGATCCCCTGGAGGAGGGCATGGCAACACACTGCAGGATTCTTGCCTGGAGAATCCCAGGAACAGAGGACCCTGGAGGGCTACAGTCCATAGGGTTGCAAAGAGTCAGACTCTACTGAAACAACTTAGCATGCATGCATTGAACTAAACAGGCAGGACAATGTGCACGTATTAAGAAAAATTAGACATGTGTCTAATTTTAATCATTGATTTGAGAGGTCAGGGAGCAGCGAATTCAAACTAGAATATAAGAAGTCTTACCAGAGCTGAAGCTGGAATCTGCCTGGAGGGAATGGCTGGATGGAACATGGTTTTGTTTGTTGGTTTTGTGAATTTTCTCTGTTTGTTCTGTTTGGCTGCTTGCAGCTCCTTCATTACAAGTAGCTGCCTTTTGTGTTAATACCAAGCAGCCCTTCAAGTGTGCACTTGCTGACTCCCTGACCTCAATGACTGATGATGCTCTGCTGCCAAGCCCCAGTGTCAACACTTCTAGAAAGAGCAGGGGTGACCCGATGTACCTAGGCTTGAAATTCCTGTCTTCCTCACAAGCCCCTGAACTTCGGTATTTGTGACTCTGCTAAGCCGCTAATAGTCAGTCCCCCAGGCTACACGCTTATTCACTCCCTCAACAGTTACTCACCGAGTGTCAATCCCATACCAGGTACCACCACCCTGAGTATCAGGGATGTATGAACCCAAAGAAAAGACCTGATCTCAGCTCCTAAGAGGTTTTTACCACATTCAAGGGAGACACACGACAGATATACAAAATAAGAATCTGAGATTTAGCATCATTTAAATATTATCTTCTGAATTCAAAGGGGCTTCCCAGGTGGCTCAGTAGTAAGGAATCCACCTGCCAGTGCAGGAGATGCGGATGTGTTCCTTGGGTCAGGAAGATCCCCTGGAGGAGGAAATGGCAACCTACTCCACTATTCTTGCCTGGAGAATCCCATGGAAAGAGGAGCCTGGTGGACTACAGTCTGTGGGGTCGCAAAAGAGTCACACACAACTGGGTGACTGAGCACACTCTGAAATCAGATTCTATTGATCCTAAAGATTGAGGTTCTGGATGTGGGGTGGACTCAAATTTAACTCAGGACTCTCTGAAGAACTTATCACTTACTTACTGAAACACTTTTTTTGAATTCTGTTCCCAAACTCCAAAATAAAAGGAATTCTTAAAAGTTGGTTTGCTTTTAGGTTGCTTCCTGGTGGCTCAGTGGGTAAAGCATCTGCCTACAATGCGGGAGACCTGGGTTCGATCCCTGGGTCAGGAAGATCCCCTGGAGAGGGAAATGGCAACCCACTCCAGTACTCTTGCCTGGAAAATCCCATGGACTGAGAAGCCTGGTAGGCTACAGTCCACGGGGTCGCAAAGAGTCGGACACGACTGAGCGACTTTCTCTTCCCTTCCTTCCCTTCTCTCTCTTGGCTAGTGTAAATAACATTGCAGGGATGGGGGGCGGGGGGGGGGGGGGGACACGTGTGTGCAGCCATGGCCGATTCATGTTGATGTATGACAAAAACCACCACAATATTGTAAAGTAATCATTCTCCAATTACAATAAACAAATTTTAAAACAAAACAAAAATAACGCTGCAGTGGACAAAGGGGAGCATATGTCGTTTTGAGTTACTGTTTTTTGTTTCCTCTGGATGAACACCCAGAGGTGAGATGGCTGGATCCTATGGTAGTTCTATGTTTAAGCTTTTTTAGGAACCTCCATGTGTTTTCCAAAGTGGCTACACCATTTCACATTCCCACCAAAAATTAAAAGAATCATTCTTGGTGAGTTTTTTAAGTGTGGATTCTAGATATAGAGCTGAGGGGAAAAAAAGCATGTTTCCATTTCTGTGGGTCTTTTAAGGCTTGGGCGGGAGGGGAAGTAAGGCTTTTTGCACTGTGTCTGTTGCTTCCTTAGTAAAAACAACTGTTCTAGATACCCTATCCTTTCCACAGAACTGATTGGCACCACAGTGGAAAGGCTTGAAGACTTCAAGCTCTATTTGGTGTTTCTGTATAATGAAGATACAGAATCTCGCAGCCCAACCCAGGAATTTCTACTCAGAGCCCAGGACTAAAGGAGTGTTCACCTAGCAGGTCATGGAAGCCCCTGTAAACTGGCTAAGAAAGTGAGACTGAACACTGTGTCATTCTGCCTCCTGGGCTTCGTGAATTCTAAATGAGTATGAGAGAGTCTCAGAGAAAATGAGACCAGTGACCGTAACAGTCACAGAGACGAATGCATGGCTTTCCTAAAACAAGGATGCAAGCTGAGAGAGATGACAAACACACAGCTTTGGATGGGAATGTTCTTGAAGGCGGAACATTTCGAAAGGTCGTTATCATTAACACGACATCATCCTTTCCGCAAGTCTCACGTCAAACAATAACTTTCTCATTCCCAAATGCAATGCTATAAGACGTATTTTTGAAATTTATGACACTATATATCGAGTTGATGACGAGAGCCAAACAAAAATCACCCACGATCACAACACTTAATGCCTTTTAAATGTAGTTATGGAAATAGATGGAAAACAGCCAGCGTCTGCTCAGCACAAGGATATTTAAATCTGATACAATACTCATAAGTTTATGTTTCTCGGAGCACCCTTCCTCATGTATCAAAAGCCACATGAAATTTAAATAATAGAGTCAATCATCTGGCAAATTTGATTTGGTGGGAAAGGTTTTTCATTAGACTGTCTGGGGAGATTTCACCCTGATAAAACCCCCATTCTCTAGATTCAAAACCCAGACAATGTTTTGTTGACAAAACATGCAAGAAGCAGGTTATTATAAACATCAAGGAACTCATAACCAAACACTGAAGAATTTCTTGGAAGCCGTAATAACCACAGAGGCAGGAGATGCCATGTGTAAAATCATTGATTTTTGGAAGCAAAATCAAATGGCAAACGCTCAGGAGGCTATTTCCATTTGGGTCTAATTAGGCAGTTTTTTGGGTATCATTGGAACCTGGGGAACAATTTCCTCCAGATAGATTTAGAAGAGACAGCTCTCTTCTCTTCAGAGTTCTACACAGCATCACATTAATTTATTAAGCAAAAGTTAGCAAAGGTGGAGACTCCTTTCTGTGCAACCCTCCAACCCTTAGTAAGATTGAAAAAACACAGTCGATGCTTCATGGAAACTGGAAGCCATGTGGAATATCAGGCCCACACCATGATGGGAATGAGAAGACTGCTCTGTGTTGGGTTGTATTATCCAGGTGACTCTAGGGGTAAAGAACCCGCCTGCCAATGCAGGACACGAGAGATGCCAGTTTGATCCCTGAGTCAGGAAGATCCCCTGGAGAAGGAAATGACAACCCACTCCAGTATCCTTGCCTGGAAAGTTCCATGGACAGAGGAGCCCACTGGGCTATTACTCTCTTGCAGAGAGTCGGACATTACTGAGCGACAGAGCACACACTCAATACATACCGTGCAACTGGAACAATACAGGCTGATCCTGGACTCAGTTACGGACTTCTTCCTTGGAGGGGCTGGATCTCTGTGATCTGTCCGACAATTACGTTATGGGCTAAAGCTGCAGGGAAAATGACGGGTGACGGGGAGAGGCCCCATTCATCCACCCGAGTTTACTTTGGCAAATTACCCAGCCAGGATGGAAAAACGCCACGGGGCCGAGGGGCAGAGAGCATTTAGTTATTATTTCTGCCTGCAACCTTTGAGCTCCTGAAGGAATCCCGAAGGAATTCGGACACTCCGGTCGGCTCAATTGCCTTTTTGAGCCTCATCCATGTAACTGATCACTCCAGCTCGCATGCTGTGGATCACAGATGAAACAGAAATGAAGAGAAATTTTTGTCAACGGTTTTCTGAGAAGGGTGTTGGGGACCCTCATGGCTGGAAACAGGGAACAAATTGAGGCTTCACTTCAGCAGGGCAGTGCCAACCCCCTGCCTTAACGACGCTCCATGTCTTCTTGTTGTTGTACGGTCCCTAAGTCATGTCTGTTTCTTTCCAAACCCCATGGACTGTAGCCCACCAGGCTCCTCTGTCCATGGAATTCTCCAGCCAAGAAAACTGGAGTGGGTTGCCTTTCACTTCTCCAGGGGATCTTCTCAATCCAGGAATCAACCCCAGGTCTCCTACATTGCAGGCAGATTCTTTATTGTCTGAACCACCCTGGAAGCCTCGGGGAGGGGGAGGGTGGAATGAACTGGGAGAGTAGGTCTGACATATATACTTTACCATGGGTAAAGTAGATCGTTAGCAGGAACCTGTTGTTATAGCACGGGGAACACAGCTCAGTGCTCTGTGATGACCTAGAGGGTGGGACAGGGAGATGGTGTGAGGCTAGGATTGTGCTGGAGTCGTTGCACAAACTCAGCATCAAAAACATTGTCCAAAGGCCTGTAATTCAGTCCCTCTAGTGGTGGCTCAGATGGTAAAGAATCTGCCTGCATTGTGGGAGACCTGGGCTGGGAAGATCCCCTGGAGAAGGGAAAGGCAACCCACTCCAGTATTCTGGCCTGGAGAATTCCATGGACTGTTCCATGGGGTCACAAAGAGTCAGACATGACTGAGTGACTTTCACAGTGATGGGAGAACAGAGGGGCAGAAGGGAACCTGCCTCTGTGCTTGGTACCTCTGCCTGTGTGAGTAGAGTCCTGGCCACCCAGAGCTGGGCTGTTGGCTTTTTCTCTATTCCCCATCAGATTTTCTATTCTTCCAACAGAAACAAGAAACTTACAACTCTGATAAAAAAAGGAAAGAGGACAGCTGGTCTTCCTCCTTTAGATCCTAAAACATATTTACAATTGTCTTTTAAACCAAACATCAGCAGCCCTTTTATTTTGTAAATAAAATTTTATTGGAACACAGTCACAATCACGTGTGTGCCATTGCATATGGCTGCTTTCATGATACAGTGGCAGAGTTGAGTAATTTAATAGACATTAAGGGCTTTCCAGGTAGGTGGCTCAGTGGTAAAGAGCCCATCTGCCAGCCTGGGAGACCGGGTTCAATCTCTGGGTCAGAAAGATCCTTCGAAGAGGGAAACGGCAATCCACTTCAGTGTTCTTGCCCAGAAAAAAATTCTATGGACAGAAGAGCCTGGTGGGCTACAGTCCAGGGGGTCTCAAATGAGTCTGATATGACTTAGCAACCAACCAACAATGACTGTTTAGCATCTTCCCTACTGTAGTGGAAAGTGAGGGGCTGCCTTTGGTCTGAGCAGAAGTCCCAGCCCTGCTCCTCACTGGCTGTGAGACCTTGGACAAATGACTACCTCTCAAACCATGGTTGCCTCACCTATAAAATAAGAACAACTGTCTCTGTCACAGAAATGTGTTAAGATTGTATAGAAAGGACAAAACCTATTTTTTTAATGTTTAATATTTATTTTTAATTGAAGGATAATTGCTTTACAATAATGGTTTAATTTCTGCCAAACATCAACATGAATCAGCCATAAGTATACATATGTCCCCTCCCTCTTGAACATCCCTCCCACCTTCCACCCTTTCCCACCTTTCTAGGTGTTACAGAGCCCCAGTTTGAGTGAAATCTATTTTTACTCAATCAACAGGTCAGATAAGAGATGCCCCTGGTTGTCTGAGTGGCTTGGGAGGATGGCCCTGGACGAACTTTCCTAATTTTTGTCCTCTGAGTTTTCTTTGGAAGAGTGAATGTTGCTGTTTGGTCAGTGTTTGTATGTATGCCTTTTTTTTTTTTTTTCCTGCACAAATATTGATTTTTCTTGCTGGCTCACTGAACTCCCAAGAAAAACTCTCCATTTCATAAGAGACCATTTGTAAGAGAGTAAATACTGGTCATATTCATAAACACCTGATGAAATAAATTTTATGAATGTTTGGGCTTGACTGATGGAATGACTGGGGTTATGATGTGGAAAGGTAAGCAGGACAGAATCACGGAAACTGAAAGGGAAAAAATGCCATGAGAAGTTTCCCAAACACAGTCCTCAAGAGAGGGATGTTGGCGTCCCATTTTTCAAGATTGCCCCTCCCTTTGGGACCCTTCAGCCTGTCATCCAGTCTTTTGATCTGATGCACAAATGAGGCTGGCTAGGTATACCTCTTCTTGCAAGACCTTGAGGATATTTGCATCAACACTAACACAAGGCATGTCTTTTTAAGACAAAGTTTTATACAAGGTGTGTTTAAAAAGAATTTTGAATATATTCTGAAGGTCTAGTTGACTTTTTTTGTTTGTTCCTTGTTTTTGAGAACAAACATATGAACACCAAGGGGGGAAAGAGGGAAGTGGAATGAATTGGAAGATTGGGATTGACATATATACACTATTGATACTATGCATAAAATAGGTAACTAATGAGAACCTAGTCAAAGCCGTGGTCTTTCCAGAGGTCGTGTATGGATGTGAGAGTTGGACCATGAACAAGGCTGGGCACTGAAGAATTGATTCTTTTGAATTATGGTGCTGGAGAAGACTCTTGAAAGTTCCTTGGACAGCAAGGAGATCAAACCAGTCAATCCTAAAGGAAATCAACCCTGAATATTCATTGGAAGGACTGATGCTGAAGCTGAAGCTGAAGCTCTAATACTTTGGCCACCTGATGCAAAGAGCCGACTCTTTGGAAAAGACCCTGATGCTGGGAAAGATTGCGGGCAGGAAAAGAAGGGGGTGATAGAGAATGAGATGGTTAGATAGCATCGCGGCCTCAATGGACATGATTTTGAGCAAACTTTGAGAGATAGTGGAGGACAGGGGAGGCTGGTATGGGGCAGTCCACTGGGTTGCAAAGAATCAGACACGATTTAGTGGCTGAACGACAACAAATGAAAACCTAGTGCACAGCACAGGGAACTCTACTCGGTGTTCCGCGGTGACCTAAATGGGAAGGGAATCCAAAAAAAGAGGGAATATATGTATATAGCTGATTTAGTTTGTTGTACAGCAGAAAGTAACACAACGTTGTAAAACAACTACACTTTGGTAAAATTTTTAAGAAAACAGTGCATTTATAAACATTGTCCAGATGTATTATTGACTAGGCATTTATCACCCGGAGTTTTTCTTAAGACAGAGGAGGAGGAAGTGTCTCTCCATGTGTGACCAGAGGAAGAAGTTGGGGAGACAGAAGTGGAAGGCTCTTCTGAGTCCTGGTCTTGGGGAGAATTTCAGGGGCTTCGGAGACACAGCTAAGCACCGGCTTCTGTAACTTGCTGGGAGAGAATTTCCGTATTTTGAGAGCAAAGAAAACCGAGTGTATGACACAAATCTGAGAACAAATCAAGAAACAGATCTCAAGGAAAATCCCCCGGGGGTGACTATGATCGGGTCGCTTCACCCACCAGGCGGAAAATCTGAGCGGCTCACTGATAAGATCCTCCCAAGTCACCACAGAGGTTAATCCGTTCCTGATGCTGTTCGGTGGAAAAGGAGACAATTATCCAATGTGTCCTGCTGAAGGCATGGCTCCTGCAAGCCAGGCCGCTCACCTCACCGCCTGGCCAGGCAAGAGGCCCAGGTCCCCAGGCCCAGGTCTTTTCCACCAAGCACAGGATTCCCCCTGGGTGGGCTAAGCTGTCTTCATTTCTGCTAAGAGATGGTACTTCTGACCCGTGAGTTAACAGGAACTGCCCTCTGAATTTCTTCTGGCCTCCGTGCAATCTATTAAGGCACTTAAGCTTCTGCCTTCTACATAAAACACTCCAATTTTTAAAAACAAACTTTTAAGTAAAAAATGACAGGGTTAATTATTCTGAAAAATGCTGTTTACAGCACAAACTCCATAAAAGAGGATTCATGATTTAATACCCCATCCAAGACAGCACTGGTTTTCATTTCTGCACAATCAGGACTTAAATCTATGTCACTCACCCACCCTGTGCATGCTGGAAATGGTTTTATGTTCCATCTTACTTTAAATTATACACATCAAGCTCATAACGGGACACAGTCCACTTTGTTGCCAAAACCTGCTAGGTTAGATCATCTATTAAACTCTATTTATTTTTTATGACAAACAAGAAAAATGACAAAGCAGCTACCGAATTCCCACTAATGAACACCAAATGCCCCTCGAGGCCTCCATCCTATCACATTCGTTTGTCCCGGAGTCCACTTAACTTCCTCTTTGATGCCCTACCTCCCAAAAGTAATGCAAAGAAGAAGCTGGTTTTCATAAGCTACCAGGGCCGGAACTGGTTACCATCTGCCCTCGCTTTCTGATTCTGGGGTCAAAAGTTTGATTCCACTTTGACATGTGGAGTTCTGTCAAAAGGAGAGAAATCTCACATTCCACTGAAGCTCTTTCTCTTAGGGGCCAAATGAACAAAATGAAAAAATCAACTCTAAATTTGCAAGAATTACCTTTGCATCCACCAACAGTACAAGATGAGGTTATAGATGAAAACATTCGTAAGGAACAGTCAAGATAAGGCTAGAGTTTCCTAAGAAACAGATTCAGAAGATGTGAAAGTGTATTTGGAATTAATCTGATCAACAATTCAGACTTTGACAGCACCACAGATTTTTCTGCATTGTGTATTTTTGCATGTTCGTTTGGAAATCTTTTTTAAATTAATTTTTATCGGAATATAGTTGATTTACAATGTCGCGTTAGTTTCTGCTGTACAGCAAAGTGAATTAGTTACATATGTACATAGATCCACTTTTTCAGATTCTCTTCCCACAGAGGTCATTACAGAGTATTGAGTAGAGTTCCCCATGCTGTACAGTAGCTTTTTATCAGTCATCTATTTTATACATAGTAGTGTGTCTATATCAGTCCCAATATCTCCCAGTTTATCCCTCCCCCCAATTTCCCCCTTGGTGACCATACATTTGTTTTCTACATCCATGACTCTACTTCTGTTTCATGAATAACTTCATCTGTATAATGTTTTAGATTCCATAGGAAAGTGGTGTCATTTAATACTCCTCTTTCTCTGTCTGACTCACTCCACTCGGTATGACAGTCTCTAGGTTCATCCGCGTGGTATTATTTGGGTTGTTTCTTGTTTTGTGGCTGAGTAACAGTCCATTATATATGTGTGTGCCACATCTCCATCCACTGCTGATGGACTTTACGTTGCTTCCATGTCTTGGCTATTACGAACAGAGTGAATATTGAGGTACTTACATTTTTTCAGATTATGGTTTTCTTGAGATACATGCCCAGGAGTGGGATTGCTGGATCATATGGTAGCTCTGTTCTTAGTGTTTTAAGGAACCTCTATACTGTTCTCCATAGTGACTGTACTGATTTTCATTCCCACCAACAGTGTAGGAAGGTTCCCCTTTCTCCACACCCTCTCCAGCATTTATTGTTTGTAGACTTTTTTATTTTGTTTTTGGCTGCACCACATGGCTTGTGGGATCTCAGTTCCTTGATCGGGGATTGAACTCAGGTCATGACAGTGAAAGCCCAGAATCCTAACCACTGGGCCACCAGGTGCTCCCTACTATTTGTAGATTTTTTTTTTTTTTCTGATGGGCATTCAGACTGGAGTGAGATGATATCTTACTGTAGTTTTGCTTTTCATTTCTCTAACAACTAGTAATGCTGAGCATCTTTTCATGTGCCTTTTGACCATCTGTATGTCTTCTTTGGAAAAATGTCTGTTTAGATCTTCCACTCATCTTTTGACTGGGTTGTTTTCTAAGTTCTATTTAAAATCATCCCTAAACTGCCACAGCCTTATCAAGGTCAAGTACCAGAATGCACTGGTGGTACCCACTACCTCATTGCCTTCTGAGATTACATCTCTGGGTGTAGAAAGATGTCCATGGGATCCTGAGATTTTAAAAGAGCAGTGTCCTTCCTTTTCCACAGCTTTACACAGTTGAGATGGAGAAGAACAGCTGCCTAGTTTCTTGGTCCCTGGTTAAAGCAGACAATCGATGTGGCAGACAGAGAGAGAAACACAGGTAGCTTTTCTCAAAACATGTCTAGCAGACACAAAAAGTTGAGCAAATTTTAAAAAATTAGCTCTTTTGCCTCATTCCCCAGATACAAGTTCGTTTGTTTCTTGGTCTTGGGCTGCTGGTGGTGCTGAATGTTTTATTCTTTGTCTTCATGGGTGTTTAAATCAGAAGTTATGGGTGTGGTATCCATTTGCCATTTTGTACTGAAAATTCAGAATGCTCTTTTAACAATAGCACACTGATTTTATTTGGAAGTCTGGGTTTGTAATAGATCCTTTAGAGCTGGAAGTATCTAGGCAAAAACATAGTGTAATTTATCTTTTGAAGGTGTCGAGTGACTCATGAAACTAAAGTAAGGAAAAGGCAAAAACTGACAGTTCTTAGCAAGACAATATGTATTTTCTTACTTTAATTGAAGGTATGAAAAAAATGTGCTTGTGCGTACTGAATGAGCTTGGGGTGTTTGTGTGTGTATTTGTAGCATGAGGATGGTAGAGATTATGAAAAATATGAAACACTTCTATAGGCTCAGAATATTCTAGCTTCAAGAGAACAATCAGGAGACAGCCTTCGCCATCTGCTTTATCATGCAGCATAAGTCTGTCACAATAATCCCCACACTGAACTCTTTCATGCATTGCTGACCAGGCCTCCTGACTTCCCATCCACTCCTCATACAGGGTGAGCTGAAGGATGCCGTCTAAGGAAGCCCTGACAAGCCTATAGTCATGGCTTTCTTCATAGGACTCCACATGGAAGATGGTTTTGAGCCAGATTCTGCTCTTAATTTGAATTCACAAAGTTTGGCACAATTAGGGAATTTTTTTTTTCTACTTTAAATCTTTGTCAGTCAGATTTGCCAGGTAAAGTGTAGGATGCCCAGTTAAATTTGAATTTCAGAAAAACAACAAATAATTTTAGTGTAAAAGATGTCTCATAAGAGACTACTATCAGCAATTATATGCCAATAAAATGGACAACGTGGAAGAAATGGACAAATTCTTAGAAAAGTACAACTTTCCAAAACTGAACCAGGAAGAAATAGAAAATCTTAACAGACCCATCACAAGCACAGAAATTGAAACTGTAATCAGAAATCTTCTAGCAAACAAAAGCCCAGGTCCAGATGGCTTCACAGCTGAATTCTACCAAAAATTTAGATAAGAGCTAACACCTATCCTACTCAAACTCTTCCAGAAAATTGCAGAGGAAGGTAAACTTCCAAACTCATTCTATGAGGCCACCATCACCCTAATACCAAAACCTGACAAAGATGCCACCAAGAAAGAAAACTACAGGCCAATATCACTGATGAACATAGATGCAAAAATCCTTAACAAAATTATAGCAATCAGAATCCAACAACACATTAAAAAGATCATAAACCATGACCCAGTGGGCTTTATCCCAGGGATGCAAGGATTCTTCAATATCCGCAAATCAATCAATGTAATTCACCACATTAACAAATTGAAAAATAAAAGCCATATGATTATCTTAATAGATGCAGAGAAAGCCTTTGACAAAATTCAACATCCATTTATGATAAAAACTCACCAGAAAGCAGGAATAGAAGGAACATACCTCAACATAGTAAAAGCTATATATGACAAACCCACAGCAAACATTATCCTCAATGGTGAAAAATTGAAAGCATTTCCCCTAAAGTCAGGAACAAGACAAGGGTGCCCACTCTCACCGCTACTATTCAACATAGTTCTCGAAGTTTTGGCCACAGCAATCAGAGCAGAAAAAGAAATAAAAGGAATCCAAATTGGAAAAGAAGAACTAAAACTCTCACTGTTTGCAGATGACATGATCCTCTACATAGAAAACCCTAAAGACTCCACCAGAAAATTACTAGAGCTAATCAATGAATATAGTAAAGTTGCAGGATATAAAATCAACACACAGAAATCCCTTGCATTCGTATACACTAATAATGAGAAAGTAGAAAAAGAAATTAAGGAAACAATTCCATTCACCATTGCAACGAATAGAATAAAATACTTAGGAATATATCTACCTAAAGAAACTAAAGACCTATATATAGAAAACTATAAAACACTGGTGAAAGAAATCAAAGAGGATACTAATAGATGGAGAAATATACCATGTTCATGGATCAGAAGAATCAATATAGTGAAAATGAGTATACTACCCAAAGCAATCTACAGATTCAATGCACTCCCTATCAAGCTACCAGCAGTATTTTTCACAGAGCTAGAACAAATAATTCAACAATTTGTATGGAAATACAAAAAACCTCGAATAGCCAAAGCAATCTTGAGAAAGAAGAATGGAACTGGAGGAATCAACCTGCCTGACTTCAGGCTCTACTACAAAGCCACAGTCATCAAGACAGTATGGTACTGGCACAAAGACAGAAATATAGATCAATGGAACAAAATAGAAAGCCCAGAGATAAATCCACACACCTATGGACACCTTATCTTCGACAAAGGAGGCAAGAATATACAATGGAGAAAAGACAATCACTTTAACAAGTGGTGCTGGGAAAACTGGTCAACCACTTGTAAAAGAATGAAACTAGAACACTTTCTAACACCATACACAAAAAGAAACTCAAAGTGGATTAAAGATCTAAACGTAAAACCAGAAACTATAAAACTCCTAGAGGAGAACATAGGCAAAACACTCTCAGACATAAATCACAGCAGGATCCTCTATGACCCACCTCCCAGAATATTGGAAATAAAAGCAAAAATAAACAAATGGGATCTAATTAAAATTAAAAGCTTCTGCACAACAAAGGAATCTATAAGCAAGGTGAAAAGACAGCCCTCAGAATGGGAGAAAATAATAGCAAATGAAGCAACTGACAAACAACTAATCTCAAAAATATACAAGCAACTCATGCAGCTCAATTCCAGAAAAATAAACGACCCAGTCAAAAAATGGGCCAAAGAGCTAAATAGACATTTCTCCAAAGAAGACATACAGATGGCTAACAAACACATGAAAAGATGCTCAACATCACTCATTATCAGAGAAATGCAAATCAAGACCACAATGAGGTACCATTTCACACCAGTTAGAATGGCTGTGATCCAAAAGTCTACAAGCAATAAATGCTGGAGAGCGTGCAGAGAAAAGGGAACCCTCTTACACTGTCGGTGGGAATACAAACTAGTACAGCCACTATGGAGAATAGTGTGGAGATTCCTTAAAAAACTGGAAATAGAACTGTCTTATGACCCAGCAATCCCACTGCTGGGCATACACACTGAGGAAATGAGAATTGAAAGAGATACGTGTACCCCAATGTTCATCGCAGCACTATTTATAATAGCCAGGACATGGAAACAACCTAGATGTCCATCAGCAGATGAAGGGATAAGAAAGCTGTGGTACATATACACAATGGAGTATTACTCAGCCATTAAAAGAATACATTTGAATCAGTTCTAATGAGGTGGATGAAACTGGAGCCTATTATATAGAGTGAAGTAAGCCAGAAAGAAAAACACCAATACAGTATACTAACACATATATATGGAATTTAGAAAGATGGTAATGATAACCCTGTATGTGAGACAGCAAAAGAGACACAGATGTATAGAACAGACTTTTGGACTCTGTGGGAGAGGGAGAGGGTGGGATGATTTGGGAGAATGGCATTGAAACATGTAAAATATCACGTAAGAAACAAATCGCCAGTCTAGGTTTGATGCAGGATACAGGATGCTTGGGGCTGGTGCACTGGGATGACCCAGAGATATGGTATGGGGAGGGAGGTGGGAGCAGGGTTCAGGATTGGGAACTCATGCACACCCGTGGCAGATTCATGTTGATGTATGGCAAAACTAATACAGTATTGTAAAATAAATAAATAAATAAATTGTGTGCAGCTAAGACAATGAAAGGAGAAGGCAATGGCAACCCACTCCAGTACTCTTGCCTGGAAAATCCCACGGATGGAGGAGCCTGGTGGGCTTCAGTCCATGGTGTCGCTAAGAGTTTGGCACTAATGAGCAACGTCACTTTCACTTTTCACTTTCGTGCATTGGAGAAGGAAATGGCAACCCACTCCAGTGTTCTTGCCTTGAGAATCCCAGGGATGGGGGAGCCTAGTGGGCTGCCGTCTATGGGGTCTCACAGAGTCGGACACAACTGACGCGACTTAGCAGCAGCAGCAGCAAGACAATGAAAAATAAATAAATAAAATATGTCTCAGATACTGCATGGGACAGGCTCGTAGCAAAACTGGTTATCCATTGTTCTCTGAAATTTAAATTTAACTAGATATCCTGTTTGTTTGTTTGTTTGTTTTTGCTGTTATTGCTAAATCTGACATCTCTACTTATAGGGCTCTGCATTTCTTAGTTGTTTTTCTTTTTAATTTGGAAGATAATTGCTTTACAGTATTGTGTTGGTTTCTGCTATACATCAATATGAATCAGTCATAAGTATACATTGGTTCCCTCCCTCTTGAACCTCCTTCCCGCCTCCCACTCCATCCCTCCCCTCTAGGTTATCACAGAGCACCGGATTAGAGCTCCCTTTGTCATACAACGAATTCCCACTAGCTATCTGTTTTACACATGGTAGTGTATATATGTCCGGAGAAGGCAATGGCTCCCCACTCCAGTACTCTTGCCTGGCAAATCCCATGGACAGAGGAGCCTGGTAGGCTGCAGTCCGTGGGGTTGCTAACAGTCGGACATGACTGAGCGACTTCACTTTCACTTCTCATTTTCATGCATTGGAGAAGGAAATGGCAACCCACTCCAGTGTTCTTGCCTGGAGGCTCCCAGGGACAGTGAGCCTGGTGGGCTGCCGTCTATGGGGTCTCACAGAGTTGGACACGACTGAAGCGACTTAGCCGCAGCCGTGGATATATGCAACTGCTACTGTATCAATTCATCCCAGCTTCTCCTTCCCTTGCTCTGTCCACAAGTCTGAAATATCAGTAAGGAAGAAACAGGGAAACTGTGTTTACCTTCTCCATACCTGGCAAGAGATCCTGCATATTTTCCAGGGGAAAAAATTATCTGCTGGGGGCCAGCGTGAGGAACTCCACCCATGGCAAAGGTCATGAGGAAGGAGGCTTGGCATACGCAAAGGCGTGATCAAGCCTCAGGAAACCCCCTGTTCCCGAGCATCTACCCACCAAACCAGAGTCTGTTTTATGCTCTCATCTACACCTCTGACTTTACGGGGGGCTCTCTCCCATCACCATTTCTCTCGGAGAAGGAGTTAATGTGCAGCTCCAAGTAAATAAAAAGTCCTGGGCATGACAAGAGTGTTTCAGCTTACGGACTCCTCTGAAGGTTATCTAGCCCGCCTGTATAGGTTCGTCTGGCCACATGTGATTGTTTACAGCCTCCCAACCTGAGAGGCACGAGATGTTTTAGACTTACTAAAGGCAAATTCCTTTGGGAAGTTGGAAATTGTCAGTATAGTGGGTTGGTTAGGAATTATATTGGTGAAGGTTTTTTTTCATTTGTTGTGCCAATAATTGCTGCTAATTCCCTGCCCTGGGTGTGACAAGGATGTCTCAGGTCAAACCTCTCTGCTGACAGACTAGCTTGTGTGACAGGATTATCCATACTCCTGCCACTAGGAACATGATTGTTTACTACCTCTCAACCATAAACAGCACAGAGAGTTTGGAGTATTTTGAAAGTCTTAATTAGCATAGGGCTTTTCTCACTGTTGAGTTAATGATTGCCGCCAGGCCTCCATATCCTTAGGCACTTGGGAATATATTAATCAATGTATTTGGAATATAGAAAAGGAAATATAGTAGTTTTTAAGGTTAGCAATACTAGACTTTTTGAGTTAATGAATTTTCTCTTTTGTAACAGATCACTGTACTTTGTTATAAATCGCTGTGTCCTTGCTATGTAATAACGTAACTTCATCACTATCTTAAGACTAAATAGATCTTAAGGGGAACATTGGTGAAAGGATTTTCATTTGTTGGGCTGATGTTTACTGCTAAATCTCCATGTTCCCTGCCCTTATAATGAATATAACTAGCATTTAGGAGAAATAAGTATTAACCTTTAAGCATATAGGAGAAATAAGTATTAACCTTTAAGATTAATCATGTTAACCTTGGGTTAAATAAATTCCTTTCTTGATTGTAACTCACTACACTCTCACCCTATAGGAATGCAACTTTATTTGGAGGGTGGTGCCTGGCTCAAGAAAAAACACCCTTGGAAAAAATAAGTTTTTTGGTTATCAGAAAGAAAGGGTCGTAAAATGTCAGCAGGTCTCATGGCCAGAAGATGATGTAAAACCCCTAAGACCTTTTTTTAAAATATACATTTATGTGAAGCACCTGATTTTGATAAAGGTCAGGACTGCTGACCCCTGCGTGACTCTGTATTCATCCTATGTGTAACAAAAGGTATATAAGCAAACCCAAAAATAAAGAAATCGGATCAGTTTCTGGAAAGACTGATTCCCTCATGTCATTCTTTCTTGCTCCCTCTTTCTGCTAATTTTCTAATCCCTCTCTATCTGTAACTAAATAAGCTATTTCCAAGGACGCCGACTCCATCTCCACCTTCGAATCACCCTGGATCCACCGGGGTTGGACCCCGGCAATTATCAGTTTCTGGGAGAAAAAAATGGCACACATGAATTTTATGGACATTTAGCCATAATATAGATTCTGCATAGGCCATGTATATTGGTGCCAATTAAATGTTAATAATGGAATTCTATAGACAATTTCTATTCTTATTAGAAAATAAGATTACAGAGATTTAGGCTACATTAAAAGTCAGAAGTTATTACCTTATAAGTATTTCTAGTCACACCTCAATTTAGTAAAGTGGAAGCATATTTAAAATTAGTCTCATATTAATCTCTTAAGTTGAGGAAAGTCAAACTAACTTCAATGGGAAAATCAACAGGTCATTGCACTGAGACAAAACCATTAAAGTAATGCACTGTAGGTCACCATCATATCCCTGAAAAGACAGGGAAAGCATGCTCTGGCCTCTTGCACTGACAAGATTGACCAGATCTTAATGGTTATGTGGTCTTGTTCCTATGTAAAAATTAGCTGGGATCACAAGGATTTGTGTAGCTCTCTGTAAGAGCAGCTGTCTAGTCTGAGTTCAACAACTAATATCGGGAAATAGGTCATTGTAGCATTTACACACGTATGCTTCTATTTAATCCCAAAGTCATCAGGGTTCAAGAAGTTTCCTTATGGATTTAATTTCCTTCACAAGGAAAAGATAAATGGGTCCAAGTCTTCCCAATTTAAAAATGAATAACAAAGAGCTGACCAGAGAAGAGTTCTGAAGCTGCAATCTGCCTGTTTGCCTGGGCAGCCACCGCACAGCCGTGTGCCAGCCAGGACCACAGTGACAGGTCAGGCTGAGCGCCCACAGGACAAGCGGACAGAGCCACACTCCACTCAGCCATGAGACCTCTCCCTGGGGGTGTGTGGTGTCCAGCTGCTGCCTGGGAGGCAGTGGTTACAAGAGGAATGCAGGACATGGACCAAGTTGTCCTTAAACTGGGGAAGATCTCTGAAATCTGTGGCCAGAGATATCAAATCCCTTCTGGAGGAAAATGTGTTTGAGAGCTTAGGCTCCTGCTGCAGTTACTCAGTTTTTAAGTTGTGTCCGACTCTCTGCAATCCCACGGTCTGCAGCATGCCAGGCTTCTCTGTCCTTCACTGTCTTCTGGAGTTTGCTCAGATTCATGTCCATTGAGTCAGCAATGCTATCTGATTATCTCATCTTCTGCTGCCCCCTTTCCCATTTGCCCTCAATCTTTCCCAGCATCAGGGCCTTTTCCAATGAGTCGGCTCTTTGCATCTGGTGGCCAAAGTATTGGAGCTTCAGCTGCAGCATCAGTCCTTCCAATGAATATTCAGGGTTGAAATCCTTAAAGTAAAAAAAAGGAATTAAGCTCCCAGTTATTTTTTTTATTTTTTCCTTTGTTCATGCCTTCTTTGTGTATGCGTGTGTGTGTATGGTTAAAAAAAATGCATAATGTGAAATCTATCCTCTTAATAAATGCTTAAATGTACAACACAATATGTTAGCTATTGTAGAATGTTGAATAAAGAATTCTAGAAGTTTTTCATGTTGCATAATTGAAATTTTGTACCTACTGAAGAGTAACTCCCCATTTCATCCCTCCCCTAGCCTCTGGCAGCCAGCATTCTACTTTCCGCAATGAGTTTGACTGATATAGATGCCTCTTATGAGAGAAATCAGGCAGAATTTGTCCTTACGTGACTGGTTTATTTCACTTAGCAACATGTCCTCTAGGTTGTAAAAACAGAATTTCTTTCTTTTTATGGCTGCATAATATTACATTATATATATGTAAATATACCACGTTTTCTTTATTCTTTCATTTGATGACATACATTTTATGCTGTTTCTAGCTCTTGGCCATCGTGAGTAATATTGCAACTCACATGGGAATGTAGATATTTCTCAAACATCCTGACAGAAGTCCCAGTAGCTCAAGAGGTAAAGAATCCAGCTGCAATGCAAGAGATACAGGTTTGATCTCTGGATTGGGAAGATCCCCTGGAGAAGGAAATTGCAACCCACTTCAGTATTCTTACTGGGAAATCCCATGGATAGAAGAGTACGGTGGACTAGAGTCCATGGGGTCACTAAAGAGTCGGGCGTAACTGAGCAAGCACACACACAAAGGTCTTGATTTTAATTCTTTAGGATAAATACACAGAAGTGGAACTGCTGGGTCATACGGTAGCTTGTTTTTTTTTATTTTTTATATCAGATGCACCAGCTAAAGTACATAAGGGCTTCAGTTTCTCCACATCCTTGCCAAGACTTGCTATTTTCTGATTTTCTTGATAATGACCTTTCTTATATATGTAAGGTAATATCTCACATCAATGTGGTTTTGATTTGCATTTTCCTGATGATTACTGATGTTGAATGTCTTTGCATATACCTGTTGACCATCTGTACATCTTCTTTGGAGATATGTCTGTACAAGTCCTTTGCCTATTTGTTTTTTAATCAGAGCAATTTTGGTTTGTTATTGCTGTTACTGAGTTATAGGAATTTATTTTGAATTTTCATTTCTTGTCATATATATGATTTCATATATTTTCTTCCATTTTGTAGGTTGTTTTTTTTTTCACTCTGCTAAGGGTTTCATTCCCGCACAGTATTTTCTTGGTTTAATGTACTCCCTCCTCCCCTCACCTTTTTTTTTTTTCTTTCTTTCTTTCATTGCTTGTGCTTTTGGTGTCATATTCAGGAAATCACTGCTAAGACCAATGCCATAAAGATTTTTGTCTATGTTTACTTCTAGGAGTTTCACAGTTTTAGGTCTTAAATTTAAGCATTTAATCCCTTTTGAGTTGATTTTTGTGTATGGTGTAAGATAAGGGTCCAACTTCATTTTTTTCCAGGTGGATATCCAGTTTTCCCAACACCACTTATTAAGCAACTATCCTTTTCCCTAATGTGTATTCTTGGCATATTTGTAGACCAGTTGATTGTATAAGCATGGGTTTACTTCTGGGTTCTCTATCCTGTTTTAAGGATCTATATGCTTGTCTTTATGCTAGCACCATACTGTTCTGATTCCTGTAGCTTTGTAATATGTTTTGAAGTCAGGACCTCTGGGGCATCTAGTTTTGTTGTTCTTCTTCAAGATACTGTTGGATATTCTGTCTTTTGTGATTTTGAGGAATTTTAGGATTTTTTTTTCTATTTCTGTAAAAAAATCTCATTGGAATTTTGATAGGTTGATGAAAGTGAAAGAGGAGAGTGAAAAAGTTGGTTTAAAGCTCAACATTCAGAAAATGAAGATCATGGCATCCGGTCCCATCACTTCATGGCAAATAGATGGGGAAACAGTGGAAACAGTATCAGATTTCATTTTTGGGGGGCTCCAAAATCACTGCAGATGGTGATTGCAGCCATGAAATTAAAAGATGCTTACTCCTTGGGAGGAAAGTTATGACCAACCTAGACAGCATATTTAAAGGCAGAGACATTACTTTGCCAAGAAAGGTCCATCTAGTCAAGGCTATGGTTTTTCCAGCAGTCATGTATGGATGTGAGAGTTGGACTGTGAACAAAGCTGAGCACCGAAGAATGGGTGCTTTTGAACTGTGGTGTTGGAGAAGACTCTTGAGAGTCCCTTGGACTGCAAGGAGATCCAACCAGTCCATTCTGAAGGAGATCAACCCTGGGATTTCTTTGGAGGGAATGATGCTGAAGCTGAAACTCCAGTACTGTGGCCACCTCATGCGAAGAGTTGACTCATTGGAAAAGACTCTGATGCTGGGAGGGTTTGGAGGCAGGAGGAGAAGGGGATGACAGAGGATAAGATGGCTGGATGGCATCACTGACTCAATGGACACGAGTCTGGGTGAACTCCAGAAGTTGGTGATGGACAGGGAGGCCTGGTGTGCTGCAATTCATGGGGTCAGAAAGAGTCGGACACGACTGAGCGACTGAACTGAACTGAACATTAGATCTGTATGTTGCTTTGTGTACTATGGATATTTAAACCATATTAACTCTTCCAATCTATAAACACAGGTTACTTTTCCATTTACTTGTGTCTTTTAAAATTTCTTTCAGCAATATTTTGTAGTTTTACAGAATAAAGTCCTTAGTTGCTTTGGTAATGTTTATTCCCAAGCATTTGATTCTTTTCTATGAGCTTGTCTTTTAACTTTTTTTTTTTTTTTTTTGGACTACTTGTTGCTAATACACAGAAATACAGCTGATCTTTTTATATTGATTTTATATCCTGAAGCTTCACTGAATTTATTAGTTCTAAAAGTGTTTGCATGAAGTGTTTCAGGGTTCTCTACTTATAAGATTCTGTCATCTGCAAATGAAGATAATTCCACATTTCTTCTTCAATTTGGAGGCCATTTCTTTCTTTTTCTTGTCTAAGTACTCAAGCAAGAACTACAAGTTCTATGTTGAACAGAAACGGTGAGAGTGAGCATTTTTGTCTTGTTCCTGATCTTAGAGGAAAAACCTTCAGTTTTTCACCATTGAGTGTGATGATATCTGTGGACAATTCAAATATGACTTTTATTATAGTGAATTAATTTCCTTTCCGTCCTAGTTTGTTGAATGTTTTACCATGAAATGATCTTAAATTATGTCAAGTGTTTTTTATGCAACTATAGAGATGATCATGTGATTTTTGTCCTTTGTCCTGTTAATATGGGCTATCACATTGATTGATTACATGTTAATTGATTACAGTCCCTGTAAAACTAAGGCCAAGTACACAAGAGACAGACTATTACTGGAATGAAGGGAAGCTGTTCAGTAGTTCTTTCCTGGGATCTGTCTCCTTTGCTTAATTTATTTCCTAGTGTCCTAACTAACTCATGACTCCTGATTCTAAAGTTTAAAGATGTATGAACCTTGGCCAAAGGTTTATGGTGAAGTTAGGAGTCAAAGCTGTCTGTCTCCAAAAAAGTCAGTCACATTTTATGTGAATTTGAATTAGACAAATTTAAAACAGTTCAGTACAGAATATTATTTAACATTCATGTTTTATACCCCTAAAATGTACAGATCTCAATTTTTAAACAACTATTAAGGGCTGAAAAATTTTAAAACTGACTGACAGACCCAATTATAACTTTCTCTGTCATTGCCACAGGAAAAAGAAGTTTGTCTGGCTAAGAAAAAACCATCGTTTTTGTCAGTATTTTATGAAGCATGTTCCAACAAACATGTATCAGTATTCTTCAACAATTTTCATAACCATTCTATTTCACTTAATATATAGTATTAATAATTTAATTTATCATTTAAAATGTATTGTTATTATTAATAGAATCTAAAAAAAAAAAAAACTTTAACTATCCTATCCAAACATTTACTATGTTGTGGTGTTAGAGCTGCAGCTGAACATTGCACTTGGACATCACTAACTTCTAGAAACATGTTAGCTGTGATAAAACACTACGAAGCTGGTCAGACTACCAACATATGCTCTGCTGTTAGTTTTGAGAGACTATGAAGGGAGGCATTAGAGATTGCTGGGGAAATTAAAAAAAAAAAAATCTGTAATAACGGTTGAAAGACTGTATGGTCCCCGAATTTAATTTGCTCCTCCAGTCCACTTCTACATGTGTTCCCAAGGGAAAATGAGTCTTGAATTCTGCAAGGTTTTCAGGAATGCACCTCTTACACAGAGTGCAACCACCCCACATTTTTCATTAAAAGCATCTGACAGTATTTTGCCATCTTGTCCAGTTTCATGAAAGAGTCCTGTGGTTTATCAGCAAGAATGGAATTTCCATGAGGACAAAGATTAATGTAGCCCCAGAACCTAATACCACATTTGCCTGGAAAATACTAGTATCTCATAAAAATTTGGTGGATGAATAAATGAATACGTACACAACCTCAGATAATTTAGCACCACTACCCATCCCAAAGAGTTCGCGCTACCTGTTTCCCTCTAGATCATGTAGAATGGTTTTCATTCCTGGGAAGCATAGTTTTTCATCTGAAAACTTGACAATTTATCCCTAGTCTTGCCTGCCAAGTAACAATTAAATTATTTAGCAATCCTTTAATGACTCAAATAAATAAATATTTGGCACAAAACTATTTCAAAGTGTCAGAGTCTCCCCTCTATGGGATTGTTTTTTTATTAATACAATGCTTTGTTCTGATGCTTTCCACCAACATTAAATGTAAGAAATAGCTTTTTGAAACTTGGCCCTGTGTTCATCATAATAGATGATGAGAAATGGGTTAGTTACATTACATAGGGTCCCCTTTACAAGAACTCCCGGAATAAATTACTTCCTACTAGTATCAACAACAAATAGATTCTCCTGAGCAATTGATTTGCTTTCATCTCTTTGCAACTATAAATTATGTAACTGACAATGTTTCTTTTTGTGTGTGTGCTGGACCAAAGTAAGGAGGGTTTAGATCAATTCCTGGTGATAGTTTTAATTCCTCTCTTTGCCTCTTTCTTGCTTTCTCTTTTAATTTAACTTGTGTTTTATTCTTCTCTCCTAAGTGCCTTTGGAACAAGGTAGGGTCTCAAATAACATCAAGATAAATAAATGATGTCAAAATCTACCAGTTTTCATTAACCCTTTAGAGAGATGAATTAAAACACAAAGCACACCCTGGCTGATGAGACAGGCAAGTGTTGCTTTTTTACTAACCATGCTTGGCTTTTTCTAGGCTGGATGACATTTTAAGAAGCCAGTAACTAACTTTGGTTATATGTGGCACTAACTTATCTGGTGGGCTTTCCCACTGGCTCACTGGTAAAGAATCCCCGCCCATGCAGGAGACCTGGGTTCAGTCCTTAGGTGGGGAAGATCCCTTGGAGAAGGGAATGGCAACTCACTCCAGTATTCTTGCCTGGAGAATTCCATGGACAGAGGAGCCTGGCAGGCCATAGTCCATGGGGTCGCAAAAGAGTCAGACAGGAATTAGTGACAAAACAACAGCAGCTTATCTAGTATGAAATCTGAACTCACTGCTCTGTAGTTTCCTCTGGGTTTAGGTAGTTTGGAGGTAAGGGATGGGTTGGGGCTGAGGCATAGATCATATTACCATCGCTTTTCCTCTGAGGCTGCGTGTCGAAACCACCGCAATTTTTCAATAACCCCTACACAGTTGTCAACTGTGTCTTTACCTGCTGTATTTATATCTGCCTTGACAGTTTACCCTGTGTATTTTCTAGGAATTGATCCAATAACTCTGATATCTTTGGTAATTTCCTAGCAAAGTCTAAGGCACAGAATATGCAGACTCTAGACTCCAGCCTGCATTCATATCTCAAATCTGTTGCTTACCAGCTGTGTGATTTTGGGCAAATACTCAACCTCTCTGTGCCTCAATTTCTTCATTTGTAAAATGAAATGAATAGGAGGAAATCGTGAGGATTAAATGAAGCCATGTATACAAAATGCTTGTCATGGTGCCTGGCGTATGACTAGCAGTCACTGAAATTGTTCTGCTGTACTACTGTTTATATTCTTCCTATGAATTCCAGCCTTGCACAAGACCCATTTACCCAGCTCCCTGAGCCTCTAGCTGACCTTGCCCTTTCTGTGGATATAAAGAGTCCATTATTTTTAGCCTTGGAGTCCCTTACCAATAGTCTCTTAAATTCTTTTTTTTAAAGCATGTCTAATTTCTAGTGTATGCCTTCCTGTTTTCCTCACTTAGCCTGCCTTTCCATTTTTGAAAAATGGCAGGAGAAAAACCTATTTTATTTTGCCAGTTGACCATGAAGAGTTGTGTGTGTGTGCTTTTGTTGTTTTCTTTAAAGTGCCAGGTCTTTTGCTTCCTTGGCATGCCTTTATCCTGGACTTCTAGCAAGCTATTTGAAAATAGTCACCAGGCTGTCTTAGCTTTTAAACTCTTCCTTTCAGTTTTTCCCCTAACAAATGTTCCCACTTGGCCATTAAGCGCTTTTCATGAATAACAACATGAGGCATTTCTTTGGTTCTCCCATCTTCCTCTGGAAAGTAAAAATCACCCTGACAACTGCGTACTGACGTTCCACCCTCAGTTCCTTCCTGCAAGGCTCCCAGTCATGTCTTGGGGCCAAGTTCCACCTATTGCTCCCCATCTGGCTTATTCTGCAAAGCTGCCTTCTCAAAACCTTTCTCTATTCCTATCGTTTGGTGTTTTGTTTTGTTTTTCCTACCAGTCTACTTGGATCCTCTTCTTGTCCGTTTCTTCATCCCCTCAAGTATTTGTACATAACGCTGCAATAAACGTGGGCATGCGTTCATCTTTTTGGTGACCTGTTTTCATTTCCTTCGCATATTGACCCAGGAGTGGGATTGCTCCAGACTGTATGCTAGTTCTATTTTTAATTTTTTGAGGAAGCTCCATGCTGTTCTTTACTACAGCACTACAGCATTAATTCACAATAGCAGCAACAGGGACTTCCCTGACTGTCAGGTGGTTAGGACTTTGCCTTCCAATGTGCACGTTTGATCCTTGGTTGGCCCTGGTGGTTCAGATGGTAAAGCATCTGCCCGCAATGCGGGAGGCCTGGGTTCAATCCCTGGGTCAGGAAGATCTCCTGGAGAAGGAAATGCCATCCCACTCCAGTATTCTTGCCTGGAAAATCCCATTGACGGAGGAGCCCTGGTAGGCTACAGTTCATGGGGTCACAAAGAGTTGGACACGACTGAGTGACTTCACTTTCACTTGGGGAGCTAAGATCCCACATGCCTCAAGGCCAAAAAACCAAAGCATAAAGCAGAAGCAATATTGTAAAAAAAATTCAATAAAGACTCTAAAAATGGTCCACATCAAAAAAAAAAAACAAAAAACTTAGAGCTTCCCTGTAGTCCATGAGGCTGCAGAGTCAGACATGACTTAGTGATTGAACAACAGTATTTTATATATATATATATATATATATATATATATATATATAAAATCAATCTGTTGTATGACTTAAAGTCACACAATGTTTTCTGTCAAATGTAACTAAAAGAAAAACTAATGAAGGATTTGAGGAGGTGGCTCAGATGGTAAAGCATGTGCCTGCAATGAGGAAGACCTGGGTTCGATCCCTGGGTTGGGAAGATCTCCTGGAGAAGGAAATAGCAATCCACTCCAGTACTCTTGCCTGGAAAATCCCACGGACGGAGGAACCTGGTAGGCTACAGTCCATGGAGTCGCAAAGAGTCGGACACGACTGAGCGACTTCACTTTCACTTTCACTTTATTTGTAAAATTTTCTAAGTCAAAGGGACTTCTTTGTATACAAAATATCATTTCTGCTCTCAAGGAATTTACATTCTGGTAAGGATTAACGTTTGTGGCAGGTGAGTACAGTAAGTCCCTTACATACAAATGAGTTCCATTTTGGGAGCATGTTTGAAAGTCCAATTTGTACATAAGTCCCACAAAGTTAGCCTAGGTACCCAACTAACACAATAGGCTATATAGCAGTGTACTGTAATAGGTTTATAATATTTGTCACACAAATACTATGTACATAAAAACAAGCAATCACAAAAAAAATAAAGAAAGCATTTTTAATCTTACAGCACAGTACTTTGAAAAGTACAGTAGTCCAGTACAGCAGCTGGCACACAGGCGCTGGCATCGAGTGAACAGGCAGGAAGAGTTACTGGAGAAGGGAGAGGAGGTGGGAGATGGCAGAGCTGAAAGACTGTCTGCAACGGGAGACAGAAGGCAAGCTGCAATTCCAATCATCAATGTCTGACATCGATGGAACACACGTTAGCATCTTTAAAAGCTCACAACTTGAGGGTTTGTTTGTAAGGGACTTACTCTACAGGTGTTACAGATGCCTTTATTAGAGGTGCCCCACTTGGTTATATTGATTTAGGCAAGGCTTCCCCAAAGCAGGTGATCTATTAGCCGAGAGAAAAGAAAAAAAAAAATGCAATTACTGCACACGTTATCCCACAGTAGTGCCTACTGGGAGTAAAGAGACAAAGGAAGCTGAGTCATGTTTTTATAGACTGAGTGATAATGAAAGGAGAAATGAAATAATGAAATGAGAAACCACATTAGCCAACTCTCACCAGAAGCTTGGGCATGCAGGATGGGAAAGAAATAAGGTGGGAGAAAGAAAGCACAGGAGGGAACAGATGAAGGCAAAATCATCTGACGCATCAAGGGACTGGCGGTCTGGATACTATGACCTGAGGAATCTCTGTGACAGCTGAGGTGGGGGAGCAGTAAGGAGAAGAGGTGGTCGCCATTGGTAGTGACAGTTGCTCAGTCGTGTCTGACTCTTTGCGACCCCATGGACTACACAGTCCTTGGAATTCTTCAGGCCTGAATATTGGAGTGGGTAGGCTTTCCCTTCTCCAGGGGATCTTCCCAACCCAGGCATCAAACCCAGGTCTCCCACATTGCAGATGGATTCTTTACCAGCTGAGCTATCAGGGAAGCCACGGGTAGGCGTGACCACAAAGAGCTGAAGCTGCGTCATGAGAACTGAGGAGACACAAGCCAGTGGGTAGATTGTCCACAGAAGCTGAAGCCACTCAAGTAGCCTTGGAAGTGGGGAGAAGTCAGGAAGCCCTGTCTGTACCAAAGGTTTCAGAAACTGGAGAAGCCTGGGAGAGTCAGCCCATGCAAGAAGCAGTAGAGGGCAGCATCGTGGTAGTCTGGGCTCTCAAGCCCAAGAAGCATGGTCCCGCTTTGCTCCCTACTGTGTGACCTGGGACAATTTACCTCTCTGCTCTCTAGGAGGGCGACCTCCTCGGGCTGCAAGACTAAAATCTGAGAGTAATGTCACACGCTACATGCTAAGAGGTCAAGACCCTTAGACAACAGATTGTGTGTGTGCTCAGTCATGACTGACTCTTTGCGACCCCGTGGACTGTAGCCCACCAGGCTCTTCTGTCCGTGGCACTTGTCAGGCAAGAATACTGGAGTGGGTTGTTATGTCCTCCTCCAGAGGGTTTGCCCAACCCAGGGATCAAACCTAAGCCTCTTGAATCTTCTGCATTGGCAGGCAGATTCTTTACCTCTGAGCTACCAGGGAAACCTCCCCCCACAAACACCAAATATATAGACTTCAGCAGAGATAGACTGGAGTTGGGATCCAGCTTCTCAACTTGCTAGCTCTGTGACTTCAGATCCCTGAGGAAAACTTTGTGCCTCCTATTCCTTGTCTGAAAAGAGCCTTAGTGAAATAATCTCCCCCATAGGGTTGTCTTAGGAATCAAGTGAGAAACTCTGTATAAAATTTTTAACTTGGTGACTGATAATCAGTAAAATGTTAGTAATTCATAATCATGGTGCTATTACTAAAAACTCCATGAGAGTTCCATGCTTATCACTAGTTTACAGATGAAGGAAAGTAGGCTCAGGAGGTTGAGGGGCTGGTTCCAGGTCACACAATGAAGAACTCATCTCCAAAAGCCAAACTCAGAGCTCTTTTCACTGTGTTTTGATTAACTCACCTCTCAGTATTCAGTGCCAGGTAATGCTGGCCATGATTGATCTGTATCTCTTTCTATCTACTCATCCATCAATCCATGTATATATCATCTATCTATCAATTACCCATCCATTCATTCACACACATATCTATCCATCATCCATCTATATCTTTCTATCTTTCTATGCACCTATCATTTATCTATATCATGTACCCATTATCTATGTATCTGTGATCTAGTCATCCATCAGTCCATGTATCTATCATCTGTCAATTATCCTTCAATTCATTCATGTATCTATCCAAGCTATCTATCTATCTATCCATCTATCCATCTATCTATCTATCTATCTATCTATCTATCTATCTATCTATCTGACTTCCCTGGTGGCTGAGATGGTAAAGTGTCTGCCTATAATGCGGGAGACATTGGTTCAGTCCCTGGGTTGGGAAGATCTCCTGGAGGAGGAAATGGCAACCCACTCCAGTATTCTTGCCTGGAAAATCCCATGGATGGAGGAGCCTGGTAGGCTACAGTACATGGGGTTGCAAACAGTCGGACATGACTGAGCGACTTCATTCATCTATCCAAGCATCCATCCTGATATGTATTTATTATCTATCATCTATCCACCTATTATCCATCCACCCCTCCATCTATCTGTTGTATTTGTTAATCAATACAGTGATTAATTTTTTAATGCCATTAACCACCTGTTTGTGTGTCAGGCAAGCCTGAGCCAAGTCTAACTGGTCTTTACCTCACTGTTTCTTTAAAATAGGGTTTCTGTTTGGGTTTGGTTTTCTTAAAACCTCAATGTTATGAAGCAACAGTGGAGCCTTCTCCCTTCGAACATTAATTTGGAAGAACTTGGCATTCAATCCACTTAGTGTTGTAGGCATTTTAGTTGTCAAATGCAAAAGCACTACTTGCCTCCTCCAAAATGAATTGGGGGGGGTGGGGGGCAGTGTTGTGCATGTATTCATTTCTGGTTCCTGCATGACGTGGAATCTCATTGGCTTCCTGAATAGAGGGTCGCTCAGAAATGGAAAGAGACCTCATTGCAAGAACACAAGTCCAGGGTTGAATGTAAACACTCTTTAGTCAAATGTCATGTGACAGCTTGGGTTTCTGTGTTTTCTGAGTGTGATCTGAGTAAGGGAGCCTGGCTTGCCACCCACGTTTTTGGCAAGTGATGAGGTTTATAACCAACTGTCCTACTTCATGGGCTCCTGTGTATTTTGAAGGCCTGCAAGAAGCCAAAAGTGACCTCAGCTCTGCTGGTATCAGATGGAAAGAGAGAGAGATCCTTATTTAAGGAGGGTTTAGGCTGCCTGACTTTGAATGGAGGAGGTCAAGGAATCTCAAGTGTACCCTTTGTACCAGATAGGTGCTCAGGTATTATTTGTAGATATGACCCACTGACCTTAGAAATCAGCTGAGTTGTTGGAACTTTCTATTCATTCTGTAGATAGCTCTTTTATTCTCTTGGTGACTAAAGCGTCTGGCTCCCTCTTTCCAACACCTCCTACAATGTCCACCATTCACAAAAGTCTGAGTGTTCCTCTGCCAGGCACACTTCATTTAGAAAAACTTATTTGATGAACTCATAACGTCAATTCAGGAAATGAAAGACATTTATCTAACATATCTATTGTATAGACAGAATACCAAGGGTGCTTATCCTACCTTGAGGTACCTGTATGCAGCTTTCTTTATTTGACAATCTTATTGTCAGTCCCAGTTTCTACTAAATTCCGCACATTTTCCTGAGTGAGATCATTATTCTATTTGCACCTACCGTCTTCATGATGAAAGTCTCGCCTCTTTATCTCCAGACCTGGTTTGACTTTTGATCTCATTTCCTGTAACAGCTATTTCAAGCCTTTACTCTCCTCCTGCCCTGTCACCTCTGATCTTATTCTTAGCCATCTAAAATGCCCTCCTGTTTCCCAGAGACACTGGAGCTAGCAGAAAGAATAACCTTTTTCTCCTGGCATAGGCTGCATTTAAGCCCAGCCTCCATCACTGATGTTACATCAGTGGTACCCAATGAGTGACTCCCTCTCTACCCAAAGACCCTGCATTGATTCCATCCTCCCTTCTCTCTGTCCAATCCTTCTGTTTTCTTTATGGTCAATATTTTATTTGCTCATCCCCAAAGGTCTGAGGGCTTCCCTAGTAGCTCAGTAGGTAGAGAATCTGCCTGCAGTGCAGGAGACCCAGGTTCGATCCCTGGGTCGGGAAGATCCCCTGGAGAAGGAAATGGCAGTCCACTCCAGCATTCTTGTCTGGGAAATTCCATGGACAGAGGCGCCTAGTGGACTACAGTCCATGGGGTTGCAAAGAATCGGACATGACTGAGTGACTGAAACACCACCACCAACCTCTTTGGGATTCCCTGGTGGCTCAGATAGTAAAGAATCTGCCTGCAATGCAGGAGACCTGGGTTCATTCCCTGAGTTGGGAAGATCCTCTGGAAGAAGGCATGGCAGTCCACTCCAATATTCTTGCCTGAAGAATCCCCATGGACAGAGGAGCCTGGAGGGCTACAGTTCATGGGGTCACAAAGAATCAGACATGACTGACCAACTAAACACACAAAGCTCTGAGACCTTCTTCTCTTTTCCTTCAAAGTAGTCCCTCTAGTTTTTCTTAATGACTCATATGACTTTAATTAGCCCCTGAAATATGCAGAGATTCTAGATACTTTTTCCCTGTTCATCTCTTCAGAGCTTCAAATTCATGTGTCCAATGGCCTAATGAGAATCTCCATTTGGAAGACTTTTCCAAATCAGCATGTCTGAGTTGAACCCAACTGACTCCTGCCCTCATGTCTCCAGTCTCAATGAATCCTACTACCAACTTACAGGTACCCAAGTCTGAATCTTAAACCACATCTTTGACTCTTGATCCTTTCTCCTTTTTTTAGACTTCAGGAGCTTTTGGTCCAGCTTCTAAATACCTCTCAGTTCTGTCTATCTCTGTATCCTCAGTGTAAAATACCATGATTCAAGACAGCATCATCTTTCACCAGTAGTACTCTCAAAGAAAAATGATTCAGCAGACACTTATTAAAAACCATAAGGCAGATTTTATTCAGTAGAGGAGACAGACAGAGCTCAACTCCAGTCAGTAATGGGCATAGGGAGGGAAGACAAGGGAGGGAAAGGAAGAGAGAACAGTTACCTAGGAGAGCCAGGAAAGTGGAAAATTGAAAAACAACAACAACACACAGGCAGAGGGTTGGTCTGTGTGCTTAAGCCACCTCTGGTTGGCTAACCATAAGTTAGGCTCCTACCTGCTCACTTTGAGATGATTACATTTCAATGAATGGCTCCCAAGTCCTTGAGAAAGACATTCTTAGGTGGTAGAAGATACACCCCGAAGAATCAGAGAAACAATTTGCAATTGCAAGTTTTCTAAAGTAAATGCTCTAAGAAAGATGTCAGGGACCTATGGTCAGGTTTTGGCGAAAGCAAACAGTAAATTATTTCAGCAGCATGAAGTTTTCTCAGGTAGGCATTTAAGGAAGTTGAAGCCAGTATCCTAAGGACAGAGCCTTGAACTGATAAGAACGATGTTAATATTTGTTTAAGTTTCTTAGTGCAGGAGGTGGAGGGAGTCATTTGTGCTGAAAGTTGCAATGCTTATTGGTCAAAGCTGAGGACCAACTGAAATGAGGGCTCACTTCTTGCAGCCTGACTAGTGTTTGTTCAAGGAGCGAGTCTTTTGCCTGCACTCTGGAAATATTTGTGTTCAAATATGGCTCCCAACAATGCCTCCCATTCCCCACCCCTGGACCCGCAAGTCACTCCTCCCTACAGGAGGTAGGGTCCACTTTCCTCTTCTGGAATCTTGTCTTGTAATTCATTTTGATCAATAGAATCTACCAGAAATTTCTGCCCCGCACTGCGCCCCCCGCCCACCCCCACCATGAACCCTTTCATTCTCCTGGAAGCCAGAGGCAGGATGTAAGTAGTCTGACCAGAGAGACGATTCCAGCCACCCCAGCTCGGACGCAAGACATGGAAGCAAAGCCACTTTGGATGCCCAGTCTCAGCCACATTCCCAGGTTAATGAACCTTGTCAAGACCCAGCAAATGCTCCATGAAGTATAGATGGGACCCTTCTGCATCTCTGCAGAATCATGAGGAAATAACTGGTGCTTGTGTTAAGTCCTTAAGTTTGGTTTATTTCACCTCTGAGTACAGACACACTTTTGTACCTTCTCGTCTCCCCTCTCCTGAACTTTCCTCACTTTGCTTGAGAATTCGGGTGCTCACTGGACTATTTTCACTTTTCCATTATGATGCCATATTGGCTAACATTTTTGAACAAAAACGGTGAATATCAATTGTGTAACTCCAGGTATAGTGAGTTCAAACTTTGGATGGTTTTGCTTGTTCTCGGATCAATATTCTCTACATTTTCATTTTTAGGTTTACAAATAGCACATTTGTCCTCATTATGGGCTATTTCAGTGATGTCAACATGATTAGATCGATGGATAATACAAAACAATTCTTATGGTTTCTGAGTCATCTTCCCCAACAGCACAGTCGTAATGAAGTCTGTAATGTTAGCAGAAATACTTTTCTTCTAATTTCCCTGGTGAACCATGAGGTATTTAAGGTTATTCAAAAAGACAATTTGTAATTCTGTCCTGTATATTAGGACAATGCAAGAGGAAGGATTGGAGGTTATATGGCAGCTTGGAGATGCCCAGCTAGTCTTCTGTAGAAAAACAAACTCAAAGATTGTGAGAGCACAACCCACACCACAGAAGGGACAAGGCCTCAACAAGAAAATCAGAGCTGATAGTGGCCCCATGTTTTCCTCCATATTGTCTTTATCAGGCCACTTTAATACCTGTGAAGAGAGGTGCAAACAGATGATGCACTGAAAGAGGGCTCAGTGAGGAACTTTCCCACAAGGTTCGGAGAGAAGTCAGGATGGTGTCTAGAGATAATGACAGTGACTGGGCAGCAGTGGGGCAGAGGAGGAGAGCTATCCCAAAGGACAGTGACCAGAAAGCCACCTAACACCAGCCAGCAGCTATTCACAGCCTGGGTGAGGACCAGGGCAGAGGAACTCCTGAGGACACAAGTTTGTATTAATGTGGCCTCAGACTTCCTCTTCTTGTGAGCCTTCCTAAGGCAGAGGTGGTGTCCAGCCCCTGCTGTTACACCTGACCAGATAAACACCCTTCCCAGAGGTGGGAAGGACCACCTCTTCCCACTGGCCTGGTTCTGTTCAAATTCCAGTAGGGCTATGAGGCAAGGCTTGAACCAGTTGGTGTAAATGACAGTGAACTTGGCCTATATGCAAAAATGACAGTTCACTAACACTATTCTTTTACTGCTCTGGAGATTGAGTATTCCTTTTGCCAATTAGATGAGAAAGACTCAGGGGCTTCCAAAGTGGCTCAGTGGTAAAGAACCCACCTGCCAGTGCAGGAGATGCAGGAACCTCAGGTTCAATCCCTAGTTGGGGAAGAACCCCTGGAGAAGGAAATGACAACCCACTCCAGTGTTCTTGCCTGGGATAATTCCATGGACAGAGGAGCCTGGTGGGCTACAGTCCATGGGATGACAAAGAGTCAGACATGACTGAGCACACATGCATCTCAGAAAGACTCAACTGGACACAAAAGAAGCTTCTAGAAGCCTGCATGCCTCTGGTTGGAGTCTTTCCATCCTGGAGCACAGCAGTTAAGGCAAGGGAAGGACAGGGGCTTGGGAGAACCTGGGCCATTACAGAAGGATTCAGACCACAGCCTTCTCGTGCTTTCCAGGGAAGCAGGAGAGAAACCAGCCGTTGTTGTGGCTGAACCTCATTTCCACAGCCCTGGGATTTGGTTTGTGAGAACCACCGTACTCTCCCTCTCAGCCTGAACTGGCTGGGAACGCAGGGACAGAATGAAGCCCCGACACTAGAGGCATAGGTTTGTCTGTCTGTGCTGCTATTTGTCCTCACTGAGCATCCAGTGAGGAGGTGGTCAGGTCCAACTATTGCTAAATAGGAATTCAAACAGGGCTTCCCAGGTGGCTCCAGGGTAAGGAATCTGCCTGCCAATGTAGTAGACATGGGTTCGATCCCTGGGCCAGGAAGATTCCCTGGAGGGGAAAATGGCAACCCACTCCAGTCTTCTTGCCAGGAGGATATTGTGGACAGAGGAACCTGGTGGGCTACAGTCCATAGAGTCACAAACAGACACGACTGAAGTGACTTACCGTGCACCATCCCATGCATAATTCACTTATAATATATAATTATATTTGTGATATATAATTTTTAATATACAACTTATTATATATATTTTTTAATGCAAAACATGTTCATTCACTTGTCACCCACAGGGTAGAATTTAATATTCTGAGCTTAGGACACAAAATTCACCAGGAGTTGACAAAACGTGTATGTAAAAGGGCCAGAGAATTAATATTTTAGGCTTTGTGGACCAAGAAGCAAAATCGAGTGGCAGTTCTCGCAGAAAGTCTAATAGCCATGCTTGCAATTTACACTTAAAACTGTGGAAATTATTCCCAGCTGGCAGGCTGGACCAGACTGGGCGGAGGTCGGATGGGGCCCCTGGGCAGTCGGGTGCGACCCTGACTCTTAGCATCCCCGCTTCTCCATCACCGTGGCCTGATCTCCGGTCATTCTCTCCAGCTGTCCTCACTCCAGGCTGTTTCAAGCCCTCCCCCCGACGTCAGCTCAGAGCTGCGTTCAGTCTGTGACACTGGCCTCCCCAGAGTGCTGTTTGTTGGGGATGCCTGCTTCCCATCCCCTTTTGGTGACTCTTCTGTACTGTGTGCATCTTTCAAACCTTTCTCTATCGCAACAGTTGCAACTTGGCTTGCTTGTCTCCTGTATGAGATTTGGAAATTCTCGAGGGCATAGATGTTTTTGAATTATCTTTGAATTTGTTGGGCACAGCAGTGGACCTGTGACATTGTAAGTGGTCAGCCAGTGTTGCATTGGCCTGGCTTTGTTTGTCTCTATGGAAAACAGAAACACAAGTTTGATAGGGAAAGAAACAAGATTAAGTAAAAACTAGGACAACTGGATTTTGGAGGAGGCTTTTTTTTTTAATTTCCTTTTTCTTCCTAATTTTTTCCCCTAAAATAAACACATTCCTGTGGAAGCTTCATGGCATAAACAGATCCATTCACAAGAATGCTGCCTTGAGGACTGTATCCAATTTAAGGTTAGGGTCAGTTCTGGGTGCCAGTTTCAGCAAGTTCTGGTACTCAAAGAGGTCCTGATTTGATTTGAATTTAGTTTTGTACCTCTTACTATTTTTTTAATGCAAAACATGCCTGAGAAAACACCTCAACTTTAAAAAAAGATGAATTAAACAGCACAAGGAATTTTAAAAATTTATCGACTTCTAAAATTTATGTTTTCAGAAAAATTAGGATATTATAGCTATAAAACTTAAATTAGGATATTATAGCTATAAAATTTGGACAGGATTTATTTTAAAAAATAAAGAATTAGATTGTTTTTAAGCTAAGAAAATTTTATTTTTTAAAAAAATTTGATAATTTTCTGTGTTGGTAAGAATTAGATAAAGTGTGAGTAAATAAGAACTTGCAGCATATAATTTAGCAAAGCAGAGCAAACATCTAAAAAATTTTATCTGGAAACCAGAAATGCTATCTCTGAGAATTTTTCCTTAGGAAAACATTAAATATGTTCACTAAGTTTTGTCTTCAAGATTGCCCAGTGCAATACTGTGATAACGAAAATCTAATAAGAAAAACATATCTGGTCCAGACTCTCCTTTAGATCTTGAGTTGGGAGAGACTGTGAGGGCTCAGCTGATCGGTCTTGTGTGACTCTTTGTGACCCCATGGACTGTGGCCTGCCAGGCTCCTCTGTCCATGGCATTCCCCAGGCAAGAATACTGGAGTGAGTTGCCATTTCCTTCTCCAGGGGATCTTCCCAATGCAGGGACTGAACCCCTGTCTCCTGCATTGCAGGCAGATTCTTTATCCGCTGAGCCATCAGTGGGGAGAAGACTATACGACTGTGTTTAAGGGCCTGAGGTCTGGCATCGAACAGCTGAATCTGACTTGTGCTTCTGCCACTTACTGCCTGTGTGTGTGGGCAGATTACTTAGCTGCGAACCATAGTTTTCTCATCTCTAAAATGGGGATAATAACACCCTTTGGAGCTGTTTTGAGGATTATATAAGATGATGCGTGGCAAGCACTTAGCACAGCGCCTGCTACATGGTGAGAGCTCAGCAAGTTCAGTGTCATTATCATTTTCAATAGCCCTAAGGGCTTTGACTCACTTTCAGTCGTCAGCATCTCTTTCATGCCCTCCCTTGGCATCCCTGCCCTGGCCTCCCTTTCTGCTTATCCCTCTGTCCTGACACTTCTCACAACAGCCATTGCCTGTGACTGAGGCTCCGTCTTGCTCCTTAAGTAGCGTTTCCAGCCCCAGCCTGGACGCTCCTGGACTTCATGGCCACGACTGTCTCCCCCGTGGCTGATGCTTGTGGTCTCTTACGAAGGGCTTGTGTGATTTTCAGTGTTAGTTTGAATGCCAGCTGCCATGAGGAAGGCAGGAGGCAATCTGTATGAACAAGGGGACCCCAGCTAGTGACTCTGGACAAATCACAAGGCTGAGGAGGATGGACTCTTAAAATAATAAGAAGTTGAATGCTGCCGACTGTGACCTTTTGTGGCAGGGATTCAAACAGGCTGGTACTAGTGTGACATCCATGAGAAAATCAGAGATGCTTACCTTAATGATAAGTGCAATACAGGAGAATGTGGGACCATGCACAGCTGTAGGAATGTGATCAGATGCCAGGGAGAAAGAACTGGGTAAAGAAGAAAGAGCAGGGGCTTCCCTGGTGGCTCAGTGGTGAAGAGTCTGCCTGCCAATGCTAGAGACATAGGTTTGATCCCTGGTCCAGGAAGATCCCACATCCCCTGGAGCAACTGACTCTGTGCACCACAACCACTGAGCCAGTACTCTTAAGGCCTGGGAGCCACAGGACTAAAGTGTGTGCACCCTAGAGCCCAAGCTTTGCCACGAGAGAAGCCACAGCAGTGAGAAGCCAAGAACGGCAACTAGAGTAGCCTCCACTCACCACAACTAGAGAAAAGCCCTTGCACCACTGAAGACCCAGCTAAAAATAAAAATAAATAAATAAGCATTCAAAAAGAGAAGAACACTTAGATGATAGAGTTCTTACTTTTCTAGAACCCTCCAGTCTAGCGGGGCTTCCCAGGTGACAGAATGGTAAAGAATCTGCCTGCCAATGCAGGAGACACAAGAAACTTGGGTTCCCAGTCTGGGGAGGTGGGGATGAATAAATGGGTGAACAGATGAAGTCTCATTTTACAGAAAACTGAGACTGAGCATTTAAGTAACCTTGCTCCTTATGGAGTAACAAAGACTCCACAGGTAGTATGTGTTCGGATTTGTAGATCACATCATGTGCTACGGCATATTGAAAGAAAAGTTGTTTCTATGTGCTTTTCTTGGTTTTTCTTTTTTTTTTAATGAGAAGCATTATGTTAGAAAAATATAAGTGTGTAGACCTTATCAGCAGCCTACAGACACGTGAATTCATGAAATGAAGCTGCTGCCTTTCACCCACAACCTGGAGGGCGGCTTGTTGTTTCTGCTTCACAGTCTGATTTGGGGCCACTGTCCAGCCCAGGGCAGCATTTCAACCCCATCAACCACTGGGCATCTGTAAACGTAGATTATTACTTCTCGGCCTTTTGGCTAAGATCAAGTGTAAGCATAGATTAACGAGCAACCTCAGAGAGGAGACACTGTAGATGGTCATAAAGTCATCAGCGTTGCCAGAGAGACGTGTGTGACCCATTGAGCTGCCAGTATTTACTAATATGATGTTCAGAGCAGATGACAGCATAATGATACCTCCCGACACCTCAGTTGGAGGAATACCTTGGGACTGGATAATGTGAAGCTCATTTGACTGTGGAACAAAATACAAAACATAGACTTCAGCTGGAAATTGACCCTTTGTGCATCCTCACTATTTTCCCCACGATCAGACTGAGACGGTCCCATCTTCCTTTCTAGTGTCTTAATTATATTCACAAGGAGGAAATACGTGTGCAGTATCTTTTGGCGCTTCCAAGTAAATGGAGCTGCAAAGTGAAATGTTGGAAACAAGGATGCTTACGTTCATCACACCTTTGTGTATAGCCCATTTCTTGGAAAGGAATTCATATGTGAAGTGTTAGTTGCTCAGTCGTGTCCAGCAACCTCACAGACTGTAGCCCACCAGACTCCTCTGTCCGTGGAATTCTCCAGCCAAGAGTACTGGAGTTGGTAGCCATTCCCTTCTCCAGGGGATCTTCCTGACCCTGGGTTAAACCTGGGTCTCCTGCATTGCAGGCAGATTCTTTATGTTCTGAGCCACGAGGGAATGCTTAATAAATAATAATTTAAAAATCACCTGTATGCAAATTTCAAACCTTGTGCACAAATTTCTAAACTAGTACTATTATCCAAAATACCTTGCTTCTTATTGTCTTGGTAGAATTTGTCACCATCCCACCTCCTACAAAGGTAAATGGATGAACACATGTAGTTCTGAAGGTTGATTGATTCCACTGTAGAGAACAGATATGTATCAAAAGGGATTTTATTTCTAGTCTTCAAAAAGAGGCAGAGAGGCTGGCATGCAATCTGCTTCTTCTGTTCATTTTTTAAGGGGAAAATAAACACTGTGAAAGGTAGGCTTATATTTATATCTTGAAAACAAAGTGCAAAATCGCACCTGAAGAGGAATAGCCATCACTGGGGGCAAACCATGTCTTTCTCAGAGTGGGTGTAATTTGCAATGTAATTTTATATTTTGGCACTGAAAGGGAAAACTTCTGTGCTCCAACTACAGGAAAACTCACCCCCCCCCCCCCCGCCCTTCTTACTATCCACACCACTTCTGGTCACCAAACCTGTGGGTTTTCCCACACTGACTAATTCTGCTGAGGTTCCTAGAATTCAACTCCATCTGATACTATCTGTGTAGAGATGGCATCAGACCCCACAGGGTAATGGAAGCAGAATAGACCCTTCCAAATATGCCTCTTTTGCATGGGGATTCTTTTGAGATGCTTATTTTTGAGAGGCCCGCAAAAACAGGTGAACCTCTGAAAACACAGTAGGAGTTATCTCTGAGAAGGGGCATCTTCATTTGTAATCTGATCCTTGCGTACTGCCTTTTTACTGGCCACCTCCCGTAACTGACTCCCTACTTCCCAGTATCTTCTCCTGTCTTTAACTGGTGTTTAAGGTGATGGTTTCTACCATTTGAGGGAGTTACTCAGCTTTCCCATGTATCTTCCCTATATACAGGAGGTATACATATTATTGGGCTTCCCTGGTGGCTCATATGGTAAAGAATCTGCCTGTAATTTGGGAGACGTGGGTTCGATCCCTGGGTCGGGAAGATCCCCTGGAGGAGGGCATGGCAACCCATTCCAGTATTCTTGCTTGGAGAATCCCCATGGACAGAGAAGCCTCTTGGGCTACAGTTCCATGGGGTCTCAAAGAGTCAGACATGACTGAGTGACTATGTTATATAACATATAACACATATAATATAGAACACATATGCTATTAAAGTTCTATTTGCTTTTCTCCTATTGTTGTTTAGTCATTGAGTCATATCCGACTCTTTCTCCTGTTAGTCTGTCTTTTATTACAGGAGGTTCTCAGCCAAGAACCCGAAGGGCAGAGGGGAAATTATCTTTCATTTCCTACAGCTTAGTCCCACCAGACTGGCCCCACTCAGATGGGAAAACCACAAATCCCGCCCCTCTTGTATTTCTGTCTTGGCAACTATAATTCTAGACTTTCTCCCACCTGCTCCTCAGGTCTGATAATTTGCCAGGATGGCTCACAGGACTCAGGAAAGCCATTTCACTTACTAGATGACCAGTTTATTATCAGACAATACAGCTCAGGAACAACCCGATGGAAGAGACGCACAGGACGAGGTGTGTGAGAAGGGGTGGAGCACCCAGGTCCTCTCTGGGTGCACTGCTCCCCACCACCTCCACTTGTTCCCCAAACCAGAAGTTCTCCAAATCCTTTACATTAGCTTTTTCATGGAGGTTTCATTATGTCGGCATTTGACTAATGGAATCATTGGCCATCAGTGATTAGTTCAACCTCTAGCCTCCCTAGGAGTTGGAGGTCATGGGGGAGGTTGAAAGCTCCAACTCTCTAATGATGTGGTTGGTTTCCCTGGCAACCAGCTCCATCCTTAGCAGCCTTCCAAATGTCACCTCATTAATATAAATTCAGGTGCTATTGAAAGGGACTTGTTCTATGAATAACAAAAGTTCCTCCTCTCACCTTTATCACTCTTACTATCACTACGACTGAGTGACTTCTCTTTCACTTTTCACTTTCATGCACTGGAGAAGGAAATGGCAACCCACTCCAGTGTTCTTGCGTGGAGAATCCCAGGGACGGGGGAGCCTGGTGGGCTGCCGTCTATGGTGTTGCACAGAGTCAGACACAACTGAAGTGACTTAGCAGTAGCAGCAGCAGGGAATTCCAAAAGTCTATGCCAAGAATGAGGACAAAAACCAGTACATATTCCTTCTTACATATCATGAAAATCACAGGTACCCTAAAACTGCCAGGTTCAAACTTAATTTCATAGGCTCTTCTGTTGAATGTTCAAGTTAGATGGGACCTTACATCCAGTCCAACACTCTAAATTTGCTGAAGAGTAACTGGGGTGCAGACAGGGTAAGCAGACAGTGGCTTACGTTTTTTAAATATAAAAATGATATATCTCTAATGGGCATCTGTTATTATCCTGAATGGTGGGAAGTAGGTGGTCATGAGAGGTCTCACAAAGAAGGAGTTAGAAAGTGCCTTGTAGACAGTGGGGATTTTATAGGTGAAGGAGGACAACTTGTGTAATGGCCCAGGTGCAGAACCCTACAAAGGGTATTTATGGGACAGCAATTAGACTCTCCATCCCAAAGTGTATCTTTCAAGGGCAGAAGCAGCATTGACATATATACACTGCTGCTGCGGCTAAGTCGTTTCATTCGTGTCCAACTTTGTGCATCCCCATAGACGGCAGCCCACCAGGCTCCCCCGTCCCTGGGATTCTCCAGGCAAGAACACTGGAGTAGGTTGCCATTTCCTTCTCCAATGCATGAAAGTGAAAGGTGAAAGTAAAGTCGCTCAGTCGTGTCCGACTCTTAGTAACCTCATGGACAGCAGCCTACCAGGATCCTCCGTCCATGGGATTTTCTAGGCAAGAGTCCTGGAGAGGGGTGCCATTGCCTTCTCCGATATATACACTACAGTGTGTAAAACTGCCAGTAGAAAGCAGCTGTCTAGCCCAGGGAGCTCAGCTCAAGGCTCTGTGATGACCGAGAGGGGTAGGATAGGGGGAGTCCAAGGTGGAGGGCATAGGCATATACACATAGCTGATTTACTGTGTTGGACAGCAGAAAACACAGTGTTGTAAAGCGATTATACTCCAATAATAAACAAAATAAACACGCAAAAGAATAAAAGAGGGCAGGAAGCAATATGGAATTCAAAATTAAAGATAAACTAGGGATAGTTCATAGACAATCTTGAGTGCTTCCCCTGAACTATCTTCAACCCGGGTTTATCCACCAAGCAACAGGACACCTTTCAAAGTTGTTGAATTTGAGAGACATTCAGAACAGCAGTGTGCCAGAAAGATTAACTGAGCATCCGTGTGGAGAATGGTCCAGGACAAGGACTTCTAGCTTCAATGCGGCCTGAAGAAGCACACCATCCCCACCTGTTCTGGTATCAGAAGTCCTCTTCCCCACAGGGAACACTTTTCACATGGCTAAGATGTGAAAAGTCCACCACAGCACACCATCACAGGTCTGGGTAAAGTAAACCCCATCTCTGGCCATAAATTCTCCTCTAGGCGAGTCAGGACAATCAGAGTCTTCCTTGGTGCTTTTCTGTCAAAACTATCAAGAAAATCTTTGATCTGGAACTGCTAAGGAGACATTTGTGATTGAGGGGGCCACTGCAGCCACTTTGCATAACACACTGAGGAGGTGGTAAACAAGCTTAATCCAAGCCCTTAGAAGAGGTACCTTCTAACCTTTAGCAGCAAAAGGAGGTTGAACTTTCTGAGAGCTGAATTGCTCTGCATGAGAAAATGGGAGGAATTTGTTTTTGTGTTCCTTAATGCCTCTTTTGAAAGACAGAAGAGAAGAATCTGAGCAAGAGAAAATGCAGGAACTGGGACCTCACTTTTGAACTTGGAAACTGAAAACTGAATTTAAAGTGATATGAACCTGAAGAGGTCAGTGCACCATGAAAGAAGGTCAGTGTGATACAAGAAGGAAAGGCCATTCACAGAAGAAGCCGACTCAAGAGGAAATAGGAACCCAAGCTTTCAGGGAATTCTCAGAAAAGTCCTTCCTAGGGACTTTCCACAAGTTGTGAGAAGCAGGGTTCAGGCCAGTCTTTTCTAGATTAAGGAGCATTATAATCCTGTGAGTTTATGGGAACATGTCAAGGTTTAGTAGAAAGAACACTGGCCATGGGGTGAGAAGGCCTGGCTCCAGTATCAGCTTTGTTCTACGTCAAGTTGTCTGAACTTTCTAATTCAATTTCCTTCTCTACAAAAGGATAGATTTAGACTGAGGGAGCTTAAATACCCGTTTCAGTTTTAAAACACTACTGTGATTGCAAACCAGCTGTGTGATGCACTGAACAGAAAATAAGGCAAGATCCACAAAGGTACACATGTCGTGGGGGTGGTCAGAGGGTGGTTTTGTGGCTTTCTCCCAATTAGCCTGGAAAGATCCAGGAGGAAGACCTTTCTGAAAGTTCAACTTGTGCAATAGATGCAGGAACCCTATAGGGCTGGATAATGTGCTCACACCCAGTTGCTTAGTCGCTTCCAACCCTTTGTGACCCCAAGGTGGCCCAACAGGCTCCTCTGTCCATGGGGTTTCCTAGGTGAGAATACTGGAGTGGGTTGCCATTTCAGTCTCCAGGGGATCTTCTTGACCCAGGGATCGAACCCATGTCTCCTGCATCTCTTGCATTGGCAGGTCGACTCTTTACCACTGAGCCACCTGAGAAGCCTGAGGGCTAGATAATAGCACCAGTCAATAAGGTCTGTTTAATTACACTTGCTCTATGCCAGACACAAATATGATTTACATACATTCACTTTGCAACACGGCTTTAGGGCAAGGACTGGCAGTGTCTCCTTCCTAGGATACTGAGGCATGGTAATTAAGCAGCTTTCCAAGTACACACCTGCCGGGGTCAACGTGGGGATCCTCATCCTGTGGTCAGAGCCCAGTGGCTGTTTCCTGAACTTGAGCACCATCCTGTCCCATGGTCAGGACAGGTGAGTGCCACACACATGCACACATTCTGTCTCCCATTTGAGCCTCTGAACAGCCCTTTATGGGGGTAAGACCAGGGTTATGGTCCCTATTCTACACTGAAGAGATGGAAGAATCTTCTCAGACCTCATAGAGGAAGCTCCAGGACCCAAACCTAGACTTCCTGATCGCAAAGCAGTCTCCTGCAGGGGTGCATACCAGGGTCACAGACAAATGTAGTAAAAGCTTCCAGATGTGCTTTGAGGAATCTGAGTTCCCCAAACTGGAGGAGCCGAGAAGGACCTGCCTGTTCGGAGGCTGTGGATCCAAAGTCCCATCGCATACACAATGAAATCTCTTACCCACTCACTCCTGCTCTAGAACAACCCTGTGACACACAGCTGAATTGAAACCAGCAGCCTCGGTCGTAATCTCCTGCCAGCACCTCTCTCCTTTTCAGACCCACAATTCATAGTGCACACTGAGTTCCTGGATCAGGACCAGGACGCTGAGAGTAGTGAGCAAAGATGACCAAGAGGAGTAGGTAAGGGAGGCTCAGACGTAGGAGGCGTTTGGCATTGCCAGAGGGGGGCACACAGGCTCACAAGTACAAAGCTATCCTGGTCAACCCCTAGAAGCACACTGTCTTCACTGTGTCTGCCTGGGGTAGAAGAGCCCACCTCACCACCACTTTCCAACCAGTGTTTTGTACCGACGTTGACTCAGCTGTTGTAATGAGACCAAAATACCACCCAGCTTTCCATTCCATCCTCAGATTAAGGACTACTTACTGCCTCTGTCTGACATCAGTAATGTCGTTCACAGCTACCCTAATTTTAGCTGTGGTTATCAGCTCCCGTTTGTGTAAACTCAGCTGGATGACGTCAGCAGGGCCAGATTTAGCTCTCTGGCATTCATCGAGGTTTTCAAAAGGAACAACTGTACCTCAGGGACCACTTGAAAACTGCTTGGGCAATAGTTGATTCTAGCTTTGATTTCCATCTTCCTGATAATTATAAGGGGCTTCCCTGGCGGCTCAATCGGTAAAGAATCCACCTGCAATGCAGCAGACCTGGGTTCTATTCCTGGGTTGGGAAGATCCCCTGGAGGAGGGCATGGCGACCCACTCCAGTATTCTTGCCTGGAGAATCCCCATGGACAGAGGAGCCTGGCAGGCTGCAGTCTGTGGGGTCTCAAAGAGTTGGACATGACTGAGCAACTAAGCACATACAGAGGTTGGGGAGGGTGGGGTCTGATTCTCAGGCTGAAACAGGGGAAATACAAGATGAACCTGGAGGGTAACATAGTACCAGAAAGCAATAAAGCACAAATAGATAGATGGATGGATGGATGGAAGGATGGAAGAACGGATGGATGTATAGATAGATAAGGCAGGTCAAAAAGACACGGTAGTTAAACCAGAAGAGAGCCCATTGACCAAGCTGGAACAAGATGAACAACAAAACAAACAATGAGAGCATTTAGTGTTGGGTTATAACCCGAAGAATAACAAAAATATCCTCAAGTCCATACTGATATAAAGAGCCAATTGAATAAATGAATAATAAGAGGTTTGTTTTTGTTCAGCCACTAAGTCGTGCCTGACTCTTTGCAACCCCATGGACTGCAGCACACCAGGCTCCCCTGTCCCTCACTATAATTAGAGGAGAAGGAACAAATATTCCTTACAGAAGAATTCCAATTAATAAATGTAGAAGGAATGAGGGGATTAAAATATCACAATCAGAATGCCACAGTAATTGCTGCGGGCAAGATCCACTGATGAATGCTAAAATTAGTGAGTGAAACCTTAAGCAATTTTTAAAAATAGAATATTTGCATAACCTCCAAGTTCTTCTCACTTTATTGTTATTTACTATAGTGACTTTAGTTTATACCTGCAAATGATGACTCCACCTTCAAAGATGAGTCTTCATTTCCCTCCCCCTTGAATCTGAGCTGGACTTAGTGACTCTTTCTAGTAATAGCATATACAAAGGGAAATTAATGATTTCTAGTTCAGAACCTGGCAGACATCCTTTTTAGCAGGTATAATATCACCAACTAAATCACATTGATAGGGCTTCCCTTGTGGCTCAGCTGGTAAAGCATCTGCCTGCAATGCAGAAGACCTGGGTTTGATCCTTGGGTTGGGAAAATCCCCTGGAGAAGGGAAAGGCTACCTACTCCAATATTCTGGCCTGGAGAATTCCATGGACTGTATACTATAGTAAGTATGGGGTCACAAAGAGTCAGACATGACTGACTGACGTTCACGTCACAAGTCACATTGATACCATGTACTTTCTGAATCACATGTGATGAGTAGACACCATCTCCATAATATTATCCCCACAAAATCTGTAAGCTCAGTGTCATCATCAGAAAACATGAGACAAACCTAAACTGAGGAAAATTCCACAAAGTACCTGAGGAGTGTTCTTCGAAAGTGCTGATATGAAAAAACAAAGAAAGATGAGGAAATGCTCACAGATTGGGGAGACCAAGGAAACAGGACAACTAAGTGTCCTGGATGAGATCCAGAAACTAGGAAAGAACATTCGTGGGAGAACTGGTGGGACCCTGATTAAGTATTACTTTAGTTAATAGTGCTGTGCCAACCATGGTTATTTAAGATGGTAAGATTAGCGGAAGCTGGGTAAAGAATGAATAGGAACTCTCTGTGACCTCTTTGAATCTTCTGTTAATCTAAAATTATTTCAAAACGTTTTTAAAACCATAATCATATTTAAGAATTTCAGCTATGTGATGAATGTAAGAAACATATACCCAAAGCAAATTCACAGAAAAAAGTTATATACATGCACACTCACATATATATGTATATATATGTTTAATGCTAATGGTAATATAATATGCATGGTTATATAAACGTACATATTAGGTAAGTTCGAGCAAAAAAGAAAACAAAGTGACAACATTACCATTAGCATTGAATACAGGGCAAAATGTGTTAAAGAGGAAATAATTCATTTCAGCTTGATAATAATTCCCAACCTCAATAAAGATATAATTGCATGAAACTTTATCTGTCAAATGAACTATCTTCACAATATATAGAGTAAAAATTCTCATAAGTGGAAACAGCATTAACAGAAATATGAACATTGATGATTCTAACACACCAGATTTGGTTAAGTAGACATAACATGCATAATTGGATAATAAAAGAAATAAGGTTGATTTACTAGATATGTCAAATTTTTTAACCAACAGAGAATACATATTCTTTACAAATCCCTGGGGGGAATTTAAAAATTGATCAAAATCTACAATACAAAAACCTTCGAAGATTTCTAAAAGGAAAAGAATGTAAGGGCTATCTTATGTGGTTACAATGCAATAAAACTTGAAATTGACAAAATGTAGCAATAGCAACAAAATCTTAAATACTTAGAAATGGGGGAAATGAAGCTAATATTGTCCTATAGATATTGTGCAAAGAGTATAGGAAGAATTCACTGAGAGAACTTTTGAGCGAAAATAAAACAGAGAACATTATTTATAAAACCTCAAAATTTTGTCAAAACCATAGTCAGAGGTAAATCATAGATTAAATGCTTTCATTTCAAGAAAGAATAAGGAAAACTAAATTAAGTGAGCAAGTTAATAAGATGGAAATTGGGCAATGAAGCTACAAAATGCAAGAGAAAAAATTATTGAATATAAAATCTGAAAAAAATAATATTTAAAAAGAAAATGAAATCAGTAATTAAGGCTGGTAAAAAAAGTAAATAAAATTGGTAAAGTTCTGCTTATTCCAACCAAAATTCCCCAAAAAGAGAGTTATAATTATTAGTAAGAAAGGATGTAATAATAGAAAAAATGTAGACAAAAATTTAAATATTAACATCTAAATTAAATGTGTAATATACTGGAAAGAAGGTTAAAATAATTGATTTAGGAAGTGAAGCACTCATACTAAAAGAATATAAAAAATTAAAGCTTAGTGAAGCAGATGTGTGAAAAAAATCCCACATATTAGGAAAATTTACTCAAGAGAAAATTGAAACATTGAAAGCAAACTATGGTTACCAAAGGGGAAAGGAGTCAGGGAGGGATAAATTAGGAGGTTGGGATTAACATATACACACTATACAAAATAGACAATAAGCAAGGACTTATTGTATAGCCCAGGGAACTATGCCCAATATTTTTTAATAACCTAGAAGGGAAAAGAATCTGGAAAGGAATATGTGTAGAACCAAATCACCATGCTAAACACCTGAAACTAACACAGCATTGTAAATCAGCTGTTGCTGTTTAGTCACCAAGTCACGGCCGACTCTTTGCTACCCCACGGACTGTAGCCTGCCAGGCTCCTCTGTCCATGGGATTCTCCAGGCAAGACTACTGGAGTGGGTTGCCATTCCCTTCTCCAGGGGATCTTCCTGAACCAGGGATCAAACCCATATCTCCTTCATTGGCAGGTGGATTCTTTACCACTGAGCCACCAAGCAACTATACTGCAATTAAAAAAAAAAAAAAAGCTGAAAACTTAGCCAGGCCACAAATACAATTATATAATATATAGTATATATAGCACAATGTTACAGAAAAACTGGAATGAAGTTTTTGGTCAATGCTACGTGACCTGCCTCTTGAGAAATCTGTATGCAGGTCAGGAAGCAACAGTTAGAACTGGACATGGAACAACAGACTGGTTCCAAATAGGAAAAGGAGTATGTCAAGGCTATATATTGTCACTCTGCTTATTTAACTTATATGCAGAGTACATCATGAGAAATGCTGGGCTGGAAGAAGCACAAGCTGGAATCAAGATTGCCGGGAGAAATATCAATAACCTCAGATATGCAGATGACACCACCCTTATGGCAGAAAGTGAAGAGGAGCTAAAAAGCCTCTTGATGAAAGTGAAAGAGGAGAGTGAAAAAGTTGGCCTAAAGCTCAACATTCAGAAAACGAAGATCATGGCATCCGGTCCCATCACGTCATAGGAAAAAGATGGGGAAACAGTGGAAACAGTGTCAGACTTTATTTTTTGGGTCTCCAAAATCACCGCAGATGGTGATTGCAGCCATGAAATTAAAAGATGCTTACTCCTTGGAAGGAAAGTTATGACCAACCTAGATAGCATATTCAAAAGCAGAGACATTACTTTGCCGACTAAGGTCCGTCTAGTCAAGGCTATGGGTTTTCCTGTGGTCATATATGGATGTGAGAGTTGGACTGTGACGAAGGCTGAGCGCGGAAGAATGGGTGCTTTTGAACTGTGGTGTTGGGGAAGGCTCTTGAGAGTCCCTTGGACTTCAAGGAGATCCAACCAGACCATTCTGAAGGAGATCAACCCTGGGATTTCTTTGGAAGGACTGATGCTAAAGCTGAAACTCCAGTACTTTGGCCACCTCATGCGAAGAGTTGACTCATTGGAAAAGACTGTGATGCTGGGAGGGATTGGGGGCAGGAGGAGAAGGGGACGACAGAGGATGAGATGGCTGGATGGCATCACGGACTCGATGGACGTGAGTCTGAGTGAACTCTGAGAGTTGGTGATGGACAGGGAGGCCTGGCGTGCTGCGATTCATGGGGTCTCAAAGAGTCGGACACGACTGAGGGACTGAACTGAACTGAACTGAAATATATATGTGTGTGTGTGTGTGTGTGTGTGTGTATACATACATACATATATATATATTCATTTGGAAGGGAGGAGAGAAAAGAATTCATTATCATCTCTTCTTATTTTACCAGTGCATTTTTTTTTTAATTTTTATTTTTACTTTATTTTACTTTACAATACTGTATTGGTTTTGGCATACATTGACATGAATCCGCCATGGGTGTACATGAGCTCCCAAACATGAACCCCCCTCCCACTCCCCACCCAACATTATCCCTCCGGATCATCCCCGTGCACCAGCCCCAAGCATCCTGCATCCTGCATCTTAATCACTAATAGATGTGGAAACTATTGAGATGATCCCAACAGCTTTCCCTTGGGGGCATTAAATACACTTCCCGACTGTGGATTAACCTTGTGTCCCATGAACCTGCTTTGTTGCAGTGTTTTTGTCTCTGAGAATCATCCACGCTGTTGTGTGTATCAGTAGTTCATTCGTTTTGAGGGCTGAGTGATATTCAGTTCTGCAAGCAGAATTCCATTCCATTCAAGTCTGCTCTATCATCTTCTACAGAACTCAGTTCAATTCTATTTAATAAGATATACCGCAGTTTATTTACCCATTCTGCAGTCAGTGGACGTGTGTAGGTTTTTGCCCCTCCCAATTTGGGGTTTATACAAATAAAGCTTCTATAAACATTGGTGGCTCAGTGGTAAAGAATACCTGCCAATACAAGAGAAGTGGGTTCAATACCTGGGTCAGGTAGATGGCCTGGAGAAGAAAATGGCAACGCACTTCAGTATTCTTGCTTGGGAAATTCCATTGACAGAGGAGCCTGGTGGGCTGCAGTACATGGGTTCACAAAAGAATTGGATACAACTTAGTGACTAAACAACAAAAACAAACATTCTTGTACAAGAAATTCTCGGAGTTGTGACCTGCTATTCTAGGTTAGGTCCCAGAAGCAGAGCCTGATACCTGGATTCTGGTGGAGATAATTGATTTCAGGTGCTCTCAAGGTGAAACCTATAAGGGACAGAGGAAGCAGAGTAAGAATGAGGTCTTAGGTCAAGTCTTGGATTATCCTTGAGATAAGGGGGCTGCCTTCTGTACCCTGTATCAGTCATCAGTTGTGCTGACCCCTTGGAGTGTGGGGGTATAACTTCTTGAATGAGATGGCACCAATCAGCTGAGGACAAGTCTCTTGAGAGGGAGCAGCTGTGAGCCATCAACCCCCAATACCAACAGCAGATGTGGAAAGAGTTCCTTGACCTGGTAAAGTCTTTTTGTGGACATATGTTTTGACATCTTTTGGGTAAATACCTCAGAGTCAAACTGCCGGGTCAGAAGTTAGATACATGACTTCAAACATGTTTTCTGAACTAGTTTTAATCATTTTAACCCCACCAGTAAGCATCAGAGTAAAAGCTGCTTCACCTCTTCACCAATGTATGTGGTTGACAGTCATTTTAATATGAACCATTCTAGTGGATTGCAGAAGGAAATGGCAAGCCACTCCAGTATTCTTGCCTGGGAAATCCCATGGACAGAGGAGCCTGGTGGGCTACAGTCCATGAGGTGGGCATGTCTTAGTGACTAAATAGCACCACCATTCTAGTGGATGTGAAGTGGTATCACACTGCAGGTTTAATTTGTATTTTCCTGATGCTCTTATATGTCTTCTTTTGTGAAGTTTTCTTCACGATGTTTGCCCATTTTTAGATTTGAGTGTCTTTTAAATTATTAACAATTGATAATTCTACATATGTCTTTGTGATAAGGAAATGAAGTGAAAGTTGTTAAGTCATGTCCTACACTTTTGTGACCCCATGGACCGTAGACCGCCAGGTTCCTGTGTCAGTGAGATTCTCCAGGCAAGAATATGTCTCCAGGGGATCTTCCCAACCCAGGGATCAAACCTGGGTCTTTGTGATATGAAAGTATCAAATAACCAAGTATTTGCTGATTTTCTGTATTCTTTCTACTTTACTGAATTCTGTCTTTATTATTTTAGTCTTACTACTTACTCAGGGTGCAACTTGTTCTCCTTTTCACAGTTTCTCTGTTTAAGATTTGTCTATTTCATTTATTTCTGGTTGCACAGGGTCTTTGCTGCTGTGTGCAGACGTTCTCTAGCTGCAGCAAGCAGGGGCTACTCTTCGCTGCAGTGTAAGGGCTTCTTGGTGTGGCAGCTCCTCTTTGCAGAGCATGGGCTCCAGGCACATGGGCTTCAGCAGTTGTGGCTCGTGGGCTCGAGAGTGTGGGCTCAGTGGTTGTGGTGCATGGGCTCAGTTGATCCGTGGCATGTGGAATCTTCCCGGACCAGGGATCAAGCACATCTCGGCATTGGCAAGTGGATTTCCAACAACGAGACCATCAGGGAAGCTCCCGTAATTTCTTAAGACAGAACTAGATTCATGGTTTTAGATCTTGCTTCTCTTCTAATATAAAGATTTGAACCTATTAAGTTCTCTTTAAAAACTGCCTTAGCTGTGTCCCACAAACACATGTCATGTTTGTAATGTAATTTACTTTGAAATGTTTTCTGATTTATCTTGTGATTTCTTCTGTGATCCATGAATTACTTAGAAGTACGTGTGCTTAATTTCAAAGTAGTTTGAAACTTTTCTTGGTACCTAAATGTTACTGATTCTAATTTAATTCCACTTGGATCATAAAATTTTATTTGCAAGATTCTAATCTTTTCAAATTTATTGAGATTTACTTCATGGCCTAGCATACAGCTTATCTTCTTCATAAGCATCCCACTTGCAATTGAAAATAACAGAATCAAGAGTTGTTGCATATGTGTGTGTTCTGTGTTCAGCCATATCTGACTCTTTGTGACACCATGGGCTGTAGCCCACTGGGCTTCTCTGTCCGGGGGACTTCCCAGGCAAGAATACTGGGGCGGGCTGCTGTTTTCTACCCTAAGAAATCTTCCCATCCCAGGGATGAACCCACGTATCTGGTGCCTCCTGGATTGGCAGGTGGATTCTCTACCGCTCTGCCACCTGGGATGCCCCATTGTTACATACAGTGCTTCTAAATTGTCAGTTAGGACAAGTTGTTCCAATTTTCTTCATCCTTGCTGATTTTTTGTCTGATTATCCTAGCCACTGCTGATGGAAAGGATATTAAAATTTCTGACTGTAATTTGTATATCTTTTAATCTTACTAGGTTTTTAAAACATGTATTTTTAGCATCTTTATTGAAATACAATCCACATTAAAACTGTTCATAGATTTACATGCTTTGGGGGTTAGAAAGTCAAACTGATGATTTATGTTACTTATGATGATTAAGTGTCCCTGTACATTCCCAGTAATACTCCCTATCTCAAATCCACTTTGGCATTAGTATTGTCACTCCAGCTCTCCTAGGCTTAACGTATGCATATTACATCTTTTTTCTATTCTTTGGTTTAACCTGTCTGGTTCCTTAATATTTAAAATGCATCACTTGCTGACAGTACAGAACTAAGTCTTGCTTTTTATCTAAACTGATAATTTATACCTATTAACTGGATTTCATAGTCCATTTACATTTAATGTAGGTATTGGTATGAGTGGGTTTAATCTGAATTTTATTAAAATTTTTTTCCTGCTTCTTCCATTTTTTTTTAAAATTCTTCTATGTTCCTTTTATCCTGTCACTTGGGGTCAATCGAATTCTTTTTTAAACTTTGTAGAATGTTTATTCTTTATTTATTTATTTTGTTGTTTATTTATTTATTTTGGCTTCATGGCTTATGAGATCTTAGTTCCCCAACCAGGGATCGAACCTACGCCCTTGGTACTAGAAGGCAAATTCTTAGCCACAGGACCACCAGGGAAGTCACTGAATATTTTTAATATTTCATTTCGTTTATTGTCTAGCTATATTTTTGTGTTGCTACTGCAGCGTTATTTTGTAGCTTCCCCAAGGATTACCAAGTTCTTCCTTAATTTATCACAGCCTATTTAAAATTAATATTATACCACCATAAACTGTGTAAGAAGCTTACAACAGTATAATTCCATTTTCCCCTTCCTTCTGTGCTACTGACATATATTTCACCTCTATATAATTAAAGTCACTCATCTTTTATTTTCCCACATACTTACTATTTCTGGTGCTCTTTTTGCCTTCTTGTACTTGCAATTTAGCATCTGGTATCACTTCCCGTCAACCCAAAGAGCATAGTTTAGTATATCTTGCAGTTCAGGTCCTTCCTAACAAATTCCTTTCCTTTTCATCTGTCTTTATTTCATCCTCACTTTAAAAGGATATTTTAAAAATACAGAATTCTGAGAGTCTTTCCTTCCAGAATGTTAAAAATGTTTGGCTGCCTTCTGACCTTGGTACAATGTAAAATGATGAGCAGCCCATTGATTTCATTTTCCCCGGGGGGTTGTATTTAATAGACCGTTTACACAGACTTAGAGCAGGAAATCTCCCCTCCCTTGTCCGCTCATAGTCTCTTCCTGGTGAGTCCTCATGGCATCTCCCGCGGTCTGTCCTTGCTCGCGCCACTGACTGCGGTGCCTCTCTAAGTGTTAGGTATGTGACATCTTTCTATAAGCTCTGGCCATGACATAGAATTTTCTTTAATACATTGATTGGGCCGTTTTCATTGGGAACTGAGCCCGATGAGAGTCTCGACTGTAACGACGTTTTTTGGCTTGGAGTTATTTTTAATTACTTTAACTATTAATGTTGATTTGACTACTATGTTTTGTGATAGTAATAGTGTTCTACCTGCTTCCTTTTCACTGTTTTTGTCTGATAGGCTTTTGTATCCTTTGAATGTGAACTTTTACAGCTTCTTTTGTTTTCAGTGAACTCACAAACAGAATACAGTTAACTTCTATTTTATAAAAAGCTGCTGGGTTTTTTGTTTTTTGTGTTTAATTAGTTTCCAATTAAAACTTGTCTACATGTCATCTTTATTCTTTCTTTTATATGCTTGTACATTGGCTTTCTTTCCCTACTTTTTGTTATATGCATTATGTGAATGTCTTTATTTTCCCTAGGGAACTGTAAGATCTAAGTCCTATTCTTAATTCAATTACAGTTTAATTTTGATTTTTTAAAATAAACTACATTCTTTAGCTCTTTAATGATCAATCTCAGGTGAGAAATAATATCTACTGATTCCCTTCAATTCAGAGAGTAAAATTCCTTCTCTTTTCCCACATTCTATTTTGTTTATGAGATTTTAGAAGGTGCATATTATTGTTTTTTTTTTAAATTTTAAAGCCTTTTAATCTTTCAAAATTACTTATGGCATTTTCATAGTGCTTTGCAACTTTCTTTTAAATTTATTGACTTAATTATATATTTAAACAATTTCAAATTTTACTTCTAGCCTCTTTTTCTACTTCTAGCCTCTTTTTCTACTTCATCATTATGGAGTCTGAGTTTTTAAACATTGCTGCAGTTTCTGATTTCATGTGAGTTCAGCTTTGGGTAACATTTTTCTGAATAGATAGGACTTGCATACTTTGAGTATTTGAGTATCTGGAAACTCTTTACGTTATCTTCACACATGAATAACACTCTGTCCAGGAATTTGGAGGTTACTAAATTTTCCTCTCAAAACTCTTTACAGATTTCGCCAATGTCTTCAAGCATTTAATGTTATAGAAGAGAGATCTCAACCCTGCCTGCAAAAGAGTTTACTAGATAAGCTGCCCACCTTCCTTATGAACTTTACAATGCAATCTTTTAAAACTCTGTATTTTGTATTGGAGTATAGCCAATTAGAGCTTATCTCATGGCTCAGCTGGTAAAGAATCATCAGCCTGCAATGCAGGAGACCCTGATTCAATTCCTGGGTCAGGAATATCTCCTGGAGCAGGAATAGGTATCCCACTCTATTATTCTTGGCCCTGGTGGCTCAGACAGTAAAAGTCTGCCTGCAATATGGGAGACATAGGTTCAATCCCTGGGTTGGGAAGGTCCCCTGGAAGAGGGCATGGCAACCCACTTCAGTATTCTTGCCTGGAGAATCCCCATGGACAGAGGAGCCTGGCAGACTGCAGTCCATGAGGTTGAAAAGAGCTGGACATGACTAAGCAACTAAGCACAGCACAGAACAATATAGCCAATTAACAATGCTGTGATAGTTTCAAGTTCAGTTCAGTTCAGGTGCTCAGTTGTGTCCGACTCTTTGTGACCCCCTGAACTGCAGCACACCAGGCCTCCCTGTCCATCACCAACTCCCGGAGCTCACCCAAAACCCATGTTCATTGAGTGGGTGATGCCATCCAACTCTCTCATCCTCTGTTGTCCCCTTCTCCTGCCCTCAATCTTTCCCAGCATCAGGGTCTTTTCCAATGAGTCAGCTCTTTGTATCAGGTGGCCAAAGTATTGGAGTTTCAGCTTCAACATCAGTCCTTCCAATGAACATCCAGGACTGATCTCCTTTAGGATGGACTGGTTGGATCTCCTTGCAGTCCAAGGGACTCTCAAGAGTCTTCTCCAACACCACAGTTCAAAAGCACCCATTCTTCGGTGCTCAGCTTTCTTTATAGTCCAACTCTCACATCCATACATGACCACTGGAAAAACCATAGCCTTGACTAGATGGACCTTTGTTGGCAAAGTAATGTCTCTGCTTTTTAATATGTTGTCTAGGTTGGTCATAACTTTCCTTCCAAGGAGTAAGCGTCTTTTAATTTCATGGCTGTAATCATCATCTGCAGTGATTTTGGAGCCCCCAAAAATAAAGTCTGACACTGTTTCCCCATCTATTTGCCATGAAGTGATGGGACTGGATGCCATGATCTTCGTTTTCTAAATGTTGAGCTTTAAGCCAACTTTTTCACTCTCCTCTTTCACTTTCATCAAGAGGCTTTTTAGTTCCTCTTCACTTTCTGCCATAAGGGTGGTGTCATCTGCATATCTGAGGTTATTGATATTTCTCCCAGCAATCTTGATTCCAGCTTATGCTTCATCCAGCCCAGCGTTTCTCATGATGTACTCTGCATCTAAGTTAAATAAGCAGGGTGACAATATACAGCCTTGATGAATTCCTTTTCCTATTTGGAACCAGTCTGTTGTTCCATGTCCAGTTCTAACTGTTGCTTCCTGACCTGCATACAGATTTCTCAAGAGGCAGGTCAGATGGTCTGGTATTCCCATATCTTTCAGAATTTTCCACAGTTTATTGTGATCCACACAGTCAAAGGCTTTGGCATAGTCAATAAAGCAGAAATAGATGTTTTTCTGGAACTCTCTCACTTTTTCGAACAGCCAAGGGACTCAGCCATTCATATACATGTATCTATTCTCCCCCAAACTCCCCTCCCATCCAGGCTGCCACATAACTTTGAGCAGATTTCCCTGTGCTATACAGTAGGTCCTTGTTGGTTATCCATTTTAAATACAACAGCGTGGACATGCCCACCTCAAACTCTCTAAACTATGCCATCCCCCCATTCTTCCCCCCGGCAACCATCTCTGTCTCTAAGTCTGTGAGTCTGTTTCTGTTTTGTAAATAAATTCATTACTACACAACTTTAACTGTAAAAGTTTAATTTAGATTTCAACTGATAACATCATTAAACTAGAGAAAAACAAGTTTAGATTTTTCCAAAGGATAGAGTAGGATTCCAAGAGATACTGTAGTATATATTAGGAAAATAATTTTCTGCCATAGAGCTTATAGTAAACAGGAAATGGGAGAGGAGGAGGGCAGCCGAGAGCAGAGAACAGGGAACCATGTTGGAAATGGCACGCTAGAATTGCTGGACCCAGTTTTAATCAGTTTGGGTTTAGTTCCAATGTAAGCACTGGAAGGAAGATCCCAATAAAATTTCATATTTATTTCCTACAGGTATTAGTCTAGAAACATTTCTGAAAATGTGTGTATTTTACCATTTTGTGAAAGTTATCTTTCATGTTATAATTTATATCTAGAGCCTTCATGCTTCCCAGGTGGCTCAGTGGTAAAAAAATCTGCCTGCAACGCAGAAGACATGGGTTCAATCCCTGGGTCAGGAAGATCCCCTGGAGAAAGAAATGGCAACCCACTCCAGTAGTCTTGTCTGGAAAATTCCATGGATATATCACCCTGGTGAGCTACAGTCCACAGGGTCACAAAGAGTCGGACAGGATGGAACACACACAGAGGGAAGTTTCCTATGTTTTATAATGATATTTGCATATTACTTAAATGTATTTGTTTATTGGAATAATAATATTAAATACCATTTGCTACACTGCTATACTAGTGAAGATCATATATTCTTACAGTAGGTAAATAGAAGACATATTGTATAACTGCAGAACCAAAAATAATACAACTATTGTGTTTCAAAGTATATTATACACTATAGAAATGATAACATTTTGAGATAAATATACATGATGCTCTTCTGTTAACTCAGCTACTTCTTCCCCTGACACACATACACACAGAGACGGAAATAATCTTTCATTTACGATGACTTTCTTACAATTTCCAGAGTTCCGCTGAGTCTAAACCCTGCTAGCATATTTCCTCTGGACAGACCCTGGCCTTAGAAAGACACATAGTGAAACCAGTTCTTGATAAGCCTGCATTTCTGTGACCTGAATATCTCCAAGCTGCTCTCTCAAAGAACTGCTCTTCCATGTTCTGGCAGAGAGCAAATGATGGGGGAGGGAGAAGGGGGCAGAAGTGTCGCCATCTATGCCCAGCTGGTCCAGATTATCCGACCTCTGAGCCGCATCCGCTGACTACCCCCATATCCCATTATAAATCATCTCCTTGTTGAACATCAGGCCAGACTGGGGTCTGATTCATTGGCTGAACGTTGCTACCTGGCTCCAGGAGAAGCCTGCGTCTCAGTCCTGTAATAGTCATCACCCTTTAAGAAACCTTCACATTTTTGAACAGTTACATAGTGTCCTCAGCTGAAGAAAGAGGAAGTCTGGAGTCCATTTCCGGCAACTCGCAGGGAGCTGCTTTCCTCTCCCTGACATTAGCAGAGTTTGTCAGCTTGTTAATCTTCAAGGGGATTTGGGGTTGAAATTTGGGGGTGGTGGTGGACAATATAGTCAAAACTCTTCAAAATGGTTTGAAGAAATAAAGTAGATGCCCGTGGTTTTTTTATGGCTACGATTCCCGCTTGGCCTTGGATTTCAACTTCCAAGTGCATGTGAAAGAAAAACCACTAACTATTGGATAGTGTAAAGTACTATAGTAATAGTCTCCACCTTTTTTCATAATGACTTCCAAGTCTGTTTCCTTAATTCTGAGGTAAAAGAAGCAATCAATAACTGTCATAAAAATTATATGCAGACAGAGCATCCGAGCATTACAGAATCTGGGTCTTCTTGGTGGCTCAGGGGTAAAAACAAAAACAAAAACAAAAACAAAAACAAAACCCGCCTGCCGATACAGGAGATGCAGAAGACTCTGGTTCGATCCCTGGGTCAGGAAGATCTCCTAGAGGAGGAAATGGAAACCCACTCCAGTATTCTTGCCTGGGAAATTCCATGGACAGAGGAGCCTGGTATGCTACAGTCCATGGGTTCGCAAAGAGTCGGTCATGACTGAACACACACATGGAGCATTTGAGCATTACAGAGTCTGGGTCTTTAGAAGGCCAATGTGAGCTGACTAGTTTGGCCTGAAAACATTTTCCTCCTTTTTCATTATTTCTCTGTCTGATGCCCAGTACTCATTTAAGAAGATTTTGCAGGAAAAGCAGAAACAGGACATGGATGGACTAACTCCCGTTCATGGAAAACCTTGATTTTGATAAAATTCCCTAACTTGCAAAGTTTTTTGTCAATCCTAAAGGAAATCAACCCTGAATATTCATTGGAAGGACTGATGCTGAAGCTGAAGCTTCAATGCTTTGACCACCTGATGCGAAGAGCTGACTCATTGGAAAAGACCCTGATGCTGGGAAAGATGGAAATCAAAAGGAGAAAAAGGGTGGCAGACCATGAGATGGCTGGATGGGATCATCGAATGGAGATGAGTTTGAGCAAACTCTGGGAGATGGTAAAGGACAGGGAGGCCAGGCACGTTGCAGTCCATGCAGTCGCAAAGAGTTGGACATGACTAAGTGACTGAATGACAACAACTTGCGAAGACCACATTTGGGATGAGATGAAACAGAGGGGAGGAAAAATTTCCCCCGCAGAGACTTGACTTTAGGAGTCACACTTACTAATTACTCTCTGACAAATATATATTTGCCTTCAACGAAACAGTAGAGATGGTCTACATCTGGCAAACTTCACAGGAGGCTTCTGTGTGGCTGCAACAGTAGAATCATTGTTTCTAATATTAAATGGTAGAGACAGAATCAGGATGGCCTCTCCCAGGTTTCTGTAGAGACTGTGTCCAAGTCCTTTCTCCTTGGGGCAAAGAGATAAATCTTCGAGGAAGTCTCCTCTGTAGATTTTTTTTTCAGAGAAATGCTATGCTTCGATTGTCATGCCTTTTCCATGAGAGTGCTATTTAAGCTGTTCCCCCAAACCATAGGGCTTCCCTGGTCACCAGGAAATTGAATCTGCCAGCAATGCAAGAGACCTGGGTTTTGATACCTGGGTCAGGAAAATCCCCTGGAGAAGGGAATGGCAACCCATTCCAGTATTCTTGCCTGGAGAATCCCGTGGACAGACAAGCCTGGCAGGCCACAGTCCATGGAGTCGCAAAGAGTCGGACACGACTGAGTGACTACACTTTCACTTTATTTTCTATAAACCATGGTGGGTGCTGAGGAGTTTAAGGGCCCCTGTGGAAGGATAGAGGGGCAAAGAATTCAGATCTCTACTCTGTATTCAAGCTATAGCTGCTATGCTTTTTGAAAACAATTATTTATTATTATTATTGATGGTGCTGCGTGTGGGCTTTCTCTGGTTGCAGTGAGCAGGGACTGCTCACTAGCTGTGGTGTGCAGGCTTCTCATCGTGGTGGCTCCTCTAGCTGTGGAACACGGGTTTAGCTGCTCCAGGGTACGTGGAATCTTCCCAGACCAGGGGTAGAACCCATGTCCTCTTCATGGGTTGGCCGGCAGATTCTTAGCCACCTGACCCCCAGGAAAGCCCAGAGTCACCTTCCTTTCATTTCTTTGACTATCAGCTTCCCACATAAGATCTAGTGTGAAGAAAGAGTTCCACTGCTCTTAAGGAAAAAAGAAGGTTGGGGGGATTTGTAAATCAGGTCTGCGACATGACACTTTGCCTTACAGGTCTTTGTTCCATCCTATAGGGGAGCAGTGGCAGTCAACACCAGTGTGTGGCATGGGATGAATCTCTAGCAGAAACCTCTGTGACTCTGCTTTGAGAAGTCTCTGCAAAGTTTGAAATATGGCAAAGAAAAATGCCAGTGCTCCGCACTGTAAGAATTACCAACTTTTAATGAGTCCACTGAAGCAGATAATCAATGAGGTTTCTAAGAGGCATTTTTCTCCTCCAGGTCTTAGCATCATTACAAGCTCTTGAAGGATGGAAGTTGTTCTGAAAGACTTAAAAAGGATGAGACATACACATACTCCTTTTAAAAAGCTGTTTTTCTATGTTTAAAAAAAATAAAGTTCAAGAATACTAGAAAGCTTTCTCTCAACATTTATTCTTTTAGTCTGCCTTTGCTTAACTTTTTTTTTTTTTTTACTTTACAATATTGTATTGGTTTTGCCATACATCAACATGAATCCGCCACGGGTGTACACGTGTTCCCCATCCTGAAACCCCCTCCCACCTCCCTCCCCATACCATCCCTCTGGGTCATCCCAGTGCACCAGCCCCAAACATCCTGTATCCTGCATCAAACCTAGACTGGCGATTCGTTTCTTATATGATATTATACGTTTCACTGCCATTCTCCCAAATCATCCCACCCTCTCCCTCTCCCACAGAGTCCAAAAGACTGTTCGACACATCTGTGTCTCTTTTGCTGTCCCTCATACGCTTAACTTTTAAGGAGAGGCAGAAGGTAAAATAGACTGCATAGAACACTAGCAATCAGAACTGCATTTAAGTCTTAATTCTGCCCCTTATTATCTACATGTTTGAGGATAAGTTGTCTACCCTCTTTACATTTGAAGGCATTTATTACAAAATATTAATAGAAATATTTGTGCAGGCTACTTTCTATGACTTAAATGGACAAAACACAGAACTGGTTACAGCAGAGTCTCAAACAGAGGTCTACATTCATGCTTTTTGTTTAATTTGAGGTTTTGACGTAAAACTGACAGTAGCATGGCCTCGTAACTATGTGAGGTATTCAGAATGTAATTGATTATCATTTTAATACCTGCACGTGTTGGGTGGTCTGAGATGATGAAAGCATTCAGGCTTCCCACAAGTTCAAAGGTGTTTAGTGGTAGACAGAAAATGAACCCACATAACTTGAGAAGATCTAAGGAAACAGAAAATCAAATGAGGTAATTCGCCTAGGTTCAAGTTTTAGGTGTGGATGAGAAGGAAAAAGAATTAGGTCATGCATGAGACGTGACTTGAGAAGTCCTGTGTGTGTGAAAACCCCCTTTGAGTTAGAGTCATTGACGTAATCAGTTACCAATACGAACTAATGCATCCCATCAAAGTTGCTGACAAGATGCAATTAGTGTCTTGGGTAAAATTTTTGTTTTTGCAACCCCAGGCATGCTGAGAAAGCAACCCATGTTACACATGGCATAACATAACAATGTCCTTAATTGCTGGAAAGTTGTCCTGAAATCATCTAATACTCACCAGAAATTGCTTGTCAAAATTCACATCAGTTACTTGAAAGGGTAATTATCTTTCTTAGGGGTAAGTATCTCATAACCCCTAGGGGAGTTAGAATTCAGCTTTTAAATGTGGAAGACAAAAAATACCAGGGATTTTAATATTTGGTGGCTGAGTGAGCTTGTTCTTAAAACTTGTTTTATGTTTATGAAAAATTGGCATATTAGAGTGACAATAACTGAAAATTAAAATGTGAATTAGATATTTTAAAGTGGTCTCATGAGTTTAGTTTCAAATCTTTCCAAGTTTATATCCTCTATTGGGACATTTAAGAGAATTTGAAGTTTGTTATATTTATGTTTGCTTATTAGATTTATTAGGAATGGTTTGTTAAGTTAGACAATCAAAGCACTTAAAAAGGAAATCAAATATATCAATATTAAATATGCACTCTAAAATATTTGAAGGAATTGAATTAGCTAAGTTTATAATCGAGACCAAGCATTATGAAAAGAATTCTAAGAGCAAATGTTAAAATTTGCTAAGAGAATACTACCATTTATAAGCAGAATTTAAAAGCATAAGGAAGAACTAGGGTTTTATCTTTGCATTGTATCTAATATTAATTTTAGAAACTAAATAAACTCTGTATAGTCTCTTCTATGCAGCTAAACTACACCCTCAAGTTAATTTAAAAAAATTTAAATGAACAACAATAACTCAAGAAAATGGTTCTGTCAATTGAATGGACTGGATTCAATGAAGTGTGGGTTGAAACCCACTGAATTCTTTTCTCACCACTTCCCATTAAACTTCTCTGTGGAAAAGTTCTTAATCTATTCCCCTCTCTCATCTCACATGGCTCTTTTCTGTCACTCTCATAAAAATAAAGAACCAAATCTCTTTAATAAACACATAATTCCCTTTCAGAGTGATTAAAAAACCCCAAATTCCATTCATGCTTAAAACTTTTCTCCTCCCTCAGCCTGGATTGCTTCAGGCCTGGAGCTCAGAACAGAGGGTGGGGTGGAGTGGGGAGTGGGTTTCTTCACTGGGCCCAGCTCCACACCTCCCTGCCCTTATTTCCGAGCAGCAGCTCTTGGTTCCTGCAGCGTTGGACCCAGGAGGAGGGGACAAGGAGAGGTCCTTCTCTAGAACCTGGATGGCACAGGTAGGGTGTGTCTTGATGACCTCTACCTGGGGCAGGTTCCACAGTCTGGTTCCCTGACATGGCATTATTTATGGGTTTTCCCAAGAGCCTTCCCTGGGGTTTTCCAGCTGTGCTTTCCCAGGGAGACTTAGGCAGCCTGGGCTTTGTATAACCCAACTCTTCGTTGAGAATCCTTCTCTACTGCAAGAAGAAAAGCTATGACAAACCTAGACAGCGTATTAAAAAGCAGAGATATCACTTTTTCAACAAAGGTCCATATAGTCAAAGCTATAGTTTTTCCAGTAGTCATGTATGGATGTGAGAGTTGGACCCTAAAGAAGGCTGAGAGCCGAAGAATTGATGCTTTTGAATTATGGTGCTGGAGAAGACTCTTGAGAGTCCCCTGGACAGCAAGGAGATCAAACCAGTCAATCCTCAAGGAGAGCAACCCTGAATATTCATTGGAAGGACTGATGCTAAAGCTGAAGCTCCAATACTTTGGCCACCTGATGCAAAAAGCTGACTCTTTAGAAAAGACCCTGATGCTGGGAAAGCTTGAACGCAGGAGGAGAAGGGAATGAAAGAGGATGAGATGGTTGGATGGCATCACTGACTCAATGGACATGAGTTTGAGCAGGCTCCGGGAGATGGTGAAGGACAGGGGAGCCTGGCATGCTGTAGTTCATGGGGTCGCAAAGAGTTGGGCACGACTTAGCAATTGAACAACAACAACAACAACAGTGCAAGATAAGAATAGTGTCTTTTTAACCTCCTTATTCATCTTCCCAATCCCATGTATTGAGTTCCGTAAACCATATATGTGTTTGTACGTGTGAGATTAACATCATTAACATCCTATTCTAGAACATTATTCCACAATTTATCCATAAGTTGATTCTAAATATCATAAGCCATAAATACTACATGTGTACATGTATTTACATATAGGTATAATGTGAGTGAGTGATAGTCACTCATTTGTGTCTGACTCTTTGTGATCCCATGGACTGCAGCCTGCCAGGCTCCTTTAGCCATGGGAATTCTCCAGGCAAGAACACTGGAGTGGGTTGCCATTTCCTTCTCCAATATATGTATAATATTACATATATATTTAACACAGAGGGCGTATAATAATATTTAAGAATATTTCTTCACCACTTCATAACTTTTTGATCTTAAGTCACTTAACTTCTTCTCATCTTAGTTCTTTACCTCTAAGAAGAGGAAAATGATAGCCATCTCTTGAGATTGTTGTGGGGGTTATGTAACTAACCCATGGCACATGTTAGTTACTTTTCACTGCTTACCCCAGTCACATGCAAGTGTTGTATTTCTTTTACTGCATCAATACAACAATCTCTGGACCACATAAAGTAGAACCTTCTTGCATCAAGGTTATATGAATTTCTTTCTCTTTATGCTTTAACAATAGCTTTTATGACAATGCCATTTTCAAATTTCATTTCATATTCTGACCACAGATTTCCTGTATAGTTTTCTCCTCACCTTGCTAGAGTCTCTAAATGCCTTATTTTTTTGTTGTTGTTCATTTTCAAAAATGTAATGTGCCCCATTATATCTTCAAATCATTTCAGCCTTTCTGTTATGTGCACAATGACTGCTCAGAATCCACTTCTCCCTGGGGACACGTGCCAGCCCCTGACCTCCTGCTACGATCCAGACCAGACGCTTTCTAGGCTCCATGGGTACCACTGGAGTCTTTCCTTGTTTCCTGTATTCCATGATTTCCTCTCTTTGATCTCTCCCTATTTTTGCTGGTGTAAATCCTCAGATAATTTCCTCAGAATGGTAGTACATGCAAGGCAAATTTTCTTACTATTTGCATACCCAGAAACCTTATTATTTGCCACTGTGAAATCACAATAAAACTCTTAGCAGTATCTTTTAATTGACAGGATCATTTTAAAGTCCATAGGGAACACAAATAATAACCAAAATGAAAAAAAAAAAAAAAAAAAGCTAGTGCTACTTAATTTCAACACATCTAAAAGCTACAGTATTCGGCAAAGTGTGATATTTCACTGCTATATTTAAAATGATAACCAACAAGCACCTACTGCTGTGTAGCACAGGGAATTCTGTTCAATGTTACATGGCAGCCTGGATGGGAGGGGACTCTGAGGGAGAATGGATACATGTCTACATATGGCTGAGTCCCTGTGCTATCCAACTGAAACTATCACAGCACTTAATTGGCTATACCCCAATTTAAAATTAAAAGTTAAAAAAATGTGATATTGGCATAAAAACAAATATTTCAGTGCCTGTGATATCTCCCAAAATCTCAGCCACTCTAGCTTGACACTTCTTTTCATTGAAGAAGACCTGTTCAATTGGTAATTGGGCATAACCATCCATAGCAAGGCATCTCTAGCAAAACATGTGTTCTAGATTTCAGCAGCCCCATCAGTAGTATGGGTCCAGCCTCTGCAGAGGAAGCGTCTAGCAACCAGGATGCAGTTAATATCTGGCAATGATGCTGGACACCATGGGCCCTGTGTCTCTTCGTCACACTGCTGCTACCTTGGTTCAGACATCTTCCTGTCTGGGTTTGGGTGCCAACCCCCCCAAATGTCCCACCCGCAGTCCTGTACTCTCCCATCCATTCTGCATGCTGCAGCCATAGTGCTTTGTCTGAAAGATGTATCTAATAAATTCTCTCAACAAATACCGTACATTAAAGCATATAGATGGAATCTAGAGAAAGAGTACTGGTGATCATGTTTATAGAGAAGAAATGGAGATGCAGACATAGAGAACAGGTTGGTGGATGTCGTGGGGGAAGGAGAGGGTGAGACCGATTGGGAAAGCAGCGTTGACCTATATACACTGCCATGCGTGAGATAGCTAGCTCGTGGGAAGTAGCTGCATAGACAAGGAGCTCAGCCTGGTGCTCTGTGATGACGGAGAGGGGTGGAGAGGGGGGAGGAGGGAGGCTGAAGAGGGGTGATATATATATACATATATATACATATATATATGACTGACTTCTCTGGTGGCTCAGACGGTAAAGTGTCTGTCTACAATGTGGGAGACCCGGGTTCGATCCCGGGGTTGGGAAGATCCCCTGGAGAAGGAAATGGCAATCCACTCCAGGACTATTGCCTGGAAAATCCCATGGACAGAGGAGCCTGGTAGGCTACAGTCCATGGGGTCGCAAAGAGTCAGACACGACTGAGCGACTGAGCGACGATGACTGACTCATGCTGATGTAGAGCAGAGACCACCACAATATTGTAAAGCAACTATCCTCCAATAAAATAAATAAATCAATAAATTTGCTCCTCCACGTAGCCCCTGTCTACATACACACAGACCCCAGATCCCTAGCATGGCTTCGTATGACCTAATGTGCTTGCTCCCTGTTTTTCTTCTCCCCATTGGCCAGGGTTTCTAATATCCTCTTTCGCATTTGGATTCATGCACAGGCTTTCCTGCTCCTGGCCTCTTCTTTCTTCTCAGGCTCTCTCCTCTCCATTTCAAGGCTCCATTTGGGCTGCACTTGCTCAAGCCAGCTGTCTTGACCCCCTCCCACCCCACCCCCGCCAGCAGCTCGGTCAGATGCTTCTCCGGGTGACCCTACAGCCGCTGCACTGATCCATCTTTCAGTAACACTTCCCCGCTGCTTCCCCCAGCAGACTGTAAGCGCTTTGAGGGTGGGTAAGATGGCCATCTTGCTCACTGGTTTCTAGTACAGAGCAATCACTAGATATTTATTGAAATACTCAGAACGGACTTGCAGACACAAGTTGGGAAGGAGCAGGTAGGATGAACTGAGAGAGCAGTGTTGACATATACACTAAAGCAAGTCGTGTGAGTCGCTCAGTCGTATCAACTCTTTGCGACCCCATGGACCATAGCCCACCAGGCTCCTCCATCCGTGGAATTCTCCAGGCAACAACACTGGACCGGGTTGCCACTTCCTTCCCCAGGGCATCTTCCCAATCCAGGGATCGAACATGGGTCTCCCACATTGCAGGCAGTTTCTTTACCATCTGAGCCACCAGGGAAGCCCCACCATCGTGTAAAATAGTTTGTGGAAAGCTGCTGTATAGCTCAGGGCACTTAGCTCAGTGCTCTGTGATGACCTAGAGGGACGGAAGGGAGGCTCAAGAGGGCGGGGATGTAGGTACAGTTACAGCTGATTCACATTGTCATATGGCAGAAACCAACACAACAAGGTAAAGCAGTCAGTTTTTTTACAATTACTCCATCTAGATCATGGAACTGTGCGTGCATGTTGTACGAGGGTTAAACTGAAAAAAATAAAATCAATAAATAAAAATTAAAAATGAAAGAAAAAGTGTGAAAGGAGATAGTTGTCTTAAATCACCACCTGACCTGTTTCCTGAGCTGTTGTTAAGGAGTGTGTCCGTCGCTCAGTCGTGTCCAGCTATTTGCAACCCCATGGAGCCCTGCCAGGCTCCTCTGTCCATGGGATTCTCCAGGCAAGAATACTGGAGTGGGTTGCCATCCCTCCTCCAGGGGATCTTCCTGACCCAGGGAGTGAACCTGGGTCTCCTGCAGTGCAGGCGGATTCTTTACCGTTGAGGAGTCTGTGGCATTATTTTCAGGCAGTTCCAAAGCCACTGGGCTGGTTTACCTTACTCTTTCATGAGGGCTAAAAGAGGAAACCAGGCTGTTGGCTGCATTTTCTCAATATGCTATTGGAGATGATCTCTTTTTAATGATGGCCAGCCCCATGCCATTTGGAACACTGGATGGGGGAGTCTGAGATCTACAGCCTCGTAGCCTTAGCATACGTTCCTCGCTGCCCAAACCTCTGGGAAGAAAATGTGCTCATTGCTTCAGAGGAAGGCGCCTCTTTGCCACGGGAAAGCCAAAGGGTGGCCAGTTGCCATGCGCTTGTGCACAGCTCTGTGTGACGATGTTGGCTGTTCGTGTTCAGAGAAGATGGTAAAACCAGGAGGCTTCTTGCTGCGTTTGTAACTGATATTCACAGCGGTGAAAGGATTTGAGAGTCCAATAGCGAATTGGCCCTTTTTGGGGAATTTTATGAGAACTCTCACTCCTTCTCAAGCCACATTTGCATTCCTGCTGAATGGGCTTTTTCGATTTTCCTCGTGAACATGCATTAAAATCAACAGCCAAAGCAAATACATTTTGGAGATGGCTGTGTACCAGGATAAACACAGTTTGATTTTATTCGAAGATAATGAGATGGGGTGGGTTTTTTTCCCCAGTTTACTTGGGTCATGATTCTGATTCCTTTTATCAAACATACCAGACATTATGAGCATAAATGAGTTCAGGAATCTTGAGTGTAGGGCCCTTGGGACGTCAAGCACTTATAGAAGCATGTTTCCCCTCCTTGCATCCTTTCTGGAGCCTTTTGTGTGCACGGCTCCTGAGTCTGTGATGCCTTCTTTTGAAAAGCTTCGAACATCATGCAGAACTGCAATGGTGAATATTGTTTGTTGTTCAGTCACTAAGACTTTGCAACCCCATGGACTGCTGCACAATTCTGTAACCCCATGGACTGCAGCACACCAGGCTCCTTTGTCCTTCCTTATCTCCCAGAGTTTGCTCAAATTCATGTCCAATGAGTCAGTGATGGTATTTGACCATCTCTGCCGCCCTCTTCTCCTTTTGCCTTCAGTTTTTCCCAGCATCGGGGTCTTTTCCATCGAGTCAACTCTGTATAGTTGGCCAAAGTACTGAAGCTTCAGCTGCAGCATCATTCCTTGCAATGAATATTCAGGGTTGGTTTCCATTAGGACTGACTGATTTGGTCTCCTTGCTATCCAAGGGACTCTCAATAGTCTCCCCCAGCACCACAATGGTGACTAGGTTAAGTAAAAAGGACACTTCTCTTATAGACCCAAGAATGAAAAGGAATAGAGAGCCATATGAGACGTAACTACAGTGCCGTGAGATGATTTGGTGCATGGGTGTGTCTTAACTTGGCTATGGAAGTTTGAGGCTGGTCTTTTAGCAAGAAGCTGATTTAATGCAAAGGGGGTTGTTGGTTTAAAGTAGCCAGTTGAAGCTCATTCAACAGCAGACAGGACTCACTATATCAGAGCAAGCTTCAAATTTTATCCTTAAAGAAAAATCTAAAGCAAGGGAAGAATTAAGTCCTTATAAATAATTATCTTTTCATTAACATATGGCTGTTACAGTCTCAGAGAAGTTCATGCTTATGAACTTCTCTCTCTTACTGGCCAGAGCAAAAATGGAGGCACACGACTTTCCTGGTAGTTGAGTGGGTAAGAATACAGCTGCCAGTGCCGGAGACACAGGTTCAATCCCTGGGCTGGGAAGATTCCACATGCCTCAGAGCAGCTAAGCCCATGCACCTCAGCTATTGAGACCTGTGTTCTAGAGTTCAGGAACCACAACTACTGAGTTTATGTGCTACTAGCCACTGAAACCTGCGCACCCTAGAGCCTGTGCTCGGCAACAAGAGAAGCCCTGAAACAAGAAGCCCATGAACTGCAGCTAAGAGTAGCCCCTGCTCGCTGCAACTAGAGAAAGAGCCCATGCAGCAAGGAAGACCCACACAGCCAAAACTAAGTAGATAAATGAAATAAATGGAGGAAATGCATGCCTGTGCTTTTTACTCTTCATAGCTTCCCTTGTGAGGTTGCTGCTGCTGGTGCTAAGTCGCTTCCTGCTAAGGAAATGACAACCCACTCCAGTGTTCTTGCCTGGAAAATCCCACGGACAGAGGAGCCTGGTAGGCTGCAGTCCATGGGGTTGCAGAGAGTTGGACACGACTGAGCGACTTCACTTTCACTTTCCACTTTCATGCATTGGAGAAGGAAATGGCAACCCACTCCAGTGTTGTTGCCTGGAGAATCCCAGGGACTTGGGAGCCTGGTGGGCTGCCGTCTATGGGGTCACACAGAGTCGGACACGACTGAAGCAACTTAGCAGCAGCAGCAGCAGTGTTCATCAATCAAATTTTAGGTTTCCATACTCATGTTTCAGGAGAGAAAACCATGGCAATGCCTGAAAGAAGCTAAAACTTCGTGATCCTTCTCCAAAAATTTAGTGCGTCTGATACTGAAAGACATTGAGATGTAGAAGTAGAAATACATGGATATTCCAATATATGTGGATAAATATTTTGATAAGTTAAACTACAATACAAGGTATAAATAAACCTTTTTGATCAATCCCAAAGTACATCCTTATTACTTAAGAAATTTTGCCTTGGACTTCCATGGTAGTCCACTGATTGACTCTGCGCTTCCACTATAGGGCCCATGGGTCCAATCCCTGGTCAGAGAACTAAGATCCCATACGCTGTACAGCCAAAAAAAAGAAAAAAAGAAAGAAAGAAATTTTGCCTAAAATTGACTCTAAAAGAGAGCCTTCTAATATATCCTCTTATTCTTCTAGTTTACGTACCACTTAATTGAGCATTTGCAGTCCTGTAATTTAGCTAATTTTCATGTTTTAGGTCAACCTTCTTTTGTCACCTGAATCGAAGATAACGTGTGGTCTTCATGTCTTATTCCTTCCATAGGATGACTGCACAGTAGTGAACTGGGAGCACAGTCATTCACTCAAATACCTTTACTTACTGAGAACAGTTATTGTGCTTGACACAAAATAAATGTCGCACATAAAATGCTCTTACAGCCAGTCACAAATGACCACATATTGTATAATTCTGTTTATGCAAAATACTCAGACTTCACAAATCTAGAGACAGAAGGTAGTCCAATGATTGCCTAGGGTTTGAAGAGTGAGTTGGGGTTTGATGGTCTCAGAGCTAAAGGGAATGGAGGGTCCTTTCAGAGGTGATGAAAATTTTTCAAAATTATATTGATGGTTGCACAACTCTGTGGGTATAATAAAAAGCCATCAGATTGTATACTTCAATGGATTAGTCATTTAATTCATTAATTATATCTCAATATAGCTCTTACCAAAAAAATGCTGTTATTTATTCTCTCATGAGGAAAATATTGTATTCAGATGCAATAAAGGGTGGAAAGTGCAATGTTGCAGTGTGTTTGAAGAACTTTGGATACAAAGAAAGAGTATTTTGTTCAAGAATGCCATTTGCAAGGACATAGATGGACTTAGAGATTGTTATATTGAGTGAAGTAAGTTGGAAAGAGAAAGACAACTATTATATGATACCACTTATATGTGGAATCTAAAAAAAAATTGGTACAAATGAACTTATTTACAAAACAGAAATAGAGTCACCAACGTAGGGAAAAAAAACAACTTTATGTTTACCAAAGGGGAAAGGGGCAGAGGGATAAACTGGGAGGCTGGGGTTGACATATACACAGTACTGTATATATATATCTATTTTGACATTGACAAGTTGCTCAGTTGTGTCCGACTTTTTGCAACCCTATGGACTGTAGCCTACCAGGCTCCTCTGTCCATGGGATTTTCCAGGCAAGAGTACTGGAGTAGGTTGCCATTTCCTTCTCCAGGGGATCTTCCTGACCCAGGGATCAAACTCGGGTCTCCCACATTGTAGGCAGATGCTTTACCGTCTGAGCTACGAGGGAATCCCCACTATATATAGGATAAATAACTAATAAGAACCTACTATACAGCACAGGGAACTCTACTCAATATTGTGCAATGACTTATGTGGGAAAAGAATCTAAAAAAGAGTGGATACGTGTGTATATATATAACTGATTCACTATACTGAACACCTGGAACTAACACAACATTGTAAATCAACAATACTCCAATAAAAACTGAGAAAAAGTAAAACAAGACTAACCGTAATGCTTGCAGCTTGGGGGAGAAAAGAAAGGTTTCAGGGAAGCTGTTGGAATAACCATTGGCTAAGTGGTTGATGGATGGATTGATGACTTGCTGTGCCTACAGCCAGCTCTCAGCACCACGGTGCCTCCAGCCTCAATAGCTCTTGGCTTTCTCGGAGTTGGATATTATTAATTCATGAAACCAAGTCCTGCTGGCATGAGAGAGGAGACTGCCTTCTAGCTGCTCGGAGTTCCCCGAAACATTTGCTTCATGTTCAAACCGAAACCCAGAAGAACAGGAAATCAAGCTCTGACATGTGGGCCTTTGGTCCACTGGCCGGAGCTTTCTTTCCTTCGAAGATTAATGAAGCACAAAGATGCCAGCTCTTTCCTTTCAACTCCCCACAATAATCGACTCTCAGGAGCTTGCCAGTTTAATATTGCTTCACTTCAATGCTCAGGAACAGTCCCAATTGGAAAAGGCCAGGAAAACTTGATCCAAAGGTTTTTATGAAGAGCAGCTTAACTACCCCTCTAGAACATTCCATAAGCAATATTACAAGCGTTCCTTTCTTTTTATATCTAGGGATGGGGAGAAAGTTGGGGGAAGGGCATCGTAATCATGAGTCAAATTTCAAAGTCCGTACGTTGAACCTCTGAGAGGCCCTGGATATTTTCTAAATTAATTGACCATCAAATTCTTACCCTCTACATCTGTATTACATTAGAGATCATAAAACTATTTGGGGTTTTTTGCTACTTAAAGGAAAGATTGTGTGGGTATAATACTTTGAGAGGGCCTGTTCCTTTTCAAAAATTATTCTGAATTCACAAGAAGAAACAAGATTATCTTTTGTGTTTATGCATCACTATTCCCCTCCAAAGAGCTCAAAGGACTTTGCATAGTTTTGCGGGTCTTGATAAGGAAAGAATGAAGACAGACTTCTACTCTAGGAGCTGATTCTCAAGGAGCACTTGAATTTCCTGCTAAGTCTTTCTGTGTTCTCTGACGTTTCATTTGATAAATTTTGTAAGAGAGGTACATTCTTTTAGCTCATTTATTAATACTGGTCACTTCACTCATTCAACAAATACTCACTGAGGATTGTACCAGCCCCTACAGAGATGCTGAGGATACCAAGAGAAGAAGAGGAGCCTCTGCTCTCAGAGGGTTTACAGGCTGGTGAGAGCAACAGGCAATCTAGAAGTAAATAAATAAGGAGACAGAAATTAACACTGTGATCGGAGACTGAACAGGAAGTAAGGTGGGACTTCCCTGGTGGTCCAGGGTTAAGAATCTATCTTCTGATGTAGGGGACGCAGGTTTGATCCCAGGTCGGGGATCTAAGAACCCACATGATGCAACGAAGATCTTCCTTAGACAGAATATGTCTTGCAGCTCTTTTAGTTGTGACCTCCTGTTACTATAGGGCTTCCCAGGTGGCTCAGTGGTACAGAATCTGCCTTCCAAGCAGGAGACGTGGGTACCATCCCTGGGTCAGGAAAAGCCCCTGGAGAAGGAAATGGCAACCCACTCTAGTATTCTTGTCTGGAAAATCCCATGGAGAGAGGAGTCTGAAGGGTTACAATCCATGGAGTTGCAAAGAGTCGGACACAACTGAGCGACTGAGCACAGCATACGTCTGTACTGGCAAAAGGCCACTTAGGATTGAAGCCTCATTCAAGTCTGGAAAGCCACCGGTCCATTATCCTGAGTCGGGCAAGAACTACCCCAGGGTTACCTCCCTCTCTCTGTATTAGACAAACCCCGTGCAGGGCTATCTCTGAATCTGCCTTCCTGAGTTCAGGGGTCTGTAAATTGATTCCTGGGGGAACTGTCTTTTACTAACGATGATGCTAAATCTAGCTCTGGGCCAGTGTATGTGAAGTTAAGTGAGAAGCTAAAAGGTCAGGAAGGAAATGTCAGATTGGAGACGCCCTGGAAAGCCTTTGGAGTCATGCTCTCTCTTCATTGTGGTATCAGCCTGTGGCTATTTTCCCGTCTTTCTTCATTGTGCTCTGTTTGGCTGCAGGAACATGCCCTGTAGAGGCAGACTGGACCACAAGCTCGGTTCCCACAACAGCATCCCCTCTGTGAAGCATCCAGACCTAGAGGCCAAGGAGCCAGGCTGAGGGATTTCAGTGAGAGTCCCAGAAGTTCTGATCATTGTTTTGTCGCTCAGTTGTGTCCGACTCTTTGCAACCCTATGGACTGCCGGGCTTCTCTGTCCATGGGATTTTCCAGCAAGAATACTGGAGCCAGTTGCCATTTCCTTCTCTAGGGGATCTTCAACCCAGGGATTGAACCTACTTTTCCTGCATTGGCAGGTGGATTCTTTACCACTGAGCTACCAGGGAAGCCCCCCCAAAGTTCTGCTCCTCCTCAAATTAAAGCATCCTGAGAAAGCCAGACAAAGCAAACAAAATTAGATATTAATCATCCATTGTTCATATTTCTTCTACTTTCTACAAATATTTTTTTTCTCAAGTAAAATCCATTTCTTATTGAAAACCTCTAAAAATGCAGAAAGATAAAAAAGATGCAAGTAAAAATCAACTGTGATCCCCATTATACTTTAACAGTTCAGTATAAATCTCTTCAGTCATTTTTATTTAACCATCTAATATGTTAATTTTTTCACAGAAACACATATTTTTATAAAAAATATGTTTATTTATGTATATAGGCTTCCCAGGTGGTGCTAGTGGTAAAGAATCTGCCTGCAATGCAGGAGACATAAGAGATACAAGTTCAATCCCTGGGCGGAGAAGATGCCCTTGAGGAGGGATGGCAACCCACTCCAGTATTCTTGCCTGGAGAATCCCATGGACAGAGGAGCCTGGGGGAATATAGTCCATGGGGCCACAAAGAGTTGGTCACAACTGAAGCAACTTAGCACACATATATGTATACATATATGTATATAGCACACACATATGTACGCATGTATACATATGTAGATCACAAAAAGTTTACCACATTACCTATATGGTATCCATTTCTCATTTTTCCAATATATTTTCTTAGCTATTTTATGAGTCCTTTGCCTATTAAGAAGTTGAATTCTTTCTTAGTTATGTATGTTGCAACATTTTTCCAATTTTTAATTAGTTTATTACTTTTTACATACAAATGTTTTTAATATGGATGTAGTTAAATCTACTGTATTTTCCTTTATGATTGACACTGTTAATATTGTTCAGAGAAAACTCTTCAGCTACCTGAGATTATGTAAATAACCACCTGTCTTTTCATATTAAACTTGTATTGTTTTCTTTCCTAAGTCTAAATCATTAACTTCTCTGGAATTTATGCTGGTAAAAGAAGTGAAGAAAGCTCCAGCTTTGTGTTTTTCAAATTGGTGAGCCAATTACTTCAATACCATTATTGGCAATTCCATTCCTTCCCCCACTGAACTAAACACCACCTTTATGATGTAATAATTTTCCCATTCTCATTATCTGTTTCTGCCCCATCCAACAGTCTGTCTGCAAACACGTTATCTCACTCTTTTAATGAATGTCTTCTAACTGACGTGGAAAGACCCTCTTCATTACTCATTCTTAGTTATTTCTGAGCATTTATTGTTTCAATTTAAGAATCATGTTGGAAATTCCAAGTAAAATCCCTAAAATCCCCTTGGGATCTTTCTGGAAATGGTTGCAATCTGAGCTGGAGGCAGACACAGTTTTGGGACTCATGTTCTTTCTTTTCCTCTCCCTCTCTGATGTTTCTTCATTCTTTCAATCCAAGAACAGGGTGTATCTTTCCATCTGTTTGCATCATCTTCAATTTCTTTCATCAGCATCTTCATCAGAGTATAGGTCTTTTGTCTCCTTAGGTAGGTTTATTACTGGGTATTTTATTCTTTTTGGTGCTATGGTACATGGGATTGTTTCTTGAATTTCTCTTCTGAATCTTTCATTGTTAGTGTAGAGACATGCAACAGATTTCTGTGTATTAATTTTTAACCTGCAACTTTAGCAAATTCCTTGATGAGCTCTAGTAGTTTTCTGGTAGTGTCTTTATGATCCATGCATAGCATCATGTCATTGGCAAACAGTGACAGTTCTAACTTCTCCGTTTCCAATTTGGATTGTTTTTTTTTTTTTCTTCTCTGATTGCAGTGGCTAAGACTTTTAAATTCTGTTAATCTTCATCCTCTTTGGCTTCCCTCTTCTGTTCTTGCTTTAGTAGTTACTCCCTGTGGCCGTCCTGGTTTCACATCATTTTTGTTCTCTCGTTGCAGATTCTGGTCCAGGTTTTTGTTTTTGTTTTTGTTTTTTTAGCATTTCTCAGTTGTCTTTTCTATTTGTCTATATTGTCCCTCTTTGTATCCAGTGCCTTCCCTGTTCTAATCACCTGGGGGAGTGGGGGAGGGATGAAGGAGTGATCTGAATAACAGAGTCAGTACTTACCCGAGGCCAAGTGGTTAAGAATCTCCCTGCCAATGCAAGGGACACTGGCTCGATTCCTGGTCTAGGAAGATTCCACATGCCAGGGAGCAACTAAGCCCACACAACATGACTATTGAGCCCACGCCCTAGACCCTATGTGCTGCAGCAAGAGAAACCCCTCATGCAGCACTGAAGACCCACCACAGCCCCAAATAAGTAATTTAAAATAAATAATTTTCAGGGTGGATGGGCGGAGTGAGTTTTCTCTGGTGGGGTGTGGGCATTAGAGATGTTCAGGCACTTGCCTGGACCAGCTCATAAATGTAAGCAGAAAAAGTAGCACATAGTTTCAACTTTGTAGGTATCTAATTTGTAAGTATAACTACAAATTTTAAATATGTAAAAGTTAAATTATATGTATATTTATAATAACATTTACTGAGTCCTTAGAAATAGCCCTGGATGGTGCTAATTATTAATAAATTGTCCTCAGTGGTAAGTTAAACACTCTCATCATTCTACAGCTGGGAGAACTGAGACTCAGAGGAAAAAAAAATTTTTTTTAACTTACTCAAACTCACAAGGTTAGTGTCAAAACCAGAAATTGAACCATGCTCCTTATCTCCAAAGGGCAGAGTTTTTGATATTATACTGCCCAGAGAACTAACAGGGTTTACCTGTGGTCCACACAATTGGGACTGATGGAATTTTCCTAGAAGAGAGCCTAGTGTTTAAAAGCCTACATAACAACTTCCCTGGTGGTCCAGTGGCTAAATCTCCACACTGCCAAGGCAGGGGACCTGGGTTCATTCCCTGGTCAGGGAACTAGATCCTGCATGCTGCAACTAAGATTTGGCTTGGTCAAACAGATAAATATTTTAAAAAATAAAAATTTTAAAAAGCATACATAGGCTTCAGAATCTGACCTTTAAATCCTGACACTGTTGTTTACCTTGCTGTGTGTCCTCGGGCAAGGCACTTAAGCTAAGATTCACTTTTTCAGCTATCAAATGAAAAAGTTTAAACATAGTTAAAATGCAAAAATCTATGTCAGGAGTAATTATAATAATTAAATGAGATAATTCATATAAAGAACCACAGTGCACTGTCACAGAGCAAATTTAATAAATAGTAGCTTGTGTATCATATTTTTCAGTATTTCCCCAAATTTCTCAAGAAGTATACATTTCACTGCTGCCTAAGTGGAGAGTGAGGGGAGAAGTTAGTTTGCTTATCTATAATAATGAATAAATACAAGTTGAGGCAATATTGAATTACATAGAGCCATTTTCCAATTTCCCTGATGATAAATGCTGTGCATGTTTAAGAAAGCTAATGAGATTTTTATTTGCAGTTGAAGGTCCGGAAGTTCAACAGCAGAACTTTTTAGCTTCTGGGAAAAGCCTAACAGAGCTAGAAGGAAACTGCTTCCTCTCCCTCTCTGCTTTTACTCATTTGCTTAGCCAGGTACTCTCTGAATGCTGACCACTGTTCTATATTCTGTAAATGTCCTTTATGATGGTGTTTTCCAGAGGGAAATATTGAACTCCCAGATTCAGAATCCTTTCCTCTAAATGCAGATTCCTGGGACTTCCCTGGTGGTTAAGAATCGGCCTTCCAATGCAAGGGGTGTGGGTTCGATCCCTGGTCAGGGAATTAAGATCCCACATGCCTCCAGGCAACTAAGCCCAGGTGCCCCAACTACTGACCCTGGAGCCCATGAGCCATAACTAGAGAGAAACACATTTTGCAATGAAAGATCCTACATATCGCAACAGAGACCCAACATAGCCAAATAAATAATAATAATAAAACTAAAAAGGATATGTTTTTAAAAAGAAGATGAAGAAAGAAAAAATAAAGCATGGTGTAATGACATGCATAATATATCAAAAAATAAAATAAGTGCAGATATTTATGAGCCCCAGCTCTCACCTACTGAATCTCAGCAGATGTGTCCCAGAAAACTTTAAAAGCAAACAAACAAATATCCCTGAGGACTGTATGCCCACTGGCACCAAGAATCAATACTCCAGGAGACATGAAATTGAGGGAAGAAAATGGGAGGTGGGTTTTCAGTCCAGTTCTTCCTTAACTCCAGTGTTCTTGCCTGGAGAATCCCCATGGACAGAGGCACCTGGCGGGTTACAGTCCACAAGATCACGAAGAGTCAGACATGGCTGAGCGACTAAGCACAGCACAGCACCACCTTAACTAGTTGTGTGTCCTTGAAAAGTCCTTCAACTCAGTCCATCAGCTTCGTCACCTGTGATGAATTCAAAGCCTTCTGATACCATTTTTTCTATCCATGTGAAAATGTATGGTACAAAGGGTAGTGTGCAAATATTTCATGGGGAATATAGAACTTAATCAAGTATCTGAATTTTTTTTTTAAAGGGAGAACTTACTTGTCAATGTTTATTGAGTGTTTCAGACATCAATGAGCATGGATTAGAAGGATAATGAGACAGTATTCCTAACCTGAACCACTGATGTCTTGTTGGAAAGCAACTAAAGGAAAATTATGGACAAAGAATACAGACAGCCTTGAATGTCGAGATAAAAACTTCTGATTTGTGTAAGTGAGTCATCCATCGTGATTGGCAGCTGATGCGCAGGGCAGTGACATAATGAAGTGATGTTTTGGATGTCCAGAAAAATAAAAGCCTTTTGGCAGATCAGGGAAGTTAGGAGATTCCTAGGAATCCCTGGATAAATGGGAGTAAAATGGAACACATCAGGACTCAGAAGTGATTAAAAAGCAAAAAGCTCCCAGTTTCAATGCTGACATGGGAAGGATTCAGCAACCTGAATGTTGTCACTCCCATCCTCCAACAAAAAAACCTGAATAAACTGAACATTGGTATCTTTTCATGGATTTTATGGATTTTTAAGAGAGCTGAGATCACAGAGAAAACCCCCAGATTTGCTGAGACACATCCTGAGAGTCACAGCCCAGAATGAAGAGTCATAAAAAGCCCCTTGTGTCCCAGGCACGGAGCGGGAAAAGGTGACAGTTGTGGAATAAGCCCAAGCTGTCTCTACAACATAGATTGTATCAGAGGTGAATTCCACCTGGAGGTGGATGTTGCTGCCATTTCAGCCTCCTCTACAAGTTCTATCTTATCCTAGAAATCCTGAACTGTGACACTGAAGATCACAGCCTGGGACATAGGCTAAGAACAGAGTCTAATCAAAGGTCACAGAATACTTTCCTTCACCCACACTGTGCCACCATGCCAACTGGGCTCTGGTACAATAACAGTTGTTTAGTTGCTAAGTCATATCCAACTCTTTGCAAACCCTTGAACTGTAGCCCGCTGGGCTCCTCCACCCATGGAGTTTCCTAGGCAAGAATGCTAGATTGGGTTGCCATCTCCTTCTTCAGGGGATCTTCCCAACCCAGGGATCAAACCTGCATCTCCTGTTTGGAAGGTGGATTCTTTACCTCTGAGCCACCAGGGAAGCCCTATAATAACAGTAGGTCACAGCTAAAATTGTGATCTTCTATCTAAGCGGAGAAGGCAATGGCACCCCACTCCAGTACTCTTGCCTTGAAAATCCCATGGACAAAGGAGCCTGGAAGGCTGCAGTCCACGGGATCACTGAGGGTCGGACACGACAGAGCAACTTCACTTTCACTTTTCACTTTCATGCATTGGAGAAGGAAATGGCAACCCACTCCAGTGTTCTTGCCTGGAGAATCCCAGGGACAGGGGAGCCTGGTGGGCTGCCGTCTATGGGGTCGCACAGAGTCGGACACGACTGAAGTGACTTAGCAGCATTCTATCTAAGACATATTCTATCTAATGCAGAGTTCTTAGGAAAGCCCAAAGTCAACAGAGGATTCAGTGGTCCAGTGGTTGAGAATCTGTTTTGCAATGCAGGGGACAAGGATTTAATCCCTGCTCAGAGAACTAAGAGTCCACAGGCCTCAGGTCAACTAAGCCTGTGCCCCACAACTAGAGAGTCTGTGCACCACAACAAAAGACCCCACATGATGCAGAGAAGATGCCCTGTGCCACAACTACACACCCAAATCAATTAATTAACAATTTTTTAAAAAGGAACACTAGAGAAGGAAATTTAACCCTCTAGCATTTAAAGAGCGCAGTCATCATTTATGGCTCAATATCTAGCCAGATTAACTTAACACTTTACACTAAAAGCCTACTTACTTCTGTTCACATTATGTCCACTCATACCATATTTCTGGCCTTCAACATAAAAATTATTTGATGTTCTAAAAATCAAGAAAATAAAAGAGCATGAAGACACAATACAAGTTTCTGAACCAGATTAAGATATAAAAACAGAATATGAAGTTATCAGCCTGAAAATTTTAAATAACTGTGATTAATATCAACAAATTAATCCATTGATGGAAACATTAAGAATCGGAAGGAAATGCTATTATATTCGATAATCCTCTAAAGACAGAGCTACATGAGGATGGAGAACAGGATGGATAGTTACAGAGATGGTTTCCCATATGAGATGAAGCTTTACTCAGAGTTTTCATTATGTAAATATTTCAGGAGTCAGCTGTATTCCAGAGGTCTCAGACCCAAAGATCTACCAGGATCAGGAAGGTGATAGCAGAAGAGACCTAATATGATTCACAATTATTTAAGAATCTTGCAACCCAAATGTCCAACAACAGAAGAAGGGGTAAAGAAGTTGTGGTGTACATATACAATGGAATATTAGTCATTAAAAGGGATGAAATAGTGTCATTTACAGAGATGTAGATAGGCCTAGAGTCTGTCATACAGGATGAAGTAAGCCGAAAAGAGAAAAAATCAAAATCTTGAATTTCCACAAAGCAATGTGCTCTCTTGCATTTTTCTTGAAGTAGGTGATCCTCTTAGTTAATCTCTCACTTTCTCCATCTTGATAGAGACATGGTCAAAGAGAAGGGTAAGATAACCAGCACTCTATAGGTGTTTAAAATGCCACCCAACACTTGGTCTCAGGATGGAGGAGATAATACAAAGTCGTGAAGTCTGAGAGGAACTCGGATGCATGTTTAAAGGGGGCGGTTACTGCTCAGTTTCTACTCCTCACTGTCATATGTTGGGGAGGGTGGTCAGGAGCTATCACATCACCCAATATTTTAAGAAAAGCCAGAACACTAGGTGTTTATGTGAAATATTCTGATTGTTGTATACCAGCTCAACTCAAAAACAAAACAAGAGTGGGTCAGCCATCTGGGCAGCAGACCAGCCCACATGTTAACCTGCATCCAATGTTGTACACACTCAATTCAACCTGTCATAAACCTGGGAGACAGCTTTTGATACCTGAGAGTCAGAGTTACTTGTGGTTTCCTTTGGTTACACTGATTAAAGGGAATAGGAAAAAAAAATCCATCAAAGCCAAGTGAGCAATGGGATTAGCGTTTTTAAAAAGCAGAGACATCACTTAACTGCCAAAGGTCTCTATAGTCAAAGCTATGGTTTTTCCAGTAGTCATGTATGGGTGTGACAGCTGGACCATAAAGAAGGCTGAGTGTCGAAGAATTGATGCTTTCGAACTGTGGTGCTGGATAAGACTCTTCAGAGTCCCTCGGATGGTGAGAAACCAAACGAGTCAATCCTCAAGGAAATCATCCCTGAATATTCATTGGAAGGACTGATGCTGAAGCTGAAACTCCAATACTTCGGCCACCTTATGTGAAGAGCCAACTCATTGGGAAAGGCCTTGATGCTGGGAAAGATAGAAGGCAAGAGGAGAAGCAGGCAGCAGAAAATGAGACAGTTAGATAGTATCACCAACTCAGTGGACATGAATTTGAGCAAACTCTAGAAGATAGTGGAGAACAGGGGAGCCTGGCATGCTGCAGTCCATGGGAAAGAGTCAGACACTAGTTAGTGACTGAACAACAACAAAAAGCAACAGCCAGTTGACACTGGGAAGACAGACAAGAGGCTTAAAGTAAACGGGTTCTGCAGCAGCAACTGTTTGTTTGATTTTTATAATATGGCACATTCTTGTGGTCCTCAAATCAGGTTAAGCTAGGGGATGCTTTCGCTAGCATGCTGAAGCTACATGTACACGAGCCTCCAATTGAATTGGTAAAATGAATTATGGTGAAATGCTATGCAGATATTACAAACTTAATGATTTAGGAAGATTGAGAGTTTCTCACTTTATGCTGCTTACTTTTCCAAACATTGTTATCAATTTTTTAAGCTTTAATACAGATTAAAATAATGCATACAGCATGATTTCATGGATCCATAAATTACTATTCTTTTTCTTTTCATTTTCTAAAACAAGAACCTCTTTTTTCCTAGAGTTGTGTTGTTTACGTTCTGGCATAGGATAAATGAAGACTGTAGGGGACTGTCACTCTGACTGGAAGGATGTTAGGAGATCTTAGTTTGTATCATATTCATACTCACATCAAGGAACCAAAATATATCCCCTTCTATTCTATTTCAGAGAAGATTTCACAAAGACATTCCCTAAACCCAAATTATAATACCTTTCCAGATCTCCACCCTCAAAATCTCCTTTCCTTTGTGGTGAAAACTGCTGGTTATCTCCTAGAATCTATTCCCTCCAGGATATAGTAAGTCCTCTACATATGAACCTTTAAGTTTTGAACTTTCAAAGATGCCAATGTCAGGCATCCATCCATGTCAGGTGTGAGTGACATTGCAGCTTGCCCTCCATCTCCCATTGCTGACAGTCCTTCAGCTCTACCACCTCCCACCCCTTCTCCCTCCTCCATCAGTAGCTCCTCTTGCCTGTTCACTCAGTGCCAGCCCGTGTGCCAGCTGTTGTATTACACTATCGTACTTTTTAAAGTACTGTACTATAAGATTTAAAATGCTTTATTTTTGTCTTTTTAATGTATTATTTGTGTGAAAAGTATTGTAAACCTATTATAATACAGTACTATATAGGCGATTGTATGAGTTGGGTACCTAGGCTCTCTTTGTAGGACTTACCAACGCACCCTTGGAATGGACCTGTACATAGGGGACTTCAGTTCAGTCAGTTCAGTCGCTCAGTCATGTCCGACTCTTTGCGACCCCATGAATCGCAGCACGCCAGGCCTCCCTGTCCATCACCAACTCCCGGAGTTCACTCAAACTCACGTCCATCGAGTCGGTGATACTATCCAGCCATCTCATCCTCTGTCGTCCCCTTCTTCTCCTGCCCTCAGTCCCTCCCAGCATCAGAGTCTTTTCCAATGAGTCAACTCTTCGCATGAGGTGGCCAAAGTACTGGAGTTTCAGCTTCAGCATCATTCCTTCCAAAGAACACCCAGGACTGATCTCCTTTAGGATGGATTGGTTGGATCTCCTTGCAGTCCAAGGGACTCTCAAGAGTCTTCTCCAACACCACAGTTCAAAAGCACCAATTCTTCAGCTCTCAGCTTTCCTCATAGTCCAACTCTCACATCCATACATGATCACTGGAAAAACCATAGCCTTGACTAGATGGACCTTTGTTGGCAAAGTAATGTCTCTGCTTTTCAATATGCTGTCTAGGTTGGTCATAACTTTCCTTCCAAGGAGTAAGCATCTTTTAATTTCATGGCTGCAGTCACCATCTGCAGTGATTTTGGAGCCCCAAAATATAAAGTCTGACACTGTTTCCACTGTTTCCCCATCTATTTCCCATGAAGTGATAGGACCAGATGCCATGATCTTCGTTTTCTGAATATTGAGCTTTAAGCCAACTTTTTCACTCTCCTCTTTCACTTTCATCAAGAGGCTCTTTAGTTCCTTTTCTCTTTCTGCCATAAGGGTGGTGTCATCTGCATATCTGAGGTTATTGATATTTCTCCCGGCAATCTTGATTCCAGCTTGTGCTTCTTCCGGCCCAGCGTTTCTCATGATGTACTCTGCATATAAGTTAAATAAGCAGGGTGACAATATACAGCCTTGACGAATTCCTTTTCCTATTTGGAACCAGTCTGTTTTTCCATGTCCAGTTCTAACTGTTGCTTCCTAATGCGCATACAGGTTTCTGAAGAGGCAGGTCAGGTGCTCTGGTATTCTTATCTCTTTAAGAATTTTCTACCGTTTATTGTGATCCGCACAGTCAAGGCTTTGGCATAGTCAATAAAACAGAAATATATGTCTTTCTGGAACTCTCTTGCTTTTTCGATGATCCAGCAGATGTTGGCAATTTGATCTCTGGTTCCTCTGCCTTTTCTAAAACCAGCTTGAACATCAGGAATTTCACAGTTCATGTATTGCTGAAGCCTGGCTTGGAGAATTTTGAGCATTACTTTACTAGCATATGAGATGAGTGCAATTATATGGTAGTTTGAGCATTCTTTGGCATTGCCTTCCTTTGGGATTGGAATGAAAACTGACCTTTTCCAGTCCTGTGGCCACTGCTGAGTTTTCCAAATTTGCTGGCATATTGAGTGCAGCACTTTCACAGCATCATCTTCCAGGATTTGAAATAGCTCAACTGGAATTCCATCACCTCCGCTAGCTTTGTTCATAGTGATGCTTTCTAAGGCCCACTTGACTTCACATTTCCAGGCTGTCTGGCTCTAGGTGAGTGATCACACCATCATGATTATCTTGGTCATGAAGATTTTTTTTTGTATAGTTCTTCTGTGTATTCTTGCCTCCTCTTTTTAATATCTTCTGCTTTTGTTAGGTCCATACCATTTCTGTCCTTTATCGAGCCCATCTTTGCATGAAATGTTCCCTTGGTATCTCTAATTTTCTTGAAGAGATCTCTAGTCTTTCCCATTCTGTTGTTTTTCTCTATTTCTTTGCATTGATCACTGAGGAAGGCTTTCTTCTCTCTTCTTGCTATTCTTTGGAACTCTGCATTCAGATGCTTATATCTTTCCTTTTCTCCTTTGCTTTTCATTTCTCTTCTTTTCACAGCAATTTGTAAGGCCTCCCCAGACAGCCATTTTGCTTTTTTGCATTTCTTTTCCATGGGGATGGTCTTGATCCCTGTCTCCTATACAATGTCACAAACCTCCGTCCATAGTTTATCAGGCACTCTATCCATCAGATCTAGTCCCTTAAATCTATTTCTCACTTCCACTGTAAGGGATTTGATTTAGGTCATACCTGAATGGTCTAGTGGTTTTCCTACTTTCTTCAATTTAAGTCTGAATTTGGCAATAAGGAATTCATGATCTGAGTCACAGTCAGCTCCCGGTCTTGTTTTTGCTGACTGTATAGAGCTTCTCCATCTCTGGCTGCAAAGAATATAATCAATCTGATTTCGGTGTTGACCATCTGGTGATGTCCATGTGTAGAGTCTTCTCTTGTGTTGTTGGAAGAGGGTAGGGGACTTACTGTAGTAGAATTTTAGGTGGGTACTAGATTCCTCAGAAGAAGATGACATTTCTGGTACTTGTGTATCCACGTGACTGATAGGTGACACAATTTGGGTCCATGTGATATAAAAAGAAGGCAAATTTCAGGAACTTTCCGTTAAGGCTATGGGTTTATGACTTCTGCCCTCTTCCTCTTCTTAGTCTCGTTCTACATTTTTTTGCCTAGTGTGTAGAGGCTGCCATCTTGGATCAAGAGGATGAGGGCTATATTCTTGGGATGACGAGATGTGATCTGGAATAAGAAGCCTAAGAATAGTTTGCAGCACAGGGCTCTTCCTACCTCTGAGCTGTATACTTAAAGCTGAATTCTGCCTTAAGTAATAGACCTTCCTACCTAATTATAATGACATCATTATTGGTGTTGGGATAAAGCATTCAATAAATCACAACCCTGCCTTCACCCTTGGTCTTAAGAGGTCTAATGTCATCCTGTACTCTCCAAACAAACCATGACCAGAATCTTTGATACTCCATTTAAATTTCTAGAACATTAAGTTGATACACTGGCTAAGCTGCTGCTGCTGCTGCTGCTAAGTCGCTTCAGTCGTGTCCGACTCTGTGTGACCCCATAGACGGCAGCCCACTAGGCTCCCCCGTCCCTGGGATTCTCCAGGCAGGAATACTGGAGTGGGTTGCTATTTCCTTCTCCAATGCATGACAGTGAAAAGTGAAAGTGAAGTGGCTCAGTAGTGCCGAACTCTTAGCGACCCCATGGACTGCAGCCTACCAGGCTCCTCTATCCATGGGATTTTCCAGGCAAGAGTACTGGAGTGGGTTGCCATTGCCTTCTTTGACTGGCTAAGCTAGAACACCTATTCTCTCTACCTTTTTCATCAAAACTCTACTTATACTTTTAAGAACAAAAGTTAATAACACAACTGGAAATCTGGCAAGAGTTCTCCCACAAACCCATTTACTTTAATTTTTAAAAATTGCTTGTTCTTAGGATTTTATTCCTTCAAGTAGGCATTAAAATTCTCACATTGTTTCCCCAAAAACCATGTTGAAGTTTTTACTGACATTTCATTCAATTTATGTTAATTCCAAGGGAATTGATCACTTTTCTACAGTAACATTTCCTTCCAAAGAAATATTACCATGTACTTATTCAAGTTTTCTTTACTGCCCATAGAGTCCTCACATTTCTTGTTAACTTACTTCCCGGACATTTTTATAGATTTTGTTGCTTTTGAAATGCCAATTTATTGTTGGATATTTTGACCCTAAATACATCATAAAACTAAACAAATCTTTGAAGGAAAAACAAAATTGATTGAATAATAAATGTACAAATCCTTAATAACCCAAGGTGAAAATCTCACTATAAATGTTCTGCTCTGTCTGTGACAAATTTTTTTTAAATGGGACGTCCTAGAAAATCATACCCAACTGTGTTTTCTGAAGGCTTTGTCTCATTTTGGTTGGCTTTCCTGGTGGCTCAGATGGTAAAACGTCTGCCTACAATGCAGGAGACTTAGGTTCGATTCCCTGGGTCTACAAGATCCTCTGGAGAAGGAAATGGCAACCCACTCCAGTACCCTTGCCTGGAAAATCCCATGGATGGAGGAACGTGGTAGTCTACAGTCCATGGGGTCGCAAAGAGTCAGACATGACTGAGTGACTTCACTTTCCCTGATATAAAAAAATGACATTGATATTTGTATTCCTCTTTTATAAAATTAGAAGACTTATAAGATAAAAAGAATACTTAATGATTATTTAGTTCATCTTTTTCATTTTATGTACCATGATGTAAGAAAAATGATGTGACTTGGCCAAGATCACCCTTTTTTTTTCAAATGATGATCACCCAGTTATCATTATTTTTTTTAATGATGGCATCAAGCAAATACAATGAGTGAAACATTAAAAGGAGAAGTATTCTATTATCCGATAAACATGGGTTAGAGGGAACTCCCTGGAAGTCCAGTGGTTAGGACTCCACGTTTTCACTGCCAACAGTACAGGTTCAATCCCTGGTTGGGGAGGGAAGATCCCACAAGCCTTGTGGTGTGGCCAAACAAAAACCCAACCAACCACCACCACCAACAAAAAACACATGGGTTTGAATCTTTGACTCCAACTACAAACTGGATAACTGTTCTCTCTGTGTCTCAGGAATCTGCTCTGTACAAACTGTGAGCTGTAATGTCAAACTTGTAGTGCATTCCTGAGGATAAAATTGTTGTTTCAACCACTAAGCCCTGTCCAGCTGTTTGCGACCCCATGGACTGGAGCCCACGAAGCTCCTTCTGTCCATGGGATTCTCCAGGCAAGAATACTGGTGAGGGTTGCCATTTCCTACTCCAAGGGATCTTCCTGACCCAGGGATCGAATCCTCATCTCTTGCTTCTCCTGCACTGGCAGGCAGATTCTTTATCACTGTGCCACCTGGGAAGCCCCAAACACAATAGAAAGTATTTGAACGTGAAGCCCTAAAGATAGTTAGTGGCAGGTGAGCTGGTGCTGGGTGAAGGTTCCCATTGAGCTGGAGCTTGTTTCCAAACCGAAGCAGAGTGCCCCTAAGGTGCACTCTGTAGGGAGTCTTAATGGCTTGAGTTTGGAGCTGTTTGAATACTTGTAACCGTGGGTCAGAATTTTTGTCTCCCTAGTTTTCCAGGCCAGTCGTGGGAGATTATATAATTTACTTCTAACTTTCATCCATACAGGGTCCAGTAGTCGATGGTGTTTTCTTCACACTGGATCCCCTCCCACGCAAATCTGTGTCACGAATCTTAGGTTTGTTTCCAGGGGCCCAGTCCTGGGAGGACACAGAGTGTCAGCATAGGCTGCCTGAAGAACCAGATCCTGGGAGACAGGCATTCCGCCAGGTCCAGAAAAACACCGCATCTGGCCGGCCCTTAAATAATCAATTCCGACAATTACAGACAGAACGGAATTTACACACAGGAAATGTCCGTCGGAGACTGTCTCTGTGTAATATCAGGCAGGTTCCCTTTGCTGACCCAGGAGCTTCAAGTGTCCTTGTTAGAAGAGGCTGATTATGTTTACGTTTGTTGTTTGTCTACCTGACAATTTCCCTTCTCTTCATGTCATGTTCAGGTCAGGTTACTCCTGGAGGTATCTTACTTTGCTGATCATCTAGACATTAAAAGAGTTATGCTCCTCAAATCCACAACTTCACAAACAGTTTTCAAAGAGCTATTTTATTGGTTTGGACAGGAAGTCCAGAAGTAAATAATCATCACAAGAAAGCATGGTTTGTAGTTCATTCAACTGGGGCTTGCCCTGGTACCCGAGAAGGATGTAGAAAGTGAGTGACTCTGCTCATGAAATGCTGCCTCAGCCCCACGAAAACAAAATTATGTGTGTTCTTAAAAATTCATGTAATATTTTTGTTTTTTCCCACGTTAAGTGTTACCTTTCACATATATTTTTGCCCACTATTCCATTTAAGAATGTTAAAGCTATTCACTATGTATTCTTTTTTAAAATTTCTTTTTCATCTAAAAATAGCTCTGAGGTCATATTAACCTCCATCCCATGCATTCAAATAGAGTAAGTATCCAATCAGTAGAAAAATCAGAAAGGAAAAGGCTAATTTATAACTTCCCAGAAAGTTAATGTTTCGAAGTGTCCAAAACACGCCAATGAAACTTTAAAGTAAAATATAAGCTGGAACAAAATCAAGGCTAATATCTTCAGTAAATGTACTTCTATTAAAACACAAATAAGGATTTCCCTGGTGGTCCAGTGGTTAAGAATCCACATTTTAATGCAGGGGACATGAGCTCAATCCCTGGTGGGAAGCTAATGAGAGGGTAACTGGCAGGAAGGCTAGGAGGTCCCCAAGACCTTCTCCATACCCAGTTCCAGGTTCCTAGCACCTCTTCTCCAGCAGCTCTGAGCCCCGGGGCACTCCTTCCCCAACAGCTCTGGATCCTGGTGCCCCAACCTGGCCCCCAGAGCAGCTCCAGTTCCCCAGCAGTGACACTCACGCCACAGAGCACTAAGCCCATGCTCCATAACTACTGAGCCAGCACCACAACCAGAGAGTCCATGCACACCAATGAAGATCTTGCATGCCATGCGAAGACCTGAGGCAGCCAAACAAATTAAATAAATAAATAAAAATGGATGTTTTTATAAAAGACGAGTAAAAACTATTATCCCGAAAGAATAATGGGCAGAGAAAGATGTGGGAAATTTATAGATGAAGAAACAGGAAGTGACCATTATGCATAACAAATGTTGTACACATCCAAAATTAAGTGAATAAGTGACAGTATGCAAAAACAAAGTCAGGTGAGTACAAATTGAAACACAATTTTATATCTCATTCATCAGATTGATAAAGATTCTAATGTTTTGCAATGTCACTTGCCGACAAGAATGTGGAGAAATGGGTTTTACCAGACTTTGCTGGCAGGAGTATAAAGCGGTGTGACTAACTAAATGGCATTTTGTCAGCAGTCTGTGAAATTAAAATGCACATATCTTATCACTCAGAAATTCCACTTTTAGTAAATACTCTCCAGAAATACTTGCACACAAACATGGAGAGACATGTACAGGATGTTTATAAGCATTGCTTGTAATAGTCCAAACTCAGAAACACAATAGAGCATTAGTTGGCAATTACAAAGTTTTCAATAATCAAGTACACATGTGGAATATTTGTGGCAATTAAAAGAAACTTTAAATATATATGTGTTTAACATACATAATTGAAGACTCTAAAGAGCACATTGTTGAGTAAAGAAGCAAATTACAGAATATAGGTGTGGTATTTTATCATTTCCATAAATGATATCATTTCCAAACACACACAACATGAATAATATACTACTCGAGTTCACAGTTACCAAATTTAGTTATAAAGTATACCTCAATTTTATCTGCCATGTTTTATTTCTTCTATTAAAAGCAGGTAGAGAAAATATTACAAAATGTTAATCGTCATCATTTTTAAGCATTGAGATGGTTTTTCTTATTCTCTCCATTTTAAAAAGTTAAAAAAAAATCATAACAAAAAGTCAAGAAAGAGACATTGGCCAAGGATAGAAACAGGTAATCTATAGAAGAGAATTAAGGGAAAAATATATTCAACATCACTATCAAAGACCTGCAAATTTAAGCCATAAGAGGCACAGGGGTTTTTTTTTCAACACTTACCATATTTAATTTTTGGTGTTTCAAGATTGTTGATATTGTGTTGGGGGGTCACTTTGAAAGTTTTATTTATAGGAAACGGTGGAGTGCTCTATAATTATCAATTAACTCAAGTTAATCAATAGTATTAGATGCTTTTGTGGCACTGGAGAAGTCCCTTGGACGTTGGCCATCTGATGTAAAAAGCTGATTCGTTGGAAAAGACCTTGATGCTGGGAAACATTGAAGGCAAAAAGAGAAGGGGGCAGCAGAAGATGAGAGAGCATCACTGACTCCATGGACATGAATTTGGGCAAACTCTGGGAGATAGTAGAAGACAGAGGAGCTGGGCATGCTGCAGTCCATCGGACTGCAAAGAGTCGGACAGATGAGTTACTGAACAACACCAACAGTCTATAGTATTATTTCAGTCTTCTATATGCTCCTGATTTACTTTTACACTTCCTATTAATTGCTGAGGAGGGGGAGTGTTAAATTCTTCAAATATGATTGTAGTCTAATGACAATGAAATTTATGCTTTTGACAGTCTGAAAAGTCTTTATTTCACCTTCATTATATAAGATATTTTAGCTGGATATAGAATTCTATGTTGATAGTATTTTTTTTTTTTTTTTTGCTTTTATTGCTTTAAAGATGCTCCATTTCATCTGGCTTGCAAGGTCTCTAAGGTTTCATGTCATTCTTATCTTCATTCCTTTAACATAATGAGTCCTTTTTGTCTCTGTCTCCCTTTAAGATTTTCTCTTTTTCAGTAAATTCAGTATTTTGTTTCGTGGCACAGATTTTTGATTAAAAAAAAGCATAGAGTGCACGGTGGGTGCTCTGCCTGAAAAAGCTTGGGGGATGGGGGGACAGTGGCACAAGGACTTTTCCTGTAAACCTCTCTCCCCCTGCCCTGACCCTGGGGAGCTGGAGCCCTGGATTGAGGAGAGGAAGGAGGATTCAAAGAACAAAGAGGAAAGGAGTAGGATACACCTTTTCCCTCCTCCAGCCCCAAGGACCACAGTCAGAGCTGATATCTGGGAGTGGAAAAGCTCTGAATTAATTTGTCATTGTTGTTCAGTCGCTAAGTTGTGTCTGACCCTTGGTGACTCCATGGACTGCAGCACATCAGGCTGCTCTGTCCTCTGCTGTCTCCCAGAGTTTGCTCAAATTCATGTCCACTGAGTTGCTGATACTATCTAAACATCTCAACCTCTGCCGCTCCCTTTTTTCTCAGTTTTTACCAGCATCAGGGTCTTTTTCAACGAGTTGGCTCTTCACATCAGGTGGCCGAAGGATTGGAGCTTCAGCTATAGCATCAGCCCTTCCACTGAATATTCAAGGCTGATTTCCTTTAGGATTTACTGGTTTGATCTCTCTGCAGTCCAAGGGACTCTCTCTGAATAATGTAAGAAGCATTAAACTTTACTCTAGGACTTTATGACATATGACCATGTGATTAATAACTTTAACAAGGCTATTCTGTGACAGATTCAAGATGACATCATGAGGTTTAAAAGGAGATTTGAGTCCTTATAGTTGAAGCAATGGTAGACAAATTGAAACAAGACACCAACTTAGATAAGCTGCAGACCAAAACTTTGGAAGACGAATCACATTTTAATAGAGTAACTGTATGTCTGGTTTGCCTAGGCCAGTCCCTGATTCTCCTCATTTTTCCAGGAGTAATTATTAACAACACTCTCTTCTATTCTCAGAAGTGCCTGGGTTTGGATGGTGACAAAACTCAGGAGGATTAATTCTTTTGTTGAAGGATAAGCAGCTAAAAGGTGGCAGCGCTGCATTCAACCGAGGTCTGTCTGGCCCCAAACTCTGTGTCTTTCCACTGCTCTTAAGTATTCCTAACTGGACTAGTAGCCTGAGTCAGTAAGGTTTCACAAATGATGTTTAAGAAAATAAATTACAACTGTTAGTTTCAAGACTATCTCAAACATAATACTTAAGCCAATAATTGTTGGCACATAGAAACTCTTGGAGACTGGTCTTAATAAGTATAAGAATAAGAAGTGCATACAGTGTAAGCATCTGGTTCTAAAGAGATTGATACCTGTATTTTCTTAAGCATATCAAACACATAGGGGCTACATTTTCCAGTTGCATATAGGCTTCCCAATTAGCTAAACAAAGGTAAAAGGTCTATATTTGAATGGTCATGAATTTCATATTAGTACGGTTCAGATTAAATTGTTTTTATGTACATTCATAAAACTAATGAAATGGGATCACTATTCATAAAAGCTTAAAATATCAAGCAATAATGTTAATACCAGGTAAAACAGTATAAACCGTGTAAAAATTATATATAACTTCCTTTCCAATATCAAATTACAAAATTGTGGCCTTTTTTAAAGAGAGAGAAACTGGAGCGTGTATTTGAAAAGAACGTATCCTTTGGGACATATTCTGAAATATTAAAAATATTTAAAACATTCCTGAAAACTACAGATGATGCATTGTGTAAATTATATTACACATGCTTATACACGAAAGTTTGCTGATATATTTAATTTCACAGTTTATCTGTAAATATGCTATTATTTTCTTCTAGATCAAAAAGGAAACTTCCCAAACTAGGAAGCAGTTTTTCAGTTTCTGTCTCTCTAAACCACGTCTTGGAGAGAAATTACCAAGAGAACTACATTGAGATGGTATAGCAGAGAAAACAGAGGTTTTGTTTCCCTCTCTATCCATCGTCAGCTGTGTGACCTTGGGTAAACTGTTCAACCTCTCTGAGTCTCAATTCCCTTTCATGCCAAATCAGAATGTCACTTTCTCACCATTTTTAATTAAGCTGAAAACTCAAAGTGAGATAATATTTGCATAGCGACATCTTTCAAAGTACCTTTAGAAGGAATGACTCCCTTTGTCAAAGGATGGTACGAATGCATTATGTTGTTATTATTGGAATAAATGTCTTCCAAAAAAGAAAAAACAAACCACTAACTTTAAACAGCAAAGAACACTGCATGGGGGTCTCAGAATTCCAAAAGAGCAGCAAAGGAAAGGGGTAGGGCAGGCTAGAAATGGTGAGAGGTGGGATGAGAAGGGCCCGCGGAGAAACAGGTCAATTCTCAGCAGAGCCCTGCTTTTCAAAATGTGCACGTGATGGGTGGAAGAATCCTGCGAAAGCATCTGTTGTGACAAGTCCTCCCGCAGGTGCCCATCTCCGCTACTGAGACCTCTGGAGCTTGGGGAGGGAATCCCCACCTGGGCCCAGACTCACTCGTCCTGCAACTATCTCCCCGCCCACCCTCCGCAGGAGCCCTTTAATGAAGGTTGACACTTGGCAGAGACAGGAATAGAGGCATGCCCTTTTAACGGCTCCAGTTCCCAGAAGGTTTTAGCATCTCAGGAGCACACGTTCTGTCATATGCTTCCTCCTGTATCTGCCATGCACCTGCAGGGCTGGAGACTGCAGCTTGCTACAGGAAGAGATGCCACGTGTGGCTGGAGACCCTGGGTGTCTCATCCCCAGAGCTTGGTTGGAGGGCAGAACAGGGATGCTCAGTACAAAGCCCAGGACCCCTTCCTGGGCTGGGCACTCTGAGTGTCTTCTGCACAGGAGATGCTGTCTGGACAGCAAAAGAGTCAACCTCTGATGGGCACCAACTCGAAGGTGAGAGCTAGCCTGCTGTGTCACACCCCAATCATCTTGCGGTCTCAAGGAGGGAGCATTCCCTTGTCCCTGAAGTCTCAACCAGTGGCTGCCTGGGGGCTGTTGGTCTGAAATGTAAACGATAGGTTTGTGGCTTCCCTGGTGGCTCTATCAGTAAAGAATCTGCCTGTGATGTGGGAGACCCAGGTTCAATCCCTGGGTCGGGAAGATCTCCTGGAGAACGGAATGTCTACCCTCTCCATTATTCTTGCCTGGGCAGTGTCATGGACAGAAGAGCCAGGCAGGCTACAGCCCATGGGGTCATGAAAAGTCTGACACCACTGAGCAGCTGAACAACAGCAACAATCCTGCATCCATCTGACAACAGAAGAAAGCCAGCTGGGTATGTGATGGGTCATCACCACCCCAAGCCCCCTCCCTGTGCTCATATGCGTGGTGCCCTTTGTCCACCGTGCAGTGTGACACTAGGGGTTGTCCTTCCCCTCCTCCCCCTGTGACGGAGAGCTCTTTGAAGGCAGATCCTCTCTGCCTTTTGTTTTGGTGGTCCTAACTCCTACCAGAGCAATTTAGCATCAGATAGGTGTCTTATGAATATTTGGCAAATGAGTAAATGAGAGATGCAAAGTCTGTATGTGAGAGAATAGACTGCTTTCAAGGTGGCCCAGGAAGAGAGAGTAGCTGAAATTATTTTCTCCCTCCATTTTATTAAGATGTAACTGACCTGCAACAGGAATAAGTTTAAGGTGTATAACATAATGACTCGTGAAATTATGACCACAAAGTGACAGGCAGAATTATTCCCAAGGATGTCTGTCATCACACAGACATCCCTGTAGCTCTGAGATTTCTCCCATCCACTTCTCCAGACGTGGGTTAAATGAGCTAAAGGCTCTTCTTCAATTATTTTCTTTTTTCCCCATTTGTAAGGAAGGATATCTTTACTTTATATAGGCAAAATTCAATCTCAACTAGTTATGAGATGAGGTATAAGGAAACACATGCTATGCAGAAGTGGAAAGAAAGAATGAACAAAAGAAAAGCTGAGAAAGTGTATGAGAAAAAAAATAGAAATTCTAGCCCTTTGATGATAATATGCTTTTTGACAATGGCCAATCAGTGATACCTTATTTCCATGAATGAAACTCCCAAGAACAAGTTTAGAATGCAGGTTGTATCTAGATAGGCTTGCATATCATACGGCGGTTATTTTATATTATTTGAAATGCCAATTGATTATTAGAAACACATTTCTTTAGCTCTGACTACTATGTAATAGACAGGTAACTATTATATCGTTGTTAAACCCCAGTAAATACTGCTTATTGGAAACACATTTCTTTCCACTCAACAATATGATTGTATATATATCTATTACAGAAATCTTGAAACTCTACCAATTTGTGCCAAAAGCACATCTCTTTCCTTTAGAGCTCGTCAGGCTCAAGATATTGTCTCCGATGGAATACTATTAAATCCCCAGTAAGCATCTCAGTAATAAATGGTGACGGCAGCAGGAAGAGTTTGGCAGTTTGTTTAATCACTCAGAATAATAACTGGAAACAAGAGCACTCCGCACATTAAAAGCAGATTTGTTCAAAGCGTGTTGACCACTTTGTGTCTAGACTGAACTACTGCTGGATCAAATGTTCTGGACAAAAATTTGTAACAGCAAAACCCTTTTCGGGGGCCAATGAATCACTCTGTGGGTTGGATGCATTTTTCCAGTCCAGTGGATTTATCGTAGCATTCCTACGTTTTTGGATTTGGGTAGGCTCTGGGAGCCCTGGGCTGGAGCTCAGGCTGAGGTTGTGTAATTAAAGAAGAAAAAGGAACAGAGTTTAAAGAGCTGAGAGGATGTAAGCCCAGTCTAACACGCTCACACTAGACAAGTGAGGCGAGGAACCTGAGCAAGCCGAGGCGACTGGTTAGTTCCGGTCCATTTACCCAGGTTCTGGTCCATTTACCCTTTTCGGAGAATGTAATAGATACACAAAATCTAAACACAGTTCTGTATTACATTTTTTCTTCCCCACTAAAGGGAAAAAAGCTTTAATTCCTCTGGAACTGGATGGAGGGTAAAAGATATTCACTGTTTTATAATTATATATATTTCCAGCTTCATGATGGTTTAGGATAGTAAGAAAGAACGTGGTTCATATGGTAGTTATGAAGCCAGGCTAACATCTAGCTTGTCAGTGGGGGAAATAGTGAAATACCTTTCAATAGGATGGTAAATAGAGTGCATGAGGCACCCACCTCAACATCCCAGCAGTGTGGTGCCCTCCCCAAGCCTCGCACAAACTGGCACCTAGAAAGTTAACACTACATGCTCCTTTAGAGCAGTGTCTGTCCACTATGACTGGGTTAGTGTCTGAACATTACCGGTTATCACATATTTATGAATGTGATAATATGCTTTCCTAAAGACGCCAGTCCCAAGAACTGGGAGAGGTGGTCTCTAAGTTACATAAACTTAGTTAATAGAATGGACCTAAATACTGAACATGAGACTTCCACAACAATCTGGTCTTCCAATAATAATAATAATGATAATAGTTATTGAGTGCTTGCTAGGTGGCAAGTCGTCTTCCATGTTCCTGACATGCATTAACTGATTTAATTGACTCGTTTCACCTTCACTGCAGTTCGAGGAACTGAATTATCACATACTGGATATGGCAGAGTAGGATCAAATCAGTTGTTTTACGGTTTCTTTATTCATTTGGCTGTCCCGGGTCTTTATTGCAGTACACGGGCTTTTTCTCCAGCTGTGGCAAGCTGGGACTACTCTCTAGCTGTGGTGCGCAAGCTTCTCACTGCGGCAGCTCCTCTTGTGTGGAGCACAGGCTCTAGGCGTGCAGGCTTCAGTAGTTGCAGCTCATGGGTTCAGGAGTTGTGGTGCATGGGCTTAGTCGCCCTGTGGCGTGTGGAATCTTCCCGGAACAGGAACTGAACCTGTGTCCCCTGCACTGGTTGGTGGATTCTCAACCACTGGACCAGCAGGGAAGACCCTCAAGTCAGCTATATGTGAATTGAAGAATAGCAACTGAGGCAAATTTTGAGAAGGGATCTAAAACCCCACAGTTACATTCACAGTCTGCATAATATGGATGTCAGGATTGCTATCAGTGTTTTTGTGTCTTCACTCTCCTGAAGATTGGGGCATCCACGTTGCATAAAAATGGGATCTCCCCCATGCCTGTTACTTCGTGCCTGGTTATTGTCACCCAGCAACATCCTATGGGGGCTTCCCAGGAGGCTCAGTGCATACAGAATCCACCTGCAATGCAGGAGACACAGGACATGCAGGTTTGATCCCTGGGTTGGGAAGATCCCCCGGAGGAGGGGATCTTCAGTACTCTTGCCTGGAGAACCGCTTGCACAGAGGAGCCTGGTGGGTGACAGTCCATGGGGTCGCAAAAAGTCAGGCACAACTGAGCACACACACAGCATCCTGTGAACATTTCCTTGCCCTTTCGTCTTTTAGATCTCCAATGACTATGTAGCATCTCATTTTAGATAAATATTTGCTGAGGGACTAGATAAAAGAGTTCTATGTACACGCTATTATTTATGCAGTCCCTCTGATACTTCTGAACACTTAAACTCGGCCTGAATCCTCACGGTAATGAGACATAGAATAGTGAACATCTTTGCACAGATATTTTAATATACATCTAATCAATTCCTAAATGTGGCATTCCTGGGTGAAAAGATATGCACATGTTAATGTGTTTGACATGCACTGCCAAATCACCCTCCAGAAATGTGGTTCCAATTTACATACCCGCCTTTGGAATATGAGTGTCCGTTTCTCGGTACTCTGCCCAGCACTCAATAATTACTCCTTTAACTCACTGCCAGTTTGAGACAAAAATGATATTTCATTGTTGCTGTAATGTTCATTTCTTTGGCTGTGAGCGTAGTTGAAAAAATTTTCAACTTGTTCGTTTGTCATTTATATTTCTTAATTGGTGAATTGCTAGTTCACATCTTTGTCCTTAATTTCTACTGTGGTAGAAATTCTTATTGAAAATGTGTTTTTTTAAGTTGATTCGTAAGAGCTCAATATATTGAGAATAATAGTACTTTTCATCAATCTCTACCCCCCAAAAAATCTTTCCTTATTGATAATTTAATTTATTCTTTTTTTAGTTTGGGAAAAAAATGTATTTTTAGGTAATCATATATATGGGCTTCCCTGCTGGCTCAGACAGTAAAGCATCTGCCTGCAATGCGGGAGACCCCAGTTCGATACCTGGGTTAGGAAGATCCCCTGGAGGAGGGCATGGAAACCCACTGCAGCATTCTTGCCTGGAGAATCCCATGGACAAAGGACTGGTAAGCTACAGTCCGTGGGGTCACAAAGAATCAGACACAACAGAGGACACTTTCACTCTCAATCACGTATATGAATACTTCCCCTTTCAATTGCTTAAAAGCTTTATGTTATTATTATGTAAATGTTTAAGTTGATGTTTTTATTTTCTTACATATTTATGTTTCATCATTTCTGTCTATAATCTACCTGTAATTATATTTTGCAATAGAGTTCATTGTAAGAAACTATGTTAATTTTAAAAGAAATATTAAATAAACATAATTTGGGGGTAAATCCATTCTTTATCCAATAACTTGGAGAGCTAGCTTATTAAGTACTAAGTCATATATACAATAATATCTTATAGTATATTATATATGAATATATAAATAATACAGCACATGCATAAATATTTTAGGGCTTTCCAAGTGGTGCTAGTAGTAAAGAACCCTTCTGTCAATGCAAGAGACACAACACACACAAGTTCAGTCCCTGAGTCAGGAAGATCCCCCGGAAGAGGGCACAGCAACCCACTCCAGTATTCTTGCCTGGAGAATCCCCATGGACAGAGGAGCCTGGTGGGCTACAGTCCACAGGGTCCCAGAGCTGGACACGACTGAGCACACACACACACACACACACACACACACACCTTAATATCTAGTTAATAATATATTATATATGAGTTCTTATTATCCTCCTTGAGTAGTTAGTGCTACACTTTTGTAATTACTGTAGGTTCATGATAAATTATAAACAGACTACTTAACAGTGAAACAGTCTCATTCTTATTTTCTTGCCTCTATCCCTCCACTTAGTCTTAAAATTTGGAAAGAAAATTACCCTGGCGTGACACTTGTTAAACTATCATTAAAATTAAAAACTTTTTTAAATTAATTAGGGGAAGAACTAATACATTTAATGTATTTTTGTCCCCATCCAGGAGGAAAGTAATCTTTTCTTTTTTAATATATTTTTATGTCACTCAAGAAAGTTTTGTGGTATTTGCCGTATGCATGTTTTTAAAGTATTCCTGTATGTTATTGTAAATGGAGTATATTTTGCTGTTTTATTTTAATCGCTAATTGCTGCATAAAAGAAAGTTGATTTTATAGTTAATTTTTTAATTTAATGATTTTTCTACAATTTTTCAGTAACTGACCCATTTGTCAAAACTTCCTTTTTAAAACCTTCTATTTTTAGGTGGAAAATAATATAATTTACGCCCAACAATGTTTTTGTCTCTCTTTTTCCACTAGTAATATCATTTCTATTTTTCTTGACTTGCTGTATTACCTAGAATGTCCAGGAAAAAAAAAATCTTTTAAATTATGATGGTCAGCATACTGAGCTTGTTTATTTTAATAGAAATGCCTATGATATTTCACCCTAAAGTATATTTCAGTATATACATTTGAAGTGGTTTGAAGTAGTTAGGTTAAGGAAGTAACCTTCTGATCTTAGTTCCAAGTGGTTTTAGCTCGATTGGACTCATAGGTAAATAACTTAATCCAAGATAAAGGAAACAACATGAGTTCAAAGTCAAGCACCATGTCGCCAAGACCAGTCAGACATCCTGTACATAACGGATTACCCTTGATTTCAATAACAACTGTGTCAGGATGTATAATCATTCTACATTTGATCTAGATCTGACACCTCCGATGACATCTGTTAGCTCATAATCTCCTTGCCAGCCAGAACACGCCCCGTGTTTGCCACAAACAGAATATGGCAACCATAATAAAAGGCAAACATGTAAACAAGATTGTCCCTCGGCGGGCTGGGTTTATTCAGATGGAGTCCTGGGGCTGTCATGCCCTCATTTCTTTAATCCTATAGTCATCACAATCCGGGTGCAATTTTGGACTTCGAGAAATGAATAGCAATTTAGGTAGTTACATTTTGAAATAATTACTCTGGAAAGACGTGAGCACATCTACTGAGCCATCTAGTGGCTGCAGAGAGCACCTGAGAAGGATGTCAACAGCGGTGCGGTCTTCAATTTCAGAACAAAAGTTGACAGGAACAGAGACGCAGACATAGAAAACAGACGTTTGGACACGGGGAGGAAGGAGAGGTGTGGGACGAATTGAGAGAGCAGTACTGATATCTATCCACTGCCGTGTGCAAAACAGCTAGTGGGAAGGTGCTGTGCAGTGCAGGGAGCTGGGCTCCGTGCCCTGGGATGACCTGGAGGGCCGGGATGGGAGGTGGGGAAGGAGGCTCAACAAGGAGGGGATGCTGCTGCTGCTGCTGCTGCTGCTAAGTCACTTCAGTCGTGTCCGACTCTGTGCGACCCCACAGAAGGCAGCCCACCAGGCTCCCCCATCCCTGGGATTCTCCAGGCAAGAACACTGGAGTGGGTTGCCATTTCCTTCTCCAATGCATGAAAGTGAAAAGTGAAAGTGAAGTCGCTCAGTCGTGTCCGACTCTTAGCGACCCCATGGACTGCAGCCCACCAGGCTCCTCCATCCATTGGATTTTCCAGGCAAGAGTACTGGGGTGGGGTGCCATTGCCTTCCCCAAGGAGGGGATATAGGTGTGCAAATAGCTGATTCACGTTGTTGTGCAGCAGAAACTAATACACTATTGTAAAGCTATCATCCTCCAACAACAACAAAAAATACTGAAAAGGAAAAATGAATGGGACGACAACCCCCACCCCCGTCATCCCCGCTAGACTATCCAACATCAACAGTCCAGGACTTAACTTTGCACACAATAGGCGTGCCATTGTTTCTGATCTGCAAGGGATTTGATCAATGAATAGAAGAATAACTGGATTGATGCTTTAACAAATACAGTTTAGAGATGCATTTACGTTACCTGTGTAACAACAGCCAATAATGAAAAACAGAAAATGTAGGCAAACGCAGTATCATATTTAACTCAGGGCCACCAACAAGGTAAAGAATAACATGAGTAAAGATAAGCAGCTAGTGTGTGTGTATATGCACAAACCATGACTGCTAAGAGGGCAGCATTTTAGTTAGCAAAAATGCATTCCTAATGAAGGTAAAATTCATGGTTCTTAAAGTAACCCACCAGATTTTGACAGTGATATAATTACAAAAGCTATCTTTCATCTTTTCCTTAAATTTCTGCTTCTGTCTACATAAAAACACACGACCACAAAATCAAGCAAACAAAAAGAGAGTTATCTTGGATCATAGCTGAGAATGCTGAAGAACAAAGATAAAGCAAATTGATAGCTTTTGAATCTTAATAGGGTTTGTCACCTCCTGGAGTGTGTAAATTGAAGACATCTGTCTGGTCTAAAATAAATTCCAAAAATCCCAAACTAATTGCCTCACATACACAATGCAAAACCTCAGAATTCCATGCGAAAATAAACCTTCATTTAGAAAATAAACTTCATACAATTATGATAAAAGGGGACCTGTCAATAAGCCAGTGCTTAATACAGAAGGATTATTTTGAAATAAACTTCTTCATTGCTCATTAGAATTGGAAAGAACTGTGAAAATAGATCCTTATACCCAGGTCCTTAGGCATGCGGTGGCATTTGAAGGGGCTTAGCTAAAACTAATACACGTTTACATCAGAAGCCTTGGTTGAATTTTTGGCAATTATGTTAATTTGTAACACACGAAAGAGGAAAATACTGTGTTTTTTTCTTATCTGACCATTGAAAAACAAATGGAAATGCATCAAAATCATTCCCAACATAAAGGCCAGGCAAGTTGCATCACTGCATCTCACATCTGTGAAGAGCTGTTCCTCCTTGCACCAGTTCATCCCGAAGGGACTTCGTGTTGCTTGCCAAGTGATGTGAAAGAAAAGGCTATTTAAAATTTTTAACACGGGGGCCAACATTGGCAAACTCTTTCCTAGAAAGCATCTGAATGTATTAGGAATACTTTGATGTGATATTGCAGGATTGAGAGACAGAGGGAGAGGGTTTCATTCATTACTGTTCTAATTCAGATACAAGAGCACCACACGGTCAGAGCCCTTTTTTAAATTTTTTTTTTATTGGGATATAATTGCTTTACAGTGTTGCTAGTTTCAGGTGTACAATGTCATGAATCAGCCATATGTATACATATATCTCTTCCCTCATGAACCTCCCTCCCCCCACCCCCCCATTCCACCCCCTAGGTCATCTCAGAGCATTGAGCTGAGCTCCCAGGGCTGTGCCTCCCGCCAGCTATCTATTTTACACATGGTAGTGGATTTACGTCTGTGTTACTCTCTCAATTCGTTCCCGCTCTCTCCTTCCCTTGCTTGTGTCCTCAAACAAGTGCATTCTCTACATCTGTGCCTCTATTCCTGCCCTGCGAGTGTGTCCATCTGTACCATTTTCTAGATTCCGTGTGGTGTGTGTGCTTAGTTGCTCAGTCACGTCTGATCCTTTGCAACCCCGTGGACTGTATAGCCCACCAGGCTCCTCTGTCCATGGGGATTCTCCAGGCAAGAATACCGAAGTGGGTTGCCATTCCCTTCTCCAGAGGATCTTCCCAACCCAGGGATTGAACCCAGGTCTCCTGCATTGCAGGCAGATTCTTTTCCATCTGAAGCACCAGGGAGCCCCCTAGATTCTATATATATGTGCGTTAATGCACAATAGTCATTTTTCTCTTTCTGATTTATGTCAGTCTGTATCACCAGCTCTAGGTTCGTCCACATCACTTCAACTGATTCAATTTCATTCCATATTTTGCATATATGTACCACACCTTCTTTATCCACTTATCTGTTGATGGACAGTCAGAACTCTTAATTGCAAGCAAATCACACTAAACTTTAGCAAGTTTAACAGGAAAATGTATTGATTCACATAGCTAAGCTACAGGAAAGACAGAATCCTGGCGTTCCCAGGGATGGCTGAATGGTGGCTGGAGTGGTCGAGGATGCTATTTGAACTAGCTTTACCTTGAAAAGATGCTACCTCATGCAGTTCAAAAGATCTCAAGGAAGGACTCCTACTGGCTTAGCTGAGCTTTCTGCTCTTTCTCCAGTCCCTGTGGCTTCAGAGAGAAGTCTATGCAGAAGCTCGGTCACTACCCTGACCCCTAGATCAGGGTGAGTGGGATGGCGGTGGGGGGTGGGGGGGAGGTGGCGGTCAACACAGAAAGAGCAGGATGGCTACTCTCAGAAGGGAACCAGGCTTTCTACTTTTCCAAAACTGCAGAGCCCATGGGGTCTAAATGATCCCTTTCCTTGTTCCCTCCTGCCCTTTTATCCGATGCCTTTTCTATATTTGCCTCTACATATTATCTCTCTCTTGCGCTCTCTCTCTCCATCCTGTCCCAGTCTCAATAAACCCTGTCCCTTTAATTTTAGTCTTTTAAGTTTGTAATCAGTGTGTGATGCCAATTACAAGCTATACTCTGCTTCTGTTGTCTCCCAGGCAGGCTCTTCAGATAGCTGGATCACAGAATGATTCAAGCTATGATTCAAATAGGCAAAGAAAATGGAGTTTCTTTGGTCCTTCAACTGGATCCAATCTTTCCTAAAAGCTCCACCCACTGGGTAGCAAAAGACTATGATAACATGTAAGTAAGATTTTCTGTTGTACTGAAGATCATGACGATGACAACAATGAGGGGGACAGGCTTCCGTCTTTTCCGTACTTCTCTTAGGAAATTAGTTCCCCCAGGCTGTCCTCGTACTTGCAATCTCAGCACTGACATAAACACATTGTTGGCTTTTGTGACAGACTGAAAAGTGTGAGATTCAGCATATTTTATTCCTCTAGATCTGAATAGACTGAGACCTGAGGTAGTAGACTGGAGGTGAAGCCCACTCGTCTTCTTACAAAGAATGAAGACTTTGATAACAGGGAACCAACAGCAAGTACTAATTGATTTTCTAGAAGTCATATAATCATAAAACAGAGAAGAAGGAAGATCAAAATGATACGATTATTTCCTAATTGGACTAAAGATAAGCATCTAAGAGTCATTAAGAGAGACTAGCAGAGCTATAGGTGTGAGGTTATCAAAGAAAATCGTACAGGTTCAGAAGAGAGGGAGAGATAACGAAATTTGTAGAACATCAATATTGTAGATGTGAAAAAATAGCAAAGCAAAAAAAAAAGCTATGAGGTATGCTAGTAGCGAAAAAGGCAGGAAGAGAGCTTAAAAGAGAGTGCATGCTAAGTCACTTTAGTCATCTCCGACTATTTGCGACTCTGAACTGTAGCCCGCCAGGCTCCAGTGTCCGTGGGATTCTCTAGGCAAGAATACCAGAACGGGTTGCCATTTCCTTCTCCAGGAAATCTTTCTGGCCCAGGGATCAAACGTTGCTGGCAGTTTCTTTACCATCTGAGCCAACAGGGAAACCAACAACAGGTAAATGCATATTAACAAGGGTATATTGTGATTGACATAAACACACAACTATATATAAAATAGGTGACTAATAGTATAGCACAATAAGAAACTACAGTATGGTACAGGGAACTCTACTCAATCCTCCGTAATGACTCTGTTGAGATGGGAAAAGAAGTTGAAAACAGAGTGGATATGTGTATATGTATACATAACCGATTCACTTTGCTGTGCAGGAGAAACTAACATAGCATTTGTTTTTTTCTAAATTAAATGTGTATTGGAGTATAGTTAATTAGGAGAAGGCAATGGCAACCCACTCCAGTGCTCTTGCCTGGAGAATCCCATGGACAGAGGAGCCTGGTGGGCTGCCGTCTATGGGATTGCACAGAGTTGGACATGACAGAAGCGACTTAGCAGCAGCAGCATAGTTAATTACCAGTGTTGTGATAGTTTCAGGTGAACAGCAAAGGGACTCAGCCATACATATACATGTATCCATTCTCCCCCAGGGTTCCCTGGTAGCTCAGTTGGTAAAGAAACCACCTGCAATGCAGGATAACCCTGTTTGGATTCCTGGGTGGCAAAGATCCGCTGGAGAAAGGATAGGCTACCCACTCCAGTATTCTTGGGTTTCACTTGTGGCTCAGCTGGTAAAGAATCCACCCGCAATGCAGGAGACCTAGGTTTGATTCCTGAGTTGGGAAGATCCCCCTGGAGAAGGGAAAGGCTACCCACTCCAGTATTCTGGCCTAGAGAATTCCAAGGACCGTATAGTTCATGGGGTTGCAAAGAGTCAGACACAACTGAGTGACTTTCACTTTCACTTTCATTCTCCCCAAAGGGGCTTCCCAAACCTTCCTGCCAATGCAGGAGGGTTGGGCTTCAAACCCTCAGTCAGGAAGACTCCCTGGAGGAGGGCATGGCAACCCACTCTACTATTCTTGCCTGGAGAATCCCATGGACAGAGGAGCCCAGCAGGCTACAGTCTATAAGATCCCAAAGAGCTGGACACGACTGAAGGGACACAGCACATACATTCTCCCCCAAATCCACCTCCCACCAAGACTGGTACATAACACTGAGTGGAGTTCTCTCTGTATGCAGCAGATCCTTGCTGGTTATCCATTTTAAATGGATATTTAAATGCAGTGTAACACAGCAGTTTAAATAAACTATACTCCAATAAAACATTTTTTTAAATGGTCTAGAAGAAAGTACCTAAATTGCTCATAGTAGTCACTGCAAAGGAGGGGATTGGTGTTGGAAAGGGTCATGAAAGTCACCTAGTGTACTTTCTCAGCATTTTATTTTTTTACAGAAATAATCTATTCATATATTGTTTAGCACTTAAATTTAAGACTTAAAAGGATCTGAGAAATAAACGGCAATAATAGTGGCTTTCTCTTAGGAAGAGCCTACCATTTGGGCTGGAGGATATAAGTGAAAGAAGAATTGAAGTATATATTAGTTCCACAATCTTAGTTGCTTGAGTTTTCAAATGCATAGGATTTTTCATGTAACTCAACAAATAAATTCTAAAATATGTCAGCCTACATGTACCAATTCAAAAATGGATTACAGCACATAATAGATTCCATTTATATGAGGATTTTGTATAGAATAATTTAGCCAGCAATTTAGATCACTGAAGAAAGTGTGGACTGTTAACTAAATGGCTCTAAAATTATGGTATTTCTATTTAGAAAATAGATTTTTGAGTTTCCACAGAAACAAATTCTAAGTGCAGTTAAGGACCTAAATGTAAAAGCAAAACCACATATAAATATCAATGTGCTTATTAATTTCTAGATAGGGGTGGTCTTCTAAAACTTGACTCAAAGAAAATGCATGTATAGAAAATCTATTAACATCTAAAATGTATTTATATGAGAAAAGATACAATAAGGAATATTAAGAGACTAAGAAACACTGTGAAAAATACTTGAAACATTTAAACATAAAGAATTAATAACCAGATAAATATAGAAAATCTGCAGTAAGAAAAAGACAAATAAATGAAGGAAAAAGAAGAGGGAATGCAAATGGCCAATGCATACAGAAAAAGATGCTCAATTTCTCTTTGTAATTCAGGGAACACAGCTTAATAGCATGGAATTTTCTTCTTCTTAGATTGGTAAAATAAAAGGGACCATTAATAGCCAGTACTGGTGGATGTCAATCAGTTCATATATAGTATTACCATTAGTTTACTTATTTTGGAAGATAAAAAAACTCAGAATTACTTATTACAGGATGAGATATAATTTCATCCTCCTATTATCAGAACAACTCAGAATTATTTATTACAGGATGAGATATAATTTCATCCTTCTAATATAGAAAACAAAATAAAATTCTCTCTCTCAAGGTACAAATGTATAAACTTGTACAGAAATGGGTTCACAGGGATCAGCGGTTGCCTCCAAGGTCCCTGGTCTTGAGAGATAGGTCACAGAGCTCGGGAAGACATGCCAGAAAAACAAGGGAGTGATTCACTTTCTCTCACCGTTCAGGGTTTTAGAGAGAAAATAGAATCCATATGTTCCTCCCAGAATAAAAAGAGAAAAATTATTATGATATTGAAAAGTCACAGGTACATGTTTATGGAGGCTTAAGACGACAGCAGCTATTGGAATCCTCAGACCCCGAACCTGGGGTCCCCAGCCTGGCTCTGCAGCATCTCTTCCATGAGACCTTGGGGAAATCATTCAGCAGCTCTGGATGTTAATTTCCTCACCTGGAAAAATGGAAATTTCATAACTAGCACGGTATTATTTACCATTGCTTTGAGAACTAAGTGCATTGTTATATGAAAGGGTTTTACAATCTATAAAGTGCTATTCCAATGTCAGAATCAAAAATAGCTCCACATATACTTTCCAGTTAACATCTAGCTCTTGATGAATGGTTTTTAATATAATATTTATTTATTTTGGGCTTTGCTGGGTCTTCATTGCTGCCTGGACTTTTCTCTAGTTGTGAGCAGGGGCCACTTTCTAGTAGCAGTGTGGAGGCTTCTCGTTGTGCTGGCTTCTTGGGTTGCAGAGCTCAGGCTCTAGGGCTCACAGGCTTCAGTAGTTGTGACTCCCGGGCTCTACAGCACAGACTCAATAGTTGTGGTGCACGGGCTTAGTTGCTCTGAGGCATGAAGGATCTTCCTGCATCAGGAATTGAACCCATGTCTCTTGAATTGGCAGGAGGATCCTTTACCACTCAGTCACCAGGGAAGCCTACTGATGAAGGCTTTAAAAACCATATTTCAAGTTCAAATAAAATCCGCTTAAAGTAGATTAATCCAACATCCATTGGATCATCAAAAAAGCAAGAGAGTTCCAGAAAAACATCTACTTCTGCTTTATTGACTATACCAAAGCCTTTGACTGTGTGGATCACAATAAACTGTGGAAAATTCTGAAAGAGATGGGAATACCAGACCACCTGACCTGCCTCTTGAGAAACCTGTATGCAGGTCAGGAAGCAGCAATTAGAACTGGACATGGAACAACAGACTGGTTCCAAATAGGAAAAGGAGTACATCAAGGCTGTATATTGTCACCCTGCTTATTTCACTTATATGCAGAGTACATCATGAGAAACGCTGGGCTGGATGAAGCACAGCTGGAATCAAGATTGCCGGAAGAAATATCAATCACCTCAGATATGCAGATGATACCACCCTTATGGCAGAAAGTGAAAAACTAAAGAGCCTCTTGATGAAAGTGAAAGAGGAGAGTGAAAACGTTGGCTGAAAGCTCTACATTCAAAAAACAAAGATCAAGTTATCCGGTTCCATTGCTTCATGGCAAATAGATGGAGAAACAGTGGAAACAATGGCACACTTAATTTTCCTGGGCTTCAAAATCACTGCAGATGGTGACTGCAGCCATGAAATTAAAGGACGCTTACTCCTTGGAAGGAAAGTTATGACCAACCTAGACAGCATATTAAAAAGCAGAGACATTACTTTGTCAACAAAGGTCCATATAGTCAAGGCTATGGTTTTTCCAGCCATTATGTATGGATGTGAGAGTTGGACTATAAAGAAGGCTGAAAAAAAAAAAAAATCTAACAGAAAACACATACACACACAAAAGAAAGCTGAGCACTGAAGAATTGATGCTTTTGAACTGTGGAGTTGGAGAAGAGCCTTGAGAGTCCCTTGGACTGCAAGGAGATCCAACCAGCCCATCCTAAAGGAGATCAGTCCTGGGTGTTCATTGGAAAGACTGATGTTGAAGCTGAAACTCCAATACTTTGGCCGCCTGATGCAAAGAGCTGACTCATTGGAAAAGACTCTGATGCTGGTAAAGATTGAGGGCAGGAGGAGAAGGGGACGACAGAGGATGAGATGGTTGGATGGCATCACCAACTCAATGGACATGAGTTTGAATAAACTCTGGGAGTCAAGGATGGACAGGGAGGCCTGGCGTGCTGCAGTCCATGGGGTCTCAAAGAGTCGGACATGACTGAGCAACTGAACAGAACTGAACTGAAAGTAGATTACAGAATATCTGATTGATTATCTGTTCTGTCTCTCTCTCTCTCCTTTCCTCTTTTCCTTCTCTTTTCTTTCCTCCTTACCTCCTTTGACTTTGTTGTTTAAATTTTTAAATGACAATTAAAATTTTAAGATATTATGAATAAAGCAAAATTAAGTGGAGAAAATCACTAGACCATTCAGATATGCCCTAAATCAAATCCCTTATGACTATACAGTGGAAGTGAGAAATAGATTTAAGGGACTAGATCTTATACACAGAGTGCCTGATGAACTATGGATAGAGGTTCATGACATTGTATAGGAGACAGGAATCAAGACCATCCCCAAGAAAAAGAAATGCAAAAAAGCAAAATGGCTGTCTGGGGAGGCCTTACAAATAGCTGTGAAAAGACGGGAAGCAAAAAGCAAAGGAGAAAAGGAAAGTTATACCCATTTGAATGCAGAGTTCCGAAGAACAGCAGGGAGAGATAAGAAAGCCTTCCTCAGCTATCAGTGCAAAGAAATAGAATAAAACAATAGAATGGGAAAGACTAGAGATCTCTTCAAGAAAATTAGAGATACCAAGGGAACATTTCATGCAAAGATGGGCTCGATAAAGGACAGAAATGGTATGAACCTAACAGAAGCAGGAGATATTAAGAAGAGGTGGCAAGAATACACAGAAGAACTATACAAAATGATCTTCATGACCCAGATAATCATGATAGTGTGATCACTTACCTAGAGCCAGACATCCTGGAATGTGAAGTCAAGTTGGCCTTAGGAAGCATCACCACGAACAAAGCTAGTGGAGGTGATGGAATTCCAGTTGAGCTATTTCAAATCCTGAAAGATGATACTGTGAAAGTGCTGCACTCAATATGCCAGCAAATTTGGAAAACTCAGCAGTGGCCACAGGACTGGAAAAGGTCAGTTTTCATTCCAATCCCAAAGAAAGGCAATGCCAAAGAATGCTCAGACTACTGCACAATTGCACTCATCCCCAGTACTCTTGCCTGGAAAATCCCATGGACAGAGGAGCCTGGTAGGCTGTGGTCCATGGGGTCATGAAGAGTCGGACACAACTGAGCGACTTCCCTTTCACTTTTCACTTTCATACATTGGAGGAGGAAATGGAAACCCACTCCAGTGTTGTTGCTTGGAGAATCCCAGGGACAGGGGAGCCTGGTGGGCTGCCATCTATGGGGTCACACAGAGTCGGACACGACTGAAGTGACTTAGCAGCAGCAGCAGCACATGCTAGTAAAGTAATGCTTAACATTCTCCAAGCCAAGCTTCAGCAATACGTGAACCATGAACTTCCAGGTGTCCAAGCTGGTTTCAGAAAAGGCAGAAGAACCAGAGATCAAATTGCCAACATCCGCTGGATCATTGAAAAAGCAAGAGAGTTACAGAAAAATATCTATTTCGGATTTATTGACTATGTCAAAGCCTTTGACTTTGTGGATCACAATAAACTGCGGGAAATTCTGAAAGAGATGGGCATACCAGACCACCTGACCTGCCTCCTGAGAAACTTGTATGCAGGTCAGGAAGCAATAGTTAGAACTAGACATGGAACAACAGACTGGTTCTAAATAGGAGAAGGAGTACATCAAGGCTGTATATTGTCACCCTGCTTATTTAAATTATATGCAGAGTATATCATGAGAAATGCTGGGCTGGATGAAGCAGAGCTGGAATCAAGATTGCCGGGAGAAATATCAATCACCTCAGATATGCAGATGACACCACCCTTATGGCAGAAAGTGAAAAAGAACTAAAGAGCCTCTTGATGAAAGTAAAAGAGGAGAGTGAAAAAATTGGCTTAAAGCTCAACATTCAGAAAACTAAGATCATGGCATCTGGTCGCATCACTTCATGGCAGATAGATGGGGAAACAGTGGAAACAGTGGCTGACTTTATTTTTCTGGACTCCAAAATCACTGCAGATGGTGATTGCAGCCATGAAATTAAAAGATGCTTACTCCTTGGAAGGAAAGTTATGACCAACCTAGATAGCATATTAAAAAGCAGAGACATTGCTTTGCCAACAAAGGTCTGTCTAGTCAAGGCTATGGTTTTTCCAGTGGTCATGTATGGATGTGAGAGTTGGACTGTGAAGAAAGCTGAGCACTGAATAATTGGTGCTATTGAACTGTGGTGTTGGAGAAGACTCTTGAGAGTCCCTTGGACTGTAAGGAGATCCAACCAGTCTATCCTAAAGGAGATCAGTCTTGGGTGTTCATTGGAAAGACTGATGTTTAAGTTGAAACTCCAATACTTTGGCCACCTGATGTGAAGAGCTGACTCACTGGGAAAGAACGATGCTGGTAAAGATTGAGGGCAGGAGGAGAAGGGGATGACAGAGGATGAGTGTTGGATCCCATCATTGACTCGATGGACATGGGTTTGGGTGGACTCTGGGAGTTGTTGATGGACAGGATGGCCTGGTGTGCTGCGGTTCATGGGGTTTCAAGGAGTCAGACACGACTGAGTGACTGAACTGAACTCTTGTTAATACCACCTAGACTTAACAACTATTAATATTTTTCTCTTGGTTGTTTTCAAAATAAAGAAAAAGGTATCATTCCTTTTAAACACTATCTCTAGTCCGTTTCCTTTCTTTACTTACCAATAATGATCATAAGTCTACTTTATAAACTCCAGCACTATTTATAACTTCATGTACATAATATGTCCATTAAGACCCCTATGGCTGTGAGTACTGTTCCTTATGGATGTTTTAAAAAAACCATATACGAGTTATATATTACAGCTCCCAACTCTTTCTTTGAGTTGAAGTTACAACATTTGCAAAACCTTATGGTTTTGCAAATTCTTATGGTTTCATGCACCACTTTTTAGGTTAGAAGCTTTGGAATGGAAAAGAATGAACATTTATGAATCCTCTATTATATGGGCAGTAGACACTGACCTGCATTATTTCAGTTTTTAAGATAACTACATACAAGTTTTGTCTCCTCATTGGCCAAATTGGTTAAAGATGTTGTTGGGTTGGTGCAGAACCTCTTCGCTTCCCAGATGAACACCAGGTCCGAGCCATGCTGGCTCCCTTGCCTGGTTGCAGAGTCTAACAGGTTTGCCTGTGGCCTCTTTTGCCTCCTCTAGTTTCTTTCCATGTTAGTCAGAGTGAAGTCTTGACACTTCTACCCAAGGTCCTCTTATAGCTTGTCACCTAGAGTTAAGAATTCGGACAGTGGCTGCAAAAAGCCTGCACCACTCGGCCCCTGTTCTCTCCCTCTGACCTGTCTCCTGGTGCTTCCGTTACAGCTGCACTGGCCTCTGTGCATTTCCAAGGACACCCCAGGCGTGCCCCTGCCCAGAACATTGTCAAGGTGCTACCAGTTGTCTTCTTGTGCTTGAGCATTCTGCCCTCAGATATCCTCAGGTCATGCTCTCCATTTCATTGTAGCCGGCTGCTGCCTTCTGACACTCTGTATGTCTGTCTCTCCTCAGGAAGCATTGCTTTATGACACACTCACTGATTCTGCCTGTCCTTCTCCCCCAAAGATGTCCGTTTCATGAAGCCAGGGATTTTTGGTTTGGGTTTGTTTTGTTTTTAAAGCCCAAAGTAGCTAGAATAGTGCAGTCACATAGTCAGTGCTCAGAAAATATTTACTAAACAAATGACTCTTCAAGTCCATTTAACCAGTTAGGTGTGGGTATGGAGTCCAAAATGAGTATCTAACTCCAAACAGTGGGTTCTTTTGTGCCAAACAGCCTCCAAGAGAAGCTCCCCAGCAAAAGATCATAGTTCACGGTGGGAACTGTTGCTGCAGACTTCAGAGAATAACTGAGTAATATCTTCATCAACAAGAGAGAACATGGGGAAGATTACACATGTGGAGAACCCAGTGGTTTCATCCTGCTTGGAGGATGGGGTGAGGGTGGGGGTGGGGAGTGGAGGGGAAGTTGCGTTTGACTCCCAGCACTTGAACCTGGAAGATTGAATCTATAAGCAGATAAACAGACACCTGCCCTTCACACTGTGAGACCGAGAACCAGATGTGAATGTTTCCATACCACTCAGAAAGGCCCTGTTTTTCTCCTGATTTAATTCAAACCTTCTCTTGCCTGGACATAAACTCAGAGAATCATTAGAAGAGTACCAATACATGAGGAAAAGATATCAAGGAAAGAAAATAAATAGCCAGATGTTTTAGAAATACCTTTGATTCATATCAAGCTTGAAGGACTTAAGCAGTTATTGGTCACGTGGGATAGAACTATTTGGGAGTTTCCTTTTTTGTCTAAAGTCTCCCTTTTCCCTAAATCACGTACACGTCTTATTTTCAGGGTCACCCTGCTTCTTCTGCAGTTTGCTTCCTTTGACTGCAAGTTGATAGGGGTAGAGTTTTGGCAGGTTCTGCAGATCTAGAGGACAGAGTTAGAACCCCCCAGGGAGCCCACTCTGTGTTTCAAGAGAAATCACGGCTCATCTGTTGAAAATCGTAGAAACCAGCCTATGAATTATTCTCCAAGGCCATTCCACTCTCACGTGTCCACCACCAAGCACCATAGCTCACTTCTTTTGTTCCTTTTACACATCAAATTGTGACAAATGCAAGTGGAAACTTTCCAGGAAAAATAAGTTTATCTTTACAAAACTCCATGGTACCCCATGGCAATTCATTATTTTTCAATTAGATTTACTGCTCGCTGGCAGTTGCCCTAGTTTAATTTTCTGCTGTTTGTTTACCGAACAAGGAAACACATAATACAAAGCATAATAAAAGTCAGATTGAGTTAATTAAATGTGGAACCAGGAAACTCTAACTCTGCCTTTTGAACAGTTTTCTCATTAGATCTCCTTGAAAAATATCATTCTTAGCTGAAATTTATTTTGACATTTGCAATACATTATTCATTCGGGTCACATTTTCTTTTCTACAAACCCAGGAAAGGAGTTGACATTAATTCACATGAGTTTGTCAGGGGATGAAGGGGGTGACAGATAGAGTGGGGACACCCAAACACTGAGATCAACTTGGGGCTCTTCTAGGGCAAGGAAGGGGGTGGTGCTGTCACCTCTTCCACAGGGCTACAGTACGTCCAGTGACCAGGACACATCAAGAAGTATTAGAATGACTTCCCTGGTAGTCCAATGGCTAAGACTCCATGCTTTCAACGGAGGGGGCCTGGGTTCCATCCCTGGGCAGGGAACTAGATCATGCATACTGAAACTAAAAGATTCTGAGTGCTTCAACCAAGGCCCAATGCAGCCAAATGAATTAAAAAAAAAAAAAAAAAAAAAAAGAGGCACTATAGGACAGGCTCTATAATTAGATTGCTTCATTTCAAGACATCTTTAGAAACTCTTTGATGCCAGTCTTGTGACTATGTTGATTTTTGCATGCAGAATGTCAGCATTTTGAAAGCAAGAAAAAAATACAAACCTGTAAGAGATTGCTTTGGAGAAGTAGGGCAATGAATTCAGAAATTTCTAAAAATTCAATGGTGTTTCTTGGATCGAATCTCTCATGTGGCTGTAAAGTGCATTCGAATATATAACTTCAAAGGGCTTAGGATGGAGAGTTGAATAAACTTCTGTTTGTCTTATGGTATTGAACCACATATTTTCAATTAGAGTATATACATTATTTTCCAGGCCCATGGTTGGATTTTAATATGTGCTAGGGTTATTTAGAGGTGTAGTTTTTAATGAGATCTTTCTGGGAATCTCTCAGAAATTCTGTCACAATATATAGCTGCTGCTGCTGCTAAATCACTTCAGTCGTGTCTGACTCTGTGCGATCCCATAGATGGCAGCGCACCAGGCTCCCCCGTCCCTGAGATTCTCAAGGCAAGAACACTGGAGTGGGTTGCCATCTCCTTCTCCAATGCATGAAAGTGGAAAGTGAAAGTGAAAGTGAAGTCGTGTCCGACTCTTAGTGACCCCATGGACTGCAGCCCACCAGGCTCCTCCGTCCATGGGATTTTCCAGGTAAGAGTACTGGAGTGGGCTGCCATTGCCTTCTCCGACAATATATAGCAGTCTTATTCAAAGACCCCAATGCTGGGAAAGATTGAGGGCAAGGGGGAAAAGGGTGTGACAGAATATGAGATGGTTGGATGGCATCACCAACTCAATGGACATAAAGATAGTGAAGGACAGGGAAACCTGGTGCGCTGCAGTCCATGGGGACGCAAAGAGTCAGACCCGACCTAGTGACTGAACAACAACAATGGACATGGGAAAAAACAAAAGGGATAGTCACTCAGTCGTATCCGACACTGCAACCCCATGGATTTTAGCCCACTAGGCTCCTTTGTCCACGGGATTCTCCAGGAAAGAATACTGGAGTGCATTGCCATTTCCTTCTACAGGGGATCTTCCTGACCCAGGGAGCAAACCCAGGTCTCCCACATTGCAGGAAGACTCTTTACTGTCTGAACCACCAGGGAAGCCCCGGGTAATATATATATATATATGTCAATCCTAATCTCCCAATTTGTCCTGCCTTGCCTTTCCCCTTCTGTGTTCACACATCCGTTCTCTATGTCTACAGAACCTGATTCTGAAAACTCAAGGAATAAAAACTTTTCAGAGGCTCAAGTGAGAATTCTTCCAGGCCAAAGTGGAGATTAAGTGGGACTAAGGACAAACACCCGAGGGGGGCTTTCTAGAAATATGAGAAGGTCCTCACTGATGCAGAGAGCCCTTCAGTAGCTCTGAGGTTCCTGGATACTCTCGCAAGCCATGGGATGTTTGTGAATCCCTGGAAGTGCTGCAGGTTAGCAACCAGGGGCACTGTCCCAGCTCACTGCATGTTGCCACAACAAACAAAGGAAATCAACTACTTGTCACTCAGGTGACACCCCACAGCCGGCTCCAGCTGGGGCTTCATCCTGACTCCTGACACACAGACGATTCTCTAATCCGACAAAGCTAGCAGAAATCTGAACTTCCCGACTGTCTTTATCTGGACCTTCAGTACTTAAAGAGAAACTCATGGTAGTTTTTAAAAGAATTTCTCTTAATTCTGGATGCAAGACAAACGTGTAAGATGAGCAAAAAGAGAAAAATAGCAAGAGTATGAAGAATTTGGGTGAGACTTAGAAAACGAAATTATGGTTGCCAAGAGAAAGGGATAGTTAGGGAGTTTGGAAAGGTCATGTACTATATTTAAAATGGATAACCAACAAGGATCTACTGTATAGCACATAGAACTCTGCTCAGTGTTATATGGCAGCCTGGATGGGAGTTTTGGGGGAGAATGAATACATGTATATATGTTGGCTGAGTCCCTTTGCTATCCACCTGAAACTATCACAAAACTATTCATCAGCTATACCCCAAAACAAAATATAAAGTTTCAAAGAAAATTTAGGTGGTTCAAAAGAGGAGGTGTCATAAAGGAATAAATTTCTAGCACAAGATTATATTCCTTCTGAGGACAAATCTCTACATCACCTTCAAGCAGACTTCTGGCTGTACTCAAGATGAACAAGATGAAACTCACCAGGGGAGAGCTAAGCTCCCATCTTTGGATGCAAGGCACTTGTTTTGCAAATGCAGCATTTTAGCATGTCTTGGAAATGGAACAAAAGTGGAAAAAAGTGGAACAAAAGTGGAAATTCAAGTGAGTTTTAGTCAAAGTTTCAACTGCTTGCTGAGTGGTGTGAAAACAGTTAATATAACCTCATGCTGGATATAGGGCTTCCCAGGTGGTGCTAGTGGTAAAGAAAAAGTGAAAGTTGCTCAGTCGTGTCCGACTCTTTGTGACCCCATGGACTATATAGTCCATGGAATTCTCCAGGCCAGAATACTGGAGTGGTAGCCTTTCCCTTCTCCAAAGGATCTTCCCAACCCAGGGGCAGAATCCAGGTCTCCCCCATTACAGGCAGATTCTTTACCAGTTAAGCCACAAGGGAAGCCCAAGAATACTGGAGAGGGTAGCCTATCCCTTCTCCAGTGGATCTTCCAGACCCAGGAATCAAACCAGGGTCTCCTGCATTGCAGGCAGATTCTTTACCAGCTGAGCTACCAGGGATGCAGGAGACATGAGACTCAGCTGTGATCCCTGGGTCAGGAAGATCCCCTGGAGGAGGACATAGCCACCCACTCCAGTATTCTTGCCTGGAGAATTCCATGGATAGAGGAGTCTGCAGGCTACAGCCCATGGGGTTGCGAAGAGTCAGACATGACTGAAGCAACTTAGCATACACGCAAGCATGCATGCTGGATATACAGGAATAGAACTGAGACTTCCATAGTGGTCCAGTGGTTAAGACTCCTTGCTTTCACTGCTGGGAGCATGGATTCAATCTTTGGTTGGGGAACTAAGATCTCACATGCTCTACAGTGTGGCCAAAATAAATAAATAAGTAAATTATATATATATATGGTATATAAAAGTAAAATTGCAACCATAGTCTGACTCTGTGTTGGTCTCATCATTGCTGAAGCACAAAGAATGAAGGATGACCAGAATGGTGAGAAGAGAGCATATGTTTGAACGAAGCAGTTTGCCAAGATGCTGTAGAAGTCTACGTTTTGTTTAGCCAAGAGAGGACATGAAACATCTTTCCAAGAGTTTAATAGGGTGTCTGTATGGAAGGAGGATTGTACTTAAATTTTATGACTCAAGTAAAAAACTAGGTCAAAATAATGAGATATGTCGACCCACTAGAAAGAAAGGACTTCCTAGTATAGCTATTCAGGATAAACTAGGGCAGGGATTTGTATGTTCTGTTACTGGAAGGATCTAAGAATAGACAGGGTGAGAGTTGCTCAAACCTTGGAGTTGAACTTAATGGCCGTTACAGCTGTTCTGTTTCTATGATTGTTTGAGTCTTAATTATAAGCCCTTAAAGGGCCAGTGCTATGTAATGTATTTTTATATTCCAGAGAACCTTCCCTAGTTGAAGCATTTAACACAGCATGTTGATATTTATGGCTAGATTGTTTTTCCTTGAATCCTTGGGGCATGGGAGTTTTGCCAAGTTTTAAACAATTAGTTCCAAATAGAAAAGAGAAACTCCTAAAAGAAATATCAGAGGAAGGTTATAGCATTTGTCAATCAAGTCAGCAAAATCTCAACTGATCATCAGAAAGCATATCAACCTTAAAAGATAAACATCATGACAGGTGGAACAGGAAAAGACCTCTTTTGCTGTATTTTCATATATAAGAGATACTCTGTGGCTCAGATAGTAAAGAATCTGCCTGCAATGTGGGAGACCCGGGTTCGATCCCTGGGTCGGGAAGATCCCCTGGAGAATGAAATGACAACCCACTCTAGTTTTCTTGCCTGGAGAATCCCATGGACAGAGGAGTCTGGTGGGCAACAGTCCACAGGGCTGCAAAGAGTCAGACATGGCTGAGCACACACACAAAATTTTTTTTGAATGTAATACTATAAGATAATGATTGTTGTGTATGTTAGTTAGTCATGCCTGGCTCTTTGCAACCCCATGAACTGTAGCCCTCCAGGCTCCTCTGTCCATGGGATTATCCAGGTAAGAATACTGGAGTGGGTTGCTATTTCCTTCTCCAGGGGATTTTCCCAACCACCAAACCCTTGTTATAGTTTACTTTTATTTAAGTTTTAAGCTTATGTTTTGTAAATAAATTCATAGGATTTATTCTTGTGAAACAAACAACTTTATTAAAGGATCTGATTGAACAAAGAATGTGATTTTGATATTTTTAATATTTTGAAGACAAAGTATATCCCTTTGGTTACAATAATTCACCACAAGTTCAAAGCGCATTCTCCAATCTAAGAAGTAGTGATTCTGCTCACTTCCCTGAGCTCCTGGCTTGTTATCATAAAATTGATAATGGAGATTAGCCTGATGAAAGTAATTATCATTTAGAATTGTATATATTTATAAGGAAAGTCAAATATTTAAAATTCTATATTCCTAGGAAAGCCCACGAAGAATAACTTACTTCTGTAGCAAAAAAAGGGGAGGGGGAAGAGGAGAAAGAAACAAAAGAAAAAGAAGAATTAAGCTACAGAAAAATCCAAACAAACTTTTTGGCCAACCCAATAGATATGGTAAGACTAGCCATTCAAGTTATCATGCATTATTCTTACTCTGTCAATGAGGAGAAAGTGATAATAGCAGTGTCATAAGCCAGAAACAAATAAGTTGAACTTGCTTTGCTATATAGTTTTTAAAATACTTGTAGTATTTTTAAACATTTGAATTTAATGCCAGCATCAGAAAATCAGGAGACTTCATAATTTTGCATTATAAAATCTTCATTTTCATTTCATGTGAAAAATCAAAAGATCTGACCACACTGGGACTCCACTGCCTTACGGCAACAATGGTCAGCAGTTAAACTGTCCCCTCATGAGAGCATGCTCTGGCCACTTTGCCAAACACTCCATGGCCTCGGAGTGTACTAGACTCGGCCTGTCTCACTTTGGCACATGCTTGCAGCTTCACCCCTGCAGGGATTGAACTTCTGGCCCTGAGCTCAACTACACACATTTACACAAGTGAAGCGTTCAGAGAGCCTGTACCCCATTATTCCACTAGCCAGCTCTGTATACGCCCTTCATTGTGGAGTCTAGAGGGAGCTTCTGGAATGAAAGTGATTCTCAAGCACCAGCCCCCCCTCCCCCATGACCGCTCCCACCACGAGAGTACTCTGAGAGGAGCCTCACATTCTACATGGATAAGCAAGGAACTTGACCATCGGTCTGCTTGAAAAGGTACAAGATGACCCACAGATTGCCGCCAACTGCTGTCCTCAGAAGCATCGAAGAAATTGTAAGCCCCCCTTCTCAACCCTTCTACCTATGAATAGCACAGGTGTTGGAGGGGGATAAAGGATCATGAGAAGCAGGAGACTCAATTCTTGTGATTCAGCAGTGGTGGGGCTGTGGGTTAATGATGAGGTTCATCAGTGCCCTAAGCCACGCCCAACGAAATAGCACCTGGAGTTGAAAGAATTGGGTTTATTTCTAACTACACAAGTGAGAACACACACTACAGAAAACTGGAGGTATCTCAGTAGATGGGTGGTAGAAAGAACCCAGTATAGGAATTTAGCTTTGGTTGGGTGAATTGGGGAACGGTCTAAAGATTCAGGGATTCCCTCTGGTTTGGACGTGGCCAGACAGTGGGACAAATCTATGATTGGGTATTTTATGAGTGTCACCAGGAGCTTGCTTTTATCTGCACTTAGGTGGCTCTAGTGGTAAAGAACCCATCTGCCAATGCAGAAAACACAAGAGACGTGAGTTCCATCCCTGGGTTGGGAAGATCTCCTGGGCACAGCAACCCGTTCCAGTATTCTTGCCTGGAGAATCGCATGGACAGAGGACCCTGGCAGGCTATGGCCTGGGCCATAGTGTCACAAAGAGTCAGACATGACTGAAGTAACTTAGCAAGCAAGACAAAATTACACAGTAGCCTTGTTTTGTTTCCTTTTATCATGGTCTAGGCTTCCCTGGTGGCTCAGGGGTAAAGAATCTGGCTGCCAGTGCAGGAGACTGGGGGTCCCTAGGCTAGGAAGATCCCCTGGAGAAGGAAATGTCAACCCACTCTTGCCTGGAGAATCTCCACCTTGGATGGAGAAGCCTGGCAGTCTACAGTCCATGGGGTCAAAAAGAGTTGGACTCAACTTAGAAACTAAACAATGACAACAAAGTAACCTTGCCTGAGGTTGCTGTTCCATAAAACTATGTGTTGCAGGAAAACAAAATGGCCTGCTGTGAGCATCAGATGAACTTGCAATAATACTGTATTGAAGTCCAGCTGTGAATGTGGGTTAGTGGTAGAACAGGGGCTACTTCTCCAGCCCACTCCTCGGTTGTGTGAACCCCAAAGAGTTTTCAGTCTTAGCTGGAGAGTCACTCTTCCAAGACATTATCCATCAGCTCTCTAAGCCAGGATCTTCCAAAGATCTCATCCTTATGCAGTTACGATAGCTTGCTAAAATCACAGTGCTGGCTTTGTCAGTACCTCACCAAATTAGGCTAAGAAAGGAACATTAGTTTAGGATGGACATATGATTCAGGCCAACCATGGAGTCAGGCCTTTGAAAGAGAGATGTAAAAAAATCACTTCTCCACCTCGCTCTTGAGCAGAGATTTAAAGTTTCCAAAATGCGGTCACAGACATTAATTGATTTCATGGTAAAACAGAAAAATTATTGTCACCTGTGTGACAGGTGACACAGCAGGTCTTTGGATATCTTTCATACACTTACTACTCAGTAAAATGCAAGAGGGACCAGAGCTGACCTCCTTGCCTCTAACGTAATTGTGACTGCAGAAGAGAATGGGCAGGACAAGTGAGTTCTTGAAAGACACTGCTGGAACCACCCCCAAAGCCTTGCATATCTTCACAGGATTACATTGTAAAGAAGCAGTCCTTTCCCTCTAATCTCCTACCCTTTTCGTGGCAAGAGACCAGTAATCCACTCCAGAATCAGGGCTCTTGCTATGAACAGAAATTACAGTAGGTCCCCTACATACAAGCCTTGTGAGCTTTCAAAGATGCAAATGTGTGTGTTCCATCAATATCAGGTGTGAGGGAAACTGAAGCTTGCCCTCCACCTCCAATTGCTGACGACCCTTCAGCTCTGCCATCTCCCACCTCTTCTCCCTGCTCCATCAGTAGCTCTTCCTCCCTGTTCACTCGATGCCAGCCCGTGTGCCAGCTGCGGTGCTGTACTGCTAGACTCTTCAAGGTGCTGTGCTGTAAGATCAAAAATGCTTTCCGCATTTTTGTGTTTTTCTTTGTATTATTTCTGTGATAAGTATTATAAACCTATTACGGTACAGCACTACATAGCCAATTGTGTTGGACTTATGGGCAAACTGGACTTACATGGCCTTGGAACAAGATTTCTTTTTCATATCATATTTTAAACCCTAATCAAAATCCTGTTCTGACTGAAGGGACATTCAGTCTCCTCCAGCTCCTGCCTTCTGGGCTACACTTGAGAACCCATTTTCTTAAGTCTCCAAGTTCACCCCCAGCTTCTGCAGAAATAATTCTTCTTTCCCTTCTACAACATCTTCTGCCTCCCCAGGAGAACAGATCCCTTTTGATCTATAGCTCCTGCTGATCCAGAAGCATTTTCTATTCTACATTGTCCCAAAATATCTCTGTGGCCCCCCATCAATCAACTGATCAATACCTCTCAATATTGGTCATAAGTGAAAGTTGCTCAGTCGTGTCCGACTCTTTGCAACCCCATGAACTGTAGCCTGCCAGGCTCCTCTGTCCATGGGGATTCTCCAGGCAAGAATACTGGAGTGGGTTGCCATTTCCTTCTCCAGGGCATCTTCCTGACCTAGGGATCAAACCCGGGTCTCCCACATTGCAGGCAGATTCTTTACCAGCTGAGCCCCAAGGGAAACCCAAGAATACTGGAGTGGGTAGCCTATCCCTTCTCCAGCAGATCTCCCCAACCCAGGAATCAAACTGGGGTCTCCTGAATTGCAGGCAGATTCTTTACCAGCTAAACTACCAGGGAAGCCAATTTAATATGCTTCATTGTATCTTAAAATTAACACTTTCTTGTAAGATTTCTGACCTTGAACTTAAAGCATCTTATAATCTGAGGTTATATTTAATGAGGGTTTTGCCCCCACACTCTGGTGCTTGTCATAATTGATGGGGGATGAGAAGTGAGTAAATATTAAATGTTGTCAGGATATGCTAAGGAGCTCTGTGGGAGAGGGGAAAGTTGGCTGACATTGTAGAAATCTTTCCTCTTGTCATTTTCCCTAAATTTCTGTATTTCAGAATTTTAAGATTTCATCTTTTACCCTCCATACATTTAGAAGTTTGATTATTGCCTCTAAGATGATGCTTGTTGAAAGAAAATGAGTTTAGCAACACCAATAAGAAAAATTCCCATTTATTGTACATTGTTTGAAATCACATGATGTTTATTTCATGGTGAAGCAATTCCTGCTTGCAGAAATGGACCCATTGCTTTCTTTGAAAGCGATGTGCACAGAGCACAAAGCTCTCAGAGCTTCACTACATTGAGTCAAAGTTCCCACCAGTGTAATCACAGAGGCATCACAGCTGGTCATGAAATTCCTACATGAAACCTTTGTATCTTCTCCATGACTAGGCTTCTGCAATGTTTTGTCTTACCCTCAACTAGCTGCTTTCATTTATTTCTATAAACACTTTTTCTTATATTTTCTTTTTGAAAAGGATTATTTCTTTTTCCTTTTGACTTCTAAGAGACTTTTATATATTCTAGATGTCAGTCTTTATCAGGTATACGATTTGCAAATCTTGTATGTTGCCTTCACATTTTTTTTCATTTATTTATGAAGGATAATAGCTTTACAATATTGTGTTGGCCTCTGTCATATATCAACATGAATCAGCCATAGGTATACATATGTCCCCTCCCTCTTGAACCTCCCCCCCCACCTCCTACCCCATCCCACCCATCTAGGCTATCACAGAACACTGGATTTGAGCTCCCTGTGCCATACAGTAAATTTCCACTGGCTATCTAATTTTATAAATGGTAATGTATATGTTTCCATGTTACTCTCTCAATTTGTCCTACCCTCTGCTAATGGCATGTCTCCCTGTGGAAAAAGGGTGTGGCAGTGTTGGAGGAAAGGTTTCGGACTTAGTGCTAGGATTTTTCAAGCTTAGCCTTTAGTTTAAGAATTCTGTCACTTCACTTCCTACCCGTGGAAGGAACTCTGAGAAACTGAGAAAAACAATCCAAAAGATCCAAAAATCATATCATGAGAATTCTAGAAAGAAAGAACAAATAAAATGGAGGAGAGGAAATGATCAAGATAATTAAAGGATATCTGGCAGGACAGAATACATGAACTTCCAGATTCAAAGATCTGTTGTCTGAGTGACTAAGAGAGAGAATGAAAAGAGATACACTTCAAGCCTTTCACTGTGTTGTCTCAAAAGACTGGGAACAGAGAAGACACCCTACAGTCTCCTAGACAGGAAGAAAATGAAATACTAGTTTTATACCAAAGATCAACAATCCCAGTGATTTCAGATTTCTTAATAACAAATATGGAAAACTATAAGAAAAGCAAACAATATTTTCCAATTCCTATTTCTATCCTTAAAACTGGAAACCTAGCTCAACTGTCAATCAAGGGTCAGGTAAAAATATACAAACAGTTTCAGAAATTGAAGGTCTCAAAACATTTACCTCTTATACATCCTTCCAAGGAAAGTCACTGGAGGACGTGCTCCACCAAAACAAAGGAGTAAACCCAGAAAGAAGACATGAGACTGAAGAAATGGGGGTATCCGGCAAGAAATAAGTGAAGAAAAATCTCCAGGAGGGTGAAGAAGATAAGAGAAGCGAGGATAACCCTTGCAGAAGATAATCTTTCCACACTGCAACAAGTCATGGAGAAATTTCTCCAAAAAAAGAAAAAAAAAAGAAAAGAAAGCATTACAATGCCTAATATGTAGAAATTTATTGAGAAGAGATCCAGATCATTGCTGGAGAATATGGATTAAACTGGCAATAAATATATGGAAAACTGAGGGGGAAAAAAATGAACAAAAGGATAATTATTGCTTCCAGGCTGTGTAAAGAGTTGTGCAGGAAAGGAAAATGATCAGAGTTTACTAAGTTCAGCTCTAAGTAGTATTCCCATGACTGTAAGAATTTAAGCAATTTTTAAATTAATTTTTAAATTTCTCAGATTCTTTCTATCATTTGATTCATTTTCAAAATAAGCTTTCCTATCTATCTTTATATCCATCTACCTATTCATCTATCATCCATCATCTATCTACTGATCTATTTATTCACTATTTATCATTTATTTTTGCTGATTCTACTTGAGTTGTTAAGTTATCCTCTCATGCCTTTGTTAATATCTCAGAAATCATCTGCTCCACTGTCTATGTAGATGCTTCTTTTTAATGGTTTGCTTTTCCTCAAGGCCTGCTTGTCTACCTATAATTATGATTGAAAGATGAGAGTGATGACTGTTGGTCACTCCACTGACTCCCCAGCAATTGTGGAAGGTACCATTCCTACCCAGATCCCTGCCCCAAATTGGAGCATGCTTCAGTCCTCTTTGGGTGGATGGGTGGGGGTGTTGCCACAAACAGACTTCTTTTCAGGTTGGGCAAGCAGAGAGTACATCTGCAGTTTAAGAGCTCATCTCAATGAGGTGGAGCAAGCCAAGCAACTATTCCTCTTGGAGCAGAGAGTTTTAGGACATTTCCCCCATCTACAGAGCTGCTTTCCTATTATTTTTCCCTTTCTGGGAAGCAGAGCCTCCCCTTTATTTACAGAATTCATCTCATCTGCTATATCCTAGTAGAAAATGACATAGCCAGCCTTCTGTGTAGCAGAGCTGAGGACCAGTCCAGCTGGGTTGGCAACCCTTCAATTAATTAGGCTGCTAATTGCCACACAGTCTTCCCATTCATTCAACATCATTCAACAAATATTTCCAGCTCTTGCTGATGATCTTGGAGTTTTTCCAGGGCTCTATGGGGAAGACTGGTACTTGCTTCTTCAGTGATCCATTGCAGGCGTCTCTGTTTGTTTGTGATTGTCTTGGCTCTATTTTCCTGGTCAAACCAGTCTACTTTATAATCTTCCAAAATTCCTTAAAATTTCTGCAGATTGAAAAAAAATCTGCAAATAAAATCATCTGTTTCCCAGGACTGCTGCAGACTTTATCTCATTCTTATCCTTCTTTAGTCATTTTCCTGAGATTTGAAGAGAAATCAGAGAGGTATATATGTGCTTAAAGTCCCATCTTGATATAGAAGCTATGTTCCTAACATATCTTCGTTTACGCGAGTTCTCAGGGCACATGTATAAGAAGTGAATGTTGATTGCTGTATTTTATGTGTCCTCACATTTCTGCGAATTTTCAGCACCCTATCACATAAACAACAGCTGGGTATAAAATTCCAGTCTCACACTCTTTCAACCTCAAAATGGATAAGAGTGTTGCCCCTCTGGTGTCTGATATTTGGAGTCACCATCTGGCAACAAAGTGCTTTTAGCTTCCATTTAAGTTGTTGACCTCCTTCTGCTTCTGTACTTAGTAAAATTTTTCCACTAAAAATGACATTAAAAAAAATTATATCTAGAAGAGAACTTCCCTGGTGGTCCAGTGATTAAGAATCCCAGTTTCTGATGCAAGGGGCACAGGTTCGATCCCAGGCCAGGAATTAAGAGCCCACATACCATGTGGCCAAAAAAAAAAAAAAAATCTAGAATATAACTCAATGTGGTTCTTATTTTACTCCATCGTGTCTAACTCGTATCATTTCTCAATGCATGAAATGTAACACTTTGCCATCCATTAATCATCTCTCTGCTACATTCTTCTTTATAATTTCTCTTAAATCTCTCCACTTTCTTCAAAGAAATTTCTACTCTGTCAACTGAAGCTCCTATTCAATGAGAAATTGACTCTGCTAAATCCTCTGTCACTCCACCTTCCTGACATTTTAAAAATGCACTTCCCCTTAGAACACTCTTCCTTGCTGTTTTCCACATATTTGGAGAGGGAGGGAGGGAGGCAAATGTTCTTCAAGCCACTTAAAGCCTCAGTTTTTCAACCACATCCTGACAGCTTTGTTGTTGTTCACTGGCTAAGTCATGCCTGACTCTTTGCAACTCCAAGGACTGCAGCATGCCAGGCTTCCTTGTCTTCTGAAGAAGGCTTCACTATCTCCCGGAGCTTGCTCAAACCCATGTCCATTGAGTTAGTGATGCCATCCAACCATCCCATCCTCTGCTGCCCTCTTTTCCTCCTGCTCTCAACCTCTCCCAGCATCAGGGTCTTTTCCAATGAGTCGACTCTTTACATCAGGTGGCCAAAGTACTGGAGCTTCAGCTTCAGCATCAATCCTTCCAGTGAATATTCAGGGTTTATTTCCTTTTGAATTGACTGGTTTGACTTCCTTGCATTCACGGACTATAGCCCTCCAGGCTCCTCTGTCCATGGAATTTTCCAGGGAAGAATACTGGGTTGGGTTGTCATTTCCTCCTCCAAGGGATCTTACTGACCCAGGAATTGAACAAGCATCCTCTGTGTTTCCTGCATTGCAGGCAGATTCTTTATCTTCTGAGCCATCAGGGAAGGCCCACATTATCACTAGAGAACTCTTTTGAAAATATACATGCAATCATTACTGGAAGTCCTTATCTTTTGGTTACATCCTTCAGTTCAGTTCAGTTCAGTTGCTCAGTTGTGTCCAACTTTGCAACCCCATGAATTGCAGCACATCAGGCCTCCCTGTCCATCACCAACTCCCAGAGTTCATTCAAACTCATGTCCATCAAGTCGGTGATGCCATCCAGCCATCTATCCTCTGTCGTCCCCTTCTCCTCCTGCCCCCAATCCCTCCCAGCATCAGAGTCTTTTCCAAGGAGTCAACTCTTCGCATGAGGTGGCCAAAGTATTGGAGTTTCAGCTTTAGCATCATTCCTTCCAAAGAACACCCAGGACCGATCTCCTTTAGAATGGACTGGTTGGATCTCCTTGCAGTCCAAGGGACTTTCAAGAGTCTTCTCCAACACCACAGTTCAAAAGCAGCAATTCTTTGGCACTCAGCTTTCTTCACAGTCCAACTCTTGCATCTATACATGACCACAGGAAAAACCATGGTTACATCCTTAGGGCTTCCCTAATAGTTCAGTTGGTAAAGAATCTTCCTGCAATGCAGAAGACCCCAGTTTGATTCCTGAATCAGGAAGATCCGCTGGAGAAGGGATAGGCTACCCACTCCAGTATTCTTGGGCTTCCCCTGTGGATCAGCTGGTAAAGAATCCACCTGCAATGGAGGAGACCTGGGTTCAATCCCTGGGCTGGGCTCCTGGAGAAGGGAAAGGCTACCCACTCCAGTATTCTGGCCTAGAAAATTCTCCATGGGGTTGCAAAGAGTCATACACAACTGAGCAACTTTCACTTTCACTTTAGTCCTAGCATAGGGGTTAAAGTGATTCATACAGACAAGATCATTTGCAAGACAGTCTCTTTTTCCACCCACTTCTTGCAGGAGGTTTTAAAATTTAACACGTTGGCTTTTCATCTGTAAACAATCTGTCTGACCTCAGATCTGTACCTTTTCATGACTCTATATCCACTGATGCCACCTCTTCTCAAACTTGAGCAGAATACCAATAAGAGGGACTTTCCTGGGCATCCAGTGGTAAAGACTTCACCTTTCAATGCTAGGGTTGTGAGTTTGATCACTTGTTAGGGAACTAAGATCCCACATGCCTCAGCCCCCCCCCCCCAAAAAAAAACATAAAACAGAGACAATACTGTAACAAATTCAAGAAAAACTTAAAAACAATACAAATTAGAAATTCTCATGTGCTTTGTTCTATCTCCTGTAGGAATTTCATCTCACAGTCTGATTTTTCAGATTGTTTCTCTGCTTTGGCAGAATCTTCTCTGTGTGTGTGCTTTCCTCTGCTGACATTTATAGAGCTGCATCTACCTAAAAGGGGCTAAGTTTGAGTCACTTTAACTATAGTATTTTAAATCTTTCAGAGTTAGGAAAAGGAAGAATGAAAAATCTAGTTTTGCTTTTTTGAAATTAAGGTCCACTTTCCTGTAAGAAGGAGGAAACAGCCAGTGCAACAGGTGGTACTTTGAGCCTTTGAGCCTCAGGTGGTACTTCTGGGTTTGTGGTAGAACAAGAAATCAGCTGGGCCAGCACCTGCCTTCATGGTGGCAACATCCCTGCTACTACTGTTGGTCAAAACAGTGGTCACAGCTGGTTTCTCTGCCCTGTATGATTTCAGGTGCTCTGAGCTCATCACAGGTAGAAACAAAGCTCACCTTTCTCAGATGCCTACCTGTCCTCGATGATGAGCACATGACTTCTAGATACATGAGGGTCCTTTCAGGAAGCTCTGGGGCTTCCCAGGTGGTGCTAGTGGTAAAGAATCCATCTGCCAATGCGGGAGACGTAAGATATGCAGGTTCAGTCCCTGAATCAGGAAGATCCCCTGGAGGAGGGCATGGCAACCCACTGCAGTATTCTTCCCTGGGAAATCCCACGGCCTGAGGAGCCTGGTGGGTTATGGTCCATTGGGTCTCAAAGAGTCAGACACAACTGAAGCAACTTAGCATATGTGCAGGGAGTTCTAGCATCTTCTTCAGCCAGGCTGTGAACAGTGAAGCCCATGGACCGATAACTTGCCTTCTCCAATCTGTGCTGTGAAAGGGCCTTAAGATTTCTGACATAGTGAAGGCAACCATCAACAGTTTCTAAGATTGGTAAAGATTTTTCTGATTTCATTCTTAGTCACGTAAGTGGGAATGTAAAGATAGCCACCTTTACCTCAACGTCTCTTCCAGAATCTCATGTCATTAGTGGTGTGTCACAGGTTATGGAACCCCTGCTGTGAATATCACCCATCCAAAGAAACAATCAACAATACTTCCATTTTTAGTCTGAATCCCTAAAACACCTTTATGTTATGGCTCCCCCTGCTGGTTTTACAACAGGCTGATGAAGTTTGAATAAAGTGGAGACATTTTCAGCTGGGGCCAGACACCTCTGAGCTGGTTAATTTAAACTCCTAACAAGTATTTAGCATTCCTTAGGAGACATTGGAGAAGGAAACGGCAACCCACTCCAGTGTTCTTGCCTGGAGAATCCCAGGGACGGGGGAGCCTGGTGGGCTGCCATCTATGGGATCGCACAGAGTTGGACACAACTGAAGTGACTTAGCAGCAGGAGACATTGGAGAAGGAAACGGCAACCCACTCCAGTGTTCTTGCCTGGAGAATCCCAGGGATGGGGGAGCCTGGTGGGCTGCCACCTGTGGGGTCGCACAGAGTCAGACACGACTGACGCGACTTAGCCGCCGCAGCAGCAGCAGCAGAGACTGGCGGCAGGAATTGGAGGGCCGCCTCTGCACTTCAGGGAAACTCTTCAGGTCTGAGCCCAGGGATGTGATGAAGCTCTTGGCTTGGTCTGGACTCTTGGAAGAGTCCACAGTGAAACACAACCCTGTGCCCCTAGAGGACATGTGTCCATGTTGTCGTTGTTCAGTTGCTCAGTCGTGTCCACCTCTTTGTGACCCCATGGACTGCAGCATGCCAGGCTTCCGTGTCCTTCACCATCTCCTGGCACTTGCTCAAACCCATGTCCATTGAGTTGGTGATGCCATCCATCCATCTATCTCATCCTCCGCTGCCCTCTTTTCCTCCTGCTCTCAACCTTTCCCAGCATCAGGGTCTTTTCCAATGAGTTGGCTTTTTCCATCAGGCGGCCAAGTATTGGAGCTTCAGCCTCAGCATCAGTCCTTCCAATGAATATTCAGGGTTGATTTCCTTTAGGACTGACTGTTTTGATCTTCTTGATGTCTAAGGGAGTCTCAACAGTCTTCTCTAGCACCACAGCTCGAAAGCATAAATTCTTGGGTGCTCAGCCTTCTTTATGGTCTATCTCTCACACCCATACATGACTACCAGAAAAACCATAGCTTTCAATATACAGACCTTTGTCAACAAAGACGTGTCTCTGCTTTTTAATATACAATCTATGTTTGTCATAGCTTTTCTTCCAAGGAGCAAGCGTCTTTTAATTTCATGCCTGCTGTCACCATCCACAGTGATTTTGGAGCCCAAGGAAACAGTCTGTCACTGTTTCCAGTTTTTCCCCATCTATTCACCAACAAGTGTCCATACACATGAAAAAAATAAAAGAGTACCTGCTGCTCACCTGTAAGATGCTGCCATAGAGAGCTGGAAACAGCTTCTGTGAGTTTAGAAGAAATGCTTCCTGTGATTGCAAACACACACATGCGTGCACAATTTCTAATTTTTCTTAACAAGATAAAGCTGGGATAATTGAATACTCAGTGACCCCTAACTTACTAATTCCATTTTCTCCTCATTATCTATAATGGTTATAAAAACTGCAGTCTGATGGGTGTTTTATGATTTGATCAAATTCAGAATTATGAAATTTAATCAATAAGAATGGTTTCTGCTATTCAAGACTCTAAAAAACTTGGTGAAAATATGAGAGTAAATTTGTTTTTTCCTTTCAGTTAATGGTGCTCTCAACATCCACACGTTTTGTCTTTGGAAGCTCGACCTTTTCTCTCCTCGCTACCTCAGATTATTACAATTAGTAATAATAATTATGTGTGTACAAGTGAGTGTGTATTTACATCATTGTTGTTTAGTCACTCAGTTGTGTCTGGTTCACTGGGACCCCACGGACTGTAGTCTGCCAGGCTCCTCCGTCCATGGGATTCTCCAGGCAAGAATACTGGAGTGGGTTGCCACTTTCTTCTCCAGGGGATCTTCTCAATCCAGGGATTGAACCCAAGTCTCCTGCATAGGCTGGTGGATTCTTTACCACTGAGCCACATGGGAAGCCCACTTTTTAAATAGTCATTGCTGTGTGCATACGAAAGTGTTTCCATTTGAAATGACTGTCAAAATATTAAAGAAGACACTTTGGGAATTATTAACGAACTAAAATAATGTTTTTCTCATGCTAAACAGAGATTGGCTTTGGTTAACAAGGTCATTTTCCAGCACTGTTGTCTGGAAAATCCCATGGATGGAGGACCCTGGTAGGCTGCAGTCCATGGGGTCAACTAAGAGTCAGACACGACTGAGCGACTTCATTTTCTCTTTTCACTTTCATGCATTGGAGAAGGAAATGGCAACCCACTCCAGTGTTCTTGCCTGGAGAATCCCAGGGACAGGGGAGCCTGGTGGGCTTCCGTCTATGGGGTCGCACAGAGTCGGACACGACTGAAGCGACTTAGCAGCAGCAGCAGCAGAGGTCTCCATTGTATATAACCTGGCATAGCTACTATTATTCATGCAACAGCACCCTCAGTCTCTGATTCTCTTCTTAATCTACTTGAGACTCAGTCTGTGGACTACCCTCTTCAGGCATTGCTTATGTAGTTCTGCTTAAGAGAGTATTGATGTATTTCCCCATAATTTGAAAATATTTGACATTTAAATTAAAAGGTCTATTGCTTTATAAAAAAGCTTTGTTACAAGTATGTTATGTCAGAAAACTTAAGCTGCAGAGAGGTAACATTTGTCTCTGATTATGTTTTCTAGGAGTTCTTTTTGATGTGGACCATTTCTAAAGTCTTTCTTGAATTTGTTACAATATTGCTTCCATTTTATGTTTTGGTTTTTTGGCCTGAGGCATGTGGGATCTTAGTTCCCAGCCCATGGATTGAACCCATAACCCCAGCATTGGAAGGAGAAGTCTTTACCACTGGAGGGCCAGGGAAGTCCCCTGATTCTTTCTTTGGACTCACAGAAGACAGAGGAGGCTACAGGAGTGGCCACCCAGGCCAGCCTGTCTCCTATTGTTTTCAGAACTTTTTGTAAAAGTAGTCAGAAGCGCCACTGGGGCGGTGGACCTACTGTTTTTTCTACATGTCAGGAAATTGCGCTCTAAATCAGAGCTCCAGTTCTACCCCCCCCCCCCCCCCCCCCACGATTGGGATCTAGAGGACCAGGGCTACAGTTGGTCCGGTGAGTAAATGCTGGACTTTCAAGGAAGTGAGCAGAGAGAGATGACCAGAAAGGAATGTTCCACCTTACCCTGGATAGAACCTGAAGGCAGCCACCCGGTCATCACCTGGAACCTGAGAACAGGACAATGGGGGACACAGGATAAGAAGCGATGACACCAGTTGTATCACTCGTTGCACGGGATCCATCTAAGTTTAAAGCTCTCAACTCACAGTACATGAAAAAATACCATCCCTTTTAGATTTTGTAAACTTCATTGGATTTTCCATCACTCGCCATATGAAGAGTTCCCACTGATAAGTAACAGTGCTTAATTTGAATTTCAAAACTAAACAGTCACTTTTGTAGAGACGTGGACAGACGTAGTGTGTCATACAGAGTCAAGTAAGTCAGAAAGAGAAAAACAAATAGCACATATTAACACATATGTGTGGGATCTAGAAAAAAGGCACAAATGAACTTATTTGCAGGGAACGAATAGAGATGCAGGTGTAGAAAATGCACAGGCGGATACAAGAGGGGAAGGAAAGGGTGGGATGAACTGAGAGAGCAGCATTGACATGTATGCACTACCATGTGTCGAACAGACAGCTAGGGAGAAGCTGCTGTACAGTGCAGGGAGCTCAGCTTGGTGCACTGTGATGACGTAGAGGGGTCAAATGGAGCGGCGGGGATGGGAGGGAGGTTCAACAGGGAGGAGACTATATGTAAACTTATAGCTGATTCACAGTGTTGCACAGCAGACACTAACACAACAATGTAAAGCAATTGCACTCCAATGAAAATATACATAAAGAAGAAAACTAACGGATCATAACATGTCAGGTCAGGATGAGACCTGCAGAGGCAACCCCAGCCCCGAGACACAAGGAGCCAGGCAGAAGGAGGGCTGGATGTGGGGGTTCCTTCACTTTCTTTGCTGCCTCCTTCAACAGGCAGGACATGGCAGAGGTGGGAGCTGAGGGCTTCCACAGGCTTCCAGGTATACTGTACCTTTCAGCTCAGAGTTCACAACTTGTGGATCTGGAAGTTCCTCTTACTGGCTGCTCTGGTTTTGTTTGGACATTTTGTAGAACCAGAATTATTAGTAGTGAATTATTTAGCCCTGCATTTTTCAAGCTTGGTTTAAGGTAGAAGGACATCCATGAATTCCTCTTGCGGGCGATTTGAACAGGCTGGGGTCTTGGAGCACAATTGTCACACACTCACCCACACCCACACAAACACACACACACACTCAGTTTTCTCTCTCGCCATCCTGATTCCTCATCTCTCTCTTCCCAGGAATGGAGTCTTGGCAGACAGCTTGACCAAGCACTGTCTCTTTCTGATGAGAAACTGGGTCCAGAAACCTTCAGGAAATGTCCTAAATTGCTCGACTAGGCAGGCTTAGCACTCCTGTGAGGTCATCTTATCTGTATTATTGTATAATTTTTTTAAATGTTGTTAATATTTAATTTCTGGTGGTAACACATGAGAACATTCTAATAGGATAATATTGAACAAATAGTCCAATCATCTAAAAATAAACTTCTCTTAAGTCTTCTTCCCTCAAGAAGGTAACTACTGTGAATACAGTGGAGGGTTCACCTTCAGGCTCTTTCATGCATATTTAGAAATCTGGAGGATGCCTTTGTGGGGCATTCATTCAGAAATGGTCAAAGAAAAAAGGACCTTGAGTATGTCTAGTACCCTGGTCTTAGTAATCATTCCATTATGAATTAGGACACTGAAACACTTTTTTTTAGTGTTGAGATTTTAAAATAATTACTACAGATGTAAACAAATAAGGCATTACAGCATGGAATACATCTTTCAGACTATACTTCCCGCCCCCTCCATACACTGCTCCTCCCCGGCCCCTGCTGGTTGGACACAGCAGACGACTGTCCCTCCAGGTAGGGGCGCCCCTTTCACTCAGTGGCAAGACATCCCTGGAATATCCTACTTGCCATCTCAGAGGTGACTAGAGATGTATATCTCACATATGGTGATAATCATACATCCTGGAAAACGCATAACGGGCCTGCTAATAAAACGCAGACTGATAAACTCATCATGAAGGCTGGAGTGGGCCATTCTTGAGAATTAATGGGAAAATCCTACAAGATTCCCCATGGTGACTCAGACGACACAGCAAGGGGGCTGGGATAGTTTGATTTTCTGTTTGAGGACATTGCTACTTAGAGTTGACGTCTCTGGAATGTCACGTAGGAAAGCATGGAAGTCACTGATCACCTTGACTTCTGAACTGCTCGCCTGAAAATGTTGGGTTTTTTTTTTCTCAACTCTGTAGAGTTCAACACAAACTAAAAATGGCAAACACTGCAGATGAGGTGGTGGACACACTGTAAGGAGCTGAGACTGTTATCTGAAGACTGACCAAAAAGGCCCTGAACTGGGGCCGTGATGTTTCAGGAAGATTCACCCACAAGGTTTCCGGGTCAGCTTACTGGGTCAGGCTAGTTCTGCTGTGAGCTCAGCCTTGTCAGGGTCTCTGCAAGATCATGTCTCATGATTGACAAAACATGGGAAAGAGGGGAAGAAAATCTGTGACAGGTTGTTTAGGTGAGATTTTTGCTTATTGGGGGAAAATGACTTATGAGTGAGCCAAAGAAAGGTGTATATGGATATCTCCCAGTCTCCAAGATGCTTGCTCCTTGGAAGAATAGCTGTGACGGGCCAAGACAGCGTATTGAAAAGCAGAGACATTGCTCTGCCGACAAAGTTCTGTCTAGTAAAAGCTAAGGTTGTTCCAGTATTCGCGTACAGATGTGAGAGGCTTAGTTGTCCCGCTGCGTGTGGGATCTTCTCGGATCAGGGATTGATCCCATGTCTCCTGCACTGGCAGGTGGGTTCTTTACCACTGAGCCACCACACCAGGGAAGTCTATGCATGGTAAACACTGTACAGATATCATTTATTTTCAGCCTCACAATAACCATGCCATTTCTCTCTTTTTATAGAAAATGAAAATGAGGCTCAGAAAAAAAAATAACCAAGAAACTTTTACAAAATCACATGAAGTGTACGTGTCTGGACCTAGAATTGTATCCAATTCTGCTTGACTCTGAAACCACGTTTTTTTCCCCTGATATGATATGTTCATGTGTTCCATCCCACCTCTCTTGGGTTCAGTTCAGTTCAGGCACTCAGTTGTGTCCAACTCTTTGCAACCTCATGAACCACAGCACGCCAAACCACCCTGTCCATCACCAACACCTGGAGTTCACCCAAATTCATGTCCATCGAGTCAGTGATGCCATCCAACCATCTCATCCTCTGTCATCCCCTTCTCTTCCTGCCCTCAATCTTTCCCAGCATCAGGGTCTTTTCCAATGAGTCAACTCTTCACATGAGGTGGCCAAAGTACTGGAGTTTCAGCTTCAACATCAGTCCTTCCAATGAACACCCAGGACTGATCTCCTTTAGGATGGACTGGTTGGATCTCCTTTAGGATGGACTGGTTGGATCTCCTTGCAGTCCAAGGGACTCTCAAGAGTCTTCCCCAACACCACAGTTCAAAAGCATCAGTTCTTCAGTGCTCAGCTTTCTTTATAGTCCAACTCTCACATCCATACATGACCACTGGAAAAACCATAGCCTTGACTAGATGGACCTTAGTTGGCAAAGTAATGTCTCTGCTTTTTAATATGCTGTCTAGGTTGGTCATAACTTTCCTTTCAAGGAGTAAGGTATCTTTTAATTTCATGGCTGCAATCACCATCTGCAGTGATTTTGGAGCCCCCAAAAATAAAGTTAGCCACTGTTTCCACTGTTTCCCCATCTATCTGCCATGAAGTGATGGGACTGGATGCCATGATCTTAGTTTTCTGAATATTGAGCTTTAAGCCAACTTTTTCACTCTCCTCTTTCACTTTCATCAGGAGGCTCTTTAGTTCTTCTTCTCTTTCTGCCATAAGGGTGGTGTCATCTGCATATCTGAGGTGATTGATATTTCTCCCAGCAATCTTGATTCCAGCTTGTGTTTCTTTCAGCCCAGCGTTTCTCATGATGTACTCTGCATAGAAGTTAAATAAGCAGGGTGACAATATACAGCCTTGACGTACTCCTTTTCTTGTTTGGAACCAGTCTGTTGTTCCATGTCCAGCTGTAACTGTTGCTTTCTGACCTGCATATAGGTTTCTCAAGAGGCAAGTCAGGTGGTCTGGTATTCCCATCTCTTTCAGAATTTTCCGCAGTTTATTGTGATCCACACAGTCAAAGGCTTTGGCATAGTCAATAGAATCCCCTAAATGGAACTCGTTAAGTCAATTCAATGAAAGACATCAGCAGCCTTTGACCACAGAAGCCACTGCTGCAATGAACTAATGTGTTAGGTCTCCTGACAGTGAATCTAAAGGAAACCTAGGACTTCATCTGTCCTTAGCATGCACAGATGTAGACTCCCACCTTCAACATACAGATGCCCTTTCTCCTCCAGACCACAGTTGTTACTGTGTTCCTCTTCATCTGTCTGAGTGCTTTTTGACACAGATGGTGGCTCAGTGGATCTTATTCCTACTCCCTGAACATCTCAAGAAGGTGCAGATCTGTTTGTTTGCTATGGGCTGGTTGGTGCCTGAGGTTAGATGCTGGTCAGAGATAGATGGACCTTGAGGCAGAGATTCTACAGCTTTGAACCATGCCAAGGCTGGGTACCAAGGCTCGGTACCTGGCTGGGTCCCTTTGGGTACCTGGCTGAGCTGCTGAGTCTTTTTTCTTGCATCTAGAAGCCAGTTATCTGGAGACCCACTCCCAGGTTTAGAGCAGCCCATCCCTCCCTCATGTCAGTGTCTTTAAAGAGAACTCTGATCTTGCTGGTTTCTGAAGCTGAGGGCTTCCCACGTGGCACAGTGGTAAAGAATCTGTCTGCCAATGCAGGAGACACCAGAGGTGAGTCTATGATCCCTGGGTCAGGAAGATGCTCTGGAGGAGGAAATGGCAACCCGCTCCAGTATTCTTGCCTGGGAAATCCCATGGACAGAGGAGCCTGGCTACAGTCCAGGGGGTCACAAAGAGTCGGATAAGACTGAGCATGCCTGCACGCACAAAGATCACACAGAACATAATAGATCTAATCAAACAGGATACCTGAATTACTCTACACTGGTGATCTAAATCTTAAATGTGGATCTGAAAAACAAAAAGCTCTAAATGGGAAGATTCCCATGCTTTTGCACATTTGGCAAATGAAAAGATTGCCACCAAAAGAGGAATTCCTTCATTTCCTACAGAAGACCAACAAAACTCTACATCCTGATGGATTACTTCCCTTGCCATGCCATGCTGGGGTATGGATGGGAAGAAATTGGGAAATGTAGTTATCAATGATTGTGTGTTGCCTTGGGAAGAGAAAGAAGTCCCACTGGATGAAAGTGTGTAACATGGGAGAGGGGCTGAGTTCTGTTAAGTTCCTGTGTTTCCTACATTCAGAACTTGCTTGGGCTAAATGAACACAGATGACAATTCAGAATCGATAGGGAATTTTTTTTCTCCCCAAGTCTGTCAAATCCATGGGATCTTTCACATCATCACCACTTTATTATTCCTGTATTGAATCATTCCATGAGGACCTTATTCATATCCTACTTTCTTCTGTCCCGAGGCAAAGACAAAAGCTCTCTTGGGCTGTGAAGACACTGCTGCTTTCTTCCCAGTCTGCTCTCTCCGGCAGTAATCAACATTTATAGCTGCAGTTACAGTAAAAATAGCAAAAGTCAATATTTGTGCTCCGTATCTGTCAGATAATAAAGCTGGCTGGAGGCATGGTGGCAAGACATCTGCGTGCAACACACAGAGGCTGGTTCCCCTCCCCCATCCTTCTAGATGGTTTGTCTAAAGATGGCGTCATATTTGTACAGCTGAGATTCCCAAATCCCCCATGTGTGTCCTTAGGGAAGCTCAAGATTTTTGTTTGATTTTTGATCCTGTTGATTCTGGCCTCTGGACTGGGAAAGATGTTGAAAAGAAGAAACAGGGATGAAAAAGAAAATGAAAGTAAGAAAATGAAATGAGACAGAATAACCACTCAGAAAATCTGCTAATAACAATCCTCTTCGAACTAGATTTTTACACCTTGCTACCTCTACAAAGAAGAGTAAGAGACGAAGCAATCTGATGGAAAAATTTAAAAGAAGGACCCTAAAACAACCTGGGAAATAAGAACTCCTTCCGAAGGTTTGGGTTTTAGACAAAGACGTGGGTTTCAGTTTTAGCTCTGTGATCTGGGTCAAGTATCTTAATGTAAATTAGCCTCAGATGTCTCATCTTTAAAGTGGGACTATTAATAGAATCCAATTTATATGGTTTTTGAAAAGATCAAGTGAGATAAGGTGAGCACAGCAGGTGGTTACAATACCAGGATTGTTATTATCAAAGCAAAGTGATTTTGAAGTGAACCAGTTTACTTTTTCCTTCAAATACCCAGCCTCGTAAAATGACTAAAACAAGGCATCAAAAAAAAAAAAAATGTGGAAAGTAAAAACTCAATTTTTATAACTAATTTTCCTGTTGCATTTCTTTACTACTATTATTAATCTCCCATGACTTAATTCTTAGGCATTTCCATCTTGTTCAATATTCCCAAGTTAGAGTCATTGTCCCAGCCTGGGGACACTATTGTTATAATTGTTCTGCAGTTTGAGGCACTCGCGAATCCTACAGGGTGTCACAACCTCTGTGTGCCATCCCTCTCATACAAGCTTTGTCCCCTTTTTCTCTTTTTTGGAGTCAATTGCGTCCAAAGTTCATCTGTCTCTAAAAATGACACATTCTATAATATGTGAAATAATTCTAGGTAAATGGACTTTCCTATTTCTAAAAGTCATTCATGCTAATATGTATTAGAGAAAATATAATAGAAGACCAAATCCATGATTTCCTAGATATTATCCTTTAGGTTGAAGATAAAGCAACATAAAGTTTAAAAATTGGCAATGTATAAAAGACTAAATATTAGACTGTGGGTCCTTGCTCCTATTTCCCAGCTCCTTGCAGTTCAGTGGATTCATGTTTCATTGCTGAGCAGAAGCCTTCAGGAGCCTGCACGCAGGTCTCCAGTTAACTCTTACAGCCACAGTGACTGATGAGGCTGCATGATCCAGGTGAGGCAGGCGTAAGATGTTGAGCCTCCATCAGCTTGGGTCCATGAGTGACTGTATAGAGCAAAATGCCTATTCACTCATGACCAATGTGTAGTATGAGTGGGAACACTTCTTTTGTGATAGTCTTCTGTTTTCAACTTATTCAGTTTTCATTTAATATTTTCTATTATCTTGTTCTGGGTTGTTTCCTTCCAATTAATCAATGCCTTCTCTTTCCATTTCCTTTTTACACTCATTTCTTTCCATTTAATTATATAGACATAGAGTATTTTATTAAAATACAAGCTTATTTATTTAGCAAATGCTTATCAGCACCAATTCTATGCCAGGGTCCCTTCTAGTCATAAAAATACAGTGACAAGTAAGATGATCTGGTCACTGTCCTTACAAAATTGAAAATGATACTTGGACAATCATTTATTTCTTTAGACACCCTTCTATTTTCCTCCCATCAGAATTATTGCCATTTGTGTAGTCAAAACTTCAAAGAATCTCTCATAAGTCATCACCCCACTCAAAATGTCACTAGCTGTACAATATCAATAGCGCTTCCCTGATGGCTCAGACAGTAAAGAATCTTCCTGCAGTGCAGGAGACCTGGGTTTGATCCCTGGGTTGGAAAGACCCCTGAAGAAGGAAATGGCTATCCACTCCAGTATTCTTGCCTGAAAAATCTCATGAATGGAGGATCCCGGTGGGGTACAGTCCATGGGGTCAAAATTACACATTCTCTGAAAACCTACCAAAGTCTCATTCTAAGGATTGGTGTCATCTTTTAAATATACTCTTGTGCTCCTGGCTGAGAAATCATTCTACTTAAGCAGAAGGTGGGCATGCTTGACTTAGGTGAGGAAAGAAGAAAAACACCCCTGAGTGAACATCACTGTCCATGAACATAAAGGGCTTCTCAAAATCTACTTCCTTCTCATACTGAAGCCTGTCCTGTAGAACAACTTACCTGATGATTTTCCCAGCTGGCAGCTCTTTCAAAAGGAAAGCTCTGTTACGCTATTTCTTTCTGAACTAACATATTTCAAGAGACTCGCTGTATTATTATAACGACTTTTAGAGTTTTCACTGCAAATGTTCACTGAAGCAATATTTGAAAATATAAGTAGAAAGAGACAATAAACAGTACTGCGTGGCAGTGGCGTAAAACTTGACCTAGAGATCAGTGGAATAGACTGGAGAGTCCAGAAATAAACTCAAGCTTTTATGATCACGTGGTTTAAACAATGTCCTTAAGATAATTCAGTGAGGAAAGAATACTCTGTACAACCAAAGAAATGAAGCGGAACTCCTACTTCATACCATATGCAAAAAGTTAACTAAAAAGAGATCAAAGACCTACACGTAAGAGCTAAAATTGTAAAAGTCTTGTAAGAAAACATAGGTGCAAATCTTGGATTAAGCAATGGTTTCATTGTTGTCAAACCCAAGTTCATGTGCCCAAGACATGGTGAGATCAGACAAACTGAAACATCACAGTTTAGAGCAGAGAAAGGTTTACTAGTCAAGGAGGCACCAGTCGGGAAGATGGGAGACCTAGACTTACCTCAGATCCATATTTCTTTCTTTTCATTGAAACACAGCTGAAATTTTACCAGTTTTGTAAAATACAGCATAGGGTACTACATGGTAAAACAGAGCTCTGATCACCTATACTTAATTATTCACAGCCCATCTTGTCGAATATCAAAGAAACAAACCGATGCAATGCAAAACCATCTGTCAGGGTCCAGTTCCCTAGCCTTCCAGCCAATGCCCCATCAGAGACAAAGCCAAATGACCAACTTGGGTACAAAAAGAAGACCATCAACGATGCTCCATTGTAGGCAAAGCCAATACACTAGGGAAGAATGGTCTGACATCATCACAGAGGAGTCCTGTTACTTACCAAAGACATCTCAGCTTGCCACAGAATCAAAAGCACTGGGGCCACTGCCAGGTCTTTTGAAGATTAGCTGCCTGGACTCCTTTCTTGGTGCCTGCAGTAAACACTGCACTTTCCTTCACCACAACCCAGTGTCAGTATATGGGCTTTGCTGCCCATAAGAGATGGGACCCAAGCTTGGTTCAATAACAAAATCACATCAAAAGCATCACACCAAAAGCACAAGCAACTGAAAAATAAAAATAAATTAAAAAAAGATAAACTTCATGGGGATCCACTCACAGCATAAAGATTATTTTAAATGAAAACATTTGAGCTAAAGAAGATGCAGAAAGAAATTTATCTGATCTTACCTTATCTGACTGAAGTGGAGCATCAGAAAATACAGCTGCCATTCACCCATGCTTAGGGTATTTTCTGTGAGCTCAGCTCAGATGGAGACAGACTACCCTATTCCATTAGCACCAAAAAGTCCAATAGAATCTTTCATACCCTCCCACTGAAGACCTAAAAGCAAAAACAAACAAAAAACACCTTTGTTAAATTTTGTATATAACACTTTAATCTCTGGCTATTGAGGGAGTTACTCTCCACTGAGAGTGTAAAATAAAACTTGATTTTTCTTCCTGCTAATCTGTTTACTGTTATTTAATTTGCACACCCAGGACCACAGGACCCAAGTTGGAAGAAGAAAAGTTTTCCTCCCAACAACCTCATCCAAAATAAAAACTTTCATTCTTCAAAGAAGGCCATCAAGAAAGTGAAAGGACGACCCAAATAACAGGACAAAATATTTGTAAATCATGTCTCTAATAAGGGTGTAGCATCCAGAATGTATAAAGAACTCTTACAATAAAAAGACAAATAGCCCAATTAAAAATGAGCAAAGTATTTGAATAGCTATTTCTCCAAAGAAGGTAGGCAAATGACCAATGAGCCATGTGAAAGGATGCTTAACATTACTAATCGCTGGGAAAATGCATATCAAAACCACGACGAGGAGAAATGGTGCTGTTTGGAGAGGAAACAGTTTTCCTCTACCCTCTTAGATTGGTCCTCAGGGTCCTGTAAATCAACAAAATATAGCCTGGCAAGGGAAAGGACATTTTTATTCATATACATGTAAATGTAGCAGTTCACAGAAAATTGGGACTCAAAGGTGCAGCTGGAACTGGGGGCTTGGGTACCATCTCCGCGCTAGGAAGAGGGTGAGAAGGGCACTTATGGGAAAACAAACGACACTTGGAGAAAATAAAAGAGCCCTTAGGAGAATAGATGGACAACATGTTAGTTTTGAAACGATGTCTGTTTGGCTGTGATACTGGTTTCCTCTCTCAGAGAAGAGAAAATTTAACTTACTCCCCCAAAAGGGGGATTTATGACAATGAAGCTCTTTGGGGGGGGTCTCTGCTTTTAGGCAGATAAAGGGATTTCAGAAACTCAAACGCCTTCAGTTCAAAATAATTTCTATGCCACAGTGCTTATTCTGGATCCTTTCAATGCCAATCACTCAAGTCAGCTGACTAGTTAGCAAAACAAAGAACTAGAACCCATGCCTTCTGGCTCTGGTTACAAACTGAATTGTCTCCTCAATAAGCTAAAATTATCATCTTTTCTTATTTCTAAAGCCATTGAACAGTTTCCCTCAAAGACATACAAACCTTGGTTTTGTTCTATAGAGAAAAAAAAAAAAAAATCAGTGCACAAACATGAACGTAACAGCTCTTTAGGTCTTGAAACTGTTTCTGAATGTCAAATATTTTATTCTGTGACCTGCCAGGCATTTATCTTATTATAAATGCTTTCTGGTTTTTTTTGTTTGTTTCTTTCTTTTGGAAAAACATTTGAGGAACAAAATAGAGAGAAAAGCATGTACCTTTCCATCCACCGCAGACTGGCCCTAGGTGTCTGCCCGCAGCTCTCACAGTTCGATTGACAAGCCCAGCTGTTGATAGGCTGCAGGGAGACAGAGAGAGAATGCGATTCATCAGGACACTGGGCAAATAGGCATGTCTTAATGTTACCATTTTCCTTATGGTTGTAATAACCCCCTGCATTGCGCACCTGGAATAATTTAACCAAGTCTGACCGATCAGTTGAGGAATTATTTGGAAAGTATGCACTCTCTGTGCAAGGAGCCGGCGGATTCAGCAGTGAGCTAGCCAGCCAGAGCCCACTCTCAAGGCTGGTGATGTGCTGACATATATCTGAAAAGGATTCACTTCCCTCCCAACTGTGCCCCCGTTTCTCTCCCAGCCCCTGGTTCTTTATGCAGCAGACACGGGTCACAGATTGGCTGCAAAGAGGTCTATGTTGTTGTTGTCAACTGAACTAATTACCATCATGTAAAATTCATAAGTTCTTATTTTAAACTTGTTTAAGTCTTATTTAAAACTTCCATCCTGGCTTCTCTTGAAATATCAGTATGTTGGGACCAACTGGGCTTCCATTAGCATGGGACAGTGCTTCATTGGAGGTGGGTAGCAGCTCTCACATTTAGTTGGAGGCACTGTCCTCTAGAGGGTTTCCCACATGGCTCAGTAGTAAAGAATCCTCCGGCCAATTCAGGAGACATAGGAGACATGTGTTCGATCCCTGCATGGGGAAGATACCCTGGAGAAGGAAATGGTAACCCATTCCAGTATTCTTGCCTGGGAAATCCCATGGACAGAGGAGCCTGGTGGACTACAGTCCATGGAGTGGCAAACAGACATGATTGAGGAACTGAGCACATATGTATACGTGTGTGCATGCACAAGCGTGCGCGTGCGCACACACACACGGACGCATGCCCTCTAGATTACTGGGGTATTTCTTCCATTTGCACTGTCTGCTTCAGCCCTGGAAATATTTGAGCTTGCTATTTCTGCAGCAGAAAGTGAAAAAGAACTGCTTGGAAAATTTCTCTTGGCCCTAAGATTACAGATGATGTTTGTGTTATGACCAACCACTGTCTTTGCTAAGGTTGGAACTACTAGTTATTCATCCAGATTGGACTGTGGGGTTGTTTCTAATCTCATTTCTCCCTGTCTCTCTCTCTCTCCCTCTCTCTGTGTACATACACTCATACACATATTTTTACTTCTTTTTGATGCTGTGAGAAATACCCAACTTCTAGTTGAGGGAGCCCCTTGCCTGAAAAGGGTGTTTGAAGTCACAGTCATTCATAACCTGATGCTTTATCTCAGTCTTACAAATGGAGAATATTTCTTACTGTCTCCAGCCATGTGTTAATGGTTTCTCTGAGGTCACCTGTACAGATAGATCTTTTGAATTTCGCTTGAAACACATGTGGTTTTAAGCTAGTTGTTAATTGGAAACATTTATAGTGTCAAACATTTGATTAATGCTCTGGGTTTTAATTGAAAGGAATAAGCATTTCTTAAATCAACTCTTCACAGTAATATGTTAAAAAAAAAGACTCGTAGAGTAAACATTTATTTGAAAACTGGGTAATATTTAAAAAAAAAAAAACAATCTTCACTGAGTATGGACTTGTTGGCATCCTTTTTAAAGAAACAGTTTGAGGACAATCACCAGCCAGATGATCACTGAAAGTGAAGTGAAAGTTGCTCAGTCATGCCTGACTCTTTGCATCCCCACAGACTATATAATTCATGGAATTCTCCAGGCCAGAATACTGGAGTGTGTAGCCTTTCCCTTCTCCAGGGGATCTTCCCAACCCAGGGATCAAACCCAGGTCACTAGAAAAAGAAAATCATATGTCAGTAAATGCAACAGTACTGCTTTTGGCTGATGGTCAGTCACCACTCAGAAAACTGTTGAGTTTGGGGTATTCTCCATATTTATCCCTTGGATAGCATGGTCTAAGGAAGGGGAACCCATGGTCTACACAGTGAGAACTGCTCTGTGTAGCTGAGACCCTCTGAACTGGAACAGTCAAGATGTGGTTTAGGGACTAAGCGTAGGGTATTAATAATATCCTCCAGGTGTGAGAAGTCCAAAGTGGGACTCAGTTGAGTTCAGAAGAAGGTGCATTTTTACTTTAATTTTTGTTCATAAAGAACCCAAATTGGGTCTCCAGATGGTGCCCTGTAGACATAATTAACCACTGCAATAAATCACGTGCCAGTGACACAGCAATCATTCCTGGGCCCTCCTCCCCTGCCTTGTCAGGTGGGGGAGAGGCACCCGCATTCTTTCAGGTGTTCTCACACAGCGCTGTGCTGTCTATTAGAGGCCCGAAGGCGAATGCCACCGCTCACTCGTTACTGTCAGCCGGGCGGATAATAGGAGCAAGATGTCTTCTGTGCTGGGATATTCATTCTCACAGCTGCCCTGAACTTTGTATAGTCAGAGCCTCTAAATAGGGGGAAAAGTGTTACAAGGCCATGGCCACATAATTGCCACAGTTTGAAATGGAAAAAAACTAAATATGCCCATTATGTCTTTGATTTCCCCATCACCAGACCACTCGCTTTACATTTATTCCCACTGAATTCTCTACCTGATTGATTGTTTCGGAAACACGTATTCTTCGGCCCTTTCTTCATTCAACGCATACGTATTTCAATGTCCTTCAAACCTGAGTAATGTATAAATGTTTTTCAAATTCCCAAGAATATGCCCACAGACATATCCAGGGATATATGGACAAATTCAGAAAACACGGGCTTGAGAACTTAAAATCTTACCCTATGAAAATATCTTATTAGAATCATCAAAATAGAAATAACTTTCATTTTTCAAGTGGGTAAAATATTTTCTGATATTTTTATGAAATGGAGAACACGAAATGTGAAACATTCTCTTTAGTCTGAGAAAGGGCTTCCCAGGCGGTGCTAGTAGTAAAGGATCCGACTGCCAATGCAGGAGACACGAGAGACACGGGTTCGATCCCTGGGTTGGGAAGACCCCCTGGAGGAGAAAATGGCAACCCACTCCAGCATTCTTGCCTGGAGAATCCCATGGACGCAGGGGCCTGGTGGGCTACAGTCCATGGGGCCACAAAGAGTCGGACATAATTGAGCACAGCCTTCTTTTTGTTTCCTATGTAGCAGATACCATAACAGGGACTTTTTAAGGACTTCCCTGATCTCCAAAAGGAGAAAGAGGGTCAGAGGAAAAAAAATAAGAGGGACATAGCAGACCATCTGTGCTCTTAGGAAGCCTGTGTGTGGTTCTGTCTTTGGGCCAGTTAGTGGGATTACATGGTTCCCCACTACATTTTGAAACAGAACCGAAATATTCTGCAAGGACATTTTTCATCTGTAGGGTCTTCTCCTTCTAGTGTTGACTAGGAGCTTGTTTTAGTTTCTTGTGGCTTCTCTAACAAATGACCACAAACTTGGTGGCTTAAAACAATAAAAATGTATTACTTTACAGTCCTGCAGGTCAGAAGACTGAAATCTGTTTCACGGAGCTGAAGTCAAGACATTAACAAGGCTGGTTTCTTCTGGAGGCTTCAAGAGGGAATCTGTGTCCTTGCCATTGTCACACTCTCAAGGCTGCCTGCGTTCATTATCTTCTGACCCCTCCCTCATGTGTGTCCACTGTTGCTTCCATCATTTCTCTCTTGCTTCCCTCTGATCTCCTTTATTCCCCTTGTAAGGACTGCAAGGAGATCAAGCCAGTCAATCCTAAAGGAAATCAACCCTGGACATTCACTGGAAGGACTGATCTGAAGCTGAAGCTCCAACACTTTGGCCACCTGATGCAAAAAGCCAACTCACTGGAAAAGACCCTGATGCTGGGGAAGACTGAGGGCAGGAGGAGAAGCGGGTAACAGAGGACGAGATGGCTGGACGGCATCACTGACTCACTAGAGATGATCTAGTCTAGGACAGAGTGAAGGACAGGGAAGCCTGGCGGGCTGCAGTCCATGGGGACTCAAAGAGTCAGGTGTGACTTAGCGACTAAACGACAACCACATCAAAGGACACCTATACTTATATTGGGCCCACAGGACAAAGCATCTCAAGACCTTTAAGTTAATCCCACCTGTAAAGTTCCTTTGGCCACAGAAGGTAATGTTCTCAGGGTGTAGGGATGAAGATGTTAACGTCTTCAGAGTCATTATTCAGCCTGCCGAAGTGCTGAGAACTCAAATCTCTGTCTCTGGTTCTGACCCTTCACTTCCAGGTTCATGTCATCAACCACACATCCCAACTTCACTGTGACATCATTTCGTATAAAACGTCCCAGGCCAGTGATTTCCCTGGTGGTCCAGTGGCTGAGACTCTGAACTCCCAAGGCAGGTGGCTCAGGTTTGATCCCTGATAGGGAAACTAGATCCCACATGCAACTAAGACCCAGAGCAGCCAAATAAAATAATAATAAGTATTTTTTAAAAGTCCCAGGTGGCTCACTTTCTCTTCCCCCTAAAATCTGTTCCACAACCCCAATTTTCTTTCTCTTCTGCCTTTCACACAACTTTGAAATTATAGTGCTATTCCATAACTCAAAATATGCTTGCTTTATCCCCTATTTTCTCCCTAAGATCCACCACTTGCCTTTGAAAGGCCCCCAGTTTATACCTTTGCTCATCTCAGCTGTGACCAAACTCCCCCCAGACCACTCAACATTCCTGCTAAGAACCACATGACATTTCTAGTTAGATTTTCATGCTTTGGCTAGTGTGCTTTTTATCAAAATTGGTAGTATCCGGCAGAGAATAAATTTGAGGTCAAAAAATTTTTGCATGAAAATTAGTGGAATCTGTGACAAACTCTACATGAAAAATAGTAGCATGTTTCCAGCCATTTAATTGCTGGCTCTGCTGTTTTATTTTTCCTTTAGAATGCCTTTGATGTGTCAAGTAGACACTACAATAGATACTGACCTCCACTGCAGAGCTTCTCTCTACTAGCCTATCACACTGCCCATTGCAGTGTGTGTATTCTTTGAAGCTTTCTCCCTGTTCCTATCCAGTGTGATCATCACAGGGGAGTGTCTTCATGTCCTCCTGTTTCATTCACTGACACAAAATATTGGAACTCAGCTCTACCATCTCCCCTTTTTGTTTTATCTCCCTTAATAAAACAGGAACTAGAATAATTTCTCACAAACAAGACTTAAGTGACAATTATATGTGCTCAGTTGTGCTTGACTCTTTGTGCCCCCAAGGACTCTAGCCCACCAGGCTCCTCAATCTATGGGATTCTCTAGACAAGAATACTGGAGTGGGTTGCTATACCCTACTTCAGGGAATCTTCCTAACCCAGGGCTGGAACCTGCATCTCCTGCACTGGCAGGCAGATTCTTTTCCACTGTATCACCTGGGAAGCTCTAAACAAGACTTGCTCTTAATTAATCTAAGATGTGGAAGCCTTTGATGACCCAACCCCATAGAACAAGGGTCCCCAACCTCCAGGATCTAATGCCTAATGATTTGAGGTGGATTTGATGTAACAATAATATAAATAAAATGCACAATAAATGCAATGTGCTTGAAGCATCCTGAAACCACCTCTCCCTCCCCCTTTCATGGAAAACTGTCTTCCTTGAAACTGGTCCCTGGTGCCAAAAAGGTTGGGGACCACTGCCATAAAACCCTCAGAAACCAGCATGAGATGTGCAACAGTCAAAGCTCATGATTTAACGATTTCTTGGTTGAATGACTTGTCTCTTTCTAACATTCAGAAATTCTTTGAGGACAGGAACTGTGGCAACACAAGGCAAATACTATTACAGACAGAATAAAGCTACACAGAAGCATTTGCATTTATAAGATTTACTCCAGTGTTGGTAAGGAAGCTGATCTCATTGTTTAACTAAACTCCTACCAGCCATAAGCAAACCATATCTTTATAAGTAAAGGATATACTTACAAAGAGTAAGTGATTCATACTCCTTTGAGCATGTAAATTCACTGAGACATCAATTTTCTGGAGTTTGTTCATCTTGGCTCATTCAGTTCAGTTCAGTTCAGTCACTCACTCATGTCCAACTCTTTGCGACCCCATGAATTGCAGCACGCCAGGCCTCCCTGTCCATCACCAGCTCCCGGAGTTCACCCAAACTTATGTCCATTGAGTCGGTGATGCCATCCAGCCATCTCATCCTCTGTTGTCCCCTTCTCCTTCTTCCCCTAGTCCCTCCCAACTACAGAGTCTTTTCCAAGGAGTCAACTCTTCACATGAGGTGGCCAAAGTATTGGAGTTTCAGCTTCAACGTCAGTCCTTCCAAAGAACATCCAGGACTGATCTCCTTTAGAATGGACTGGTTGGATCTCCTTGCAGTCCAAGGGACTCTCAAGAGTCTTCTCCAACACCACAGTTAATAGCATCAATTATTCAGTGCTCAGTTTTCTTCACAGTCCAACTCTCACATCCATACATGACCACTGGAAAAACCATAGTCCTGACTAGATGGACCTTTGTTGGCAAAGTAATGTCTCTGCTTTTTAATATGCCATTTGGTTGGTCATAACTTTCCTTCCAAAGAGTAAGGTATCTTTTAATTTCATGGCTGCAATCACCATCTGCAGTGATTCTGGAGCCCCCAGAAATAAAGTCTGACACTGTTTCCACTGTTTCCCCATCGATTTGCCATGAAGTGATGGGACCAGATGCCACGATCTTCATTTTCTGAATGTTGAGCTTTAAGACAACTTTTTCACTCTCCACTTTCACTTTGATCAAGAGGCTTTTTAGTTCCTCTTCACCTTCTGCCATAAGGGTGGTGTCATCTGCATATCTGAGGTTATTGATATTTCTCCCAGCAATCTTGATTCCAGCTTGTGTTTCTTCCAGTCCAGCGTTTCTCATGATGTACACTGCATATAAGTTAATTAAGCAGGGTGACAATATACAGCCTTGACGAATTCCTTTTCCTATTTGGAACCAGTCTGTTGTTCCATGTCCAGTTCTAACTGTTGCTTCCTGACCTGCATACAGATTTCTCAAGAGGCAGGTCAGGTGGTCTGGTATTCCCATCTCTTGAAGAATTTTCCACAGTTGATTGTGGTCCACACAGTCAAAGGCTTTGGTATAGTCAATAAAGCAGAAATAGATGTTTTTCTGGAACTCACTTCCTTTATCCATGATCCAGCGGATGTTGGCAATTTGATCTCTGGTTCCTCTGCCTTTTCTAAAACTAGCTTGAACATCTCATCCATCTCTTAATCCTAGTCCTGTGAATCATGTAAATCTTTAAAAATGAATTTTCCGTCCCTCAGTTTTAATCCATAATCTTAACTGTTGTATAACAGGAATAGCATAATAATGGATTTCTATCTATCTCTAACCCATGTATAAAAAGAAAACTATGCCTTTATTTAAGCATTTCCTACCTAAAGATGTACTTTGAATTCCTGCTATACAACCTCCAGAATTTGTTCTTCATTGGAATGCTAATTGCACTACCTGTAAATTTTAATTTTGAAAAGAAAATGAAAGTGTTAGTCGCTCAGTCATGTTCAACTCTTTGCAACCCCATGCACTGTAGCTCACCAGGCTCCTCTGTCCATGGGATTCTCTGGGCAAGATTGCTGAAGTGGGTTGCCAAAATGCATCTCAGGATAGACTTCTGCTCTAAGAGTGTGTAAGTGCTTGTGTCTGGGGCTCAGGAAGAAGCAACACATCAAACTTCATGCTTTGCTGGCTTGATATTAGGTCTTCCCTAGAAGTTTTAGAACAACAGAATTTACAGAGTTTTAAATCTGTCTTCCTTTCTAAAATTCATTTTATTAAACTCATTGATATTGTCTTAAAGACCTGCAGATGAGATCGTACATGAAAAGCTCTTTATAATAAGAAATAAGAGCAACATTTTTAGAAGACTCAGCTAACCTGTCCGTCTTCATTAGTAAGCAGAGCTCTCTTCCTATACTGCACCATCTTGCTGAGCCCTGAAGCCCACTGTCCCCAGGAAGATGGATGGGGAACAGGAGTGAGCATGTGTGCCCAACTGCATTTGACTCTTCTTGAGCCCCATGGATGGTAGCCTGCCAGGCTCTTCTGTCCATTCCAGGCAAGAATACTGGAGTGGGATGCTATTTGCTACTCCACGGGATCTTCCAAACCCAAGGATCAAATCCCTGTCTCTTGTGTCTCCTGCAATGGCAGGCAGATTCTTTACCACTGCACCACCTGGGAAGCCCAGACGTAAGGGAAGAAAAAGAGCAATGAGATGAGGCATAAAGCCTATCTCTCATGCCCTTGGGGCTGAATCATAAGGAAGGGTGGCTGTAGAAATGTCCATACAACTGTGTGGAATCACTGAAGGTCAAGATTAGTGCCCTGCAGAAAAGCATAAGCTTCTAGGGGAGCAGTCATGAAAGGAGCAGCATGGATGGCTGGAGACAACTAGAAGAATGGACTTGAGCTACCACTGTTGATGGAGAATAAAATGGCAACCCACTCCAGTGTTCTTGCCTGGAGAATCCCATGGACAGAGGAGCCTGGCAGGCTACTGTCTGTGGGATCGCAAAGAGTCGGACACGACTGACTGTCAACTTCACCACCACTGCTGAAAGTGGCCCAGGTACCAGGCACAGTGGGCAGGGAATCAGATGTTTCTGCCTCCCCAGTGATGGTGCCAAATGCTAGAAGTACCAGGGATCTGATGTCTACTGGCTATGAAATGAAGACACAAAACATTGGGAATTAGTTACCAGAGGTGCAGAACCAAGATCACAGGACGCAGCTATGGGTACCCAAGAGGCACCACAAATGGCGAGTCCTCACCAAGAAACTGGACTGGGCTGAAGCGAGGTCAGCAGTGGCTCTCAGTTTCCTCCCGTCATTGCCAGGAGGGCACAAAAGTGTCCCCATGCATATGGACAGAAGCAGGGGAGGGGAGAGATAAAACCTATAGACTAAGAATTTATCTCCCAAAGATCTGATAAGTATAGAAAGACGTCAAGTCCCCAAATGCTGCAATATTAACTGGTAAGTTTAGATACTACCCTCTGCTTCCAGCCAACAGACAGCAGGTAGGAAAGCCTATCAGTTAGGGAAAACAAAAAGCTACCCTTTTTTTTGAATGTTTGAAAGCTGAGCAGTGGGCTTTTAAAATTTTCTACCTCTCTGCATACATGTAAGGTTTTTATTTTGGCATCATTAACACCTGAGAGCAGAACAGTATATATCAGGGGTCCCCAACTTCTGAGATCTAATACCTTATTATCTGAGTTGGAGCTGATGTAATAAAAATAGAAATGAAGGGCACAATAAATATAATGTTCTTGAGTCATCCTGAAGCCATCCCCTCCCAGTCCATGGCAAAATTTTCCCTAGTACCAAAAAGATTAAGGATCGCTGATATACTATATATATATATATATATATATATGTATAAAATACAATTTATATATAATACAATTTATATATAATACTATACATATATATATATTTAGATGTGTAACGAATTTTGTTAAATGACTCTGTAAACTCCATCACTGACCCAGTGGTATGCTGTTATAATGGTTAGTAAATGCCAACAGCTCACCACATCCCCCTTTTTCTCAGTTAGAAGCAAGATCTTAGAAGGAACCATAAATACATAAAAGAATTTCCTGGGATGAGTTCCTTGTCAAATAGGCACATTGGAGCCATCATTCATAAATGTAGAGTCCAAAGAAATGAGTTAAAGCGGCATATATAATTCTCCAAGAGACGGACTATGACCTCATTAAGAGTGTTCAGTAAAAAAAGGCTTCTTTTTTCTTTCTTTTCTTCCAACCACAACTGGAGAGGAAGGAGGCAGGCAGGGGAAAGAGAAGGAAGGGAAGCCATATGAGCACAGACCACGCAGCCCACCCCTTCTCCTTCCGAAGCCCCTGCAACCCACAGGTTTAGCCCACCCAGGCAGGAGGCAAAGACAGGGCTTAGTAGGCATTAGATTGAAGGCTTTAAATAAACAGGACTGATTCTACAGAACTTAAATGAGACACTGCAAAAAACCAAAAGGGGCTGAAAAGACATGGAATCTAGCTGAGATGTCATTAAGCATCCTTACTGCCCAGAATAGAGACTGTGGTTGGGGAGGTTATTAGGGAAAAATAAAACTGTTTCATGCTTGTCCCACAAAGAGCTTAGAGTCCTCAATAAACTGGTTGTCTGAGGCCCATGACTCCTACATCTTACAGTCGCTTAGAAAATTAAATGAGAGGAAAATGATGAGATCTAGTATGTAGCAGGCACTTCACAGATGTTGCAAACATTACTATTTTCTTCTAAATGGTTTTTTTATACACATTTATCTTTACCTAGTTTGATGACATATTTATAGTCATTTACACAAAATACTTAAAACTATATACTGATGCACAATGCCTATGTGAGTGTTTAAGTAAATCAGCACCCCCACCATCATTCACCCCTTTTTTCTAGGAGGCAAGTCTGCACATCTCTGTCTTGATTCAGAGACATCATTTGTCTATAGTTGCTGAAGGAAAAACCAAGAGATTTGAGTGATTTTAATCAAAAAAGGGATGGGGTCAAGGCTTCCCTGGTGGCTCAGATGGTAAAGAATCTGCCTGAAATGCAGGAGACATGTGTTCAATCCCTGGGCCAGGAAGATCCCCTGGAGAAGGAAATGGCAACCCACTCCAGTATTCTCACCTGGGAAATCCCATGGAGAGAAGAGCCTGGCAGGCTATAGTCCATGGGGTCGCAAAGAGCTGGACACAACTGAGCAACTAACATTTTCACACTTTCAGGGCATAAAACTGGCAATGAACAGTCTTTCTTTTTTGAGAAATAAATGTTTTTTTCTTTTCTTTTTTATTGGTGTATAGTTGCTTTACAATGTTGTGGTAGGTTTTGCTGTACAACAAAATCAATCAACAATACATATGCATACACCCTCTCTCCCTTGGATTTCCTCCCCATTTACGTCATCACAGATTATTGAGTAGAGTTCCCTATGCTATACAGTAGGTTCTCATTGGTTATCTATTTTATACGTAACAGTCTGTTTCTCAACCCCAATCTCCCGATTCATCCCACACACCCCTTCCTCCCTTGGTATCCATATGTTTGATGAATAATTCATTGACAGATGGCTAAGGGACACAGTATCACATTAAAGAAGGTGGTTCCCATTGAGGCTAGTAGCAAGAGATAAAGATGGGTAAATAAGGAGAATTGTATTATAGTTGGAGGATTAGAATCTGAACCTCTAGGCTTTTCAGCAGTTTCTTGCTCCCTTTCTTCTTTCCTTCCTTCTTTCTTTTCTTCTCTCTCCCCCCTCTCTTTTTTTTCTTTTTCTTTAAAATCAACAGGTAGGTTCTCTATGAATGCAATTTTGCTGGGGAGTGCAATACTTAACAGCAGGTAAAGACAAACGTTCTGATTGAAGCTGGGGTGAGGACCCAGGGCTGACTCTGCTGAGAAAACCCTCCCCCTTCAGTGATCCTACCCCAGAACACCTAAAAACCCTTAAAAGGGAAACAGCACTCTGGGCGGTGCCACACCTTTGGAAGTTTTTGAATAGTGTGCCTGTTAAGTCACTTCAGTCATGTCTGACTCTTTGCAACTCCATCGACTGTAGCCCACAGACTCCTCTGTTCATGGAATTCTCCAGGCAAGAATAATGGAGTTGGTAGCCATTCCTTTCTCCAGAGGATTTTCCCAACCCAGGAATCAAACCCAGGTCTCCTGCACTGCAGGCAGCTTCTTTACCATTTGAGCCACAGGGAAGCCCTTTTAGATAGAATGGTGGTTAAATAAAAACTCAACATTCCAGAAAGCAACTTGGTAGAAGTGTGTGAAACGATACGGAGGGGACGGTATGAGCCCTTGATGGGGTGTTTGCACTTTGTCAACAAGAGCTAGAACTCTGTGTCTCAGAATTCTCCTCCCAGTAGATGCCACAAGAGAGTCCTAAGTGAGATCTGATACAGCTTCCACGTATACAACCAGCTGCTTCAGGGGCCTCTGTCAGCTGAATGCACTCGGTCACTTCTCCAAGTGCTGGGCAGCTGTGTGCCTAGCTCCATAGCACAGGGCTCCCACATGTCAGCCACATGGCTGGCTGCCTTCTTTCTCATACTCCCCATCCATCCTTCCTTCCCAGCTGCTTGCTACTGAGTTCAAGCTCCAGCATGAGAGACAAAAGCAACTCTGCAAACTGCTCACCCAGCTTTCACCACGTGTTGAAGTCAAATCCCCGAAATGAACCCCTTCTCCCACCCTAGTGCCTCAGCTTCCCCAGTAGAACCTGGGTGAGGTGCTCAGCCAAACTGCTGCTGCGGCAGGTGGTCACCTTCGATCATGGTGAGTTGGTTTTAAAATCACAGTGAGAGACAGAGAATGAACTAACAGTTGCTAGGGGGAAGGGCAGGAGGAAGGGATAGTTAGGGAGATTAGGATGGACATGTGCACACTGCTATGTTTAAACTGGACCACCAACATAGACCTACTGTGTACAGGGAACATTGCTCAATGTTATGTGGCAGCCTGGATGGGAGGGGAGTTTAGAGGAGAATGGATACATGAGTATCCACGGCTGCATCTCTTTGCTGTTCACCTGAACCACCACAACGTTGTTAATTGGCTGTACCCTGATACAAAATTAAGGTGTTTTTTTTTTTAATTTAGAAAATAGAGAGATGACCCAGAGGGATGGTACAGGGAAGGAGGAGGGAGGGGGGTTCAGGATGGGGAACACATGTATACCTGTGGCGGATTCATGTTGATGTACGGCAAAACCAATACAATATTGAAAAGTAATTAACCTCCAATTAAAATAAATAAATTTATATTTTTTTAAAAAGAGAGAGAGAGAGAAAATATAAGTGAAATCACAGTGAATCTTCCAAAAGTGTCCATCTGGACATGGCAGACTGAGACTCCAGGACAGAAGAGCCGTTGGTACTAGTTTAGGCATCTTAGGCACCAAGATAAAGAATGAGGATGACAAAAGAGCCAGGGGCTTCTGAGAGGAAAAGCAGAGGCACCACAGCAGGCTGAGAACACAACCGCGGGGACGTTTCAGAGCAGGGAGCAGGGAGAGAGAAACCAGCATGGGGTACGGGACAAATCAGAGAAGGGAGTGAGGGTCCTGAAAGCAGCGGCGGGGAGATTAAAGAGGGAAGGCTCAAAAGCCTTACAGCCTCAGAGAAGTTGAGGAGGAGAATCTGCGATACCCAGGAGAGGACCAACACTGGGCTTTGCAAGAACAGCCACTGTGCCAGCTGGGATGCTCTGGCACGCAGGAACCCACAGGCGACCTGACTGACCTACACCCATGCAAGGCTGGGCTGCGGTCACTCTCACCTGCAATGCCAAAGCAGCTTCTCCCAGGTTGACTGCAGAGACTTGCCTTTGCCATGTCGCCTAGCAGTTCATCAAAACATCTCTCTTTCTTCTCTGAGAACAGGAGAAATGTAAGAAAACTGACCCAAGGAGTTAGGGGAGGAGGCAGGGAAGATGAAAAGGAAAAAAGAATACACTGCCTTCAGAAAACAGTAACCTCCTCCTGCTACTTTTTATATATGTCATAGGTGATTTCATTTAGTTATTCCATCAACAAATATTTACATCCAAAATGGGCAAAGCCCTTTCCTATTGGCTGTATGGTTCTGATCAGAGAAAATTGACCTGATTATCCATTAAACCCTGCGAGAATCTCATCAGTGGTTTTATTTTAGAGCCATGCCCAAGCCCCACAAAAAAGTCAATAAACATCTGAAACGATGGTGGATAAATGACTATTAAACTGAGAAGACAAAGCACACGATTTCCTGGGCACAGAAATTCTAACCCAAGCAAAGGAAACAGCTTGTGGTGGAGAGAAGGTGATCACTCATGTAATTTCCACTGACGTCTTCTTGAACTTAACTGCCTATTACCCCATTAATTATCCCAACAACTCCAACCTTCCTCCCCCACACTTGATGGCTATCATGTGTGACCCATTACCATGGGCACACTCCGAATCATGCAGGACTGCCGCATGCTCTGTGAGTCCATGCCTTTCTGTCAGGCTCAGGGAAGCATATTGGAATCCAAGTGAGACACAGATTTCCTAATATGGGAAGAACCTCCAATCTGCTCAAATATATTTTTAGAAAGTAAATGATCACACATATTGACATGCAAACACAATTATTAGTGATACATGAGTTGACGAAGGCAATGGCATTTTGGTCCTCCAGAGCTGAGAACTGGTGGTTTATAAAAAAAGAAATGTAGGCATTCCTTCTGAGATTTTAAAGGACCACTTATATTGCCAACGTGGAAGGCGCAGGGGGTCCCATTGACTAAGGCTCCTAACCACTATAGTGATGAGCCTTCCAAAATTACAAATGCAGCCACACTCCGGCATCTTTACGAGACCTCCAGAGCACCTGGGTATCAAGGCTGAAGATATTGTTTGTTCTGGAAAGACCAGATCTTGGGTGATGGGGCAAGCCTGGAGAGATGAGGCTGTAAAAAAGCATACTTGCTCACTGGCATCTGTTCTCTTCAGATTCTCAATAAAAGTGTCCATTAAAATGCCAAATAGCACCACTGCAAAGAGAACAGATGTGGGGAGCAGCGGTGAGTCAGGTTCACACCCGTGGGTCAGCTTGCACCGGGTTCTCCTCCCACGTGCGAGAAATCAGGCTCTTAGGAGTTAAAGATCAAAAAGACTTAACAGTTCATTGGATCCAGCCCCAGACACCAAGGCAGGAGTGCCTGGGTCTCACGTTGGAGGGTCTGGTTTTGTGAGTTTGGGGTGAGAGCAGCTTTCTCTGAGAGTACAGCGCTTGAGCAGAAGGAAGTTCTAGTCCCCAAGGAAGGGGAGTTGGCACCGTAAACACAGGAGGAGTCTCTAGGTGTGCAAAGTCCTTTGTTTTCAAGGAACTCAGAAAACTGTTTCTATGTACACTGTTAAGGAAAAAAATACCATTTAAACAAAAACCAACTGCATATGGGTCTGCTTTCTCAGCCAGTGACATAACTTTTCTTTGGAGAAAAGGGCTGTTTCATTTCAACCTGTTGTGGAGACATCCTATGGAGAAAAAAGGACTTGGGCACAGCATGGATGAGTCAATAGACAAAAGTATGGATGTCCATACACATGTACACACACAAACATGCACACATATTCACACACATGTACTTACACACATACCTGCACACATGAACACATGCATGCACGCATGCATGCATATGTGCATGCATGCATATGTTCATGCATAGATATTTACATATGTATGTGGTTCTGTGCTCAGACACATACATGCTTACATACACGTACATAATACTTATAGACACACATACATACTTACACACATACACATATTTACATACATACTTGCATATACACATACCTATATTCACACACACACATACATACTTAAATGTACACACTGACACACATATATATGCCCATGTACAAGCACACATAGATCTATAGATAAAATACCTGAATTGCTCCTAATGACAGAGGAGGCAATGGCACCCCACTCCACTACTCTTGCCTGGAAAATCCCATGGACGGAGGAGCCTGGAAGGCTGCAGTCCATGGGATCGCTGAGGGTCGGACACGACTGAGTGACTTCACTTTCACTTTTCACTTTCATGCATTGGAGAAGGAAATGGCAACCCACTCCAGTGTTCTTGCCTGGAGAATCCCAGGGACGGAGGAGCCTGGTGAGCTGCCATATATGGGGTCGCAGAGTTGGACACGACTGAAACAACTTAACAGTAGCAGCAGCTCCTAATGAAATGAGAGACATTTGTGGTTTCCTTGGGGAACCCTGAGAGAGAAGACCCCAGGGTCTGAGAAGAGGTGAGAGGGAATTATTAATTATGATCATTAATTATAATTTTGACTATCTAGAGCAGTGGTCTTCACACTTTGCTGAGTGCCAGAACCAATCCAGGAGCCTTCAATGCCATCTCATCTCGAGAGTCTTATTTCACTTGTTCTGGAGTAACTTAGCAGAGATCTTCAGGTGATTCTAACAGAGTCAAGACTGAGAACCACAGGCATAGACAGACCACAGCAGAAGGCTCCACAGAGGGAAACAGCCAGTAAGAGTGTCCCTGTTCTAGTAAGTAGTCACTACATTTCAGTTCAGTTCAGTCGATCAGTCGTGTACGACTCTTTGCGACCCCATGGACTGCAGCATGGCAGGCCTCCCTGTCCATCACCAACTCCCAGAGCTTACTCAAACTCTTGTCCATTGAGGCCATGATGCCATCCAACCATCTCACCTTCTGTCACCCCCTTCTCCTCCTGCCTTCAATCTTTTCCAGCATCAGGGTCTTTTTCAATGAGTCAGTTCTTCGCATCAGGTGGCCAAACCATAGGAGTTTCAGCTTCAGCATCAGTCCTTCCAATGAATATTCAGGACTGATCTCCTTTAGGATGGACTGGTTGGATCTCCTTGTAGTCCAAGGGACTCTTAAGAGTCTTCTCCAACACCACAGTTCAAAAGCAGCAATTCTTTGGTGCTCAGCTTTCTTTAGAGTCCAACTCTCACATCCATACATGACTACTGGAAAAACCATAGCCTTGACTAGACGGACCTTTGTTTGCAAAGTAAAGTCTCTGCTTTTTAATATGTTGTCTAGGTTGGTCATAGCTTTTCTTCCAAGGAGCAAGTGTCTTTTAATTTCATGGCTGCAGTCACCATATGCAGTGATTTTGGAACCCAAGAAAATAAAGTCTCTCACTGTTTCCATTGTTTCCCCATCTATTTGCCATGAAGTGATGGGACTGGACGCCATGATCTTTGTTTTTTGAATGTTGAGTTTTAAAGCAGCTTTTTCACTCTCCTCTTTCACTTTCAAGAGGCTCTTTAGTTCTTCTTCGATTTCTGCCATAAGAGGGGTGTCATCTGTGTATCTGAGGCTATTGATATTTCTCCTGGCAATATTGATTCCAGCTTGTGCTTCATCTAGCCAGTATTTCACATGATGTACTCTGCATATAAGTTAAATATGTTAAAGCCACTACATTATAAAGCTGCTGCTACTGCTGCTGCTAAGTCGCTTCAGTCGTGTCCGACTCTGTGCGACCCCACAGACTCCACCGTCCCTGGGATTCTCCAGGCAAGAACACTGGAGTGGGTTGCCGTTCCCTTCTCCAAGGCATGAAAGTGAAAAGTGAAAGTGAAGTCGCTCAGTCGTCTCCGACTCTTCGCGACCCCATGAACTGCAGCTCCCCACGCTCTTCCGTCCATGGGATTCTCCAGGCAAGAGGACTGGAGTGGGGTGCCAGTGCCTTCTATGTTAATTTATATAAAGTCACTACACCATAAGTTAAAGCACTGCGTTTACAGAAATATTGTGTCTGGCATTCAACTGGAAATTGTTTCCTTTTCTGTAACATAATTGAATTTCACAACCCACCCTCAAAACGTCATCAAAGCTCTCCCACGTTCACTCACACAGTAGCCCCATGAGTGTGGGGCTCTGCAGAATAGTGGGGGTCAGAACCATGCAGATATGGGGCCCCAGAGTAGGGGCTGGGATTGAAGAATGGCAACTGGGAATTCAGAGGATCAGGGATTCAGGAAGTGGATTTGAAAATATGACAACCTCCACCCCCATCCTAATTCTAGAGATTCTGGGAAAACACTGACATATACCAGGTCATGTGTGCTTGGATCCAAAGTCATTTCAGTCATGCATGACTCTTTGCAATACTATGGACTGAAGCCTGCCATGCTCCTCTGTCCATGGGATTCTCCAGGCAAGAATACTGGAGTGGGTTGCCATTTCCTCCTCCAGGGCATCTTTCCAGTCCAGGGATGGAACCCACATCTCTTACTTCTCCTGCGTTGGCAAATGAATTCTTTACCACTAGCACCACATGGGAAGCCCCCATAGACCAAGGCATAAATATTCAAATGTTTTAGCATTTAAAGCAGGAGTTCCCAATCTCTGGGATCTAATGCCTAATGATCTGAGGTGGAACTGATAATAATAATAGAAATAAAGTGCACAATAAATGTAATGTGTCTGAATCATCCAGAAACCATCCCCACCCCCATCTGGTCCACGGAAAAACTGTCTTCTAGGAAACCGCTCCCTGGTACCAAAAAGGTTGGGGACCACTGATTTAAATAAAGGGTGACAAGAGAAAGCTGGAGCTTGAAAATATCCGGGTAACACATACTTGGGTTCCCCAAGCTGTTGGGGAATGGGTAGACCTGATGACCAGGGTGGAGAAGAAGGATTCTCACTGCAGGCAGTCCTTGGCCAAGGTGAGATGAGAGGCGAAGCATTCTCAGCGTCCAGTCTGGTCTGTCTCATCAGATTCGGGAACTCCAGGACCTGTGATCATGTTCCATTGTTGCCCAGAATGCAAAAACCAGACCCCTGGATAAACAAAGCCAGTTGGTGATTGAAGCAGACTTGGCCTTATAGAGCCTTGATTCTGGGGACAAACAAGAATGTTTATGTCCTAAAGGAGAATATTTATTAATGAGCCCAAGTCAATTCAAACTATCATCATGACTGCTTAGTCAGTTTTTGCATGTTAATTTAAGGGAAAGATCCTCACTTTGAGGTGAGCATTCAAGGACAGGAAGAAGAAAAGTTGGTAAAGAACTTGGATAATCTTCAAGTGATGTAACTGACTTTTGGCAATATGTTATGAGCAGCCCTGCTCAGAGATTTTATTGAAAATATGTTAATATTTTAAAAATGAGTCTTCAGGCTTTACCAACCTTCATTTCTCAGCTCCCAGTTTTCTTTGACTTATTTTCTCTCCTTCCTGTCCACGTTTTTTTTTGTTTGTTTTTTTTGTTTTTTTTGAGCTCTGTTCTAGAAATTCACAGAAATCAGTTTTAAAATTTCAGGATATCACATGTTCCAAATTCTCTTCTTTGCAATCACTGAAACCTGTCCACAAAGAGCTGTGGAATCAAGTAACACCACTGACTGCACCAGGTGTATTAAATGAGATAAATGTGAAAGTGTCTGATGAGTTTGTGGCACATAGCAAATACTCCATAAACATTTACTTAAACCATTTATAAGTAAACACCCCAAAGTAACAAAGAAGTATTTTGTGCCTCTTTTCCAGCTCATTCTGATTTTTATATTCATGTTCTCCATATTCCTGATTAATTTTTTTTTTAATAGAAATATTTTATTATAGTTTTACCAAAATTTAATGAACTGCTCTTTTGAATATTTAGATTGTTTTTACTTTGTTGTTTTTTTTTAGTTTTTTATTTTTTTAATTTTAAAATCTTTAATTCTTACATGTGTTCCCAAACATGAACCCCCCTCCCACCTCCCTCCCCATAACATCTCTGTGGGTCATCACAATCCCTATCAAGCTACCAGCCATTTTTTTCACAGAACTAGAACAAATAATTTCAAGATTTGTATGGAAATACAAAAAACCTGATTAATTTTTTATGTGTTTGTCCAAATTTAGTATACCTTTTTTTGCTTAATTTTTAAAAGTTAAAAAAAAATTACCAATATCCTGCAGCCATGGGAATGACTAAAATATATAAATAAAAATATTTTATTCCCCAAAATATGTATGTACATTTCAATATAATAATCATAAATGTGATATATCAATTGCCAAGATATAAACATGAAAGAATTTTATTTTTCCTATAACTGATTCCAACTATGCTCTATCAAATCCCACTTTCCATAAACCCATTAGAATTTGGTAGCTTTTCTTTGATAAAATAGACTCATTTGCATCCAGAAAATTCAATCTCATTTGTTTTAAAACTTGAATTTTGCATTTGAGTCAAAGCTCTGCTTCCTCCCCACCACCCAACCCCAGACCCCAATACTGAAAGCACTGATGTCTCTAGGGAAATGCCAACATTAAACTGAGAAAATGGGAGTCTTTTTATCTCAACTTAGTTTTAATATTTGGAAAAAATCACTTGCCCCCCACCCCATACCACCCTGTTAAATTTTCAGTCCTAAGTCTTATTTCTGTAGACTGAATGTGCATAAGTAGAAACCTATGTCAAAGAATGTGTAATTTTTTTTGTTGATATCACTAGATTAATTCCTTCAAATGTCAAACCCACTCACTGTCCCCAAGACAATATTTGCAAAGACCATGCCCTTGTGCCCTGACCTTCAGTATATGTTTTTAATCTTCACTTCTAAGTTGGTTATTTTTTAACAGACTATGTTAAGAAATATTCGTGTTTTCATCTTTGGACCTTTAGGAGACTGGAAAAAAAATTGAAGACGCTGAATACAGGGACATGAGTCATTGAACAAACATTTAGTGAGATGAACGTGTCTTGATTTATACAGTGAAGAAACGGAACAGCATGACTTTCATTATCAGCCCTTGAGGATCCTGATGTTAATCACAACTCTCCTTGTGTGACTGGGGACCATTTAACCAAGACCCTGCTCCTCCGGGATGAACAAATAAACACATTTATAAGAAACAGATGGTTGTACGAAGGCTTTTCATTGTAACAAATAGCGTGTCAAGATGATGGCTTTCTTCTCAAAGTACCGCAAAGAACAGGGGCTTCCTTTGGTGTGGACGGTAGATGCTGCATGCACCAAACAGACCTCCAACCTGACTGTGCAAAGGCTGAAGATAAGAATGGGAACTGCCCAAATAGCTCAAATACCAATGTTAAGACTGTCTCCAGATCTGACAGCCTCTGAAATGAGACGGACTCGTGCTTCATTTCTTCTCGGTTTCGGTTGAGTCTCCTCTGATAGATGACTGGCTTTCTATTCAGATGCTCTTTGATAGATCTGTCATTTGGGGAAGTTCTGGGTTAGAAAAGAGAAATTAGAGTATTTCTAGAGAGGAATGGCAATAGGCTTACAGTATTGATAGGAGTAAGGGAATTGTTAAGGCTTTTGTTCTAAGGAAAAGTATTTGGTGGAAGTCAGAACTTTTAAAGTCCTGTGGCAGGTGATTAAAATGCTCACGTAACTCACATAACTCAAGGGTTATCTACAAGTCTGATGCTAACTCCAGGGAACACAGCCTGACCATTTAATTTTCTTTCCAAATACTGACCGAGATCATAAGAGCAAAACTCTTTTTAGTGACGGTGGGGGGGGGGGGGGGGGGTGGGGAGTCAGGGTTTCACCTTCACACCAATTAGAAATTCAGACTTCCATAATTACAGAGTACTGCTGAGGGAAGCTTAGCCAGCATACCAAGCTTTCAATTTCTAACTTGTTCTGTGTACGGACTAAATGGATTACTTTCCCCACTCTAAAGATAAAAAGGTAATTTTCCACTGAGTTCTAAGAGGATTTTAATCCCTGCATTTAGATCTAGTTGCTGCTTCCATAACATCCTGCCACCTGATATAAATAGTCTCATTCTTGGATCCTATAGGCATGCTCTATCCTATTCAAATATATATCTATTTTCTAACAAATCAAGAAAATTTGGAAAGTATCTCTAGAGAAAGCATTTCTAGGGAAGCTTCTACTAAACTTAAGATCAATAGATATTCAGTCACTACATTGTGTCCGACTCTTTGTCATCCCACGGACTGCAGCACCTCCCTGTCCTTCGCTATCTCCCAGAATTTGCTCAAATTCATATCCATTGAGTCAGTGACGCCATACAACCATCTCATCCTCTGCCACCCCCTTCACTTTTTGCCTTCAATTTTCCCAGAATCAGGGTCTTTTCCAATGAGTCGGCTCTTCACATCAGGTGGCTAAAGTATTAGAGGTTCAGCTTCAGCATCAGTCCTTCTGATGAATATTCAGCGTTGATTATTTTTAGGATTGACTGGTCTAATCTCCTTGCAATGTGAGGGACTCTCAAGAGTCTTCTCCAGCACAACTCAAAAGCATCAATTCTTCAGCGCTCCGTCTTCTTTATGGTCCAACTCTCACAGTGGTACCTGACTATTGGAAAAACCATAGCTTTAACTAGATGGACTTTTGTTGGAAAAGTGATACCTTTGCTTTTTAATATGCAATGGAGCATATTTAAGACCGATGAAGCAATGCAAATTAAAACTACAATAAGGTACCACCTCACACCAGTCAGAATGGCCATCATCAGAAAGTCTATAAATAACAAAAGCTGGAGAGGGTGTGGAAAAAAGAGAACCCTCCTACACTGTTGGTGGGGATGTAAGTTGGTACAGCCGCTGTGGAGAACATATGAGAGTTCCCTAAAAAACCAAAAGTAGAGTTACCATCTGATCCAGCAATGCCACTCCTGGGCATATATCCAGATCAAACTCTTATTGAAAAAGATATATGCACCCCAGTGTTCACAGCAGCAGTATTTACAATAGTAAAACATGGAAGCAAACTAAACATCCACTTGCAGATGAATGGATAATGTGCTACATATGTTCAATGGAATATTACTTAGCCATGAGAGAGAATAAAACAATGCCGTTTGCAGCAACACGGAGGGACCTGACGATTATCATACTGAGACAGAGAAAGAGAAAGAGAAATATCATGATGTCACTTATATTGTTGTTCAGTCACTAAATTATGTCCAACTCTCTGGGGCCTCATGGACTGCAGGATGCATATCACTTGTATGTGGAATCTAAAAACAAAAATGTACAAATGAACTTATTTACAAAACAAAAATAAACTCACAGAAAACAAACTTATGGTTGCCAAAGGGGAAAAAAGAGTTGGAGGAGGATAAATTAGGAGCTTGGGACTAACAGATACACACTGAGGTTTGAAGAGGAAAACCAAATAAAACCCTACCTTCACAGAGCTTCCAGTGTAGGGAAATGAATATCAAAGGAATTGACAAATCAATGTATCATGACTTCAGGAAGTGATCCCAAAATTTTTGAGCAGTGCTTATGTTAGGGCTGCCAGAATATGGGGAAATTTCGATTCCTGCAGTCTATTTGGCTATAATATTTTCACTGGATAGTAACCATGTATTTCATTTGTACAAGGTAAAAATAGCTGGGATTAGTCAAAAGACCTGTATATGCAATGTAATTCCATTTTTACAAAAATACTGTAAAGGGATTGATTGTTACTTTTCCTTTATGTTCTCTTCTGAGTTAACTTATAAATAAGAGTATAATGTCAACAATCAGAAAAATACTTTGGAGAATTAATTTTCCTATTTAAAAAATACAAATATGTGAAGGCAGCAATCCATAGAAATCACTGAGTTTTCAGGTTCTATATTTCAAGTCATTGTATAAAGTCTCCTTTTCTGGATGCGCTTTCCCCCTCCCTTCCTTCCTTTTCTCCTTCTTTCCTTCCTTCCTTCCTTGCTTCCTCTACCTCTTCCTTCCTCCCCTCCTTCCTTTCTTGCCTTCTTCCTGTCTTGCCAATGAGTCTCTTACAAGATTTCCAAAATGAAAAGGCCCAAAGGAGCTCTGATATGCACACACCACAATGAGGACATCACTTCCTAAGATTTACACAACTTTGGTGTTGTTTGCATTGCTAGTAGCCGTAAGGCAGTGAGCAGGCAAGCAATTTTTGCTGAGTTACATTACATTATCACACCAAGAGAAGGATCCAAGAGATCAACCATCTGGATTTCCATCATGACAAACTGCTTTTTTTGCTGATTAAGTCAAATGAAAGTAGTAACACTCAGCTAAAATGAGTCTAGGTAGGGGAAAAGCCCTTTTGTGTATCAGCTTCAAGGGAACACACTGCTGAAATTGAAACGATCTCAGAACCACAGGATCATCTCCTTGTTTCCTTTTGCACCTAGGCAAATTGATATACATTCTGCCCATGAGCAGAACTAGCCCACTGAGAAACCTTGAGAGAACGAGATTTAGCAACCAGATGGACGAAAGCTCTTTTTGATTCTAAGTGGAGTCAAGCTGATATTCTCCAATGAACCACCCACTTTCAGATTTATGTCTGAGAGCTGTTGATCTTATTAGGCAGATTCATGAGTTACAGTCTCCAACTTTTGTAATCTCTAGGTGAAGCTGGGAGTCCAAGTAAAAACTGGAGGTATGATTCTTCCAAGGCAGTGGGCTTTCAGTGTCTTTCTAGACTTCATAGTTCAGCTTGAAAGGAAAGGAAGAAAGAAAAAAAAAAATGCTCTGATGAACTTAACAGAATGCCAAAGTGAGAGAAATGAGGAAAATGAGAAATGGGAGTGTGTGCAGAATGATAAATGGACTCTCCGTCAAATGAAATAGATTCTGAAATAACTGTGAAAAGTATAAAATGTCTGAGCATAAAGAGCCTGCCACTGACAAAAGATGAATAAATGGGGCACTTCAAAGAAGGAATTTCCCAGCTGTGGCTCACAGGAATCTTCGAAAGCTGTTCCATATGACACAGCAGGGAAATATTTTAATAATAAATAGAAACAAATAACGGTGTGTAAGGATGTCAGATATGGGGTTTAGATAAAGCTATTTGCTCCACATCACAAGGACCAAATAGTGGCGATGCTGGCTGCGTTTTAAGACATTTAGGTTTTCAGTGATTCTAACTTATGTTCAGACAACAGAATTTCAAGTGCGATTTTTTTTTCCCCATGTTCCCAGGAGACTGAATGTAAAGTAATTCTTCAATAATCACAGAGCAAATACTTGAGAGACCACAGAGATGCTACTGGTAAAGAAAGGGCAGGAGAACAAAAGACGTGACCTGGCCATAGAGGGAAGTGTTTGGTGTGCTCCCGTGCTGTGAGGAATGAAGTGGATCTCACAGGTGCGAGCAGATGTCCAGGCACTGAACCCGGAGGTGACACTGAGGTCCAGGGGCGGGTGATGCCACATCAGCTGGTTTGCCAGTTCACCTCTGCCCAGCCTCGGAAGAGGCTGGGCTGCTCACACATCATCATATGTCAGGGACGCCATCCCTTTTCCTGGAGCATCTGGTCAACCCTCTGAGAAAGACATCTTTTCTCTGCTGCAGCTGACATGGTTCTCTCGCTGTCATCTTCATCCTCGTAACTCTGTTCAGTTCCAAGCCAGACTGGCCAACAACCCAAGAAGGAGCCACCTCCTTTGCTCTCCCTGAAAGGACTTCAGGCCAACAGCCATTAGGCAGCCCTAGCCTCCGGTGCTCAGAAGGGCAGGCGTGCCATTTCAAGCTCTTTGGTGGCTGTGCTGACATTCTTAGTAAGTCTAATCTATTTCTCAATGGCACTAGTGATAAAGAACCTGCCTGCCACTGCGGGGAGACTCAAAAGATGCAGGTTAAATCCCTGGGTCGGGAAGGTCCCCTGGAGAAGAGAATAGCAGCACACTCCAGTATTCTTGCCTGGAAAATCCCATGGTCAGAGGAGCCTGGAGGGTTATGGGATCACAAAGAGTTGGACACAACTGAGTGCACACAGCAGATTTGGCTATTACTTAGACCCAACATTCTCACCTCCTGAGAATTCCTGTATATGTTATGTAAGTTCCAACTGCTTCCTGAAGGCTGTACACAGTCTGAGTTTCTGTTCCTTGATTCTTCTGCTGGATCCTCCTCCACCTGGCTTCCAAGCTTCCCTATACCCTCAACAGTCTCAAGATATCAGACCCTGTTTAAGGGTCACCTTGAGAATCTCCAGGGTGGAATGAAAATCTTCTCCAATACAAGCCTTCAGATCATCTTATTTGCTTCTCTCATGGTTGATATCACCATGTAGCTTGCATTATGTCTCCATACACATCTTTCCCTCCCTAAAGAGCTTCCTGAGGCCAGGATCCACATATGATGTCTCTTGAAAAAAAATCCCAGTACACTAGATAGGATTTGATTTTTCCTGCTTGTTTCACTTTTATTTAATAAATCAAAGACCTTTTATGAATAAGGTCCCTGAGACACTTTTTCCTCATCTAGAAATGTACTCAAATTGTGCTCTTCCAAAGCTCAAGTTTTCTGGAAGTGAAGTGAAAGTTGCTCAGTTGTGTCTGACTCTGTGACCCCATGGACTATACAGTCCATGGAATTCTCCAGGCCAGAATACTGAAGTGGGTAGCCTTTCCCTTCTCCAGGGGATCTTTCCAACCTAGGGATCAGAACTCAGGTCTCCCACATTGCAGGCGGATTCTTTACCAGCTGAGCCACCAGAGAAGCCCAAGAATACTGGAGTAGGTAGTTTATCCCTTCTCCAGCAGATCTTTCCAACCCAGGAATCGAACTGGGGTCTCCTGAACTGCAGGAGGATTCTTTACCAACTGAGTTATGGGTCTTCTGGAATTCCACCTATTTTTTTTAAAAATATGTTTTTCTACTTTGATATCTGCAATATATGACACATTTTCATAAAATTTGAAAATATTTTCTTTTAAAAACTTCTACTAAATACAGTTTCTTCTTGAGAAAAACTTTCTAGATAACTTTGAGGACTTTAAGAAAAAGAGTTGAAAACAGCTTACAGTTTAAAGTTATTAATAATGTGTTACAAACGAGTTCCACTACCAAGTGTCACCCAGAGGACTCACCTGGCAAGACCCCAATCTCATCCTTAACTTCCAACTCCTATGGTTCATGATTAGTTTCAAAAATGAAACAAAAAGGGGGCTCTATTTTTTACAGCTAAAATTTTATAATAATAACAAATGGAATATAACTTTAAAAAAATTGTGAATCATTATGTTTACACCTGAAACGTTTCAGATTGTACATCAGTCAGTCAGTCAGTTCAGTCACTCAGTCGTGTCTGACTCTTTGTGACCCCATGAATTGCAGCACGCCAGGCCTCCCTGTCCATCACCAACTCCCGGAGTTCATTGTGTCGATGATGCCATCTAGCCATCTCATCCTCTGTCGTCCCCTTCTCCTCCTGCCCACAATCCCTCCCAGCATCAGAATCTTTTCCAATGAGTCAACTCTTCACATGAGGTGGCCAAAGTACTGGAGTTTCAGCTTTATCAAAATTTCTTCCAAAGAACACCCAGGACTGATCTCCTTTAGAATAGACTGGTTGGATCTCCTTGCAGTGCAAGGGACTCTCAAGAGTCTTCTCCAACACCACAGTTCAAAACCATTAATTCTTCAGTGCTCAGCTTTCTCCACAGTCCGACTCTCAGTTGCACATCAACCACACCTCAAATTTAGAAAGGAACAATACTGCATCTCTATCATTCTGTATACACGCGTGGCATGTTGCAAGCATTGGTTTGGGATTTGTCTACTGATGTTATTCTGTGTGCTCCATATACTCTCCTGTTCAATGTTGCGTCAGTTGCTTGACTGATAATGGTGAAAACATAGGAGTTGGCTGGCCTCTTTGCCTTCAGTTATTGGTTTTACTCCTGATTTTTTTGGCTAAACCTTGCAACTTGCAGGATATGAGTTCCCTGAGTACTGACTGAACCCAGCCATTGGCAGTGAAAGCACGGAGTAGGAGAGGCTCTGTTAAGAAATGTTTCCAAAACACCAGACTGAAGACTTTCCAGCCTCTTCCTCATCTACCATCTGATGAGTCTAGGCTTTCAAGTGTTGCTGAAGTACGACTTCCTCTGCCTTCTGGTGCCTTCATGTGGAGAGAGACTCTCTGGGGCCAGAATGTCCTCACGGCCTTATCCTGTGTAGCCCCCCACCATTTCTGGGTGTTAAATGTGTTTGTTTGCTTCTGTGTTTTCATGCTGCGTCCTTCTGTGATAAGAGGCGCACACCTCTCCTTCTGGGTGGAAGGAGAGTGACAGTGAAACAGGTGGGTACTCAGGACCACCAATGTGGCACCGTTTCAACCCAAAATCATTTAATCTTCGTTCAATGTCTGTTTAGAGAAGAGCCTGAGCAGTGTGAGGGGGAAGGACTAGAATGACCTACCTGCTGAGAAGTGTCTTCTGCTTAGTAGATAGAATCTTTCTGCAGAAAGACAAAATTCTGCAGTTCATGGAGCATGCCCTCTTGAAAGGCAGCTTGAACATGCCTTCAGGCATGTCACCCTCACCACTTCTCAAGTGTCCCCTCATCCACAGAAAGTAGTCTCTTTAAAGGTCAAGAGAGTAGAGTCTCTCCTCATCTCCTGATAGTTGCAGAGTTTAAGAATTGGCAGGTCTAAATCATGCTGTGCTTGGTGATGCTGGCTGCTTTCAGCTTCAGACATAAAGTTGTTCAGTCACTAAGTCATGTCCAACTCTTTGCAACCCCATGGACTGCAGTACACTGGGCTTCCCTGTCCTTCACTATCTCCTGGAGTTTGCTCAATTCATGTCCATTGAGTCAGTGATGCTATCCAACCATCTCGTCCTCTGTTGTTCCTATCTCCTGCCTTCAATCTTTCCCAGCATCAGGGTCTTTTTCAGTGAGTCAGCTCTTTGCATCAGGTGGCCAAAGTATTGGAGTTTCAACCTCAGCATCAGCCCTTCCAATGAATATTCACAGTTGATTTCCTTTAGGATTGACTGGTTTGATCTCCTGGCTGTCCAAGGGATTCTCAAGAGTCTGCTCCAATACCACAATTCAAAAGCATCAGTTCTTCAGCACTCAGACTTCTTTATGATCCAACTCGCACATCCATACATGATTACTGGAAAAACCATAGCTTTGACTATATGCACCTTTGTCAGCAAAGTGATGTCTCTGCTTCTTAATACCTTCTATCAAGGTCTGTCATGGTTTTCCTTCCAAGAAGCAAGCAGTTTTTAATTTCATGACTGCAGTAACCATCCGCAGTAATTTTGAAGCCCAAGAAAATAAAATCTGTCACAGTTTTCACTTTTCCCCAATCTGTTGGCCATGCAAATTTGCAAAACTCAGCAGTAGCCACAGGACTGGAAAAGGTCAGTTTTCATTCCAATCCCAGAGAAAGGCAATGCCAAAGAATGTTCAAACTACCACACAATTGCACTCATCTCACACACTAGGAAAGTAATGCTCAAAATTCTCCAAGCCAGGCTTCAAAAACACATTAACCGTCAACTTCCAGATGTTCAAGCTGGATTTAGAAATGGCAGAGAAACCAGAGATCAAATTGCCAACATTTTCTGGATCATCAAAAAAAAAAAAAGAGAGAGAGAGAGAGAGTTCCAGAAGAACATCTATTTCTGCTTTATTGACTATGCCAAAGCCTTTGACTGTGTGGATCACAACAAACTGTGGAAAATTCTGAAAAAGATGGGAATATCAGACCACCTGACCTGCCTCTTGAGAAACCTATATGCAGGTCAGAAAGCAACAGTTAGAACTGGACATGGAACAACAGACTGGTTCCAAATAGGAAAAGGAGTATGTCAAGGCTGTATATTGTCACCCTGTTTATTTAACTTATATGCAGAATATATCATGAGAAACGCTGGGCTGGATGAAGCACAAGCCGGAATCAAGATTGCTGGGAGAAATATGGCAGAAAGTGAAGAAGAACTAAAGAGCCTCTTGATGAAAGTGAAAGAGGAGAGTGAAAAAGTTGGCTTAAAACTCAACATTCAGAAAACTAAGATCATGGCATCCGATCCCATCACTTCATGACAAAAAGATGGGAAAACAGTGGAAACAGCAGCTGACTTTATTTTTGGGGGCTCCAAAATTACTGCAGATGGTGACTGCAGCCATGAAATTAAAAGAAGCTTACTCCTTGGAAGGAAAGTTATGACCAACCTAGACAGCATATTAAAAAGCAGAGACATTATTTTGCCAACAAAGGTCCGTCTAGTCAAGGCTATGGTTTTTCCAGTGGTCATGTATGGATGTGAGAGTTGGACTATAAAGAAAGCTGAGGGCCAAAGAATTGATGCTTTTGAACTGCGGTGTTGGAATAGACTTTTGCAAGTCCCTTGGACTGGAAGGCGATCCAACCAGTCCATCTTAAAGGAGTTCAGTCCTGAGTGTTCATTGGAAGGACTGATGTTGAAGCTGAAACTCCAATACTTTGGCCACCTGATGCAAAGAATTGACTCATTTGAAAAGACCCTGATCCTGGGGAAGATTGAAGGCAGGAAGAGAAGGGGACGACAGAGGATGAGATGGTTGGATGGCATCACCGACTCAATAGACATGAGTTTGGATAAACTCCAGGAGTTGGTGATGGACAGAGAGGCCTGGCATGCTGCAGTCCATGGGGGTGCAAAGAGTCGGACACGACTGAGCAACTGAACTCAGCTGGACTGACTGGCCATGAAGTGATGAGACCAGATGCCATGATCTTCGTTTTTTGAAAGTTGAGTTTTAAGCCAGCTTTTTCTCTCTCCTCTTTCACCCTCATCAAGAGGCTCTTTAGTTCCTCCTGGCTTTCTGCCATTGGGGTGGTATCATCTGCCTGCCTAAGGTTGATATTTCTCAGGCAATAAAGTGATTTGTTTTGGTTTAAAGATGACTTACCCAGCCTCACCCTAGCCCTCTCACAGCTTGTATACACCATGTCTTGTCTGAGGGGTTGCAAGCCTTGGAGATGTGGAAAGACGGTGGGCTGTGGTTAAGAGGCCCTATCCAGGCACTTCTGCTCCCTAAGCTTCGAGCCCACCCTCATCCTTGCTATGATGAGCAGTTCTCAAAGGACTGCATATTCCCCATGAGATGAGGAGACAGACATAAAGTGAAAGCAAGTTCCTAGGCTTTTTCCCCTTTTATTCACCCCAGAGAATTTTGTCACCTGGATTTCTTCCAGAAAGTTCTGACACCTTTAATTATTCCTGCTCGCCCATCAGGAGCAGACCAGGTGCTATTGATGAAAGGTTTAGGGCTTTGTGTTTGCAGCACCCTAACATGAGGCAGCTAGCAGATTTCTTTAAGGATGAAGGATTCACTCTCTGTCGACCTCCGTGACCCCTGCCAGCATCTCCCCTCTGGAATGGATGATGAACCGTTTATAGCCAAGATCTCATTTCTTCTCTTCCTTCTTCTTGGATTTCAGTTGGGATTGGCATCTTCCCCTGAGTTTCTAGCAGCTGCAAAATAAAATTCCAAAATGGTGTTTGGCTCATTCTGTAGAAGCCAGTTGGCCAAGTCTGGTTATTCCAAGGTGGGGGACAATTGCGGTGTCAGTGATGCTCATTCTGGGGGTATCACTTATCATCAGCAAATCGAGGGCTTCACCCTCTTTCCAGTGGAAGGGTGGGAGAGTCACTGTCTTTGTGTTAAGAACATTCCAAGTCTTCTTCCCCAGGCTCAGTTTATAGAGTGTTTACATTTTAGTATACTGCTCCATTCCCAGCGAAAGTGGCCATCTTTGTTTATTACCAACTTCCACTTTTAGCTGAAATGTGATTCTTCTGAGTTTTATAACCTCATTACATGATATCCTATCATGCAATGCTGTAAAGTGAGATGAGATCATGTAAGTTAAAGGGGTCATTCTAAGGAAAGAAAGTATTTGTATTCATACCAAGTTTATATTGAACTCACTTTTTTTTTTAAAACATTTCAAAAACACTTAATTTGAACCCTTGGCAAGAATGGATAGTGGAGCATTGTGTTTCTCTTTCTGGATGACAAAATGAAAATGATAGGTAAGATATCAGGACATTGCTTCTGTGAAGAAAAAGGATCAAATGCTCTAAAATGTTTTTCAGTTTTGTTCTAGTGATACCAAAGTTTCAGTTAGTGTGTATAATTCAATATATCCTTCTCCTTCTCCTGAGAATTTAAATTTAGGGCTTGGTGTTTTGGGAAACCATCATCATGTGCTTTACAACTGTAACTTTATCTTCATATCCAGTGACACCTGTGTGGTCTTCTTTTTTAAATACGATTTAAAAGTTTTGAGTGTGTGAGCTCACATAGGACATACAGCTAGAGAACCAAATGGGAAATTTCTGAGGCAAATGGGCCTTTGCTTATACGAGGAAAGGATCAGACTCAATAAACAGATCTCCAGCTCTTGAATAAATCATGCTAAGGATTGCTGTTGAACCCAAGGTGGAAGATTGGATTAAACCACCTTGATACAGCAATGATACTGAAATACTCTCTTCCATTCCCCCTTTCTCTTGTGCTATCTCCTTTCATCCATTTGTTCACTGATTAAACAAATATTTATTAATATTCCAGAGCACCAGGCACCAGCCAGTCAGATGCCAAATAGACAAGGTCTAAAAACTATTCATCATCCATAAGGTAATAAATAGGTGTATAATCCTTACCATTTCCCAAGTCTACCACCTAAAAATATGTCCAAAATACTTGGCTTTAGCTTTGAGTAAATTTACTCAGCCCACGATTTTGCAGTCACACTTAAGAGAGACAAACCCAGTAACAGTGTCTGGAAAGACAAGTTCCCCTTCTCACCCTTTCTGATCTAAGATTCTATGACCCAGAGCTTAGATATTAAGGTATAGTCATTTTATCAGACAGAATACTTACGACAGCAAATAGTAGAAAATGCACTTAAATGACAAAGAGTATATATTTACTCATGGGAATAAAATGCCCAAAGATAGGTTTGGCTTCAGGCATAGATTTTCAACCAGGTCCCTCAGAGACATTGTATGTTTAGAGAAATGTATGAGAATATAATTTCACATTTTTGTTATATAACCTACAGTGTCCACACTTAGCTCTTTTTTGCATTTCAGAACCTAAACAAAAGAAAACCAACAATTAATAATAATTATAAAAGTAAATATAACTCAGAAATTCAATTGGAAAAAGTGGCAAAGAAGAATCAAGCTAAATCATTAATAAAAGTTAGAATATTAAACTGATGGTGTTATTTGTAAAGACTGTGTGTGTGTGTGTTATAATTTCAGGAATAATCCATGTGAACTATACTCTCTACTTTATGGAAATTATCTATATCACAACTTGCTAGATGGATTAATGGTTTATTTAAAAAAATCTGTTAGTTTTACTTCCTAAAGTTCATTTTTCCTTGTGCTGTCATATAATAGTTCATCTTCAATAAGTATCTGTAATGTGGGACAAGAACCTCTGAGGGCCAGGCACATAATTTATAACCATAATGGAAATGGCATGCTTAGCAGTGATAGTCAGGGGACCCCTGCATGTGTGGAGGAAAGGAGAAGTTATATCACCCATGAAAAGCCTAATGAGATAGGCAGATTTCAGGGGAAAATGATCTTATTGTCCAGGTCTTAGACCTTGTTCTACCAGTGAGACTCGTGTCTGATACATAATGATTCCAGCATGTTCTAAGTATAACGTTATATGGCGTACAAGGCAAGCTATGCAGAAGTCAGAGCCCTCACCAATAAATGCCAGCTTCATCGCTAAGTCATTTCAGTCATGTCTGACTCATTGTGACCCCACAGACTAAGCCCCAGCTTCATTGGATGCCTTAATTATGTCACCTTCCCTACGAGGACACACCCCCAGGGACAGACCGAGGACTAGTTTTCGGTTTGAAATCTGTCTCTGGTCCCCAACTCTCAGTATAGTCTTTAGCTATTGTCTTCTGCAAGTCAGGAAATGTTTGTATATTTGGCAGTTGGAAATGCAATTCTGAAGCTCAGGAGAGGTTGCAGGGGAAGGAATAGAGATCTGAGAGTTGAAACACATCTAACCCAGGTTGGCCTGTTTTACAAGGCCATCCTGACCCCATTCCTCCTCTTTACTCAGCAGCTGGGAGTCAACCATCTTGAAGCAGGTGGAGCGGAAGGATGCTATTGGTCCTCTTCCAGCCAGCAATTACTCCCCTTTGTATCCAGATGTTGCTGCAGTACAGGACTGTTTCAAAAATGACCAGAGAATTTGTTATTGTTTCAAGTTTTTCTGAAACTTTAGGATCTTAAACTGAAAGTCATTCGCCAAGCTTACAATGTGTGAGCTGGTGGGACACAGGAACTAATGGGGGTGGGGGTGGGAGGAAGGGGCATTTGGGATACATTAGAAATTCAATATCAGCTTTGTGAAGTTGTTAATAATTAGCCACAGCTTTTGTCTCTACCCCTGCAGCTAGTGACATGAAAGTGCTTAGGTTTCTAAAAAACAGATTAAGCTTACTAAATGTATTAAGTAACAAGGTTTTTAATCAACAGCTTATTGATTCCAGCAGGACAGTTGTGAGAGCAAAGAGCTCTGAATGTTGGTGGAATGAATTTGTAGCCCAGTTCACTGGTACTTAAAAAAATCAAAGTAAGGGATATTTTAGAGGAAATTAATTCTACCCTCCCCCACACCCGTCTTTGGTAATAACTCCATGACAAGTGGAAAAGTTACCATATTATGCAAAATAATACTCTAATACAAAACTAACTCCGTGCCTCTCTTTCTTCTCCCTCTTTTCTGATTTACATTTTAGATAAAAGAGGTTAATGATGTGTTACTTTTATAATCAGTATTCAATAAGCATTTCTTGAGATTTTCAATTTGAAATAATATTCCAAGAGAACCCACCAAAACAACTGAAAGCTCAGAAATAAAAAAAAATTTGCAACCATACTAAAAATGACAAGAAACAGGATATCTGAAATCTATAAGCAACACACTGCCTGAAACTTGAAGGATTATTCCTTAACTATTAAGAACTGAATTGAGAAAGACTTTCTGTTTGCAAGTCCTCCTGCAAACAGATTGGAAATTCAGGGCCATACTGATCAGACCAGATGGCCATCCCCTTATCAAGTGGGTTTTACTTTTTGAGACTTTTCCACCATTGGTCGCCATGTTTATCCTGGGCCACTGCCTGCATTCATCCTGCATGGACTCCATGTATTTCTAAGCAAGTCATCAGCAGATTATGTTTCTGAAATAAAATGACATTTTCACCCACAACTGTGTTTCTACAAAGGCAAAGGGATTTCATTCTAAATGACTCTCTTCTTGCTGAAACTAGAGCATATCAACAGCTGGGAGGCTCATGGAGTCCTGTGGTCCATTTGTTTAGGGATGGTAAACATCTGCCTTGCAGCACCAATTTCCACTTAATATTTGGGCCAGTGCCTAAACACTTCGTTTTCTAAACACATGCCACAAATCATTGTTTAGAGAGCTACATTTCTACATTCACCTTGGAGATCAGTCAGTAGTTCCCTATGGCGATCTCCGAGGTGCCATTCGCAAAGGCATCTTTGTGGAAATGGAAGATACATCAAGAGTTTCATGCTGTTACCAAATATGAACACTTTTTTAATCCTTTCCTTCTTCCTTTCGTGTTTGGTTGTGCTAGGTTTTCGCTGCTGCACACGGGCTTTCTCTAGCTGCAGGGAGTGGGGGCTGCTCTCTAGTTGTGATGCGCAGGCTTCTGTTGTTGTGGGGCACAGACTCTAGGCACACCAGCTTCAGCAGCTGTGACATCACTGGGCTTAGTGGCTCCTTGGAATATGTGGAATATTCCAAGGCCAGGGATTGAACCCGTGTCCCCTGCATTGGCAGGCAGGTTATTATCTATTGCACCACCAGGGAAGCTCCCAAATACTTTAAATTCGGCATTTGGACACTGCCGTCATGAAGAATGGAGTTTGTGCAACTACCTACCAGGCCCATGCTGGGGGTTACAGTAGCTGATTCTGACCAAACGTTGGAGACAGCATTGAAAATAAGAAAGCAAGCTTAGGCAAAGTAAAGGATACTGTGCCATAATGTTACACTAGATTTCTTTTCAGTTTAAAGAAAACCCATGATTGCCTTCAGAAGCCACGAAGACAAAGAGAATAATTTCTGTCGTAGAAGAAGAAAGCACACAATTTTATGAGGTCTCTGAGGGGAACGGGGGAAATCTTTTTTGCGTGGGACTGAGGTAAACATGGGTTTGCAGGTGGCTCAGTGGTAAAGAACCTGCTTGCCCATGCAGGTGACACAGCAGACATGGGTTTGATCCCTGAGCGAGGAAGAGGGAAAATGGCAACACACTCCAGTATTCTTGCCTGGAAAATCCCATGGACAGAGGAGCCTGCGGGCTACAATCAATGGGGTCGTAAAGAGTTGGACATGACTGAGTATGCATTGCATAGGTATTCTTGATATTTTACAGTTTAATAATTCCCGGTGGAAATCAGTTCTGGACCTCCAGTTCTATCTTTATTTGACTTCTGAGTTTTGTGTTTCTCAAGAGCTATATCTTTTTCTTAAACACAGGAAAACTTACCATAAGTTTATAGTTGCCAAATGAATGATTATTTTCTTAAATCATTATTTGGAAATTTTTATCATGCTCAAGCTAGAAGTTCAGGTAGCCCTTGACACTAGTTAGTGATAGCTCTCTGGACATGTTTGCTGGTTACAAAGAATGTGACAGCCTTGCCTGGCTCATTAGGTGGTGATGAAATCCCTCATTTCTTCCCATCCCAACCTCCCCTACACACAGACAGACACACCACACAATACGCTTAAGAATTCTTAAGTAGGAAAACCCAAATATTTGGGGGAGGGAGGGAAGAAGGAAGGGACGGAAGAAAAAGGAAGAAATGTCCTTGAAGGCAGAAAAAAATAAATATAGTTAGCACACGTAACATAGAAAACTAAAAATCAAATCAGATTCCAAACACATATATTTGAGTAAAACTGGAAATAATGACTAGGTGAGAGGATTTAGGTTTCATTTTCAAAATAGTAAAGAATTACATATCACTAAGGTGTACATATTCAGTAAAATGAACCAGACACCTTCAGATAAGTGATAGTTGTTACGAAGGTAGAAGAGAAGAAAGAGCAATTGATTTCAAAAGGAAGGATCATGCAATAACTAAGGAATGGAAGAGCCAAAGCAACTAAATTTTACTAAGTATGTGCGAAAATCTACACTAGATATCTTCACAGGCATTAACATTAACATATTTACTAAAGGGCATTTTTTTTCCCTAAGATCTGTCTTACAGATTTAAAGAATTTAATCAGGAGAAAGGGTTTCACAGGTGGCTCAGTGGTAAAGAACCCATTTGCCAGTGCAGGAGACACAGCAGACATGGGTTCAACCCCTGGTCCAGGAAGATGCCCTGGAGGAGGAAATGGGAACCCACTCCAGTATTCTTGCCTGAAGAGTCCCATGGACGGAGGAGCCTGACAGGCTACAGTCATGGGGTCGCAAAAAGTTGGAAAAAACTTAGTGACTAAACAACTACAATTAGGACAAAGGGGATAATGGTGGGCCTGGGAGGATATTTTAAATATTTAAAATATTTTAAAATCTACTATTCAGGAAGGAAAATCGGATTTGTCTGCATTATAGGTCTATAGAAGCGTTGTTCTTTCTTGGAAATGTAAACCAAAGGGTGGGCGAGAGTGTAATTTGTAGTTTATGTCCATCTAGCATCTTTGAACATGCATCGTAGTTTGGGCTTAAAGGCGATATGCCTAAGGCAGAATCCAGAATACTTGCGTCTTCACCTAAATTTGCAAGGATACAGATGGAAGATGGGAGGGAGGGGTCTAAGTTTTACCAACTGAAATCATTAAGAAGACCTCAGAAGCCAGAAGCAATTTCAAGAAAAGTCAAAAGTGAGGCCCATGCAGTCGCGTCCTAGCAGGCATGATGCAGTGTCCAGCTCCTCTGGACAGCAGTCCTAAGACTCTTGGTATCCAGCCTGGAGTTATGTATTTTCATACCTTTCATAAGACAGACTCTGGCTCTCCTGGAGAGCCTCAAAACTACTTAAAATCCTTTAATAAATGCTTCTGCTTAAAGAAAGCATTGAGGATTATTTCATCTACAAATAAAAGCCTCGGATTGTATATATTATTATTCTTGCATAGCAGAATGTATAATAGTTGCTTAAAAATGAGCTTTTTGATTTTCAAAAAATGTATGTGTAACAAAAACACACAAAAAAATGGTATTGGGGGCTGCTTCCCTTGGGTCCAGTGGTTAAGACCCCACACTCCCAATGCAGGGCGGACTGGCTTCCATCCCTGGTCAGGGAATAGATCCTACATGCCACACCTAAGAGTTCGCACACCACAGCTACAGATCCAGCATGCCTCAGTGAAGATCCCGTATGTTGCAAAACAGACTCAGCACAGTGAAATTAAAAATAATAATAATAAAATGTTTTAAAAACTTGTAGAATTCTGAGTGGTATGATTTTGTTGTTGTTTTGTTGGTTTTCACTAGATTTTAATTTCATATCATTAAAGATTCACATAAAGCTATAAGAAATAGTGAAGAGGGATTTCTTCTACTCTTCATCCAGTTTCCCCTAAAGATAGCGTTTGCAAAACTATAGTACGACATCACGACCAGGATACTAAAAACCATACAGGCGGTCATCTTTTTGCTCTTCTCGCTAAGCATCAAGCCCCAGACACTCATGATTTGCACATCAATAGTCTCTCCTTTTTCCTGCCAAGTAGTGTTATATTTCATGGTATGGATGGACCACAATTTAATCATTCACCTGCTGAAGGACATCTGGGTCATTTCCATTTGGGGAATACTACAAATAAAACTGCTACAATCTTTCAATGTGCATCATTTTGTACATAAACATCAGTTGTCATTTTTCTGGAATAAATGCTCAAGCGTATAATCGCTGGGTTGGATGATCATTCTGTTTAGTTTTATAAGAAACAGCTCAACCATTTGCCAGAGTGGCAATACCGTTTTACATTCTTACCCACGATGCATGAGAGAGAGTTCCTCTACACACTAACCAGGCTGCAATGTTGTCAGTGTTCTGTGTAAGCCATTCTGATATGTATGCAGTGGTATCTCATTATGGCTTTATTGTGCAGAACCTGGGCCCAGTCATCTCTTTATCCCTCTCTGTCTACCCTCCCAGTTCTATGCTCCAGCCACTGAACTTTTAACCATTTCTTAATCTACCCTTTTCCCTGGCGACTCAGTGGTAAAGAATCTGCCTGCCAATGCAAGAGTGCAGGAGACGTGGGTTTGATACCTGGGTCGGGAAGATCCTTTGGAAGAGGACATGGAAACCCACTCCAGCATTCTTGCCTGGAGAATCCCATGGACAGAGGAGCCTGGTGGGATACAATCTACGAGGTTGCAAAGAATCAGACACGACTGAGTATGCACACACAGGTGTTTTCTAAAGGAGGAATGGACTTGGAGGGGAGACAGAGAAAGACAAATACTGTGTCATGTCATTTATACGTGGAATCTAAAAAATACAACAGACTAGTGAATATAATGAAAAAGAAGCAGACTCACAGACATAGAGAACAAACTAGTGGCTACCAGTGTGGAGAGTGGGGAGGGAGGGCAGTCTAAGGGTCAGGGATTAAGAGGCACAAACGATTAAGTATAAAATAAGCTACAAGGATATACTGGACAACATGGAGAATATACTTAATATTTTATAATAACTGTAAATGGAGTATAACCTTTGAAAAGGATGAATCACTATATTGTACACTTGTCACTTAAATAGTATTGTACAGCAACTATACTTCAATTAAAAGTATATACTCCAGGGGATTTTCCCAACCCAAGGATTGAACCCATGTCTCTTGTGTCTCCTGTGTTGGCAGGCAGATTCTTTACCACTGAGCCACCTCAAAAAACACCTACTCAGCCTCAGATCTCAGCTCAAGGATCACTCTCTCTCGGATGTCTGTCCTCATTCTTCCTTATCCCTGACAGAATCGATGCAAACCTTCTTTGTGAACACCCTGAAACTCGAGCATCCTTCAGGCCCTGTAGTGGTCCTAGGCTCTTCTGCTGGCCCAAGGAGCAGGGAGCATGCGTTTTTATTCTCAGCACCTAAAACAATACCCATCTCACTCTATCAAAGGCCCTTAGTAGCGCTTTCCACGAATACACACAGAGTCCAGGCAAAGAATCTGGGTGTCCCCCAACATTAATGCCAGTTACTGTCCCAACATCAAGCTCTGTAACGATGGGCTGTGCAGAGGGCAGCATGGCACACACACTCTGCAGCATTTTCCAATGATTTTCAAAGTGGGACCAAGTGAGGGACTCCCCTGGTGGTCCAGTGGTTAAGAATTTGCCTTGCTATGCAGGGGATGTGAGTTTGATCCCTGGTCTGGGAACTAAGATCCCACTTGCCATGGAGAAACTAAGCCTGCAAACCGCCGTTACTGAGCCCTCATGTGACCATTAGAGAGTCTGTGTTCTGTAACAAAAGATCCAGTATGATGGAACAAAGATCCCAAGTGCCGTAACTAAGACTCGACACAGCCAAATAAATAAATATCAAAACACACACACAGAAAACATGGCTTACCTGGTGGCTCAGTGTTAAAGAATCCACCTGCCAATGCAGGAAACAGGCTCAACCCTTGGTCCAGAAAGATCTCACATGCTGTGGAACAGCTAAGCCCACAGGCCACAACCACTGGGCCTGTGCTCTAGAGCCCAGGAGTTTCAAGGGAGGCCACCGCAACGAGAAGCCCGCAACTAGAGAGTAGGCCCTGCTCTACACACGGCAACGACAACCCAGCACAGCCAAAAATAAATACATAAAATATAAACATTTAAACACACACACACACAAATGAGGCCAAGTGAGATAACACCCCCCCCCAACACACACACAATGATTTGTCCTTGAAATATATAGTCACATATTTCCTTAATTCTGTCCCTGCAAAATTTCTATAAGATGGGTATGGGTTTATCATCATTTTACTAGTTAGAAAACTGAGGCCCCAGCATTGACTAAGATCATTGCTAATAAGAGGCAGAGCTGTGCTTCCCACCCATGTCCACCTGATTCCAAAGCCCATTTGTTTTTTCTCTGCCACACTGTCTTCTGCCCTGGAACTGACTCTCCTTGAAAAGTGAGACGCAGCCCAGGCCACCGAAACTTCTTGAGTATCAGAAGCACATAAAACAATTCTCCATGGTTGCCTGTCTTGAACGGTGATACCATTATCCTCTTACAGATCGATGGGTGTGAAATCGGATCCAGCCTGGGAGCGGGAGAAAGAAAAGAAAGGGATGATCTGGCTCCAAGCTCGGCAAGATACAAAAACTTACTGGGGTTCTGTGGAGGTCTGTTCAAAGTCTGGGTATATTCTGTCATTTGGCAAGAATTAAATAGAGGCTTGTGTCTTCGAAGATGATTCTGTTACCTTCAGGATTAGGTTACCTGTCATTATATTTAACCTATGGGAAAAACCAACACAAAGCTGTGCTAAAGATGTAATAGAAAACATATAATAAAGAGCCCTCGTGTCAGAGAGACACACGTTTCCCACAGAGAGCTGGTGCTGAATGAAGTCTTTCTGCTTCTGCCTTGCATTCCCAAGGGGAAGGCACCCTCGGAGGCCCAAAGGGATGCAAATAAAACAGCTCCAGCCCCTCCTGGACAGATACAGGTGCTCTGGTCTTATTCATCCATGAGGTGACTGCACAGAGGGGGGCAGGAAGAAGAGAGGGGAGTTCAGAGCGGACCTTATCTTGCTTAATCTGTTAGAATTCCAGAAGGCCCTGGGGAACCTGAGATTCCTAGACTTTTTCCCTTCTCACGTTTCCTCCTGGAAACCCCTCCAGCTGGCGGGATGCTAAAATAAGGACCATTTAGCTAGCTGGTTAATGAAGTCCATATGCAATTGTTAGAAACATAACTGACACTTCAGACTTGGGACCTACATTTTCCTTTGTGAGGTCTTCTCATGCCCGCTGCGGCTGCCTGCTGTGATCGCTTCTGTTTTCCAAGCTTCTTGGCCCTGGCTGGAATTAAAAGTAGACGCTTGATGTGCTAATGTCGGGTTAGAATAATACCTATCTGTTATGCTGATTAAATAAAATAACATTTGTAAAGCAATGTGCCAGACACAAGGTGGACACTGTCTAAATCAGACCGTATTTACAGCCTGACCCCTGCCCAGCTTCTCCAGGCTGCTTTCTCAAGTCTTCATCCGGCCCCTAAGGCCCAGCCCAGGACACCTTACTGTCTGTCCGCACTGAGATGGTTGTTGTTCCCAGCCTAACAGCCTGCCATAGAGAATGCTGTGTGGACCCATGATTCACCTCCAAAACAATAAACTCAAGATGCGTGAGGGTCTGAGAACAGTCTCCACGAACTTGGACCCTCTCTGTGATACATAACCCTTTTGACTTTGGGGGATAGAGTTGGCACTCAATAAGTGGCCAAATGATTTGTCAAATGAATGAACACATAAAGGAATCAGACTGCATCTCTCATATATCAGTTTTCAAGTCATTTAAATCATCAAATACAATTTCCCTGAAAAGTACAGTTTGGCTTAATGCACAGGGTAGGACATAGATAGCTTGAGCCAGCAGCCTGGCTGTATTCCTTCTGTCTTCCACCTTCCTGGCACCCAGAGGTTGATGCCACCATCGTCCCTCTAGAATAAAATACTCATTTACAGAAACAAAATAAATAAAACACATAGAAATAAACTTCAGAAAATGCAATCTCTCAAAGACAGATGTTGTATGATATTGCTTATATGTAGAATCTAGAAAAATGGTACCAATGAACTCATTTACAAAACAGAAATAGTCATAGATATAGAAAACAACACTGTTAATCAACTCTGCTGCTGCTGCTGCTGCTAAGTTGCTTCAGTCGTGCCCGACTCTGTGCGACCCCATAGACGGCAGCCCACCAGGCTTCCCCATCCCTGGGATTCTCCAGTATAAAAAGTTAAAGAGAGAGAGACACTGTGTTATCAATATAAATAGTATATTAGTTGAATTTGGTACAAGATCAGCAAGCTTTGGGGCTTCCCTGGTGGCTCAGTGGTAAAGAACCAGCCTGACAATGTAGGAGAAGCACAGGTTTGATCCCTGGGTCAGGAAGATCCCCTGGTGAAGGAAGTAACAACCCACTCCAGTGTTCTTGCCAGGGAAATCCCATGGACAGAGGAGCCTGATGGGTTACAGTCCATGGGGCCACAAAGAGTCAGACGCGACTTAGCGGCCGAACAACAACAACAGCAAGTTGTTGTTTTAACGAATTGTTCCTTTTTCACTGCCCAATCCAATTACTTTGAACTTCTTACAAAATAAACACACAATAAACAAATAACTAAATTAAGTGCATGTTGAATTTAATATTGTTTCAGCCCCAGCACTGACTGGTGTTTTTCACCTCAAAATGTCTTAATTTCCTGCCTCACCTGCATTGCACCTGTGAACCCAGAAGCATATTATCTATCTTAAACACTTAACTCGTACAAAATAAATTACGCCTACTTCTTAAGCATAAAAACCCCCAGCACTTCCAGACCTCACTTGTAGACATTATTTAATGAGAATTTAGAGGTGCTAAAATCCTTCCTCTTATAAACCTCTGAAAATATCTTAATAAAATTACACATTAATAAGTATTTTTTCCTGAACTCATAAACATTTTAGGAAATACAGATTAGCAAAATAAATAAATCAAAAGTAATCCAAATCCTGCTATGTATTCAATATTATTGTGTATGCATATCTTCCTGGACTTTAGGTACATAAATATTTATCACCAGATTATCTCATACAAATCTACATTCCAAATGTATATAATAATTTTTAATTTTCTTTTATCATTTCAGAGGATATCAAGTCTTTCAAGGTCATGAAAAGTTTGCAAACTTTTTTTTTAATAAAAGACTCAAAAGGCAAGATTTTTAATTTATTTAATATATATATTTCATAGAATGTTTAATCCAAACTTACAAGTAGGTACACCTTCTTCCATAATCTTAGAGTTATAATTGTTATTTCTAGAATTATAATCAGATCCATTACTATTTAACCTTATCATATACACTTGTTGCCAGAACTACTATCTGTAAATGCTTGATGCAATCTCAGTTAAATGGCACAGAACAGAAAAATAATAGATGCAGATATAGGTGCAAAGACCATCATGTATGTGTATAAGAAGTCATACATGTATAAATATATAGGTACAAAATATATACAAAATATAAATATTATTTAACATATGTATATAGAGACAAATCTGTTTACATATACTGTGTAAAGCTAGGCTTTATTTTAAATAATCAAGCCATTAATCTTTTATAATGTCTGTTTGTCCTTGTGATTAAAGTTCTATGCATATTTTAAAATACAGAATGACTATAGCTTTTTCAATATATTTTAAATCCATCTAACAACTGCTTCTGGCACCTGCTGGGGAAAAGGCATTTTAGGTGTTACCAAGATGGATCAAAAACAGATGCTGCCAGGGGCTTTCAGTCAACCCTGAGACAGGTGTGGGCACAAAGACTTCTGTGAGATAAAGAGTTATAATTATTATACCAAATGCTAGAAAAGCAACAAGAAGAAAGCAACCATACCCTCTGGAGGTAGAGAGAAGGACTGAGAAAGTTATCACAGAGGGAATGGCTTTGCACAGATGTTCGATGGGTGGAGAATGAGAGGAGAAATATTTGGGCTAAAGGAAAACATGAGCAAAGACCCAGTTAAGTTGAGTCCCAGGGAATTTATCCCCAGATGAAATCTTTAGTCGATTTAGTTCCAAACATCACGACAAAGCAAAGTGGTTCCTGAACAGTGCTCAGTAAGAGACACCAGGTGGGCAAAAAGTGCAAAAGCCTTTCATGACGTACTTAAGACTACGTACTGTGACAAATCCTTCATTGAGGCCAGTTGGCTTCTCTGATAATACATCCTTTCTTTGGAAATATTAAAAGTGTGGAATACAACCTTTGGTTTATCTTTAGGCAGCCAAGGAGCGGAGTTTGGTATATCTGCACCTACCCCACCCCTGATGCTAATAACTGGACAGAAATGTGCTTGCTGGAATTCTCAAGCCATTCCTGAGTTCGGAGTGTAACTAAATTCCCTATTAGAGAGCCAATTTGTTGTGAGGGAAATTAAGTTATTATTGCCTCTTGAATGTCAGCTGGCAGGCTCCATCTCTGGCTAATGCCTGTAATTATGCAAGCAGCCTGCTGAGCACACCCCGTATGGCAGCTGCATATGGCATTTACAGTTGTTATAATAACACAACAGCAAGCCAAGAAGCACAACACAAGCACACCTCTAACCTGCAAGTGACCTGCTAATTAGCAGCCATGTGGGGTTAACAGACAGAGCAGCTCATGCAGGACAGTGTGTGATCAGGGTAAACAGGGACCCTGGTAAGTGGGGAAATATATGCCAGGAGGAGTCTCCTTGCTCCCTGACAGTGTTGGTCAAACAAATGAGAAAAGTGCACACTCACCGGAGAGAGCCTCTAAAATTAATACCGCGCTGAGAAAAGGGAACCTGCTGTCTCTTTCCCACAGCACTCCCACTCCCCTGAATCAGAACCACGGAATTAATCTTTGGGTTTGGATATTGAAGTTAAATACAACCTTTCCCAAGACCCCATTCTCTACCCCGGCTCTGATGGCTTCATCTCCCATCCCCTTGGATGCTTTCAAAAGCTTCTTTTGTTTCCCACAGAGAAGCTGTGTGTTTTGTTTTCTGTGCTCAGAAGACTGTATAATTGTACTATTATTGAAACCCATAATGAAAAGTATTCATTATGGCTGATATTTCTCTTCCTCCTATCCAACATCATCAAAAATCAGTGTATCTGCTTCAGTCTGGTCCCTTCTAGGTCTAACTCCAGATTCTGCTGGAGTCAAACATTTCAAAGTTATTCTTTATAACCGTCATTGACAAAAGTCATTTATAAACCAACTTCTGAGGTAAGACACATGCGGATCACAAGTGCTGCTGATGGGTCCTCTACTTCTCATATTTTGGGTTTTATATATATACACTTTTTTTTCTCACTGCAGCACTTATTTTCCCTCTTGGACTTTCTTCCTAACAAAGTTAAACTCCTTTCTCCCTTCCCTTTCACAACTTGTATCGCTTATCATGTGACAAAATGAAAGGATATCAAATTAATATGTATATGTATGGCTGGTTCACTTTGCTGAATAGCAGAAACTAACACAACATTGTAAGGCAACAATAGTCCAATTAAAAAAAAAGATATTGTTAATAAAATAATCAATTTTGGCAAAAAAGAAAGGATGTTAAATTATGTGAGCATTATTAACCACAAAAACAAATGTTTACTGGGTATGGAAGTAGTGTCAACCTAGATGATTATCATAATCAATGATAATAGCAATATTTATTAGGCTAGATCACTTATAGCCCTGTGCTGAGTGCTGTATAATCTGATTCTATCCTCACATCAACTCCACGACGCATGTTCTGTTTTCTCATTTCATAGATGAGATAACTGGGTCTTAGAGAAATTCAGTACCTGCTCAGAACCTTCCAGCCTGTGAGAATACCAGAACCCGAACTGGACCCATCTCATTCCAAAATCCAAAGACCTGAGTCAGTTAAGGGCTCTCCGCTCAAAGCCCTGGTCTTCTTGTGTATTTATAGAGAAGAACAATTACATGAAATGATTTCTACAATGAGGTGACTAAGAATTACAAATGCAGTCCTCAAATGATTTCCCATCTATTTATGAATCAGATAATGAAGACGACTTAAATTAGCAGATGTATTATTTTGTGATGTGAGCGTGTTATTTATAAAGTCTTCCTATTTAAAAAGTGACTTAATGCTTTCATTTCAGAGGAGCAGATCTGTTACATGCCTCTTCTTCCTGTTCTCTCTCAAAGCTCGGGGAAATGTGGGTAGAATTATATTCGAAGAAAATAAATTCTCAACCAGAGAGAGAAGGGAAATGGCAGTTATCAAAGGATGTCCAGGATGGTTTCAGATGTCGGAAACAGATGGGACTGTGCTAAGGAAAAAGCTTTGAGGTAAAGGAGAGCCCAATCGATAGAGAGATGCATGGCAGACTCCCAGTGTGGAGGGGGCAGGTACGGATGCTGGAGTGGGACACAAGGAGAGACAGGGATGACCGGGAGGTTTGTGCAAGATGGGCAGTGCCACTTGCCCCACCCTCACCCCAAACCTAGGAAATCTTTCCTCCTACAGTAAAAAATATACAAGTCTCTCCTGCAAATAAAGCAAATTGCCAAGAAAGAGTTTGCATTACTGGGTGTTCCTGATGCTGTGTTTGAATGACTTTAATCTCACAGGTAGTCATCTCCCTTCTAAGGCACCTTGAAGGGAAGCCAGCCTGCTTCTTCTCAGAGCCTGCAAAAGTATGCAAGAATCTCACATCAGCTCTAACAATCATCAACATGGTCTTCATCCTTAAATATAAAGAGACAACCAAGAATTACAAGAGATATGATAAAAAAAAAAATCAGCAAGAAAAAATAGCAACCAATGAATCAAATGAGTAAAAAGATAACAAATAAGATAGACATTTTTTAACCTCAAATTTGAGAGGACAATTATGTATTAGGAAATAGGATGTTGAGAAGTAAGGTAATCAGAAAATATGAGTTCTTAGAAATTAAGAATAACATTGCCAAAATTAAAAGCATCATTAGAAGGACTGGAAGATAGAGTAAGATAGAGTCAAAGTGAAAGTGAAGTCACTCAGTCGTGTCCGACTCTTTCAGACCCCATGGACTGTAGTCCACCAGGCTCCTCTGTCCATGGGATTTTCCAGGCAAGAATACTGGAGTGGGTTGCCATTTCCTTCTCCAGGAGATCTTCCCAACCCAGGGATTGAACCCCGGTCTCCCGCATTGTAGGCAGACACTTTACCTTCTGAGCCACCTGATAAAGGTAGACAGAATGAAGAAAACAGTCACAAGTCGGTTCCGTGTGGTCCAGCATCTTACTAATGGAAGTCACTAAAAAGAAAATCAGAGAACGCAGAGAAAAGTAACAAATACAAAACGGAAAAAAACTCAGACATGAAAAAACACAACATTCTTCAGAATAAAAAGGCTATAGTGTGATAATCAAGATAAATGACAGAAGACCACATCTAAAAGACTGTCCTGAAACTTAAGAACAGTCTGGATTTAACAAAATAAATAAAGCCTGAAAGCTTCCAGAGGAGGGGAAAAAAATCTTATCTCCTCAAAGGAGCAACAGTCTGATTTTTCATGAAGATGACTGGTTATAAGATACTGCCTTCCAGCTTCTGGGGGTAATTTAAAAAAATACACTGTATATTTCAGAGTTCTTATAGATATACAGAACTGAGAAAATAGTATAGGCAGTTCCCATAAATCATCTTACATCAACATGGTACATTGTTAGAATTAATCAACCAGTCTTGATGCATTCTTACTTAGACTGGTTTAGTCTCTAGCTAATGTCCTTTTCTGGGATTTCACTCAGGGTATGACATCACCTGTAGCTGTCCTGTCTCTTTAGACAATTTTTTTTTTTTCAGATGTGGACCCTTTTTAAAGTCTTCATTGAATTTATTACAATATTGCCTCTGTTTGACGTTTATGGCTTTTTGGCCGTGAGGCATGTGGTATCTCAGTTCCCCAGCCAGGGATCGAACCTGCACCCCTTGCATTGGAAGGCAAAGTCTTAACCACTGGACCACCGGGGAAGTCCCTCTTCAGGTAACTTTCGACTGTGATGGTTTCTCAGGCTTCTCTTGTTTCTGAGGATGGGAACAGTTTTGAGGAGCTCTGATTGGTATTTTGTAGAATGCCCCTTTATTGGAACTTGTTTGCTGTTATTCTACTAGACTGCAGTTAGGCGTTCCAGGGGGGAAGATCACAGAATAAAGTGCCAGTCTCATCACAGCAAGGGTAAATACCATCAGCATGACTTATCACCATGGATGCTGGCTTTGATCATGTGCTGAGGTCATGCTTGCCACACCTTTCTAGCATAAAGGTGGTCTCCCTGCTTTCCACATTGCCTTGTGCACAAGCCATATTTCAGGACTGGGGGCTTATGAAAGCAGAATATCCGTACTATTTTTTGGAATATCTCTGCGTGGGGGGGGGGGGGGGGTTGTCTCTTCCTCTCCATCAATCAATCATTTCTTTACATCACTATGGATTCATGGCTGCTTGTTTTTAACCTTTTGTTTTATATTGGAATATAGCCAATTAACAACACTGTGATAGTTTCAGGTACACAGCAAAGAGACTGTCATACATACACATGTATCCACTCTACCCCAAACTCCTCTCCCGTTCAGGCTGCCACATGACATTGAGCAGAGTTCTCTGTGCTACATAGTAGGTCCTGGTTGCTTATCCATTTCAAATATAACAGTGTGTACCTGTCAAGATGGATGCTTATTTTGTACTTTGGGTTATAATTCACTTTATTTTGTGGCTTGCATTGTTCCAGTTTGGGGCATAGAAGCTCTTTCACTTAATTACTGTGTCCTTCAACATAATGTGGATGGGCTGTGGTTTTATTTTTGTATTTTTTTGAGTTATTCCTAACTTTGTGTCACTATAAGATGCTCCAGGCCCATCTTTGTATATCTTCTGCCCAAGTCCTAGAATCCACTATTTCTCCAACGACCCATTTTTGGAAATGGTATAAGAAACCAAAATCTGAGTGATAAGTGTATTCATAAATACTGAGATGTCACTGCTTCTTGGCTCTTTGAGCTGACAAGTCAAGGAAATATGAGTGTGTTTACTAACACATATGTATACACATATTTATAAACAGAGCTTCCCTGATAGCTCAGTTAGTAAAAAAAAGTGGATGCACTGCAGGAGACCCCAGTTCAATCCCTGGATTGGGAAGATCCCCTGGAGAAGGGAAAGGCTACCCCTGCCAGTATTCTGGCCTAGAGAATTCCATGGACAGTATAGTCCATGGGGTCACAAAGAGTTAGACATGACTGAGTGACTTTCACTCAAGTAAATATGAGTGTGTTTACTAATACATATGTATAATATATTTATAAATATTTGTATATGTAAATATCTGGGTCTAGGTTAGACTGAACATGAGTTCATACCGATGTCTCCAAACATAACCCATTACCATATGGATTATTCTAGAGCCCTTCCCTTGCTTATCTGTAAAATACGACTCTCACAGTAAGAAACTTGACTCCTCCCGCCTTCCATTCATCCACTTTATTGCTCAGTTCCAGTATATGCATATGTATACAGTATCAGGATTGTTCAATCATACCTTCATGGAAAAGAACTTTAGCATTTAGGATACAGTACTTACATGCAGTTCCTTTTGCCTTCATGTTTGCAGACTCCACTCACTTCCAGAGTTACTTAAATCAACACCTTTTCCTCTGGTTGAATTGTTCTTTCGTTTGCATACATGAATATTCATTCTGTACTATAACAGTCTATGGTTTTGACAAATACATAATGTCTTGTATACCCCATTACAGGATCATTCAAAATAGTTCACCACCCTAAAAAAATATTTCTTGTGATTCACCTATTCAACCTTCCTCACTTCCCCCTAAACATCTGGCAAACACTCTGTAGCTTTTCATTTTCTAGTGTGACATGTAGCTAAAAATCATACAATATGTAGTCTTTCCAGACTGACTTGTTTCCATACAGCAATGTATCATTAAGTTTCCTCAATGTGTTCTTACAGCTAAATAAGGCATTTCTATTTAATGGGAAAAATAGAAAACGATAGATCATTTTGTTTAATTATTCAGTAAATATACTAAATAACATTTTGCTGTATGGATGAACTTCAGTTTCTTTATCCATACTGAAGGACATCTTAATTGCTTCTAGTTTTTATAGATTATTTTTAAAAAACTGCCATAAACATTTTCATGCAATGCTGGATTATATGGTAAAACTGTAACTTTGTAAGAAACTGCCAAACTGTCTTCCAAAGTAGCCTGTATCATTCTACATTTCCAGTTTCTCTGTGTCCTTTCCAGAATTCGGTATTGTCAGTGCTTTGGACTTTAGTCATTCTAATAGATGAATACCCCCCCTGTTGTCCTAAGGTTTCCCTAAGCACTCCTCCTTAAAGAAAGTTTGTATCTTGCAGCTCCTTCAGTTTTAATACATTGTTATTATACTAGAGCCACTACTGATGTGGTGGTCAGATGTTGGGGAATGAAGCGTTCTGTACTCTTATGATGAAATCTGTCTTTCAGTGGCCTGTCCCTGGGTTGTGACTCTCATAAATGTTTCCTAGTATTCTCCTTTCCCTCTTAGGTGAAACAGAAAGACTAGTGGGGATGGGAGTGTGTAAATGCCTTTAACCTAGGTTTTATAAGGTTCTGGTGACATCTTTCCCCTTGGATAGTAGGTCTTTGTTATAGAGACAGCTTTGGGCACCTTCCAACATTTGCTTTTCCCTCCCTCTATTGGTCACCAAGGGATCTTTCTTAGCTCTTCATGATGAGCACCTGGTGAGGTCCCTGGAAGTAAAATCCATGATTGTGGAGGAGGTCATGCTGGACCGCAGGCTCTAGGACATTTCCACTTCATGCTATTCTACACTGTCTCCAGCAAATCATCAAAACTACCATGTCATTGTTTCTACCAGTTTAAGGCTTCAGTGACTCCTGCTCTGTGGAAACAGATGTTAGCTCTGGATTCACCATTCCTTCCAGATTCAAGAGTAGCAATCTGCCCTGAGACCTCAAATCTCTAATGGGCCTGAGAAAAGCATGATTTTCAGTGTTTCAGCTCTTTTCCTGTTATAAGGATAAGAATGATGACCTCCAAGCTCTTTAAATTCTGGAACTGAAACCAGAAGTCTGGCTCATTTATTTTGAAGCTATATTCAATACCTAAGCAAACTAAATGGTGACTGCAGCCATGAAATTAAAAGACACTTGCTCCTCGGAAGAAAAGCTATGACAAACCTAGACAGCATAATAAAAAGCAGAGCCATTACTTTGCCAAGATCCATATAGTCAAAGCTATGGTTTTTCCAGTAGTCATGTATGGATATGATAGTTGGACCATAAAGAAAGCTGAGCACTGAAGAATTAATGCTTTTGAACTGTGGTGTTGGAGAAGACTCTTGAGAGTCCCTTAGACTGCAAGGAGATCAAACCAGTCCTGAATATTCTCTAGGGAAATAATCTCTAGGGAATTGCTATGAAGGAAGTAGGTTCCATATAGATAGGCTGTATAATTTGAGAATATAGTAAAGACACACCATTCTCTTGTCAACAAGAGAAAAGAAAGGCAAATCAGAAACTGTGTTACAGGGCTGGGAACTGTTTAAGAAAGTCATGGTTGGCTTCCAGTTCCAGCAATAACCTGAACAACCATCTAGCAACAAAATATCAAAAAATGATTCTTTTAACATGCGTGCCTGAGCTGGCAAGAAAATAAGGAAAGTCCTCAGAGGCCAATTATAGAGCAAATGCCCGAACCCGCCGACGTGAGCTTTGAAGCTGTTGACTACCCGAAAGGCACCCAAATTACCAAAATACTCGCTTTTAACAACTGCCCAGGGAAAGGAAACAGCGTCTAGGAATGTTCCTTCCCAGAAAATGTCCCTTGCCAGACAAAGTGAAGAATTACATACAAAAATTCCTGTGAATAGAGGACATCTTCAGTGAGCGAGAGAACTGGTGTGGGGGGTGAACAGGAACACTAAAATATACCCACTAAAGCAGATACCAAAGAAAATTTCCTATCATCTTCTTATCTTGGGGTGAAATGAAAACAAAATTCTTTCTTCATAATCTGCAACTCTGAGCAGGCTTTATATGGATTTGAGGTCCACATTCATGTTGTAGGATTATTATAAAAACAGGCAAAGTAAATAATAAGCTAAGAAGTTAGTTTAAAATGATTCCATGAATTTATAATGCCTGCAGGCAGGATTAAGCGCAATTTTTTTTTTCAAAGAAATTGTCTTTAACTTAGACCTCAAAGAATTCTCACTATCCTACTGATTAATTTTCAATGAGTAAAAAGTCTAGAATAAAAACCAAAATAATATATAATGACAAACCATACAAGGAAAAAGACACCATAAGTGAGAATAAGTCAATATAATAAAGAATAGAATTATATCTGAAAAGACTTCAGATAGGAGAGTTGGATGAAAGCAGCTACAAAGGACAAATTTCCAACTGTAAGATAAATAACTACTGGGAATGTAATTGGAGAAGGCAATGGCACCCCGCTCCAGTACTCTTGCCTGGAAAATCCCATGGACAGAGGAGCTTGGTAGGCTACAGTCCTTGGGGTCGCTAGGAGTCGGACACAACTGAGCAACTTAACTTTCACTTTTCACTTTCATGCACTGGAGAGGGAAATGGCAACCCACTCCAGTATTCTTGCCTGGAGAATCCCAGGGACGGCAGAACCTAGTGGGCTGCCGTCTATGGGGTCGCACAGAGTCGGACACGACTGAAGTGACTTAGCAGCAGTAGCAGCAGCAGCAGAGGATGTAATGGACAATATGATGACTATGGCTGACCATGCTGCATGGTACATTTGAAAATTGCTAGGAGAGTAAATCCTAAAAGCTCTCATCACAAGAGAAAAATGGTAACTATGTGAGATGACAATATTAGCTAAACCTATTGCGATCATTTTGCAAAATGTATGTATGTCAAGTTATTAGGCTGTACACCTTAAACATATACAGCATTGTACATCAAATATACCTCAGTAAAACTGGAAGAAAATAACATAAATAAAAAATTGTGATTGCATTATAAAATATTTTCAAACTCAAGATGTGGTTAAAATAAATTCTACTTAAATTGAAATTACTTTTAAAAATGATTTCAGAGGTTGTTTCTATTAGATATAAATAAGAATATTTTAAATGATTGTAGAAATAATATTTGAATTTAAAAAGTATGAGTAAGGAAGAAAAGATTAACAACAATGACCAGAAGAAAGATAATAAAAAGAAACAGCTAGGACTTATATACAGGGTTCCCTGGTGGCTCAGCAGTAAAGAATCTGCCTGCCAGTGCAGAAGATGCAGGTTTAATCCCTGGATTAGGACGATCCCCTGGAGAAGGAAATGGCAACCCACTCCATTTCCTGTCCATGAAATCCCATGGATAGAGGAGTCTGCTAGGCTATGGTCTATGGAGTCCTAAAAGTGTTGGACACAACTCAGCGACTAAAACAACTTATGTAGTGTGTTGGGGTTGGGGGAGAAGTCCTGATTTGTTACTTGGTTGTGAACTGAGAGAGCTATTCTACTAAAGACCTATAAAGTTTGGGCCCAGGAAGTTTTACCACAAAACATGCCAAATTAAGCTGAATGGAAGACTTGGTGAAAACTGTGAGTGAGACACCTAAGCCAATACACGTGGAAGAGAAGGGTTTGGTTCAAGCCAAGCTTGCATGAGCTGCCAAGGTCGTTAACCTGGTTTTCGACCCGACTCGAGGGCTGTTCTGGCTGCAGCAGTGGCCACTGCCTGGCTCCAGCTCCAACATTCCACTGATGGTCAGCACCACCAACCTCCCAATCCCATCGCTGCCCCCGCCATCTCCCAGGTTTCTCTCCAGACCAGTGTTGCCAACTCAGTTATCACTGGGCCCTTCTCAACTCAATCACATTCACAAGCCTATCTCCTAATCATGTTTCCATCTCAATGACAATCTCCTCCAGTTACTCAAGTCACAAAGTTGAACAATCCATCTTTCCTACTTTTCCCCCTCCCCTAAATAGAAATCACCAAAACCTATCAATTATGTTCCCCCTTAAAGGAGAGCTATAAAGTACTGTATATATGTTAATCCCAAACTCCTTAGTATAATACATAAAATAGATAACCAACAAGGACCTACTATATATAGCACAGGGAACTATACTCAACATCTTGTAATAACCTATAATGGAAAAGAATCTGAAAAAGAATTATACATATATATATGCCAAATATAATAATTGATATATTAATTAATATATTAATTAAGGAGAAGGCAATGGCAACCCACACCACTACTTTTGCCTGGAAAATCCCATGGACAGAGGAGCCTGGAAGGCCGCAGTCCATGGGATCGCTGAGGGTCAGACACGAATGAGCGACTTCACTTTCACTTTTCACTTTTCACTTTCATGCATTGGAGAAGTAAATGGCAACCTACTCCAGTGTTCTTGCCTGGAGAATCCCAGGGAGAGGGGAGCCTGGTGGGCTGCCGTCTATGGGGTCACACAGAGTCAGACACAACTGAAGTGACTTAGAAGCGTACTAATTAACAATTATTGGGCTTCCCTGGTAGCTCAGTAGTAAAGAATCCACCTGTCAATGCAAGCAATTTGCATTTGATCACTGGGTCAGGAAGATTCCCTGGAGAAGGAAATGGCCATCCACTCCAGTATTCTTGCCTTGAGAATTCCATGGACAGAGGAGCCTGGAGAGCTACAGTCCATGGGGTTGCAAAGAAGGTGACAGAACTTAGTGACTAAACAGCAACAATTAATAATTATCAATTAACATATTATATTAATAATTAATTATATTATCAACCAATATATTATATTAAGGATTAACTATATATTATTAATTTATATCTGAATTGCTATGCTATACACCTGAAACACAACATTGTAAATCTACTATACTTCAATAAAAAGATTTTAATTAAAAAAGTAAGAGATATAAAAATCAGATATGCCTTTGTTTTCATTCTCAGGGACCCACCTTAGGTCAGAGCCCCACTGAGGCGTCTGTGTCTCCAGGCAGGGTCCTTTCAGCCTGTCTTCACCTTGGCTGCCTTGCAGCAGATGTTCTCTGAGGCTGATACGGTTTGTTTTGTGGTCCCTCACTTGCACCAGCCTCTGCCAAGACTTGGAAAGAGCCCTGATAGTATGCCCATGGCCATGTGCTTTGAAAAATTTTGCAAAAATAAGATGCTGTAACCACAATTGGTTAAGACTGTTGACACTCCGCCCTGCTTCTCCTCTGTCACACTTCCTTTGGTTTCAGGTGGATTTGGACATTGAGCCAAGAAGAAGTTAAGCTGGGATTACACTTGGAGTTTAGTTAGACACATGTACATGGTTTGTAGTCACTTCCACACAGAGGTAAGTTATTGTTTATGGCTCCCAAATAAGAATGACTTCCAGAAATATCAATACTACTACTATCTCTGTGCCCACTGTTATAGCATCATGACCTAAAGCCATCAAAGAAAAGCTGAATAATTAGTCATCCATTCAAAGAGTATTTATATTAGTAACCACACAAGAAAATCTGATATGCCGTGTCAAAATCATATGGCTCATCATACATGACATAACCTTGATAGGTTTTCTCAGATTTGATAAACAAACTTAGAAACTTATATAAGACCACCATAAAATTGTAAAGATGAAAGAAACTTTTAAACTCTTAATAATAAATAAAATTTCCATTAACGTTGCTGGAGGATAAACTAAATTATCTTTCTATTCTGTCAATAGGAAGTGACATAACAAAATTACTGTCATGTGAAGAGGTGAACCAAAGGTTGAATTCTGCTAACATCAGGGGAAATCTTTTATAGAAGTGTGTTGGCAGTAAATTAATAAAATATGTTATTTTCCCAGTTTTCATTATTTTTCTCAGCATTTTAAAATTTATAATTTGTTGTGCTTTCTCTCTCATTCTAAACATATATTCACTCTTATATCTAATTTTGTATTTTTTAATTCTTTTTTTTTCTTACCTCCCCCATTACAGAATGAACTTTTGATTATCAGGGATAGGGGGAACACTGGGGGGTGGAAAGTTCAAGAGTTTGCGACTGACATGTACATGCTATTTATTTAAAATAGATAACTGACAACGACCTACTGCATAGCACAGGGAGTGAAGTGAAAGTCGCTCAGTCGTGTCTGACTCTTTGCAACCCCATGGACTATACAGTCCATGGAATTCTCTAGACCAGAATACTGGAGTGGGTAACCTTTCCCTTCTCCAGAGGATCTTCTCAACCCAGGGACTGAACCCAGGTCTCCCTCATTGCAGGAGGATTCTTTACCAGCTGAGCCACAAGGCAAGTATAGCACAGGAAACTCCTCAATATTATGTAATAACAACCAAAATGGGAAAATAATTTGTAAAAGAATGGGCATATAGATAACTGAATCAGTTTCTGTACACCTGAAACTATCACAGCATTGTTAGTCAACTCTACTCGAATATAAAATTTAAAAGTTTTTAAAAAAGGCTATGTGTTCAGTATTTTTGTTTTTATTAAGTGAAATGTCTTCATCTTAAATAGACTCCATATACCAAGCTATGGTTTTTCTAGTAATCAAGTACGGATGTGAGAGTTGGTCCATAAAGAAGGCTGAGCACCAAAGAATTGATGCTTTTGAACTGAGATGCTGAAGAAAACTCTAAAGAGTCCCTTGGACTGCAAGAAGATCCAACCAGTCCATCCTAAAGGAAATCAGTCCTGAATATTCAATGGAAGGACTGTTGCTGAAGCTGAAGCTCCAATACTTTTGCCACCTGATGCTAAGAGCCCATTCATTAGAAAAGACTCTGATACTGGCAAAGATTGAGGGCAGGAGGAGAAGGGAGCAACAGAGGATAAGATGGTTGGATGGCATCACCAACTCATTGGACATGAATTTGAAAAAACTTCAGGAGATAGTGAAGGACAGGAGAGCCTGGCATGTTGCAATCCATGGGATCTCAAAGATTTGGACACTACTTAGCAGCTGAACAACATCATCAAAGCACATCTTTGGAGCCTGGCACCTGGTTGTGCATGTGACCTGCTCAGCTTGGCTTTCCCTCCCTCACCCTTGTGTCTTCATGGAAGTGCACTGAAGTGAAGTGAAAGTTGCTCAGTTGTGTCTAACTCTTTGCGACCCCATGAACTTAGTCCATGAAATTCTCCAGGCCAGAATACTAGAGCGGGTAGCCTTTCCCTTCTCCAGGCAATCTTCCCAACCAAGGGATTGAACCCAGGACTCCCACATTGCAGGCAGATTCTTTACCAGCTGAGCCACAAGGGAAGCCCAAGAATGCTGGAGTGGGTAGCCTATTCCTTCTCCAGTGGATCTTCCCAACCCAGGTATCAAACTGGGGTCTCCTGCATTGCAGGTAGATTCTTTACCAACTGAGCTATGAGGACCTTCCCCAATTAATCTGTCTATATGCAGTACCTTCCTCTGGGTTCTTCCCCACAACACATTTATCTCAGTTGTCAATCATTTATCACATTCATCAACATCATATTTGCTTTCACTTTGATTTTCATGTTTTCTTCAGTAGATTCCAAACTCCCTAGGAGCAGAGCTCAGAACTGTCTCAGTGTTGGTACCTAGCATATAGCAGGTGCTCCATAAATACTTATGGGATGAATAAAGTACAGGGCTGTGGCTGTGAAAAGATAGTGTAAGATGAAGTAGAACCAAACAAGGTTTATTTCAGGAGGAGTTTCTGAGCAGGACTTGAAGATAAATAGCCTGAATAACTAGTGAGCCAAGTAGTTGTGATTTTACCATACTCTCCACCACCACCTCGCCCCCCTCCCCAATGTTCTACTTTTAAAGAAAAAGTGAAATCACTCAGTCATGTCCAACTCTTTGTGACCCCATCGATTGTAGCCCACCAGGCTCCTCTGTCCATGGGATTCTCCAGGCAAGAATACTGGAGTGGGTTGCTGTTTCCTTCTCCAGGGGATCTTCCCGACCCAGGGATCGAACCCAGGTCTCCCACATTGTAAAGAAATTCTTAAAGAAATGCCTGAGGAACTAACACACTAATGAATAGAAATGCCAAATATCACTGATGGACATAGAGGCAAAAATTCTCAACAAAATTCTAGCAAACAGAATCCAACAACATATTAAAAAGATCATACATCCAAGTGTGCTTGGATCATACATACATCATGACCAAGTGGGCTTTATCTCAGGGATGCAAGGATTCTTCAATATTCACAAATCAATCAATGTAATACACTATGTTAACAAATTGAAAGATAAGAGCCATATGACTATCTCAATAGATGTAGAGAAAGCCTTTGACAAAATTAAACACCCATTTATGATTAAAAAACTATCCAGAAAGCAGGTATAGAAGCAACATACCTCAACATACTAAAAGGCATATATGATAAACTCATAGCAAACATTACCCTCAAAGGTGAAAAATTGAAAGCATTTCCCCTAAAGTCAGGAACAAGACAAGGGTGCCCACTCTCACCCCTACCATTCAACATAGTTTGGGAAGTTTTAGCCACAGCAATAAGAAAAGAAAAAGAAATAAAAGGAATCCAGATTGGAAAAGAAGAAGTACAACTCTCACTGTTTGCAGACAACAAGATCCTCTACATAGAAAACCCTAAAGACACCACCAGAACACTACTAGAGCTAATCAATGCATACAGCAAAGTTTCAAGATATAAAATTAACACACAGAAATCCCTTGCATTCCTATACACTAACTATGAGAAAACAGAATGAGAAATTAAGGAAACAATCCCATTCACCACTGCAATGGAAAGAATAAAATCCTTAGGAATAAATCTACCTAAAGAAACAGAAGACCTATATATAGAAAACTATAAAACATTGATGAAAGAAATCAAAGATGACACAAATAGGTGGGAAAATATACCACATTCATAAACCAGAGGAATCAATATATTAAAAATGAGTATACTACCCAAAGCAATCTATAGATTCAATGCAATCCCCATCAAGCCACCAACGGTATTTTTCACAGAACTAGTAACAGATAATTTCATAATTTTTATAGAAATACAAAAAACCTCGAATACCCACAGCAACCTTGAGAAAGAAGAATGGAACTGGAGGAATCAATCTGCCTGACTTCAGACTATACTACAAAGCTACAGTCATCAAGACAGTATGTTACTGGCACAGAGACAGAAATATAGACCAATGGAACAAAATAGAAATCCCAGAGATGAATCCACACACCTTATCTTTGACAAAGGAGGCAATAATATATAATGGGGGAAAAAGACAATCTGTTTAACAAGTGGTGCTGGGAAAACTGGTCACCCACCTATAAAAGAATGAAATTGGAACACTTTCTAACGCCATACACAAAATTAAACTCCAAATGAATTAACGATCTAAATGTAAGACCAGAAACTATAAAACTGCTAGAGGAAAACATAGGCAAAACACTCTCTGACATAAATCACAGCAAGATCCTGTATGACCCACCTCCCAGAGTAACGGAAATAAAAGCAAAACTAAACAAATGGGACCTAATTAAACTTAAAAGCTTTTGCACAACAAAGGAAAATATAAGCAAGGTGAAAAGATAGCCATCAGAATGGGAGAAAATAATAGCAAATGAAGCAACTGACAAAGAATTAATCCCAAAAATATACAAGCAACTCCTGCAGCTCAATCCCAGAAAAATAAATGACCCACCCAATCAAAAAATGGGCCAAAGAACTAAAGAGACATTTCTCCAAAGAAGACATACAGATGGCTAACAAACACATGAAAAGATGCTCAACATCACTCATTATCAGAGAAATGCAAATCAAAACCACAATGAGGTAGTATCTCATGCCAGTCAGAATGGCTGCTATCAAAAAGTCTACAAACAATAAATGCTGAAGAGGGTGTGGAGAAAAGGGAACCCTCTTACACTGTTGGTGGGAATGCAAACTAGTACAGCCACTATGGAGAACAGTGTGGAGATTCCTTAAAAAACTGGAAATAGAACTGCCTTATGACCCAGCAACCCCACTGCTGGGCATTCACACCGAGGAAACCAGAATTGAAAGAGACACATGTACCCCAGTGTTCATCGCAGCACTGTTTACAATAGCCAGGAAATAGAAGCAACCTAGATGTCCATCAGCAGATGAATGGATAAGAAAGCTTTGATATATATACACAATGGAATATTACTCAGCTGTTAAAAAGAACGCATTTGGATCAGTTCTAATGAGGTGGATGAAACTGGAGCCGATTATACAGAGTGAAGTAAGTCAGAAAGAAAAACACCAATACAGTATATTAACATATATATATGAAATTTAGAAAGATAGTAACAATGATCCTATATGCAAGACAGCAAAAGAGACAGATATAAAGGACAGACTTTTAGACTCTGTGGGAGAAGGCGAGGGTGGGATGAATTGAGAGGATAATATTGAAACATGTATATTACCATATGTGACATAGAGGATCAGTCCAAGTTCGATTCATGAAACAGGGCACTCAAAGCTGGTGCACTGGGACAACCCAGAAGGATGGGATGGGGAGCAAGGTGAGAGGGGGGATCAAGACAGGAGGACACATGTATATCCTTGGCTGATTCATGTCAATGTATGGCAAAAACCACCACAATATTGTAAAACAATTATCCTCCAATTAAAATAAAGTGAAAGAGGAGAGTGAAAAAGTTGGCTTAAAGCTCAACATTCAGAAAACTAAGATCATGGCATCTGGTCCCATCACTTCATGGGAAATCGATGGGGAAACAGTGGAAACACTGTCAGACTTTATTTTGGGGGGCTCCAAAATCACTGCAGATGGTGACTGCAGCCATGAAATTAAAATACTCTTACTCCTTGGAAGGAAGGTTATGACCAACCTAGATAGCATATTAAAAAGCAGAGATATTACTTTGCCAACAAAGGTCTGTCTAGTCAAGGCTATGGTTTTTGCAGTGATCATGTATTGATGTGAGAGTTGGACTGTGAAGAAAGCTGAGCGCCGAAGAATTGATACTTTGAACTGTGGTGTTGGAGAAGACTCTTGCGAGTCCCTTGGAGTGCAAGGAGATCCAACCAGTCCATCCTAAAGGAGACCAGTCCTGGGTGTTCATTGGAAGGACTGATGCTGAGGCTGAAACTCTAGTACTTTGGCCACCTCATGCGAAGAGTTTACTCATTGGAAAAGACCCTGATACTGGGAGGGATTGGGGGCAGGAGAAGAAGGGGGTGACAGAGGATGAGATGGCTGGATGGTATCACTGACTCGATGCACATGAGTTTGGGTGAACTCCGGGAGTTGGTGATGGATAGGGAGGCCTGGCGTGCTGCGGTTCATGGGGTCACAAAGAGTCGGACACGACTGAGCGACTGAACTGAACTGAATTAAAATAAATTAATTTAAAAAAAAAAACAGAAATGCCAATGCTTCAGGTGATAAACTGAAGGAGAGAAGAGCTTAGGCATAGGAAGGGAGAAAAAGAAAAGAAACAGGGAGGGAGGGAGGAAGGAAGTGAAGTGAGAAAAAGAAAAAGTGAAAAGAAGGGAGGATGGAAGGAATTAAACATCATTATAAAAAATAAGAAAACTTAAGTAGCTTCTCAAGAAAATTACTTATTTCTTAACTAAGAATGGGTGTGGTTAATATTAAACCTCAAAGAGAAGAAAATATGGGACAAATGGACCCACATAAGCAGCATGCATCTCTGCATGCTCAGTCACTTCAGTCTTGTCCAACTCTTTTGCGACCCCATGGACTAGCTCACCAGACTTCTCTGTCAATGGGATTCTCCAGGCAAGAATACTGGAGTGGGTCACCATCCCCTCCTCCAGGGGATCTTTCTTACCCAGGGATCGAACCCCATCTTTTACATGAGCAAGAGGGTTCTTTACCACCAGAACCACTGGGAAGCCCGTAAGAAGCATACTCTCATCTACTGAATACATTCAAGTTTCCTGTTTGATTCTATCATTCACTCTGGAGCCTTTAGGAAAATCCATTGGCCTTGCCTGTCTGTTTATCCACAGGGCATGCAGATCAGTTGGAGAACATAGCTGAGTGTATGAGTGTGGGCAGTGGACAATGAATCAAGGGACATCTTTCTGAAGGAGGTTTGTCTCCTGTTTGTCCTGCCACAGGATAAGGGAGGGAGAAAAAAAGGGAAGGAGAGAAGGAAGAAAGAAAACTGTACTGTGTTTGATAATGAAGATCACAGCACTCAATATCTGAGCTAAAACGCATAGATGAAAGTTTAAGACATATTTTGTGAAATATTCTATACTTCACATGCACTGAATTGGTACCGCAATCTCCTAGGCACCGTCAGCAAAAAGGTGGAAAGGGAAGCATTGAAACGAGACTACATGTTTTGCTCCTTGAGGCCTATTTCTGCACTAAGAATGCCCTTGGATAAAGCTGCCTTTTGGAGACAGCAAAATCAAACAACTGGGAAGTGCCTCAGGGGAGCATTTGATCCTTTTCATTAGATGAGCAAAGATTCAGAGAGGTGAAATGATATAGCCAAGTTCTCAGAGCTAGCAAGTGTGAGTCGCTGACTCTGTGACCCCAGGGACTGTAGCTCACCTGGCTCCCCGATCTAGAAAATTCTCCAGGCAAGAATACTGGAGTGGGTTGCCCTCCCCTTCTCCAAAAGATCTTCCCAACCCAGGGATCAAACCCAAGTCTCCTGTACTGCAGGCAGATTTTTTACTGTCTGAACCACCAGGGAGGCCCAGGGGTAAGAGCTAAATAGAGGCTCCCCAGCTCCCAGGCTGACTTACTTTGCACAGAATCTCCAGATCAGGATTACTGATTTGTAAAAAAAGAAAAAAAGAAAGAAATCTTGAGCAGCAAAAGGAACATCAGGAGACCACTTGCTAAAAATGGGCAAGCAGAGTGACTGCCTAGACTAGGGAAAGAAACATAGTTGCCAGAATCACCAGATGGGAAAGGAAGTTATTAAAACTCAATTTTACTATTCTATTGATTTAAGCAAGAATATAGCAGCAGGATAGGTTTGTCCAGAGATGCTAGAGCTCAGGCTACGGAATTACTAGTAGAAGTTAGCCCATAACGTAAATGCTCATTTTGCACAAGTTCAAAGAGAACTGATTTCACTGCAATCTGTTAAGGAAACAAAGAGATGACATTTTAGCACTAGCTGCCACCAGCTCAGTTCAGTTCAGTCACTCAGTCATGTCCGACTCTTTGCGACCCCATGAATTGCAGCACGCCAAGCCTCCCTGTCCATCACCATCTCCTGGAGTTCACTCAGACTCACATCTATCGAGTCCGTGATGCCATCCAGCATTCTCATCCTCGGTCGTCCCCTTCTCCTCCTGCCCCCAATCCCTCCCAGCATCAGAGTCTTTTCCAATGAGTCAACTCTTCACATGAGGTGGCCAAAGTACTGCAGCTTCAGCTTTAGCATCATTCCTTCCAAAGAAATCCCAGAGTTGATCTCCTTCAGAATGGACTGGTTGGATCTCCTTGCAGTCCAAGGGACTCTCAAGAGTCTTCTCCAACACCACAGTTCAAAAGCATCAATTCTTCGGCACTCAGCCTTCTTCACAGTCCAACTCTCACATCCATACAAGTACTGATATTCTGGAAACGATGCAAATGATTGATACGGCAAAGCCCCAGATTGGAACGTGTCCTGAGTGCTTAATGCATTCTGTGACTTGGTTATGACTTCAAGGAAGTTGTCAGCATGTTCTAAGCAAATGGCTCATAGGGCAGCACATTCAGGATTTATCAGGGTTAGGTTGCTAGGTGGAAATTGTGTCGGTCAGTCAGTCAGTTCAGCCGCTCAGTCACGTCTGACTCTTTGCAACCCCATGGACTGCAGCACACCAGGTCTCCCTGTCCATCACCAACTCCCAGAGTTTTGAACTCATGCCCATTGAGTCGGTGATGCCATGCAACCATGTCATCCTCTGTGGTCCCCTTCTCCTCTCACCTTCAATCTTTTCTGGCATCAGGGTCTTTTCAAATGAGTCAGTTCTTCACAGTTCGTAGATTGTGTAGATGTTTGCAAATGCTGATATGTGTATGAGTTCCTCAGGGACAAGATGGAGATTAAAAAGAATGGGGAAACTTGCCAATGGATGTAGGCAGATCTTGAATTTGAGATTGTTACAATAGATGTTGCAGTCCCAAACAATGAGATTTGATTGAAGTTTACCAACAGCATTGCTAAGCTGCCAGATTTCTAAGCCATGGATCAAAATCTGTACTTTTTTTGTTTGCTTGTTTATGTTCATTTTTAAGTCAAGAAATAGGTCTTCTTATGAAACTGTTTTGTACTGTGAAATGGAATACCTCCGCCATATCAATAAACAAGGATGTCACAGCTATCTGAGATTCTGGCCCTCCACGTGTAAGCCGGTGAGTCCTAAGAGAATTCAAGAAGAACCTGCTGACAAGCTACAGTCCCTACAGACGCTCTTAACAGGTGGGGGTAGGGAGGGGATGTAGAAACACAGGATGCTGGCCCCAAATAGCTGAGATGCATACGAAAGAAGTGATTTCAATAAACCCCGAGGCTTGCATTTTCCCACACACAGAAGAGAGCTAAATGCTTTGAGATATCTGGTTTTCCTTAATTAACAGTAATCTTTTGATATTAAGACTACCTGCCCCTTGCTGCAAACTTCTATATAACTTGACTTCTTCCTCCACCTCCTCAGAGCAATTTCTCAGGGCTACCTGAGTTGCTGCCTCCTGGGCTTGAAGTTCTAAGAATTCCTGCTGAATAAAACAAAACTCTTAACATTCTTCTCGGGCCTCCCTGGGGGCTCAGTGGTAAAGAATCCTCCTGCCAATGCAGGAGTCACAGGTTCAATCCCCGGTCCGGGAAGATCCCATATGACGCGGAGCAGCTAAGCCCACGTGCCGCCAACTACGGCAACTGTGCCCTAGAGCCAGGGAGGGACCCACAGCTACTGAGCCCACATGCGGTAACTACTGAAGCCTGCTCTCCACAACAAGAAAAGACACTGCAATGAAAAGACTGCACAGCGCAACTGGAGAGTAGTCCCTGCTCAATGCAACTAGAGGAAAGCCCACAGACACCAACGAAGACCCTGCACAACTAAAAATAAAACTAAATAAAAAGAGCCTGTGGTTAAAAAAAGAAGAAACAGGTCTTCTAGACATGGTTACAAAATTTAAAAAAAAAGGTCGGGGGTGCAATTCAGAAAAATTCCCTGAAGAGCATCTTCCTATCCACAGCCTGCAGGTTACTTAAATCAGTGAATAGGTTTCAGGTGGTCCTAGTATTGCTGTTATTGGAGTCACACCATCAAGCAAGACCCTGGAGACCAAGTTTCTCCACACCCTTGGCAGAAGTCCATTCACAGTGACTGCTGACAGTGTGTGTCTGTGAAGACGGAGCAAGAGACCAAAGACAGCCAGCTGGAATATTCCAAAAGTAAACGCTTTCTTCAAAAGACATCAAATACTAGCAAAATATATCAACCCGGCTACCACTGTGAGCCCCCAAGTATTCGTTCATTCTTTGGTGTCTCATTTTCATAATCAAAGCCTTAACACCATGTTGAAAAGAGAATTTGCTGGGTAGGATTATAACAATAAGGAAAATTTTAACAGGAACATAAAACCTTAAAACTCTTATAGATCTGCTGGATACTGAGGTCAGGACAAAAGAGAGAAAGGAATGAGGAGAATTTGCCAGGTACTCGATGCAGAGAGGAAACACATCCAGGAAAAGTCTAGGGCGTATTTCATTCTCTTGTGAAAAATATCCAATAGAGGGCTCGCTCAAAGAAGATTCTAAACAGAACTCATTTGACAATTTTTGCAGTAGGCAAAATACCTGCAATTAATTAGAAAGGCAAAACCATGTGTGCACATATACAAACTGCAGATGTGCAGAAATAAATACCATCTTGGGCTGGCCCAGATCCAGGTAAACATGGGCCCTGAAGACCTCCCTAATTTCAGTGGACTGAAGTCTGGAAAAGTGATTAACTATCTAAATGCAAGTGTAACTGCTCCATGCCCCCAGAGAATGCGGGGAGAGAAAGGAAGGCTCTTATATCCTAATTAAAAGTCCGAGCTTTTGCCCCATGGAATGCAAGACCGATTTGGACACAGGAAACTGTTCTTTATCCAGCTACACTCATAAAGCTGTCAATAAGTTGAGAAAGTGGCCTTGATGGTGTGAAAAAAAAAAAAAAAAAAAAAACTCTTTTAAAGCACTGGCTGCTAATAAAATTCTTTTCTGTTCAATGAAGTCCAGCAAATCATCTAGGATCATATAAATAGCAAATTTAACAGCAAATTAGCAAGGCTTATAAAATATATGACCACTTAGGCAGCAAGGAAAGCCAAAAATCAAGGTTGGAGAATTACTAAATTATAGTTAAAAGTTATCTTTCTTTCTTCTGATGCCTTTCATTGAAAGTCTTTAAAAATCTATTTTGAGAGACTAAACTGCTTTTCAAAGGGGACATTATTAAACTAGCTGTGTTTGATAGGGTCAGCACCTCTCACCCTTGATAACCACTCAAAAATAAGTAATGACCTGCACAGCAGAAGAGATCTGTGCAGAGCATCCATGCCTGCCTGGGTCCAGCGTACCATCTTCTGGTTATCTGGTAACGGATTTTAGACTTTGGCACAAAGTCATTGCGGTTATGAAGAAAACATGGCCCTGTCTACATTTTCTAACACCTTCAGAAAAATAAAACAGCTACTTCCCTTTATGAAACTGGCAACCATTTAAAGAGTTTCTGACAAAACGAGGAGCCAGACTCTAAAGAAGTCATTAAAACAATTCATACATTAATACCTGGAGATCTAGCTTAAATTCTCAATTTTCATCCTCCCCCTCATTAAAGAGATTCTCATTAGTTGTGCCCTAGAGCACAGGTAGGGTCATTATTGAACTGGCCCCTTCCTGATGTTTCATGGAAGGTTATGGAGGCTCTTTATGAGGACCAAATTCTCAAAGCTGGTAACTTTGCAATAAGAAGTTCTTTTCACCAAATCTTGGCACACACAATCTCTGCTTGGCTCTGAAACATTTTTAGAAAAATTTAAAAAGGAAAAAATTCAACATTTTTGAAGTTTCCATCTTTATTAAGTATTGGAATAGTTGATGTATTGAAGGTAAGTTCTCAGCTGGTTATTCTAAGGTATTGCTGTGATTCCCAAACTTTTACTGACTTAACATAATGATGAAATTGAACACATATATTGAGAACTTGTTGTCATTGTTTAATCACTAAGTTGTGTATGACCCTTTGCGACCCCATGGACTGTGTCCCGCCAGGCTTCTCTGTCCGTGGAATTCTCCAGGCAAGAATACTGGAGTGAGTTGCCATTCCCTTCTCCAGGGAATCGTCCTGATTCAGGGATTGAACTCATGTCTCCAGCATTAACAGGTAGATTCTTTATTGCTGAGCCACCAGGGAAGCCCTGAGAACTTCTTAAGAGCCCCGAAATTATGCTAAGTGTTAAGGATACAAAAGCTCTCTAGGAGATCCAGTCTTGGTTGAGGGGGACACAGAAACAGAAAAAAGTTGAATAACAGGAAAATAAGCATGTGATTAGCCGCCCAAATGAAGATGGGAAGAGTAGAGCCAATGACCAAGTTAGAAGAAACAGACCATGCAGTTGGACACCAACTTCACATTCAGACCATATCATAGTACAGGCTGCTATAATAAAAATGCCACAGGCTGGGCAAATTTAAACCACAAACGTTGATTTCTCACAGTTCTGGAGGCTGAAAGGTCAAGGCACCAGCAGACTGAGTGTTTAGTGAGAACCCACTTCCTGGTTCATAGACAGCTGTCTTTTCACTGTGTCCTCATGTGGAGAAGAGGTGGTCCCTGGGGTCCCTTTTCTAAGGGCACTCATCCCATTCATGAGGACTCCACCCTTATGACTTCATTTCCAAATGCCCAACCTCCAAATGCCATCGCTTTGGGGGTTAGGATCTCAACTTATGGATTGAGGAGGGATAAAACATTCAGTCTGTAACAGGGGAGTTCCAAAATCAGGCTTTGTTGTTGTTCAGTCACTAAGTTGTGTCTGAGTCTTTGCAACGCCATGGATTGCAGCATGCCAGGATCGTCTGCCGTTCACTATCTCCCAGAGTTTACTCAGATTCATGTCCATTGAGTCGATGACACTACCTAACCATCTCAACTTCTGCCACCCCCTTCTCCTCCTGCCCTCAATCTTTCTCAACAAGTCAGCTCTTTGCATCAGGTGGCCAAAGTATTGGCGCTTCAGCATCAGTCCGTCCAATGAGTATTCAAGGTTGATTTCCTTGACTGGGTTGATCTCCTCACAGACCAAGGGACTCTCAGAAGTGAGCACCACAATTTGAAAGCATCAGTTCTTCATCAGTTCTTCAAAATCATGCTTAGGTCTGATAACTCACAGAAAGTTGTTATACTCACAGTTATGGTTAATTATAGGGAAAGAACACAGATTAAAATCAGCCAAGGGAAGGGACACCAAGGGGAGAGTCCAGGAAATGTCCAAATGCAAAGCTTCTGGTTATCCTGTCCCTGTGCACTTGTGGATGGAGTCAAATCCTCCCAGTTGCTGTGTGTGATAATATGCCAGGTGTACAACCAACCTAGCATGCTCACCTCAGCCTTTGGTGTCCAGAGTTTCTACTGTGACTCAATCCCATGCCACCTACATGACTGACCTTTACTACCCAGCTTCTCCCTGAGGTGGGGTCACTCCCTTTGGTCTCCAGCCCCTCCAGGGGCCAGAACTGCTGCCACATAAGGCCTCAACATGAATCACATTATTAAGACTGTCCAGTGGCCAGAGCCCCCAGGCAAACAAAGACACTTCCATGAGGCAGGATATTCCAGATGCCCAAAGATCACTTTCCAATAGTTGAGGACAAAGGCCAGACACCCCTTTGGATAAGGTTAATTCCTCCTTAACCAGAAAGGTACAGAAACTTGACTATGGGAAGATCAGGGTAGACTGGAGTAATTAGAAACGATATAGAAATTTAGTTCAGTACTTTAAATATTAAAGTGAATTACATGCTAATAATTTAGCATGGAAAAAATGGGAAAAAATTAGAGTCACTGAGCAAGAAAGCAGGAAAACAGTCAGTAAAAGAGTATTTTTAGAAGATTAAAGTGATTATGAACTCCGCTTTTCCATCTCTCTCTTTCCACTCTCTTCCCAGGAAATCAGGTGTAGTCTCTCAGTCTCTGTTGTTAAATAAGTTGGCAGGGCTCTAACTGACATGTCTAGACTTGAACTCCACCTGGAGCTGATCTAAAACTTCCACTGGGATGTCAAATGGACATCTCAAGAGAACTTGTCTTATGTATCTCTCATCTCAATATGGTGCCATGAGTGATCCAGCTGCTCAAGCAAAGATACCAAGCCATCCTTAATTCCTCTTCCTCTCTCAACCAACATCTATCTAATCCAGAAGCAGTGACACCCCTAATTCAAATTTTTTCCTAAATTCAACCATAATAAGCCAATCCCACTGCCACAATCCAAGCCAAGTCATCATCATCTCTCATTTAAAGAGATGCTCAGGAGGTGCCTTCTTTCCCTTCACAACCCATTTATCCTCTGCATAGCAGCCTGAGTGATCTCTATAGAGTATAAACCATATCATGTTATACATATGCTTAAAGCCCTTCAGTGGAAGCTCCCAACTCCTTTAAAATAATATACAAACTGCCACTATCACCCTCAAAACTTTGAAAGGCTTGACCACCTTAGATTTCATCTTGCATGGCTCTTTGTTGTCTTCCGGTCACACTGGCCATTCCTTGAACACAATGAGCTTCTTATAGTTGGGTCTCGACAGGCTATCTTCTCTCTCTTTGGAACACTTTTCTCTCGAATCTTCTGTTGGCTGGTATCTTCTTATCTTTTGGGTCTCAGGTCAACGATAAACTCCACCAAGAGGTCTTCCTTGGCCATCCAATCTGAGTGGCAGCCACTTTCAATCACTATCAGAGCACCCTATTTTAATTCCATCATAGCAAGCATCACTTTATTGACTCGCTCGTGAATTTTGTTTGTTTACATGTCTGTTGCTTTTCTCTCTGACTAGGATATAGGCAAGTAAAAAGTTGTCCATTTTGCTTACTTTTCTGTGTCCAGTTTCTACTACAGAGATGGACACATAGTATCTGTGTTCTCATCAGATCCTTATTGAATGAACAGGATACGGTATTTAAAATTTATCACAGACATTCAAAATGGTTAAGAAGGAAAAGCCTGTGTTTTTACGCTCCTTCCTTCTTTGAATTCTTTTTTTGGTGTATGATTCCTCCTTTCCAACAGTAAATTTTAATTACTTTTCTCCTCCACCTTATTATGACTGGCTCCTTCAAAGAAGCTAAGGCATCCATTTACTCTAAAATGTAAACGACTGATAAATGTGTTAAGGCCTTTGAAGTCGGAACAAAGTATGAAATCAGTGATTTTCAGACCATGACATTCCCAGACCATGTAAGGTGAAGTTCCCAGTCCCTCAATTGGTCCAGTTGTGTGTGTGTGTGTGTGTGTGTGTGTGTGTGTGTACTTTTTCATGCTGAGCTTGCCTGAATACCTAGTTGCCTCATATCTTTTTAAGTTAATGTTGATTACAGAAATGATTTTATAGACAAGTATCAATGGAATAGACCCTTGATGATAACCTTTGTAGCCAACTGAGCTGGGGAGTCTGGGATCTTCCTCTGTATCCTTAAAAATGTGTCTACCTGAGTACACAGCCCTAGTTAGGGGAATAGGAAAAACAGAAGCACAAAGTATGTTATTGCTACTTTTGGAGGCCTAGTGAGATTCTAGACTAAACTTTAGGAAGTAGTGGGAGTCAAAGGAAGGAGATATTTTAAACAAACAACTGCAAAGGGCAACTGCTTGGAAACAAAGGACAACAGATAGAATAATCAGATGTGATGCCAAGATATTGAGCCTTGTTGCAAAATGAACAGTAGAAAGTTTTGATGACTGTAGAAATATTGAGATGCATAGATAATCTTGTTAGGGAAAAATATATCAAGATTGAAGTCGTGGCAGAACCGTCAGCCATAAATATCAAACAAGCAGTCGGGAAATATGAGAGTAGAGTTAGATGTAGCTTGAGGCTAGAGATCAGACACTGGTAAACCCCTGGCCACACCTGCACATGGAAAGCCCCCAAGTTATAGACTTGAGAAATTCCTAGGTCCTGAAACAAGCACAAAGAGAAATACCATAACTTGTGGTACAGACACAGAAAATTGTGGTCCCATAAATATGAATCACCAAGTATTTAATGACTTGAGATCCAGACATGAGGCTTGGGTGACATCATGTTCTGAGTGGCAAAATCACCATGGTAACAAACTGTTTCTAGGTCCCGGTGTGGCTATTCCAACAGGGTAGATAATAAAAATCTGGGAGTCCCTTCGTTCAGCTCTCTTCAGATCCACTAGCTTCAAGTGGGCAGCCAACTGTCACAACTACCCTGGGTGCACACATGCCCATGAAGCACAGAAGGAAGAAACTGAAGACTCCTGCCCACTAAGACATAGTCTTTCTCTAGGCTGGTTTCCTATCATTTTTGATTCTTAGTAAAACTGATGCGTAGACATAGAAAGTGTTTCAGTTTCTCATTTCTAAAATACTTAAAATCCAGTGTTTCTGTTCCAGGATTCAAGCCTAAGACACTAAAATTTTATATTAAAAGTAATAAAACACTTTTATATGAAAAGTAAAAAAAAAAAAAAAACACATAAAATCATCAGAAAAGAGAGATAAACAATAAATCTACACCCTCAACTTTCTCAAATGGGATTATATTAGAAGGCATGGGCTCCTGCCAGCCAATGAGGTAAAACTGACCTCATTCAAATGGAACCCTAGCTATTTCTGATCTTTTGCTGTCAGGGATTTTAAAACATTGCATTTAGGTTTCTTCACTTTGGCTTTCTTCTAACTTCACTGCTTATTCTAGGCTGATGACCACCCCAGGAGAATGACCCTCTGATGAGCCAATGACCTTCTGTCTGAGACCATGGAGGAGGCCCCACTGTCTCCTTGAGTCCAAACTTGAGTTTCAGTTGCCTAGACCACCCACAAGTGGAGCTGGAAGTCAGAGTTCATGATCCTGGAGAGAGCTGCCCAGAAACTGCTTCCTGGGAGTTGTTGACTGACACACCCCTCCCTTGGCTTCTAGCAGAGAGTGAAAGATGGGGGTCTCACTGAGTTACCATCTTCTTGCCTAGAGTAGGAAGCTGCTCCTGGTCCCAGACTGAAGGTCTTGTCCCAGGACTGAGTACATCTCTGAGTGACTGTGGGTTGATGAACGCTACCCTCTACCCTGAAAAGAGAACCCCACCCTAATTCCTGGAACCTGGGAAAGTCAACTCATATGGCAAAAAAGACTCTTGAGAGTCCCTTGGACAGCAAGGAGATCAAACCAGTCAATCCATACTTTGGCCACCTGATGTGAAGAGCCAGCTCCCTGAAACAGACCCTGATACAGGAAATGACCGAAGGCAAACGGAGGAGGAGGGCAACAGAGGATGAGATGGTTAGATAGCATTACCAACTCAACGGACATTAATTTGAGCAAACTCTGGGAGATTGTGGAGGACAGCGGAGCCTGGAACGCTGCAGTCCATGGGGTTGCAGAGTCGGACATGACTTAGCCACTGAACAACAACAACATGGAAGAAAACAGATTTTGCAGATGCTATTAAAGATCTTGATATGACCAGATTATCCTGGATTAAGAGGATTTAGGGGTGGGTCCTAAATGCACTATAAAAGGGGAGAATGCATGGGACAACAGAAGCAGAGATGAGAGAGATGTTTCCACAAACCAAGGAACAACCACCAACAACCACTAGCAGCCGGAAGAGATGATAAACAGATTGTTCCTTTAAGTCCCTGAGGGAGGGTGGCCCTTCTGACACCTTGATTTCAGCCCAGAGATATTGATTTCAGACTTCCAGCTTCCAAATCAGTGAGAATATAAATGTCTGTTGTTTTAAGATACTAAGTTTGTGGTAATATGTTACTGCAGGCAGTGTATTGAATATAGTGAATACAGGTAAAACAGTGATTGAAACAGAAACAAGATGTGGCCAAAGTATTGGAGTTTCAGCCTCCAATATGAGATGTACCATTTCAAGAAAAATGCCTTCCCTACCCAAGCACCCAGCAGAACAGACACAACATTATCCAATACCTGGAAAGTAGTGACCAACCTAGACAGCATATGAAAAAGCAGAGACATTACTTTGCCAACAAAGTCCGTCTAGTCAAGGCTATGGTTTTTCCAGTGGTCATGTATGGATGTGAGAGTTGGACTATAAAGAAAGCTGAGTGCCGAAGAATTGATGCTTCTGAACTGTGGTGTTGGAGAAGACTCTTGAGAGTCCCTTGGACTGCAAGGAAATCCAACTAGTCCATCCTAAAGGAGATCAGTCCTGGGTGTTCATTGAAAGGACTGATGTTGAGGCTGAAACTCCAATACTTTGGCCACCTGATGTGAAGAGCTGACTCATTGGAAAAGACCCTGATGCTGGGCAAGACTGAGGGCAGGAGGAGAAGGGGACGACAGAGGATGAGATGGTTGGGTGGCATCATCGACTCGATGGACATGGGTTTGGGTGGACTCCGGGAGTTGGTGATGGACAGGGAGGCCTGGCCTGCTGTGGTTCATGGGGTCGCAAAGAGTCGGACATGACTGAGCGACTGAACTGAACTGTATTTTGTTCAAGGGCTGCTTCTGCTGCTGCTAAGTCACTTTAGTCATGTCCGACTCTGTGCAACCCCATAGACGACAGCCCACCAGGCTCTGCCATCCCTGGGATTCTCCAGGCAAGAACACTGGAGTGGGTTACCATTTCCTTCAATGCATGAAAATGAAAAGTGAAAGTGAGGTCACTTGGTCGTGTCCAACTCTTTGCGACCCCATGGACTGTAGCCTATCAGGCTTTTCCGTCCATGGGATTTTCCTGGCAAGAGTACTGGAGTGGGGTGCCACTGCCTTCTCCGTGTTCAAGGGCAAGGCTATTCAATTCCAGCTATGAAAAAAAATATATGTACAAGTACCCAATGCTTAATGTACATTATAAGGATTTTTTCCCATTTTTTTGCAAAGAGAATGTAAGTATAATCTTATAATGGAGAAGGCAATGGCACCCCACTCCAGTACTCCTGCCTGGGAAATCCCATGGGCGGAGGAGCCTGGTAGGCTGCAGTCCATGGGGTCGCGAAGAGTCGGACACGACTAAGCGACTTCACTTTCACTTTTCACTTTCATGCATTGGAGAAGGAAATGGCAACCCACTCCAGTGTTCTTGCCTGGAGAATCCCAGGGATGGGGGAGCCTGGTGGGCTACCATCTATGGGGTCGCACAGAGTCGGACACAACTGAAGTGACTTAGCAGCAGCAGCAGCAGCATAATCTTATAAAGCTATTTGGTATTTAAGATTTTGACTTTAAACTACCTAAAATAGCCAGTAGTGGCTCAAACTTGAGAAAAGTGCTACTTTTTCCCCCCTATTTTTATGACATGTGTATTGAGAACTACAGAAAAGCTCTTAAAAAATAAAAATTAACACTATAGGTGATTTCTTTGCCTTGAAATACACAGTTAATTAATTTTTCCTCCACTCTTTGCATGTATAAATATTTTTATTGCAAAGTAAGGATTGTAAGATCTTCTACAATCTTTTAGTTTATGGCTTAATAATGTGACATTTTGTGATTATTTTCCTTTCTCATTAAATTCTCATCCAAAGCATGTTTTCATAACCACATAGAGGTTTTCATCTTTGGATCTTACCATGAGGATTTTAATTTTTACATAACCCCTCCATCAGTCTATTTACATATCTATTTACCTTTGAAAATATGCTTAGAAGTCCATTATGCTTTCTTTTAGTATTTTATGGTGTCTGGTCTGTTAGAGTGTTAATCCACCCGGAATTTATTTTAATATATGATTTGGCAGCATGATCTAATCTTCCCTCCCCCAAATGGCTCGGTAGTTATGAGTCAAAAAGTTGTGAGATGACTTTTTAATGAAGGATGCTTTCTCCACTAGGTTGACACATGCTAACTTCTGATTTATGTTTCTAGGCTTACTCTTGACAGTGAGTTAGTCGCTCAGTCATGTCCAGCTCTTTGTGACCCTATGGACTATAGCCCGCCAGGCTCCTCTACCTGTGGAATTCTCCAGGCAAGAATACTGGAGTGGGTTGCCATTCCCTTCTGCAGGGGATCTACCCACCCCAGAGATCGAACCCAGGTCTCCCGCATTGTCAGCAGATTCTTTACTGTCTGAGCCACCAGGGAGGCTTACTCCTGATATTGTATTCTGCTCCACTGGCCACTTCGTGTATTCCGCATAATAAAAAATTACAGAAATTTTTTATGATTGAACAACTCCCTCCTCATAACTGTTATTTTTCAAAACCATCCCAGTTCTTCTTAGGCATTCAATTTGGTCAAATTCAACATTTTAAATGATAACATTTTAATGAAAAACTACTTTTTAATTGCAGAGGTTCACTTGGAGATGACAAAGCATATTTACAGATCCTGTTATCTAAGAATAAATTTTCTAACCATTTATGAAGGATCTCTTCTCTTCTTCATCCTCAAATATTTTCCCCCAGCAATAAGCTCCTCTCTAGAGCATAAGTAATTGACCCTTTCCTGGATTATTTTAATCAGCAAATAAACACAATTTACTTTCTATCTTCCTTGGGGGAAAAAACGAAAATTATCCCAAACTCCACACTCTCATGTCTCTCTTTCCTCGCACGTTAAAACCTTTGGGAGTAGAGTCTCAGATGTAGAAAATAAACTTTGGTTACCTGGGGATGGAGAGAGGGATAAATTGGGAGATTGGGACTGACATATACACACTACTATATATAAAATAGGTAACAAGAACCTACAATATAGCCCAGAGAACTCTGCTCAGTACTCTGTAATGGCCTTTATGGGAAAAGACTAAAAAAAGAGTAGATACGTGCATACATATAACTGCTTCACTTTGCTGTACACCTGAAACTAACTCAACATTGTAAATCAACTATACTCCAATAATGGAGAAGGAAACAGCAACCCACTCCAGTATTCTTGCCTGGGAAATTCCATGCACAGAGGAGCCTGGCACTACAGTCCCTGGGGTCGCGAAGGGTCGGACATGACTTAGCGACTAAACAACAAATACTCCAATAAAAATTGAAAAAAAAAAAAAAAAACCTTTGGTGAGAGCTGTCTGCAGTGGCTACCACTTATTCACCTCTCATTCACTGTTTAACATACTTGAAAGGAGATTTTTCTCTATGAAATCACTTTGTTAACACCAGAAATTAACACAACGTTGTGAATCGATTATACTTCAATTTAAAAAGGAAAAAAAAAAGTTCCAAAAAAGGTAACAAAAAAACCCGGAGATTCTTCTCACGATGGTCATCCACCATGATTTGTGAAAGGACTTCAAAAACCTCTTCACTTCTGACCTCCCAGCAGTAGGCCCCTGGCTGCTAGGAAACGCTCAGCTCCTAGCTCCTGGAGTTCCACAGCAATGCTCCTCCTTGGACCTCATCACAGGCCAAGCCCATGAACAATTCACGGGAAATAAACATAGAATCTGGGTAATAAAATAAAGTCTTACCTTTCTTTTCCTCTGTGCGGAGTCTAGTCTCTCTGGCCCACAGCGGACAGCAGAGGCCTCCTATCCGGATCTTCAGTCCGGAGTTCCTGATGCAAAACAAGCTTCACCTGCACCTTTGCTACACAGGTGGGGCGTGTACAGAAGCTCCACCCACAAGGCTCCATCCAAGATGGCGGCCACGGCCATGTGCAGAGACGCTCTGCCCGACACTGAGATCTCACCCCACCTCGCGAAAACCCAGTGGACTCTCCCAGCCTAAAAGCAGAAAGACGCTTGTGGAGAACCGACTCAGGAGGGTCAGTAACAAAATGCTGACACCCTAGGTGGGACAGGTTGGCCTTGTTCACTCCTCCCTAGGTTCCAGGCCCACCCTAACTCTAGCGGGGAACATAGTGGAGGCTTTTGGAGCTTCCTCTGATCCCAGAGGACACTGTGACTGAGTGGAATGTGGCTGCCTGGGGCCAAATCCAGAGCAGCTCTGCCCAGGAACCGGATGCTGGGGTGTGGAGCACACATGCCTGAGACCCTAGTCCCCCTTGAGGGGACCACATTGTGGCATATTTGGGGTTGGAGACTGAAATGACATGACTGCATTTGACTGCCTCTGGCTGGCCTTCCCATGGTGTCTGTTAGGACCAAACTGAAGCCAGGACAGGCTCTAAGGGGCAGGCTAGGCCTGAGGTTTAGTCTCTAGGAAAGCTGAGGCACTGGGAACTCGGGCAGGCAGTGTAGCTCGACCAACCAGAAAAAAATCCCCATAGCCCCCTGCCCACGCCAGACCTGAGCCAATCCAGATAGGGATGCGAGGTTTAAAAGTCCCACACGCATACGGTTTAACCAATCAGCTATGCTGTTACAGGAACAAAGAACCGTCTGTATAAAAGTAGATGTGATTCAGAGCTCGGGCTCTCATCAAGACTCCACTGCGCTGGATGAGACTTGAGCCCTAGCTCGAGCTAGCAATAAACCCCTTTATGGTTTGCATTGCTGTGGATGTCTTATTCTCTCAGTTTTGGGGACTCAGACACTGGGCATAATAGTATCAACCCCAGGGATGGAGGGAACCAAGGGCAAGAGGGAGACAGGGCAGCCCAGCCTGCAGTATCGCTGGGAGTGCGGTAGTCTCTGCCTCTGCACGCCACACCAGTGCGTTGTGTCCTCTTTGCTCACCTCCAGGGGTCAGTGGTAGCATCCTCCATGGTCACTTCTGCTTTGGTGAAGGATGGGACAGCTGAGAGCTGAGAGGCAAAACTGGGAAAAGGCCCAGGTGATGGGGACACCTGACAAAACGGAATAAGGACTCTCGATCTGAGTTCAGGAAAAGACATGCGGATGCCCAGGGCAAAGGGTCCCAAGGTGGGTATAGATCCATGAGGTAGCCCCACCCAGGCAGTGCGGTTTCTCAGAAGAGAGCTAGGGGCCCTGGGAGCCCCTCAAAAGGCCAGGACCCCCATGCTCAGGAGGGAAGCCCAGGGAGCTGCTGGCAAGAACAGGAAACACTCATCGGCCAAGGTCTGCGGGCTCCTCCCAGGATCAAAACAGGAGGATCCCAGCTGCCCCAGTGACTAATGCGTACCAGGGGGAACCCCCCTCCCCACCCAGGGGAACCCCCCACCCCACCCCATACCTTTAGCTCGCACCTGGCAACGGGTCTGAAAACTTCTCCTTTTCAACCTAAAGGAGGAAAGAGAAGAACCCCCACACACACACACACTTGTTGGGGTCCTTTAATGGTCCGGAGTCGACAATAAGAAAGTAAAGGAGAGAGAAAGAGGCTGATATTCCTTGGTTTACGCAGAAAGCCAATAAAGCCCCTGGCATGGGGCTTGCTCTGTTCACAGAGGCCTCAGGCGCCCTCTTGATGGGGTGAAGGCGCAGAGCGTCTTCTTGAGAGGGTCTTAGAAGCCCGGGCAGGAAAGTGAACTCAGAGGGCCTCTGCGCTCCAAAGAAATAGCCAGAGAGAGAGAATGAAAGAGAAAGAAAGACACGGGGACCAGAGCTCTGATGGAGCAAGAGTGTTTTATTCAACATTGTGTAGGTATTTATACTGTCTTACAAGATAGCTATTTTCAGCAGAGATATTACCATATGGTTCATAAAAAGGAAGAGTGTACTTATCACCATATGGAAGGAAATGCCTGGATTCCTCAGCCCCCCGGAGAGGCTTGCCTCTCCTCTTAATTCTTGAATATTCAGGAATTAATAAGGAACAGAGACTTCCCGACAGGTCCAAAACAGCACACAGGAAGCCTCCTGTTAAATGCTTCCTGACACACCCCCATCTGAGAGCAGTGCCACCCCCTAAGGGACCAAGCTGGTCAGGAACTACAGAGGCCAACCCTCTCTGGCCAGGATGTTCTGACTGAGGAAGAACTAACTAGCTCAAGCTCCAATCATTACAAATAGGGGGACCCCAGTTACATCAGAGTTTACACCATTTGGACATCTCCTATTTGGGTCTTCTGAGGAATCCATTAACTGTTTGCTGCTGACTCCAAATTTCCCAAGCCAGAAATCTTCTTTGGGTTGAATCCTTTGGCATTTGTGTGACAACAGATCACTCCAACTGGCCCTCTTGGCCTTTGAAAACAAATCTAACATAGAGCATCTAAGGGATGGAGAACCAAGCGTCCACTGAGCTGAAGGGTCACCCATTAGGGTCCATCAGGAAGAAGCATCTTTCCATTCTGTGTGGTACAGCCTGGGCCCCAGACAGGCTGGGAGATGGGAAGGTGGACCTGGCAGTCAGTAGCAAACTTGGGTGACCCACCTCAGCTTCATCCTCACGGAAAGTTGGAGAAGCCACTCCAGAATGGAACAAATCCATTTGCAGCCTCACTCCTCCTAAAAATGGAAGACAGCCTAGGGGATAACCTGGGAGTGTCCAGGTCCTGAGCATCTGGGTCTGTAACTATGGCCTAACAGCTGGGCCTCTAGGTGGCAAGTTGAAAGGAAAGGATAAGGATTTTTTGAATAGAATTCAGAATGCAAAGGGGCCTTTGGAGAATTGAAAAAGCCATTAAATCAGGCCTCGTGCTGGCCCTCCCAGATGGAGCTAAACCCTTTGACCTTTACATTCAAGAGAGAATGGGATCATCATTACTGTCTTCATATGTGTTAATATATGATCTTTGTCTTTTTCTCACTGACTTCACTCTGTATAATAGGTTCCAGGTTCATCCACCTCACTAGAACTGACTCAAATGCATTCCTTCTTATGGCTGAGTAATATTCATGCCACAGGCCTGGAAAAGATCAGTTTTCATTCCAATGCCAAAGAAAGGCAATGCCAAAGAGAGCTCCAACTACCGCACAATTACACTCATCTCACAAACTAGCAAAGTAATGCTCAAAATTCTCCAAGCCAGGCTTCAATAGTACATGAACCATGAACTTTCAGATGTTCAAGCTGGATTTAGAAAAAGCAGAGGAACCAAAGATCAAATTGCCAACATCCATTAGATCATAGAAAAAGCAAGAGAGTTCCAGAAAAACATCTACCTCTGCTTTATTGACTATGCCAAAGCCTTAGACTGTGTGGATCACAATAAACTGTGGAAAATCCTTCAAGAGGTGGGCATACCAGACCACCTGACCTGCCTCTTGAGAAATCTGTATGCAGGTCAAGAACCAACAGTTAGAACTGGACATGGAACAACAGACTGGTTCCAGATAGGAAAAGGAGTACGTCAAGGCTGTATTGTCACCCTGATTATCTAACTTATATGCAGAGTACATAATGAAAAATGCTGGGCTGGAAGAAGCACAAGCTGGAATCAAGATTGCCAGGAGAAATATCAATAACCTCAGATATGCAGATGACACCACCCTTACGGCAGAAAGCAAAGAACTAAAGAGCCTCTTGATAAAAGTGAACGAGGAGAGTGAAAAAGTTGGCTTAAAGCTCAACATTCAAAAATCTGAGATCATGGTATCTGGACCCATCACTTCATGGTAAATAGATGGGGAAACAGTGGCAGACTTTATTTTTTTGGACTCCAAAATCACTGCAAATGGTGACTGCAGCCATGAGATTAAAAGATGCTTGCTCCTTGGAAGAAAAGCTATGACTGACCTAGACAGCATATTAAAAAGCAGAAACATTACTTTGTCAACAAAGGTCCATCTAGTCAAAGCTATGGTTTTTCCAGTAGTCATGTATGGATGTGAGAATTGGACTGTAAAGAAAGCTGAGTGCCGAAGAATTGCTGCTTTTGAACTGTGATGTTGGAGAAGACACTTGAGAGTCTCTTGGACTGCAAGGAGAGACCACCAGTCCATCCTAAAGGAAATCAGTCCTGACTATTCATTGGCAGGACAGATACTGAAGCTGAAACTCTAGTACTTTGGCCACCTGATGTGAAGAACTGACTCATTAAAAAAGACCTTGATGCTGGGAAACATTGAAAAGCAGGAGGAGAAGGGGATGACAGAGGGTTAGATGGTTGGATGGCATCACCGACTCAATGGACATGAGTTTGAATAAACTCTGAGAGTTGGTGATGGACAGGGAAGGAGGCCTGGCCTGCAGTTCATGAGGTTGCAAAGAGCTGGACACAACTGAGTGACTGAACTGATATGTATCACAACTTCCTTACCTATTTATCTGCTGATGGACATCTAGATGGCCTCCATGACCCAGCTATTAGAAATGATGCTGCATTGAACATTGGGGTACATGTGTCTTTTTCAATTATGCTTTCCTTGGGGTATACCCTGTAGTGAGATTGCTGGGTCATATGACAGTTTTATTCCAGAGTTGTTGTTTTTTTAAGAAATCTCCATATTGTTCTCCATAGTGGCTGTCTCAATTTGCATTCCCAACAGTGCAAGATGATTCCCTTTTTTTACATCTTCTCCAGCCTTAATTATTTGTAGACTTCTTTGACGATGACCATTCTGACTGGTGTGAGATGATACCTCATTGTAGTTTTGATTTGCATTTCTCTAATAATGAGCGATGTTGAGCTTCTTTTCACATATTAAGATTCAGGGGGGGAAGGAAAAAGTGGGATGAATTGAGAGAATAGCATTGAAACATGCACATTATCATATGTAAAATAGATAGCGAGTGGGAATTTGCTGTATGATGCAGGGAACCCAAAGCTGCTGCTCTGTGACAACCTAGAGGGGTGGGATGGGGAAGGAGGTGGGAGGAGGGCTCAAGGAGCGGGGGACATAGGTATACCTTTGGCTGATTCATGTTGATGTTTGGCAGAAGCCATCACAATGTTGTAAAGTAATTATCATTTACTTAAAACACACACACACACAGAAGAAAAAATAGAGAAGGAATCGCCCTTGGGTGTTAGCTCAAAAACTGAGGCCCCTTACTCAGGTGGTTGCTTATTTCTCTAAACAATCACATCGATTGATAAGGAATGGTGTCTGCCTACGGGCAGTAGCAGCTACTACAACCCCACTAAGGAGGCTGGAAAGTGACTAGTTTGCTCAGCTGATCACTATATGGACTCCACTCTGGGCCCAGGCTTTGGTAAGTTCTAAGGGAACAGTTCTAAGGGAACAGTTCTAAGGGAACAGTTCTAAGGGAACTGACTATCCCCAGAATATCAGTTCAAGTTCAGACTTGAACCCAGTGGCTACCATAAAAACGTGTACGTGTGTGTGTGTGTTAGTCATTCAGTTATTTCCAAATCTTTGCAACCCCATGGACCATAGCCTGTCAGCTTCTCTGTCCATGGGATTCTCCAGGCAAAAATACTGGAGTGGGTAGCCATTCCATTCTCCAGGGGATCTTCCCAACCCAGGGATCAAACCTGGGTCTCCTGCACTGCAGGCTGATTATCATCTGGAGCCACAGACTCGTCACATGCTAAATCCTGCTATCCGCAGAAATGGGTATATACACTAGAATATATATGTCAATAAAAAATTAATTAGTCAATCCAAGAAAGAAATGGAAGATTTTATTCGAGTCACGTTTGAGGATTATAACCTAGGGATAGCCTTTCAGAATGCTGAAGAACTGTTCTGCCCATTAGAAATTCAGGCAGTTATAGAAGTTTTTTTGAGACGAAAGGTTGAGCATTAACTGATGTATTATTGACAATTAACATGATTCAGATCTGCAAGTACAAAGTGGTTGGTCATCATGATCCCTTATAAGAACAGAAGAAGTGTTATCTTTCAAGTTGTGTTGTTGATGTGATGAGAATGTTGCTCTTTATGGTTGAGCAGGTGTTTCTGCCAGTGAGGGAGGTTTGGTCAATACCTAATGCAGACACAGTGCACAGTGGGGAGAGGAGAGGCCAAAGGGCAAAGAAAATTTCTTATATTTAAATTATTTTTGTCTTGCCATAAAATATGAATTTTATTTCTCATATGTGTGCCAAGTCGCTTCAGTTGTGTCCGACTCTTTGCAGCCCTATGGACTGAAGCCCACTAGGCTCCTCTGTCCATGGGATTCTCCAGGCAAAGATACTGGAGTGGATAGACGTTCCCTTCTCCAGAAGATCTTCCCAACTCAGGGATCAAACCTGTGTTCCTTGCATTGGCAGACAGGTTCTTTACCACTTTGTGTGTGTGTGTGTGTGTGTGTGTGTGTGTGTGTGTGTGTGTGTGTGTGTGTGTATGAGTATATATACTGGTATATTTGATTTGTTGGCATTTTATTTAGAATATTTGATTTTGCATATGAATCAGTCTCTCTATTCCATTTTTTATCCTATATATGTTAGGCTCTATGATCAAAGATATGAATTTTTTTCATTTCTTTCTAAAGATTTGGCTTGCTTTGTAACATAAATAACTGTTTCACAGAAATGAAGAACTGACCCCACAGACTATCTGTAGTTAACCCTTTTTTAAAGAGGGTAGAGGTTTGGGTTTTTGCCATAAATATTTTTTCTCTACTGCATTTCTAAATTCAGCAATCCTGTTTTTTACTAGAAAAAATTTCTGATCTCATGTCAGCTTTCATTCCCTAGTTTTTGTTCTGTTTCCATTTTTACAAGGTTATTAAAATCACAAAGATTAACTTTGATGTTTTCCTTTTCCAACAAAAGTCTAAGACTCTGACTATTCTTTGAAATGTATTTAAGATGAAAAATATTTTCATATGCTTTTATCAAGATTACTTCATTTGCTCCTTATCATAAGCCAAATAGGTCAATTTATATAAGATAAAACTTAGAAATGCATGAAATATCACAGCTTCGACACAAATTAGCTTGATAAGAATTTAGGAAAAGGAAAGAGGAAGTGAATTTATAGACATGTAAAAATGGAAAGTTTAAAAAAGTAAGTGAATAAGTCCAACATTTGGAATACTATGCAGTTCAATAAATGTTATTGAATGAATGGACAAAATTCCCTTAGCTGTTAGGTCAGTTGGATTTAGCAGTGGAAGATTATTAAGCCTCAGTCTGACCTCTTATTTGGGATTAGTATTCACATCATGAGCCTCTTGTGAAAAGCAGAAATTTGAAAACCCAGATAAATACACCCAGTAGAAAAGAAATATTTCTTTAAGTCTTTTACAATTTTCTTTCCATTATTGGTCTTACTGTATATTTAGCTTTTTCATTTGTCTTCTATTTTATTTCTGTGACAAATCAGCCTTCATTTCTGGACAAATTGGACTTCACTGTTATCAATATTGTTTTTCCATCTTTTCATTAACAAGCTTAAGGGCAGCGATAAGATGCAAAGTAACCTTCACCTTTGGACTGAAAAAATCTGGTTTGCAATAACTGCTTGATTTCAGGTTCATCCTCTCCTGCAGCCAACCTGGAGAGGTGATCACGGGTCGGCACTGGGGGCAGCCTGGAGGGTGGTCTGCGAGAGTGAGGTTGGGGTCATTGCAGGGGCAGGGTGATGGGTCAGGCTTTCCCTGCTGCACCTGGAGGATTTATAAATGGGGATATTTTAGTCTCGGCACAGGCCACTCCTTAGCCTGAGAGAGCACAAATATTTACAGAAGGAAAACCAAATAAGAGCACCACTGCATTGCTGGGCTGGGCTGCTGGACTTAATGACGGGTTTCTTTCCCCCTATGGATTTCAAAGTAGCCTGCACTAAGGATACCAAAGCAAACAGCATATCTGAGATTTAATGGAAAGGAAAACATGCACGTGGCATAAAAGCCCCATTATCATCCCTCAGCACTTAATTTTGGGTGAAGTGCATTGTGGTGACTTTTTGATGCACCCTTCTGTCCCCCTGCCTCTGAAGCAGCCCAGCTCCTCAGGCAGTGACTGGGTTTGATGGCATCCATCACCAGCCTCAGCCTATTGAGGACCAGGAAGCAGTGATGTGCACCTCGGCTGGATGGATTTATAGAGCTATGACACCTACCAGCAGGGCCAGGGAGCAAGCCCTGGAGCCTGTGGTGATCTCAGGGAACCTGTCAGCTATGATGAGAAAGCCAGGTCTACCCGGTGCCCTATAGTCTTAGGACATAAGAATACTGAGAATACTGATAAATTGCTGATAAATTGCTTTTTATCCCCCTCTCCTTTAGTCTTTTTGTTTTTAATTGGTATAATTAACAAGTAGTAACAAACATTACCACAGCACAGAGCAAGATAAAAAATATTTCCATCTCCCCAGAAATTTCCTTGAGTCTTTTCTCACCAATCCTCTCCCAAAACTAACCACTATTCAAATTTTGATGACCATAGAGATTACTTGTGCCTCTCCTGGCATCACACAACACACACTCTTTAGAGTCTGGGCTTCTTTCACTCAGTGTAGTGACTGAGATTCATCTGTGCTGAGTGTAACAGTAGCTCATTCTTTTTATTACCGAGTAATATTATTTTGCACAAATGTGTAATAGTTTACTCTGCTGGATGTTTGGGTTGTTGAATTTAGGCTTTTAAAACAGAGCTGCTTTGAACTGGTTTTGTGAGGATATCTTTTGACAATTTGTATACCTTCTTTGCATACAGTTAGATTGAGGGTTTTTGCATATTTTTAATTGGGTTCTTTGTTCTTGGTTTGCAGGATTTATTTTTCTTTATTTATTATTCTGGCAATGAGTTCTTTGCTAAATGTAATATTTAGTAAATATCCCTTAATTGTATACTCTAATCTGTCAGTACAGTTCCGTCGCTCAGTCCTGTCTGACTCTAATCTATAGAACAGGCCTAACACTGCTAATGAGGTGTTATGTATGGTGCCTAATACCATTAGGGTACATTTCCATAGCCCTGAACACAGCTTCCAGGACAACAAATCTTGGGTATAGCTTCCCTGGTGGCTCAGATGGTAAAGAGTCTGCATGCGATGCAGGAGACCCAGGTTCAATTCCTGGGTCAGGAAGATCTTCCAGAGGAGGGAATGGCAACCTACTCAGTATTCTTGCCTGGAGAATTCCACAGAAACAGGAGCTGGGCAGGCTATAATCAATAGGGTCTCAGCGAACTGGAAACGACTGAGCAACTAACACTTTCACTTTCCCAACACTCTGCTGTTACATGGAATAATTACATTAGATATAAAATATATCACAAGTTATTTTTCACTAAAATAAGTATGACAAAAGGAATCAGGATGCCGAGCAAGTGCCCACTCAGTGTTGTTATTGGCGGTGTCATTGCTGCTGTGGCTGTGAGCGTCGTCAATAGAATAAGGCTTCAAAGCTGCCTGTTACACTTAAGCATGAGAGAAAAGGTTGTATTTTCAGCAAGTTCTTGTTGAAAGCTGTTGAAAACTGTGTTACCAGTTTCCAAGTAATATTCCAGAAATATTTGAATTATAGTCATTAATTCTCTTATTTATTAAAAAAAAAAAAACACTTGAGCACTTACTATGAGCAAAATACTAAGGATTTGGTAATAAGATTTTCTCAAAATAACTTTGCCATCATAGGGTTTTTCGTTCGATTTGGAGAGATGGGGGCAGGGAATTAAAATGTAAAAAATGTAAATAACAAGTATTACAAAGGAAAAATATCAGGAAAAAATGGATTTGAAATATTAATGTGGGGGTGGCTTGAAATATTAGAAACGGAGGTCAGGATAGCCCTCTCTAAGAAAACAACTTTTGAGTCAAGACTTGAAGAAACAGGATGAGCTGCCTATGTGGGTGTCCTGAGAGGAACCCTCCAGCAAGGGACCAATGGCAAAAAAAACCTGGAAGAGAGAAGATGCTCGTGAGTGATGCCCATGAAGATTCCTACGCCTGGAGCAAAGTGGATGGGAGTGAGAGTAGAGGAGCCGTGGTTCTTCAGGTCACCTTTAGGTCTCTGAAGAAGATGGGACATCCTTGCAGGGCAGAAGAGACATCTTTTAAGAAGAATAGCCCTGTGTTGAAAACAGACAACCCAGAAGCAAGTACAGAAGCAGCGACTCATCTGGAGAACCATCTCGGTCACCCCACAGGAGATGAGGGGGATGTGGACCCAGGTGGTGGCAATGAGGTTGGTAACAAGAAGTCACACCCCAAATATATTTTGAAGGTGGGTGGTGGTGGTTTCATCACTAAGTTGTGTCCAACCCTTGTGACCCCATGGACTGTACCCTGACAGGCTCCTCTGTCCATGGGATTCTCCAGGCAAGAATACTGGAGTGGATTGCCATTTCCTTCTCCAGGGGATCTTCCTGACCCAGGAATCAAACCCGGGTCTCCTGCATTGCAGGCAGATTGTTTACCAACTAGCTATGAGGGAAGCCCATTTGAAGGTAGAGCAGCTCTAAATTTATTCCCCTGTCCCTTTCTAACCCACATATGTAGCATCAAGGTATATTGTTCTAAAACAGCCATTTAGGTTTCATAATGTATCTTGGCAAATTTTTCCACTTGAGTAAATGAAGAGCTTTCTCATCTTCTTATGCTTATGCTTTATTCCATCATATGAGTATTGCCATGATTTATTTAAGCAGCCTTATACTGGATTGCTTTCTGACTTTTGGCTACCACTCTGTGTGCTGAAATGAATAATCTCATATATGTGTCACAGTAGACATTTGAGAATATGTTGACAGGATGAATTCATGGAACATAATTTTCTTAGTCAATGAGTTCTTGTATTCCTAATTTTGACAGATATCTGACCTAATGATTGCCATCCATGACAATTGTTCAAGATGACACTCCCACTAGAGTGCATGAGAGTTTCTGTTTCTTTACAAACTTGAGAATGGATCCAAGATCATAGAGCTTTCTTCTGGTCCCACCTTAGCAACAATGTAACCAAGAGTTTCTAGCTTCTTGCTCTATGTATTTATGAAAACTGAGTATTTATGTATCACTGTAGGAAATTCACTTAAAGATTGTCCGCAATGTTATAATACAAGTTTGACATTTGACAAAATTCAATATTCATTCCTGACTTAAATCTTAACTCAGAATAAATGGGCATTCCTTGTACTTTAAAAAAGATTTTCTTGAACTTGAAAGTAAGCACAGTTTTAATAGTGAAATACCTGAAGTATCCCCACTGAAGTCAGAAACAAGGCAAAGATGCCCTATCTTACTGCTCAGAAAGTCCCTGACAGTGCAAAAAATAAAACACAAGAAAGTAAAAGGAATCAAATCTGATTATTTATGAGTAGTGTAATGATCTACATAAAAATAACATCAGAGTAAAACTTCTAAAAGTTCCTTCTGTCAAAAATGAAATATCTGACATAATTATAAATTCTATTTAAATTAAATTTAAAAGTTAAGTATTTAACATAAAACAATTTAGCTTACAGTGATTGTATGGAAAACAAATTATGGTGGTGCATAGGACCATGGTAAAAAATAATGTTTTTACTAAATTAAGAAATCTGGAAACAGAAATGCACTTGAAAATAGCTTTGATGTACAAATCATTGCAAAACTGGGCTCCTCTGGTGGCTCAGACAGTAAAGCATCTGCCTGTAATGCGGGAGACCTGGGTTTGATCCCTGAGTCGGGAAGATCCCCTGGAGAAGGAAATGGCAACCCACTCCTTCCATGGATGGAGGAGCCTGGTAGGCTACAGTCCATGGGGTCACAAAGAATCAGACATGACTGAGCAACTTCACTGGTTCACTGGTTCATTGAAAAACTGAATTCAAAGCCATGACATTGTACTAATTGAAATAGAAGCTGTGCTTGCCAAAACTTACCAGTGTTTAAGATAATTTTAAAGATTAAGTCACTTTGAAAAATACATTCTCAAGGAAAATACCAGTGGCAAGATATTAGAACAAGAGATGGCTAAAACATTGGTCATATAAATATGTATCAAAATATTCATTGTGTTTATGTTTAATTTTCAAATAATTTATATTTGCTCTGCTCTTAGGGGATTCTTCCCAGGTATCCTATTTTTCAGTTTTCTCCTACACAATAACTGCCCCATAGTCTAGGAAACACCTTCATTAGATTCATTGACCTCTTCCTAGTTTCTTCACCGTAGTCTCTCCTGCTTTCTAAGAGTTCTTTGGTTTAAATTTCTTGGATGTGTAAAATATGGACAAAGAATATGGATAGACATTTCTCTAGGCAGGATATAAAATGGCCAACAAGCACATGAAAAGATGCTCAATGTTATTAGTCAGCAGGGAAATGTAAATCAAGACCCCAGTGAGATACCACTTCTCATCTACTCAGTTCAGCTCAGTTCAGTTCAGTCACTCAGTCATGTCTGACTCTTTGCGATGCCATGAATTGCAGCACGCCAGGCCTCCCTGTCCATCAGCAACACCCAGAGTTCACTCAAACTCATGTCCGTCAAGTCAGTGATGCCATCCAGCCATCTCATCCTCTGGCGTCCCCTTCTCTTGCCCCCAATCCCTCCTAGCATCAGAGTCTTTTCCAATGAGTCAACTCTTCGCATGAGGTGGCCAAAGTATTGGAGTTTCAGCTTTAGCAACAGTCCTTCCAAAGAACACCAAGGACTGATCTCCTTCAGAATGGACTGGTTGGATCTCCTTGCAGTCCAAGGGACTTTCAAGGGTCTTCTCCAACACCACAGTTCAAAAGAAGCAATTCTTTGGCGCTCAGCTTTCTTCACAGTCCAACTCTCACACCCATACACGATCACTGGAAAAACCATAGCCTTGACTAGATGGACCTTTGCTGGCAAAGTAATGTCTCTGCTTTTTAATATGCTGTCTAGGTTGGTCATAACTTTCCTTCCAAGGAGTAAGCGTCTTTTAATTTCATGGCTGCAGTCACCATCTGCAGTGATTTTGGAGCCCCCCAAAATAGTCTGACACTGTTTCCACTGTTTCCCCATCGATTTCCAATGAAATGTTGGGACGAGATGCCATGATCTTCGTTTTCTGAATGTTGAGTTTTAAGCCAACTTTTTCACTCTCCACTTTCACTTTCATCAAGAGGCTTTTTAGTTCCTCTTCTCTTTCTGCCATAAGGGTGATGTCATCTGCATATCTGAGGTGATTGATATTTCTCCCGGCAATCTTGATTCCAGCTTGTGCTTCTTCCAGCCCAGCGTTTCTCATGATGTACTCTGCATAGAAGTTAAATAAGCAGGGTGACAATATACAGCCTTGACGTACTACTTTTCCTATTTGGAACCAGTCTGTTGTTCCATGTCCAGCTGTAACTGTTGCTTCCTGACCTGCATATAGGTTTCTCAAGAGGCAGGTCAGGTGGTCTGGTATTCCCATCTCTTTCAGAATTTTCCACAGTTTCTTGTGATCCACACAGTCAAAAGCTTTGGTATACTCAATAAAGCAGAAATAAATGTTTTTCTGGAACTCTCTTGCTTTTTCCATGATCCAGCAGATGTTGGCAATTTGATCTCTGGTTGGCAATTTGACCTCTGGTTCCTCTGCCTTTTCTAAAACCAACTTGAACATCTGGAAGTTCACGGTTCACGTATTGCTAAAGCCTGGCTTGGAGAATTTTGAGCATTACTTTACTAGTGTGTGAGATGAGTGTAGTTGTGCAATAATTTGAGCATTCTTTGGCATTGCCTTTCTTTGGGATTGGAATGAAAACTGACCTTTTCCAGTCCTGTGGCCACTGCTGAGTTGTCCAAATTTGCTGGCATATTGAGTGCAGCACTTTTACAGCATCATCTTTCAGGATTTGAAATAGCTCAACTGGAATTCCATCACCTCCACTAGCTTTGTTCGTAGTGATGCTTTCTAAGGCCCACTTGACTTCACATTCCAGCATGTCTGGCTCTAGATGAGTGATCACACCATCATGATTATCTTGGTTGTGAACATCTTTTTTGTACAGTTCTTCTATGTATTCTTGCCACCTCTTCTTAATATCTTCTGCTTCTGTTAGGTCCATACCATTTCTGTCCTTTATCAAGCCCATCTTTTCATGAAATGGTCCCTTGGTATCTCTAATTTTCTTGAAGAAATCTCTAGTCTTTCCCATTCTGTTGTTTTCCTCTATTTCTTTGCATTGATCGCTGAGGAAAGCTTTCTTATCTCTTCTTGCTATTCTTTGGAACTCTGCATTCAGATGCTTATATCTTTCCTGTTGTCCTTTGCTTTTCGCTTCTCTTCTTTTCACAGCTATTTGTAAGGCCTCCCTAGGCAGCCATTTTGCTTTTTTGCATTTCTTTTCCATGGGGATGGTCTTGATCCCTGTCTCCTGTAAATGTCATGAACCTCCATCCATAGTTCATCAGGCACTCTATCAGATCTAGTCCCTTAAATCTGTTTCTCACTTCCACTGTATAATCATAAGGGATTTATCAAAAAGTCAGATAAGATGTAGGGAAATCAGAACCCTCGTACACTTGTGGTGGGGATGTAAAATGGTCCAGTTGCTTTGAAAACCAGATTGGCCATTCATCATCTTATTCATGGTAGAACTCTACTTGCGGGTGTGTCTAGAGCCACCTGAGTTGTCTTGATGGTCACCTGTGGCACTTACTCTCTGCTTTAGTATACTCAACATTATCAAAAAACAAACAAAACCAAAACAAACAAAGCAATGTTTCCTGAGTGCTTTTGTCTTATGATTCTGTCTTATGTATTAGAAGTCCTATCCCATTTTCACTTGCTTTCTAATGTTCTGTACATAGTAAAATATGACCACAGGGAGTTGAATGTGGCCTCAACAAAAGATACATCCATCTCTTGAGCCCCAGATTCTGTGCATATGACCTTATTTTGAAAAAGCAACTTTGTAGCTGTAATGAAGTCAATGGTCTTGAGATGGGAATCATCCTAGATTATCCACTGGGACCTGATACCAGTGACAAGTGTCCTTATAAGAGACAGAAGGTGAGAAGACAAACAGCAAGTGAATGCCATGAAGATGTAGGCAAAGATGGGGCTTAGGCAGCTGCTACCAAGGACTGTCTGAAGCCTCCAGAATCTAGGAGATGCAAGGAAGGATTCTCCATCTTGAACCTTCAGAGGGAGCATGGCCCTGCCAACAGCTTGACTTTGGACTCTTGGTCTCCAGGACTATGAGAGAATAAATTTCTGTCCTTTGAAGTCACCAAGTTTGTGGAATTTGGTATGGCAGTCCAAAGAAACTTAAGTGACATTCCTGCTGTGGCCATCTACAAAATCAACCAATCTCTAGATTTATTTTGTTGTCCCTACCTTACAGCATGCAGGATCTTAGTTCCCCAACCAGGGATGGAACCTCTGCCCCTACATTGGGAGTGCAGATTCTTAACCACTGGACCACCAGGGAAGTCCCTACTAATCTCTAGATTTTTGCACTCATGTGTGTGTGTTAGTCACTCAGTCATATCCAACTCAATGAGATCCCCATGGACCTCTGTCCATGGAATTCTCCAGGCAAGAATACTTGGCCGGGGGCGGGTGGGGGGGGGGGGGCTGCCATTTTCTTCCCCAGGGGATCTTCCCCACCCAGGGATCAAACCCAGGTATCTTGCATTGCAGACAGATTTTTCATTGGCTGAGTCACCAGGGAAGCCCCTTTGCACTCATAACTAAGTTCAATTTCTAGCAGCTAGAGATATGCTAATCTAGACCAAGGTCAATATGAATCTGTTTTCACATTTTTACATCAAAATGAATCCTGCTCTTATTCTAAGTCCATGATATATTCCACTAATCTTCCAAACTGTGGATTCAGTTCAGCTCATTTCCCACTTATTGATCCAGGACAACAGCTTTATCAGGCTGAGTTCCAAATTCAGATTAATTTTCCTTTTCACTGAGCCTTTTTAAATGGAGTTTAATGATAGCAAAGTGCACTTTCCAAGCTCCTTGTGAAAATTTAACTCCATACCTAGTTGGGAAATCCAAGGTTTGAACAAATTATCAATAAATATCCTATTTTCAGCCATGGTCCATCCCTACCTTGTGTCTCACAGCCAGTTTTCACAGAAGTTTAGAAATCTAGTAATCATTTGCTTTTTAACCCAAAATTTGGTGTATCCCCAAGTCACATTCTGATATGCTTTTCCCAGTGGGAAAAAAGAGACACCTCAAAATTGTTGATATTTATACAGAAGTGTGTCCTTGTGTGGAGCTTCCCAGGTGGATCAGGAGTAAAGAATCCACCTGCCAAGGCAGGAGACGAGGGCTCGATGCCTGGATCAGGAAGATCGCCTGGAGGAGGAAATGACAACCCACTCCTATATTCTTGCCTGGGAAATCCCATGGACAGGGGAGCCTGATGGGCTACAGTCCAGGGGATCACAAAGAGTCAGACACAGCCTAGCAACTGAGCACACATACAAAAGTCATTGTGAGATCATCTTTCTTACATATCCCAGAAGAAAGAGGGTGGGGAACCAGTGCTTTATAGAAAATCACTGTGGCAGGAAATGCAAAAAGCTTTGGGAGGTTTCTTACTTTCATTGAGGCCTAGTTTCTTCATCTATAAATGAAGTTGGTAATAACTGTCTTGTAGGGTTGGAGTGGATTAAATGGGATGTTCATGCAAGAAACAAGGACCAGTGACTGGCACATTATAGGCCTTTAAAAATGATAAGGCTTCTTCCCCAAACTTCATTCCCTCTTTTTCTCCTTCCTAAGACTTTCTGAAGTCTTTAATCTTGAACACACATGGCTCCATTTGTGGACTTAGTGCTCAGAAACTCAGTCCTGTCTGACTCTGCAACGCCATGAACTGTAGCCCACCAGGCTCCTCTGTCCATGGGATTTCCCAGGCAAGAATACTGGAATAAGTTGCCATTTCCTCCTCCAGGGGATCTGACACACCCAGGGATCAAACCTGCATCTCTTGCATCTCCTTCATTGGCAGGCAGATTATTTACCACTGAGCCTCCTGGGATTTGTAGACTTCAGTTCAGTTCAGTTCAATTCACTCGCTCAGTCATGTCCAACTCTTTGTGACCCCATGAATCGCAGCACACCAGGCCTCCCTGTCCATCACCAACTCCTGGAGTTCACTCAGACTAACGTCCATTGAGTCAGTGATGCCATCCAGCCATCTCATCCTCTGTCATCCCCTTCTCCTCCTGCCCCCAATCCCTCCCAGCATCAGAATCTTTTCCAATGAGTCAACTCTTCTCATGAGGTGGCCAAAGTATTGGAGTTTCAGCTTTAGCATCATTCCTTCCAAAGAAATCCCAGGGCTGATCTTCAGAATGGACTGGTTGGATCTCCTTGCAGTCCAAGGGACTTTCAAGAGTCTTCTCCAACACCACAGTTCAAAAGCACCAATTCTTCGGCACTCAGCCTTCTTCACAGTCCAACTCTCACATCCATACGTGACCATAGGAAAAACCATAGCCTTGACTAGATGGACCTTTGCTGGCAAAGTAATGTCTCTGCTTTTTAATATGCTGTCTAGGTTGGTCATAACTTTCCTTCCAAGGAGTAAGCGTCTTTTAATTTCATGGCTGCAGTCACCATCTGCAGTGATTTTGGAGCCCCCCAAAATAAAATCTGACACTGTTTCCACTGTTTCCCCATCGATTTCCCATGAAGTGATGGGACCAGATGCCATGATCTTCGTTTTCTGAATGTTGAGCTTTAAGCCAACTTTTTCACTCTCCACTTTCACTTTCATCAAGAGGCTTTTTAGTTCCTCTTCTCTTTCTGCCATAAGGGTGATGTCATCTGCATATCTGAGGTGATTGATATTTCTCCCGGCAATCTTGATTCCAGCTTGTGTTTCTTCCAGTCCAGCGTTTCTCATGATGTACTCTGCATAGAAGTTAAATAAGCAGGGTGACAATATACAGCCTTGACGTACTGCTTTTCCTATTTGGAACCAGTCTGTTGTTCCATGTCCAGCTGTAACTGTTGCTTCCTGACCTGCATATAGGTTTCTCAAGAGGCAGGTCAGGTGGTCTGGTATTCCCATCTCTTTCAGAATTTTCCACGGTTTATTGTGATCCACACAGTCAAAGGCTTTGGCATACTCAATAAAGCAGGAATAGATGTTTTTCTGGAACTCTCTTGCTTTTTCCATGATCCAGCAGATGTTGGCAATTTGACCTCTGGTTCCTCTGCCTTTTCTAAAACCAACTTGAACATCTGGAAGTTCACGGTTCACGTATTGCTAAAGCCTGGCTTGGAGAATTTTGAGCATTACTTTACTAGCATGTGAGATGAATGCAATTGTGTGGTAGTTTGAGCATTCTTTGGCATTGCCTTTCTTTGGGATTGGAATGAAAACTGACCTTTTCCAGTCCTGTGGCCACTGCTGAGTTGTCCAAATTTGCTGGCATATTGAGTGCAGCACTTTCACAGCATCATCTTTCAGGATTTGAAATAGCTCACCTGGAATTCCATCACCTCTGCTACCTTTGTTCGTAGTGATGCTTTCTAAGGCCCACTTGACTTCACATTCCAGCATGTCTGGCTCTAGGTGAGTGATCACACCATCGATTCTCTTGGTCGTGAAGATCTTTTTTGTACTTAGTTTCACCCCATTTCTAATTGAAGACCATAAACATCAGGACTTACAAGTCCCCCATCACCCTCATTGTTTTGGAATGAAATCACCCTACCAGATCTAGGATCCAGCCCCAGAATTCTTCCAGACCACCAAGTTGACCCAGAATCATTCCCTTTCCACCCCCCTCCACCCCCTACCACGGTTGCTTATCCACTGGAGTTTTTACTGCTTTCTCTTTATAGCATTCCAATCCATGCCCTTCTCCAAACTCTAAAGTTAAATGGCCACCAGAAAACTACTAGAGCTAATCAATGAATTTAATAAAGTCATGAGTTACAAAATTAATACACAGAAATCTTTTATATTACTATACACTAACAGTGAAACATCAGAAAGAGAAATTTAAAAAATAATCCCATTTATCATTGTACCAGAAAGAATAAAATACCCAGGAATAAGCCTACTTAAGGAGACAAAAGACATATATGCAGAAAACAAAAAGATACTGATGAAAGAAATAAGATGACACCAACAGATGGAGAGATACATCATGTTCTTGGATTGGAAGAATCAATGTTGTGAAAATGACTATGCCACCCATAAGGTTGATAGGTAGTTTCCCAGTTACTGCCAACCTTCTTCCCTGAGGATAGGGTCAAGTGCATATTAACTTATTCCTTTGACACCCGCCCCAAATTTTGGGCCACCACCTATATTACCCATCTGCCCCTCTTATCTGAGTGGATACTAGTACTGAGAATTCACTGATTCAATTATTCAACAAATTGAATAGCAGCAGATACTGTCTTAGGAGCTGTGTGTGTTAGTCATTCAAAAGCGTCTGATTCTTTATGACCCCATGAACTAGCCCACCAAGTTCCTCTCTCCATGGACTTCTCCAGGCAAGGATACTGGAGTGGGTTGCCATTTCCTCCTCCAGGGGATCTTCCCAACCCAGGGATTGAACCTGTGACTGCTGCATTGACAGGCAGATTCTTTATCACTAGTACCACCTAAGGATATCCTGATAAAATAACCGTGCTCTCATGTAGCTCATAGACTATTGAGAAGGTGGAAAATGTGTTCATAGGAAAAAATATAAGAAAGATAAATGAAAAGTTCCTTGAAGAAAATAAATAGGGTGATGCAGTGGGTGGTGGGAGGGGACATTTGACAGAAGAGCTTAGTGGAGGGAGGAAGCTAGCCTTACGAAAGTCTGAAAGCTGAGCCTTCCTCCAAGAGGTTAGAGCTCCTTGGGCTGCCATGACTGGGGCTGGCTTCCAAAGCCAGGTAATTTTTGGAGAACTCCAGTTCCCTCCAATGAGTAGATTTCTGTGGGTCACAGTTCTCAAAATGCCCTCCAATCCCAAGTCTCTGAATTTCCAGAATACTTTAAGCACTTTTTTCACACTCACAACAGCCTCAGATCTTTATTCACTCATTAAACCGTTCATTCAAATGTTGATTTAATGTCAACAGTATTGTAAACAAAATAATAGGTCATGTGGGTTACAAAGATGAATAAGACATGGACCCTGGTCTCAAGGAACTTACAGGTAATGTTGACCTTAATCACAGGTTGAGAGACTTCCTATCCCTGGGGGTCCAGTGGTTAAGAATTTGCCTTTCAATGAAGGGCTGTGGGTTCGATCCCTGGTTGGAGAGCTACAGTCCCACATGCCTCGCAGCCTAAAAACCAAACCAAAAAACGAAGCAATAGTGTATCAAATTCAATAAAGACCTTAAAAAAATGGTCTACATTAAAAAAAATTGGTTGCATTTGAAGGTATGGTAGAGATACTGTTGGGTTAGCATTAGCTAAAACGTTGGCACGGTGAGTGGTTAAAAGCCCAGTAAAAGCGATTGAAATGAGAGCCACTGAAGAGTTTAATACACAATAAAATGATGATGAGACAGGAGAATAATCAAATAGGCCAGGGGAGAGCTGACGAGAGTCTGGACTAAGACAGAGGCAAAGAGCATGGCATGGAGGGGCTGGATACAGAAGGTTTTAAGAGGCGGGTATTTCTAAATATCTGACAATCTAATGAGGAAGACATTGCTGCACTCTTTTATCCTCCCTTAACTGAACACAAGACAACCTGGAGTTGCTAAAGCAAAGAGCTGGGACAGAGATAGAGTGACAGATGAGACCAGATGCTGTCTGGCAGGGCTGGGAAATATGTAGTCTTGGGCTTTCACTCCCAGATACCACATCATGGCAGACATCCCCTATCAATCATGGTGTGCCTTCTTATTGAGTTCAGATGTAGCATCAGATCCCTTTTCAACAAGAGGCTCCAGGCAGGGAGGGCAAAATCCATCAGGGTGGGTGCAGCAATTGAAACCTACTCAACAGTTTTGGTGCTGGGCTTAGAATGCCCTAAGACAAGGCTTCATCATTACTCAACAGGCAACAGGAAGCTATTGATGGCTTTTGAGACAGAAGACTGACATACAAAGGACATTATTTTTGGTGGAAATGTGAAAAAAAGACAGGAGGAGTAAGTGACTGGAGGCATGCAGATGGGTCAGAACATTAATTACTGTCTTTGATGGCTAGTAACCAGGAAGAGAAAATGGTGTAAATATTAAGCCACTGTACATCCTCGTGGGGCTTCCCCAGTGGCTCAGCAGTAAGGAATCTGCAATGCAGGAGATGCAGGAGACACAGGTTTGATCCCTGGGTCGGGAAGGTCCCCTGGAGGAGGGCACAGCAACCCACTCCAGTATTCTTGCTTCGAGAACCCCACAGACTGACAAGCCTGGCAGGCCACAACCCCATGGGGTTGCAAAGAGTCGGACACAACTGAAGTGACTGAGCATGAACTCATCCTTGTATTTGCCAAAACATCTATATTTGTATTTGCCAAAACATCTATATTTCATGACGCTGGGTACCAATTTATCTTTGTGTATCTTATCTCTGAGTATGTTTATGCATATGAAGCTTGATTATGTTTTGTGTCTACCTGCCACACAGTGGCAGTGAAACTGACGGTGAAATTTGATGAGAACTACTATTATAGAAGGTCAGCAAAGCAGACAAGATTTTGGTAACAGGTGGCCCTGGGTCTTCCTCCCAATACTCAAGTCCAACTCAACCTGACAGCAGCTTCTGACCCGAGCATTTCAATGCAGTGGACTTTCCTCTGATTTTCAAATCAAGACAACCTTGTTTAAGATGACACCCATTACAGACAGGCCATCCACGTGCACAAAGGGCGCTGGATCAGAAATTGGGAAGCAGTAACATGAGGTCTCTTTTGTAAGGGCACTAATTCCATTCCCGGGGCTCTATGCTCCTGACCTAATCACCTCCCAAAGGCCCTACTTCCTGGTACTATTACATTGAGGGATTAGGATTTCAACATACAAATTTTGGGGACGCAAAGTCTCAGACTATAGCAATTACCAATAATCAAGAAGAAGCAAAGAAGCGGAAATGGCACATCTCTACAAACTTCATTTTTATCTGACTTCAGCATAAATATTTTGGCACTTGGGTTAGAAATTTTTGTTCTTTGCTTTTGGAAGCATTCTTCAGGGGTTGAGTTGAAGAGAATGGCAATTACAATATACTTTCCATAAACACAGACCAAGTGGTGATTGCAGAAACTATACTTGGTAAGAGGAAGAAGCCTTTCTTGGATGAAAAACCTGGATAAAAGAGAGGACAGTGGTAGATAACCAGGAGCTGGCTTACTGTGTATCTCCGTATTACATATGTAAGCGTGTATATACATATGTATGTAGCAAATTAACAGAAATATTATATGCATCAGAAACAGAATTGGGAGGCAGAGGCCCTAAGATATGAATAATGGATGAATTATGTACCCTTGCCTTTTTCTTCCTTGGAAAAATAGAGTTGAAATAAATGTTCTCTAAACACACTCCAATACTTTGGCCACCTGATGCAAAGAGCCGACTCATTGGAAAAGACCTTCATGCTAGGAAAGACTGAGGGCAAAAGGAGAAGAGAGCAACAGAAGCTGAGATGGTTAGATAGCATCACCGACTCAGTGGACGTGAGTTTGAGCAAACTCCAGGAGATAGTGAAGGACAGGGAAGCTGGGCATGCTGCAGTCCATGGGGTCACTAAGAGTCAGACATGACTTAGCAACTGAAAAACAACAAAACACCCTCATATGATCCTAATTCTCTCTGTCTCTGTAAGTATCACTGAAAGCTGCCATGGGGGTGGCCATCTGCTGAAACCAAGAGGAGTGGGTACCTCCGGTTATGAAATAAAACCTGAGGAGGACAGCACACAGAGGATTCTTACCCCTGCTTTGCATCTCACATCTCCAATTTCACCCCAAACTTCTGGCTGTGGACTGAGGATTCTAAGATCCCAGAATACATGGGGTCTTTCCAGGGCACTGACATAATCATTTATATGTTTCACAGAGAGCCTGTCCTTAGGGTGTGCCCCACGCCTCCTTCTCCCGCAGAAATCAGGGGGCGTTTGCCGTGGGGACCTCCAACTAGACAAATGGTGAGGCCTTAAACAATTTACCAACTCCTCTGTAGCTAGCAGAGCAGCTGGTGTTTCATCTTGCATCATTCTATCACGACACCAAATCAGCTCCATATGGTGGGTGAGACCCAGACCACAGAACAGAGGGCCTGCCCATGAGGACATCTGGAAGTCCTTTAACATGTGCGCACAGAGGGACTTGAACGGATCATTTATAGTCGGTCCTGGGCCCATGTGCTGGAGATACCATTACCGTGCTTTATCTGCCCTGCAGAGGACTTCCTGCCCGAATAATGCTTTCATTTTTGTTTTATCATTGCTGTGTATTGGATGGCTCGCTTTCTGTGGAATACGTGATCTTTATGTGGTAAGTGACTCTGAACCCACCCCAACCCCCAAAATTTAGAGCCAGATGGTGCCAAGTATCTATGATTACAATAACCGAGGGAAAAACTAAACATGGATCCCAGGGATTCTGGGGATCACTGATACTTATTGGGGTTTGTGAGATTATGGAGGGAGTGAGTCAGCCTGTCTCAGAAAGCATCCTGGGCATCAGGAGATGTAATTTGGTGTTCAACTTTCTGTGGAAGTTGGAAACTGGGAGATCAACTTGACGAGTTGGGTGTTGGCTCTCTTATTGGGATGGCCCACTTGATTTCCCCCTCCAAAATTGTGCAGAGCACCTGATATTGTAATGTTGCATTGGCCAGTATACCATAAGAACATAATGTGGGCTTCCCTGACGGTTCAATGGTTAAGAATCTGCCTGCCAATGCAGGGGACACTGGTTCAATCCCTGGTCCAGGAAAATCCCACATGCCGTGGAGCAACCAAGCCTGTGTGCTGCAGCTACTTGGCCCATGCTCTGCAATAAGAGAAATCTTGGTGATGAGAAGCCCATGCACCTAGAGAGTAGCCCCCCCGGCCTCAACTAGAGAAAGCCCACGCAGCGACAAAGACAGACACAGCCAGAAATCATTAAAAAATTTTATAAGAACATATGTGCAGGAACAGGTACATACTCTGAAATTCATAACTACTATAAAAATGAAGACCAACCAGCAATATTTTCATACAACCCAAAAGAATTCACCACTGTTGAAATTTAAGGAACTAGAATTATCCGCTTTTATTATACACCATCTCTGTGCTATAAGTACAGCAGAAAACTCCCAAAAGTAGATGGAAAATATTTACTAAATACCTTAGTAGGCTGAGGGGCTTCCCCAGTGGCTCAATAAGAAAGAATTCTCCTGCAATGCAGGAGACACAAGAGACGCTCGTTTGATTCCTGGGTCAGGAAGATCCCTTGGAGGAAGAAATGGCAACCCACTCCAGTATTCTTGCCAGCAGAATCCCATGGACAGAGGAACCTGGCAGGCTATAGTCTATGGGGTCACAGAGAGTCGAACACCACTGAGCAACTGAGCATGCCCACACACACACACACACACACAAACACACATACACCTAATAGGCTGAATAATGCCCCACAAGATGTGTGCGTGTGTGCTAAGTTGCTTCAGTCATGTCTGTCTCTATGCGACCCCATGGATTGTAGCCCGCCAGGCTCCTCTGTCCATGGGATTCTCCAGGCAAGAGTACTGGAATGAATTGGCATGCCCTCCTTCAGGGGATCTTCCTGATTTAGAGATTGAACCCAAGTCTCTTCCATCTCTTGCATTGGCAGGAGGGTTCTTTACCACTATCGCCACCTGGCAAGCCCACCCCACAGAAATACCGGGTCCTATTTCCTAGAACCTATAAATGTGACCTGATAGAGAAAAAGGGCCTTTGTAAGGAGTCGGCGAGATTATCCTGGATCATCTGGATGGGCCTTTGATACAGCCACAGGTGTCCTTATGCAACAAAATCAGAGGGGGATTTGACACAGAAGAGAGGGAAAGGCAGCATGGCTGCAGGAAAGCGGCCAGGAGAGCCCAGCAGCCTCCAGGAACTGGAAGAGTCATGGCGTGGATCTTGACCACAATCTCCGGAGGGAATACAGCCCAGCTGACACCCTGATTTTGGCCTAGTGAAATGAATTTCTGACTTTTGGCCTCCCAAACAGTGAAGGAATATAATCCTATTATGTTAAGCCACCAAGGGTGGGGAAATTTGTTAACAGCAGTGACAGAAAACTGACATAGGTCCATTAAAGTTGCTTTGGGACTTCCCTGGTGGTCCTGTGGCCAAGACTCTGAGCTCTCAAGGCAGGGGGCCTGGGTTTGAGTCCTGGTTGGGGAATTAGGGGGCTTCCCAAGTGGCTCAGTGGTAAAGAATCTGCTTGGCAATGCAGGAGATACAGAAGATTCCAGTTCGATCCTGGGGTTGGGAAGATTCCCCTGGAGAAGGAAATGGCAACTCGCTTCTGTTTTCTGGCCTGGGAAATTCCATGGACAGGGTAGCTTGGAGAGGTGCAGTTCACAGGGTTGCAAGAGTTGGACACAACTGAGCACACACACACACACACACACACACACACACACACACACACACACACGGAATTAGATCCCACATGCAGCAACTAAAAATCCCATGTGCCCCAATGAAGATCAAAGATGCTACGTGCAACAGCTAAGGCCCATCACAGCAAAATTAATAAATAGAATATAACTTTTTAAAAAAAGTAGTTGTTTCGTGAATTCTCTGGTGGTCCAGTGGCTAAGACTCTGCATTCCCAATGCAGTGGTGGGCCTGGATTCAATCTCCGGTCAGGGAACTAGATCCCACATGCCACAGCTAAGCCCTGGCACAGTCAAATAAAAAATACATTTTAAAGGGGTTGTTTTACACTAGTTCTGTTGTTGTTGTTTAATCGTTAAGCTGTGTCTGGCTCTTCGCAACCCTGTGGTCCGTAGCCCACCAGTCTCCTCTGTTCATAGGATTTCCCAGGCAAGAATCCTGGAGTGGGTTGCCATTTCCTTCTCCAGGGGATCCTCCTGGCGCAGGGATGGAACCTGCCTCTCCTGCACTGGCAGGCGGGCTCGTTACCATCTGAGCCACCAGAGAAGCCCCTGATTTACGCTAGTACTCCTTCCTGAAACTGCTCTGCCTGGCAACGTGCCGCGGTAGAGCTGCGTGCAGATCTCTCCTCTCTCTCTCCCCCTTGTGGCGTCCCCTTCACCCACTTTTAGAGAGAAAGATACACCTCTCCTCCATCCTGAACCTGACTGTACTGCAGTACCCCAGGCTGTGAAGATGTCCCAGGGGACAGACCATTCCGAATGTCGGTGTCTGAGAAATTTCTTTTAATCAAGCCACTATAACCTCCATCTGAGGGTTGAGTCATTTCCCATATTGGTGATACTCCTACTAAGGTCAAAGCATAGTGATTCCCCATAGGTTGAGACAGTCTAAATCCAGACACACTGTAGATTGAGGTGGCAGGAGGGATGGGAATGGGAACTTAATGGCTTTACTTCTTCTGTGCCCCGACTACAGTCCTGTAATCATCACCCCTTAGGGAGAGTCTGCTGAGAGCAAAGCAAAGGAGCTGTCAGTGTAAAATACTGGAAGCAGTGAAACTTCGCTTTAACACAGCCACAAACCAAGGGCAAGGGTCCCCGCCTTATCTCTTTATCTGTCTGTCGTGCTACTAGAACAGTCAGGATTCACACACACAGATACACACACACGCATACCTCAGGGGAAGAACCGTCTGCTGCAGGCACGTCTTCTCTGCATTTTCACCATCTCAGGAAAAGTAAAAAGTCAAATGAGTGTCAGGTGCATATTTTATTTCATTTCAAGTAGGATGAAGTAAAAACTCCTCCCCCTCCCCCGTTTCTTCCAACAGATCAACGTTGTGACTTGGAGGAAAAGGAGAATAGATCAGAAGAAGAAAGAATTTTATATCTTCTTGATCATCTGTTGTTCAGTCGCCCAGTCATGTCCAACTCTGTGCCACCCCATGGACTGCAGCCCCCCAGGCTCCTCTGTCCTCCACTATTTTATGTCCATTGAGTCAGTGATGCTGGCTCTCTCTCATCCTCTGCTGCCCCCTTCTCCTTTTGCCTTTACTCTCTCCCAGAATCAGTCTTTTCCAGTGAGTGGGCACTTTGCATCAGGTGGCCAAAGGCTTGGAGCTTCAGCTTCAGCATCAGTCCTTCCCAATGGATATTCAGGGTTGATTTCCTTTAGGATTGACTGTTTGATTTCTGGGTTATTTACTCAGCCCATGGAAGAAATAATTTCATTAACTTGTGCCAGTTGGCTGCTGGAAATCTATATCTACCTTTTACTGGCAATACATCTTCTGCTGTGTTTTCCAACACTTCCTCCTTTCACTTTGATTATATACGTCTCAGGTCTCTATTAGCATAATTGGAATGTTCTCCAGGGGATCTTCCTGACCCAAGGATCAAACCCAGGTCTCCCACATTGCAGGCAGATTCTTTACCATGTGAGCCACCAGGGAAGCCCATTTTATATATATATATATATATATATATATATATATACATAATCCTTCACAACGGGACCATTAAAGTGCCTGTTATAAGCTCCTCAACTACTAGCTAACTAGCAGCCTCGAATTGTCTCTGGTTTACTTACAATTTATTTCTACAAGTTCATTAGATTCCTCCTTCAAAATGAGAACAGTTATTAATGTATGGATGTATAGACAAAACATTCCATTATGCAATCTCGGCTACAATTTAGAAAATACCTTTATTTAATTTGAATTACTTCCACCTCCTCAAATTTTATATTACTCTAATACTCAATTCTGCCAAATTGTTTTCAACCATGAAATGAACTTGATAGTATGTATGTATTATGTGTATAAACTCTCAAGTGTCTGACTGTCATTTATAAAGATATGTTGAGATAACATGAAAAATAAAACTTTGAGATGAATAAACAGCTCATTGTTCACAACTTTTTTTAAGAAAATACAAAAATGTGAGATTTCAAATTTCATAGGGACAACTTAGCTCTGATGTATCTAATTTCAGCTTTAATAAAAGGTGACTGTCAGTACAAGAGTAGCAAGTAAAATTAATATCATTTGATTAAGACATTTGATAATGTCTTCAGTAAAGACATTTTGTTGTACCTCCTAGAAATTAAGAAGGTTAATGACAAATGATTCGGTTAACAAACTTTAAGTCAGAAAATTTTACTTTGATTAATAATTATTTATCAAAATGTGCAATATATCTTATTTGATATGGAATATATCTTATTAATATGCAAATATCTTATTTGATCAGTTACTTTGTAAGAATTATGATTATTTAATCCTGAATAAACATTTAACACATAAAACCTTATAGTCAGAAGAAGGAAAGTCAGGCCTTTCCTGGTGGTCCAGTGGTTAAGAATTCACCTCTCAGTGCAGGGGACGCAGGTTCGATTCCTAGCCAGGGAACTGAGATCCCACATGCCACAGAGCAAGCAGGCACAAGTGCCACAACAACCAAGCCTGCGCCCTCCTGAGCCCGCTCACCACAGGGCACAACCAAGATCCGGCATGGGACACAACTTAGCAGCTGAACAGCAACCGCTGTGCCAAGAGCTCTAATGGATAAAGTGGACTTTGTGGGAGAACAGAGGGCAGGGGACAATGCAAGCAGGGAGATGAGAATTCTAAGGAGGACTCAGAAAGAAGTGCTAGAGATCAGAACACTGTAGCATGAACAAGGATGCTTTTTATGGGTTTATTAGTAGACAGGGCTTGGCTGAAGAAAGATCTCTGAGCTTGAGGATATGTCAACAGAAACTTCCAAAATGAAACTGCAAAGAGAAAAAAGACTGGAAAAGAAAGCTAGAGTATCAAAGAACTGTGGGGATAAGCATATAAGGTATGACAATGCATAGGGGGAATAGGGGGTTGGGGGGAGAAACCAGAAGAAACATTTGAAGCAATATGACTGAGAATTTCTCCCAAGCAATAATGTCAAACACCAAACCACAGATAAGGGAAACTCAGAGAACATTAACCAAGAAAAACACAGGAGAAAAAACAGCACCTTATGTGTATCCTATTCAAACTGTGAAAAATCAAACGTTAAAAAAAAAAAAATCCTGAAAGAAGTCAGAAGAGAAAAAATTAAAACCTTACTTAAAAGAGTAGGAAAGATAAGAATTACCTCTGACTTCATCTCAGAAAGCATGCAAGCAAGAATAAAGCAGAAAGAAATATTTAAAGCTTTGAGAGGAAAAACAAAACTGCTAACCAGGAATTCTATATCCTGAGAAATTGTCCTTCTAAAGTGAGGAAGACATAGACTTTTTTGGACATACAAAAATTATGTATGATTATGTGGCCACTAGACCTGCCTTGCAATAAAAGTTAAAATAAGTTCTTTAGATAAAAAGAAATTGATATAGGTCAGAAACTTGCATGTGCATAAAAGAAGAAAGAGCATGAGAGAAGGAATAAGTGAAGACAAAACTTTTATTTTTCTTATTCTAACAGATAACAATTTGCTGTTTGTTCAAAATAATAGCAGCAACATAGTTAATGATTATAACTTACACAGAAGTGGAAATGACAGGAATGACAAGAAATAAGAGGACAGAATTGGGAATATTCCATTATTATATGGTACTTGAACTGTTCTTGAAATGGCAAGGGGTTACTTGAAAATAGACTTGGATTTGTTGTAAATGTATATTGCAAACTCAAGGACCAACACTTAAAAGTAAAAAAAAAAAAAGTGTAATTGATATGCAAAGAAAGAAGAGACAACTGAATGATGTTTATTTAATTAAACCACAAAAGGCAGAAAAGGAAAGACAAAAATAGAGAAAAAAAAAAAAAGAACAAGGACAATAAATAGGAAATAGTAATAAACATGGTCAATATTTTTTAAGATTTTTTTTAATGTGGATCATTTTTTAAGTCTTTTTGTTACAATATTGCTTCTATTTTCTGTTTTGGATTTTGGCCACAAGGCTTGTGGGATTTTAACTTCCTGACCAGGGATCGAACTGGCACCCCCTGACATTGGAAGGTGAAGTATTAACCCCTGGACAGCCAGGAAAGTCCCAACATGGTAGATATGAATCCAGTAATATCAATAATGATGTCAAAAGTAATTTGTTTCAATATACCAATTAAAAGACTAAAGTCAGTGAATGAAAAAACAAGACCCAACTATATGTTGTCTGGAGTTCCCTGGTGGCTCAGAGGGTAAAGCGTCTGCCTGCAATGCAGGAGACCTGGGTTCGATCCCTGGGTCAGGAAGATCCCCTGGAGAAGGAAATGGCAACCCACTCCAGTACTCTTGCCTGGAAAATCCCATGGACAGAGAAGCCTGGTAGACTATAGTTGTCTACAAGAACCCCATTTAAAATATAAAGATACATTAAAATTAAAAGTAGAGGAAAGAAAAAGATATGCCTTGCTAACATTAACCAGAATAAAGTTGAAGTAGCTATATTAATTTCAAACAGAGCAGACTTCTAAGCAAGGAAAATTATTAGGGTTAAAGAGAGGCATTTCATAATGCTTAAAGGGCTAGTTCTCCAAGAAGACATAACAATCCTTAATTGTTAATTTGACAGAGTATCAAAACACATGAGGCAAAAACTGGTATTGTTGTAAGAGGAAATAGATGAATCCACTACTATAGTTGAAGACTTCAACATGACTGTATCAGAAATAGACATGTCCGGTAGCCAGAAAATCAATACAGACATAGTCAAATTCAGCAGTATCATCAATCAACTGGAAACAAAGGACATCTATCAACCATTTCATCCAACAACAACAGAACACACATTCTTCTCAAGCTTATGTGGAATATTCACTAAGCTAGAGCACATTCGGGACCATAAAGCACTTCTTGACAAAAAAGCATAGAAGTCATTCACTCTGCCACTTCAGCCACTCACAGCAACATTTTCAAGCCCCTTCTGTTATTCTGCTGCTTCAGCCCAGCAAAATTCACACCATGGATCAGCTTAACTTTCACTTTCTCTATTTCTACTTCTCACCTTTAAATAGTGAAGGATGGGGACTTCCCTGGTGGCCGAGTGGTTAAGAATCTGCCTTGAAATGCACAGGATATGGGCTTGATCCCTGATCAGGGAACTAAGAGCCCACTCCCCGCAGGGCACTAACTAGCCCAAGCACTAACTAGTGTCCATGCACCACAAGGAAAGATCCCAAGTGCTGCAACCAAGCCCTGACACAGCCAAATAAATAAATGCTTTACAAAAGAAGTAACACAATTGCTCTCCAATTAAAAATAAATAAATTATGTGCAGCACATAGAACTTTGCTAAATGTGACAAGGAAGCCTGGATAGGAGGGGAGTTTGGGGGAGAATAGATACACATATATGTATGGCTGAGTCCCTTCACTGCTCACCTGAAACCATCACAACATTGTTAACAGGCTATACTCCAATACAATAAAAGGTTCAAAAGGAAAAAGAATAATAAATTTTTTTAAAAAGTAACAGTGAAGAAATCATACAACCTCATGAAATGGTAGGATCTCAAATCCACAAGAAACTTTTCCTGAGTCTTCAGAATGCTATGACAATTTTTCTGTGTTTCTCTCATTAAATTTATCTCCTGTTTATCATGGTCACTATTTCAAACCTACATCATAGAAAATCTGTGCATTGCCACACCTCATCTCTTTTTCAACAGACCCCCGGCTTCCCACATTTCTGTAAAATAGAAATGATAAGATGGAAACACTTTCTACTTTCCTGTGTCTCATCTGCAAACTCATCCGTCTTCCTACAGGTTATATTCACCTTCCATATAGAAAGATGGGCAAGGGGTCTCCTCTCAACCTAAAACTAGTCCTCCTTCTTATGATCTGGATCTCATTCCCAACAGTATCTTTGGGGACTTAAAATTCTATCAATTACCGTCTTTCTCACCTCAAGTTTCAACCCTGCATTCAATACTCTTTTTTTCCCCATTAGAATTTAAAGGTACAGAATTCTCTTCTGTATTTGTTTTTTCATTTAAAAACTCCCGTAAGCACATGTCCCTCATCAAATCTTGCTCTCACGTCAGATCCTTTGCACAAACTTGAGGAAAGTGTTGCCTGCAGGAGCTGTGCACATAGCTCACCAACACCCACTGCACTGAAGTCTGTTGTGCTCAAACTTTTCCAGTGAAAATCCCAGATTCGTGATTGCCAAAGACTGCTACTGCTGCTGCTGCTGCTAAGTCGCTTCAGTCGTGTCTGACTCTATGCAACCCCATAGAAGGCAGCCCACCAGGCTCCCCCGTCCCTGTTGCTAATTTGTATCGTACTTGACAAAGGCCCTCAAAAAAAAATAACATTAAGCTCTTATGTTTCCTGCATTGGTGGGCAGGTTCTTTACCACTAGTGCCACCTGGGAAGCCCAGTGATGATTATACACACGAAAAAAATGAAAACAAAAAAGTGACAAACTTAGAATCAAGCATAGTAAAATTCAAAGCAAAAACTATGGCATAGGAAAGGAAGACTCATTTTGTATTCATAAAGCTTTAAATTGGTAGAAAAGTTAAATTGATTTGAATCTTTATAGATGAGGTATACTGAAATACACAAAGGGAAAATCATTTGTAATATTTGGAAAAATTGACCAAAAAAACAAAGTAAAAAAATGCGATCCAACTCTCTAAGTCTTTGTATAATTAAGTAGTTCCCTTAATTAGTCCTTCCCAAAAGCACAGAAGATATGAATAATAAAGTCTAAATTAAGAGATGGATTAAGTCAGTTTTCAGTTGCTTTAATAAGCACTATTAACCATATTTTAGGTTAAAGAAAATGTAAATAAATTCCTCCAAAACTGAATGGTTCATGCCATAGTCTTTGGCCCCTAATTTGTTAAAACTGGCTGTTAAAAACAAAAAAATTTAATGAAATTTCAAGTGCAAAACTCAACCACCTTGAAATAGTAAACTACTGTGATACATGCGTGCATGTGTGCTAAGTAGCTTCAGGCATGCCCAACTGTTTGCAACCCCATGGACTGTATATACTGTAGCCCTCCAGGCTCCTCTGTCCAAGGAATTCTCCAGGCAAAAATACTGAAGTGGGTTGCCATGCCCTCCTCCATATATAACTCCTGTGGTACATAACTTCTACTTTAAAGAGAAAATACAAGCTGAGATCATAGTAATATTAAGCATCAATACTTATTGAATAAAAGAAATTTTGAATTCTCAGAAAACTCAAGCTTTAACTTGTTTTACTGTAAACCAGATATATTGAAAATAAATAATCTAAACATACAAAAAAGAAGTTAATAAAAGGAAAACAAGGGAATTTCCTGGCAGTCCAGCGTTTAGGACTCCATGCTTGCACTGCGAGGGCTCAGTTTCAATCCCTGGTCAGAGAACTAAGACCCCACAAGCTGCATGGGACAGCCAAAGCAAGAGAGAGAGAATTCATATGGTATTTTAATGGTTCACGATCAAGTACATGGACAGAAAGCTAGCATAATCCTGATGCCATAATCTGAAAAACATTGCTTTAAAAAAAAAACTTAGTCAAATTTTTATTTGTTGGTATAGAGGAAAGCTGCAAAATATTAGCAAAGCAAATCTAAATCATAGTAAATAAATCACATGTAAAGAAAAAGTACAAGTCTTTCTCCAGAGTTGCAAAAATGAATAGTCCTTAGAAAAAACTATGAACATAATTAACTATATTAATGGATCAAAGGAGATTTTTCTAAAGCATATAATCACCCTCAGAGTTGCTAAAAAGATTTTTGAGATGGAAGATTTGCTCCTAACCTCTTTGAAAGTATGGTTCTTTGTCAAATAAAAATAGGATATTCAATTAATGTGATATATTATATCTATCTGAAACCAAAACAGCAAATATTACTGTTAACTCTAGAAGTCCAGAAGCATTCTTATTAAAATCAGGCATGGCATAGATTGCCAGTAACTGCTGTTATTCAAAGTGAATTTGGAAATCCTTGCCAACACAGTCAGAAAGGAATATGTGTATGTTTGTGTATATGCATATATTTACATGTAAATATGTGTCTATGTATATATACACATAAATATGTTGGAATTATGGAGCAACATTATCATCATTCACAAATTAAATTCATGAATCCATTTTGAAAATCTGAAAAACCTATTGAAAAACCATTGACATTAATAAAAGATCTTGCTTTGGTCACTTGCGACAGAATATGTGAAAATCAATAGCCATTTTACATTTCATTAATGATCAGTATATTATTCAGGATTGCTTTGGTTGCAAATGACTGAAATCATTCTGAAAGAAACTGGGCAAAATAGACTGTTTCGGAAGGACATTTAGGAGACCACATGACCTTCAGTCCTTTGGTCCCATGAGCTGTCGGGGAAAGTCAAGGGCAATTAGGAGCCTCTTGACCACAAGTCTCCTGGAGTCATGTCCTGAACACTGGTAGTCTCGAACCAACTCTGTTTGCTTTGATCATCAGTGTATGTCACTATAACTTGGGTTCCTTCGCCTGGTTTGAAGTATGGTATTCCTCAGGTCCCATGTCTCACCTGCTGTATCTTCCACCACCAGAAGGGGTCTTGTTCTCTGTGTCCCAAGTTACAAGATATTGGGAAAAGATACTGGCTAGAATAATTTATTCCCATCAGTTTTGTAAAATCCTTCGGTGGCTCAGTGGTAGAGTCTGCCTGTCAATGCAGGAGATGCAGGTTCAAATCCTGGGTCAGGAAGATCCCCTGGAGAAGGAAATGGCAACCCACTCTAGTATTCTTGCCTGAGAAATCTTCCATGGACAGAGGAGCCTAGTGGCTACAGTTCATGGGGTCAAAAAGAGTCGGACATGACTCAGCGACTAAACTGAAACAGCAACAAAATCCCTAGGAGAGTTGGAAACAAAGGTTGAAGCTGAAAATATCTACGTATCTTATTTCAGAGTGTTTCACTCTAGATCCCACTTAATTCTGTAGCCAAGAGAAAACAGAGAGGTGAGCTGTTCTGATAACAGGGTCTCATCTCACCTCCAGAGCCCAAAGGCTGTTGAGTTTCCTTGAGATTTCCCTCGCAAATAACTTAAAAAGAATACATTTCTCAGAACAAACAGTTTAGGAAATATCCGTTGCGGTAATGACTGGCAGGGAGCATTGATCTGAGGTAGGATATTGGCTGTCAAACTGCCACCCAGGCGGGCAGAGAACCTCAGCCCGTCTTTGATGTGGAAATCCAGAGGGCGAGGTTCCTGTTGAGTGGGCTTCTGCAGCCTGTGTGCAGACAAAGGACAGACGCAGAGTCAATAAAGTCCTTTTTTTGTTGGTGGCAGCAGCTTGGAATTTCGCTTCCTGTGGGCCAGATCCTTTTGATTCTACTGACATCTATGGGCTGTGACTTAGCTACGCTCTTTTCTTTTCTTTATAGAAAGAAAGAAAAGCAATGCTTCTATTTTTCTTAAGGTTTTTTTTTTTTTATATGTATGTAGTTTTCTGAAGATGATAGAGTAAAACTACTATTCCTTCAAACATGGAGCTCTTGCCTTTCTGTCCCCCAGAGATAGGCAAGAAGGAAAAAATTCTCGGATCAAAAGCTGTACCCAGGGAGAGACGGGAACCCTCCTATACTATATGCGCATATGTAAGTTGGTACAGCTACTATGAAGAATAGTAGAGAGGTTCCTTAAAAAACTAAAAATAGAGCTACCATATGACCCTGCAATCCCCCTCCTGGGCATATATCCAGAGAAAACCATGATCTGAAAGGACACGTGCACCCCGATATTCACTGCGGCACTGTTTACAATAGCCAAGATGTGGAAGCAACGTAAGTGTCCGTCGACAGAGGACTGGATAAAGATGTGGTACACACATATGACGGAATATTACTCAGCCATTAAAAAGAATGAGGCTGGCATTTGCAGCAACGCAGATGAACGCAGAGATTGTCATAGTCCGTGACGTATTAATAAGTCAGACGGAGAAGGTATATGGCATCCCTTATGTGTGGAATCTAAACATAAATGATGCAGATTAACTCACAAAGTAGAAAGAGACTCACACACAGACTTAGGAAACGAACCTATGACTGCCAAAGGGGAGGGATAGTCAGAGAATCTGGGTTGGACATATACACACTGCTATATTTAAAATGGATAATCAACAAGGACCTGCTGGGTAGCACAGGGGATTCTGCTCAATGTTATGTGGCAGCCTGGGTGGGAGGGGAGTTTGGAGGAGAATGGATACATGTGTATGTATATGTATGGCTGAGTCCCTTTGCTGTTCACCTGAAATCACAGCATTGTTCATTGGCAATACCCCAATACAAATAAAAAGTTTAGAATTTTTTAAAAAAAGCTGTACTCAAGGAATTCCCTGGCAGTCCAGTGGGTAAGACTCTGAGTTTCCACTACAGCGGACATGGGTTCAAGCCCTGGTCAGAAAATTAAGATCCCACAAGCTGCACAGCAAAAAAAAAAAGAAGAAGAAGAAGAAACAACCAAAGCTGCACCCATGATTACCCCCTTCTCCACCCTGCTTTGCTTCAGTCATGAGGGATCTTAGTTCTCCCAGTTCCCCAACCAGGGATCGAACCCAGGCCTCCTGCAATGGGAGCATGGAGTCTTAACTTCTGGACCACCAGTGAAGTCCCACTCCACCCCTTTTTAAAGTGGTTGACCACATGTCAACATTTAACTGCAAACGGAGGGAAGGGATTTTCTTTCTCAGTCAAGCAACCTTGTTTCTTCACTGAGGGTAGTCCCAAATAATCTTTCATTCATGATGAGAAAATTAGCAAATCACAAATAAAAATATGAACAGCAGCATGTTCCAGTGGGCTAGGCTTTAGCCAAGAACTCCAGTGGCCCATGACCTCTGATTTTATGCTCAGTGGTGATCAAGGATGTATTCACCAAGTAGAAAGACACCTTTCCATCCTGGGGCGATCTGAAATCACAGCCACAACAAACATTGGAAGGTTGTAAGAAGACAACACTCGGTTTGATGAACACTTAAACAAGGGGAACCATGGAATGCCTCATTTCCTCCTTACTTGTAGGCAGGATGTAGTAGAAAGACCATGTACTTTGCGGTCTGATAAAGCTGAGGTTGAAACTTGCTTCTGTTCCTAAGTGTGTGAACATGTGTTAGTCGCTCAACCATGCTCCTAAGTATATGTCATTGTTGTTGTTTAGTCACTGAGTCATGTCCAACTCATTTGCGACCCCCTGGATGGCAGCCCACCAGGCTCCCCGGTCCATGGGATTTCCCAGGCAAGAATAGTGGAGTGGGTTGCCATTTCTTTCTCCTGGAGATCTTCCCAACCCAGGGATCAAACCCACCTCTCCGGCATGAGCAGGTGGATTCTGTACCACTGAGTCACCAGGGAGGCCTTCTAAGTATATAGATGAGCCTAATCAATTCACTTACTTTCACTGAGCCTTACAGTCATCAGCTGCGAAATATAAAAGCTAAGGATTTTAACCAGCCAGTTAGTTCCATCCCCATTCTCTCTGGGCAGAGGAGAAGTGACAGCCCCCACAGGGACCTGGGTGAACAAAGGAGCCTTGTGAGAGATGAGTCTCAGCTTCCCCTCATCCCAGGAGCATCCCAGTCTCTGGCCCCTTAGCCTGGTGTTTCAGGTCAGGGTTATTTTATCCTCAGGAATAACTGCAGCCTTCGGATGATGAACGCTAAGTCTTTAGGGGCCATTTTTAAATCCACTGTTAATATGGAGTGACACCGAATTCCCTGATAATCGGATTAGAGTATATTGCTCAGGCTGTCATTCAGAACTCAAGCCCCTTTATCTCTTTGCTGATATGAAGCTAAGCTTCTTGACTCACTTTGCTGCTGTCTCTTCGGAGTCATCAAGAATCTGACTTCTTCGAGCCAACAATTTTATTTGCTTAATCTTGGGTGAAGAGATAAGCGATTTAGAGAAGATTTTTCAACATCCCTGCCATTCCTAGAGAGAAGGTAAATTCCTCCCTCCTGCACCTTTCTCTCTAGTGCACACACACCAACTAGAGCAATGCAAATACCCAACACACACAACACTACACTCAGAGGTACAATATGCCACACAAAACACAGATGCTGCACACACACAGTTTAGGAGAAGAAAGAGGAATGCATGCCTGCTGCTTGTTTCATCAAAAAGTGGCATTTCTGTGGCTCCAACAGAGAAGCTCTCAAAGTTTAAGAGGTCACTGAGATCACCTGGCTAAAATGATGCACTTCCGTTGCAAGAACTGTGAACAAAAGGGTGCTTATTCCCATATACTCTGCCAGAGGCCAGCTTTAACCACAGCCTGGCAAATGTGGACACCAAGAGATTAGAATGGGAGGAAATACAAAACTTCATACTCTTGAGATCTGTTCAGTAACACTCAGCAAATCCCCTGATGCCCAGGGTTCCTTCAGTTACCATATTGCATTAGAATGTGTAGTGCTCAACTCAGACTGGGCTCTGTAGCTTCACTCAGCATCCTTCCAGGGACAAAATAAGACAGCCACGTCGTGAAAAACAAAACTCTTTCCCAACCTGAGGACTGACAGTGAGATTTTTTATTCAAAGAGGTATTTTTGTGAAACAAGACCAGGGTGGTGAGGACTCGGCAAAACCTATCTTTAAAAATGGGATGTAGGGGCTTCCCTGGTGATCCAGTGGTTAAGAATCCACTTTGCAATGCAAGAGACATGGTTCACTCCCTGGTCTAGGAAGACCTCACATGCCGTGGAGCAACTAAGCCCCTGTGCCACAGCTACTGAGCCTGCTCTCTAGAGCCCAGGGAACTGCAACTGCTGAAGCTCGCATGCCCAAAGCCTGTGCTCCACACCAAGAGAAGCCACCATAATGAGAAACCCATGCACCACAATGAAGAGGAGCCCCCACTCGCTACAACTAGAGAAAGCCCATGCACAGCAACAAAGACCTGCAAAGCCAATAAAATAAAATAAATAAATTCTTAAGAAAAAAAAAAAAGACAGGGACAAATCACCTACTTAAAAAAAAAAAGAGAGAGAGAGAGAGATGGGAATGTGAGTCAGATGAACTCAGATCCCTGTGTACCGGGCACACGTCTGGGTGTAGATTCACTTTGCTTTCGTAATGATGTGCTGGGCTGCATCTTCTTCCTTCAGCACTAGTTCGGCTTCTAAACACTCAATAACTCTGAATTTATGGCTCAGAGTTGCAGCATCCCTCCTCCTTGACTCTACTTGTCTCTAGGACCCAGAGTAGACAAGTTAGAAATCAGATACACAAACATAAGTTACCCAATGTCAGACAGTCTTTCTCCACCCCTCCATCCACAGTGTGCTGGGTTATGTTACCCAGGCACTGCCCTGGATAGTGTCACACACTGTCAACTCATCAGACATCATACATCTCCACATCTCCCAGGGCTCTGCACCTCAGAGAAGTGAGGAAATGATTCTCAATTCCCAACATGCTTTCCTTCAGCTGTCTTTATCTCTCCTAAGCTTCCTTGCCAAAATTTCTATGTCATTCTGCTATCTACTTTACCTCCTACTCTTGTGTTTGAGGGACCCTAATTTTTATATGCTAGAGTTTCAAATGAGCAGAAATTGAGACTCATCGTCACAATGAAATGTGATAGAAGTGCTTCAGAGGCTGTTCTATAGCGTCCACAGCTCTACAAACAGGTGTTCGGGAAGCAGAATGAACAGTAAACATGGTATTGTATCCATAACAATGTTCTGAACTGCCAGAAACAAAATACTTGGCTAAAAGTGGCTCTGACAATATTATCTCCCATAATAAGATGTCCAGAAGAAGGTGGCTGCAGAGTTAGTGCAGTGGGCCAACCATGGCTTCAAGGACCAGGCTCCTTTCATCTTTCTCCTCCATCAGCCTATGGATCTGGTCCTTAAGCTTACTAGGCTCATGATCACAAGATGGCTGCTACTGTTCCAGGCATCATATCTTCATCCAGAGGCATTCAAAGACAATAAGAAAGACTGTTCCTTTTTCTTCATCTCTGTTTAATTGACTTCCCAGAGGCTTCCCTGTGTATTTTCCTTGGACCCCATTGATCTACATTAGATCATACACTCAAACCCAAGCTTCAAATAAAGCTGTAGAAACAAATGTCTGGTATGGTCAGCTTTTATGTTAAGGGGAAACCTCTAGCCTAAGCAGGCAAACCCAGTAGGTGGACCGTCTCATCCTGGTTTTAAAGCAGAAATTTTCTGGTTTTCAAACTGGAAGCTCCACATCCTGGGAAAGCCCTCTGTCTTGGGAAAACTGGACAACATCACCCATCTGTCATGGTGGATGCCTGTAGGGTGCTGGAAAAGAGGAACAGGTGGTAAGGATATGCCTAAAGCCTTAGGAAGGGGCTTAGGTACAGTAGGTGGCACTTAGGAGGGATTTGAGAGGGGGAAGAGGTACTGTTGCATGAGCTACTCTGACTAGAATGGATGGGTCATGATTAACATTTAGCTGTGAGCAGGAAGGGGTCATTCATGACTCAGGGGTGGGGGGAATCCTGTCCCAAGTAGCAAGAATGCCCACTTATTATCTCATAGTTCCACGAGTCAGAAGTCTGGGCACAGAGTATCTCAGCTGAGTCTTCTGTTCAGGATCTCACAAGGCTGAGATCAAAGCGTCTATGCTTTTTCAAGTTGTTGGAAGAATTGTCTTCCTTGTGGTTGTGGGACTGAAGTCCCAGTTTCCTTGGCACATAATTTTCTTCATCTTCCAGCCAAAGCAGTACATTCTACATTTTCCTGCCTCAAATTCCTTATTTTCCCTTATGTTACCAGCTAGAGTAGGATTTCTACTTTTAAGGGCTCATGTGATTTGATTAAGCCCATTCAACAACCCAGGATAATCTCCCAATCTTAAAGACATTTGATTAGTAACCTTAATCACACCTACAAAGTCCCTTGGCCATGTAGTGTAGCATATTTATCAGATTAACACTGAGGGGTGAAGGTCACGGGAGACAAAATTCTCCCTACAGATGGTTAGGTAGACGAATTAGGAGATCACTGGTCACATTTTGCCACAATAAAGAAGAAAAAGGTTTCTAACAATAGAAATAAGCCTTAGGTTAGATGGTCTGACTTATGAAGCACTGAGCCCTCCAAATCTAGAGCCACCTGAAATGCTCTTAAAGAAATTCTTACAGTGAGCAAGATGGGACTGGATGATTCCTAAGATTCCATCTAACTCTAAGATCCTACAATTCCAGTTTTCAGTTATACGCCTGCCAAGTAGAGAAAAATATAGTATGTTTGATTGATGAAAAGACAGAAATTTTCAGAAAATGATCAAACCCTTCTAATACAGGTGTTTTTACTTTCTCTGCAATGACTTGCAGTAAAACTTGAAAGTAAAGACTTGCAGAAACCGACCTCTCCTTTCCCATTTCATGGAGTTATTGGCTCTGAGAAAAAGCTTGGAGACACCTAGAGATCCCCAATATTGCCTGTCTTAGACTAGACCCTGGGTGATTGGGAAATATTATGAAACACTCCCTCGGAAGAAGCTGTTAGGATAGCTCACCGATTTGTAGTTGTAGGGACCTTTCCCCTTTAGGTGATACGCAGAGTGCTGAAAGTGGAAACAGACTCTTGTGGCCCGCCCTGAGACCAGGCTTTTATTGATGGTAAGGCAGGAAGTGGTTGCAGGCTGGATGGAGCTGTGAGGAGCTGGAGATGATGGATCATGAAAATCTGCTTTGAAAAAGGAGAATTCTCATGGCTCTAAAACCCTGTAAGAGTGGGAATTTAATTAGGATATCTTCTTTAGCTATTAAGGGGACACTAATACAAAAGCACAGGACACTAATTTCTGTCGTATTCTTGCCAAGTGTTCATAACCTCGATAGAAACTGAGAAGGCATTAGACAAACCCAAACTGAAGGACATTCTATAAAATGACTGACCAGTATTACCCAAAAGCATCAAGGTCCTAAAAACTAAGGAAGAGTCCAGGTTGGAGGAGGCCAAGGACACTTGAGAACTGAACACATTGTGAGGCCCTGGATTGGTACACATTAGCCAAAACATTGTAAAAGATGAATAAAGTCTGTTGTTTAACCTAACAGTATGATCCCAGTTTGAATGTCTTAGCTTTGATAACTGTACCATGCACATACATTCCAATAGAGAAAGCTGAGGAACTCAGTACTAATTTTGTTAACTTTTCTATAAATCTGAAAATGTTTCAAAATAAAACCTTAAAAAATGCAATGACAGGCTCTTAAGAAAATAACAATAATATTTAAAGTTGTACTCTGCAACCAATGCTAAACTCAAACAGAAATCCCTTTTCTTCGATGCCTTTTGTTTTTGCCACACCATGAGGCATGCGGGATATTAGTTCCTCCACCAGGGATCGAACTCATGCCACCTGCAGTGGAAGCATAGATTCTTAACCACTGAACCACCAGGGAAATCCCTCAAATGACTTTTATTATTAGAAAGAAGGACTGGAAATAAAATAATTGAACATTTTTCTTTCAGAAAGTTTAAAACTATACACAGATAGCTGTACATGCATAAAAGAAGAAAGGAAACATTACAAGAGCAAGTATCAATAAGCTGCAAAAAAGAAAAACAGACTAAAGCTAAATGAATCAGACGAGAAAACATAAGTACACAGTCTAGAGTCAAAGAAAGGGCTATTACCATTTATATCCATTTATAGCCATGGATAGAGAAACAATTTTTAAAATCCTAAACAAATGTGTATTAACCTTTCATTTTAATAAGTGGAAAATATTCCAGGAAAACATAAATTATGAAAATTGACATAGGAAAGTTAAAAAGCCTAATAACAATGGGAAAAAATGGTATTTTTAAAATTGCTAAAGACCTACACAAAAAGAAAAATAGTCTTTAATTTTATGAATGAGTTTTTCAAATGTTCAAAGAATATTGAACTCTCATGTCAATTAAACTATTAAGGGCATGGAAAAATATAGAAAATTTATCAACTCATTTTCTGAAACGAGAATGATTCTGATGATATAAATTTGGTAAAGTATAAAAATGGAAGTGTTCATCTTACATATGCAATATAATTACTATCTCAGAGAGCTTTGCTTCCCACTTGTAGAATTTTCTTCAGTTTCTTTTAAATTAGAGATTACAAAATATAGAAAACAGTATAAAAATAAATTTTAAAAATATTTGAGTCATTCTTGTTTTACTATATTCTCTCTTAACCTATTACATCACTTGCCCTGGGGAGAGGCCTTATGTATTCCTTGTAATTCTTGTTCTGGATGCATCATAGGAAACCCCCATCTTCTTGGTGTTGTTTTCAAGTTTCAGCATTTTTCCATTTTTACACATTCATACCAGCCTCTCTTTTTCACGTGCCCTTTGCTTTCTGTCTCTCCTTATATCTCTTGTACGTGTTCTTTTAAAATGGGAATTAATGAGAAAGTCTAGCCACATCGATTTTTTTATAGATGTCTCCCCCTTTTGTTCTTCGTCAAAAAAATCATTCATAATTATATTATCATAATTTAATTTTTGAGAGCATTTCATCCTTTGTGGATTGAAGGGACCATTGTTGTTGTTATTCAGTCACTACGTTGTGTCCAACTCTTGCACCCCAGGACTGCAGCACACCAGGCTCCCCTGTCCCATCTCCCAGAGTTTGCTCAGGTTCCTGTCCATTGGGTTGGTGCTGGTATCCAACCATCTTATCCTCTGCTGTCCTCTATACAAGCACAGATATGTGTGTATGAACAATATTATAATGTTTTGAGAGTTTTTGAAAGCTATATATGGGTGATGTAGTTCACATTCCTCTCTCTCCCTCACTTTCTCTCTCTCTCCATACATATACATATATGTATGTGTCTATATGTGTGTGTATATATGTACATATAAGATAAACCATAGACAAATGGAGGGATGGCTAGATGGAGAGATGGCTAGATGGAGGGATGAATGGGCAGACAGACAAAGATAGATAGGTAGATAAAGATAGATAAACAATATATATGAGGCTTTCTGGTTTTCAGTTCAGTTCAGTTCAGTTCTGGAGAAGAAAATGGCAACCCACTCCAGTACTCATGCCTGGAAAATCCCATGGACAGAGGAGCCTGGTAGGCTATAGTTCATGGGGTTGCAAAGAGTCAGATACCACTGAGGAAATTCACTTTCACTTTCAGTTCAGTTCAGTTGCTCAGTAGTGTCCAACTCTTTGCAACCCCATGAATTGCAGCACACCAGGCCTCCCTGTCCATCACTAACACCTGGAGTTTACTCAAACTCATGTCCATCGAGTTGGTGATGCCATCCAGCCATCTCATCCTCTATCGTCCCTTTCTCCTCCTGCCCCCAATCTCTCCCAGCATCAGAGTCTTTTCCAATGAGTCAACTCTTCACATGAGATGGCCAAAGTATTAGAGTTTCAGCTTTAGCATCAGTCCTTCTAAAGAACACTCAGGGCTGATCTCCTTTAGGATGGACGGGTTGGACCTCCTTGCAGTCCAAGGGACTCTCAAGAGTCTTCTGCAACACCACAGTTCAAAAGCATCAATTCTTCGGCGCTCAGCTTTCTTCACAGTCCAACTCTCACATCCATACATGACCACTGGAGAAACTATAGCCTTAACTAGACAGACCTTTGTTGGCAAAGTAATGTCTCTGCTTTTCAATATGCTGTCTAGGTTGGTCATAACTTTCCTTCCAAGGAGTAAGCGCCTTTTAATTTCATGGCTGCAATCACCATCTGCAGTGATTTTAGAGCCCAGAAAAATAAAGTCTGACACTGTTTCCACTGTTTCCCTATCTACTTCCCATGAAGTGATGGGACCAGATACCATGATCTTAGTTTTCTGAATGTTGAGCTTTAAGCCAACTTTTTCACTCTCCTCTTTCACTTTCACCAAGAGGCTCTTCAGCTCCTCTTCACTTTCTGCCATAATGGTGGTGTCATCTGCATATCTGAGGTTATTGATATTTCTCCTGTCAATCTTGATTCCAGCTTATGCTTCCTCCAGCCCAGCATTTCTCATGATGTACTCTGCATATAAGTTAAATATGCAGGGTGACAATATACAGCCTTGACGCACTCCTTTTCCTATTTGGAACCAGTCTGTTGTTCCATGTCCAGGTCTAACTGTTGCTTCCTGACCTGCATATAGATTTCTCAAGAGGCAGGTCAGGTGGTCTGGTATTCCCATCTCTTGAAGAATTTTCCACAGTTTCTTGTGATCCACACAGTCAAAGGCTTTGGCATAGTCAAGAAAGCAGAAATAAATGTTTTTCTGGAACTCTCTTGCTTTTTCGATGATCCAGCGGATATTGGCAATTTGAACTCTGGTTCCTCTGCCTTTTCTAAAACCAGCTTGAACGTCTGGAAGTTCACGGTTCACATATTGTTGAAGCCTGGCTTGGAGAATTTTGAGCATTACATTACTAGCGTGTGAGATGAGTGCAATTGTGTGGTAGTTTGAGCATTCTTTGGCATTGCCTTTCTTTGGGATTGGAATGAAAACTGACCTTTTCCAGTCTGGTTTTACTGAAATGTGAATAAATACATGCATTCATTCCCTCCTCCACCTGGTTCACTCACTGCTCTTCCTTTGTGGAATCTGGTACATGAGTCATCATGGTATATCCATCACCACCCCACCTCCCCCTACTGAGAAACATTTGCTGTTTCCAGGTTTTCTGATTACAAACAATTATCAGCAGGAGCACGTCTTCCAGCCCCTATCTGGGGCAGTTAAGCATCCACCCCTAGAAGTGGAATTGCTCATCTAGAGCAGAGGTCAGCACACACATAGCAAGTATTTTAGTATTCTAGGTCTCGGTCAAAGTTACTCAGCTCAGCTCCTGGAGCACGGATGCAGACAATGCAAAAGGGAGTGAGGGCCCCTGTGCACCAGAGAAACTGCCGCCTCTGCCCCCAGCGGATCATCTTCACATCACTCCCTATGGCCAAACAGCTCCCCAAGGTGGTGCCCACTCAGCCTTCCTTACAGTCTTGCTTCCATCCATTTCCCTTGATCGTTTCTTGTCTTAGAGATATTTGCAGAGCTGAAAATAGAAGCTGCCCAGGTCAACAGTTTCTCCTATATTTTAGGAGCCTGAGTTCATTGAAAAGATTGCACACTTGAGGTTCAGAGAAAAGAGGTGTATGTATGTGTGTGTGAGAGAGAGGCTTTGTAGGCCACCAGAGGAGTAAAGGAGAGATTTTCCCCAAACTGTGGTTGCTTGCTTGCTCCCTTGAGCAGGGGCACCCTCAGTCCCTGAGGACAGGATGTGGCAGAATCACAGTGGAATGACTCAGAAGTGGCCCAAGAAGGTTCCCAGCCTCCAGGAAGAACAATCCCAGTTGACATGCCAGACTACATCCCAACAATCACCAGGGTGGGAATGAGAAGAGAGAGACTCCCCACCCCCAGCCACTGCAAAGACCTGAACACTTGACTGTCTAGGATTATTATGTGATCTGGAGGAGGAGAGAAGGCTGAATCCCCATTTATAAATATTTCTTGAGCTTGGAAAATTATTTTCCAGGTAAAGAAAGAAGTCTGATATTTACACATTGTATTAATAGAAATGTAATCATAGATTATTGCTTGATTCTGCAAAGAAGAGTTGTTACATGATCTAAAAAAGGATAAATGCTGTGGCTGAGTTCTCAAGTTTTAGAACCAACTCTAGCCTTCATGGGTGGCAACCTTGCTTACATAACAAAATGTAAACTTTATAAACCTTAATGATGGAAGCATAAAGTTTTTGTGCATCAAGTTGAGGAGGTAGATGGGAGCACTGGTGAAGTATGGGGGAAGAAAATTGCCGGTACGAAATGGAGATGTCTTGAGGTTTCTAGAAACAGAAATGGAGATCAAAGGATAACTTCAAATATGTAGGTTTAACCAGCGAAGGATCTGGGTGATGCTAGTCATACACTACACATAGGGGATAGGATTGGTGGTGATAAAAGTGACAAAAATTCTTATCAAAATGAAAAGGCAACAGTTCACAATTGGAGTGGATTAAGAGACTACCCTGGTGGTCCAATGGTTAAGAATCCACCTTGCAACGCAGGGGACGCAGGTTCAATCCCTGGTCGGGGAACTAAGATGCCACATGTAGCAGAGCAACTGAGCCTCCAGGCCACAACTAGAGAGGCCACACACAGCAACTAGAGAGGCCACAGACCACAACTAGAGAGTCCACACAGCAACTAAAGAGTCCACAGACCACAACTAGAGGGGCCGTGGACCACAACTACAGAGTCCACAGACCACACACAGCAACTAGAGAGGCCACAGGCCACAACGAGAGAGTCCACACAGCAACTAGAGAGGCCACAGGCCACAACTAGAGAGTCCACACACAGCAACTAGAGAGGCCACAGGCCACAACGAGAGAGTCCACACAGCAACTAGAGAGGCCACAGGCCACAACTAGAGAGTCCACACACAGCAACTAGAGAGGCCACAGGCCACAACTAGAGAAGCCGTGGACCAAAACTAGGGAGTCCACACACAGCAACTAGAGAGGCCACAGGCCACAACTAGAGGGGCCGTGGACCACAACTACAGAGTCCACAGACCACACACAGCAACTAGAGAGGCCACAGGCCACAACTAGAGGGGCCGTGGACCACAACTACAGAGTCCACAGACCACACACAGCAACTAGAGAGGCCACAGGCCACAACGAGAGAGTCCACAGACCACAACTAGAGAGGCCGTGGACCACAACTAGAGAGTTTACAAGCCACAACTAGAAAATCAACATGCTGCAGCTAGAGAGGTCACAGACAGCTAAAGAGGCCACGGACCGCAACTAGAAAGCCTATGCACCGCAACCAAGATCCTACATGCTGCAACTAAGGCCCGATATAGGCAAAAAAAAATTTTTTTAACTGATTAGAGTAGATTCATCTGGAATTGGTAGCCTAAATGTATACTTTAACTGTGGTGCAGGAGAAGACTCTTGAGAGTCCCTTGGGCAGCAAGGAGATCAAACCAGTCAATTGTAAAGGAAATGAACCCTGAATATTCATTGGAAGGGCTGGAGTTGAAGCTGAAGCTCCAATACTTCGGCCATCTGATGCAAAGAGCCAACTCACTGGAAAAGACCCTGATGCTGGGAAGGATTGAAAGCAAGCGAAGAGGGTGACAGAGGATGACATGGTTCAATGGTAATCACCAACTTGATGGACATGAGTCTGAGCAAGCTCCAGGAGATGGTGAAGGACAGGGAAGCCTAGCGTGCTGCAGTCCATGGGGTCGCATAGAGTCAGACACAACTGAACAACAAATCTGTATAGAAACAACACCCAAAAGAACAGATACACACACACACACATATCTGTTAATCAAGGAGTAAACTAATGTCAACCACAGAATGCAGCCCTTTTTAAAAAATATGGTAGGAAAAGTACAATATGCTGATGTCATGAGTTTTGCTGGCATCCTTCATACTTGGGTGGAAGCTACTTTCTTCATCAAAATCTGGGGGTAGCGGCGAGGAGTGCAGAGCCAGGGTTGAAAATGAGAACAGGGGAGGCAGGCAAACAGACCAACTCAGGGGAAAGCTGCCCCACACAGGTGGAGACACTCCCAGCCAGACGGACCTTAAGTTGAATCAGGGATAAACTTTGGAATGGACGGTAACCAGGAATGCGACGTCTGGCATTTTGTAATTTCTGAAGAATCCCAGTTAAATTCCCTTTCCCTTCAGTAAACAAGATGAAAACCGCTGTCGGCCATGTGTGTGGTCTCCGTGGCACACAGGAGTCAAGGTCACAGCCAGGACAGTGAAAGGGAAACCCAGCGGCCACTGCGCCCCCGGTGCTGAGAGCAGGGGGTAGCACCCCCTCTATTGGTGTCCTGGGGGGACTGCCACTTGGAGGCTGAACCCTGGCTTGGAGATGGGCACCTGAAAGCCAGGAAAACTTGGACAGCAAGCTTCTCAGCCAGTAGCAAACAAGGTAACGCCTTCCTCTACCAGGAAATTCCACGAGGGAAGAGAAAACAAACTGAAACCATCTTCACAGCCAACTAGAAATTTTGCAAAGAAATTATTTATTTTTAAACGATTGTAAAACTGGGTTAGAATCATCATCATTATCTTTTATTTGCCTGGTGACAGGTACTTTGCAAACACTATGACTTTTGTCATCTCGTCATACCCCTAGCAATTACTGTTCTCCTTCGCAGAAAACACAGCATCCCTAAAGTAGGACATCGATGCATGACTGAAGTCCCACATCAATTCCAGGCATGCCCTTTAGTTTTGTCTCTGCTGTACCATCCAACCCAGAGGCCCTAAGAACAGCCCAGTATATCGGAAAATGTTTGTGGCCGCCCCTCAGATTCGCAGTGATTCCTACATCTGTATGCACAGAACCCTCGAATGGACTGGAACCCAAGGGCACTTCCTGTTTACTCCACGCGGGTGTAGGAGTCTGCACCAGGAAGAAGAAATGAAGCCCAGGTTTTGGGATTTATGGATTATTCACAGGCACCCACACGCAACCCACACATCCCCTGCTTTCTGGCATTGCAGGAGAGATCATTAAAGACAAAGGCTTTTCTTCTCAGCAGAGTTGCATGTTTTGCAATTATAAGACAGTAAAAGGCAGCTCAGATGAAAGAGTGGGCTGGCTGCACTTTTTCCCTGTACCCACCATTTAAACTTTTGACACCCAAGTCACCCTGCTGTTTCAAATGGGGAAGCTGGGTCGAAGCTGGTGAAACAAGAACCGTCAGTAGCAGATCAAGCAAAGCCCGCTTGTCTTAGCCCAGAGAGGTGGTGAGCCCCTTAGCACCTTGTCAAACACTAAATTTAATCCCAGCTTTATTTTCGAATCGCTTTTTAAAAATACACTAACCATTAAGCAATCTGGGGAAAGGTCCTTTTAAAATGATTTATTACGTGTTAACAGCTGAAGAAAACCTAAACAATGTCTCCATAAAGACCCGCGATCACGTTTTTAATTAAGAGCCACAACTTTTAATGGAAAGCATAATATGCCCATTCATTTCAGGGTGCTGGTGGCAGCCGGGCCAGGCAGCATCGGACTCCGGGGAGCACCGCAGCTTCGATTCACACCTCAGGGTCTTCTGCTAAAGAAAATAACAATAAAGTCATATTCCTTTAAACCCTGAGTTTGGGAATTCCAACCCAGAGAAAGGACACATTTTGTTCCACTACAGAGATGTTTGTTACTGTTGCTAAAGTGCCCACAATAGCTCACTCAGTGCTCTGAGTAACTCAGACGCCCCCTGAGTTTTGGTATGTGACTAGGTTGTTCTAAATGTGACCCCAGGACTTTCCTGCCCAAGCTCAGGGAAGGCTCTGCCCTCTGAGAAACAAATCATCACTCTCTTTCTCAAACTGGCCTCTTAGATGTTTTTTCTTCTCCAGCTCTTTTATTTAAGGTTAAAATTCCATGACGAAGGAGAACAGAGCTGTGTTCCTTGTATGGTCCTACAGGGAAGCCACGATGGTACCACCAGCACGGATTGGCTGCTTCCCACGAGCCTGGTTCTGCAGACTCTGATGAGGGTCCCAGAGCATCATCTCACATGACCCTAGTGACAAGGCAGGAAAAAGTGTATCAGCCCCCACTTTCAGATGAAACACTGAAGCTTGGACAGGGTGAGGAATTTCCTCTGGTTGCTGAGCAGCCTCACACACAGCGGGCTGTGGATGGGTAGGGTGGGGCTGGACCCAGTCCTTCCCCCCAAAAAGGTTTAGTTGTTGTTGGGAAGACAGGACTTGAGCACATTGAAACAGAGCCAGCCACACAGGACTGTGGCTGGAAGAATCCAGTGGACAAAGTGGACAGATAGTTGCGTTGTTCCTCGGTACCTACAGGGAGTTAGTTCCAGGACCCCACAGACCCCAAAATCCATAAGTGCCCAAGTCTCACATAAAATGGTGTGGTACTTGTTTATAGCCTATACACATCCTCCTGTGTACTACATATTTTTTTTAATATTTTACTTTTATACAATTTAAAGGTTACTTTCCATTTACAGTTATTACAAAATATTGGCTATATTCCCAATGCTGGACATATTCAAGCTATCTTTTAAAAATAAATAATTTTATTTATTTATTTATTTATTTTTGTCTGTGCTGGGTCTTCGTTGCTGTGGGGCTTTTCTTAGTTGTGGCGGGGGTCTGGGGGAGCTTCTCTCTTGTGGTGGTGGGCAGGCTTCTCATTGCTGTGGCTTCTCTTGTCGCAAAGCAAGGGCTCTAGGGTATGTGGGCTTCAGTAGTTATGATTCTCAGGCTCTAGAGCACAGGCGGAATAGTTGTACAGCTCCTGTCCTGGGGAAACTGCAATGTACTTAGGATATACTTTGCCTTTTCTTTCAGTAGCTTGTATACTAAAGAACACCACTTAGAAGAACGTAAGTCAGGGGTGACAGTTAAGCTAGAGATGAAAGAGGACTAGCAGTTGGACAGGCAGGGAAAGGAGTAGGACATTCAGCCTAAGGAAGCATTTTGTGTGCAGGCAGGTCTAAAGAAGTTTCTGTCCTGAGTGGCTTGCAGAGGATGGCTTTCAATCCCAGGAGGGTATGGCCACAGAGCTCCCATTTGGCATTCTGCACAGCTCCCTTTGTCCCTCTGCCTGCCCGGCTAGCTCCAGAGGGTGGACTGAGCTGAGGTGGAATTCTAGGCTCAGGACAAGCACCAGGGGAGCATTGCTCAAACAGCCGTGTAGAGCAAAGGTGCTCAGAATTCAGACAAAACCCCACCCACGAATGTCCACAGCCATGGTCTCCACAGCAGCAAAGGTGGACACAGCCCAAACGCCCAACAGTGGATGAGTGGATAAACAAAATATAATCTGTCCATGCAGCGGAAGACTTCTCCACCTTTAAAAGGAACGAAGTGCTTGAAAACAGTATGCTCAGTGAAGGCAGCCAGGCACAAAAGCCCTCTTATTATATAATTCCATATGTATGAAGCACCCTGGATAGGCAAATCCGTAGAGGCAGAGAGCAGATTAGGGGCTGCCAGGGGATGAAGTGGGGCGGGGCAGGGAACAGAGTACCACTCAACAGAGTGGTAAAGAAACTCTACCACTGAGCCACCAGGGAAGCCCCTTCAACACAGTTTTTGAAATGCAAAAGATATTTTTTTTAAGTGGATGAAGAAAGAACTAGACCTAGCTGTGGATTTGTGGAAAGCCCTCGGGAGCACACAGACAGGAGAGCCACAGTGAAGGCGCCCGTGCTCCCTGATCTGGTAACCAGAGCAGCCTGCTTCCTGCAGCAACTCAGAAAGGATGTCTCACGGTGTGGAGGGATCGGTGAGCTTGGAAAGAATCAGAACCTGGGTTTGCATGTTCACTCTGGCCCTCTCCAGGTGTCTGATCTTTGGCAAGATGTTCACACTTTCTTTGAACCCTAACCAGTTGCACAGGACATCCCGCTCCTAGTAAGCCTGCCCCCAGCCTCTCCCCTTCCCAAGCCAAACAGTTACCATCACGGCAGCCCTGAGCCTTCTCTTCCACCCACCGTGACTCCACCTCTCCTCTGCCTGCTCTGGAGTCTCTCCAAACTCCAGTGCCAAGGCTACTGCCTTCCCAGGGCACGGTCAGCATGAGAAAGAGACTTCGCTGCCCCATTTGCTTGGCCTGCATCACAGTTCTCACACGCGCTCTAAACCACAGTTATCGACCTGAGGGCCACGGGTGTCCTCCTCAAAGACCCCTACCCACTCCACGTTGGGTTAGATTCTGTGAGTCTGTCTCCCTTAGAGCACCTCTCCTCTCTTCAAAACCCAAGAAGACAAACTTCCAACTCAAGATCTGCACAGCCTTCCCCTGATTCCTCTGAAATAAAAAGCAGAGGAGTTCAGAAAGCACTGAGACTGGAGCATTTAAAGTAACAGGTCTCCCATATTGCAAGCAGATTCTTTGCCGCCTGAGCCCCCAGCGAAGCCCACAAATACTGGAGTGGGTAGCCTATTCCTTCTCCAGTGGATCTTCCCAACCCAGGAATCAAACCAAGGTCTCCTGCCTTGCAGGTGGATTCCTTACCGTCTGAACTACCAGGGGAGCCAATTAAAGTAACAGGAGGGGAAAACTATCAGTGCCCACAGATTTCCGAAGATGTATATAATAGAAGGGATATGAGAGTACTGACAGGTGAAGCAGACCAACAGCGTAGCTGAAAGTGGCAGCCTGGAGCCCGAAGTGAGTGATTCTGAGCAGATGGAGACTCCCGAGTAGGGAAAGGTGGGGTAAAATGTGATGCCCCAGAGGGTCTTGTGAAGGTCTGTGTGTGGAGTGTCTGTTACCATCAGCATCCCTACCCCACAGGCAGAGTTCAGGCAACTGATATTCCCCAAGGGGGGAAATAACGACCATCTCTCTTTCTTGAAAAAAAAAAAAAAAAACTTCTTAAAAATATTAAATGTAGTAAAAGTGTCTTTAAGAAAATTGATTTTTTTAATTTCTTTAAGACCCCCAAATTTTGCCTCACTCCTCTATCAAGGGATGCTAGAATTGCAAATTCTCTCAAAGGGGGACTGATTTTTAAAGTAAATCAATTTAAGGACTTCCCTGATGATCTAGTGGTTAAGAATCCGCCTTCCAATGCAGGGGACACAGGTTCAATTCCTGGTCAGGGAACTAAGTTCCCACATACTGCAGAGCAACTACTGAGTCTGTTCGCTACAATTAGAGTCTGTGAGCTGCAATGAAAGATCCTGCATGTGCAACTAAAACCTAACAAAGCCAAATAAATAAAAAATTAAAAAAGAAATTTTCCTAAGAACTTCTAGGGCAGTAGCTCCTAAGATTTACTAAATAGACCCCTAGTAGAACTACTAAGTAGATCTAAGTAGATCCCTAGGCCCACCCAGGAATTGAACCCAGGTCTCCTGCATTGCAGATGGATTCTTTACCAGCTGAGCCACAAGGGAAGCCCCAAAATACTGGAGTGGGTAACCTATCCCTTCTCCAGGGGATCTTTCAGACCCAGGAATTGAACCAGGGTCTCCTGCATTGCAGGATAATTCTTTACCAACTGAGTTATCAGTGAACCCCAAATAAAATATTAAAAAGGGAAATTTCCTAAGACCCTCTAGGGCAGTAGATCCTAAGAACATCTTTACTGCATAAGGAAACAAAGACAGGCTTGCAGGGCTGAGGGTTTCCCAGGTGGCTCAGTGGTAAAGAAGCTGCCTGCCAGTGGAGGAACTGCAGGAGACCCACATTCGATCCCCCCCAAGATGCCCTGGAGAAGGGAACGGCACCCATTCCAGTATTCTTGGGCTTCCCCGGTGGCTCAGATGGTAAAGAATCTGCCTGCAACGCAGGAGATCCAGGTTCAACCCCTGAGTTGGGAAGATCCCAGGAGAAGGGAACGGCAACTCACTCCAGTGTTCTTGCCGGGAGAATCCCATGGACAGAGGAACCTGGAAGGCTACAGTCCATGGGGTTTCAATGATCCAGAGTGATGATATGGGGTGGGAGGTGGGAGGGGGATTCAGGATTGGGAGCATGTATACACCCGTGGTGGATTCATGTCAATATATGGCAAAACCAATAGCGTATTATAAAGTAAAATAAAGTAAAAAAAATAATAATAAAAAAATAGAGACAATAAGATACTGTAAAAAAAAAAAACCACACAGAGTCAAAACAACTGAGCGACAAACGCTTTCACTTTCACTTTCCAGTATTCTTGCCTGAGAAGTCCCCTGGACAGAGGAGCCTGGAAGGCTACACAATCTATGGGGTTCCAAAGAGTCAGACACAACTGAGTGCACACACACACAGGAGGGCTGACGTCCATGCTTCTGCCCATTCTGCCAGCAGAGTGGCTCTGACTCGGGTCTGACACCCATGGAGCAGCAGCCGTGCAGCAGGTGGCTAAGGGCAAGGCATGTTCGTGAACCTCATCTCAGCTGTGCACAGCTATGTGTCCTTGGATGAGTTATTCACTCATGTACTTCAGCTTCTTAAGCAGTCAAGTGGGGGATAATAACACTGTCTCATCATGAGATCATCCTGGAGGACTGATTCCTCTAAATGCATAAAGTGTTGACATCAGTGCCTGGCACTCACAAAACCTGGGGGAAATCTAGGCATCTAAGGTCTCAGCCAACTCCTCACCCTCCACCAAAAGCCTGTCTGCACTTGGTCCATGCTGGGGGGAGGACAGAAAGGCTGCAGCGCTGGGAAAACCAGCTGGAATGTCCATCACTCACATCTGTGATTGTGTAGCAGGGGACAAGGTAACTTATTCCTCCCCACACATTTTCCATTAACAAAAAGAAAAAAAGGAAAACCTCTGGCACCATCTGGTGCGGCCATCCCCTGGGTTTTGTTCAGGGAATGGCGAGCAATGACTAACCTAATATCAGAGGAGCTTGACAGCCAAGGACTTAATTTATGAAGTGTTTAGTACATTTCTGACGAAAATCGGCTCCAAAGTATGGACACACGTTCATTCATGCCTTATGGTTCCCAGCTGCGGTGCTGCAGCCATAAACACACATTGTTGGAAGGCTGGGGGAGGCTTGGAGTGGATTTCCAGGAACGACCGTTTCTTCGAGGGAATGGGCCAGAGAGCAAGGCTCCCTCAAGACCAGGGGTCCCCTGGCTGGAGCAGGAGGAAGTGGGTGGAGTCTTGCTCCCTCTTGGTCTCCAACTCTGCAGTTCTGTTGATGACCATAGCAGGCTGGGGTACAGGCCGTTTATTTCCCTCTAATTTTCAGAGCAGAATGCCGAGACCTAGGATTTCCTGGAGTGGATTTGCATAACAGAAGTGACACGCATTTTCGTTGTTGCTGTTGTTCAGTTGCTAAGTGCAGCCCTTTGAGACCCCATGGACTGCAGCACACCAGGCTTCTCTGTCATTCACTCTGTCTCTGAGTTTGCTCAAATTCACATCCATTGAGTCAGTGATGCCATCCAACCATCTCTTCCTCTGCTGCCCCCTTCTCCTTTTGCCTTCAACCTTTCCCAGAATCAGGGTCTTTTCCAGTGAGTCAGCTCTTCACATCAGGTGGCCAATGTGTTGGAGCTTCAGCATCAGCCTTTCCAGTGAATATTCAGGGTTGATTTCCTATAGGATTGACCAGTTTGATCTCCTTTCTGTCCAAGGGACTCTCAGCCATTTAGCAGATCAGAAAACAAAAACAAACAGGCACTTATCTGGTGATCCAGTGGTTAAGAATCTGCCTTCCAATGCAAAGGACTCAGACTCAACCCCTGGTCTGGGAACTCAGATCCTGTATTCCATAGGGCAACTAAACCCTTGTATCACAATAAGACCCAACACACCCAAATAAATTTAAATAAAAATTTTAAAAGAAGAGAAAAAAAGAAAACCAAATGTGTTTTTAAGGCAATTTGGGATAGAGTCTTCGACAGGCTGAGAAAAGGTGATTTTAGTCGGAAGATAGGAGATTGAGTTGTTGTTATTCAGTTACTAAGTGTCTGACTCTTTGTGACCCCATGGACTGCAGCATGCCAGGCTTCCCCATCCTTTGCTATCTCCCAGAGTTTGCTTAAAATCACGTCCACTGAGTCGCTGATGCCAACCAACCTTCTTGTCCGCTTCTCCTGCCCTCAATCTTTCCCAGTATCAGGGTCTTTTCCAGTGAGTCATCTTTTCACATCAGGTGGCCAAAGTATTGGAGTTTCAGCTTCAGTGTCAGCCCTTCCAAATGTATAATCAGGGTTGATTTCTTTGGGGGTTGATTTCTTTTATCAACATTAATCTTTGATGTTTGATTACCTTGGGTTTTATGGGGTTTTTTCTTAAGTTTTTTTCTTTTTTTTGATGTTGACCATTTTTAAAGTTTTTATTGAATTTGTTACAATATTGCTTCTATTTTATGTTTTGGTTTTTTGGCCTTGAGGGATATGGGATCCTAGCTCCCTGATCAGGGATTGAACCTGTACTCCCTGCATTGGAAGGCAAAATCTTAACCACTGGACCACCAGGAAAGTCCCTGTTTGTTTGTTTTTCGTTTTGCAAAAACTCCTTCATACCCTGAATATGCCCTGGCTCTTCCTTCATGTTGCTTTTAAATAACTTGGGGAGGCAGAGGACAGCTCATCACATACGAAACTTCATCTCCTCTGAATCCACCTCTCACTGCATGGGGAGAATTATCTTTACTCACGTGATACTGCTGCTGCCTGAATTTTGATTTAAATCATGGGATGCCATCCAGAAACATCTGTTTGTTTGTAACTTCTTTACATAAAAGTCTATGAATTAAGGAAGAATTAAGGAGGAAAAGTGGGATCTCAGCGGGGGCACACAGGGTGAATTGTGATGGCAAGTGCTGAGTCCTTGATGATTTATAGCTCATAAGACGAGAAAAGAACAGAGCTGGGGGAGGGGTGGTGAAATGCCTGGGCTGTGAGGCACTTGGGAGCCCAAGACCCCCTTGTACCAGACACAGGTTCTCCCAAGTCCATCTCCCTATTCAAGGGTATTATCCATGGACACACCTATTTTAGAGACAGGAAAATTGAGGCCTGGAAATGAGCACGGGAACTGACAGCAGGAGGTCTCCTTGGCTAAAAATGTATGAGCTAAACCCAGAACTTGAAACGATCAGTGACTTAGTAGTCAGTTCATATGTAAAGTTAAAAGGACTACCTAGGGACTTCCCTGGTGGTCCAATGGTTTAAAATCTACCTGCCAGGCATGTAAACTGATACAGCCACTATGGAGAACAGTATGGAGATTCCTTTAAAAAAAAAAAAGCTGGGAATAAATCTACCTTATGACCCTATAATCCCACTACTGAGCATATATCCTGAGGAAACCTTAATTGAAAAAGACACATGTACTCCAGTCTTCATTGCAGCGTTATTTACAATAGCTAGGACATGGAAGCAACCTAGATGTCCATCAACCAATAAAAGGATAAATAGGTTCGGTACATATATACAATGTGATATTACTCAGCCATAAAAAGGAACAAATTTCAGTCAGTTCTAATGAGGTAGATGAACCTAGGGCCTATTATACAGAGTGAAGTAAGTTCAGAAAAACAAATATCATATATTAATGCATATATATGAAATCTAAAAAGATGGTACTGAGGGACCTGAGGGCAGCAATGGAGACATAGACATAGAAATTTTAAAAAAAGAAAATTTAAATTTTTAAAAAATTTTAAAAAAAGAATCCACCTCCCAGTGCAGGGACATGAGTTTGATCCCTGGCAGACTCTGCCCGCCACGGAGCAACTGAGGCCATGTGCCACAGCTACTGAGCCTGTGCTCCAGAGACGGTGCTCCAAATCCAGAGAAGCCACTGTGACGAGAAGCCCTCACACACCAACTGGAGAGCAGTCCCTGCTCACGGCAACTAGAGAAAGCCCGTGTGCTACAGTGGAGACCCTGTGCAGCCAGAAAACAAACAAACAGGGGCCCATGTGCTCAGCACATAGCAGCCAGCTCTCCTGATAAGTCTAGAAAGTAATTCACACAACTGCCAGCTTAATCCTTTCTGAAGGCAGCCTAAGCGGCAGGGTCATGGCTGAGCGGCAAGGAAATTAACATCACATGCTGTCCCGTGTGCGTCTCATTAGGACTAGTGTACACACACACATGCACACACTGCACCCTTTGTGGGCTTCTTGGGAATCTTGGCTATCCTTTAATGGGAAGAGTTGGTGCTAAATTGGATCTTGGCTCCACTGGCATTTTATTCTCAGTAAATGGTCCATCATGGCATATAGGTCCTCTGGCTTGAAGAAGAAAGCCCGCTAGCAAGGAGACAGGCTCCTAGTGGAGTCCAGCAGTGCCTCACTGACTCCCTCCAATCTGTCTTTCTTCTGTTGCACAGCTGTCCCCAGAGCCCACACAGCGCCTGGAGAAGCGTCTGAGGATGGACAGGGCTTCTAGCCGTGGTCGTCCCGGCCCAGCAGGAGGGCTTGATAAGCTGCTCTCCAAGATCCCTTCCCACTCTGATGTTTTATGAGTCTACGATTACCTAAGATTTGTAAAACTGACACCAGGGTCTTTTACGCACGTAAAAAGAAACAGAGCTTTTAGCTCAACAATTCCACTCCTAGGAATTTATCCTAAAGAGATAATCTAACACGTGAGCAAAGCTGTAGGTATAAGAATGTTCACCATGGTGTTATTTATGGCAGCAAAACTTGGGAAAGCTCAGGATTCAGCAATAAAGGACTGGTTAACTCAGCATTTCCCAAAGTATGTTCTGCGATATAAATAGGTATGACTGGGAGAAAGACAAAAAAAGAAGGAGGAGGAGGTTGTGACATTCCGTGGTCAGCGAGTTTAAAGAAGCATCACCTTAAACAAAAGAAGAGTTAAAAAGGTTTCTTTCAATCGGTATTTCATTGGACTTTTATGCCACAGATATGAAGTACTCGATAAAAACTGTTGAATGATTGAAAATCTGTTGAATGATTGAACAGGAAGTGAATGTTTATAGGCAGCCAAAAAAACTGTTGGCTTCCCTGTTTCAAAGCTACAGAACATTATACCTTCCAGTATGGGAGAATGGTCATTTATAGCACCTAACGAGATCGTAGCCTCTAGAATATGTTTATTTCTGTCTTTATTTATTTTCAGCCTTTTTTTTTTCCAGGAAAAGATTTAAAGTGGGTGAGTGGGGGGTTACACCTTATAAAGTTCCTGGAGGGCAAAAGACTTTGCCTCAGGCACTCCTTCAATGCAAAGACCCAGGCCTGGAGAACAGACAAGAAACAAAATATATTGTTCATACACCCCTCCAACAAGCCCCTTCTGTTTCCTATAAAAATGATTAGTTCAAAATGGAAATGTATATTTGTTTGGAATCCCAGATCTCAGAGTCTTCAACTAGCACCTACTGACATTGCCGCTTTTCACGGGCAGTGTGTACGTTCTAAATAAGATGAGGGATATTTATATTATTTATGACCACAAGCCTGCACTCCCAGGCTCTTCTCCAGACTCGTATTCCTGGTGAGTCAGGCTGGACCACATGTGAGGTAGAAAGACTTCTTTGTGCTCCTGACCTAAGACTGAATCTGAAAGTAAACATAATATATGGCAGAATCAAAAGTTTATAAACATCTTAACAGGCTGGAACATAAGACCCAAAGCAAAAAAAAAAAGTTATTGGCCACAGTAATACTAGCTAACATTTATTGAGTGCTTTGGGTATGCCAAGCATTGTTCTAGGCAGCTTTATAAGAGTTAACTCAGAATTCTTACAGAAATCCTATGACGTGAGAATCACAGTTATCCCCTTTTACACAACTGAGAAAAACTAAAGAACAGAGAGGTGAAACAACTCACCCACGGTCACCCAGCTAGTGATAGAACTGAGGTTTAGACCAGCAGTCTTTCTACATGTGCTTAGATAGCCCACAGTGCTCTTAAGTGAACCTAGGTTAATAATTGTTTAAATTGTCCTGTAGAAAATACAGCAAATTTACAGCACAGCTTGAGGAGTGTTATAAAGTGAACATGGCTGAATAGCCACCATTCAAATCACAAAATAGAACATTAGCCGCAGCTCAGAAGCCTGCCTATTACACTACTTCAGGTAACCATTGGTTTGACCTTTATCACCCTAAGTTAGTTTTGCCTGGTTCTGAGCTTTCTTTAAGTGGAGTCATAAACTCTCTCTGCTTCTTTTTGTTCAATCTTTCTTCACTCGACACTATAGTCTGTGAAGTTCATCTATACTGTTGAGTGTGTAGCAGTGGTTAATTTCTCTTCTTTTTTAAAAAATATTTATCTACTTGGATTATTCAGGTCTTAGCTGTGGCATGTGAGATCTTTTTTGACTGCAGCATGTGAACTTCTAGTTATAGCACGTGGGATCTAGTTTCCTGGCCAGGAATCGAACCCAGGCCCCCTGCATTCACAGAGTAGAGTTTCAGCCACTGGACCACCAGGGAAGTCCCCTAATTTCTCCTCATTTCATTCCCAAAGAGATCAAATGTTTTTGTACAGCCTACGAGCTAAGAAGAGTCTGTATAATTTTTAATGGTTGAAAGCAAATGCTTTTAAAGGGTAGCATTTTGCAATGTGAAGATTATATGAAATTCAAATTTCACTGTCCAAAAATAAAATTCTAGAGGCACAGCCACGCTCATGCATTTGTGGGTTGTTTGTGGCCACTTTCACACTAGGACAGCAGAGATGAGTGCTTGTGTCAGAGGCAGTAAGTCCAGCAAATCCTAAAATATTTACTCTCTGACCTTTACAGACACAAGGTTCAGCGCATAGCTGCCTAGGAAGGTAGTCGCCCCGAAGACAGAGCCTGCCAGGGCCTTGATTCTGGATGTCCCGGCTTCCAGAGCTGTAAGAAATATATGCTGTGGTTTATAAGCTGTCTGTCTGCGCTATTTCGCTGGAGCAGCCCAAACCTGCTATAGAGTGTTCCAGGGTACAAATGAACTATCGGTTTTTTGTTCACTTTTTGTTTTGTATTGGAGTATAGCCAGTTAAGTCGGACACAACTTAGCGACAGAACAACAACAAACATAGCCAGTTAGCAGCGTTGTGATAGTTTCCCGTCCACAGCAGAGGGACTCAGCCATACACACACATGTATCCATTCTCCCCCCCAGACTCCCCTCCCATCCAGGCTGCCATGTAACATTCAACAGAGTTCCCTGTGCCATACAGTAGGCCCTCGTTGGTTAACCACTTTAAATACAGCAGTGTGTGCATGTCCATCCCAAACTCCACCTATCCCATCCCCCAGCCTTCCCCCCACCCTGCAACCCTAAGTTCATTCTCTGAGTCTGTGAGTCCATTTCTGTTCTGTAACTAAGTATGAATGAGCTATAATTTATTATCCATTCAATTGCTGATAGGCATTTGATTTGTTTCCAGTTGGCAGCAATAATGAATAATAAACAGTGATCTCATGTATATTCTTGCACTTACATACACATTTCTGTTGATATACCTAAATATGGAGCTGTCATTGAGTATTCATGTGTCTAAAGAGATCAAACCAGTCAACCCTAAAGGAAATCAATGTGGAATACTCGTCGGAATGATTGACACTGAAGCCGAAGCTTCACTACTTTGGCCACCTGATGTGAAAAGCCAACTCATTGGAAAAGACCCTGATGCTGGAAAAGATGGAGGGCGGGAGGAGAAGGGGATGACAGAGGATGAGATGGTTGGATCATTGACTCGATGGACATGAGTTTGAGCAAACTCTCAGAGATAGTGAAGAACAGGGCAGCCTGGTGTGCTGCAGCCCATGGGGTCACAAAGAGTTGGACATGACTGAGGGACAGAACAACAAGTCTTATTAGATATGATCAAACAGTTTTCCGAAGCTGGTGATCCAGTTTACACTGTCCCCAGTGACATAAGTGGTAACCTTGTTTAAGTCATGTGACTGAATATGTATGTCGCATATGTCTTATGTTTATTCCACTTCACCGATTAATGTTCCTATCTGTATATTAGAAAAACAACAATGTTCATTACTACAACTTTTTCATAAATCATAAAGTATAATCATCTTGATTCTTCTTCTACCACAGCTCTTCTTATCCTTTTCTTTTCCCATATGAATTTTAGAACCAGTTTGTCAATTTCCACAAAAATTAAATCTGCTGGGGTTTTCATTGAGATGCCAGTGAATATATAAATTGATGCTGAGAAAAGAAGATAATGTAACAAGATTGAATCGTCCAATCCATGAACATGGTATTTCCTTCCATTTACTGACAGTCATTATGTGTAGTTTTTTGTGTACAAGTCCTGAATATCTTTCTTTGGTTATTTCCTAGGTATTTGATTTTTTAAAAAATACTCTTTTGAATCACAACTCCCCATGAGTTCTCCAAACCAAAGAAACAGCCCTATTCATTGATGCCTGAGAATCTCTGAGATGTCCTTTTCAGGTTTTTTTTTTTAAATATTTATCTATTTGGCTGTGCTGAGTCTTAGTTGTGGCCTGGGGAACCTAGTTCCCTGAATAGGGATTGAACCCAAGCCTCCTGCACTGGGAGCAGTCTCAGCCACTGGCCCACCAGGGAAGCCCCTTTTCCAGGTCTTCTGAGATGACATCCTCTTTGCTTTTCCTGCTGCTGCTAAGTCGCTTCAGTCGTGTTTGACTCAGTGCGATCCCATAGACGGCAGCCCACCAGGCTCCCCCGTCCCTGGGATTCTCCAGGCAAGAACACTGGAGTGGGTTGCCATTTCCTTCTCCAATGCATGAAAGTGAAAACTGAAAGTGAAGTCACTGAGTCATGTCCAACTCTCAGCGACCCCGTGGACTGCAGCCCACCAGGCTCCTCCATCCATGGGATTTTCCAGGCAAGAGCACTGGAGTGGGGTGCCATCGCCTTCTCCGCTTAGCTTTTCCTACCTTCTAGGATTTCAGTAGGAGATGTAGACTAGATCCCTGGATCAGGAAGATCCCCTGGAGAAGGAATTAGCAACCCCCTCCGGTATTCTTGGCCTGTGAAATTCCATGGACAGAGGAGTCTGGCAGGGTGCAGTTCATGGGGTCTCAAAGTGTCAGACACAAAGGAGCACACACACATGCCTGAAGTCCAGGGAAAAAAAAAAAATTTCATCTTTTACTTGAAATCCTCCCGGACCTCTCCAGTCCTATGGGAATGCCCCATTGCCATCAATTGGTGGCACCTATTAACTTATCGCTGATTTACTCATTAATGATCCTCTGTTACTTGGCCTTTTCTTAGGAGTAAATTTTTTTTTTTCTTTTTTTTACTGCACCACAAAGCATGTAGGATCTTAGTTTCCCAACCAGGAATCAAACTCCCATTCCTTCACTGAAAGTTCAGAGTTTTAGTCACTTAATCACTGGACCATCAGGGAAATCTTCTTCTGAGCAAATTGCGAGAAAAAAATTTTTTAATGTATTCATTTATTTATTTTTGGTTGCGCTGGGTCTTCATCGCTGAGCAGGCTTTTTCTCTAGCTGCGATGAGCAGGGACTACTCTCTAGTTGAGGTGTGTGGGGCTCCTTATTTCAGTGGCCTCTCTTGCCGCAGGGCACAGTCTCTAGGGTGCCCGGGCCTCAGTAGTTGTGGCTCCTGGGCTCTGGAGTGCTGGCTCAGTAGTTGTGGCACACAGGTTCAGTTGCCCTGTGGTATGCGGGATCTTCTCAGACCAGGGATCAAACCTATGTCCCCTGCATTGGCAGGGGGAATCAACCGCTGGGCTGCCAGGGAAGTCCCGCTAGAAACCTTTTCAGTGTCAACACACAACTTCTGAAGTCTTGTCTCTCTCCAAAAGTACACATTCACTGAAGATAAATATTCATTATCTTTTACTTTTGGTGCCCCTTAAATATTCTTCCATAGTAGTGTGTTCAGAAGGAACTTAATGTTATCTCCTTCTTTGACTGAATCCTAAATTAATTTTCCTGCACATAGTTTAGCTGGAGATTGATATGAAATGGTTAGCTATTTCCTATTCTTTCTATAATTGGCTCATATATCATACACACAGTAATTCATGGATTTAAACTTGTCTTGTGCTTTAAAGCTCAACTCTTCAGTGAATTAAGACAAACTTTTTTTTGTTTTTCTTTTTGATGAAAGAGGTAGGCAGCTTTTTCAAAAAGAGATTTGAGGGGGAAAAGAAACCATTTTATCATTTAGCCTATTTTTTTTAAGTCCCATTGAATGACGCCATGAAATTATGGAAGATGCAAATCTGTTACCCATAATTTGAAGTTGTTGACATGCAGGACAGCCCTGTGTGGGTTCAGAAATCATTTTTCAGAATGCCAGGCAGCAATTTTTGGCTCATAAACAGCAGCGGTGGCCTGTGTGACCCAAATAATTTGTTTCTTCAACTGGGAAATCCTTAGATGTAGCCAGGCAAGTTTAGAAAAGAGAAAAGCAGAAATACAGAGAGAAGGAATTGGATCGGGATTGGATTCTGTTTTACTCCCGCACTGACTTCCATAAACTGGGATCAGGCCAAATGATGGGGGAATAAAAATTAGAAAGATTGAGTTTTTGACAAAGGGGATTTTGTGGAGAGTTTATACACAGATCACTTGGGGCTTATGTTTTGTTTAAAAAAAAAATCACATCACAACAACCAGCCCGATCTCTCAAAATGTTCCCAGCAGCTGGCAACTAGAGATAAGGCGGAGGTTTTTCACAGTCTAATACTAATCATATTTGAGCACTTCAAGTAAGATTGGACCATCTATTTTTTCTTTCATACTGTTTATTTTTAAGTTCAAAGCAAGGACTTGTTATATATATGAAAGATCCTCTTGAATCTAAAATATGAAACAGAGGGAGAGAGAAGTGGGGATGCAGCATGAAGCGGGGAGGGTAGGAATGAGAGAAAGGACTTGTCTCCTTCCAGCAGAACCGAGTCATTAATGTTGGAACTCTTATAAAACTCCAGGCTGCCCCAGCTGATACCCACATGAGGGTGGAGGCTGCTACTGGGGCTGCCAGACCTCTGGGATCAAAGGGTGGAGTTCAAAGAGCAGCAGTGTCCTGGGATGTTCTAGGATGTCACAAAGAGGAGGATCCGAGGGGGAGGAGATCCATTCTGAATCAAGATGAGCAGCTTTATTCCTCTGCCAGCCCTGCAGATCCATGCTCCCCACAATCAACCGTCCTGTAATTCTACATACTCGATGCTTCATTTACTTGGACCATGATTGAGGGGAAAAAAAAACCTGCTGTCTATGCCAAAAAGTCTCATTATGAACTCCCTTTACACGAAACCATCCCTTCCCTGTCTTGTCCATGCTACAGGTCTCATATGTTTTCCTTCATGTATATTAATCCAGGTGTGAGTCAATGGCTTCAGGCTAAAAAAAAAATTTTTTTAAGCCCATCATTAAATTAGGTCAACCTTGGGACTTCACTGGTGGTTCAGTGGCTAAGACTCCATACTCCCAATGCTGGGGGCCCTGATTCAATCATTAGTCAGGGAACTAGATCCCACGTGCTGCAATTATGACCCGGCACAGCCAAAAAAAAGGGTCAACCTGGAGATAGCCTGCTACTGGCCATCTTTAAAGCTGCTTCATCCCACTATTCTAGCTTTTTGTTCCAAATTATCTCATGATATCCTATAATTCCCCAATCCCGAATCATATGGGATCAAAATGGGAAAACCCTCTTCTGCTAATCCCATTCACTGTCACAGAGATAAGACATCACACCTCTGTAACGGTTGTCAATTGTGTTCCCTTTAAGACCTAAAATTCTTACACTTCTGTCTCTGCTGGTTGAACTCCTGGTGTTAATCAAGAGCAGCACAGACTGTTGCCTTCTCAGGGAAAATTCCTCTAAAATTCCTAGAAAGAAAAATCTTTCTCTGTTATGCTGTCTTAGCCTTCTCCGTATAGCACAATTGTGATACTTGACCAATAATCAAATATTTAAAAATCAATTCAGTGGTCACTCCTACCAGGTAGTGAGCACAATGGAAGGAAAAATTATTTCAGTGATACTACTGTATCCATAATCTCTAGTTGTGGCTGATACGCAATGGATATGCAGTAAAATATTGAATGAATAGATGGGTAGATGGAAGGATGGATGGATGGATGAATGGATGGATGGCTGGATGGATGGGTAGACGGACGGGTGGCCAGATATATGGAAGGATGGATGGATAGGTGGATGGAAGGATGGATGGATGGATGGGTGGGTGGAAGGAAGGATGGATGGCCAAATATATGGAAGGAAGATGGATGGATGGTTGCTTAGATGGAGCTAGAGGAAGATTGGTGCATCGATCTTCTATTGTTGAGTAATAAAGTCCGATTCCAGTTTTTGATATTGGACTGCTGACAGGATGTAAGCATCACCCCACATTATTCTCTTTCTGCCCCACATCTGGGAAAGCGGATAAGAATTGGTATTAACGGGATAGGAAATTCACCCTGTCCCCTCTTCCTGCAGCTGCTGCTGCTAAGTCGCTTCAGTTGTGTCCGACTCTGTGCTACCCCATAGACGGCAGCCCACCAGGCTCCCCCATCCCTGGGATTCTCCAGACAAGAACACTGGAGTCGGTTGCCATTTCCTTTTCCAACACATGAAAGTGAAAAGTGAAAGTGAAGTCGCTCAGTCGTGTCTGACTCTTTGCGACACCATGGACTGTAGCCTACCAGGCTCTTCTGTCCATGGGATTTTCCAGGCAAGAGTACTGGAGTGGGCTGCCATTGCCTTCTCCGTCCCCACTTCCTACCCACCACAAAACCTCCACCCAACCTTCTTTTCCCACTTTCTCAAACTGGTTTTGGGACCTGCGTGGGATCCACCCTGAAAGCACGTCCTTTTGTTGTTTGTGTGGCATCCTCAGTCTCTACGTCTGAACCAAATTTGGGGAGGGGGTCCACCTGTCCCAGAAGGATGGCTATAGCAGGCTATGACAAAATACTGCAGACTTAGTGACACAGCTCAGAATAGTATCCACAGCCCATGAGGAGGAACTAAAGGCCTTTGACCTTGTTTAATGACTTTATTATTATTGGGTTGGCCAAAGAGTTCATTTGGGTTTTCAGTAAGATCTTATGGAAAACCCAAATGAACATTTTGGCCAACCCAATATTTTGTCCTGCTTGACTGCTTTTCTCTGCCTTTGTATGGTTTTTCATTTCTCTGATTAGATTTATTCTTTGGCAAGGGCAGGCAGAAGACATGTGGGGTGGGCGGGGAGGGAGATCTGTTTTGGGAAGGCCCACAGGGCTCTGCTCCATGGCAGAAACCTGCTGCTGAGTGAGATTCTGGGAGGACAGGGGTGGGTAGAGAAACGGAAGAACTGAGCAAATTCAAGGTTAATATCTCATTATTTCTACACAGAGGCGGTAGAACCTTTCAGTTCCTCATTTTGTCCCCAGTCTTTTCCCAGAGAAAGCTATATTTATCTTTGTTTTGCCCCAGTAAGTAGCATGAATATGAATATTGAACAGGGCACAATGGTTTTCCTTGTCTATTCTCCTGACCTCATTAAACCATCCAAGATTTTTAAGCTATAAAAAATGATACAAAGATTAAGTCATCACAATTATTACTATTATTATCCTTATCATTATTAGAGCAGAACGTAATAGAGTAGAGGAAACTTTGGACCACGCATCAAGAAGCCAAGCACACCCATAATTAACTGGGCGATTTGGGGCATATCAGCTGGCCTCTCTCTGCCCAGGGTTCTCCATCGCCAAGAGGGGAGTTAGGTCACATGATTTCTTACGGTCTCCCTTAGCTCCAAAATGTTCATTATTTTCGGCATATTTGGTAGCTCATCTAAAATGCTGGTTCTGGATCTTGCGGTCTGAATGCATGTGCTGTCCAGTCTATTTTTAGCATGGGTGGTCTTTTTGATGTGTTGGCCTCAGCAGAAGCACGTGTTAGCAGCAGTTGCTGTACCCTGGGCCCAGCTGCCTGATTAAAAGAGTACAGCAAGCGTGTGCAGATCTCCATAAGCACCGTGTTACTGCACAGAACACTCATGTTCACAAAGTCAGGCATGGTCATTCCCAAAGAATATTCCTAGAGATACCAGCATCACTTGAAAAGAAGGGAAGCTCAGGGCTCCCCTGGTGGTGCAGTGGCAAAGAACCCACCTGCCAATGCAGGAAACACACAGGTTCGATCCCTGACCCAGGAAGATCCCACATGCCGCAGAGGAGGTAAGCCTGGGCACCACAACTATTGACCCCACATGCCCTAGAGCTGGCAGCTGCAACTAGAGAGTAGCCCCCACTTGCTGCAACTAGAGAAGAGCCCATGCAGCAAGAAAGACCCAGCACAGCCAAAAATAAATACAATTTGAAAAAGAAAAAAAGGGGGAGCTCGGGTTTGAGTTCTGCTCCCACTGGCACCACTTAGAATGTATGGAATGATGGTGCCACGTCCATTTTCCTTCATCTCATTCACTCTCTCCATAGCCCTGGGTGTGTTTATAAACTTTTACACGCCACAGAGATGAATGAGAGGAGTGGGTGGTGGAGGAGGGGGAGGAAGGAGAAATCAGCTGGCCAGCTTCCACTGTTCCCTGCCCACAACCATCTGACCCACTGTTTGAGCCCACTGGGTGGGCTCAGTTCCATTATTTAGTGTTTCTATTATGCTGTGCTAGGTCGCTTCAGTCGTGTCCATCTCTTTGCGACCCTATGGACCATTGCCTGCCAGGCTCCTCTGTTGATGGGGAGTCTCCAGGCAGGAATACTGGAGTGGGTTGCCATGCCCTCCTCCAGGGTGTCTTCCCAACCCAGGGACTGAACCCGCTTCTCTTACATCTCCTGCATTGGCAGGCGGGTTCTCCACCACCTGTGACATCTGATGAGTGAGCTTTCTACTGTGTTATCCACGAGTTTAACAAGCCTAAAGTCCCCTGAAAACTTGGCTTAAGTGAAAATGTCCCACGGGGTAGAGCCCTGCATGTCATCATTGGAGACGATTTCCCAGCTTGAGGCTGATCTTCGTTTTTCATCTTTCAGACCCAGATACTCAACAAGGTGCAACTCTTCCTAATTATTTTGTCGTTCAAGTTGCTGTTTTCTGTGTATATGGAGACACTAGGAAAGCACAGTTCTAATACCTTAACTCAAATTCAGTGAACTAGTTAGGCAGAAATTGGGAGGTAGGGGGAAGGTGTGTGTGTGTGTGTGTGTGTGTGTGTGTGTGTGTGTGTGCACGCGCACGCGCGCTCCGTCCTGACTCTGCAACACCATGTACTGTAGCTTATCAGGCTCCTCTGTCCATAGAATTTTCCAGGCAAGAGGGGTGAAGGTAGTTAAGAGGCATGAATGTTCACTTAGAAGTTCTGGGGATGTCATGTACAACATTATGACTGTAGCTAATAATACTATATTGCATATTTGAAAGGTGCTAAGAGAGTAGATCTTAAAAGTTCTCATCCAAGGAAGAAAATTGGTAGCTATGTGAAGTGATGAGCAGTAACTAAGCTTATTGTGGTAATCATTTTGCAATATATACCTGTGTCTAATCATCACATTGTAAACGTTAAACTTATAGAATGTTATATGTCAATTATATCAGTAAAACTGGAGTTGAGGGAGAGAAGCCAGAACAACAATAACAAAAATGCAAATATACAAAATAAAATATGCTCTAGGATTGTTGTACTTCCTTGATAGATCCAGTCTAGCAATCCCATCAAAAAATGAAGGGGTCCAGGACTTCCCTCGTGGCCCAGTGGCTAAGATTCTGTGCTACCAATGAAAGGGTTTCAGGTTCCATCTCTAGACAGAGAACTAATTCCCGCATGCAACTAAAACCTGGCACAGCCAAATAAATAATCAGTTCATTTCAGTCACAGCACGCCAGGCTTCCCTGTCCACCGCCAACTCCCGGAGCTTGCTCAAACTCCTGTCCATCAAGTCAGTGATGCCATCCAACCATCTCATCCTCTGTCATCCCCTTCTCCTCCTGCCTTCAATCTTCCCCAGCATCAGGGTCTTTCCCATGGAGTTAGTTATTCGCATCAGGTAGTGAAAGTATTAGAGTTTCAGCTTCAGCATCAGTCCTTCCAATGATTATTCAGGGTTGATTTCCTTTAGGATTGACTGGTTGGATCTCCTTGCAGTCCAAGGGACTCTCAAGAATCTTCTCCAACACCACAGTTCAAAAGCATCAATTCTTCAGCGCTCAGCTTTCTGTATTTTTAAAAATCCATGGGGTCGCAAAGAGTCAGACCTGACTGAGCGACTGAACAACAACAGCAATTTTTAAAATGAATGGGTCCATTCTGGTACCACATGCATAACAAACAACTTTATCTGTATTTTATTGTCTTTTATCTGTATGGTCATTTCTATCTCTAAGTGCTCCCAATGCCATCAAAAGTCAGGCAGGCAGGTCTGATCAAAAGCCAGACAATGGGTTGGGTTAACAGCCTGGCCTCAGGCATTTTTAGGCACTGACTGTGGTCTGGTTCACAGGAATAGTCTCAGTGGTTTCAGTCATGTCCGACTTTTCGTGATCCCATGGACTATAGCTCACCAGGCTCCTCCGTCCATGGAGAATACTGAAGCGGGTTGCCATTTCCTACTCCAGGGGATCTTCCCGACCCAGGGATCGAACCCAGGTCTCCTGTGTCTCTTGCATTGACAGGTGTGATCTTTACCACTAGCACCTCCCGGGAAGCCATAGGAATAGTTAGAGTTGAAAGTCTCTCTTGATAATCTGAGTACCGGTCTCTCTCCAGTTTCCTCCTTTCCACCCAGTTCTCTCAATACCTCAGTGTGCCCTGGTAGCAGTTCTGATCCAATAATGTTTAGGAATTTGCGGAGAATAAGCTACAGTTTCAGAACAGGATCAACCGTAAACCCTTACTAGGCACTGAATCAGGAAATATATATAAAAGAACCGAGGGTTAAGCTATTCAACCTAGAGATGGGGAAGATGGCAGTGGAATTTCTAAGAGATTTATTTGGTATGAAATGCTTTGCACAGATGTAAACATTGATCAAATTCACATGTTAATGATCTGACTGGCCACTTCTGTTTTCATCTTCTCAAGACGCCTCTGGTTCCAGGCCAGGAGGCCAATTGCCTGCAGCTTGGCACGGGAGAAGCCTCGCTCCTAGGACAGCCCTGGGTGTAGCTGGCTTCTTGATGATGTTAACCAGAGCTGGCTTCTGGGATCTTAGAGGATCAAAAGGAATTTTTAAAAATTGCACATGAGCCCAGAAGAAAGTCCATAAAATCACTTCCTTGTGTCTGTGGGTTCCACCCAGTAATAGCCTGCCAAACCCAAATACCTGAGAAGGAAACAGGATAGAGGGAGAGGAAGAGGAGAAGTTGACTGCAGAGGGCAATGAAGCAAACCCCAAATTCGTCAGCAGACAATAGAGGCCAATGGGGATACGTCCTTCCTGTGTGTACCGTTTATGCACGACTTTAGGGAGAAATTTGAATCATCTTCTTCTACCTCTAGCTAATGTTCCTCATCAGTGTTTTAAGAAATCCAGCCAGCCTAGAAAACTGCTGCTGAATGAGGTCTAGGAGAAGAAAGTGATAAGGACAGAAAGAGGAGTTGAGACACTGAGCTAATCCAAAGACGATGAACATCTCCCCAAAGCAGTAGATTCCTTCTGTTCCTCATTTTGTCCCCAAACCTTTCCCATTATTTTGCTTTGCCCTGGCATATCTCTTGACTCGGAATATTAACAAGGCACAATTTGTTTGCCTTCTGCTGACCTTATTAAACCATATAAGATAAGCTCTAATTTTGCAGTCTTCAAATTGAAGTTAATCATGAAATCCACCTCCTTTCAGTTCAAGTTCACTGCAAAACAGACCGTTCGGCAGGTTGAGCAGTCAGCTACAGTGTGCTTGTGTGCATTTGCACAAGCTGTGCCCGCAGTTTGGCCGCTTTTCTCCCTTACCCACCTAGTCTCGTGACTCACCCAGTCCCGACTCCCACCCACCCGCTCTGTAGCTCTGTCTCCTTCCCACCCCACAGCAAGTGGGCAACCCTGGCCTCCCTGCACAAACACTTCTCTATAGTCTCATTAGTAGTTGTCTTTCTGCTGGTGTGACGTCCTTTGCTGTTGTTCAGTCGCTCAGTCGTGTCCAACTCTTTGTGACCCCCATGGACTACAGCATACCAGGCCCTCCTGTCCTCCACTATCTCCTGGAGTTTCTCCAAACTCCTGTCCATTGAGTCGGTGATGCCATCCAACTGTCTCATCCTCTGTTGCCCCCTTCTCCTCCAGCCCTCAAACTTTCCCATCCTCAGGGTCTTTTCCAATGAGTCAGTTCTTCACATCAGGTGGCCAAAGTATTTGAGCTTCAGCTTCGGCATCAGTCCTTCCAATGGATATTCCGTGATGTCCTTATCCATCTGGATTCCTCAACTACGAGTGACTCAATGGCAAAATTCTCCTCCTATTCATCCTTTTTATTATTAGCATCAGCAAATGAGTAAGCTTTCATCAGAAGAAAGCCAGTCTGCCCCATGTGTTTTTTAAATTTTCAGCCATACCCCATGGCATATGGGGTCTTAGTTCCCCCACCAGGGACCAAACCTGCGCCCTCTGGGTTGGAAGGCAGAGTCTTAACCACTGCACCTCGAGGGAAGTCCCAGCTAGCCCCATTCTTTATCTCATTATGAATCTTGCCCCTCATCTTTTGCTCTCAGTGAGGACAGTCCATACATGATGGACAGGAAAGATCACGGGTAACAGTCACCATACCATCATCTGTGCATGCGTGTGGTTCTATAGGTGGTCTGTACACGGGGCATAGGTGCCCTTACCTTCCATCGTCTGTTTATTTATTTGTTTCTTCCCTCATCATTCGATGAGTCACACTCAGTTCAAAATGACTATAGTAAGTACTGAGGCATGTTAAGTGAGAGTTTTGGTGCATGCTCAACGAATGATTGTTGAATAAATTAACTGAATGATGGAAGGAATGAATAAAAGCAATTATATTAGCGGCAAGTTTGGAAGATGTTGGAGCCATTTCCTGCCATTGTCTTTATGGCATATGTGCTGGATGGGGCACAAATGCCGAATAAATGTTAGTCATCTTCACCATCATCATCAACATTGTCATCAGCAGTGCCTGGTATTTCTATTTAGCAACGAACCTCTTCCCATTAAAGCCTGATGTCCAGCATTACAGTTAGTAGTCAGGGTTCTGGGAGCTCCAGCCAACTGCAATCAGACAAGCAGTAATAGCCTGCATGTGCCAGGTACTAGGCTGTGTTGCCTTATGGACAATATTTCATTTAATCCTCAGAAGATCCCTATAAAGTAGGTATCATTATCCCTTTTTACAACTGAGGAAACGTTCTCAGAAACTGGGTAAAAGGCAGAAGGTTTGAGTTAGTAGGCAGTGCAATAGGAATTTACCCAGGTCTGTCGGTCTGAAACAGTGATGCTTCTTCTTTTTTAAGTACTATACTATAGTGATCTAGAATAAGAAAAAAAATTCAAAATTCTAAATATTGACAAATATTTCTTGCAAATATAATGATCATCTCTTTGCCAAGCCCAAGATATCCAATCTAAAAATGATTGCAATATTGCAAAATATCCCTTCCTCCTTATTCCCTTTGGTAACCATAAGCTTATTTTCTATGTGTGTGAATCTATTTCTGTTTTGTAAACAAGTTCATTTGTATTATTTTTTTTTAGATTCAACATATAAGTAATAACATATGATATTTGAAAAAAAATAAAGGTCTCATTCAAAACAACCATTTTTTGAAAAATTAAAACATTACATCATGTGTCCCAGCCCAGGAAATTTGCTTTCTAGCATGGCTCCCAGTCCAATCCACCCTTATTTTCCAGCACCACTCCAGAAACTAGGGCCAAGTTTTTGGCAAGGTGGGAGTGAAATTTATAAGCAATGTTCAAGGCTGGGAGAAAGAAAACAACTAATAAACTTCAAAAAGTGACATACAAGAATGAGAATAAATTAAAAGATATACCATATTCCTAGAGGAGAAGACTCAATACTGATAAAAAGTCAAATTTTCACAAATTTAGTTTTATATAAACAATGCCAATAAAAAACTCTGACAGGATTATTGTCCGACATTTCACAAAATAGCTTCAACATTCATATTGGAGAACATACAGACTAGAAAAGCCAAAAAAGAAAAGCTACAAGAAGGATTTACCACACAAATATTAACATGTAATATATAGCATAATAATTAAATCAATATGTTATTTGTACCAATTTAGAAAGAGGAATAGAACAGAATAGGAAACAGAACAGCAGAGCCAAATACGTATATAAATGTAATATTTTATAAAGGTGAAATTTAAAATCAGTTAAAGAAAATAATAATTCAATAAGTGGTTTGAGTGGCTAGCCATTTAGAAAGTAAATGTAAATATCAAACTCACATTACGCCCTAAATAAATTCCAGATGTACTAAAGTTTTAGGGATTTTTAAAAGGTAAACTATAAAATATAGCAAATATTTATATATAATTTTTAGCAGGGTATATCTAAGTGTCTTATCAAAAGTAGAAATCTAAGAAAAAAACTGAGAGATTTGACTAAATACAGTTTTATAATATTTGTAAGAGAAAGGAAAAGAACGGACAAATGAACAACAAATCAAAGCAAGCCTTTGGTAAGTTATATGGTACGAGGTAAGTTCTACGGTAAGAGACTTAATCCCTTCACATAAAAAGATCTTGTATGAATCAATTAGAAAGGTAAACATATTTCAATTAAAAGCTCAGCAAGGAGACCCTGGCAGTCTACTGGTTAAAACTCTGTGCTTCCAACGTAGGGCTCAAGAGTTCAATCCCTTATTGGGGAGCTAAGATCCTGCATGCTGTGTGATGCAGCTAAAAAAAAAGCTCAGCAAAAGCAGGTCACAAAAGAAATGCAGGTGGTTTTAAACCCAAATAAACACTAGAAATCCAAGAACTGCAAAGCAAAGCACCTTTGAGATATTGCGGCTTTGATTTAAAGAAATTATTATTGAAGTGGCAATAATTTTTTAAATTATTGATTAGATTAGAGTAAGAAGTGCTTTTGAATCCTGCTCGGGAGGAGTATAAATTTATGCTGTCTTTACTGGGGCTTCCCTGGTAAAGTGCCTACAATTCATGAAATGCAGGTTCAGTCCCTGGGTTGAAAAGATCCCCTGGAGAAGGGACTGGCTACCCACTCCAATATTCTTGCCTGGAGAATTCCATGAGCTGATAGCTCAGACAGTAAAGAATCTGCCTGCAATACGGGAGACGTGGATTCAATCCCTGGGTTGGGAAGATCCCCTGGAGAAGGGAATGTCAACCCACTCCAGTATTCTTGCCTGGAGAATTCCTGGCAGGCTACAGTCCATGGGGTCTGAGTGACTAACACCTTCACACAGAAAATGACCTAAAAACCCTGCAGTCTGCTTTGGAAGAAAAAGTAAGAAAGTAACCATACAGAGCAATCAACATTTAGCATTTTGTAAGTTTATTTAATCACAGGGGAAAACCGGAAATGATTTGAATTTTGAACATTAGAGAAATGGTTTAAAAAGTGACTCAGTAGGGACATCTCTGGTGGACCACTGGCTAAGACTCTGCACTCCAAATGTAGGGAGCCCAGGTTACATCCTTGATCAGGGAACTAGATCCCACATGCCATAACTAAGAACCTGGGGAAGCCAAATAAATAAACTTTTGTAAAGAGTGGTTGAATGTGGATACAAAGGAATACTATGCAGTTGTGGAAAAGGCTTAATGTACACTCATATTTTGTGATAAGAAAGACATTCAGTCAGTGAGAAAAGCTCACAGGACTGTATATATGAGCAGTGCCATCCAGCAGAGTTTTCTGTGTGGATGGAAATGTTCTTTATCTGTACTTCTTAATGACTATATGGGGCTTTTGAGTATTTGAAATGCGGCCAGTGTAACTGAGAAACTGAGTTTTTGTTTTTATTTAACTAATTCTAATTTGAGTGGCCACATGCGGCTATTGGCTGCCATAATGGACGGTCAGATCTATAGTGTGATCGATCATATTTTTATCTACATATACCATTTTGCTGGTAGCTCAGATGGTAAAGAATCTGCCTGTAATACAGGAGATGTGGGTTCAATCCCTGGGTTGGGAAGATTCCCTGGAGAAGACAATGTCAACCCACTCCAGTATTCTTGCCTGGAGAATTCCATGGACAGAGGAGCCCGGCAAACTAAGTAAATGGGATCGAAGACAGTTGGACATGACTGAGCAATTATCACTTTCACTTTTTACATCATTTTGAAGCACTTGTGATTAGTCACGACCAACTCTTTGCAACACTTTGGACTATAGTCCGCCGGGCTCCTTTGTCCATGGGATTTTTCAGGCAAGAATACTGGAGTGGGTTGCCATTTCCTCCTCCAGGGGAACTTCCTGACCCAGAATCAACCTGTCTCCTGATTTTCCTGCCTTGCAGGTGGATTCTTTACCCACTGAGCCATGGGGGTTAGTGCAGTAATAATACCAGAAAGATGTCCACCAAAATATAAGCCAAGGTTATCCCCGAAGACTGGGACTGTGGGTGTTTTATTTGTTTAAATATAATTAAATTTGCTTTAATATGGGGATGAGAAGAGTTATATCCCAAATAGGAGTACAAGGTGCTAGGAAATGCTTTGAAAACACTTTTCTGTGCAAAGAGTGGTGAAAACCCTGGGTCTACCTCATGGGTCCCCCATGGGTTTGCCTGGCCACCCAGGCTAAGTCATATTTCACTGGAGCTCCCAGTTTTTTTCCCCAAAGACCATTCTAGATGTCACTGCCCCATATCCTGACACACCAAGGATCACTTCCCCAGCGTCATGGCCCTGGGCTTTGGTCAATGTTACTTGCCTAACAGTTTTCTTAACTGATGGGCAGAGAGAAAGGCAAACTAGTGTGAGTGACGGGGCAGGAGGCCTGGTTTTAATAGAAGTTGTGGGATCAGCCGTGCATGCTTCCACTCAGCACTTCTTATCTCATCCACTGTCAGAGCTTTTCATCACATCACAGGCCTCGATCCTGTGAGATTTGCTTCTCATTATGGTCCCCAGCCCCGTTCTCCATCCCAGGAGGCAGGCCCAGGCATGCCTCCAGAATGAAAGATTACCCAAGCTGCTGGTATGGTGGGAGGACTAATTCTCCCACTACAGGCTCTTCGATACACTTAGGAACCCGTCTGGTGCTGAAGGAAGTATCACTAGGTAGTTCTGCCAGATGCCCATGCCGTGGGCTCCTAGAGAACTTTAATTTTTTTTAATATTCATTTATTTATTTGGCTGCATCGGGTCTTAGTTGCACCATCCAGGATCTGTCGTTGCAGCACATGGACTCTCTAGTTGGGGCTTAGTTGCTCCTCAGCATGTGGCATCTTAGTTCCCTGGCAGAGATTGAATCCATGTATCCTGCACCACAAGAAGGATTCTTAACCACTAGACCACCAGGGAGGTCCCTTCTCCAGAACTCTTGACAGCCATCACAGGATACTCGTTTTGTCTTCATGTCTCTGCTGCCCCCCAACGCTAGCATTGAACAATTAGGCATAACTATAACCTCCCTCCCCTCTCCTAACTGTTTCATTTACAGTCACGGTACCCTCGTCTGCTGAGTCCAACAAAGCCTCAGCATCCTTCTCGACAGAGGAGAGTCTTCAGCCATCACACCAAAACAAAGCCATTTGACCCCCTCCACCAAGTGAAAGTTTGTTGTATGATTGTTCAGCAATAGTAGAGCCGCTGTGGAAGCCAGAGTCTATATTTTTGTGTGTACGCGTGCTCAGTTGCTCAGTTGTGTCAACTCTTTGTGACCCCATGGACTGCTGCCCACCAGGCTCCTCTGTCCATGGCATTTTCCAGGTAAGAATACTGGAGTCAGTTGCCATGTCCTACTCTAGGGGATCTTCCCATCCAGTGATCAGATCCTCATCTCCTGTGTCTCCCGCATTGACAGGCAGATTCTTTACCACTGTACCACCTGGAAAGCCCATATTTTGGGGTATTTGAGAGAAAAGAGTCATTTGCTGTTGCGTTATATTTATAGCCTGCCATAGGTTTATAAGGCACCCTCGTGCACATCTCTTATTGCTGTTTTTCAATTGCTAAGTCATGTCTGACTCTTTGGAACCCCATGGACTGTGGCAAACCAGGCTTACCTGTCCTTCACCATCTCCCAGAGCTTGCTCAAACTCGTGTCCGTTAAGTCAGTGATGCCATCCAACCTTCTCATTCTCTTTTGTCCCCTTCTTGTCCTGCTTTCAGTCCTTCCCAGCATCAGGGTCTTTTCAGTGAGTCAGCTCTTCACATCATTTGGCCAAAGTATTGGAGCTTCAGCATCAGTCCTTCCAATGATTATTCAGGGTTGATTTCCTTTAGGAGTGAATGGTTTGATCTCCTTGCTGTCCAAGACTCTTAAGAATCTTCTCCAGCACTCCAGTCTTTGATTTTGAAAGCATCAATTATTGGGCACTCACCGTTCTTTCGGAGAAGGCAATGGCAACCCACTCCAGTACTCTTGCCTGGCAAATCCCATCGATGGAGGAGCCTGGTAGGCTGCAGTCCATGGGGTCGCTAGGAGTCGGACACGACTGAGTGACTTCACTTTCACTTTTCACTTTCATGCATTGGAGAAGGAAATGGCAACCCACTCCAGTATTCTTGACTGGAGAATCCCAGGGATGGGGGAGCCTGGTGGGCTGCCGTCTATGGGGTCGCACAAAGTCAGACACAACTGAAGTGACTTAGCAGCAGCAGCAGCAGCACCCTTCTTTATGGTCCAACTCTCACGTCCTACATGACTACTGGAAAAGCCATAGCTTTAACTATATGCAGATTGCTAGGCTGGTACATTTTGTCTAGATCATGTTACTCTAAACACAGGGTTCTCTCTGCAACATTGTGCTGTAGCTCCTCTCAGACGGCAGAAGGAAAGTCCCCAAGATCCCCAGGGCTGTCCACATCCAAGAGTAAACCAGAGGAGTGGTGAGGAGTTGGTTAGCCTCTAGTGCTGGGTTCACAGTTTTCCTTCACCACTTTCTAGTTGTGTGAACCCAGGAAATTCCTTAGCTTCTGTAAGCTTCAGTTACCGTAGCTGCAGAAAATGAATAATCACATTATCTCCCTCACAGAGTTGTTGTGGAAGCAAAATCACATTTAGCACACTGCTGGGCATACAGTGGGCTTCCCAGGTGGCACTAGAACCCACCTGCCAGTGCAGGAGGCATGAGATGTGGGTTTGATCGCTGGGTTGGGAAGATCCCCTGGAGAAGGGAATGACAACCCACTCCAGAATTCTTGCCCAGAGAATCCCATGGACAAAGGATCTTGGCGGGCTACAGTCCATGGGGTCACAAAGAGTCACACATGACTGGAGTGACTTAGCATGCATGCATGCACGCAGGAAAGTTCTATCACCAGTCCAATTTGAGAGCAACCCCTGGAACATGACCTGCCTTCCAGCCAAAGAAGATGATCTTTGCATCTGGAATCACCAAGTATATTCCATAGAAGACTGAGAAACCACCCAGAAGAGAAGGACTGGGATTCGATCCTGGATCAAGAAGAAGGTCACTTCTTAGACTGGAGTCATCTTTCAGGTTCATGATGACATGACTGGGTCTGCCTTGTGACCTTGGGGAGATCAAGCCTGGGACCCCAGGGGTAAAAGGAGATGTTTAGAGGTGTGTGTGATATGCAGGCACCACCCGGGGAAAGGTGCTCTTGGGTTATTGTCAGCTCTCACTGGATGAGCACAACGAACCATTGCTTCCTCTCTAGGCTCCTGCATCACAACAGGAAGATGAACCTTCTCCCAGAAAATCTGACATTTGACAGTATGCCACCCCATACCCACCAGTGGTCACTGCGATCTTATGGTTAGCCAAAATATTTTTGCTCCAGAGGGAGTTGGGCTGGCTGGAGAGTGGGAAAAAAAAAGTGGGAGCTCTTTAACCTTTTAATATTATAATGATGAAGTTCCTAGTAACACTTTGTGGTACAAAGTAGAGATTATTTATTTATTGACAGTAGTTCTTGTCTGACTACATCCTCTCTCTTTTTTTCCTTACCACATGGTATACGGGATCTTAGTTCCCCAACCAGGGATGGAACCAGTGCCCCCTGCAGTGGAAGCACAAAGTCTTAACCACTGGACTGCCAGGGAATTCCCATATTCTCCATTGTTTCTACATTGGCTGAGAGTAATTTCTTTCTGGGAGAGGCAATTCACCACTTCCCAGGCTCAGCATTCCTGCATGCTCTAACTCTGTCTACCTAAAAAGCAGCATCCTGACCACTCTCTGCCTGGTAATCCATTTCTCAAGGTTGTGTTTGCAACAGGCAAGCTTGAGCAATGAAGTACCAATCCCTCCTGGCCAGAGAGCGACTGTGCTTACCACTCACACCAAGCTCAGGGTTCCTCTTCTTTTATGCAACCCACTGTGTATGAAGGCATCCTTCTAGGTTCATCGGTGTGACCCTCCCATGGGACTAGGGAGCCAGGGGAATGGACATGACGGGAAGCTCATACTGCTTGCTATACTATGGTTAAGACCTTTGTCTCTGACCCAAGAATCTCGTGTCTCCTGCCAACATCCATGAACTAATAATGGGTTTGCCTAAGAGCCTACAAGTAGGATAGACTCCCAGATTCTTTATAGTTCTTGGCACTTATATATTAACAAAATTTAGCATTTTGTTGTGTTATGTCCTGTATGGTTTGCTAACTGGAGGATATTGTAGTAGACAGGATTACCATGGTGCCTCCAAGACCACAGCCTCTTCTAAGTGGAACCGTGTCATGAAGATGCAGCTTGATACAGGCCAGCTGACTATTCCCGTGTGTGTGTGTGCGTGTGTGTGTGTGTGTGTGTGTGTGTGTGCACGAGGGTTGCCATTCCCTCCTCCAGAGGATCTTTCCGACCCAGGGATTGAACCCAATTCTCCTGCACTGGCAGGCAGATTCTTTACCACTGAGCCACCTGGGAAGCCCCATTTCTCTATTATATCCCATTTTTTGGACCATGCCACCTTAAAAAATGGACACAACCCATCCAAAAAGTAACAGCCTATGACACATTCCTTAAAGCCACAGTCACATTCACTGACTCTTTTTCCACATTCTCATTTTCCTTCTTTCCAAGCTTCTGTCCTACATTTCGCATCAAATATGACAAACCACATCAGCACAACCCAATCCAAACCACACATCACTCTAGGGCAAATTAATAACAGCCTCAAGTAAAATAATAGTAGCATTGAGCAGAGAGTTACATTTAAAATGAGCTTAAGTCATTCCGATGGAGAAAGTCAGTAAACCATCATGCGAAATCAAACCCAGCAGTCTGAGAGGAATCGGAGCAAATGATTTTAAGGGCATTTTCTCAGAAACGTGGACAGCCTTCCCAGTCAAGCATAGCCCGCCCTAGTCCATAATGCAGGTAGCATCTGTTGAACATGAAATTCCCTTCCAGTCCCCATGTTAACATTTCAGAGTTGATACCAACCACAGTTTGTAACCAGCGCGGTTCAAGATTTCCATTGTTTCCAGGCGGCTCAGCCCTCACTGGATGAGTCATTTTCAAGGGATGGGATGCATGCTTATCTCAACGTTTCCGAAGCTGTAAACTTCTTCATGATGTCCATTTACTCCTCCAAATGAGCTGTTTGAAGGCTGGACTGATTGTAGAGGCAAATCAACCTTGAATGGGCTGCAGCATAATTACAAAACAAAAACAGTTACACACGTTCGACTCCTCTACATATTGACGAGGAGTGACTGCAATGATTCTTCCAGACCCATACCAGTCCCTCGGTGTTTTGATGAGGTTGGAACATTCTGGTCTGGTCTTGGCTTTCTCATGGGTGAGGGATCCTATAGGAATGACTCTGTCATTTACCCATTTTTCCTTTCCCCCGAGAAACAGTACTTATTTTATGATGGTGTGGATGATGCATCAGTAATATTTCTTTCAAAAGCAACTGTTGAGGATCAGTGACTGAGAATTTGGGCTTCTGGAAACAAATGAGCTGGATTCAAACCCTGGCTGGATGACTAAATAGCTGTGTGACCTTGAACAAGGGGTTTGATCTTTTTTATGCTTTAAGGTTGACAAACATTTAATGGATAACACTTCCACTTAGAAAAATATAATTTACAGGTACAAGGAAGATTGGTTCTGGGAACACAACAGAATATTAGAGACAGTCAAGCAATCAGAAAAAAATATCAAACCTCGGGGGAAAAAACGAACTGCATTCCATGCCGGTGTCTACATAAACTTGGAAAGAAAGATGACACAGGACCACAATCTATGTAGAAAACAAGTGTGCATCCCTCAGCCTCAATAGCAGGAACGTCTAGGATCCAGATCTCACATTCTGGCCTGGCCCATTTCATGAATGATGATCTGAAATACAGCCACTGGTCTCTCCCTTCTCTTTACTTCTAAGACCCTAAAGATAACTCAAGAGATTAACTCAGTTTCCTCAACTTCAAAATAGGGATAATACTGTGTGCCTCATAGGATTTGGGTAAAGATGGAGTCATTCATGGGACTCAGCTCGGTACCTGCAAGAGGGGAGCATTTGGTAAATGTCAGCTACATTCTGCACAGCATATTCTTTTTTAAAAGAATACCTTTATTTATTTGTGGGGTGGGAGGGAAGTTCAAGAGGAAGGGGACATAGGTATACCTATGGCTGATTCATGTTGCTATATGGCAGAAACTGACACCACAATATTGTAAAGAAATTATCCTCCAATTAAAAATAAATCATTTAAATTAAAAAAAAAAAACAGTGCTAAGACAAAAATTAAAATTTATTTGGCTGTACCAGGTCTTAGTTGCGGCATGTGGGATCTAGTTCCCTGACCAGGGATCGAACCCTGGCCCCCTTGCATTGGGAGCACAGAGTCTTAGCCACGGGACCACCAAGGAAGTCCCCCACACAGAATAGTCTTTCCTGGTTTTAACACAGAGGATCACACAGAATATCCTCCACTTAAAGCAAGTATCTCATTGATTTCCCCCTCTAACCTGTGGAGGCTCAGAGGCCCCAGAATCAGAAGACAACATCACAGATGGGCTGCAGCCAAGGATCTGATGATGCTGAGGTTCCCCAAGGATGGATTCAGGACTCTGCCACGGCCAGTTTCCAGTCCAGCCCACTGTGGGAACATTCTCCATCATGCTGGACAGATATCAACTCCACGAAACGTGACCTCTCACACACTCCGTATTTTAATTAACCTTGGATCAGCAAAGCACTATCTGTTCTCCAAATACAGTCATATTTTATGCAAGCAGTGACAAGCTAATTAAGTTAATTATTATAACACCTATCTGTATAATGAAACTAAGGTTGGATGATTCCAGCTGCTTCTCCTTAAAGTGCCTCCCAGTGATGATTAAAACATAATTAATATCGCAGCAAAGACAGGAACAAGAAGTTAATTAAAAGACGGAGGTGCAGTCTTAATGAAACATATCCAATTGTGTTCACTACAACGCTCCATGGCCAAATCCTCCTCTGAATAAAGATGAACAGCCACGAACACCAGTTGTTTCCTGAGAGCATTTAGAAAATATTAACATCTCCCATTGGCTCCATCAGGCAAACATTTTAGAAGTCTCATTTTGCCTTTTAACGAGATAAACGAAACTTGTATTTATTTGGGCAAAGTCAGTTGGTTGAAATGAATTCCAAATATAGACCTGAAATATTACTTTGGGGGGCACCTACATTATCAAAGATTGGGCTTTCCTGGTGGCTCAGATGGTAAAGAATCTGCTTGCAATGCAAAAGACCCGGGTTCAATCACTGGGTCAGGAAGATCCCCTGGAGAAGGGGTTGGCTACCCACTCCAGTATTCTTGCCTGGAGAACTGGAAGGACTGATGCTGAAGCTCTGACACTTTGGCCACCTGATGCAAAGAGCAGATTTACTGGAAAGACCCTGATGCTGGAAAAGATTGAGGGCAGGAGGAGAAGGGGGCAGCAGAGGATGAGATGGTTCGAGAGCGTCATCAACTCAACGGACATGAGTTTGAACAAATTTTGGGAGATGGTAAAGGACAGGGAAGCCTGGCATGCTGTAGTCCATGGTGTTGCAAAAAGTCAGACATGACTTACCAACTGAACAACAACGTTACCAAACCTGTCCCTTCGCTGGTGGTATCACAGACCCCCAAACATGAAAGCTGTATTTCCATTTTTAGGTAGTTAATTGGGGATAAGATTTCTCAAGATAGCTCTAAAGAGCCAACACAGCTTGACAGAGATTATACTCCAAAACAGACAGGAGATAGATCTTCTGATCCTAAACAAGGAGGGACTTGAGCCATCCTGGCGATGTGAATTTAAACTTGGCGAATGCCCCTACTAGTCCTTGTTATGCTGTATTGATGCTGCTTATGATTATTCCATGTACTGTCAACTGTCTAACCTGTTTTGTCTCTGCCCAGGTCAACCAGCTACAATGTGCAGTGCCAGTTCAACAAAGATGTAAAACTACAGCCGACCATGGAAAATATCACTCACCCTTAAATAGACACCGCTATAAAGACTCTGAGGCTTGAGACTAGCAAGAGGGGGAGGCCCAATACCCCTCGCCGCCCCAGTTCAGCAGGAAGTAGCCAGAAAGACCTTGACTCCCCTGTTCCCAAAGAATTGGGCCTCCCATCTCTTGAGGGGGGAATGTTCGGTAGGCAGAACAGGGAAAAGGAGTCCAAAATGGCGGTGGCCACAGACAAGGAAGGGAAAAGCCCGCGAAAATGAAACAAAAGAAGGTCCGAGGACCCGAGTGAGGACCTCAGGTAAAACAAACACCACTCCTGGCTGGCCCAGTTTACATAGGACAGGCCCAGGGAGAGAGAAACATATAAACAGAGGAGCCAGAGCCAGCTCGCTCTCTCCCGCGCGCTGGGGCGCTCTTCTCCTCGTGTCTTCAGATCGATGTGCCCTCACGCCTCAAAGATGGATTTTCCTGCTATCTTCTAAATAAAATAGAGCTGTAACACTGAGCTGTAACACTGACTTGTCTGAGAGCTATAACACGGTCCATTGGAGACCTGAGAGCTATACCACGGTCTATCCAAGACCTGAGCGCTATGACACGCCGAGGGGGCTTTAATGTCCGTCACTCCAAATCTTTGTTGTGACGAGACAAAGAATCGAGGAACACACACTCACGTGACAAAAAGCGTCTGCCTGCAATGCGGGAGACCTGGGTTCGATCCCTGGGGTCGGGAAGATCTCCTGGAGAAGGAAATGGCAACCCACTCCAGTATTCTTGCCAGGAAAATCCCATGGATGGAGGAGCCTGGTGGGCTACAGTTCATGGGGTCACAAAGAGTCGGATACAACTGAGCGACTTCACTCAGCTTCACTCCGTTGCCCTATTGGGACTTCCCCAGTGGCTCAGTGGTAAAGAATGACCTTGCCAATATAGGAGACACGGGTTCAATCCCTTAGTCTGGAAGGTCCCTTGGGGAAGGAAATGGCAACCCTCTCCAGTGTTCTTGCCTGGAAAATCCCCATGGACAGAGAAACCTGGTGGGCTACAGTTTGTGAAGTTGCAAAAGAGTCGGACACAACTTAGCAACTAAACAACAACAGTTGTCCAATCTTCATACACGAAAAATTAAATAAAACGTCGTGGTTGAGGACACTCGGAACTCTACTTTGATTTCAGCTAGTTCAGTGGACTTTGATTGCATTCCAGACCAAGGATGCTTTTGCTGGCTGGCCAGGGTCCCCCAGGCCATGTCTGTAGGCAATAGGATGGCTTGCTGGGTGGCCATGGGGTGACTAGAACAGGTGTGGTGAGTGCAGAAGTCAGTGGGGAGTCCCAGGGCATCAGCCACACTCAGCCAATCACTCTGCTTCTTAGGCAGAGGACACAGATTTCATCTGGGGAGGGGGCACATCCCTGGAGGTCCAGAGATTGTGGAGTCCACGCCTCCACTGCAGAGGCTGCAGGCTCCATTCCTGGTCAGGGAAAACTAAGGTCCCCCATGCTGCTCGGCCAAAACACTTTCTTTTCTTTTCTCTTGTGTATAAACCTAGGAGTGGAATGGCTGGATCAAAACACTTTTAAATAAAATAGTCATTTGCAAAGGGAAGAATTGGGAATGAGCAAAGTTCTATTTTAGCCAAAATAAAGAGTCAACAACCAATCGCCCTCAAAGTTGGAAGACCGTGTTTCCGGGTGTCCTTCGACCCCTGAGCAATGTGTGTCCTTGGACAGACAGCTTTGCTCCTCCGAGTTTCCGTCTCCTTGCTAATCAAAGGAGGAATCGGGATGTTACCTCGAATTAGGGTTGCCTTTCATGCTCTCGCTCTATGCTCTCTGAGCCATCACCTTGGTGTTTACAAACACCAAGTTAGGTTAAAATGGTTAAAATGAGATGACGGGGGAGGTCAAACCTATTCTACAGGTGAACAACCTGATCTTCATAGGTCCTTCAGAATTTTTGTTCAAGTTACTCAGTCTCCTCTGAACCTCAGATTTCAGACTCAACAACAGACACTGCAGCCGCAGCAGATGCCCCGTCGTGACGTTCAGAACAATGCATCCACGAGCATCTCCAAGCCCTTCCCCTCTAAGGAAACCCCCTGCCTTGACAGATCACAGGATCTGCGGGTCCACCGGCAGTGTTCCACCACAAAGCGAGGTGGGTGGGGTGTGTTTTATTCCTTCTGCTTCCCTCACGTGGGAGGCTCCCTCACAAAGAGGAAGGGGTTCTGCTCAGGGCCACATAAAAAGCGATTTAATGTAGTCCATCATGTGGGACTTGGCTACAGTAACAGATCCTGTGGCTCTCATCATTAACACCTCATTTGCAATGAGGTTCTCACGGTCTTCCTCTCAGGAAGCAATTACACACACGTGCGCCCCCGCCTAGAAATTGTATCCTGGCTTCGGGTGGCCCGGGGCACCAGCAAAACCTGGCGGGAAGGGGTTTCTTTCTCATTTATTTGGGATGGGGGATTTGCGTGCTGGTGTCCCGTGAAAGGTGAAGACATTTTAGAAGGACTTTGATGCCTGGAGAAGGAGGGAGGGGGAAGGAGGCTGTTCAGTGGTGGAACCCCGATATGTAAACGGAATTCTAGAAATTCAGACTGAGAAGGTCATAGTTTGCTTTTGTTTCGTTTTTGTTTGGGTTTTGGGTTTTTTTTTTTCTTTTTTCTTTTTTCTGCCTGCACAGCATGCAGGATCTTAGTTCCTCGACCAGGGATCAAACCCACATTCCATGCATTGGGAACTTGGCGTCTCAACTGCCAGATGCCCAGAGAAGTCTTAGAAGACCATTATTTTGAGGGTTGGGATGCAAAATAGCATGGCATCCTTGGGGGACCCTCTGCTCCTCCCCAGTCAGCACCCTTCCTCTTTAGAAAGTTCCTGTTATCAAAGAACCAAGGACTGGTTACCAGGCTCAGAGGATCAGGCCAGTGGGCTGCACTGACTGGGTGCTGAGAAACCACCCTCCCGTGTTCCCAGGAAGGGAGTGCAGGCAGGGAAGAATCCCATGCAGGTGGGTACCTCCTCCACACCTGTGCTGGTCATGTTGCCAAAATCTTGACTCCCCATCCACCCATGCCAAATAGAAATACAGAAACTGAGTTGGAGGAAATAGAAAAGGAAACAGGGAAACCCAGCAGAATAGTGCCTCAAGGACTGTGCCCCCCTTTCTCGGGGATAGGGAGAGGTTTTACATCCTCCTGAAGGTCTTGCTTTTTTTTCTCTTTTGCAAAGTTTCAAAACAACCACAGCTGGATCAGGCAGCTCAGTAACTGGGTCTAGTAAACCTGAAGTTATCAGCCCATGATGTTCTTTCTGAAATACAGTATACTACTATATTTAATACTGCAGTATAATATTAGTATTATACTACTGTATTTAATACTACTGTATATAATACTACAGTATTATATACTATATAATAGAAGAATGCCAGGTGCAGAGTATAATCCATATGGAGTCATAGTAATCAGCTTTGTGGAGCGTGAGTCCAGCTGCAAGTGTTTGTTAGTAGTAACAGTTAAACAGGGCTTTCCAATGGTGTTAGTGGTAAAGAACCCTCCTGTCAATGCAGGAGATGTAAGAGACACAGGTTCAATTCCCTGAATTGAGAAGATCCCCTGGAGAAGGGCACGGCAACCCACTCCAGTATTCTGGCCTGGAGAATCCCGTGGATAGAGGAGCCTGGCGGGCTACAGTCCATAGGATCACACAGAGTCAGACATGACTAAAGCGACTTAGCTCACACACACACACAACAGCTAAAGAATAACCAAGATTGTTTAATTCTTGTAGGAGTGCTTGAGTGGTATGTGCCAAAGGCTGTTCACTCCTGTGTTTTTGCTGCAATCGTCACAGCAAAGAACAGGCACCTCTCACAGCCACCGCCTTCTCCCTACCACACACAGATCAAACAGCTATTTTCATTATCCCCACTTTACAGATGAAGGGACTGAGCCCCAGAGAGGGAACATGGCTTGTGGCCAACATGTTACGTGGATCCCAAGCAGCATGGTCACGACCTGGACTGGGTGGTTTGAATTCAGGCATCTCTACAGGTGGACCTCCACTTACTGTGCTTCACAGATACTTATTTTTAAAAAACAAATTGAAGGTGTGTAGCTACCCTGCCCTGTCAGATGATGGGTTAGCATTTTTTAGCAATAGTGCATTTTTAAATTAAGGTACATACACTGTATTTTTTTAGACATAATGCTATTGTACACATAATAGTCTACAGCTAATATCACTTTTATATGTATTGGGAAACCAAAAAATTCATGCCACTTGCTCTATCATGATATTCTGTTTTTTGCAGTGGCCTGGAACTGATCCCAAAATCTCTCCGAGATCTGCTTGTACCTGAGCCCTAACCAATAGAAATGTCTCTTTCCCCGCTCCCCCCCTCCTCCTGACTCCCCTGAAGCCTGCACCTTCTGATGCAGGAATTCAAGACACGCAGGTATCTTTAGAACCCTTCCCCACCATCCCTGTGTCAGAGGTCAAGATACCTGGATCTGTGAGGAATGAAATGAAGTGGGTTTAAAAATTCAGTTTTGCTTCCCTAAGAAAACCATGCCTTCCTTTTTGCCTTCCCTCTCCCTCTAAGCTGCTCTGTACACAGACTTGTTTACATTTTAGCCTTTTCCCCCAGGTGGTGCCCAGGAGAATCCAGGTGGTTCGAGTCAATTCAGTAAGCAAGTGCTGAGTCGGAAGGCCTGGAAAGGGAGACCTTGGTCAGACCCCAGGGTTCACATCCCAGCTCTCCCAGGAGGTAGCGCAGATTCTGACCAAGTGGCTTCATCTCCCCTCTCCTGCATCCTCATCTGTAAAAGGCAGGTTAATAATAACAGCACTGCTTCCGAGGCTCCTTCTGAGGGTAGAATGAGATGGATGCCCCTCTGGCATACCGCAAGAGCTCAGTAATGGTTGGTGTTGCCTTTACAGTAAGAGCTCAATAGTGTTTGCTTTTATTCTTAGCAAAAGTGAGGTCCGACTGCTTGCCTCTTTGAAACCGATAAAGAGACAAGCTTGGTGGAAAGTTTGCTTTATTTTGGAGGCTGGCAAATGGTGGTTGGAAGTCGGGGGGCGGACTCCTGTCCAAAGGTCGGCTCCCCTTCCCGGACAACCAGTGGGCAAGAGCTTTTATAGACACAGGGAGGGGCTACAGGCAGAAACTGCACAGTCAGCTCTGACAGTCATCTTGAAATTGTTCACCGGTGGTCTGACCAGCATCATCTTGTTTAAGTACAGTTAGTCTTCAATTTCATTTTGTTTGTTCCCATTTTTCTCGAGGCCAGTTCTCTGAATTGTGGCAGCTTACGTCATTATGTAGTTAACTTCTATCACTTGGTGGGAGGTTTCAGTATCTACAAGACACCCCATAGTATATGGCTCAGGCTTTCCTGGCTCAGTGGTGAAAGAATCCACCTGCCAGGGCAGGGGACTGGGTTCAATTCCTAATCTGGGAAGATCCCTTGGAGAAGGGCATGGCAACCCACTCCAGTATTCTTGCCTGGGGAACCCCATGGACAGAGGAGCCTGGCGGGCTACAGTCCATGGGGTCGCAAAGAGTGCGCATGACTGAGCGACTGAGCGCAGCTCAGCAGCCTACAACAACAACAACGTTATCTTTAGCCCTTGAGGAGGAACTAAAGGTCTTTACTTTGCTTACTGACTAAACTATTCACTCATCTTCTAGGACTGTTCTCTCTTGCTTCTGCATTTTCCCATTTCTCTGATTAAACGTTCTTTGACTTAAGTTTTTCCAGACAAAAGGCATGTGGAGGACATGGGATAAAGGGAGGACCATAGGCCAAAGGGTTCCCTTTTACTAGTATTAGATTTCATACAGTGGCCTCTGCTCAGAGATGAAGAAGGCAGAAGTCCTGCCTCAGGGAGTTTACAGTCTAGTGGCTGGAATAACGCACAACACAGGACCCTGTACTTAGCAAAGAAGAGTGATTTTCTAGATTGAGCTGGCACCTGAGTCCTCCGGCGGGGACGTTAAAACATAGGGCCCTCCTGTGTTTTTATTTTTGATGTATATGCTGCGCCCGCCTGGGGAGTGTCTGTTTCAGAAAGTCTGGGGTGAGGCCTGAGAACTTCCATTTCTAACAAGGTCCCCAGTGATGCTGCTGTTCCAGGGGATCCCACATTGAGAACTATTGCTATTGGCACAAAAGCACCAGGCAAAAGCCTGGTTTGCCCTTGAGAGCTGCCTGATCTTGAACTGAGCTCCTGCGATGGGCGGATTAACAGGGAGGATGAATGTAAGTGAGCCAACGGGTGAGGACCCTTGCTGCTGGTCCATGCTGATCTTTGCCAGGCAGGCGAGATGTGGCAGAAGGAAGAAGAGAGGCTGATATCAGGGGTGGAGGCCGCCAGCAGGAAGTTAATGTGAATGGGATGAAAAGCATCTGGGAGTCAAAGTGATAATCACATAGATGCTTGGGTAGCAAACCCTTGGCTCCTGAGTCCGGGACCAATTGCAGGCATATTGAAGTATATTTTGATTGACTTCCACCCGTCTGAACCTTGAAATATGAGTGATGGCTGGAAGCCAAAAGACCCCCAACTCTTTCCACCGTAATCCGTGTATAAAGTCTTCGGTGTGGTGTGGTTCCGCAAGGCATGAGGGCAACATTTATCATCCCTGCAGCCAAGCACCAGAAAGGGGCACCACAACAAGGAATTTTTTTTTTAAATTAAAAAACAAGCTGCTTTGTTACCCGAGCCTGTTCGCCGTTGGCACCATGATCCATTCATTCCACTCACTCGTTGTTACAATTCAACACTTCATTCACTCAGAGTTCGAAGATGTTGATGTAAAATGTGGCAGCCATTTCCTGAACACACCAGAAATTTGACAACCAGCTCCCAGAAGAGTCATTTCGAATCGATCAGTGAGTGTGCCCACAACCAAACCCAGGACCCTGTTTTCAATCTGCGTCTCTGTGGTTACAGTCCTCCCCTTCATGAACATTTGCCGAGATCCTGAAGTCACAGAGAAAGGAGCCATTTGACATTTGGCAGCTCCTGCAAAGACGCAGAGATGTCAGCCGGGAAGAGGGGTGGAGGCTCAGCCCACCTGAGAAGGAGCTGGGGCTAGGGCTACATGCATTCTCGGCTTCCAGCTGTAGCAAGTGAGCTGAGCCTTGGGGAGGCCCTGATGCCGGGCCAGGGGAGCCCTCGGGCTCACACCTGCATCTGGGACCGCAGGGGAGGAGCCTGGGCGCAATTGGAAGAAATTTAGAGTCTGGGCTTCGCTCCAGCCCAGACCCCATCGGGTCACCGCCTGCAGGAATGGGGAACCTGGTTGTGCTCCTTCAGGAGCAAACCAGGGTTTCTCAAACACTATTTCCTGAAGTGCCCATGAGCAAGAGGCCTGTGGAGGGCCTGTCATTTCCAAAAAAAAAAAAAAAAACGTCAGAATCGCTGTCTGTTTCCTTGAGACCTCAAACCAGATGTCTGCAGGCAGCTACTAGCAAGTTCCTCTGTCTCCAAACTCCTTCCCAGCTTCTTCCTTCCACAGCTGTCACTCATCTCCAGTCGAACTACTCCTTCAAGAAGATGGGCAGTTAGGTGGGTATATCCTGCCTGGTCCTCCTCCTCACCTCCTGCAGGGCCCACTACATAAAAGAGCAAAAGCCGGATCTCTGGACACCACACCTCCACAACCTGACAGGCTCTGAGCTGCCTGGGGCTCTTGTTGAAATGCACACTCTATTCAGCGGCTCTGGGATGGCGCCTGAGCTGCTGCTTTTTGGACACGCTCTCAGGCAATGCTGAGGCTGCAGGTCTGCAAACCGTACCTTGAGTGACACAGTTGTAAAGGATGACAGGAAAGTATTGAAACCAGAGTGGCTGCGCATTGTTATTCTGGGTCATCCCTGGGGACACGGAGCACAGAGTTAAATGTATGACTCTCGTCTTAGTGATGGTTTCATGCAAATAGATTTTACTTGTGCAGCGGCTGCCCGTGGTCATGTTAAACTTCTGGGTCATGCATGTCATTTTGGGGGCATTTCTGGGTTATACTGAAAGCAGAAGTGAATTATACAAAATGACACCCCACGCGATGGGGTGGACACTTGGAATCAGAAGTTGATGGCATCAGAGTGTCAACTTTGCCCCATCGCTAGTGGGCACTGAGCGAGTGGTTAACCACTGGACAAATGGACGGGAACAGTGACTGTCTTACTTACCCTAACAGGGCCACTTAGGAGATGAAATTAGGGAAAATTTGGAACATTTCCAATGCAGTTTCAAATGGTAACATACTGACAACCCCCTTTGGACTCTGGGAGGATTAGCAAATATGGGATGTAAAATAGCCTTCTTAGTGACTTCCCTGGTGGCCCAGTGGTTAAGACTCTGCACTCCCAAAGCAAGGGGCATGGGTTCAATCCCTGTCGAGGAACTAAGATCCTACATGCTTCTCAGTATGGCTAAAAGAGTAAAATAAAAGTTTAAAAATAAAATAGCCTTCTTATAGAGAAAGTAGCAAACTTTACCACCGTCACACATGGCGCCACTCTATCTCAAACTGCATCTTAACACACCATCCCCATTTTGTAATCCTTCTTACAGGATAATAATGGCTCTTAAAGCCAAAGGAAATATTGTATTATCCCAACAGCATTCACATAAAACGTAAAGAGATCAAAGTCCAGCTCATTTTCTTAATATCATAACAGTGAGATTTATACAAGTCTGGCTTAATTCAACCTTGGCCATCTTTCTGACTAAAACATCCCCAGAGAGTGAGTCTTTTGAAAAAGCGTTCTTTTTCGCCTCATGTGATTTCCTTTCTAATGTCAACCCTTAAGGAAGTAATTATTGGAAGTCCCCCAGCCAACCACACATCCAAGTGTTCCTCTTTGCTTGGGAAGATGTCACATTCTTGGAAACCTTCAGGAGGACCAGAAAGGATAACTTGGAGGTGCTCATTTGCAGAACTGGCCATCAGAAAAATGAGCCCAGCTTCCTAAGACTGAAGTCCGGTCAGAAACGAAAGTCTCTGAAGATCATCCCTGGGTAGCATTTACCAAAGGGCCCCAGCTTCTGCGTCTAATTTGTATCACATTTAGACAAGCAATGTTACAGTGCTGGGCCTGTGTCTTATACACTTACGGAAATGTGATCTGCATTATGTTTTTAGAGTGCAAGTTGGTACACTGGCCGTGCTCTCTGCAGACCATCTGCCTGTGCAGCATGGTTATTGCTGCGGCTGCCAGGGTCATGGTGCCACATTCATCCAGCCCCTTTAAGTCCTGCCGGGGCAAACCGGAAGTCCTCCTCGGCCCCCTGGGTTGGTTTTGATTGGACTCAACTTCTGGGAGAAACTGGACTCCTGCAAAGCCCGGCCAAGTAAACAGAGCTCTCCCTCCCTGGTGTCATTAACCCTTTTCTGGGCAGGCAGCAATCCACACAAATTTAAACCAGATGGATGAAAGAGTCTTTGCAAGAGGGAAGGAAACCCGTTTCTTTTTTTTTATAAGTTCCACATGGAAAACCAATAGGGGTGTGTTTCACGCATTTGTCGTCTGTTTCAGGAAATCTGTGCCGAGCATCGTGTGATGCTGGAATTGGCTGGAGGTTCAGACCGAGTGAGGAACGCGATCTTCACGAATCACAAATGGAGATGACCCCACTGGCTATCCCAACAGGCTTCCAGACCAGGAGGTGGCAGGTCAGACTGGGTCAGCCGCAAATCAAAACTTAGGTTGATAATATCAGTTCAATCATCCAGCAACTATTTATTGTGTATATTCAGTGCAGAAGGGTCATCAGGCTTCAGACAGGGTTCAGAATCAGGATTTCAGGGCAAGGTCAGGAAATGTCACCTTTGTAAGCTGAAGCTAAGAAGAAGTAACGTGAAATTGAAGCAATTAGCCATCTGCAGGAGGAAACCGCCCTTTGGCAATGTGCTGCATGTGAACCTGGGGTGTGCCCTGACTCTCCACCTAAGAATGGACACCCCTGAGGTCTTCAGAGGTGTTCAAGAACAATGAACTTTAAGGAACACAGAGCAGTGATTATCCTGACGCTGGCGGAACTGGTGGGAGGTGCCTTGGCAGGTGGTATTCTGAGAGAAACGTCTCAACATTGAGGTCAGTCCATCTAGGTGCCCCACCTTGAGAGAAATAAAAAACAACCAACACCCTTTGAGTTATTCTGTACTTGACAAGCAAATGACCCCACTGACTGATCCAAATGATTCCTATGGTGAAATGAAAAGTGAATATTCCAGTAGGTTTTGATTCTGAGGAACAAATTTACAGTAATTAACTCTGATTGTCCCTAGCTAGATTCATAAAACTGAAACTGGAGCCAGACAGGACCATACCCCAGATCAGACAGCTTCATTCATTCATTCTCTCCCTCATATATTCCATGAACTTATAATGGAAGTTTACCTCTGTATTGGAGACTGCATGAGGCATAAGGGACTCCAAGGAACCTTCACTCCCCTGTTCCTGCTACAACATGAAGGGTCCGATTCCCGTCATGAGTCCTGTATTCTGTAATTGTTTTTAAAGCTTGAAAAACACTTTACTAGAAAAAACATTAGACAGTATTTATAATGATTTGTGTCCATGTCCCTGGTGGCTCAGACGGTAAAGAATCTGCTTGCAGTGCGGGAGACCCGGGTTCGATCCCTGGGTTGGGAAGATCTCCTGGAGAAGGAGGTGGCAACGCACTCCAGTATTCTTGCCTGGGAAATCCCATGGACAGAGGAGCCTCATGGCTACAGTCCACAGGTCACAAAGAGTCAGACACAACTGAGAGACTGACGCTAGCGGTTCTACTAAAATATGTAAAACATTCGAAGAAAGCCCAGACAGGAAGTGACAGTAACACTTCCTGAAGAAGCAGAAAAGGCTTCTTAGAAGAAATAACCTTGAATGAGGTCTTGAATGATGAGCAGCCCCCCAACAGTGTAGAAGAAAAAAGTATTCACGTCACTTGTTTAAAAATGGTGAGGAGGGATTTATTCAAGGGGAACTACCGTGATAGGCGGACTGATCGCGGCAACGAGGTTTAGCAGTGGAGGAGAGAGCCTGGGTTCAGTGGTGAAAACGACAAGGAAAAGTGGGAATTCATAGCCAAGGAGCAGGGTGATGGGGTGGACGTCGGTCAGTGGATGGGAACTCGGGATAGCTCTGGGCTTGGACCCAGGCTGGTGGCAGAATGGCAAAATGCACCCAGAATGTTGGAATCATGGGGAAATACAGGACCCGTTATGGTGCCCACCTCGGGAAAATGGTGAAGAAAATTTAAATCGGCCAGCAAGCCAAGTACACCTGCTCCTTCTGTGGCAAGACCAAGATGAAGAGACGAGCTGTGAGCATTTGGCATTGTGGTTCCTGCATGAAAATGGTAGCCGATGGTGCCTGGACCTACAGCCCGACCTCTGCTGTCACACAGAAGTCTGCCATCAGAAGAGCCCAGGACTGAAGGACCACTAGACGCACCATCAATTGATAACACTGCCAGCCTATAATAAATGGGTTACTTTGTGTATCAACAGCAATGATAAAAAAGTGCCTGGGTAGCAGGGATTCTAGTAAACTGACCAACAGGATTCTCTCTGAGGGAGGGCGGGTGGTCAGACATGACCTGGGGGATGGTGGAGGATGAGGCTCTTGGTTGTGGAGGGTGATCAAGTGTGGAGGATCGGGATGCTGGCCTAACTGACTTGGCCGGATTCTTGCTAAAATTGGATAATGCGGAAATGAACATGCAAGTCCCAAAGTCAAAGCCTTGGTGGAAAAGGTCTCAGAGAAGCCTGCACAGAGAATCTGGTCGAGGAGAGCGTCTTTGTCACCAGACAAGGACTCTCAGCTGGAACAAAAAATCTGCTGCTTTCTTTATCACCCTATTTTCTCTCTTTTTTTAAACATTTATTTATTGATTCAGCTGTGTCCGGTCTTAGTTGCGGCACCTGGGATCTTTTGTAATGGACCACGAACTCTAGTTGTGGAGCGTGGGCTTAGCTGCTTTGCGGCATGTGGTCCTTAGTTACCTGACCAGGGATCAAAGCCAAGTCCCCTGCATTGCAAGGTAGATTATTAACTACACTGGACCACCAGCAAAGTCCCTCTAACCCTATTTCTTAACATAGGTACCTAACTCCAACCCTGGGGGCTTCCCTGGTGGCTCAGACGGTAAAGAACCTGCCTGCCAATGCAGGGGACATGGGTTTGATCCCTGACTCGGGAAGATCTCACATGCCTTGGAGCATCTAAGTCTGTGCTCTAGAGCCCAGGAGCTGGAACTACTGAGCCCACATGCCACGAATACCGAAGCCTGAGCACTAGAGCCGGGCTCCACAACAAGAAGAGGCCACAGCAACGAGAAGCCCATGGACAACTAGAGAGTAGCCTCCACGTGCTACAGCTAGAGAAAAACCCACACGGCAACAAAGACCCAGCACAGCCAATAGATAAATACATAAAATTATTTAGAAAAAAAAGGGGGGTATACATTTCTCTGGGGGCAGCATGTCCACGGACCACAAGGAGAGAAAACCAGATGTCTTAGACTGGCTCTCTGGAAATAGATGTTGATATGGGAGTTGTGTACAGAAGGGTTTTCCGGAAGAGCTCTCGGGAGGGTTGCCTGTAAGGACATGGAGGAGGCAGGAATGGGCAGGGCGCAGTGTGGCCTCAACTGAGGCCCCGGCTAGTCCAGTGGGGAGCTCTGTGTTTGGGTGGTTAACCTCATTTCATTGACTGTGGGCTGGACCTCAGCAGGGTGTGTATGCTTGGCTGAAGGAGGGCCCTGTAGCACAGATGTGGACAATGCTCAGTGAAGGACATAGCTATGACCCATTAGTCCCACAAGCAATATTCCCAGGACCTAGGAGATGGATGCCTAGACCTTGCGAAAGGCAGCTGGACACTGCATGCCAGGATCTACCACAGACTTACGTTCAGCTTGACTCCATGTTCCTGCTGACATTCGGCTCCAAACCTGAGTGTGGCTTCCTGGTGAGTTGGCTGGCCTGGAACACTGACGAGCTGCAGGACACGTTTTTCCCAAGGCTGGACCAAATTCAGCCCATGTGACTCCACTGCTGTAAACACACAGAATTCAGAAAAGCATGAAGAAGACAAACACAGCCTCCCAGCAGGAAGATAGAGCAAAGCCCTCTGGCAGAAGAGATGTATCAAAGCCCAACCCAGAGAGCACAGCAGGTCCCCAGAATGACCAGCCGCAAGGAGAGGGTGTGAAGAGCCGTCTGTCGTTTTTGGATCACCAGAGTCCACTGGCTATGGAAGGGCATAGCGTGCATGCTTGGTATTGTCCCACTCATCGCGACCCCATGGACCACAGCCCGCCAGGCTCCTCTGTCCATGGATTCTCCAGGCAAGAATACTGGAGCGGGTTGCCATTTCCTTCTCCAGGGAATCTTCCTGACCCAGGAATCGAACCTACATCCCTAGCATCTCCTGCATTGCAGGCAGCCCTGGCTACGGTAACATCATTCCAATTTTCCTTTAGAGGACCATCATTCCTTTGCCACCATCAGTTTCTGAGGTTCAGATGGACTGACCCTTTCCCTTCATTCTGTATGTGGGCAAGTTGACCAGTCTTGGCAGAGAAGATCGAGGCTTCGCTAACCCCTGGCAGCCTTTTTCTGCTGGAGTTGCTAAGATAATAGACCATCTTTCTGGAACTGTGGATGCCTGTCTGCTCTTTCCTGGATAGAGTCCCTCTGAGGATGAGGCCAATAATGAGAAGCAGGCAGCTCAGAGGCAGAGAACAGGACCGGTTCCTGGGGATACCTTGAGAGCACCTGGATCCAGCAGAACCTGAAGACATCTTACCAGCTCTACCACTGGACTTTGCAGTCAGTTGAGCTAGTGATTGTCCTTTTCTGATTAATTCTTTTAAGTTGTTTTTTGTCACCAAAAAATTGGGATGGTATATTCTGATCCCCTTCACAAGCACAGAGGAAACTGTCTGGTCCCAAGCACAGGTCTCTGCAAACCTGGAGATGGACTCTGGAAGCAGAGGAGAATGTGCCGTGTTTGTCAGGAGGCAGGCAGCCTCCTTCCTTCTAGAGTTAATCCCTGCTCGGCCATCCAGCTCTGTGACCTGGGATGGTTCCTTATACTACTTGTGTCTCAGTTTCCTCAACTGTAAAACAGGAGTAAAAACGACATTTGCCTCCTACACTTGCCTCAAGGATTAGGTGAGTTAGGGTATATGAAGGGCTTAGGAAAGGGCCTGCGTGTGTGCATACTCAGTCACTTTAGTCGTGTCTGACTCTTTCCAACCCCATGGACCATAGCCCTTCAGGCTCCTCAGTCCATAGGATTTTCCCAGTCAAGAATACTGGAGGACTTTCCCCATGGCCCAGTGGTTAAGCCTCTACGTTTCCACTGCAGAGGGCCCAGGTTCAATCCCTGGCCAGGAAATGAAAGTCCCACATACTGCTGGATGCAGCCAAAAAGAAAAAAATAGGAAAAAAAAAAAAAAAGAATACTGGAGTAGGTTGCCATGTCCCCGTCCAGGGGATCTTCCCAACCCGGGGATCGAACCTGCATCTCCTGCATTGTAGGCACTACCGCTGAGCCATCAGGCAAGCCCTGGCACATAGTTAATGAAGAAATAATATTGGCTAGAGTTATACCTCGGAGAAGGCAATGGCAACCCACTCCAGTACTCTTGCCTGGAGAATCCCATGGGCGGAGGAGCCTGGTGGGCTGCAGTCCATGAGGTCACTAAGAGGTGGGCATGACTGAGCGACTTCACTTTCATTTTTCACTTTCATGCATTGGAGAAGGAAATGGCAACCCACTCCAGTATTCTTGCCTGGAGAATCCCAGGGACGGAGGAGCCTGGTGGGCTGCCATCTATGGGGTCGCACAGAGTCGGACACGACTGAAGCGACTTAGCAGCAGCAGCAGCAGAGTTATACCTCAATTGACTTGAAAGCAAATGTTTTTCAAAGAGAAATATTCCAGGGATTTCCCTGGTGGTCCAGTGGTTAAGAATCCACCTTCCAGTGTAGGGAACGTGGGTTCAATCCCTGGTGTGGGAACTAGGATCCGACATTCGACAGGGCAACTAAGCCTGCGGACCGCAACTACAGAGCCCACGGGACATAGCGAGAAAGAAGCCGCACGCGGCAACAAAACATCCCACATGCCACAACTAAGACCTGACGCGGCCAAAAATAATGTTTTTAAAAAAGGAAAAAAGAAATATTCCTTCAATTTCTCAGTTTGTCTAATTCTTCCGACTAAGGAAGAAAGCAAGACCGATCGCTGCATTCTGCTCTTTACTGGGGAATCGTGTCCCACGACCATACTGTGCGGGTGTGGACTCGGAGGCTCAGGGACAGGAAGTGACTTGCCCCGGGGTCACATCTCAGTTCTGCCCCAGCAGACACGGAGCTGGGTGAGGATTTTGCTTCCCACCCAGGGCTCTGCTTCTCTCTGTCCTCTGATGCTGGGACACCCCCGAAGGGCAGGGGGACCCTGACCCCTCAGTGACATACTGCCCTCTTTCTGCAAACCCAGCACCTTCCTGGTCCCCCTGTCCTGTCCCCAAATGCTGAGCCATCCCATTCTCCTATTTCCAAGGCAAATGAGCATCACCTCGCAAAGTTCCCAGAGGCAAAGCAGGGACAAAAGCCTGGGGCGGGGGGGGGGGGGGGGGGGGGGGGGGTCCCCTCCCTTCCCCCACACCTCAGGGACCTCAAAGTACCGTCTCAACCCCACCCTCACCCCCCCCCCCCTTCAGTTTAATCCATTTCCAGAAGGAGGATAAGGAGGAGAACAGCCCCTCGGGTGTCACTCTAAACCTTTTCATAGCAATAGACTTTTGGAAATCCTATCCCTAATTTAAGAAGAGAGGGAAGAAGTCCGCTGCCTCTGTGGCTGGAAAAGCAAGGAGTGCAGCAACCCATGCTCACCGCTAGGTGGCGATCGTGGAAGCAAATGCTCAAATAAGGCGACCAGCTTGGTTTGTGCCTACGTTTGGCTTCCATGCCTCTCCTTTTTGGCCCACAGTGTTTACATATGTTCTCAGGAAATTTTGCATAAAAATCTAGTGTTCCAGGCTCACTTGTAAAACAGTCCCAGGATCTGGCATCATCTGGGCCTGCATCTCTTGGGGAACCAAGGCTTGCTCTGGGCAGAGCATCACTCCCACGTGGAGCACCCGGGCCAGGTTTTGCTCCTTCTCCCCTCGTCCTGTTGATCGCTCACTCATGCCACCTGCCTGGCTCTGCAGGCTAAGAGTCTGCCACCCCAGTGGCCCCAAAACCACCTAAAGGGGTGTCTGGTGAGGCATGTAGGTGTTTTTTAGACCATTGCTGACTCAGAGCAGCACAATGGGGGTTGAGAAGTACTTGTATATATTTTTCTGTTGGTGACTGCAGCCCTGAAATTAAAAGACACTTGCTCCTTGGAAGAAACGCTATAAAAAACCTAGACAGCATGTTAAAACACAGAGACATCCATCACTTTTCCAACAAAGGTCTGTATAGTCAAAGCTATGGTTTTTCCAGTAGTCATGTACAGATGTGAGAGTTGGACCACAAAGAAGGCTGAGAGCCAAAGAATTGATGTTTTCAAACTGTGGTGCTGGAGAAGACTCTTCAGAGTCCCTTGGACAGCAAGGAGATCAAACCAGTCAATCCTAAAAGAAATCAACCCTGAATATTCATTGGAAGGACTGATGCTGGAGCTGAAGCTCCAATACTTTGGTCGCCTGATGCGAAGAGCTGACTCATTGGAAAAGACCCGGGAAAGACTGAAGGCAGGAGGAGAAGGGGATGACAGAGGATGAGATGCTATAGCATAGAATATAGGATAGGATAGCATCATCGATTCAATGGGCACGAGTTTGAGCAAACTCTGGGAGATGGCGAAGGACAGGGAAGCCTGGTGTGCTGCAGTCCACTGGGTCGCAAAGAGTCAGACATGACTGAGCGACTGAACAACAACAATTTTATTCCTGACTCAGGTCTTACTGTCTGCAACCCCATTTCATTGCTGTTCAAAGCTGTGAGGGGCCTCTAGCTTGTGCCCACAGCACACGAGAGGTTCTCTACGGTTATGATCACAGGCCCAGATTTTTACTGTCTCTCCCATTAATCTGTAAATTCTCTTAGGGCAGGGACCAAGATAGTCCTGAACCTGGCTCTTCAAAGGAATTCAACAAAGAAAGAAGACAGGGGAAGAAGATACGAGTGCCAAGTCCCTTCAGTCGTGTTGGACCCTGTGCGACCCTATGGACTCTAGCCCACTAGGCTCCTCTGTCCATGGAATTCTCCACGCAAGAATGCTGGAGTGGGTTGCCATGACCTCCTCCAGGGGATGTTCCCGGCCCAGGCGTTGAAACCCTGTTTCTTCCGTCTGCTGCCTTGGCAGGCAGGTTCTTTATCACTAGCGCCGCCTGGGAAGCAGGTAAGGTGGGGGGAAGGTGTACTCAAGCACCCTGGTTCTCAAGCCCAAGTGGACATCAGAATCCCCTCCCGAGACTTTCCTAGTGGTCCAGCGGCTAAGACTCAGAGCTCCCAATGCAGGGGACCCAGGTTCAATCCCTGGGCAAGGAACTAGATTCCACATGCCCCAACTAAGAGTCTGCAGGCTGCAACTAAAGATCACGTGTGCCACAACTCAAAGAAGACCCCACATGCCACACCTAAGACCTGATGTAGCCAAATAAATGTTTAAAAATAGTAATAATAAGATGAATTTTATCATCGGCAAGTTACACGTCAAAAAAATAAGAACCCAAGATTCCCCTCCCTGGAGCAGTGGCCATAGCCCCAGGCCACTGGTGCCCCCCACCCCCCGCCTCCACCCCGGAGTTTCAGATTCAGTAGATCTGGGTGGGCCTGAGAGTCTGCATTTGTACTAAGCTTTTGGGCAGTGTTCATGCTACCGGCCCAGGAGCCACATTTTTGAGAACTTCTGCTCTTGGTGGCTCTTTTTCAAAGGATAAGTTTCCAGAAATAGTTTACCGATTTTTAATAATTTACTCACCGTTGTCTTTCTATTTTAGAATTTAGCAGGCACTCAATAAAGACGGACATACACATGTGGCTTTTGCTCTCCCAGTGGCATCCCACTGCAATACTCTTGCCTGGAGAATTCCATGGACGGAGGAGCCTGGTGGGCTGCAGTCCATGGGGTCGCGAAGAGTCGAACACGACTCAAGTGACTTAGCAGTAGCAGCAGCCTGCCAGGCTCTGGAGGAAGAGGGCTGCAATGGTGATTTCCTCCTGCCTGAAGCAGTGGGTTCCTGTGTGTCCTGAGGAAGGCCCACCGCCCTTCTGCCTCAAGCAATAATGTTCTGGACACAAAAGGCAGGAATAAGGAAAAGGAAGGAGTAGGAGATCAGATCAAGATGCTACTCTGTAGCCAGTGGCCTCCCAGGTGGTGCTAGTGGTAAAGAACCTGCCTGCCAGTGCAGGAGACCTGGGTTCCATCCCTGGGTTGGGAAGATCCCCTGGAGAAGGAAATGCAACCCACTCCAGTATTCTCGCCTGGAGAATCCCATGGACAGAGGAGCCTGACAGGCTACAGTCCATGGGGTCACAAGGAGTTGAACATAAACTCGGCTAAGCACACACACATTGTGGTACATTCCTTGTGTCCTGTATCAGGATGCTACTCTGTATCCAGCATGTCCTGGTGCGACACCCCCCACCCACTCCCAATCACATGGTGAAGTGAAAATGGGAAATCTCCCTGATCAAGCCTCCAATTCCTGCTCACTGAGCCTGGACTTAGGTGGGGTTTAGAGCAGCCGCCCTCAGACAGTCTGAGATTCTGAGATGAGCCTGCTCTCTGCCTAATGTCCTGGAAAGAAGCTTGTTGAGAAGAGATTCCACAAACCACTGCCCTCCTTAAATCCTGGACCCAAAGCAACATCAGGAGAGATGGAGAAATCCGTGATGTTCCGGCGGGTCGGGGAGGGGTTAACGCTAACAGAACACACTGCCACCAAAAGCTTTGGTTAACTTCAGGTTGCTGGTCACACGGAGGCAGTCGGCAAAGGAATTCTGCGGAGAACTGAGTAACAGATGTCAAGCGAAGCCTCCTGAGAACAAAGCCCAGACTGGCAGGAACTCTTCTCCCTCCTGGGGAGGCTCAGCTGCCAGCCAGATGGAGGAGGATGGGTCCGGGCATTTTCACCCCTGCCACAACCTCAGCCCGTGGGCGAAAGACGAGGGTTTGCTGCCACCAAGTGGTCACTGCTGGTAACACCCCGCGGCTAAGGAAATAATGAAAACCTTTACGGCCCCTAGAACGGATGCAAGAGAGGATAAAAGCTACAATTATTTTAGTTTTTCCCAGTGAACACACATGCCCATTTCTTGTATATAAAACACTTGGAGAAAGTGGTATCCAAGGAAGAGAGTCGAACTCTTTTTTAAAGATCCCAGACCAGATATTACTGACCAAGAAAGAATGGACAGATCGGGGATTCAATTCAAGCCTCTTGGATCCCATCCAGATGTTCAACCAGCTGGTCACACCGAGTCCCCTCCAGTCAATTACTTTTCTTGATGTTTCTAATCAGCAGTATTATATATGTGATGCTATAAACTTTTATATTTAATATTAGCTCATAACTCAGGATCCAAAACCAGATGTTTTGGGTGAGAAAGAAATTGATGACTTATCAGTAGATTGAACCCAGGCCACTGGCTGCTTTCCAGGCGTTTTACCAGCTGAGCTGCAAAGCAGAGGAGTTGCTACCAGCTCCCTTCAGTTATGGAGAGAGGAAAAAACGAGAGAGAGAAGGAAAATTCTTATGAACAAAAAGCAGCATTCAAGGTCTTTTATGATTTTCTTTTTTCCTCTTATAAACTAAGAGCTTGTGGCGTTGAGTCAGTAACAGGCAGGTGTTTCCAGACTTCAGAACACATCCTCATCTTCTTTATGACGTCACTAAGTGTGGGTGCTGGGGACGCAGAGGAGAAGAGAGTGAAATACAGGGGGATGCGGCTGGTGGTCACGAATCAGGTGGGATAATGTCGTTAAATTGTAACTGACTTTCCCCCTAGGATTCCCCTCTGCTCTGGGATAAAAGGAGCCAGGCCCATTGACGGGATGGATTGGGCCAAGTAGAGAGCAGAGAATGAAGAAACTTTCTGGACGGTGATTTCAGGCTCCTGAAGGAGAGGAGGAATTCCTGCCTCAACGTCCCTCTGGAAAAATACCCCCTAATCTGTGGATCCAGGGGCAGGACTTCAGGTGGGTCTCAGAGAACGTTTCTGTGGCTGATTTCCTGGGTCAGAGTCCCAAGGAGGCGGCAGAGCCCAGACAGCGTGTGGCTGCATGCACCATCTGGCCAGTGGGGGCCAGGGAGCTTCCCAAAGAGAACTTATCAGGTCCAGAGGATGACCTCAAAAACCTACAGCGGACACTGCTTTTGCGTGGGCGCTCACATTTCAGATGCCTATAAAATCACCAAAGCCAGTTCCCTGTGGGATGCTTGCTCAGCAAGGGGCAGCTAGCAGAGGTCCCCCCACACCTGCCCCAACAACCCTGGCATCTTTCTTTTCTCCTCCCATCAGACAAGACTACTTTTAATTCAGTTTCCCAAATGAGCCCATCTATACCAATAGGTGATAAATTTTATATGGCAACTTGCATAGGCCATGTGAAAGTCACAGTCATGTCCAGCTCTGCGACCCCATGGACTATACAGTCTATGGAATTCTCCAGACCAGAATACTGGAGTGGGCAGCCTTTCCCTTCTCCAGAGGATCTTGCCAACCCAGAGATCAAACCCAGGTCTCCCACATTGCAGGCGGATTCTTTACTAGCTGAGCCACAAGGGATTTCCAAGAATACTGGAATGGGTAGCCTATCCCTTCTCCAGTGGATCTTCCTGACCCAGGAATCGAATTGGGATTTCCTGCATTTGCAGACAGATTCTTTACCAACTGAGCTATGAGGGAAGCCCATGGATAGGCCATGGTACCTAGAAATTTGGTCAAACATCATTCTAAGATGTTTATGTGTATCTTTTTTTTTTTTTAACATAAGATTAACATTTAAGTCATTGATTTAGTAGATGACCCCTCCATAATCTGGGTTGGCTTCATCTAATCAGTTGCAGCCACTTAAGACTGACGACCCTGGAGGCAGGAGGAATTTTGCCAGCAGATGGACTTTGGACTCAACTACAACTCTGCTGGGTCTCCAACCTGCTCAGTTGCCCTGCATGTTTTTTTCTTTGTTTTAATTTGGCCACACAGCATGGCTTTCAGGATCTTAGTCCCCTGACGAGGGACCAGAGGATGAACCCACACCCTCTGCAGTGAAAGCGTGGAGCTGCAACCACACGAGCCAATTTCTTAAAATAAAATCTTCTTTCAACACACGTGTGTGTACATCCTATTGGCTCTCTGAAGAACCCTGACTAATACAGTGATTCCACAAAAGCATTACAGAATACACATAAATATATCTTTTCCTCACGGCCCTACCCCTACCCTGGTGGACTGAAAAGCAGGATACAGGGTGTCTGCTGCTGCTGCGGCTAAGTCGCTTCAGTCGTGTCCGACTCTGTGCGACCCCATAGGCAGCAGCCCACCAGGCTCCCCCGTCCCTGGGATTCTCCAGGCAAGAGCACTGGAGTGGGTTGCCATTTCCTTCTCCAATGCATGAAAGTGAAACGTGAAAGTGAAGTCGCTCAGTCGTGTCCAACTCTTCTCGATCCCATGGACTGCAGCCCACCAGGCTCCTCCGCCCATGGGATTCTCCAGGCAAGAGTACTGGAGTGGGGCGCCATTGCCTTCTTCATACAGGGTGTCTACTGGTGAAAAATTAGAGTAAATCTCTCCATTACCTATGAGGTTTGTAATCTTGGGTGAATTAATCCCTTTCTGCCTTGGTTCTGCCTTGATTTTCCCATCTGTGAAATGGGATAATAATAGGCTACAGGCAGCAGGACTGTGGTGAGGATTAGATGAAAGTGAAAGTGAAGTCGCTCAGTCGTGTTCGACTCTTTGCGACCCCATGGACTGTAGCCTATCAAGCTCCTCTGTCCATGATTTTCCAGGCAAGAGTGCTGGGGATTAGATGAGGAACACATTTAAATTCACAGAGGCATGCCCATCACAGAGTAGACACTCACTGGATACATCCCCATCTTTCATATCTCCTTACTGTTCCCTCTGGCTGGAATAACTTTCCTCATCTTGCCATCCTTGAAATTTCCGGTTAATTTTCCAAAATCCCAAGCATGCCTTATGTTCTGTGAGACTTCCCTGATGTTATCCACTGTGCCCAGAAAATAGCCATCACTAACACACATGCTTATGCTATCAGTGAAAAAAAAAAAAAGTGTGGAAAGCCATAGCTGGAGTTCTACCTTCACATATTTCTTAATCCTTTTTAAAATATGTATTTGGCTGCACCCAGTCTTCGTTGCAGCACATGAGATCTTTGGTTGTGGCCTACGACCTCTTAGTGGTGTCATGCGGGATCAAACTCCCTGACCAGGGATCAAACCCAGGCCCCTGGCGTTGAGAGTGCAGAGTCTTAGCCACTGGACCACCAGGGACTACCCTCACATATTTCTGTTTTAAGCCGCCGTGCTGGCTTAGCAGAAAATTCAGACCTCACGGTTTCTGAGTCCCCAGGCTCCCCAGGGGCCATGTCAGCTTCCTGGAAGTGGGGTGTGTCAACTTGCTAGGCTGATTCCTGTACTAAAATACCACAGACAGAGCGGCTTTAACAACAGGAACATGTTTTCTCACAGTTCTGGGGGCTGGGAGGGTGAGATCAAGGTTGGGTTTCGTGAGAAGCCTCTTTCCTTGGGTTGCAGATGGCTGTTGTCCCTCGATGTTCTCACTGGGTTCTCCTCTCTCCTGGAGCATCCCTGGTGTTTCTTTTGAGTCTTAATTTCTTTTTCCTACAGGGACACCAGGAGGCTTGGATTAGGACCCTAAGGACTCATTTTGACTTAATTACCTATTTAAAGGCCCTTTCTCTGAAAACAATCAGTGTACTGGGAGTTAGGTTTAAGCACATGAATTTTGAGGGGATGGGGCTTCCCTCGTGACTCAGATGGTAAAGAACCTGCCTGCAATACAGGAGACCCCAGGTTGACTCCTGGGTTGGGAAGATTTCCTGAAGGAGGGAATGGTAACCCACCCCAGTATTCTTGCCTGGAGAATCCCATGGACAGAGGAGCCTGGCAGGCTACAGTCCTCGGGGTCACAAAGAGTTGGACATGACTGAGCGACTAACACTTTGCAGGGGGTGGGGTGGGGGGCACAATTTAGTCCATAATGTTACCAAAATCTCAACTTCTCTGAACACTGGTGCCGAATCAAATCCCAGAGACAAGGTTTTGGGTGAAGTAGAAAAGGATAGCCTCATTGCCTTGCCAAGCAAAGGGAGACACACCAGGCCTCTGCCCTGAAAAACCATGTGACTACTCTAGAAGACTTGATGAGGGGTTTCATAACAGTGGGTCAAAGGCGGGGTCTGACAAGATCAAGGTGTGAGCAGGGCTTGCATGCCCTTGGTCTCAGGCGGTCCATCTAATCTTTATGAAATTCTCCGGTCCCTTTAATCTTGGTTTGGGTGGTTTCTCCTCCCTTGACTAGCAACCTGCCCTTTGGAACTCAGGGAAGGTCATAATGACTGGAAAGAAAAGAAAGGGTTAGTCACTCAACCATGTCTGACTCTTTGCGACCCCATGGACTGTATCCCGCCAGGCTCCTCTGTCCATGGGACTCCAGGCCAGCACACTGGAGAGGGTTGCTATTCCCTTCTCCAGGGGATCTTCCCAACCCAGGGACTGAACCCACATCTCTTGTGTCTCCTGCATTGCCAGGCTTTCACTAGCACCATCTGAGTGAGAGTCACTCGGTCGTGTCAGACTCTGCAGCCCCACGGACTATAGAGCCCATGGAATTCCCCAGGCTAGAATACTGGAGTGGATAGCCTTTCCCTTCTCCAGGGAATCTTGCCAACCCAGGAATCCAACCCAGGTCTCCAGCATTGCAGGCAGATTCTTTACCAGCTGAGCCACCTGGCAAGCCCAGCACCACCTGTGGGTGTTCAATTAACACTTGAAATATTTTTCAGTATATACTGAAGGTATATACTGAATGAATGAATGAATATACTGAATGTTAAGGGGGAAAATACCCTCCTCAACATTTGCCAGCCTCCCACCAGTCCGTAAACTCTTCGGTAAAATAGCCTAAGTTTTTCTTACGGGCAGCAGTGTGCTAAGCACTTGGTAGCTCTGGAAATAAACTCTAAAAGGAGCCAACACTGAAGGGAGGAGCCACTGCGCCCTCTAGTGGTGATGGTGCGCGTTGCACCCCTCTGGACTTTCCCTGAGCCCTGACCTTGGCGCGGGGACCAGTCTGAATGCGACCGGTCCTCCAGGTCTGACCGAGAGGTCCTGGGCAGCCAGGCCACAGGACAGGCACATGGTAGGAGCCACCCAGAACATGCTCCGTGGAGGATGTGGGACGACTCTGAGCATGCAGTGAGGATCTAGAAGGTTTTGTTGTTGTTTTAATAGTTGATTTATAATTTTGAATCAGGATCTAGAAGACTTAACTGCTCCAGTCTGGCACCACTTGAGAGCACTTGCTGCCTGAAAGGAAGAGCTCACCACCATCAGGTGGAGAGGTGCAGCCTCACAGAGCCTGTCTCAGGCGAGAGACTGTGAGACCCTCATTTCAGACCAGGTTCAGAGCTACCAGCTGGGCTCATAGGAAAAGAGGAACCAAAACATTCTCCCTTTGAAGGTCGAGGGGCAGGAGACATAGGAACGCTAAGGTGTCCTGAATAGATGGGCACGGAGGAGAGGAGAGCTGCAGTCAGCTGTTAGGGGCTGAATTGTGTTCCTTCCCTGAATTCATGTGTTGAGGCCCTAACTCCCAGGACCTCAACATGTGACTGAATCTGAAGAGAGGGCTTTTAAAGATGTGATTAAGTTAAAAGGAGGCCATGGTGGTGGCCCCTAGTCAGATAAGACAAGTGCCAAGAAATTCAGACACACAGAGGGCGCCGCCAGGGATGCACAGAAGGGAAGCCCAGGGAGGAAGCAGGGAGGAGGAGGTGGCCATCTGCAAGCCAAGGAGAGAGGGTTCAGGAGAAATCTGCCCCGCTGACACTGTGGGCCTGGACTTCCAGCCTCCAGGAGAAATCTGCCCCACTGACACTGTGGGCCTGGACTTCCAGCCTCCAGGAGAAATCTGCCCCGCTGACACCATGGGCCTGGACTTCCAGCCTCCAGAACTGTGAGCAAACTAATTTCTGTTAAGCCCCCTGGTCTGTGCTGTTATGTTATGGCAGCCTGAGCAAACTAATCCTGAGCAGATCCTCCTTGCCCTCAGCAAGCATGTCCTGGGTTCTCTTGGGCAGCAGGGTCTCAGTTGTTGTTCTTCAGTCGCTAAGGGGCTGTGCTTAATGCTGAGCATCTGATGACGAATGAAGGGATTTCCCTGGTGGTCCAGTGGTTTGGTTTTGTTTCTGTTTTCCCCCCAGCCTTATTGAGCTTTGATTGACATATAACATTGTGTAAGTTGAAGGTTTACAATGTAATGACTTGATATAAGTACATATTGCAAAATGATTACCACCATGAGGTTAGTTAATATATCCATCACCATGCAAAGTAACCTTTGTGTGTGTGTGAGCTACTTTCTTAGTAACTTTCAAGTATACAATACAGTATTGCTAACTATAGTTACTGTAGTGTACGTTACATCTCCAGAGCTTATTCATCTTGAAACCAGAAGTTTGTACAGTTTGAACACCTCTACCTGTTTTCCCATGCTCCCAGCTTCTGGTAATCACTAATTTCCTCTCTGTTTCTGTGAATTCCTTTAAGAGTCTCTATATAAGTGAGATCATATAGTATTTGTCTTTCTCTGACTTATTTCACTTAGTATAATGCCCACAAGTTTCAACCATGGTGTTGCAAATCTTTGTTATGGCTGAGTACTATTGCATTGTATATATTTATCATATTTTATCCATTCATCTATTAGGTTGTGTCCTCGTCTTGGTTGTTTCCATGTTTTGGCTATTGTAAATAATGCTGCAATTAACATAGGGTTTTAGATATCTCTGAGATACTGATTTCATTTCCTTAGTGATTTCATTTCCATATATACCCAGAAGTGGAATTTCTGAATCTTATAGCAGTTCCATATTTAATTTTTTTTGAGGAAACTCCATACTGTTTTCCATAGTGGCTGCACCAATTTACATTCCCACCAACAGTGCACAAATTTCCCTTTTCTCCATATCCTGACCAATACTTGTTATTGCTTGTATTTTTGTTAATAACCAGTCTGACCAGTGTATGATGATAGCTCACTGAGGTTTTGACTTGCATTTCCCTAATGATTAGTGATGTTGAACAGTTGTTCATATACCTGATGGGCATTTGTATATCTTCTTGCGAAAATGTCTATTCAGGTCTATCATTCGTCTGAAAATTTTACTTGACTTTTTCCTATTAAGTTGTATGAGCTCCTTATTATGTTGGATATTAACCACTTATCAGATGATTGGCACATACTGATTGATATATTTTTTTCCCATTCCATAGGCTGCCTTTGATTTTCCTGCTCAAATGTTTATTTTGAATACTTTTGGGGATGGTAGTATCATCGTGGTAGTGTTTCAGGATTAAGCCCAGGAAATGTTTAAAATAACAGAAATGAAGTTTTCCTGATCCTTTCAGTAAAGGTTGCTTCAAGTACAAAATGTTTTTACACAGTTGTGTGGTATTCTTCCACAGAACCAGTTTCATATTTGATTAGAATGTCCAGGTAAAGAAAAGGTCATCCCCATTTAAGGAAGTTCCTTGTATTCCACATGGTTTAATTGAGATCTCTCAGAGGCTTTGAAAGGGGAGCTAAGTCTTGTTGAGGTTTTCAAAAGGTTTCTACTGGGCTGTCTACCCCATGACTGTCCCTGAGCAACATTTCTTTAACCACCAACAGCTTTTTAAATTAATTTATGTCGGCTGAAACACTTTATTTCCTTCCCAATTTTTACCACCATTCATTGAGTGCCTGGTCCATGACAGTGGCACTCAAAGCTGTTAATATACCATTTAGTTCAGTAGCTCAGCCGTGTCCAACTCTTTGCAACCCCATGAATCACAGCACGCCAGGCCTCCCTGTCCATCACCAACTCCCGGAGTTCACTCAAACTCACCTCCATTGAGTCGGTGATGCCATCCAGCCATCTCATCCTCTGTCATCCCCTTCTCCTCCTGCCCCTAATCCCTCCCAGCATCAGAGTCTTTTCCAATGAGTCAACTCTTCACGTGAGTCAAACTATTGGAGTTTCAGTTTCAGCATCATACCTTCCAATGAACACCCAGGACTGATCTCCTTTAGAATGGACTGGTTGGATCTCCTTGCAGTCCAAGGGACTCTCAAGAGTCTTCTCCAACACCACACTTCAAAAGCATCAATTCTTGGGCACTCAGCTTTCTTCACAGTCCAACTCTCACATCCATACATGACTACTGGAAAAACCATAGCCCTGACTAGATGGACCTTTGTTGGCAAAGTAACGTCTCTGCTTTTGACTTTCCTTCCAAGGAGTAACCATCTTTTAATTTCATGACTGCAATCACCATCTGCAGTGATTTTGAAGCCCCCTAAAATAAAGTCTGACACTGTTTCCCCATCTATTTCCCATGAAGTGATGGGACAAGGTTCCATGATCTTCGTTTTCTGAATGTTGAGCTTTAAGCCAACCTTTTCACTCTCCTCTTTCACTTTCATCAAGAGGCTTTTTAGTTCCTCTTCACTTTCTGCCATAAGGGTGGTGTCATCTGCATATCTGAGGTTATTGATATTTCTCCCAGCAATCTTAATTCCAGCTTGTATTTCTTCCAGCCCAGCATTTATCATAATGTACACTGCATATAAGTTAAATAAGCAGGGTGACAATATACAGCCTTGACGTACTCCTTTTCCTATTTGGAACCAGTCTGTTGTTCCATGTGCAGTTCTAACTGTTGCTTCCTGACCTGCATATAGGTTTCTCAAGAGGCAGGTCAGGTGGTGATTTAATTCTAAAACTTTATGAAGTATTGTACTTCCTCATGGTTCAGTGGCTAAGACTCTATCCTCCCAATGCAGGGGCCGAAGTTTGATTCCCTGGTCAGGGAATTACATCACACACGTTGTAGCTAAAGATCCAGCGTGCTACAGCTGAGACTTGGTACAGCCAAATAAATACACAAAAATATTGAAAAAAATAAAACCTTACGAAGTAAAAACTGACTACCCACACTTTACAGTTGAGGAAACGGGCTCAGAGAGGTCAAGATCACTCGACTAATAGAAGACTCTCTTATTCCAGAGATTGTTCTCTTAACTCCCGTTTTTGCTTTTCTTTCCAAAACCCAGTAAAACACATCTGAAACGTGTATTCATACGAAAATTACAACGTAAAAGTTAGCAAAACTCCTATGGTAAAGGTCTATATAGTTTATCTCCTCACATCTAATCCTAACAACCACCACAAGGGGTTGACTCGTCCAAGGGAACAGCTCAGAATAAGTGGGAACCGGTGCCCAGCCGCTGAGCCTAAGCCCACTCCAAGAACTCGCTCCGCCACCCACATCTCCTTTTCCGGTCCTGTGCCCCAGGAAGTCCCGCCCCGAGTCCCCGGAAGCCCCGCGCAGACGAGGGAAGATTTCCGGAAAGAACAGCCAGGGGAAGCCAGAAAGAAACCAGGGACGGGGCCGTTCAGGGCGCTCTAGCATTCTTCCTCTCTATGACCACCACCAATTGACAAGGGCAGTGCGAAGAGATCCCTCCCTATTGGACGTGCGGCCTCGCGTAGGCGGGCAGCTCGGCTGGCGGCGCGCTGATTGGCTGGGGCGCCACGCGGGTGGAGGGGCGGTGCTCGCGGGGCATGCGGACGGAGGCCACCGGCTGCGCTCGGGTCCGGGAAGAGGAGGCTGTGCATGTGGGCGCTCCGCTCGCTGCTGGGGCTGCGGTGCGCGGCCGCGCGCAACATGTCGCAGGGGCCGGCGCGCCGCCCGCGGCCGCCCAAGGACCCGCTGCGGCACCTGCGCACGCGGGAGAAGCGCGGCCCGTCATGGGGGCCCGGGGGCCCGAACACCGTGTACCTGCAGGTGGTGGCAGCCGGTGGCCGGGATGCGGGCGCCGCCCTCTACGTCTTCTCGGAATTCAACCGGTCCGTGCGCCGCGCTGGGGCCCGGTGGGGGGTGGGCGTCCCCTGGCCGAGCCCCGCCTCCCTAGGCTTGGTCACCCGGTTGTCAGTGTGGATGCGAGAGCCCGCACCCCGTACTTCCCGGTCCGTGCGGCTCCGGGAGGCGCCCCTGACCCCTTAGGCAGAGCCCTCTCGCGTGCGCCCCATGGCGGGGGCCTCTTAGTCCGTGTGTGAAGTGGGCAGGTGTGCGGAGGAGGTGATGGAAGAGGACCCCAGCACCGGCCCACCCCAGCCCCCTCGCGTCTGCCGAGGAGGGTTCAAAACCTAGCGTCCTAACAGCAGACACTCGGCCGGAAGCACCACATGGGTTTTCAGGGTTTTTTTTCTTTCCCCTCTATGGTGTACAGCAAAGCGTCCGATCGGTGGCAGAAGCTTTACAGACTCTGACTCTCTGGTACGATATTCGTCTTCTAGGTATCTCTTCAACTGCGGGGAAGGCGTCCAGCGACTCATGCAGGAGCACAAGTGAGTCAGCCCTCTTCCTGCGGGGCGGGGATGACTGTGCGGCTTTGATACGGGGGTCAGCAGAAGAGAGGGTCCCCGGCCAGTGTGTTGTGTCCTGCTCCAGCGCTTTCTCTTTCTTAGGCTGAAGGTGTCCCGTTTGGACAACATATTCCTGACCCGAATGCACTGGTCTAATGTTGGCGGGTTGTGCGGTGAGTCCATTCTTGTCCAGGTCAGAGGCTGGAGGGAGGTCTCTGGGATTTTAAGCTGCCTTCTCCGCCTCCCTCCCACTCCCCCCCTTTTTTTTTTTTGGCCCATCGCCTGAAGTCCAGTTAAGCTGGAATTCTTTTTATGCCTGCCCCATGAGCTACAGCAGGAAGCATCAAAAAGTGTGGCACAGAAGAGTAAGTGTTAATGTGGAGGCTGCCTTTAGGTGTTAACCACCCACCTCATTTATTGAGTTGCTGGACTGGAGGTGCGGGACCGACTGGAGTGTGTGGTCACAGTAAATGGGGATCACAGTAAATACTAGGTGGCCAAGAAGATGGTTTTGGTCTTTGCATAACAGACTTTTTGGCCAACTCATTATGTCTGCCACTGGGACCATCAGCTACACAGAGACCCAGTATCCAGATTTGTTGTTGTTTAGTGGCTAAGAAGTGTCCGACTCTTTTGTGACCCCATAGGCTATTATAGCCCGCCAGGCTCCTCTGTCTGTGGAGTTTTCCAGGCAAGAATACTGGAGTGGGTTGCCATTTCCTTCCCCAAGGGATCGTCCCCACACAGAGATCAAACCCAAGTCTCCATCATTGGCAGGCGGATTCTTTACCACTGAGCCACCAGGAAAGCCCGGTATCCCGATTAGCCCCTTGTTTCTGCCCATCAATTAGAAAGATCGAGATTGTTTTGCTGCCACATTTTGTAACATTGTGGAGCAGGTAGGAAGGAGTAGAGGCTGGACTCGTCTCATCTCCTAGGACTGAGACTCAGATGAGGCGCCCAGGGTGCAGAATTGGTGCCATCCTTTGACTCAGTGGATTTTTGCCCCCGAGGTGCCTCATTCTAGTATCAAGTCCTGAGTAAGTGTCCCTTGAACCTCTAGCCAGCACCAAGTCTGCCCTGCATGTGTTCCCTGGTAACTCTGGAATGAGAACAAGTAGAAAACGCAGCCAGTTCAGTAAGGAGTGCGCCTCCTGGCGGTGACTGCGAGTCAGGGCTGTGAGCGATCTGAGTTTATTCGTTTTTTTTTTTTTTTTTTTTTCTCAAAAGGAATGATCCTCACTTTAAAGGAAACCGGAGTTCCAAAGTGTGTGCTTTCTGGACCTGCACAACTGGTGAGTCTCAAAGTTGAGCCTTCCATTTTAACTTCCACAGGAATTTCCAGTTTTGCACATCGGCCCTCTGCCCTGCGGAGAAATCTCATAGCAGTGGAAACACTTTGCGTTTCAAGCTAAAGATAACCTGAGTCCAAGCTTTATTGATTCTCTGACTGGGCTCAGGTCACATTCCCTCCTGGAGCCTCAGTGTCTGTATCTGTGAAAGGGTTGCAGGGGTTACAAATTAAACAGGTAACACAGAGCACTTGGTTACTTTGTTTCACACTATATGGACACAAGATAGATGTCAGCTTTTATTCTTTTTTGTTTAAAATTTATTTTTTAATTGAAGGATAATTGCTTTACAGAATTTTGTTGTTTTCTCTGAAACCTCAACATGAACAACTTTTATTCTTATTTATTAAATTTAATACATCACTGTTGTACCTTCCAAGCCAGCTTACAGCACTGTCGAGAGGTTATAAACACATTATTGGTGTAAGGGTTCACTTCACTTCCCAGGTCCTAAGGGAAAGGGCAGCCAGACACCAGCCCTGCCTGTGACATCCGTCTGCAGAATAATGCCTCGCAGCCGTCCCTCTATGTCCTCCTCATTAGCTCTGTCCCACCATGGTCTGCCATCACTTCCCATGTCCATTCCTCCACCCCCGTGACTGTTCAGCACCGTGGCCACAGGGGTCCCTCTCAAGTGGAACGGAAGGCAGGTCACCTCGTCCTAAAACCCTTCACAGTTCTCTGTAAACATAGTCCAGATACCATCACGTGGCCCCCAGGTCCCACTGGCCCTGGCCCTCAGCTGCCCTGCATCTATGCCCGGCCACACAGGCTGCGGGGCCAGCTCTGAGCTCTTCACAAAGCCCCCACCTGTCTCAGGCCAAGATCATTTTCTCCCTCCTGTGTCCTCCCAAACGTCCGGGCTCAGCTCCAGGGCTTTGGCTTGGGATGCCTGCCCACCGCCCCCCCTGCCAGTAACCCTGCAGACTGGGTGGACCCCAGTCTCCTGTGTTGTTTCAGACGTGCAGGACGGTCAGCCCCACAGCTGCTTGTTGTCGTTTGTGTGATTTCTGTCTCTTCCCCTGGTTTCTGAGTTCCGTGAGTGCAGGTACCCCATCTTCTCAGTGCTGACCCCAGGCATCTGACCTGTGGTGGACACTCAGTAAGAAAGTTGAAAGTGCTCTCTGAAGTGTGTTGTACGTTGCTGCCTCCAGCGCCTCTCATGTATTGGCGCTGGGACATGTGTTTCGTCCTCCTGTTTTTCTTTCTTAGGAGAAGTATTTGGAAGCTATCAAAATATTTTCTGGTCCACTGAAAGGAATAGATCTGGGTAAGTCCTTGATAACTACTCATATGCCCCCTTCTCTCAAATCAGAATCCATAAAAGCTGACCAAAGTAAACCTTAAAAATCAAGTGGTTCATCCATGTGAGATGAATTTTGAACCTGTTGCTGATTGCACTTTCTCTGCCCCGACCTCATCCCCTTAAACAACGGCGGGAAGGCAGGCATGAGTCGAAAGCTGCCAGGTATGGGGTGTGTGCGGGATGGGGTCTCCTTGGGGCCCTGAGGCTCCTACCTGGCCCTGTAGGTGGGTGTCACCATTGAGTGGCCTTGGATCCCTCACAGAGAGAGGGCCTGGGAGCAGTTTTTCTGGGAGCACATGGCCGGTTGATGGGAAGAGGCCTGACCGAGGTACCGGCCGGGTCAGGGCCATCTCCGGTTGGTTCTTCTGTAGAAGAACGCTGGTGTTTTATTTGAGAACGTGTTTTGGCTCTCAGAGTTGAGAGCATAGGTTCCCTGGCCTGGCAGTGCTGAGTGTCAACCTGTGTCTCTTACACTTAACCATCGGCTTCATTTTCTTTTGGCGGTTCATCACCAGTGATCCTCGTATGTCTTTTCACGTGGCTGTGCTAAACGTTAATGGCTGAAGATGTATTTTTGCTGCTTCCCTAAATATTTTCATTTCTTAGAAATTCTTGGTTTAATGCAGATTTCTGCAAAATTCCAAAGCACTTCCATTGCTCTGGGAAGGTGATTCCCATGCCCATGTTTGCTGCCCCGGTCACTATCCCGTGGTCTTTTCCCCACAGCCGTGCGGCCCCACTCAGCGCCAGAATACAAGGACGAGACCATGACGGTGTTCCAGATCCCCATCCACTGTGAGTACCAAGCCACATGGTGGGGACCCCTGGCGGTCCATTGGTTAGGGCTCCGCACTTTCACCGCCGGGGCCCAGGTTTGATCCCTGGTCAGGGAACTAAGACCCTGCAAGCTGAGCTGCACAGGCAAACGTTTAGAAAGCCACATTTTCTTGGGGCGGGAGGAGGTGGGTCCTAGGTGAGGAAGGTGGGGGGATGGGAGAAACTGCTGGTGGCCAGTGGAGGACAGGCCAGTGTAGTGGGCACCTGGCTGTGAGCTCGCCCGAGGGCTGTGTCATCTGCTAATTTCCCCTACCGACCAGGTGAGCAGACGAGTGGTCAGCAGCCGCCCGCACAGAGTCCAGAGCGGCTGAGTCCACAGCCGCCTCCACATGCAGAACCAGCTGACGGGGAGCAGCACTCGGACGGTAATGGCGCTCAGTCAGCAGTGCGCTGTCGAGGGGGCTGGGGTGGACGGGGTCTGTTTTAGTCCTTGCTTCCGTCTGCTCTCCATTCAAGTTTTTGTCCTAAGGAAGTTCTCTGTTTAGAACAGATGCTTTTTCCTTGTCCCGTTAGGACACCTCCAGGCAGCTGAGAAGGCTGTCGTAAAGGTAGCCACACAGAGCCTTAAGGGCCAGTTTGCAGCCAGGGGGTAGGGGCCCAAGCTTCGGGTCCAGTTTACCCAGAGGAAAACAGGGCCTGGCAAATGATTCATACAGAGGCTTTTGTGTTTCCCATTTTCTGGTACAAAATTATGTTGTTTATTTCATTATACAGTACAGATCATTTAATTAAATCTTTACAATTCGTTGCCGAGTCTTTGGATTTTTTTGAATTCCCATTTCACATGTAGCAAATAAGTATTTGCGTGTGCACCTGTCGAGTTTGCAAACTCACACACACAGGAACACTGCTCTGACGTTGTTGGTGTCAGCAGATGGAGGAGGCTCGATGAACTGTTTGTGTCTCATTGAGGCAGCAGTAATGCCAGTTAATTTTTGTGAATGCAGGACCTAACAGCCAAGCTGACAAAGCAGTCAGAGAGTGGCTTTGTGCCTCCTCTTCCAAATGACAGCCCCCTGGGAAACAGGATCAAAATTCCAGGATGAGACCTACCAGAGGAATTGGGCTGCTTGAGGACACTGTGGTCCAGGGATGGGCAAGCTTGATTAGTTCCCGCCTCTGCTCTGAGGACCGAGGGGCCCCAGCCCTGTGAACTGTCCTCCTTGGATGGCATGAGTGAGGACTGACATTTTTGCAGGCCTTTCAACTTTTACGTTATTTCTCACAGAGTTATTGATAAAGCACATTACAGCTTATTTTTCTCTCATCTCCACTTCTAGGTAAAACATAAAACATTTAAAAACCCTTCACTTGCTCTTTTCTGGTTTGAGTTTTTGCATTTTTGTGTTCTCAAATCTCAACATGAGTTAGAAAAAAAAGAAAGTTCTGCTTGAGGGAAAAACAAATGTGTGTGTGTATCCAAAGTTCCTTCCTTTTAAATTTGTGTGACGCCAGGTTAAGTGTCATTTGATCACTGACCTGTGATGCCTGGAAGCCTTGCCATTCGCCCGGTCACGGTCGGACTGTCTCTTCTCAGGTGTCGGCTGGAAAGCGCGTGGCAGGGACACCTCCTTGGTGGTCGCTTTCGTCTGTAAGGTGAGCGCATGTCTGGTGACCTGAGGGTAGCAGCTTTCTCTGTGATCAGAGAAAACACCTGGTTCCCAGTAAACCGCCCGTGCTCGTGTACGTGTCCAGATTGTCTTCCAACCAGAGTCAGTCTTCGGAGACATGTTTCCTAGTTGGCTGTGAGCCTCGCTCTTGAACTTCAGAAATAGTGAGAGGTTAAGTTTCTGAAGTCAATGGAAATTGGGTTGATTTACAGTGTTAACTACTGCTCTACAGCAAAGTGATTGTTATACACGTGTGTATGTATACTCTTTTTAAAAATACTTTTCTCCATTATGGTTTATCACAGGATGTTTTCTTGTGCTATACGGTAGGACCTTATATCCATTCTATATGTGATAGTTTGCATTTGCTAATCCCAAGCTCCCACTCCTCCCCTCCCCTCCCCGACCCCGGACTTCCCGCTTGGTGACCAGTCCTTTTCTCAGACAGGTTCATTTGCATCCTGTTTTAGATTGGACGTATAAGTGATAGCATATGGAATTTGTCTTTTTCTGACTTCACTTAATATGATGATCTGTAGGTCCATCTATGTTGGCGCAAATGGCATTTAATTTTTTTATGGTTGAGTAAGATTCTATCATGTATACACATATATATATCTATATACCACATCTTTTTTATCCATTCCTCCATCAACGGATGTTTGGGTTGCTTCTATGTCCTGGCTGTTGTAACCAGTATTGCAATGCATATTAGGGTGCATATATCTTTTTAAATTATGGTTTAAATTATGGTTTTAAATTATGGTTTTCTCCTGATACATAGCCAGGAGTGGGATTGCTGGATTGTATGGTAATTCTGTGTTTACTTTTCTGAGGAACCTTAATACTGTTTTTCACAGTGGCTGCACCAACTTACATTTTCACCAACAGTGTAGGAGGGTTCCCTTCTCTCCACATCCCCTCCAGCATTTATTGTTTTGTAGACTTTTAAATGATGACCATTCTGATTGGTGTGAGGTGGCACTTCATTGGAGTTTTGATTTGCATTTCCCTAATGATTAGCAATGTTGAGCATCTTTTCATGTGCATATATAGGCATATATATGGATAGCTGTTGGCTATCCATATATATCTTGTTTGGAGAAATGTCTATTTCGGTCTTCTGTCCATTGTTCCCGTTAGGTTGCTTTTTTGGTTGTTGTTGAGTTTATGAGCTATTTGTATGTTTTGGAAATTAAACCCTTTGAGTTGCATCATTTGCAAATATTTCTACCACTGTGTAGGTTGGCTTTTCATTTTGTTTATGGTTTCCTTTGCTTTGCTAAAGCTGTGAGTTTGATTAGGTCCCATTTGTTTATTTTTACTTCTGTTACTTTGGGAGACTGACCTAAGAACACATTGGTATGATTTATGTCAGAACGTTTTGCCTGTGTTCTCTTGTAGAAGTTTTATGGTGTCATGTCTTATATTTCAGTCTTTAAGCCACTTTGAGTTTATTTCTGTGTATGGTGTGAGGGAGTGTTCTAGCTTCACTGACTTAAATGGATCTGTCCAACTTTCCCAGCACCACTTGCTGAAGAAAGTCTTTTCCCCCATTGTGTTAATATATTCTTGCCACCTTTGTTGAAGATCAGTTGACTGTAGGTGTGTGGATTTACTTCTGGGCTCAATTAGTAGCTTTTATTATCTGGAGATATGTTCTCTCTATACCCACTTTGGTAAGAGATTTTCTTTTGTAATCATTACTATGTTTGTTTATTTCTGGCGGTGCTAGGTCTTCACTGTTGGCATGGGCTTTCTCTAGTTGTGAGCAGGAGCTTCTCTGGTTGCAAGCAGGGGCTCCTCTAGTTGTGAGCAGAGGCCCTTCTAGTTGTTGAGTAGGGCCCCCTCAAGTTTCGCAAGTCTTTAAGTACAGAATGATGATCGTGAGGTTTTGCGATAGGATTTTTTTCCGTTCTAACGTAATAAGAGAATACTGGGAATTTTTTATTGTGACTTCTCTCTGGTATGAAAGCAGCAGCACAGGTTTGCCACATGTGTGAAAAGTCAGCAAGAAAAACCACCCCCAGTTTCCCTGTCCCTGGAGTGCGTGCCACACGGTGGAGCTGTGACTCTTTCTGCTGGACTCTGTTCTGGTGACGCTCCGTTGGCTATCTCTTGACCAGCGCAGGATAACAAAACGAGCGTCTCTCCTCCAGGTGCTTGGAGGACGCTTCTTACTTGGGATGGGAATAGACGGCATGTTATTAGATGGACAAGGAGTTAACAAGGTTGGGGAAGTAAGCAGACCAGTTTTAAAGCATTCAGTTTCCAGTGCTAAACGGACTGCAAAACTGATGGTGGAAACCATGCTTCTCCGTCAGACCCTGGCCTCACATGCCGTCCTCTTCCTCACAGCTCCACGTGAAGAAGGGAAACTTCTTGGTGCTCAAAGCGAAGGAGCTGGGTCTCCCCGTGTGAGTGGCAGGGCGTCTGGGGGCGGGCTTCACAGGGCACCCCTGGGGCCCCACCCTCACCGAGGCCTCGCCTGCTATTTCAGCGGAACAGCTGCCATCGCCCCCATCATTGCTGCCGTCAAGGACGGGAAGAGTGTCACCTACGAAGGGAGAGAGGTGGGTGCAGTCCTGGCAGCCACAAGCTGGGCCCAGACGCTAGACAGTCGCTGTCTGGTTTGGGCCCCACTTGCAGGGGAGTGAGCAGCTTGGGTTTCATCACTGAGCTGAGCTTGTCTAGGCTTGTCCTGCACATCAGTGCTGGCCAAGTGGTGGCATTTCTGGGGGTTTCCCTTTAGGATTTGGGGGTCTTCCTGATAGGACAGGGGCTGTCCCTGTCCCTGGGTTCAGGGAAGACCCCCTCAGGGTGGACTTCAGGCGTGACCCCAAGGAGTGACATCCTCACCAAGGTGGGAGGATGTAAGGACGAGACTGCACCGAGAGCGGAGTGTGAAATGCGCTGGCCGGCCGGCCCCGGTTGGTGTCAGTGGAGAGAGGGTGGAGGTGTGGGCACTCCCCGAGGGGGCTGTGCTGTCACTGGGAACTCGGGGGCCTGCCCTGGGAGCACACAGTGACCCCGGGGACTTCACAGATTCTGCCTGAAGAGATCTGCACCCCTCCGGACCCCGGGATCACCTTCATCGTGGTAGAATGTCCAGATGAAGGGTTCATCCAGCCGCTGTGTGAGAATACCGCCTTCAGGAGGTGAGGCGGGCCCTCCTGGCGGGAGGTGAGAACCGACATTGCTTGGGAGAGCCAGGCCTGGCTCCCACTGCCCAGTCCGAGGTCTGCACTCTGTGCCTCACTGGACCCAGCAGAGCCTCCGCTTGCTTCCTCCCAGTTACCAAGAGAAGGCTGACGCCCCCGTGGCCCTGGTGGTCCACATGGCCCCGGAGCATGTGCTCCTGGACAGCAGATACCAGCAGTGGATGGAGAGGTAGGAGGGGCCCCGGGTTCCTGCCCTTCCTGGAGGTTGGGGGCCTCCGTGCTGTGAAGACAGTCCCCGCGAGGGGGCGCTGCGAGCACACGTCTGCTTGCCTGGGGCTGGCTTCCTGCCTGCACCCTCCACACCCTCACCTCGGAACAAACCCTGCCTGTGTTGATGATCACATGTGTGTTTCCTAACACGTGGAGGATAGAGTAGCAGCCTTGCTTTAGAAGCTTTATCCACGTCGGGCACCTTCCTGCTCTTCCCCACCGCCCGCCTGAGGGCTGGGTGGAGGGACTTGGCTGGGGTTGGACTGGGGCACGTGGTGACTCCTCTCTTGCTGGCGCCCCTGGTCCTCTGCCCCTTGGGGTCTGAGTGTTGGCGTCCATCACTATCTTCCTTTCCTCCTCTCATCCCCGTGTTCCCGAGTCCCCAGCCCTGGAACTATTCCTGGTTTCCCAAAGGCCTTGAACTGGGCTCTGAGGAGGAGCTGGGCTATGTCTGGCCACTTGGGGTGACCTCTGGACAGGTCACTCGCCCTCTTGAGTGGTCCCAGTACATGACCACCCTGTGGGCTGGAGTGCCCCCAGAAAGACACCATGACGACCGTGTGTCCACCATCTTAGGTTCGGGCCCAACACTGAACACCTGGTTCTGAATGAGAACTGTGAGTCGGTCCACAACCTGCGCAGCCACAAGATCCAGACCCAGCTCGGGCTCATCCACCCCGGCATCTTCCCCCCGCTCGCCGGCCCCCGCCCTCAGGTAGCAGCCCCCTGACCTCCAGTCACCGGACCCCACCCTCAGGTAGCCCCCCTCCTCCACTCGCCGGCCCCGCCCTCGGGTAGCCCCCCACCTCCCCTTGCTGGCCCCGCCCTCGGGTAGCCCCCAACCTCCACTCGCCAGCCCCCGCCCTCGAGTAGTGGCTCTCCTTTGTCCCTGTTGTGCTCCACCCACATGGGTCACAGCTCCGTCTCTTGCAGGAAGGCAGTGCTGCCCAGGGTGTGCCCACGGTCCGAGGCCAGTGTCTCCTTAAGTACCAGCTCCGGCCCCGGCGGGAGTGGCAAAGGTCAGTGTGGTCTCGGGGTCGGGAGGAGGTCAGTGTCTCAGGTCTGCGGCCACGTGGCCTCTGCCTCCGAGCAGGAAAGTCAGTCGCTTGCCATCCGGTCGCCCTGAAAGACTCCCTGTTACCAGTCTGTGATTTCTGACCCGGTGTGTGGGGGAGTGTTGAGATGTGTGTTTGTACTGTGGGTTTAGGGCCTAATGCACTGTAGGGCTTTTCCCAGGTCATGATAGTCTTCAGAACAAGGTCGTCGCCAGGTTTCCAGGAGGGGGTGCTTGCTCACTGGAGGCACTACAGTCCTCCTGCTGCGTTAACGAAACGAGTGCCTTCCATAAAAATCTTTGGGTGAAACAGGGTTTCCTTGGAAGAGTCTTAAGCAGGGGTGGGGGAGGGGTACTGGGTCAGAGGCCGGCCCTGCCTGAAGCACCTGGTGAACCCAGCTTACCCTGCAGCCAGTCACATGAGAGGTGCTTACTGCCCTCTGTCTTCAGTGTTTAAAAATTTGAAGTGTCCTGTGCACACCAGTGTGGTCCAAGTGGACCACGTTTGGAAAGGTGGCTGGACCCTGGCCACTGTTGTGTTGAATAGTTGGGGCCCTTTAAGAGCCCTCCTCCCCCTCCCCCAGGGGGATGCCTGGCACGACTGGGGTCTAGTGAGTAGAGGTCAGGGAGGCCCCTGCCCATGTATCACTGCTGCCAGGGCCAGCCCGGCCCGCTGTGAGCTGCGAGGTTCTGAGGACTGGACGTGTGAGACCGCTGGGCTCGGGAGGGTCTGCCACGCCGTGACTGAGAGGTGGAAGCACATGCAGGCAGTCCCCAGGGTCAATGCTGACGTCAGGTCTCTCTCACGGCCACGGCACCCTTCTGTCCTCTTTTCCACCACCTTCTTGCAGGGATGCCGTCCTGACGTGTGACCCCGAGGAGTTCATTGCCGAGGCCCTGGAGCTCCCCAACTTCCAGGAGAGCGTGCAGGAGTACAGGAAGACGGCCCAGGACGGCCCAGAGGGTGAGGCAGACCAGGGACCAGCGCCTCCCGGGCTTGCCTTCCGGAGGGCATTCGTGCAACACCGACTGTAGGGTCAGCCTGACGCTGTCTAACCCCAGGGCCTTCTGGTCTGCTTACTACCAGTGCCTGCCCCCACCCAGACTAGGCAGGTCGGAGGTTAGGGGATGAGCCCCACGCAAGCCGAGCATGAGGGTCTGGGACCGCGGGTGAGGTTCTGGGCAGAACCGCCGTGTTTGGGTCCCACTCTGGCCCCATCACTCACCGTGTCGGGCTTCCCCTGCCCCAGTGGGAAGACAGTTTGGGGAACTCTGGGGCCTCTCTGCAGTAGTTGGTTTTCCCAGTGGTGGTGTTCTCAGCTCACACCTGAAGTGGAGAAAGGAGGCTGGACCAGAAGGTGGGGTCAGGTACAAGCCAGTCAGCACCAGGCTGGAGTCTCAGGACTGGGCCTCCCTGGCTGCGCTTGCCGGGGTAGGCTTCAGGTTCGCACGTTAAAGCTCCGTTTGTATCTTGCTCGTGGGCGTGCACACGGGGCCTGTCTGGCTGGGCGAGGCCTTGCGAGGCCCCAGGCTTCAGGATCCAGGAGGCTGTGCCTCTTCCTCCCAGAGAACAGACCCCCCCTGAGCCCCTCCCAGCAGGGTGGGACCTGTGCCAGGTGAGCTCAGCCCAGAGGTCTGAGCTGATTCTCAGCACGGAAAGGGGCCCCCTGTTATATCATCTAGTAGGAGACTTGGGGGCTTCCCTGAAAGCTCAGTTGATAAAGAATCTGCCTGCAATGCTGGAGACCCTGGTTTGATTCCTGGGTCGGGAAGACCCAGTGGAGAAGGGATAGGCTACTCACTCCAGTTTTCTTGGGCTTCCCTTGTGGCTCAGCTGGTAAAGAATCCACCTGCAATGCGGGAGACCTGGGCCTGGGTTCAATTATTGGGTTGGGTTCAATTATTCTCCCCTGGAGGAGGGAAAGGCTACCCACTCCTGTATTCTGGCCTGGAGAGTTCTATGGACCGAACAGCTTTCACCACCAAGAGACTTGGGCCTGTGGAATTGCTCTGCTTTCCACCCCTTCTGATCTGAACATCACCCCCTCCTGGGGATCTGGACTTAACCTCAGGGCTGGCTCACGACGTGTTTTTCCATAGAGACGAGCAGCCAGTACCCAGAAGTGGTCTTCCTGGGAACAGGGTCCGCGATCCCAATGAAGATCCGTAACGTGAGCTCCACGCTTGTCAACATCAGGTATGAACCCTTGAAGGGAGGCGTTGCTGGCAGGGGGACCCTGCCCCACTCCCAGGTGACTCAGAAGGTGCAGCCTTTAATCCCTGGAGGCCAGTCTTGGCTGGAGCGCCCGGGGAGAGGTGGGGCAGTAAGGTGATAGGTGGTCCAGGTAGCTGACTTGGACATGAGGGATCCATGCAGTTGGACACCCAGTGCGTCTCTGGATGAAGCAGGTGATGTGCTGTGAGCCATCACCTGGTCACCTGGCTGAGACGCAGTCTCACTGGGCTTTCAGCTCCCACTGTGAACTAGTCACTAACGGCCCCCACCAGCATCGGCCCCCACCAGTATCGTGGTGCACCTGCCCCCAGACTCCGCTTCCCACACAGACCCTCTCTTGGGTGCCCAGCATCTGTGCGACTCCGGGGACGCTCGTGTATGTCCCGGGGCGTCGGGATGTCCTCTGGTACAAGGAGGACAGATGTGAGGCTGCGTTCACCTTGAGGGCAGCCCCCCAGGTGGGGCTGAGGTATCGCCCTGTCCTCCCTGAGTGATCCCCCCTCGGTCCCCCATAGCCCCGACACGTGCCTGCTGCTGGACTGCGGGGAGGGCACCTTCGGGCAGCTGTGCCGCCACTACGGGGACGGTGTGGACCGGGTCCTGGGCTCCCTGGCCGCCGTGTTTGTGTCCCACCTGCATGCCGACCACCACACGGTGAGTGGGCTCCCTCCTCGGGCCCCGTGCCTCCCACCCAGCGCGGTATCTTAGGAAAACTCGGTGGCCTTTGTGTCTTGAGGCCTCAGGGTCTCCTCTGGCCAGGCAGCTGCTTGGAGCCACCTTTAGCCAGAGGCGGGCGGCAGCCGGGTGGTGGGCATTGGAGAGGGGTGGCTGACGGCGACCAAGGACTGCAGGCTGGGGTCCCAGGGTCCCGCCTCGGGAGGGAGGTTGGGTCTGCGCGAGGCTGATTGTGTCCCCTCCTCCCAGGGCTTGTTGAACATCCTGCTACAGAGAGAGCGTGCTCTGGTGAGTCCACTGGACTGGACTGCTCCTTGTGTTTCCTGGGATGACACACACACGCCTCCTCCCACTCCGCGCCATTTCCACTGAAACATCTGCTCTCTCTCCGCTGCAGGCATCGCTGGGCAGACCCTGCCACCCTCTGCTCGTGGTCGCCCCCACCCAGCTCCGGACCTGGCTCCAGCAGTACCATAACCAGTGCCAGCCGCTGCTGCACCATGTCAGGTGGGCTCGGGCTGGGCAGCAGAGCCGGGGAGGGCAGAAACCCTCAGGTGGTCCCCACTCATGAAGGCCCTTGCTTTCAGTTTCTCCTGGCCTCCTCCACTTCCATCCGCAAGTCTCGATCTCTGCCAGCACTTCTCCATGGAACGGTTTGCAGGCCTAGCTGCCTGCTTTCTCAGCGACAGCACTGAACTGCTCCTTTAGAGTGGGGCTCTCTAGTCGGCGGCTTCAACATCAAATTAAATGTTCTTTTCCTTAAATGTTTTGTCTTCTCACAGTGTTATTCCTGCCAAATGCCTTCAGAAGGGAGCTGAGGTCTCCAGCCCTGAGGTGGAGAGGTTGATAAATTTGCTGCTGGAAACCTGTGGCCTGGAGGAGGTAGGGGGAGGCCTGGGCGCGGGCGGGCAGGTGGGGACCACAGAAGCGTGTGGCTGGCCGTGAGCCCACCACCCCTCCTCCAGTTCCAGACCTGCCTGGTCCGGCACTGCAAGCATGCCTTCGGCTGTGCGCTGGTCCACATGTCCGGCTGGAAGGTGGTCTACTCGGGAGACACCATGCCCTGCGAAGCTCTGGTCCAGATGGGTGAGTAGGGACATGTTCTGTGCGGCCCCCAGACCTCTGCGGCCCCCAGGCAGAGGGCTTATTCTCGGCACCTGTGCTGCTGCTTCAGGGAAGGATGCCACCCTCCTGATCCACGAGGCCACATTGGAAGACGGTCTGGAAGAGGAAGCCATGGAGAAGACACACAGGTACAGAGCGCCCGGTCCCTCTGGCTCCCCAGGTGATGCTGGGCTGGCCTGGTTCCCACCAAGGGCCGTAGGGGCTTCTGACCCCGAGCGACTGTCTCCCCAGCCTCCACTTTTATTTCTGTGGCACCTCTAAGGCAAGGCTCTGGAGGAGGTGTGGCTCAGGAAAGAACTGGAAATATGCTGAAGCCAGGGAAGCGTGGCTGGGGCAGGGCCATGGGGCCATCTAAGGGAGGAGTGTGTCACCCCAAGTGGGAGGCCTCTGTCCCCGAGGCCCTCACTGGTGGGCAGTCGCACAACGCAGAGCCTGGGTTGCACTGGGGGAGGTGGCAAGATGGGCCCTGGGGTGGCTTTGCGTCAGCGGCAGGAAGCCTGTGGCCCCCAGGTGCCTGTCTGGGCCGGGGTCTGCACGGCCTGCTCCTCCAGCCTCCCGTTGACCCGTGTGTGCAGCACCACCTCCCAGGCCATTGGTGTGGGCATGCGGATGAGCGCGGCCTTCATTATGCTGACCCACTTCAGCCAGCGCTATGCGAAGATCCCGCTCTTCAGCCCTGACTTCAACGAGAAAGTGGGCATCGCCTTCGACCACATGAAGGTGAGGGGACCCCTTGGGCGGGGGCGGGCAGAGGCGCCTCCATCTGTGTGGATGGCTGGGCTCGGCCTGCTGCCCACCACAGCCGGCACAGAGCCTTGGGGCCCAGGCCCCCGAAAGCCCCGTGGAGGCCCAGCTATGACATGTGAGCCACTCTCCGCCCAGGGAAGGCATTCTCTGAGCAGTAAAGCTGGGCCTCTGGAGCCTGGCTTCCTCTCCCTACAGCCGGGCCAGTCTTCCAGCTGAGTCTGCCTGCGAGGGTGGCCGGTGCCTATGAGCCATGACGGCCTCGTCTTGCCTCGTAGGTCAGCCTGGGGGACCTCCCGACGGTGCCCAGGCTGACGGCGCCGCTGAAGGCCCTGTTTGCCGGGGACCTGGAGGAGATGGAGGGGCGCCGGGAGCGCCGGGAGCTGCGGCAGGTGCGGGCGGCCCTGCTCGCCGGGGAGGATGTGGAGCCACCGCAGAAACGTGCCCCCGCGGAGCGGCCCCCGAGCCCGCAGAGCAAGAAGGCCAGGGCCCAGTAGACGTGGGGCCGGGGAGTGTGGAGGGAGGCCACGGCTTCCAGCGGTCTCCTGCACGAGCGCTGGGCTGGGGACGCAGCCTCAGGAACGGCATCTCCAAGGACGGGACATTGTGAAGGTGGCGTCTGCACCGAGTGCTGTGTCCCCGTGCTGCGGCCAAGCAGGGTCTTGGGGTACAGCTCTGCACTGCGGGTGCCCGGAAACAGCTTGATCCTGGCAACGGCCTTCGGAGTCCATCCCCGGGGAGCCAGCACCCCTCTGCAGCCTGGTGTCTTAGCCAAAGTCAAGTCGGGTGGACTGTCAGCTGTGGACCGCAATGGGTGGGCGTGCAGTGGTTCCAGAAACGCAGAGATGGGCTGCCGTTCCTGCCGCATAAACAGACTCACCGGAGTGTGAAGCGACACCACATGGGGCTGGCGGCCGGGCCTCCCCTAGGGCTGGACAGCACTGAGGTCAGTGTCTGAAAAGGGGGTGGCTCTTCACAGACGCCTCTAGTACTCGCGTGTTCTTACCACCGGGGAGGAGGGAGAGGAGCTTTAACGAGACACAGGTGCTGAGACAGAGAGCAAGGACTGGACTCACCGTGACCTTGGAGTCCCTGGCTTCGCCTCCTGTGTCCCCACAAGCTTGTTGTTAAGACAGGAAGATAGGCCACGCTCAGGGATAATAAATCTATTTTAATAACATTACTTTTGACAACTATTTGTACACGTATTGAAAGGTAATTGTCATCCCCCGGGCTCCATTACAAATTGGGTACTGAGCTGCCCTGCCAGGATGCGAGCAAAGCCGGGAACATCAGAAATCAGCAAGTCCCACTATTGGAGGAGGATTACTTTACACTTTGTTGGGAAAAATAACGAAGCATTTAAATCTCTCATTGTACACCTGTACATGGGTTTAGATTGAATGGCTCAAATTAAACAAATATAGATTTTATATATACAAATATTATATCCAGTTTAGGTATTCTATTTTAAAAGGATAAAACTGTAAGGTTGGACTCTGCATGCATGACCGGAATCCACTTCGCTCTCCCTCCGTCCCAGGTGTGACCAGAACCCCCGGGATCTCCTCCCTGGGGCCAGCTGGGGGCTCTGTGGAAGGGTGAGCCAAGCTCTGCACACCGCTCAGCTGGGGGTGCGGGCCTGGGGCCTCCAAGGGCAATGCCCCCTTCCCCTCTGGGCTTTGGGTGACAGGATTATTGCTATTCACTTGTGACCTCCAGAAAATGACCCCCTTTCTTAGCTGGGGGACCCTGGAGGGCTGCAATTACTGAGACACATCTCAAGTTTTGGGGATTGCCTGGGGAGTTACGCTTGGGTCCCCCAGACACACTTAACATCGTTTTTAAAACTCAGAAAACCTTCAGACAGTAACGGGAGCGTCATTGCACAGCGTGGAGTAAACTGTTGAATTTCGTCTTCAGCCATTTACATCAAAGCCCACGGAAGAAGGTCCGCCCTGCCAGCTCCTTGCTGTGAAGAGGAAGGCCGGCCAGGCCCCAGGCTTCCAGGCTCCTGAGAGCGAGGCCCCCGGCCCCTCACCCCGTCCTGTTCCCTCCCCGCTCTGCACCATCAGGCGGACCTCGCAGGACTCACGGCTGTCAGCACAGGTGACAGGCAGCCCCGGCTGACCACCACCGAGCCGTGCACACCCACCCTGCTGAGGATGTTTCCGACACCAGCCCTCGGGTGGGGAGGGCAGTCACCTGGCGTGGAGGCCGAAAGTGGATCAAAATAGGCACAAAGTCAAAAGGCAAAGATCAAACAAAAGGCCAGAGTCACCATCCGGAGGGGACGAAAAAAATTGCACCACAGAAACCTGCCACGTGGCCATCCGCAGGGGTCCCACCTGGCGGCCGCTGCTGCGACGGCGTGGGCCGTATGCACACGCGTGCGCAGTGCTGCTCTCAGGGCCGTGTGCATGCGCGTGCGCGGTGCTGCTCATAGGGCCGTGCTCTCCGACTCCTCCTCCGAGTCTCTCTTCTCAGCCACCGAGTGTCGCCGCACGTGCTCCAGGGGCCCGAGGCGCAGCGCTGACCCCAGCTCCACGTGGATGGAGGGCACGTCGAAGTGGACCAGATCTGCAAGGCGGCAGGGGCGGGGGCGGGGGGCAGGCTGAGAGCCTGGGGGCCTGGGGTGTCACGGAAGGGCCAGCTGGTGCGGGGGTCCCTTGAAGCTGGTCTCGAGGGGCCCGCTCCACCCATGGGCCTGGACATCTACATTCCTACCTGTGGTTCAGGCCCACTGGATCCCTTACCGCCTGGAACCAGACGCTGCATACAGGGGACTCCCCCTGGCTGAGCCAGGTGACACCAGATTGGGGATGTCAGGGCTGATCGACAGGGGGTCCTGACACAGTGGCCCAACTCAAGACCACACATGTATGCCTAAGGGGCTGGCAGAGGTGGGACGAGGGTCTCCCTGAGGACCCCGGGAGTAAGGGAGGCAAGCTCCTCCCTGTGGGCATCGCCACCCCCATTCCCGTCTCGCTTGCCTCCAGTTACACCTCTGCTCCGTACTGAAAGGTCACTTCCTGGAAGAAGCCCAGGAAGAGGGCTGGTCCCCAAGGCAACACACGCAGTCTGTCCAGACCTCAGCAGGCAGCTCGGGGCTGGGGGCCCGGTGGGTTGGGGCGGGGGCAGCGGCCTGACTCCCGGGGCAGCAGGGCTAAAGGGACCTGTCACTCCCTCTAGGCCTGCTGAGCTCTGGCCTCCGCTCAGCCTCACCGTCCCCAGGTGGGGGACTGAGGACCCACACCACGGGGGAGCAGACGGGGGTGGGGCTTCCCGTTTTTGTCAAACATTCCATCCAAGGAAGACTATGGCAAGTGGACAGACAGACGCATAGACACCGTCTTCAAAGACACACAAACATGGAAGCTCTGGGACGAAGGTCCTCCTCTCTCCTGACCCCCCCACTGCCCAGAACAGCCCCCTGCCTGACCCAGCAGAGACGGGGACGGGGGTGGGGGTCCACAGCTCGGCCGCGCTCCTCCTCCTGCCAGCCTGGCCTGTAAGGTGTGGCACACCCTGCAGCTTGGACTCAAAGCCCCGCCTCTGTCCCCAGGCGGAGTGCGACCTTGGGCGCCTTCTGACCCCGCCTGGGCCTGGCAGTCACTGGGGTGACACAGGTGGGACGGTGCCTGCAGGCGAAGCAGGTGAAGGACGCTCAGCCTGAGGAGAGCTGCCCGGCGGCCACCTTGGCCACTCCTTAAGCCACACTGAGCAGGAAGGTAACTCAGGCAGATGGGACGCAGTGGGAGAGAAGCCCCTGCAGACGGCTAAGAAAGGAGAGGCCCATCCTTGGGACAGAGGCCCCAGGAGGCCTGTCGGGGCCCGTGTGGGCGGCAGACACCGCAAAGCCACTCCTGTCCAGAATGTGCAGCTTTCCTGGGGGGCAGAGGGGACCCCCTGCGCCATTCTGGCTGCCGACACCCGCTTCCTGCCTCTGCTTTCCTTACGAACTTATACCCTTTACAGGAGCAGGAGGCCTGGCAGAAACTGCTAGGAGGGCTCCCAGCGTATTTCACTGAATTGACAGAAAGGCCCTGGCTAGCTGCATACCTGGGACAACATGAGCTCGGGGTGAATTCTAGAACGGACACTAGGGGTTCTTTAGAAACTGCTGACCATCCTGGAGGACCGGGCGGGTCCTCTCCCCAGGGGCCCCTCCCTAAACCCCACGTGCTTGTGCCTCCCCCAACACTGGGCACACATCGTCAGCCAGCGGGTCATCCAGTAACACAGACCTGGGATGAGGGAGGGGGCTGTCACCCCTTCCTTCTAAGACCACGTGGGAAGCAGCTGGGGCTGGGCGACCCTGGAGGGGGACAGTGAGGGAGAAGCTGAGCGCGGCCTCTTTCTCCTCCTGCGAAAAGCCAGGAGGCGGCCGCTGAGCCCCCAGGCCACGAGAGGCTGCCGTGCGGGTCGGGGTGCATGCAGAGCGCAGGGTGCGGCCTGGCTGCGGGCAGGAGAGGTAAGGCCGGGACCGCTTACCCTGCAAATCCCCCTCACGTGTCCACAACCGCGTCCCCCGTGTCACACAGCTGCGAGAACACAGCAACAGGAGTCGGAGAGAGGAAGAGATACGATGAGACGACAACAGAACACAGCACGCCCAACAGCACAGTCAGGGGGCCGCAGCAAACCACGACGACCACACCGCTCAGACCACTGCCCCGCGGGATGAGGGGCTGGGCCGCCGCCCCCCAGATGACTGCCCAAGGGCAGCAGCTCTGCACCAGGGGTGGCCGGGACCGCCGCCATCCATCAGGGACTCTTCCAGAACTACCAGCGGGAGGGAGGTGGTGCTCACTGTGGTTCTCCAGGGAGGGCTCTCCTTAATGTCTTAAGAGCCTCAGGGTGGACAGAGCAGCTGAGCCTTCACCATTAATCACATCCAAAGAAAGCCAGATCGCCAGACGGCCACTCCCCATGGTATATACATCTGCTCCCTGCACCCCAGGCACGCGCACTGGACTGGTCTCTTCTAGGCAGCAAAGCACTGAACCCATCTGGTCAAGGGAACCCTCACTCCCGAGGGCGGACGTGGGGATGAATAAAAGCACAAGTCAGGACCCAGGGCTAGACCGCTCCCTCCAGTGTGTGTGTGGCATGTCTGCGTGGAGGCAGCTGTGTTTGTATATGTATGTGTGTGGCGTGTGTATACAGTAAGTGTATATATGGTGTATCTGTGTGTGATTTATGTGTATCTGTAGTATGAGTGCATGTAAGCATGCTTGCATGCATTTATCTGTGTGGTGTGTGTAGGTTATGGTTACACATTTTCCTAGAGGAAAAATAGCTCTACCTTGGATGTTAAAGTTACAGAACCTTGTCTGAAATTGCATGCTCAGTCACTTCAGTCGTGTCCAACTCTTTGTGACCCCATGGACTGTAGCCCTCCAGGCTCTTCTGTCCATGGGATTCTCTAGGCAAGAATACTGGAGTGGGTTGCCATGCTCTTCTCCAGGGGATCTTCCTGACCCAGGGATCAAACCCATTATCTCTCACATCTGCACTGGCAAGAAGGTTCTTTACTGAGCCCTTTCTAAATATATCTTGCTAGGGAAAAACCTTTTTCTAATAAGGCCTGTTTGAAGTGAGATGAAAGTCGCTCAGTCGTGTCTCTTTGTGACCCCATGGACTCATGAAATTCTCCAGGCCAGAATACTGGAATGGGTAGCTGTTCCCTTTTCCAGGGACTCTTCCCAATCCAGGGATTGAACCCAGGTCTTCTGCATTGCAGGCAGATTCTTTACCATCTGAGCCACCAGGAAAACCCAAGAATACTGGAGTGGGTAGCCTATCCCTTCTCCAGGGGAATCTTCCCGACCCAGGAATCGAACCGGGGTCTCCTGCACTACAGGTGGATTCTTTACCAACTGAGTTATCAGGAAGCCCATAAGACTTGTTTAGTTATTAGGAAAATATGTCTTTGTCTCTCAACCTCTGTTCTCACGGTGAAAACTGGTACCTGAGCTGCCAGTGCTAAGCTGAGCAAAGCCCCAGACACACCTGTGCTGTGATCCCACTTTCTGCCATCACAGTCCAGCCCCTCCTGAAGCCGCCTCTTCCCAGGACGCAGGGCGCTTGGCCCCCAGATGCAGGATCAGAACCCAGGCTGGCAGGCGTTCAATTGGGAAAAATCCCCTAGGGAGCCCCCTCTCTGCAGGACAACTGGGTCCGGGGCTGTCCACGGCCTCCGGGGGGCTTCTAAGGAGACCACCCCATAGGCCACAGATGGCTCCAGCAGTCATCCCTGGAAAACAGGGCCCACCTCCTGCGAAGTCCCCAGTGGTCCCACCATGCTAAGGCTCACACAGATGCCACGCGTGCCAAGGTTACCTGTCGACATGCTCTCCCCAGGGGACACGCCGTCCAGCACGGGATGCTCTGAGGACTGCGGGCTGGAGGCGGCGAGGCTGACGGTGGGCGGCTGGGGCGGCGGCAGGGTGGGCCTCTGGCGGGGCTTCGGGGTGGGCCGCGACTTGCTTAGGGCGCCCGTGAAGCCAGAGGGGGAGGCCAGTGGGGGCGCCGGGGCCGCGGGGGAGAGCTGGCCTGATGCCAGGGAGTAGCCCGGGGGATAGCTGAGTCCGTAGGGTGACGGGGTGCTGGGGGGCGTGGGGGACAGGCTGAGTGGGGATGGCTGGCCGGCAGGCTGCTCAGGCAGGGGCCCCGGCTGGCCGAAGGGAACCTTGGGCGGAATGGGTGCCAGCTTCTTGGAGACTGAAAGACAAATCAGCACACAGGGCTGTTAAGTGGCACTCACCATCCATCCATGTGGCTGTGAGCACCTTTGCCCTCACCAGCAGTGCCCCACGCCTGGCTCCTGCCACCCTGAGGGCAGCTGATGCTGTTTTTAAAATTCACCTAGAACTGCAGGTTTTCACATCTGCCCACCTGTTCACTAATGTCTCCTCCTCTTCTCTCGATTCCTGCTGTGACTGGCACACACACACCCACACACACCCACACACACCACCACCACCCCACTCCCCACCCCCACCCCCCACCCCCAGGCAGCGGCTGAGTTCAGAGTCCTTCCATCGCTTCACAGTGGTACAAGCATCAGGGTGTCTGGGAGAAGGTGGGAGTTGAGGATGCATTATCCGGGAGGGGACGACTAGAGATGGGCCTGGACACTGGACCCTGGACAAAGCGACCATCCTCAGGGCAGGAAGCTCTTTCGGCTGAACCTCCAATGGCTCTGGGATGCCATAACAGTGACCTCTGACCCAGTCCTCCGGCCACAGAGGCCCAGAGCCTCCATCACTCAGTCTGTCTTTTCCCTGTCCTTGCCCTCAGTCCCATGAACCTGCCCTGGAAGTGTTTACCCTTTAAGAATCCCAGGTGTAGATGTGGACAGATCTGCATTGTTCTAGGTGTACCACTGCCCTGACTCCTCTGCACTGCCCTCCTTTTACTTTTTTTGATTCAGGATCTTAGTTCCCCGATGACGAAGGATTGAACCTGTCCACCTGCAGTGGAAGCAGAGTTCTAACCACCAGACCCCCGGGCAAGTCCCCACACTGCCCTCTCATTTATTTAGTGATGAGGGTGGCCATGACGTACCTTTCCGGAGGGTGTGAGGGCTCTGGTCCGCAGGTGGCTGGCCCGGACTTGTGCCTGGCTGTGCCCCAGGCTGCGAGCCTGCACTGGGTGTCCCCTGGCTAGAACCCGGACTTCCCTTCTGCCCTGATCCTGGAGAAAGTTCTTTGCTTTTAGAAGCACTGTATCACAAGAGAGTTATAAAACAGTTAGTCCCTGAACTCAGACAGCTTCAGCATCAGAATCATGAACTGAATATATGTTCTCTGGGCAGGTGTGGTCCTCTCAGACCTTCCTAAAGCCTTCAAAGATGCCTGTGGAAGTGACCGGCCCCTCCTGGGGGCTCTGAAGGCCTGAGCTCCACTCCCATCTCCAGGTGGCCCCCTTATGGCCAGATCCCTTTTCCTGGCCTCGGCCCTCTCCCCAGCAGACCATCCCAGCAAGTCTCCTCTTTGTCAGTTTCCTCCTCCAGCCAGCAGCCCCTGCTTCCTGCTGACCTCTCTCCCCACTCCTGCATCCTGAAACAGAACCAAAGCCCATGATTCCATGGCCAGAGTTGGCAACCCCTTGTCCTCTCTGGTGGAGCCATCAGCAACCACCCCATCCAGGGTCATCTCCAGCCCCTGCCAACTCTGTCATTTCCCATCTCACAAGGAAAATACTTTCTATACATTAAAGAAAAAAAAACAAAAAACCTGCAACCCCTTCACTTAGGGATTGGTATCTGTGTGCTTGTGCACACACACACAAAGTCACCAAAATGTTTCCAATTCCTAACAGAATGCACAGTGGGCCTGGTGAAGTGGCTTTCCTAATTTTCTGAATTGTTTAGAACAGAGACAAACAGCCAAGGGGTCTGTGCAACCCCGCTTGTAGAATCCCCTCTGACTATGCCCCTCTCAAGGGGGGTTGTGGGGGGGCCTCCTCCCCTGTGCCCCTGGGGACCAGTGACCCTGTGCCAGCTCAGATCACACTTTCCATTTTTGGAGGGACAAGGGCCTTTCTCCATAAAAGCTCATGGAACCAGCACTGGAACCAGCAGGCTCCCCAACTCTTTTCTTCCTCCACGAGAATGAAATGCATGATCTTGTCACCTCCATTCTTTACCTGACTTGCACCCATTTTAGCAGTAAAAATGGCCCCTATGCATCTAAAGGAAGAGGAGTGGAGAGGAGAACCACTGAAACTCTAAATTTCAAAACAGGTAACAAGCTGTAACCGTACAGGAGGTGACAGAGGAGCTGGGATCTCAGCTTCCTCGCCTGCTTTGGCAAGCTGCCACCTTACACGTGCATCTGGGATGCTATTCCTAAAAAGCCTGGGCTCCCTCTGATTACACAGGGGCTGTGAATCCCTACCTGCTGCCAGCATGAAGCAGAAGCCAAACCAGGATGCTTAGAAAGGGGACGGGGGACATGACCAACTGCAAGAGGCTCTAAACGTGCGCAGCAAACCCGAAACCCCTCATCCATGTGCACTGCAAGCTAGCCTACCCGGGGGTCGGGTGGAAGGCAGCGCCCCGGACTTACCTGGTTCGTTCAGCTGCAGGCTGGAGGCCGAGGCCGGATGGAGAGAGCGCGGGCGCCACGGGGCCCTCCGGGGACTGCTCCGGGAGGGGCGACGGCAGGGGCGGGGCGAGCTCGGCGGGTGGGGCGGGGGGCTGCATGGCAGGCGGGGCGCAGGATGCCTTCCGGCCGGCTGAGGAGCCTCTTCGAGCCACCCACGACGTGTCCATGACCCTCACGCCCATGCTGGCCGGGGACACAGAGACACCCAGGCTTAGCAGCGCGCCCACGGCGCCGGGCTCCTGCCCCCACGAAGCGGCCAGCAGCGCAGCCCCGAGCATCTGTTGGACCAAGGAAGCAAGGCGGCGGCCGTGCTCCGCGGAGCGTCCGGCAGCTCCAGGCTGGGGCGGCCTGGGCACCGCTAGCCTTAGGACCGCGGCGTGCCCGACAAGCTCCCCGGAACCCAAGCTTCCCTCAGAGCAGAGAGCGGCTTCGCTGGGGGGGTCACCCACTCCTCCCAAGTGGAGGGTGGAGGCGAGGCGGGGAGGGGGAGGGGGGCGGGCAGCATCAGACTAGAAGAGAGCACCGACCAGCAGGGACACCTGAACATCCATCCTTCTTTTTGTCACCTGGGGGTCCAGGAGCACAGGACCAACTCAGGACTCTGGGGCCAGCTCCAGGACGCTGGCTGGCTTACAACCTCTGCAAGGTCTACAGAGCAGGGCGGGGCTGATCATGCTCTGGTCAGTCCCCACCCCCAATTCCACTTCAAGAAGGGGGGACACAGCTCTGAGTACATCGGCCAAAGCAACCAGACACGCACATTCACCCCTGCAGAGCTCGCTAAGGCACCGCTCGCTATTCCCATGGACTGCACGTGGCCTCATGGCTACCCGAGGATACTGTACCTTTGGATTTTCCTAAGGCTGCAGGGACAGAAACACACAGACATTAGTGTGGCAAACACTGCGCCTGCCTCTGGACACACAGCGGCTCTCTGTCAGGGCCAGGGGCTAAGCCTGGGGCTTCCACTGAGCCTTGAAATTGTTTGTTTAGTCCGTCTCTCCAGTTAAAGTGACTTTTCTGTCTGCACAGGTGAAGAGCATCCTACCAAGCTCACAGGTGAATAAAGACAGAAGCTGAAGAGTTGACACTGGAGCTTGTGGTGGGGGTTGGGGGCATGTCACAAGGAAGGGAAAAAAATCCACAGAAGCAGCCATCCGCTCTTTTCTAAGTTATATGATTTAGAAGGTGGTCAATCTCCTTTCCTGTGGTCTAGGAGATGACTGGTTCCATGATACATAGTCAAAGCCTTCACTGACTATGGCAAGAGCTAATACTGCCAGTATTAAGGGAGACACAGATGTTCATGCAGGGAGAACACCGGCCAGTCCCCATCTCCACTGGGGATAAGCAGAGGGTTGCCCCTACTTACTGTCACCCACACTGGCCAGGAGCACTGAGCTGCCACACCGTGAGTCTGCCCACCTTGCAGAGGTGCAGCAAGATTCAAACCAAAGCTTCAAGGTTGGGGATTGGTTGTAGCAGGTGGGATGTGGTCCTTTACAAAAATGTGTGGGGAGGGAGCCTCCGTGAGAGGCACAGAGGACAGTGGTACTACAGCCGTGCACACAGAAAGGGACAGCTTCTGACACACTTTCCCGGGGAGAGCGGAGGGGATAGCGGAGGGGAGACCCCCACCCCAGCCACCACCACGCCGCCCCTGTGTAGTGTCACTGTTAACACATTATGGACCAGGGCATTTTTGCAGAAGCTAACGCTTGTGGTATTAATACCTCTCTGGTCAATAATGTGTTAATAGTTCTCTTCTCCAAGGCATTTTGGGGGCAGCTGGTCTCTCTCTGGGATCCACTACCCACCCGCTTGCAAGTTGCCTTGGCTCTGAGGACCACCCCCAAATAAACAGGCACCTTCTACAGGGGATCCAGTCACCCCCGGAGGCCACTCAAAACTCTGCAGCAGGGTCCAATGGCATCCCCTGGTATCTAAAGTAAGCTGGGGCAAGCAGCAAACTGTGCTCTCTGGGTTTCTAAATTTATCAGGATGAAAAAGAGCAAAAAGCTTAACATTCCACTTGGGGAAGTGAACTGACGCCACTTTGTCGCAATGGTTGGTGACGCTGTTCCCTGCGGCTCCTAGAAGAGCCCAAAAGGAGGGCGGTTTCACACTCGCGGGTTTTCTTTCTTATCACACTCCCTTTCACTTAGAAAGACCTTCCCCATTTGAGACGGCAGGCGTGGGCTTTGGCATCAGGACTGGTGGGGGGACACTTTCTATTATCAACTGCATCTCCCAGCACCATGGACCCCAGACACCAGGCTATCTGATGATGCCCTGGTTCACCAAGGCGAGGACGTGGAGGGAGGACCAGTGAGACCCACTAAACCGCAGCAGCAAAGCATCAGCAACCAAGCATCGAGAGGTGAACGCACGCTCCTGCTTCCATACACAGCAAGCCGCCTGTCATCACGACTCTCCCAGCTGAAGTGACTTTTGTGGGGCAGGCAGCATGCCCTGTGCCCAGGAAACAGGCATCAGAAGTTCACAGATGTCTTCCAAAGGCAATAAAAATCTTTATAGACCAATGAATCACAATGGCAACAGTGACAATCTTGGAGGCGTCAAAGCTAATGAAAGAGGCTAATGAAAATCTGCTTGAAACATTGGCAGATTTAAGTGTCTGAATGTCTAGCTAGAACTCCACCCAAAGACAAAATTTATAAAATTGCTTGGCATGTTACCAAGAGCAAGGGAGCTACTCAGAAGCAGAAGAATCCAACCGGAAGGTCACAGGAGCAGGTCTTAAGTTTCTGCTCACTGTTTTGTCACACAAAGAAGTAATAGTCACAAGAATGAAATAACTTCGTGTTGTTTTAAAAAAACACCAGATTCAATCCATCAAAAACAACCAACTCCCTTAGAAACTTCACAGACACCCACATCACTTATGGATGTCAAAAGATTCCCCAGAGCCACTGCTTCAGGTGAGAATGAGAAGAACTTGGTTTTTGGATCCTTCATAGTTGAATCAAGGCAGAGGCGAGAACCAGAGGCCACAAAGAACACCCGAGAAGCAAAGGGTTTGGAGAGCAATTAGCAGAAAGCAGGGCGACGTGGCAAGAGTCCAGGAGGGGACCCGTTCAGAGTCCTCATCTGCTCCCCCTTGGGATTCACATGGGGCAGGCTGGCTGGCAAGGCAGCTCCACTGACAGCTACTCTTCCCTGCTTCACTCCTCCTAGCCTACTGGGACCTCGTAGTGCAGAGTAGCTTATCCTAAGCTAGGCTTTTCTGGTGAGTCAGAAGCTCAAGAATGTGCCTGCCAATGCAGGAAACCCAAGTTCGATCCCTGGGTCAGGAAGATCTCCTGGAGAAGGGAATGGCTACCCACTCCAGTATTCTTGCCTGGAGAATCCCAAGGACAGAGGAGCCTGGTGGGCTATAGTCCATAGGGTCACAAAGAGCTGGACATGACTGAGTGACTAACCCTTCACACTATAACCTGGCAGGCCACATAGGGAAAAGATAAGATGCAGGACCTTAAAAATTAGGAGACAAAGGCCTGCCCCAGAAAAAAAAAAATCGGAAAGTTGGAGATTTCAGCATAAGAACAGGTGTCTACAGAAAGAATACATTTATCACTGAGAATAGAAGTTTGCTCTGGACTGTTCCAAGTGATGAGCTGTCAAGAGTTAGCAGCTACATTTCTTTTTGACCTCTGTAGGACAGACATCCGGAGAAGGCAATGGCAACCCACTCCAGTACTCTTGCCTGGAAAATTCCATGGGCGGAGGAGCCTGGTAGGCTGCAGTCCATGGGGTTGCTAAGAGTTGGACACGACTGAGTGACTTCACTTTCAGTTTTCACTTTCAAGCATTGGAGAAGGAAATGGCAACCCACTCCAGTGTTCTTGCCTGGAGAATCCCAGGGACAGGGGAGCCCGGTCGGCTGCCATCTATGGGGTCGCACAGAGTTGGACACGACTGAAGCGACTTAGCAGCAGCAGCAGGATAGACATCTGTCATGCTGTTTTTATTTCTGGCCACATCATGTGGCACGCAGGATCTTAGTTCCCCAACCAAGGATCAAACCCATGACCCCTGCAGTGGAAGTGTGGAGTCTTGACCACTGGATCACCAGGGAATTCCTCGTCATGCTGTTTTTGAATCCTGGTCAGGAACAGTCTTACCCAGAGATGCTGGCCAGTATATGGATTTGAGGTATTTAAGTATACAGAGGTCGGATAGGCTTTGATTTTTCATCTAGAGATTGGTTACATTTGGAATCACTGGAAAAGACCCTGATGCTGGGAAAGATTGAAGGCAGGAGGACAAACAGGGACAGAGAATGAGATACTTGGATAGCATCACTGACTCAAGGAACGTGAGTTTGAGCAAACTCCGGGAGATGGTGAAGGATAGGGAGGCCTGGTGTTCTGCAGTCCATGGGGTCGCAAAGAGTCGGACATGACTGAGCAACTGAACAACAAGTCTATACTGATCTGAAAGGTTTTGATTTTTGTTCTGAAGATCAGGTACATTTGGCAAATACTTGCTGAGAGAAAGGAAGCAAGAAAGCCTGGTATCTCCCCCCAAATCCACAGGAGATTTGGGAGTTCCTGGACCATTTAAAATGAACTTGGAGGCTGGGCAGCAGTGGCATAGTAGGTGCCAACATGAGAGATGAGTAAAAAGGATCCTAAAGATCCTGGCTCAGCCTTGCCCACACTCCCCCAGGAAGGTCAGGATCAAGTATTTCTAGCTCCTCTAGGGATCATTCCTCTCCTAAATGCATAACAAAGTTTCTTCACCTCCCCAGGACAAATAACAGCCGGAGGCACCAGGCAACATTTCACAGACCTGGTCTCAGCACCCACAAATGTGTGAATCCAGGAAATGTGGAAGCAGAGGTGGGGCCTGGGCCAAGAATACACCTCTCGAAGGCCGAGCTGACAATCCAAGTCTCAAATACGAGTCAAAGTTTCCATGGTACCCAGAACCTCTAGCTCTGTCTGAAGAAAAATCCCGGCACCCTCTCACCACTCCACAACCCTGTTCAGAGTAGCTGCATTTGGGGTTCTCCATCTTTCTACTTGGTCTTCAGAGGACCCCAATATCCACAATCACAACAACAAGCTCCTTGGAACATGAGTTCTATCTCATGACAACAGGCTTTTTGATGTAATAAACTTGGGAAAGGATGCCACAGCCCGCTGTGAAGATACGTGACAGATCACAGCATGTAAAAGACCCCACAAACTCATACATTCAGGAAAGTGGCTCCAACATGTTGAATCATGTGTCTCAGGAACTCACGAGACCTGGGTGTCTATCTCCTCCCCCCGCCCCAACATAACCAAGCATCAGTGGAACCTGTGTTCCACAGAGCACCTCAGGTCGCTCCTGAACTTCTCAATTACACGTGCTTATTCCAAATTACAGGCTTCCCTGGTGGCTCAGGGGTAGAGAATCTGCCTGCCAGTGCAGGAGACATGGGTTCCATCCCTGGGTCAGGAAGATCCCTTGGAGTAGGAAATGGCACCCCATTCCAGTATTCTTGTCTGGGAAGTTCCAAGGACAGAGGAGCCTGGAGGGCTATTGACCACAGGGTCGCAAAGAGTTGGACATGACTTAGCAACTAAACAACAGCAACATTCCAAATTACAGTGCCTCCAGGCTAAGGTGTCTGTGTAGACATACTCATGGATTCAGGTGCTGCTGTCTGCTGACCTGGTGAGGCCCTCTGAGGATCAGAACAGAAGTGATATTGCTACAGACACATCAAGTAGGACTGGAAAGAGCGGCTACACAGAGCTGCATGGCGTGCACGACCTCAGCATCCTTTTTCTTTTTTTGGCATACTGCATGGCATGCGGGATCTCAGTTCCCTGACCAGGGACTGAACCTGTACCCCCTGCATGGAAGCTCTGAGTCCTAACCTCAAGTGACAACCTAACTTGACTACCAGGGAAGTGCCCAGGGTCCTTTTTCTTTTTTTTTTAAAGCTTGTTCTGATTCTCTTTTGTTGCATAACAAACCACCCTCAAAATTTAGTAGCTTATCGATCCAGGCCACAAATCCACAATTCTGACAGAACTTGGCAGGGTCAACTCGACTAATCCACACAGCACTAGCTGAGGTGGCTTGACTTACGTAGTTTTAGCCTCTGTACCCCTAAGCTCCAGCAGCACCTGTAAAACCGCCTGCAGACCCTGGGGTCCCAGAGAGATGGCTCTCTAGCCACAGAAATCCTGACGACCCTGGCTCTTTATATTCAGAAGACCATACTATAGGGGCCAGTGGACACTGAATGCCCCAAGGTGCCACAGTGACAACTTTCTCGTAGAGGTCATCTGGATGGCTTTTCAGAGGGGACTGGGAGTCAGATCAGGTCTGGCGGGGAAGACAGGGAGCCCAGCTCTGATGCAGAGGCATCTGGGAGTGAAGGACCACAACTGACCCTCCAGGGTATCCCCCCCAGCTAGAGATGCCTCACACAGGAACCGAACTGCTTAAAAACCATGTTTAAAAGACAAATTCCAAAGCATTTGCTGGCATCAGGAATGAGGTGACAGGGCCACTTAAACTGCTGCTGGTTAAGTGCAGCCTTCCTGTCACTCATCTCAGTCAACCCCTCCCTCCCCCAAAGCTAAGAAAGGGACGCGAGTTCCTACCCATCCTTTTTGTAAAACTCCAGCATCATGTTATCTGTGGCCACACTGAGGGGCCGGCGGGCCTGCTCGGGCTGGCGCCGGTCGGCGGGGTCCATGTCTGGGGAGGGCATTGAGCTATAGTTGGCGTTGTGGTTCACATGCACTGGACTCCCGTAATTGCCCGTGATGTTGAACTCTATCTCTGTGGGGAAGACAGAATAGATGCACACAGTCTGTGAGCTGGCCAAGCCATCCCTGGGCAGGAGGGAAACCAGTAGAGAAATGGCCACTCTTTTATGCGTCACCCCTGAAACTCTCATCCCATGGTTCAATGTTAGATCATCTGTTATTAACTCATCTTATTATATTTCATGGCGCTCACCTAGCATGTAATAGAATAGGGACTTAATAAAGCACTTTTTTCATCTGTGATTCACAAAACAAATTCAGTCAAATAGGAACAGATGGGTATTTTCTTTTTGGGAAAAAAAAAAAAAAGGCAGAATCATCTATCTCAATCCTCACATTTAAGACTGAAATAAAATGCCAGAGCGGTCTAAATCAAATCAGGGAAAAGGGCGATGCCCACTCTCAACACTGTTATCTGATATTGTTGAAGTGCTAGCCAATGGAATTAGTCAAGAAAAGAAAATAACAGGCAATATTACTATCTGTAGAGGATGATGACGATGAGATGTCTTTTCAGAAAACCAAAGAGAAAAAAAAATTACACGATTACAAACAGAAAGAGATCTCACTTCAGACTGCATGCTCTCAAATGGAGTCTCATCTCATCCCCCCCTGACTACAGCTGATTTATCTGCAGTGCTCATGAGCTCAGCCACAGAACCTACAGGGTTTTACCTTGAACTCCTACCTCCTTTGTTTCTTTATCCTGATTTCCTACCACTGGCCAAAGGTGGTATGCACAGGGGGCTTAAAAACAAAGCAATACACACACACGCCTTTGGCCGGTGGTACTCAATCTCAAAGATTCAGAACTCACAGCAAACTCCCGTTCCCCCTCAGAGGCCGACTCCCACGTCAGCTGCTGCCACATACCCCCGGGGAAGAACCAGTCTGCGTGCTGGATGATCGGCTCAATGATCCCGACGATCTGCAGTGAGACCGTGGTCATCATCTCTGTGATGTTCCTGGGGGCACAGGGCAAAGGAGGACAGGCGGGGTGAGCAGCCAAGGCAGGGAGGAGGCCCTGGACCAGAAGCCTGCACACCTGGGTCTGAGAGCGTGTGTCCTTTTGGGGAGGGCACTTCACCTTTCTGAACCTCTCCCCATGTCTACAGAATGGAGACACCCACAGAAGTCCTCCCTACAGGAGACGAGTGAGTAACACACACGAAATCACCATGTCTGAGGACTGATTCTCACAACTGCCAGACTCATCCTTTCCCAGCTCTGTTCTCTCTATCAAGACAGCACTCTATCCTTCTGTATCCCAATGCTGGGATGTGCTCTCCACAGAGGGCCCAGGGGCCTAGAAGAGCTTGCCAGACTTGATGCTGACCCAGATGAGCTCAGAAAAGACCTTGGCTACAGGCCTGGCTCTGAGACTATCAACAGGAACTACCTGAAGAATTCTGGGCCTCCTCCTGAGTCTAAAGAAGGACCAGCTCAAGACAGGCATATGACCTGACACATAAATTAGGCTAGTGGCTATCTGGGGCCCTGACCATCCCACCCAGGCTCCCACAGCCCCCCAGTGTGACCCACACACCCCCTCCTCCCTGGACTCACCCTTCTGCTTGTGGCCACAGCAGGTTGGGTCCTAATACAATGGCCATGTTACTGGGTGTCATCTTGTTGACATCTTGGTATTCTGAGAGCTTAGATAAAAACTTGATCAAGTATCTGAAAGGAGGTGAGAAAGGCCAGGTTTTACAAGGGCTCAATACCAGCCATGGTCCCCTAACACCAGCTGGAAACATCTCTTACTGATAAGAAGACTCATACATCCTACAATATAATCAAGATGTGTCATGCGTCAGGATACAAGAATGCTCCAAAAACAGACAGAGCTCTTCCTGGGCTAGTTGTCAATGTCTGTTTCAACAAACTGTGGCCAGAAAAAGATTCTCCATCTTTCCTTTTGACTCAGTGCATAATGCCAGAAATTCCCTCCTTCTTTTCAAACCCGTCACCTCCTGTCTTCCCTGTGTGCAGAGGTGAGAAGTGGTGTGTAGGTGTCACTAGTGGGGACATTTTCATGCTAGGAGCAGTGTCTCAGTGGGACAATGAGAGCCAATGGAGAAAACATTAGACCTAGACTTAGCATGTGGCCCAGAAATTCCACTCCCAGAGAAATACGTCCACACAAAAACGTGGACACAAATGTTTCCAGCAGCATTATTCATCACAGCTGAAAAGGAGAGACCACCAAATATCCATTAAGGGATGAACAGATGAATAAAACGTAGTCCCATCCATACAGTGGAGTACTACTCAGCCCTCAAATGCAATGAAATACTGACACACGCTACTGCATGGATGAACCTTGGAAACTTGATGCCAATGGAGAAAAGCCAGACACAGAGAGCCCAGGGTGAATGACTTCATCTGCATGAAAGGCCCGGCGCAGGCCAATCGACAGAGACAGAACATAGATGAGAGTTTGCCAGGGGCTGGGTAAGTAGAAATGGGGAGTGACTGCTGATGGGAACAGCATTTCTTTGTGGGGTGATGAAAATGTTTTCCAATTACACAGTGATCATAGCTGCACAACTCTGCAGATTTACAAAAACCCACTTAATTGCATACTTATAAACTGCACACTTAATTGCATATGAATGGTTATGTCAATAAAGCTATTATTTTTTTAAAAAAATCAGTGACTGAGTAGCTCTGTACAAATGAAGCACAAAAAGAGCTCTCCCAAACCATACCACACCTGCCTGGTCCTGCACAGGGCCCCGACCCCAAAGCCCAGCTCTTCCCGGGCTCTTGGTTATACAGACAGTGGGTCCAGCCCCATGCTGCCTGGACCACAGCGAAGCGGCTCCTTCAGCAACTGTTGCCCACAGAGCACAAAGACGCTAAGCTGCTAAAGGCCACCTCCACCCACATCCTGCCGCACCACACCCTCCAAGAGGCCATACATGCTTTGACCAGGACACGGGGCCTGAGCTGAGCACGGTCAATCCACAGGCTGTAGCCTGTGGCCTAGCATCACTTGAAGAGTCATTCTTGCTCTTGATCTGATTCTTGCTCGTGGGATGCTTTCTTTCAATTCTGTATATATTTAACACTTCAAGCATTTTACAGCGTGCAGTTCACTAGCATTACTTTCCACTGTGATACAACCATCACCACCATCCATCCCCAGAATTTTTCATTACCCCAAACTAAAACTTGACACCCATGAAATGACAGCCCAACTGCTGCTCCTGACCCCTCCCCCCTTACCCCAGCCACCATTCTACATTCTGGCAACCACCATTCTACTTTCCATCTTTATGAATTGACTACTGTATGTACTGCTTTTTAGCGGAATTGTTCAGAATTTCCCCTTTTGCATTTGGCTTCTTTCATTTAGCATACAGCCTTCCAGGTTCATCCATACTGTAGCGAGAAAGAGAATGTCTCTTCCATTTGAGGCTGAATACTGTACTGTAGGTACTTTTTGTTCACCTGTATTTATCCATTGCTGGATATGTGGGCTGTTTCCACCTCTTGGTTATTGTGAATAACGCTGGCTTGAACGTAGGTGTACAAAATCAAGTCCCTCCTTTCAGATCTTTTGGAAATACACCCAGAAGTGGAATTGCTGGGTCATACAGGAATCCTATGTTTGTCTGAGGACCCACCATGAGAAGTCACTCCTGGGATTTTTTAACAGGAAAATAGAAATAACCAGGCAGATGGCAGTAGGAGCTGAAGCTGAAAATATGCATCTAAGGAAGCTCCACGGAAGACGGGGGTAGGGCCAGGAGCGGTGCTGGTACAAAGTGATGAGGAAGCAGAAAGTGGAAAAGAGCGTAAGCCCGGGAGGGAAAAGATGCGCAGAGCAGTGGGAAGTGAAACCCGGGTGAGGATGAGAAAAGTAAGAGACAGACACATAGAAAATTGCTGGTGACAAGTGGAAACCAGAGAACATTCTCCCAGCCTCTTCTTCCCGAAGCCTGGCTCCAGGACACAACTGCCAAATCCAGCTCAGGGTCTGGTCAGCGTCGCCCCTGGGATCCACAGGCACCTATCTTTGCAGTAAACCCCAGTATCTGAATGCAGCCTGCACTCATCCTTGCTCCTCGCAGACCAAAGAGCTGCATCAGCCAGCAGCTGGTCAGGTAGCCTGCAATGCCTCACAGCCCCAATACAGTCTGTTTCCTCATCTGCAGGATGGTAATTCACAACCTCCCAGGATTGCTTGAAGTTGAAAAGAGACCCTGCATGTTCAATATGCTTTGGACACTGTGTAACGCCAAGCTTGCCAGTGACTAAGCCTTTTGGCCCGGAAATGTGTGTGTGAGGCTTAAATATGACCCGGCATCTCTATCGTCCACTCACCGGATGTTGTTATGATTGGCTTTGGGCAACTTCTCACACGCGTTCCACAGTGCCTGGAGCCTCTTGTCCTGGTCCTGGATGCTGGAAAATTAACAGGAAAAGCCACTGACTAAGTACAGATCAATGAAGTCTTACCAGCACTCAGACTCACCAGCCATCGAAATATTTGAGAAAAAGGAACCAGCCGTTGTCAGTGACCATATCAGTAAACGATTATCATTCATATCTTTGGTTCTTACTATTTCCCCCTCGATAATCTTTCGGTCTTGCCTGTGCTGTTTTAACAAAACTTCCCCTGCACACATCACATGGCCCAGGTCAATGTGTACTGAGGCAGCAGGTGAGGGCAGAGGGCAGACACCTGCAGCTGAGTGGGCAGGGCCATGATGTCATTGGGAGGTTAGCTCTGGCAAAGGACAGGACACCAGAAACATGTCAGCTCCACCCTCACGCCACCACGGCAGCCGACTGGCCAGTCCCACAGACAGTTTGATGCACATTAAGCTTCTCGGCATGTGGAATATAACAGATGCTCAATAAACATCTTCTGAACAAGTAAACGACATGAACTCTTATTGACATAAGGATATCTGACCCTTGAAGACACAACTCAGAGATGGATAGTTTCCACAACCAAAGGATTCTCCATTCTACAGAGAGACTTCCTCAAAGGGTTTCTTTATTGATAGATCTTCTAAGGATTAAAAGAGATTACTGAAAGGTCTACATATATATTTTATTTTTGTTAGGACTACATTTTTAAACATACATTTTTATGAAAACCTACATCAAGGTTTACAGGATTGGAAGACCTTACACTCAAAGAACCGTTTAACAAGAAAAACTGAAAAGAAAATACCGCCAGGAGGCTCAGCTCTGACCCCGTGACCCAAGACCCAAGGTAGGGAACGGCCATCGCAGGGCCCCGAGAAATCCCTGCTTCCATCCTGACCAAGGCGAGAAAAAGTCCCTTTTCTGCTCATCAATCCTCTCAAAGGGCAGAGGGCAGATGCTGCCAAGGTCTTTCCTTCAGTAAAAATTCAACATCCATATGGGACTTCCCTAGTGGTCCAGTGGTTAAGACTACATGCTCTCAATACAGGGGGCACAGGTTTGATTACTATTCAGGGAACTAAGAGCCCACAAGCTGAGCACAGCCAAAAAAAAAAAAAAGGCCAAAAAAAAAAATCAACATTCACATACTGAGGGTCTCTGGTGTATCAGGCAGTGTCACAGGGGTTAGGGAGTGGTGGGTAGTCAGAAGAGACAGTCATCCCTCCCTGCCCCCCATCAGCTCACAATCCAACCAGCTATAGCAACACAGCCTTGAATTTGATCAGTCCCTGCAGAGAACCTGGGGGATGGGGCAGACCCTGACTGCCAGCTGCTGAGCGCCAGTTGTTAGGAAGGAGGCCTCTCTGAGGTGACCTTCAGGGTGGGACCCAAAGAGTCAGAAGGAACCTACGAGGTAGAGGTTTTGGGGAACCAACACCTGTCGCATGGCCAAGTGAATGGGAACAGTCAGCGTGAGGGGGGTCTGAGTGGTGATGGGAGCCTGCAGCCTCCCTGAGTCCTCTGGAAGGCCCAGCTGGGGGCTCTGGGCCACTCTGGTGGCTCCAGCCTGCAATCCGCACCCTGGGACCTGGCTCTCCGGGCATATGTACAAGCCTCTGCCCACAACACACACCAGGATACAGACTCGCTGGATCCTAGGTGGCACGCTTACACAGTTTCAATTAACGCTCCACATAAACCGCATCCACAGGACACACGGAGACCTGGCGTACTCACTTGGAAGCTTGAATCCACTCATCGTAGAGTTCAAAGGTCATCAGAGGTTCTGGCAGCTCCCGGAGATAAGACTTGAGAGCTCCTGGACGTGAACACCGTACAGGCCGTGAGCCGCCGGGACGCGGCAGACACCTACTACCAGCCAGCGTCACCACGGGGGCCACGTTTGGGGAAGGTTCCCCGAGCCTCGTGACCAGGTCACATGGTGGCTGCCACATGCCTGGATCCAAGGCTCTGGCGTGGCCGTGAGGGCCTCCCCTGTCGTGTTACCACCATCACCCCCTCCTTCCTTCAAGGGCACAAGCAACCAGGCCTAAAGTGGGGCCCTGAGTGGACATGCGCAGAGCACGGCAGGGAGCCAGGGGCTCGAGTGTCCCTGACACGTGGCTGTACATCTTCCACGCCCATCCCTTCCCCCGGAGCCCCTCCAGCTGCGGGGCCCACCTGCGATGGCGTGGGGGTCCGCCGAACACTCCTGTACATCCACCACACAGCAATCCAGGGCCGCCTTGAGCTTCTTCAGCTTAGAGGCAGACGGGGCTACTCGGAAGAGACCCTGCCAACAGGACAGGGGTCAGCAGACAGCCTGTACCTTGAGGGCACAACAGCAAGACCAACGGCAGGCAATCTCCCCACCCGCTTCCTCCATGATCTCCCAGGGGCCTCCTTCCCATCACCATGTGTTGACACTGGGACAGCAGGGCCTGGGCCTCATCCCTGGCTGTGGCCTCAGCACCGAGTACAGGGTGGCACGGTGTTCTGGTTGAGTATGTACTTGATTAAATGAACCTTGGGCACGTCGATGTCCCGTCCTTGTGTATTTAAGATATATTTTGGAAAAACAAAAACACTAATTTGAAAAGATACGCGTACCCCCATGTCCACAGCAGCATTATTTACAACTACCAGGACATGGAAGCAACCTAACTGTCTATCGGCAGATGAATGGATTAAAAAACAGATCGTAGGGTCTATAAATGGAATACTGCTCAGCCATAAAAATGAATGAAAATTTTGCCATTTGCAGCAACATGGATGGACCTCGAGGTTATCATACTAAGTGAAGTAAGACAGAAGGAGAAATATTGCATGACATCCCTTATAAGTGAAATCTAAAAAAAAATGATACAAATGAGTTTACTTACAAAACAGAAACAGATTCACAGACTTAGAGAAGAAACTTATGGAACTGATGGTTGCCAGGGGAAGGATAGCAGGAAGGGATCGTTCGGGAATTGGGATGGACATGTACACACTGCTATATTTAAACTGGGTAATCAACAAGGACCTACTGTGTAGCACACGGAACTCAACTCAGTGTTATGTGGCAGCCTAGATGTGAGGGGTGTTTGGGGGACAATGGATACATTTGTATGTAAGGTTGAGTCTCTTTGCTGTTCATCTGAAACTATCACAGCATTGTTAATTGGCTATCCCCCAAAACAAAATAAAAAGTTTTATAAAAATGAGGAAAGAAAAGGCCCCATTCACCTCCCTCCATAAAACTTTCCCTCAGGGACTAAAAAGACCTCATTTTTCATTGGTATTATACATGAAAATGACTGGCATTTAAAACAGGGTCAAAAAAACCTGTTTTGAATAAATCAGGCTTATTTGACAGACACTACACTTATCTGCTCCATAAGCTCATAAGCCCCCATCTCACTCTTTTATACTTTGCTTAGTAATAAATACCATAGATAAATATTGATTGGTTGATCAGATCACAGGAAAGTGGAGTCATGATTTTTAAACTGCCTGCATAAGAAACTGAAGATGAGGTCTACCTCCCAGAAGACCACTGACATAGCAATAAAAACAATGGTTTCCAGTGTCTCATAGGATTATTTTTTTTAACATGTGGCTTGTAAGGAGTGCTTTCTAATGTCTGTATCAGTTTTCAGGATGTCTATTTAAAAAGTTATAATCTAAAGGTTAAAAGGTCTATCTTTTAAATTAGGGAGAGAGGAGGTGGAGAATGGGGTGGAAGAGAAGGAGGAGAAACCCCAATCTCATTACATATGCAGACAGGAGGGCTAGAGAGGGGCTATAAGGCCCTCAGGGCGGGGGTATCACGTCCCACTATCCTCCACTGCCCCTGGAGAGTGAAGGCTCATGGGAGAAGCAGGACCAGTTTGAAGACAGGGGGCTTGTACTGCCGTCTTCCCAGGTTTGGGTTTGTGGGGCCGGGTGAGGATGGTAACAGAGGAGAGACCCCGGAGGCTCCATCTCGCGGGCGAGGAGACCTGCTCACGGCCGAGCTCGGCTGCACCCAGACGCACCTCCTCCTGCATCCCGCATTCCAGCAGCATCGTCACGCACGCCTCGATGGGGAAGGCGATCTCCCGGCCGCTGATCGTGAGGTGCTCCTCCAGGGGCTTCCCAAAGGAAGGCTTCTCCACCCAGGCCTCTGGGGGTGGGGGGTGCAGGTGGAGCAAGAGAGGGGTCAGCACAGGTCACCCCCGCGGGAACCTTCCTTTCCTCTGGTCACACTGCTTCTCCTAAGTGTCCCAGGGACACGGAGCAGTGGACGTGGAAGCATTGTCCAACAATGTCCATGGAAGCACTGTCCAACTGCAGCATCTCCAGTCCTGCAGTTTCGGGGGATGATGGGGAGGAACTGGGGGAGGCGGTGGAAGCCCACCTGCTGTGAGCAGAGCTGCTGGACTTCCTGTTACACACGCACCTCCACACACGCCCATGCACACCCGCCTCATCCCCGCTGGGGTAGTGTGTGTATATGTGTGTGTGCGTGCTCTGCTTTCCTGCCACTGGTCAATGTGCCTGCAGGCGGAGGCCCAGGGCTCACGTGAAGGCGGCCCTGCCGGGGGAGGAGCAGGTGAGCCAAGCACAGGGCCCTGGACAGCAGGCTCCCCGCCCTCCCCGCCCCAGGCACTCACCCTGTTGTGCTTTTATCTGAGGCAACACGGCCTGCAGGAGTGTCAGGGACTTCCTGTGGTACTCGGCCTGCACTTCGATGAGCTGAGGGAACACAAGCAGAAGCATCAGCCTTTGCCGGAGGATGGAGGGCATGGGCTGCCACACCATCGGGGTGCCGTGCCCTCTCCTCCACCCATCTGCAATGACGGGCATTCGTCCCCTCAGCCTCTGCAGCAGAGGGGTGACCATAAAGGGAAGTTTTGGAGGTGGGAGACTCGGGGAGGAGATGAAGGGGACTCTCCAGAGGTGAGCCTGCCTTCACTGCCACCCCAGCTGCGGAGCACCCTGCCCCCAGTTCTCACAGCAAAAGGCACCGAAGGGGGGCAACAATGAAAGGGCTATAAACAGAGAACACATTCAGAAATCCAGATGCCCATGAGAGGGCGCTCAATGCCATGAGCCTCAACGTGTCTTGATTCCCCCAAAAAAGAGTTCAAGATACAACTGGTAGGAAAACGTGTGCTCGATCCACAATCCTCTTCCACCTTGGGAGGCAAAACTGCTTTATCGTGATGTGATTCAAAGGACAAAGTCCCTCAAGATGCTCTGTTCTGCACTTCCCACTACTGAAAAAGCTGCTGAAATGGTAAAAACAGCAGTGGAAAAGCGGTGAATAACTGGCACTTATTCTCTAAATCTCTCCCCGCTCCAAAAAAAAGATTGGGTATGTAGGAGGAAAACGGGAGAGAGAGGCACTTCGCTCAAAAGTCTGCTGTAATGAGTAGCTATTATCCCCAAGGAAAACTAAAAGGGAATTTTTTTTCTTTTTTTAAGTCATAGCGTTGAAAAAAGTGGTACCCAAAGACAATTAGGTAGTCCAATAATGCTTGCAATGTCAACAGTCATTTGTTTTAGATATTTTAAAATGACATATGATCTTCACAAATAAAACCAATGGAATAGACTTGAAAAGAATCCTACTATTTCCAAGTAAACATTTCAAGTTGAAAGGAATAGGTATCAGCTCTCTCACGGTGGAAGAAACTCTGGACTTCTTGGCCATTGATGCTGAGCATGCAGGGGAGCACTGGCTGCCCCCAATTCCGCCCCACGCTTATCAAAGCATCCAGCTTCTCAGGACTCCTCTTCTCTCCTCCTTTTATCTTCTTTCCCTGTCTTTGTATCACTTCCTTGACCCTAAAGAGAAACTTTGAGTTTTATTCCCAACGTTATTTTTCATTTCAGGGTCATAATTATCCGGGCCAGATGATTCAAGTATGGATGACTCAGATCCTGTGTCTCTACTCTATAAATCTGCTCCCATAGAGGAGAGGCAGTTAACAGGCATCAACCCTCATTTACCAACTTGTCATCATCTGGGACAAAAAAAAATCTCCATTAATAACCAACAGATGCCGGGGTGCAGCTAGCTTCTTCTTCCCAAGTTGCTTCCTGATGACAGACTCAGGTTTTGCAACCCTGGCCCAGCTGACATCTGGGGCTGGATCACCCTCTGTTGTGGGAGCTGCCCTCCTGTGCACTGCAGGATGTTTAGCAACAAACCTGACCTCCACCCTCTGAGTGCCTGTAGCACCTCCCCAATAGTGACGGCCCAAAACATCTCTGCTAAGTGACTTCAGTTGTGTCCAACACTTTGCGACCCTGTGGACTGCAGTCTTCCAGGAATTCTGTTCATGGAATTCTCCAGGCAAGAGTATTGGAGTGGGTTGCTGTGCAGGGGATCTTCCCGACCCAGGGATTGACCCTGCGTCTCTTAAGCCTCCTGCAGTGGCAGGCGGATCTTTACCGCTAGTACCACCTGGGAAGCCCCCCTCAAATGTCTCCAGACACAGCCAGTCATCTGCTGGGAGATGACAGAATCACCCCTGGTTGAGAACCACTGCCATAGATCACAGAGGTACAAACATCTTCATTGGTGAGGCTGAATTTTATTCTCGGGGTTTTGGAGAAATCCATATAAAGGCGACTAGAAGGCAGGATTTATTCACAGGTAGGACAGTCAAAGCCCCACCTGTTCTCAGGACATGCTTGACAGATCCTTGATTTGAGGACCACGTTCCTTCCCATCCCCACTGTGACACCTGCTATCAGACTCCAAGCAGCCTCACCTTTCTGGATGCTTACCGTCTGAAAGTAGTTTGCATAGTCGATTTCTTTGGCCACAAAACTGTACATGTCAGCTGACAGCTGGTCCTGTGGGGGCAAAACACAGAAGAATACAGAGTAGGAATCCACACATCAGAGAAAAGAATCGTAACCATGGTTTAACCTCATTTTTCATAATACTAGGCAGATTACAAACTTTGCCTGTGGACTTTCCATTTCCCAACCACGGCTCTAAAGGATGACTAAGTGGGGAAAGAACACCTATGCCAGTGTTTTCCTAGGGCTTTTAACGTGGGCCACGTGGAGAGTTGGGAAAGCTGATGCAGGGGAATGACGCACAAATTGCTTCCCTGCATCGCTGTGGCACGCCCTGCTGTCTGCAGCAGCCCCGCCAGGGACACACTGTGTTTCTGCTTGCCTCCCCCTGCGACTTCATCCCCCGATGATACTACTGCCTTGCTCCCTTCATCTCAGTTCTGATTGGTTGATCATCAGGAAAAGAGAGGCAAACACACCAAGTCGAGGGAAGCTGGTTAAGACAGGTGGGCAGGGGATGGACTGCTGGTTCCAAACCTGGCAAAAAAAAACACACCTGGACTCATCCAATATCATACATGAATCTCAGTGGGAAAAGCCCTTCACCACTCAGCTCCCCGAGGGGCTGAGAACAGTGGCTGAATGCTATGTCTAGATCATGTTCCCTCTGAGGAGGACAGCGGTCAGTTTCACTGAAACACCCCCAGCACAGTGCAGCAGAAGTGCATTCGAGTGGAGGCAGACTCTGTCACACTAACCATATCTTTGAGCATGTCACATTCTCTAAACATGTTTGTACAAGTCATGTGATCTCTGACATCCCTCCCTGCTTGGTAGCCTTCGAGGCAGAGCTTCAGAAGAGGTGCTAAGTTAAGATAAAAAGTGTCTATCACGTTCAGGTTGGAGTAAATAGGAAAACATCACCCCAATGCTTATAGCAGCACTATTTCCAATTGCCAAGATACGGAAGCAACCCAAGTGTCCACTGTCAGATGAACAGATAAAGAAGCTGTAGTGTACAGACAATGGAATACTATGCAATCATAAAAAAATAAAATAAAATCTTGCCATGTGTAACAATGGATGGACCTAGAGGGTATTATGCTAAGTGAAATAAGTCAGAGAAAGACAAATACCTCATGATTTCATATATGCAATCTATAACACAAAACAAAACAAAAACACACTCATAGATTTATAGAACAAACAGTAGTTGTCGTAAGGGGAGGGGATGGGGGGATGGGAAAAATAGATGAGGGGGATTAAGAGGCACAAACCTTCAGTTTACTTAATAATTGGGCAACAGGGATGTAACAGACAGCATAAGGAAGACAGTCAATTATACTGCAATAACTTTGCATGGGGACAGACGGCTACTAGATCCATCATGGTGATCATTTCATAATCTATGCAAATATCAAGTCATCATGTACCATACCAGATACAAACATGGCATTGTATGTCGACTATATCTCAATAAAAAAGGGAAAAAAAGCACAGGAAAGCTGACTCGAATGCTGAAGGATCACAGCAGACAACTGCATAATTCAGGAAGAGTCTGATATACAGGGAACCTCAAGCATTCTGCACAGACCCCAATAACCTCAGCAGCCCCTCCAGCTGCTGATCAAACTGTCTTCTGTGAGCAGGGGAATGGGAGGAGTGATCTGTTTCCTTTTCCAGTATCCTCAATAGGCAAACATCCTTAAAGCGTTCTTGCATACAAGATGATAGAACCAAGACACGAAGTTCACATGACTAGCTACCAAAAGTTCAAGGTATTTTTCCAAAAGAATAAAATGGGCTCTAGGACCACCCGCCTCAGGTCCCCTCCACTTCAGCATCCTTTACAACCAGACTCCGGGAGGCTGCTAGAGCTGTCAAAGGTGCTAGAGAAAGTGGTTTTATCGGAACTCAACCTCGCCTGCGTGGCCCCAGCATCCTTGGTCTGGAAGCATCTATCACCAGCCTGACAAGTGTGAAGGGAGATAGTTCAATTTAGGGAAAGACAAAGGGTGGGGTGATAAAAAAAAAAAAAACACAACTCGGTAGACAGAGGTAAGGAAGGGAGCCTTGGGAAGGACTAAATGCCACATCAGTTCAGTTCAGTGCAGTCGCTCAGTTGTGTCCAACTCTTTGCAATCCCATGAACTGCAGCATGCCACTGTCCATCACCAACTCCCAGAGCTTGCTCAAACTCATGTCTATTGATGCCACATCAAATCACCTTCAACCACTCAGCAGACGATCTCCGTAAAGCCAGCCCAACGGAGTATGCCCTCAGGAACACGAAGGGATTTTCTGAAGGTACAATCACATTACCGTCTTATAAAGTTAACAATAGAGATTCCAAGTAAGCCACACAAGTGAGAAATAAAAGCGGAAACTCTACACCAAATTTTCATTTGTCTAAATAAAATATTTATAATTTAATATTATTAAATATTTTATTCATAAACATTATCAATATAATTTAATATTTAAATAAAGTGTAGGGAGCCCCTACACTTCTGCTGAGTTTTTCCTCCTGGAATACTACCAAGTTCTTACAATGAACAGCAGAGAAAAGTCCTCTCTCGTTTTTCCCAAGGGGAAGGGAAAAGATTGCCATTTTGAAATGCACTAGAGCATTCTACTCTTAACAAGACCTAACCTTAGGAGAATTTTTCTTTTATTCCTGGCTGTGCCACGCTGCTTGTAGGACCTTAGTCCACCAACCAGGGATTGAACAAGGGCCCACAACAGTGAAAGTGTCAAGTCCTAACCACTGGACCGCCAGGAAACTTCAAGGATAAATTATTTTATCCCAGTAGAACCTGCTGGGATGCCTTCGAATTGTGGTGCTGCAGAAGACTCTTGAGAGTCCCTTGGACGGCAAGGAGATCAAACCAGTCAACCTCAAAGGAAATCAACTGTGAACAGTCATTGGAAGGACTGCTGCTGAAGCTCCAATACTTTGGCCACCTGATGTGAAGAGCTAACTCACTAGAAAAGGCCCTGATGCTGGGAAAGATTGAAGCCAACAGAGGAAGGGGTCGGCACAGGATGAGATGGTTGGAGACGGCATCATCAACTCAATTGACATGAATCTGAGCAAACTCCAGGAGACAGTGAAGGACAGAGGAGCCTGGTGTGCTGCAGTCTATGGGGTTGCGAAGAGTCAGACATGACTTAGCAACTGAGCAACAACAGCCTGCTGGGGTTATATCAGAGCCCCGCTAAACATTTGCTTTTAGCAGACTCTAGCCTGCCTCACATTGAGAAAGAGAATTAATCAGCTCGAGTATCCTCTAGCCATCCTGTCCTACCAAACACAAAAACTGAGAAGCTGGAAACAGAACGAAAGACAGCAACAGAGAAGCCCTGAAGTTCACGGTGCAGGGTCACAGGCGTACCCACGAGACTCACACCCAGTCCCAGGGCGACAGGGGCTTCCCCCGCTCCCATGCCTGACCCCTACATCACCAAACGCCTGCACACACAGCTCCCTTTACCCAATCCTTCATGTCCACCTTTTGACAAAAATTGCAAGGCATACTAAAAGGCAAAACCATAGTTTGAAGAAACTGAACAAGCATCAGAACCAGAATCAGAGGTGTCAAGAATGTTGAAATTATCGGGCCAGGAATCTTTTTTTAAATATGATGAATACTGAAAGCCCCAGCTCTTAGGGTTCATCCTGGGCTCTTTAGACATGCCAGCTGACAAGCTTGGGGACACAGACTCAACTAGAGGCTATTAGGGTTTTCATAGACCTCCAGCAAACAAAAGGATGCTCCACGAGGGCCTCCCATTTTTCTCAGTGGAGAGGAGCACAGAAAGGGGATACCCTGCAAATCTCCACTCTGTTGGCAGCCTCCTCCATCTCCTCCCTGAGGGCATCGGCTTTCGCACCCGCAGGCTGTGAGCTGCTGGACAAACCCGAAGACTTGGATGTCTGCTGCCACCTGATGAGAAAACAGGAGAAAGAGAGGAGAGGTGTGAATAGAACTTGGTCCCTGCCTTCGAGGAACTTAGATTCTAGTCGGATTAGGCAGAAATATGAGTTGAATTTTGGTACAGTGTGGGCGTTTTTCTCTTTTAGCATTTTCAGACATTCTACATCTAAGTTGATGAGCCTTACAAATTGGAGTTTGTGGACATACAAAGTAGTCAAAAACACACACCCTTAGCTCTTTAGGGCTCCCATCCCTTTGCCACTGATGCACGAGGCTCCAAGCTTTTTCCCTGTGTACCTTCGTAATTTCAGTGTCTGTTAGTGACTTCCCTGGTGGCTCAGACGGTAAACTGTCTGTCCACAATGCGGGAGACCTGGGTTTGATCCCTGGGTGGGGAAGATCTCCTGGAAAAGGAAATGGCAATCCACTCCAGATTCTTGCCCAGAAAATCCCATGGTCGGAGGAGCCTGGTAGGTTACAGTCCATGGGGTCGCAGAGTCTGACATGACTGAGCTTTCTTTTTTTTTTTTTTAGTCACAAGTTAGAATGGCAGTGAAAGCAAACACTCTGGGATCAGAAAGGGAAAATGCACGGTGAATCGGACGCAATGGTAACTTTTGGCAAAGAACATTTTCCATGTAGCATGTGGAATCTGATGCCTTATCAACCCTGACAGGGCTTCCCAAGTGACTCAGTGGTAAAGAATCCGCCTGCCAATGCAGGAGACATGGGTTCAATCCCTAGGTTGGGAAGATCACTTGAGAAGGAAATGGCAACCCACTCCAGTATTCCTCCCTGGGAAACCCCATGGACAGAGGAGCCTGGCAGGCTGTAGTTCATGGGGTCACAAAGAGTTGGACACGACTGAGCATGCACGCACGCACGCTTGTGAGACAGGTAGAGAAAACGCTGGGGACGCTGTGGGAGGCAGGGAAAGAGCTGGTTACGGGTATCACCCAGGGAATGACACAGCCTCACTGCCAAGAAGAGATCAGGAAAAGGTACCTGGTACCAGACCAGGAGAAAGGGGGCCCCCAGTGTCCACACAGCAGGACTCAGAGAGGCTGAGGACAGTGGCCCCTTCAGACAGGGCAAGTGTTCTCCAATTTGCGACAACTTCCCTACTGTCTCCCGAACCCTAAGGCCGAATGACATCACTGCTGCTTTCCCTGAAGCACGGTCCAGGCCATTCCTTTTAGCTCCCTGCCCACCCTGCGGGCATTGAGTTGGGAAACCTTCATCTACTTGGCCGAAGTCAACCATGGATGTTAAGTGAGAGGATAATTGGGTAAGATGAAGACAAATGTAAAAGTCAAACTCTCCACTAGGAAGCACTAAGCAGCCTTGGATCAACATTTTGATACCTCATGTACATTTTCTTAAACATTTATCTCCGAGCAGAGAATACGGGCCTTCTAAGGAGGCCCCTTGGGAAACTTTCAAGGGGAAGCACAAACATTTCTGGTTGCTCCTCCAATTAAAAAATAAATTTAAAAAGCTATTTCTGGTTGCAAGTTATTATCAAAGAATTACCAAAAGCAGGCCCTGACAGAAGGTTCTGATTACACTAAGATGCTAGTAGCTACAGCAGGGAATAGCAGTGGGACCTCTCTTACTCAGGCAGTAAACTCAACAGTCTATGGGGCCCAGCGAGTGGGAAAAATAAGTCAAATGTGTCATTATCTTAAAAACTCACCCACTGAATCCTTTATTTCCCCCTTGAAACAGGGACACGAGATAGAAGCTGGTTCTCAGCTCTAAGGAAAATAATCGAGTCATCAGGGTGGAAAAGGCAGCTGATGCCTGGCTACCATCTTGGGAAGCTGGGAGGGAGTCACTGGGGGTGGGGGTGCTGATGGGGCCCAAGCAGGAGCCTGGGCCTTGGGGAACTGGATGGACAAGCTGGGAACTGTCAAGTGACCTCATCAGATGAAATGTGGCCTCAGATTAAACAGTGTCTTCTAAATACCATGTGGGCCTGGGGTGGACGGGACAAACCAGAGAGCCTTGCCGGCTCCATCTGGCTCCTGGACCATTCACCCAATGTGGAGGCAAAAAGTACAGCCTTACCCTTATTTTGAAAATCAATAATAGACTAAGTGTTTTCTCTGCACAATTCTTTCTTATTGTGTTATGTGCAAGAAAAAAATTAAGAAAGTGGAGCTGTATCACAATACCAAAAAAGAGGAAATCAGTTCTCTTTGCTATTACCAAAAAGTAGCAAAATGAAGAATCTTCTGTCACTTAAAAAAGTGCACCCATAGGAGAATGACTTTGAAAGGCTTTGGGACATCAAGCTGGCTTGAAGCTACAGCGATGGTCACATGTGTCCTGAGAAAGAGTCCTTACTCATAATAAGAATTCAGGAAAAATTAGAAATATTTTTCTAATATTCTATTCCAAAATGTAAAAAAAAAAAAAAAGAAAAAAAAAATCTAAGCTAACAGGTAAGGATTAGTAAAAATGCCTGGGCAATTCTTTCTTATAATGGCTTGCCCTACAGAAATGATGTATTTATTATTTTTGTTTTTAAAACTAATTAACTAATTAAAGTTCTGGCTGTGCTCGGTCTTCATTGCTGCACGTGGGCCCTCTCTAGTTGCGGCAAGTGAGGGATTCTCTTCGCTGTCGACAGGCTTCTCCTCGGTGGTGGCTTCTCTTGCTGCGGAGCACAGGCGGAGGTGGAGCACATGGGCTCAGAAGCTGCCCAAGGGCTTGGTTGCTCTGTGGCAAGTGGGATCTTCCGGGTCCAAGGATCAAGCCCATGCCCCCTGCACTGGCAGGGGGATTCTTATCCACTGTACCACCAGGGAAGTCCAACAGAAATGATCTATTTAATTAATATCTCCAGTTTTCAGTTGCTCAGTCGTGTCCAACTCTTCGTGACCCCATGAATCACAGCACGCCAGGCCTCCCTGTCCATCACCAACACCCGGAGTTCACTCAAACTCATGTCCATCGAGTCAGTGATGCCATCCAGCCATCTCATTCTCTGTCGTTCCCTTCTCCTCCTGCCCCCAATCCCTCCCAGCATCAGGGTCTTTTCCAATGAGTCAACTCTTCTCATGAGGTGGCCAAAGTATTGGAGTTTCAGCTTCAACATCAGTCCTTCCAATGAACACCCAGGACTGATCTCCTTTAGAATGGACTGGTTGGATCTCCTTATAGTCCAAGGGACTCTCAAAAGTCTTCTCCAACACCACAGTTCAAAAGCATCAATTCTTCCCAAATCTAGGTTGGTCATAACTTTCCTTCCAAGGAGTAAGTGTCTTTTAATTTATTGGCTGCAATCACCATCTGCAGTGATTTTGGAGCCCCCAAAAATAAAGTCAGCCACTGTTTCCCCATCTATTTGCCATGAAGTGATGGGACCAGATGCCATGATCTTAGTTTTCTGAATGTTGAGCTTTAAGCCAACTTTTTCACTCTCCTCTTTCACTCTCATCAAGAGGCTTTTTAGTTCCTCTTCACTTTCTGCCATAGCCACAGCCAAATAAAATATGGAATGTCATGGATGGAATTTGGATCTCAGATAATGAATGTACTTCCATAATAGATTATGGGACAGACCTACAACCACCATCTGACTCATTCTGCCTGAAAAAAAGAAAGTAACCAATAAATAAGCGTAAAAAATACTATGGCCATAAATATGAAACTGATTTTTAGGGTATTATAGATCTGGATTAGGTCTTTTTTCAAACCCCAAATTACATTTAATATATGTATATTAAAATGAAGACATCATTTTCCCCACAATTCTGTCGTGGTACTTTAAAAGCATACACCTTTCCCCTCCCTTTATAGGGAATTTTAATAGGGAACTTGTAATGGATAAGTTATCTATTCTGACATTATAAATACCCACCAAATGGTCCCTTTGTGGAAACTGAATAGCATAATATCAAGGAAAACTAGGAAACCTTTGGTATAGGTAGCAGTTTGTTAGGAGAAGCGCCACTAATCATGAATCTCGATGAACAATAGATGCTGGAGAGGGTATGAAGAGAATGGAACCCTTCTACACTATGGGTGGGAATGTAAGTTGGTACAGCCACCAAGGGGAACAGCATGGAGGCTTCTTAAAAAATTTAAAACAACCATATGATCCAGCACTGCCACTCCTAAGCACATGTCCAGAGAAAACCATAACCCGAAAGGAGACATGCACCCTACTGTTCACAGCAGCACTATTTCACAAAAGCCAGGACATGGAAGCAACATAAATGTCAATCGACAGAGGAACGGACAGAGAAGATACGGTATATATATACATGGAATGTGACTCAGCCATAAAATGCAATGAAATAACACCATTTGCAGCAACATGGATGAACCTAGAGACTATCATTCCAAGTGAAGTAAGTCAGACAGAGGCAAATATCATGTGGTATCACTCATATGTGGAATCTAATCTTAAAAAACAGGGAGGCTGGGCATGCTGCAGTCCATGGGGTCGCAAAGAGTCGGACACAACTGAGCAACTAAATCGATGGAATTTTAAAGAAAGATGCAAGTGAACTTACGTACAAGACAGAAACAGACTTAACAGATATTAAAAACAAACTTATGGTTACCAAAGGGGAAACGTGGGGCAGGTCATAAATCAGGAGCTCAGGATGAACAGACACACACTACTATATAAAAGACAGATGACCAACAAGGACCTGAAGGGAACTCCACTCACTACTGTGTGATAATCTACATGAGAAAAGAATCTGAAACAGAATGAATATATGTATATGCATAACCGAATCACTCTGCTGTGCACCTGAAACTAACACAACACTGGAAACATCTGCACTCCAATAAACTTGAAATATTTTTTAAAACCATACATTTCAAGGAATGATGATATTCTCAGCCAAAGGCTCTATAAACAAACTCGACACGCGTCCTGCTCTGTTAAGGGGAGAAATAAGGACTCTTGCCCAAGAAGAGTTTGAGCTTTGAAGCTGGAAGAGGAGAAAGTTCATTTCTTCCCACTAGGAGAGCTGAGGTGACCCACTATTCTCTGGGAAAGATGCTATCACTATGATTTAAAGAAAGCTGAGCGCCTAAGAATTGCTGCTTTTGAATTGTGGTGTTGGAGAAGACTTTTCAGAGTCCCTTGGACTGCAAGGAGATCCAATCTGTCAATCCTAAAGGAAATCAGTCTTGAATATTCATTGGAAGGACTGATGCTAAACTGCAATATTTTGGCCACATGATGCAAAGAACAGACTCCTTGGAAAAGACCCTGATGCTGGGAAAGATCGAAGGCAGGAGGAGAAGGGGATGACAGAGGATGAGATGGTTGGATGGCATCATCGACACAATGGACAAAAGTCTGAGTAAACTCTGGGAGTTGGTGATGGACAGGGAGGCCTGTTGTGCTGCAGTCCACGGGGTCACAAAGAGTCGGACATGACTGAGCGACCGAACTGAACTGATGATTTGGGGATGATGAAGATAGAATGTAAGGTTTAAGGAGGGACTTCTCTGGTGGTCAGTGGCCGGGGAGCTTAGATCCCACCTGACACAGGGCAACTTGGCCCGCACACCGCAACTAGAGACATGTCAGAGTGCTGCAACGAAGACCCAAGGCAAGGAAAGACCCTGCAGGCTGCAGCTAAGACCTGATGCAGCCAGGTAAATAAACATTTAGAGAAACAAAAGAGCCTTCAGGAAAGGCTCATGGAAAGAAGAAGGCTGGAAATAAGGGCAAGACATTGCAGAGACCAGGAGAAGGGTATAAAAGGCAAAGTCAAGATGACTTCAAGGTGACAGGGAGTCCAGAAGAAGTTCTGAAAGGAAAGGGGAAAGCTGCATTAGGGGGCCATGTGTCGTTTCATCTGCCCCATCTTCTCTGCTCCTCTACCACTGGCATCCTCCATTCTCTGAGGGCCCAGGAGGAGGAAGCTGCGAGGAACAGATCCTAATGAGTACAGACTGACCAAATGCGCAAGTGGGGTGGGGCAGAGGTGGGGGCAGTGAGAACCCACCTGCTCCCCAAGAGCAGCTAGTGATGTCTGCATTTCCATAGCACAGAACCAGGGCTCACTCTTTGCTCTATCTTGGCAGAGTCCTCATGCTGACTCAGGGTGAAGGGTTACAGTAAAAGGCAAGAAGTTGAGGGAAGCTGGCTTCTGAAAGGCTGTCAAAGGTCTAAGTTCAAGGTGAAAAGCACAGAAATTTGCATGGGGTGGTAGATACTGCCTTCAGTGCAGTTCAGTTCAGTTCAGTTGCTCAGTCGTGTCCAACTCTTTGCGACCCCATGAATTGCAGCACCTCAGGCCTCCCTGTCCATCACCAACTCCCAGAGTCTACCCAAACCCATGTCCATCGAGTCAGTGATGTCATCCAGCCATCTCATCCTCTGTCGTCCCCTTCTCCTCCTGCCCCCAATCCCTCCCAGCATTAGGGTCTTTTCCAATGAGTCAACTCTTCGCATGAGGTGACCAAAGTACTAGAGTTTCAGCTTCAACATCAGTCCTTCCAATGAACACTCAGGACTGATCTCCTTTAGGATGGACTGGTTGGATCTCCTTGCAGTCCAAGGGACTCTCAAGAGTCTTCTCCAACACCACAGTTCAAACGCATCAATTCTTCGGCGCTCAGCTTTCTTCACAGTCCAACTCTTGCATCCATACATGACCACTTGAAAAACCATAGCCTTGACTAGACAGACCTTTGTTGACAAAGTAATGTCTCTGCTTTCAAATATGCTATCTAGGTTAGTCATAATTTTCCTTCCAAGGAGTAAGCGTCTTTTAATTTCATGGCTGCAGTCACCATCTGCAGTGATTTTGGAGCCCAGAAAAATAAAGTCCGACACTGTTTCCACTGTTTCCCTATCTATTTCCCATGAAGTGATGGGACCATGAGTGATGCCATGATCTTCGTTTTCTGAATGTTGAGCTTTAAGCCAACTTTTTCACTCTCCTCTTTCACTTTCATCAGGAGGCTTTTTAGTTCCTCTTCACTTTCTGCCATAAGGGTGGTGTCATCTGCATATCTGAGGTTATTGATATTTCTCTCAGCAATCTTGAGTCCAGTTTGTACTTCTTCCAGTCCAGCATTTCTCATGACGTACTCTGCATATAAGTTAAATAAGCAGGGTGACAATATACAGCCTTGACATACTCCTTTTCCTATTTGGAACCAGTCTGTTTTTCCATGTCCAGTTCTAACTGTTGCTTCCTGACCTGCATACAGGTTTCTCAAGAGACAGGTCAGATGGTCTGGTATTCCCATCTCTTTCAGAATTTTCCAGTTTATTGTGATCCACACAGTCAAAGGCTTTGGCATAGTCAATAAAGCAGAAATAGATGTTTTTCTGGAACTCTTGCTTTTTCCATGATCCAATGGATGTTGGCAATTTGATCTCTGGTTCCTCTGCCTTTTGTAAAACCAGCTTGAACATCTGGAAGTTCATGGTTCATGTATTGCTGAAGCCTGGCTTGGAGAATTTTGAGATATTGCCTTACCAATCCCAATATCCAAGAGACCATAAGCTGGAGACATAAAAACACTCATTAAATACTGGAAGAGAAGTCCCTGATGACACTTCTCTATGGTTTCAAACTCTACAAGCCACCTCTGGTGTCACCATTAAAAACATAAGACAGAATTAGATGGACCACGTCTGTTACCAAGAAGAAATTCTCCTTTAGGGAAGCTGAATGAAGAAATGGAAGTGGACAAGGCAAGGACAAGCTTTGATGCTAACATCCAGCTCTGAGCAGAAGCTGAAAATTCCGGTTTTCCTTACAGAAGCAGAGAAAAGACCTCAGAGCTAAAACCCAGGTCCTCAGAGGAGGAAATCACTCTGTAAACCCAGGAGCATAGTGTCTATCATCCTGACAGTGCAGCCAACAGCATGTCTGTAATCATCTCATGGTGGTGTTCAGTTGCTCAGTCATGTCCGACTCTTTGTGACCCCGTGGACCACAGCATGCCAGGCTTCCCTGTCCCTCACTATCTCCTGGAGGTTGCCCAAGTTCATGTCCATTGAGGTGGTGATGCCATCCAACCATCTCATCCTCTGTTGCCCTCTTCTCCTTCTGCTTTCAATTGTTCCCAGCATCAGGGTCTTTTCCAATTAGCTCTTCACATCAGGTGGCCAAAGTAATGGAGCTTCAGCATCAGTCCTTCCATTCAACGTTCAGAGTTGACTTCCTTTAGGACTGACTGGTTTTATCTCCTTGCAGTCCAGGGGACTCTCAAGAGTCTTCTCCAACACCACAGTTCAAAAGCATCAATTTTTCGGTGCTCAGCTTTCTTCACAGTCCAACTCTCACATCCATACATGACTACTGGAAAAACCACAGCTTTGACGAGACGGATCTTTGTCAGCAAAGTCATGTCTCTGCTTTTTAATATGCTGTATAGGTTTGTCACAGCTTTTCTTCCAAGGAGCAAGTGTCTTCTAATTTCTTATGTGACTCCCCAGTGTGGGACTACAGAAGAGAAATCTGCACCATCGGAAGCAGGAAAAGGTGACCAAGTCCCCAGATTCAGAAATTCTCTTTTCTTTTTTTGGCTGAGCCATGTGGCTTGCAGGAGCTTAGTTTCCCATCTAGGGATGGAGTCCTGGCACTGAAAGCACCAAGTCCTAACCATTGGACAACTGTGGAATTCCCAGAAAATCTCCTCTTATCACAGACACTACACATCACCCAACCTCCTCTGTGATCTCTGCTCCTACCACCCTCCCTTTTTCCCTTCCACCCCCACCATGCCCGCCTTCATTCTGTTTCCTGAATACGTCACCCTTCTTTCCACCCACGGGGCCTTTGCTGTTCCCAGTGTCATGGACAGCTTTGCAAAGTATCTCTGCATAGCTGCTTCCTTCTTATCAGATCAAGTGTCATCTTCTCAAAAAAAAAAGTCTCTGTTTCACTATTTATGCCACAGCCTGCTTCTCCAGAGCCACTTCCAAACTTACACTGTGGTGTCTTCCTGAAAGGACTTGTGGCTGCTGAAATGGCCTGTGTGTGTGTGTTCTCTTGTCCAGCGTCCAACTCCCAAATCAGGCCACAGCCTGTCTAACAGCAAGGCCCCTGTACTCCAGCGCCCAGCTCACAGCAGAAGTAAGAAACACTCAGTGGATGAACACACACACACTACACACACACACTACACACACACACACACACACACACGCCACTGCCTTCCAACTAGGACCACTGCTCTTCAAAGAAGCAGAAATGGAAGCAAAGAAAACCCATCATACCTCGTTCGTGAAGAGTCCATGTCCAGCACCAGCTTGGCTAAGTGTTTCCTCTGTTTTTGGATATTTGGGATTTCTACCTGTGGGTACAGGAAACAAAGAAAGAAAGAAAACACAGTTGATTTGAAGTCCAATGACAGATTTTTTTTAAAATTTAAAGTTTGAAATATAGTTGAATTTCCAATGTTTCAGGTGTACAGCAAAGTGATTCAATTACATATATTTTTTTTTCAAGTTTGTCTCCATTATAGATGAACTTGAAAAAAATAGATATATATGTATAAAGCTGAATCACTTTGCTGTATAATAGGTTTGTCCCACTATAGGTTATTATAAGATATTTAGTTCTTTGTGCTAGACAGTAGGTCTTTGTTGGTTGTCTATTTTATACATAGTAGAGTGCGTACGTCTATCCCAGGCTCCTGATTTATCCTCCCACCGTCCCAGGGAGCGAACCTGAGCCTCCTGTGTCTCCTGCATCGGCAGGCGGGGTTCTTCACCACTAGAGCCACCTGGCTGCACTACACACACTTCAAGAGCTCAGCAGGCACAGGTGGTTAGTGGTCGCCAAGCAGTGTAGGCCGGAAACATCTCCAGCACTGGGGAGGTTTGTAGGCCCAATTAAGGGGGATGCGAAGAGGGCCAGGGTTCACAGCAAAGAACATCCCCCAACTATTTTATCTCTTACTTGATAAAATTTCGCTTGGTTGAAGCTGGCAAAATTGTCACCTACACATTAAGGCTTCAAATGGCATTGAAACATGTATAATATAAGAAACCAATCGCCAGTCTAGGTTCGATGAAGGATACAGGATGCTTGGGGCTGGTGCACTGGGATGACGCAGAGAGATGGTATGGGGAGGGAGGTGGGAGGGGGGTTCAGGATTGGGAACACATGTACACCCATGGCAGATTCATGTTGATGTATGGCAAAACCAATACAGTATTGTAAAGTAAAATAAAGTAAAAAAAAAAATTAATAATAAAACAAAAAATAAGGCTTCTTCTTAAAAAGACAGTTTGCTTTAGTGTCCTTTAAAGTAGACAGAGAAGGGCCCTGTCTAAACAGAGACAGCAAGGGGGTTGCACAGAGTCTCTAGGACATGAGCCCTCATGTCCAAGAATAGGGGCTTATGAACAGGGGCTGCTGTTCTTTTTTAAAAATTTTTTAATTGAAGTACAGTTGATTTACAATGTTGTGTTAATTACTGCTCTACAGCAAGGTGATTCACACATACATACATACATATATACATATATATATATATATACACTTTTAAAACTATTCTTGTCTATTACGGTTTATCACAGGAGATCGGATTTAGTTCTCGCACTATAGAGAAGGACCTTGTTGTTTATCCATCCTATATATACTAGCTTGTGTGCTAATCCCAAACTCCCAAGCCACCCCTCCCATATCCCCTCCCCCTGGGCAACCACCAGTCTGCTCTCTGTGTCTGGGAGTCTGTTTCTGTTTCACAGATAGGTTCATTTGTGTCCTATTTGAGATTCCACTGTCATTTCACTCAAGGCTGGAGATGGATGGAGGGCAGGGAGGAGGATGGGGCGGAGACCCTGCGGGGGATGAAGTGATGCCACCAGCCTTGCAGTTTCACCCTCAAGGATGGCATGGGTGGGAGAAGGGGGCAGCATTCAGCTCAAAGGGCTCCCAGGCTGGGGAACCCCCTGCAGTTGGGTAGTAATGATCCCAGGTGAGACACTGTGTCACAGACTGGGTGAGGGGCAGAAACAACCCTGAGGCTGGAGCCAAAGGACCCCAGAGACCACCACTCTGCCCACCCCAATCACATGGGTCCAGCCTCGTGCCCACTTCTGACCTCGGCCAGCAAGAACAGCGGCTCGATCACATCCCTCTCAACTTGCAGTTCGAAATGAATCAGCTCCTGAGCCAGCTTGTCCTCTGTCTCGCCGCAGAGTTTCAGCATCTTCCTGCAACAGAAGGGGAGGAAAACCGTCCTGAGTGCTCTGCAGAGAAAGATGCGACCCATGTCCTAATGCTGTCACCTGCCAGCCAGGTAAACACTCTTGAGAAAAACTTGCTCCATGCAGTTTCGTTCCTGAAACTGTCCATTTCCTAAAGGATGCTGAGTACCTACTATGCGTCTTGGCTAAAAGGGGGTCTGTGGGGAATTAAGAGAAATATAGAGGGGCTTCCCTGGGGTGGTCCAGTGGTTGAGACTTCACCTTCCAATGCAGGGGGCTGGGGTTCGATCCCTAGTTGGGGAACTAAGATCCTGTGTGCTGCAACCAAGACCTGGTGAGGCCAAATAAATATTTAAAAGAAAAAAAAAAAAAAAGAAGAAGCTCTCTCCTCTTTCCCTGTTTGCCTAAAGTGAAAGTGAAAGTCACTCAGTTGAGTCCAACTCTTTGTGACCCCATGGACTGTATAGTCCATGGAATTCTCCAGGCCAGAATACTGGAGTGGGTAGCCTTTCCCTTCTCCAGAGGATCTTCCCAACCCAGCGATCAAACCCAGGTCTCCTCCATTGCAGACCGATTCTTTACCAGCTGAGCCACAAGGGAAGTCCAAGAATACTATAGTGGGTAGCCTATCCCTTCTCCAGCGGATCTTCCTGACCCAGGAATCAAACCGGGGTCTCCTGCACTGCAGGCAGATTCTTTACCAACTGAGCTATGAGGGAAGCCCTAAAAGCAGGATATGAATCTGTAAAGGGGTCCCCCTCCCATCTCTACCAGATGATAATCACCAGAGATAATTCCAGACCCTTAGCAGCTCAGAGACGGCCCCAGTGGGCTCCACATTACAAACTTTACTCTTATCTTCTACTAGTTCCCCATATATTTACCTTCCCACAATTTGCTGCCCTAGAGACTAACATTTCTTTTTCTTTGTCTTGTCCCATCTCTAAAAATCACTGCTCTTTTATTAAAAATGCTACATAGGCCCAAGTTCAAGTCACCCCTTTGAGTTACTCATCACTGAGTTCTCCCATGTGTATGACAATCTTATATGCTTTTTCTCTTATTTATCTGTCCTCTGTCCATTTTATTTGCAGGGCCTGTGAAAGAGCCTAGGGTGGGAAGAGGGAAAAGGACTTCTTCATCCTCTCCAGCACTTTCACGCTGTTGTTGCTGTTGTTCAGTCACTAAGCCACGTCTGACTCTGCAACCCCACGGACTAGAACACTCCAGGCTTCCCCGTCCTTCACTACCTCCAGGAATTTGCTCAAACCCATGTCCATCGAGTTGGTGATGCCATCCAATCATCTTATCCTCTGTCGCCCCCTTCTCCTCCTGCCCTCAATCTTTCCCAGCATACTTTTTTTTTTTTTAATGCTTTCTTGCTATTTGCATTTCATTCTTTTCTTCTGGACATAATCTACCTCACACAACCTTAACTAGTTTTTCAGTGAGAACATGCAAATAGTAATTCCTCTAAATCTGTGCCTGAAGATATCCTATTTTCCTCTTATTCCTTAAGATTTTTTAAAAAATATTTGCTTATTTGGCTGTCAGGTCTTAGCTGTGGCGCACACTGGCTCAGTAGCTGCAACACGCGGGCTTTGCTCGCCCATGCCATGTGGGATCTCAGTTCCCCAGCCAGGGGTGGAACTCACTGTTCCCTGCATTACAAGGAGGATTCTTAACCACTGGACCACCAGGGAAGTCCCGCCCCCTTATTCTTGAATGACAGTTTAGTACGTCACTGAATCTAGATTTCTCACACTTTTCACTCACTACTTGAAGATATTCCTCCCTTATTTCCTGGCATTTATTTTGGCTCATAAACAGTCAGTTAGCAGTCTAAGTGCCCTTGTATACATACTTGGTGACTGAACAACAACAAGCTTTCTCTGCTCGACTTTAAATCTCTCTTTTGTGTCAATGGTGTGTAGTTGTTTTACAGTGGCGTGTCCAGTGATGGATTTCTTTTTGTGGCTCTCTGTCAGGACTTTTTGTGCTCCTTAAATCTGAAGACTCATGCTTTTCTTCAAATCTAGAAAAGGAAAATTCAACCATAAACTTATCCTTCTATTTTCTTCTTCAGGAGCAACTACTACACGTTAATGCTCTATATTTATAACCTGCCACTTGAGTTTCTCCACTTAATGTTGCCTGTATCCTTAGTGCTTCTATTGGGTCAGCCAAGACTCTCATTCAGGATTTTCTATAAGCTCTTACAGGAAAACCCAAAGGAACTGTTCTTTATTCTGGTCATTCTTGTGGAGACTCCAGATATGCTTTCAAGGTCACCAGTTTCCATATCTGTGTGCAACGTCCAGTTTCTCTCAAGTAAGTTTTTAAAGTATATCGAGTTGACTCTTTGGAAAAGACTCTGATGCTGGGAGGGGTTGGGGGCAGGAAGAGAAGGGGACAACAGAGGATGAGTTGGCTGGATGGCATCACCAACTCGATGGACATGAGTTTGAGTGAACTCCGGGAGTCGGTGATGGACAGGGAGGCCTGGCGTGCTGCAATTCATGGAGTCGCCAAGAGTTGGACACGATTGAGTGACTGAACTGAACTGAAATATAATTTGAATTTTTTTTAAGTTCTATTTGGTTTTCTTTGGTTCTGCCTCTTCTTTTTTCCCCTTGTATTGATTTTTTTTTGTCAAGAATTTTTTTGTGTTTATTAAATTTTAAAATTTCACTTTAAATGTAATTACTGTCCATTTCCTTTCATGCCATCCTAGTATTTTTAGCTCTTAGGGTCCGATTCTCCCATCAGCTGTGCCTGCTGACCCTCTCTCATGATGCTTCTATTTTTAGTTTGTTTTTATTGTGAGCTCAAAATCAGCAAGGGTTGTTCTTCTGGGAATCCTATAAGTTCTGACATCTGACACAGACAGATTTCATATTTGCTTCTGCTGGGACCTGAGGGATTTTGAGTGCCCTTCAACCATTTTTTTATTTTGACCACACCTCATGGCATGTGGGGTCTTGGTTCCCCAGCTGGGGATCAAACCTACGCCCCGTGCAGTGGAAGCACGGAATCCTAACCACTGGACCGCCAGGGAAGTCCCTACAGTTTTATATTTGTTTCTCCCCTTGGGAGCTGCCTCCTGCCCAGACACTATGACTCCAGGGCCGGGGGGCTCAATTTCTCACTGGCCACCGTTCCTTCTTCCCCATCCAGCCCCCAGCCAGGCTTCAGTGTCCTCAGCGCCTTGCTGAGATGTGCTCGTCCCCTCGTTAAGGACGAGGACTTTCCCAGATTTGGCATGAACCCACGCGTGGTATCTCCTTACCCAAGAAGTGTGTCATCTCCCAGGATAGCTGACCCTTCCATCAGACACTGAGCCAGTGTTGTCAAAGGCAATTTTTTCTGAAAAGGAAAAAAGAATGTGGTAATGAAAATGGCTTCAACAGTCACCCACTTATATGAAAATAGTGAGAAGTCAAATACTTGCCTAGATACTCTGTTAGCTAAGAAACAAATGGACTTTAAAATATGTATAAAATCTAAAAATTTAGAGGATACAAAGGTGAGTTAGACTCAGAGATGTCAAAATTCAGAAAATTAAAACAAAATTTGCTAATTCAGAAAATAAGGCTAAGGTTTACGTGCTGCATTTTAAAATCTAGTAGGATAGCAACAGGGAAAAAAAGAGAAGATTTCAAAATTATGCTAAAGACTTGAGCCATGCTTTAGTTAGAAATCAAACTCTTTCTTAAGAAGTACATTAGCCCTAATGTATAAACAAGGCAGCTTATGGTCAAGAAAGAGAGAAAACGTTCACCTAGAATTACAATGCAAACAAAGTAATCATCAATATAAAACAGACTCCAAAGAAGATATAAAATGGCCAATAAGCACATGAAAAGATGCTCAACATCATCAGTCATTAAGGAGACCAAACGAAATCTGCAATGAGATACCACCTCACCCCCACTAGGATGGCTATCATAATACTAATAATATATATTTTTGGATACATAAAATAAATATTGGTGAGCATGTGGAGAAATTGGAACCTTCATGCTTTGCCAGAAGAGATGTAAGACAGTCCAGCACTGGGGGAAAGTTTGGCAGTATTTCAATAAGTTAAACAAAATTACCATATGGCCCGGCAATTCCACTCTTGGGTATGTACCCAAAATACTCTGAAACAGATGGCTGAATAAAAACATGCATGACGTGAAGAGCGGCCCAATGCACAATAGCCAAAAGGTAGAAACAGCACCAATGTCCATCAACGGGTGAGTAAAGAAACACAGCGCAGTCCATCCACGCAAAGGAACTAATACACAGCCGTAAAAAGAGAAGAAGTCCTGACACAGGCTACAGTGCAGATGAACCCTGAAGGCATCGCCAGACAAAATGGGCACATGGTGTATGATTCTACTTATATAAGATCTCCAGAGTAAACAAATCCATGGGGACGGGAGCTAGATTTGTGGTTAAGAGATGAGGGGGAAACTCCAATACTTTGGCCACTTAATGTGAAGAACTGACTCATTTGAAAAGATCCTGATGCTGGAAGAGATTGAAGGCAGGAGGAGAAGGGGACAATGGAGGATGAGATGGTTGGATGGCATCACCGACTCAACATACATGAGTTTGAGTAAACTCCGGGAGTTGGTGATGGACAGGTAGGCCTGGCATGCTGCAGTCCATGGGGCTGCAAAGAGTCGGACACGACTGAGCGACTGAACTGAACTGAAGAGCTGCGGGGGAGGGGGATTAATTGATGAGTATGGGGTTTCCTTTCAGGGAGACGGAAATGCTCTGGAAGTAGATTACGGTAGTAGCTGCACAATACTGTCCCTGCACTAAATGGCACTGAATTGTACTCCTTAAAATAGTTAAAACGGCAAGTTTTATGCTATGTGGGAAGTGAGGAAGAGAGAGGAGGAGGGAGGCCAAAGGCAGAACAATCTATGATCACAGAATGATACATCTTCCCTCCTTACTAAGTGTGGACAAGCCCTGCTCCTCCTAAGCCTAAACCACCCAGCACACGCTGAGAATAACAAAGTGAGAACAAAGGATCTCCTTAGGTCCTCCGGTCTACACCCCCACACAGACCCCTCCCATCCCACAGCCTTTGCCTCAGGACCCAGAGGCCCTCAGCTGTCACTCACTGCCTCCCCACCCGGGTACCACAGCTGTGATGACTGAGACCAGACGCTGCTTTCAGGGAGCTTATATCCCAGGGCACGGAGACAAATACGAAACACAGACGTTATGAAGGAGACTGTTTCGGGAGTTGGGAGTGCTGTGTGGGCAACAGAAAGCAGGACAATAGGCAGAGTGGTGATGAGAAAAGACCCTCCCTGCAGAGAGGGTACCTTTAGGAAGCACCCTGAAGGGAGAGAGAGTCAGCCAAGCCTCCAGATGGCCTGGGACAGAACATTCCAGGCAGAGGAATGGCAGGTGCAAAGGTCTGGGGGTAGGATACCAGGCCAGCTCAGCATCCATCCCTGGGAGACCAGCACGACTGGAGCTCAGTGAGTGAATGGGGAGCAGTCAGGGAGGAGGTGGAGGCTAGACTGCGCAGGTCCTCATTAGCCAGAGGTAGGCCCTGGAGCTGGATTCTAGGACTTGGGGACCACTGGGGGCTTGTTTAAGAACAAAATGATCTGTTTAAAATAACTCAATCCTGAAACACGGAACTGGATGACGTGAGAGAGGACCCAAGATGAGGGTGGATTTTTAGGAATCCGGTTTGAACATCCCCAGGAGAGCGGCAGGCTCCAGGTATCTCCAGGGGAAAATCACAGGAGACAGATCAACCCCAAGAATGGGATGGAGTTCCTGGGGCTCCAGAAGGAGGAGAGACCAGGACACCTGAGAGATTATTGCTCTCCGGCCCAGGAAAACCCAGGACACCCTGGATGGGTCCAAGTCACAGTCCCCTCCCTGCCCTCAGAGAGGACGTCTACCTTCCGTGAATGGGGTGCCTACCTACCTAGGTACCACTTCCCGGTTAGACGCCTTTCACTCGAGGAATAATCCTGCTACCCCACCATTTCACATGAAATGAGACATTCTTCCGGGTAAAAATGAGACCAGGCAACCAAGAAATCATACATCCAAACTGAAACACCACTTTCTAGCTGTCCTATGAAGCTAGTAGGTCCAGGTTCCCAGAGATGTAATTAAAGGCACAGGAATGGTACCTTCAGAGAGAATCTGCTCCCACCCTCACTGTTCAAAAGAAGTTACTTACCGCACGTTTTAGAGAAACATCCAAAATGGTTAAAAACGAAAGAAAAGCAGACCATCCTTAACCCCCAGCCACTTGGTTCCTACCCCCAGAATCACGGCAGTGGCCAGTTTCCTGTGTCTCCTTCCATAAGTATTCTAGAAGGTCCAATTATGTATGTGAGTGTGTGTCCATGTTTAACAGACACATCTTCCCCTTCACACTGTCAGCACACGATATACCCAACCCTACACTTCGTTTTCCTTTTCACATAGAGATATCGTTCATGTCATTTCCTATCAATACGTAGAGAGAACTGCCTCATCCTGGTTGTTTTTTTTTAATGGCTACACAGATCAGTGAATGATGATGACAACATTTAAACAAGTCCTGTACCAATGGTGTAATGGTCACAAGACAGGGTCCATGCCTGTGGACTGAGTGATGCTCGTAAGAAAGGATTTGCTGTGGAGGAGACACTGAGGGCCTTGTGGGTGCGTGGATTTCAAGGGCATCGGTGTTGAAGGGGTAAAACCTCAATTAGTGAGTTTTTGCTTGTGTAGATGTTGTCAGAGTCCAGAAACTAAGAGAAGAAAAGAATCAAGAAATTAAAAGGAAGCTACCGAAAGAAAAAAAGGAAGGAAGAAATGGGTTATACCTTCATGTCAAAAATGAGAGTGATAATCTATAATCAAAGGCAGGTGAATAGAAGAAGTTAATGGACTACAACCCACAACAGATTCCAAATTATTTCCTTATTCCTAAAGAAATTCTCTAAGACAAAAGGAAAAGCTGAGGGCTTGGTAGACACAGGGCACCGTGCTGATTAATTTTACCCTAATGCCAACCTGTTCCTGAGATATTACTTGCTCTCTTACCCATCCTCGGCTCACCCTCACTTCACTTAGAAGGATATTGAGACCTTGAAGGATCCAACTGCCCACATGTCTAGAAAAGCCACCATTCTCTGGCGGACAAATATCCAGGCTGAAAGAACCACTAGTATTCCAGGGACTACTGTGTTAGTCGCTCAGCTGTGTCCAGCTCTTCGTGACTCCATGGATGGTAGCCCACCAGGCTCCTCTGTCCATGGAATTCTCCAGGCAAGGATACTGGAGTGGGCTGTCAATCCTTTCTCCAGGGGAGCTTCCCCATCCAGGGATCGAAGCTGCCTCTTTCCTGTCTCCTGCATTGTAGGTGGGATCTTTACCACCTGGTCCCTGAGCCACGAGGGACCAGTAGTGCCCAGGTAAAGAGATCCTAGCAAGCTTCACCCTGACCAGTGGCTTTCCAGGTCAAAGGGAAGCTATTAGAATACACCTCCTCCTGATTCTGGAGTGCTGAAAGATGCTTAAGAGTTAAAGAAGGGGACACAGAATGTTCCAGGGTTTGCAAGCAGTCGATCTGACTTGTCTGAGATGACTGTTCTCTCCAAAATTATCTTGGGCAGAAGCAGCACCATTTGTAGGATGACTCAGAGACAAAAAGTCTCATTCTAATATCCACTCTGCTTCCCAAACATACACACACACGCTCACACACAGCCCCATCTCTGAGAACTGCTGTCTACTATCCTCTAATCCAGGCACACTTGTTCCCTGGGGCTCAGCAGTTCTCAGTGGTGATTCTGGACCAACGACGGGGCCATAATAACAGCAGCTTCTGTTTCTTTACTATGTACTTAAGTCAAGCACCGTGCTAAGCATTTACGTGAATGATCTCACAGAATTCTCAAGCAACCCTACTAGGTAGGGATTCACTTTTACTACCATCTTCCAAGTGAAGAAACCAAGGCTTATAGAGGTAACTGACTTGCTCTCTGTCAGGCAAAATTTGGAAACAGCAGAGCTGGGCTTCAAGCTCAGAGAGTCATATCCCAGCACTTAAACTCAGAACCATCAACCTAAATTGGTTCTGTAAAGAACAGCAGAGATTTGGGACCTCCCTGGTGGTCCAGTGGTTAAGAATCCGCCTTCCATTGCAGGGCGTGTAGGTTTGATCCTTGATCAGGGAACTAAGATCCCACACGCCTTGGAGCCAAAACACCAAAACATAAAACAGAAGCAATACTGTAACAAATTAAATAAAGATTTTAAAAGAAAAGAATAGGAAAGATTCAAATTGGCTCGATGCGTCGGGCAACTCCTGTGCCTAAAATACTCACGGGCCATCCGGCCGTGACACATCTATTTTCAGCGCTGCCTTCACGTGGCAGGCCCCATTAGAGGCATTAAGGATGCAGCCGTGATGGAAGATGAAATCCCTGCTCCCACGGAGCTCATATACCAGGACTGGGAACGGACATGGGAGAAGATGAAGGAGCACAGCGATTTCAGAGAACAACACGTGCTAGGAAGAGTGTGGAATCGGGGGGTGTGACTGGGGGAAGGAGCAAACACATCAGATGGTGAGAGAAGCTGCACCGAGAAGGTGGCATCTGAGCTGAGAATCAGACAGTAAGATGTTGCTGGCCTGGCTAGCCGCAGTAGCCAGGACGTGGAAGCAATCTAAAAGTCCATCAATAGATGATGGATCAGGATGTGGTTCATATATACGAAGGAATACCAATCAGCCATAAAGAGGAAAATAACAACATTTGCAGCACCATGGATGGACCTAGAGTTTATCACTTAAGTGAAGTCAGACAGGGGAAGACAAATACCATATGCTATCACTTAAATGTGGAATCTAAAAGAGGACACAAATGAGCCCATAGGAAATAAAAACAGACTTGTGGACACAGAGAACACACTGGTGGTTGACAAGGGGGATGATTGTCAGGCTCCCCTTGCCGAAATCCCCAGTACACACTGAGCTACTTCCACAGACACTCTGCAAAGCGGTAAACATTTTCTTTGTACCACACATCAGTGGTTCCTGCTGGGAAAGTTAAGAAAGAAGAAACCAGGGTTGGGAGGAGAAAATGGAATGATCGATGGAGCAAGCAGAGCGGTCTGGTCTTGCAGTGTGAGCTGGGAGGACACGTTAGAACAGCCCAGAGAGGCGAGGCCAACAGAGTTGTGGGGCTCAGGGAGACCACCAGGAAGAGACGTTAAGAAGAACTCCTGGTCAGAGAAAATCAGACAGACACCAGACACACTGATCATCAACTCAAGGGGGAAAGAAACCCCCTAGACTGCCCCTCCCCTGGAACAAAGCCAAGAGAACACTTAAGAATATCTTTTCGGGGAGCTTCCCAGGTGGCTCAGTGGTAAAGAATCTGTCTGCCAATGCAGGAGATGCAGGTTAGACTCCTGGGTTGGGAAGATCCCCTGGAGTAGGAAATGGCAACCCAGTATTCTTGCCTGGGAAACCCCAAGGACAGAGGAGCCTGGGGGGTGACAGTCCATGAGGTCTCAAAGAGCAACTGAGCACAGTAGACAAACAGAAAATAAACTAATATTAGTAAGATTTTCTTTTGAAAAAAGGAAGAATATCTGTTCATCTCTGCTGAATCTGAGGGAGGTGGGGGTCAAGAGGGAAGTGAGCCTTCAGGATCATCCACCCCAAGGACTGTCCAGTGGAGCTGCATGATGCAATGCCTTCAGCACTAGTATAGGTTCTGGACAGAGACCCTGGAGCACTGTTATGCATCAAGTTATCTTTACTGCATTACTGCAGCAAAAATGGTCTTCATAAGAGCCTTTATAGGTCCCTTGTAACTCCCAAAACCACAGTGTAATTTTTTTTCCCATGTGATCTTAAGGTACTATGGAGGCAAATGGAATCTGTAGATGAGCAGCAGGGGCAAGGGAAAGGTGGCAGCCTCCGTAGCAGTGGAATCTAAGCCCATCCTGCTCTCCTCGGGGGCTGCCCCAGTCTGGGGAGAACAAGGATGGGGACCACATCTTAGTGAGGGCGGAGGTGGTTCAGGCAGGGCTATGAGTCTCAAACACTGGCCGGGCGGTCAGCAGGCAAATTCCACCTCCCCTGGGGCCAGGAGGGCACTTACGGAGCGCTTGTCAGCCTCGGCCCCTTGCTGGCCCTGCAGACATGCCGTGAGCTTCTTGTGTGTGCTGTGGGAGACCTGCTTCACCAGCTCCAGCCGCTTCTCTACCTGCAGACAGAGCAGGGGGCGGGACCCATGGGTGAGGCAAGGTCAGAAGTGGGGTCATTGGTCTGGATAATCCAAGGACAAGACTGACCCCTGTTTCTGCAGAGACAGCATCCAACGCGGGAGAGAAAAGGAGGGGATCACAGACTCGGAGACACTTTGCTAACCGTGTGGTGAAATGCCTTCCCATGTCCCCTGAAAAGTCCCACTGAGGCTGCTGTGCACCATGCAGGGTGCTATTGTAAAGAGAAAAAGCTGCATCTCAATGGACTGGGAGAGGAGCAGTGGAGAGTCCGAACAACACCGGGAAGGGCTCGGCTGCAAAAGGGAAGATGTCTTTGACATCTACGAGTTATGGGCCAGTGACAACCTTACCTGAAGAAGGTCTTCACTCAGAACTTCAGTCTTCTCAGCCCTAAAGGGAAAATGAAGACACATATCAGTTAAAAGACAAAAACCAGGAATATGGTCTCATAATTATTCCCACCCTCCCCACTTATCGAGCAATTGTTATACATCTGTGCACATTCTCTCACATTCTTCTCCATTTGTGGTTTATTACAGGATATTGAACCCAGTTTCCTGTGCTACACAGCGGGACCTTGTTGTCTCTCCATCCTGGATATACTAGCTTGCATCACCAGCAACGATTTCCAACAAGAGAAAATGCAGGCCATACTGGGATTGACAAGGAACATCAAGTAACCAGCATTTCCAGCAAAAACATGGGCTCTGCGGGGTCTCCCGCTACTGTGTGGAAACCTGGATGAAGCACAACAAACACACCTTTTTCTGCCTCCAAGTATCCTTTTTTCAATTAATAGAATTAAGTAGGTTCCTCCACCCATTCCCTTTGGTCTCCCCTAAACAAGCAAACGTGGCAGAGATTGATCAAGAGCAAAGACAGAGAAAGCGCTGAGTCCTCGTGACAAAGGCAAGCGTCACCACTGAGATCTGGCCACTACTATGATGCACCCCCCCCAGAAAGTGGGGAGCTGAAACCAGAGGTTAACACTTTCGGGGAAAGAACCTAGATGCTGGCTGGAGTGTCCCAACCTGTTAGCAATCCCTGTCTCAGCATCAGAGGAAAATGCAGATCTTCCTGGAGCAAAGCACAAAGAGGCATACTCAAAAAAAACAAACAAACAAAAAAAAAAACAAAATATAAACTAACCCACAGAAAAGAAAGAAAAAGAATACAAAGCAATTACAAAAAAAAAAAAAAAAGAACAGACATAATACAAAAAAATTAAATGGCAGGCTTAAGCCTTAACATATTCATAATGTATTAAATGCAAATGGCCTAATAAATATGCCAATTAAAATACAGAGCGACAAGAGTGGACTGAAACAAATCACGTGGGCCACAAGAATCTCACTTCAAATATGATATGGGTAGGCTGAAGGTAAAAGGACAGGAAAAGATATCATGCAACATTGATCAAAAGAAAGCAAAAGTGGCAGTATTAATAGCAGATAAAGTAGAGTCAGAATAAAGAAAATGACCGGAAATACAGAGGAGAATATAGTAATAAAAGCATCAATCACAAGAAGACATAGCATCTTGAATGTGTACGCACTAAACTACAAAGCTGCAAAATATGAGATAGAAAGTACACACGCACGCAAAGATGTCAATATTTCTTCTCTCAACAACTGACAGACCAGCTGGGAAAAAAAACATCAGCAAAAGTATATATGAACATAATTCCAGGGCCTTCCCTGGTAGCTCAGTCAGTCAGAATCTGTCTGTAGTGCAGGAGACCCAGGTTCGATCCCTGGGTCAGGAAGATCTCCTGGAGAAGGAAATGGCAAACCACTCCAGGATGGGCTTCCCTGATAGCTCAGTTGGTAAAGAATCTTCCTGGAATGCAGGAGACCCTGGTTCGATTCCTGGGTCTGGAAGATCTGCTGGAGAAGGGATAGGCTATCCACTCCAGTATTCTTGGGCTTCCCTTGTGGCTCCCGCCTGCAATGCAGGAGACCTGGGTTCATTCCCTGGGTTGGGGAGGAGGGAAAGGCTACCCACTCCAGTATTCTGACCTGGAGAATTCCATGGACTGTATAGTCCATGTGGTCACAAAGAGTCAGACACGACTGAGCGACTTTCACTTTTCTTTCACTCCAGTATACTTGCCTGGAAAATCCCATGGACAGAGGAGTCTGGCAGGCTACAGTCCATAGGTCACAAGAGTCGGACACAACTTAAGAGACTAAACCACAACTGCCACAAAAGAATGTGACATTTATAGAAGAACACTCCAACCAACATCATCAGAATATTCTTTTCCAGTACATATACCAAGAAAGACAACATCTGGGTTCATAACATTACTAGCCTGAAAGAACTGAAATCATATACAGTATATTCTCCTGTCACTAACAGAAGAATAAGAAGCAAATATCCAAACACTCAGACACTAAACAGAATGCTTCTAAATAATTCCTGGAACAGAGGAAGTCTCAAAGGAAAAAAATTAATGAACTGAATAAAAATGAAAATGCAATGTATCAAAATGGCAGACACAGCCAAAGCAGTGCTGGGAGGAAATTTTATAGCACTAAAATCATACATTAGAAAAGAGAAACATTTTCAAATGAGCAACCTCTAGTGCAACAACTTATAAAAGAAGACCAAAAATAAGCCCAGAGAAAGCGGAAGGAATGAAATCATAAAGGGCAGAAATAAAGAAGTGTAAAACAAAATCAAAACAGAGAAAATCAAGAAACAAAGAGCTGGTTCTTTGAGAATACAGTTGAAAAAACCTCTACCACAACTGAAAACAGGAAGAAAGAGAAGACAGAATAGGAATGAAACAGGAAATATCACTACAAAATCCTGCAGATTTCAAAAGGTTGTCTTTGAACAATTAACCACATACATGTAAATTTGACAAGTTACATGAAATGAACTAATGTACTTAAAAACAAATTACAATACACTCAATAGGAAAGAAATAATCTAAATAGCCCTGTAACTATTAAGAAATTGAACTTGTACTATTAAAAATCTTGGGAAAAAAATTCAGATCCAGAGATTTCACAAGAGAACTTCACGAAATATTTAAAGAAGAATTAGCACTGATTCTACATAATCTCTTCCAGAATACAGAAGAGGAGGAAACACTTCCCAATTGATTTTATGAAGCTAGTATTCCTTTGATACCAAAACCAGACAAAAAACAGTTAAAAAAAAAAAAAAGCTAACTATAAACCAATATTCCTCACAATATAGATGCCTTGATCCAAGTTTGTACTCAACACTCATTCAATATAGTGCTAGAAGTTTTACTTAGGGCAATAAAGGAAATTAAAAAAAACATATAGATATGAAAGGAACAAATTAAAATGTCCCTATTTGCAGATGACATGTTTGTTTATGTAGAAAATACCAAGGAATCTACCAAGAAAAAAAAAAATTCCTACAGCCAATGAATTCAGCAAGGTTACAGGACATAAAGTAAGCAAACAAAAATAAATTTAATTTCTATATACTAGCAGTGAATATATATTAGGATTAAAAATAAAATACTATTAACAACGACTTTGAAAAACAAAATACTTAGGAATAAATTTTTAAATACATAGGCACAGAAAGTACATGTTGAAAAGTAAAAAAATACTTATGAAAGAAATAAAAAACCTACATCAAGGGAGAAATACTGTGTTTGTGGACTGGAACACTCAACATAATAAAGATATCAATATTCACAAAATTAGTTATGATTAAATACAATCCCAATCAAAATTCCAAAAGGATTTGTTATAGATACAATCCAAAATCAATATGAAACTGCAAAGGGGGTAGAATATACAAAACAATTTTTAGAAAGACTAAATTTGCAGTACTCATTCAATTTTAAGACCTATATAAAACTAATCAAAAGAATATGGTAGTGAAAGGATAGAAAAACAGATCAATGGGACAGAATAAGGAAAATGGACCTAGATAGATATATGCAACTGATTTCTGACAAAGATGTAAAGAGGAAGAAGAGTCCTTTTAACAAACTATGCTGGTACAATTGGACATTCATATCAAAAAATATGAACTTTGTCCCCTACATCATATCATATATAAAAATTCATAAAGGTTCACAGACCTAAATACAAAACCATAAAACTTTTGAAGAAAACATGAGAAAATATCTTTGACCTTGGGTTAGGTGATGAGTTCTTAGAAATAGCAAAAGCATGATCCATAAAAGAAAAAAAAAAAGGATACATTAGACTTCATTTAAATTAAAAGCTTCTGCTCTGTGAAAGGCACTTCTAAAAACTGAAAAGGAAATCCATTGAAACAAGAAATATTTAAATATTTGTAGTTCACATAAAAGAACTGTATCCAGAATATATGCAGAACTCTCAAATTCAACAGTAAAAAAAAATCCTGTTACAAAATGGGCAAAAATATCCAAACATAAACTTTTTTAAATTTATTTTTTAGTTGAAGGATAATTGCTTTACAGAATTTTTAACAGAAACTTTATCAAAGAAGATGAATAAATGGCAAATAAGCACAAGAAAAATTGTTCAATATCAGTATCCACTAGGAAAATGCAAATTAATACCCAAATGAGATAACACAATTGATATAACAAAACAACAACAAAAAGTGCAAAACCCTGACTATATCAAGTTCTGGAGAAGATGTGGAACAACTGGAATTCTTACACACAGCTGAGGGCGGGGCAATGGAAGATGGAACAGTCACTGGGAAAACAGCTTGGTAGTTTTATGAACTTGAACATCCACTTGCCACATGACCTAGCAATCCCACTCTATAGAAATGAAATTTATGTTCCCCCCTAAAAAACCCTCATAAATGTTCATAGACACTTAATGCATAACAAGCAAACATCCTAAATGTCCTTCATCGGGTGAGTGGATTAATAACAGAATACACTCAACAATTTGTAAAATACTCAGTCAATCCTAAAGGAAACCAACCTTGAATATAATTGGAAGGACTGATGATGAAGCTCTAATACTTTGGTCACCTGATGTGAAGAGACTCAATGGAAAAGACCCCAATGCTGGGAAAAGTGAGTGTAAGTCACTCAGTTGTATCCAACTCTTTGCAACCCCATGGACAATACAGTCCATGGAATTCTCCAGGCCCAGAATACTGGAGTGGGTAGCCTATCGCTTCTCCAGTGGATCTTCCCAGCCCAGAAACTGAACCAGGGTCTCCTAAATTGCAGGCGGATTCTTCACCAACTGAGATATGAGGGAAGCTGAGTGGGAAAGGTTGATGCTGGGAAAGGTTGACGGCAAAAGGAGAAGGCGGCAGCAAAGGATGAGATGGTTAGATAGCATCACCAACTCAATGGACATGAATTTGAGCAAACTCCAGGAGATAGTGAAGGGTAAGGAAGCCTGGTGTCCTGCAGTTTACAGTGTTGCAAAGAGTCAGACACAACTTACCAACTGACCAACAACAAATACTCAACAATAAGTAGGAAGGGTCTATTGACACAAGTGACCATATGGATAGGTGTTTAAAGACATTATGCTCAGTTGAGAGAGGCCACATGCCCTTATCTGGTACCCAAATGAAACATCTTTTAACAGAACAATGCCTATTACAATAATATTTTAGTAATCATTGTTTTGCTAAAATATTTTCTAATATTTTCTACTGTGTTCATGATATTAATTTCACTATCACTAATGGGTTCAGTTCAGTTCACTTTCTCAGTCGTGTCTGATTCTTTGCAATCCCATGGACTGCAGCATGCCAGGCCTCCCTGTCCATCACCAACTCCCAGAGTTTACTCAAATTCATGTCCATTGAGTCGGTAATGTTATCCAACCATCTCATCCTCTGTTGTCCCCTTCTCCTCCTGCCTTCCATCTTTCCCAGCATCAGGATCTTTTCAAATGAGTCAGTTCTTTGCATCTGGTGGCCAAAGTATTGGAGTTTCAGCTTCAGCATCAGTCCTTCCAATGAATGCTCAGGACTGATTTCCTTTAGGATGGACTGGTTGTATCTCCTTGCTGTCCAAGGGATTCTCAAGAGTCTTCTCCAGCACCACACTTCAAAAGCATCAATTTGTCAATGCTCAGCTTTCTTTATAGTCCAACTCTCACATCCATACATGACTACTGGAAAAATCATATCTTTGAGTAGATGGACCTTTGTTGGCAAAGTAATGTCTCTGCTTTTTAATAAGCTGTCTAGATTGGTTGTAACTTTTCTTCCAAGGAGCAAGCGTCTTTTAATATCATGGTTGCAGTCACCATCTGTAGTGATTTTGGAGCCCCCAAAAATAAAGTCTGTCATTGTTTCCAGGAAGTGATGGGACCAGATGCCATGATCTTAGTTTCCTGAATGTTGAGTTTTAAGCCAACTTTTTCACTCTCCTCTTTCACCTTCATCAAGAGGCTTTTTAGTTCTTCTTTGCTTTCTGCCATAAGGGTGGTGCCATCTGAATATCTGAGGTTATTGATATTTCTCCCCGCAATCTTGATTCCAGCTTGTGTTTCTTCCAGTCCGGCGTTTCTCATGATGTACTCTGCATAGAAGTTAAATAAGCAGAGTGACAATATACAGCCTTGATATACTCCTTTTCCGATTTGGAACCAGTCTGTTGTTCCATGTCCAGTTCTAACTGTTGTTTCCTGACCTGCATATAGATTTCTCAAGAGGCAGGTCAGGTGGTCTGGTATTCCCATCTCTTCCAGAATTTTCCACAGTTTGTCATCCACACAGTAGAAGGCTTTGGCATAGTCAACAAAGCAGAAGTAGATGATTTTCTGGAACTCTCTTGCTTTTTCGATGATCCAGCAGATGTTGGCAATTTGATCTCTGGTTCCTCTGCCTTTTCTAAATCCAGCTTGAACATCTGGAAGTTCACAGTTCACATACTGTTGAAGCCTAGCTCAGAGAATTTTGAGCATTACTTTGCTAACATGTGAGATGAGTGCAATTGTGCGGTAGTTTGAACATTCTTTGGCATTGCCTTTCTTAGGGACTGGAATGAAAACTGACCTTTTCCAGTTCTGTGGCCACTGCTGAGTTTTCCAAATTTGCTGGCATACTGAGTACAGCATTTTCACAGCATAATCTTTTAGGATTTGAAATAGCTCAACTGGAATTCCATCACCTCCACTAGCTTTGTTCATAGTGATGCTTCCTAAGGCCCACTTGACTTCACATTCCAGGATGTCTGGCTCTAGGTGAGTGATCACACCACAGTGATTATCTGGATCGTGAAGATCTTTTTTGTATAGTTCTTCTGTGTATTCTTGCCACCTCTTCTTAACATCTTCTGCTTCTGTTAGGTCCATACCATTTCTGTCATACCAACTATGGGTTGGGATTCTGCATTTTAAAAATGCTGTCCTAGAGAAACCCCTGGGCATTTATCAGGAGACATTTTCAAAACATTCAGCAGATTTTTCTTTTCTTTTGGTTAAACAAAAAATTAGGGGGAAAAAGGTCATCAAGAAGAGAATTTTTTTAATGGTATATATTTACATAATGTTATACCATATGTTAATACATTAATAAAAATAGTTAAATAAAATTTACCCAAAACAACATTGATGAATCTAATAAGTACTGTGACTGGGGAAAAACAAAAGACTACTTTGATATGATTTTCATAAGGCTCAAACCTAAAAACTACAAAACGACATATTGTTACAGGATGAATACACATGTAATCAAATGAAAAACAATGCATTTTAGATGGTGGTTATCTCTAGAAAAGGAAGAGGGGTGGGATTTGAAAAGGATAAACAGGTAGCTCCAACACAATTGTTAGTGTTCTGGTTCTGAGTTTATACAGTACATTCATAGCTTTAACATGGTTCAGAATATGTATATGAAAATACAGGTAATCTATGTCTCAAACAAAAGATAATATAAAAAATAAGCCCCAAGTATTAAGCATAAACTTGCATAAATGGTTCCTTGCATAAATGATTTATATACATATACATATATAGTTATACACACACACATATATTTAAGGCAGAATATAGGGAATCTAATGAGTATTTTTTGTTTTATAGTCTTCTGGGATTATAGGACTCATTTATGCAAGTTTATATACATACACTGGAGAAAGGAATGGCAACCCACTCCAGCATTCTTGCCTGGAGAATCCCATGGACAGAGGAGCCTGGCGGGCTACAGTCCATGGGGTCACAAAGAGTCGGACATGACAAAGTGACTTTCACTTCACTTCATATATACATATGTTTTATATACAATAAATATATCATACATGCAATATACATAAACTGTGACATTATAAACATTTTCTTTAAAGATATTACTACTTTTTCTTTAAGAGTAAGAGTTGAGTTTTAGGGCATCTTGATTGCTAGCTAATTATTCACAGTTCAACTGCACATAAAATAAAATTATCAATCAAAACAATGTAACTATATAATTGATAAGGCAGCAACAAACTCCTTTAAAAGAAAAGGATCTTGTGCTGGAGACAAATTTTGCTGTTAAAGTGTGGGGTCATACACTTATTTGGAAATCAAAAGGATTTAAGAAACTCCTAGAATGTTTTGCTGACCTGGGAAGACTGATCAATACTGAATTGATTGGAGGTCGCTTAGCCCGACTGTCCACTCGCCGGAGACTTCCTCCATTACACACGAAGCACTTCAACAGAGCACTCAAGACTGACCCAAGCAAGGTGGTGGGCTCAAAGGTGATGCTAATTTTAGGAAGCCTGGTAATTTTGGTTTCATCTTTGTAAATGAAAGAGCATTGTTCACTACTAAGACAATGAACACTACTGTTTTCAGAGGGTGCGTCATTCTACAGAGTGATAGGCACTGTGTAGGTGACACCTGAGTACAAGTCATGTATTTTTATTTTTTACACCAAGAGACTAATGCAAATCAGAGCCTTGGGCAAATGGATCTAAAAATGGTGTACTGTTCTCCTTAGGGGCTTAGGAGAATAATCACCATCACCCACAAAAATCCTGACTGTCGCCAGTGTCATACTGGAGCTTGTCAGGTCACAGAATGTGTTCCATGAAAAAATAGCTATTAGACACTCCAAAGAAAAGCGCTCTGTGCAAAAAAATGTTAGGAAACACTGAAGGTTATATTATCCATTAACAGAGTCTTATTAAAGTATTAAAGGCTCTGAGACATCCTGTAGGAAATTAAATGGCTTAGCCAACTCGTCATTTCCCAAATCTATAAAAATATAGTTCACATAACACCAGTTTGCAACCACATCCTGAGTGCGGAGTATGACAGTGAAGGAAACATTCACTATGGACATGCTGGAGATCTTACCTGACATGCTGCCTTAGAGTTCCAGCCTCATCACAGAAAGACATTTAGTGGCGAGAGAGCCAAGCAATGATTCTCAGCTGTCATTACGGAAGTCTCAGAGTGAAGCTGCCTTTAAAGCAGAGATAGTCTCATTACAGGAATTCCTTGGTGGCTCAGTGGAAAAGATTCCCTGGAGGAGGAAATGGCAACCCATTCTTTCTGCAAAATCCCATGAGCAGAGGAGCCCGGCTGGCTGCAGTCCATGGGGTCTCAAGGAGTCGGTCACCACTGAGCACACAAGCACTGGGCTATGGGGGTCCCTACCAGTCTAGTACCTGAACCTGCAGTGACTCAGAAGAGGAAGAATAGTGTCCAGACAACAGAAGCTTACAAACAGATGAGTGGAGGTATGGATTCATGATTGGTTGTTTGCCTATCAAAGATGTGCTTGCAGGCAAACTGTCTGCTCTCTCCAGGAATCAGCCAGGCCTGGGAGAGGCAGTCTCTCCAGAGACAGTTCAGTTCAGTCGCTCAGTCATATCCGACTCTTTGCGACCCCATGAATCCCAGCACGCCAGGCCTCCCTGTCCATCACCAACTCCCGGAGTTCACTCAAACTTACATCCATCGAGTCAGTGATGCCATCCAGCCATCTCATCCTCTGTTGTCCCCTTCTCTTCTTGCCCCCAATCCCTCCCAGCATCAGAGTCTTTTCCAATGAGTCAACTCGTCGCATGAGGTGGCCAAAGTACTGGAGTTTCAGCTTTCGCATCATTCCTTCCAAAGAAATCCCAGGGCTGATCTTCAGAATGGACTGGTTGGATCTCCTGGCAGTCCAAGGGACTCTCAGGAGTCTTCTCCAACACCACAGTTCAAAAGCATCAATTCTTTGGCGCTCAGCCTTCTTCACAGTCCAACTCTCACATCCATACATGACCACTGGAAAAACCATAGCCTTGACTAGATGGACCTTTGTTGACAAAGTTATGTCTCTGCTTTGCAATATGCCATCTAGGTTAGTCATAACTTTTCTTCCAAGGAGTAAGCGTCTTTTAATTTCATGGCTGCAGTCACCATCTGCAGTGATTTTGGAGCCCCAAAAAACAAAGTCTGATACTGTTTCCACTCTTTCCCTATCTATTTCCCATGAAGTGATGGGACCAGATGCCATGATCTTAGTTTCCTGAATGTTGAGCTTTAAGCCAACTTTTTCACTCTCCTCTTTCACCTTCATCAAGAGGCTTTTTACTTCCTCTTCACTTTCCACCATAAGGGTTGTGTCATCTGCATATCTGAGGTTATTGATATTTCTCCCAGCAATCTTGATTCTAGCTTGTGCTTCTTCCAGCCCAGCGTTTCTCATGATGTACTCTGCATAGAAGTTAAATAAGCAGGGTGACAATATACAGCCTTGACATACTCCTTTTCCTATTTGGAACCAGTCTGTTGTTCCATGTCCAGTTCTAACTGTTGCTTCCTGACCTGCATATAGGTTTCTCAAGAGGCTCCTGAGACAATGAGACTTCAAATGCCCAATCATGAAGTATACAGAAAACATAGTGAAGACAGTCACTTTTTTTTAAAGGCAGATGTTATTATCTTGAATTTTTTTAATTAAGTCAACTCTAAATTAAGTCATCATCTTAGTATAATATGAAGCCCGTGGTGGCTCAGATGGTAAAGAATCCGCCTACAATGCAGGAGACCTGGGTCCAGTCCCTGGGTCAGGAAGATCCCCTGGAGAAGGGAATGGCTATCCACTCCAGTATTCTTGCCTGGAAAACCCAATGGTCAGAGGAGCCTGGTGAGCTGCGGTCCATAGGGTCACAAAGAGTTAGATACGACTTAGTGACTAACAGTACTAATATGCCAAAGCATAGTCCTGGACCCACAGTATCAGCATTGCTCCTGCTAGCATTCAGCTGGTGTTCTTTGAGAACTGTTACATCTGTAGATGTATTCTTGATGAATCTGCAGAGAGAGATGTATTCCACGTCCACTTTCTCCTGCACCATCCTGACTCCCTCCTCCTGGAGTGCTTCTTAAAGCAGATTGCCGGAGCTCATTCCCAGAAGTTCTGACTCAGAAGGTCTGGTTGGGACTGGAGAATTGGCATTTCTAACAAGTTTGAAAGTAATGCTGATACTGTGGGTCCAGGACTATGCTTTGATGTATTATACTGTTAGTCACTAAGTTGTATCTGACTCTCTCTGACCCTATGAACTGCAGCACGCCAGGCTTCCCTGTCCTGCACTATCTCCCAGAGTTTACTCAAACTCATGTCCATTGAGTCAGTGATGCCATCCGACCATCTTATCCTCAATTGCCCCCGTTCTCCTCTAGAACATCCTGCTGAGTCAACAAATTTATCTTCTCAAGGTCCCCAAACTGCCCCCATCTTCCACACCCAGGCATCTCCCACTCTTCAAACCAATCCCCACCAACCCTGCCTGCCTGATACACTCTATGCTGCAGGCACATCTAACTTTCCCTTGTTCACCAAACAAGCGCCCCTGGGACATCTATCATGCTCAGCAACGGAAAGCACTTAGACACAGCACGTGCTCTATAAACACTCATTACAATGCAGTGCCATCTTTGATACAATCGGGCACAGTGGCTTTCCCTACTCAAACTTGCTCATTTTGTCAGACTCTGCTAACTGGCTCTCTCCTAAAGGCCATCCCCACCTCTGCTGCTTTGCCATCTCTCACCAAAGAAGGTGGGAGGCCAAAACCGTCCCAGTTTCTCCTGAAATTAGGAATACCCATGTGTCCTGGTTCTAGGCTCTAAGACAGAAGCAGAAGTATGCTTCGGAGTCATCTGGAAAAGCTCTACTTGCCTGATAAGAATGAAGAGGACACAGCTGTCAGGCTCTTTGTCCTCTTCCTGCTTTGGATGAAGATATGATGGCAGGAGTGGCAGCAGCTGTTTTGTAATCGTGGAGAACTGTCAGAACTGCAGAGATGCTGGCTTGACATGACCGAATCACTGATACAACTCCACACACCATTTACACCTGGACTTACTTTTGAGAGAAATCAACCCTTTTCAAAGCCATTCTAAGTGGATTTTTCTATTACTAAACTCAGTACAATCTCAGCTCAGCATACTGGCTGCAGAGGGTCTCATCCTATAGCTTATCTTATTCTGATTAAAAGTGCAATTATTTGATATTCCTGAAATTGTCCATAGTCCCCTCCATCTTAAAATCAGTATAGCAATTATTAATTTTTCACTGAGAATCTTCATTAACTACCAGTCTGAACATGAATACATGTGGGGGGTGGCGGTGTGAGAATTACTGAGAAAGGCTTCCAAAGGCGGTAGCATCAGCAGGTACTGAGGGCTGGGTAGGATTTGCCAGACAGAAACAAGGGAGACAGTCCAAAGTGGCAGAGCAACCACGAAAGGCATTCCCTTTGCACCAAGAAAAGGCAACTAAATAAAGAGAAGCAGGTTAACAAGAAGAAAATCGCCTCTTGGGAATAAGAAGAGACACACGTGGCCAAGTTATTCTAATGCCAGGACAAAGCTGTATTTTCAAAACAAGGCACAAACAACACTTAAATTGAGAAAGAAAACACCTTATTTAACTAGTTTCTTCTGAGACCTTCAAGAAGAAAAAGACACCTATTAAAAACATAGAAAGCTATGAAAATAACAACAATTGGACCCCAGAGAGATTTCTGGAAGTAAGCCCTATAGAAGTTCCTGGGGGGAAATGATGGAAAAAAACAGAATGGGAAATTAGTGAAAGAGAGAGCAGAAAATTCTTAGAATGAAAGAGACACCCAAGCCCTCAAATTGTGAGTGCCTGGACTGTGAAGGACACAATAAAACAAAGAGATCCTAAAGGCTGTCAGAGAGGATGAAGCTATCAAATTGCAACAATCAGACCATCAGCAGAATTTATTAGAAATAACTGACGATAGACTACCACAGACCAATTCCAAAATTCTGAGTGTAAATCCATTTCAATCTAAAAACAATTTTTATTATGGTAACTTATCAGTCAAGAACAGAGACAAAATAAAATCATTTTTAGAAATAGAAAAGGAGGTTACCTCTCTTTCTGAGAAAACTCCTTAAGGATGCACTCCAGGGAAAACTAAGGATAAAACTTCAATCCAGCAAGAAATGACAGAAATAAACCTGAGACCAGAAGACGTCAGCCCCTCAGGAAACTTTGTGAACAGTAAGTCCAAGTCATAACTCAGTGACCTCGAAGATGAAGACAGCAAACAAGATAATAGATGGAATGACTAAGCCGGAAGGTATGAAGGCATATGATTCTCCCAAGAAGAAGAAACAAGATAACCCCAAAGAAATTGTAGGAAAAGTGCCCAAGAAAGACAGGATTCAAATATGAATTTAAAAAAATATGAACTGCAGTAAAGTGATGCATGATCAACTCATTTGTAGAACATAACAGAAGAGTATTCATTTAACCTTGGCACCAGGCAAAGTCTCCATGATCTGAGTAGATATCTTTATACTGGAACCACACAGCATGAAATAGTATTGACATGTTACTGGGCTCCGCAATGAACAATATTTAAGTAGCTACAAAAGAAGTATTTAATTGACTTGACTTTTAGAATCAACCCATGATCAAAGCATAGAGTATGTAATTATGGGGATTACAGGAGAGAACGAATGTAAATTTTATCAGTCTTTGAGATGTGAAAAGGAGAAAAAGAGAAAGGAAAGAAGGGAAAGAAAGGAAAAAGAGGGAGAAGAAAAGAGCTGAGAAAGAGAGGTGAATCAGGTTCACTAAAGCCATACAAGAGAAACTGTACCACTTGGGGCATGTGCAGAGAGATTTAAACGTATGTAAAATGTGGTTTGTTACAACAATTTCAAAAATGGTAATGCAGGAGGAGGCAGGTGGTTTCATAGAATCAAAACCTCATCTCCCCAGTAGGAAGGAAACTGTGTGTGTGTGTGTGCGTGCATGTGTGTGCGCACACATGTGTGTGTATGAGAAAGAACCAACAGTACAAGCGTATTATTTACAGATGTGGGGACTAGTTCCCCAGGAATTAAATACAGAAGCCATAGCTGTCTCCATGGCCTTCCCTGATGCCTCAGTGGTTAAGAATCCTCCTACCAATGCAGGGTTCAATGTCTGGTCTGGGAAGATCCCACAGGCTGCGGGGGTGACTTCGCCCTTGTGCCACAACTATGGAACTCTGTGCCTAGAGTCTGTGCTCCTCAACAAGAGAAGCCACCACGATGAGAAGCCCGCTCGCCACAATTAGAGAAGGCTTGCAGGCACCAACCAAGACCCAGCACAGCCAAAAATAAAAGTTATTTAAAAAACGAACAAACAAACTGTCTTCAGAGAGCAGGCCTGGGCATGGGATCAGGGTAACCGGGCTGGTACCTTTTTGTGATAAGTCCTTCTCTACAACTTGATTTTCTGATGCCACATCCACCTATTATTTTAGTTCTTAAGGGACAAGGTTACCTGAGTCAGGCACCCACAGCTGTTGGAAGCACGAAATGGTTCATCTTCATTGAATGCAATCTGGGGTCACAGAGTCAGACACAACTGAGCAACTAACACACAAACACAGCTGATTAACAATGATATGCTAGCTTCAGGCACACAGCAAAACGTCTCAGTCATAAGCAATCTTTTAAAAGCCTGAACATAAAGTGTTTCTCCAGGTAACTTAAAAGGAGGAACTCTTCCCCAAGAAATAACTGAGGATGTAGACAAAGACTGAACTGTAAGAAAGTTATCCGAGCATTGCTGAACGGAGGTCTACGTTTATACTCAATCTTTTGTCTCTGGCCCTTTGGAACATGGATATACTGGAAAAAACCCAAAGAATTACCCCCCCAAATGAAAAGGAATTGTTTAAATGGATGGACTTCCAGGTAAGTATTAAAAATGATGACATATTTGACATGCAAAGGTATTGATATATTAAGCAAGGAGAAGCTATAAACCAGTACATGCAGTAAAACACACACACACACACAGACACACACACACACACACACGGATGCTGTTGTTTAGTCACTAAGTCGTGTCTGACTCCTTGCCCCGACTGTAGCTCGCCAGGCTGCTCTGTCCATAGGATTTCCCAGGCAAGAATACTGGCGTGGGTTGCCATTTCCTTCTCCAGGGGATCTTCCTGACCCAGAGATCAGACATGTATCTCCTGCACTGGCAGGTGGATTCTTTACCACTGAGCCACCAAGGAAGCCCCAACTCAGAGGCAAGCAGAATATGCTAAGGTATATGTTAAGGTGTTGTGAGCCCTGTGTTCTTCCCTTGTGTTAAATATTCTAATTCTTCTACAGTGAACAGTGTGAGTATTGTAAAATGTATTGCAAAGGTGGTTACCAGGGGTTACGGGGGAGTTACTGTTCCAGGGATACAGAATTTCAGTTTTGCTAGACGAGGACTTCCATGGATGGTGGTGATGGCAGGACAAAACTGTGAGTGTCATTAATGCCGCTGATCTGCACACGGGATGACTGTATGAGGACTGAGGAGGAGACGGCTGTCTGCAAGCCAGGGAGAGGGGCCTCAGAAGGAGCCAACCCCATGGATACCATGATTTGGGGGCTGCTAGCCTCTGAAATTAGCAGAAAATAAACTTCCATTGTTAAGTGCCCTGGCGATGCCACTTGGTTTAGCTGCCCTGGCAGACCCCACAGAAGCCCATTTTGTATCTTCTACCTCCACCTTCTCACGGTCACTGAACTGAGTGCCGTGAACCTTCATGGTTTTAAGGCTGGATTACAACATGATCTCAGGGCTGCAGAAGAGAGTCACAAACACTGCATGACTCTCACGCTCTCCTCTGCTCACGGTTTGGGGTCTATGTTTGTCAGAGACCACGGTCTGGTGACGTTCAGAACAAGACCTGATGTGCTTCCTGAACATGAAGCGATTGATCGGCTCAGGATGAACAGATTCCAAGCCGTCCGTGGGGGCAATTTCCAGGATACCTGTCATTGCAGAAAGCTTCTCTGGGGTGGACTGAAAGTGTGATTCTCTCTGAAGTTAAAGCCTGGACTCAATGACTTGCCAAGGTCTTTTTCTGGTCTATGGTTTGGGCATGGTTTTAAAAATAAACCTGTGATCCAGTCCAACGGAAAGTGGCTTGGAAGTACAGCTCTCCGAGGGGCCAGTCTGTGACACTGAAAATGACAGAATGCCCTGGTGCCCAGCTCCGGTGTGACTGGCAGACTTTATACAGGGAGGCTGGCCCCAGCGTCCAGTGGGCAGGATTCTGGACACAATTCACTACAGCAAGAGGACCAGGGCCACAAACGTGGGTTTACACTCCTCTGGCCTCCTGCTCTTGGCAGTGCAGGTCAGGCAGGGCTTAGAGGGACCAATAAGAGGTTATTTTGCCATGATCAGTGGTATTCCAAAAGTGTGCCCATCCAGACAAAATACTGATATTGGGGCCTGTGGCCTCTCTTCCGGGGTCCTTCCCAAGCCACACTGTGAAGGGGCCCAGGTAGAGGTGCAGCCACAAGTGAAGCCAGGCAGACCGTGGTCCAGGCTGATGCTGTGAGCTGCAGAGACAAGGGCTCCAGTGATGCTCTCAAGGTTAGGGGTTGGCGTGTGTGTGTTGGCGGGGGTGAGGGGGGTGGACTTTTCCAAGCTCACCGGATAGGTGAGCAGGCCTCAGCATCTGAACCACCACGGCTGACATCGAGTGCAACAGAAATGAGCTGAACCCTCTGAGCCTTGCCCAAGAGCAGATTCATGAAGAAAATGTCATTGTTACTTTGTTCAGTCCCTAAGTAATGTTCAGCTCTGTGACCCCATGGACTGCAGCATGCCAGGCTCCTCTATCCTTCCTGGAGTTTGCTCAAATTCACTAGGTCGGTGATGCTATCTAACCATCTCATCCTCTGCTGCCCCCTTCTCCTTTCACCCTCAATCTTCCAAGCATTAGGGTCTTTTCCAATGAGTCGGCTCTTCACATAAGGTGGTCAAAGAATTGGAGCTTCAGCAATAGTCCTTCCAATGAAGGACTCATGGCTCACAGCTTCATATGAGTTGAGCCATGCCATGCCATTGTTACTATAGACCACTAGAGTGGGGCTGGTTTGTTATACCACATTCCTAGATAACCAGAAGGGTTACCATGGTTCACCATGCTAGTCCACATAAAAAATAAGGGACCTGGACTCAGATAGGATTCTCTCTAGAATCCTCCAGGATTTTTTTTTTTTTCAAACTTTAAACTTTTTATTTTGTATTGGGGTATAGCCAATTAACAATGTTGTGATAGTTTCAGGTGAACGGCAATGGGACTCAGCCATACATACACATGTAACCATTTTCCCCCAAAGTCCCCTCCCATCCATGCTGCCACGTAACACTGAGTCGAGTTTCCTGTGCTATACTATATGTCCTTGCTGGTTATCCAAGGATGTGTATTTTAATGCAAAATGTCCATCGTTTTCAAGGATTCATGTTATCTCCAGCTTTCTTGGTCTTTCTTGGTCTTAGAGATAGCTTTGAGAAGATTCTAGAACCATCTACTTCTTTGGTACTAAAATGACTGTCATTGAGAGGTAAAATGGGAAGAAACAGGAATAATATAATAATTCTATTTTATGCAAATACACTTAGTAGAAGAAGACATGTAAATGTTATGTCAGTTCTCGGGTTGAGATGCAAATATTTTGAGTTAGCTCAGTGAATGACATTATATCTTACAAATTTGGGGGGAAAATACCTGTGCATGACAAGAGTGAATTCACTTAACTAGGTCAAGGAGTTTCAGAAACAAGGTGTAATGGGATCCGAAAGCAGGGGTCCTGGCTTCTGGCTAAGCCGTTGTTTCTCCAGGGAAGAGTCTCAGCTTCTCCGAGTTCCCTCATCTGTTAAGTGAGGAAATTGGACTCAGTGACCTTTAAAATAATTCTGCAAGCACGACCATTCTGCAGACCTTTAATAAGTGTTCATGTGTCAAAAGCAAGAACACGCTGTCCACCCAACCCCATCATTTCCCGGATGGAAGGACTGAAGAGAGCCTGAGAGGTCAGCAGGCAAGTGAGAGATCAGGAGATGTAGGAGAGGAAGAAACAAGAATTCCCATCATCGAAGGAATACACAACTCTGAAACTGCTTGTGGGGATCTACCCAGACATTCTCAGTGATCTTTCCTGTTTCATTCCTATTCTTGGTAATGTAATCTCTTCTCTTTTTCCTTCTTTCCAATTGCACTAGATGACCAGTTTGCCATAAAAGGACAGAACTCCGGAGCAGCCAGATGGAAGGAGTGCACAGGAGAGGTGAGGAAAGGATGCTGAGCTTCCACACTCTGAGTCACTGCCCCACCCAGAACCTCCACCTGTTCACCAGCCTGGGAGCCCTCTCAACTCCAGCCTTTTGGGTTCTTATGGAGACTTCATTACATGACTGATTAGTTGACTGGCCAGTGATGATCAATACTACCTCCAGACTCTTCTCTTCCCCAGAGATCAGGGGTGGGGCTGAAAGTTCCCACCCTCTAATCACAGGGTTGGTTTCCCCGGCAACCAGCCCCATCCTCAGGTGCCATCCCAAAGTTACCCCATTCATACAACAAGCTAAAAAGTAAGAAGATACCTTTACAGCTCTCATTATTTCAGAAATTCCCAGGGTTTGAAAAGTTCTGTGCCAGAAAGAAAACCAAGACTAAATTTCTTATAAATATTACATTCCTTATTACAAATATTTTTATTACAAGTCACAATATCACAGGCTGAGAGCTTCAACTGTGGAAAAGGGGCCTGGAGGGCTGCTTTATTTGACCTGACGCTAGAGCTGTGAAAGGAATCCTTGCACACCTGCAGGATCCCCGCTGAGACAGTTACACCCCGGGCAGTGCCACACGGAGTCTCCTGGTCCAGAAGGACTCTCCTGCCTTCTGGGCACCAAAGTGGTGGCGAGGGAGGCGACTCTGCTTGGGGGATTCCACAGCCCCATCACGACTAGCAGAGGGCAAGGCAGGAAGAGAAAGGGGGTAAGATACAGCTGCTGTATACACGGTTCCTCTATCTGGCTGACCCCAGTGTTTTCACGATAGCAGACGTGCTCAGAACCTTCCGTTTATGAGATTCCTGTGCCCACACGCTGTGGGCTAATACAGCCAAAGGCTTACCAGACTTGGTGGAAGACTTACTCCTGTTTCTCCGTCCAAGCTCAAGCCGATGCTGGCTTCTCAAAAGGATAAACTTTCCTTTTCTGATGGGGTCTGGATTCACATTTCATTAAGCTCCTGAGTTTCATCTGAGGTGATGTTTGATATTTCAAGGCAGTTCACTCCTTACACCTTCAAAATGCTGAGGGAGTGATGCCTAAAATACCTTCGGTGGCTTAAGTCACTATGCTCCACTAGAGATCCTTAGTCACTGCGGGGCTCCCTCAGGGAAGACTTAACCAGGTGCCTGCATAAGAACAAGCTTCCAGGAAAAGAAGCAGGAGGTGGGGACAGAGGTCTCCATAGGATTCTGGAGAAATGGCTTTGCCACTGATTAGCAGTAGGGCAACGAGGTTCAGAGAAGTGAGGCAACCTTTTTTTAAGTCTGGCAAGAAGTGGGGGAAGATTTGCTTGAAAAGAGTATTGTTATTATACTTCTAATGATAGGTTATTTTCAGAATATAAATTACAGAAAGTAAATCTCAAAGTCTGCAGAAGGCAGAGAGATATAGAAAATGCAGAGAATGCATAATCACATGTATAGTCTTAATTCATTAAAAAAGCCCACCACCACCACCACCACCAAAACAAACAGGCATTTATTAAGTCTCCACTAAGTGCTTCCCCGGTGGCTGAGATGGTAAAGAATCCACCTGCAATGAGGGAGACCCAGGTTTGATCCCTGGGTTGGGAAGATCCCCTGGAAGCGGAAATGGCAACCCACTCCAGTATTCTTGCCTGGAGAATCCTATGGACAGAGGAGCCTCGTGGGCTACAGTTCATGGGGTCGCAAAGAGTTGGAGCTGACTGAGCAGTATGTTAAAACTTGACATTCGTTTAACTTTCCTAACAAGCCCTGAGGTGGGGACTATTAATAACATCATTTTATTGATGGGGAAACGGGAGGGTTAGTGAGTACAGAGAACCAGCTCAAGGTCACAAAGGTCGGAGAGGCAGATAATGAACCCAGCCTGAGCTCAGAACCCACTTCCGTGACCTCCATATCACCATGGCTTTTTAAAAAGTTTAGAGATCCCGGCGATCCCTAAAATACCTTCCACATAAGAACTGACTGTGGAAGACAGTGAGGAGGGGATGGGAGGGCACAACAAAACTGTGCCTACTTCACCGCTCAGGGCCCACTTCCGGCAGAGTTCTATATATAGTCTGGCTGCTTTTCAAAAAGCAGCAGAAAATCATTGCTCTCAGGCTACCTACAGGGAAGCATAGAGGAAGGACATTTCCCTGCCAGGTCTAACAGACTGCGGGTTTCATCTGCCCCAACAGCTCCAGAGGCAGCCACCCCACAGACAGTGTGACAACTCCCACTCCTGCGGCCAGAAAATAAATAAATGAGTCCAGCAGAATGAGACCAACAGCACAGAGAAAAACACACAGATAATATGAATGCATTATATACAGATGTATGTGTAAACACATACAAGTGTATTACTTAGAAGTACATATGTATATATTCATTATATGTACAAACAAACGTACAGATATAAAGGCATTTATAAATAATACATATTATATATAATTTATATGCTTCCCTCATGGGGCTAGTGGTAAAGAATTCACCTGCCAATACAGGAGACACTAGAGACAGAGGTTTGATCCCTGGGTCAGGAAGATCCCCTGGAGCAGGAACTGGCAACTCACTCCAGTATTCTTGCCTGGAAAATCCCATGGACAGAGGAGTCTGGCAGGCTACAGTCCATGGGGTTGCAGAGAGTCGGACACGACTGAGTACTACCTATGTATATTATACATATATTTATTTAATAATTATAAATATATGTAATTATATTACATATATTTATAAATAATACATTCATAGGTGTTTATATATATATATATATATATATATATATATATATATATAAATAAATGGGTTTCCCAGGTGGCACAGTGGTAAAAAATCTGCCTGCCAATGCAGAAGATGCCAGAGACACGGGTTTGATCCCTGGGCTGGGAAGATCCCCTAGAGAAGGAAATGGCAACCCACACCAGTATTCTTGCCTGGAAAATCCCATGGACAGAGAAGCCTGGCGGGCTACAGTCATGGCGTTGCAGAGTCAGACACGACTGACTGACTGAGCACACAGGCTAAATATTTAGCTGTCAGCTTGTAGTTGTGCCTTCATGGTCACGAAGACCATGATGTATATAAACATAAAGGGGAAAAGATAATATAAGCAACAGAGGGAATTAACCAAACCTAATGTGCGTTCTTTGAAGAGACAAGAAACAGACAAGCCCCTGGGAAAACTAATCAAGAAAAAACAAGAAAGATGCAAATAACAAACATTGTGAATGAAAATGAAGAGTTTTAAAAAATCGCCAGAAACATAAAAATTTACTCAAACGGACAAAAAGTCTCTGCAAGCAAAGACTTGCTGGGGAAATCTATTTAACTAGAAGGTAAAATCTATCTTCCACATGATCATACACCCGAAGATAGAGCAAACAGTTCACACACTTCAGGTGATCTTGCAGGCAAGCTGAGTACAGGACACGTCCACCCCATCTCCTCAAACTCCCGCCAAGAACAGCGGAAGCAGGGCCCGATGCCTTCTACGTCCTCGAAGCCAGAATCAAACAAAGGCGGCACAAAGAGACTGATGAGACAAGCTCATCTTTATAACCACAGATTTTCTGCAGGGTATACTCCGCTCCACACAACAGCCCTCTGTCCCTTCATGGATCACAGCCTTGTCACGGCAAAGGGGCTTGCATAACTCAACAGAGCCATGAGCCATGCTGCGCAGGACCACCCAAGATGGACAGGTCATACGGGAGAGTTCTGCCAAAACGTGGTCTACTGGACTGCAAGGAGATCAAACCAGTCAATCCTAAAGAAAATCAACCCTGAGTATTTATTGGAAGGACGGATGCTGAAGCTCCAATAATTTGGCCACCTGATGCAAAGAGCCAGTTCATTGGAAAAGACCCTGATGCTGGGAAAGACTGAAGGCAAAAGGACTGAGCAACAACAACCGCCCTCTGACTTAGATGGTGCCTATTTGAGGCCAAGGAGATGCAGACAAAAAGGATGCACACTCTGATTTCTGGAAAGTTATCTCCCATAGACTTCATCTATTTAGAAAGGAATTCCCTCCTTCTGTTTAGAAGGTAAGAACAATCACCTGCATGAGGGAGCCCTAAGAAAGAGTTCTGGGGTGAGAGTTTATGTCCTCCCTACCTTCTAGCCTTCTCAGTAGGAGATAAATAAGCTTCTGCCTTTTTCGAGGCTACCATTTTGTTTAAAGCTCTACCATTTAAGACTTCTCTCTTATATGCAACCCAAGCTGATTCCAATAGCCAGTTGAGCAGGACAGACCTTGAGAGAGGAGACAGGGCAGCTACCACCCTGCCCACATAGCTGAGAAAACCCTCAAGGGAGGGACCTGAGGACTTGAGGGCTATGCTTCCTGCAATGCTGGAGATGCTGTTTGGGCTCACCCTGCATGGATGCCTGAGCACAAAAATAAGACAGCTGGGAGGGATCCTACAGAGGGACACACCCAACCCTCTCATTTTACCCGTGAGCAGAGTGGAAATGACTCACAAAAGCTGAGGCACTGGCAGAATGCTGATTCCAGTTCCCATGTGCGTGCGTGGGTTCCTTCCACTCCACTGAGCAATCGTCCGCAGCACCAGCCGGGCTTCCTACAACTCAACTCTGGCACCTGGAGATGACATCAGATCCCACGGGTGCAGGGCGAAGTCCCATGAGACTGCACTACCTACGCCCCCCTTCAGATGCCAACCCCAAGTCCAGGTTGTCCCTGTGCTTCGGACCAACCTGCTACAGATCCAAGGATCCCACGATCCCCTCCTTAGAGTTGATCAGTTGGCTAGGGGGCTCACAGAATTCAGGAAAATATTTTATGGTTGACCCTTGAAAGACTCAGGGGGTTGGTTCCAGGACCTGCCCTGAGACCCAAATCTGAGGATGCTCAGGTCCCAGAGCTGACCATCTTACCTGCAACTCTGCCCCCGAGGATTCAACCAATTGCAGGTGTAGATTGTACAGTACTAGATTATTTATTGAAAGAGTCCACATATAAGTGGACCCACAGTTTGAACTCATTGTTCAGGGGTCACCTGTACTTACTAGATGCTGGTTCAGAGTATGTAACTCAGCAACAGCAGAGTGGAAGCAATGCACAGGGCAAGGTATGAAGAAAGAGCCCAGAGCTTCTTCCATGACCTCTCCAAGGGTGCCATCCTCCAACACTCTCATGTGTTCACCACCCCAGAAGCTGTCCAAACGCAGTTCTTCTGGGGCAATGTGGAGGCTTCATTACATTGTCAAGACTGAGTAAACCACTGGCCATAGGCAACCTCTCCAGCCCCTCTCCTCTCCCTGGAGGTTAAGGTGGTGGGATGAAAACTTCTAACCCTCCAATCACAGGACTGGTTTTGCTCTGCCAACCAGCCCCCAGGCTCCAGATGCTTTCCAAAGATCTTCTCACTTACATAAGCTCAGGTGTGGTTCAAAGGGGCTTGTTTTGAATATCAAGACACCTTTACCACTATTATCACCTGGAAAAGTCCAAGGGTTTTAGGAGTTCTAAGCTGGAATCAAGATTGATGGGAGAAATATCAATGACCTCAGATATGCAGATGACACCACCCTTATGGCAGAAAGTGAAGAGGAACTAAAAAGCCTCTTGATGAGAGTGAAAGAGGAGAGTGAAAAAGTTGGCCTAAAGCTCAACATTCAGAAAATAAAGATCATGGCATCTGGTCCCATCACTTCATGGGAAATAGATGGGGAAACAGTGGAAACAGTGTCAGACTTTATTTTGGGGGGGCTCCAAAATCACTGCAGATGGTGACTGCAGCCATGAAATTAAAAGACACTTACTCCTTGGAAGGAAAGTTATGACCAACCCAGAGAGCATATTGAAAAGCAGAGACATTACTTTGCCAACAAAGGTCCGTCTAGTCAAGGCTATGGTTTTTCCAGTAGTCATGTATGGATGTGAGAGTTGGACTGTGAAGAAAGCTGAGCGCCAAAGAATTGATGCTTTTGAACTGTGGTGTTGGAGAAGACTCTTGAGAGTCCCTTGGACTGCAAGGAGATCCAACCAGTCCATTCTGAAGGAGATCAGCCCTGGGATTTCTGTGGAAGGAATGATGCTAAAGCTGAAACTCCAGTACTTTGGCCACCTCATGTGAAGAGTTGACTCATTGGAAAAGACTCTGATGCTGGGAGGGATTGGGGGCAAGAGGAAAAGGGGACGACAGAGGATGAGATGGCTGGATGGCATCACCAACTCGATGGACGTGAGTTTGAGTGAACTCCAGGAGTTGGTGATGGACAGGGAGGCCTGGCATGCTGCGATTCATGGGGTCACAAAGAGTCGGACACGACTGAGCGACTGAACTGAAATATATATTTAGGAGCTCTAGGGACAAAGACAAAATGCATGTTTCCTATTAAAAATCACAGCATCACAAGTGTTCAAAAGCCAAAGTGGGAAATAAAATCCAGCTCCTCTGATTTCTACCCCGGTCCCTAGCTGTCTGTGATATTCATGAGTCTCAATGACTAGAAGTAGCTTCTTAGAGATGGTCATGCTGAGTGAAGTCAGTCAGACTGAGAAGGAAAAATATCATAAATATCATATGACATGCCTTATATGATGAATCTAAAAAGAAATTATACAAGTGAACTTATTTATGAAAACAGAAAAAGACTCATCGATTTAGAGAACAAACTTACGGCTGCCGGGAGGTGAGGGGCAGAATCTGGGGGGAAGGGATGGTTAGGGAGTCTTGGATGGCCATGTACACACTTTTATATTTAAAGTGGATAACCAACAAGGACCTACCATATAGCACAGGAACTCTTGCTCAGTGTTATGTGGCAGCCTGGATGGGAGGGGAGTTTGGGAAAGAATGGGTATATGTATATGTATGGCTGAGTTGCTTTGCTGTCCACCTGAAATTATCACAATATTGTTAACTGACTATACTTCAATAAGAGAAGGCAAAAGATCCCAAATGGGTCAGTGAAACTAAGACAATTGCAATTTTCTAAAAAAAAATAGGGCTCTACTCCTGCCTCTGGCTTATTTAAAGTGAGATTCCATCAACATATAAGACAGCAGTGAAAAACAATTGGCTCTGTATAACTGTCATTATGAAAGCCCAGCTCAGGCCAGGCTCCTTGCCTGTCAGCTCTGGGGTGGGTCTTGGGCAACTCTTTTCGACCATCTAAGCCTTCATGCCCTTGACTTTAAGAGCTGGCTGGAACATCTTCTCTTGAGCTTCCTTGACTCCACAATTGGATCATTTTATATTTATATTTGACTTATCCCATGACAAGTCATGATATGTCCATGACATTTCACTTTGGCAATGCTTACCAACATCCTTCCTAGCAAGCAGAAGTGAATCTGGTCCCTTGACGAAGCATAAGGACAATCTGAATGCTCTTTTATGGGCAATTTTGTTCCATCGTGGATAAAATGAACATTTCGGTAACAGACAAACTGAATCATCCCAGAGTCATACGCTCACACCAACACATTGTGGACAAGCTTGTCATCCTTGATCAAGCAGCATCAAATGCTGCCTGGAAAAAAGGAAGTAAAGGAATACATGAGAAAATGTTGCACATCATTTATTAAGTGCCATCATATTTTTGGACATGGCAGGAATTAATATTTTCAAAAGCCAATAATTGGCAAATACAGTTAAATGTTATCATCAGACCTTTTGAGAGCCTGGGTTTGGGCAATTCTTTTTTTTTTTTTTTTCCCTTGGCTGTGCTTGGCATGTGGGATCTAGTTCCCCATCAGGGTTCAAATCCATGCCCCCTGCAGTGGAAGCACAGAGTCTTAACCACTGGATGGGCAGGGAAATCCCCCTCTTCTTTAATTGTAGCTGATTCCCAATGTTGTATTAATTTCTGCTGTGCAAAGTGATTCAGATACACAAACACACACACATATATAGAGACATTCTTTTTTTGTATTCTTCTCCATTAGGGTTTATTACAGGATATTGAATATAGTTGCCTGGGCAATACAGTATGACCCTGTTATTTATTCATTCTATATATATTATAAAACATTGCATCGGAGAACCCCAAACTTCCAATCCATCCCTTCACCCACCCCCACCTTCCCACCAACCACAAATCTGTTCTCTATATCTGTGAGTTTGTTTCTTAATGATCATTCAACTCAGGGTTCATTGGGGCCAGACAAGGTGAAAACAAGGGCTTAAAAACAAAAATAACAAAAATTGGAAGGAAAGACTAAGTTACTGAACTAACATCGGAAGCCAGAGAGATCCATTTCCAAGAAGCAACCAGGATTCAAACCAGAAAATCAGATTCAGGTGAATGAGCCAAGCAGGGTTAGAGGCAGTGCAGAGTGTCAAGCAGTGTGACCACCAAGCACAGACATGGGGTCAGGCTGGTAAGGTGGGTGATGGACAGAACAAGGAAGAAGACACAGGGGCAGGGGAAGCGCCGGGTCACACAGCTCTGTTCTCCCAAATGCTTTTGAATGGACTCTGTAAAGCACATGAGACAGACTATGAAAAGTCCATGCGCAGAAACCTCAGGGAAAGTTCCCTGACCTGCAAACCCTAGAAATAGCTCATTCTCATGACAACATACAAGCTGTATTTTTAATGCTCTCTGCACCTAGATTCTCAATGTCCTTTTGCAGGCTAGAATCTGAATGCAGCCAACATTTATTTTGTTAAACAAACATGTATTTTGTGTTCCTTCTAGAAACATAGGATACTGCCCAATAAGAACCGTCTCTGGGGACTTTCCTGGTGGTCCAATGGCTAAGATTCTCTGCTCCCAATGCAGTGGGGCCCGGGTTCAATTCCTGGTCAAACATGCCACAACTAAAGACTCGCATGCCACAACTAAGACCTGGCACAGCCAAGTAAACAGATAAATAAATGTTTATTTTGTTAAAAATGAGAGGAAGAACTGTCTCTGCCCTTATGGATCTCAGAATCTAGTAGAGATGCTGAAGCACACCAGGGCTTCAGAGACATCCAAGTGTGCTGATACAGGCTTGACTAACTTTCCCAGAGAACTTGGTAATTAATTTCCAGAAGTAGCTTCTGACTTAAAAAAAAAAAAAAAAGGCAAGCTTTGGCAGGAACTGCAGGAAAAATGTATTAGCGAGAATACTTGACGGATATTCATGTTTCATACCCAATCAACAAATTTAATAAGAAGTGAGAAATGAGTGGGTTGGTGCTGCTGACAAGGTGACTGAAGAAGCACAGAGAGTTTCCATGCAGAGATAACAAATCATTTCAAAGGCTGGAAATCGACACCCAAAAAAAGGCAGAACAGGAAGTGCCCGGGAAGATGGCTACTTGAAAAATGGCACTTCTACTCTTTGATTCAAAGTTACCATTAATATAACATCAAACAGAAAGATTTCTAGGCTGTACCTCAAAGAACATGAATATGAGTTTCCCCATTTTTCCGTTCTATTCTTACTGCACACAGCATGGAACAAGAAGCAGGCTGATACCTGACTTTATCCAAGATCACCTTCTGCCATAAAAAAGAATGAGATAATGCCATCAGAAGCAACATGGATGGACCAAGAGATGGTCATATTAAGTGAAGTAAATCAGACAGAGAAAGACAAACATCATATGAAGTCACTTATATGTGGAATCTTAAAAAAAAAATGATACAAATGAACTTATTTAAAGATCAGAAACAAACTCACAGACATAGGAAACAAACTTATGGATACCAAAGGGGATAGCAGAGGGGAGATACATGAGGAGTTTGGGGTGAATTTATACACACTACTGTATATAAGAACTATATAAAACACAGATAAACAACTATAAGGACTTACTTATAGCACAGGGAACTATTTTGTAATAACCTGTAAGGGAAAAGAATCTGAAAAAGAATACACACACCCATATATATATATTTATATATATAAATACATATAAATATAATTCAATTATACACACACATATATAAAACTCAATTGCTGTGCTGTATCCCTGAAACCACCACTACATTGTAAATAACTCTAAAATAAAAAAAATAAGCTAAAAAAATAAAGATAACAGCTACAAAAAATCATTAACATGCTGGGAAAACTGCCTTGGCAACAGCATAACAACCACACTCTACAGGCATCACCCTTCACTCACCACTTGTGATCTAATTCACTTTTTTCCCCCTGGTTTGTCCAAGCATACCTTGTAGCAAACCAGTCTGTACTGTTTCCCTTGTATTATTTTAAAGAACTTCCTATATCCAATGGGATAAATCAAATTGTGCTGCAGTACACTATGCTAAAGCCGGGTAACAAAGATGTAGTTCAGAACGGGATAAAGCCCAGGTAACACAGCGGGCCACTTCAATGATGACTGTCAGCTCAGCATTACTTCGTGGGTTAACCTGAAACAACCTGAAGAGACCATGAGAGAGAATTCTCAGCTCCATTCTAGCAGGATACAAGTTCTCCCTTGAATGAGAGAAGATTACGTGAAACTACTTTGCCGCGTAAGCAACACTATGAGGAATTACACCCGCCTAGTTAAAGGCACTATAGGTAACACCATAGAAACGTTCCCCTGTTGAAATTATTTTAAGCAGACCCCAATCTAGCCTTTTCACTCATTCTATTTCTGTCATTTCTACTCGAGCATGGCGTTAGGAGAGATGGCATGGCATTTGAAGGTGTCTCCGGTTGTCAAGGTAACCAGAAACACTGCAAAAAAGTAACTTACATTACTACTTCTTTGACAGACATCTTTCCTATTTCAAATAAATTCTATTTTCAGCCTAAAATATTTTTCCATAGGAGACTGAATAAATGCATTATTACATAATTTGTGTAATAAGATACTTGCATGCATGCTAAGTCGCTCCAATCATGTCTGACTCTTTGCGACCCTATGGACTGTAGCCCACCAGGCTCCTCTGTCCATGGGGTTCTCCAGGCAAGAATACTGGAGTGGGTTGCCAAGCCCTCCTCCAGGGATCTTCCCTACCCAAAGATCGAACTCCCATCTCCTGCATTGACAGGCAGGTTCTTTACCTCTAGAGCCACCTGGGAAGCCTGTAACAAGACACTACACAGTCATAAAAAACCACAACACACTGATATGGGCTAATACATGTAAGGATGTATAGACATATGTGTACAGCATGGATGCATATGTTTTTCAAAAAGGTTTATGGCAAACTGGGTACTGTTAAGGGCTACTGCTTCTGGAAAGGGGAACCTGGAAGCCAAAGAGTTGGGAAAATGCTTACATTTTTCTTTTTGCATTTTTTTTAAAGTTACCAAGTTTATGTATTTGCTTCTCAATTTAAAATTAGTAAGTGAAAAACAGTAAAGATTTTCATGTCTACCTAGACAGATCTAAGTCTGAAATGTTTTAGGAAAACCTCCACAGGTCCTAAAATTCAGCTGAAGGTTTTCCCTAGAAATAACTTGCACCATCTCCCTGCACCACGACTCTGAAAAAAAGGGTGAAAAAGCAAGTTATCACTAACCTATTTTAGATATGTTTTTTTGTTAATAGATTTTTAAATCCAGAGACTCTGTCTTCCATTTATTTCCAACCATCCTCTGAACCTCGGGTCTTGCACACTACCCAGGGGCTAGTTTCACACCTTACACAGAGGAAATACACCACTGACATTTTCTGCACTGAAAGGAGTACGTCTACAGCTTTAGAAATAAAGATGTCACAAACCAACTGCAGCCTTCCCAGGCCAGTTCAGTCACTCAGTCGTGTCCGACTCTTTGCGACCCCATGGACTGCAGCATGCCAGGCTTCCCTGTCCATCACCAATTCCCAGGGATGGATAAATATCTGGTGACTCAATAGGAGAGTTCTATGTCACATTAATCAACTTAATAAATACTTAATAAGTCAATTATAACTCAATAAACTGAAAAAGAATACTTTGAGAGCCTATTATATACAAAGATTAAGAAGCAGAGAGCACAAAGTGATGGACAAGATAAACAATGTCATCGTCCTCACGAGTTTATGTTTTAGCAAGGAGTTGTTATTCAGTCACCCAGTCGTGTCGGACTCTTTGCAGCCCCATGGACAGCAGCACACCAGGCCTCCCTGTCCCTCACCATTTCCCGAAGTTTGCCCAAGTTCATGCCCATTGCATCAATGATGCCTTCCAGCTATCTCATCCTCTGATGCCCTCTTCTCCTTCTGCCCTCAATCTTTCCCAGCATCAGTGACTTTTCCAATGAATCCACTATTTGTAAGAGGTGACCAAAATACTGGAGCTTCAGCTTCAGCATCAGTCCTTCCAGTGAATATTCAGGGTTGATTACGCTTAAGATTGATTGGCTTGATCTCCTTGCTGTCCAAGTGACTCTCAGGAGTCTTCTCAACACACACACACAGCTTTCTTTTCTTGTTCTTAAGGGTTTCAGTAAGCCTCTACTCAATTTTTTTTCCTTCCAGTTTTATTGATATAATTGGCATACAGTACTGCATAAGTTTAAGGTGTATAGCATAATGATTTCACTTGCATACACAGTGAAGTGATTACAGTAAGTTTACTGAACATCTATATCTCAGAGATACAAAATAAAACAAAAGAAAATTTTCCCTTTTGATGAGAACTCTTAGGATTTACTCTCAACAATGTTCATATAAAACACAGCAGTGTTAATTATCTTTACCATGTTGTACATTACACCCCTAGTATTTATTTATCTTATAACTGGAAGTTTATACCTTTTGATCATTTTCATTTAATTCCCCTCACCCTTTCCTCTGGGAACCACAAATCCGATCTCTCTTTCTATCAGTTTGTTTTTGAAGTTAAATGACCTACAATGCTTTGTTAGGTCCTGGTGTAACATATAGGGATTCAATACTTCTATATATTACAAAATGATCATGACTTGTGTGGGCTTTTCCACTTTTTTCATACTGATTGCCACCACTAGGTCATTTACAGGTTAGCTGAAAATCTCCTCTGCTTTGGTAAGTTCTTTCTAAATTAAACTTGCAAAAGACTACAGCCAGAAGCCAGAAGGGTTTCTGTGGGATGTTCTCTCTTCTCCAGATCACAATGAATTAATAATAAATATCTCTCTCTCTCTCTCTCTCTCTCTCACACACACACACACACACCATAATCTGGAATGAAGAAATATGCATCTCAATTTTCAGACCTTTCCAACTCTCTAAGCAAGCCTGCCTTTCAGTCTCCTTAGTAACCAAAAACCTGTAATAATTAGAAGCAATTAAACCTTCAATGATTAGAATAAACCGCACTTATAAAACCTAATACACCAAATATTATGATAGGAAAAAACAAAATTATAGATTACGTATTTATGTGATTATTAAAAAAGGGACACCACAGCATTATAAAAGAAACTTAAAAAAAGTGTATTTGATGTTTCCCCAAGTTGTCTATATCTCACTGATTTCAGCTGGTCTCAAACACTCAAATGCTACACCTCTTCTGAGAAGACCACTTTTACTAGAAAATAAATTCCATGAGGGAAAAGACTATACTGTATCCTCAAGGTCAACCCAGCTCCAGAGACAGCAGACACTCGACTAGTTGGACGAATAAATGAAATTCACAACCTGGTGCAGGGTTTCAGTTTCACACGACTAGTGTCCAATGCTGCGGCACTTCACAGCAGCTCTATTCTTCACGCAGAGAATGTGAACCTGACCTCTGTTTGGTTAGTTTGCAGGATCGTACTGTCAGTTAGACACTTGGAAGAACAGAGGAGGAAAAGATCAAGGTAAGGAAGTGAGTGCCTGAGAGTTGGTGGGTAGGGGATGACCAGCCCCTGGCATTTAGTAAGTGCTTCCACCTCCTCCAAAGGAGGTGGGGAGGATGATAATCCAAAGAAGAGGATGAACAGGACCAGGTGATGAGGCCCAGGAGGTCACTGAGAAACGAAAACTTACACACATCTTAGCCCAGACGGAATCTGAACTGGGACCACTTTTTTTTTAGACATCCAGAACACCTGTCCAAATATGTATCAGATTCATCACTTTGCTGACAAAGGTCCCTAGAGTCAAAGCTATGGGTTTTCCAGTAGTCATGTACAGATGTGAGAGTTGGGCCATAAAGAAGGCTAAGTACTGAAGAACTGATGCTTTCAAACTGCGGTGCTGGAGAAGACTCTTGTCCCCTGGACAGCAAGGAGATCAAACCCTTGCTGATCTAAAGAAATCAATCCTAAAGGAAATCCTAAAGGAAATCAACCCTGAATATTCATTGGAAGGACTGATACTGAAGCTGAAGCTCTAAATACTTCAGCCACCCAATGCAAAGAGCCAACTTATTAGAAAGGACCATGATGCTGGGAAAGACTGAGAGCAAGAGAAAAAGCAGTAGACAGAGGATAAGGTAGTTAGACAGCATTACCAACTTGCTCAGACATGAATCTGAGCAAACTCCGGCAGACAGTGTATGACAGGGAAGCCTGGCGTGCTGTGGTCCATGGGTTGCAAAGAGTTGGACACAACTTAGTGATTAAACAACAACTACTCTAACAGCCTACCCCTTAAGGACAAATATTCCCCTTTTCCATCATCATCAATTACAGTTCTTTTTAAAATATTTATTTATTTGACTGACTGCACTGGGCCTTAGCTGCAGCACATGGGTCCTTTAGCTGTGGCACGTGGGATCTAGTTCCCTGACTAGGGATCGAACCCTGGTCCCCTGCAGTGGGAGCACGGAGTCTTAGCCTCTGGACCACCAGGGAAGTCCCTCAATCACAGTTCTTGAACAACCTCATAGTTTCTGTCTTTAGAAATCCCTGATCCTTCCTCTTCCTCAGAACACTTTTTTATCCAAATCTATGTACCCCCCAATTGCAATTCTTAAGACCCCAGATAAAGCTCTCTGTTCTCTGCAGCCTCGATACTGATTGTCGTTCATCTTTATGGATTAAAATCTGTCCTTATCGCTTCCCTTTGGTGAAAATAAGGAATAAAAGATGCAAGAGGTGAACAGGCAGTCAGCCAGGCTCTGCCCACTGGGCTTGGTCACTGACTGTGACCTCAAGATGCTTTCTTGAATGTGTAGAAGGAGACACCAGCCCTGCCTCACAAGAGCTGCTAAAGAATGAAGTAAAATACGGCATGAATTTAGGGCCATGTCTGGAATATCAGAACTGCTAAACAAATAATTAAGAAAGCAAATGGAAATAAACCTCTAGAAGGATTCACTAAAACTGGACAAGCTGGGGCGGGGGGGCAGGAGGGGGCCCAGAAAACCAAAGCCAGGGGCATATAACACATTGAAAGAAAAGTCACTGTAAAGTCAAAAGACGTGTCCTTGAATAAATCAACTTTGCCCTCCATTCTCTGCTCTAAAACATGGGATAATGTCCCTTTAAACAACCTGACCAAACATCTTTCCTGGTTGCTAAGTGTTGCCAAGGGATACAGGCTAAGCTTGTGTGTAAATTAATCATTGTCTGCAAATTAAGCAAAACACCAGATGAGAGCAGTCTGGAATAGCTCACTATCTAAGGGGAAAATATAACAAATTTCATAGGTTTTTTTTTTTTTTTTTCTTGGTTAGCTGCTAGAAAAAAAAGAATTTACAGGGCACTCAGCCTGATTCCTGCATCGTATAGGAGGCCAGTTTGAAGCCTCCAGAGGTAAAGTGCCTTGCCCAAGGTCCCAAGGCGATTAGCAATGAGATGAGACCTAGAAGATAATTAACCATGCCATGTCGATTTCTCATGGTAACAGTATAAAGGAAGATGTAACACAGACCCAGGAAATATCACCAATAAGGACAAGAAATTTGAGTTACAAGACATTAGGTTCAAAACAGTGTGAAAAGTAAAGATTTAAGAATCTTGCTGATCCCTAAATAAACTGAAGAGGGACAGAGCTGAGAGTCTGAGCTCAGAGCAGAGAATCAGGGAAAGGAAGCATCTACTCCTGTTACCAGCACGAGACAGCATGTAAGCTGAACATCTTGGCAAAGCATCTCAAGGCATAAGATCAGTTCCTTGGCCTAAGAGAATTTAGCAATCAGAGTAAAAAGGCCCATTGCTCTTTGAGGTCAAAAGGAAAGCATTCAAATAAATACTTATGAAAAGACTTCAATCTCTCCAAAATCCCAAACCCCCAGAGCCCAAACAACCAACACTTCTTTGCTGCCACACAGGAGGTCTACATTGCAGGACAAGTTCTTCATTTGAAGACTGGCACCGTTGTAGCTCAGTAGGTAAAGAATCTGCCTGCAATGCAGGAGACCTGGGTTCAATTCCTGGGTTGGGAAGATCCCCTGGAGGAGGAAATGGCAACCCACTCCAGTATTCTTGCCTGGATAATCCCATGGACAGAGGAGCCTGGCAGGTTACAGTCTGTGGGGGTGCAAGAGTTGGACACAACTGAGCGACTACATTTGATTTCGTTTACTCTAATATTTATCAAGTGCCAACTATGTTACAGGCACACTTTTAGACAACAGGATAATCAGTGAATGAATACACCAAAATCTGTGCGTCTGAGGGCCTTATATGACAGCGGGGAGTGGGGCTGGGGAGAGAAAGAAAATAGGCATGATCCACAAGTAGAGTAAGGAGGTGTGAGTGCTAGGCATGAATGCTGCAGCACCGGGACTGCAATTCCAGGACGGGGCCCAGAGAGGCTCTATCCAGAAGGTGGCATTTGGGCAAAGATGTAGTAAATGTAGGGAAATACTTGCAGGGGAGGCAGAAGAACATTCCAGGGAGAGGAAAAACGGAGTGCAAAAGCCTCAATTAAAGAGAGGAGACTTTGCTGTGATTATAACATCCAATAAAGAAAAGGAATAAAGTTTATATGTTCTATAAATAGTCTGTGGGAAGGACTAATAAACAGGTTTCAAGGTAGTGACTGGGTATTGAAGCTGGGGAGAAGAGAATACATTCAAGATAATATTAATGCATCAGAAGTCTCACCTGACACTGGGGGTTACAATGGAAAGCTGGAGAAGAACAGTGCGGGGAGCACCAGTGCTAAATCTGTTACATGGCCCGGGCCCATGAATCCTCGCAGGAAGACGTGGAAGAATAAAAGGACCACTTTGAGGGACCACATCAAGAAAGAATCCAAAGAATCTTGGAAGTGAGCGGGGAGAGTGGGGGTGGAAAAGACAAGGATGACTCCCAGCTTTCTCGTCTTGGTGTCTGGCACCCCTGACGGAAACAGAAAACTCTGGAGACAGGGCCAGCATGACAAGTTTGATTTTAGAAACAGAAAAAATCAGCATGATGTGCTGCTGTAGCCAACATTGCCAATAAAATGTAAGCGCCTTGGGAAACTTAAATGCAACCACATCCTTAAGTCAAGTCACGGTCAAATGACACTGGGAATGAAGTTAGTGCACTGGTTGCTGCACTCAAGAAAATAGGAAAAAGGCACAAAGAGGAAGACCAGAGAAGAGGAAATCAAACAATTAAGCCAAATGGCTGACATGACTTCTTTATCAGACTCTTTAAAAAAGAACTGGTAAAGAAACAGTCTCAGAGGGGATTATAAATGAATTATGAAGAGGAAAATTTGTTAAAGGGATCTGTTGAATCAGGAAAGGGTTTATCAATAATACACTTTAGAATGAACCCAAAGAATTACTCTAAAGAGCAGTGCATGCAGCCACAAGACATCACTCCCACTGGCATTGGCCATAGGTAGAAAATCTAGAAATCTAACACTCCTAAAGCTACATACTTGATGTTTATCGAATGCCTTCCACATATCATGCACAATGACAGGCAATGAGGATGCAAGGATGGGGTCAAACAGACATGGCCCCTGTGATGGTTAATTTTATGTGTCACCTTGGTTTGGCTACGGTATTGAGTCCTCAGTTAAACAACAGTCTAGGTATTGTAGTGAAGGTACTTTTAAGATGTGAATAAAATTTAAATCGGTAAACTTGAAGCCAAGCAGATTACCCCCTGAATCCATCTGGGCAGCTATAACAGAACAGCCTAAACTAAGTGGCTTAAAAACAACAGAAATGTATCTCTCAAAGTTCTAGAGGCTGGGAAGCCCAAGATCAGGGTCGTGGCGTAGCCCATGTGTGCTGAGAGCCCACTTCCTGCTTCTGCTGTCTCTTCCCTGTGTCTTCATACAACAGAAGGGAAGAAGGATCTCTTTGTGATCTTTTTATAAGGGCACTCACCCCATTCATGAAGGCTCCACCCTCATGACCTAATCACCTCCCAAAGGTGCCAATTTCAAAGATCACCATCTTGGGTAATAGGTTTAAACAAAAGAATTTGGGGAAGACCCAAACATTCAGTCTACAGCACTCTCCAATGTGAGCAGGCCATCTCCTTCGCAGAACCGAGGACCTTTACAGAAAAGCCTGAGTTCCTCTGAGGAAGGATGAATTCTGCTCCCAGACTGTCTTCAGAACCAAGACGGCAACATCAACCTTTCCCTGGGTCTCCAGTTTATTTATCCTGCCCCACAGATTTCAGACTTACCAGATCTAACAATCACATGAGCGAATTCCCTAAAATAAACCTCTCTCTTTTTTACACATATACATCCAATTGGTTCTGTTTCTCTGGAGAACTCTGATGAACATAGTCGCCCATGTCATTAAAAAAACCAGCAATCAAATGACTCTAATAAGTGAAGTGGGAGTCACTCAGTTGTGTCCAACTCTTTGCAACCCCATGGACTATACAGTCCATGGAATTCTCCAGGCCAGAAAACTAGAGTGGGTAGCCATTCCCTTCTCCAGAGGATCTTCCCAACACAGGGATGGAACACAGGTGTCTCACATTGCAGGCGGATTCTTTACCAGCTGAGCCACCACGGAAGCCCAAGAATACTGGAATGGGTAGCCTATCCCTTCTCCAGTGGATCTTCCCGACCCAGGAATCAAACTAGGGTCTCCTGCATTACAGGCGGATTCTTTACCAGCTGAGATCCCAGGGAAGCCCCAAATGACTCTATAAATAACATATATTTACAAACTAAGATTAGGATACTAAAAGAGGAACTCCCCAGGTCAGTAGGTGCCCAATATGCTACTGGAGATCAGTGGAGAAATAACTCCAGAAAGAATGAAGGGATGGAGCCAAAGCAAAAACAATACCCAGTTGTGGATGTGACTGGGGATAGGAGCAAGGTCCGATGCTGTAAGAGCAATATTTCATAGGAACCTGGAAGGTCAGGTCCACGAATCAAGGCAAATTGGAAGTAGTCAAATAGGAGATGGCACGAGTGAACGTAGACATTCTAGGCATCAGTGAACTAAAATGGACTGGAATGGGTGAATTTAACTTAGATGACCATTATATCTACTACTGCAGGCAGGAATCCCTCAGAAGAAATAGAGTAGCCATCATGGTCAACAAAAGAGTCCAAAATGCAGTGCTTGGATGCAATCTCAAAAACAACAAAATGATCTCTGTTCGTTTCCAAGGCAAACCATTCAATGTCACAGTAATCCAAGTCTATGCCCCAACCAGTAACGCTGATGAAGCTGAAGTTGAACGGTTCTATGAAGACCTACAAGACCTTTTAGAACTAACACCCAAAAAAGATGTCCTTTTCATTATAGGGGACTGGAATGCAAAAGTAGGAAGTCAAGAAACACCTGGAGTAACAGGCAAATTTGGCCTTGGAGTACAGAATGAAGCAGGATACAAACTAATAGAGTTTTACCAAGAGAACACACTGGTCATAGCAAACACCCTCTTCCAACAACACAAGAGAAGAGTCTACACGTGGACATCACCAGATGGTCAACACCGAAATCAGACTGATTATATTCTTTGCAGCCATAGATGGAGAAGCCCAATACAGTCAACAAAAATAAGACCGGGAGCTGACTGTGGCTCAGACCATGAACTCCTTATTACCAAATTCAGACTTAAATTGAAGAAAGTAGGGAAAACCACTAGACCATTCAGGTATGACCTAAATCAAATCCCTTATGATTATACAGTGGAAGTGAGAAATAGATTTAAGGGCTAGATCTGATAGAGTGCCTGATGAACTATGGACTGAGGTTCGTGACATTGTACAGGAGACAGGGATCAAGACCATCCCCATGGAAAAGAAAGGCAAAAAAGCAAAATGGCTGTCTGGGGAGGCCTTACAAATAGCTGTGAAAAGAAGAGAAGTGAAAAGCAAAGAAGAAAAGGAAAGATATAAGCATCTGAATGCAGAATTCCAAAGAATAGCAAGAAGAGATAAGAAAGCCTTCCTCAGAGATCAGTGCAAAGAAATAGAAGAAAACAACAGAATGGGAAAGACTAGAGATCTCTTCAAGAAAATTAGAGATACCAAGGGAACATTTCATGCAAAGATGGGCTCAATAAAGGACTGAAATGGTCTGGACCTAACAGAAGCAGAAGATATTAAGAAGAGGTGGCAAGAATACACAGAAGAACTGTACAAAAAAGATCTTCACAACCAAGATAATCACGATGGTGTGATCACTCACCTAGAGCCAGACATCCTGAAATGTGAAGTCAAGTGGGCCTTAGAAAGCATCACTACAAACAAAGCTAGTGGAGGTGATGGAATTCCAGTTGAGCTATTTCAAATCCTGAAAGATGATGCTGTGAAAGTGCTGCACTCAATATGCGAACAAATTTGGAAAACTCAGCAGTGGCCACAGGACTGGAAAAGGTCAGTGTTCATTCCAATCCCAAAGAAAGGCAATGCCAAAGAATGCTCCAACTACCGCACAATTGCACTCATCTCATACACTAGTAAAGTAATGCTCAAAATTCTCCAAGCCAGGCTTCAGCAATATGTGAACTGTGAACTTCCAGATGTTCAAGCTGGATTTAGAAAAGGCAGAGGAACCAGAGATCAAATTGCCAACATCTGCTGGATCATCGAAAAAGCAAGAGCGTTCCAGAAAAACATCTATTTCTGCTTTATTGACTATGCCAAAGCCTTTGACTGTGTGGATCACAAGAAACTGTGGAAAATTCTGAAAGAGATGGGAATACCAGACCACCTGACCTGCCTCTGGAGAAACCTGTATGCAGGTCAGGAAGCAACAGTTAGAACTGGATGTGGAACAACAGACTGGTTCCAAATAGGAAAAGGAGTACGTCAAGGCTGTGTATTGTCACCCTGCTTATTTAACTTATATGCAGAGTACATCATGAGAAACGCTAGGCTGGAAGAAGCACAAGCTGGAATCAAGATTGCCGGGAGAAATATCAATAACCTCAGATATGCAGATGACACCACCCTTATGGCAGAAAGTGAAGAGGAACTAAAAAGCCTCTTGATGAGAGTGAAAGAGGAGAGTGAAAAAGTTGTCTTAAAGCTCAACATTCAGAAAACGAAGATCATGGCATCCGGTCCCATCACGTCATAGGAAAAAGATGGGGAAACAGTGGAAACAGTGTCAGACTTTATTTTTTCAGGCTCCAAAATCACTGCAGATGGTGACTGCAGCCATGAAATTAAAACATGCTTACTCCTTGGAAGGAAAGTTATGACCAACCTCGACAGCATATTAAAAAGCAGACACAACTTTGTCAACAAAGGTCTGTCTAGTCAAAGCTATGGCTTTTCCAGTGGTCATGTATGGATGTGAGAGTTGGACTATAAAGAAAGCTGAGCACCGAAGAATTGATGCTTTTGAACTGTGGTGTTGGAGAAGACTCTTGAGAGTTCCTTGGACTGCAAGGAGATTCAACCAGTCCATCCTAAAAGAGATCAGTCCTGGGTGTTCATTGGAAGGACTGATGTTGAAGCTGAAACTCCAATATTTGGCCACCTGATGCAAAGAGCTGACTCATTTGAAAAGACTCTGATGCTGGGAATGATTGGGGGCAGGAGGAGAAGGGGACAACAGAGGATGAGATGGTTGGATGGCATCATTAACTCAAAGGACATGGGTTTGGGTGAACTCCAGGAGTTGGTGATGGACAGGCAGGCCTGGTGTGCCGCGGTTTGTGGGGTCGCAGAGTCAGACACGACTGAGCGACTGAACTGAACTGAACTGAATGGTCTAGTGGTTTTCCCTACTTTCTTCAATTTAAGTCTGAATTTTGCAGTCAGTTCATGATCTGAGCCACAGTCAGATCCTGGTCTTGTTTTTGCTGACTGTATAAAGCTTCTGCATCTTTGGCTGCAAATAATATAATCAATTTGATTTCAGTATTGACCATCTGGTGATGTCCATGTTTAGAGTCTTCTCTTGTGTTATTGGAAGAGGGCTTAAACTCAACATTCAGAAACTTTTGGCTTAAAACTCAACATTCAGAAAACTAAGATCATGGCATCTGGTCCCATCACTTCATGGCAAACAGATGGGGAAACAATGGAAACAGTGAGAGACTTTATTTTGGGAGGCTCCAAAATCACTGCAGATGCTGACTGCAGCCATGAAATTAAAAGATGCTTCCTCCTTGGAAGAAATGCCATGACCAACCTAGACAGCATATTAAAATGCAGAGGAAAAAAAATAAAAAAAATAAAAAGCAGAGACATTACTTTGCCAACAAAGGTCCATCTAGTCAAAGCTATGGTTTTCCCAGTAGTCATGTATGGATGTGAGAGTTGGACTATAAAGAAAGCTGAGTGCCAAAGAACTAATGCTTTGAACTGTGGTGTTGGAGAAGACTCTTGAGAGTCCCTTGGACAGCAAGGAGATCCAATCAGTCCATCCTAAAAGAAATCAGTCCTGAATATTCATTGGAAGGACTGATGCTGAAGATAAAACTCCAATACTTTGGCCACCTGATGGGAAGAACTGACTCATTGGAAAAGACCCTGATGCTGAGAAAGACTGAAGGCAGGAGGAGAAGGGGACAACAGAAGATGAGATGGTTGGATGGCATCACCGACTCAATGGATATGAGTTTCAGCAAGCTCTGGGAGTTGGTGATGGACAGGGAGGCCTGGTGTGCTGCAGTCCATGGGGTCACAAAGAGTCAGACATGACTGAGTGACTGAACTGAACTGTCCCCTAAAATTCAATGTTTAAATCCTCACTCTCAGAGATGATGATAGTATCAGGGGATGAAATCTTTGGAAACTGATTTGGTCATGAGAGTAGTGCCTCCACGCCCAACATAAATGTTCTTATAAATGAAGCTCCAGAGAGACCCCTGAGCTCCTTCCACAATGTGAGGGCACAGCAAGAAGGTGCCAGCCAGGAAAAGGGAAAGGGGTTTCACCAGAGCCAGACCATGCTGCTACCTTGATCTTGGACTTCCATCCTCCACAACTATGAGAAGCAAATGTCTATCGTTGATTAGAGTTCCAGTCTATGGTATCTTGTTTTAGTAGCTGGAATAGACCAAAACAGGTGTGGTCAATGTCTCTAACCCATCCAGCTGGGTGGATGTGATGGCAGACACGACAATAGGGAAGCCTGGGAAGAAGACCGTGAAATAGGCCTTAGAAATGTTGTGTTTATGGCACATCTGAACACATGAGGCCCCCACGACCTCTTTTCTGGATATTAGCTTCCAAAAAGGTTTCCCTGCTTCCACTTGTGTCTCTCTACTAAGTATTCTGCACACATCAGGAAGACTAATCTTTTTAAAATGTCAATAAAACTGTATTATTCCTTCACCAAAATTTCAAACTTTTCCACAGTACATTAAGGACCTGGGGCTTCACCACTGGCAGCTCGAACACGGCTTATGAGAACTCAGTCTTCTGCAGAGAGTGGTCACAGAAGCCAAGGGTATGAAGGAAATTGCATAGGGAAAGACCATAGAATCCACGAGGAAATCCATTATTTCCTGCAATGGAGACAGATAAGGAATGGCCAGAAAAACAGGAAGAATCGCAGCACAATATCGTATCACTGAAGCCAAGGGAGGGAGAAAAAGCACTTCAGGGAAAAGTGATCAACCAAGACTGCTGAAAGGTTAAAGAGTAAAGACTCAGAGATGTCAGTGGATTTAGCCATATGGAGTCTGGCGCCTTTTTGGTACCTCGTTGAGTTCAGGCAGAGGGATGCGGGTAAGGAACAGGACCAGAGGCCAGGCAGAGGGATGCACAGTGAAGAGAGAGCAAAGACATTTGCAGCATCATGGATGGACCTAGAAACAATCATACTGAGTGAAGTAAGTCAGAGAAAGACAAATACCATATGATATTACTTATATGTGGAATTTAAAATATGCCACAAATGAACTTATCTATGAAACAGCAACAGAATCACAGACATACAGAGAGAACAGGCTTGTGGTTGCCAAGGGGGAAGGGGGTGTAAGAAGGTGAACTGGGAGTTTTCAGTTAGCAGATACGAACTATTATATATAGGATGGATAAATAAGGTCCTACTGTATAGCATAGGGAACTATATTCAATTTCCTGTGATAAACCATGATGGAAAAGAACGTAAAAAAATGTATATGTGTGTATAACAGTCACTTAGCTGTACATCAGAGACTGGCGCAACACTGTAAATCAACTATACTTCAGTAAAAAATTTATACTTAGCAAAAAAGAGGAGGCAAAGAACAAAGACTGTGAATACAGGCATCTTTCCCAAAAGTCTGGCTTTAAAAGATGAGAGGTAAGTCAGTGTTGGAGGGAATGTCAGGGGAAATTTTATTGTTGAGATGGAAGGGATTGAACACCTTCATTGTTGATGGAACAAACTATTTGAAAGAGTAATTAAATATACAGGGGAAAGAAGGGAGACTTGATAACACAGTAAGGTTCTAGAGATGAGACCCAAAGCACAGATGGAAGGACAGAAAGAAGAGGAGAAGAATTCCTCCTCTGCTGGAACAGGTGAGAAGGTAGAGAAGCTACAGAGGAAGTCTTGACTTTCACAGTGGAAAGTCACGGCCATCTCATCCATCTGATAGAGCATCAGCTTTCTACAGGAAGGGGAAAGGGAGGTTAGTAAAAGTGCTAGGGAGGAGGCAGTTTGAGGAAAATAGAAACAGGAAGTACTCTTGTTTTGGAGAAGGACAGAAGAAGCTGATATGACAACAGCAGGATTTAGAGGGAGCCATGGGGGGCGGGCCCATTTAAGTTGGACAGTAAAGAATTCACAAGGTACTAACCAGCCTTGTTGAGTCACCCACGACAGCAGAATGTAATGCCTCAGTTACAGGCACAAAGCTCCTCGGGAAAGACTTTAAGAGAGTTCAATAGTCTGCAAGTTGATTGGAAGTATTAAAAAAGCCTGGAGTTCTGAAGATTCCTATTATCATAAAGACAGTCATGCCATCCTAAGGAACCAATGCTGCTGCTGATCTCCAGGGTCAAGAGTGCCAGACAAAACATTACTTTATAACTAGAGAGTCTACACGAAGCTGGTATTGAACCACAGCAGATTTCTGAGTTATGAGACTATGCAGATGAAAGAAGTTAGAAAGCAGAATCGACCCATGCCGCACAGCAGATCAGGAAAAAGGTCTACCCAGTAACCCGCCTTCCTGATACTTTAAGAAAATCGATTGATCCGGCACCTCTAGCTGGCTTTGCCATTACCTTGTGCAGAACAACTGTTTCTTTCATAGATGTAACATTTCCTAAGTCCAGCCTCTGAGTCACAGATGTGCCTTGGGAAGAGAAAGATGGAGTCACCAGGCAAGAAGGCTGGCCAAGGAAACCAGTATTTTAATGTCTAAGATATCTCGTTTTCTGGCTCTAATGCTGTACACAATTGTCTTTGTTCAGCTCTCATCACTTCTGCTCAAGACATAAAGTGATGAGACAATTCTATCCTGATTTGCAAATAGCTTGCATTCTAGGCTTTGGTTTCTTTCCGTGAATAATTAACAGTAATGGGTTATTAAATAGAGTATGGTTTTACTGGAGCTCCACACACCTACTGGCGTTGGACTCCCTGAGGCTCAGAAGTGTGAACCCAGGTACCCAAAGTGGTGCCACCACTCTCCCTCCCAAGCTAGGAAGTCCATGACAACTTACTGCAGGGTCAGCAAACTACGGCCAGCAGGTAAATCCAGACCCACATGTACTATCAACTGATTTACGACAAGAACACTGCAATATAACAGGGAAAGGATAGTTTTTTTTTTTTTTTAATAAATGGTGCTGGAGAAATTCACTATTCATCTAGACGTATCATCTTTGTTGGGCTCACTGCCCCCACCACTAAGCTTGGCACAAAAATATAGTTAAACCTTTTTATCCTTGTTGAAGGATACATATGTGTTTCATTGGTTTTGTTGACTGAACTGTGTCACAAACAACCCCACCCCTACCCCCGCAGAAGTTACAGTCAGAACGTGACCTTAGCTGGGAATAGGGTTCTTGCAGGTATAATTCACTTAAGAGGAGGATATTTTGGGGGTATGGGCTTCCCAGGTGGCACTAGTGGTAAAGAATCCATCTGCCAATGCAGGAGACACGAGGGATGTGGGTTTGATCCTTGGGTCAGGAAGATCCTCTGACGTAGGAAATGGCAACCCACTCCAGTATTCTTGCCTGGGAAATTTCATGGACAGAGGAGCCTGGTGGGTTACAGACCATGGTGAAAGTGAAAGTTGCTCAGTCATGTCTGACTCTTTGTGACCCTGTGGACTATATAGTCCATGGAATTCTCCAGGCCAGAATACTGGAGCGGGTAGCCATTCCCTTCTCCAGGGGTATTCCCAACCCAGAGATTGAACATTGCAGGTAGATTCTTTTTACCAGCTGAGCCACAAGGGAAGCCCAAGAATACTCGAGTGGGAAACTTATCCCTTCCCAAGCAGATCTTCCAGACCCAGAAATTGAACCAAGGCCTCCTGCACTGCAGGCAGATTCTTTATCAGCTGAGCTACTAGGGAAGCCCATACAGTAACACAGAGTTACAAGAAAAGAGTCAAAAATGACTGAACACATACTGTCACATGTGCTGGGGCAGGTGGACCCTTAACCCAATATGATTGGTGTACTTGTAAGAAGATGAGAAGAGACAGAGTCAGTGATAATGCCATGCGATGACAGCAGCAGAGATTAGATTAATCTCTATTAATGCTGTGTCTACAACCCAAGTATTAATAACACCAAGGATTGCCAGCAAAACCAGAAGTTAAGAGAAAGTTCTGACACTGCTCCCTGGTACCAACCAGATGTCCTACAGTCCTATTCCATTCTGACACTAACTACCCAAAGTCAAAGCAGACCCCAGAAGTTAAGGACAGAGGGCTACACAAGATTTCCCCTACTTCTGGTGCCAGCCCCAGTTTTGGGTGTCCCCAAGCTGCCCATGATCTGCCCAGCTGGCTGCAAATTCAGGGCTTCCCCCATCTCCCTTAGGTGGGATCATTTCTTAGAATGACTCACAGAACTCCCTGAAAGCGTTCCTCTTAGGATTACAGCTTTGTGTATATGTATGATGGCAACAACTCAATTGGGATTAGCAGATGCAATCTATTACATACAGGATGAATAAGTAACAAGATCCTACTGTAGAGTACAGGGAACCATATTCAATATCCTGGGATAAACCATAATGGAAAAGAACATGAGAAAGATTATACATGTGTATAACTGAGCCACTTTGCTGCACAGCAGAAATTAAACACACAACATTGTAAATCTACTATAGCCCAATAAAGAAGGATACAACTTGGGAACAATCAGATGAAAGGCGTACACAGAGCAAGGTGTGGGATGGGGGGAGATGCTGGGTTTCCATGGCCTCTTCTCATGGAAATAGGCGCCCCACCCCCAGCACCTCAATATGTTCCCATCTAGGAAGCTCTACTAAGCTCCACTGTCCAGAGATTATATATGAGTTTCATCACACAGACAAGATGGATTGAGTCACTGGCCACAGCACTGGACAGCCAGCTCCTCTCTCCATCTCAGATGTTGTGCCGGCCCAATGTTCCAACCCTTCAATCACAAGGTTTGTCTTTCTGGAGACCAGCCCCCATCCTGAAGCCATCTAGGGGCCCGAGGTCACCTCATTAACATAAGAAAGCACAACTATTAACTCAAGAAATTCCAGGGACTTTTGAAGCTTCCTGTCAGAAGCTGATGTAAAGGAGATGGTGGTAGTGGTCTCGTCGCTAAGTCATGTTCAATTCTTTTGTGACCCCAATAACTGTACCCCTCTAGGCTCCTCTGTCCACGGGATTTCCCAGACAAGAACACTGCAGTAGGTTGCTACTTCCTTCTCCAGGGGATCTCTCCAAACCAGGGATGGAACCCGCATCTCCTGCACTGGCAGGCAGGTTCTTTACCTGTGGGCCACCAGGGAAGCCCTGAAAAGGAGATCCTCTTCATTACATCCCAGCAAGGGATCTATCCTCCCCAGAGCCTTCAGAGAGAGCACGGCCCTGCCTACACCCTGGATTTTGACTCAGTAGCCTTTAGAACTGTCAGAAAACAACAATCTGTTATTGTAAACCCCCCCTCCCACCTGGGTGTGTCCTAATTGATTACAGGAGCCCTAAGAGCTGACACAGTAGGTGGAGCAAGGCTTTCTCTGTTGTAACTCTGAGCTAAAATGGGGGCGCCTGTGTAATCCCCTCACCCCCACACCATCTATTATTTCCTGAGGTTCCTCGGGACATTCCTCTGCAGCCCTCTCTTCTTAGCAACACTCTTCCCCAGCCCCCACTTTAACGCTTCAATTCCACCCACCTGCTGAGGACTCCTAACTCCATCACCACTAGACCTCCTCCTGTGCTCCAGACCCAGAAGCCCAATGGAACACCTTCCCCTTGTGTTTCTCAGTGACTGGCAGGACTGCCCACCCTTTGCCCAAATCCCAAACCTTAGGGCAGCTTTATCTCCTGCTGCTCCCTCAAGTTCTACCAAGGTCCCCAAGCCAACAACTTAACTACCTCTAATCTCTCCGCATCTCCCATCTTCATGACCACAGATCTGATCCAGGTGGCCATCACCTGGCTTGAATGACTTACCTAGTCTCTGAGTTCAATAGCGTCATCTCCTCACCGGTCCCTCTGCCCTAGGCTTGCTCGCCTCTCCATTTGGTTTCCCATCCTGCATCCAGAGCAATTAGCCTAAAACCCAATCTCCTCCCCTGTTTAAAATAATGGCAGCATCTTACGCTTACTGCTGGCTTCTACTGTCCCAGGAACTATTTCAAGTACTGTGTGTGTACTAATTCATTTAAAATATCATACTTTATCATATCATAAAATATATTTTATCATTTAAAAATCATAAAACATCATGGCAATTATTAATATTCCAATTTTGCAAATAAGATAATTGAGGCTGACCGCGTCTAAGTGACGCATTCAAGATTTTGCAAATAGTTAAGGGACGGAGGCAAGATCTAAACCTGTGGGAATCCAACACCAGAACCCTTGTCATGACCCCAGAAGTGTGGAAAGAGGCCCAGTGATTTGGTAATTTACTGAGCAATTTACCTCTGGTCCTTGTGTAAAACCCAAATTCGCTGAGTCAAGACAAAAGGAGGCTATCCATACAATGTGTGCCCAGGCTTTGCCCTACTGTCCCTGGCACTGAATTATGCAACCAGTCTCAGAAGTGTCCCACTTTGGACAGTAAATTAGACAGTCTAAGCCTTACTCCGACTGCCAATGACGTTCCAAACACAGAGAATTTATTTGACTTACTTGCAGTGCCACGCTCTACACCCCTTGGCATTTCCACTCCCTTATCCTGCTAGAAATGCCTCGTCCTTAATGTCTCAGCTTCCATGACATCCTCCCAAACCTCACTCCATCCGAACACCATTATGTTCTCAGGATGCCACGAACAGCGGACCTGTCACCCGAGACGCCACTGCCCTGGTTTAAGTGCTTTCCTCCTCACGCGCACGTTTCTAGCAAACGACCTGCCACCTGGTAGGTACAGGGGACACCAGCCTCCCCCTCAGGAATGAAAGCTACGCGCCCCATCTCAGGAATGAAAGGAACGCCGCCAGACGACCACCTTCAGCGGTCGACCCTCTGGCACAGCTCGGGCTGAAAGTCACCCTGTCTTCCAGTGAAAGGTGTGATTCCAACGACTGATCAATACAGAGATAAAAAATGGCTTAATGCCTTCCTCCCAACCAAGGACGATTCTGAAGAGACATCTGAGCTCCAGATGCCAACCCAACAGGGAACCAGCTGAGACCTTTCCTGGGACTGCATCACGGTCTCATTTCTCCTTCTGCCAAGTCCTGTTTCCATTCACTTCTGCCACACCTGCTGATGTTAAGAACACTTCCTAATAACCACTCTGTGTGTTACTCTCAGTATCTGCTTCCTGTGACCCCACCTGTCACCTACCACAACAGTAGGTGGTCAATAGTTATCTGTTAACGAATGACTTCTTTACTCAATACATTTCCATGACTACACCTTCCTCTTTGCAAATATGACAATGCAATGGCCTGGGTCTGGCTTATGGAAAAATCATACTTTCAAATTAAAGACATTATACTTACTAGGGACCAGTTCTAAAGCCATGTCCTATTTTTTTGCTTGCAGAGTAAAATCCTGGTGATTAGGAAGGCACGACTACAAGCCCCAAGCTAAATATTTAGCATGGAAAATCTCAATTTAGAGGACTCAAAAAACCCATTCTGACGCCTGTTAGAAAAGCACACACTGCCTCATGCCACCTTGTTGAGAAGCGCCTGCTTCCGCTGTTGGCACAGCACCTGGGACAGCTCCGGACACAGGTATCAGCCTGGATCCCTGCAAAGTCACAGCCCCCAGTCCAGTGAGGTAAACAGAACTGGCAGCAGCTGGAGATCAGAGCAGGATGAGAGAACTGGTACCGAAGCAGTAGAGCTTGTGGAAGCACAAAGCAAGACACGGCCGTGGGGAGAGACAGGTAGGGGTGGCATCCGAATTGAGCTCCGAGAATGAGCCTCCCAGCTTCCGAGCCCCTTCTGTATTCCAGACACGGCGCTGGGGTCCACAGACAACAAGCTGAACTATCATGATGATACAGTATACCATGTTTCATATGTCGATACAAACCAGAGCTCTGGAATACAGAAGGGCCCTGACAAATACAAAGCAGAAGCAACAACATTCTGACTCAAGGTGAAAACATCACTAAGGTTAAGACTTGAACTTCTCTGAACCACACTTCCAACGACAGTCTAAAAACTCTAGTTTGAAGCATGGGTGGCCCCTGAAAAATTGGTTTTCACACTCAAAATGCTGGGTTCAACCTAGCTGCAGTCTGACTGTCTACCCAGATGCCCTTTTCCTCCTCCCTTCTGGATCTGTACTCCCAGGGGTCTCCGTGCCACTAGTGAGCACAATCCTGCCTCCCCTGCTAGGGACCCAGTCAAAGATGCAGGCTTGCGCCCGGCAGCCCACGGCACCTCCTTCCTCAGGCACACGGTAAGCCAATGGAAAAGATGTAAATACGCTTCACAGGCTACTCAGGGAAAAGAATCTGCCTGTCAATGCAGGAGATACAGGAGATGCAGGTTTACTCCCTGGAGGAGGAAATGGCAACCCACTCCAGGATTCCTGGGCTTCCTTAGTGGCTCAGACAGTGAAGAATCCACCTGCAATGCAGAAGACCTGGGTTCCATCTCTGGGTTGGGAAGCTCCCCTGGAGAAGGAAATGGCAACCCACTCCAGTATTCTTGCCTGGGAAATCCCATGAACAGAGGAGCCTGATGGCTTACAGTCCATGGGGTCACAGAGTCAGATTCGACTGAGCACATGCATATCAACTGCCTTAGGTGAGAGGAAAGGACTCTTATCCCCTGACTGGGACCCTAGGGACTGCTCCACTTGTCTGAGTCATTTTGGGGCTGCTGTAACAGAATGCTGTAGGGATTCAAGCGGCTTCACATCAGTAGAAATGTCTCCCAGTTCTAGAAACTGGCAAGTCCATGGTCAAGGCGACAGCTGATCTGCTTTATGGCAATGTCTTCTCCTTGAGTCCTCATGTAGCGGAGGGGCCAAGGGAGCTTTCAGGGGATTCCTTTTTGGCTGCACCACACTGCAAGTAGGATCTCAGCGCCCAGATCAGGGATCAGATCTGCGTCCTTTGCACTGGAAACTCAGAGTCTTCACTACTGGACCATCAAGGAAGACCCTCCAGGGATGCCTTTATAAGGCCACCAATCCCATTCACGGTGGCTCTGTCTTCATGATCTCATTAACTCCTAAGGGCCCTACTTCCCAAACCACCACCTTGAGGGTCAGGATTTCAATATAAATTTGGGGAGAACACAAACATTCAGACCCAAGCATCTCTCTCCTGTGTCCTCTTGTGGGTTCATGAGCATGAAGACAAACTACCTCAATTGCTGCTCCCAGCTGTATTTGGACCATGAAAAAAAGCCAAGATGCAGGTGAAGGCAAAGCAAAGAGAAATGGTGAGAAAGACACAGGGACCCTGTGCTCTGGGCACCTGGTCTCTCTCTACCTGTGCACACACCTTCACCTGAAACAAAGTCTCCTTACTAAGTCTCTCTGAAGCCTCATCTGCTACTGTAATGAAAAGCATTCTAGGTGATACAAGTGATCCAGTTTTCTTTACTGCAGAACTTGAGATCCTTAAATAGAAATATTGATTGTAAGTCTCTAAGAAGAATCGACAGCGTGCCACATTCCTCGCAGTCCGGGGATTTTTTTCCCACAGAACAAAACTTGATAAAGAAGGAAAAGGACATTCTTCTGTCCATGTACTCAAAAATATCATCTTTCCTGTGTTGCAGGAAGTCAGAGAGGAGAGATCCCAGGCGAGAATACACATAAAGAGGATGCTGCAGCAGCCGACGGTAGGGACACAGACAACAAGGAACAATCAGGAATGTTGGGATGGACCTGTACACACTACTGTACATGTTTAGAATGGATGGCCAACAAGGACCTGCTGTATATAGCAAGGGGAATTCTGCTCCACGTCATGTGGCAGCCTGGATGGGAGGCAAGTTTGGGGGGAGAATGGATACATGTATGCATACAGCTGAGTCCCTCTGCTGTCCACCTGAAAATATCACAACACTGTTAACTGGCTACACTCCAATACAAAATAAAAAGTTTCTAAAAAGATACAGGAATGAAATAACATATATAAATTATGATTCAGAGAGAAATTTGGAGGAACTGACTGGACATGGAGGAGTGAGGAATGACCTCAGAATACCAGGAAACAAGCTCTCCAGGTCACTGCTAAGGTCACAGCTCCCTGGCGAAGAGTCCTAGGTTGGGCCTTTGATATCACTGATTAGAGCCTAGTGAACCATCTGAGTGGACTAAACGGCCACCATCCTTTCTTGATCCTTTGGGTAGAAGCCTCTGGTTTTCCTTTTGGGAATTGCTTCTCCCCATTTGGTCAGCATGGACATGCGATGTAGTCAACTCCTTACCCTTCCTCGGTCTGCAAAGGGTTGGCCAGGTCACATGACCCACTCCAAGCCTATCAGACTCTCTTCTGCGGTGGAATCCTGAGTGGCCCAATGACAGAAAACTGGGAACTAACCCCTTTTCAAAAAAATTTGTTTTAAATTGAAGTACAGTTGATTTACAATGTTAGTTTCAGGTGTACAGCAAAGTGATTCAGTACAGCAAAGTGATGCATTTATATAGTTTAGAGTGTGTGTGTGTGTGTGTGTGTCCAGCTTTTTGGAACTCCATGGTCTGTAGCCCTCCAGGCTCCTCTTTCCACAGGATTCTCCAGGCAAGAATAGTGGAGTGGGTTGCCATGCCCTCCTCCAGGGGAACTCCCCAACCCAGGGATCAAACCCTGGGTCAATCCTGCATTGGCAGGCGGGTTCTTTACCACTAGCGCCACCTGGGAAGCCCTATATGTGTCTGTATATATATACTTTCCAGATTCTTTCCCCATATAGGTTATTACAAAATGCTGAGTAGAGTTCTCTGCGCTATAAAGCAGATCTTTGCTGGTTACCTATTTTAAACATAGTAGTATATATACATTATTCCCAAAGCCCTAATTTATCCACCCTTCCTTTTTCCCTTTCGGTAACCTTAAGTTTGTTTGCTAAGTCTGTGGGTCTGTTTCTGTTTTGTAAATAAGCCCATTTACAGGGAAGTAACCTTTCCGAACAGAGAAGGTGATGGCACCCCACTCCAGTACTCTTGCCTGGAAACTCCCATGGATGGAGGAGCCTGGTAGGCTGCAGTCCATGGGGTCGCTAAGAGTCGGACACGACTGAGCGACTTCACTTTCACTTTTCACTTTCGTGCATCGGAAAAGGAAATGGCAACCCACTCCAGAGTTCTTGCCTGGAGAATCCCAGGGACGGGGGAGCCTGGTGGGCTGCTGTCTATGGGGTTGCACAGAGTCGGACACGACTGAAGCGATGCAGCAGCAGCAGCAGCAGCAACCCTTCCAAAGGTGGCCTCTGCAGGGCTGTCCTGTGGCCCCTTGTACCTGGTCACTCTGTTGATTTTCTGAGCTGCCCTTCTTTCCAAAGCTTCATTTTGGCTTAAATTAGCTCCTCGTACTGCCGCAACCAGAGAACCCCAACTGGTCACAGGGATCCACTACACCTCAGCTCCAAGTCATGCAAACCAAGTTTCAAAATGTGATGTGGCTTTCAAAAGTAGCCACACACAAAGGCTATTAGCTGATCACTTCTTAAGAGATGACTATTCTGTTCTGTAAAATGAGATCTGACATCAGGTCCCTTCTAGAGCATGAAGATAAGATGTTTCCCATGTTTGAAAATCAAGGCTGAGAAGAACTTCAAACATTTCTATTCAGACCTTCCAGGGCCCCAAACTTAACAGTATCACATGAGAACTTCTAGCTACATTTTACATTTGCCCACTTTGAAAGGGTTTGATTTTTTTTTTTTTTTTAGTGTTTATTTTTAAAGAATTTGGAAATTTTTAGAAAGTGCAAACAGCAAGAAACCAAACCACTCCTAATCCTACCCAGAGATAAACACTGCATGCTGAATTGTCCAGGCTTTCCTGATTTCCTTCCAGTCTGTTCTATGTACTCTTCACAAAAAAAAAAAAAAAAACTGTACCGTCTCAACTTTGTATGCCTTCTGTATCCTGTTTTCTTATCTTAAACATTTCTCCCAAGTCATTACATTTTTTTGAACGTTAGGGAAACACTAAGATTGTTACAACTGCATAGATGGGCCAGAATTTAGTCATCCCACTAACGTCAGACATTTCAACATTTTCCAAATTTTTCCCTCTTGCAGACTCAAAGTGAAAAGTTAAAGTGTTAGTCCCTCAGTTGTGTCCAAATCTTTGTGACCCCATGGACTGTAGCCAACCAGGCTCCTCTGTCCATGGAATTCTGCAAGCAAGAATACTGGAGTGGGTAGCCATTTCTTCTCCAGGGGATCTTCCCAATGCAGGGATTGAACCCGGTCTCCTGCATTGCAGGCAGATTCTTTATCGTCTGAGCTACCAGGGAAGCCCAGACTCAAGGTACAGCAATAAAGAACATCAGTGTCAAAACCAGCAAATCCAGGAGCAAATCTCAACTCCTGTCCTTTCCTTATCAATTCTGCACCCAGAAGCATCACACGCTCACCTGCTTGGAGACTTGTGCAAACACTGGTGGTGTCTCCTGAGGATGGACCTCTGCAGCCTCAGGGCCCCTCCTGCTACTTTAGTAACTATTCTGAAGAGTCATGAAGATGAAACAGGAACGTCTGTAAAGTGCATTCAAGTGTCTGCCGTAAGACGCAGGACACACACCACCAAGAGCAGCTGTGCAAACGAAGCTTATATCTGCAATCCCAGCAGTATTCATGCCACGCCAAGTCGCTTCAGTCGTGTCCAACTCTTTGCAGCCCACCAGGCTCCTCTGTCCGTGGAATTCTCCAGGCAAGAATACTGGAGTGGGTTGCCATTTCCTCCTGCAGGGATTTTTCCCATCCCAGGGATCGAACCTGTGTCTCCTGCATTGCAGGCAGATTCTTTACCATTTGAGCCACCAGGGAAGCTCCATAACAGTATCCATAAGCAAATGACAAAACAATAAAAGTTCAGTCCGCTTTTCATTTCCCTGATATGACAAACGAGATATGAGTATATACTCATAGATTCTACCAAGTTTCAAAATCATAAAAAAAGAATGCTTTTCTATAGCATTCGTTTTGTAAAGGTCCCTGCTCAGTTTATTTGTCATGCAGAAGTTGGTAGAGGCTTTTGCAGATACAGAAACTGCTTTTCTTCCAATACAGAGCTTTTAAAAAAAAAAGTACTTTCAAAGGGCACTCACTCTCCTTATGCTTTCTGGTGAAACTACAGTCAGGAAACAAAATGAAGAATTTTCTATTGGCAGATGTTCATAGTATGCTCTTTGTGGATGGCTACCAACAAGACATCGATTACCTTGAATGAATGTGACAGTGTTATTTTTATTCATGTCAAGAGCAGTTCATTAGCATTTCCAGAACCACCTAAACTGAAGTAACAGGAGGGACCCAGAGGCTACAGAGATCCACCTTCAGCAGAGAGCAGCTGAGAGGGAGCATTTGCCTGTGCGTGGCCTACTTAGGCCACAGCTCTGATGGTCTGCGCCTGTCCTACTCTGCCACTTCCACAAAATGGAGCTACGCAGAGCACCCAACTTCTAGCCATGCTTCCACATTGTTGTTCAATCACTAAGTCATGTCCCAGTCTTTGCGACCCCATGGACTGCAGCACGCCAGGCTTCCCTGTCCTTCACCATCCCCCGGGGCTTGCTCAAACTTATGTCCATTGGGTCAGTGATGCCATCCAACCATCTCAGCGTCTGTTGCCCTCTTCTCCTCCTGCCCTCAATCTTTCCCAGCATCAGGGTCTTTTCCAATGAGTCAGCTCTTCACATCAGATGGCCAAAGTATTGCTGCCATGAGTCAAAAAAAAATAAAGCCTATAAAAGACACTGCCCAGTCCCGGGTGGCAAGAGACAGAGCTGTGGCCTTGGTGGCTCTCCTTTTCCGGGTCCACGAGGGACTGCCTTTCCCTGCCCCAGCTCCAGGTGGGGTGGGGCAGGTGACTTGCTCTAACCACTGGATGTGAGCAGAAGTGACGTGTGTCACTTCCATAAAGAACCAACATGATTCATCACATCCTCTACCATCAGAGAGGTGCACGTGGGGTATGGGAAGAAGGGAAACCCCTGGCAAAGTCAGTCCAGATGAAAAGAGGGAAATGCAAACCTGGCTGACAAAGGAGGTACGACTATATACTCAGAGGTTCTATTAAGTTTTAAAGGCATAAAAAAGGAATACTTTTCTATAACATAGGTTACTAAAATGACTCAGGAAAAGATAGAAAACATAAATAGCCCAGTGATCGCTGAAGAAACTGGGAAAGCTGCCAAAGAACCACCTCCAAAAACTGTCCTGGAAAGGTTGTTTTGAACCTTCAAAGAACAAGTAATTCCTTACCTCACCATTGCACAGGAAAAGAAGTGAACAGTCTGTTTAACAATGTTATGGCTCAGTGGTAAAGAATCCACCAGCCAATGCAGGTGACATGGGTTTGATTCCTAGGTTGGGAAGATGTCCTAGAGGAGGAAACGGCAACCTACTCCAGTATTCTTGCCTGGGAAATCCAGGGACAGAGGAGCCTGGAGTCCTGCATTACCTGGGGTCACAAAGAGTCAGATAAGACTTAGCAACAAAAGAACACATAGGAATACTGAATGCCCAAATCCTGAAGCACTAAATCTAGCATTGTATAAAAATAACTAGCAAGCATAGTCAAATAAGATCAACTGCAGGAAGGCAGGGAGAGCTCAATATTAGAAAGTCTACTGAGGCTCAAGAATGTACAACACAAGGCCTTCATGTGTAGGAGGAACTATCATTGCTGTATCACCAGCACAGAAAATAATGCCTGGAACATAGTAAGTGCTCAATAAATATCTATGGCATATATTACTGAGTGAAAAATACATGACTACCTCTAAAGACCACGACAACGTAGTCAAATTTAACTTTGGTGCAAAAGAAAAATTCAAAGTAAAATAATAAATTTATGCAACATGTAATATGATTAAAAAACAAAGTCTCTCAAACCAATCATGCATTTCCAGAACTAATAAGACAGGGAAGTTCACATTTCACCATATATTCATCAATAGTTTAACACTGTTCTGTAAGTCCTAGACAATGCAATTAGACATGAAAATATGATAAGTATAATACTGGAGAGGAAGAAACAAAATTATTATTTGTAGAAAATATGATTACTACTTGGAAAACTCAATACACTCAATTTCTGTTAAAGTACTTATAAGCAATGAGAAAGTCTGGATGAAGGTGATCAAGATAATTATACAAGAATCAACAACTTTCCTACATTCCAACAATAAAGAGTAAGAAAATATCACTTAACAAAAGACTCCAACCATTAAGGCTACAGTAATGACAATAACAAATTACCTAAACATAAACACAAGATTATTCAGGACCTTTGTAGACAAAAACTAGATTATAGGATCATAAACAAACTGGAATAAATATGTCATTCCCAGACAGAAAGAATTCTCATCATACTAAATACTGCAAAATTGTCAATTTCTCCCAACTTAATGCATACATTTTAAAACATACTAAAAATAAACCAGTGAGCAAAGCCAAAAGAATATAATCAACATTTTTTTAAAATATGGAAGCTATTTATAATTAGCTGTGACTAAGGCACACGATCTCTAGGCAAAGCTGTTGAGTCCTAATTGCCAAGCCAAGGAGTTGCCCCAGATGAAGCTAGGATGAGGGGCCCAGACCAACTCCATTGCACTCCTGCCCAAAGGATGGGATGTACCGATCCACCCCTGCTCACCTGGGCAGCAAAGCCCACCTCAAATCCCTGCTCAGTGCCAAAGAATTGATGCTTTTGAACTGTGGTGCTGTGGAAGACTCTTGAGAGTCCCTCGGACTGCAAGGAGATCAAACCAGCCCATCCTAAAGGAAATCAACCCTGAATACTCATTCAAGGACTGCTGCTGAAGCTCTAGTACTGTGGCCACCTGATGCGAAGAGCTGACTCACTGGAAAAGACCCTGATGCTGGAAAACATTGAGGGCAGGAGAAAAAGAGGACAAAGAGGATGAAAGGTTAGAGAGCACCACCGAATCAATGGACATGAACTCTGGGAGAGAGTGAAGGACAGAGGAGCCTGGCATACTGCAGTCCATGGCATCGCCAAGAGTCAGAAACAGCTCAGCAACTGAACAACAACTGTTTAGAAACAAAAACTAAACGTGACACCTATGTGATGTCACACACCAAAATCACAGAATTTGACAAATAAAAGATCTGGTGGCAAAATAAAATTATATAAATGGTAATGAAAATTTATCAGTATTTGTGTAATCTTAGGCTGGGAAAAGTGTTCAAAAGCATAACATTTAAAGCACAAACCATAAATTGATAGACTTGAGGCCATGAAATATTAAAAATGACATAAAATATTAAAGGCAGAGAAAACTATAGGCAGAGTGCATGGCATAAGACAAAGTGTATATACTTAATATATTAGCAATGACCTTAAAATCAATCAGAAATAGTCATGAACATGACTGTAAAGAAATGGGACAAAGACCTATGCAGGCAACTCAGAAAAGGCCACAAACATCCAATAGACATAAAAAATGCTCAACCTCACTATAGAAATTTGAGAGGACAAAAGGTTTTGGTTTTATTCAGGTAATTAACAAAGTCATAAAATTAGTTACTGATGGAGTTGGGGAGAAGAAATTAACAATTCTTCTGAGGATGAAAACAGAAAATGTGTGTGTGATTCATATATATGAAATATACACTCTCACAGTCTTAAAAACTCATTTATTCTTTGGCCTAGAAACTCCGTTTCTAAGACCTCATCCTAGGAAAGTAAACCCATAGGAAATACTTGCTACATGATTACCAAAGGAACTCAGTGGACTCTAGTGTAATATTACATAGCTTTGAAAAGTCATGCTGTAAACACAGCTACCGACATGGGAAGATATTCAAAATATAACACAAAGAAGGAAAAGACGGGTTGCAAAAAGTACAGAGCCACTGGTCTCTATGTCTTTAAGAATAGAAATATACCTATTAAAAACTTGGAAGACTATATCCATAATATTACTGTGGTCTCCAGGTAGTCAGATTACTGGTTTGGGGGGTTTCTGTTTTGTTTTCTGGCCATACCTTGTGGCAGGCAGGATCTAAGCTCCCGACTAGGGATTAAACCCGAGCCCCCTGCAGTGGAAGTAGGGAGTCTTAACCACCGCACCACCCATGAAGTCGCTCCAGGTAGTAAGATTGATGATTTTTTTTTTTTTTTTTGCCTTTTTGCCCACCCTCGAGTCTATAACTTTTCTACAATAAACAAGTATCATCTACACAACCGAAAAGAAAGTTTTAAAAAAAGTAAATTGAATTCTGTGGGAAAATAAACATTTATCCTAAAAATAAACTCTGAAGTTGGAAAATGAAAGCAAAAACATCTGCTTCCTGGACAGAAAGGAGAGTTTAAAATTGCTAGACAGCCACACACTTCCCAAAGGCAGAGGTGCGTCAGCACCCAACGGGAGAGCCCTAACTCTTTCCCACTCCCGGTCTCCCCACACCTCTCTCCAAACTACCACTAACTCCTTGCAGAGTTGAGGCTTAATTGTATTATTTCCCATTGTCATCAATATAGCATTTGAAATACATGTTGTCATTATCAATATGGCATTTGAATCTCATATTATTGAAAGAGATCAAGAGATCCTTACTAATCCCCTCTAAAAGAAACAACCTTCAACTGAATGACTGTTCTGCTCAGCTACTGATTCACTTTGTCTAGAGGGGAAACAGTCGTCATCACCCATCGTGATACATTTCTTCGCTGGATGGACAATGGGAGGGGGGAGTCATTATCTGCTGCTGAGAATGGCTCCCTGGTGATGACTTGCAGGTCTGGGAGAACAGAGTCCTGCAGGAAGTCATGACAACCGGGAGCAACCCAGCCCGAGGCTGCAAGCTGGCAGGTCTGCATAGTGAGCCTGGAAGACTCAAGCAGAGAATACATTCCAGATCTGCTAGCCTGCTCATCCATCGGTGAGTACATTCTGTTTCTCTGTCACACACACACACCGCAGCAGGTGGCCTGACACAGGCTTTCATAAAACTAATGAAAAACATCACTCTGAGACCTTACAAACATCCACAGTGCTCCTGGGGGGACAGGTTTGGGTGTGCCCAGCCCTACTGCGTAACAGAAAGACATGGGGAAATACAGGCAGGAGCACAAGAGTCCGATGACTAATCTGGAGTTGGTTCTGACTTTTCTGTGACACCCTATCAACTGGACCATGGCTCTTAGGAGGCCTGCTGATGGGCCAAGTAGTGTCTCAGAGACACCTTCAGGAAAAGATCCTCACTGGTCCTGGCTGCTTTGGCTCGAGCCAAGGTGTCTGCAGCACCAGTGCTCCTGGAGACGGCTGCATCCTCGGCATCTATCTGGGTACCCCTGGTGGCAGCAGTGGCATCCTGAGAGCTGCACAGCAGCAGTGATGCTCAGCCTGCCTGGCTCTGCACTAGAAACCAAGCCTGCCCAAGGTGGCAGGCTGAGCAGTCTAGAAGTGGAAGACGGGGCTGCACAGTCCAAACTTGACCTTCCACTCCCCCAACTCAGAGCTTTAAGAACCAAAGAATCCAACCCAACCGGACTTGGTCCCTCCCACACTTCCAGAGCTGCTTGTCTACTCGAGTCCCTTGAACATCACCCTGTTTTGCACATGAGCACTGAGGGCTTCCCAGGTGGCACCTGCCAATTTGGGAGACATAAGAGACGGGGGTTTGATTTCTGGGTCAGGAGGATCCCCTGGAGAAACAAATGGCAGCCCACTCCAGTATTCTTGCCTGGAGAATCCCATGGACAGAGGAGCCTGGTGGGCTATGGTTCATGGGGTCACAAAGAGTTGGACACGACTAATGCAACTTAGCACAGAGCCCATTGATAGCCATCACTGGTCAGTGGCTGTGGGCATCCGAGAAGTCCTTGACACTCGGAAGCCAGTGTTTTCAGAGGACTGAATGGGCACAAGGAGCCTCACCAACCATTTCCTGGGTACTCGATATAAGCCAGGCTCCCTTTAACTCTTAATAGACATCTACGGCAGGGGCTGCTATGCCGTCCACCACCCCTCACTGGAGCCTGAAGGAACCTCCTCCTCACCAAGTCAAGGTGTTAGTTTTACTTCCATTTTCTCAGTCACCTAGTGTGTTAGTCACTCAGTTGTGTCTGACACTTTTGTGACCCCATGGATTGTAGCCTGCCAGGCTCCTCGGTCCATGGAATTCTCCAGGCAAGAATACTGGAGTGGGTAGCCATTCTCTTCTCCATGGGGACCTTCTTGACCCAGGGATCAAACCCACGTTTCCTGCACCGCGGGCAGCTTCTTTACCGTCTGAGCCACCAGGAAGGCCAGTTTTAGTTCTATTTTCTGGGTCACTTAGCAGGTCCCTAAATCTCAGCTCAGGGCTCTATTTCCACCCAACACAAACCACATGCCATTTGCAGAAAAAATGCTCTATGTCTTTCAGAGTTCCTCTCACTCCAGCAACCAATAGACTCTCCTGAAGGTAAAAAACTCGGTATCCTAAGTCAGCATGAACTGATTCCTCCCTTAACTCCTGCTCTATCCTTCCAAAGCCCAGGAGTACAGCTGTGGTCATGCATCAGTACATCCATTACCATCCCAAAAGGAGAAAGGGGCCGTGTCTGGAGCCTCTCGCATCCTTGTCTATGACACCAGGACCTCTCGTTCACTTATATATTCAATTGCCAAAGAATTTCAGAGAACCGACTATATGCCAGGCATTAGAGGACAGCTGTTCCTGCCTGCAAGGAGCTTAAAGTCTACTGGGAAAGGTAAATGAGACAAGATAAAAATTACAGTACACAAGAGAAACGGGTTTTGCTTACTCTGCACAGCAACAGTTCGTGAACAAGTACAGAGCCTGGCAAATAGCAGGCATCCAATAAGCATTTACTGAATGAAAGAATAAGCATACAAGCCAGGAATAGCATCTGCCCAAAGGTACTTGTGGCTACTATTTATGAAGCATGCCTTGGCTGAGCATGGTTTTGGGTGCTTTCTGGGGGTAATCCCATGACCTCATTGCCACAATCACCACATCACTGGTACTGAGTCCAAGCTTGTACTGCTCGCCACACAAGAGGCCAATAAATTGAGAGAGGAGCTGTTGGACCAAGGAATAGTGACTTTATTTGGAAAGCCAGCAAACCAAGAAGATGGTGGACTCATGTCCCAAAGATCCATCTCGCCTGAGTTCGAATTCAGGCTTCTTTTACATTAATACTAAAAAAAAAAAAGGCGGGGGGAGGGACAGTAAAGTCAAACATTTCTTGGTTTGGGTTAGCCTCCAGAAGGGATGTGTTAGTTTCTTTCTCCCTGCAGTCATTCACAGGTGAGCTTGATCAGGAAGTTTCCTGGAAGCTAAACTAAGGTATTTTGGCTTAATGCTCATGACCTGGGGGGCAGGACTCCCAGAGATGGGCCATTATGTGTAATTTAAGCTTACTGGCAACATCCCTTTAGTGATGAACTTGTCATAGAATACAAAAGGTCCTTTCCTATTACATCACCTCAGCACAACCCTTATTATGCCCATTTTGCAGATGAGAAAACTAAGGAGCAGAGCCCAGCTCAAGATCCTGTAGTCAGTAACCATCCAGCCAGATCCATCCCACTCGAAAGCCAGTGCTACCTGGAACCACGAGGCACTTGGTGGTACAGTCTGGAAAGTCGAGAGATGCTTCCCAAAAGATGGGCTGGAGTGAACGGAGAGGAGAAGGAATGTGTGCACAGATGGGAGAAGCAAACCAAGGAGGAGACGACACTTTTCCTAGTTAACTGCAGTGGGCTTGAAACTTTTCCCAGTTGCTGGCACCCTCTCTACAGAGAAGTACTCACTTCAAGAGAAAATACTGATAACTCCATAAGGTATGTATAAGTACAGCATTTCCTCGTTAAAGAGACTGGATCTGATCCCTGGCAGTTTTATATTCAGAAGACGTCCAGAACCTACCACTTACAGAAGGCAAGCCGGGTGAGATGCCAAGAGGTAGGACCACCCTCGCATCTCTTTGCCCTCCCTCAAAGACAAGAATGTCATCCTTTCAAAGACACACAGGGCAAGCATCCAGTGGCTTGTTAAAGCATCACCAATAGGTGGTCCACCAACCCCACACCTAAATTCCAAGCATCCAATCCCACTGCTTCTACCGAGTCAAGAAATTAAGAAGCAGCGTTAGGATCATGCCTTGGTACGTTCTCCGTAAGAGAAAGTCACTGCCCCCTTTTACTTACCTGCATGGACCCCATGGTCAACTGGATTAATCAACAACCATGAACTGAGGACCAACTGCCTAGAAGGCATTGCACTATACACACTTAGCATACAATGGCAGTAGGTACATTCTATGGTTTTGTGCTTGTAAGAAATCAAAAAAAAATGAAAAAGAAGAGCATTTCAAAGAGTGATGAGTGCTGTGACAAAAATGAACAAGATGATGGGGGGAGTGGGAAGAGGGGAAGGGGCCCTCTCAAAAGTCTTTGAGCAAAGACCTGGATGAAGAGGAAGAGGCATGCAGGAAGAGCAGACCCTTAGCCAAGCAGGGAAAGTGGGAAACACCTGGAGCAAGATTCCCAGATAGAAGTGAGCTTGGTGCGTTTGGGGCAGGAAGGCCGCCGTTGATGGAGCACAGAGGAGGAGGGGAGGGGTCAGCGGAACAGAAGGAGAATGAAAAGACCAGAAGGGAGCCAAGTCTGGCCAGGTCTTGTAGGCCCCTGGAAAGATTTGGGGCGCTCAGTGCAATGAAAAGCCACTGAAGCCTTTTCAGCAGCAAAATAATACAAACTAGTTTTTGCCCTAAAAGGTTCACTCAACTCAGAACGTCATCAAAATGGATAGAGACTAGTGATTAACACAACAGTGAGCTGGTCCCAACGCTACCTGATAAAGAGTCAAAATTCATCCACACGTCAGCAATCACCAGTGTCTCCATAAACAAGTGGAAAGTACCTCTTAGTGACCAGCTGCTTGGAGCTCCAAGAATATGCTTTCAAATTAGTAAGAACACCTGGTACCTATGCTGAAACCCAACCTCCATTCTCCCTTGGTCATTCCATCCATGGATGAGGCTGGAAATCAGGTTTTATGCCCAAGGTTCTACTTTGAAACAAGTCCTGAAAAGAAACAGCTGTGTTTTAGGGGTACTGGGAAGAAAGCATGACACCTTGCTAACATTTTGCTTCGATGACCAAAGTGGAACCTCAAGACCAAGTGAGAAGGGAGATCCAGGTCTAAGGTTATAGGTCCCTGGTCACGTGGTTGGTCTGGTGTGAAGACCTGAAGACCCATGCCAGCCCCTGGAGTGATGCAGAAGTCAATCACTAAAGACAGGTCAACTGGACCATCATCTGCTAAATGACCCAGACAGGAAAACACGGTTTCCACATCCAACATACGGAAAGGCAGCCCACGTGAGGCTCTATCTGTGGCAATACCATGCCAGAAATCTGGGCTAATCTGACTCTGCTATTCATAAATTCTCCCCCCTGTGAAAGCACATGTGTTTGGGAAAAAGGAAAATGCATCCAAGTCCATTTTAGATATGGTTGCTTGGGAGCCATCTGGAAGCCTAACAAGCCGCCCGCATCCCCCCTGCCCCCAAATGCCCACCGTAATTAGGGCAGTGTGCTTACAAGGGTGTTCAGTGTCCCCCCAGGAGGGCCACACTCCCGACTGGCCAGATGCCAGTTGGGGCTCCATTTCCCACCCAATAAAGGTATTTGGTTTCTTGGTAAACCTAGTGGAGGGCCCTCGAGGTGCTGAGCTTGTCCTTGAATTGCATCCAAGATTGGGTTCTCTTTTCGCCGGCCTTAAGACAGCACACCCAAATTCCTTGGCCACAGAAGCAACGGAAATCTCTCTCCAGGGACAGAAGTTTCACGAAAAACCCTCTCTACCCAACCAGTCTGTGTGCAGAGCTTGGGAAGGGACCCACCGGAACCCTTATGTAACAGGAACAGACACCGGCACCCCACACAGCGGCCCCAGGAGACACTAGCCCAGATGTAGCCCATTTTGGTGATGACAGTCGGCGGCGGGGTCTTGCGCTAGGATCCGGTTCTTTCCAACTCTGGGGCCAGGGTTCCCCCCGCCCCTGGCCTCCCCTACCTGGCTGTGATCTTCCTTCTGCTTATCTCATCTTCCAGAGGAGCTGGGCCTCCTCTGCAGCCTTCACCGCCACCCCCCGCCGGCCCCCCTTCCCCCCCCCCCCCCCCCCCCCCAGCAAGCCGCCACTGAAATCAGTGTCAGGACCGAGCGACTGCCGCGCCATTCCACCAGCACCTTCCCTGCCGCGGCCCCCACCCCTACCGATCTCTCCCCGCCACCTAACACCTCGACAAACCCGGCCAGGAAAAGAGGTTCAGCATCTCGCACAGCCAGAGCCCCGGGAGGGGCAGGCTCAGCTGTCAAGCCGACCCACCAGGCCGAACATTCCCCCCCTCCCCGCGCCGCCGGACCCCCCAAGGAGCCCCGAACTCGGAGCTGGAGGGGCATGCATCTTCGAAGAGCGACCGCGGGTCGGCGGCCTCCAGCACGATCAGAGCGAACACCTGTTTCCAGGACGCTCTGGTGCCAGAGGGTGAAGGGAGTCCCGGGGGGCGGGGGAGGGGGGTGCAGGGAGGACAAGGTGAAGGGGCAGCTGGGGACGCAGGTAAAGGATGCGTCATTCTTCGCGCTTGGCAACCGGAGCCCCGGAGCGGCGGGCAGAGGTCCAAAATGGCTCGGGGGTCCGAGAGAAGTTCGGGGAGGAGGGGTCGCGCCCGCGAGCGGCGCCCCGAGCTAGGGGAGAGGACCGGCGAGGGCCGGCGAGCCCGCTCCATCACCTACCTGCGCGCGCAGGGGGATACAGCCCCGCCGCGCGCCCGGCCCGCGGGTGACCTACCTGCCCACCGTCTGGTTGGCCAGCTGGCGCATGCGGTTGAACTGCTTCTTCATCGTGGCCCCGCTGGCGCGTTAGCCCGGAGCTGGGGAGGACGAAGCAGCCCGGAGCCCGCCGCAGGGTTACATGGCTCCCGCGCCGAGCCTCCCGGGCGGCGGCACTGCGGAGCCTCTCGAGCCGTCTGGCCCGCTCGCGGCTCCCTCCCGGGGGCTCCACCGCCTACTCCTCGTGCAGCCGCGGAGCCCTCATGGCCACGCCCGGGCCGCCCTGGGCGCCGCCGCCGGGTCCGCCCCGGCCGCTGCCCCTAGCCCAGCTACGGCGCGGGACCCGGGTCTCCGCAGGCTGGCCGCTGACCGGCTGTCCCGGGAGGGGGGGGGGGTCCCCGCTGCGCCTGTGCAGAGGGCGCCGTGCATTCTGGGGCTTGTAGTTCCGCGCTCGGCGCCCACCTCGCCACGGTCCCGGGTGTCCACGTGGGGCCAGCGGCTGTGCACTTGTTTTCCGGCTTTAGAAATAGCAAAGTGGAACCGAGAATACAACAGCAAATAAGGAGCATCCATTGCCTTTTTTTTTCTCTTTTTAATGAAATACAGGGCATGTACAATATCATGTCAGTTTCAGGTGTACTGGGTTTCCCTGGAGGCTCAGAGGGTAAAGAATCTGCCTGCAATGCAGGAGACCTGGGTTCAGCCCCTGGGTTGGGAAGACTCCTTGGAGAAGGGAATGGCTACCCACTCCAGTATTCTTGCCTGGAGAACATGGAGAGAGGTGCCTCGCAGTCTGCAATCGCAGGGAGTCGGACAGGACTGAGGGACTAATACTTCAGGTGTTTCACACGATGATTTGACATTTGCAAACGATCACCACCATAAATCTAGTAACCAACTGTCCCCACACAAAGCTATTACAATGTTACTGACCATATCCCTTATGTTGCAAAGGTCCAATAGAACAGAGCAACTGAACAACTGACATATAACTGGAGATTTGTGCCTCTTAATCCCCTTCACCTCTTTCGCCCACTGCCTCCCACCCTCCTTTCTGGAAACCACCTGTTTGTATTTTAAGAGAATGTAAGGTATTGCTGCTTTGAATTCCCAGAAGGAAGACATGCCTGCAAGAACATGGCTCATAAAGCTGCAGATGATTAACACAGAGGGCCTGGGTTAAGCTTGGGGCAAGAGTGTTGGGCAGATTTTGCACCAGGTGTAGCATACATCCCAGAAATGTGATGCTTGCTTCTCAACAAACCTAGTAGGTAACCAGAAGCCAATAAAATGATAGTGACATCATGATCACGGGTTCCAGTTTGACCGGGGTCACTTTCTTGTGTGGCTTAGACTCCAGCCTCATGTCCCTTCTACCGCTGAAGACCAAGTGCCATCAGCTGTGACTGGCCAGCAGCATCCTACATGGTGGTGGCGCATTAGCATCAGTTGGCTTTTGAAAAGGGGTCATGACCTTCTGCAGCCTTTATCCTTTGGAAAACAATGGTGACTTCAGTTAGGTTTTATCATCATCTACCAAGTAAGAGCAGTGTGTTGGGTGGGAGGGTCTTTGGATCAAAGAGATATGAGTATTACAACTCCAAATACCAGTTATATAACCTTAGGGAGAAAGAAACCTTAGGGGCTTCCCTGGTGGCTCAGACGGTAAAGCGTCTGCCCGCAACATGGGAGACCCGAGCTCGAATCCTGGGTCTCAAAGATCCCCTGGAGAAGGAAATGGCAATCCACTCCAGCACTCTTGCCTGGAAAATCCCACGGACGGAGGAGCCTGGTAGGCTACAGTCCATGGGGTCGCAAAGAGTCAGACGAGACTGAGTGACTTCACTTCACCTCATTTCCGGGAGAAAGTACATACCCTCTCTAAGTCAGTTTTCTCATCTCCAATAGAGAAATAATACCGCTTGAGAGATAGCAAAGTTAGAGATCTGTTTGCTAAACTATCAAGTAACATCTAAATTTCTATATAGTACATTATGTCCTCTTCATTTCCTACAAATAAGATTAGCATGATTGCAATAGAGAGAAATGCTCTTCCTACAGCAGAATTACTAGTCTGACAAATGAAAGAACTTTTTTTTGCAATGGGCTATTGTGCATAGGTTGATTATAGTCTCAAGATGTCCTACATATGGTTCTAAGTATCTTGCTGACCAGCTGAACAAAAGATGGTTTGAGGCATGTCTTGGCTGAATGAACATGAAATCTTTAATTAAGTTGTGAATTTAGCCACAGCTTATTAGGTCAGCAGCTCTAGCCAATTAATAAGTTAAGGCATTATTTGCTTTTAACTGAGTTATGCCTATAATGTCAATATAATTTTTCTACAAACTAAAGTTATTTCCATTTTGAGAATTTTTTTTAAAAACCAAGTCACAGCATGTTTTTATATGTATAAATAATAGTGAGGCAGTAAGGACACTGGGTGACTTTTATTAATAGTAGCACTGTCTCCCGTAATGTCTAGAGTGTCCAATGTATCAGTCACAGCAGCACATGGCTACTGAAATTAAAATTTAAAATGTAATTCCTCAGGACTTCCCTGGTGGTCCACTGGTTAAGATTCTGTACTTCCACTGCAGGGGGCACGAGTTCGATAGCTGGTCAAGGAACTAAGATCCCTGGACACCACCTGGTGCAGCCTAAAAATTAAAAAATAATTTTAAAACATTGGGGCTTCCCTGGTGGCTCAGTGGTAAAGAATCTGCCTGCCAATGCAGGAATCACAGGTTCGATCCCTGATCTGGAAGATCCCTCATCCTGCAGAGCAACTAAGCCCTCTTGCCACAATTATTGAGCCTGTGCTCTAGAGCCCAGGAGCTGGAACTACCGAGCCCATGTGTCACGAGTCCGAGCTCTGCCACCGCAGTGAGAAGTCCGCAGAGAGCACAGCGCAACAAAGGGCAGCACCCGCTTCCCAGCAATGGAGAAGAGACCGTGCAGCAACAACGACCCCAAACAGCCACAAATAAAAAAATCTTTTAAAAATAAAAATATTATCCTCCAATTAAAACTTTTAGAAGTTAAAAGTAATAAAATTTAGTTTCTCCATCACCTTAGCCACATTTTAAGGGCTTCATAGCCCCATGAGACTAGGGGGTTGCTGTGTTGAACAGCACAGAATTACGAGATTCGTACCATCTCAGAAAGTTCTAGTGGACAGCACTTGTCCTCCAGAACTCCGGCAGACAACTCCGATATCATGTCAGCCTCTGCCTTCAATGCTGAGATATTTCAGTTCTGTTCTGCTTCTCCTCAAAAGGCAGCCTACCCTGCTAGACTGTGGTCTAATAATATGTTATTAACTGATGGTTTCTTCACAGGTTTCTGTTCTCCTATGAGTTTTTCCTCCATTCAAGAAGCAGCCAGGGCTTTTTCTGCTTCCTACCCCAGGGAGGGGATGACAGTGCAGAAAAAAAGAGAAAGGAGTGTCAGATCTTTTCATCTCTCAAAGCAGACTTCAGAAACACATGTGAGAGAATAGAGTTTTTTTTAAAAAAAGGGGGTTTTGAGTTTGAAGATTACGGGCTTTGGAATGTTGATGTCTATGCCATGAATAGCAGCGTTTGAAGAGTAGCCTACCCCGTATATTCTAGATAAAGAACCCCCAAGCTGTGGGATACTGACGATGATGATCGGGGAGTGGGAAAGGAGACAGGAAGAGGAAAAGCTGATGACGAATGTGCTGATTTTATTATTGTTCAAAAATTTCACTGCCTCTCTCCATAGGAAGGGATTATACTTCCTCTTCTGAGGTCAAGATCAATCACGTGATTTTTTCCTTGGACATAGAATATGCACAGAGGTGATTTATGCCACTTCAAAGTAGAAGCTTTAAGAGTCATTTTGTGATCCACCCCCTTCTTTCTTTACACCAGCAATGAGCAGTTGGGGGCTGCTATGGATCAGAGTCACAGTTATCCATTCAGAGTGAAAAAAACAATACCTTTGTTGTTGTAAGTCAGAGGTTAGAGGACTGTTCATTACTGCAGCATCACTGAGTCTAAGCTTACTACAGAAGGAATCTCTAAGAAAGTGACTTGCCCCATCCCCTTCCCAAGGTCACAGTTTAAGTAGAGTCCAGGCAGGCAGGAGACAGGTAGATTATATAGCTATGGGTCATATAGCAAAGGTGACAGAGGCCCTCCACATGGAGGACCTGGAGTGCCTGAAACCTAGAGTGCCACGTGCAGTGAGCGTGTGTGCTAGGAGGGCCTACAAAGGCACCGAAAGAGCTGGGCATGATGCTGTCGGCAACAAAGATAAGGAGTAGGCAGCAATGGCTGAGGTGTGGAATGAAGAAGCCCCAGATTACCTGAAATTTGATTTCTACCTCCAGAAGAACGGACTGAACGTTTCAATTAAGCGCATTTGAAGAAGAAGCTGAAAAGAGGGAGGAGGGGAGAGGAAGGAGAGAGGGAGGCAGGGGAGGGGAAGGGGGAGGAAGGTGAGGGAGGAGGGAAGAAAGGGAGAGACGGTGGACAAGAAGAAGGAAGGGGAAGAGAAAGAACATTCTGCTTCTCATATCCCTGACTTTGATCTATGGCAGGGTTACACTTCCTGCTCCTGTGGACCTTAAATGTGACCACATGACTTACTTTGACCAACAAAAATAGGGGCTTCTTACTTGCTTCAGTAATGTTGTAGTACTAGTTATCTGAGATCCCTTTCCTCTGAAATCTGCTATTCCACTTGGAAGCCCCTGAATCAGTTTTAGCATCTTCATTCTGCACCCCAGCATTGGCTGGAGCTGCCCTGTCCAACTCAGAAGTCACAAAAGACATGTGCTTATTTAAATTTCAATTAAATTCAATAAAATTAGAGATTTAGTTCCTCAGTGACACTAGCCATATTCCAAATACCCCCAAACCACACGTAGCTAGTGCCTGCCATATTAGATAGTGTCGAACAGAGCATCTACATCACCACTGACAGTTCCACTGGACAGTACTGCTCTGGAGAACAGAATTCAAAATACAGGGCAAAAATACCATACGATATCACTTATATGTGGAATCTAAAGTATGAGACAAATGAACTTATCTACAAAACAGAAACAGACTCACAAAAACAGAGAACAAACTAGTGGTTATCAAAGAAGAAGGGGGTAGGGGAGGGATAAATTAGGAGTTTGGGATTAGCAGATACACGCAACTATCTATAAAATAGAGAATCAACTCCTATATGGCACAGGGAACTATATTCAACCTTCTGTAATGACCTATAATGGAAAAGAAACTGAAAAAGTGTGTGTGTGTGTGTGTCTGTGTGTGTGTGTGTCTGTCTGTCTGTGGGCTTCCCAGGTGGCACAGTGGTAAAGAATCTGCCTGCTAATTCAGGAGATTCAAGAGACATAGGTTCCATCCCTGGGTTGGGAAGATCCCCTGGAGGCAACCCTCTCCAAGAATCTTGCCTGGAAAATTCCATGAACAGAGGAGCCTGGCAGGCTACAGTCCATGGGGTCGCAAAGAGTCAGACACAGCTGAGTACACACACACGTACATATATACATATGTATATGTATATAACTGAACCACACGTACATATATGTATATAACTGAACCGTATATGTGTAATATACATATACGTATATCACCGAACCACCTTGCTGTGCACCTGAACCTAACACAACTCTGTTAATCAGCTATGGGTCAATTAAAAAAAAGAATTTCTGCACCATAGTGTGTCTGTCACATTTTCAAATTATTCTTGTGTTGCCAAATTATCCTCTAGATTAAAACATGGAAATATTTTGCAGGCCCATCTACCAAACATAAATGTCCTATTCTGCCCACACCCTGACCTACATGGGATATTACCACTTTTAATAATCCTGCCTGATGAATAGCTGAGAAATAGCATTATAGTGCTCTTTTAATTTGCAGGGTTTTTCTTCTTTATAACGGTAAACACACGTCTCATGTTTCAAGGCTATGAGCATTCCTTCTTCAGTTAACCGCTCACTTCATGTCCTCAGCCTTGTTTTCTCTTATGGGGCTCCATATTATCTTATTGATTTTAAAAAGCTCTTTAGTTATCTCAACTACACTAATGCTATTGTTATCTTTTGTCAGATATTTCCTTTCGTTTGACCTTCCCCCTTTAAAATCTCTAATGTTGATTTTTGTCTTCCAGGAATTTTACATTTTTAACATGGTCAAAGCCATCCATCTTTTCCTTTGTGTTATGCCTCTAGTTTAATGCTTAGAAAGCCTACCCTATCCCCAAAGCGTAGAAATATTCAACTGTATTTTCATCTAAGCTCCTTCATTTGTTAATTCTCTTTATTTACAGTAAATTTTAAATTCGGTTTTGGGGACCAAAAAGTTAACTAGAGCCAGTAGCTTTGACTCATTTCTTCCTCCAATATCATTTTCAAATAACTCAAATATATTTACACACACACACACACACACACACACACCAGAGAAATTCTATTTCACTCATGGAAATTAGGGAAAGATCCCACTGCTATATTGGCAGAAAATGGAAGCAGTCATTAGATAGGAAACCTCAACCTTAAGAGTAGAGACTTCATCTCGGACCTCTTTTTGCCCAAAATAAGACCTGGGTATATAGAAGACATTCAACAAGTGTTGATTATGATAAGGAATATATACAATGGAAATGGAAAACTGAGATGGAAAGAACTGAGGACTTTATGCAGTAAGTTCCGATGGCAACTGTGTCAAATTTTAATGAAGCAACACGACATGACAAACAAGCCCAGGATCAGTCTTGGCTTGGTCACTTACTGAGGGATCCAAGACAAATTACTCAACTTCTCTAGTAACTCAGTTTCTTCCTCTGGAAAATGAAGGCAAGAACCTTGTCTCCGCTGGTCACCATGACACCTGCAGTTCCTACTTTGCAAGATTGTTACGAAGATCAAACACATTAATGCACGCATGTGAAATGTTTGCTACATTGAAACTAAGGGAGCAGTCGTTATTACTTCGTATATTAATGATAATATATTTTGTTCTTACAGGAAAAAAAAATGGTACCAGTGATTTCTGAATCAGGGAAGAACTGGCCAGGAAAAAGTTACTATGTGTGCTAACCTCTTGAGGGAAATTAAATGGAGACTAATATCATCTCTGATAGATCACCTCCCCCACCATCTCAGCCACCAAATCCTGACTAATCAGACCTCTCTGAGAATGAACAAACAGAAAAATATCAGTAATTAAATATAATAGTGAAGATGATGATAAAGATGATGACTACAATGATGATGGCAAGATATGATGAAAATAATAATAAATCATATAGTATTAGTTGTTAACTCATGTCCAACTCTTTGTGACCCCATGGACTTTAGCCTGCCAGGTTCCCCTGTCCATGGAGTTCTCCAGGCAAGAATACTGGGGTAGATAGCCATTCCCTACCCAGGGGATCTTCCTGACCCAGGAATCAAACCCAGGTCTCCTGCATTGCAGGCAGATTCTTTGTCATATGAGCCACCAGGAAAGCACAATAAGCCATATAGCTAAAAGTGAAAGTGAAAGTCACTCAGTCGTGTCTGACTCTTAGCAACCCCATGGACAATACAGTCCATGGAATTCTCCAGGCCAGAATACTAAAGTGGGTAGCCGTTCTCTTCTCCAGGGGATCTTCCCAAGCCAGGGATCAAACTCAAGTCCCCTGCGTTGTAGGTGGATTCCTTACCAGCTGAGCCACCAGGGAAGCCCAAGAATACTGGAGTAGGTAGCCTATCCCTTCTGCAGGGGATCTTCCCAACCCAGGAATAGAACCGGGATCCCCTGCATTGCAGGCAGATTCTTTCAACATACATCATCTCATTTAATCCTTAAAAGAACTTTAGGATGAGGGTTTTATTACACCCATCAAATAAATTAAAGCTCAGAAGGTTTCTATGAAGAGTCATTCATGCATCACCATTGAGATGCCAGGATTTTCTAGTTCAAATGCTTGTGCTGTTATTGCAGGTTATTACCTCCATAAAACAGGGAAGCTAATCTGAGAATTCAGAGAACTGTCCTCCAGTGACAAAGTTAAGCAGGAAGTAAGGGAAATATATTTTTAAAGTCTAATTTGTATTCCTGGTGAGAACAGAGAGAACACTGCTTTAATATGACAGGAGCAAGCTGCCATGAAAAAGAGCCATCTTAAACAAGGAAGAGCTCTTGGATAAGAAACACATGACTTCTAAACTAATGAAACTCAACAGAGGCAGGAAATAACAGATTTGCCACTGCCCGAAGCCAGACTGGTCCATTCCAGGATGGGCTGGAAGAAATCTCCCAAAATTCAGAGGAAAGAAGGAGGTAAGGTTCCATGAAAAGAAGGGAAAAGACAGAGACATGGAATCTTCCTCAGAACATTGAAAAATATATATGTAACAGCATTTCCAGAGCAGATGATGAAGAAGAAAATAGCATGGAAATTCTTGAAAAGATATTTTGCACAGCTGCAGAAAAGCCCAAATCAAACTTGAAATCATTCATCAAGTGCCAGAAACTACTACTGCAGCGGGTAGAGGTGGGGGCCCCAGAAGCAACTGGGTAAAATTTCTAAATTTCAAAGCTAGATACATGCTGTATGGTATATTTGAAAGTTGCTAAGAGAGTAGATCTTAAAAGTTCTAATCAGAGGAAATAAATGTAATTTGTGTGGCATGGATGTTAACTAGACTTACTGTGGTGATCATTTTGCAGTATGTGCAAACATCACATCATTACACTGTACTCTGGAAACTAATATGTTAATTACACCTCAATGGAAACAACCACCAAGGCCAAGGGGTGGGGGTGGGGGTGGGATTGGGTGAGGGATGGAGTGGGAGTTTGGGGTTAGCAGATATAAGATTTTATATATGGAATGGATAAGCAACAAGGTCCTACTGTATTTCACAAGGAATTATAGTCAGTATCCTATGATAAACCATAATGGAAAATAATGTAAAAAGGAATGTGTATATAGTATATGTGTAAGTGAATCACTTTGCTGTACACAGCAGGAACGTATACATTGTAAACCCAGTATACATCAATAAGCAAATTAAAATAAAACCACTACAACAATATAAATACAAAGATATATATAAATGTATATAAGTACTGTTCAGAGAAAAGAAGTTTCTCTCTGAAGAAAAGCTGATTCCCTCAAGCTTCCTTTTTGCAACAGTGTAATAAAATTTTAAGCAATATTTACAGAGCTCAATGGAAACAGGTTGTAACTCAAGTGGGACTCAAAAACTCTGCATCTGGTCTAACATTCACAAACAAGGGTGAAAAATAAGGCGTTTTTAAACATGCAATGAACTGAAAAGGTTTATCAACCACCATTCTCTAAAAACAATTATTCTTCCCAAGAGAAATAAAAATCAAAATAAAGAACAAGTGAGAAGATTTTCTATAGGATCTTGGGGTAAGGAAGGATTCCTTAAACATGATACCAAAAATTATCAACTTAAAGGAAATCATTATAAATCATAGTGAGTGAAGTCGCTCAGTTGTGTCCGACTCTTTGCGACCCATGGATTGTAGCCTACCAGCCTCCTGCCTCCATGGGATTCTCCAGGCAAGAGTACTAGAGTGGGTTGCCATTTCCTTCTCATACTAAACAATAAAAGACTTTGCTTTATGAGATAATATCATTAAGAGAATAAAAAAGCAATCTATAGAGGGGGAGAAGTTACTTGCAAAAATCATATAATAGTCAAAGATTCTACTCCACAATATATAAAGAGTTCTGCAATACAACAGGAAAAGGGCAAGAAACTTAAAGGAAAAACGGGCAGGTGGCCTGAACGGTCACCTTACCACAGATAGGAATCCAAAGGGCCAAGGAAATATGAAAAGTTGCTGAACCTATTAGTCATCCAATTGATGCCAGGTGATTTTACAGGGAATACCAAAACACATCCACAACATGGCTAAAACTAAAAAGACAGGCAAAACCAAGTGTTGGTCGGGACATAGCTCAGCCGAAGCTCAGGTATTCTGATGGGAGGGGGATGCGGACAAGCCCCTCAGAAAGCTGTTTTTACATCACTGGCTACGACTTAACGGTAGGCAAACACCATGACCCAACAATTTCACATGTTCAACAAAATGTAAGGAGACTTCCCTGGTGGTTCAGTGATTAAGACTCTGTGCTTCTACTGCAAGGGGCATGGGTTCAGTCCCTGGTTGGGGAATTAAGATTCCACATGATGCAAAACTCAGCCAAAAAAAAAAAAAAGTTGGTAATGTCTGTACCAAAATGGATTGTATCAGCAACATTTCCAATCGTCAAAACCTGGAATCCGCTGAAGTGTCCATCAGCAGTAGAGGGGATAAATCACAGGTGACACGGACGTGCTACCACCTTCTCTTGTGTGTACTAGCTAATTCTCATTCTTTTTTTAAATTACCTCAAATCTCTCTCCTCTTGAAAAATCAGTCCTTTAAATTTCTGTCAGGTCTGGTCTTGTGCGTCTTCTTCCTCACGTGGCCATGCCCCTTGAAAGGTGATGCCTGGATTCAGTCTCCATTTTCTCATTCCCCCTCTTTTTCTGGCCACGCTGCACATGACCTGTGGGGTCACGTTCCCCGACCACCGCAGTGAAAGCCCGGAATCATAACCACTAGGTCACCAGGGAACGGCCTCTTCACTGCCTTCCAATTCGTCGGTCCACATCCACTTGGCTTTACCACTGTACCCATGACGCTCTCACCTTGGTTACCGACCAACCACCTCCTTACTGTTAAACCAAACAGTACTCTTCCTTACCTTACAGAAACAGCAGCACTAGACAGGATTGAAGATTCCCTCTTTCTCACACCTTGGAGCCTGGGATACTTCCTTCTTCCGGTCTTCTTCCTGGTTTCCTAGTCCCGCCCCTTCCTCCCCTCTGCCAATAGCGAGCCGTGTTGGTGGTCCTCGGCATCCCTTTCCGTATCACTCCACAGGTTGTGTAGGTCACCGCCATCCTCATGATTTCAGTGATCTTCCGAATGCTGGTATCTGCCACCTCTAAATCTCTGTGCACAGGACTCTGAGTTCCAGATCTCTCTAGTGAATGCTTTTGATTTGAGTGTCTTACAGGCGACAGGCACTCAGATTCACAATTTTTCGTATTAAGGTTACTCACTCTGGCCTTTTGCCTCTGTGAATGGAATTAACATACACTGGACATTCACCTGGGCGTCCCAGGTGGTGCTAGTGATAAATAACCCACCTGCCAATGCAGGAGACAGATGCAGATTCCATCCTGGGTGGGGAAGATCCCCTGGAAGAGGGCCTGGCAATCCATGCCAGTATTCTTGCCTGGAGAACTCCAGAACAGAGGAGCCTGGTGGGTTACAGTCCATGGAGCCACAAAGAGTCAGACATGACTGAAGCAACTTAGCATGCACACACAGACATCCACCTCTCTCTCCTTTGCCATTCCCATCCCATGATCAAGTCCCCTACTTTCCATTCTATTAACATGTTTCAAAACCACCTTAGTCTCTATTCCTACAGCTGTTTTTCTTAGTTGAGTCACCATCTACTTGGCTTTATTAAAGAATCTTAAGTTACTACTTTCACTCCAACACCTACTGTTACCCCATCATTTCTTCTGTACTGAATTCAGTATGTTGAATTCCCCTTGAAGTTCTTACATCTGTAGAATAAGGAGGGCACCAGTGATTTATCAAACTAATTCACAATTTACTGCATGTATTTTAATAGGATATATGTAACTGTAGGCTCACTAATGTCCTCATTTGATTAGTGTGGGTGAGACGTACAGTGTATGAGATCAGAAGCACTGCAGATAAGTAAAGTATGATTGCTGGTTCTGCCAGGTTTCAGATGTGTAACCTTAAGTGATTAACTCAGCTTTTCCGGACTCAGTTTCTTCATCTGTAAACTGGGGGTGGTCGTAATACTGTTTCATGGTACCATTGTGGGGATTTTACAACATAACAGCACAATGCCTGGTACATTGCATAGTCAAGAAAAAAGCTTTCATCTCTCTCTAAAATAAACATTTTATTTAAAAATATACATATATTTTTTAAAAAAGAACACATGCCAACTTTGGTATTTAGCCATTGCTTCTTTTCTCTTCCTGGTCACCCACATTTCTTCCTAGTTATATATAGTTGAGTGAAGGAGCCGACGTGAAAGCTCCACCACACGGGGTCCCTGCAGAGAACATATGCTGGCTCTTTGGATTTCTTTGCAAAGTGCCTCTTTGTGTTTCCAGGAGGCAGGATTTCAAGCACCCAGCTGTGCACTGCCCTCTTTCCTCACTGCAGGCACATTGGAGAGAACTCTGGGGAGCAGCGTGGGTTCCCCTCCTTTGGAAAACATTACAGCAGCCTCCAGGATTGCCATCATTCTATGACCTTATCCCCAAACCCCTCTGGAGCTGTTAAAGCACACACAGGGAGCTCACAAGGCCAAAGGTGACTGAAGGAAGCGCAAGAGACCACCATGAGTTTGTCTTAATCCATAGAATTCTAGAAACTTAGATTCCACCAGCTCCTACCATCAGAAGGGAACTTCTTCATGTTACCAAACCCAATGAGTCTACAGCAATTTCCCTGAGAGGTAATAGAGAAAATTTTTTCGGATCTCTTCCGGTCTTAAAGTCATTTCATAATGCATACTCTCACCCTAGCCAGGGCTCCCCTTAAAATGTGGATTCCAGAATCAAACCCAGCTCCTCACCACGCTGAGCAGCTCTCTAGCTTATAGGACTGTCTTGTTGTATGTCTAGTAATATCATCTAATGCTAGGTGAGTTTCCGCATCTCAACTGCCCTGCTGGTTTCTACTGGATTTATAACAAAACTTAAGACTCCAGACTCTTTCCCTCTGAGTTCTCTTACAGCTGACAGCAAACGTGGTGCATCTATGGACCATAGCCAAGCCCTGAAGGGGGGCCAAGCTGCCCTCACAATCCTGCAGCTTTTGCTCCCTAAAAGATAGAGGCTCTCCATGGACACCCTACCCTGTAAGTGCCCCTTTTGTCCAGAGAGCTTGTTCTGAAGATCAAGATGAAGGCATGGGACAAAATAAGTTCCCTTTGTCCTTCTCTGATTTTCCAAATGTTTCTGTATCTGGCAATGAAGATAAACCCTAAAAGCTCAAACAGATGTTTTAAGTGGTAGAAAGACATCTAAGTCATATGTTGCTGCTGTTCGATCACAGAAGAAAAAAAATGTCAGCATGAGTGTAGGTTTTAGCTAAAAAGCCCCTCTGCTTTGGGAAAACGAAGACCCCCCCCTTTGTCATCATAGGTAAAGGGATTCTGGTTGGAAGACTTGGAAATTACCAGGCTTCTTGCAACCTCCCAGCCCCTCAAGATCAGAACCATCTGTGCAGAGTCTACGTGGTACTGGACATCTGGGACAGGGGATGTGCTCTGCACAGGTGAGACATCAAGTTATTATCTCCCGGATGAATAAATCTGATGCAGGAGTTTTCGGCCAAACCAGCATTGGTTTCTAGAAGAGGTGATAGAAACCTCTTCAACAGGTCTTTAGAAAAGACTATCTTGAATGCTTGGGGTAGGTTTTTTATCCCCCTCCTCCTTTTTTTCAGATTGGAAATAAATGTTTCTGGATGGCGAAGGCCACCAGTTCACAGACTGTTGGTTGTTCAACTGGAGACCCTCCTGCTTTTCTTATCTGATGGGGCGATCACTTCATGGAGAGAATGGTTTCTCATCCCAAGCTTTTCAATTTCCTTTTTGTAACGTAATGTCTCAGCTGAACCGAGAGGCTGTGACCTGACCTTCCTTCCTTCCCTCCCTCTTTCCTTCCTTCCTTCTTTCCTTTCCCCTTCCTCTCCCTTTCCTAATAGTAGAATGTGTGTCATCTCAGTAACACTGTTAGAAGCACGGCTGCTACTGAGCACAGGCTTAATGGAAGTATTTGCGCAAAGGAACTTCCTGAATCCGTTGGATAAGGGTGAACCCACAGGACTGCACCAGAGTTGGGAGCAGCTGCAAATGTCTGCAGGTCAGCTTTACCACAGCTTTAACCTGGGGTTCTTGAGGGGACCACATGTGGGTAGTTTCAGGCTCTAAAAGCCTGAGGAAACTTGAATGTGGCCATGTTCTTGTCTCTGTACATCTTTTAGTCATGCCCAATTTGTCACCAGAACAGAAGACACAATTAAGAGTTTAAAAGAACTTAAAAAAAAAATCCCCCTTATAGGAAACATAAATTAACACAGATGATCAGGGAGCAACCAGCTTCGTCAACCTTTTCCCATTTATCCTCAGTTTTATCTTTCAAATCTCACATCTGATCTACAGAAAGAGAGCGTGAATATGGTGGGTGGGGGTTGTGGGTGGAGGTTGAAAGCAATGATCCAGGAGTCTGCTCTGGGTTGTGTGCTGGTTTGTAGCAGCAAATATCTTTGGTTAACTGTGAGGCGTATATGTCAGTGCCAGATAATAGCCTAAAAATATCCCAATGAAAATGCATAGCCTTACAAAGACAGAGGCCTCCTAGCCAAGTCTAGCCCTTCAGACAGAAATACCCAAAGGAAAAAAAATAATTGACACTCAGACCAGAGTCTCAGAGATTGCTGTGAGGTTGTTTTCCAAAGGAAGGGGGATAAAAATAACATTAAAAAATTCACACAACTTGGCACATGAGAAACGGACTGACCAGCGAGCTTTGTCAAGATCCCCCCAAAGTGTCAACGTCTGAGGACACACAAAGGCGAGGAATGTGTCAGGAAGGCTTCCCTCCCCATAGCGTCAGCATCAAAGACGAGATGGCAATGTTCCCCTCGGGATCTCTGGTTCTGATGACAGACATCAAAGCAAAGTGGAAAATGTACCGTGTGGCTCTTCTAAAGCACAAGGCAGATGAAGGAATGTAAAACGACTGTCGTCTTCCACCGCTGCTCTCTGCGAGAGGAGGCAGTACCTTTCCAGTGACCAAAGGTGAATGCTCCCTGTCTCTCCACATCACAGTCACTGTCGAGACGGGCTTGTTCATCGTAAGCAGGTGGCTGTGCGTCACTGGGTTGGAGCCATGAGTCATACATAGAAGCAACTTGTAGTCTGGGTGATGAATCGGGAACTCGCAGTGAGAAAGGGCAAGATCATTTCACAGCAGATGGAGGCTTAAAGGCTTTTGGTATAGGACTCTGTTGCACTGCCTTGAAGATACACACACATACACACATGTGTATGTATATGTACATATGGATGTGTATATATGGATACACATATCCACACATACCTATAGACACACATACATATACATATGTATATATCTATACACACATGCATGTGCGTGTGTGTGTGTGTATATATATATATATACACACATATATAATATATATACTCCCCTCCTGCCCTCCCCACCCCTTCATTAAGATGCGGCAGCTTTCAGAGTAGCAATCACCAAAAACACTCTGTGTTCACACATGTTAACAGGTTAACAATGGAATGACTTCTAAATTTTTTTTTTTCAAAAAGAGAACTTCTAAAATCACAACATGTTTGGTTATTTTCTCCGTAAGTGCACAGTGAACATTTTTTTTTTTTTTTACAAAAGAAGAAAACAGTGCCTTAGTGATTTAAATAAAAAATAAAAACAGCGAGAGCTACCTTCTACAGCATGCAACACTATGAATCCGTGCGTTAGAACCACAGTGAGCCTTAGAGACGATCCTGCAATTTAAGTTTTCAACTCCCAGCAAAAGCAGGGGAGGTGGTGAGGAATGCACAGGAGACCATCGTCTGTTTTCCTTCCATCCTTTTCAACGTGCGATTGTGTTTTATTTCAGAAACCCAGACCTAAAATACTCTTTCCTTGGAACTATACTTTGTATTTACCTTTACAATGTAACAGTTTCCGGTTTTCCCCAGAGCAACCCAAATCAGTGATTGCCAACCAAATGAGGGTAGGGAGAGCTTCATGACTGATGGACGGAATGAATCATTGGTTTCTTTCCTTCAATTTCTTTCTTTTGACTTCCTTTTATAGCAAGTTATTATGCAGATGGAGAATGAGTTACCCAGGAGAACCTTGACTTTCAGCTTTTTAACATATGGTTTTATTAGCAGTAGGACAGCTGATAAATGGATGAAATCCTCTTCTCCCAACGTGGGGGCAGAGAAAGGGAGATCTTCAAAAGAGGGGAGAGAACGGATGGAGAATTTGAAAGAAAAGTAGAGTGGGAGAAGGATAATGGAGGTGAACCCCTCCTTCCAATAAGAAAATAAAAAGAGAAGCCGAACGTCCATAAATAATCACCCTGTTACATGAATAGTAACCCACTGTGTTTATTCCCATCGTACATGAAATGATGTTCTTTAGTGCTGTCTGCATTATTCCTGATAACAGTTTCTTGAGACTAGAGAGATACTTCTGCTTTGCTTACATGGTCGTTTCTAGTCTTTGACACTAAAGGAGGTTGTGCTGGAGAATGGCAGGAGGTTTTGTCTCTCTTCTTGCCTTAGGATTCTCTCCTGTTTCACAATGCTTAACACCATGGTGGGGATTCCCAGGTGGCTCAGTGGTAAAGAGTCCACCTGCCAATGCAGGAGACTGGAATTCGATCCCTGGGTTGGGAAGATCCCCCGGAGGAGGACATGGCAACCCACTCCAGTATTCTTGCCTGGGAAATCCCACCCAGGGGGTTGCAAAGAGTCTGACACAACCAACCAAGCAACCGAGCACACACATCACCACAGAGACAGTGACAGTGATCCGGCCACTGGTTAAGAAAGGGAAATTCCAGGTGGGGTTCTTTGGGCCAAAGGTAGGTTGGTTGTTATCAGTGACCACATGGAGTCCTGGGTACAGGGTTGGGGTCACTGTAGCGGGGGCGGCTTTGTAGCCAAGGGGTACTGAGTTCACTTCACTTCCCTGGGAATGGATTGGTCCTGTCCCTCTGTTCTGCCTTAAGAACCTGACACTGGCCCGGACCTCTGTTTTGAAAGGCAGGTGACGGAGACAGGAGAAGCAGCCTTCTGGGGTATGACTTCCATCACCTTTGAAGGACTGGCTTCTGTGTGTTCCCCAGAGAGCTTACAACTTCTTTCCATGGTAGGAGTAACAAATTCATGAGAAAAGCTTACAAAGTGAGATTATGCCCCAACAGTGCCTGAAAAAAATACAAGCTAGAAAAAAAGATTAGTGTTTGAAAGGCATTGGAAGAAAAAAAACTTTTTTTGCATTCTTGATCTGAAAAAACATAATTTTGAAAGCATTGCTGAAATCAATAACAGTCACTGAATGTTGGAAAATGTTACACTATCTATCTATTTAAAAAAAAGACTCCTGTTTGCTCTTGCTGGTTGTCACAGAAGTCTCCATGCTTGTTTTTCATTCTCTCCAGCTCCTCCTCCCCTTCTTCCTCCTCCCTCTTCTTCCTCTCCTCCTCCTCTTCCAGCTCCTCCTTCTTTGGAAGAATGTAAATATTTGTGGTCATGTGCTTTCCCCGATGGGATTCCTCTTGGCTTTCCTTAGCACTTCCTCAGGTGTTTACCACTGCTGTAAGTGGAGGTCCATGGGGGAATTCAGATTGAGATCCGTGACATCCAGGAAATCAATGTTGAAGATGCTGGGGCCCCCAGTAGATAGGGAGCTGAAGCTTGGGGTGGAGCTGGGCGGCGTGAGGTCCAGCCACTCCATGCTTTCCCAAGGAGATTCTGTGAAGCTTAAGGGCAGCCCACTGCTGTCCACAGAGGAGGGTGAAAACTGAGTCTGCATGGGGGACAGGGGGCCTGGCAGGATCTCGTGTGCGTTGAAGAGGTCTTCTGCAGCCTTCCCTGAGAATCCATCCATCATCCCGTCGAAAGGAGGCTCCTCACTCCCGATTTTCAGAAGGGCGGTGTCGCTCACCTTCCCCAAGGGGCTCTGGGAATTTAATAAGACTTCCAGGTGCTCGTCGCTGTCAGCACCGAAGTGATCAAAGGAGAGCTGGCCTCCTGTGGATGCTGGTTCAAAGGCTGCCGAGGACTTGGGGAGGGCACCAGTGGGGCTTCGAGAAGACCCGGGGATCTTTGGGACTCTGTGAAGACATGAATGATCCTCTCTGGCGTCAGCGGGCATTTCTGTTGGTAAAACACAACGGAAATTGTCCAATCGCTTTCAATTGATCGTGATCATTCAAAGATTGATTCATTCACTTGGATGAATCTTTGGAATGAATGAATGACTTACAGAAGGAGATGGCCATGCTTCTTGGGTCACGGCTCTTCACCCGGTCTCACCCCTAAACCACTCTGTACATTGCAAGTTCTTCCCCTGGGTCTCTCCCCAAAACCCTCTCTTGCTGGAAATTCCACTCTGCGATTATCAGACGCTCAGAGCAGGTGCTTTTACCTGCTCCTTCACTGACACCTGGCTGCCCCTGAAGACACTGCAACCTCACTGTACCCTCACTGGGGGCTCTTTGCCGCCCAGCCAGAAGATGAGTCATCAGGTCCTTTCCTGCCACCACTGCCTGATCGTTACTCCTACTCCTTATTATAACTCCTCAGTGGTTTTGACGGTCATCCTGCTCTCAAAGTCCACCCCGCCCCGCAGCCCTGTCTCCTGGTCCCTCCTCATCATCCTCAAAAAACTACCCCCCGTTCACCGCCTTGCTTCCACTTCAACTCCTGCCGTTCTCCGTGACGTCAGCATCCCGGAAGTGACTTGTTGTCCTGGGGGCTTCTCGGTTCCCTGACACCCCATCCCCCTCAGTGCAAGTGATGCTGCCATTGCCACTCTGCTGGACACACCCTGGATCTTGTGGCCCCAAACACTGCATGCTCTGAAAGTTCAGTTTCCATCACCATTTCCAACTCGCCGTCCATCGCCTCCCACTTCTGAAGTTCACTTCGTAAGGACCCTCTGATAACAAATTCTCAGCCATTTTGAGTCACCCCAGTCTACTGACCCCACGATTTTACCACCATCTATCAGCTTCTTCTGGTTTTTATTTGTTTTGGCCACTACATGCGGCATGCAGGATCTTAGTTCCCTGAAGCAGAGATGGAACCCACCTTCCCTGCAGTGGAAGCATGGCATCACAAGCGCTGGACCGCCAGGCAATTTCCTGGCTTTTGCCTCTTCCCTTGTGCAGTCTGTACTCTTGATCCACCACTCTAATTACTCTCACATATATCCTCAATCCCCCTGCCCTTTCCTTCCATCACCGTACTCCCTCGGCAAAACCCCACACCTGGATGAATCTGACCGTCTGTTTTCTCCGAGTCTTTCCAGGATTGTCTGGACTTTTAAGAAAAAAAATTGCACAATGAAGTTGCCCAGTTCATTTTTAAATTCACGATGTTAAGTCAGCACTTAATACTGCCTAGCAGGGGGCTTCCCAGGTGGCACTAGTGGTAAAGAGCCAGCCATCTCCATTGTAAGATGTGAAAGACGCAGGAGATGTACCAGACGCAGGTTGAATCCCTAGGTTGGGAAGGTCCGCTGGAGGAGCCTGGCGGGCTACAATCCATAGGGTTGCAGTCAGACACGACTGAAGCGACTTAGCACGCATGCACTCAGGCACAGAGAGAGGGTGATCCTACTGTTGTTTCTTGTGATCGACTCATCACTGTTCTTCGGAATTTCCCAGGCTCCACTCCCACACCGTTTGCAGACCTTGCCACATACTTCATTAAAAACATAAGGGTGTCTTCACTGCTATATTTAAACTGGATAATCAACAAGGACCTACTGTGTAGCACAGGGAACTCTGATCAGTGTTATCATGTGGCAGCCAGGATGGGAGGGGAATTTGGGGGAGAATGGATACATGTATATCCATGGCTGAGTCCCTTTGCTGTTCACCTGAAACTTTCACAATGTTGTTAATTGGCTATACCCCAATACAAAATGAAAAGTTTAAATACAAAATAGAATGGTGTCTGATAGGAACCTGCTCATCTTTCCATCATGAAACTTAACAACGATACAGACACCTGTGCCCATGTTTTTCTTTTTCCCTCTTGTTACAAGGGAGGAACTGCCTGTTTCCTTGCATGATGCCCATCTCTCTTGCCAGACAGCAAACCCCTAAAGGTGGAGGCTTTGCCTGGTTCAGCGAGGGACCTAGTTCTCTGAAACTTCCAATGCTGTCACTTAAGCACTCAGCACTGAAGAACTGATGCTTTCGAACTATGGTGTTGGAGAAGACTCTTGAGAGCCCCCTGGACAGCAAGCAGAGCAAACCAATCCTAAAGGAAATCAACTCTGAATACTCATTGGAAGGACTGATGCCGAAGCTCTAGTACTTCAGCCACCTGATGCAAAGAGCTGACTCACTGGAAAAGACCTTGATGCTGTGAAAGACTGAAGGTAGGAAGAGAAGGGAATGAGAGAGGATGAGATGACTGGATGGCATCACTGACTCTGTGGTCATGAGTTTGCGCAAACTCAGGGAGATAGTGAAGGACAAGGAAGCCTGGTGTGCTGTAGTCCATGGAGTGGCAAAGAGTTGGACTTTAGGACTGAAAAACAGCAACAACTTAGGGGCTCCAATATGGAGTCTTTTCTTTTTATCCACACATTCTCCTTACATGATCATAGTCACTTGCATGCTTTAAAATTTCAGGCACAACTATGTAACTGTTTAAAAAGAAGTAAATGAATGACTTAAAAGGAGGCAAAAAAGAACACACTGATCACTGTCACTGCTTGAATGATGTGTGAACATGAAGGGCCCATTGGTGGGAGATTCATTTTGAGTAGACTTGCTTTACCTGCTTCCTTCTTCTCATAATAAGAAGAGAGGGACATTGGGATTAGAACAGTAGGGGGAAATGGTTTAGCAGGAAAAACATTTAGGAAAACAAGGACCAAGCTGAAAGATGAAAATTGTTGAAACGATTGCTGAAAAGTTTTCTGAGGACAATGGGACAAAGGTGATGAGGGGTCACTCTCTAGGACTTCTTTTATCTGCTCCAAACCTGGACAGGAGGCTCAGAGGCAGGGACGCTCCACCCCGACATGGCTCTTTAGTCCAACTCACAATGAGCATCTGACCTTGGCCCTGAGCATCCACACCCTAGAGTGCACACAGGGGCTGAGCATCCTGATATCTTACCTCCACTTTCAATGAGGACATCCAGGAGTTCGTCCATCTGCTGGCTCCGGGTCATTTGCTGTTGCCAATTAACCAAAGGAGAACAGAGAAATTAAAATGTAGCGACTACTTCTGTAGGAAATCATAGGAAGCAGTATGACAGGTTTTTTAATTAGGTTTGGTTAGCAGTGTTGTTGTTGTTTTTTTAATTGTGGTAAACTACAAACAAAATAAAAATTCACCATCTTAACAATTTCAGAGGACAGAGTGCAAATCCATTAAGTTCATTCACATGGTTGTGCCGCTGGCACCACCGTTCAGCTCTGGAACTTTTTCATCTTGCAAAACTGCAACCCTGACCCCACTGAATACTATTCCCCACCCCCTCCTCCCTACAGCTCCTGGACACCACTGTTCTGTTCTCTGTTGCTGTGGATTTGATGATTCTAGGTATCTCACATTAGTGGACTGATACAGCATCTTTGGGGCTTTCCTAGTAGCTCAGTTGGTAAAGAATCCGCCTGCAATGCAGGACACCCCGGTTTGATTCCTGGGTTGGGAAGATCCGCTGGAGAAGGGATAGGCTACCCACTCCAGTATTCTGGCCTGGAAAATTCCATGGACTGTATAGACCATGACGGGGTCGCAAAGAGTCAGACACGACTGAGACACTTTCACTTTCACAGTGTCTTTCCCTTTATGGCTCGCTTATTTAGCTTAGTACAATGTCTTCAAGGTTTTGCAGCAGGGGTCAGAATCTCCTTCCTTATTAATTCTGAGTAATACTCATTGTGGGGCTTCCCAGGTGGCCCTAGTGATAAAGAACCCACCTGGCAATGCAGGAGACTATAAGAGACTTGAGTTCAAGCCCTGGATGGGGAAAGTCCCCTGGAGGAGGGCATGGCAACCCACTCTAGTATTCACGCCTGGAGAATCCCATGGACAGCGGAGGCTGACGGGGTATAGTCTATGAGGTCGCACAGAGTCAGACACGACTGAAGCAACTTAGCATGCAGGCACAATATTCATTGTATGTATAGAATACGTATTTCATTTATCCATTCATCCTTCAATGAACACTTGGGTTGGTTCCACCGTTTGGCCTTCATGAATACGGACGTTAACCGGCTAAAGGTTTTGGTAGCATGCATTTTTGGACAGGAAAACTACTAAATAAAACAATGTGACACAACAAGAGAAGGGGGGAAAGGAGGCAGAATGATCCCTAGCCCAGAGTCGTTCAGAGCAGATTCAGTTGTTTGAGAAGTTTCCATTCCAGGAGATGGGCACCTTAATATATAAATAGTATGGCCATTTTTATCACTTTGAAGTGACTTGGCTAGGACACAAAATAAGCCTCAACAATCAAGCATCTTTTCTGATCACAACATCATGAAACTAGAAATTAATCCAGAGAAAAAGCAATGGAAAAAAATGCTTAAGTGGAGACTAAACAACATGCTACTAAAACATGAATTGGTCAGTGATGAAATCAAAGAGGAAATTAAAAGATACCTAGAGACAAAGAAAAGTTGGACTTGGTCAAAAAGTTGGACTATAAAGAAAGCTGAGCACTGAAGAATTGATGCTTTTGAACTGTGGTGCTGGAGAAGACTCTTGTGAGTCCCTTGGACAGCAAGGAGATCCAACCAGTTCATCCTAAAGGAAATCGGTCCTGAATATTCATTGAAAGGACTGATGCTGCAGCTGAAATTCTAATACTTTGGCCACCTGATGAAAAGAACTAACTCATTGGAAAAGACCTTGATGCCGGGAAGGATTGAAGGCGGAAGGAAAAGAGGGCAACACAGGATGACATGGTTGGATGGCATCACCGACTTGATGGACATGAATTTGAGCAGGCTCCGGGAGTTGGTAATGGACAGGGAAGTCTGGCGTGTTGCAGTCTGTAGGGTTGAAAAGAGTCAGACACGACTGAGAGACTGAACTGAACGGAGAGACAAATGTCAACAAAAACACAAGCATGCAAAATCTATGGGATGGAGTGAAAACAGTCCTTAAGAGGTAGTTCATAGGGATACCGAAATTCCTCAATAAAATAAGAAGAATCTCAAATGAACAACCTAACCTATCATCTAGAACTGTTAGAGGGACTTCCCTGGTGGTCCAGTGGTTAAGACTCTGCACTCCCAATACAGAGGTTCTATCCCTGGTTGGGGAATCAGATCTCTCATGCCATGCAGTGTGGCCAAAAAAAAAAAAAAAAAAGCAAGGACATTAAAAAGCAGAAAGGAATTACATAAGATAGAGATGAAATAACAATAGAAAAAAAATCAATAAATCCAAGAGCTCTGGTTCTTTCAAACAGCGAACAAAATCGACAGACCTTTGGCTCACCAAGAAGAAAGGACCCGAGTAAAGAAAATAAGAAATGAAGTGACTTGGATCTGCCTCCCGTTCCTCTGGCTCCCCATTGCACTTGTAGTGACCACACCTTCCCCTCTGGCTCATCTGAGGTAAGTGAGCTCTGTCTGTGGAAGTCCACTTCGCCTGGCCCTCTTCTTTTCTTTTGAAACCACAAAGGATCCATTTGGTGTTTACAGATACCAGGGGATGGGAATGAGGAGGACAAAGGCATACACGGATCTCAGTCCCTGGGATCACTGAGTTTTGAAGCTAGGAAGAACCTTAGAAACGGTTGCCCCAGCAATTACTCTCACGTGTTACTATTTGAGTACGTATCTTGTGTCAAGACAATGTGATCAATGCTATGTCATCTAGAACCCTTATCCAGTAGATATCGTCTTCATTTCACAGAAGAGAAGTCGAATTCTTGACCAGCGTTTGTGGCAGTGGCAGCTGGCACCGAGTCTGGACATTTGGGTGCTAAGTCAACCTCCTCTCTCTGCCTCACACGGCGTCTCTACACACACCACGCTTCTTCACAGTGAGCATCTGGACAGTCTGCCTGTTCCGGCGGGGGAGGCCACAGAACCTACACGCATGAAGCCGCATCATATAACACAACATGCAGTGAGTCAGCCTGCTCTTCCAGGAAGATCAAATCATGTGCTTACCTGCTTCACCGCATCTTCGTAGGATGGTGGCTGGGTTATTTCTGAAACTGCGGAAGTGGACTTGGAAAAAGTTGGGGATGGAATTGGAAACTTTGGCCCTGCCTTATCAGAAGAGTGCAGACCCGCCATCTGCGTGAGTAAAATTCAGAGAAAGACGATCAATCCATGCGTCAGACATTGTATATAGCTCCTGTTCTAGAAACTATAGACTCAACTGTAGGAAAAATGGATTAAAGGGAAAAAAGATCTGGGGCTTAAATATATATCACAGATATGTTACAGATGTATATCAACGACAGGACACATCACTGTGGACGCGATGCTGGAGGCATCTCAGGATGGGAGCCTCAGAAATTCATTCCCCTCCTCTAAGGTGCACCCTGACTGTTGGGAGAAAGTGAGATGAGAAAAGAAAATGAAGAAGTGTCTGTCCAGTCCAACACAAAGAGCTCCATCATCCCAGGCATTTCCAGAGTAATTTATCTCTCAGCCTGTGTTGTTCCTAAGTGAAAGTATTAGTTGCTCAATCATATCCAACTCTTTGCACCCCATGGACTGTTGCCCACCAGGCTCTTCCGTCCATGGGATTTCCCAGACAAGAATACTGGAGTGGGTAGCCATTCCCTTCTCCAGGGGATCTTGCTAAACTAGGGATCGAACCCAGGTCTCTCGCACTGACAGCAGATTCTTTACCATCTGAGCCACCAGGGAAGCCCGTTTCATTCCCAAGTGAGTATATATGCAGATATTGCTGGTGTGTCTCTCCATAAGCCAGCGCTGTGTGCCGTGTGCTCTGCAGGGGTACCCGGGACATCACAGAGTCTCCATCCCCAAGTGATGCCCTGCCTGTCGCACGCAGCACCCTCGTGTCATGGTCAATTCATGTCTGCCACCTTCTTTTTTTTTAAAGACTAATTTTGTTATTTTTTTGAACTTTTAATTTTGTATTGGGGTATATATAGCTCATTAACAGACAATGCTGTGATAGTTTCAGGTGAAGAGTGAAGGAACTCAGCCATACATATACATGCATCCATTCTCTCCCAAGCCCCCTTCCCATCCAGGCTGCTACATAAAAGGCTGCCTCCTTTTTGACTACCTTCCCACTGCTCCTTGCATTCCCCATATCCTGCATCTTTTACCTCTCTGATTCTCCCGCCTGCTGACATGTGTCATCTCCTCCCTTCTACACGGCGACTCCAACTTTCTGCACCTTTCCATTCACTTCCAAGGATCCGCTATTTCTCTCATTCTCCACATTTCCACCGCCTCCCCCCCACCCCATGCTCCCTGACTCCTATCTTCAACTTCACTGAACTTGGTCTGTTCGCCACGCTCTTTTGCAAACCTGCCAAGGCCATTTTACTTGTCATAATTTCTGGGATGAACCCAGGAAATGATGCCTTGGAATACTCCCACTTATATCCGTATATCCATTTCTGTCCTTTTCAAGTAGACTTGTTTCTATCCAAAATGTCATTTCTTTCTGTTTGAACCTCAGCACGGGGAGGAGAGGGGTCACAGAGAGAGACGAGGCCAAGCTGGCTCGCAGCTTACATGTGTCTCCAGGTGCCTACCTTTTGCTGCACACCTGGGCTTTTGGGAGAAGGTTTGCCCCCAGCACCATGACTGCTGTCTGCCGCAGCTCCAGAGAAGGGGGGGTGAAGGTTGGGAGGCTGGGGAGAGAAGCTGGGAGGGTGGCCCTCGTGTGCCCCTGAGTTCTGTGGAGAGGAAGAAGGACAAATGAAATGGCTGATCCCTGCCCTGGTGTCTTATCTTTCCAAATCCCCCTAAATTCCATCAGCAAGGTCTCAGATCCAGCTTTGGACATTTCACCTCCTGCTCACAAACTCCCCATGGTTTCCACACATCTACAATGGAGGGTCTCCACATCCAACCAGGGTGAGTCTTCAAAATGCTCCACAGTCAGGCATTATTCTTTTCCCTCTGAGAGCTTCCATGTGTGCATGTTCAGTCGCTTCAGTCAGGTCTGATTCTTTGTGACCCCATGGACCGTGGCCCACCAGACTCCTCTGTGCATGGGATTCTCCAGACAAGAATACTAGAGTGGGTTCCCATGGCCTTCTCCAGGAGATCTTTCCAACCCAGGGATCAAACCCATGTCTCCTGTATTATAGGTGGATTCTTTACCACTGGGCCACCAGGGAAGCCCTCTGAGAGCTTAAATTCTGCTAATCCAGCCACAACTTGTACATTTTGCTTACGCTTTTTTCACATGGAGTGGCCTTTTCCTGATTCTCCTCTTCTCGGGTCCAATCCCTTTGCAAGTCCTCCCACTCTTGCAGCCCTTCACGGTCGACACCCACTCCCCTAGGGCTCTGTGCGGCACTTAACATCATGTGCTCAGTGATGTTATCCTATATTGCTCTTTGTCTTTTTATGTATTCATTTTTTATCATGGAATCATTCATGTCTTCAAAGACTGCTTTGTAAGCCATCAATTACAGTACAAGTGGTGGTTCTTCTTGATAGCATCCATATCCTTCACTTGAGCATCTTCTGGTCCCGAGGTATTTCAAGAGCTACTTTTACCTTTGATGCCGAGAACACCACATTGACCCCTGTTGTCAATGTGGATGAGAATCCATGTTACATTTCAGCTCCTCCTAGACTGCTGACTCAGGAGTGAGCATCCTTCATGTGAATGTGTTGCTCCAGTGGGTTCATAAAAATGTATCTGCATTACCCCACCTCATACTCCCAGGGGAGAGAATATTCAACGTGAAAGAGGCATACATTTTATTAATAGTATCCGATAATCCTTGGTTCCGTGGCCCTGGGCAACTGGCTTCACCTCCCTGGGCCTTATTTTCCTCAATAATGAAGAATAACAAATTGTAATTCGTAAGGCTGTTTCGGAATTCGTAAGGACTTCCCTGGCGGCTCAGATGGTAAAGCATCTGCCTACAATGTGGGAGACCTGGGTTTGATCCCTGGGTCAGGAAGATCCTCTGGAGAAGGAAATGGCAACCCACTCCAGTATTCTTGCCTGGAGAATCCCATGAATGGAGGAGCATGGTAGGCTACAGTCCATGGGGTCGCAAGGAGTCAGACACGACTGAGCGACTTCATTCACTCACTCACTCAAGGCTGTTTTGACAATTAATGAGCTGCTCACATACATACCTCTTTTGAAAAAAATACACTGTGATTCGTTTTAAAGATCATCTTATTGTTATTTTTTGACTTATTGATAGATTGATTTTGTTGCTCTGGGTCTTAGTTTCAGCACATGAGATCTTCAACGTTCACTGTGGCATAGGGGATTTAGTTGTGGGACCCCACTTGTGGGATCTAGTTCACTGACCAGGGATCAAACCCAGCCCCCCTGCATTGGCAGTAAGGAGTCTTAGCCCCTGGACCACAAGGGGAGTCCCATACACGCCGCTTAATACCTGGCGCATGGCAGGGATCCAATTAACTTTCCTTCCTATTCCCTTCCTAATAACAGATTTCAGAAGCTTCAGAATTTTCTTCCTCAAAGAGACTCAGACTTTTCTAATAATTCTTCGGTTTCACGGACAGAGGAAGTCTTGGATGCTCCCCTTGGTCTAGTCTTTGAACCGGATATTCTTCTGAGCCATCCCTATGACACCCTTCATTCTGCTCCAGCCATACCAACTTCTTTCTGGCCCTGGACTGTCCCACACATGCTCCTAGAACAGGGCCCTTGCGCTTGCTGTTCCTCCTTTGCTTATAATGCCTTCACCCCAAACATTTACAGGGTTTTCTCCTTTACCCCCTTCAAATGTCCCTGGCCCTTCCATTTAAACTTCCGAACTTCTCATCTCCCTCGTCCGCTTTTCCTCTGTGAGATGTTTCATCTTCTAATATATTAAATACTTTCCTTAGATCTTTTGCTTACTGTCTGTCTCCCCATGAGAATAGGAATTTTTGCCTGGCTAGCTCAACACTAATCTCCAGATACTAGAACACAGCCTGGCACACAGTAGGTAAATTTTTGCACTTTACAGACCATTACTCAGAGAGAACAGTAAGGTCTGATAACTTTCCCTTTGGCCCTCTTGATGAGATAGTTTGGCCTACAATGAAGTTTGACACCAAGGGGTCCTGGGAACAGCCCCATGAGCCAAATCTGGACCCCAGCTTGCTTTTGTAAATAAAGCTTTATTGGAACGGCCGTGTGCACTCATTTACCCTGTTGTCTGTGACTGCTTCGGGGTTGCAGAGGTACAGCTGAGTGGCTGTGACAAAGACTACATTCCACAGAGAAAAAGCATTTATCATCTAGCTCTTTACAGAGCAAGTTTGCCATCCTTGTCTCGTAAGTGAGTTTGGCCACCCGTAAAGGTCTGTGGATCGTGGTGCCCGGGAGTTACTATCAGACTTTTAGCAAACCCTCCCCATGCAAAGTTCCAAGGTCAGCTCCTTAGCAGTTGCAAATTCACATCGCACTTTCAGGAAGAGCACGGGGCCAGTTCTTACCTGTGCAGTGCACACCTGGCTGCTGACAGGTGAGGAGACCCTGTGTTCTTCTCCTTGGGCGCCTGATGATGGGGGAAGGAAGTAATGGTTGTTCGGCGATGGGGGCAAACTGATGTGCTGTGGGCTTTTCACAGCCCCGAGGGGAGAATGCTGCGGTGAGCACTGCGGGCTGAGGAATGTGGAAGACAGTACGTTGGTCTGACCTGAGGGCTCTGCACAGTGAGTGCTCCCCAGGGGCAGGAGCTGAGCGTCTTCGCGAGGCAGTGGCGGCTGGCCCTCCGAGCTGGTGCTCTGTCTTTTCACGGCTGTTTGCCGGGATGAGAAAGGACAGCTGGACACGGCATCTTCCTGCTTGATGGGGGCGGCCGGGAAGGGCGGCGGCTTCTTGTCGGGACAGCCGCTCCTCTTGTGCTTCTGCAGCTGCAGCCTCAGCTCCTCCACCTGCCTCTGTTCTTGCTGCAGCTTCCAGGTGAGCTCGTTGATCACCTTCTGCTTCTCCACCAGCATCTTGTCCTTCTCCGAGTCCAGCCCGTCCAGCTCCGGAAGCATGGAGCTGCCATTCAGACTGCCCATGAGGGTTTCCTCGGCACACGCGGGGACCGGGGAGGGATGCAGGCCAAAGGACGGGGAGGCGTCGTTGAAGGTGTCCGGCAGGGACCCCGCCACTGACAGGTCAGATGAGGCGGGTGAGATCGGGGGGCTGGAGCTAGTGCTGCCGAAGTGGTAGAAGCCATTGGACAGGGCGCCGGTGGAGGGGGAGGACTGGTAACTGGGCAGCGCGTTGCTGGGCGTCACCGGAAAGGTGACAGTCGTGATGTCACCGAAGTTGGGCACAGGGTTCCCAGAGCAGTCCTGGAAGGGCCGGAGTCGGTCCATGAGGGCCGTCTTGGTACCGGACACGGGCAAACCTCGTATTCGAAGCTGTTGTCTTAACTCAGAGACCTGTAGGAACCAGGCTGACGTTAATGCTGCTTAGTGACAATCTTTTTTTTTTTTAAGTATTGCTATGCAGCTTTAAGATGTCACAAATGGAATCTAACATGTCCCCTTATTTGTTTCTGATTTTGATATCATCTTGCACATTTTTCATGATTTGAAAAAAAAAATCATACATCATGTTTTCATGGTCTCAGATTATAGAAATGTCCAGCTCAGATGAACCACAGGGCTTATCTGGTCTATTGCCTTGCAACCCCCATCCTGGTCCTTGCCCCCACTTAACAGGTGAGAAAGCTGGTACCTGCTGGGTTTAGATGTCAACCCTCAACCAGCAACACAGGGCAGCCTGACATGCTAGGACCTCTGTGCCCTTGGTGAACATCCTGCTCACCCCATTTCCCCCACACCTGGCAAGAGCATTAGAGCAGAGCTATGCCCCCCATGGGGTTCCTGACTCAGCAGGTCTGGGTTGGGCACTGAGAATCCGAGTCTCAAACAAGTTCCTGGAGGACCAAGTTTTGAGCATCACGGTTCTGCATTACCATGAATGTCCTAATTTTAGTGACTGGCTGGATAGCAGTCATATACCGAGAGAAGTGTGTGCGGAGATGAGACCATCAGTTCAAATCCTGGCCCTGCCTCCTCCCAACTCAGTGATCGCTCTGTGAAATGGGGTGACAGTACCTCTCTTACACATTTTTGTGGGGATGAAAATGGCTTAGGATTTGTAAAGGGCTTGGAGTAGCGCCTCACAATTGTTGGTGCAAGGTTCTTGCTTTATTATTATGTGGATTCACAAGTAATTATTTTAACCCCACATTTATATATATAAATGTTTGTCGCTGTTATGTTAGCCACCTCAGTCGTGTCCGATTCTTTTCGACCCCATGGACTGTAGCCCACCAGGCTCCTCTGTCCATGGGATTTCCCAGGCAAGAACACGAGTGGTTTGCCATTTCCTTCTCCAGGGGATCTTCCTGTCCCAAGGATTAAACCCGTGTTTCATGCATTGGCAGGTGGATTCTTTATCACAGGAAGCCTATAAATACATGTACGTGTATATATATCTAAACCTCTGTTTGCAGATGAAAACATCTGGATAAAAATAGGCTAAAATTCTAACAACAGTTCTCTTTATCTGCATTTCTAAAATAGCCCTCATCAGTATTACTTTTGTAATCAAAATGGAAAACGTATCAAATACCTAAGTGTCAATAATTCAATACAACAGCCAGAAATCAATAGGGAGATATTCCTGTGATGTTTTGTACAAAAACGTCTTGTTGAACCTCAAAGCTGAGAGACTAATCATAAAAGTACTGACCACAAAACTAAAAACTATAGGTCAAAAATACTGGGAGAAAAGCCAAATAGCCATTTCGTTAAAAAAAAAAAAAAAAAAAAAAGCAGGGAAAACAATAGTAAGTTCAGTGTATCCAAAGGAAAACATTGACACCCAAACTAAAACTGGATAATGGACATGATCCAACCCTTCACAAACAAAAGATAAAATTAAAAGAAAAATGGGGACTTCCCTAGCAATACATTGGTTAAAATTTCACCTTCCAATGCAAGTTCAATCCCTGGTTGGGGAGCTAAGATTCCATATGCCTCATGGCAAAAACACCAAAAGATAAAACAGAAGCAATATTGTAACAAATTCAATAAAGACCTGAAAAATGGTCCACATAAAAAAATTTTTTTAAGAAAATTAAAAGAAAAATGACCTATAACATCTGAGTACCAGCTAATATTCCAAGAAATAAATATGTACATAGCTTTGCATTTACCAGATGGACAAAGAAATGAATAATAACACTTTGTGTCAGTGAAGTAGCAGCAAAAATAACTGTATAAAAATACTAAGGGAAAAAAAAAAAGCTTTTTAAACTTTGCTATTGCGAGTGTGGCCATGGGCCCAGCAGCATCAGATAGCATCTGGGAGCTTCTGATAGCAATGCCGACTCTCAGGGCCCTCGACACACCTATCGAATCAGAATCTGCATTTGACCGTGAGCCCCAGGTGGGCCACGGGGCGCATGCCGGCTTGAGGAGTGCTGCCCTAACGCACTCCTTCTGGGAACAGACTGGCACAGACATTCATGACAGGAATGTGACAACACGGACGAAGAGCGTTCAAAAATAGTCATGCGTTTAGGCTCAGGAGTTCCACTGCTGTGTATTCAGCCTGGGGAGATAACTAGAGAAATTAAATGTGTACACGAATTATACCTTTCATAGCAAAAATTTGGAAGCAAAAGTCCAATAGACAGAGGTCAATGAGGTAGAGAAATGATATGCCAGTACTAAAAAGAAAAACCTTACTGAAATATTAAAAGGTATGAAAAAGTCCATGATAAATAAGTAGAAAAGCATGCCAGAAGTATATACTCAATAATTATCTTAAAACCAAACATGTTCACAAATATTTTAAGTCTAGAAGGAAATACTATAGAATCTGTGAGTTAACTGTCTTTTAAAATACTTTTTTTATACACTATCACATTTCAGTAGTGAATATATATTACCTTAAGAATTATTGAAAAAGTTATCTTCAAAAGGATTGCAATTACTGACTATATCACAAGCAATAAGATATGCTCTCAACCCCCTAGCCTGGCTAGCGTTGTCTTACCATTTTCTTCTATATTCACTGGTTTGAAAAAGTGAAAAATGGCAACTCGTTATTGTTTTAATTTAGAATTACTTAAAATTAATGAGTTCTACATTCATTTTTAGAATCTGCTCTGGCACTGAATAATTTAAACTACATTATTAAATAATGCAGCTCATATTCTAAAATAAAATGAATACTTGTTCAGTCCAGTTAACTTTAAATTTCAGACTATTATGCTGTGTAGGCTTGCTTGGCACAAAGATTTCTATTCACCTCTTTTATACATTCACTGATGTTTTAATCGTTGATGAATTTTTAAGTCAAACCAGCCAATCCTAAAAGAAATCAACTCTGAATATTCACTGGAAGGACTGACGCTGAAGATGAAACTCTAACACTTTTGGCCACCTGATGTGAAGAGCCAACTTATTGGAAAAGACCCTGTGCCAGGAAAGGTTGAGGGCAGGAGAAGGGGGCAGCAGAGGATGAGATGGTTGGATGGCATCACTGACTCGACAGACATGAGTTTGAGCAAACTCTGGGAGCTGGTGAAGGACAGGGAACCCTGGAGTGCTATAGTTCATGGGGTCACAAAGGGTCGCACACGACTGAGCAACTCAACACCAGGGCCTTCTCTGGTGGCCCAGTGGCTAAGAGTCTGTGCTCCCAATGCAGGGGACCTGGGCTCCACCCCTGCTCAGGGAACTAGATCCCACACTCTGCAACTAAAGATTCTGCATGCTGCAACCAAGACCCAGCACCGCCAAATAAATACATAAATATTTTTAAAATATTTGTTTTAAAAAACCAAAATAATGCTAAACCCTATACCTTCAGATCATCCAGGTTGGATGGGAGTGGGCCTGGCTTGAGAGAAGAGACACCAGTTTGTCCAGAAAAGCTGTTTTTGGCAGGAGACAAAGGGGTATTGCTCAATGGTGCTGAAGAAGCGTTTGGATTTCTGGCCATCTGCTCATTTGGTTCCCTGTAAAACAAACAGAAGAGGTACTGAAAATACAGTCAAATTTATGTATGGGGATATGACATTGTGATTTATAATAGGAAATGTATATATTTGGTCTTCATCCTGGTTTCTGGCACAGCTCCTAAAACCCTGGGGGTTTCCTAAGTCATGAGAACAAAAGCTGTCTTTTGTTATCCTAATGAGGTGACTGTTGGGAGCCACTTAAGCTTGGAGGCTGGTGGCCTGGAGACTGAATCATGTGATGTTTCAGTCCCACCCCTGACCTCTAGGGAAGAGAAAAAGCTGGAGGTTGAATTGATTCACAACGGTCAAAGATCCACTCAATAATGTAATGAAGCCTCTATAAAAACCCAAAAGAATGGGGTTTGGAGAGCTTCTGGGTTGTGTAGCAGGTGGAGATTTGGGGAGAGGGGTGTATCTGGAGGGACATGGATGCTCTGCCTGACCCCCATGTACCTTGCCCTGCGCCTCTCTTCCATCTGGCTGTTCCCATGAGGACCTACGTGTTTTTACAACAGACCGGTAGTCTAATAAGTAAAATGTTTCTCTGAGTTCTGTGAGCAACTCTAGCAAATTAATTGGAACCCAAGGAAGAAGTTATTGGAACGTCCAGTCAATAGCTGGTCTGTCAGACGGACAGGTGACAACTTGGACTTGTGACTGGTGTCTGGAGGGTGAGGGGCCAGTCTTGGGGGACTAAGCTCTCAATCTGTGAGACTTAGATCCAACACCATCTTTGGGTAGAGGGCATCAGAACTGAGTTGAACTGTGGGACCCCCCACCCCACCCCAGCTGGTGTCAGAGAGGTGGCTGGTGGTGCGAGGAAGACTGGGCGACTCGACCACCAGGATGTGGTGTGGTGTGGGACTCGCTGGGTCCTCTGATGGAGAAGCCGCAGCCAGCCTCCATCCCCAGGTGCCCCCCTCCGAACCCCCCTGGGCTTGCCTGACTTACTTGAGCGGAGCTGCGTGCAGCCCGGGGTAGCTGAAGCGGTGCTGCTGCTGCTGGCTGAGGATCTGCAGCTGCAGGAAGAGCTGCTGCTGCTGGAGCAGCCGGGCGTAGGCAGAGTCCATGGGCGGAGGGGACTTCTCCGCCTTCTGGTCCGGGGGGATGTACTGGTGGTATTTGAGCTTCTTCACCTTTGGCTTGGGGTCCTTGGGCTTTTTGTGGCGGTTCTTGTTGTCGCTCAAGGACTTGGACTGCAAAGCGGATGGAGAGACGGCATGTGCTTTTAGGTGATGGATGGGAACGGCTTGGCATCAGGAATATTACCTCTAGATTTTATCTGATGGATGTCCTTGAACCCCCGACACACAATATAGCAAAGACAGGAGGCACAATGAGATCCTGGAAGTTAAGGTACCTAACAAACAGATCCATGCAAATACATCGCTAAGGATGGACACTTCTTAGGCAGGAAGTCTTGAGTCTTAGAAGTGGCTTCGGGGGACTTCCTTCCCAGAACAGAGAGGCAAGTCTATGTTTCAGTGAGCCCAGCTTCCTAACCTAAAACCTCAACCTGATGACTAATGAAGACGACATTCTGTTCTCGGGTTAGATTCATAAGGAGGTTCTTTTTAAAAAAAATAGATAAAACAAAACGTTTGCTGTGGACCATTTTTAAAGTCTTTATTGAATCTGTCGCACTGCTGTTTCTGTTTTGGTGTTTTGGTCATGAGGCATGTGGGATCTTTGCTGCCTGACCAGGGATTGAAGCCACACTCCCCACATTGAAAGGGCAAGTCCTAGCCGCTGAACCGCGAGGGAGGTCCCAAGAAGGTTCTTTCGTCTGTATACGTGTCATCATCTTTAGTGAAGCTCCTCGTGAGCTGACTTATTAACAATATAAAAGAAGATGAAATTAAGGCAATCTCTAAAAACCCAAAAGGTGGATTCTTGTTGCTTCTAAATCAATTCCCCTTCCCACCAAATACTGATATAAGATCAGGAAGTGACACCCTCTGAACTGAAGATTCTTCACTGACTACAGGAAGGACAAGTCACCCACTGAGACCTTTCCAGAAGTTACCAATCATGGTGTACGGCTTGGATCCTTGAAAAAAGTTAAGGACAGAGGCCTGGAAGTGAAGGCACATTTTTGAACGTGGTATAGTTTTCCAACTTTACCATATCTCAATGACCCCGACCTGCAAGTTGGGTAAAATATTCTCTACTTTTGATTTCAGTAACCAATGGGAGGATGGTAAAATATATTGTTGAAACAATAAGATTTCAAAGGACAGCGTGATTATATTTATAACCTGTTCCTGAAATCCAAAGACCTCCAGAGATTGAGAAGCAATAGGTCTGTACTTAAGTCAGTTAAAAAAAAAATACATTTCCAATCCCTGACTGTATTACAGAAGATTGAAATGAACAGGGATGTGATGATGGAAGGGTCTTAATCGGAGAACAAGCTGGCAGGGGAAGGTGTGGTACCCGCAGTGTCCAGAAGAGGGAGCTCCTGAATAGCCAGCAGGCAGGTTGTCACCGGGCAGCTTTCCCATTTTAACCACAAAATACACGTCTGAAGGTGACCTATTGGATTTGCTTTTCTCTGACTCAGCGTGCCCGTCCACCAAAGCCTTTTTTGTGTGTGTTTTCTCAGGAAGGCTTCTTCTTGTACACTTAGCTCAAGGATTCCTGTGGGCCAGGGGCCCTCCTCCCTGCTCATTCATCGATGGGTTAAGCGCTCCAGGTAATGAGTCAGCCTTCTGTTCTTGGGAGTTTCCCCCAGCTCCTGCAGTCAGCTCTGCCCTGCTCCCACTCCTCCTAGGACCTGCTTGTCTTGGGGAGCTGCAGCCTTGCGTCTAAAGCAACTAAATCAGGGGCTCAGTTATCTTCTCCATTTGTTGCCTTATTATCACAGAGACTCTGAGCATTCAAAAGGTATTGTAAATCGGACCATCTTCTCCAGATAGTGAGAAGCATAGACCACGGAGCCCACGGAACTCTGAATCACTGGAACTTTGATTTGTGCTGCGCTCATTTGCTCAGTCATGTCTGACTCTATACAACCCCGTGGGCTGCAGCCTGCCAGGCTTCTCTGTCCATGGGACTCTCCAGGCAAGAATATTGGAGTGGGTTGCCATGCCCTCTTCCAGGGGATCTTCCCAACCCAGGAATCTCCTTCATTGGCAGGCGATTTTTTTTTTTTTTTTTTTTTTTACCACTAGCGCCACATGGAAAGCACACCTGGAACTGTATAGTTGCATATTTTTGATATGACTCTTCATTGAAATTGATTGTCCTTTCTCAGGACAATTACTACACTTTCTTAGTTTGAAGAGGCTGAAGGCTCTGTTCATTTGCATTCAGCTCAGTTCAGTTGCTCAATTGCATCTGACTCTTACTCATGTCTATGGAGTCGGTGATGCCATTCAACTATCTCATCCTCTGTCGTTCCCTTCTCCTGCTACCTTCAATCTTTCCTAGCTTCAGGGTCTTTCCAACTCTTTTGCATTAGGCAAAGCTTAAACACTTCAATAGAAATATTAATACAATTTCTCTTTGCTCCCAATGGTGGAAATCACTGAATCACATTAATATTAAAATATAAATATTCACCCAAGTCAATATGTCTCCTCCCTCCACCTGTAATGAACAAAATTCACCAATAGCCACATAAGTTCAAAGCAGTTAAGCTGAGTGGATTGTGCAGTGAAAGTCGCTCTTTGCGACTCCATGGACAAGTCCATGAAATTCTCCAGGTCAGACTACTGGAGTGGGTTCCCTTCTCCAGGAGATCTTCCCAACCCAGGGATTGAACCTAGAACTCCTGTGTCTCCTGCATTGGCAGGTGGATTCTTTACCAGCTGAGCCACCAGGGAAGAGTGGATTGTAGGCTGGGTTTAAGCCGCTGCAGTCCGGGGAGCTTTCCTGGGAATCAGAAATGCCTGTCATCCATTCAGAACATGAAAACTAGTTTTGTGGGCTTCCCTGGTGGCTCCGTGGTAAATAATCTGCCTGCCAGTGCAGGAAACACGGGTTCGATCCCTGATCCAGGAAGATCCCACAGCAACTAAGCCCAAGGGCTACAACTACTGAGCCCGGGAGCTGCAACTGCTGAAGCCTGAGCACCCTAGAGGCCGTGCTCTGCAACAGGAGAAGCCACCGCAAGGGGAAGCCGAGCACCGCATCTAGAGAGTAGCTCCCACTCTCCGCAACTAGAGAAGAGCCCCTGCAGCGTGATGACCAGCACAGCCATAAATAAACAAACACAATTAAAAAAGAAAACCGCTTTTGTGCATATGCAGTGGAGGGGGTGGCAGGGCCATCACTTTAACACTGATTCTTACTCAACTTACAAGCTTTTAAAAGTATTTCTTAAGCATCATCTCAGCATTAAGTGCCAGCTTTAGAGCTGAGAAAATATTAATATGCGCCCAAGTCAATGAGAAGTTATCTGGGATAAAATATTATGAAAAAAGTCAAATGACTACCAGTTAACTGAGGAGCTTCTCTTCTGTGGGTAAGACCCCTGAGGGGCAAGAGTGTCTTGGTCCACGTACACTGATAGCCCACTTCTCAACCCCTGTCTAGCGATGCTCCCCGTGGACTGAATCCATCCATCGGTCCACATGACTCTCCCTGTTGCCAGACCTAACTCAGCACGCCCCGCCCCGCAATGGCCCCGTGAACTGCGTGCTCAGGTGGGCGTGGAGGCTGGCCCATCCTACCTTTACGGCTGTGTGCACAGGGATGGGGGTGCCCAGGGAGCCAAGCCCCTGCTTGCCCAGGTCTGGCTGGTTGCTGGGGTGTTGGGCTGAATCACTCCTCTCATTTTCTGCATCCTGAAAATCCAAATTTGAGCCTGATTAGGATGCAGGAGCAGAAACTGTGTGACACGGGGGTGCTGCATTGGAGACGCCCACCCTCGCCCCTCAGCTCTGCTGTGTCAACCCCAGCTTCCTATCTGAGGAGAGCCTCAGACTCTGTTCCCAAGGGTGGAGAGTCAAGCACATGATCTGTCAACCAACTGAGGACCCTTTTTAAGAGAGAAAGCAGGTGTGATAATCATTCCATCCAACAGGTGTAGAACTGGCTTGGGCTAGGCGAACTGGGACATCTGGTCACCCTGCGGGCGGGATCCACTTACTTGCAGTGAGGTCTACATGCTGGAATTGACAGTGGGATTGAAAAAGAGAGGAAGCGGGAGGAATGAGTGGAGGGACTTTAGGGGAAAGTTAGGAATGAAAAAGTCAGATGAGAGGGGGGTTGGCAGATGGAAGGAACGTGTGTAGGTATGTGTATGTATGTGTGTCTCTGAGTCTGTGTATACGTCGTCTCTGTGTATGCCTCTGTAATGTATGTGTGCATATGTGTATGGATATACATTCCTTTGCATGTGTGTCTGTGTGTGCATACCTGTGGGTCTGTGTGTCTGTGTGTATAAATATGTGTGTGTACCTGTGCAGCATCAGGAAAACCTTAATGAGAGGCACGTTCCCACACACAGAGGATGCAGAAATGAATGCAGCATCCTCTTCCTCTCCCACAGTCCTATGCCTCGACTTTGAGAAAAGGCCCCTGAGCTGCCCAGTTTTTGCCTGAGCATGTGTCAAAGGTCTGTAGCATCCTTTTCTCTCAGAGCCCATACCTTCATCTCTCACCTGAGGCTGCTGGATTAACTGATGTAAAATGATTTTTGCATTTTGCCTCATATTGCTCAGTGCTCATTCCCTTCTTCCCCACTTCAAGGGTGAAAAAGAAAAGTGTGTGTCTTTTCCTCAAACCATCTTTAAATCAGAAGCTGCGGAATTTACTATCAAAGCAATAAGAATACAAATGGCCTGATGTACTGTTTGATGTTATCAAAGACGCTGGGCTGCAAAGAAGCTCGGGATGCAGGGAAGAAAGAATGCTTTGATTATAAACTCTTGCACAACAAACATGCAGCTCTTTTGGCTTTGCTTTTTCTGTCTTCTGTCATCCTCTCATTCCACATTTCCTCCTGGCAGCCTTGAATTTGCTCTGATGGAGTGAAGAAAGCCTGACAATGACCGGTAACAGTGCAGCTTCAGGAAAGAGGGCCATGGTAAATAACTCCTGAAACTATCTCTGATCCCTGCATGCTTTACAGTATAAAAATGTTTTCAACTAATATGGGTTTAAAAAGTACAAACATCCAGCTATACAATAAATTGGGCTTCCCTGGTAGCTCAGCAGTAAAGAATCTGTCTGCAATGTAGGAGACCCAGGTTCAATCTCTGGGTAGGGAAGACCCTCTGGAGAAGGAAATGGTAACCCACTCCAGTACTCTTGTCTGGAGCATTCCATGGACTGAGGAGCCTGGCAGGCTATAGTCCATGGGGTTGCAAAGAGTTGGACAGATTGAGCTACTAACACACACGCACATCCAGTAAATAAATCCTGGGGGTGTTATGTTCAGCATGGTGACCACAGTTAACAAGACTGCATGGTCTCTTTAAAGTTCCTAAGAGAGTAGATCTTAAAGACTCTCATCACTAGAAATAAAATTTGTGACTATATATGAAGATGGATGCTAACCTAGAATTATCCTGGTGATCATTTCACAATATACACAATGATATATTGTATCTATCACATATACTGTGAAATACACACACAATTCACACATGTATCACATGTACATGTTACATCACATGTAACATATACACACATACATCACATGTATATGTTATATTTCACAATATATACAGTAGATATAATATCCAACAATTGTATCCTACAGCTGATATTGTATACACTGTATACATTATGTATTTCACGACATATATGGTGTCAAACAGTTGTGGTGAACACTTGAAATTAATACAATGTTATATGTCAGTTATACCTCAATTTAAAAATTAAAAGTACACACAAATATAAAATACCTATATATATAATAAAAATAAGATATAAGATATCTATGCTGCTACTGCTAAATCGCTTCAGCCGTGTCCGACTCTGTGCGACCCCATAGACGGCAGCCTACCAGGCTCCTCCATCCTTGGGATTCTCCAGGCAAGAACACTGGAGTGGGTTGCCATTTCCTTCTCCAATGCATGAAAGTGAAAAGTGAAAGTGAAGTTGTTCAGTCGTGTCTGACTCTTAGTGACCCCATGGACTACAGCAAACCAGGCTCCTCCATCCATGGGAGTTTCCAGGCAAGAGTACTGGACTGGGTTGCCATTGCCTTCTCTGATATATACTTAAAATACGTAAAATAATGTGTGCTCAGTTGTTAAGCTGTGTCTGACTCTTTTTCGACCTCATGGACTGTAGCCCACCAGGCTTCTCTGTCCATGTTATTTCCCAGGCAAGAATACTGGAATGGGTTACCATTTCCTTCTCCAGGGGATCTTCCTGACCCAGGATTTGGCAGGCAGGTTCTTTACCGCTGAGCTACCAGGGAAGCCCCATATAAAATAATATAAAAAATAATAAAAATAGGCAATATGTGTGTATGTATATGTGTATATATATATATAGTAAATATATATACTATTATATATATAGTATTTGATTTCAAGTCATTTCAAGTCACTGAACAATTCCTGTGAGGCCAAGAGGAGTGAGGTCTTCAGGTCTTCCTGAAAGGAAGTGGCTGAGGGTGAAGGGTTCTCTCCAGAGTTGTATCTCTGAGATACAGATGTTCAGTAAACTTACTGTAATCACTTCACTGTGTATGCAAGTGAAATCATTATGCTATACACCTTAAACTTATGCAGGGCTGTATGCCAATTATATCAATAAAACTGGAAGGAAAAAAAAATTGAGTAGAGGCTTACTGAAACCCTTAAGAACAAGAAAAGAAAGCTGTGTGTGTGTGCTGAGAAGACTCCTGAGAGTCACTTGGACAGCAAGGAGGTCAAACCAGTCAATCCTAAAGGAAATCAACCCTGAATATTCACTGGAAGGACTGATGCTAAAGATGAAGCTCTAATACTTGGTCACCTGATGTGAAGAGCCAACTCATTGGAAAAGATTCTGATGTTGGGAAAGATTGAGGGCAGGAGGACAAGAGGGCAGCAGAGGATGAGATGAATTAAATAGCATCACTAACTCAATGGACATGAATTTGAGCAAACTCCTGGAGACAGTGAAGGACAGAGGAGTCTGGTGTGCTGCAGTCCTTGGGGTCACAAAGAGTTGGACATGACTGAATAGCAACCCCCAGCACCTCCAGCTCCTGCTCCCCAGACCCTAGAGTGGCAGCTCGATCGCAGGAAGGACCGTGAGCTTTGAAATGAGCCCTGCAGTGGCCCTTTCTCTCCAGGAGACTGTCGACTGAGTGTCAAGTCTTCGGGAGCCTCCTTTCTACCTTGTCTGCAAAAACAGAGATAAAAGAGATCTACTTGGCCGAATAGATACTGAAAATTTAAGTCAAAGGACGTATTTCTGAGGACTCTCTCTCTTGGTGTTTTCTGGAAGCTCCTGCCCTCACACACAGAACCCTAAACTGAACATGAAAAGAGTTAGCAACGGGACGATAAGTCGTGAAGAGACACCTCTCAGGTCTCTATGCTAAACCTGCCGCAGCAGCCATGATTTCAGGACTGAAGAGATGAGCAGGCTGGAAGGGGGTTTGTTTACCTGGACTGTCCCGCGAGGACCCGCCAAAGGGGTCTCCGTAGCTTTCGTGTCTGGGGGGGATCCTGCTGAGCCCTGGAGGTCTTCCCCTCGAGTCTGATCCGGAGAAAGCCCATCGCTGCTGCTGTCCTCCTCAAAGGCAAACGCATCCGCCGACTTGGAGAAAGTCACCTGGTTCCCTGAGGGAGGGGAAGCCAAGAACTGGGTCAGCAGACACGCTTCCAGGTGTCAACCCCATTCGGAGCACTACCCGCTGCCTTCAGAGTTCCCAGTTCAAGGAACCCGGGTCTCCTGCACTGCAGGAAGATTCTTTACTGTCCAAGCCCACCAGGGAAGCCCAAGGTAAGAGTGAAGGTATATTTAAAATGATTTGGTTTGTCCTCTATTTACTCCATAGAGGGGGATTTGCATTTATAAAAGTGGCATGTTTGGCAGGGAGGAATGAGTGACATACTAAAGGTCTATCATCACCTGTCAACCTTTACTTAGTGTTGATCCGTTCCTGCACATTTTGTTATGTGAACCCCTATCTTTCTGGAGCTAAATCAGGGAAGATGAAGGAAAGAATGTGGGCCACTGGAGGAGAAGGCCCCGTCTCCCTCGGGCTTTACGACCAGAGGTGAAGTTGATGTGACGGCGTGCCATTTGCATCGTGTTCAAGTACAAAGCAGGCACCAGGCACGAAATGTTTTTCAAACTTTGCTATTAAGGATAAGCCAGGGGAGCTCCTAAATTTAAATTTCTAAATGTCAGAAGAGGGCTAATGTCACCAGAGTGTACTGAAGCCCCATTCAACAAACGCATATCTGTGTATAAAAAGCCATAAATGTGTCTCAGAAACTGGAGCATGATCTTTATTATTTTTTTTTAATTCTTTGGATTTTGTTGTTATTCCTCTTATCTTTGTGTCTATTTTGGAAATCCCCAGCGACTCACACATGTTCAGATTCTTCCCCAGCAGTCTGCGTGGTGTCGGGAGGGGAACCCAGGCCTGGGCTTGGGAAGTGGGGTTACCAGACCAGGTGAGACTCTGGTGACATCCTTGAATGTCCCTCCCATTTATTAGTTACCAGATCTCCTCTCTTATTATCCAAGTGCAGAGTACAAAATGTGCCGAGGCCACAGAGCCCTCCTGACCCGCTTGCAGGCACAGCTCTTGGAAAGGAATTTATGTATTATCAGCAAGTTTTCCAGCCCGGTGTTCCGCAATCACACTGACAAGAACTTTTGACTCAAGCTCTGGGCAGATAAGAGAGAGGAGCTCTCACCGGGGAGATTGGAAAGGAGCTGGAAGTAATGGAACAAACGCGGTTTGGGGCTTGTCACCGCCACCGCTGCTGGCATGTGTCCCAGACCCCCACTCAGACACGCAAGCGTCAAGTCAGGAGGGAGGCCGGACAAGCACAGAGCCGCTGAGAGCTGCAGTCAGTCGCTGGGCAGCCTGCTAATCTGGAAAGGCTAGGGGACCGGCCCTGCTGCTTCTCAGCTTCCAGGATCACTTATGAAACTCACTGTCACTTTTCTATGATTATAAAAGTAATTTTTACTTATAAAAATTCATTCGCACCATATGAAATGAACATAACAAGGTATATAATAATCCCACTTGCGTTAATGATTTATTTCTTCTTCCGGATTTAATTCTATCCATATAGCAAGACACAGATGGATTTAAAAAGCATTTCATTCAGTTAGGACTGGGTGATATAGACCATTCTGAAACTTGCTTTAAAAAAATTTTTTTTTTTAATTCCACAGTGCTTCTTGGAGATCTTTGCATGTGAACACATAGAAATCGGCCTCAATTTTTTGGTAACAGCTACACAGTATTCGACTGTGTTAATAGGAACTTTTAGTTTTCAACTTTTATTTCCCAAAGGGCCCTTATTTGTATCTATAAAAATTTGAAATAATAGAAAAGTACAGAGAAAACTATAAAACATCTGTTCATGTATCATCTGAAATAAATACATGCCAGTATTTTTTATATGTGTATCAGAAACCGATTCATTTTCTAACAGAGGGTTATTTGACAAACGTCTGCTTTTTCCTTGCAATCATGGGTCACTTTCTCTCCCATCTGGTCTCAGACCACTGCACCCCTGCCCCCACCCTCTATCTTAAGGGTCCAGAGTTAGCTCACTCCCTCCCTTCTTTTCTCATGGCAAACCTTGGACTCTGCAAAGAAGCTCAAGTTGTTGTTTCCACACAATGTGAAGGAATTTTTATACTGCTTTCCCTTTCTCCAGGGGATTGTGTGATCTTCCCAGGCACGTCCTTCTGGAAACCTCTATGAATATGGTTCCATTGTAACTCAACCTGTTAATTTCTTTACTTTAGAAACCACGTTTTTTTTTTTCACTGGCATTTCAACTCCTACTTCTGTTTGTGGAATTAAAATAAAGGGTTTGTCCCGGGACTTCCCTGGTGGTCCAGTGGCTAAGACTCTGCACTCCCGATGCAGGGGCACTGGGTTCGATCCCTGGTCAAGGAACTATATCCCACATGCCACAACTAAAAAAACTGCAACAAAGATGGACGATCTCATGTGCCACAACCAAGACCCGACACAGCCAAGGAAGTAAATAGATACATATATCATTCTTAAAGAAGGCTTTGTCCCTGTTTAAAAGATGACATGTTATTCAGGGCCAGCTGGGCATGAGAGTTGTGGTTAAGTGGGTATTAAGCCTTCCTCACTGGCTTAAAACTCAACATTCAAAAAATGAAGATCATGGTATCCAGTCCCATCACTTCATGGCAAATAGATGAGGAAACAAAGGAAACAGGGACAGACTTTATTTTGGGGGGCTCCAAAATCACTGCAGATGGTGACTCCAGCCATAAAATCAAAAGACGCTTGCTCCTTGGAAGAAAAGCTATAGCCAACCTAGATAGTGAATTAAAAAGCAGAGACATTACTTTGCAACAAAGGTCCATCTAGTCAAAATTATGGTCTTTCCAGTAGTCATGTACAGATGTGAGTTGGACCATAAAGAAGTCTGAGTACCGAAGAACTGATACTTTGAATCGTTGGTGAAGACTCTTGAGAGTCCCTTGGACAGCAAGGAAATCAAACCAGTCAATCCTAAAGGAAATCAGTCCTGAATATTCACTGGAAGATCTGATGCTGAAGTTGAAGCTCCAATACTTTGGCCACTTGATGCGAAGAACTGACTCATTAGAAAAGACCCTGATGCTGGTAAAGATTGAAGGCAGAAGAAGAAGGGGATGACACAGGATGAGATGGTTGGATGGCTTCACCAACTTGATGGACATGAGTTTGAGCAAGCTCTGGGAGTTGGTGATAGACCGGGGAGCCTTGTATGCTGCAGTCCATGGGGTCACAAAGAGTCGGACATGACTGAGCGACTGAACTGAACTGATCCCCAGAAACTGCAGCATTTTGTTGGGGTTTACTTGGCACAGGGCCTGAGCACACACCGACTCAGAGAGCCCAACGCTGACTGTGCCAGCCCCTGGGGGCAGTCAGCCTCCTCTGCCCAGTAGGACCCTTGATGGCCGAGCTTTAGCATCTTATATTCCTTCCCCACTTCCTTCAGTCTGAACAGGTATGGATCTTCTCTGTGTGATCTGACCCTTTATGTGACAAAGAATTCACCCCCTGCCTCCCTGCCCCCCAACCCCCACTCCCCACTCCACACAACAGTATCACATCTGAAACTCATACAAATGAGAGTGAATTAATTAAACCACAAAGTTGTCCAAGGGTTCTAACTCAAGTAGAAATATCATAAGAAGGGTGGGGATGGAAAAAGAGAGAAAATTTCTCTTGTCCCCTGACTACTCCCCTTCAGTGATTTTAAGTGGAAAGGTAACAAATGATGAAAATAGTGGTTTGTGCGACTTCCCAGGGTGGTCCAGTGGCTAAGACTCCATGTTTCCAATGCAGGGGGCCTGGGCTTGGTCCCCGGTCAGGGAACTAGATCTCACACATCACAACAAAAAAGATCCCTCGTGCTGCAACGAAGATCGAAGATCCTGTGTGCAACTAAGGCCCAGCGCAGCCAAAGAAATAAACAAACACTAAAAAACAAACAACTCCCCCCCACCCCACCACACACAAAAGATAGTAGTTCAAATCAGCAGTCCATTTAGCAGTGAGCAGCAACACAAACTGTCAACTTGTGTTTGGCTTCAGAATGGCCCAGGAAGTCAGAGTAAGGACTGCAATCTCTCATCCCTGTTTTGTAGAGGAGGTCATCACAGGGTCCAGGCTGGCCCCAGTTCCCTAGAGATTGAGCTAAGACTGCAGGTCCAGCCTTCGAATGCTCAGGGTCCCAGCAGAGGGGGTGGCAAAATTGATTTTCCTCCAGGGAGGTTGTCAGATGTGTGTTGTTTCGGGAATATGTTAAGACCTGCTGGGCTGGTGGGTGAGGTGGGACTGATGACACAGAAATCAGCCGTGTCCCTGTTTCTGCATATGTGTGCTAAGGACAGCTCCATCCTTCATGACATCTTTTACTTGAGTTTTTGAGATCTGAGGGAATGAGCGTGACACCCTGACTGTGAGAGGAAAGGAGGCAGGGGATTGCGACCGTCTGTCGCCGTTGTCTCAGAGAAGGCGAGGGAGGACTGTGGAGCCCTGCTGTCACGGTCATAAACCAGCATGTCCTTTCCACGCTCACACTGCGAGTGCACTCTCAGTCACTCAGCCATGTCTGATTCTTCGCGACCCCATAGACTGTAGCTCACCAGGCTCTGCTGTCCATGGAATTGTCCAGACAAGAATACTGGACTGGGTTGCCAAGCCCTCCTCCAGGGGACCTTCCCGACCCAGGGATCGAACACAGGTCTGTTATGCCTCCTGCATTGCAGGCAAATTCTTTACCACTAGTGCCACCTGGGAAGCCCAGCACGCAACAACTAATATCCAGGGCGGCCAAACTAATAAATAGGTATTTAAAAAAAAAATCAATGAGATGGCTTTCTTAAAATAAAAAAGCATTGAGGTTGACATATGTTATATGTTATTCACAAGGTTCCTGACACACAAGTGTCCAATCATTTCTAGCTGTTGTTGTTACTATTGGTTTTGGTAGGAGTGTCTGCTTGTCTTAAGTTCACCATGATCAAAAATTTTAAAAAAGACCACCCAAGAGGCAGTTGATCCTGCGGTTAGCTGTGCAAAAGTCAGCACAACTCTGGAGCCAGAAACACTGAGAGGTTCATTCTGGGAAAGCGAAGCAGGCCTTCCCCAGAGCACAGGGGACATTGCAGGAAAGGCTGTGCGCTCCCCCCTCTCTTGCCTGGTTCAGACCAGGCTTGGTGAAGAGGGACAGAGGTCACCTTATCTGGCTGCCGCAGGAACAAGCAGTGTCTATCGGCTCCGTGTTGTGACCCAGGGCCCCTGCTCCAATCTCCTGGGGCTCGCTGGGAGCTGCTGGAGTGTAGGGCCCTGGCTATTGTCCCTGGAGACACGTCGGCCCATGTGATGACAAGGACCCGCTTCGGGAAGTCCTGACATCACCCCGCAGCTATGCCCACAGGGCTGACTCCGGGCCTGGCCTCTTGGGGATCTCAGTCTGGCCCCTTGGCACACCCCTACTCCTCTTTCTCTCTTTCTCTCTCTCTCTCTCTCTCTCTCTCTCTCTCTCTCTCTCTCTCTCTCTCTCGGAAGTGATTAGATGAATGAGTCAGTTGGACTTTCCTCTGTTTATACATTTAAAATTCCAAGATTAGAGTCAGATAGTCAGGGTCCTGGTTACCTTGCCTCTGGATCCACACCAAGGGCTGGAATGCAGGGGGTGGAACATGAGAATGAACTTCACTGGCTTATCTGTATGCAAGCCTGAGCAATGTGCATATGACGGCTATTTTAATTCTCGGTCAGACCTTCTCCTAACATCCTCCTGGAAGAAGCGGAAGCCAAATCCACTTCCTGAGGGAGGAGGTGGTCGGGTGCCAGGAGCTAGTGTAAAAGCAGCTCCCGCCTAAAGAGGTTCCTATACACTGAGGATACTACAGTCTGGAGGAGACTGGTTGAACTGTCCAACAAAGACCGTGGAGCCCACAGCTCTTGAAGGGGATCAGATGGCTTCAGGAAGAGAATAGGTGGACATGGGACTTTGGAGAAACAAGCATTCCTTTACCTCAAATTCCTGGCACTTTAGAAATTGACTTTATTAGGGGAGAATATATACACATGAAAATAAAAGTGTTAGTTGCTCAGTTGTGTCTGACTCTTCGTGACCCCATGGACTGTAGTCCATCAGGCTCCTCTATCCATGGGATTCTTCAGGCAAGAATACTGGAGTGAGTTGCCATGCCCTTCTCCCAGGAATCTTCCTGACCCAGGGACTTCCCTGGTGACCCAGATGGTAAAGAATCTGCCTGCAATGTGGGAGACTCAGGTTCCATCCCTGAGCCAGGAAGATTCTTGCCTAGGGAAACCCATGGAGAGAGGAACCTGGCAGGCGACAGTGCATGGGTTTGCAAAGGGCAGGACACAGCTGAGTGACTGACGCCTTCCTTTCTATGTGCTGTGCTCTGTGCTTACGCACTCAGGTGTGTCTGCTGTTTACATGCACACATATTACAGCACACGCATTCATTATATGTATGTGTATTGCTGAATCCCTGAAACTGTTATGACATTGTTAATTGGCTATATTCCAATACAAAATAAAAAGTTTGAAAAGAAAGAAAAAGAAACTGACTTTAAGTCTCTAGACAGACCCTGATGCTAAGGACTACAGGAGTTGGGTAAAACAGTTAAGCTGCATCAGCACTTGTCCTGTATCAACTATTGAAACCAATTCTCCAGGAACAAAGAAGATTGTTAGGTGGGTAAAGATACATTAACATCATCTTAGAGCACCTTAACTTTCCTCCCTGACATCCCTGACCCCCAAAGCTACTGGCTTCCTGGTTCTCTTTTCCCACCACCTTTTCTAGAATCTTCCTCAGAGAAGTATTTATCACATGTTTCTTTCCCCTAAGGATCATTTGCACTTTGGAAATCCTTTCTCATTATGGAATGATAGATTCTGGTCACGAGAAAGTTATGCCAAGGCAAATGACCCCGCCATCTGGTTTAGGGGCCATGGTTAGTGTCTATTTGCCTTCAAAATGGATGATTAGAGAGTGTTGAGACTTCGAGAGAGTCTGAAGGATGACTAGATTCCTAGTAAACAAGAATTTTTGTTTTGTTTTATTATAAAGTCTTAGCCTTGGGGTTATAAGTGAGCTAAGACTATCGTAGGATCTTTTAGAAAAATGTACATGACACTTAAACGGATGGTTTCTGGGCCATTCCCCAGGGACAGAAATGTTGCTTCCCGTGTTGAAAGGTTACAGTGATAGAAAGAATTACTTCATCTTTGAAAATGGGGCTGTATATTCTGAATCAGGCTTCACTGGTGGCTCAGATCATGAAAGAATCCACCTGCAATACAGGAGACCCAGGTTCAATCCCTGGGTCAGGAAGATCACCTGGAGAAAAGAATGGCTACCCACTCCAGTATTCATGCCTGGAGAATCCCATGGACAGAGGAGCCTGGTGGGCTATGGTTCATACATGGGGTCGCAAAGAATCAGGCACAGCTGAGTGACTTTCACTTTCTTTTCATTCTGAATTGCAGGTTCAGTTTTGTTAAAAGGAGCTGAAAAAACGAATTCAGGCATTCAGATGGGAAGCCTGGCTCAACCTGAGGAAAAGACGAGGACACTTTAGGGTGGAGGAGCTTGCCCACTGGAGCAGGGCACCAGGACCCCAGCAACCCTCCAGCTTGCCCACTGGAGCAGGACACCAGGACCCCAGCTGAGAAAGCCAGCCAGGGTTCTCCCTTCCTCAAGCAGAAGCCAGGCCTCTGGACAATAACAGCTTCCTTGGTAGCTAAGGGATGCTCCTGGCAGTGAAGGAGATACTCGGATGACCAAAGAGAGGACTAACCAGCCTGGAGGAGAGCTCTCCAAGCTGAGAGTGTGAAGTGACAATGGCTATACACAAGCAGAACAAAGCCAGGCTCAACTCCAGTGCACAACTTCTGGTCTCGCAAGGTATCACTCCCTCACCATACCTGTTACAGTCAGTGTTCTGGCCTGAGAGAGAGAGAGAGGCTGTTGGTGGTTTTCTAAGTAGGAATAACAGAAAAACAGGTGTTGGCTGTGAGATGTAGCCACGAGGCACCCCCGAGTCTCCTTTTGTGTCAGTAAAATCAGAAAACCTGGTATTTACCATAGCTAGGACATGGAAGCAACCTAGATGTCCATCAACAGATGAATGGATAAAGAAGCTGTAGTGCATATATACAATGGAATATTACTCAGCCATACAAAAGGAACACATTTGAGTCAGTTCTAAAGAGGTAGATAAACCTAGAACCAATTATATGGAGTGAAGTAAGTCAGAAAGAGAAAACCAAATATTGTATACTAATGCATATGTGTGGATCTAGAAGGATGGTACTGATGAACGTCTCTGCAGGGCAGCAAGGGAGACGTAGACATAGAAAACAGACTTGTGGGCACAGTGGGGGAAGGAGAGGGAGGGACGAACTGAGAGAGCAGCACGGAAACACACATATTACCATATGTAAAACAGATTGCCAGTGGGAATTCGCTGTGTGATGCAGGGAGCCCAAAGCTGGTGCTCTGTGACAACCTAGAGGGGTGGGATGGGGAAGGAGGTGGGAGGAGGGCTCAAGGAGTGGGGGACATAGGTATACCTTTGGCTGATTCATGTTGATGCATGGCAGACAAGTTTTGTAAAGCAAGTTTTATACAGACATAGTATTGTAAAGCAATTATCCTCCAACTAAAAATACATAAAAACCAAAACAAACAAAAAAGAACCTAAAAAACAAGCCCCCTTTTCTTTCACATCATATCACTGTAGCCCACACAAGCCTAAATTTCCTCCAGCTGGAATCTGTAAACTTCTACCTGACTCAGAAAACAAGCCTGCAGGCTGGAAAAGTGATGGTTGACTGGCACCCCAAAGGATAAGAAGGTGTAGCGGGAAAGATTTGCTACAGTCACTCAGCTGAGGGCAAGGGTGGGGACATCTGCCAAGGAGAAGAAAAACCCCACAGTGGGGGCTGGTTCTCTGTCAACAGCCTCCTTATGAGATGTTCTAGTTTATTTCATCTTCGTGTTGAAGAAAAACTGGTCTTGAATAAAACCTGGGCGGGGGCGTCGGGGGAAGAAGACAGTGGGAGTTTCGCTCTGGGATTGGCAGAAACACAGACGCACAGCTGCGGAGGGAGCTGGAAAATGTAAACACATCTGGAAAGGCGCGTGGACCAAGGAAGGAAAATACACAGAGGCCAGGAGAACAATACACAGAAAACCACCACCCCGAGTCGCTGCTTTGCTGAGAGTGGAGGATGAGATCCAGAGAAGTGACAGCCAGGAGAAGGGTGGGGACCATCAGTGCCAGTGGAAGGGTTACTCAGAGGGCTATTTCTACAGCTGGTCTCTGAGAAGCTTCCTCTGTCCCTATGACATGTCATAAGATAGATGCCATGTCATAAGATGTCGTAAGAATTTTATGACATGTTGTAAGATGCCACTCATTTGAAAAGACCCTGATGCTGGGAAAGATTGAAGGCGGGAGGAGGAGGGGATGACAGAGGATGAGATGGTTGGATGGCATCACCAACTCAATGGACATGAGTTTGAGTAAGCTCCGGGAGTTGGTGATGGACAGGAAGCCTGGCATGCTGCAGTCCATGGGGTTGCAAAGAGTTGGACACGACTGAGAGACGGAACTGAAGATGCCACTGCCTTGCTGGTAGAAATTCACGCATGTTGAAAGATTGCCGCTCACAGGCAGATGCATGGGGGTTCCCTGGATGAGGTCAGCCTCCGCCAACCTTTTCTCTAGCTTTTCCTTCTCTTCATTCTTCACAGATCCCTACCTCTGTTTATACATTATTCTCTTTGCTGTTTATACTTCCTTCCATCCCCCCAACCAGCCTCTACTGGGCACTCTGTACAACTTCTATTTTCACACCATTTATCACTTGTTATTAGGATATATAATTATTCACGGGTTTTGCTGATCATCTGTGTCTCCTGTACTAGAATATAAGCTCTGCTAGAGCAGACATTTTTGTAGGTGTTGTTCATTAATATATCGCAAACACTTGGAATAGTGCTTGACACACAGAAGATGCTCCATAAACATTAAATGAAGAAATGAATACATGAAAGGGATCTCTTAGCAAGTCCACCAGTTTAACTTTCCATAGTCTTCTAAGTCTGTAGCTCTAGGCCAAGACTTTCTTCTGCAGTCTAGTTTGGTAGAAACCCCTGCTTACTGAACCCCTGCCCCTGGAGTTCCTGTGGATCCCTCACTGCAACATGAAACAGGAATTCATCATCTCTCCCCTGATCTGCTCCTCTGCTCACAGTCCCCATCGTGATACATGGCTGCCATTTAACTAGCTGACCAACAGGGAAACCAAGGATGGTCATCTGTGACTCTTCCTTTTATCCACACTGACACATTCTCACAGTATCTAACAATGCATATCAGTTACTTCTCAGATGCTCTTTTTTTCTGTGCCCACAGCATGACTCTTGTTCAGGCTCTTGATCAAAAGCTACTTGTTAAAATTTACACCTCTTCCCCCTTCCATGGTATAGAGATATTTCTGTGAAATTGCTGTTCCTCTCTTTCCTCTTCCCTGGCTAGATTTGGAGGATGATAAGGCTGCAGGGCACAGGTTGGCAAATTTATAGCTGGTGAGCCTGCTGTCTGTTTTTGTAAATAAAGTTTTATTGGAACACAGCCATCCCCATTTGTTTATGTATTGCCTGTGGCTCCTCTTCCACTATGATGGCTGAGCTGAGTCGTTGTGACAGCTCGGAGAGCTTGCTGACTATCTAGCTCTTTAAGTTTGCCACCTTTGTGCTAGGGGATGATGGAGTAGCAAGATCAAAGGAGTCTGTGTGCCTGAAACGTTTGCCATAGAAGAAAACCCTCTCTGGACCATTTATAAATAAGAAATAAATGTCTGTTAAGCAGCTGAAATTTTGTGGTTTGGTTAGCAGCTTCTGTTATCCCAACTAAAAACAAAAGAGATGTAAAATTCGCAAATAAAATATTAGCAATTTCTAGGGGGGAAATATCCATGTAGGATTTATTTCCAGAAATACAAGGATGATTAAGAAAGACAGTAGTACCACGTTCCCAGAAGGGAGAAACTCAAATGGTCATCTTTTCATGAACGTGGAAAGCATTTTAAAAACTAAGCATACATCTTGCAAGCTACTGTTAATAATGGAATAGAACAAACACTTCCTTAGAATATCTGCTTATAGCAAAAGTCAGTATCATATTTAGAGGTGAATGACTGGAGAAATTCCCAAGGAAGACTGAATCAAACAAAAGTGTTATCATCAACATCACAAATAAAACTGGACTAACTTTTTGGCCAATCCAATATATAACATTATAATACTGTTTCTGAAGCACTGGCAATATAGCAATAATAATAATTTTCTTCTATGTAATATATCAATAATTATTAAATTATATATAAAGCTGCATAATGTAAAGATATAAATTATATGTGCTTCCTATAATTCATACATATAATTTTATAGGTTAGATACACACTTGTATATTTTATGTATAATAAAATATATATATTATTAGACTTCTATAATATACTCTATGGTTATCATTTATATATTATTTATAAAACAAATAGGTAATTTATAAATAAAATACACAAAATTATATATAATTTGTGCTATAAACATACTGCATGTAACTTAAAATGATATTTTGCAATTTACTAATAATTCCTTGATGTTTCTTTTCAACAACCAGCCAGTGTTTCCAGACAGAAAGGAGAAACAAAGCAGAAGGCACATCTTCATTATTTGCAGATGATGTGATTATATATCCAAACAATTTAAGATAAAACGAGAAACTACTGGAACTATTAAGAAAATCTTCAAAGTGCCCCAGTTACAAAATAAATGTGCAAAATTAATAGGTTTCCCATACACAAGCAATAACTGATATGAATTTATTTTTGAAAACCTTACCATGGGAAATTTTTAAAAAAGGCTTGTGTAGGTGAAAAGAGATTCTATCTTTTTGCCACAGAAGAATTCATATAATTTAAACATATGAATTCACCATAACTTAACCTATAAATTCACTGCAATCCCAAACAACATTCTAACAGGATTGAAGCTGGCATATAACAAACTGATCCTAAATATCACCAACCAGAAACTTGTCAGAATAGCCAAGAAACATGAGAAAAATCAGGCCAATGTAAAACATCCTTGTGAAGACAGAGATCA